>NC_056673.1:37917834-40317834 GCF_018350195.1 Panthera tigris | reverse complement strand
AATCTTAAGGGGTGCCTGGGTGGCTCAGTCACTTGGGCATCTGACTTCAGTTCAGGTCATGATCTCACAGTTCATGAGTTCGAGCCCCACATGGGGCTCTGTGCTGACAGCTTGGAGCCTGGAGCCTGCTTCACATTCTTTCTCCATCTCTGCACCTCCCCTGCTGGCTGTCTCTGTCTCTGTCTCTGTCTTTCTCAAATATAAAACATAAAAAAAAATTTTTTTATCTTTAAAAATAACATAAAAATAACATTGAAGAATCTCATTAAGTATACAGAAGACAAAATCAATACCGAGAAAAGATTAGAATTAAAAAAAACGCGAGACCTCAATAAAGTAAGAGCAAGGTTAGAGTTAATCATTGTCTTCGGGGGGTGAGATTGAGTAGTTTTTCTGCTACTTTTCCATATTTTCCAAATTAATATTTTAACAATAAGCACAGATTTACTAGAAAACATTTTCTTTCTTTCCTTTTTTTTTTAAAGTAGGCTTCACACCCGGTGTAGAGCCCAATGCAGGGTATGAACTCATGACCGTGAGATCATGACCTGAGCTGAGACCAAGAGTCTGATACTTAATGCACTGAGCCACCCAAGAGCTCCTAAAACATTTTCTTATAAAAAGATGCACATGGGTGGGTGAACTCTCAAACTCCTCCATCTTTTGGCACATAGACACCAGGGGCCATTCAGGAAACCAAGTTGCCTGGAGCACAGGGTCCTGGTGAACGAGTCTATTTCGATCCAGCACTGAGCACCAGTAGGACAGCTGCTCTCAGGGCTAAGCGAATGGGCCCGTGGAACCTCTCCATGCAGGCTGGTCGCCAGGCGGGCCAGGCTCTCTCCGGAATTTCCCCGGGGCTGAGCTGCCCCATTGGAGCAGATTGTTGGCCCAGGGTTGCACATCAACACTTCAGTGATTGGGCCACCTGGAGAACTCAGCCTCCCTTCCCAGCGAGTTGACTTCCCAGAGTCACAGAAGAGCCTCAGGAGAGATCCTCAAGGTCAGGCAGTTCCTGAACTTGCCCAAGGTGAGAACCATCTGGAGGGCTTTGTTAAAACCAGGTTCTTGGGCTCCAACCCAGACCAGTAGAATCAGAATTTCCAGTGCAGAGACAGGTATTCATATACCTGTACTGCAGGGGATTCTTGTCACTGGGAAATTTTGAGAAGATGCTGATTCCAGCCAATTAACAAATGAGCCTCAGAGCTTACAAAACGGCTTGCCCCTGGTCACCTAGCAGAGCCTGGAGCCAAACTTGGGTCTTCTGATGCCTCATTGCCTGGCATGCTGGCCCCCGGCTGGGAGTCTGGTGGGAAGTGGGGAATCCTGGCCCGAGGGTGGGGCAAGGACAGCCCTGAGCACTCACGTGTCGATGGCTTGCTGGAATTTCCCAACTCTGGCAAAAACCCTGCCGATGTTGTCAAGGGCTCTTGACTTAGCATCAGGAAGGTCACTGTGGGGAAGAAGCAGAATAAGTTGTTCACTAGAAGTTGGCCATTCTTCGAGCTGTAGGAATTGAAAAGAAGCAAAGACAGGGCCTCTGGCCTCCAGGACTCGGGCAGGGTGGGTTGGAGGGATGATATCCAGGAGGAGAGGCTGTGGCACACAGGCCCTCTCGTGCCCTGTGGCCATGAATGAACACCTTTGGAATCTTTCCAGAGAATAATCACTCAAGAGCTTACCACATGTCCTTTGATGCAGCAATTTCCCTTCTAGGAATTTACCTGGAGAAGGGCATTCTTTAAAGCACTCTTTATAATGGTAAACATCAGAAATAATCTAAACCAGTGCCCTAGTGCTGGCAATTTTTGTGTATATAAAAAAAAAAGTCCCTCACATATTAAGTTAAAAAGCCAGATTATAGGGGCACCCGGGTGGCTCAGTCGGTTAAGCATCTGACTCTTGATTTCGGCTCAGGTCATGAATCTCACAGTTTGTGAGTTCGAGCCCAGAATCAGGCTCCATGCTGCCAGCATGGAGCCTGCTTGGGATTCTCTCTCTTCTCTCTCTCTCTCTCTTTCTCTCTGCTCCTCCCCTGCTTGCTCTGTCTCGTTCTCAAACTAAATAAATAAACCTAAAAAAAAAGTCAGATTATAGGAGCATATACTAGGTCTATTGCCCTGTTTGTGCCAAAAATAAACATGCAGGCCTGAGGCACGATGCTGTGCCCCTGGCCTGACGATGGAGGAAGGAGCCATGGATGAGTTACGCTCAATGCACGGAGTACAAGTGTAGAAGGTGGAAAAGGCTGGAAACAGATTCTCCCTAGAGCCTGTAGAGGGAGCACAGCCCTGCCAACACATTGGTTCTGGCCCAGTGACAATGGCTTAGGACTCTACCCTTCAGATCTGTAAAAGAATGAGCGTGTGTTATTTTCACTCACCAAAAAAGAAGTGAATGAATAAAAAGTGGGCATTTTTTAAAAGATTTTCTCTCTCTTTTTTTTTAATAAGGTTTATTTATTTACTTTGAGAGAGAGAGAGAGAAAAACAAAGAGCACAAGCATGCGTGGGAGGGACAGAGACAGGGAGAGGGAGAGAATCCCAAGCAGGCTCCACACTGTCAGCACAGAGCCCGATGTGGGGGTCAAACTCATGAACTGTGAGATCAGGACCTGAGCTGAAATCCAGAGCCGGATACTTAACCGACTGAGTCACCCAGGCACCCCTAAAGATTTTATTTTCAAGCAATCTCTACACCCAACGTGGGACTTGAACTCAACCCAAAGATCAAGAGTTGCATGCTCCATGGACTGAGCCACCCAGGTGCCCATTTTTTGGCACCTAAAATGAGCACCTGGGTGGCTCAGTTGGTTAAGCGTCCGACTTCGGCTCAGGTCATGATCTCATGGTTCGTGGGTTCGAGCCCCACATCGGGCTCTGTGCTGACAGCTCAGAGCCTGGAGCTTGCTTTGGATTTTGTGTCTCCTTCTCTCTCTGCCCATCCTTTATTCTCTCTCTCTCTCTCTCTCTCTCAAAAATAAATAAACATTAAAAAAATTTTTTTAATGGGCATTTTTAAAAGAAGTTGAGAGGTGGGTGCCTGGGTGGCTCAGTCGGTTAAGGGTCTGACTTCGGCTCAGGTCGTGATCTCTCGGTGCATGAGTTTGAGCCCCACGTCGGGCTCTGTGCCGACAGCTCAGAACCTGGAGCCTGCTTCTGATTCTGTGTCTCCCTCTCTCTCTGACCCTCCCCCCATTCATGCTCTGTCTCTCTCTGTCTCAAAAATAAATAAACGTTAAAAAAAATTATTTTTTAAATAAAAAAAAAGAAGTTGAGAGTATGTAAGTCTAACTATTAACAGTGATTACCCAGGGGAAATGAGAGTATGAGGAAAACTATTTATTTATCCATATTGTTTAAATTGTGTACAGTATTCCTGTAACAACAGAAAAGAGAGTAAGATATTTCCATAAAGAAAAACACAATTGTTCCCCTTACATTGGTTCTTTACCATCACCACCATAAGAACACTCTGATCTGTCAAAAACTTCCTCCCCAACAAAGAAAATAAGAAAACCCTCCTCCAATGCTCCCGTCACCCCCAGCATCTCCTCCCACTCTTTCCCTCATCCTCACCCAAGGCCCTGCCATCCAGCGGGCTCCTGTGTCCCCCATGAAACTTGGCACCTTGGACTCATTCTCCCCAGTGTGAACAGAGCCTGCCTTTCAAACATGCACATCTCATCAGGCCATTGCTCTCCCCGCAGAAACATGCACACAAAAGCACCGAGTTGCACTGTATTGCTGTGCATGATGACAAAAATGGAACATCCTGCATGTCTGCCCACAGGGACACAGTGCAAGAAAGTACGTTGTGTGCTGAAATTCCTTTCTCTGGAGCCATTTAAAGGACGAGACCCTTTCCAAGGCACATGCTTTTTAAAAACCATAAAAACTACTTGCTTTTGTTTTGAGAATCCTAGGTATGTGCTTATGTACAGAAATACACAGGTAAAGATATCGCAAAGGGGCCAGAAGGCCACATGTCTAGATGACCCCAGGGAAGTGAGGGGGGTGTGGTCCTGGGAGTGGGGGAGGAGGGGGGGACTTCCAAGTTCTCCTCTCCGTGCCACAGAGCTCTAGACCAAGTACCACACTCCCACTAGTACTTGTGTAAAAACAGACTCGGCCCTCAGTCCTCTTCAGCATGGGATCTAGACTGCCACTCCCCATAGGTCCTGCCCCATCCCCCACAGCTTCCACCCCTGCTGCTTCTCTCTCTCCACCTAGGGTGCCCTCCTCCCTCTCCGCTGGTCCACTTGGCTGACCTGTCCTCTCCGAGGCCCCCTCAGCTCCCGCCAGTGCTCCCACCTGCCTCTCCTTGGACCTTCACCCACATTGTGCACCTGCTGCTCTGATGGCACCCCCGATGGCAGCCTCCCCCTTCTAGAGAGGGTGCTCTGCTATGGTGTGATGAATGAATGAATGAATGAATGCTAACTTATTCATAATACCGTGTAACAAGAAATAATAGCAATGATAAAGCATGCAATCTAGAGTGTCTGAAGGGAGAAATGAGGGCTGGCAGGCTCTGGAGGTGGGAGGCACATGTGGGGCATTGCTGATTACAACGAGGGATGACCTGAACTCACAACTGGAGGCCCCTTCATGGGTGTTAAAAAGGGCCTAACATTATCAGAAGAACACCTCTATTTGTTTAGCCACTTGGCGTGCATTTATCACATGCCCACTAAGTGGCAGCTGCTGGAAAGGGAAAGGGATATATGATAGTCCCTTCCAAAGTCCAAGGGGAGCCAAGATCCACATGGAGTGTGGAGAGGGAACATTAAAGGGGGATTTCTATATCACCCAGGGGGCACACATTTAAAATTTGAAGGGGGTGGTGGTGCCTGGGCCTGAGTGGCTCAGTTGGTTAAGCAGTGGACTCCTGATTTCAGCTCAGGTCACGATCTCGCGCTTCAGGATCAAGCCCCACATTGGGCTCCACAGTGACAGTGCATGAAGCCTGCCTCTGATTCTCTCTCTCCCTCCCTCACTCATGCTCGCTGTCTCTCAAAACAAATAAACTTGAAAAAATTGTCTTAAATAAACAAAATTTTGTTTTGGGAAGGAGGGAGCTGATAAAGAAAGTGCTGGCTAGAGAGAAGGAAGTCCTCTTTAGGGGCTGCAGGAACAGAGCCACAAGGTGCTGGCTGAGGCCCAAGATGCCCAGGGGCCTGGAGAGAACTAGGTCAATTGGGGCCAGGACAAGTCAGGTCAGGAAGGGCAGACCAAGCTGAGCAGAACTAGGAGCTGGAACTTCATCCCGACCCACGACTGGACTTGTTTTGCACAGAAGGGCCAGGTGGGCTCCAGGAAATCCAGGATGGAGGAATCAGTCTAGAAATGAGGAGGGTCTGGACTGAGCTGTGGGAGGGAAATGGAAAAATACCGAGGAGACAGGAAGAAGGAGGCCCAGACAAGACGTAGGCTGGCTGGGCATGAGCACGGAAGGGAGGGAGGAATCTGAGAGGCTGCCTGGGCTCCTTCTTGGGGACTGAGTGGCCAAGAGAGCCATCCCTGCAGACAGAGAACCCTGGAGCAAGAGGTTGGGGAGGAAGATAAGGGGTTCCACTTTGGACATGTTAAATTTGGGATTCCTGTGGGACACCCAAGTGAAAATGCCTGGGATTCGGATGGCTATGCGGGCCTGGGGCTTGGGAGGGAGGGGTGGTGAGAAGCAAAGGTAATAAGTAAGTCCTCAGGGCCTGGGAGACAGCTGGATTCACGGCACTGTCAATACATATCTCATTTCATCCTCATAGTCCCTGAGTCGGTATTATTATGCCTTCATCAGAGATGAGCAAACCGAGGAGATGAGCAACTTAATCAAATCCACACAGCCTCGGAGTGCCAGAGCCGGGAATCAAACCTGGGAATCAAACCCGGCCCTGTCTCCAAAGCTGCTGGGTTGTTTTCTACTTCCAGAACAGCCGCTATGGGATACTTCTGCTCAGCACGCAAAGGCCAGTGAGAGATGAACTGGGAATGAATAGCACATGGGGCTCCGGTGAGTGAGGAGAGGGTGGGAGGCAGGAGCCTTCAAGGAATATGGTTTGACCCAGGGGCGCCGGGGTGGCTCAGTCGGTTGAGCATCCAACTACGGTTCAGGTCATGGTCTCATGGTTTGTGGGCCCCGCGTCGGGCTCTGTTCTGACAGCTCAGAGCCTGGAGCCTGCGTCAGATTCTGGGTCTCCCTCTTTCTCTGCCCCTCCCCCACTTGCACTCTGTCTTTCTCTCTCTTTCTCTCTCTCTCTCTTTCAAAAATAAATAAACATTAAAAGATTTTTGAAGAAGAAGAAGAAGAAGAAGAAGAAGAAGAAGAAGAAGAAGAAGAAATAGGGTTTGACCCAAATGGAGGAGTGACAGGGAGCGCTATGCAGAAGTGGGTTCACAAGAGGCCTTGGGTGCCAAGTGAAGGCAGGTGGTTTGAACCTGCAGACAACAAGGGGCCAAGGCCAGTGTGTCAACAGGGTTAGAAGGGTTGGGGGATGAAATGCAGGTCGCTGGAGGTGAGGTGTGGAAGCAGCTGGAGGCAGAGACAGCCGAGCCCCTGACCTGTGACCGGAAATGGATAATGGGAGGTGGGAGAGAGTCTCAGACTGTGGGCAAATGGGAACTGAGCAGGGGAACGTCATGGAGGGCTCTACAGGTTAGATTCAGGATGACTGGAAACTGATGGCACCTTGAGAGGGACCCTCAAGTCTTGGGAAGAGCTGATAGCTGGTATTCGTACTATTATGGATACCTGGCATTGTCCTGAGATCTTTACATGGACTTCTGCATGGTTTCTTCCTTCCCCCCTATCAGGAAGGGGCTACTGTTATGCCCATTGACAGAGGACACCCGGCTGGGACAGGGGAAGTCCCTTGCCTAAGGCCCCACGGCTGCGGTTTTGGCTGCGAGGTACAATTCCAAAGCCCAGGTGAGGTGGACTCTAGAGCCCCGTGCTCTTGGTCAGCACCATAGTTTCCAAGACCCTGCTCGATCTGACCTCTGCCATTTGGCCTGGCTTCCTCTTGGTCACTCTTCCCCTGGCAATACTCTGTGCTCTCCAGCATCAAGCTTCCATTGGCCTCCTTCAGGGTCCTCCCACAGACCAAGTGTGCTCCCCAGGGCCCAGTCCTATCCTCCTGGAATATACTCCTCATAGCACTGGGTCCTGTACTTCTCCTTTGTGACACGTCCCACAATTACCATTTATTAGCTATGTCATTTTTTTGTTTTACATCTGTAGGGAGATGACCCTTATTTTGGGTCACTGCTGTGTTCTTAATGCTAGCAACATGTGGCAAGTCTGGGGTTCATATATGCTTGTTGAGATGATTTAAGAACAGAAATACCCTTGGGGCACCTGGGTGGCTCAGTCGGTTAAGCCACCCACTCTTGATTTCGGCTCAGGTCATGATCTTGCAGTTCGTGAGATAGAGCCCCGAGTCTGGCTCTGCACTGACAGTGTGGGGCCTGCTTGGGATTCTCTCTCTCTCTCTCTCTCTCTCTCTCTCTCTCTCTCTCTCTCTCTGTCAAAATAAATAAATAAAAACTTAAAAAAATAAAGAATAGAAATACCCCTCAGAGCCAAACCTCTGGGAGCTTTCTGGCATCTGGGGCCACTTCCTTCCTCTTTGTGGCGAAAAAGCTGACAGTCTAGGTCCGCCTCTTAGCCTCGGTCCTAGGAGCTCACCCTCCAGCAGTCCTGGCAAAAGGCCAGGCACGGCCCCTGTCCCCCTCGTCTTCAGGCCCACGGGCCTCAGCCGCTCAGCTTTTCCTGGACACTCACTGTTCCTTGGCGATCTCCAGGTCCTTCCGGTGGCTCTGCAGGGCTGCGACCATCTGCCCCAGCTCAATCTGGGCGTTCCCTATGCAGCTGTACAAGTTTCCAAGCAGCTCATCCTTGTTGGGCACCTCCTCTTTGTTCCATTCCAGCACCTTCTTCAGCACCTTCTCAGCCTTCTGAAGGCTCCCTTCAGCATTGCCGCTGCTCAGCACTAGGAAGGGGAACAGGGGACATGGAGGCGGGAGCAGCCTCCTCAGGCTGAGGGGAGAACCCACCTCCCCACAGGGGATACCATCCACAGGCCAGCAAAACCAGGGTCTCAGCCCACAGTGCTGCATTCCACCGCCTGGCAAAGGCCTCACCCTTCCAAGAACACTACCCACACATGTCAATGTCCTCGAGGCTTTTGAGGATGTAGCGGGCTGTCTGTGAGGGCTGCCATTTGCGGTCTCGCAGCCATTTCTCTTGCATCAGCTTCCGGTCCCGCTCCCTGGCATAGATGGGCTTCTGCTGTCTCCAGAAGTTACTGCGGGTGTCCAGGTAGTTGATGCCTGTCATGATGAGGTCCTCCACGGTCAGGCCGTGCTTGATGGTGCCTTTGATCAGGTCTGGGGAGAAGGGTGTGAGGAGAAATCAACTAGAACAGGCATGTAAGGGAGCTACCTCCTCTTGGCTGGGGATCCTTGCTGCGGGGGCCCCTGTGGGGCTCTCTGTTTTGAGTTGGAGAAAGCAAGGGCACATAGGTGACAGAGTAGCTCTATGTGGACCCAGGTGAGGCCAGAGCCCCCTTTCCAGGCACTCCCAGGGTGCCGAATTCAGTGCACAGGCCTCTTATGGCAAGATAGAAGGAGCTAGCAGAGGGCGCAGCTGGCGGATAGCTTTCTGAAAGGACCCCAACCCGCAGGGCTCCCTTATTTCAGGTTGTGTCCTCTGAGAAGACTAAGTATGAATGCACAACCTGGTCCAGGTTACCAGTGCCAAGTGATTCCCCAGGTGCCAGTGGGTCAGTGCAAGCTGGGAGCCGGGGTGGGGGAGTGGGGGTGTGCCCAGGCTCTGCCCGCCTGCCTGATCCGAGGTTAGAGCTGGTAGCAAAACTGCAGGGCTTCTTGGGGATAACTTTCAGGCTACCCCTTCCTCCACAGAAGATCCTCTGGAGGGAAGGAAGTTTTCAGGCCTCTTTCAGAGATGGGCCAGCAGCGAAGCTGCTCGAGACACAGACCTGCAGGGCGTTCTGCAGATGCCCTCAGGAAGTCAGTTCTGGAGAAAAGGCATTTGACTCAAGGATGAATCCTGCTTAGGCTTATCAGCTAACGGCAAGACTCCCACCCTCCCATTTCATTTCAAGGCTCTGCCCTATTTTCTGCCACCGCCAGCACAGTAAGGTGGAAAGAGCGCTGGACCTGAGGTTAGGAGGCCAGCCTCTGGTGCCAACTTTGCCATGAACTTGCTTGTCACCTTGGACAAGTTACTCCATTCAGGGTCTCTCTTTCCTTATCTATAAAAGGGGGGATTAGACCAGATGAGGTTTCAGAACACTCGAGTACTAGTATTGGAGGATTCCCCCCAGCAAGTCCCAGCTAGATTCCTTTGCCCGTTGTACAAATTGAAGGCTCAGAGGATGCCCCTCCAAGGACCCACATCTCTGGTGTTCCCTTGCAGGGCACCATAATGCCAAGAGCACTGGTTCTGCAATTGGACGTCTTAAGGTTCAAGTCCACTGTTTACCTATGCGCCACCTTAGGTGAGTTACTTAACCTTTCTGCACCTGAGTTTCCTCATCTGTAAATGAGAACGCTAGGAAAACCTGTCCATAGGAGCATATCGGCTCATGTTACACGACAGGCTCTGTCTCCCGCTCGTGCATTAAGCACCCGTCCCAGATTTCTTCTGCCCCAAGTTCCCTGTCGCAAACAAAGTGTCTGAAACCTTCATCCAAAAGGAGCTTCTCCAGATACTCCTTGTCCACGTAGAGCTCGCCCAGGAGCTGGCGGACAATCTTCTCACTCTTCAACGAGCCCTTCCGCTTGGACTCTATCTTGGGGTGGTGTACGAGGTGTCTCATGGGATGAGGCTTCTGCTGGGCTTTCATACTCTGGGAAGATGGAGTGACACCCGACAGAGCCTCAACAGGGATCACAGAGTACCCAGTCATGGCCCCAGAGTCTATGATCCCAGACATCTCCTCCAGGGCCCTCTCTGTGCACCCAGAACCACGGAGTGTGTCTAGTCTGGGAACAAGACCGCTCTGGGGCCGGGGCAGAATCCCATGGCCGCCCGTGATGGGCAGGAGCTGACCGTCCCCAGGTAAGAAGGCCACCGAGACCTGTGCTGCTCAGGCCCATGTGGGCTTCTCCTTGGGCAGGCTGTGGTGTCAGAACCAAGGCCCTCACCTCAGCCTGCTTGCTCAAGAAGGAGACGTCCCCTTTGTTCTTCAGCTTAATTGAAGAAGGACCTGCAAGGAGAGAAGTCTGGCTCAGGTCTGCCAGGCCCTCAGGCATGATCTATCCCCTACTTTTATGTAGAAATGGCTGCCTTTGGCAGGGGGTGGTGGAGGTTGTGGCAAAGCTGGCTCTGAGTGAGCCCAGCAGGTTAATGGTACCCGGGTGCTTGGAAGGAATTACAGCCTCCTAAGAGCTGGGCACCCCCCTCTAGCCCAAGGCCAAGGCCGCCAAATTTCCAAAGGAAGGCAGTCCCTAAGCACTGGAGGAGCTCTCTATCCCCAGGCATTTCCACACTCTGCCGCCCACCCAAGGAGGCAAACTCGTGCTCTCCTCCTGCCACCAACCTGCCACCAACCTGCCACCAACCTGCCACCAACCTGACAGGTAAGTCCAGTCCTTGGTGCAGATGTGGTAAGAGAGGAGGCCAGGTCCTAGGGCAGGCTATGCTCAGAACCCCAACCTACCCTATGAAACCAGGCCAAAGACAGGCCTAATGTGAACAGCCTTCTCATCTGGCTTGGAGGAGAACCAGAAGTTGCAGAGCTGAGCACAGTGGCTCAGGAGCTGGTCCTCTGGGTAGACAGTTCCTAATCTCCAACAAAATCAGCAGCAGCTAAATCCAAGCATGCTCCCTGCAGGCCTGGTGGTGGCTGCTCACTCGTATCTCCAAGCCTAAGGATTCCAAGAGCCTCCCTGGATAAGGGCACAGGTCCAATGGTCACTCACTTCCCACTGAGTTGTTGATGGCTTCCTGGGCTTTCTGAATTCCAACTTTGAATTCTCGGTCAGGCCGCAGCTTGTAGCCTCGATGATAGAACACCAGCGCAAACTCAAAGTCCCCCATGGTGTACAAGGTCTCAGCCTTTTGTAAAATCCCCTGAAATGAGAGAAGTCAAACTGAGGTGGACAGACAAGGCTTTATGGGACTTAGGCGTGGTGGAACAGGGAGGGTCCTGGGTTGAGGATCCAGGTTGGGATGCAGGGGCAGGTAACTAGATAAGTGACCTAAGGCGAGAAAACGGCACCAAACCCTAGGGAATCTGGTTAGCCTAAGTCCTCCCACCCATACGTAAAGTCACCTTACAGAAAGTCGGGTCACCCTGGAGCGAAGCCTCAGCATCCTGCAGGGATTTCTCCAACTCTCCCATCTTCAGGAAGCATCTGGACCGGGCAACCAGACAGTTCTTATCTCCATTCTGAAGGTGAAGAGCCTAAGAAATGAACCACCCAGGTCGACAGGCACCAGGCAGCACGAGGTAGAAGCGGGACCGGAAAGGGCCTCCCAAACCCTCCTGCCAGGGCTTCCAGGGGATTCCTCAGGCCAGCAAACATGTCTCTGGATCTGATCAGACCAGAAGCAGCATAACACTGATCTTCGCTCCGCCAACTTGACTGTCTGCACGTAGCTCCTCTCGGACAAGGTCAAATCACTAGCTGTTGTGGAAGCGACTGGCTGAGAGAGATGCAGATACCACTCTGTGGATATATGGAATTTCCCCCAAAACATCTCGGATTCCTCCGGTCCACTCAGGTGACAGAAGCTTAGGAATTTTTTGCACCTACTGAGTTCACCTACAAACCTCAAAAGGATGCACTACACTCAAAATACATTTGTGAGGCTAAGCACTCTGAAGGCTAATGAAATGGGTTTTAGGACACCTGCCACTTGAGGCATCCATTCCCCAACTCTCTCTTCTTTACTCCCTTATTGAGAAGGAATCACTATTTCAGGAGATCAAGATGAAAATGCCAGCAAAACTGAAACTGTGATTTGGGGAGTAAGGCGAGAATGGAACACTTCCCCCCATGTCCTCTCTTCTGTCTGAAATCATCATAGGTGCTTTGACGTACTGTCCTTCCTGAGGCATCAGACTGTACTCACACCTTTCTAAGACCTACTTTTTACAGGAAGCAACTACTGGCTTTTCCGGAAGAAGGCTACTTCTCAACCAAAGCTATTTTCCCTCAGGGTGTTCTTTTCACTCTGCCTGAGCTTCTCTAGGATGGAATGCGATCCTGAAAGAGGAGACTGGGTGGAGGCAGGGATCCTGAACTCAACCCTTCACCCATCTGGCCTACCAGTTCTGGTTTTAGGGTGTGGTTGGTGAGCCAAAGGGACAAAAGACTTTGGGTAGCAGTGGAGAAGCTTGACTTTAGGGGGAGTCTTGGGACTGGTTAGAGGGCTATCCTGCCACTCCCTTTGGAATAAGAAGGATTGGTTGTAAAAGAAATTGTGGTAAGAACATCTAACAGCTTACTTGTGAGGGAGTATGTATGGTGGTTAGTATCTAGCCCTGGAATCTGACTGCCTGGGTTTGAATCCTTTCTCTTGCCAGTTCAATGAATCTCGGACATGTAATCCACTTCTACATCAGTTTCCTCGTCCATAAAATGGATTCATAACAGAACCTCCCTCATAGGGTCATACTGTGCTTAGCACCGTAGGACAGGGTGGATCGAGTCATACTAAGGTTATGTATAATGCTAGTGATATACTGACCATCTGTGAGCAACTGTGTGCCAGAGATTGCACCACTCGTACATGCAGCCTCCAAGGGTAATAAAGGCTGCTCTGTGGAAAGAGGCCAGTGAGTCACAAAACATTCAGCAAAAAGTAGAAGTCCCTGTTAATGCAGAGAATGGTTATTAACAGCAGAAGGCAAGTGAGAATTGGTAGAAAATGGCCAAGCGGTGCCAGTAGTGCGTCAATTAGGCACAAATGAATCATAGAAACAATAGGGTCCTCCAGCACCACGGGAACCTCAGTGTCACCGGGAATTAGAAGGGGTGATGGGTAATTGGTACGTTCAGAGCGCGACTCACGTTGCTGAAGCTCTGGGCAGCTTTAGAGAACTCCCCGCACAGATACAACCGCTCGCCTTCCGCCATGTAAGAGGGAAAGGTGCTTCGCAAGGTGTCAGCTTCTGGGTCCGACATGGTGACCGCATGCGGTGACGCTGAAGCAGGAAAAGGGAGGAAAAGAAGCCGGAGAACCTGTGTGTGGCGTGTAGAAGCCCCGTCTCCTAGCAACCGGGAAGCGTAGAGGTGCTTCCGGCCCCTCCCCTCACTCCTTAGGGGCGGGAGTCCCCGGGACAACCGCTTCCAGCGTGCGCATGCGCCGGCCCAGCAGCGCACAGGGTGAGGGCGTGACCCGCGCGTGGCTGGTGACTGCAAGGTGGCTGCAAGGCGGCTGCGCTAGGCCGTGTTTACTGTTGCCTGCTCCGTCGGTTTTCTCCCAAGTTGCATCGTGTCCAGAATTTACAGCCAGCAAAGTGGGAAGAGGATTGGAGGCAGAATTCCAAGTAGGGATAAGGCATACGTGGCAAGGATGTGTGCACCATGTACGGCCACATTCAGGATGTGAGGATTTGCAAAAGACAGCGGAAGATACTGTTGGGTTGAACCTTACTTTAACCCATTTATTGAGCACCTGCTAGGGGCAGGGTCTGATCGAGGCCTTTCCTGACTTTCCCCATTCCCTCACTCTCTCTGTCAACAAGGTAGACTAGATTATTTCAGATTACAACAAACAACCTGCCTTTGCGACATTACTTTTTTTTTTTAAGTTGATTTTGAGAGAGAGAGAGAGAGAGAGAGAGAGAGAGAGAGAGAGAATCCCAGGTAGGCTCTGCACTGTCAGAGCAGAGCACTGTGACGCTGGGATCCATTTCACAATCATGAGATCATGACCTGAGCTAAAACCACGCGTCCCGGGCTTAACCGACTGAGCCATCCAGGCACCCCTGCGACGTTACTTTTTAAACGTCAACTTCCAGCGGCCCCTGAGGCTCAGTCGGCTGAGTGTCTGACTCTTGATTTCAACTCAGGTCATGATCTCGCTGTTCTTGGGTTCCTGTGTCCGGCTCCATGCTGGCAGTGTGGAGCCTGCTTGGGATTCTCTGTCTCTCCTCTCTCTCTCTTTCTCCCCCCAACTTGCACTGTCTTGGTCTCTCTCAAAAATAAATAAATAAACTTTTTAAAAAAGTATATAAAAAAACCCAAAACATCAACTTCCAAAGCCAATGAGATTGTGACCTCCATTAAGGCAGGGGCCTTGTCATAACCTTGTATTTCCAAAAGTCAACTGTCTGCACATAGTAGGAGCTAAATAAATCATTGTTAAAATGTAAATAGTAAAAAGATGGTCTTAACCACACACATGTACACACAAATGGATACATGGAAAACTGAGGAAATCTGAGTAAGATCACTGAATCCTATCAGCGTCTATTTTATGTTGTGTTATTGACTGTGCTCAAGTTTTTCAAGGTGTTACCATTGGGGGAAAATGGGTAGAGGGGTACCTGGAATCTTTTTATTATTTCTTACAACTGCCTATGAATCTACAATTATCTCAAAATAAGTATAATCAAGAATGTCTTTAATATCAAGATAAAAAATAATATGTTTCTGGGGTACCTGGGTGGCTCAGTTGGTTAAGCATCAGACTCTTGATTTCAGCCCAGGTCATGATCTCATGGTCCATGGAATTGAGCCCCACATCTGGCTTGGAATTCTCTCCCTCTCTCTTTACCCGTCCTCTACTGGCACACACACACACTCTCTCAAAATAAATAAAACAAACTTAAAATATTAAAAAAATATATTAAAAAAACGCCCACAATCAGAGGTGGTGCTGGGCCACCTGACCCGCCAGCTGATTCAATTCGGGTGGGGAGCTGGAGCCCCAGGCCCTGCCATGCTGGAGTGGTGCTCCACAGGTGTTCACGGAGGACCTGAGGACATGATGGTCCTCTCTTGGCCGTCAAGACCACAGTTTCCCTGGCCGTCAAGCTAAGCCAGGCCCAGCTGGGGGCTATCTGCGTGGGAAATGTGCTTCAGCTCAGGGCCAGAGCAATCATGGCCAAAGTCACTCAGTTTCTGAGTGACACCCCAGAAACTGCCTTTGTCCACTGTCATAGACAGTTTTCATCTGGGCTCCAGGCAGTGGCCATCATAGCTGGTGGCCTCACAAATGGGTGTTATGATATTGGCATGGCTTGTAGGTAAGAATTTCTTTCTGCCAGAGCTTACCAACCAACTTCTAACAATAAAACTAATTTTCATCTCCAAAAGCAAGCAAACAACAACAACCACAAAACACCCCACAATCAGGCACCACTACACAGCCTGACTAAAATAAAAGACTGACTTTATCAGATGTTGGCAAGGATGTTGAGCAACTAGACTCTCAAACGCCGCTGGTAGGAATGTAAAACGGTATGATCACTGTGAAACAGTCTGGCAGCTTCTTAAAATGTTAAACATATGCTTACCCTATGACTCAGCCATTCCTCAATTCTTGGAAATTTATCTAAGGGAATTCAAAGCTGTACACAAACATGTATAGCCGCTTTATTTTTATAGCCTCAAACTAAAAACAAACCATTGGCAGGTAAATGGATCAACAAACCATAGTTAGACCACATAATGGGATACTACTCAGCAATAAAAAGGAAAGAACTGTGGTACATACATAATATGGATAAATGTCAAGCTAATAATGCTGAGTGAAAAAATGCAGATGAAAAAGACTCTATGATTCCATTCATATAAAATTCCGGAAAATACGGGGGCACCTGGGTGGCTTCGTCGGTTAAGCCCAAAAGAAAAGGGTGCTTCCTAGGAATATGAACAGAGGGCAGGAGGGGATAGAAGACGCAGGAGTACAAGTAGCCTTTGGGAGGTGGTGAAGGATATGTGCGCTATCTTGATTGTGGCGATGTTCTCACGGTGTATACCTGGGTTAAAACTCATCAAGTTATACGCTTTAAACATGGACAATTTATTGTATATCAATTACGTATCAATAAAGTCATTAAAAAAAAAAGCACAGTTAAATAGCAATAACAATGTGTGCTTTGGGCAGGTGACAAAGTATTTTGTGGTCTTGACAGCACCCAGATGAAGAAGGGAGCCAGGCACTATTTTCCTGGTTTCACAGATGGAACAGTGAGGGTGAGAGAGGTGACAGAGTTTTCCAGAAGCCGCAGCACCAGGAAATAGGTGATCTGGGCTGGGGCCCATGCCTTAGGTTGGATTGGTTAGGGTTCAAAGCACTGGCATTAGTTCCCAACATATCTCAGCCATTTATTAGCTGGGCTCCTTATGTTACCTCTTTATATCTCCGTTTTCTCCCTTTACAGCTCCTTCTATGGTGAAAAATAGCACAAGTACAAAAACACGCATAAAATACACAGTTTATTAGATAATTATAGAATGAACACCCATGTAATCATCACACAAGTAAGTCAAGAAACACTGCCAACAGGGGGCACGCTGTGAGGCCTCTCCTCAATCACAATCTCATCCCTGCACTAGCTCCTCCCTAGGTAACCACCACCGTCCTGGTTACTACCCTAGTCTGAGCCCACATGGGCTCCCTCCAGGATTACTGCAATATCTTTTTTTTTTTTTTTTTAACGTTTATTCATTTTTGAGAGACACAGAGACAGAGCATGAGTGGGGGAGGGTCAGAGAGAGAGGGAGACACAGAATCCAAAGCAGGCTCCAGGCTCTGAGCTGCCAGCACAGAGCCCGACCTGGGGCTCGAACTCAACGGACCACAAGATCATGACCTGAGCCGAAGCTGGTTGCCCAACCAACTGAGCCACTTAGGTGCCCCTATTGCAATATCCTTTAAACTAGATCTCTTTTTTTTTTTTTTTAACCCTTGCCCCCTTCCTTCTCAGCATAGCAGTTAGGATATTCCTTTAAGAGGCACCTGGCTGGCTCACTGGGTAGAGTAAGTGACTCTTGATGTTGGGGTCATGAGTCCAAGCTCCACGTTAGGCATAAGCCTTACTTAAAAAAAGGTGGGGGGGGGGGATGTAAAAAAATAAAGTTGTCCTATTAAAAAATATATGTATTCCTTTTATTTTTTTAATATTTATTTTATTTTTGAGAGACAGAGAGTACAAACAGGGGAGGGGCAGAGAGAGAGAGAGAGGGAGACATAGAATCCAAAGCAGATGCCAGGCTCTGAGCTGCCTAGTGCAGAGCCCAACGCAGGGCTTGCACCCATGAACTGTGAGATCATGACCTGAGCAGAAGTTGGATGCTTAACTGACTGAGCCACCCAGGGACCCTTATATACAGATATTCCTTGTAAAATACAAGTCAGATCCTGTCACTCTCTGTCCAAATCCTACAATGGTCCCCCCTTTCATTCTGAATAAAAGCTACTCTGTCCATCACTCCCTGTGCCACGTGGTCTCTTTACAGTTCCTTGAACAGGAAAATAGCAGACATGCTCCTTCACAGGGCTCTGGGTGTTCTCTCAGCTTCAAATGCCTTGGAATTGATCTGGAATGCTCCCTCCTAGCCACTTAACTGACCCCTTCCCCTCCACGTATTTGTTCAAATTTCTTTGTAATGAGGCTTCCCCCTACCACTCTATTTAAAACTGCAACCTACTTGCCCTGTTCATTGCTGTTTTCCCTGATGAAATGTGAGCTACACAAGGCTTAGCATCTTTGTTTATTTCATTCATTGGTGCCCCAGTGTCTAGAATAGTACCCGGTACACTGCAGGCATTCAGTAAATATTTATTGAATAAAAGAACTAGAACGCAGTTTTTGGTGATAATCATTTCCTTGCTTTTCTTGGTAGTTTTTCCACCTTTGTGTATCCATTCTAAATAATATAATTTAGGTTTGTCTCTTTTTTTTCTTTAAATGTAAGGAAAGTGATTTGACTTTATATGTGATGTATCGGTTTTTTTAAACGTTTATTTATTATTGAGAGACAGAGCGTGAACAGGGAGGGGCAGAGAGAGAGGGAGACACAGAATCGGAAGCAGGCTCCAGGCTCTGAGCTGTCAGCACAGAGCCCAATGCGGGGCTCGAACTCACAAACCACAGGATCATGACCTGAGCAGAAGTCAGATGCTTAACCCACTGAGCCACCCAGGCGCCCCAAGGTTTGTCTCTTTTTAACTCTATGTAAATTGAAACATCCTATATACACACCTTTTATGTTCCACTCTTTTGCTCAACATTATGTTTTTGAGATTCATTCGTGTCGTCGCATATGGCTGCAATTCATTCATTTCCCCCAGCTGTCAAGTTTTTCCTTGTATGAGCATATCACACCCCATCCAACCATTCAACTGTTGAAGGAAATTTGGACAATCTCCCATGTATCTCCTAACATGTATGAGATTCTCCTGGGTACATACCTAGGAGTGGAGCTGTATGGCCTTCATGTATGTGACTCTAGTTTTATGGGATAATGCCAATGGTTTCCTAGGTAGTTGAATCCATCTGCCCTCCTATCTGCAGTATGGTTATCTCTTTGGGCCTCAATTTCCCCTGCACCTCCTTTGTAAAATAAGAGGATTGGACTAGGGTATTTCTGAGGTCTCTTTTGGTTCTGATGTTCTGTGATTCTGTGATCAAGGAGGCCTAAATAAGCAGCACTCATGGCTTCACAACCTCAAGGCAGGACCTAAGTTATTAGGGAGAGAGACAGACACAACCTGTGCTCGGGATGAGGCCTTCAAAGCCAACTAGGGTGAAGCACAGTCCTAAACTCTTAAGACTGGTGTCAAGGTAGAGACAGCTTCATGGAGGCTGACAATTCTCATTCATATACCATGACTCCTGTTTCTTTCTTTCTTTCTTTCTTTCTTTCTTTCTTTCTTTCTTTCTTTCTTTCTTTCTTTCTTTCTTTCTTTCTTTTTTCAGGCAGGGAGGGCCAGAGAAAGAGGGACAGAGGATCCTAGGACCTGAAGCAGGCTCTGTGCTGACAGCAGGGAGACTGATGCAGGGCTGGAACTCACAATCCGATCTGTGAGATCACAACCGGAGTTGAAGTCAGACACTTAACTGACTGAGGCACCCAGGCGTCCCCATACCATGACTCCTGCTTCTGCCTGCCCTTGAGAGAATTTCCAAACACAGAGCGTGGCAAAGAGAGACAAGAAACAAAAATAATGAGTTCATTTAGAGAGAAGGTTAAAGACGTCAAGTGAAAGTCAAGGTTAAGTAATGTGGGGGGGGGGGGAGGGGCTGTGTAGGTTCTGTTTTAGGATAAGAAGTGATAAAGTGGAGGAGTGCCTCCTGAAAGAGGAGGCAATTAAAGAGGAACACACCTGGTGAGCACGAGGCAGTGACAGTTTTTAAGACAGGGTGAGGGCAGAGTTGGGGGGGTGACTCTGGAAAGACGCTGGACAGGAGCTGGTTGGGCTGGCTGGAGAATGTTTCCTGAGCACAGAAGCTGGCTCTGGCTCTGGCCATACCTCCTTGGGGAGCTTACCCCAGGATACATGGGCTCTTGGCCCTTGGCTCCAATTAGAGACTGCTCAGTGCTGGGCAAACAGTGAATGCTGCAGGAGTGAGAACTTCCCTGGTTCCTCACAGGGTGGGTCATGATGGGCCTCTGCTGTAAGCCCTTGTCTCTGGTTGTCGCAAGGGGACAGGTGGGTTTAGAAGTGCACACTCAGGTAGACCCCATCTTGGCTCCCTCTTCCCCTGACTTCTACAATTTCCTTCCTTCCTTCACATGTTCTTTCCAGCATTTATTCAGTCATGTATACAGTGAGTGCCTAACGTGTGCCTAGCACCATGCTAGGCCCTGGGGATGCCAAAAGGAACAAGGCATGGTCCTGGGTCTTGAGGAGCTTCTAGCCAAGTTGGGGAGACTCACTGGATATGATTTCCTTTTCTTCCTTCTCACCTGCAGCAGGTGGTAGTGGACAGGGCAAGGGACCTGGCAGCAGAGGGCCAGTTGCCCATCTGCAAAATGATGACGCTTAGCTCAAGCGGTTGTTGTGAGGAGTATGCATTAGCACCCATGACTTTGACATAGTAGGTGCTCAATGAATATTAGCTAAAGTGGATTAAAATCCAGGAGGGAGCCACTGGATAGTCTAAGGCCACTGAAACTGTTGTGGTGTGCCTGAAATCCAGGCACGGAGATGGTGTCCATATCCTATCTCGGGGGGCATGGACTTGTCTTCCAGCTCGATCTAGAAGAGGAGAGAGGTGATTCAAATGGCAAAAACAGAGGCACCTGGGTGGCTTAGTCGGTTAAGTGTCTGACTCTTGATTTCGCCTCAGGTCATGATCTCACCGTTTGTGAATTGACCAATTCAGAGCAGAAGAGCCTCTGTGGGAACATGGTGGAGTAATGAGAGAGTATTTCCTGGGGAGGTTGAAGGCTGTGGGGAAGGACCTAGCACTGAACCACTCAGAGAACTGAAAAATCCCGGTGCTTGGCTGGCTCACGGACCCTCGGGCCAGCACCTCTCCTCCCCTCACTCCCTGGACAGTTCCTTTCTTGTTGCCCCCACCTGGGGCTAGTCACATTTGGGCCCAGCAATAACTATATGGGGGACTTAATCACTCAGCAAATATTTATTGATTGTTTATTATGTACCAGGCCCTATTCAATGTGCTGGAGACACAGCAGTGAACAAAGCAAAGAGCCTCATCTTCGTGCACATATGCAGGTATACGTGAAGGATAAATTGTTCGTAATGAAATTGCTGGGGCAAAAGAATGTGCATTTAAAATTTTTATCGATATTGCCAAATTGATGAACATTTCTTACAGTTTATGTTCTACCTGGATGACTGTTTCTGGATGAGTTGTATTTTTCTAGCCAGAGGGATAATCAGGGCACCTGACTACAATCTTCCTGCTAGCCCCTGAAGACCTGGAATTTCTGTCCCCCAAGGCTAGGAGATGTTTTCTTTCTTTCTTTCTTTCCTTTTTTAAAAAATGTTTTAAATGTTTATTTATTTTTGAGAGAGAGACAGAGACAGAGTGTGAGCGGGAGAAGGGCAGAGAGAGAGAGAGAGAGAGAGAGGGAGACACAGAATCTGAAGCAGGCTCCAGGCTCTGAGCTGTCAGCACAGAGCCCATTGTGGGGCTTGAACCCCTGAACCACGGGATCATGACCTGAGCAGAAGTTGGATGCTTAACCGACTAAGCCACCCAGGGGCCCCTCATAAGAGATGTTTTCTTTACCTACTGAGAGGTGACACTTCCCTGAGATTTGTGATCTTTGGGGAGATTCTTGATAGGGTTGGAGCTCAATCCATAGATTGATTGTTGGTCAGTCTCCAGGACCAACAGGAGAGAGGATGTGAGGAGTTGTTCTTTGAAAAGGACCATTGAGAAGGAAGCAACCAGAAAGTGACATCATCAGGGATAACTTAGTTCAGGCATGGGCAGTGAGTGACTTTAGCTGACCCACTCCTGGCTACAGCTGAATTGGAGGAAAGAGGGCTTCCAAAAGTTTTTGTCCACAAGAATGTCGCAACACTGTTGCAGTGTGTCAGTGGGACCCAGAGTGCTTGGCAGTGGCTCAGGCATGGTGATTCTCTGCATACTGGGCTGACCCCTTCACCTGAGTTGATCAGTGCTCCATTGATACTCCTTCCTGGAGCTAGTTAGGCAGCTGTTAGGGTCCTGGAGCGGCTCCTGAGACCTTCAGGACTGGGGTGAAAGCTCCAGAATGTCAGAGCAGTAAATATATGTCCTGGTTTTCAGGACTGCTTGATTTCAAATATTCTGCTCCACCTAATTCACCAGCACCTGTCAGACCGGGTGTCCCAGTTTTTGGTTTGGAAAATAGCCTGTCTCACAGGTAATGGAGAAGGAGGAGGCAACAGTTCATTCATTCCAGTGTGGAAGCTTCCGATGGTGGGTAAGGGAAAGGAGACCTGCAGAGATGACCCCAGCCTTGTGCTAGAACCTCTCCGTTGAATTCTCAGCTCCGCCTGGAGGTGAGGTGAGTGGGACGCAAAGCGATGTGACTGGCACCCACCTAGCCCCACCCGCTCACCTCATCCCCTGCCCTATCCCACATTGGCAGGTTTACCTGATCTCTCAGTCTAGCCCCACCGGCTCAATAGAGAGAGCCCACGTTCAAATGCAAAAGCAGTCTGCCATCGCTACGTAAAAAGCGGGTTTAAGCAACTGTGTTCAGTGTCACCAATTTTAGGAGGCCGGGATGCGGAGGTTAGTTTCTCCCAGGGGAAGAGAAGGAGACTCCAGGTCTCTAAAACTGTGCAACAGCCTGTTCTGCCAACCCTCCCCCTCACCCCCCACCACCGCTTCCTTCGGAGTGGCGGTCGGCCCAGCCCCTAAGTGATCAGGCCACGGCCCCCCGCCCCGTCCGTTCTCCTCCCGGCATAGCCCGGCCCATCTCCCCACCCGAGGCCCCGCCTCCGGCCCCGCCCCCGGCCCCGCCCCGGCCCTACCGGATCCGGAGAGGCGGCGCCCACCAGCCCTCCGGACGGACACGCCAGCTGGACTTCAAGTCCCAGCAGCCCCTGAGTCCCGCCTCCGGGGGCAGAGCTATCCCGGGCAGCAAATTCGGAGGAGCCTTGGCGCTCAGGCTAGGGAACGCGTGTGACCAATCGCGGGGCCGCTTGCGCCGTGTGCCGATGGGGGCGGGGAGAAGCCCGCAGGGGCCCGGACAAAAGCCGGCTCCCCGGCGACTGCTGGAGGCTGGAGCGCTCCGGGCACTGGGCGGCGAGGCGGGGCCTGCGGAGGGAGCGCTGCGCACGGGCTTTCGCAGAAAGGTGAGTGGCGGGCAGCTGCTTTCGCGCGGGGTACTCCACCTGCCCGAGGAGCTTCCCGCCTCCCTCCCCCAACCCGGAACCGCTTTCCCCGGCGCCGTTTTGGTGCTCACGCGTCCTCCCTGCTTCTGCTTGGAAGTTTTTTTTTTTTTTTTTTTTGGGGTGGGGGGGGACTTCGCTTTAGGTTAGCCTTCGCTCGGAACCCCGACTGGTGGCAGCGTGTCGACCACCCCACCCCCACTCTCCCACATTCCAGTTTCAGGGAGTTTGCATAGGGTGTGCCGCCGCCCTGGCTTCTTTTCCCTCCGCTAAATTGCATTTGCACCAACCAGGCCCCTCTCACCCCCACCGGGGCCAGTCCTCGAGCCTCTTCGGGCTTTAGCGGGCCTCCCTCTTGTCCCCATCGGGGTCACCGGTGGCCACTCGCCCCACTCCTATCCGGGCTCGGGCGCTTCCTCTCTTTTTTTTGTGAAGAAGCGACTGAGTCCCGCGCCGAAAGTGGAGGGAGCGAGCCCGGCGCGTAGCCTTGGCGGGCCACGCGGCGCCGGGCTGTCCCAGGGTGCCCGACGCCTGGCCTCGCCCGCAAGGACCGGGCCGTGGAGCACCGGCGCGGGAAGGACCCTCCTCGCTCAGGAGGTGCCGTCGGGCCCAGCCTCTAAGCGACAGATGGCCGGGGTGCCCGTCTCCCTCCCACCCCTGGCGCTGACGCCTGTGCCGAGCCTGGCCAAGGCAAGGTCCCGGAGAGGGCTGAGGATGCTGCCGCCGCCCTCCTGTAGGGCCTGGCAGAGGGCCAGACCCAGCGCCTGCTGCCCTCTCCAACCTTGGCAGATACTGTGCAGTAGCGAGGAGTTCTGCCATTGGGTGGTCCCCAGGGTCGGCCTGGCAGGAGGATTTTGGAGAGGGGAGGAGCAGTGCATGGCACCAGTTTGGCCAACCAGCCCACGCCTTCCACCCACTAACTTTGCTCTGAGGTCTTTCAGCCAGCTCAGATCTTGGATTTCTGAAATACTGCTTGAGGAAAACCTGGTAGACCCCAGCTACCCAGGGCGGGGGTGGTAATTTTTATCTCTTAGAGAACTTCAGAAGCTTGGGCCAGATGACAGGAAGAGCCCTTGGAAACCAGGCAGCTGGTGTCTCCATCCCATTCTGACATGCTTGCTGCACTAGGGGGACCCTCACAGAATTCTGCCTCTTCCCTTTATTCCAGGAATTGCTTGTCCTCTTAAAAACAACCCTCCCCTCCAAAAAAAAAACAAAAACAAAAACAAAAAAACACAAAAACCAGTCCTATGGATACTGACCTATAAAGGAGTGCTCTTTGTCTTTCCCGGGGGAGACCCTAAGTAGCATCTCCAGTGGTTCCTCTGCACTGGCTATGTCCCAGGGATACATTCCTGGGAAACAGTCTGCTTTCATTCAGCCTTCCCTGTAGGCTGCTTCAGTTCTCAGTGGCTGCTGTGGATGAACTCAATCCTGGGTCACTCACCCTGTCTGCAGAAAAGACCCCATTCAGCTCATAAAGTCCTTCCCTTGAGGGGAGAGAGAGGATATGTGTGATGTGTGTGTGTGTGTGTGTGTGTGTTCAGGTTCCTCGGCATGATATCCCCCAAATGGTTTACATTTTACTTGTTATTAGGTGACAGTTCCTAGGGCCCCAGAGCGGACCCCTGGGGTCTTAGCTTTGTCCTAAAATCACCTATCACCAGTTCGAGAGCATATTCAGTTCCTGAGGAGGCAGCCTAGGACTCTGGGGGAGTGGATCCCCAGATCCAGATTGGTATACACTTTCAGCCGCGCTGTCACTACAGTAGATGCTCTTAACTGGTGGTCTGTGGTCATAATCATAAGCATCTTGAAATGAGGCGCACATTTTTCGGGGCTTTTCTTCATGCGCTCAGGAATCTGAGACCTCAAGTAGGTTAAGAGCCACTGTCCTAGAGAGACTTCCAAGACCCTTCTGAATGATTAATTTTGCGAATTTTCTCCACCGAGACCCCTCCCTGGGTTTGTGAGCCTTCTTTCCTGCATTTGGTGAACATGCAGAGGCCAGATTCTTTCCCCATTTTATTCCATCATATAAATCCTGTCTTGGCCTTGAAAGGGCCTGCCCAGCCATCTACGCCAAAGTGCTCTGGTGGCATATCTTATTTTGGTAAGCTGGCGAATCTGTTCTATCCTGTATCATCCCCTCGTTGTGTCCACCCCCTGCCCCTCTCCAACCATCCTGTGGAAATGAACTCTTGTCTTGCCTGGGACTCAAGAAAGTTGTGATTTTCCAGCTGCAGAACAGGCCTTTTCTTACCCCTTTCCTTTGTCTGCTTTGGGAGGTGCCAGTTTTGAGGGGGTTGTTGTTCTGGTAGTGTCAGACTGTTCTCTGCTTGGGGAGGCTTAGCAAACTCCTGGAGTTTGTGATCACAGGTGCTTGATGTTTCTGAACCACGGAGCATGGCCAGCAGCTGCCGCCTCCTTTCCCTGCTTCATCTGCCCTAGGTTGCGCTCTGTTTGGGAAGGGGGTGGGGGCAGGTGTACCCATCTGATTTCAGGACCAGTTTTTCTGGTCTGAAGTCAAGAAGGTTGGGAAATAGAGCTGGAGTGGGTGGGGGGTGGGTGGAGGGCTGCAGGACCCAGGGGCTGGCTGAAGCATCACCTTTGGAAACTCTTGCTGAGGAGGAGCCGGAAGTCATCCCAGGGGAAGGCCAGAAAAGGGAACATCTCTTTTGAGCCCCTTCCCAGCTACCCCACTTTGGGCCAGACACCAGACTGAAAGCACCCATTGTGCTGAGTTGGAGACTAGCTGGGAGGCCGAGGGGGCCAGCCAAGCCGGTTGGGAGGGAGGTGGAGAGTAGCCTCTGAAACTTTGGCCTTCCCTGAGCTGGAGATGGAGACCCACCTTCCTGTGTGTATAAACCAGCTAGTCCCCCGGGTCCGCCTTCTTTTATTTGAACTTGACTTTTCTTCTCAGCAAATTCAGCAACTTCAGTTCTGGATCTCTGTGGAAGAGATTGGAGTGACTTTTCCTGATGAGGCCAAGTTCTTAGTCTGAATGACTTGGTTTCCTTTCCCCCCCCCTTCCCCTGATCCTCTCCCCAACTTGCTACCATGGGAGAATGGGTGTGTCAGGACAACGCGGTGGGGACGGAAAATGAAGAAATTGTCATCACAGACCCTTCTGTGAGGTGAAGGGGGGGACATGGCCTGGTCCTGGGAGAAATGGTCTTTTCTCTCGGGCTGACGAGTGTGGGGTTTTCTGGGGAGCAGGAATAAGAGTATTTGGGTTCAAGTCCTGGGTCCCCTGCTCATTTGTTTGGCTTTTTGGGCAAGGTATGGTAGCTCCTCTGAGCTGCTATTCCTCATCTAAGAAATAGGATTATGAATCTCCGTGTACCTCACAGGGTTCGTATGAGATGACTTCTATATCCATGTGACCTGGGATGACTGCTGCCTCCTCCCTCAGCTTCGGCTCAGCTAGAAGTGACCAGTACAGGGTGGTCCCCAGAGAGGCCTCTGTTTTGCTCTAAATTAGCAAGCTGAGTGACTCAGTGGGGCGGGTGGGATGTACTGAAGGTCACAGTTTCCCTGCCCAGTGCCTGCTCTGAACTCGGGGGTGGGAGTCTAGTGTCCTGGGAGAAATGGACTCTGAGGTGACTCTCTGCTCCTTGAGGGTTTGATCCTGCCTGGGGTTAAGTAAACTCACCTGCCTGGCCTACAGCCTGATGGTGAGTGTAAGTGCGTGAAATGGGTGAGTCTGGATGTGGGGGAGACGAAACCTGTAGGGGGAGGGGAGTAAGGGCAGGATTGCATAATTCTGGCTGTGCGCCCCGTAGGTCACAGAACCAAAGGGTGTGTTTCAGTGTCTGTGTGGGACCTCGGGTGGGACCAGCACATGGGTTTGGGTCATATCACTGGTATTCCTGTCTCCCCAGCCAGCTGCCTTTTGCTCCAAGATGAATGTGAGCTGGTTTGTCGAGAGGAAGTAGAGACAAGGTTGAGGCCAAGAGACCTGGGGAACATGCCACCTTTGTTTATCTCCACCTTCTCTCTCTCTTCACTTCCTGATCCTCCTTCCCTGATGTCAAAAGTGCTCATTGAGTGGGAATGCAAACTGGTGCAGCCGCTCTGGAAAACAGTGTGGAGGTTCCTCAAAAAATTAAAAATAGATCTACCCTATGACCCAGCAATAGCACTGCTAGGAATGTACCCAAGGGATACAGGAGTGCTGATGCACAGGGGCACTTGTACCCCAATGTTTATAGCAGCACTTTCAACAATAGCCAAATTATGGAAAGAGCCTAAATGTCCATCAACTGATGAGTGGATAAAGAAGATGTGGTTTATATACACAATGGAATACTACTTGGCAATGAGAAAGAATGAACTCTGGCCTTTTGTAGCAACGTGGATGGAACTGGAGAGTGTTATGCTAAGTGAAATAAGTCAGGCAGAGAAAGACAGATACCATATGCTTTCACTCATATGTGGATCCTGAGAAACTCAACAAAAGACCAGGGGGGAGGGGAAGAGGGAAAAGTTACAGAGAGGGAAGGAGGCAAGCCATAAGCGATTCTTAAATACTGAGAACAAACCGAAGGTTGATGGGGGGTGGTGGGGAGGGGAAAGTGGGTAATGGGCATTGAGGAGGGCACCTGTTGGGATGAGCACTGGATATTGTTTGGAAACCAATTTGACAATAAATTTCATATTAAAAAAAAAAAAAAAGAAGAAGTGCTCATTGAGATCTCGCTTCCTTCCCTCCTGCTGGGCCAGTCCTCCTTCCGCCTCCTGAGAAGTGCTGAGATCTGGTCTTACTGTCTGGGGGCAGCTGGACACGGGTCTCTTCCCCTGCCCACCAGCTCCTGTTCCTCCCAACAGGTAGAGCAGGTCCCTCTGCGGCCATGTCGGCCAAGGCGATTTCGGAGCAGACGGGCAAAGAACTCCTTTACAAGTTCATCTGCACCACCTCAGCCATCCAGAACCGGTTCAAGTATGCCCGGGTCACCCCTGACACAGACTGGGCCCGCCTGCTGCAGGACCACCCTTGGCTGCTCAGCCAGGTGAGCCCACCCTCCCCAGGCCCTTCTTCCGGGCCCAGGGTCAGGAATAGAGACGGTCGGTTTGGTGGAGATGTCCCACCGGGTCACACGATGGCAGACTGCCCACATCAGTGGGCAGCGTGCAGTGGGCTGAGCGGGATTTTGTGTTCGGCTCCGGGCCCCACGTGTTGAGACGCCCCAGCAGGAAACACAGCGCAAGGGCTTGGAGCTTGACTGACTGGAGTCCAGACCAAAGCTCTCTGTCGATTAACCGTGTGGCCTGGAGCAAGCTGTTTTACCTCTTTTGAGTGGCAGATTCCCCATCTGTCAGATGGGCGGAACACTCACCCTGTAAGCTATAAAGATTAGCAATAATGTCTGGAAAGCATTTGGTGTGCCACCTGGCACTTGCAGGTGCTCAGTAAAAGTGGGTGTGGGCTCCACTCACCCCAAGTACAGCATGTTAGGAATGTGTTCGGGCCATGAGGAAGCGTGCTGCGGACTTTGTGTGGCAGCCAGCCCAGAGTAGAGGCTCCTCTGTCCGGGTCCCTGTGGGACCATTGTTGGGAGGCAGAGACTTCTTGGGCAGGGCCAGGAGAGCGGGTTCTGGGGGTGCATGTTCCCTCCCAGCACAAGGTAGCCCACCCATGAAAGGAGCTGCCTCGGGAGGTGGCGCATTTCCTGGCTGGCAGCATGTGAGCAGTGCTTAGGGGCTGCTTGCTGGGCCTGTAGACGGGGTCAGGCCCAGGGATGGGATTGACCAGAACTCTAAGGTCCTTGGTCACCACAAGGCTCTGTCCCCCTGTTCTTCCTTTTGGAACACAGGTGCTGGTCCAAATTCTGAGGGCTTCATGGTTTAGTGGAGCTAAGATGTCGCATAGGGAGGGTAGGGAATCACTCATGTGGCAGGTATGTGGTAAGTATCTACACTGTGCCAGGCCCCATTCGGGGCACGGATGGCTCCAGATTCCAGGATGTCAAAAGAAAGGTATAGGCTTGGATAGGTGAGAAAAGCTTCTAGGAGTTGACACTGAAGAACGGATGGGTGGATAGGAAGCCATGCAGGCTGTCCTGTGCTTCGGGTCCCCAGACTGTAATCTCTTACTCTCCCGTTTCTTTCCTTTCCCTCTTGTTCCAGAACTTGGTGGTCAAGCCAGACCAGCTGATCAAACGGCGTGGAAAGCTGGGCCTCGTTGGGGTCAACCTCACTCTGGAAGGCATTAAGTCCTGGCTGAAACCACGGCTGGGACAGGAGGCCACCGTGAGTACGGCTATAGGTTGGGGTGGAGGTGCTGTGGGAACAGAAGTGGATGTGGTCATCTCCAGATGAGCAGCCCTGTAGGCTCACTGCCTACTCGGCCACACTGTGGCCTGGGGAAGGCCACACTGCAGCCTTGGGTCCCGCAGAGCTGCCTGGTAGCAGGGCCAGTCTTGGTGCTCGCTCCCAGCTCTGCCATCAGCGAATGGCAAGATGGGCTGCAAAAGTAACCCCATTCCAGTTCATGGCCAGGTAGAAACGGTCTGTTATTGGTTTGTTTGTTTATTTAGAGAGGGAGAGCGGGCGCGCAGGTGGGGGAGGGGCAGAGGAGAATCCCAAGCAGGGTCCACACTGTTGGTGTGGAGCCCGACGTGGGGCTCCAACCGCGAGATCGTGACCTGAGCTGAGGTCGGACACTTAACTGACTGAGCCACCCAGGCGCCCCGGAAATGGTTTGTTTCTTTAACAGACCCATCACGGAGATGAGACTCTGAGGCTCATTCTGGGAAGTCCTTTCTTTTCCGTTTTCAGAAAGGGCACAGCAGCTTGTCGTGATGTGTATGCCTAAGAGGGCCGGCAAGAAAAAGTTGCAGAAGGCAGGTGCAGAATCTTTTAGGCAGAGACATTATTAGACCAAGAGCCGAGGATGAGACTGGTAACACTGAAGAGGAAATTCAGTTCTTGGCTTCCCCCAGCTTGGTGATTAATGTCAACTCTGTAGATGAGAGAGCTGAAGTGAAATGTGGTTTAGGGAGGCTAGGAGAGGCTCAGAAATAAAATTGCACTTCTTTTCCTTTTTACTCCTGGACGGGACTGGAGAACAGGCGAGGGGGAGCGGGCTGAGGCGGGCCTGAGGCCGGGAAGGGTGTGCTGTCCATGCGCAGCTTTGCCCCATCTTGGGTGACTGTCACCAGGGCTGAGCTGTTCTCTTCTTTGGCTGTCCTGGAAGCAGGGTGAGGATGACAACGAAGCTGTCTTCCTCTCTTCCTGGGCTCTCTCCAATCAGCTCTTTGTGGTAATTTCCCAGTTTTTGGCTCTTGAACTAAAGAGGACCTCTTAAACTCGTATGTGGACCTGGGGCCGGAGGGATCTCTACTGGCCTTTTTGCTTGCAGGCCTTTGGCGAGAGGATGGCAGGACTGGGGGCTGAGTGGTGTCCCCAGAGAGGTCCTTGTGTTCTTTCTCCTCAGCTGCTGTTGGGAGGGGGCTGTCAGCCGTGTCGGGGCCGGCAACAGTGTCCGCCTCGGCAGAAGCGGCTCATTACCTCTGAGAGATCACTGTCTGGTCCCTGACTCAGCAGTGACGCACACGGGCTGGGGGGGGGGGGGGCGGGGGCTTTGAGACACTCTGGGATGAGGGCTGTCTCGCCTCGGCAGCCGCCAGGGACCCACTCAAACTGATTAGCTCTGCAGGCCTGTTGTCCTCAGCCAGGAAAGTGTGCGTGAAGTTTTCCCCGTCAAGCTCTCCCTCCCCCCGCTCCCCCCCATCCCTGCTGTTCCCAGGCCCAGACTTCTGTCCTTGGGCTGGGTCTCTCTGCTTGAGCTCAGGGATGGAGAGCCTTGATTTGTCTGTGCTCTTTAACTTGTGCTACTGATGGCAGGAGGGAGAGGAGTCCTGATGTCTGTGCTGTGGGGGCGGGGGCAACATTTGTTAGCCCAGCTCACTTGTCACCCTCCAGAGGAGGCAGAGAAAGAACATGTGAGGTCAGTACACTGCAGTGTGGCTGGCAGTGGGTGAAGGAGTATCTCGTGAAGACTTCTTCAGCTTAGGGTCTGTGACCCCATTGCCCTGGTTTCTGGAAAATCTCTCTCTGCCAGATGTCGTGGCAGTAGTACCTGAGCCCCGGCTCCGGTGGGACAACCAAGTAGAGGGAGCAGAGGGCAGTCCTCCTGCCCTGGGGGACAAGACCCACTGGTCCATCTAAGCTTTATTTTTCTCAATCTCAATAGGTTGGCAAGGCCAAAGGCTTCCTCAAGAACTTTCTGATCGAACCCTTTGTTCCCCACAGTCAGGTATGTGTGACGTGGCTCCAAGCCGGGTCTTCTCCCCCACTTTGTGTTTGTCGACTCTAACATGATGAAAGGAGAAATCAAGCTGCTGGAGAAAAGTGAAAAGGACCAGACTCTCTGAGGGTCTGAGGGTGCCATGGAGCAGGGAGTCCAGAGATGAAGGGAAAGGCTTAGTTTGTAGCAGGGAGGAGTCAGGGCTGGTAACAGGGGGCTTCTCGGTGCTGGGATGAGAAAGACTTGAAGGCAGGCACCCTCCCCCAGATTGGGTCACAGTGGCTGAGTCTGGACTGTCAGCTAGGCAATGGCCTCTGCTCTCCTCTTGTCCCTGAAGGGAAGACAGTAACTTTTTACATTTATTTATTTTGAGAGAGAAAGGGAGACAGAATCCCAAGCAGGCTTCCCACCGTCAACGCAGAGCCTGCCTCAGGGCTCAAACTCACGAACCGGCTCATGACCTGAGCCGAAACCAAGAGTCAGATGCTTAACTGACTGAGCCACCCAGGCGCCCCTTTACTAGGGTTTTAGAAATGCACCCAAAGGGGTTGGGCTTGCCAGTTCAGTGCCCCTCCCCCACGTGGTACTGTCTTCCCCTGCAAGGCGGAGGAGTTCTACGTCTGCATCTATGCGACCCGAGAAGGGGACTATGTCCTGTTCCACCATGAAGGTGGGGTGGACGTGGGCGACGTGGACACCAAAGCCCAGAAACTGCTCGTTGGCGTGGACAAGAAACTGAATGCTGAGGACATCAAGAAACACCTCTTAGTCCACGCTCCTGAAGAGAAGAAAGAGTTGAGTGAGAGGGAGGGCAGGCAGGTGGCAGTGGGGGAGCGGGGAAGGTCGAGAGCTCCGGACACAGGGCAGGGAAAGCAAGGTGGTCTTCCCTGTGTGGGCATCCGCTGCCCTGCCCCAGCGTCTGGGTGAGAGGGAAGGCACAGCGCCTCCCTGTCCCAAGGAGGGGAGCAGGGGGCAGACAGGAGGCTGGCTCAGACTGAAATATGCCGTAAGCATCCCTCACCCCACTGGCCCTGTCTGTCTGGTACCAACACCTCCGGCTGCATGCCTGACAGCTCCTTTCCGTCTCAGTGGCTGAAGAGTGATGTCCAGGGAGCAGGGTTTACAGAGGGAAGCGAGAGGTTGGCAGGGCAGGCTTTGGGAAGAGGAGCTGTCAGTAAGAGATGGCCGTGGGGAGAGGGAGGTTTGGGACGTGCTGCCGAGCCTGTTGCCCCTCCCTGAAGATTGACCGTCTCTCTCTCCCTCCCCGCTCTAGGATTCTGGCCAGCTTTATCTCTGGTCTCTTCAATTTCTATGAGGATCTGTACTTCACCTACCTCGAGATCAACCCCCTTGGTAACTGGCTCTGCTGGCGTGGGCCTGGGCAAAGGACAGTTATAACAGGGTCTCAGTGCCTGTGGTAACCCTGGCCTTGACGTTCGACACACCAGACCCCCCCCCACGCGTAGAGGGCACTGCCGGGTGTGCGGTGTGTAGAGGGATGTCTGGGCTCGTGGAGTGCAGTCTCTCGTTTCCGAGCTCTCAGAAGACAACGATAGTTCCTGTTTAACCACCTCCAGCTTTCTTTGCTCTTATTTTGTTCTGTGATGGGGAAGTCCTGATTTTGATCTGACTCTGCTTAGTGGCTATTCCTGGCAGGGGTTAAGCTGTTCTCCCAGGACCTGGGCTGCCCCTTCACTGGTCTGACCGTTCAGGCTCTTCTTTCCTCTTCAGGCCCTTGGAGCACTCCCCAGGAATTGGTCAATCATTGATCCCCAAGCTGGGAAGATCTTGGTCCAGGCCCCTCAGGCTGTGAGGGAGGCAGGTGGCGTGAGCTGGCTCTGGCCAGGGCTGTTCAGGGCAAAGTCCAGATTCCAGATTCCAGCTGGGGATGCAACCCCTCTAATGGACCAGATGGCTGTTTGCTGACTTCATTAGTTAAACGACCCAGGGGTAAAGGGAAGATGGATGTCCAGTTAATGGGCAGTAAATGAATCCTGCTGGCTGGGGGCTCAGTGTACCCAGTGGTTTCCCACTCCCACAGGCAACTAAGGCTTCTCCTGGCCAACCTCGAGAAACCCAGATATATACACCTAAGGGTTGGGGTCGGGGTGGGGGGCCTCCCAACAGCAGCTCGTACCTTAACACTTTATGTTTTAGTGGTAGGGCTGTGGATGGGTGAATGGTTAGATATTTAAGGCATAGAGTGTCGCTTTTCAAAAAATGTTAAAAAATTGCCAGGGCAACTAAACACGACATCCCTGTCACATTACCTGTAAGTCAGGGAGGGAGGGGAGTGGTCTTAATTAATTTATTTCTCTTCTAACGGGGGAAAAGCTGTGTGGAATGGCCGTCCGGTTTCTTGCAGAGCTGGGCAGTTGTTAGGTCTGGGTGGGACCTCGGGAGGTGGTGGTGGGGAAGCCTGTGGAGGGGTTTGGAGGTTGGTGGTAGATGCCTTTGCCGGGGGGCTGGCATCTGAGTACCTCTGCTTTTCTCACAGTTGTGACCAAAGATGGCGTCTATGTCCTTGACCTGGCGGCCAAGGTAGATGCCACAGCCGACTACATCTGCAAAGTGAAGTGGGGTGATATAGAGTTCCCTCCTCCCTTCGGGCGGGAAGCTTATCCAGAGGTAAGGCTGGCTGCTCTGGGGAGGAGATGGAACATGATGGGGACCTGGGGGAGGGTGACTAATCTCAGAGGAGCATCGGGCCCCCCTTGTGCGCTGTTTATTTGGCAGGAAGGGAAGGTCGAGAGCCATTTAATTTTCTTAAAACCCCCAAAGGAGGTGGGGGTGGGAGTCAGCCAAGCCTCTGAATCCCGGCCAGAAATCCTTTTAGACTTCTCTCTCAATCAACCTCCCTGGGCTCTTAACTTGATTTGTTGATAATTCCGAGTGGATCTTGCTCATCCTGCCGGGGGAAGGTAGTTCTCTTGGCCACTTGCTGAGAATTTTAATTGCTCTTTCCCACCACATCATCTGAGAGGTCTTCACAGCAGGATTAGGCCTGTGAGTCATAACCCAGGCCAGGGCAAGAGGTTGGGCCGGAAGAAGGGGCGTGTGATGAACCAGGCAGGCATACATTGGGATTGGGGGCTGTTTAGAAGCAGGGTGACCTAGTGAGACCTGGGACTTGGGCAGAGGGTCAGGGACTTGAGGACAGAGAGAAAGGAGTTGGGAAGTTTGTCCCCAGGCAGCGACTGTGGCTATGGGTGGTTCTGGTCCTTGAGGACATCATCGTGTTTTGTCCCAGGTACATAGGACCCTGCACAACCCCTCTCCCTGACCCTCTTGAGACAATGGAGGACCTCTTCATGTGTCTTCAGGGAAAGGGACAGGGTCCCAGGTGCTGGGACCTGGTGAAGGGGGTATCCCCAGGACCCATCTGTTGCTGTCTGGTCCCTAGGAAGCTTACATTGCAGACCTGGATGCCAAAAGTGGGGCGAGCCTGAAGCTGACCTTGCTGAACCCCAAGGGGAGGATCTGGACCATGGTGGCCGGAGGTGGTGCCTCTGTTGTGTACAGGTGACCGAGGGGCTACTGAAAGGATGGCAGTTGGGCCTACCCCGAGTCCATGTGCGCACAGCCTAGATCAGATTGCCTTACCTTGGAGTGGGGATGGGGGGGGGTCTTCATCTTCTCCCCTTGGCGTAAAGCAGGGCTCTGGTAAAAGCCTGCCCTGTATGTACACTGTCCCCTGCAACTTTCTTACTTAAAAAAAATTTTTTTAATGTTTATTTTTGAGAGAGAGAGGCAGAGCACGAGCGGAGGAGGGGCAGAGAGAGGGAGACATAGAATCCAAAGCAGGCCCCAGGCTCTGAGCTGTCAGCACAGAGAGGGAGAGCTAGAATCCCAAGCAGGCTCTGTGCTGTCAGCAGAGTCCAACGATCCCATGAACGGTGACACTCCGACCTGAGCTGAAGTCAAGAGTCAGACATATAAGCGACTGAGCCACCCAGAAGCCCCTTGTTTATTTTTATTTTTTAAAATCTTTATAGTTAGTGCTATGGGCTTCCTGCAGAGATACAATAAATGCAGAAAAGAACCCAATAGTAAACATCGCTTGGCTGTCTCCCCATCTCTCCTGCTAGTAGGTCACCACAGTGAACACGTTGCTGTGTGTCCTTCCAGCTGTTTTAATGCCTGTATAAGTATCATACTTTAACAGTTTATAAGAATATTGGGATCATATTCCATAGTCTTTGCAGTAATTGGTTTTTCACTTAAAGCACAGTAGACATCTGTTCGTTTCCAGGCAGTAATCTGCCATGTTCCCCTCCATGCCTGGCTGAGCTCTCCTCTAGTTGCAACCATTTTACTTCTCCGTTGGGCAGCCAAGCAGGGACTCCTGGAATATGTGATTCTTCTTTGTGTTGGGAGGTGCTCCTTGTTCCTTTTACTTAATGTTGTCAATCCAGGACCCCACTGTGGCTGGGGGCTGGCAGAGAGTGCTGCCCGGGAGAGCCTGATGCGACTTCAAGTGTGACTTCTCTGGACCTTGAGGGTCTGAGGCCCGAGAGGTCGGTTCCATAAGCTGACTATGGGGCTTTCGGGGCATCTGTGTGTCCTCATCGGCACCAGGCTGCCACCCTCAGCCACTAGAGTCAGAATCAGCACTGACTTCCGTGTCTTCCTGACAGTGATACCATCTGCGACCTAGGGGGTGTCAATGAGCTGGCAAACTACGGGGAATACTCAGGCGCCCCCAGCGAGCAGCAGACCTATGACTATGCCAAGACGATCCTCTCCCTCATGACCCGGGAGAAGCACCCAGATGGTGAGACACACACGCTCCTTTCCCAGGATGGCCCATTGTGCCACAGTGGGAATAGCTTTGGGCGAGGAGGCACTGGGGTTGTGGCCCTGCTCCTTTGCGGCCTGGGGCTATTTAGCTTCTGGACCTCTGTTTCTCCCAACTGTACAGTGGGCAGTGTGGCCTCTGTCAGATGGAGGCTGCGGGGAAGCAAGGAAGCGATATGTACATAAAGTCCTGTAGGCAGGTGCAAGGGAGGAGGTAGCAATGTGCTCTTACTGACTTGTAGAAACTCAGTTCTTAGCGGCCCACTTCTACACTTACTGTTTGGGCTGTGGGATTCCCAGCTTCACTTTACCGCCTGTCTAGTGTTTGGGGGCTACACATACCAGTTCCCTTTCCTTTGAGCCAATAGAGATTCCTACCAGGAGTATCCAGAAATTAAACCGGGTTTCTCAGTGGCAGCCAGGAATGACGTAGAGGTTCTGTGGGTTTGGATTAACCACCTGCTCAGTGGCATGGGTAATGGAGAGCTGAATTGGTTAAGACTGAACGGATGTCAAGGGAGGTCAGCCTGCTCCCCACCCCACCCAGCCTCTGCACTGACACCTCCTAACAGTTGAGGGATCCGTGCTTAGAGAAGAGAGAACGCCCTCGGTTGGATTTCTGGTAGGATGTTCTACTTTTCTAACCCTTTTTTGACCTCTCTTACTCCCAACACAGGCAAGATCCTCATCATTGGAGGCAGCATTGCAAACTTCACCAATGTGGCTGCCACATTCAAGGTAACCAGCCACCGGGGACCGTGTAGTCTCTGGGGAATGTGGGTTTGGGAAAAGCCAGGAAGGGAGGTTTCTGTAAGCAAAGTTTGAGGCAGAAGCAGGTTTCCATGACTTACCCAGCTGAGTAGGGGCTTTTGTCCCAGGGGCCCTTGTTGGGGATGCAGAAGACGCTGGGATAGATTTGGGTCTTCTCCAAAAGGTCAGAATGAGGAAAATGGATCGATGATCTGAGGCTCTTGCTCATCCAGCTGAGGCCTGTCAGCCTGGTCCCTGTGCACAGGTCAGGGGTGAGGGCACACAGTTCTGAGTGGGACTGCTGGTCAAAAAGGGCAACAGAGCTAACCTGGCTCGAGAGTCCTCAGGAGGCCATTTCTTGTTCTGTACTGTCCGACGCTCAGGGAATGTCCCTTCTGGTAGCGCATATTTGAGAATGATGGATAAATAAATGTCCACCTTGAAAGTCTGAGCTCTCATGAAGTGGGGGACCAGGCCTCGTCAGTCTTGCCAAAAACAGAGTCTCTCTAATGGGTCCTGATTCAACAGACCAATCTGAAACAGGTGAACCTTGGCAGTTTTATTTTAACTTTTGAGCAACCCTATAATAAAGGCAGCCCTGTCGATATGGATGGTTACTTCTGGAACAGCAACCAGGTGGCATGCCTTGGGTGACAGAAATTAGACTTCTGACCCAGGAAAGACCGCATTGGTGCACACCTGTTCATTCTCCCAAATTGTTTCCAGAGTTGATACCCATTGCAAGGGCTGTTCTCCAAAATCGCTGGAAGAAACTTTAGTAGGACTTTGATATTTAAGTGGACTAGATCCTGATACTTCTGAGAACCCTTGCATAGGACCCTGGTCTAGATCCTCGCCACCTGCCCCGGCTGCAATAAGAGATAACAAGAATGACTGGAGACGGCACCCTATGCATTGAGGGGTGTGACTCCCAGGGACTCCAAACTGCTGCCCCAGCAACATCACAAGCGACTGCATGTCCTGGGCCTTTCGGTTGCTTGTGCGCAGTCCAGTCCACACGTGTGAATTCTTGACTGCCGGGGCCTGCCATGCTTCTTCGTGAGAAGCAGTCCTTGTTAGGTACACCTGGGATGTTCGTTCATCGTGATTATAAATAATTGCCTTATTTTTAGGCACATGTCTGTCGTCCCTTCCTGCTTCCAGGGCATCGTGAGAGCAATTCGAGATTACCAGGGTCCCCTGAAGGAGCACGAGGTCACGATCTTTGTCCGAAGAGGCGGCCCCAACTATCAGGAGGGCTTGCGGGTGATGGGAGAAGTCGGTAAGATGGCGACCTTTTCTGTCCCCAGCGCTCTGTGCCGGGTCTTCGGACACTTGCTTCTACTTCCAGTGTGTGCGCTCCTCTGATGCAGAGCTCGACCTGAACTTCACAATGGCTCAGAAAACATTTCCATTCAGCTGTTCATTTAACAGATATTTGCGGAACACCTGCTCTGTGTGGCCTGTGTGCCAGGCACTGGGGTTGCAGCTGTACATTTGACCGACAGCAATCCCTCGTGCTGTTGAAAACATCGACAGTAATGTCAGGTGGCGCTAGGTGACATGAAGGTAAACAAAGCCGAGTAAAGGGATAGCTTGCGTGGGAGGGGACAGGGCCGGTTTTAATGGGGTGATCGGTGGAAGCCCCCCCAAAACGGTGACATTTGAGCAGTGACCTGGAGGAGAGGAGAGAGCACTTAGCAGTGTCTGCAGAGAGAAGGCCAAGTTCCAAGGCCCTGAATGGGAGCGTACTGCTGTGCAGGACCAGCAGGCAGGGCCGAGGGAGCGAGGGCAGGGTGTTGGCAGGTAAGGGTGGGAGGCAGTGGGAGCTATGTGGGACTGGTACAGGTACGGGGGAGCACTTGGCCGTGACCCTGGGCTGGCAGCCTCTGGAAGACTTTGAGGAAGTGGCACAACTTGATTTTGGGTTAGAAGGGTTGTTTTGGCTGCTGGGTGGAGCACGGGCTCAGGGGCAGGAGGGTGGAGACCCCTTGGGCTGTGGGGGGAGAGGTGGGGACGATTGGTTAATTGGTAGAACAAGAGAGCAGAGTGCAGACCTCATTGCTAGGAGCACTTATGTGGGGAGCAGGAATTCACATGAAGCGTTGGAGGGGTGACAGACGCGTGCCATGCCCTTTGATTGGAGGGGCAAAAGCTTGCCATCTTCCCATTTTTGCAAATCTGGTATCCGTGGCAAATAGGAACCTGCCTCAGTCACCTGAAGGGGTGCCAGGTCCTCGTTTTCACCTACAGCTGAGTTCCTGCCATGGGCCCAGCCTTCGGGACAGCATGGTGAATGTTAGTCACGGTCTGGCCATTAAACTCACAGAACATTAAATAAGTAAACACTTACTAAGAGGTTGATCCCTCTCAGTTAGGGATGTGTACAGTGAAGTGGCAGGGGAGACGGAGGAGGAGGTGGCGAGCGACGAGAGACTCCACACAGAGGACCGAGGGGGGCTGGAGCCCTGAGGAAATGAGCCCAAGGCCCAGGCACAGAGGCCAGGCCGGGCGGAAGTCGAGGTCGAGGGATGGGAGGGCCAGGGTCTCGCTGCCCACAGCAGGACGGTGCTTGTGGTTGTACTTCAGGGTGTCGGTAAAGCCAGGCCTTGCTCTTATCAAAGCAGGTGGTCTTTATGGAGATTTGTTTGGTGGTAAAAATATGACGGTTGGTCTATCTTGGATAATTGGCCTTGTGCAGAAGGCACTAGATGCCAGGCAGGGCCCCTTGCAGAGCAGTGTGGACGTGGACACTTATTTGAAGACTTGAATGATGGATTCTTTTCTTTCCTCACAGGGAAGACTACTGGGATCCCCATCCATGTCTTTGGGACTGAAACTCACATGACAGCCATTGTGGGCATGGCCCTAGGCCACCGGCCCATCCCCAACCAGCCACCCACAGCGGCCCACACTGCAAACTTCCTCCTTAATGCCAGTGGGAGTACCTCGGTAGGTGCCCCCTCTCCTCTGCCTGAAAACCTGCCTTGTCATCTTTGTCACCCTCTCCTACCTCCCTCCCATCCAGGACACAAGTGCCCCTCTTCTGTTCCTAGTCGTCTGTGGGCATTGGAGAAAGACGGGTTGGTTTCTAGATCTCTGCTGGCTTTTTTTCTGCCCAATCAAGGTAGTATAATGAAAGCCTACCGGGTTTTATTAGTTTAGTTTAGTTAAGTTTCTTAAGTAAGCTCTTTACCCAACGTGAGACTTGAACTCACAACCCCGAAATCAAGAGTCTCATGCTCCACAGACTAAGCCAGCCAGATGCCCCAAGACCAGGGGTTTTTAAATCAGACTGGAGTTCAAATCCTGTTGAGAAAGAGACCTTGGCAGGTGTCTTACCCTCCAGAGCCTCAGTTTGCTTATCTGTGACCTAGAACAATACTAATTCCTATCTCAAGAGGGTTGTTGTAGTAGTACTTTTGCAAGCACTTAGTAGAAGATAGTGCTGTACAGGATTCTTATTACCTGATTTCTTTGGGGCCTTAAGGCTCCAAAGCTCAAGGACTAATAGTTCTTTTTCCCAGTTGCTACCTGTGACTCTTGTCTCCTTGTCCCACCCCAGACTCCAGCCCCCAGTAGGACGGCATCTTTTTCTGAGTCCAGGGCTGATGAGGTGGCACCCGCAAAGAAGGCCAAGCCTGCCATGCCACAAGGTAAGTGGCAGCCAGCAGATTCAGGCACTCCCTGTCTGCCTGTCCTTTCTGGGCCCTGCTGGGGTGGGCCCTGCTGGGGCGCCGGAACATGGTTTGGGCTGTGCTGTAAGAGTGTGCATGGCACATGGGCCAAATGGACACGAGGACATGAAGAGTTGAACCTTCCTGAGCCTTTCTGTGGGCTCCCCACGCTGCACCTGGGTCACCTCGCTCCCCACTGTCTTCCCCTCTGTCCCCTTACTTCCGTGGGGCTGTGTGAAGTGGCGAAGGAGACAGGGCGACAGAAATACCTGGGGGTGGCAAGGCCTCCCAGACTCCACTTCTTTTTTTTCTTTCCTTTTTCTTTTTGTTAATGTTTATTTATTTTTGAGAGAGAGAGAGAGAGAGAGACAGAACATGAGTGGGGTAGGGGAAGAGAGAGAGAGAGGGAGACACAGAATCCAAGGCAGGCTCCAGGCTCTGAGCTGTCAGCACAGAGCCTGACTCAGGGCTCAAACTCATGAACCGGGAGATCACGACCTGAGCCGAAGTTGGTCATTTAACTGACTAAGCCACCCAGGCGCCCCTCCCAGACTCCACTTCTAAGTGGAGAGCAGGAGCCTAGAGCTGGTCCAGCAGAGCAAGGGCCCTCACAGTGGTTCCTGCCTGCCCAACCTCTTGGGGCTCCTACAAAGACCCCCCCCTTCCTGTGAGCCCACCGTAAGAGCACACGTCATTTACCAGCCCATCCGCAGTTTGCCTTCTGTGTCTGTCCGTCCTCTGGTTCATCAGATGCGACCCCTGCCACCACCCAGCTCTTACAGCCAGTGTTAATTAATGTAGCCCCTTCCTGGTACAGGAAGTCTGCACTTGAGGCATTTTGGGAAATAGTTACACTGGCTCCAGGCACTCAAGATTGCACACTGTTTCCCCGCAGTCCCCAAACCAGCAGCTTTGTCCACAGAATGACAAGTCCAGCTCTACGATAACCTGATCCTCTTACTGGGCTTCATGGGGACAAAACGGGATTGGCATTACAAGGGTGTGATGGGGTCAGCTGTCCCTCCACCAGGCCTGGGGGCTTTGGTGTTCAGCACACCTTCCAAGCCTTCTGGCTCCTCCTGCCCCCTCTCTGCCCCTTTGGCCCTTTGCCCTCTCTTGCTTCTGCTGTGCTGATCAGCACTCTCTCCTCTTCGGTCGGCTTCACTCCTGTCCATTGTGGAATAGACAAGACTTGGTGAGGGCGTCAGCCCTGTGAGGCTTGTCCTTGGGATCCTTCCCTTTTCCCACCCTCTCCCTCTAAAGCCTCCAACTACCAGCAGGTGACTCAGTTGCCTTGGTCATTTTCTTTGACAGATTCAGTCCCAAGTCCAAGATCCCTGCAAGGTAGGATGCCCCTGCCCTGCCCCAGCTCTGTGTGTGGCTTTGTTAGTGGGTTATAGTCTTAACTGTGTGCTTTGTTTCCCCCCCCAAGTCCTAGTCCTTGCTCTCCCTCCCCTTCCCACCCCTGCTTAGTCACTCCCACCCCCACTCAGCACTCTCCTGGCCGGCTGTCTCTGGCTCTACACTCAGGACAGGACATGGCGTGGAGCGTAGGAGCAACAGCTGGGCCCAACGCCTTGGAGAGTAGGGGTGGCGCCTGCTGAGGAGGGAGGGGAGTCCTGGGAAGGAGGGAGCCATGGACACTGAAGTGGGGTGGAGGGTGGTGGCAGCACAGGCACACGGAGGGCAGCCTCAGCTCTCCCGATTCCCATCTGGGTCTCATGGCCTCTTTTCCTGCCAAGCCTCACTCCTGCCTGCTGCATCCCTGAGCTCTCAGTGCCAGCCATGGGTTTAGATTTCTCTGGGTTTTTGCGGAAGACAGGCTGGACAAGGGGAGATGTAGAAGCCTGGATGGATGTGCAGTAAATCTGTGGAGGGGATCTGGGTTTGGTCTGGTGAATGAGGTCACTGCTTACAAGGGACATTTTCAGTGCTCACTCACACGTTCACGCAAAGACACATTCGCCTATTGCCTAAAGTGAATGGATTCATTGCTTCAAAGTGTCAGGGTTTCTGCTTCTGCTTGACTTTTTGACTTTCACAGCTATGAGAGATTTTGCTCCAGGGGAGGGGGAAAAATTTTCTGATGATGACCTTTGATACCTTGCTAAGGGGAGGGGAAGGGGCACCTAGGCTAGGGTCAGGTATCCCCCTGGAAAGGCCAGGAATGCAAACCTCTGACCATCTGCCTTTAATCCCTCTGGTTCCTGTCTCTGGCGAGATCCTTTGTTACCTGAATGACCCAAGCACTGTGCCGAGAGAACAGGGGTCTACTCCAGTTCTGAGAGCTCTTGCATCCAAGGGGTGGGCTTATCTTATTGTTAGTTCCTGAGCCAGACTTCGGAGGGAGAGGAGGACAGATAGTGCAGCCAGCAGGGGCGTCTGGTGGGGGTGTTAGGCCTGCAGCAGGGGTTCTCTGAGGCCCTTGCTGCTGGTTAGCTGAGGATGACAGCCTTCTCTGTGCTCTAATTCTGCGCCTTTCACGCTGGAGGTACAGTTGGGCTTCTAGAGATTCCAGGCTTTGTCCCTTTCTGTAGTCTTTTGGGTAGACAGATGTGTGTATGTGTGCTTGCTCGCACTCTGACTTGGGTCCGTCTGGGCCCCCCTCCTGCGAGGGTGGGGAGGGGCCGGGCCACCCTGGTTTGTATCTCCCCTCCTCCTTTGCACAATTGAGCTGCACCTTAAATTAGTATATAATCTGGCTCTGATGCTAGATGACAGGATCTCTGTCACTTGGCATCTCCAAGCTTCCGGTTCCTGGGACTGGGAAGTGAGGGTACCGGATTAGGTGGCTTCCTTTGTTCTGTGATCCCGTGTCTTGTGAGAACCCAGATGGGTCCGGTGACAATAAGTCCTAGGTATTTGGAACAGCAGGAGCCTTGTGCTATGGGAAGCTTACAGCTGGGAGGGAAGAAGCAAGCCTGTGTAGGGATGAGAACCCCACATGCTTTGGGAGAGTGATCTCAAATTTATTAAATCACATCTTGAGCCTGATTAGCAAAGCCCACACTAGACTAGTACACTAGGTTAATTAATACCAGATGGCCACGGAGCTCAGTGCATTGATTTCCCTGGGGGAGCCGAGAACCTCCCTGGGGGGCTACTTTCCTCCAGCAGGACTTGCAGAGAAGGGAGAGTCCGGTCACCTGCCTGCAGGGTGGTGAAGGAGCGTTTCCCTTCAAGGCATGGAAGCATTTCTGAGCCCTTTCTCCCCCCACCTTCTTTTGCCTCTCCTTTCTGCCCTGCGGGACCAGCCAAGAGCATTGTTCTGATCAGGAAAGGGCCAGAGGGAGGAGGGCAGGAGGAACAGCACAGAGAATGTGGGGAGGTGCTGAGAGCCAGTGTACCTAGGCCAGAACCTCAGGTAGAAATAGTAAGGCCATGGCCAGCCTCTACTTTGGACCTACACTGACCTAGAATCATGAGGATTCGGATCCTGACCCAAGCTGATTTATGTCCAGCTTTAGAGGTGGTGATTGTTGGGTTGTTTAAAATCCTGCAGGCACTAGAATTAGGAGAGCTTAGTTTTTTCTTGGTGACTTTAAAAATAATTTATCAAGCCTTTGTTGGCATATAAGCAAAATGCTGATTATACTCCTTTCCTGTGAAGGTGAGCAGGTCCTATAGGGATTCTCTGCCTGTGGACCTGTTCTCTGCATGGGAGTCCTTTCTGTGTTCATTGCTAGCTCTTTACCAGCCAGGCAGGTCCTCTTAGCTCTCTTTGCTCTCTCTGCCCCCTCTTTCCAGAAAAAACAAGGCACCTCTTCCCCAAGTTCTCAGAATCCTATCCTCTTGACGCTGCTCTGCGGTGGTGATGAGCCCCCCTCTCTGGACTGGGCATGGAGGGGTGTGGCAGCCCCTGAGGGTCTCCCGGGGGTGTGTGTTCTGGGTGCACTCGCTGTGTCTTTGCCCACCAGGAAAGAGTGCCACCCTCTTCAGCCGCCACACAAAGGCCATCGTGTGGGGCATGCAGACCCGGGCTGTACAGGGCATGCTGGACTTTGACTACGTCTGCTCCCGAGATGAGCCCTCCGTGGCCGCCATGGTGTACCCTTTCACGTGAGTCCCACCAGGGCGGGAAACTAGAGATGGCTGCCAAGTGGGATTTCCTCATCTCATCCCCCTCACTAAGAGCTGGGGGGAGCCAGCAAGATTATCCCCTTGGGTGGGGAAGCACCTGCCATCCCAGACTGGGGCGATCCATATTCCTGGGGGATCTTTTCCCCAGAGTTTGGAACTCTTTGAGGACAGAGGCCCTGTCTTTCCACCTTCTAGATGAAGCTCCTCCCTTGGCTCCGCCCTCCCCAGCCCGGACAGTTTGGGGCTGTCCTGACCCCTCCTCCTTCTCTCTCACAGCGGGGACCACAAGCAGAAGTTTTACTGGGGTCACAAGGAGATCCTGATCCCTGTCTTCAAGAACATGGCTGATGCCATGAAGAAGCACCCAGAAGTAGACGTGCTGATCAACTTTGCCTCTCTCCGCTCAGCCTATGACAGTACCATCGAGACCATGAACTACTCACAGGTAGATCACTGGGTCCTGGGGTGGGGAAGCAGGGAAAGCCCTTGAGTGGTGTCAGCCGGCACTGCCACCTGGGCTAAAGGGCTTGGCACTCGGGACTGGCTGGCGATCGAAAGTGGTTGGATACACTTGATCTTCGGAAGGTAGGGTTAGGGAGGTAGGGTGGTAACTGAGGGCGGGCAAGCCAGACAGGGCTGCTTACCTGGGCTAACAAAGAGTCCGTTCAGGATCATCTACCTCTGCCAGAACCTCCCTGTGCTGCTAGGACTGGCTCTAAGAATAGAATCAAAAGCAATTTCTTATGAAGTCATTACATATTTATTACAAAGAAAACTTAAATACTGTTAAATAAAAAGAAGAACATAAATGCTTCAGTTAAGTAAGTCCTATTTCTCAGAAACACGGTTGCCAACGTTTGAGTGTATCCTTATCAGCACCTTTTTCTGGATTTGAACAGGTGGAATAACACTGTATGTAACTATTTTGTAATCCATTGTTTTCAGTTACTTTTTCTACATCAATAAATATTTATTGGCAACATCGGTTTTGCTTTTTCAGGTCTTATGGTGAGCATCTTAGATGAACATTTGCATATATCCTTAATTATTTCCCCAGCGCAAATGTCTAAACCAGTCAGACTGCTGCATCAGAATATACAGATTTGAAAGCCTTTGTTTGATCCATCCTGCCCAGGTGCCCTCCAGAAAAGTTGTATGGACATAATCTCCATCACTAGTCCAAGAATGCCTGCTTCCCTGTACCCTGGCCAACACTTGAATGTTCGCGTTATAAAAACACATATTTGACGAGTGATAGGCATTCTACTTAACTTGTGTATCTTTGATCATTAACTAAGATGAACTTTCAAAAACATTTATTGACCATTTATATTTTACGAGTTGCTCTCCCTTCCTTTTTTTCTGTTGAGGTATTTGTCATTTTTGTTACTGATTTGTACGAGCCTTTATATTTTTTTTAACATTTTTTTAACGTTTATTTTTGAGAGAGACAGAGTGCAAGCGGGGAGGGGTAGAGAGAGAGGGAGACACAGAATCTGAAGCAGACTCCAAGTTCTGAGCTGTCAGCACAGAGCCCGACGCAGGGCTTGAACTCACGAACTGTGAGATGGTGACCTGCCAAAGTCAGATGTTCAACTTACTGAGCCACCCAGGTCCCTCTGTACGAGCCTTTATAGATTAAGATATTGATTCTTCTGTTCAAAATTATTGTCTGATCCCAGACTGGCCTAGTTCAGCTTATGATTGGAGAATGTAAACTTTTGTTCCCATCTCAGTGAAACAAAAACGAAAACACACCTGCTGAAAATGAGTTGTTTTTTTATTCTTGAGCAAAGGTTAACAGACTATAGCCTAAGGGTCAAACTTAGCTCTCTGTTTTTATAAATAAACTTTTATTGGAACACAGCCATATTCATTCATTTACATGTTGTCCATGATTGCCTTCATGCTACACAGGCAAAGTTTAGCAGTTACTGCAGAGACCATATGACCGACGAAGCCAGAAAAAGTTTGCTGGCCCTGAGAGCCAGATAGAGATGGTTCTTGATGTTTCCTGCCCAACCCTCCTCCCCACCCCCCCACCCCTACCCCTTCTGGCTTTCTCCCCCAGCCCAGTCTCTGGTCTGTGTGTGGAAGCAACTCGTGTCCCGTGCTGGCCCTGGGACATAGAGTCGGAGACTCGGAGGGTACAGCGGAGAAAGCCGTAGATACTTGCTTTATGAGCAGGCATCAGGACAGGTGGGGGGGACAGGTGGGTCTGAGTCTTGAGGGTTTTTGGATGGGAGAGAATGTAGCCACTTTGACGGTCATGGGTTTTCAGAAACATTTGTTCCTGCTTGGGTTACTGAGTTACTGTGGTGTTAACCAATGGAGATTGGTTTCGGGTATCTATGCCTCTCGCCTCTCCTTTTGGAAGAGGATTGGAGTGATGAGGCTAGGAACAGAGGTCTATGGGAGGAAGGGGTGCATACTGTTAACATTACTTTGTTCTTAGAGCCCGGAAGGGGGCATGGAAGGTTGGTCCTGTATAGGTTGCTGCCTCGTTGCTTCATCTGAGGCACAGAGTTAACAGGAAGGGACTGTCCTTTAGATCCGGACCATTGCCATCATAGCTGAAGGCATCCCTGAGGCCCTCACAAGGAAGCTGATCAAGAAGGCAGACCAGAAGGGAGTGACCATCATTGGACCTGCCACTGTGAGTGTCCTTTTCCAGAAACCCTTTTTTCTTTCTTTCTTTCTTTCTTTCTTTCTTTCTTTCTTTCTTTCTTTCTTTCTTTCTTTCTTTCTTTCTTTTTTAATGTTTATTTATTTTTGAGAGAGAGACAGCGTGTGTGTGGGGGAGGAGCAGGGAGAGAGGGAGACCCGGAATCTGAAGCAGGCTCCAGGCTCCCAGCTGTCAGCACAGAGCCCGACTCGGGGCTCGAACTCAGGAACTGTGAGACCATGACCTGAGCCGAAGTCAGATACTTAACTGACTAAGCCACCCCGTTGCCCCAAGCCTTTTAAGTTCAAGGCTATCTTATAAAGTTCTGGGCCCACAGAAAACTAAGTTGTTGACTCTTCTGTTTCCCTGTTAGGTTGAAAAGATTCAGAGAGTACCTATTGAAAGTGCATATCTACTTTAAAGGGCCATATCTACTCTCTCCAGGCCATGTCACTTTCATAGTTTTAAGGGGCTAACTGGGAGATTTTCTCTGTCCACCTCCATACAACCATAGCATAATCTTTATTACTTTAATTGTAAACCAAAGGAAAATCTACCTAGGGGTTTTATTTGCCCAAAGGTCTTCAACATAGAAAGAAACTGCTCTGTGACTATTTTGTTGTTGTTTTTACTTAGTGGTTGAGTTAAAATTTTGTCCGAAGCTAAGATCTTTTAGTTAAGCAAGGGGGCTTTCATCTCAGAGGCAAGGGTGATTTTGAGCAGAGGCATACACCTGTGTTTCACACTTTAATGGGTGCTGTCACCCTTTTAGAGCCAAGGTGACTTAACCCTGAGTATACATATCTGAACGTGCAGTAGTAGTGAGCCATGTTTTACAAGTAAGGTTCTCTTTTTTTCCGCATAATGTCGCTCGCGGGAGAGATGAGATTCTTAAGCCAGAAACTCAGTGTGTAGGTGTTAACTCTCTTGGAACATTTTCTCCCCGTCCTGACCAGAGGGGGTTGAGCAGGTAGTGTTGGGCTTTGGGATTCTCCTGAGCTCTGTGGGGAGCTTACCTTTCCTCCCTGACTGCTGTTTCTGCCCTTGCAGGTTGGAGGCATCAAGCCTGGGTGCTTCAAGATTGGGAATACAGGTGGGATGCTGGACAACATCCTGGCCTCCAAGCTGTACCGCCCTGGCAGTGTGGCCTACGTCTCACGTTCTGGGGGCATGTCCAACGAGCTCAACAATATCATCTCTCGGACCACTGATGGCGTCTATGAGGGTGTGGCCATTGGCGGGGACAGGTGATCAGCTGGGCCAAGGCGGGCCTCTTACATTTGGGAGGGGCAGGCTGGGAGAGGGGAGCGGGATCCTCCAATCTCTGCTTGCTACCACTGAGTTAAGTCCATAAAACGGGCCATCTCTACCCTGTCTCAGGTCTGACATGGGCATAATATCAGAAGAAAACAGGAAAAGGTGTTTTTCAAAGGTATTTGGGCTTTGGAGGTAATTCTGTACGCTGTCTCTGTGTTGTGGCCATAGGGAGGCAGCAGAGTGCAGGGGTTGGCAGGACCAATTCTGAAATCAGACCATGGGGTTCGAGTCCCAGTTTCTCTGTTTACCAGGGAGGCGTTCTGGACAGGTCCCTTACCTTCCCTGGAGCTCTAGCATCCTTACAGATCACGTGGGTAAAACAATAGCACCCACATCATGGAGTCATTGGGAGGATTTAGTGAGGTGTTTCTAGAAGGTAGCCTGGCACTTAGCAAGTACTCAGCAGGTGTTAACTGTAGTCGGTAATAGTGAAAGGAAGAACTGTTTCTTTACTCTCTACCATGACCACACTCACACTTCTGGCTATCAAATGTTGGGATTTTTTTTCCCCCATACCAAGCAGTTCTCCAGTTCTCCGCAGATACCAGCTGGGTGTTCTACAGTTCATTTCAGTTTTGACGGTATCTACTTGGAGTCAGCACCAGATCCCACAGGTGAAGGGCCCAGTCCCACAAGACTGCCCCCACTTCAGATGCCAATCATGAGTCTGGGCTTCCGGTACTCCTGAGCAACCAGCTATACACTGGGGGTCCCTGTGCCCCACTTCTTGGGTTGGTAATTTGCTAGAATGGATTGTAGAACCCAGGAACAATCAGATAAAAGAAATGCATAGGGCAAATTATAGGGAGCAGTGCATGGAGCTTAGCTATGTCCTTTCTGGGCATGCCATCCTCCCAGCACCTTGGTGTATTCCCCAACCCACAAGCTTTCCAAACCCCTTTCTTTAGGGATTTTTATGGAGACTTCATCATGTAGGTGTGATTATTAATTCAATCTCTAGCCCTTCTCCCTTCCGCATAGAGTGGTGAGTAGGGCTGAAAATTCCAGGACTCTGATCATGTCTTGGTCTTCTAAAAAATTTTTTTTAATGTTTATTCATTTTTGAGAGAGAGATAGAATGGGCAAGGAGCAGAGAGAGAGAGAGAGAGAAGGAGAGAGAGAATCTGAAGCAGGCTGCAGGCTCTAAGCTGTCAGCATGGAGCCTGATGTGGGGCTCAAACCGACGAACCATGAGATCATGACCTGAGCCAAAATTAGACGCTTAAGCGACTAAGCCACCCAGGTGCCCCATGACTTCAGGGTCTTCTAGAGACCAGCCCCCACCCAGGAACTATGCAGGCATCCACCAAGTTGCCTTGTGAGAACAAGACACTCCTGTCACCCGGGAAATTCCAACAGACTCAGGAGCTTTCTGTAGCACCCCTGTCACTCAGAAGATTACAAGGGTTTTAGGAGCTCTGCATCAAGAACTGGGGCCAGAGACCCAGTAGATATTTCTTATTTCACAAATAGCATACTCATTGTTTTTGTTGGTGGGAACAGTAATAGTAATCAGTAGGGTCATCAATAGGGTACTATTTTGGAGTAATGCCTAGTACTTAATACCATAACACGTGTTAGCCATTGCTTTTTTTTTTTTTTTTTAATGTTTATTTTATTTTTGAGAGAGTATGAGTGAGGGAGGGACAGAGAGAGAGGGAGACAGAGAATCCCAAGCAGGCTTCACGCTGTCAATGCAGAACCCGACTTGGGGCTCGAACTCACGAACCTGTGAGATCATGATAGAATGCTCTTGAAGATCTGTAGAGAAGCATCCTTTGCCTTAAACAATCCTTTTGTAAACTCCTATAACAGGAGAAAAAAAAATACAGGTGACCCTCGAACAACATGGGTTTGAACTGCACGGGTCCACTTATAATATGCAGATTTTTGAAAATATAGTACAGCACTCCACATGTATTTTCTCATGGTTTTGTTAATAACATTCTCTTTTCTCTAGCTTACTTTAGTGTAAGAATACAGTATATAATGCGTAAACATATAAGATGTGTGTTAATTGACTGTTTTTGTTATCAATAAGGCTTCTGGTTAAGAATAGGCTATTAGGGAGGTGCCTGGAGGGCTCGGTCGGTTAAACGCCTGACTCTCAGTTTCAGCTCAGGTCATGATCTCAGAGTTTGGTGAGTTCGAGCCCTGCATTGGGCTCTGTGCTGACAGTGCAGAGCCTGCTTGAGATTCTCTCTCTCTCTCTCTCTCTCTCTCTCTCTCTCTCTCCCTCCCTCCCCCTACTTCCTTCCCTCCCTCTCTCTCTCTCTCTCTCTCTGCCCCTCCCTTACTCATGTTGTCTCTGCCTCTCTTAAATAAAGAAACTTAAAAAAAAAATCTTTAAGAACAGGCTATTAGGGGGCTCCTAGGTGGCTCAGTCAGTTAAGCATCTGACTTTGGCTCAGGTCATGATCTCATAGTTCATGGGTTCGGGCCTGGTGTTGGGCTCTGTGCTGACAGCTGAGAGCCTGGAGCCTGCTTCAGATTCTGTGTCTCCCTCTCTTTCTGCCCCTCCCCTGCTTGCTCTCTGTCTCTCGCTCTCTCAAAAATAAATATTAAAAAAAAAAAAGAATAGGCTATTAGTAGTTAAGTTTTTGGGGAGTCAGAAGTTATAGTTTGATTTTCAACTGCATGTGGTGGGGGTTAGCGTTCCTAACGCCCACATTGCTCAAGAGTCAACTATGTATATGGACCTATATATAGACCTAGCAATAGCCTGCCAATCCTGGGACATCAGGTGGCACACTGTATTATCTATTGCTGTGTTCGAAGAAAATCATGCAAACCAAGTGACTTCAAACTATAATAAAACACTCGTGGGACATCTGGGAGGCTCAGTCGAGTGTCCGATTCTTGATCTCAGCTCAGGTCATGATTCCAGGGTCATGGGATCAACCCCCCTCTCTCTCTAGAATAAAGGTTTGAAACAACAAGAAAACCCCACATTTGTCCTTATAGTTTCCGTGGGTCAGGATTCAGGGCAGCTCAAGTGGGCATTTCTGGCGTGGGGGAGGGGTGGGTTGCAGTGATGTGTGAGGTGTCAGCGATGCTGACGGCAGGCCCGAGGTGGACGTCGCTCATCCACAGGGCTGGTAAGGTGGTTCTTCTCTGTGGGCTTCTCCATAGGCTGCTTAATGTCCTCAGGACATAATGGCCAGCATCCCCCAGAGTGAGCAGTTCAAGACAGAGTGCCAGACAAGCTAGTCTTTATAACCCTGCCATGGAAGTCACTGTCCTAGAATCGCTTCTGCCACATTTTGTTTATTAGAAGCTAATCATTAAGTCTGACCCGTATTCAAGAGAAGCATGAGGTTCTACCTTCTTAAAAGAATTTGCAGCCATATTTCATTTAGTTATTATTTTAGAGAGAACATGCGAGCAGGAGGGAAGGGCAGAGAGGGAGAGGGAAAGAAAGAGAATCTGAAGCAGTCTTCACGCTTAGCTCAGATCCTGACATGGGGCTCGATCCCATGACCCTGCGATCATGACCTGAGCTGAAATCAAGAGTCAGACGCTCAACTGACTGAGCCACCCAGGCGCCCTGCAGCCATATTTTAAAACCCCCAAACATGTGCTCTCCAATCATCTCTTACTGCCAAGCGAACCTCCCCTCCCCTCCTTCTCTTCCCTTGTGCCTCATTTACTTACCACCCTCCCCACCCCCGCCATTATTCTTGAGGCATCTATGGGCCTTCACCGGACACCCACACTCACGAAGAACCTCAGAGCATTCCTGGTACTAGCATGCTTCCCACTCATGTACACACACCTCCCCGAGCCTCCTGACCCAGTGTGTTCTCTCTGCTGTCACCAGGTACCCTGGCTCAACATTCATGGATCACGTGCTACGTTACCAGGACACGCCAGGCGTCAAAATGATTGTGGTTCTTGGAGAGGTGAGTTTTGGGTTTCTTTAGAGAGAGTGGTCGTGATCAGGGGAGGGGGGCAGAGGGAAAGAGACACCTAAGCAGGCTCCACGCTCAGCATGGAGCCCAACATGGAGTTCAGTCCCATGACCCTGGGATCATGACCTGAGCCCCTGTTTTTTGTTTGTTTGATTGATTTTTAATTTTTTTTTTTTTTAACATTTATTTATATCTGAGAGAGAGAGTACATGCGCACGCAGGGGAGGGACAGAGAGAGAGAGAGAGAGAGAGAGACAGAAGATCTGAAGCAGGCTCCATGCTGTGAGCACAACTTGATGTGTAGCCCAAACTCATGACTGTGAGATCACTAATTGAGCCAAAACCAAGAGTCAGATGCTTAACTGACTGAGCCACCCAGGCGCCCCTGGTTATATATAACGTAAAGTGACGGTCCCTGGTAATTCCGCTCCCTGCCTACACTCTGGGGCTTAGAGGTTGTCACTGTTAACACTGAAAAAGTTCTTGCTTCTTGGTGTCACAAGACATTCTAGTGCCAATAGGGGGTGCCTGGGTGGCTCAGCCGGTTAGGCATCCGACTTTGGTTCAGGTCATGATCTCACGGTTTGTGGGTTTGTGGGTTCGAGCCCCGCATCAGGCTCTGTGCTGTCAATGCAGAGTCTGCTTCAGATCCTCTGTCTCCCTCACTCTACTCCTCCTCCAGCCTCTCTCTCTTTCTCAAAACTAAACATAAAAAAATTTTTTTTTTAATAAATAAAAACATAAAGAAGAAACTTTTGGCTGGCCTTGGTCTCTTGGGAAGTGCATAGCTGGAGTAAGAAGTATACTTTTTTTTGTTTGCTTTTTTTATGTTTATTTTTGAAAGAGAGAGAGAGATGGAGCACCATGGTGGGGGGGTGCGGGAGAGGGAGACAGAATCTAAAGCAGGCTGTAGGCTCTGAGTTGTCAGTACAGAGTCGACATGGGGCTCGAACTAGTCGACATGGGGCTCGAACTCCTGAACTGTGAGATCATGACCTGAACCACCTGAGTCGGATGCTGAACTGACTGAGCCACTCAGGTGTCCCAGAAGTGTACTTTTTTAGTTTGAGAGAGTCCTAGGACCTCTGTCCTTGCCTGTGCCTCTGAGCAGGTCAGATCCAATCAGATTAGATTCTGGTTAGATCAGGGACTTCAGAGGGTACCCACTGCCCTTTCACAACTCCTCCTTGCACCCCATCTCAATTTTCCAGGCTATTATTTGACCAAAGCCAGCGTCTCTTCATTTTCTAGCCAAGTTGTCAGTTAGGACTCTTGGTGCCTCTGAGCCCTGCCTGATTTGGAACAGATTTTCCTGCTGTGGTGCTGCCCACAGCAACTCTGGATGGGTTCCACTAACTAATGAGCTTTTTTTTGTTCCTTGGCAGATCGGGGGCACTGAGGAATATAAGATCTGCCGGGGCATCAAGGAGGGACGCATCACCAAGCCCGTGGTCTGCTGGTGCATTGGGACCTGTGCCACCATGTTCTCCTCTGAGGTACGGCCGGGACAGGTCACTCCTGGACAGGAAGGCCGAAGAGGGGCATTCGAGGTGAACCGTGTGGTCCTCTCATTAAGCAGCTGGTTCCTGCAATGAACGTATTTATTTGCTTGGTTCCTGCAAGGTCTGGTCAGGGTCCTGCTCTCTAGGAGGTTAAATCCAGTTGGGGGAGGCAGTCGTCAACAGATTAAGGCCAGAACAAGGCTCTGAGTCCCTGCTTGGCGTGGGGCACACTTCTGTCTGGAGGAGTTGAGATGGCTTCACAGGGAAGGTAACGCTTGCACTGAGAAGGAGTTTGCTGAGTGAAAGGGACACAGAGGAGGGAGAGCACGCACCCCAGACGCATTGCTGGGGCAGGGCGTGGGGAGAGGCTGTACGTGAAAGTGCCCGGAGGCATAAAGTGAGTGCAGCTCGTCACCGGCATCCAACAGAAATGCTCCCGGGTCGCCTGGCTCCTGCTGAGTATGGCAAGCCAGGCTGCGGCCCCAGTACTCCAGCTCACAGGACCCTCTGTCGCGAAGATGGCCCATCCAGTGATGACAAAACCGAGGAAACAAACACTTGTCCTTGATGAGTGATCAGTAGTTGGGTAGGCTCTGAGTGTGAGGCCATAAGTGCTGTGTGCAGATGAAGATAATAGTTGGCCAGAGGGCTTCCTGCAACAGTGATAATCCCTACGCTGAAGCCCTCCACCCTTCCTGCCAGTAAGCCTGTCACCCTGTTCTTTCTCCCTGGAATGCCTGCCTTCCCCTCTGATATTCCATACCCACGTCACAGGGGCAGTATTTGTGTAGTTGCAAAATGCTCCTCTCCTTCAAACCAGCGGTTCCGTTCCTGCAGATTTACCGTCGGGGTCTGCATGCAAAAATATTTCAGCATGCGTGCAAGGATACTCGCAATGTTGTAAGGGCAGAAAGCGGAACGGCCTGAATGCTGCTGGCCAGGAGAGGGTATGTCATCCTGGCGCCAGCCATGTGATAGAAACCCAGGCAGGCAGGAGAAGAATGAGGTAGATCTTGATGTGTTGGTATAGAAAGAATATGTTACATCAAGTATTAATGGTGTGAGGTTTTTTTTTTTTTTTTCCTTCCCAAGTAAATAAGAGGAAAGGGGCAGGTCATAGAATCATGCCTGTCTTTCAGACATGACCTCTACTCTCACAGGCTAGAATCAGCTCTAGGTGGATCTGTGTGACCAGGGCAGGTCATTTGGCCTCTCCGTGCCTCAGTTTCTCGAGGTGTAAAATGGGGCTGATTCTGGGTTGTTGTGTGGCTTACGTAAGAAAGTAATTGAGGGGCGCCTGGGTGGCTCAGTCGGTTAAGCAACTGACTTTGGCTCAGGTCGTGATCTCACGGTTCATGGGTTCAAGCCCCGAATCGGGCTCTGTGCTGACAGCTCAGAGCCTGGAGCCTGCTTCAGATTCTGTGTCTCCTTCTCTCTGCCCCTCCCCTACTTGTTCTCTCTCTCTCTCTCTCTCTCTCTCTCAAAAATAAATAAAATGTAAAAAAAAAAAATTTTTTTTTTAAAAGAAAGTAATTGGAAAGGTCTGGCACATGCAGGTTTTAGCAGATACTTGTTTCCATTCTTTAATTCACCTATTCCATGAAGCTCTTCATGATCCTTCTGGACTGTTTTCCTCTCCACCTCAGCAGCCAAAAGTAATTCCTCCCTCCCCCTGCATTGTTTCTCTTAACCAGCTCTCCATTACCAGCCCTTCACCTCCCTACCCCTACTATGCTGAGGACACCCCCAAGAGGTCAAGGACCTAACTCTTCTGTTTCTGGCTGGGCACTGCTCATCACCCCAGGGATAGGACAGGTCCTCAAGGTGTTTTATTTTTGTTTTTCCATTAATTTTTTTTTAATGTTTTATTTATTTTTGAGACAGAGAGAGACAGCATGAGCAGGGGAGGGGCAGAGAGAGAGGGAGACGCGGAATCCGAAGCAGGCTCCAGGCTCTGAGCTGTCAGCACAGAGCCTGACGTGGGGCTCGAACTCACAAACCGCAAGATCATGACCTAAGCGAAAGTCGGACGCTTAACCGACTGAGCCACCCAGGCGCCCCTTTCCATTAATTTTTTAAAAGTTAATTTTAAGAGAGAGAGAGCACATGTGAGTAAAAGCTGGGGAGGTGCAGAGAGAGAATGCCCAAGCAGGCTCTGCACTGCCAGTGCAGGGCCCTCTGTGGGGTTCGAACTCACAAACTGTGAGATTGTGACCTGAGCCAAAACCAAGAGTCAGATGCTTAATGGACTAAGCCATCCAGGCATCCCTCAATTAATTTTTTAAAACATTACAAAATTTCAGGCCTATACAAATGGAGTATAGTACAGTGACTACCCAGCTAATGAGTGATTTTTGATTTCTTAAACAGGTCACATGACCTTGCAGAACTTTCTGCCCTGTAGAGGAGGTAAGATAGGTATACAACAAAATCTCCACATGTTGGCAAGCAGAGTCGCTCCTCAGGAAGACAGAATTCAGAACTGGGCAATGGGAGTAGAGACCAGGGGTATTGGCGAGGTGGCACTTTTCAGAACTGTGTTCCATAGAACACCGGTCCAGTAGCAGTGGTCCTCAAAACAAAAACCAACCAGAAAGGGGAGCTTCTATAAATTATGAATATGTAGTGTAATCTCCCTTTTTAAAACTTTGATTTTAGCTTTGAGGAATCTCAGAATTAAACCTATTGAACTTCTTGAACTCAGCATTTTCTATTTGTTTGCATATAGAATCTCTTTTCCTTCCCACCCCTTCCACCATGCAGGTTCAGTCCTATAAAGAATGCATTGGGAGCCTACGATTTAAAGCATACGTTTTTGGGTTGGGTGTTGCTAACCAGAGCTGTAGTTCAGAAGTGATTTTCAACACTTAAGGCCCCTTTTGTTATGCCTAGTGGGTAAGAGCACTGGGAGAGGCCATATTGCCTGACTTCAGATACTACCATATCCTACCTGTGTGGCCTTGGGCAGGTTACTTTACCTCTTTTATTTACCACTTTTGTTTCTTTTCTTATTGGAAGTAGCCGTAGCTACCGAAAGATGAAGCGAGTAAAGCACATAGAAGAGTGAGTGGATGTAGTTATTCAAACAGATTAAGTATTTTTATGATTACCTGCCTCCCCCCACCCTGACTGGGGCTTTGTAGTACATCTCATGTCATTACCTCATTTTCCCCATTGCGTGGTCAAAGACACAATTACTTAGCTCTTTGGTTGGTTTTCTCTTCCCTATTGCTCCCTTCCCGTAGCCAATCACCCCCTGTGCCCTTGGGCTTAGAGTTTACCTCACTGTGCGCTCAGGCAGAAGGGGGCATTGCTTATCGGCTCCAGGTGATTGTTGCCCTGTGGGAATATAGACCTGGTGGTGCACGATCTGACTATTTATTTATTTATTTATTTTTATTTTTAAAAACCATTTTATTTTTTAAGTACTCTGCCCCCATCATGGGCCTTGAACTCATGACCCCAAGATCAAGAGTGGCATGGTCCATGGATTAAGCCAGCTAGGCGCCCCACAATCTGACTTAGAAAAAAAACTTTTTAATATATTTTTTTAAATGTTTGTTTATTTTTGAGAGAGAGACAGAGCTCTAGCAGGGGAGGGGCAGAGAGAGAGGGAGACACAGAATCTGAAGCAGGCTCCAAGCTCCAAGCTGGCACAGAGCCCAACACGGGGCTTGAACTCATGAACCGGGGCTTGAACTCATGAACCGTGAGATCATGACCTGAGCTGAAGCCAGATGCTTAACTGACTGAGCCACCCAGGTGCCCCTCCACAATGTGACTTTTTAAAAAGAAGCCAGGGGGCGCCTGGGTGGCTCAGTCGGTTAAGCGCCCAACTTTAGCTCAGGTCACGATCTCGCGGTCCGTGAGTTCGAGCCCCGCGTCAGGCTCTGGGCTGATGGCTCAGAGCCTGGATCCTGCTTCCGATTCTGTGTCTCCCTCTCTCTCTGCCCCTCCCCCGTTCATGCTCTGTCTCTCTCTGTCCCAAAAATAAATAAACGTAAAAAAAAAAAAAAAATTAACTTTTTTTAAAAAAAAAGAAGCTAGGAATTTGTACTTTTACGTGAGAATTTTTTTTTTTTTTTATTGGACTTGTTTTATACAAAGTATGTGCAGGACAATCAGATCCTGTTTGTGAGGATCAGCTCAACCTGTGGTTGCCAGCCTGCGCCTTCACTTCTCACAGTGGTTCACAACTACCAGCCGTTCTCCATCCTCCCCCTCAACCGCTGCCAGGGGGGCAGGGGGAGCTGAGTGCAGGTGTTTGTGGAGTTGGGCCGCCAGGCTTTGTGTTCTGGCTCCGATACACACCAGCGGTGTGACCCTCAGTAAGCTCCTGAACTTCTTGGTGCCTCAGTTTCCTCTTCTGTAAATCGAGCGTTATTTGGCGTCCCTGTTGAGTGAGCCTGTGTGAGGCTTGAATGAGGCGATTCACTATAGAGTGTTTAACAGGGTCCGGCCTGTAATCGGTACCGACATTCCGGAGCCTTTGTAGCCTTTCCCCGGAGGGATTCACAAGCTGGGTAAAAGCTGCTCCCCATTGCCTTCCAGGTACAGTTTGGCCATGCTGGAGCTTGTGCCAACCAGGCTTCTGAAACTGCAGTAGCCAAGAACCAGGCTTTGAAGGAGGCAGGGGTGTTTGTGCCCCCAAGCTTCGATGAACTGGGAGAAATCATCCAGTGAGTGGACTGTGGGGAGGACACCAGCCTCCGGTTCCCTTTCCAGAACACCCCCTTCCCCCTTCCCCCCCCCCTCTGGTTCCCTTTCCAGAACACCCCCTTCCCCCTTCCCCCCCCACTCCGGTTCCCTTTCCAGAACACCCCCTTCCCCCTTGCCCCCCCCCCCCCCCAGGATAGCAGCTGCTGTGACACAGAGGTGACAGTGTGTCAGCGTGCTGGAGTGTTAGAGGTGTTAGGTATGGAGTGTAACTGTTGAGATAGTCTGAAATCTTTACCCTCTTTTTGGTTTTTGTTTTGTTTGTAGGCACAGCAGTTACAGGCCATTCAGACTGCTATTAAAACATGTTCGCTTTCTGAGCCTACCTACTTAGCTGTCCCTTAAATAAGAGATGAGCATAGAAACATTTAGAAAGTGTCAGCCCTAATCGATTGATAAACAATGGCTACCCATTGTGTCTTCTCCTTCCTCCCCTCTGTCCTTCCTTGGCCTCCAGATTCAGCTTTCTATAAAGCCCCGTGGGGTTGGGTGTGGGGGTGGGGGAGAGTCTTGGCCAGAACCTGTTTTCATTTGGTCTGTAGGAATCCACCTGGTGTAGGGCATTGCCAGGAGGGGCTACAAAGCTAGGAAACCTGGAGTTTTGGGGTTAGATGGAGCAACGTTCCTAGGATGGCTTAGAAGAGCCCAGAAGCATAAAATGCACATGGATGTCTTCTCTCCTTGCCTTCCCCCGCCTCTCAGGTCTGTGTACGAAGATCTTGTGGCCAAAGGAGTCATCGTACCTGCTCAGGAGGTGCCGCCTCCAACGGTGCCAATGGACTACTCCTGGGCCAGGGTAGGTGACGCTGAGGGGTGGGTTTCCTGTTGATTTGGCTGCAGTCCCTGGAAACCAGGCCCTGCCCTACTAGCTGGGGGCAACCCTGTAATCACTGCTCTGGCCTCCAAACCATGCCCCCGACGGCAGCTCTACTCCAAGGGCATAGATTAGAAAAAACCCACAGCAAGTATTCTTTGATTCCAGACCCTCCTTGTGTCCTGGAGCTTGTGAGCTGGCCCCTTCTGACCAACGGGTAAAACAGATACAGGGCCCAAGAGGGCGAAGGGCAGCATGTATGTCCCACAGCCTTGTGGCCTGGTTGGAAATGGGGGCTGAGGACAGACAACGCCCCCTAGAGTTGTTTGCACTTGCTGAGGGGTTTCTGGGTGAAGTAGAGTGTCTACTCTGGCTGCTTGTCTAAGCGGCAGAGATGAAGAGCTAATGTTCGAAGTACACGAGAACTCTCTGAGATCAGATCAGTTTTTATTTGTTTATTTATTTCTTTTTAATGTTTTATTTATTTATTTTTAAAAAATGTTTTATTTATTTTTAAGACAGACAGACCATGAGTGGGGAGGGGCAGAGAGAGAGGGAGACACAGAATCCCAAGCAGGCTCCAGGCTCTGAGCTGTCAGCACAGAGCCCGATGTGGGTCTCGATCTCACAAACTGTGAGATCATGACCTGAGCCGAAGTTGGACGCTTAACCAACTGAGCCACCCAGGCACCCCAATGTTTTATTTATTTTTGAAAGAGAGCAGGAGCAGGAGCGGGGAGGGACAGAAGGGAGCAGAAGATCCAAAGCGGGCCCTGTGCTGACGGCAGCAAGCCCGATGTGGGGCTCGAACTCACAAACAGAGATCGTGACCTGAGCTGACGTTCGGACGCTTAACCAACTTAACCACCCAAGTGCCCCTGAAATCAGTTTTTTAAAAGACCACTACAAAAATGGGTAGGAAATGGCCTTTCAACCTGAAAAAATGCTCAGTCTCACTCATTATAAGAAGGTGCCAAAGTAAAAGCTGTGATACCAGTTTTCCCCTTTTGAGGTCAACAAAGAAAACAGTTCTTTGATAATATGTTGTGTTTGTATGGGTGTGTGGAACTTTGTGCGTTTGTTCCTTGAAGGTGGGTGTGGAACTTGGCACCACCCTTTCTGAAAGGCCATTGGGTAATATCAGATTTCAGAGCGCTGGCACCTGGAGTGCCTGGCTGTGTCTGTTGGTGGAGTGTGCGACTCTTGACCTGATACTTGTGAGTTCAAGCCCCGGGTTAGGTGTAGAGATTACTAAAAAAAGAAAAAGAAAAGAAAAAAGAAAAGAAAAGAAAAGAAAAGAAGTGCTCACACCTGATGGCGTAATTCCTATCTAGAAAGCTATTTCAGGGAAGTGCTCGCACATTCACAGAAATGTGTTCAAGATTTTTCCACCTGATGGTTATCAGCGGAAGAACGGCTAACTTGTGGTTTTGCCATAGGATAGGATATCATACAGCAGTTAAAAGGAATGAACCAGATCTATGTATGTGCCTACATTTATGGAGCTCAAATTCATTGAGTAAATGGAGTATTATGAGATAGTATATCACGATTATGAAAAACCTATGTACACAAAAACACTTTATGTATTCTCCATGTGTCTATATATAGATAAAAGTGGAGAAAGGCCAGACAGATGGCCCTTAAACTGACAAACACTAAGGCAGAAAGGCATTTTACAATGAAAATTGATCAGGGATAATTGGAGAAATGGGCTTATGCAGAGTTGGCAACGATGTCCCCATGGTACCCCAACTCTGGAAGCTGGAAGTTCAGCTCAGTCCCTTCCCCCGGGTGAAGGACATCTTGAGGGAATCCCCTATTTGCACAGCCCCCTGCTCATTACGTTTAGGTGGGGGCTTGGCAGCTGAACGTGGAGTGCTAGAAAAATTTCCCTTCAGATTCATGCTTGCATTTCTAAGCCGGGTGAGTTTGGGTTGGCTTCTGCTGGGACATCTTTGTGAGGCGAAAATGAACCTGTGGGTGGAAATTGCGCATGGCACTCCTATATTCTATGACTGAAATGATACAACGAAAGGGTTTTTGTGCTTCTTTCTTGGGAGGAGTTTGAGCGTCGGTACCTGGAACACTTTGGTTCTGGCAGTGCAGACAGTGAGGCAGTTCTGGAAGAATCTCTGTGGTCATATCGTGCTGCTTCCCCCTGCCCCCATCTTTGCTCAGGAGCTGGGCTTGATCCGCAAACCTGCCTCATTCATGACCAGCATCTGTGACGAGCGAGGACAGGAGCTCATCTACGCGGGCATGCCCATCACCGAGGTCTTCAAGGAAGAGATGGGCATTGGCGGGGTCCTCGGCCTCCTCTGGTTCCAGAGAAGGTGAGGCATGGAGGTCAGAAGATGGCTGGACACTGCCATCTTTGACTCAGAATTAAGGATTTTCCCCTGAAAAGGGAGTGGGGGGTGGGTAGCCTTGGGGAATACGTCCAGGACTAATCTTTATGGCCACAGATCAATTGCAAGGCCAGAAGAGATACTGGCTGTTCCTAGGTCTTCCAAGGACAGAAAGGCCAGTCTCAACTATGTAGAAAGCAGTGACCTCATCAGGAATCTTGGATCAGCCCCTGTCCTTGGCGCTCTTAAAGAAATAAGAGTAAATGTAGGCCTCTTGAGAGAGGTCTGGATGGGTCTGGTAGCTCAGAGTGCAGGCCTGATAGAGTTGCTAAATAGGCATGAAGTACCTTATATTAGGTTGTCTCTCTTATCAGCCTGAGTGTTAGAATATATTGGTTTCTCTGCAATTCCCAAACATAGCCCTCCCCTGGGACTGACAGCTGGGCAAGGGGGCCAGTGAATAATACCTAATTCACAGAGCCCTGGCTTGGGGTGGCCTTGGGCTCTGCCCAATGTCTTGGTTTGTGTCATGCCCTCAGCTGCAGAGATAGTTCTTGGCCCAGTTTTGGGCCCTTCCTGGGAGAAGTTCATGGCGTTGTAACACCTCTGCAGATTTCCCTGTCTGTTCTTGCATCCCTATATCTCCAGACTTCATTTTTTAAAAAATTTTTAAGTGTTTCTTCATTTTGGGGGGGGGGTGGAGGGGCAGAGACAGAGACACAGAAAGCAGGCTTCAGGCTCTGAGCTGTCAGTGCAGAGCCCGACGTGGGGCTCGAACCCACGAATTGTAAGATCATGACTTGAGCCAAAGTCGGACACTTAACCAACTGAGCCACCCAGGCACCCCCAGACTTCGTTCCTAATCATCAGTTGAGAGGTTGAACACTGCAGGAGACCTGGGGCTTCCTACACTGGGAAAGGGACAGGAGTCTCACTTCTCCGTATGGCACGTAGAAGGAAGTCACAAGTACAGGTTAAATTCTGTTGCAACGACTCATGCTGGAAGCCATTGTCTAAAGAAGAGATTGTCAACCCCCAGTGGCTAACTCTGTATTAAAAGCAGTATTTGCTGGGGCGCCTGGGTGGCTTGGTCGGTTGAGTGTCTGACTTCAGCTCAGGTCATGATCTCACAGTCCGTGAGTTCGAGCCCCGCGTCGGGCTCTGTGCTGACAGCTCAGAGCCTGGAGCCTGTTTCAGATTCTGTGTCTCCCTCTCTCTCTGCCCGTCCCCTGTTCATGCTGTTTCTCTCTGTCTCAAAAATAAATAAATGTTAAAAAAAAATTTTTTTTTTTTAAAAAAGCAGTATTTGCTATCAGTAAGTTAGGAGCTGCTCAAGAATTGGAGGTTTTTGCCTCTAGAGTTGCTTGATATAGTAGTAGACATGGGAGCCAGCAGGTGCTTGGCTTTGTGGGTCAGCGTAGCTCCTGTTCAGTGGCTCGCCTCTGTTCCAACCCTCGTCTTAGTGCCCCTTTCCTCCCCCTCTAGGTTGCCCAAGTATGCCTGCCAGTTCATTGAGATGTGCCTGATGGTGACGGCGGATCACGGGCCAGCCGTGTCTGGGGCTCACAACACCATCATCTGTGCTCGGGCTGGGAAGGACCTGGTTTCCAGCCTCACCTCGGGGCTGCTCACTATTGTGAGTACTGGCCTCCTGGGAGGTGAGATCCGCAGGGGACACATGGTTATGCTGACGTGCACTTGGCTGTCACAGGGTCCTAGAAGGAGCCTCAGAGTGTAAAACCCCATGTTGGGGCGGTTCAGGGCATGCTGGATTTGTCTTCGAAGCTGAGGGAGTGTCTTCCAGCTCAGGGCATGTGGACTTGCTTATCCTGCAGGGGGACCGGTTTGGGGGTGCCCTGGATGCAGCCGCCAAGATGTTCAGCAAAGCCTTTGACAGCGGCATTATCCCCATGGAGTTTGTGAACAAGATGAAGAAGGAAGGAAAGCTGATTATGGGCATTGGTCACCGAGTGAAATCGGTAAGTCGTGGCTCTCCTTAAGGACTGACCTGCATGCAGGTGGAGGCATTATTTTAGTGGGGAACACCCAGGCCCTTGACTCTCAATGTGCAAAGCTTTGGCTGTGTTGACAGATGTCAAAGATCAGGCAGCTGTTTTTCCATTATAATGCAGAATGCCTTTAAACAGCTTTCCATTAGAACCACGTCAGTATGGACTCCAGAAAGGAAGGAACGTAGAAGCCTGAGCGTGGCAGTATAAGTGTGATGTTCTGTCTGAAAGAGGCCCTGTGCCGTGGACTGGAGCAGTGCTATCTGCTTGGGAACTGGGTGTTGGGAGTTGGCTGGCATCTGAACCACTTCCCTGCCCCACTGACCGATTATGGTTTAGTGTGGGTTTCTTAGCAGATGGTGCAGGCGCAGAGCTTTTCTTGAGATTTCAGGGGTGCTTTGCTGCCCCACACCAACAAGTGCTTGCCAGTCTAAAAACTAAGAACTCTGTAGAACTTTGTTACAGCTGGAGGAGGCCGGGGCCACTGAACTCTTGGGCAGCATGGTTCGTGGCTAGAACCTAAGACTTTTGGTCGGAGAGTAGGTGAGCCCCAAGCCCCCTGCTGCTTAAACCGAGGCCTGTTGTTGAACTCAGTTAACATCTCCAGGTCTCAGTTCCTTGTCTGTAACACAAAAGGGAGAACCTACAGTTTGTTTTGAGGCTCAAGTGAGATTCAAGAGGACTTTAGAAACCTTAAGCCCTACAGCAGGGTCATAATCTGTGCTGCATGGAATCAAGACACATGGATCAGGTCCCTAAAACACACCTCCTGGATAAAATATAAACATTTGTGTCCGTCTGTGGCAGGAGCACAAACATGTCTTTTTTTTTTTTTTTTAAGTTTATTTATTTATTTTGAGAGAGTGTGTGGGAGGAGCAGAGAGAGAGAGAGAGAGAGAGAGAGAGAGAGAGAGCGAGAATCTGAAGCAGGCTCTGCACTGACAGTGCGGGGCTTGAACCCATGATCCGTGAGATCACGACCTGAGCGAGATCACGACCTGAAACCAAGAGTGGGACGCTTAACTGACTGAGCCACCCAGGCGCCCCCAACAGGTCTCTTAATGGCAGTGTCAGGGTGGGTTCCTCTGTAACTTTGGGTCACTTTCTAGATAAACAACCCAGACATGCGAGTGCAGATCCTCAAAGATTATGTCAAACAGCACTTCCCTGCCACCCCCCTGCTTGACTATGCGCTGGAAGTCGAGAAGATTACCACCTCGAAGGTAAAAGAGAAAATATCCCTAATTCCCAATTCATTGTTGTGGGTGAATTTCTTGGGGAAAACAAGAGCCAGCCTGCTTCTGATTGTGCAGCCAAAATCAAATCTGGTGTTCTGGGAAATTTTATTTCTGTTGTACTACTAAGTTCAACAAATACATACTGTCAACTAGGTGTTGGGTCCTTTACTAGACATTGGGAATTGAACTGACTCTTTCTTTCCTAACCAGCTATGATGTTTTGGTGGGAGGTTTTTAAATTGTGGTCAGAATTTGTAGTTCTATTACTAGTAGTAATTGTGGAAAATTACAAAGAAAAAATGAGAAATGATGATAAGTGCTTTGAATTTTTTGCCTTCCCAGAAACCAAATCTTATCCTGAATGTAGACGGTTTCATCGGAGTTGCCTTTGTAGACATGCTTAGAAACTGTGGGTCCTTCACTCGGTGAGCTCTGTGGTCATTTTCTTCTACTTTATTTATTGATTGATTGATTTAAATAAATAAGAGACAGACAGACATTGAGCGTGTTGGACAGAGGCAGAGAGAGAGAGAGAGAGAAGGAGACAACACTCCAAGCAGAGCCTGATGTGTGACTCAAACTCACAAACTGTGAGATCATGACATGAGCTGAAGTTGGACACATCGATTAAGCCACCCATTTTCTTCTTCTTTACATTTATTGATGCTTGCTTGCGGTTTCCTTCCAGTTCTGAAAGCAATACATACTCATTACAGAGGATTTAGAAAGTATGGAGAGGTATAAAGAAGAAAACAAAAATTGTCTGTAGTCCTACCACCCAGAGCACCCTTTTTCTCCTTTGATACCAAAGAGATCTACTTTCTCGTTCCTCGGCAGAAGTCGTAGTCTGTGGGGAGGAGTGGGGGGGCCATGTGAGCTGTTTTAAAACCACAAGTTGATTGTGTGTTTGCAGGGAGGAAGCTGATGAATATATTGACATTGGAGCCCTTAATGGCATCTTTGTGCTGGGAAGGAGTATGGGCTTCATTGGTGAGTTGGTAGTTGTTGTTATTAAGAGTTTGGTTTGGTCCCTGCCCCAGCCCCCCCCCCCCTCCAATGGTTCTGCTGTAACACCTGGGTGGCAAGTTTCTACTAGAAAGATGTCACATGATCTTCATCATTGTTTCTAATCCTTCCTTTCTTACTTTAACTTCCCCCTTTATATTCATTCCATGGTTCCTTTGTTCTTGGAAATGGCTGATTGCTAGTCCAGGAAAACAGAATGAAATCCCACAGTTGCCTTTTAGCCAGGCTGGTATCCGCTTATGTGTTGGATCTGGATTTACTTCCTCATTTTTTTTATATTAGATTTTCTGTCCTCATCTTCTCCCCCTCGCCAAACTTTTAGCAGATCTCTCACCAACTCTCTTTTTGTTTGTTTGTTTATTTTTGAAAGAAAGAGAGAGAAAGAGAGAGAGACAGAGGGCGGGGGAGGGGCAGAGAGAGAGAGGGAGACACAGAATCTGAAGCAGGCTCCAGGCTCCAAGCGGTCAGCACAGAGCCTGATGTGGGGCTCGAACTCAGGAACCGCGAGATCATGACCTGAGCCGAAGTTGGAGGCCTAAGCAACTGAGCCACCCTGGCGCCCCCGACTACTCACCAACTCTTAACAAAAAGATGCCTTTGCCCCATTTCAGGACACTATCTCGATCAGAAGAGGCTGAAGCAGGGGCTGTATCGTCACCCTTGGGATGATATTTCATATGTTCTTCCGGAACACATGAGCATGTAACTGAGCCCGGAACCATATGTCAGTGAAGTGAAGACAAGAACTCATCCCCTGGGAAGTAGCGTGCACACGGCTGGCACTGGAGCTTGCTAGAAAACGGGCCTGGAATGTAAACAGCTGCTGGTGTACAGGCACTGATGACACCCACAGGCTAACACTGTTCATTCCACACCAGGAAGCTTAGTACTTTTTTTATAAGCATAGAAATAAAAACCAAGCCAATGCTTGTGACCTTTGCTCTGCTACCTGCTGTATTTATTATATGGAAGCATCTAAGCACTGTAAGGATATTGTTCCTCATTGTAGGGTGTTATGACGTTGCTTTCTTTTTTCCTTTAGTTAAAATTTTTTTCCCTTGGAGGAAGAGAATGAAACTTTTAAGACCTCAAGGTACTGTCAGTTTAAAGCATCCCTAATGTCTTATTTTCCCACTTTCCTTTCCTCCTCATATAACCTGAAGAACATTGTGTTAATCTGATTTTTAAAGATCTTTTTGTATGTTATGTGTTAAGGGTTTGTTTGGTATCTCACTGTAATGTTCTATGTTGCAGACCAAACTCTGTTTATGTCAGGGGGATGGGGCCGTTGCATCCTTAGCCATTGTCACAAAACATGTGGAGTAGTAATTTAAAATGTAAAGTTGTAACATACATATGTTTAAAATGGAAACGCAAAGCAAAAAAAAAAAGCTGTGAAATGTTTCGTGTTCTATGTCCTCTGTATTTATGCAACTGAAGTGTGGGTTCAAGGACTCGTCTCCAGCCAGTTTGCATCTATAATCCAGCAAGATTCTGACAGCTGCCAGCTCAGTCTCTTCTCTGTATTATCAGTTTGGTTTCAATAAACTATATAGTAACAATAAAGACACACTACTGTCTCATGCCATCCATATCCTTTCCTCTGCATTCCTTTGAACGGTGCTAATTGTTTCACTACATGTCATTTTAAAAATGTTCATCCATCTCTACACACACACAGAACTCATCAAAACACTAGCTTCAACCCCCCTGCTCAGGGGGGCCCTGGCTGGCTCAGTAGGTGGAGCATGCAACTGGATCTTGGGTTCGTGGGTTCGAGCCCCATGTTGGGTGTAGAGATTACTAAAAAAATAAACTTCTTAAAAATGTTGGGAAAAAAACAAAAAAAACAACCCTGTCTTCTCCCTTGAATCGGTACCTCTCCATTTTCAGTAAATAGGAACAAAGCTGTAACCCGGATGCTTAAGCCAAAAGCTCAAGAGTCCTCCTCTTTTCCACTTCTCTGGTTGTCCCACCTTATGGATTCAGCCTTTCATTATCCCTCTGATCTATCTATATGCTAACTAATGCCCCTACTTCCACTTTTTCATTATTTCTTCAGCCACCAATGATATTTTAAAGCATGCATCTAATGGAGCCACTCCCTTGCTTAATAAAACCCCAAAGTGACTTTTATTCATCTTTTAAACAAGTATGTTTGGAACAGTAACTACGGACCAAACATTACGTAAAACACAAGCATCCCTAAGCGTTCTCCTAACAGATAACTATCCTATTTGTAGAAGATGAATTGGTTCCGAGATACTGAGTAACTTGCTCGCCCTCGTCCACTGAGCGGGGGCTCGGTCTCAAGTTTTTTTTTTCATGTTTACTCCAAAGCCATTTTAAATCTTGAAAAATCCACTGTCGCCACCCGAGACACTAACAATGGGTGACGGGCCAGGGTGGCTTTTGTCCTACAAAATGACCACGAAGAGCGTGCCACTCTGATGGGAAGGAGACCCGACACGTGGGAGGGAGATCGGCGGGGAGGGGGGGGCAGCCCTACCCAGCCCTCTCCAGCTCTCTCCAGCTCTCTCCACCGTGGCGCGGCTCCGCGCGGGAGCGGCCGCGCGTGCGCACACTAGCCGCGCCCAGCTCCGCCCTGCGCCCACTATTTATTCCCAGAATTCCTCTGTGTCGCACCAGAACGGCTGAATCGTTCCGAGACTGCGGAGGTCGGGCGCGGCGGCGTCAAGATGGCGGCGGCGGCGGTGGCGGCGGCAGCGGCGGCGGCAGCGGCCGCATCTCTTCAGGTGCTGGAGATGGAGAGCATGGAGACGGCCGCCGCCGGATCGGCAGGGCTGGCCGCCGAAGTCCGAGGCAGCGGCACGGTGGACTTCGGGTCCGGGCCCGGCATATCTGCAATGGAAGCGAGCGGGGGCGATCCGGGCCCGGAGGCCGAGGATTTCGAGTGCAGCTCTCACTGCTCGGAGCTGTCGTGGAGGCAGAACGAGCAGCGGCGCCAAGGCCTCTTCTGCGACATTACCTTGTGCTTCGGCGGCGCGGGCGGCCGAGAGTTCCGGGCCCACCGCTCGGTGCTGGCCGCCGCCACCGAATACTTCACGCCCCTGCTCTCGGGCCAGTTCTCGGAGTCCCGCTCGGGCAGGGTGGAGATGCGCAAGTGGAGCTCGGAGCCCGGGCCCGAGCCCGACACGGTGGAAGCCGTTATCGAATACATGTACACCGGGCGCATCCGCGTCAGCACGGGCAGCGTGCACGAGGTGCTGGAGTTGGCCGACAGGTAGGCGGGATGCGGGGGGCCGCGCGCCGGGCGGCGGAGAGGCTCGCCCACCGAGGGCCGCATCCCGGGAGGGGGCGGGGGAGGCGGGGAGGCAGGGCCTGCGGGTGGGACTCGAGGGAGCCCGTACGAGATGCGTTTGTTTGCGGCTTGTTGAGCGTCTAGTGTGTGCGGTGGGGCGGCCACTGCGCTGGGCACCGAGGATGCGGCCGGTCTGACGAGGGCGCCCTGCGCTTAGGGAGCTCAGATTCCAGGTGGAGGGACAAAGGCAATGAAAAAGAAAGTCTGCCTGTAATCAGCGCTGTGTTGACATTTAAAAAGGATGAAAGGACAGTGATTGGTAGAGGAGAGACCTTTCTGAGGAGGTGACGTTTAGACCCATCTCTAAACGGCAAGAAAGAACTGGCCATGCAGAGATGGGGGATGAACATTCCAGGCAGAGAGCGCCAAGGCCCTCAGTCAGGATCCAGTTCGGCTTAAAGAACTAAAGGAAATACCCAATGGAGCTGGGTCTAATGGGTGAAGGGTTTGCGAAATGCGCTGGAATAAGGAATTTGGTTTTTACTGTGAGGTGGGAAGCTGAGTAAAGAAACTTCCTGATTTCATTATTTTATTTTATTTTATTTTTAATTTTTTTAACGTCTATTTATTATTGAGAGACAGAGAGACACCAGAGTGTGAGCAGGGGAGGGGTAGAGAGAGGAGGAGACACAGAATCCGAAGCAGGCTCCAGGCTCTGAGCTGTCAGCACAGAGCCCGACGCGAGGCTCGAACTCACAAACTGCGAGATCATGACCTGAGCCGAAGTCAGATGCTGAACGGACCCAGCCACCCAGGCGCCCCTGATTTCATTATTTTAAAAGAGGATTCTGCTACAGTGGAAAATGGATTGTACGGAGCAGGAACGGATGCTTCAGAGACTGGTTAGGAGGCAGGTGAATGCCAGTTTTAGAGATGTGGAGGACTCCCTTTTGGCAGTATTATATTACCAGGAACATGATTTTAACAAATACCTATTGAGTGCCTGTTAATGCATCAGATCAGACACTGGGTTCTAAGGTGCTGGGACTTCCCGGTGAACAAAACAGACAAAAGTCCCTTTCCTCGTTGCGCTCACACTGGTAGCTGGGCAATAAATAATTAAAATAGATGACGTGTTGGACGATTGTTACGGCTTTGATGAGAAATTCAGCATAGAAAGTGCTCGTAGAGAGGAGCTGTGTTTTTTAATTGGGTAGATAGAGAATGCCTCATGAAGAAGACATTTTGCAAAGAACTGAAGGAGGTGAGGTAAAGAGTGCTTCAGGTTGAGGACACAGGTGGAAAGGCCTGAGGTGGGGCTTATCTGGATGTCAGAGAATAGCGGGAGGCCAGCATGGCTAGATCAAATGGGTGCAGGTTGAGAGGGGTGGGAGAGGCCCCAGGGTGGTGATGGGGGATGGATCCAGATTCCATAGGGCTTGTTGGCCTGGTGAAGGACTTGAGCTCTTATTTTGAATGAAAGAGGAAGGTTTGGGGCAGAGGAACAATGAAATGTGATTTGAAGAATTCTGCTGTGATGAATAAAGGATGGGGCAGTGAGGAAGGGGCTGCAAAGGCAGAAGCAAAAAGATTAGGGGGTTGTTGGAATGGTGACAGAGGCTTGGATTGAAGAAGGAGAAGTAAAGATGATAAGTGCTTCAGTTCTAGATATGTTTGGAAGGTAGAGGGGACAATTTTGCTGATGGATTTGATACAGAGTGTAAGGGAAAGGACTGCTGGTTTTTGATACAAGCAACTGGAAAGATGGAGTTATTTATTTATTAAGATGTGGGAGAGTGTAGGAAAGCAAGTTTGGGAAGACCAGGAGTTTGGTTTGGGTCCAGGAAATGTCTGAATAGGCAGTTGGATATAAGAACATTGGGAGGAATATGGCATATAAGATGGTAATTAAAGCCATGGGACTGGATGAAAAATTACTTAGGAAGAGAGTGTAGACAGAGAAGGGGCAGGATTGAGCCCTGGGGTTCCAAAATGTTAAAGAGGAACCAGTAGAGGAGATGGGTCTCACAGGAAGCCTTAAAAAAAAAAAAAAAAAAGATATAGAGGAGGGAGTAGCCTATCCTGTCAACTGTCAACCGGAAGTGATCCCTGCATTTGGCAATATAGAGACCCTCGATGGCATTAGCAGGAGCCATTTAAGTTAAGTCTTCCTATAAAGAGGGTCAGAATAATGGTACACATGGAAATGTTTGGAGAAGAGTCCAGGGAGGTCTTTTTCCCCCATCTAAGATAGGAGATACTAGAGCTTGTTTGTGTGCTGAAGAAAAATGAATCAGTGGAAGAGGAGAACTTCATGTTACAGGAGTGGGGGAATTCTTGCAGGAGCAAAGTCCTTGAAATCAAGAAGGGGATAGAATCAGTATTAATAATGGAAAAGTTGGACTGGGAAGGCAGAATATAGGGTAAAGCTACAGGCACATTGGGTGGTGGTGAGATGAAGTTTCTGATTGCTTGTTTTCTCATAGCCCAAGTTTGGGTCGTTCATGAGAGGGTGGGGTAGGGTGGGGCAGGTGTAGATTTGAGAGAGAGGTTTGTTGAATGAAAATGAGTAGAGAAAGGTCATTGCACCCACTCAAGCTATGTTTGTGTCTCACGTGGGCTCATTTTTCAGATTTGCTCCTGCTTTATAAGGGAGTTGGGGGTTAGGAGAGAACATCTCAGGCAGTTGAACTTCTGTCCATCTGTCAGCTGCTTGAGCAGCTGCCTTGTGATGGGCACTAAGTGCCTGGCAACCGTCATATCTAACCTTATCCATGAGCTCTGAGGCAAGAGCTCTCTCCCTACCGCCCGACTACTCTGTCGATCATACCTACCTTCAAGGGCACTTACAAGGAAATAATAGAAAGTGCCTAGCACATGGAACATGCCTAGTATACGTTAGCTCTTATTGTCATCGAGCAATGTTTCTAAACACCCTATCCAAGGGAATATGTGTCAGAATTATCTGGAGCGCCATGCCAAAGATAGGAGTTCCAGGTAGGGGGTGCGAGCAGCCTGGGAATCTAGTGACCCTGGCACCCAGACATCTTTGAGAGTCCCTAGAGCTCTTACCACTCTACCTTGTCTTTGTCTTCTAAGATGGCATGTTCCCTGAAGATGGTGAAGGAAGCCTGTCGTACTCATCTTTATATCCTAGTTAGATGGGTACTAAGCGCGATAACTGTAATAACAAATGGTTGAATTGAGAGCCCTGGACTGATAAAGTCCATATTTTGTTTAAAGTTCTCAGTTCTGGGGACTTACTCTTGTTAAAGCAGTGGTCTCAAAGTGGCCATCCTTGGGACTGAGTTCTGCCAGATTTATGGATTTAGCTGAAACTTGTGGTATGTAATTTAACTTCAAATGAATTTAGGAGGGCAGACAACTTCTAGTCAGCAACATGCCAGACCCCTTCCATATGTTCGTTACTGTTGTTTGAGTTTGCCTTGCCATTCCCTCCCCCCATCATCTGCTGCCCAAGGAGAAAGCTGTAGTGAAGAGGAGATTGAAACCTTCAACACAAGGCCTCCACTGCTCTTCCTTCTGATATTTGAACAGACAGAGCCTCCCAGGAACCACGTTCCTATACCATCTAGTCAAGGCTTAATAAAGTATCTTGCTGAGACCCTGCCTCAAAGAAAAGGCTGGTGACTGACAAGGGATTAGGACAGGAATAGCATAGACAAGTTTGGATTGGGAATTGCCTTTGCCAATAAAAGTAAAGTATGGAACTATTGTACTTTATTTTTTATTGGTTTTTTTTTTTTTAAGTTTATTAATTGATTTTGAGAGAGACAGAGACAGCACAAGTGGGGAAAGGGCAGAGAGACAGGGAAAATGAATCTCAAGCAGGCTCCGCACAGAGCCTGATGCAGGGCTCGAACTTGAGAAACTATGAGATCATGACCTGAGCTGAAACCAAGATTCCGACGCTTAACTGCCTGAGCCACCCAGGTGCCCTTATTAAGTTAATTTTAATTCCAGTATAGTTAACATACAGTGTTATATTAGCTTCAAGTGTATAACATGGTGATTCAACAAGTCTGTACATTACCCAGTGCTTACCATAATAAGTGTACACTCCCCAATCTCCATCACCCATTTCACCACCCCCCCACCATCAGTTTGTTCTCTGTAGGTAAGAGTCTGTTTCTTGGTTTGTCTCTCTTTTTTTCCCCTTTGCATGTTTGTTTTGTTTCTTAAATTCCACATAGGTGTGAAATCCTATGGTATTTCTTTCTCTGACTGTTGTACTTTTTATTAAAGGATATGTTCCAGAAAAACTTACATAATGAAAAGCACCACTGTGTGTATGTTACATGTATCATGTATAGTTGTATATATATTATATAATATGCATAATTAAAAAAATATATATATATATAAAGATGACTGTATATATGCTTTTAAATATACTTTTCAGCATAATGGGGCGCCTGGGTGGCTCAGTCAATTGGGCATCCGACTTCGGCTCAGGCTCAGGTCATGATCTTGTGGTTCATGAGTTTGAGGCCCGCGTTCGGCTCTCTGCTGTCAGCACAGAGCCTGCTTCAGATCCTCTGTCCCCCTGTGTCTCTGCCCCTCCCCTGCTTGTTCTCTCTCTCTCAAAATAAATAAACTTTAAAAAATTATTAAAAAATAAATACGCTTTTCAGCATCATCCTTTTTAATTTGGGGGGATTTACCTTTTTTCAGATGTTGGGCATAAAATGAGATGAAGCTTACCATTTCAGTTTGTATAAACATGTTAACATGTATAACATGTTCTCAAAATGCAGCCACATAAAATGTGCACATTTGAAAATTCTTGTTTCTTTTCTTGATTTTAGGTTCCTGTTAATTCGTTTAAAAGAATTCTGTGGAGAATTTCTCAAGAAGAAACTTCATCTCTCTAATTGTGTGGCCATTCATAGCTTAGCTCACATGTATACTCTGAGCCAACTTGCTCTGAAAGCTGCCGATATGATACGGAGAAATTTCCACAAAGTAATTCAGGATGAAGAATTTTATACTTTACCTTTCCATCTCATTCGAGACTGGCTCTCGGACTTGGAAATCACAGTTGATTCCGAAGAGGTTCTCTTTGAAACAGTGTTGAAGTGGGTTCAGAGAAATGCTGAAGAGAGAGAGAGATACTTTGAAGAACTGTTTAAATTGCTCAGATTGTCCCAGATGAAACCTACTTACCTTACTCGGCATGTCAAACCAGAGAGGCTGGTGGCCAATAATGAAGTTTGCGTCAAGTTAGTGGCCGATGCAGTGGAGAGGCATGCTCTGAGAGCTGAAAACATACAGTCTGGCACCTTCCAGCATCCTGCCTCTCATGTCTCATTATTACCTCGCTATGGGCAAAACATGGACGTGATCATGGTTATTGGAGGCGTGTCAGAAGGAGGGGATTATTTAAGTGAATGTGTGGGGTATTTTGTCGATGAGGACAGATGGGTAAACCTGCCCCATATTCATAATCACCTTGATGGACATGCCGTTGCAGTAACAGAGTCCTACGTGTATGTTGCTGGATCGATGGAACCAGGGTTTGCTAAAACTGTGGAGAGATACAACCCAAATTTGAATACGTGGGAACATGTTTGTAGTCTGATGACAAGGAAGCATTCTTTTGGGTTAACAGAAGTCAAAGGGAAGCTCTACAGCATTGGAGGACATGGCAACTTCAGCCCTGGCTTCAAAGACGTGACTGTTTATAATCCTGAACTTGATAAATGGCACAACTTGGAATCAGCACCAAAGATCCTCCGGGATGTCAAAGCGCTAGCCATCGAAGACCGGTTTGTGTACATCGCTGCCCGCACTCCCGTGGACCGGGACACCGAAGATGGGTTAAAGGCTGTAATTACCTGCTATGATACGGAGACTCGACAGTGGCAAGATGTGGAATCTTTGCCGCTTATTGACAATTACTGCTTTTTCCAAATGTCTGTGGTCAATTCAAACTTTTACCAGACGGCATCATGCTGTCCCAAGAGTTATTCTTTAGAAAATGAAGAGGCAGTAAGAAAAATTGCCAGCCAAGTGTCCGATGAGATCCTTGAGAGCTTACCTCCCGAAGTCCTAAGCATCGAAGGAGCGGCTATCTGCTATTACAGAGATGACGTTTTCATTATTGGAGGCTGGAAAAACAGCGATGATATCGACAAACAGTACCGGAAAGAAGCCTACCGATATTGTGCTGAAAGAAAGCGGTGGATGCTTCTTCCTCCCATGCCACAGCCTCGTTGTAGAGCCACTGCTTGCCACGTGAGGATCCCGTACCGGTACTTGCATGGCACACAGAGATATCCTATGCCTCAAAACTTAATGTGGCAGAAGGACCGCATCAGACAGATGCAAGAAATACATCGGCACGCCCTGAACATGCGAAGAGTGCCAAGCTCTCAGATTGAATGCTAGGTGCTCTAATAGGTGCAGCTTAAAACAGTTGTACCTGTCTTGTGAGGCTGAAGATCCCCAGACTGTTACTTGAAAAAGTATGTCGATAACTTATTTTCTACCTAACCTGATTATTGCCCCATATAAAGGAAACACAGTTAAAAACTGAAGAATGGGAAACACGATTTAATATGTGGTAATTTTTGTTGGTGTGCAGTCTTTGTCTGTCTTCGGTTTGTGTGGATGTGCTAGCCAAGTTAGATCTTATTAATGACAAGTGGAAGAACCAGGTATAGTTACTTGGCCGTTTTTCTGCCAACAAGCGAAAACTCCTTTGTCTTAGGGACTTGATGTTTTGAACATGCTTTAAGCAACAGTTTTATTTGCACGTTTACTTTGATACTCCTTTTAATTTTTTCCTGAATGGTTGGTGGTTTTGAAAAGAGCAGAACTTACGCATTGAGCCCTCATCTGCAGGAGGTATGTGCAATAGTGAGACTGAGATTTGAAGGGAAAAGCACAATGTTTCGGCAGGATGGTTTCTGAATATTTGCATTGATGTTTTGTTGTATGTGTTTATCTAGAAATGCTGTTTTGTTTATTTTTAGAAGAGATGACTGGTGAGAAATTTGTGATTGGCCCCATTATTTTTTGAATATTTTCCATTTCTTCAGCAACCGTTCTAGACCGGGAGCCATCACTCTCAGATGATGGTAGTTGGCAAGAGTGTTGATCTTTAGCTCATTGATTTAATACAGAGGACGTTATGTATATGAAATCTGTTTTTCTAAGAAGAAAAGTAGTATTATTAGGTAGACTGAGCAAAGGCATTAAAACATGTAAACACTTTTTTCAGAAGTTGCAGGAGTATTTGAGGATAAGTTAATGAGTGTAAATAATGCCTATGACAATCGATACAACCATGCCTTCAGTTTTAAATTGTCCTCTAAAGTATATTGTATAGCGTCCTCTTCATTCTTTCTAAAAGAAACTTTTCTCAAAATGGGAAGGAAGTGACAATTGAGAGAAATGTTGCGTAAGAGAAGCCTTACTGTTTCTCAGCCCTGACTGTTCTAGTAGTTTATCCAGTTTCCCTAGACTTTTATTCAGACTTTACCTGAGCCTCGGATACCAAATTTAGGTGCATAATTAAGGCTCTTAAAAATTTATTGCTTTAGTTATCTTTTATTTATTTTTATGCATTCTTCTGATTCTCTAACACACTCCCAAGTTTTATACAAGTGAGAACTCAGTTAACATAAAGGACTCCTGCTCTAATGGTTTGCAAAATGGCTCCATTATATATGTTTCTTATTTCTTTCAGAATATCATCTTCTTAGACATTCCAGGATAACTGTTTTAGGAGTTGAACTCCAAGTGCAGTGATTATTTTTTTCCCTAGACCATTATACTTAACCTTCTTACTGTATCAAACATCAAAAGGAAAAAAGCACAACCAGAAATTTTGGCTCTCAATTTACTGCAAGACTATTAATATCTAGTCCCTGGACTCTATACTAAGAGCTTTCCTGAAATTTTTAAGTTGGTATCCTTGCCTAGGACAAAGTTTTTCAATAAATGTGTCGGAAATCTGCTTTAAAACCATTTAATTTAGATTGGAGTGGGGGTCGTAAACTTCAAGTCCTATTTCTGTATGAGGATATATTATCCTACACCACCTCTACCATTTTATCAATTTCCATTTGTAGTTATTTTAATAAAAGCCATTTCAGTCCTGAGAAGTCCTCATTCTTAGTTGTGAGAGGTCTGTGCACGTGAGGCAGAAAAGCTTGTTGAGTGATGTTCTCATCTCTGATAGACTATGCCGCCTAGCAAACTTCCTCTTCTTAGTGGTGAAGTAACTCAGCAGCTCACTAAAATGGCAGTTTCTGTCCGGGAGGTGTGATGTAAGGTTTTTGGATCTTATCTCTGAGTTGTCTTCTAAGACTGTCACTACCAAGTTTTTGGAGGGTGGCCTTTTTTCACATGATGCGACAAATTATAACTCATAAGATTTAGGTATAATCTGGTTCTGAAAACTTGATTGAAACTGTTGTTTTTTAACTCAGCAGGCAGCGTAGGCCATGGCTGAAAAGAAGGGGTAAGTCCTTCCTTGCATGATGATGTGTGCAGGTTTTCCTGATTACTGAATTTCTAATTTTCATATTTGAATTCACACGTGTGACTTCACATCAATAACTTGTGTCTCTGAAATATCCTAACTAACTTGTTAATAGGAAAGGAAACCAGATTTGCTTAAATCTGTTCAAGGCTGACATTCTGAAATTCTAAACTGGAAATAACTTCCAGAGTATTTGGAAAGGTTTTGATTATGACAACCAGCCTAAAGTGGCTCTTTGGGAAAGAAATTTCCTTTCTGATGAAAAACTTAAAGAATGTGTTTGGTCATTTAAACTTCTAAAAAGACAGCTTCACACGTATTCAAGCGAACCTTTTGTTGTTGTTGCTTTTGTTTTTGTTTTTGTTTTGTGGAAGGATAAAAGAGGACCAAAAAGTAATACCTTTACCTAACCCCTAGCGTGACTTGTATCTTGGAATGGAGGTCCTCCACCTCCACCTACCCCACCGTGGTTTTTAAAAAAACAAAACCCGTGGTGTATATTGAGAATGTCAGTCATGAGCTTAGTGTGTAAGTAGTACATCTCACTTGCAGACGTTTGCATGATGTCTTGTAGATCTTGTATATCCAACTTTGCTTTTGCTGTGCCAACTCAAAAATATTTTGCTAAAAAAAAATCTCAAAATTGATTGACATCAGTTTTGTTTTTATCACTTAGTTTTATATAGTATTGCTGGGACCAAAAACTTTTAAAATACATAGAACAGAAGTTTGAAGTTGGAAAGATAGTGTTGATCAAAGACTTGTGTGCTTTTGCTCTTTAAACTCTTCAGGCTACTGGTAAGGCAGTTTCTAGGGCACTCTTTTTTTCTCTGTTTCTTGACTAGTGTAGCATGTCATATGTTTAAATACTTCATTCTCTGCTTCATAATTCTAATGAGACACTGTACTGTAGGTAGACAAGTAAACTAAACATATATTTTAGTTACTTGGCCTAATCAAACATAGATAAAGGGACTTTTTTGTACTTTCCTCAAATTAAGCTTAAATTAAAAGGGTGTGTTGGCCACATTTCCTGTCTTTTGAAAGTCTACAGAATTGTGAAGTAGGTTCCCTGCCTCCATTAGCAAAATAGGGTATTTCTAGGTTGCCATTTAACTGTAGAATACTTGAGAAACGCTTTGGTCTCTCCTTTAATTATCAAACATTTTGGCACAGTCCATCACTCCAGTTTGTTGCTTTCTTGAGAATAGTCCATTTTTGTTGTTATAATGCTTACATTATAACGTGCTCTGGTCATTGGAAACCAAACAGCTCATAGTTGAGTGACATAATACAATAACAATAGCATAATATAGTAGCCATCTCGCTTCACGGAATTTAATTAGATAGCCAAATAACTGCTCTTTGTTGATTACCTTTGTAGGGCTTTTGTCTTACTCTCTGAGCATCACTACGAATGTCTGACACTGAAGCACATACAGTAGAGCACTTGTTCACTTAATCCTCCTGCATAATGCACTTGTGAAAAATTAAGCTTGCTAGATGTTTGAAGACTATGGTCCATGTGCTAGGGCTCACTGAGTTATTTGTAAAATACATATTTAGTTCAAGCTGATACACAGTGACTTTTGGGGGCTATCAGTATCCAAGCCCCTACTCTACTCAAAGTATAATCTTGGCTATCTCCCTTTAAGTCAGAGGAGATGTAGAATTTAGGACGCTTTTGAGACATCACATTGTAAAATAGCCTGTTTTATGTTCCTAAAACTATCTTGTTCTGTGTTGAAGCTATCAGTTGTCTCAATGTAAGTTTTAAATAAACATATTTCTTTAGAGCTGGTTTGTACCGTGTGACTTTTCCCTTTTAATGATACACTGTTGGATACAAATGCTTGCTTCCTTCCCTCTTACTCCCTCATTCATCCAACCTTTGGCTCCCTTAAGTTGAACATTTTCCAGTACTCTTACAAGTTTAAACACTGCATTTATTTAAAAAAAAAAAAAAAAAAGAGGTAATTCTTATTGCTTAGACTCTTTATTAGCTAAATGAAGAGGCTCATACAGGTAGGGTACTTGTCGAAGCGGAGTATTTTACTTCATCTCGCAGTGCTAATCCTGTGAAGTTGTCCCGTCTAGCCGCATATTCCCCGACGTTGGCCAGCCCCGGCACCACACAGCAGCTCAGGGCGCTGCGGTAGATGCTCATGTCATGGGCGTCATACCACTCGTCTGTCTTTTCATCATAGCATTCCACGTTAAAGGTGGTGGTAAAGCCGTTAAAGCCGCCCACCACAAACAAGAGGTCGTCTACCACCTCGATGCCAAAATTGCTACGAGGATTAAACATAGTGGGTATTGTGCGCCAAGTGTTAGCTACTGGGCTGTAGGCTTCCGCACTCCTAAGTCGATTTGCTCCGTCAAAGCCACCTACCTATGGACGGCAAGGGAAACATGGTTGACTGTGAGCCATTGCTTCTGTTCACCAAGGAAGAGGCCTTCTTGGGGCGGGGGGGGGGGGGGGGGGACGACCAGTGATTTCATACCTCCCGCTTTCCATTATTCTCCATGGAAAAAAATGCTTTCCAAATGCTGGCCGATAGTAGCGTAAACCAATTTGCGAACAAAAAAATCCAGAGCTATCGTTTTTGTGTGGTACAAGATAAACTCACCGCATAAACGTGTTCTCCGTAGGCAATTACGCCTATTCCACTCCTCCTGCTTCTCATGGGTGCTATGACTGTCCACTGATTGCTCTCAGTGTTGTACACTTCTGCTGTGAACAGGCACTCATTTCCATTAAAACCACCACATATGTAGACCTGTGTGACGAGCGGCCCATGGTTATTAAAATCGTTACCTCTGGGGAGCAGAAAGAAAGGGTGTACGCATGGTGGTGGCAAAGGGACCCCTCTGATACCAGTCCGTACACTCTGAGTATCTTTTTCCCACGTGTGCACGCGTCGCTTTTTTCGTTGAATGTTTATTTTGAGAGAGCGTGAGAGGGGAAGGGGCGGGGCGGGGGGGAGAGCAGTGGACAGAGGATCTGAAGCGGGCTCTGCACTGACAAGAGAGCCCAATGTGGGGCCGGAACCCATGAACCGTGAGATCATGACCATCATGACCTGAGCCGAAGTTGGACGCTTAACCGACTGAGTCACCCAGGTGCCCTGCCCCGCATGTATTGGTTTTTAGTGAGTAAAACCTAAAAGGACAGTTACAAAGGGGCACTAGTTGCAGAGTCAGTACTGCAGCGTGGGTGCTGCCACGTCTATTTTCCATCCACCCCCAAACAAGTACTTCTGGGCCTGGTCTGCCCCCTCCCAATTCTTACCTTCCCATAGAGCGTGGTGGCACTGGCGTCACTCCTCTGCTCGTGCATGGGGGCGATGAGCGTCCACTGGTTGGTCTCTGGTTCATAGCGCTCAGCAGTGTTGAGACGCACGTAGCCGTCAAATCCTCCCATGGCATAAATAAAATTGCTGAGGACTGTCACACTGACGTAACAACGACGGGAGTGCATCGGGGCCACCTGGTGCCACGTTTTCTTGACTGGGTCAAAACGCTTAACGCTATTGAAATAGTCTACACTGTCAAACCCCCCAATGATATAAACGTAACCTTTCAAATAGGCTGCCCCATGGTAGGCACGGGGACTCTCTTCCTCACAAGTGACATTCACCCATCTGTCTGCCCGAGCATCATATGCCTCAATGGCATTGGTGGGGCTCCCACCACTCCAGCCACCAATTGCAAATAGGATGGCGTAGGGCAGGCGGGGCCTGGTGAGTGGGTTGGTGAAGTCAGAATTGGAGGGTCCATTCATGTTTAGATCATACATGGCCTTTAGGGCATTAATGATGACTGGCTTGCATTCCTCGCTGTCTTTGACGTAGTCGTTCATCTTAACATTGTTCATGAAGTACTCAGCATGCATTAGGGCCAGGCGAACCTGAGAAGGAAACACAGAAAGTCAGATGAGGTGAAGGTACCTGGAAAACCCATGTCCTTAACTCCCTGTTTACAGTCTGCCTTTGAATTGCAGCAGGGTCCTATTTTACTTTGTGTTTGTTTACTTGTGTTTACTTTGTGTTTACAGCTCACAGTTTTAAATATTTGTTTTTCAGATGTGGTATACATTTGGATGCTGACAATGAGCTAGATAGAAGGTCACAGAGCTAGCCCCTTCCTTGGCCACTGGGCAGTACTATTAGACCATAAAAGGCTGTGGCAATTGTTCAGTCATTGAATATTTACGTTTCTCTGTATAAATAACCCAAATTAGCCCCGGATGGCTACAATTGTGTATGACACTCGTGGTTTGGTGTCTAGTCCCACTTCTGCCTGGGGTTTGGGGAAACTCACAATAAAAGAGGGTGAAAAGAAGGCCCTTTAGAATTCTTTTGAAGGCCTTGCCGTCTCTTTCCCCCACTACCAGGGAGAATTTTGGTCAAAGAATATAACAGAAGGAACTAGCAATGCCAAGAGCAAAGAAAATTGCACAATTCCGCAGAATAGTAGGAGATGGCCTTCTATGTAAGTGTGTGTAAATACAGCCCCGGAATCTGCCAAACATCTGAACGCAGCTCTTTGCACAGTCCCTCCGGGATAAATGAACCAAACATGAGCAAGTAAGCATCCCACAAAAAAATAACTAAACTTGACCTTGGGAAGCAAAACTGAAATATGCTGCTTCCTGTTTTGGGGGTCATGAGAAATCCATTTTAAAATGGCCTCAAATACAGCATCTTCTTGTTTGACGTTGAGCTCGTCTTTCTCAATGATATCCTTCAGTTCACTGACTGAGAGCTCTAAAAACTCGGCCGAGACTTTCACCATCTCCTCAAAGTTGTGCAGTATGAACATGTAGGCCTTCTGCCTCAGCTCGGGGCAGTAGTAGTAGTCTGTGAACTTGCAGATGCCGATACAGTTATCCAAACACAGCTCCGACTTGAGGAACTCACAGCAACCCCTAACAATACCCATGATGTTGAATTGGTCTGCAGCAGCCAGCAGTTTCTCCACATTGTCCGGCGTGATAGGGATGGTCCGGGTGTATGCATATTCAATAATTAGCTTCATCATGTCCGGGGAAATGCCAGGAATGTTGTATACCTTCTTTTCAGTGTTGTTCCAGCCACTTGTAAACAAAGCTCTGGAAAGAAGAAAGAAACTAGTAGCCACTGAAACATTTCTCTCCAGTTTCTCTCCCACCTTTGTTTGTTGAGAGTTTGGAAATTTCTCAGCTAGTGCACAGTGAGTATGCCGGAAACAAATTGGTGTGAAGAAGGGGAAGGGGAGGGTAGAGTGCGTGCTTTATACAGTGGGCAAGAGAACCTTGCCAAGAACTTTGACTTCGGTCACTCTTCTTCTCCTCATGGTAACTAAAACTTTCCCCCATTTTGTGGATGGAAAAATTGGGCTCTAGACCTGGAAGTAAGACCTAGGTCTCTTCTATCCCAACTGAAGTCTACCTTCCTTCAGGAAATTAAACTTGAGCAGTAACGCTTTTTTAATGAGCACTGTTAAATTGACACATAACCCAGAATCTGATCACACCTCTTACTGCTATCTCCTGGGTCCAAGCCACCACCATCTCTCACCTAGATGATTGGGAGTAACCTCCTAACTGATCCCCGTGCTTCTGCCGTTGATGCCTCTGGAGTTTACAGTTCTACCCCAACCTCCTTACGAGTTTATGTTCCTCTTCCACTCAGAACCTTCCACTGAGATCCCTTCTGGCTCAGAGTATTATTATACAAAGCGCTTCTCAGGGAGCACAGAAGTCCTCTGAGATCGGGACCAGTAATACCTCTGGCCGCTTCCTCCCACCTTCCCCCTTATTGCATTCCAGTCCCACTCGCCTTGCTTTCCTTGAATGCACCCAGAGGTGCTTCATTTTTGGTCCTTTGTACATGCTGTTGCCTCTTCCTGGAAGGTTCCCCCTCTGCAGACCTCATTTCTCACTCCCACGTCCCCTTAAAGTCTTTGCTCAAATGTCATTTTGTCCGCAAAGAGATCATCCTATTTAAAATCACCACCCTCCTCTCCATACCTTCCTTTTTTCCCCCAGCACTTAATCTGCTTTGTGTTTTATTTATTGAACGCCTGTTCCTCCTACTAGAAGGTAAGCTTCATGAGAACAGAAATATTTCTCTCTTTATTCATCATTTCCAGTACCCAGAATAGTGCCCGTCACAAAATAAGCACTCAATAAATAATTATTGAATGAACAAATGACTACGATCCCAAAACTATGTATTGGGCTCCTACTGTATAGCTAGGTACTTTTTAAGTTGTTGAACAAGACAGAAGTCCCTACCCTGATAAATTTTTGCTTCCTTTTTCTAGGTGGTTTAAAGAAATATGGATCAGATTCTTCTCTAGAGCAGGGGTCTACAAACCTATAGCCTCTGGGCCAGATTCGATCCGCCTCTTTTTTTTGTACCGCCCATAAGCTAAGAATGTTTTTCACATTTTTAAATGGGGGGAACAGAATACAAAGATTCTGTGACACCTGGAAATTGTAATAAATTCAAATTTCTGTGTCCGTAAATAATTTTTTTGAAACACAGCCATGCCCTTTCATTTAGTATTGTCTATGGCTGCCCTCCCACTATAAAGGCAAAGTATAGTCATTGTGACAGAGGCCGTATGGCCTGCAAGCCTTAAAATATTCACTCTCCGGTCTTTTTGTAGACCCTGTTGTAGGTCTAGATGAATGAGCATTTTTAGCAACAGATGGGACACATTTATCATATGTTCATCGGAATTGATTACTCAAACATTTTCGGCTCATGAACAAAATAGCTCTGCCATTTCCTGGGTGACAGTGGTTGTGGCCTAAACTCCCTTTATCTTCTGGTAAATATTTCCTTGATGCTTTCCCGCATCCTCCTTCCCATGTCCTCAATCCTTGTTAATTTATCACCCTGTTTGAGATGGTCTCTACTGGGATAGGGGCACACGGGGCAGCTGAAGGGGCACTGTCCTCTAGGTTTAAGTAGGAAATCCAGTATGGTTGCCTTCCCAAAGGTATGCTAGGGTGAGAATCAAAGGGAAAAAAGCACCTGGCCCACCAATAGTTGGTTGGAATCCAGTTGAAAACCAGAGAGAAGAGGCCCCAGCCCCAGTTGTGTCTCTTCAGAAGAGACACAGGAAGACAAAGGAACCAGGCTACAGGAGCCCAGGGTTTTGACAGTGTCCCTCATGTAAGGTGACAGGTTGGGAAACATGAAATGAACCAAAATGTCTCAGAATAAGCCCAAGTACCCCTTCGGCTTAGTTTGGCAACCCTGTTATACCTAAAGTAGGAACTGCAGCTACAGAGGATGTTCTTGTGGGCATTGAACTCAAAGCCATTGACCTTGATGACCACGTCGCAGAGCTTGCCCTCCAGTCTAAGCTCGTTAAAGATCTCACAGGTCATCGCGCTCATCTTCCTCTCCATGTGAGGCTGGTGGAAACGTGTGGAGGCCGCCGCGCTCTCCATCTCCATGGCACCCTGGGACCAGCGGAGAGAGACTGCTCTCCTAGGGTGTCGGGAGGGTTGTGGGGGGCCCCTTTAGCCTGCTGTCGCTCCTTTTCCCTACTACATCTTTCATATAGGGCCCATCAGGCAGCCCAAGTTCCAGGATCCTGGGCTCGCAGTGAGCTCACTCTCAGGATTGTGCTCTCAGATTCTGGAACTCTGTCCTGTCCCTGTCTTCCTTCCTTCTCCCCTCCCCCACCATTCAGGCTGAAGGCCACCCCACACCTTCCGAGCCCTTGAATCCAGAACAGGACTGTGATCACCCACACCATAGAAGAGTTTTTATTTATTCCAGTTCCTGTTGCCCACTTCAGTTGTCCAGTTCTGGATGAGTGTAGCATCAAGCTGCCCTCTTCCACTGCTGAGCACTTGTCTCCCCAGACCCTCAATTCCAGGAAACCAAGTCAGAGGAGGCAGAAGGGAGTAAAGCTGATTAGAGTTCACGCTGGCCCAGCTGTCCAGGGCCTTCCTGCCCTGCGGACTTGTGTCAGCCGCGCGTTTTCTTCTGTGATGAGGAGTGGGGCCGGTTAAGGACCTTCTGGATGTTTTCCAGAAATCACTCTATGGCTCCTTCAGATCCGCTCCTTTCCTGCGGCTTTTTTGTCATGCAAACTTTAAGTCGGGAAACGACCTCTCCGGCCAGGGGTTTTGCTCTAGGCAGTGGTACCCGGTAACCCCAGCTCTTGGGACCCTCACCCGCCTCAACACAGAGCCCTCAGCCGGGGTGCTCCCCGGCGCGGGCGCCTCCCGCCCCCGGCCCCGCCTGCCGCCCGGCCCTCGGCCCGCGGTCCCTCGGCCACCGGCGGCCGGCGACGCCTGCGCAGTGCGGCGGCGGGGCGGTCGTTGTCCCGGCGCCGTCGTCCCGGCAGCGAGCGCCATGGCAGAGGAGGTGAGGCGGGAGGTAGCGTCCGGCGTGGGGCGTGGGGCGGGCCCCGACCCCCGGGGCGCTCCGAGGCCCCCAGCGGGCCGCCTGGGCCGCGCCGCGCCACCCCGGCCAGTAGGCGCCGCGGGCCAGGCCGAGCCCCTCCTCCGCTCCCCGCACCCCGCCCGGCCTCGCAGGCCTGTCGAGCCGGCCCCGGGCTCCCCCTGGGCCCAGCGCGGTGCGGGGGTCAGCGCTTCTCTCGGGTCTCGGGACAGGTGAGCACCTTGATGAAGGCCACGGTCCTGATGCGGCAGCCCGGGCGGGTGCAGGAGATCGTGGGCGCCCTCCGCAAGGGCGGGGGAGACCGCTTACAGGTACGGCCCGGGGGCGAGGTGGGGCGGCTGGGGAGGTGACCTGCCCAGGGGGCCTGCCGGCGCTGCGGCGGACACTGCATGCCCTCATCCCCTAGAAATGGCCAGCGGCCTGGGGGGCAAGCAGGCTGCCCCGCCCGATTTGCCCTGGGTTAGAGCCCACCTGCCCGAAAACCTAGATTTCAAATTTGTCAGTCATGCCCTGCTGCCGCTTCCTCTAATTAGGTCGAAAGCACCCAGCACCAGACCCAAAGGCCTTATTTCCACACTAGCCCGGCCAAAGGGCTCCCCAGGAAGCTGCAGATATGGAGATGGGTCACCTTGGGAAGGACCCAGGGCATAGAGATGGCAAGGCAAGAGTCAGAGTCCTGTCAGCCTCCAGCAAGAGGCTGGGCCTCCTCAGGCTTAGCAGGCTACTACCTGGGATTAGTTCTCCCTTCCCCCCTCTGGCCTTTCCTAGCTCCTGCAGGGCTTTGCCCACTGGCAGGGCCCTGAGCTGTTTTGCCTTGCATAATCTTCCCCCACCAGACAGGGCTACATTGGAAGGAGCCTGTGTAGACAGCATCTCTTTTGCATTTTAGGTTATTTCTGATTTTGACATGACCTTGAGCAGGTTTGCATATAACGGAAAGCGATGCCCTTCTTCTTACAGTAAGTCACATACTAGCTTGCTTTGTGGGGCTTAACAAGATGGTGGCTCCTAAGTGGCAAATAAAAGGAGTTCTGTGTTTTTGCAGACATTCTGGATAACAGCAAGATCATCAGTGAGGAGTGCCAGAATGAGGTACGTCACCCCCCTTTGTTCAGAGACGGCTATCAGGTGCTACTGCAGATGGTTCTTGGTGGCTCTGGTGGACCTTGTGTCATACACTGGGGTAGTGTTTCCTTTATGTCCAACACATGTGATGATTGGTGGTTAGAATATGGATGTGATGCCTGTTGCTAGCTGTGGAGTTTACAAGGGACTTCAACATTTTCTATTTAATCCTCCCGCAACTCCGAGGGGTGGATAGAACCATTATTACCTCCATTTAGCAGATGAGAAAACAGGGGCGCCTGGGTGGCTCAGTCGGTTAAGCGGCCGATTTTGGCTCAGGTCATGATCTCGCGGTCCGTGGGTTCGAACCCCGCGTCGGGCTCTGTGCTGACAGCTCAGAGCCTGGAGCCCGTTTCAGATTCTGTGTCTCCCTCTCTCTGACCCTCCCCCGTTCATGCTCTGTCTCTGTCTCAAAATGAATAAATGTTAAAAAGAAATTTTGAAAACAGAGGCTTGGAAAGGAGAAGCATGTCATTCAAGGATCATATGGCAAGACATGGAGAGCCTGGTTTTCCCATAGATCCGATTCTGTCCCAAACTCACTTGACTGCATTGTGCTATTTCTTTGATGATATAAAGAATAGAGCCGGGCCCGCTGTGCGTTTCTCTGCTGAGCTCTTGCTGCCGAGTAACTCTGTCATTTAGCTTCATTTCGTTAGGAAATTCACTAAGTTATATACTAAGTGGTCTTTCGGTCTGTCATATTGGTCAGCTTTTCCAATACTCACAGATTGCTTGCTGTTAAGATAGGCAACAAATTCTAGATAACTCTTCCTTTTCTAAAACCTGTCTCTCTGAGATACACTTTTAGCTTTACACAAGTTCTCACACCGATTACCTTCAGCAAGTCACTTTTTGTGGCTCCTCATGTGTCTGATCTTATCAGCTTCCAGAAAGCTGTATCCACAAATAAGACAGCAGGTTTGGGTCCCCTCTTTAGGATAATGAGGCTAGGGAAAACTAAGATTCTGGGTGTTGGTGAGCTCCTGAAAAAAGTCATAAAGCAAAGCTTATGGATGAAATCTTTTTTCTTTTTTAAAAATGCTATTCTTCTGTTGAATTCTCTTATGCTTTTAGAAGACTGTTCTCACACCCCCAAAAACGCACACATTGAGAACCTCAATACATTTCGGGAGCTTTCTCCCCTTGTCTGTGATCTTTGTACTTAACTCTCTTTTCGAACTGTGGTCAGGGACTCCACATTAGCTCTCATAATATTCTGAGATTGTGCCTGTATTAAAATTAAAATCCTTTACCCAATCGGTTCCCGTTTTTATTGGGTGCTGTTATTGACGGACTCTGTGTGACACACAGCTCCCGACGTGGCCTCCCTAGCCAAAGTTCCTGGCCTGTGGAAGGAAATCTTAGTAAGAAGTACATGTACCTACTCGCAAGGTGGTTCGCCCGATGTTGGTGTTGTGTTGGTTATCCACTAACACGCTGGGTCCCAAACTTGACTTCTATGATTTTTCTACTTCCATTTCCATGACTTTTGCCATATCTTGGTGATTTTTACTACATATTTTACTTTAAATTGGCCTATTATTAAAAATCTGAATGCAGTTCACTTAGAAAAGAAACAACCTTTGTGAAAGCATGAGTTTGATGTGCTAGGGTGTTTTTTTTTTTTCTTTTTTCCTTAATATGCACTAGAATGAATCTAAAACTACTAAAATGAAAACTGTTTATCCACGTACCCCCTAAAGTCACCTCAGCTCCCCCCTGAGAAAGTGTATCCCGTTTGGGGAAATATAGCATTAATCCCTTCTTACTGGTTAAACCCTGCTGACTGAGCTAGTGAGAACAACAAAATCCTAGTAACTTCTCACCTGATGGCAAAAGGTCTTCGTTGATTCTTAGACCTCATGGGATGACCAGCTGTGCAGATCGGTCACTCCCTTACACAGAGTTGCATCTTCTAGGTGATTCTTTTTCTCAGGCTAATCGGTGGGACTTTGCTGGGGAAAACTTGATGCAGACTAACGGCTTTTGTCTTCATTGGGATGTTCCAGCTCAAAGCGCTCCTTCACCACTATTACCCAATTGAGATTGACCCACACCGGACCGTCAAAGAGAAGTTACCTCATATGGTAGAATGGTAAGTGACGGTGGTGTTGAGCCGCTCCTGGCCCTCATGGTGGACTGGTCCACCTATTAGAACAAACTGTCCAGCCACCGTGGGGCGACCTGTGGCCACTGCTAGAGTGGGGCCCCACTAAGAGTCTTTGGAATGAGGTAGAAGCCCCTTGGTTTGGGGGGGGGATAAGTGCTTTGGGAGATAACTCTCCTATTGGAACAAGTATTGCTGGACGGAGCCCCAGTTCCCCAGAACGTGGGGGTCACCGAGGGAGGGATTCAGAAGAGTTCTGACTTCAGCAGTTAGCTCACCCAACCCTTGTTCCTGTGGCTGTGGTGTGGCTTTCTTACCCTCTTCCTTTTAAGGACAGCCAGAGTCTTCAGGAAGTGGCATGGTGGATGAGGCCTCCCTTAATCCTTCCAGAAGGGGACTTGGCCCTGAAAAGAGAACTTTTACTTACTTAGTGATTTGAATTTGGTCTTTGGTGGGGTGTCCATTTCTAGGTGGACCAAAGCTCACGATCTCCTGTGCCAGCAGAAGATTCAGAAGTTTCAGATAGCCCAGGTGGTTAGAGAGTCCAATGCAATGCTGAGGTAAGCTTCTTGCTCTGGAAACCATTTGAAACTGGTTTGCTCACCAAAAAAAGAGTCTGGGAAGGAGTAGAGGGGAGTTAGTTGCTGGGGGAGCCAGAAGAGACATAGCACCATGAGTGGCTGTTGCAAAGAAGGTCTTGCTTTTCCTCTCCGGATACAGCTGAAGGATTTCCCGCGTTGGGTGCATCCTAGGAAGCTGTCTATTGCCAGTGGATATATTATGAATATGACCAAGCCTTGCTCTCCTAGAACAAACAGCATCTAGCTCATTTTCTCCAATGGTAAAAAGACACTGGGGTCACCATGGTGGCTGGCGTTCTTAGTCTAGACATGGGAGTTGGCTGGCCTGGGATTCTTGATCATTAGTGGCCTTCCCAGTGCAGCTCTCTCTGCTGGCATGTTTACTGGAGGAGGGGTGAGGGCACAGAGAGGGAAGAGCCTGCTCTCGAGGATTGGGTGTCCTAACTGGGGAGAGCCATGAAAAGCCAAGAGAGTAGAGACACATGCAGATCTAGTAAGTGCCTGGGTGGGGTTCGGGTGTTTCCTCAATGAAGCTGCCCCAGAGAGCTGCCTGGTTGTATTTTGCTGGAACAAAATAAGGCAGAAACAAACCAACCAACCAAAAGCCCATTTATATGAAGTTCAAGGATAGGCACAGCTAATCAGCGGTGATATGAAGGGAGAATGAGAGGGGATGGCGTTGGTTGGGAAGGGACAGAAGGGAACCTTGATCTGGTTAGTAAGTACATGGGTGTATACAGATGTAATATTAGTTGAGTCGAACACTTAAGATTAGTGCACGTTAACCATTTACTGTATGTATTTTATGCCGCAATCTAAAATGTTTTTAAAAAGAAAAAACTTAAAAATATATCACCCAAGGAGAAAAGAAAGACTGGTGGAAGAGGCGGAGTCCATTCATCTCTTTTCAGGGAGGGATACAAGACGTTCTTCAACACCCTGTACCAGAACAACATTCCCCTGTTCATCTTTTCTGCGGGCATTGGTGATATCCTGGAGGAGATTATCCGACAGATGAAAGTGTTCCACCCCAACATCCACATTGTGTCTAACTACATGGACTTTGATGAAGACGTGAGCCAGATCTTCTTTAGGCTGGGGATGGAGAGGGATGGGGACTTCCAGCCCTGGGGGCAGCACCCGCAAAGTTAGCCCTGACCTGGGGAGGGAAGGGAGGGAAGGCATGCTGGCTTCTTGCTTCAGGCAGTTATTTCTTTCTTTATGCCAGCTAGAGACAGTTATTTCCTCTTTATTTTTGTTTTTTTTTTTTTTTTTAGAAAGAGAGCACGCGCATGCGCGTGCACAAGTTGGGGAGGGGCAGAGAGAGAGAGAGAGGGGGCCCGAAGCAGGCTCCAGGCTCTGAGCTGTCAGCACAGAGCCGGACGCGGGGCCCAAACCCACGAACCCATGAGATCATGACCTGAGCTGAAGTTGGATGCTTAGGCCACTGAGCCATCCTGGCGCCCCCTAGAGACAGTTACTTCTGAAGGACCTACCTTTTGGTGTTTGGCTGACAGCTCTCTGCCCCGGGGTTCAGCCAGGCCCCATGTCACTGCCCTAGGTCCTATGCCATCCTAGGTACTCAAGGGCTTAGACTTTGACTTGTTTTCCTAGAGCCAGAGGTCAGCTGCTCCAACTCACCCTTGCTCTGACTTCTTCCCCTTAAAACCAATGGCTGGAATTTTCGTCCCTTAAACCTGTGGCGAGGACATGGCCCGCAGCTGGGGTTAGCACACATGTAGCCTGAACAGCGCCTGTTTCATGGGTTTCATGCTTCCACCAGAGTAGGTGATCAATACTATTTGGTGGTCCTTGTTTGTTGGAATCAGGGGTAACAACTTCTTTTTTTGTAAAAGGCCAGGTAGTAAATATCTTGGGCTTTGTGGGGTGGACTTTATGATCTGTCACAACTACACAACGTAAATTTACGCAATGTCAATTCACTCTGCTGTGAAAGAACAAGCAGCCACAGACAAGATGGAAACAAATGAGCCTGGCTGTATTCCAGTAAAACGTAATTTAGAAAAATAGGCCCAGTCTGGCCTATAGGACCCAGTTTGCCGACCCCTGGTTTAGACTACAGCGAGGTTTTGGCATTTCTGTGGCTCGCAGGACTCCCCTTTCTCTGCGACAGAGACGGTGGAACACTGGCTCTAGCTGGGTCCCTATAGCCCTTCTGTCTGTCTCCTGATTATTTAGGGTTTCCTACAGGGATTCAAGGGCCAGCTCATACACACATACAACAAGAACAGCTCCATTTGTGAGAACTCCGGGTACTTCCAGCAGCTTCAGGGCAAAACCAACATCCTCCTGCTGGGGGACTCCATGGGGGACCTCACTATGGCCGATGGGGTTCCTGGCGTGGAGAACATTCTCAAGATTGGCTTCTTAAATGACAAGGTGGGTATGGGACCAGACCCTATCTTAGTGGCTTGCTTCTTTCTCTTTTTTAATTTTCTTTTAAAGTTTATTTTGGGAGAGAGAGAGAGAGAGAGAGAGAGAGAGAGAGAGAGAGAGAGAGAGACAGTGCACACATGTGAGCCCCTGAGCATGAGCAGGGGAGGGGCAGGGAGAGAATCCCAAGCAGGCTCCGCCGTGTCAGCACAGAGCCCAGTGCAGGTCGATCTCAACCCAACCATGAGATCGTGACCTGAGCCGAAATCAAGAATCAGATGCTAAAACCAGCTGAGCCACACAGGAGCCCTGGCTTGTTCCTTTTTCAATCCCTGTTAACTAATGCCTAGCGAACACCTTCTGTGTGCTAGTCACTGTTAAGTATTAGAGGTACTAAGGTGAGCTACGAGCCATGTTCGCAGGAAAACAAAAGAGATACCCCGTGATGACAGCTGGGTTCGGCACATGGCATGACAGTGGGACTCAGAGACAGGGTCACTGGAGCCTGCACTTACTATTTGGTGCCACCATGTTCCAGGCATTTTAACCCATTTAATCCCTACAGCAACTTTTTGAGGTAGAGACTAATATGCCTTGTTTTACAGATGGGGAAACTGAGGCAAGGAGGTTAATCTGCCCACGGTGACATAGTTTAGGAACTGGTAGAGCTGATTAAAGTCCTCCTAAGTCATACCTGTAAGATATGATTGAAATAGGAGATGTCAGTATTCAGGAGGTGGGTTTGCAGTTCAGAGAACAAAAACACAAGGACAGACCAGAGGCTGACAGGGGGCGAAATGGTCAAAAGGGGGCACAGTATGGTGTCAGGCTACAAGGCCACCAGTCCTCCCCTCAGCCAGCAGGGGCTGAAGACCTCCAGAGTGCTTGAGCCTTGGGAAAACTCAATCCAGACGGGTTAGAAGTACATCTGGTTTTTAAATTTCAATCCTTGTGCTGTCCTTTGGACATTGACCCAAGGGTCAATCGTGGCACCCTGTACCCACTGCCATCCAAAGGGCAGGTCCCTGTAACGTCGAGCTGCAGCTCGGATGCCCTCCCTCCCCTGCCCCAGGTGCCAGGGAGGCAGAGGCAGAAGTCAGGGCATTCTGGGGCCTCTCGATCTTCCCTTCCCCGGGGCAGGTGGCAGAGCGGCGGGAACGCTACATGGACTCCTATGACATCGTGCTGGAGAAGGACGAGACGCTGGACGTGGTCAACGGGCTCCTGCAGCACATCCTGCACCGCGGGGACTGGATAGAGATGCAGGGCTCCTGAGTGCAGGCCAGGGTCAGGCGCGGGGGGCTGTGGAGAGGTGGGAGCCTCGCCAAGAGGCCGTCCTGCCGAGGGCGCTGCTTCTCCCAGGGCGGGCAGTGAACAGTCCAGGGTGGTGCAGCTGGGGAGCCCGTGCCCCTCCCTCCCCTCCCAGCGCCCAGGCTCCAGGCTCTGGGAAGCCCTGCCCGGCAGTGGGAGGGTCCACCAGGTGAACATGGGACCTGCAGGGTGTTAGCACTCTAACTAGGGACCATCTAGCCCAGGGGTTCTTTTTTCCCCAAATTTTTAAACACGGAAAGCTGTGCTTCAAACAAATCTAATGTGTGAAACAGATCTAAATAAAAAAAGGGAAAAAAACCCAGCTGTTCTGATTCAGGGGGTGCAGGGCAGAGCCCGTACCTCTTGGTTTTGGAGGAGCAGGAATCTCCAAGAAGCCACTAGGGCTCTATGGCACAGAATTTCAAAACCACCGAATTCACAGGCACCTGGCTGGCTCAGGCAGTGGAGCGTGTGCCTCTTTTTAAAAAAAAAATTTTTTTTTTAATGTTTATTTATTTTTGAGACAGAGAGAGACAGAGCATGAACGGGGGAGGGTCACAGAGAGAAGGAGACACAGAATCTGAAACAGGCTCCAGGCTCTGAGCTGTCAGCACAGAGCCTGACGCGGGGCTCGAACCCACGAACCGTGAGATCATGACCTGAGCCGAAGTCGGACGCTTAACCGACTGAGCCACCCAGGCACCCCGAGCATGTGCCTCTTGATCTCGGGGTTATGAGTTCGAATCCCACGCTTGTTGTAGAGATCACTTACATAAATAAAATAAATAAAATATTAAATAAATAAATAAATAAATAAATAAATAAATAAATAAATAAAATACATAAATAAAATATTAAATACATATATAATATAATACAATATAAATACATACAATATACAATAAAATACAATATACAAAATACAAAATATTATACAATAAAATACAATATAAATACATAAATAAAATATTAACAACAGCAACAACACTGAATTCACCCACAAGACCCTCTGAGCATGAAACGTGCTTGGGGGTCAGGGTGGGCAGGCGGGGTTGGAAGGGTGTGTTTCCGACCTGGAATGGTTTGACTTTAGGCTGAGGTATCCATTAAACTTGAAATCCCACTGGGATTGGTGGGATCTGGCCAATCCTATCTGCTGAATTCCCTCTTTATGGATCCTCAGAGGGATCCAGGACCACCAAGATGGGTGACTTGATTAAGGGGAGCCAAGACTGGGACCTGAAGGGAGAAGATGCTCTGTGACAGGTGGGAGTGATTTCTGCTCTGACATCTTGCATCATTAGGCTTCCTTCAGAGCTCCTGTCCCGTGTCCCTTCCCTGTTGACTTGGATGGTCAAGGACTAACTGAATTCTCTAGGGTACCTTTTGAAGAGAAAATGTAAAGCAGCCAGTTTCACCCGGCATTTTTTTAGCCTGTCCTCCAAGAGATTCACCCCCTCATCCTGCTGCAGAGGATGCTTGTTGTGGGACACTTGCGTTTACCTGCAGGTCCAAAGGGACAGGTAGTGCTTGCTGTAGGTGCGTGCCATTTAATCCTTCACAAGGTCCCTGAAAGCAGGCATACTTCTCATTTCCGGGTGGCTTCAAGAAGACTAGAAACTTGCCCAAACTCCATAGCTAGGAGCTAGAGCCAGGATTTGAATGTTTCTGACCCAAGCCATACTGTTTCTTCTGCATCGTGCCTTCAAACGGGCTTCAGTTCAGGGCTGGCCTGTTAGCTTCTGGGAAGGGGGCGGTTACCATGCGAGGCCAGGTCTGTAGCCACCGTCAGATCCGGAGGTGTCTTCTGGATGCTTTGGGTCCAGGAGTGTCTATTACTGGCCACGGGAAGAGAAGTCATGTGTCTCAGGGTGCTGGATAAGAAACAGGTGCTTGTGGGGACAGGTCGGTCCAGGGAGTCCAGCACCAACTTTTTCTCTCCCAAGCTTCCCCTGCTCCCCCGTCCTCTCTTGGCTCAGGTCATTTTTGTTGCACTGGCCAGAGTCCAGCCAGGCAGGCGAGGGGCAGATGGCCTGCAGACTGCAACTCTGTTACCTTTCCTTTAGGCGGGAGGGTGGATCCGGCAGGTGGGAAAGGCTGGCCGCCAGGAGCAAGGAGAGGTGGGGATAGCTGAGTACTGGAACCAGTTTACATGGAAGAGAGGATTCTGACCTGTGAGGTTTGATCTAACCCTTGAGTCATGTCTGAGGTCAGGGACCGCCTCTTTGTTCAGCTGGGATGGTTAGGAGACCCGGATCATTTCTCCACACCTTCCTGGCAGGCCCCTTTGTAGATGCCCACTCTGCACCCTCCCTCCGGCAGACTGGGGGTCCCTTTCCTTGGGGAGGGCCCCGGTTAGGCCTCAGGAGGCAGGAGGCTGAGACCGAGGGACACAGTATCTTGAGCTGATGAGGTATGAAGAGACGGCCCGTTTTGTTCCCCTTTCTTCCCCAATCTTTGGATCTGAGGGCCTCCCCGCCATATACACAATGAAAGAGCACAGCCTGAGGTGTTTGGTTTAGTCTTTTATTTGGCACAAAGGAGAAAGGGATCTGACACCAATTTAGCCTTTTGAGTGTGCAGAGCTCTGTCCACTCCCCTCTCACCCCAAACAAGCCCCTCTTCCAAGTTTAACTCTGCCCTGAAACCAGGATTTCCCAAGGATTTCATAGCCCTAAGACCCATCCCAGTAGTTACCCTTCCTACTCTTCTGGTTCTCTGTCCCTTGGAGAAAGCAGCTTTCCTTAGGGATGAAAGGCAACGCCAAACCCAGCCCTGACTGCAGCACCCCAGGGGCCTTCAGTCACTACTGGGTGTAGTGAGGGGGGATGGGATAGGTGTGGGGGAACAGGAAAGGGGGGAGGCCCTTCCTAGAAGCCAGCCAGAGCTGAGAGAGGAAGGCTGAGGGTCTGGACAGTCCTGGTTCATGCTCCTGGGAGCTGCTTCGACACAGAAATGGGGGCTGTAGGGGGGGTGCTTGGGGACGGCAAGGAAAAGTACAGATAAAAGGGAAGCTTGGGGAAATGAAATGGTGAGCTCGGCTGCTGGCCATGTTCATTGTATGGTGATGCGGAGGGGAGGTATGGGTGAGGGGCCAGCAGTGGCCCATCCAGCCCCTAGACTCCACCAATCACCGGATTGGCTTTGTGACTCCAAAACTTGTAAGTGAGGGGTGTGGGGTGGGAAGAGAAAACCTGAATAGAGGTCTGTGCTGTGGATTTTACTCTCGGGCTGGTGGCAAGACCAGAGTCATCTCTGACCTCCCAGCCAACATGCCAGCACAGGGGAGGGTGACCCTTGGAAGGTCAGCCCCACCGCCCACTGTCCCCCCCCCCCCCACCCCGAGAAGTGGGCCTTTGCATTTGGGCCCAGGCCCCTGCCCTTCAGAGCTCCTCATGGACTCGCTCCTGGTCTTCGTCTGACTTCAGTTTGAGCTCCTCAACAGTGATCTTGCCATCCTGGTTGCGGTCCTGGTTCTGGAACATGTCTGCTATGGTCTTCTCTGGGTCCTGCCCAGGCATGAGGCGTCCTTTGCCCTCACTGACTTGAGCTTTGATGAAGGCGGAGAACTAGGAGCCAAGACAGCCAAGGGGAGAGGGGAGAGGGGAGTGAGGGTCTCGCCTGAGTGGCGGTGGGTGGCCTTGGGAAAGGCCCTGGGGCACAGGGAGGCACAGAGGAGAGAAGAGCAGGTGCTGGGGGCCCGGGTGGGGCCCAGGCAGAGGGTGGGTGTGGAGGACAGGCAGCATTGGGGGGGTGGGGTAGGTTGCATGAAGAAGAGGCAGGGACAGGGGACCTAAGGCGCAGTGACCCAGCGCAAGGGCAGAAACAGGCACAGACAGGACAACAGACGTAGACTGTGTTTGCTTCATGCCACCACACGGGGTGGTGGTTTCTGTTGGGGTGACCGCACGGAGTGAGCTCCTCACCCACCTCCTCCGGGGGGACCTCGCCATCCTTGTTGAGGTCCAGGCCTTCAAACAGGTTGACAGGAGGGTCCTCGTGCCACACAAACAGGTAGCCGGTGGGCAGCCCCTCCTCCCGAGACACCAGCTCCACCTCAAACAGCAGCACTGCGCTGCCCGGGACACCCCGGGCTGGAGGGAGGGAGGACAGAAGGAAAGCGTCCCGATCAGGCCGGGGTCTGAGCCCAGTGTGCTCCCTAGCCCACACGCCTCAGTTTCCCCTACTGGGCACACGGGATGTTTACAGAACCGTTGGGAAGGCTTCCCTCACTCCTCCCACCAACCGCCCAGGCCCAAGGCGGGCGGGGGCAAAGGACCAGTCTGCCCCTCACCTCCGCTCTCTCCGTGTGCCAGGTGCGGGGGCACCACGAGCTGCCGCCTCTCTCCCACACACATGCCCTGCAGGCCCGTGTCCAGGCCTTCGATCACCTTATTGGCCCCCAGGGTAGCCTCCTGGGGGTCCCCGTAGTCGTGGCTGGGGCGGGGGGAGAGCAGATTCCCAGTTCAGCACCCATCCTCGTCCCAGGCAGGTTCACACCCCAGCGAGCCCGGCCCTCCCCGTTTCCCAGTCACTTCTGGTGCCCGCCCCACACAGCAGAGCGTGGGACCGACAGTTCAGAGATGGGGCGCCCTCCCCGTCTTGCCGCTGCCCCTGAAGTGTAGCCTGGAGGGCTCCCCTCTCCCTGCTTTGGTTTCCCCTCCACAAACAGACCTCCAGACTGCCAGCCTCACCCTTCCAGTCCCGCCAGTAAAGAGTCTCAGCTCCTCGTGCCCCAACCCACGCTCGCTGGATGGGAACTTATGGGGGAAGCACGAGTGGAGGTGCTCGGGGACTCCCCACGCCTGGGCCCACCCACCTGCCCAGCCCTGGCCCCGCCCCGGACCCACGAGGAGAAGAGCTTGGTGCCATCCAGCAGGGAGCAGTTGTAGTGGTAGCGAACATAGTCCCCAGACTTGGCGGTCTCGTTGCAGGTCTCAGGGGGCCGGGACAGTATCTTGATTTCCACTGGATCCTCAGGGTTGTGGAAGTCAATGACGTGGACGTCAAAGATCAGCACCGCGGAGCCAGGGATCTTGTCTCCTGGGGCCAGAACGGGGAGTGGATCGACTCAGAATCCAGGAGGGGCTGCTCAGGCCTCCACGGAGGCCCCTACACCTTCCCCACCCTGTGTTTTCCAACGAGGATGGGATGGGGTGTTCGTCCCCAGGGTCAATTCTTCTTCAGTACCTCTTGTGGGGGTGAGGGGCAGGGGAGGGGAGGGGAGGGCCACGCCAGTTAGAAAGCCCTTTACACACATCATCTCGCAACTTCCCAGTGACTTACCCTGTTGGTCAATGTCCTTAGTCCCATTTTACAGGTGAGGACACTGAGGCTTCCAGCAGAGCTGGGTCTCAAGTCCAGGTGCTTTCTTTTTTTTTTTTTTTTTTTCTTTTCCTTTTTCAATCATCTTTTTCTTTCTTTTCTCTTTTTTATTAATAACTTATTTATTTTTCAATTTACATCCAAGTTAGCATAAGTCAAGTCCAGGTTTCTTTGCTTCCTAGAGCTACACTGTTTCTGTCCTCCCATAGCCACCCCCGCCTCCCCAGCTCAGGAGTCGGCTGCCCTTCTCCAGTATAGAAGGGAGAAGTGAGGGGAGGGGCCCTGGAGAAAAGGATGGAGTCTGTGTGGCAGAAGGTGGGTGGGTGATGGGTTTCGAGGCAAGAGGGGCAGAGTGGTGGCTGGACCGGCCCTGTGCTGGAGAGGTCGGGGAGCAGTCTGTGGAGCTGCCGAGACGGTGACCGCGAGAACAGGGACATGCCTACCAGTCCCGTTCTCCCCATAGGCGAGGTGGGGGGGTATGGTGATCCTCCGGCGCTCCCCCATGCAGGCGCCCTGCAGCCCCTGGTCCATCCCTGGGATGATGTAGCCCCGCCCCACATAGGTGTTGTAGGTGTGGTTGCGGGAGTAGCTGCAATACAGGGCGGGGAGGGCGGGCCAGGGGGTCAAAGGAGCCCCTGCCTTTCCAGGCAGGATGGAGCCACCTGCAGCTGCGGCCCGGGTGACCCCAGATCCCGCCTCAGCTTCTTGGGCCTTCCTCCCGCCTCCCCCCCACCAACCACACACCTGGAATCAAAGAGGGTGCCGTCCATCAGTGAGCCATTGTAGTGGTAACGCATGAAGTCTCCGGCCACAGCTCTCCGGACACAGCCAGGAGGTAGCTCCAGTGTCTCCAGCTGGACGGTGTCCTTCGGATTGTGGACATCAATCAGTAGCACGTGGAAGACCAGGGAGGCCTGTGGGGGGATCACAGTCCCTGGGGAAGGGATAGACTTGAACCATACAAGTGGTACAACTGGAGAGCAAACCAGGGCTCCTTCTTGACTCAGGAAGGCCCATGTGGGCACCCTGTAAAAAGGTGCTAATTCTGCTCTCCAGAGACGTTTCCATGCCCTCAGCAGCCCTGTGTCTTGCTCTCCCTGTAAGGCGTGAGCTGGATTTTCCCCCGGGCCACCACCAGCCCATCCTAAATGATTGTGTGAATCAGAATAAAGCACCCCTTCTTAGTGAGATCACCACCAAGAGCTAGATTTCACCCCTACCCTACTTGCCTCCTTGGCTGAGTGCCTTTGTGCAGTACACAACCTGAACAACTGTATACGGCAGCCCTCTTCTGAGGAATCCCCGAGTCCCTGTCTGCCCTCACCATAGCCTTTCTCGCCATAGGCCAGGAACGGAGGGATGATGATCTTTCTTCTCTCTCCAGGACACATGCCCAGCAGCCCCTGATCCATGCCCTTGATCAGCCAGCCAGAGCCGATGTAGGTATCATAAGTGCCGCCCCTACTGTAGCTGCAGAGAATGAGGTAGAAGTGATGCTGCTGGAGATGGGAGAGGCCGGATGGGACCCGGACACCCTCCACATCACGCCACACAGTCCCCAGCCCCCCAGGACTCCCTCCGGCCCTCACCTGGTGTCAAAGGCAGTGCCATCCAGCAGCGTGCCATTGTAGTGGTAGCGGACAAAGTCGCTGTCCTGGACCGTGCGGGGACAGTGGGCTGGGTGCAGCAAGGTGCTCACCTGCACAGTGTCTGCCTTGTTCCACACATCCAGCAGGACCACATCGAAGTACAGGGTGGCATCCGGGGGAATGAGCCCCGCTGTGAGGGTCCAGCAGCCACAGCTCACGTTCGGTGCAGCTCCCCCAGACCCCTCGCCATGCCACGGTCCCTAGGGCCCCAGGACTCCCTCCGGCCCTTCCCTCGTATCAGAGGCAGGACCACATTTGCTGCAGCCCCAGGGTGGTGGGTGGAATGGACATTTGAATGTCCAGCTTGGCCCCTCCCTCCACCACTCCTAGTGCCCCTTCTCCCTAGTCAAGCTTGGATCCCACCCAGGGCCCTGTCATCGCCTTTCCCCCGACTCCAGGGCCAGGGGACTGAAATTCTAGTCCCAGACCTGCCACTATCCACACTGCATGTTCAGTGTGACCTTGGGCAAGTCGCTCTCCTGCTCTGCGCTTCAGTTTTCTGGCCCTGGGGTCCTCGATTCTGACTCCTGTCTCCTCCATCCCCGTGCGGGTGCCCCGACCCTTCTCACCCACACCGATGCTGCCGTAGCCCAGGTGGGGAGGCACAATGAGGCGTCGCCGCTCGTTGACACACATGCCCATGAGGCCTCGGTCCATGCCAGTGATGAGGCGCCCCACGCCCACCACGATGGCCACTAAGGTGCTTCGGTCATAGCTGGGGGAGAGCGGAAACAGATGGGAGACACTGGCCTCGGGCCTTGATCGCATACATGCACAGGCGCGCGCGCGCGCGCGCACACACACACACACACACACACACACACACACACACTCAATCCCTCTCCCTATCACAGGTGTAGGTCCACATGCTCCTGTCTCGTCTTCACGCCTCCCCCTAGGTCAGCCATGACTCCCACCGTAACAAGATGGGCTGTTACACAAGAGGAGTCCCCCAGGAGGCCAGGAGCTTTTATTTGCCCGGGATAAGGGAGGGCTGTGCAGGCCTGGGAGCTACCACCATCTGCTGACAGCAAAGGGGTGCTAAGTATGGCCTAAAGGGGAAGGGAGCATTTATTGAGCATTTACGATGTGCCAGATAAATGCTTAGCCTCTTTTACAATCACCTACTTAATCCTTTCCCCTGTGAAATGGGCATTATTGTTTTCATTGTTCTGAAAAAAAAAATTTACATTCATTTTTGAGAGAGAGCGTGTGCAGGGGAGGGCAGAGAGGGGGAGACAGAGGATCGGAAGTGGGCTCCAGGCTGACAGACAAGTCATGACCTGAGCTGAAGTTGAACGCTTAACCAGCTGAGCCACCTGGGTGTCCCTGTTTTCATTTTTCTTATGACACAAATTGAGACAAGAGACTGAATGACTTGCCCAAGGTCACACAGCTAATATGCAGTCTGCTCAACTCCGTGTTTGTGCCACTGCACCAATGGCTTTTCCAGGGAAAGGAGGGGGAAGCAGAGCTGACTGAGGGTAGGGATTGGTTTCCAATTTTGGAAAGGCCTATTCTAAAATTGCCATGGCTTTCATTTTTATTTTATTTTACTTCTATTTATTACTTTTTGTTGCAGTATAATCGACATACGAGATTTAGTTTCAGGTGTACAATAAAGTGATTTGACATTTACATACGAGATCATACTTATTGCATAATAAGTGTAGTTAACATCTGTCACTGTCCAAAGTTAATACAATACTATTTTCTATACATTATATCCCCATGACTTATTTATTTTATAATTGGAAGTTTGTATCTCTTGACTTTTATTGGCTTTTTTTTTTTTTAATTTTAGAGAGAGAGAGCTGGGGAGAGGGGCAGAGGGAGAGGGAGAGGGAGAGAGAGAGAGAGAGAGAGAGACTCTCAAACAGGAGCTCAGTGCAGAACCTGATGTGGGGCTTGATCCCACAACCCTGGAATCATGACCTGAGCCCAAATCAAGAGTCAGAGGCTCAACTAACTGAGCCACCCAGGCACGCCAGGCTTTTATTTGCTTTTAGCTACAGTTTTAAGTTTTCAGAAGTTAAGGGAGGATGGGAGATTTGTATTTAAAACAATTTTTTTAATGTTTATTTATTTTTGAGAAAGTGCGCACAGATGGGGGAGGGGCAGAGAGATTAAGGGAGACAGAATCTAAAGCAGGTTCCAGGCTCTGAGCTGTCAACATAGAGCCCAACGTGGGGCTTGAACTCATGAACCGCGAGATCATGACCTGAACCCAAGTCGGATGCTCAACGAACTGAGCCACCCAGGCGCCCCTAAAATTTGTTTCTATTATTTTATTTTTTACTGTTTTAATTGTTTATTTTTGAGAGAACATGCACACGTGAGAGTGGGGGAGTGGAGAAGAGGAGGGGCAGAGAGAGAGGGAGACAGAAGATCCGCAGAGGGCTCTGCAAGAACTGAACCAAGAGGGGCGCCTGGGTGGCTCAGTCGGTTAAGCCTCTGACTTCGGCTCAGGTCATGATCTCATGATTCGTGAGTTGGAGCCCAGCCACAGCGACAGGCTCTCAGCACAGAGCCTGCTTCAAATCCTGTCTCCCTCTCTGCCCCTCCCCCGTTTGCGCTCTCTCTCTTTCTCAAAAATGAAAGAAAAGAAAAGAAAAGAAAAGAAAAGAAACATTAAAAAAAAGAACTGAGGGGCTCCTGGGTGGCTCGGTCGGTTAAGCGTCCGACTTCGGCTCAGGTCATGATCTCATGGTCCGTGAGTTCGAGCCCCGCGTCGGGCTCTGTGCTGACCGCTCGGAGCCTGGAGCCTGTTTCGGATTCTGTGTCTCCCTCTCTCTCTGCCCCTCCCCTGTTCATGCTCTGTCTCTCTCTGTCTCAAAAATAAATAAACGTTAAAAAAAAAAAAGAACCGAACCATGAGATTATGACCTGAGCCGAAGTTGGATGTTTAACTGACCCAGGCACCCCTAAATTATTTTTTTTTTTCAAGTTTATTTATTTATTTATTTATTTATTTATTTAGTAATCTCTACCTCCAACATGGGGCTCGAACTCATGACTCCAAGATCAAGAGATGCATGTTCTTTTGACTGAGCCAGCCAGGCACCCTGAGAGATCTTCATTTTGATCAAAGGGGTTAAGGGGTTAGGAAAGTCTTCCAAGCTCAGCACTGCACAAACTGGGGCCAGTCTGGCTCCTACAGTCCCACCAAGGAAGTCATCCCCTGCTCCCAACCCCTCCCTGGCTTGGGCGGTGCTTCTGGCCACTGTCCACACCTCATTTTGCCCACTGAGCTGCTTCCTTCACAGTGCTCTTGTGAGGGCCCAAGCACTGCACAAAGTTCCTACCAGTTAAACATGATAAGGGCACCCAGTCCTCCCCAGAGTCAAGGCTAATGTTCCCTGAACTTGCCTTGGTATTTGCAGGCACTATGTGAAGTTCTTTCATTCATCATCTTGCTTAAGCCCTATTATCTGCCTTAGGAAGGGAGGATTTAATTTTCCAGATTGTTTTTCATCTCCATTTTTTCAGATAAGGAACATGAGGCTTAAAGAGGCCTAATTCCTTGTCCACGGTCATTGGCTGGATTTGAACCCAAGGTCTTGGACTCTGGAGTTCATGTTCTTAATACACTGCCTGCCTTCCAAAGCCATGGAAGCTAATTTCCCGTGGGCTGAGCTGTGTGCTTTGGGAAAGGGCCTAAGAGGGACTGACTTCTAAGGATGAGGTGACTGGGACCTGAGGCTTAACCGAACAGCCCTGCCCTGCCCCCACCAACAAAAGTGACTTGCCAGAGCAGACTAAAAGGCCTGATCGGATCAGAACCCCATCCTTCAAACCCCAAGCCTGGCAAGATGGGTGGCAGCACTGGCCTGGTAGAGCTAAGATGGAGGGAGGTGGGGGGGGCGGTGGTGCAGGGAGACCCAGAGAGGGAGGTATGAGAACCCTCCGGGAGCCCAGGGGGGCAATGCCCAGCCATGTGACACGTAGACAGATAGGGTCCCTATCTGTCCTACACGGAGCTATGCCCTACACTCCTAGATCCATCCTGCTGTCTTACAATGTTCACCCTTCTTTAACATGCTGGTTGCTTATAACCCCCACCGCCTCCAAAAAAGTTCTATTGACTCTTCTCTGGTTACAAAGGCACTGAAACCTGGGGCTGGAACCAGAAGGGATTCAGCCCGGGTGGAAAGGGAGGGGGTCCCAAGCTAAGACCACTGGAGGATTCACATGCATCAGGGACCATGCCCTTCCCCCCAACGCTGGGGACCAGAACCTCCTCGCTGCCATGTCTTTAAATAAAGCACTGTTGAGTAAATAGAGCAGTTCACCTTGATCATCAAACACTGGGGAATGTGGGGAGTTTGTCGTGAAAGAAACTGGGGTCCTTTAAGAGGTGAGGGCTTGAAATTAAGGGCAGGGAAATCTTTGGGAAGATGGATGTCTGGGAGCCCCCAGCCTCAGGGTGCTGTGTTAGGGTTTAGGAGATCATGGAGTAAGTAGGGGATGCAGACACATCCTAAAAGGGCAATTAGGGATCCCCAGGATAGAGACAGCCTGGCCCCAAGGGGAGGGGCGAGTCTGAGGGCACCCAACCCATTACCTGGAGTCAAACTTCTTGCCATCCTCGAAAGTGCCGTTGTAGTGGTAGCGAACAAAGTCCCCCATCTGCACTTCCCGGGGACAGGTCCTGGGGATGTGGTACCTTTCGATGACTACATCTTCCAGGGGGCCCCCGGCCGGGCTAGCACGGCCCAGCCCCCTCCCCACTGCCTGTACCAGCAGCAGCAACAACTGCAGCAGGGGGAGCCGGAGGAAGGTGCGGCTGGGGGGCACCGAGCGGAACATAGTGCCTGGAGCTGGGACCGCCGGCAGTGAGGGCGAGCGAGGGAGTCGCCGCCGACAACCTCCTTTCCCCCTCCTCCCGGAGCTGGCTCCCCCCCTTCCTGTCCTTGGTCCCCACCCCCGCCCTGGCTAGTCCACGTGGAATGGGGGCAGGGGAGAAAGAGCTGGCGGGGCGGAGGACGGAGGGTGGAATGGGAGGAGGGGGCAAGGCTGAGTGTGGGAGTCCAGGAATGCACCACAAAGAACTCCAGATCCAGATCCCCCCCCTCCTCCCTATCTCCCGGGGCTCAGCGTCCTGGGGCCTTAGCCTGGGAGGGAGGTTCGGGAAAGCGGAGAAGTTGGAGCTGACCCCCATTAAAAGAAAAAAAAAAAAAAAAAGAAGAAAAAAAAAAAGAAAAAAGTTCAGTGTCTTTTTTTCCCGAACCCCTGGGTCCTAAAGCCGGACTGAAGTATCCCTTGTTTCTTTCGTTGGCCTCCCCCCCAAATCTAGGCCTCTCGAGGTGGCTGGTGAGGCTCCAGAATCTGAGGGGGTGTCTCGGTACTCCCCCCGCCCCACATCCCCACTGTCTCAGCGATGGCCTCTCCAGGATCGAGCTGCGTGGTCCCGCAAAAGCTGGACAGTCAGGAAGATCCCGCGCGGGGATGGACCTAGGTGGGCGGCAGCGAGAGTGATGTGTGCGGGGTGAAACCAGGAGTGCGCCTCCGAGTCGCGGACTGGAGCGGAGGGACACTAGAAGTGACTGCTTCAGGGCTAGGGGCGGAGAAGGAGCAGGAGGGACTCTGTAATGGAAAGAAGACCAGATGCCAAGGTTTGGGCAGAGTGGTGGAGGCGGCGCTCCCTCAATGTCTTGATCTTAAGGTGGGAGACTGTCTTTGCGTGGGGAGGGGCTTTGCGGGTCCCCTTCCCTGCGGGAAGCGTCCCTCCACCCACTTACCATCTGTCAAGGGGAAGACCCCCCCCCCCAAAGGGCAGGAGGTCGGCCAACGTAGGGGCCTCAGGGCCCCGGTGGGCCCTGTGCCCCTCGGGAGAGCTGACCCAGACCTCGACTCCGCCCTCCTGCTGTCGCTGCCCGGCGCTAAGACCCAGCGGGCGCCCCCGCCCGGCCCCCTCGGCGCCCCCGCCCGCCCGCGCGGCCTGGACGCCTCCTCGGCCCGGGAGAGCCGGCCGGCGCGGCGCGGCCATGGGGCGGGCGGCGTGGGGGCTGTTGTGGCTGCTGCTGGGCAGCGCCGCGGGGCAGTACGAGAAGTACAGCTTCCGGGGCTTCCCGCCCGAGGACCTGATGCCCCTGGCCGCGGCCTACGGGCACGCGCTCGAGCAGTACGAGGGCGAGAGCTGGCGCGAGAGCGCGCGCTACCTCGAGGCGGCGCTGCGGCTGCACCGGCTGCTGCGGGACAGCGAGGCCTTCTGCCACGCCAACTGCAGCGGCCCTGCGCCGCCCGCGGCCTCCTTCCCGGGGCCCGAGCCCGGCCCCGACGGCGGCCGCGGCGACGAGTGGGCCCGCGAGCTGCGGCTCTTCGGCCACGTCCTGGAACGCGCCGCCTGTCTGCGGCGCTGCAAGCGGACGCTGCCCGCCTTCCAGGTGCCCTACCCGCCGCGGCAGCTGCTGCGCGACTTCCAGAGCCGCCTGCCCTACCAGTACCTGCACTACGCGCTGTTCAAGGTGGGTGCCTTCCCCTGCGCCCCCCACCCCCACCCCCGCGACCCACCGGCCCCACCCGGGCTCCCCCAGTCCCGGATCCTCCCGCCCTGCCTCGCCCTCCTCCAGCCCCGCCGCGCCCCCGGTCCTGGAACCACCGTCCCACCTCGCCCCCCTAGGCCGGGTGCCCCTCGCCCCTGGCGCCCCCTGCCCCGCCTCGTCTCCTGGGCGCAGCTGGGGCGCGTCGTTCGGAGCCGGCATCTGATTCCGTCCGGTCTCGGAGCAGCATCGATCGCACAACCAAGGACAGCCAAGCCCTCTTGTGCACGCAGGGCTTCGATCTCTGGCCCTTCCGACCCTCTCTGTCCCTGTCCCGCAGGCTAACCGGCTGGAGAAGGCGGCAGCCGCGGCCTACACCTTCCTCCAGAGGAACCCGAAGCACGAGCTAACCGCCAAGTATCTCAGCTACTACCGGGGTCTGCTGGACGCCGCCGAGGAGCCCTTCACGGACTTGGAGGCGCAGCCCTATGAGGTGGGCTGGAGGGGTAGGACTGGCCCTGACGCTCCTTCCTGACCACCGTCCCCCCGCCCCCCGCGGGGCTTGTACCGGAGGGGAGGTGTTGGGGTCTCCCTAACCCCTCTGACGCACCCCTCTAGGCCGTGTTCCTCAGGGCCGTGAAGCTCTACAACAGCGGAGATTTCCGCAGCAGCACCGAGGACATGGAGCGGGCCCTGGCTGAGTACCTGGCCGTCTTTGCCCGGTGTCTGGCTGGCTGCGAGGGGGCCCACGAGCAGGTGGACTTCAAGGACTTCTACCCGGCCATAGCAGGTATTCCCCTCCCCCTCCAGATCCCTGTGGGTGACCCTCTCACCCACAGGGCCCTGCTTCCCAGCGCTCCTAAGGCCTCTTAACGTGTAAGTATTCATCCCATACGCGTGTATGGAGCACCCAGGAGGTTCTTGGGAGGTGCACAGAAGTAAGGTGTTATCCCTGCCCTGGGAGCCTTCAGTCACTGAGAAAGGCTACAGTCCTGAGTGTCCAAGGTGCTAGGTGTTGGTGCAGAGAGGTGGTGACATCCCAAAAAGGCCTGAGGACGTTGGTTTCACAGTCCTCAGACGGAGGGCAGTACAGGTGCAAAGGTGCCGTGGTCATGTGTACAGAAACAGCCCAGCAGGTGTGTACAGAAGGCAGTTTGTGGCCAGAAATCGCACCTGGTTAGGGATCCCTGACCATGGGGTGCCTCAGCGGGGACAGAAAGAACTCTCCTGAGCTTCTCTACCTAGGCTTCCCACCTCCAAACCTCATCTGCTTCAGAATGCCCCAACCCCCTCCGGTTTTGGGGTGGGGGTTGAGCTGCGGGGGTGGTAAGGTGGCCCAGGCCACAGTAGTTGCCCTCAGCACTGCCCTTTGTATCCTGAGCCAAGTCTTTACTGGCATTATCTCCTGTGGTGGCATCGGCTGGGCAGGCACCAGCTCCTCACCACTGCCTCCCACCCCCTAGATCTCTTTGCAGAGTCCCTGCAGTGCAAGGTGGACTGTGAGGCCAACTTGACCCCCAATGTGGGCGGCTATTTCGTGGAGAAGTTCGTGGCCACCATGTATCATTACCTGCAGTTTGCCTACTACAAGTGTGAGCATCCTGGTGGGCTTGGGATGGGGGGGGGGCGGGGGAAGAGAAAGCATTGCCCTGAGAGTGTTACAGGGTCGTGGGGAGCCGTCCCTCATATGTGAGGACCCTGTGTGACGGCAGGGAAGGCTGGGGATGGCAAACAGGTGAGAGGAGGGGAAGGAACAAAGAGCAACCTTAGGAGAATTCAGAAACCTCTTGGGTAAATGGGTAGCCAACGACTCCACCACAGTTGACAGTTTACAAAGGCCATGGGGCGCCTGGGTGGCGCAGTCGGTTAAGCGTCCGACTCCAGCCAGGTCACGATCTCGCGGTCCGTGAGTTCGAGCCCTGCGTCAGGCTCTGGGCTGATGGCTCGGAGCCTGGAGCCTGTTTCCGATTCTGTGTCTCCCTCTCTCTCTGCCCCTCCCCCGTTCATGCTCTGTCTCTCTCTGTCCCAAAAATAAATAAAAAACGTTTAAAAAAAAAAAAAATTAAAAAAAAAAAAAAAACAAAAAAAAACAAAACAAAGGCCTACCACATCTGTTGATCTCACTTGGTGCTTTCACCCATCCCCTGCAGCTGACATTACGGGACCCATTTTTCAGATGAGGAAACTGAGGCTCATAGAGCTCAAGGGGCCATTAGTCACATGGCCAATGAAAAGTAGCACCAGGATTTATGGCTCTCCTCGTCTGGGGGAGAGCCTGGCATCCACGGGGGCCGGGATTGACAAACTCCAGAGTTCTTGCCATGCAGAGCTGCCAAAATTCAGATGGAGGCTGGAGTGGGAGTGGAGGAGCTAAGGACCAAGGGGCCAGGAGACCATTCATGGGTCCGATGGTGAAGAGGTTGAGGGCAAGGCTGCTGGGCTCTCATTCTCAAGTGCCATTATTCTCCAGCTGTGTGAGCTTGAGCAGTTTACCTAACCTCTCTGTGCCTCAGATTTCTTGTCTGTATATTGGGGATGATGATAATGGTGAGGCTTAAATGAGTTACACGGGCTTGGCACGTGGTAAGTGCCCAGTACATTCTAGCTTGCATTATCATTTGGGTGGGGTGAAGAGGCCAAAAGATACTGTGGTGGGGGGGACAGCTGGGGAGCCAGGAGCACTGGACTGAATTGGGAAAGGGGGACGGTCTAGGAAGGGCTTGTCCCTGAAGGCGGGGAAGTGCGGGGGCTACTCCTTACTCCTGTCCTGCCCGCAGTGAATGACGTGCGCCAGGCCGCCCGCAGCGCCGCCAGCTACATGCTCTTCGACCCTGACGACAGTGTCATGCAGCAGAACCTGGTGTATTACCGCTTCCACCGGGCTCGCTGGGGCCTGGAGGAAGAGGACTTCCAGCCCCGGGAGGTGGGCACTGCCTTTGGAGGCACTCTTGGGACAGGTGGTTTTAAAAAAAAAAAAATCCTGGCTTCTTTGGAAGGCAGGGTGGGAAGTGAAAAGAAAGACTATGGGTGGTGATTGGAGTCCTGGGTTCAAAGCCAGCCCCACCCGCTGAACGGGCCTGGGAACATTACTGATCCTTGCTGAATACGTTGCCTCACCTACAGAATGGTAGCACAGCGCCCAGGCTGTGGGAGGTGCAAAAATACCCGTCCATTACCACCTGCTCCCCTCCCCACCCTCACCACTCTCACTGCTGGCTTTTGCCCTCCTTCCCAGAGACTCCCTAGCTTGGACCCACTAAGGAAACCCCCCGGGAATCTAGGGCAAGACTGGCAGCCATGGGGCACATGGTGCCACCCTCGATTTCCTTACTAGTGGCAGACATTGCTAATCGATTAAGGAGCTCTTTCTAACAGAGCCCTCCCAATCCTCCCTAACCTCTCCAAACAGCTATGATTTTTCAGTCAGCATGTGACTGATACCTGTTCCTTGCTCCTTGAGCTGAAAAAGCGTGCGGGGCGGGGGGGGGGGGGACCCAGATCCCAACTTGGCTCCTCTACCATCTGGCGGCAGGCTCTGGCTTACCTCACTTTCCCCCCTTCCTCTCAGGAAGCCACGCTCTACCACAATCAGACAGCGGAGCTTCGGGAACTGCTGGAGTTCGCACATATGTACCTGCAGCCAGACGATGAGGTAAGTGGCCACCTGCTCTCTAGGCTGGGCCATGGTGGGGACCCTTGATCTCTTCCTGGAGGGCCTCTGTGCCAAAGCTCGGCCCTACCTCCGGGCAGTCAGCTGCCCCTTATCTATACCTGCTCTTTGCTCCCCACTCAGTGTTCTCATGCTCTGCTTCTCTGCGTGTCTGAATGTTGCCACATAACTCCCCCAGCCCAGCTCAAGTGGGAGCTCCTCCGGGAAGCCCTCCCTGCATGTCCTGGCTCTGCCTTCTGGGCTTGCTACACCAACTGTGACCCTCTGTGCCTCCCTGGCCCCGGAGTTACTTGCAGCCCTGATCCATCCCTTCTCCAGCCAGTCTCTCAGAGGCTCGTGCTTTGGGATGGGGGGCCAGGTTATTCCCAGCTTTTCCACAGCGCCTGCCCCAGAGCTGGCACCGGGAAACTGAGTTTGAATGAACCAGTGAATGAATGAATGCCGGTGCCAGGAAGGAAGGACTGAAGTGTGATCCCTTGATCCTGAATGAGGGTTTGGGAGTCCCGAATTTCTGTGAGGTGTGGCTGCTCGCCGCTTATTTATTTATCCATCCCCCACTTTATTCACTCACCCGTGCCCCCACTCATCACGCATAGGGGGAGGGGCTACGCTGTTTGCACCCCGGCTTTGGTGACAACCAGACTTGGCCCCTCTGCTTACCAGCTGGGCAGCCTCCAGGCAAGTCTTAGGTAGCTCTTGAACTTCGGTTCCTGCATCTCAATTGGGGAGGGTGATGCCGGTGTCGCAGCATTGTGGTGACTGTGAAATGAGATCAAGTATGGAAAGCATCTTCCCCAGAGCTGGCCCAGAGCAGGTGCTCGGTGAATGGTGGCCATTTTGATTACAATTATTTGTGGCCTGCTGTTTGCCAGACAGTGTGTGGGGCTGGGGTAAGTTGATGAAAAGGTACAGTGCCCTTCTCAAGCAGCTCACAGTCTAGTTGGGGAGGCACAAACAGTGCTCGGGAGAGGTCAGCACGGGGCACCAGAGAAGGGCTCCAGATCCAGCCAGGGTCATCGGCCAGGGCTGAATCCTGGAGCTGATGCCTGGCATTGGTGAGTCAACGAGAGCGATCCAGGCACGGGGTGGGGGTGGGGGGGCAACTGTGTTTCTGGCCAAGAAATTGCATGAGCAGACAGCATGCAGGGAGTAGCAGCATCCGCTATGGCTATGGAATTTATGCTCAAAAGGATGGCCTTGGAGAAAGCAGTGCTCACGCTAACATTGACTCTCTGTCGGGGGAGCCCCATACATCGGCGCGGGGAGTGGCAGTTTGGGAATGGGACCTTGTGGGAGAAACCCTCAGATCAGTCCTGTGTGGGATCTTGAGACTGGGGAAGGAGGGGCTTTGGGGGCTGAGATGGGATGGGGGGCCCCTCGGCCAGGAAGGGAGCCAGTCTGGGTTTGTGCCTGCTGTGACCTCCTTTCTTTCCCTACCCTGGGGCTGCTGTAGATGGAGCTGGAAGAGACAGTGCCGCCTGTGGAGCCCAAGGACCCCCCATCCGATGCCGAGTTCGAGGGGGAGGGGGACTACGAGGAGGGCATCTATGCTGACTGGTGGCAGGAACCGGATGCCAAGGGTGATGAGGCAGAGGCCGGTCAGTGACTCGAGTCGGGGTGGAGGGTGGGGATGCGACCTGGGATGGAGGTTGGCCTGGCCACAGAAGGATCCACATACTGGACTGCAGAGGCAGTCAGAGCGCCAGGACCTCCCGCCTCGGGGGGCTTCTAGCCTGGTAGCCAACCCTGTCCCACTTTATGTGTGAGGGGGTGGCATCCTTCTCAGAGCCGGGACCAGCTGAGACCTGTCCTAGGGAGCCTCACTCCTGCCTGCCCCCTTGCCCCTAGGACAGCCCCCAGATGCTCTTTGGGAGTGGGTGGGGGGACTAACCTGGTGCTCCCTCCTTTCCTTTTCAGAGCTGGAGCCTGAACTAGCATGAGAAGAGAGCTACCCTTGCACCCCTGAATTGCTGGGGAAGCCTGGGCCCAATGGGACCACCCTCACCAGCCTGGGCAGCAGCAAGAACTATTTATTAAAAATGTAAAATGGACATAGCTGACCAGGCCCCATCCGGTCCCACCTGTGAGCGCTGCTCCCCGGGTCCCTCCTGTCTCCTCTCTGGGTCTCTGGACCCCAAGTTGGTGGTGCTACAGCTGCTGATGGCCCTTCCTCCTCCCCAGGGCTCTCCTCACCCGGACAGTCTCCTGAAGAAGGTTCCTGCTCCTCCAAGTTGGGGTCTCAGCCTGAATTTCAGAGACAGCAGAGGGGCAGCCAGTGTCACGAAGAGCACTGGACCAGGAGTCCAGCGGTTTCTGGCACGCTGGCAGTGGGTGCTCAATAAAAGTTTCTTGTTGAATGAATTGCAGCACCTGGGTTCCAGTCTCCCCTGGGCTGAGGGTGCAGATCCTTCCTTGCCTCCCTCTGCGTCCATCTCCCCTCATCTGTAAATAAGTGGTGGGCGAGGGGGCCAAAGGCACAGTTTTGGCCTCCGGGGGACCCTGGGTGGTTGTGAGAGCAGAGTGCAATTGCAGATCTGCCACCAGGGGGCGTGAGCACACAGTTCCTTTCCTGATCCCTGGAAGATGGTTTCAGATTTCTAACATGGGTTGTGCTGTATTTTCCTAGTCCAGCCTTACTTCCCCTCAGGGAGTGTGGTGAGCATTGGGAGGGGGCCAAGGACATTTACTTCCGGTTTTTACTTTCAGGCATTTACTGACCCAGGTTCTCTAGGGTCTGAGCGAGCAAGCCCTGCCTTGCTGTGTGCCCATTCTCCCATTCCTCAGCAGAGGTTGAGGCTCCATCGGAACAGCCAGAGGGGCCCTAAGGACACAGTCTGATAACATGAGACCTAACGGTGGCATTGGGACTGCCAGATTCTCTTGCCCAATCTTGCTTCAGCTCCAGGGGGGCAGAGAGTCCTGAGGTGCAGAGGTAAGGATGATTTCAGGTGGCTGTTCGGTGCTGTGACTCACCAGCGTCCTCCCCATGTTCCACAGTGGGAAGGTGGGGGCAAAAAGGGCCTCTCTGGAGAGGGACCCTGGGCCAGGACAAGGCAGGTAACAGTTCCCCATGTTTTCAGGCCGCCCCGGGGGGCAGGGTGCTGTAGGAGTCTTCTTTTGCTACTGGAGGGTGGAGCTGATGCTGGGAAGGCCCAGTTCTCACTGCCCACACCCCTGCCTTCCCTACTGATGGGCCAGGGGACCTGTTCTGGGCCCTGCCCATCTCTGTTCCCGGGAGGACTCTCTGCCTCACCCCAAACCCCTCCCCTGGGTCTTTGGTGGAGACAAAGACAGGAAGGCCAGAGTCGGGCTGGAGCAGGGCTGGGTCAAGGCTGAGGGCACCGGTGACCTCACTCCCTTCTCTCCACGTAGGTGGGTCTAAAGTGGCAGCGTCTCCTCAGAGCTCCCGGGTGCCAGGGTGGCCCTGCCCCGCCCCACCCCTTTCTAGCTGCTGTGCTGTCAGCTTCCACCGAGGCCCCGCCCCCTGGTTCTGGGAGGGGCTGCCCTTGGGGCTGGCACTGCGGAGGAGGGGAGCTGGGATGCGCTGGAGCGTGCCTGCTGTGAGTAGGCGCTTTGGAATCTGGACAGCTGGGTGTGAGTCTGAAAGGGTGTGTGTTGGGGAGCGAGAAGGTCTGTGTCTTGTGTGCTGCGTGGACGTGTGGGTCTGGGTGTGAGCCTGTGAGCCTGTGTACCTGTGTCTGAGAATGTCTGTGGCAGTTTGGGGGGTGACTATTTCTGCACATGAGCGTGCACATTCATGAATGTGTTTCTAGAGGGGTTTGCTCACTCAGCACACGTTTATTTGCTTTAAGTTTATTTATTTTGAGAGAGAGAGCACGCACAAGTGGGGTAGGGGCGGAGAGAGGGAGAGAGAATTCCAAGCAGACTCCACACTGTCAGCACAGAGCCCAACACGGGGCTCGATCTCATAAACCATGAGATCATGACCTGAGCCGAAATCAGGAATTGGACGCTCAACCGACTGAGCCACCCCGGCGCCCCTCAGCACATATTTATTGAGCACCTAGTATGTGCTAAGCCCACTGTAGGTTGCTGGGCATGCAAGAGTGGGCCAAGCAGGCCAAGCACCCTGGCTTCATGGAGCTTGTGTTCCAGCAGGGAGCTATGCAATAAGCAATAGGTGTTATAATAAATAAGTTACATGATTAGTCTGATAAATCAAGACAGGAAAATAGAGCTGGGTAGGAGGGAAGGGGAGACCTGAGAGGTGGCCATTTAAGACATGTGTTGTGTGTGTCGAAGTGTGCGTCTGAGAGTGGCTTCTCTGAGCATGTGGTGGCGAGACAGAGTGCGTGTGTGACGGGGATGTCCCCAGCTCCTGCCTAGGTGCTCCCCCCACGTCCAGGCTGTTGCCCAGGCCCTGTAGCCCGGTGTCCCTTACTCAGCTCTCCTTTCCTAGGCAGCCACCAGCCCCTCCCGCCTCTCCCTGATGCCAGCGTCTCCCCATTGCCAGGCCAGCTCCCCAAACCGGTGAGACCAAGTCCCAGCGTGGGCCCTCCAGCCCATTCTCCCAACCCCACCCCGTGGGGATGCCCTTGCCTCCTCCACATCTGTCTCACCTGTTCCCTCCTTACCCTACCCCCCACCACCCCACCCAGCACCTCATCAGTCATAGCATCTGTAGTATAATGGGTAGAAGCTTAGGGAAGGCCAAAAAGGCACGGGGGATGATGACCTCACACAGTAGGGCCAGACAGATGCCACAGAGGTGCCCAGACCCGGAAAGACCCCATCCTAAGGCGAGCATCACTGCAACGATGTAGCAAGTGCCCACCACGTGCTGGGCACTCGGCAGGTACTCAAAACAGTCTTGTGACATAGATAGCAATTCCCTTGTGCTACAGGTGAGGCTGAGGAATGAGAAGCAACTTGTCCAAGGTTCCTCAAGTTGAGTGGTGGCTGAGCTGGGTTTGAAACTGTTCTCCCCCAAATCAGTGCTGCTCAGAGAAAGAGAAAGGTGTCGGCTTTGGGGCGAGATGTGTGGACAAAGCCCCCACATTGCCGCAGCCCACGGAGGGAGGCGAGGGCTTCCGGGAGGGAGGGAGAAGGAAGAGCAGGCGGTCAGGTTCTGCGTCCCAGCCTGGATTCCTGAGCCTGCCCCCTCCCCCACCATTGTCAGCTCCCGGTAATTGGGCCCATGTTAGGGAGCCCGGGTACAGACTCTTGGGGTTCTTGAATGCTGAGAAGTCACGGCCAATGCAGGGGGAAAGTCCCAAGGCTCTTCCAAAATTCCAGTGAATTCCAATGGAAAAAAATTCCCCCCTTAGGTTTGAGAAAGTTTTTTTTTTTTTTTTAATTAAAAAAAAATGCTTTTATTTGTTTTTGAGAGGCAGAGAGACAGAGCGTGAGCAGGGGAGGGGCAGAGAGAGGGAGACAGAATCCGAAGCAGGCTCCAGGCTCTGAGCTGTCCACACAGAGCCCGATATGGGGCTTGAACCCATGAACCAGGAGATCATGACCTGAGCCGAAGTCGGATGCTTAAGTGACCGAGCCCTCCAGGTGCCCCGAGAATCAGCTCTTAAAGTCTCACCCTGGTGTTCCCCTTTCTCTGGGAGAGTAGGGTCCCCCTGGGGACAGAGAGTGACTCCCTGTGGCGGAAGGCCGTGTCCAGTTGGCACTGGTACCAACAGCATAACCTGACAGAAGTCCTGGTAGCCGCGGGGCCCGAGCGCCCCCACCTCCCTGCAGCTTCCCTATTCTGGGCTCTTCATCCAGGTCTTGCAGCTCCTCTCCAAGGACAGCCCTGGCAGATGGCCCTACCTTCATGGATGGGGAAACCGAGGCCCACTGAGGCTAGAAGGCTGGCTTGGCTCCAAGATGGCTCGAGGATGAGGTGGGAATATGTTGGGGCCCCAGGCTACCCACCAGAGCCAGCCCCGGCCCAAACCCCGGGCCGACCTGTGGACACGTCACCTGTAACCACCACCTGCCTGGGTCCCACTTGGCACCAGGGCACCTGGATAGCATCTCTTCTGTCCCCTAAACAGCCCTTGGGGTGGGAGCGCCTCTCATACCCATGACTCAGGTGGGGAAACTGAGGTAAGGGGGAGGACATACCTGCTTTTTCATACACACCCCACCTTAATCCTCTGAATCTGGGAAGAACTCACTAAGGTAAGTCACTCCCAAGTCCAAGAGAACTTAACATTTTCTATTTGGGGTCACCTTTTTCATCTTTCCTATTATTTATTTATATACCTACCTATTTTTATTTTTATTTTTTGAGAGTGTGTGCACTAGCAAGGGAGGGGCAGAGGGGGAGGGAAAGGGAGACTCTTAAGCAGGCTCCAGCACAGGGTTTGATACCAGGACCGGGAAATCATGACCTGAAAGGAAATCAAGAGTCAGAGGCTTAACCACTGAGCTACCCAGGCGCCCCTTATCTTTTCTTTTAGAAGAATGGGATGCTCTGTTCCTGGAGCAAAGTAAGGAGTGGCCACATGAGATGCCCTCCTTTTCCCTTGACCACTTGGTCAAATCCTGGTGGCCTTCCTGGAGGAAGCCGGGAAGGAGCAAGGTTCAGCCAGTCTTAGTGGTGAGTCTGGTCTCTCTCCCTGGCCGTGGTGGTGTGGAGAGCAGGGGGCCTTTTAGAGGCCTCATGGCCATGAAGGACATCCCATTAAAAGCTTTTGAGGTGCACCTGTCTGGCTCAGTCGGTAGAGCATGTGACTCTTTATCTTGGGGTTGTAAGTTTGAGCCCCCACATTGGGTGTAGAGACTACTTTAAAATCTTTAAAAAAAAAAAAAGGTTTTGGTATCTCCAAATGAGGTTATGCTCATAGTTACAGAGACACAGGGAAACGAATGAAGTCAGAAAATGCTTGTCGTATGACTTTAACCTTTAGCACAATTATTTTGACAAACCTGGTTGGTGGTGGTGGTTGGTTTTGTTTTGTTTTGTTTTGTTTTTGTAATACATTAGAATCCTCAAAAATTGAAATGTCCCTGGCCTCGGAGCAGCCACCCCCCACACACACACACTTTGGATGGATCTGGCTTCTGTCCGGCACCCTCCGCATAGTGCAGTCCAGGCCTCACCCGCCCCCACGCTCCCGCCCCTCCCTCCCACCACTTCCAGACTCTCTTCTGGGGCCATAAATTATCCATGGGCTGTAAGTTGGCTGCGTCTTCAACGGGAGGCTGAAGTGCTAATGAAATATTCAGAGATCTCAACTCTCAAATTCCCTGGTGGCCACAGGATGGGACTGGGGAAGACAGCATTATGGTACAGGGTCAGGGGCCTCCAAGCCCTGGCCCCAGTTCCCACCCTGCCGGATTCTGGGGCAGGGAGACTAGGGAGGTGGGGGAAAGGTCTCAGCACCGCCCTCAGCTGTGCCTCTGGGTGGCACCCTCTCCCTCAGAGGCTTCAGCGCCAGTGAGCAGAGGTTACTGATTTTGACCCCTGGGGTCAGCAAGTCCCCACTAACCGCACCCCACCCCCCAGCCCTGGCTCTTGAATCTGCAAGTTTTTCCCCTCAAGTCCCACTTCAAGCTGACGTCCCACAAAATTGGTCTTCATCTCCTCCCAACACACACACACACACTGCACCCCACCTTGTTTGGGATGGAAAAGACCTAAGTTGGTGGGCTGGTGGGCAGGAAACCAGGTTTGTTCGAGTCCCAGGCCTGCCAGGAATTTGCTTGTGTGACTTGGGGAAGTTCCTCTCCTGGCTCTAGCCTCAGTTTCCCCATATATACAAAGAAGGGGGCTCTGATTGTTTCTCCTTCCTCTTCCCAAGGACTCTCTACAGGTGTGGGAGAAATTCCTGCCATCAGGGTGTGTGTGTGTGTGTGTGTGTGTGTGTGTGTGTGTACTCCTACTCGTGTGTGCCAGGGGAGGGGTGGCCTGTCCGTGGGAAGGGCGCCTGTCAGGGCAAGCATCTCCCCTGGCTTGTTGGGAGAGGGAGGGGCAGGCAGGCTGGCAGGCGGGTGGGGCCTCAGCTGTGTCAGCCTGTTCCAGGAGTCGCCCAGACAAGGAACAGCAAAGGGGTGACTCAGGTGGCAAGGTCCCCCCCAACCCCCGACCCAAACTCTCAGAAGGGGGAGGGGTTACTCAGAAAGCCAGGGAGAGACAACTCTAGAATACAATCCCAATGCTTGGAGCCCACCCTGTTGAGTCCCTGAAATACTGGAATTGTAAATTGTTGAAGGGTGGGGGGTTAGTGTAGGTGAGGGGGTACCTGCCCGGATATAGTCATTCCCTGGAGAGGTGCTGACCCTCTCTCTTCCACCTCCTCTCCCTCCACCGCCCCCTCCAGCCCCTGGTATCTCACCCTGGCCTGGGCTATTTCTAGCCACCCTATCTCTGTTTTCTTGTCTCCCTGTTTTCCCTTTGACATTCCATCCCCGCCCACATGCCTTCCAGTGAAGTGTCTTGGGAGCTACCTCTATAATTAAGAGCCCTCCCCTGGGCTGGCTGGGCACACACCCTCAGGACCAGGCGGTAGGCAGTCTCTGGCCTCCAGGCTCCTCCCCTGGACAAAGGGCAGCACAAAAAAAACCCGTGATCACGATCACTTCCCCCACCCCAGGCGCCATGCACCATTCTATGTGCTCTTGCTTTCAGGATGCCTGGGCCCCCTCCAGCCAGAAAAGCTTGGGAGCTAGAGGCTCTTTTGCCACCAGTGTTCTCTCCCCAGCCCTGAAGCGATCACAGTGAGCAAGTCCCCCCACCCCAACACCAGCAGGCAGGGGCCGGAGGGCAAATGGAGGCCCACATACAGAGATCTCAATTAGTTACAGACCAAGCTGCCACACTGTTAAGTAAGATGTACCTTGACAAGTATAGCCCCACGATGATCTGAAAGGGCGGGATGGAATTGAGAGTTCTGACTCCTTCTCAGAATGGGAATGCAGCGGCCTGGGGAGAAGGTCCCCTGGCCCTGAGCCCCTGGGTCATCTGCTCTCCGTCCCACACCCAGCAGGCTACAAAGGGCTTCCAGCACATGTGTGTTGATACCCCAGCTGCATGTCCGTGTTGTGTCCATCCCTCCCCCATAACTGCCCCGTCACCCCTTTGCCTAAGTGTGCACATAACACGCATGCTCCTGCTGCCCATTGTCGGGAGAAGGAGCCAGAATGAGAGAAGTGCAGGCTCCCAAAGCAGGGTCAGCTGTGGGTAGGGAATTCCTTTCTGGTCCGGAGTGTGGTCTCAGAGGGGAGAGGGACGAATGCCATGTAGGCTCCAACCCCTCTGTGGCGGAGGCGGGGGGCATCCCTGGGAGGACCAGAGCAGAGGCAGGACCCAGGGCAGAGGTGCCTTCCCTGTGGCTATGGATGGCTCTGCCCCAAGGCTGAGAAAAGGCCCAGGCTCAAGATACTGCTGGCTCTTTGCATTGCCTTTGATTCCAGTCTGGCCCACCAGGAATAACTTCCAGCAGCTTCTTTCCTGCCGTGGGAAGGCAACATCATCAACCTGAAGCTTAGCTACCCATCTGTTCACCCCATCCTCATTTATAGAGGTGGCCATCCCTGAGACCACCGTAGGCGGAAGAGGAGGGAAGAAGGATGTGTGTGAGTGCATGTGTGTGCACGCTGAGGAGACAGCACTGACATGCCTGGTGTTTGTGTGTCTGAATCTGTGCCCATCAATGCATACCCCTGAGGTGTGAGGACAGAAGATTGTGTGTCCAGATCTAAGCCCCTGCCTGTCTCCGTGTGGGGAAGGGGCCCCGCAGAGACAGGGCGAAGAAGACAACGGCATCCCTTCTACCTCCTTCTGTAGCCCCGGAGGTCTGTGGAGGACGAACTGAGGAGGGTGGCCTTGCTGTTGTCCTTTACCTTCCCCCAGGGAAGCACCTCCCATCCCCCACCAGCTCCCTTGCCCCAACACTGGACCCTCATCAGACCCCTCTTTGCCAGTAACTTCCGTCTCTGGGGAAACTTGGGATGAGTCACTGGGTGCCCCTTCCTTCTTTACTTGGAGAACCCAGGGAGCTGCAAGGTTGAATTAATCATTTGTGTTCTTAGCGGCTCAAGAAGTCTGCTTCCATTGAGCTCTGGGCAAGAGAAATGAGTTTAAAATTCAGGAATAAGTCGGGGCGCCTGGGTGGCTCAGTCGGTTAAGCGTCCAGCTTCAGCTCAGGTCATGATCTGGCCGTCTGTGGATTCCAGCCCCGCGTCAGGCTCTGTGCTGACAGCTCAGAGCCTGGAGCCTGCTTGGGATTCTGTGTGTCTCTCTCTCTGCCCCTCTCCCACTCATGCTCTGCCTCTCTCTCTCAAAAATAAATAAACATTAAAAAAAAATTAAAAGAGGGGTGCCTGGGTGGCTCAGTCGGTTAAGCGTCCGACTTTGGCTCAGGTCATGATCTCACGGCTCGTGAGTTCGAGCCCCGCGTCAGGCTCTGTGCTGACAGCTCAGAGCCTGGAGCCTGTTTCAGATTCTGTGTCTCCCTCTCTCTCTCTGACCCTCCCCCGTTCATCCTCTGTCTCTCTCTGTCTCAAAAGTAAATAAACGTTAAAAAAATTTAAAAAAAAATTAAAAGAAAAACACAAAATTCAGGAATACAAAGTGAAGCTAGCCATAAGAAGGAGCTTAGAATAAGGAGACAAGGGTATTCATGTAAGGGAGGCTGGAGAATCTCCCTTCCTGGAGATGTGTCAGAGAAATCCCTGCCTTTAAAGGCTTGGAGGCAGGGGACTGGGTAGGATGTTCTTGTGGCCTTTCCTTCAAGTTCAAGCTACTGAGGAGACAGTGGTTGCAGTGATTCTCATCCCTGTCCCTTGGCTCCTCCTCCCCCCTTGAGACCAAATCCCCTAGACAGACAGCTCATTGGAGTAAACATCATTTTCGGATTCTTTTCTGTATCCTACAGATGATTCCTCAGTGCCTGGTGGGCACACAGTAGGTGCTTAATAAATGTGCAGAAAATCCCTTGATCTGGGAGGAGACACAGCTCTTATTCCAGTCTTTCCTGCTGCTATGGGTGTTACCTCCACCCGGTCCCACCCTGAGTGCTTAGCTTTGGGGCCAGCGTGTTGCAGCATGTTCCAGGCTGACATTAGGGAACATTCTGGGAATACACACACACACACACAGAGGCTTTATTCTGAAGCCCTATTTGTGGCTCTCTATTCCACCAGGCTCTTCCACCCCTCTGTAGTCAACCAGTCCTCCCAGCCTGTATGCTGAAGGGGGAAGAAAGGACTTAAGCCAGGCTTGGGTCTGGGGAGTGTGTGTGTGTGTGTCTGTGTGCAGGGGTGGGTGTGGGGAGGTGGGTAGGGGATGGGGAGAGGGGGGAGAGGAAGGAAGGAAGTGAATCCCTAAGGTTGGGAGCTCTATTCTGAGCTGAGGGCTGGCCACTACTGCCTGGCTGGAGCAGGGGAGGGAGAGAGCAGGTGGGGCAGGGGTAAGGTAGGGAGGAAGACACTTAGAAAAGCAAGAGGAGGGGGAGTCAAGGAAACTAAGCAAAGGGGAGTGACCCTGGCATGTGGGATGGTATCTGGTTAAGGATGTTGATGGTCTCCCTGGCCTCCTCCAGGAAGGCTTCTTGGATGGCACAGCCTCAGAAGTGAGACTGTTTTGGCCTTCATTCCTTTCTTTGGTGGGAAAGTGGTCAAGGATACTGCTGGGGTGCCTTGACCCAGACCACCCTGGGTGCTGACTTTGGGGCTATAGAACTTGTCTGAAGGAGGACCTTTTCCTGGACACCCCCACCTCCATCCCCGCCCCGGCCTGCAAATTCCCACACACTCCATGTGGCTAAGGGGACCTGTTTCCACTTAGCTCTCTGGGAGCCCTTTGAGGGTTGGGATCGTTTTGGTTTTCTGTGTTACCAGGGTCTAATTCGGTGCCTGGCATGTGGTTGGTGCTCAAGACTTCAGTGCTGATGAATGAATGTTTATGGTACACTCAGCATGCTGTACATCCACCGGCAGGCATTCATCTCATTAACCACAGAAAGGAAAGACCCTCATCTTCCTAACTTCCTGTGGGGAAGTTCTTTCTGATACCCAGCCCACAATCTTCTACCACGGAGGGGGCTGTGAGATCTACTGCCTGAGTTTTTCCAAATCCACCAATACTTTATCTTTGTTCCAAATCATTGTTCTCTGTCTCTGCCCAGATTATTTGCTTTTGCCTTTCCCCCCACCCCTCCCTGCTGCTTTCGCATTTTATGTCTATGCTATTATTTCACCAGGAGACCATGTGTTTGGTGGGCCTTATTTCACCAGGAGACCATGTGTTTGGTGGGCCTTGAAATGAGAAGAATGGGGTTCTTGGCCACTTTTTTGTTTCCTGAGTTCTCTGAACCTCACTTTCCTTATCTTTGAAATGAGGTTCATTTAGATGTCCTAAATTTTTTTTTTTTTTTTCAGAATTGTCATGAAAATTTAAAAACACCCAACTCTTGGTTTTGGCTCAGGTCATGATCTTATGGTTCAGGTTCATGGATTCGAGCCCCGAGTCCGGCTCCTTGCTGTCAGGGTGAAGCCTGCTTGGGATTCTCTCTCCCTCTCTCTCTCTGCCTCCCCACCCCCCCACTCACTCTTTCTCTAAAAATAAATAAACTTAAAAAATTAAAAAAAAAAAAAACCATATCATTAGGGGCGCCTGGGTGGGTCACTCAGTTGATCATCGACTTCGGCTCAGGTAATGGTCTCACGGTTCCTGAGTTCGAGCCCTGCGTCCAGCTCTCTGCTGTTAGCGAAGAGCCTGCTTCAGATCCTCTGTCCCCCTCTCTCTCTGCCCCTTCCCCGCTGGTTCTCTCTCTCTCTCTCTCTCAAAAATAAACTAAAAAAACCCCCAAAAACCCATATCATTAAATTCTAACGTTTAGCAGTCGTCCAAGTGATTTCACAAACCTTAATTTTATTCCCACCCCCCCATGAGAGAGATCCAGATAATGTACCCATTTTACAGATGAGGAGAAACAGGATGAGAGATGAAGGTAACTCGCTTGCGATCATATAGCTACTAAGTGGCAGAACCCAAACCCAGGCCTCCTAATGCTAAATCTCATGAGCGCTCCATATTTGGGGGGAAAAATCCCAACCCAGAAAAAAAAAAAAAAGCCTATGAAATGCTATACAAATATGTTATTACCACTCTGTGGCAAGGGTGAATAAGCCCAAAGAAGCATCATGCCTGACGCTGAGTTGGCTGCCCTGTGAAGGCGTCTGTCCTTTCCCATGGCGCCTCCTGACTCACCTGTTGGACAGGTAGGGGGAAGGGGAGAGTAATGAGTCTCACCTGCTCAGAGCTAGGGTGGGGCAAGACACACCCCATCCTCCCCATTTGTTCTTGCCTTAGTCTTACTGACAATTCCTTGTCCAATCAGGAGGAAGTAACGTTCTGTCTGCCAATAGGTGCGGAGTGCGGATGGAACCTCAAGTTGGAGGCCGTCCCCAGAGCCGACTAGCAGTCCCTGGGGCCAATGGCCAGCGGATAAACAGAGGCGGCGGTGGAAGAGAACTGGGCGTGAGGCTCCGCCCCTCGATGGGACAGTCAGGGGAGGCAGCCAGTGAACCCTCATCAGCGGGTGGGCGTTTTCCTTAGGGGCGGAGCTTCGAGGGGGCGAGAGGCGTGGCTTGGCTGTCAGGTCCCTTCGCCTTTTGTTCGGTTACTGAGTTGCTGCCTTGGCCAGAGTCCGGAGCAGCCGCCGCCCGAGCGCGCCGAGCTCAGTTCGCTGCCCGCGCCGGCTCCCAGCCCGGCCCGACCCCTACCCAGCCCGGCCAGGCTCCACACGCAGGTGCGGACGATCGGGGCAGGGATCGCTGGGGCGAGGGAAGGGCGGCAAGCGGCCGAGAGGCCGATCCCCGCCGTCACGGGGCAGGTGAGGGCGCGAGCCGGGGAGCGCCACCCTGCACCGGCGGCAGGGGGCGCGCTGGGACCCTTGGGCGCGGCCACTTAGGGGGCGCGAGGTTCGGGCCGATTGCGCTGGGGGCTGCGTGAGCTGGAGATCTGAGAAGGGCGGGGAGGGATGAGCGCAGGTGGCTGTGGGGTCGCGCCTGACCTGGGGCCCGTGGAGCTCGCCCGACGCCGCGTCCCCGACTCTCGCCCCGACGCTGGCGAGGGAGACTTTGCCCTGCTCGTCTGCGTCCCAGGGCTCACTCTGTAGTCAGGAATGCACAGTTCGGGAAACTTGCTGCCGCTGGTGTCTTTGGGGCCACTCTCACCCCACCTCACGCGTCATCCTCGCTTTCCCTCCCTCTCTACTCCCCCAGGCCTGGGTGGGGCCCTATTGTCTGCGCCCGGCTTGCCCAACTGTGGGGGCCGAGCGCACATTTTCCCAGCTACGCGGGCCCCACCTGCGGAGCAGGTGAGCACACGGAGTCCAGAGGCCCTGCCCTCCAGCTCCCGGGCCTCGTCGGTACTGTACCTGCGGCGACTCCCTCCGCCCCGGTGGGTGCCGTGTTAGGGCTGCGCCGGCGGAGGTGGGATGCGATGACAGCGGGACTGGCGCGGGCCCGGCTCCGCGCCCAGCTGGTGTCTGGCACCCGTGGCTCGGACTGGGGTCTGGGCGGAGGGGTCGTGCATGGCTGGAAAATTCACTGGCCCAGTTTCCAGTAGCTGCTGCTTCCAGAGTGTCGATAGGGGAACGGGACTACTCTTCTTCTCTAACCTCTTATTGTCGAAACAAATCACCCCAAACAAACTTTCCAGGAGGAAGTATTCACAGCAGCTTTCACTGCGGGGTTTCCTGCCTCCTTGTTCCAGGGCTTTCCCCAGGCTTAGGGGGTCCGTCTTGGGGCAAGGCCTCCTCTCCCAGCTGACCAAGCTGAACCGGGGCTGGTGTCTGCGCTCTGACCCTGTTTTCCCTGCCCCCACATCCATCCTGTTTGCTGGGCCCCTGGGGCCCGAGGGGGCAGTGGGGGAGGGGGGCAAAGGGGAAGCAGCTTCTTCCTTCTCTTCCTGTCTCCGGGGACCACCACACCCCCTCGCTTGAGGCCGGCGCCAGTGGCTTTCTCCCCAGCTTTGCCCCCCTCCCCAGGAATGGGGGTGGGGCAGGGCAGGGCCAAATTGACGAGGGTGGGGGGGGAGCGATTGTTCTAGCCTTTTTTTCCTCTACCCCATCCCCCCACGTTATATAGCTGGCTGGGTTTTGAGGCGGAAGAGTGTGGAGCTTGGGGCTTGGTCTCCATTTGATTTCTGGATTTTGAAGGTGCATTCCTTCTGGAGGCTTTTGCAGTCCGTTCCCCAGCCATTCCTTCCTGAGAGAGCTGCGTGGGGAAAGTGGGACAGGAGGAAGGTATGGGGGCAGGGGGAGGTTTCAGGAGAGCAACATGAGCACGGGCCCTCACCCTGGTTTCCTGAGAACCCCTTCCCCGGGCAGAGCTGGAGATCACCAGGCTTTCAGCACTGGTTTTTAAAAATCTAAAGTGTGGTCTTTTTGTAGGGATTTGGATGCCAGCCTCCTGGGGAACAGAGGGGAAATACAAAAAGCCAGGCTCTCCCTTGGTCCTGGGGTGAAGGGAGTATTGGGGGAATCAGGGCTGCTTCGCCTAACTCCTTTGGGAAGACCTACCACCTCTCTGGTGGTTGTAGTTGGGGCAGTGGGAAGGGGTCAGACCAGCCCCCATAGAACGCCCTGGGTTAGGGGGAGGCGGAGGAGGGAACCCATTCTTTTGCTCTAGTGGGTAGTGTACCTCTGGGGAACCAAAAGGAGATGGAATTTGGGCAAAAATAACCTGTTTTCCCTCTTCTGTGGGCCAAAGTGGAGGAGGGGCAGGCATTATAATTACATCGGTTAAATGATTAGTTTAGCTAATCTGGTTTGTGGCTGTGATGAAAAGATAATACTGAGGAGGTATCTCTAGGGGTACCTGGTGGAAACTGGTGATTCACTGGATGGGAGGTAGAGGGGGGAAAAGGTAGGACCCAATTAGTCATTTTTTTTTTAATGTTTATTTATTTTTGAGAGAGAGAGAAAGGATGAGTGAGAAAGGAGCAGAGAGAGAGAGGGAGACAGAATCCAAAGCAAGCTCCAGGCTCTGAGCTGTCAGCACAGAGCCTGACGTTGGGGCTTGAACTCACCAACTGTGAGATCATGACCTGAGACGAAGTCCAAGGCTTAACCCCCTGAGCCACCCAGGCGCCCCCCCTCCCCCCCAATTAGTCATTTCTTGCTAGATCAAGCCCTAGCTTGGGTGACAGGAGCCTTCTCTACCCAGCCCCAGCCCCGCCCCCCATCTCCAGCCCTCTGGAACCTCTGTTTGGGCTTCGGGGCTGTGTGTAGGAAGGATTCCCTCCCGGGGCAGGTACTGATGAGGGGTTGCAGAGAGGATCCACCTGAGAATGAGACAGAGTGATTGTCCATGGACAGTTGGGAAGATGTCACAGTAGGGCGGTTCTGAGCGCAGTGATTTGGGCGTGGACTGAGCTGGGTTTGAATCCCAGCTCTGTCACTCATTAACCTGTGTGGTGTTGGTCAAGTCACTTCATCTCTCTGAGCCTCAGTGATCTCTGCAAAATGGGAATAATCAACCCAATAAGTACTTGATAAATGGTGGCTAAAAAAGTAAGGGAGGACTTTACAGATACCAAGCACTTTCATCAACTGTTCTCACTTCATGACTATCCCTAGAGGCAGGTATCATTATCCTATTCAGCAGATGAGGAAATTGAAACTCAGGGAAGTTAAGTAACTTGCTCAAGGTTGCATAGCGAGACCCAAGCAGGGCCAAGACTAGCCTTTGGATCCTCTGGTTCCAAGCCCAGATCTCATCCTGCTGTATCGCCCCACTGCAGCCCTGGGATGAATCTGTGATCTGTCTTTGAGAGCCTCTGCTTGGGAGTTTGGGGAGAGGAGAATTCTGAATGACCCAGGAAGGTATGTGTGGGTGGTGAAGGTGGGGGCAGGTTGGTCAGGAGGGGGTGACTCATGTCCTAGCCTCCAGCCCTCTGAAACCTCCCTGGCTTGGGTTTTAGTTCCTGGGGGAGGGGGCTATCTCCCCAAGGCCAGGGGCAGTGGCCATGTCTGGAAGAGGCTGGTGGGGGAGAGAGGAGGCAGAGGTCAAAATTGCTGCTGCCTCTGGGCTTGTGCTGGGCCAGACCCTTGGCTGTCCTGGGTTTGTCCCTGTAGAGGAAGTGGGGCTTCCTGCTTTGCTGGGGGCTGGGCCTGTGCCAAGATAAGGGGGGGGAGGGCTGGTCCCTGGAGAGTAGACAGAAATGAGAGTCAGATTTAGGACTGGGCCACGTCCTGCAGGATTGTACCAGTCCGTGCTGCCAGGCTGCTCTGGGGCCAGGTGACTGAGGGGCCAGGCGGGCCTTTCTGATGATGGGAGCGGGGTCAGCCAGAGCCTTGGTCCCTGAGGGAGGCACTGGTGTCACGGTCCTCTCAGAGCTTCCTGGTTCCTGGCACCTCTGCCCACTGGGCACCTGACACCAGGATGGGCCTGGGAAATGGGGCCTCCATCTGTGTGGCTGCAGCCTGGGCTCCAATGTCATCAGCACTGGGCTTCTGGATCCCTTGAGGTCCAGAGGGGACCCAAGACATGGTGATTATTGATCCTGGAGAATGGAAGGCTGAGGGCACTTGATGTGACCGAGAAGGAAAGAGAGTGATCTCAGCCCCGGCTGATGCTATAAAGGGGGTGCCAGGCTTGCAGTTTTCCATCACCCCTGGGGACACGAGCAATTGGGACTGATGCTCTTAGGGATGGAGTGGAGGCTAGACAAGAGGAAGGACTTCCTGTCTGTTAGAGATGAGATCTTGCATTGCTGAGTGAGAGAGAGCAATGAAAGATCAGAATAGACTCTTCTCTGAGGAGGATGAAGCAGGGCTCTGTCTACGGGAGCTGGAGGGGGGCCGTCCTGCCCAGGAGAGAGGGCAGGCAGGAGTCAGTACCTCTGGTGCCAGTCTGAGGTTTGCAGGGGTCCCTGGGGAAACTCCTAGTCTTGTGTCTTTGGGGAGAAGAGAGTCCTGGCAGTGAGAGGGACAGGTATCCATGAGCCGGCCGGCCCTGTGACTCCTGTGAAGAGAAAGAGAAGTGTGGCTGGGCCAGGTCACCCGGGTTTGTGTCCCTGCAAGTGACATTTTGAGGCCTCTCTCTTAGGACACGGTTGAATCTGGTGGAGGTCTGGGGGCATGGACTGCCTCAATTTCTTTTTTTTTTTAATTTTTTTTATTTTGTTTTTTAAATTTTTTTTTTCAACATTTTTTATTTATTTTTGGGACAGAGAAAGACAGAGCATGAACGGGGGAGGGGCAGAGAGAGAGGGAGACACAGAATCGGAAACAGGCTCCAGGCTCCGAGCCATCAGCCCAGAGCCTGACGCGGGGCTCGAACTCACGGACCGCGAGATCGTGACCTGGCTGAAGTCGGACGCTTAACCGACTGCGCCACCCAGGCGCCCCTGGACTGCCTCAATTTCTAGCAACTTCCTTGGCCAGGCCTGAAGAGAAAGCTCTTTGCTCAGCCTCCTGGCACCTCAGCCTTTGGGGGACCTCAGGGCAGGAAGCTCAGCTTTCTGTGACCCGCAGAGTATGGGTTTAACAGGTCTGCGTCCCTTCCCCACTGTGGGGACACTGGACTGAGTGGCAGGCCTGGACAGGGACAGGGAGAGTTAGGATGACACTGGGCAATCAGTCTGCTTCTTATTTGGGGGTGAGGAGGAATTTGGTCCATGTGAGTCCTCCTCCCTCTTGATTGAAAAAGTAATATCTGATCATTGTGAAAAACAATTGGAAAGTTTAGAAAAGTTTACAAAAGAAGAAAAAAAAATCACCCATGATCCCACCGCTAACATTTCTTTCCTTTCTCTTTTTCTTAGCATCCTCTCCTTTCTTAGCCTCGATCTTGATGATCTCATGCTCTGACTACAATAACAAATTTTTAACCAAACCTTCTTCCGAATCCTAGTTTTCTCCAGCAAATGCAGAACAGGGAACTAATAGTGGGTTTTTTCCTGTACTTCCTGGAGAAGGTCGGGGGTGGGGGCAGCGGGGATGGGGGGGGCAGATCCTCACAGAATGAAACCCTAGGGACCCACCCCCTAAGGAGAGGATACCAGCTGGGGTCAGGGCTGCCCGAGTCCCCCCATGGGGGCACTTGTGTGCCATACGGTCCCTGGCGCAGGTCCACCCTTGGCTATTTTCTGAGGCTGGGTGAAGTATTTTTCCATTCCCAGGAGCCCCGGTTTGGGGTCATCCGCTGGTTTAGGTTTTTGTCCTCAGAGGGTCACCAGCAGAGACCGGAGCCCCAGCTGGAGCCCTCTCCAGGGGGGGAGCCCGGAGGTTCCCAGGGCCAAGCCACCTGGCCCCGCATTTCCCTCTCCTCCAAGTTCCCTTCATTTCCCCACCCTGGTTTGTTTGCTTTGGGAAGGAGCCCAGAAGGAAGAAAACAAACAGCGGCTGGGACGGTCTGACCTGAGCCTCCCCCACCCCCAGCCAGTCCTGGGCAGCAGCTTGGGCTGTTCTCCAGACTGGAAGTGAGGGTTTTCCTCTGGAAGCATCCGGGAGGATGGTCTCCTCTGTCTTGTCCTGTCCCCAGGGCCCTGGCCATAGGTGGCACCCGTTTCGGTCTCTGCCAGCTTGGGACGACCATTCTGAAAGGAGAGACCGCAGTCTCTGTTAAGGAACCTCTAGTCTGGTGGGGTGTTTCCTCCTGGAGCCCCTAGTCTGAGGGGAGAGGCCTAGTTGAGAAGTCCCAGCCCGATGAGGTAGACAGGGCTCACAAGGGAAGCAGTCATGTCTGTCTCTGGCCTTTTCTGGGGTCTGCTTCTGTCTGCTTGGGACGGCTGGTCAAATCTCTGCTGGAGTCAGAGACAGTGGGGAAGGGTGGGGGCTGTGACCCTGCTCAGCCCAGCCTCTCCTGGGGCTGCTATGTGGGGAATGTCCAGGCCTCACTGGCTTCACCGCCCCTGGCTGCAGGAAGCAGCACATGTGACTGGGGAGAGGGGAGAGGGCAGAGCAGTGTCTCCACCTGGCCTCCTCTCCCAGACCGGATATAACTCCTCCTACCCAGCCCCCCAACCCCACCCCGGGGCTCTGGCTTAGGGTTGGGAGGCAGATCTCCCTGGGTCCTGGCTCTCAGGTCCCAAAAAGCAGGCCCGACTCTGCTGGCCTCCTCCTCTGCCATTTCTTTGCTTTGCTAATAGAAGAAGGCCTCCCTGGGTCTTGACCGCCAACAGAGGGCTTCCATGGTCACGGCTGTGTTAGATCCACGATCCACATACGGTCTGAAGAAAGGGGCGGCTTGCTCATCTCTACTTTGCAGATGAGGAATATGAGGCTTAAGGAAATCGGGCGACTTGCCCATGGGCACACAGCCAGATGGATGGATCCCCTTCCCTGACTCACATGCTCTCCTGCCCTACCCATAGCCCCCTTCCTCTGTCACTGTCTGAGCCCGTGATCGGAGTTTGCATAGGATGCTGGCCACTGGCCCAAGGAGCTTCTGGAGGGCTCTGCCTGCACTTCTAGCTCCCTCGTGCAGTGTGTCTAAGCCTGCTTCCAGCACGCTTCTTGGGCGGCCCATTCCTATCCTCGTTCCCAGGTCTTTTAGTGACACTTGGCATCCTGCAGCCCAGCCCAGCCCAGCCCAACCCCGATGGCGATGGCGGTGCTGGTGGTGGCAGGGGCCTGAGGTAGCTCTGGTGGCAGTTTTTTGTTTTCAAATTTTCTTTAAAGATTTTTTTAAAAGAGGTTTCTTTCTTTTTTGTTTTTTTATTTTAATGATTATTTTTGAGAGAGAGAGTGCAAGCAGGGGAGGGGCAGAGAGAAAGGGGGACTGAGGATCCAAAAAGGGCTCTGCACTGTCAGCATAGAGCCCGATGCAGGGCCTGAAGTCACGAACTGTGAGATCATGACCTGAGCCAGAGTCAGATGCTCAACTAACTGAGCCCCCCTGGCACCCCTAAAAGATTTTATTTGTAAGCAATCTCTACACCCTAAGTGGGGCTCAAACCCACAACCCTGAGATCAAGAGTCGCATGCTCCACTGAAAGCCAGCCAGGCGCCCCGGTGGTAGTTATTTATTTTTATTTTTATTTTTTTAACATTTATTTATTTTTTTGGGAGACAGCGTGAGTGGGGGAGGGGCAGAGAGAGAAGGAGTCACAGCTTCCTGCTGAGGCAGGAATCAGGCTCTGAGCTGTTAGCACAGAGCCCAACAGGGAGCTCCAACTCTCGAACTGTGAGATCATGCCGATGGCAGTTGTTTTTAATGCCCGGACTGGACCACACTCTGCTGGGACTGGGACCGTGTTGGACTTAGAGTGCCTACTGCTGGCCTGCTGGGTTGACCATGCTGGGGAGGAAGCAGGAATGAAGGGCAGGGTGTGTCCAGAGCTTGCTTGCAGATTCCTATCCAGTGTAGACCAGTGGAGGGAGGCTCCTTTGCACTCCCCATCCAGGGCCCAGGCTTCTCTTCCTGCCCCTTGTACTGTCCCCACCCCACCCTGTGACCTCTGAGCCGGCTTCTCGGCCTCCTGTGTGGCCAACAATAGATCGTGCTGCTCAACAAAGGCCCCCCATGCAACTCAGAAAACCGCCCTGTGTCTGGCGCTGCCCATCTCTGGCCTGAGTGCGTGGGCAGGGCCATGTCTGTCTCACCCACTTCCACCCTGGCTCTGTCCAGGGGCATTGTGGCGGGTCTCACTCCAGGTCCAGGGCGGAGAGGGGCGACACCAGGCTGGGTGCGGCCCCCTCCGCCCTGGGAACTGCCAAAGCGGCACTTTTGCTTCTTGTGGGAGAATTCATTCCTCCGCCTCTCCTGGGAGTCGGTGAGGAGAAAGGTGGGGGCTGGTTGACTGTCCTGCCTGCGCCGTCTGACTTCTAGACCTTCCTGTTGCCGGAGTAGCTCTCTCTCCCCGGATCCTTTCCTCCAAAAGAGTTCTGGAGTGTGTCCGCTCTGAACTGTGTCCCGACTCTCACCTTGCCCACCCTCTCGGCCTTCTCGTTGGTCGTGGGAAGCGGGGTTCCTTATGCCCAGAATCTTAGGGATCAGCGTTCCTCCCAGATCAGCTGGGCCGCCTTCTCTTCTACACCTGGGCCTGGCTGCCCCTCCTTGACTGCAGGGTGTCCCTCTTTCCCCAGGTCCCTTGTTAGGAGCGAGGGGAGCTGCCCTGTTTAGTGGGCTGATGTGCAGTGAGGCAGGCCTGGATTTGAGCGGAACACTGCCATTTTCTCAGTGTGGTGCCTTAGTCTTCTCAGCTGGAAATTGGGAATAATAAAATGCCTGCCCGGTAGCCTTGAGGCAAGCATGAGACTCATTTGATAGTAAAAGCAGCTGAGTGTCCCCTCCCCCATGGATCCTTTGACCTCCCTGTGGCCCCTCTCTGGCCCTGGGCAGCTGCCCAGCCCTCAGCTTCTCTTGGCTCCAAGCCTGAGCTGGGAGGGGTGGTGAGAGGCCTGCTGGCAAAACGCCCCACCTATGGCCAGCCTTGACTTTGGTGGTCCCGGTGGATATGGGGGTGGCGAGGGGAGGGTGTTTGATTCCTGAGGTTCAGGGTGAGGCCCGCGACCCCCTGCCTGGGCCCAGAAGCTGCAGGGGTAGGCTGCGATCTCTGCTGGGGAGGGGCTCTTTCTGGCTCAGATGGGGTATTCTTCCTGATCAGGACTGGAGATTTCCAGTTTGTCCGGAGCAGATCTGACTGAGGCTCAGTGCCCAGATGTCCGCTCAGCCCTCTGCCCCTGCGTGGTGGCATTTACAGGGTTAACGCAACTGCATATCCTGATACAGTTTCACCTTCTTTCTGCAGAGCTTGGATGTCCCCTGCCCCCTCCCTGGAGGTTTCTCCTCCCCGATGGCGGCTCAGTGACAAGCTTGCTCCTCCAAACTTCTCTCCTCTTTCTGTCTCCCACCCCGGAAGGCAGGAGCGCTGGGCGGTGTGTGGTTAGGGTGGGGGCGGGGGAGGGGGCTCCTCCTGAAATAGCCACACTTGGCCGAGGCCTGGGAAGCAGCTGGGTGCATCTGGTGGCACGGAGCCTGCTGTCTGGTGTTCTGGGCCTGCTTCTGTTTGTCAGCTCGAAACTCTGAGTCACTCGGGGTGAAGGGAGGAGAGGAGGAGGCGGCTGGGAGCTGGGCTGGCTCCTGCCTCTGCCTGCTCCAGGTGTGCTCACAGGCAGGGAAGGAGCCCATGTCGCCATAAAAGGCAGGGAGGCCGAAGGCTCAGTCAGCCTCCTCCTCGAGGGTAGCGCCGGGAAGACGTATCCCTGGTGATCTTTGTTCCTGGGGTGGGGTCAGGCTAAACCAGCTGAACCACCCTTGGCCTCACCCGGTCCCCCATCACGACGGGACCATGGGTTTGAGGTGCTGAGTACTGTCCACTGTCATGGGTGGACTGGCCCGTGGTCTGCTTGCTGTCTGAGGCCACACTGTGTGTGCAAAGGCCACAGACTTGGGGGTCACTCAGGCCCGTGCCTGGTCCCAGCTCTGCCATTTCTCCACTGTGCCACCTCCCCTGGGGAGCCTCAGTTTCCCTGTCTGTAAATGGGGCGGGGGCAGAGCATATGCTTCAAAACCCACTTGTGGGGCTGAGGCATCAGTGAAAGCTTTGGCACAAGGCCGGCCCTCAACCGGAGCACGCCTTGCCTCGCCTCTCCTCCCGAATCAGCTCCCAAGGCAGGGAAGCCAAGTGGGCCAAGTGGGAATTCACCACCCTGGAACAGAGTAGGGCCAGAGATTCATTAACCTCAAGGGTCCCCAAGTCCCTGCAAAGAGCAGGAGGGGTGCCTGAAAAGCAGTGACCCCTCCTGAGGCCTGCCCCACCCCTCATCTCTAGCCTGGGTTCTAGGAAGACTAGAAATGGGAAAACATCCCTGAGGGAGAGGAAGCACTGATACATGGCCGTGGCCGCCAACACGGAGCACCTACTACGTGCCAGGCACCAGGCTGGGTCCTTCACCAATCTGGGCCTCACAACAACCTGCGAGGGAGGTGCTGTTACCCCATTTTGCAAACGAGGGCTGGGCTCTGCGGAGAGGTGAATTGGTATGTGGCTGTTATTTGAACCGGTCAGTGGGGCACGGAATTCTGGAAAAGCCTGGCAGGAACTGTGGTGCTGGAGAGACAGGGGTCTTAGGGCTCGGGCCTCTGGGATCACTTGTGATCCTGCCCCATCTTCAGGAAAGATCCTGAGATCCCAGAGTCTCCAAGGGAGCCTTGGACTTCTCCCAGCAGCCTCCAGGGCTCTCCAGAGAAACCTGTCTGACTGCTTCCCTGCCCCACCCAGTTTCCTGTCCAATGCTCAGAGTGCAGCTGCCTCACCACAGACTTTCCCAGGGAGCCCCAGTGCGTGGGGGTGGGTCTGCAGAACCCCAGAAGCTGCCGGAGGCCCCGAGTGCCTCCTGCTCTGGGAGCATTGGGCAGGGATGGCAAGGTGAGCCTGCCGAGGGCTGGGTTGTGGCAACTGCTCTTACTGCCCCACTCCCCATGGGGTTCACTCCACCCTGGGCTGGAGGTCAGAGATGGAAGCCCAGGACTCACACCTGGGTATCCTACTGTGGGCGGTCCCTCCCTGGGCCTGCGGATGGGCTGAAGCTGGGGGCTGGACCAGGTGATGGGATGCCTCACTGGAGCCAGCTGATTTCTTGCCTCTCCTTTGTGTCCCCAGCAGCCACCATGGAGGTGATGAACCTGATCGAACAACCCATCAAGGTGACTGAGTGGCAACAGACATACACCTATGACTCTGGCATCCACTCGGGGGCCAACACCTGTGTGCCCTCGGTCAGTAGCAAGGGCATCATGGAGGAGGATGAGGCCTGCGGGCGCCAGTACACGCTCAAGAAGACCACCACCTACACTCAGGTGCCCCAGAGCCAAGGTCAGGATCCCTGGGGACTATTTCATGGAAACTATTACATCGAAATATCTCAGCAGAAAACCAGCCTGGACACTGGAGGGAAGTCAGGGCCAAAGGAGACAGACTTTAGGGGGCCTCCCCTCTGAGGGAGGAGGCACAGCTACTTCAGGGTGCCCCCATCTGAGAGGGAGGCAGATTCCTATTCCTTGAACTTCTAGTACAGAGGGGGGAGCATAGACTCTGCCTGCCTGTCTGAAGGTGTGTGGTCCTTGCCCTCAATGAACTTACAGTATAATGAGGAGGCATCACTGTTGCCCTCAGGGGACCCCTGCACTATAGGGGAAGATGGTCCTTTTGTTCCAGGAGCCTCAAGTTTGATGCGGAGACGGGGCCCCTGGTGGGGCTAGGAGGAGACCTGTAGATAGGCTGAGGCCAGGTGGGGGGTGACAACCTGGCTTCTGGCTCTGAGCTCTGGGGCTTAGGAGTGGGGATGCCACACCGGCCAGGGTACTAGCCTCTCTCGGGGAGAGGAGTATCCGAGCCCTAGGACTGCTGTCTGCAGCTGTCCTCAGGGCTCCGAACATTGAGCGGGATGACCTGTGGGAGCTGGGGAAGGTGTAGGGTGGGCCGTGTGGGTGGAGCTCAGCCCCTGCCCCTGGGGGTCTCCTCCCGGACAGCAGGCTTGGCAGGGCCGGCCCGGGCGTGGTGTTGACAGCTACAAGTACAGCACCCAGGTGGGAAAGCCCAGCGGTGTCTCCTTCCCCCACTAACTGGGGGATGGAGCCTCCGCCTGTCTCCCCCCAGGGCATTGGGACACTTGCCAGGGTAGGGCTGCCTGGGGAGCGTGGGCACCTATCCGTGGGACTCCTGAACCCACCCAGGGATGGATGGAACCTGCAGTCTGAGCTGAGAACCCACCTCCTGCTTTCTGAAATCCACAGTCCCGACTTTCCCTCTGATCTGCTGTATGATACTGGCTGGCCCTCTGGGCCTCTATTTGCTAGCCTATGTAATGGGAGAGTTGCCTCCTTTAGAGATGATGAGGATATAATTAGAGTCATGAGATATCAGACTTGAAAGGAGACTTAGGTTGTCTCATGCTACCCCGACCTGATTGTTAAGGGAGGGGCCTTGGGTTGGGGTTTGGGCTCTGGAGTCAGGCTGTCTGAGTTCACACCCCAGCTTGGGCTCCTATAAGCGCTCTGTGCCTCAGTTTCCCCATCTGTAAAGTAGAGATAATAATAGTACTTATCTTGTAGGGTTATGGTGGGACTAACTGAGAAAATATAAGGAAAGCATTTAATTCACAGCTAAGCACATAGCAAATACTCCAAAAATGTTAATTATTCCTATGAATAGTAATATTCACTCACGGTTTTGTAGTGACATTTGCACTACATCTTTTCTTTGCAGAGCAGTTTACAACTATTATCTCACTTAATTCCCATAAGAATTCCCTGTGATGGACAGAACAGGTGGCACCCCATTTTACAGCTGACGTAACTGAGGCGATGGTGACCTCCCCTCTGTTAGAGGCAGGACTGCGAGTGGTGTCCTGGGGCTTTGGTCGGCGGGGGTGGGGAGCGAGGTCACAGAACCCAGGTGGGCTGTCCGCAAGGCCTGCCCTGCTCCCCAGCGTCCCCCCACCCAACCCACCTCCTGCAGCTCAGTCCCTGCCCGTTGGCCCCCAGGAGACCTGGAGTACCAGATGTCCACGACGGCCAGAGCCAAGCGGGTGCGGGAGGCCATGTGTCCTGGCGTGACAGGTGAAGACAGCTCACTGCTGCTGGCCACCCAGGTGGAGGGGCAGGCCACCAACCTGCAGCGGCTGGCCGAGCCGTCCCAGCTGCTCAAGTCAGCCATCGTGCATCTCATCAACTACCAGGACGACGCCGAGCTGGCCACCCGGGCCCTGCCCGAACTCACCAAACTGCTCAACGATGAGGACCCGGTCCGTGAGGGGCCTGGCCAGGGTGGGGGCAGGGCAGAGAGGGGGGTAAAGGTCAGGTGTCTGCAGGGGATGGCCCTACCTGGGGCCCCATCAGCGGGGAAAGACTGACCCGGGTCCCTCCGAGCTCTGTGGAGGGGTCACCTGGCCCCTCCCTCTCCAGTGTCAGCCAGCCCAGCCCGTCTGCTCACTTTTTCCCATCCTTCCTTCTACCGCTCAGGTGGTAGTGACCAAGGCAGCCATGATCGTGAACCAGCTGTCCAAGAAAGAGGCGTCACGGCGGGCGCTGATGGGCTCACCCCAGCTGGTGGCCGCCGTGGTGCGTACGATGCAGAACACCAGTGACCTGGACACGGCCCGCTGCACCACGAGCATCCTGCATAACCTCTCCCACCACCGCGAGGGGCTCCTTGCCATCTTCAAGTCAGGCGGCATCCCTGCCCTGGTCCGCATGCTCAGGTGACTGCCCCTGCTTGCTGTGGGATACTGGGGCTTTCCTCTCCCTTTCAAACATTTACTGAAGCCCTACTATGTGCCAGGTAGAGAACCATGCCCAGTCCTGGTGCTCAGCTACTCACAGCCCAGCAGGGGAGGCAGGCATGTAACTGGCACATTAGTTATTAGGATACAGTATAGGCTAGGGCAGAGGTCTGTCCAGGATTTCTCAGAGCCGCGAGACACTGTGCACTTTAGCAGCAGGCGGTTGACGGATGAGTGAGGCTTAGCCTGTGTAGGTGAAGGGAAGGCCATTCCAGGCAGAAGGAACAGCATGTGCAAAGGCCCTTGCCACCTTTATCTTTCCCATCCTGTTAATATTGATTGGCCTTTTTCCTTACTTCCATCCTGGGCTGTGAGTTCCTCGAGGTTGGAGATACTCTGACCCGCCCTCTGCAGGACCTCTCTAGCACACGGCCTCCCATATGGTAGTTAGTTAGTAGAGACAGATGTCCAGGGGACCTACTAGGCACTCAGCACTGGGCTAGGAGCCCAGAAGCAGGAAGAGTTGTCGTCTCCCAGTGGGGAGAGGGACGGTGCTGTGTGCTCCATGCATAAGAGTGGGGCTGGGCTCAGGGGACAATGAGATTTTAGTAAAGGGCTATGTCTACAGGGGTGTTGGTAAGGGGAGGGCTTCCTGGGGGAGGTTAGCTTGCATTTATGCCAGGGCCCCGACTCCTGTTAACCCCCTGCCCACCCTCCCAGCTCCCCCGTGGAGTCGGTCCTGTTCTACGCCATCACCACGCTGCACAACCTGCTGCTCTACCAGGAGGGCGCCAAGATGGCGGTGCGCCTGGCAGACGGGCTGCAGAAGATGGTGCCCCTGCTTAACAAGAACAACCCCAAGTTCCTGGCCATCACCACCGACTGCCTGCAGCTCCTGGCCTACGGCAACCAGGAGAGCAAGGTGGGCTGCGCCCCGCCCCCAGCCGAGAGCTCCAGCCTTCCCGCGCATCGCCTTCTGTCCCGCCGCAGCTTCCGGCCACTGCCCCCTCACCATTTTTAGGTTAAATACATGAGTACATGCAGCTGTACGTGTTTCATTATGTAACTGAAATATTTTGAGGATTAGGAAAAGGAAAGGAAAAAAGGCACCGTCCTCACACAGCCACTGCTGTCTCCACGTGCCTCCTGCAGTGCTATCCTGTGGGCATATTTGTCCGTGGTTGTAGTCATGGCAAATGTGCAACTTTGCATCTGTTTCCTACGTTTTCTTTTTTGTTTGTTGTTGCTGTATCATCCTCAAAACCACCCTCTGTAGGGGCAAATAGCATCTCATTAAGTGGAGGCCCAAGACTTTTTTCTGAGGGCATTTAGATTGCTCTCAATTTTCCACCCTTATAAACAGTGCAGTAATGAACATCTTTGGGCACACAGCTTTTCCCAGGGAATAGAAAATTTTTTCATCAGTGGGACGAAGGATTTTTAATGTTTCTGAGCTTTTACCCAGGTTTCCAGATCGTTTTCTGAAAGGATTGTATTATTTACAATGTCATTGTTGATGGTGTATGTTAGTACCATTTCACCTCATCCTTGTCAGCATTGTGTATTATCCTTTTTTCAAAATTTTGGATTTCTTTGCCAGTCACAAAAGCTATTCGGGTTTTGGCTGAAGCTCAGTAATGACAGCTCTGTCACCCCCAATCCTTTCCTTGTTCCTTGTCATATTTCCTGTGTGTCTCACACTTGTTCTCCACTGTCTCCCCCGCCACCCCAGCTCATCATCCTAGCCAACGGAGGACCCCAGGCCCTCGTGCAGATCATGCGCAACTACAGTTATGAGAAGCTGCTCTGGACTACCAGCCGCGTGCTCAAGGTGCTGTCTGTGTGTCCCAGCAATAAGCCCGCCATTGTGGAGGCTGGTGAGTATGGCCCATGTGGCCAGGAGGGGCGGGGTGAAGGCCTTGTCCAGCAGCCAGGCTTGGCCAGCTATGCTCTCCGTGGCTGACATGCCCCCTGTTCCGTGCCCCAGGTGGGATGCAGGCCCTGGGCAAACACCTGACAAGCAACAGCCCCCGCCTCGTACAGAACTGCCTTTGGACCCTGCGTAATCTCTCGGACGTGGCCACCAAACAGGTGAGGGAGGCGTTCGGGCCTGGGTCCACCTCTTCAGCCACCTTGTCCTCCCCTCTTGCCACATGCACGCTCCTGTCTGGGACTCTGACCTCAGGAATCGTGGGAGGCCTGAGGCCTCGCAATCTTGCCCTGTTGTGGCTGAGGCTGGAAATACCCTTCAGACCCTCATCCCTTTAGCTTAAGGTTCTAATCACTGCTAAAGATTCAGGAAGGAGAGGTCCCTGGTGGCTCAGTCAGTTAAGCGTCTGACTTCGGCTCAGGTCATGATCTCAAGGTTCGTGAGTTCGAGCCTTGCATCGGGCTCTGTGCTGACAGCTCAAAGCCTGGAGCCTTGTCTGAATTCTGCGTCTCCCTTTCTCTCTGCCCCTCCCCTGCTCGCATTCTGTCTCTGTCTCTCTCTTTCTCTCAAAAATGAATAAACATTTAAAAAAATTAAAAAAAAAAGATTCAGGAAGGAGAATAGATGAAGGCACTGATGTTCCTAAGCCACACGTTCCCAGATGGTACCAGGGGAATAGTTTTGACCTAGACCCGGTGGCGAGGAACAGTAATACACCAAGAGACAGCTTGGGGCCTCTGCTGGCTAAAAACACAACTTAAAGAAAAATGCAGTTTTAGGACAAGACTCCTGGTCTCCCTTTCCAACCTGACTACCATTCCTAAGAGGCCCCTACCCCCATCCGTAGGCTGTTTATTCAGCTCTGGCCACTTGCTGGACTCTGCTAGGCACTTGTGAACATTGGCTCGCTTATGTCTTTCAACAACTGGAGTGGAATGTGAGACCCAGTTGGTTAGGTGAAGAAACAGAGTCCCAGGGAGTTACGTGATGGCCCTCGCTCACAGGTAGTAAATTGGCAGAGATGGGATTTGAACCCAGAACTGTCATCCCAGAGCCTGGGGGCCTTCTGTTCACAAGGCCCACGTGGCTCCACTGGGAGAAGTGCGGCTTGTGGGGCAGGAATGTTTCCTGAAAGTGGATTTGGTCTGGGGACCGCTGAGGGGGCAGCAGCAAAGGCCCAGAAAGATGAGAAGCCGGGAAAAATGGGTCAGCTGGGCCACCAAGGCATGTGGCCTCCTCAACAACTTCCTCCTGGCCCTGCCTGGCTCTGAGGATGCAGAGAGGGGCAGGAGGGGGGTGGAGGGAAGAGCACGAACTTGGAGTCAGGCCTGGCTTTGGAGCTGGCCCACCGGCGGTGGGTCTGTGCGCAAGCTCCTCAACCGCCCTGATAGTACCACCTCCCTGTGGGGTGTCGGCAGAATCACAGGGATGAAGATTCCTGGGCACACGGGCAGGACCCAGTGGCTGTCAGCTGGGTGGGCTTCAGACCGTGAGTTCATCTTGCTGCCCTCGGACGTATTTGGGAAAGGCTTCTGGGAGTGGGGGATCCCCCCTCACTCTCCACTGCCTCCCCCACAACCCGCAGGAGGGCCTGGAGAGCGTGCTGAAGATACTGGTGAACCAACTGAGCGTGGATGACGTCAATGTCCTCACCTGTGCCACGGGCACGCTGTCCAACCTGACGTGCAACAACAGCAAGAACAAGACGCTGGTGACCCAGAACAGCGGCGTGGAGGCTCTCATCCACGCCATCCTGCGTGCCGGCGACAAGGACGACATCACGGAGCCTGCGGTGTGCGCCCTGCGCCACCTCACCAGCCGTCACCCAGAGGCCGAGATGGCCCAGAACTCCGTGCGCCTCAACTACGGCATCCCGGCCATCGTCAAGCTGCTCAACCAGCCCAACCAGTGGCCGCTGGTCAAGGTACTATTGTGGCCGCCGTGGGGGCCGGGCAAGGGGAAGGAGCTCTCTGCCGTCGGGATTAGGTGCCAAATCAGTGCAGGCAAAGCCGCTCTAATGGGCCCTGAGTCCATAGGCTGGGGTGGCCGCCAGACGTTGCATTTCTAACGCGGTCCCAGGTAATGTTGCTGGTCCACGGGACGCGTGGCTTCGGCTCACAGTTTGGAACTTGATCACGTTGCCATATCTAGGTACAAGGAAGCTGGCAAAGCCTCATGTGTCCTGAAGGCCTTGTGTCCCGCTACAACTCAGAAGGGATACTAAAAAGACAAAAACCAGAAAGGGTTCTGGGGGTGGGGGGGGACACTTAGTGTCTGCCATAGGGATTAAGGGCGTGAAGGGGTGCAGCCTTCTCTGTAGGTTGCTGCCCGGGTAGAGGAGGGCCAGCTGGCAGGGACTCCCACTGGCGAAATTGTAGACAGTTTTGACAGTACAGATAAGAATGCCTCTAAGTAGTTACACACTGAATTTTCAAAATCCATAGTGAGAAAAAAAGCAGTAGTGTGTGGCCCCTCCCGCGGGTTGGTCCCTGCTGCGAGCCCGAGGTGGGGGGAGGGTCTGACTTAGCAGCTAAGTGGCAGAGTGACCTTGGCAGGTCATCTACCTTGTGCTCACGTCCCCAGCTCTCGTGATTTTTGTCCCTGCTCTCTTGGCTGCTTGTTTTGAGAGTCAGATGAGATGAGAGCTTGCTTTGTAAGAACCCGAGGGACCCTGGGAGGCCAGAGTGGCCCCTGGGAGACGGGGACCCTGGGGAGGAGGCTTCTTCCCAGAGCGGCCTCACTGAGGATTGATCACAATACGAGTGTCACTAAAGCAGGAAGCTTGGGGGTCAACCAAGCAGGGTTTGGGAATTACTGGGAAAGGGGTAAGACTCTGGTGTCTGGGGGAGAAGGGGTACTGAGAGAAGGGGCAAGGGTGAGAGTCAGGGCCTGGGGCTGGTAGCATGTTCTGGAATGGGGTTTCATTTTAGCAGGGGCTGTTAGAGTTAGACGGGAGCACCCACCGATCCTATGGAATAAGGGACGTGGGCTGGGAGTGGTCTCGTGGTCTGGCAAACGGAGACGACAAGGGAAGGAGGAGATGGTGCTGGGAAATTGGGATTCTCCAGATGCCCAAGAAATGTCCCTGATTGTTGTCCTTTTTGCTTGTCAGGCAACCATCGGCCTGATCAGGAATCTGGCCCTGTGTCCAGCCAACCATGCCCCTCTGCAGGAGGCGGCGGTCATTCCCCGCCTCGTGCAGTTGCTGGTCAAGGCTCACCAGGATGCCCAGCGCCACGTGGCTGCAGGCACACAGCAGCCATACACGGTCAGTCCCCAGGGGTCGGAGTGGCCTTTTTGTGAATGTGTGTGCACGTGTGTGTAAATGGGGAGGCAGGTTGTGGTGGATGCACACTCTGAGGACCAGTGAGGTTTGTCAGATCGTCACTGTGGGGGCGTGCGGCCACGTCCAAGGGCCATCTGTCGCAATGTCCCACTGCCTCCTCTTATGCAGGACGGCGTGAGGATGGAGGAGATTGTGGAGGGCTGTGCCGGAGCCCTGCACATCCTCGCCCGGGACCCCATGAACCGCATGGAGATCTTCCGGCTGAACACCATCCCCCTGTTTGTGCAGGTGAGTCTGGGGCAGGGAGGCAGGAGAGCTTCCTCCAGTCCCCGCGCATCCCCGTTGCTGAAAGGGGGAGCTTGGCAGCCTCTCTGGGCCAGGCGTCAAGAGGTGTTTGGAGGAGTTTGGAGGAAAGTGGCCACGCCAGGAGTGACCACTTAGCAAATCCCTGCATAGGAACGGCTTTCCAAACTCAAAAGCAAGGGAAGAGATCACAAGTGAAAAAAAATAGCTTAAGATTCAACCACATAGCCACTAAAATCATCTATATGTCAGAAACAGCCTAAAAAGCGTTAAAAAGTCGACACAGGGGTGCCTGGGTGGCTCAGTCAGTTAAGCATCTGACTCAGTTTCGGCTCAGATCACGATCTCACTGTTTGTGAGTTCAAGCTATGTGTCAGGCTCTGTGCTGACAACACAGAGCCTGCTTGGGATTCTCTCCCTCTCTCTCTCTCAACTGTATCTCCCCCACTCATGCACGCGCGCGCGCGCACACACACACGCGCACACACACACACAGTCTCTCTCTCTCTCTCTCTCTCTCTCTCTCTCTCTCTCAAAATAAATAAACTTAAAAAAAAAAAGATTCTCTCTCTCCCTCTGCCCCTCTCCCCACTCATACTCTTTTTCAAAATAAAAGAATAAGATAAATAATAAAATAAATAAAATAAAAAAATAAAAATAAAAAAATCAACAGCAAACTGGGAAAATGTTTCCAGGTATCACAATAGACAAGAGTCTAATATCCTTCATATAAAAGAGCTCATTAATACTAGACCCCGGGGGTTAGATGGGCAGAGGCAGAAGCAGCTCCCAGGTGGCTCATAAACATGCCCAACCTCAGGAGTTTAAAGAAGAGAAGCTCACATTCCCAGTGAGATCCTATTTTCCACTATCAAACTGGCAAAGGAAAAAAAACGGGAGTGCCCTGTGCTGGCAAAGATGTGATGAAATAGGCAGTCCCATATCCTGCCGGTGAGGAGAGAAGATGATAAAACCTCTCCGGCAGGCAGTTCTACAATCTATATAGAGAGCCTGAAAATATTCATATCCTTTGACTAAGTAGTACAAATCTTATGGGATAATTATTTATTAATTTAAAATGTGGCGGAAATGTATACCTATAGCCAACAATCGCAATGTTACTTATAAGAATTGAAAACAAAATGAATGTCCAATGATAAGGGAATGGTTTAAAAAAGAATGGCCATGGGGCGCCTGGGTGGCTCAGCCGGTTGAGTATCCAACTTCGGCTTGGGTCATGATCTTACAGCTTGTGAGTTCAAGCCCCGCATCGGGCTCTGGTGCTGACAGCTCGGAACCTGGAGCCTGCTTCGGATTCTGTGTCTCCCTCTCTCTCTGTCCCTAATCCACTCGCATTCTGTCTCTGTCTCTCTCAGAAATAAATAAACATTAAAAAAAAATTAAAAAAAAAAATTAAAAATAAAAAAATAAAAAAGAATGGCCATTATATCATATGGCCATATATAGCAATGTTAATGAATTTTTGCTTTTGAAATTTTTCCATTTATTTATTTATTTATTTAATTTACTTTTAAATGTTTATTTTTGAGAGAGAGAGAGAGAGAGAGAGAGAGAGAGCACGTGTGTGAGCGGGGGAGGGGCAGAGAGAGAGGGAGACACAGAATCCAAAGCAGGCTCCAAGATCTGAGCTGTCAGTGCAGATCCCAACCTGGGGCTCAAAGCCACAAAGTGTGAGATCCTGACCTGAGCCAAAGTTGGATGCTTAATCGACTGAGCCACCCAGGCTCCCCGAGAAATTTTTTCCCTTTAGAGTTCAGAGTGAGGGATTGGCACTGTTGTGACCTCCTATTGTGACCAATGGGTTTTTTTTTGTTTTTGTTATTGTTTTGCTTTTTAGCATTACTCTTTTTCTCTTATCAATATGAGCTCATAGATTTCTAGGAAATGTTTTTTAATAATGTAGGAAAATGCCTTATGCTACAATGTTAGGTAAAAAAAAAACCCCAAACAAACAGGAATCAAAGTATCAAAATACATGCTATGGGGGGGGTGTGCCTGGCTGGTTCTGTTGGTGGGGCATGAGACTCTTGATCTCTGGGTTGTGAGTTTGAGCCGCATGTTGGGTGTAGACATTACTTAAAAACAAAATCTTAGGGGTGCCTTGGTGGTCCAGTCGGTGAAGCCTCCGACTTCGGCTCAGATAATGATCTCACAGCTTGGGAGTTCGAGCCCCATGTCAGGCTCTGTGCTGACCGCTCAGAGCCTGGAGCCTGCTTCAGATTCTGTGTCTCCCTCTCTCTCTCTGCCCCTCCCCCGCTCTCTCTCTCTCTCTCTCTCTCTCTCTCTCAAAGATAAATAAACATCAAAAATGTTTATAGATCAAATTTTATAGATAATGAGGTGCCTGGGTGACTCCGTCAGTTAAGCATTTGACTCGGGTTCGGCTTGGGTCGTGATCTCCCAGTTCATGGGTTTGAGCCCCATATGGGGCTCTTTGCTGACAGCACGGAACCTGCTTGGGATTTTCTCTCTCTGTCTGTCTCTGCCCCTCCCCTGCTCATGTGCACATGTGTACACATTCTCTCTCTCTGTCTCAAAATTGATAAATAAACTTAAAAAATTATAGATAAAAAAACAGAACTATGATAAAAATCTGATGGAAATATGCCAGTGTATTAAGAGAGGCTGTATGTGGGTGGGGAATCATGGCTGGTTTTCTTTCTGTTTCTTTATACCTTTCTTAGACTTTCTACCCTTTCTGGTATGAGCTTGTGTTAAATCCAGAGAAGGGAGGCAGAGATGGACAGGGCTGGGAGGCAGGCTGCCCCCCTGCCTGCCTTACCCCTCATCCACCTCCACCCCTTCCCCACCCTGCATGCCCTCTGCCCAGCTCCTGTACTCATCAGTGGAGAACATCCAGCGTGTAGCCGCCGGGGTGCTGTGTGAGCTGGCCCAGGACAAGGAGGCAGCTGATGCCATTGATGCCGAGGGGGCCTCGTCCCCACTCATGGAGCTACTGCACTCTCGCAACGAGGGCACAGGTGAGGGGCTGTGCTGTGGGCGAGGGGGTAACAGAGGAGGGCTGAGTGTTAGTCCTCCAGCCAGAGTGGAGGCAGGCACCTGAATTGGTCTTTCCTTTCCTCTCTGCTCAGCCACCTATGCTGCCGCTGTCCTGTTCCGCATCTCTGAGGACAAGAACCCAGATTATCGTAAGCGTGTGTCTGTGGAGCTCACCAACTCCCTCTTCAAGCATGACCCAGCTGCCTGGGAGGCCGTGAGTATCCTGGGTTGGACTGTGACGTCTGGTTGTGCAAGTTGCACACTGCACAAAGACAGCACTGTTAAGGGGGCTCCTGTCATACTGTCTACCTCATAGATTTTTATTTTGTAATTATTTCTTTAAATTTTTTAATTAAAATTTTTATTTATTTTTTTTTTTTGAGAGAGAGGGAGTGCATGTGAATATGCGCACAAGTGGGAGAGGGGCAGAGGGAGAGGGAGAGAGAAATCTTAAGCAGGTTCCATCCATGCTCAGTGTGGATCCCCAGGCAGGGCTCGATCTCATCACCATGAGATCCTGACCTGAGCCGAAATCAAGAGTCAGACACTTAACCGACTGAGCCACCCAGGCACCCTGATTTTTATTTTATAATTGGATCATCCACGACAATTTCTAGCAGACGGAAGTAATAGGTTGAACTGTCTTTCTGATTTTGACCTGCCAGAATGGTAATTTTATTTTGTCCACACTATACATTCTAAGCATTTGAGGCAGGGTGCCTTTTTCTAACTTGCATGGAGGTGCTCTATAGGCTAGCGGCTGCCCTGATCCCGGGTGCACTCCCGTCCCCAGGGCTGCTCTAGTTCTGTGGGTGCCCCCAAGCATGAATGGTGGGACCTTCCACGCTCAGGAGGTGCCTGACAGGAGGGGTCCACGGAGGCACTGAATAACCGCATTCCATCCTCTGTTCTTTCAAGGGGTCTTTGTTTTCCCCCGGCCCCCTTTTCTAGAAGCACCTCCAGCCGCCCACCCCCAGCCCAGAGCCTGCATTTTCCGCCCTTCTCCCTTCCCTCAATGTTTCTCTGTCTCTTTCCTTAGGCCCAGAGCATGATCCCCATCAATGAACCCTACGCAGATGGTAAGTGTGTGCAGAGTTCCTCAGGGACCCCCAAGAGCCCGGGGCGTGGGACGTCTGTGGGTGTGAGCGAAGGGGGCATTGTGTCCCCAGTGGCAGACACCATATAGAATCCACAGATATCCCCATGGAGGTCCCCTGATGTGGGAGTTTGAGGACGGGGTCAGGCCCACGGCAGATGGATGGAGGGCTGTCCAGCAGGGTGGTCTACAGACTTTAGAAGGTCCTCCTTCCTTCTCCTCCCCAGACATGGATGCCACCTACCGCCCCATGTACTCGAGTGACGTGCCCCTGGACCCTCTGGACATGCACATGGACATGGACGGAGACTATCCCATCGACACCTACAGCGACGGCCTGAGGCCCCCCTACCCTGCGGCGGACCACATGCTGGCCTAGCTGGCTCCTTTCCAGTACGGTGCCCTCTGTCGTGCCTGCAGGCTGTGGAGACACGCTTCCCCCCCACCCCCTGCTGGAACCTGCTTCTCATGGAAGAGGCCCTCTCATGTTTCCTTGGAACCTTTGGCTCTTTTTGGGGGGGGGAATGAATGTGGGTCCCTTGCTGTCGAGCACCCGCCAAGGAAGGTGTCTGTGGCCTACCTTACTCTCTTATCTTGAGGGGGTGGGGAGTCCTGCCCCTTTGTGGGTAGTGGGTGGGTGACCTGGCGGGGGGGACGAGCTCCTAGGGGACAGAGGCCTGCCCTGACCTCTCTGTGTCTGCCTCACCCCCCAGGTGCGGTTCCTCATCTGAGAGGTTCTCCGTGCAGGCGATGGGGCGAGACAGAAAAGTGCCTGAGCCCAGGGGAGCGGGGCTGCGACTTCTTGCTGAACCCCACGCCTCCAGAGGTCCTCTGTAGCGTCTTTCTTGGGATGGTGATCTGCTCCTGCTTTTCTGTCCTGGGCCGTGGGTCCAGGGCCCAACACCCCCTCCCCACCTCTGTGGCCCCGGAACTAAAGCTTTAGACTCAATCACCTGCTCTCTTCCCCCACCTGGCAATCACCCCCCGACCCCCACTCCCACCCCCCAGCCCAGGCGGCTTGACTCCAGCAGCCTGGGCCCCACAGAGCTTTGGTTCCTCCCCCGGGCCTGATTTTTTCACCGAACTCCAGCCGACCGACTATTCCGAGCCCCTGGGGTGTCCAGGACCCAGGTCAAGGCCCCAAATCCCAGAATCCAAAGCTTGTCTTGAAAAGTTCAGGGACCGACAAGGAGATGGGATGGAGACGCAGAGAGTGAGTCCCCCACTCCAGGACACTGCCTGCTCCTCTCTCCAGGACACTCAACCGGACCTGGCCCCTTCCTGGGAGCTCTGGGGACAGCTCCCTGGCACCCCATCCCGCCCCGTCCCACCCACTCCACCACCCTAGCTGACTCCTGAGAAGTGCTCTTGGCTGACCCCTCTGGTGTGCGGTGAGGGGCTTTCTCTTCCCCTTCCTGTTTCGAACCCACCACCACCTCCTGCACGTGGGTGTGGGGGGCTGGGGGAGGTCCCAGCGGAGAGTTTTATTATTATCGCTTTATGTTTTTGGTTATTGGTTGTTTTTTTTTTTTTGTATAGACCAAAGCAAAGGAAATAAAACTAACACACAGATCGAATGGAAGCTGTGCGGGGTGGGGGTGGGATGGGGCGTTGGGGGCTCCCCTAGCAGCCCGATGCCTCCTTGGCTGGGTCCCACGTGCACTCATGACCACCTTGTGTGTGGGAAAGACACAGGGAGGGGAGTCAGGGAGAAAGGCACATTTGAGTATCTGGAGTAGATTTAATTCAGTCTGCACTCAAAGGGCTCCGTCTTGGAACCTTAGGGAGTGGGAGGGGTAAAGAGATGCCTGGAGGTGCGTCCCCCCTTCAGGGACGCCAGGCCTCACTTTTTTCTCCAAGGGGCGCCCTCCTCGCTGGCCTCAACCTCTGGCCCTGTCCCATCCAGCCTTAATGTGCCTTTGGTGGATTTCTCCTGGGCGCAACACTTCCTGTGGCCCATGGCTTCGAGTCTGGGCCCCTTTTTGAAAGTCTGTGGTGGGCCCACTCTGGCCCCTGCCCACCTCCCTTCTGTCCCCTCAACCAGCATCCTCTCTGCTGGTTCTTGCCTCCCAATCTTTGTGCATGCTGTTCCCTCTGCCTGGAATACCTTCACTTGCTCACGCACTGGGGTCCAGCTCAGCCCTCACTCCAGGAATGCTGCTTCCTCCATGACCTCCCACAGCTCCCAGCCGGGCTGAGCTGGTGCCCCTTCTCTGCCCCGTAATGCCCTGTGCACACCATCATCTCACCCACCACACGCTACCGTTGGCTTGTGTGACGGTTCCCCACCCACATCCCCGAATTCCCCTTTCTGGGGACAGCTAATCGCAATGGTCCTGTGGCTCCAGGACGGATGTGCTGGGGGCAGGGACAGCGAGCCCGACTGCGAGGCAGGTGCGGGGTGCGGGCAAGAGGCGTTGAGATGCTGAGCCGAGCTCCCCTGAGGGGAGGGGACAGGACAGTTTTCAGACATCACAAGGACTTTTAGGGACAAAGCACTTCCTCTGTGCTCTGTGTTAAGGGCCTGTCTTATTCTGCTTGGGCGGCTACAACAAAATACCATAGGTTGGGGGCTGGAAGTCCAAGATGAAGGTCCCAGCAGATTCCATGCCTGGGAAAAGCTGGCTGCTTGGCTTGTACAAGACAGCTGCCCCCTGGACGAGTTCTCATGTGGCTTTTCCTCAGGCATGACCCTCACAGAGAGATCTCTCTCCCTGTTTGAAGGGGGCTAATCCCATCACGGGGCCCCACCCTCAAAACTTCATCTAAACCTAATTACATCCCCAAGGGCCCACCTCTAAATATCACACTGGGGGACTAGGGCTTCAACATATGAAATCGGGGGGACGCAGACAGCCCCCAACGGGGCCCTGGCAAGAACCACTCAGCTTGGGTAACTTGAGAATTTGGTAAAGGGACAGTTTACAGAGGTGTGGGCAGGGAGAGGGACCAGCAAGCGAGAGGGCAGCACCCTGGGCTAATTATCGTGGCCTCAGGCAAAAAGGCAGGAAGTGCTTCTTGGGGTCAGGACTCTGGACGAGGCTACTGACAGGGAGGTTCCTTCCTCTTCCCAAGGCTCCCTGTTGGTCAGACTGAGGCAGAAACCAGGGAACCCAACCATGTAGTCCATTGACCTCACTGCTGCCCAGAGCAGAGTGGAGAGATCTGCAGAGGCCAGGGAACGATAAGCTGGGCAACCCCAAGCTTTCCAAAAGAGAAGGAGGCGGCTTAGCAGAAAGGATTGGCCTCTTAGATCTCATAAGAGACATTGAGGACAAGGGAAAGGAAAGGGTAGTAAAGCACCAGTGTTAAGGGTTGATACCAGCCATGATTGAGCTTTATATTAGGCCCTGAGCTTCCTGGCAGCCTGGGCAAAAAGGGAAAGTTAAGCTAGTTAATCTCAATGAAGTGAGTTGACGCTTCTAGTTTTCCTGTAGGAGTTATCTGAGCCTTGTGACCTTGAAAAAAATCAATTCATGTCTCTGAGCCTCAATTTCCTCACCTGTAAAAGGGGGATAATGCACATGAAGATGGGATGAAAGCACAGGGCTTCCAGGCAAGAAGGGGAAAACGCAAAAGTCTTTTTTTTCCCAGAGGAGTTTTGCCTTTCTGTTTTCCAGAAGGGACATCTACCCCCAGAGACATTGGCAGGAAACTGGCACATGACCCTCGCTGCAAGGGAAGCTGAGGGTAGATTATTGCACATGTCGCCCCCTTGGTAGAAATCAGGGTTCCGATGGTATGAAAGGAAGGAGGCATGGAAGACAGGGGGTAGAGCTCCAGTCTTGTCTGCTGTGACTCAGAACTAGTCTCCCCTGCCAGCCCCTTCCTTTTACTGGGTGAGCAGCCATGGCCAAGGGGCCGGAACCCTGGCCCTGGTGGTCTGGGGGAATGTCAGTGTCTGCACTCACCACACTCAGCAGATCTAGCCCGGTGTCAACAGTACCAATGGAAACCAACACCCACCCATCACAATAGCAGGTGCCACGCTGAAGGCAACCCTGAAATGGCAACGAGCCAGAACGAGGGGCAGAATCCAACAAGGTGGTGTTGGGGCGGAGGACCTTCCTCGGCCCTGTGGTCCTTCCAGCTGGACGTAGAATCCAACTGACACAAGACAGATTAACAGAAGGAAATCAAATTGAATAGCTGTATGTATGGGGAGTCCACACAGACATGAACTTCCAAAGCTGATGAGGCAACAAGAGGTTTATCTGAGCTAAGGAGAGAGGAAGGGTCTGCGGGGTTAAAAGGGGAGAAAGCTCATTAGCAGGAAGGTGAGAGAAGATGTTTGGAAAAACAAGGTTGCTGAATTATGCAGATAAGATTCCTTGAAGCTCTCCTCTTGGTACAGGCTCTCCTTTTCTTTTTTTTTTATTTTTTTTAATGTTTATTTATTTTTGAGACAGAGACAGAGCATGAACGGGGGAGGGGCAGAGAGAGAGGGAGACACAGAATTGGAAGCAGGCTCCAGGCTCTGAGCTATCAGCCCAGAGCCCAACGCGGGGCTCAAACTCACGGACCGCGAGATCGTGACCTGAGCTGAAGTAGGACGCTTAACCGACTGAGCCACCCCGGTGCTCCGCTCCCAGGCTCTCCTTTTCGATGTAAATTTTGGGAGTTGAGTGGGAGGCAGGGAGCTTTTCCTGCATCTGCTGGGTTTTAATTACTTAAAAAATATTTTTTTTAATTTTTAAGGTTTATTTATTTTGAGGGAGAGAGAGAAACAGAGTGTGAGTGGGGAAGGGTCAGAGAAAGAGGGAGACACAGAATCTGAAGGAGGCCCCAGGCTCCGAGCTGCCAGCAAGACCCTGATGCAGGGCTCAAGCTCACGAACTGCGAGATCACCACCTGAGATGAAGTCAGACGCTTAACTGACTGAGCCACCCAGGCGCCCAAGCAAAAAAATGTTTTAGATTTATTTATTTTGAGAGGGAGAGAGAGGACGTGCAAGTGGGGAAGTGGCAGAGAGAGAGAGAGAGAGAGAGAGAGAGAGAGAGAGAATCCCAAGCAGGCTCCACGCTGCCAGTGTGGAGCCCAACTCGGGACTTGAACCCTGAGATCATGAAGTTGGAAGCTTAATGAATGGACTGAGCCACCCAGATGCTCTATGCTGGGTTTTAATTACTTTTAACCCGAAATACTCTTTATGCCCAAGTGGCCCATCTAGGGGCAGACTGCCCTTGGCCCCTACAGTGGATTGCAATATCAAATTATCAGGGGGCACCTGGCTGGTTCAGCTGGTGGAGCATGTGACCATTGGTTCCTACACTGGGCATAGATAGCACTTTAAAAAACATCAAGTTATCAAAATAAATCCAAAATAAGTTATCATCTGTGAACCTGAAGCTACCCTTAAAAATGTAGCCTGTTGGGGGTGGGGGGGGTGCTCTGGGTGGCTCAGTTAGTTAAGCATCTGACTTCTGCTCAGGTCATGATCTCGACGTTTATGAGTTCGAGCGCCTCATCGGGCTCTGTGCTGACAGCTCGGAGCCTGCCTCCCTCTCTCTCTCTGTCCCTCCCCCACTCATGCTCTGCCTCTCTCTCTCTCTCTCTCAAAAATACATAAACATTAAAAAAAATTATTTAAGAGGCGCCTGGGTGGGTCAGTCGGTTGAGCGTCTGACTTCGGCTCAGGTCATGATCTCACAGCTTGTGGGTTCAAGCCCCGCATCGGGCTCTGTGCTGATGGCTCAGAGCCTGGAGCCTGCTTCGAATTCTGTGGCTCCCTCTCTCTCTGATCCTCCCCCGCTCATGCTGTCTCTCTCTCTCCTTCAAAAATAAATAAAAACATTAAAAAAATTATTTAAAAAAAAAGAAAAGAAAATATAGGGAAACTTGGTAACACCCAGGATGCGTGGGAAAGATTTGAAAAATTCAGTTGACTCCTGGTTCACAATAATTACTGGTGCAACGAAGCTGTGGAAAACCGGTCCGAGTGCAGTCCCGGTCTGTACTGCTTCCTAAGGACCTGCTCTCTGCCAGGCTTTGCTCCGGGCCCTGGGGATAGAGATGCCCCACATTCTCGTCTTCCTGTGGGAAACAGCAAAGCAATGCTAGCAGCAGAGTGCGCATGTGCGCAGGGGCCTGAGTGGGTTCAGGGAGCCTGTGGAGGCGGAGGTGACATCTGAGTCGCCTTGCCTTTCAAATAAGGAGGTGCTCGATGGACATCATGGCGTTTACCTGGGCCGGATTCTCGGCAGAGGGAGCAGCCAAAGACGTGAAGTTGGGAAACTGAGCACAGAGTTCAACAGATGACAGTGGCTTGGAGGGGTGACAGCGAGACACAGGCTGGAAAATGAGGCAAAAGTCAGGGAGTTGGAGGGCTTCGTGCGGCTGGGCAAAGTGTCCAAACGAACTGGATCGTGGATACGAAGTGGGGGGGGGGGGACCACTGAAAGGCCTTTGTGGAAGGCGGTTGCGACCCTGCCTGGAGGGTAAGGTTTTCTGTCCTGGGGTCGTTCAGGGACAGCGGTCCTAGCAATCCTGATCATACCCATCACTGGCTGATCTCTGTGCTGGGCCCTGTGGCAGGCGACATCCTCAGAGCAACTGAGGTTGGAGATATTTGCCTCTTGTTTTACTTTTGAGGCCCAAGTGACAGGTGACATTGTTAAAATTTTTTTTAATCTTTATTTTTGAGAGAGAGAGAGAGAGAGAGCGCGCATGAGCAGGGGAGGGGCAGAGAGAGAGGGAGACAGAATCTGAAGAAGCCTCCAGGCTCTGAGCTGTCAGCACAGAGCCCGACATGGGGCTGGAACTCGTCAACCGTGAGATCATGACCTGAGCCGGAGTCAGATGTTCAACCGACCGAGCCACCCAGGCGCCCAGGTGACATTGTTAATAATAATGTGAACATCAACAGTTATCGTTTGCTGAGCCCTCGGTAGGTGTTAGGTGCTTTACTGCGTAATCTCAGGTAAGCCCTGTGAGGTGTGTAAAGTGGAGGTAAATTATACACGGTGAGGCTGCTGAGATTCAGAGAAATTAGGAAATGTGCGGAAGGCAGCACAGCTTGTGAGAGTCAGAGCTTGGATGTGGATTCAGGATGCCAGAAGTTTCATCCCATGGCTTTTCGCTGCTTCCAGCCTCCACCTTCTGAGCCCAGGCCACCTTCCTTGGCTGGCCTGGAGCATCCCCCTGAGATCAGAAGGGGAGGGGTTCAGGCCTGGCTGGAGGATGGGGAGCCTGGGGAAGAGCAAACTAGCAAAACACCCGTCTGGTGTGCACAGAGCACAGGAGGGCGCAACCTCGTTCTGGGGATCCCTGGAGGGCACAGCCGGAAACAGAAAGTGGGATGGGGGTGGGGTAGGGGTAGGGGTAGGGGTGGGGGCGTGGGTGAGAATTACAAAGAGAAAGATTTTATTCTAAGCAGAAGTCTCAAGGAAGCCCTTTCTAGAATAAGGGCTATCTAGAAGTGCCCAGACTATTCTACTGAGCTCCCCATTATGCAGGTATGCAGGCAAAGGCTGGAAGGCCACTTGGTAGGAAGGTCATGGGACAGATTCGGCAGCAACTGGGAAAAACTCTCCATGTCAGGTGGCGCAATGGGGTCCCTGTGATAAGCAAGGTTTCCTCTGTCAGGAATGGCTGAAATGCCAGGAATCCTCACTCAGTGGTCAGTGGTGCCAACCCATTTCTCATCTATGAAAAGTAATATATTTTTTTCCTCTGGGTGATGATAAAATGAAATAACATATACAAAGCATAGACTAGTTGGGGCTCAGTGAATTTGTGTTTCTCCCTTCTTTGCTGTCCCCGACTCGTGAGTTGTTCCCAGAAGGGCTCAGAGTCTAGACATGGACCCAAGGATCAGAAGAAGTCATTGACTCTGGGGACAGAAGTCAGGCAGTGAAGGGCTCCTGGGTCTTCTCCCTGAACCTGGCGGTAGCTGACAGAGGCCCAAGAGCAGTAGACAGTCCTCCCAAGCTCGCCACCTGTGTCTGCCCAGCAGGCTGGACACGGCTGATTGCCCTGCCCCCCCCACCCCCCCCCCCCCCCACTGTGTGCTTGGTTCCCCCCACCTGGCTCCCAGCTGCTTCCCCTGGAGCGCCGCCCCCCTCCCCCCAGGCCAGGGCAGGCCCTGTGACCTGCCACCTGCAGATAGCTCCTATCCCACTTAGGCCTCAGAGCGGGTGCCTGGAGGAAGTGAGTGGGGGCTGAGCTGAAGGGCTCTAAGTGAGGAGAGGGGAGGGGACTATGCTGGAGTCCCTTAACACCGCCCACCCCCTGAGGGTCTGCTGTCCCTGTGCCCCTGGGCAGTTTCCTGGTGGGGCTCACCTGTGTCGGGGGAATGTGCAGCACTCTCCAGGGTCCAGGGACGCAGAATCTCTCCCTGACTGGGTAAGTCTCTCTAGAGCCTTTGGGGACCACTCCCTGCCCCCGACCCATACCCAGACTCACCCGGAGAATCCATCATGGTTCACTCGACAGATACTGAGTGCTTACTCTAATTAGAGCCCTAAGGATACAGAAGTACCCTCTGCGTTGCGTAATTTTCTCATTAGTAACAGAAGCTTACACTGTCAACAGTGAGAGGCAGGAAGATGCCAGGAGAGGGTAGAACAGGGAGACGTCCCTTCTGGGAGCCTGGAGGGCTTCTCAGAGGAGGTGGCCGCCCTCAGCAGGAGAGCTGGAGACAAGCTGGAGTGAGCCTGCAGGCTGTGTGGGTGGCAGGTGGTGGGTGTTCCGGGAAGGCAAGCCCCCCCCCAGGTGGGAGGAAGCGCGGGTGGGGTTGGAGTGGAGGAAACTGCCATCTTCTAGGACCCTGGCCATCCCTGCTAGATCCCCACCCCCACCGTCACTGCAGGTACTTCCTCTCTGCCGCCTCTCTGGCTTCTCTCCTTCCCCTGTCTTGACCAGAGGGGGACCTAGGAACCCAGAGGACAGCAGGTGAGGGGCTTAGGCCCCCAGCACGCCCACTTCCTCGCCCCAGGTCCCGGAGAGGCTGGCTCAGTGCCTAGGAGTCTGGGCGGGGTCTGGGGAAGAGGAGTAAAGGAAAAGAGTCCTGATGTCTTGGAGGGGCCTGGGCACTGGTAGGGAGGAGACGCCAGGAGAAGGAGGAGAGCTCCTGGGAATCCCACAGGAGAAGAGCAGGAATGGGGGAGGGGGGGAGGCGGCATCCCCTCCATGCTCCCTGGAAGCTCCCCTCTGCCCTGCTCCCTGGTCTGCAGGGATTGGTCCTGGTGTCTGGCCCCGCCCAGATCCCAGGCACACTCTCAAGGGCTCTAGCCATGGGGTAGCCTGTCCTAGGTTCATTTTCCAGGGTCAGGCTAGGGAAGGTGGCCTGAGCCTGTGTGCTGTCTGAGTGACTGTGCCCTCAAGTTCATGGGTGCGGTGGGTCTTGAGCCCCTTCCTGTCCTCTCTCTGGTTCAGCAGGGGTCAGTGGGTTCATACTGGAGGGAGGGCAGAAGGTCTAGGGTGTCTGTTCTGCCAGCCTCTCTGGTTAGAACAGCAGCAGGGCAGAGGGGAACAAGACTGAATGACACCGCTGGACAGGGGCCTGCTGGGTCTCCTGGGCAGCCCTGGGCTGTGGCAGACATCCATCAGCCAGGCCAAAATGCTTACGTGTGGAGTGACCAGGGGCCTGAGCTTTGGCTTCTCTATCTGTAAAATGAAGTCACCATCCCTACTCCGCCTCTTTTGTGGGGTTACAGATGTGCAGGTGAAGGGCTGGGTCGGGGTAGGAGGGGGGTATGTGGGCCGACACTGCCCTCTGGTGGCTGTAGCTAGAGTTGCTATGCACTGGTGCTGGGAGCTAGAGGCTGCAAGTCAACTGGGAGCCTGTGGGGTCCCCTTCAGCTCTGTGTCTTTCTTCTTCACCCCAAGCTTCCCAGGGGCCTCAGGGCTGCTTTCTCATGGGCAGGGACAATCCAGTTCAGCAAACATCCATTCAGCAGGAATGGAATGGGCCCCTATTTTATGTCCCCTTCTGTGCTTGGAGCTGCAGAGATGTCTAGGGCACAGTGAGACTGTCCAGGAAGTTGTTCAGGGGACTAGTGAGGGAGCGGCTTGGCCAAGCTGAAGTCTGGACAGGTGACCCTGTCGTGGCCACCCCTGAGGTTCTCCAATCTCACTGTCCACAGCAAACCCTGGGGTTGGGTTGTGTCTCCTTCAAACTTTTTGGTGACAAAGACACCATAGAAAATACGCATGCTTGAGGGGCGCCTGGGTGGCTCAGTCGGTTAAGCGTCCGACTTCAACTCAGGTCATGATCTCGCGGTCTGTGAGTTCGAGCCCCGCGTCGGGCTCTGGGCTGATAGCTCAGAGCCTGGAGCCTGCTTCCGATTCTGTGTCTCCCTCTCTCTCTGCCCCTCACCTGTTCATGCTCTGTCTCTCTCTGTCCCAAAAATAAATAAAACGTTAAAAAAAATTAAAAAAAAAAAAAAAGAAAATACGCATGCTTGAGCACAGAGGAGAACAGATTTGGTTACCAGGGTTCGTCCATTCCCAGAAGGATCTCAGAATGATCCCTGGGCTCTGGGTTCTGTCTTTGGCATTAGTTTTCTCCTCCCTGCTGGAACATCCCCATCAGCACATAAACATGTTGTCACCGCACTCAACCTTAAATGCTTTGTTTGTTTGTTTGTTTTTTGTTTTAGTTTATTTATTTGAGTAAGCTCTACACCCAACATGAGGTTCGAACTCACGACCCTGAGATCAGGAGCTGTGGTCTCTTCCAACTGAGCCAGTCAGGCACCCCTCATCTCTCGTTCTTAAACCACCTTCTCTAGGGGCAACTGGGTGGCTCAGTCGGTTAAACATCCGACTTCGCTCGGGTCATGATCTCACGGTTCATGGGTTCGAGCCCCGCATCGGGCTCTGTGCTGAGCGCTCAGAGCCTGGAGCCTGCTTTGGATTCTGTGTCTCCCTCTCTCTCTCTGACCCTCCCCTGCTTGCGCTCTCTCTCTCTCTCTCTCTCTCAAAAAATAAATAAACATTAAAAAAAATTTAAACATTAAAAAAAAATTAAACAAACACACAAAACCCCCCCCCAAAACCACCTTCTCTAGTGCCTATGTTGTCTTTCAGTGACTGTTCTCTTTCAGCTCCCCTTCCCTGCAAAACTCTTCAATAGTTTTCTATATTCTCCATCCTCACATCATCACCTCCCATTACTTCCTCACCCTTCTCAGTCTCTCTCACCTCCGTCTCTCCACTGAGATGGCTCTTGCCAAGGTTGTCCATGGCCTCCATCTTGCTGAGTTGATTCTCCGTCCTCGTTGGTCTCCTGTGGCAGCACCACTCAACACAGGTGGCTCTCTCTGCTTGAAACACTTTCTCTGGAACCCAGCTTTTCCCTGGTTTACCTCTTCTTCAGGGTCCCATCCATCTTGGTCACCTTAGATGAGTCTTCCTCTTCTCCCTGCCCTCTACGTACGGAGGGTTTAACCCTGGGCCCCCTTATCTATCTACACTCAGTCTCTCAGGGGTCTCACCTAGTCTCATGGCTTTACATTCTCACCTTAGAGCAATGAGTCCCCAGTTGAAGTGTCCGGCCCCCATCTTTCCCCTATGCTCAGATTTATATATCAAGTTGTTATATTTATATATCCAGTTGGGATAAACCCAGCTAGTTGTTTATCCACTTGGATACTTAATAAGCATTTTGGATTTAACTTATGTAAAACTGAACTCCTGGGGCACTTGGCTGGCTCAGTTGGTAGAGCGTGTGACTCTTGATCTCAGGATTATGAGTTCAAGCCCCACGTTGGGTGTGGAGCTTATTAAAAAAAAAAAAAAAGATATTTAGATAAATCTGAACTCCTGGTTTTCTCTGCCAAAGCTGACTTCCCCTCAGTTTTTCTCATCTTCGTGTATGGCAGCTCTCTCTGGCCCAAACAGTTGGAGTCATTCTTGACTTTTCTTCTTCCTTCACACTCTTCATCCAATCCTTCCGCAAGTCCTATGGCTCTACCTTCAGGATAGGCTTCTAATTCAATGTCTATCCAAATAGATGGAGTAGCTAGCTCCACATTTCCCTCCTGCAGAAAATAAGTAGAAAACTGGATAAAATGTGTGAAACAAAGGTTTAAGGCATTGGACAATAAGCATCACAGGACTGTGGTCTCAGGGAGAAACAAATTAAGTGAGTCCTATGATGACCTTGGGTTTCTGTCTAGAGGCAATTTCTGAGGGCAGTATAGGGAGGGGGAACCCAAGCAGACTCTGGTGTCTACTGACCCGCAGAGACAGAGGTCAGAGTTCAGGGAGGCTGGAATTTGTGGAACAGATTTTTTCCCAGGAGGAGAGAGCCATGCAGTTCTCAACAAGTCCCAGAAACCTACAACGGAATGTTCTTGAGTCTTTGGTTGAATGCGAAGCTGGAGGTGTGTAGGGTGAGACTCCATGAGGCTGAGAAAAGAATATCCACCAGGGAGAGAACAACTCCCAGAAAGTCGTACATGAATTCCCAGAGCTCACACAGGGCTGGGAAATGTTTAGGTTCTGATCAGCCAGTGAGGAGAGTCCTCACTGAATATTTGGGGCATTCAGTAGACACTCCAGAAAGATTACTCCTTTGTAATAGGGCTAAAATATCTCTAGAGTAAAGACCTTTCTGGATCTGCCCTACAAAACTTTAAAAACAAGCCTCAAGAGGATCAAGCTGATCCACAACTTAGCTGCCTGGCAAGATGAAACCCAGCAAAGGAGGATAAAAAGCTGGCATCTCAGCAATGTAACATCCACAATATATCCGGCATCCAAAAGATTATTGAGCAAGAAAGACGTAGAAAATGTGACCTGTAGACAGGAGAAAAATCAGTCAATAAAAACAGACCCACAAATGACAGAGATGATGGCAGAGAAAGACTTCTAAAAATTCCTTATAGCTAAGTACAAGGATTAAAAAAAATATATGAGTATAATAAGGAGAGAAATGGAAGATGCAAATGAGGACCAACTAGCATGCCTGGAGCTGGAAAATACATGATCAGAAATGAAAAGTTCCTGAATGGCCTAAAAGAAGATTAAAAAGTCAGTGGAGGGGCACCTGGCTGGCTCAGGTCAGTCAGTAGAGCATGTGACTCTTGATCTTGGGGTTGTAACTTTGAGCCCCATGTTGGGTGTAGAGATTCCTGAAAAATAACATATTTAAAAGAAAAATCAGTGGACTTGAAGATATACCAGTCACAACAACTGAAACGGAAGGACAGAGAGAAAAAGGCTGGAAAAAGAAAATGAACAGAGTCCTAGTGCCTGTGGTTCAGTATCAAGTGGTCTAACACACATGTAATTGAAATCCCAGAAGTGGGGCTCAGAAAAAAAATATTTAAAGAAACAAAAGTTGATGGGGCACCTGGGTGGCTCAGTCAGTTGAGTGGCCAACTTTGACTCAGGTCATGATCTCACGGTTCGGGAGTTCTAGCCTCACATTGGGCTTGTTGCTGTCAGTCTGTCACTGCAGAACCAGCTTCAGATCCTCTATCCCTCTCTCTCTTCCCTGCCCCCACTTGTGCTCCCCCAAACCGAAAATAAAAATAAATATTAAAAAAAAAAGAAATAAGAGTTGAAAAATTTCCAAATTTTGATCAAAGCTATACACCCTCAAATCTAAGAAGCTCAATCAGCCCTAAGAAGGATAAAAGAAAAATCCTACTAAGACACATCATGATCAAATTGATGAAATCCGGTGATGAAGAGAAAAAAATTTAAAGGTATATAGTGGGAAAAAGACAAATTAAATTTAGAGAAAAATAAAGAGAATAATGAATTTGAGTCTCAACTGAAATGGGCCGTAAGAATAAAATGCACTCAATTCATTATAAAAAATGGAAAATATAATCTCATTCATAATTTTTTATGTTGATTACATGCTGAAATGATAATATTTTGGAGATATTGGGTTAAATAAAAATTATTATATTATTTTATTTATTTTTATTTATTATTATTATTTTATTTTTTAAAAATATAATTTATTGTCACATTGGCTTACATACGACGCCCAGTGCTCATCCCAACAAGTGCCCTCCTCAATGCCCATCACCCACTTTCCCCTCTCCCCCATCTACCTTCAGTTTGTTCTCTGTATTTAAGTTTCTTATGGTTTGCTTCCCTCCCTCTCTATTTGTAACTATTTTTCCCCCTTCCCTATGGTCTTCTGTTAAGTTTCTCAAGATCCACATATGAGTGAAAATATATGATAACTGTCTTTTTCTGACTTATTTCACTTAGCATAATACCTCCAGTTCCATCCATGTTGCTGCAAATGGCATGATTTCATTCTTTCTCATTGCCAAGTAGTATTCCATTGTATGTATAAACCACTTCTTCTTTATCCATTCATCAGTTGATGGACATTTAGTCTCTTTCCATAATTTGGGTATTGTTGAAAGTGCTGCTAGAAACATTGGGGTACATGTGCCCCAGTGCATCAGCACTCCTGTATCCCTTGGGTAAATTCCTAGCAGTGCTATTTCTGGGTCATAGGGTATTTCTGTTTTTAATTTTTTGAGGAACCTCCACACTGTTTTCCAGAGCGGCTGCACTAGTTTGCATTCCCACCAACAGTGCAAGAGAGTTCCGGTTTCTCCACATCCTCACCAACATCTATAGTTTCCTGATTTGTTCACTTTAGCCACTCTGACAGGTGTGAGGTGGTATCTCAGTGTGGCTTTGATTTGTATTTCCCTGATAAGGAGTGACATTGAGCAGTGTTTCATGTGTCTGCTGGCCACCTGGATGTCTTCTTTGGAAAAGTGTCTATTCATGTCTTCTGCCCATTTCTTCACTGGATTATTTGTTTTTAGGGTGTGGAGTTTGGTGAGTTCTTTATAGATACTAACACTTTATCTGATACGTCATTTGCAAATATCTTCTCCCATTCCATCGGTTGCCTTTTAGTTTTGTTGATTGTTTCCTTTGCAGTGGAGAAGCTTTTTATCTTGATGAGGTCTCAATAGTTCATTGCTGCTTTTAATTCCCTTGCCTTTGGAGATGTGTCGAGTAAGAAATTGCTGCGGCTGAGGTCAAAGAGGTTGTTGCCTGTTTTCTCCTCTAGGGTTTTGATGGTTTCCTGTCTCACATTTAGGTCTTTCATCCATTTTGAGTTTATTTTTGTGTATAGTGTAAGAGGTGGTCTAGTTTCATTCTTCTGCATGTTGGTGTCCAGTTCTCCCAGCAGCATTTGCTAAAGAGACTTTTTTCCATTGGATACTCTCCTGCTTTGTCAAAAATTAGTTGGCCATACATTTGTGGGCCCAATTCTGGGTTCTCTATTCTGTTCCATCAGTCCATGTGTCTGTTTTTGTGCCAATACCATACCATCTTGATGATTACAGTTTTGTAGCAGAGGCTAAAGTCTGGGATTGCGATGCCTCCTGCTTTGGTTTTCTTCTTCAGTATTACTTTGGCTCTTCGGGGTCTTTTGTGGTTCCACACAAATTTTAGGACTGTTTGTTCTAGCTTTGCGAAGACTGCCGGTGAAATTTTGATTGGTATTGCATTGAATGTGTAGATTGCTTTGGGTAGTATTGACATTTTAACAACATTTATTTTCCAATCCATGAGCATGGAATGCTTTTCCATTTCCTTGCGTCTTCTTCAGTTTCCTTTATAAGCTTTCTCTAGTTTTCAGCATATAGATCTTTTACCTCTTCGGTTAGGTTTATTCCTAGGTATTTTATGATTCTTGGTGCAATTGTGAATGGGATCAGTTTCTTTATTTGTCCTTCTGTTGCTTCACTATTGGTGTATAAAAATGCAACCAATTTCTGCACATTGATTTTGTACCCTGCAAGTTTGGTGAATTCATGTATCAGTATTGGAGATACCAGATTAAATAAAATATTATTATTTTTTTAATGTTTGTTTATTTTTGAGAGAGAAAGAAACAGAGCATGAACAGGGGAGGGGCAAAGAGAGAGGGAGCCACAGAATCCGAAGCAGGCTCCAGGCTCTGAGCTGTCAGCACAGAGCCAGACGTGGGGCTCAAACTCACAAACTGTAAGATCGTGATCTGAGCTGAAGTCGGATGCTTAACCAACTGAGCCACCCAGGCACCCCAAAAACTGGTGGGTTTTTGTTATTGCTGTTGCTTTGTTTTTAAAGAGTGATAGGGTTGTTATGGTCTAAGTGTTGGTGTCCCCCTGCAATTCATGTTGAAATCCTAACCCCCAGCGCGATGGTGTTAGGAGGTGGGGCCTTTCTGAGGTGATTAGGTCTTGAGGGGGGAACCCTCAGGCATGGGAACTGGTGGCCTTATAAAAGAAGCCCCAGAGAGCTCCCTCCACCCTTCCACTACGTGAGGACCACAGTGAGAAGATAAGACAGTGCCTGGGTGGTTCAGTCGGTTAAGCATCCAAGTCTTGATTCTGAGGTCATGATCTCACGGTTCACGATATAGAGCCCTGCGTTGAGCTCTGTGCTGACAGCGTAGAGCCTACTTGGAATTCTTTCTATCCCTCCCTCTTTCTTTCTCTGTCCCTCCTTCGTGGGTGGGCACGCTCTCACGCTCTGTCCCTCCCCTGCGCTGTCTCTGAAAATCAGTAAACATTAAAAAAAAAAAAAAAAAAAAAAAAGGAGAATTAGTGCCATAACCATCTCTTTTGGGCCTGCAGGTTCTTCCAGTCTAAGGCACAGAAATGGCCCCACGACTCCTCGGCCCGCCTCCCGTGGTGCGCTCTGAGGAACCCGCTCCCTGCGCTGAAGGGGCGCAGGTCTGGATTGGAAATAGACACACTCTTGAGCACTGCCGGCCGCCGGATGAGGGACGCTCTGGGGCCACAGGGGACGAGGTTGGAGGAGTCTTCAGGGGGAGCCCTCTAAGCGGGGTCTGCAGCAAGAACAGGTGTTTGCCAGGGTGGAAGGAGGTGGGCGAAGCGAATGAGGGCTAGAGGTAAAGCACGAGGAAAGGTAGTAAGACGAATTAAGAAAGAAGAAGAAGGGCTGTCAAACGGCTGGAGCCCTGGGAGCGTGAGCGCGAGGACCAGCGTGTGACGCGCCGGACTGGGCAGCGCGTTGAAACAGTCCTAGGGTCGGGATGCATCTCCCAGCCACCGGGGAAAGCACTACCCTGCGCTAACTCCCAGATCACATCCAGGGAGGGCAGCCGGCAACGCCCGCGGGAATGGAGGGAGGCTGTGCCCCCCAGGTAGGGACCTCGGGGTCCCGGTACCCGAAGTCCAGGGAAGCCGCGACTTTGGGCAGAACCATTCTCCGGAGGTGGAGAGGAGAGTAGAAACCCTGCACTCGGAACCAAGCCCATGGAACCGGCCGGAACCGCCATTCGACTCTCTCCTTGTTCTGATTTTTTGCGCTCTGCTCCACCACCTCCGTCCCCTCGCGCGCGACTCCCAGTCCCGGGCACCACTGGTTGCTCCCTGGCTGCCCCCTCCCGCGCGTGGTACGGGCCGGCGGGCGAGCGCTCCAGGCGCAGGTTATAAAGGCGGGGCTGCGGCAGCAGACTGCGGACTCAAGATGCGCCCGAAAGAGCCCGGGCAAGGCCTCGTGGGGCAGCGCTTCAGAACCCGGGCTCCAGCGGGAGTCACCCCCGCACCCCCACCCGCAGCCCATTCCGCTCCAGAGCCCTCAGCGCAGCCTGCACTCGCCCCTGCGCAGGCACTGACTGAAGGACCGCGAACGGGATCCAGATCCCCATCCGTCTCGGGACCCGCCCCCGCCGGAGCTCGCCCGACCTCCAAGGCTGGATCCCCGACAGGAACACCGCGCGCGTCCGCATTCGCCGCCGCCCAGCGGAATGCCCAGTTTGGGCCCGGCAACTCTGACGCGCAGTGGACTCGCTTCATATTCCGAGGGCCCTTTGGTCCCCGGGCCACTGGCCTGGGGACTGAGAAGGCGGCGGGCATCTGGAAGACGCCGGCCGCCTACATCGGACGGCGGCCTGGGGTGTCGGGCCCCGAGCACGCCGCCTTTATTCGGGAGCTGGAGGAAGGTAAACCGGGTCCCCGGGACCCCAGAGCGGGTGGGACCTGGGTATTTCCAGGCAGAAGGGGGGGGGGGGCGTCGGTTCCAGGCGCCCCGCCCCCTCTGGCACTCAGTCTCACCCTTCCACCCACTTGCGTTGTCACTGCGGTGCCTGTTCGGACGCCTCTTGCCCTTCTTCTCCAACCTTCTGTCGTCCCCTGATTGCTGTCGGAGGGTCAGGTCGGCGCACCCGCGCGCTCGTCCGCCCGGCTCTGCGCGTCTGTTGCTCCCCAGATCTGCGCACTCTCACGGTCCCCCCTGCCCCGCCCCACTCAGTCAACCGCAATTCCAGGAGAGGGGCGGGGGGCTGCGGGAGGGCGCTGCCAGGCTCGCTCTGAGCGTGTGCTCGCCCGCCGCACCAAGCTGGGGAGGTGGGTGGGCGGAGGTGGGTGGGAAGGTTTTGGCAACCTTTTGGCTGCGGGTGTCGAAGCCCGGCTTTTCCCAGACTCGGGGTGGGCGGGGCCTCAGGTTTCTTCCCCTTGTACCTCTCCTGGGTCGCGGGAGATCTCTGGATTAGGTCTAGAGGCTCAGGAGCTCCTACTGCAGGCTGGAAAAGTCTCTCCCGCCTCTCCACACGCAACAGGTGCAGGGTGGGTGACTGCGTCTGTTTTATGACCCGTGAGGCTCCAGTCGGCCCGAGAGCGCCCTCCGGGTAAGAGGTGATGAGTCAGTCTGGGGCTGTACTTTCGCTAGCCTCCTGCATTCCCCTGGTACCAGGGACTCGGGCGTCCTGAGAACTCATTTCCACCTGAGCTTGGAGGACTGTGATCCCTTGACCTCACCCAGGCCCCTCCAGGGCACAAAAGAGCCCATTTGGCCCTGGGAGCAGGGGAAAGGAGTGCTGGGTACTGGGGGTGTCTGGAGAGAATAGTGGGGGCAGGAAGGGAGCTCTCTTGTCGCTGACTCTTGTTGTTGAGGGAGAACTGAGGATCGGGCAGGAAACAGTGGGATGTGGGGTAGCGTATGTCCTCCCTTTTCCCACCTTGGCCTCCACTCCTGCTTTTGCAGCGCTGTGCCCCGACCAACCCCCACCAGCCGAGATCACCCAAGAAGATGTCAAAGTGATGTTAAATTTGCTAGAGAAGCTGTGTACTGCTTTCCCTGTCCGGCCCAGCCTGAGCCTTAGCCAGGCCTCTGTTTTCATTCTCCCCTGGAGGGGTAGGAGTCTTGTCTTTTTCCTGCCTGATTATTTCTCTGGGAGCCGAGCCAGGGGTCCCTCTTATGGAAGGCAGGTATATGCCGGATATCCAGGCCAGAATTGCTTGTAGAGCCATCTGGTCTGATGTGCTCTTCTCCATAAGGGGAAGCTGAGTCAGGCCCCACAGTGTGTCGATGGCAGACTTTTTTCTAGTACCCTGGAAAACTAGGGTGTGGGGAAGGTTTCCCCTAGTGGCCTAGCTTCCCTTTGACCCCTGTGTACTCCCTTGCTTCTCCCACCTGTCTGGGAGAGCCCAGAAAACAGGAACGTATTCCCCGTGGATGGGGGTCCCTCTGCAGAGAGAGCGGGACCTAAATACTGTGGCTCGCATTGGCCAGTCCCTGGTGAGACAGAACAGTGTTCTGATGGGGGAGCACAGCAAACTGGAAGCCATGCTGGGCTCAGCCAGGGAGGACGTAACCGGGCAGGGAGGAGGGGAGGGAGTGTGCCATCTCAGACCTACCTATAGCACCCCCACCCCGCCCCGTGCCTGGACCTGTGCTCGCCCCTGCCTGCGTTCCGACGGGGCACCTCTCCCTGACTGCCAGATTTTACACCTCAGATACCAGGTGAGCTTGAGAGATGACCTCCTTCAGCTCTGCTCAGACTCTGAGGAGGAGGAGGAGGAAGAGGAGCAGCACTATCATTCCTATGGAGCCCCTGAGCCGTGAGTGTCCTGCCTTTTCACCTGGGCAGCCCCTTCTCTGTGCCTCAGTTTCCCTGTGTGCAAACAGGAACACTGATGGTGCACCTGCCGGCAGGGCTGCTGGGACTAATGGAGACCGCCACACTGAGCCCAGGTGGGCAGCCCCCGGGTGGGCTGGGACCTGGGTCCCCCACCCCCTGGCTTCTGTGGCTCTCACCCCTAGGACTTGTCTGCGGGAGACGGAGGTCCTGCACGACTGCCCGCAGCTGGAAGCCCTGCAGGAGCAGCTGAGGCTGCTGGAGGAGGAGAACGAGCAGCTGAGCAGGAGTTGAGCAGGTGGACAGAGGGCACATCCGTGGCCAGGGGGTGTTGACTCCCCTGCCCCTGCCTCTCTCCCTCCCTCCAGGCCTCTCAGCTCTACCCCCTTGATTGTGTGGAGCAGTTTTGTACGTGAAGTTGTAACTTGGGGTGGGGGGAAGAACTCAGAACTCGGAGTTTGGAGACCTGAGTTCGAGTCCCCACTCTGGCATTTCTTAGCGGTGTGAGCTTGGACGGTGTTCCTTGACCCGCTGAACCTCCGTCGTTAGCATGGGGAGGAGTACTCTCAGCCCTGTGGACCCTTCCAGAGGCACAGCTGAGGAAGTGCTTTCTGCACCCTGTAAAATGCTGTACAGAAGCCCCAGGGTCCCTCTAAGCCTGTGGCCTTTTGTTATTTGGGGCACAGGAAGAAGGGGCCTGGAAGCAAGGAAGGGAAGGAGCCGGGAACTGCCAGAGACCAGGCGCTGAGGCACCGGGGCCAGGCCAGGGGCTGTGCTGCTACTGTGTGTTTATGAAGAAGAGGGAGGCATAGCGTTGGTCCCTGGGGAGCTCAGGTCTGGCTGTGAGCCGCAGACACAAGATGGCTGAACTCATGCTGTTCCCCTCCCCCCGGGCCTGACCTTCCTTCCCCCTGGGTTCCTCAGCTCCCCCGTTGGCCCACGGGTCCCCAGGTCCCTGGCATGGGAACTGGTCCCTAAGTTCTGTTGCTTCCACCTCCTCAGAGAGGCTCAAGTGTCTTTTCTCCTCCTCACCTCCCTGACTCTAGCCCAGGCCCCCCGTCTTAACCGGTCTCCCTGCCTGGATTGCTGCCCTTCCGGGTCATTCTGCACACAGCCCAAATAAGTTTCCTAAAACCAAATCTGACCACGTCGTCCTCTGCCTAAAACCCCAAGTTTCCCATTGGCCAAAGGGTAACCTCAACCCCCACCCCAGCCCCAGCGTCAGAGCCCTCCCAGTGTCTTGTGATTGCCTCCAGGCCTCTCCACCCCCTGTCTGGGCCTTGTTTGCCATTCTGTGCCTGGCGGAGCCCCGCTTGCCCCGCAGAGGCAGACCTCGTAAGGCAGGACAGGGTGTCACAGCTGAGACCCCCAGCGCGCCCATTGCACTCGCTTCATCGGAGCCCAGCCTATGCACTGGCAGGATTTCCTCACCCATCACTTTCCCCACTAGACTTGAGCCCCGTGTGTGCTGGGACCAGGCCTGGCAGACTGGTCACCCAGGGCCTTGCTCCGTGTCAGTTAACTAACATTTACGGAAAGGAGACCAAGTGAGGAAGGCGAATCCTGCAAAGGTGGACACCCCCCCCCCCACTCCCCTCAGGAGCTGAGGGGCGGGGTGGACAGAGGCAGTGGGAGGACCAGACTGGTCCCCGAAGGCCAAGGGGACCGGAGCCGAGCTTCTGTCCCTACATGTCACCAGCCGAGGCCAGCCAGCAGATGGCTGAGCTGTTAGAGGTGCTGGTGCTCAGGAGGGAGGCCCAGGACCAGTAGCAGAGGGAGGTCACCCAGCTGCGGGCCCAGGTCCTGAAGCTGCAGCAACGCTGCCAGTCGGTGTGTCCGGGTGTGCCCAGGGCTCCCTCTTGTCATGGCCCCGCCACACCCAAGCCCCCTCCTCCCTGTCCTCACCTCATGGGGCTTTTGGCTCGGCCAGGCCCCAGACCCCTCTCTGCGTCAGAGTCCGAGTTGGAGGGGATCTCAGAGAGCCCTCATTCTGCCCCCTCCTTGTCCCAGGGAGGGGACCAAGTCCCAGAGAGGGTCACAGCGTGTTCCAGGAACCAGGCCGCATGACTCTCCTGCCTTACGTGGCCTCACTCTACGTGACTTCTTACTTAAAGGGCTGCCAAAGCCTCACCCATGTGCCTGGGAAGACCTGTCGGAAGTGGTGGGGAGGCCTGGGGGGAGGGGTGCTTACCAGTCTTGGGTCCTTCCAGCATGGGGCTGAGACTGAGAAGTTGCAGCAGCAGCTGGCTTCGGAGAGAGTAATCCAGATGCGGCTCCAGCATGAGGTGAAACTGTCCTTGGCTCCTGCCCCTGCCCTCGAGAGACCGTGACCCAGAGCAGGGAGCTCGGGGCCCTTGGTCGGCTGCCTGACTTTCCTGGGAGGACAAGCTCCTTGAGCCAGGACTGGGTCTGTCCCTTTGCACACCCTCAGCGTCTGGCATGGGGCCTAGCAGGTGGTGTCTGAGTGGAGTAGAGTCCAGGGACCTATCTGGGGGCACCCTGTGTCAGAGTCTGGGCCTCTCGCCTCTTAGCCCCCTGGGGAAAGGGCGGGCTGGGTGAGCCTGGGTCCCAACAGAATCTGCAAGTGGCTTCCCAGCTGCAGGACCTACGGGAGAAGTACACGGAGCGTGGGGGCATGCCGACCCAGGCTCAGGAGGAGGTGAAGACCCTCCGCCAGCAAGCGCCGGGGTCCACTGATCCTGTCACCCGCCTCACACACGCCGTACCTCTGGTGAGGACCCCCGGCTGCCCGCTTTTGCCTGTGTGCTTGTGCCTCAGCCCCGCTGGCTGATTTCCTTTCTGTGCCTGGGAGTAGGGGCTGGAGTTCTGTGGGGATCCCCTGGTAATACCCCTTCTCCACCACAGGAGGCCCTTCCTGGTTTTCAGGAGGCCCTGGCTGAGGAGCTCAGAAGGTCTATAAGGATTATCTCGGACCCTGTGTTTTTTATGGAAAGGTGCGGTGCTGGGACCCCCAGGCCCTTGCCTGACCCACACTCACTTTCCCAGAGTGGGGAGGGGGTTTGCTTCTGACCTTCCTTCACTCCTGGCGCCCCTCTTTCGCTGCCCCAGCCCCTCCCCCGCCCCACCCTTTTCTCCGTCCCCATGTCTGGGCCCGTCATTTCTCCCCAGGACTTTTTCACATGTTGGGGCCCGCAGGGACTTTGCGGTTTCAGCTAATGTTGCCTTGGGACAGTGAAAGCCCTTTTCTCTGTTGAAGGAATCATGGGAAGACTGAGAAGGAGGAGATGTCACACCTGGGGTAAGCTGGCTAGGGGCTCTCCCATCAACCACCCTCACTTTTCAGCAGTCAGACAACCACCTGCAATCCTGCCGCCCTAGAGAAGGCCTTATGCTCTGGGCTGGCTGGGTTGAGTTGTTCTGGAAGGGGCTGCTCCCTTTTCTTTCAAATCTTGCCCCATAGGTGGTCATCTGATTTAGGCTGTTCCAGGTGGGAACCGAAGCCTTTCCTTCACCTTGACAGAGGCTGAGAGTGAAGGAGCACTGGCCTGGGAGCTGGAAACATTTGGGACCGAGTCCCAACTTGGTCCCTTTATTGGCTGTGTCCTTGGCCAATGGCTTGAACTGTCTGAGCCTTACTAAAATGGATTTGTTCCTATGGCAACTAGCTGTGGGATGGGCTGTAAAGGTTAAATCACGGAGGGGAGCAGAAGGAATATTATTATCCTTGCCGGTCTGTTCTGTGCAGCAGGGTGGGGGTACTAGGAGAAAGCAGGGTTTGTGCAGTGTTTGGTGACCCTCCTTCCTACCTGGTGCCTGGGCTGGGTGTTTGAAGCCTTGAGGCGGGTACCCAGCTCCCTTTTCCCCTAGTTGGGACAGAACTGAGGAGTAGCCATTGGATCTATGTGTAGACTGGGGCAGAGAGCACGAGAGCTCCTCAACCCTGGTGGCTGGAGATGTCCTAGGAGCAGGTGGAAGGGGGGCGCTGGGGGCTCTGCCTGGGATTGGCCTTCAGGGGCACAGAAAGACTTTCCTGTCTCCCTGCCCAGATACAGGCTGTGCTGCAGCGAGGTGCGAGAGCAAGACTGGGGCTTAGAGGCTGAGAAGGGGTTACTGACAGCAGAGGATTTTGTGGCGGAAGATTTTGTGCCTGTGGAGGAATTGGTGCCTGAGGAGGAACTGGTGGCCACAGAAGAGGTGGCGTCAGCTGAGGAGGGGGCAACAGAAGAGGTAGAGCTGGTGTCTGAAGGGGCCGAGGCCTGGGAGGAGGTGGACCCAGAGCTGGATGAGGCAACGCAGGGGAACGTAGTGACCTCGGTGCTGGAGGCTAGCGGCTTGGGCCCCTCTCGCCTAAACATGAAGCGTGTCTTCCAGCAACTGGCTAACTGGCTGGATGCGCATTATAGTCGGCAGCTGAGGCCGAAGATGCTCCAGAAAGGTGAGTGCTCCCACAGGGGCCTCCCTCTGGCCAGCCAGACCAGCTACAGATCATCAATGAAAGGTGAGGGTAGGTGAGCCCCCCAAATGCTCACTTACCCCAGCTTGGCCTCACCCAGTGTGATGATTTGAATGGAATTTGCATATCATTTGGATAGGCACCTCCAGGTTCCTTCAGTGGGAACTATGGCCCCAGGGCTCATTTATGTGGAATTTGCTTAGGATTCCAGATCTCTACCCCTTTTTCTCCTGGGGGTCTGGGCTGAAAGTCATGACCAGGACTGCAGCCCCCTACTGTGCCTCTGCTTCCCGTCTCTGCTGTCCCCTTCTCCCTGTCTCCCACTCTGCCACCCGATCCCCGAGGCTTCCCAGCCCTGCAGTAGTGACAGCAACAGGTACAGGGAGCGGATCAGAGCAGCAGCCCAGGGTGCTGACCCAGCCCTTTCAGAGGCTGGAGGAGGACTGGGCCAACCATCCTCCCAGGGCCTGGGAGGAAGAGGGGTGTTCTGGGGCCACCCAGGCCACTGGGACAAAGGTCTCTGCCAGCAAGGGTCGCAGCTGGACCAGCCCCCTGGATGAGTCTGAAGATGGGCTAGGTCTCCTCCAGGGTGCCGGGGGGTGGGTCAGGGTCTCCTTTCCCCAGCTGGAAGCCCCAAAGCTTGGGGAGCTGCACCTGCTGAGTGTGAGCCCTGCCTTCAAGGAGCTCACAGAGACACCAAAGGTGATTTAGTGACTGGCATTGTTTCCTTTAGTCCTCGCACCCCTGAAGGTAGCTGTTACCAGCCCTTTGTTAGGTGAGAAAACTGAGGTTTGGAGAACTTAAGTAAGAACTTAAGATCATTTAAGAACTTAAGAACTTAAGATCACTTAGCTGGGGTGGGTCTGAGCCTGTTCTCCTCACTGCTATGCCAGAATGACTTTTCCTGGCCTGTCCCTCCCCTCTGACCCTGTCCTGGTGCCTGCCTGGCCTGCTCATCAGCCGTGAAATTTGTAGCCTCACCGGCATGGGTGGGCTGCCCCCACTCCAGTGGCCGCTTGGTCACTGCTGGGCAGCCTCATCAGGGTCACCGTGTAAGGTTGTGCAGTTTGGAAACTGAACGGTGACCTCTTTGGCCAGCCAGTGGGCAGCCTGTAAAACTATCAATCGCGGCTGTCTTTCTGATACAGCGACAAGGCCTCGGCCCCTGCCTGCTGTCCAAGCCCTCAGTTTACCCCTCCCTTCTCTTCCAGGCTTTGCTGGTTCCCAGCAGCCTGCAGAGGCCCCACAGACAGCCTGAGGCCCCTCCTTCAGCTGCTTGGCCAAGTCCCACCTACCCCAGACCCTCCTTCCCATCCTCCCAAACAGGACCCCCCTGTCTGTCACTGGCCTGCCTTCTGTCCCCATGAACCTGGGCTGGGGCTTGAGGACCCAAGCCTCGACCCTTTGCAGCTGGTGCAAAAGCTAGTTCAGGTTGCTGGGCCTGGGGTCACATGGTAGTCCAGGGGATGGGGGTGCCTGAGGCGAGGTCTGTCTGCTGCCAGACCTGGCTTTGAGCTGGGGGTGGGGCTCAGACACTGGTGTAGGAAGGTGTTCTGACTACCTTTCTAACGACAGGCCCTTGAGCCTCAAGTTAAAGGTGGCCCCTGAGTCCTTGCTGACTTTTAGGGACCTGGCCTTCTTCCTCCATTCTTGGTCCTTTCTTCTCAGTCCCTAACTACTGTTGGTAACCAAGAGTATCTCTGTGTGTGGGTGAGGGGTCCCTCCGCCCACTGGGGGCCTCCTCCCGCCCCGCCCCCATCTCCCTGCCTGTGGCCCATGTGTCCAGGCTCCCTGCCCATTGCTCCTTCCCCCTGGTCCTCCCCTCAGTCCTCTGTGCCTCTCCTTTCTTCATTCTAGATGTTCTGCCCTTTCCCACTCTTTACTCCTAAACAGCTGGAGTCTGGGGCTCCCCCACCTCCTGCCCACTTCAGTCTGGCTCTGTTCCTGCTGTGTTGCTCACTCTCCTGTTGCTCACTTGTCAGCCTGTGCACCTGCTGGTGCAGGAAATAAAGGACCTGTGCACTACCTGGCCCGGACTCCAGTGTCTTTCTCTGGGAGCATGTGTGCATGTATGTGTGCCCCTGCATGCAGCTTTGCTGGGGCAAAGTTGTAGAAAGAGGATGGGCTCCAATACTGAATCATGTGCCATGGACTTTTGTTAAATGCATTACTTAGTCATATCAACAACCCCTGGGGGGTGGTGGGTGATCTGGTAAATGGTTATTAGAGGATGAAACAGGCCCCGGTGGGTCTAACAGCTAGTTGCAGAACTGGGATGTGAACGCAGGCCCTCAGGCCTCTGGAGCTCATGCTCAGACAGGCTCCTTTCCCTGTTTTTCTGCTCCAGGGACTCTGGCCCAGTGCCCTGCCTGTGAGGGGAAAGGCACGGGCGAGAATCACCCACTGTCTTAGGTAAACGTCCCTCAGACCTGGAATCAGACCTGGAGCAGCATTTGAAAACAAGTAGTTTGTTTGGGAGATGATCCAGGAATCACTCTTGGGGACAGTGGGGAATTGAGAACAGAAGGAAAGCTAATGAAAGGGAGTGCTAGGCACCGAGGCTAACCCTACAGGGATCTCTGGGAAGAAGTGTAGCCTTTTGCTACTCAGGTGTGGTCTGTGGACCAGCGTCACCCACATCTCCTGGAAGTTTGTCAGAAATGCAGATTCTTAGGTCCCACCCCAGACCCAAAGAGTCAGAATCTCCATGGTAACAAGGACCCCGGGGAAGGCACACGCATACTAAAGTTTGGGACCCACTGAGATGGACCCCACCCAAAGAGGGAGGACGCTGGGCATGCCTCGCCCAGCTGACATTTGTGTCTGGCAGTCTTGGGGGCATTAACATGTTGTGTTCTGTGCCCTGTACGTGGGAGAGGAAAGCCCCCTGGTACAAAATACCAGTGCTTTCAGTGGAATATGGACAGTACATGCTGGAGTGGATATATATTTTTAAGAGTTTATTTATTTATTTTGAGAGATAGCATGAGCAGGAGAGGGGCACAAGCAAGAGAGAGAGAGAGAGAGAATCCCAAAGCAGGTTCCATAATGTCAGCGCAGAGCCCAACATGGGGCTCGAACTCAACAATGTTGAGATCATGACCTGGGCCAAAATCAAGAGTCAGATGCTTAACCGACTGAGCCACCCAGGTGCCCCCGGAATGCATATTTTTAAATGGCCACGCTATATTTTTAAAATTTTTTTTGAAGTTTTTATTTTTGAGACAGAGAGAGAGCATGAACGGGGGAGGGTCAGAGAGAGAGGGAGGCACAGAATCTGAAGCAGGCTCCAGGCTCTGAGCTGTCAGCACAGAGCCCGACGTGGGGCTCGAACTCACGGACCGCGAGATAGTGACCTGAGCCCAAGTCGGACGCTTAACCGACTGAGCCACCCAGGCACCCCCCCGATGTGGGGTTTGAATTCACAAACTGTTAAGATCATGACCTGAGCCACAGTTGGATGGTCAACTGACTGAGCCACCCGGGAACCCCAAGGTTTTCCAGGTTTAAACAAAGTAGACCTCACCTTCCCCACTCTTGATAAAGAATGCTGGGAGGCAAAAAGACACTAAGACATTATGTGGAAGAAGATAGGGTCTAATTATACATAAAACTCATTATGGTACCCCCCCCAAAAAAAAAAAAGCCCAAGTCCTTAACACTAAATCCCTGGAAGAGAACATAGGAGTTCAAAATTCTTTTTTTTTCTTCTGTTTATTTACTTATTTTTGAGAGAGAGAGCATGAGCAGGGAAAGGGCAGAGAGAGAGGGAGACAGAGAATCCCAAGCAGGCTCCATGGTGTCAGCACAGAGCCCAATGCAGGGCTTGAATTCATGAACCATGAGATCATGACCTGAACTGAAACCAAGAGTCAGACACTTACCTGAACGGGGCACCCAGGCGCCCCAGGAATTCAAAATTCTTTTTTTTTAATGTTTATTTATTTTTGAGCGAGAGCGAGAGAGAGAGCAAGTGGGGGAGGGACAGAGAGAGGGACACACACACACACACACACACACACACACACACACAGAATCTGAAGCAGGCTCCAGGCTCCGAGCTGTCCGCACAGAGCCTGACAGGGGTGCTTGCTCGAATTCACAAGCAGCGAGATCATGACCTGAGGCGAAGTCAGGTGTTTAACGGACTGAGTCACGAGGGGCCCCTAGGGGTTCAAAATTCTTAAGGGAATCTTCTCAGATGTCCCATGCAAGGTGTCATGGTCTCTTGCCTTTCATTCTATGACTTAAAAAAAAAAAAAAGTTTATTTATTTATTTTTGAGAGAGAGAGAGAGAGAGAGGTAAAAAGAGAAATCCCAAGCATGCTCTGCACTGTCAGCATGGAGCCGGACCAGGGGCTTGAACCCACAAACCGTGCGATCATGACCTGAGCCGAAACTAGGAGCCAGGCGCTTGACTACTCGAGCCACCCAGATGCCTCTCATTCTAGGACTTTAACGGGGGAGACTTGCTGGGCTTCCAATTTCGGCTTCCTTTGTTATCTGCACTCTTACATTCAGATCTTGGGCTTGAGTTAATGGTTGGCTAACCTGCGCCTAACATTTTCTTCCTCCAGAGATTCTCTGATGATTAACGGTAGCCAATCAATGCCACGGCCAAAAGCACCCCCCCCCTTCTCTCTCCAGCGCTGGAGCAGTTGCATAAGCCAGTGCTCCTTCTTCCACGTGTGCCCCATCCTGATTCACCGGGATGAGAATTTGGTAGTGGTGTTGCCACAACACTCCAGCGGTTACCAGCACCCTGCAAAGGGGGCTGGCTAGTGAAGGATCACATTTTAGAATCCCAAGATGAGTGTGTTGTTTCCTAAAACCCTCTGTTTTCAGAGGAGGGCCCCTGACACACACCCCGCCCTGCCCCGAGGCAGACTTGGAGATAAGGATTTGAGTGTGAGTGGTTTATTTGGGTGGTGATCTCAAGTGGGACCACGAGGGTGTGAGATGGGGAAGGGATGCACGTGAACAAAGGAGAGCCTTGAGCTCGGTCCTGCAGGGGGATTCTGGAATTTGGGGAGACAGAATTATCCTGCCCAAGGGATGAGGGAACTAGGGTATTTATCCTCCAATCGAGGGTGCGTGTGGAAGGATGTTGCCCACGGGCTCAGAACAGTGAGGGGAATACGGGCGAAACGTCAACAACGCCCGTAGCAGCCACTCACCTGCCAATGTGACAGATTGGATAACCCCCTATTCTTGGAACGGGATACAGCAGAGAGGAGGGATGTGGGATCCACACTCTTACAGAGTCTCCCTTCTAAGTGGGGGAGGCGGACAATAAACTAACATACAAAACAATGACAGGATGTGACCTAGGGAGAAAAAGGGGAGCCAGCCAGGTTTATGCCTGGGAAAAGCCTTCCAGGCACAGGGAACAGAAAGGACGAAGGTTCTGAGCAGAAATGAGCTTGGTGCATTGTGTAAGGAAGGGAAAGGGAGAGAGGAGGAAGACCCTTGGCACCTGCCATGGGGACAGCAGGGCTGACCTAGGACTTCGACAAGGAGTTTAGGTTTGATTCTAAGTGCAGCAGGAGGCATTGGAAGGTGAAAACCTGGAGTGGCGCAGTTTGATTTCTCTTTTAGAAAGAGGACTCTGGTTGTGACCCTACCACTGTTTTCCACCTGCACGAGTAGATTCTCATTCAATGTTAGGCTCTGGGGATACCGAGAAGAATGAGTCATGGGTCCCCGTCCCCAAGAGTGTTCTCCGTTCTCTCTGTTACCTCAACCGTGTCTTCACCAACTCCCCTCTCCTGCCCCACACTTGACACAACGTGATCCATTGGAAGCTAGTTTATTTTGATTGGTTTTTCATGGGGCTGGGCTGGGCTGGGCTGGGAGAGGCTGGGCTCTGAAGCTCCGTTCTAGGGATGTTGGTCCCCGTCCTCTGCACTGCGGCGGCCGAAGTCCATCCATCCGTATGCTGCTTCTTCTTCCTCCAGCCACGGTCCCTGCTTCTTGGACAGGTCTGAGGGTCAGAGGTGGGAGAGGACGTGAGCATATGGGAAGGACATCTAAGCCACTAGAAACCAAGGCCAGGGCCAACCCTGGCTGGGTGAGGCAAGCAGGGATGGCCGTCACAGCTCCTACCTGCCACCAGCTGTGGGGGACCCTGGAGCCCTAGCTGCCGTCGGTGGTGAGAGGCCGGGCCCAGCCGGTTCAGCCAATGTGGTTCCAGGCCCCTGTTGGCCCCTGGACCCGAGGGTGCATCCTGCAGCTGGGAGCGGGGCTTCCAGGAAGCTTCAGAGAAGGCGGTCAGAGCCAGTGCCAAGATCAGCACGCACACACACAGTCGTTGCATCTTGTCTGCAAAGGAAAGAGGGGCGGGGCTGAAAGGTGGAGCCGGCTAGGCACCCAAAGGCAGGGGCCTGGGCCAGATGGACTCTAGGTGCCTCCCTGCTGGCAGGTGCAGCGCCGTGTGGGGCTGTGGGCTGGTCCTCAGTTCGCTTTTCCAGTTCCTGCCAGCTGCGCAACCCCTGCTCCCTGCAACTCCCAAGCCCTGCCCTTTTCCTCCTCACCCACCCTAATTACAACAGTGGCTTTTCTCCAAGGAATTTACAACTTAGAGCAACGGTTTCCAAACTTCTGCAGAATTTGAGGCCATGTGAGTGGTCCTGTGGATGTTTACATCTCATAATTTAAAGTGAACTTTCATGTTTTTATTAAAAGTTTTTTAATGTTTATTTATTTTTGGGGGGGGGGTGCGGAGGGGCAGAGAGAGAGAGAGGGAGACACAGAATCTGAAGCAGGCTCCAGGCTCTGAGCTGTCAGTATGGAGCCCGACGCAGGGCTCGAACTCATAAACCGTGAGATCATGACCTGAGCTGAATTCAGACGCTTAACCGACTGAGCCACCCAGGTGCCGCTAAACGTGTTTTTTTTGTTTTTGTTTTTGTTTTTTTAATTTTCGAGAGAGAGAAAGAGAGAACGAGCAGGGGAGAGGGACAGAGAGGGGGAGAGAGAGAGAATCTTCAGCAGGCTCCATGCTGAGGGTGGAGCCCAGTGCCGGGCTCCACACCACAACCCTGAGATCATGACCTGAGCCTAAATCCAGAGTCAGATGCTCAACCGACTGAGCCACCCAGGCACCCCTAAAGTGAACTTTTAAATAGTGATACCAAAGCGTGCGTTCCAGACAGCACGGTATGGTTATCTCTTTGGAGACCATCGGTGTATTCACTGTGTGGTCGGGTTCCACCGATTCTGTGCAGCCCTCGGAAGGAAAGTTCTCCTGCCATTTTTGCTTAAGAGGAATATCGTGTGATTGTAATTAAGCAGTTAAAAATTAAGCTGTTAAAAAAAGTTAAGGGGCGCCTGGGGGCTCACTTGGTTGAGCATCTGACTTTTGATTTTTTTTTTTTTAACGTTTATTTATTTTTGAGACAGAGAGAGACAGAGCATGAACGGGGGAGGGTCAGAGAGAGGGAGACACAGAATCTGAAACAGGCTCCAGGCTCTGAGCTGTCAGCACAGAGCCCGACGCGGGGCTCAAACTCACGGACCGCGGGGCTCGAACTCCCCGACCACGAGATCATGACCTGAGCCGAAGTCGGCCGCCCAACCGACTGAGCCACCCAGGCGCGCCCTGGCTTTTGATTTTTTTATGGTCTCATGGTTCATGGGTTCGAGCCCTGCATGGGGCTCTGTGCTGGTAGCACGGAGCCTGCTTGGGATTCTCTGTCTTCTCTCTCTCAGCCCCTCCCCCACTCAGGCTCTCTCTCTCTCTCTCTCTCTCTCTCTCTCTCGCTTGCGCTCTCTCTCTCTTTCTCTCAAAAATAAACTTAAAAAACCTTTGTAAAAAGTTAAGCAGTTACCACTTGCACCTGTGTGTCAGCATGACCTGAGTTGGGGGGGAAACTATCATACAGAAATAAACTGGATCCTCAAATGAGTCTAAAATTCACATCTAGGGGCACCTGGGTGGCTCAGTCAGTTAAGTGTCCCACTTTGGCTCAGGTCATGATCTCAGCGTTCGTGAGTTTAAGCCCTGCCTCAGGCTCTGTGCTGACAGCTCGGAGCCTGGAGCCTGCTTCGGATTCTGTCTCCTTCTCTCTCTGCCCCTTCCCTGCTCATGCTCGCTCTCTCTCAAAAATGACTAAACATTGAAAAATAAAATAAAAAAATGAAATTCACATCTAAAACTCTCTTCTTAGCATTTGTGTTCTTTCTGCCTCATTGTTCTGATTGGCTTCATCAGAAGTAAATTATAAAAATGTTACCCTCGAGGGATGCGTTTCTATGAATAAAATACTGCTTTTATCTGTTTGTCATCGTGGAGCTCTGTGTTAGATTTCCTTTGAAGGAGAAAGGGTTCTTGCTGCTAAAGAAGCAAGGTTAGCCACGTTATTGTCCAACATGGTAGCTACTAGCCACATATGGCTCTTTACATTTAAATTAATTAAAATTAAAAACTCCTTCTTTGAACTAGCCTCCTTTCTGGTGCACCTTTGGCTGGTGGGTACCACATTGGATGGTGCAGATACAATCTCCATCATCATGGGAAGTTCTTTCAGACAGTGCTGGTGCAGGAAAGAGCTTGAGATGGAACCCAGAAGCCCTGGGTTCCAGTTCCAGCCCTGCCCTATGATTGGTGTGACTTTGGCCAGTCACTTCTCCTTCTGGGCCTCAGTTTTTTCACCTGGAAATGGGAGAATAGCCTTTGTCCTTCTCACCTTGCAGGACTGGGGTGAGCATGGAGGCAGAGGGGCAGGGCAGGGCCCCAGTTGAAGCAGCAGGAGAGGAAAGGGCACTCCAGGGTGGGTTCTAGAGCTGAGACCTAGTCCGGCCCTGAGCTGAGAGGAGGGTGGTGGCCCTGGAGACACCGAGGCGTGAGCCTGGTCCTTTGGGGCAGGGAGACGTCCCATCAGCCCTCTCCCCGACTCTCTCCTCCCCTCCTGGGTGGTCTCACCTGCAGAGACTCTCCTCCCCCTCCTGGGTGCTCTCACCTGCAGACCGGGAGGTTGGTGATGCTATAGCCAGCCTGGTTCCTTTCCGTGCTTTGTGCTACTTGGTGCTCCAGCCCTACCTTTTAAAGCCCTCATGGCCCCTCCCAAACCCCCATGAGGTCAGCCTCCCCCGCAGCAAGACAAAAGGGGGTGGGCACAGGTACCTCGCCCCTGCCCTACCCCATCATTCAATCAGTCATCTCATGGGGGAAGGGAGGGGAGTTGACCTCCTAGCGGTGGGGGCAGGTGCAGGGTGCAGGCATTTCCTCAGCTGGGCATGAGGGCAGGCAGGAGACAGGCTCCCTGGGGTCGGGAGCAGTGCCCACTCCCCCCCGCCCCCGTGCCCAGTCCTTGGGGTCACAGTCCTGGTGTGCATCATCCCTCCGGTATGTCCAACTGGGGGGCAGATGAGACAGATGCCCCTAGTGACCTTGGATTCAGGGGAAGCGTATTTCTCCGTACATTGGTGTTTGAAGAGCAGGGAGTGTGTGGATGTCGGGTGATGTATTGATCCCCTGTCCCCCTGCCGGGCTCTGCAAACAGGACGTGAGGTAGTTATTGGGGGCAATGGGCCGTGGGCTGATGGCCCCGCGCTCTGCCTGGGGGCTGCATCCTGGTTGCCTCTTCACCTCCTTTGCCTGGAAAATCCTGAGTGTACCCCTCCCCCCCCCCCCCCCATTTGTGCCCTCTGTGCTGGTTGGATTCAGCTTGCAGCTCCTCTCAATCCCAGGTCTGCCCTTTATCCCCTGCCTCTTGGAAACCCCCTTCCCGGGGCAGTTGCTTTAGGCCCCTATACTTGGAGACTCCCTCCTTTCATTTTCAAGGGAAGATAGCAATCTGCATAATGCACTCACCACCTTTCAATATAAAAAGACATCTTTTTTTTTTTTAACGTTTATTTATTTTTGAGAGAGACAGAGACAGAATGTGAGTGGGTTAGGGGCAGACAGACTGGGAGACACAGAATCTGAAGCAGGCTCCAGGCTCTGAGCTGTCTGTACAGAGCCCGATGCGGGGCTCGAGCTCACAAGCTGTGAGATTATGACCTGAGCTGAAGTCAGACGTTCAACCGACCGAGCCACCCGGGCACCCCTAAAAATACATCTTTAAAAAAATTTTTTTAAAAATGTTTAGTTTTGAGAGAGACATAGAGAGAGTGCATGAGCAGTGGAGGGGGGCGGGAGGAGAGAGAGAGAGAGAGAGAGAGAGAGAGAGACAGAATCCAAAGCAGGCTCCAGGCTCTGAGCTGTCAGCACAGAGCCCGACATGGGGCTCGAACCCACAAACCTTGAGATCATGACCTGAACCGGAATCGGATGACTAACCAACTGAGCCACCCAGGTGTCCCTAAAAATACATCCTAAAGTGGTTAGCAAAGAGACTAAAGAGTTTGCCCAAGATATGCCAGAAAACCAAATAGTGTGCTTGTTGACTTATTTGATGAATTGCCACCTTGACCTGGTTTGGACAGATGTAAGTAGCTCTAGGCTGTTTTTGATTTTTCCACAGTTGGCATTAGAGATTTAGCTGTTGTTCATGCGTCATCATGGCCCCTCCTTTTCTGGAGGAGTTTTGATGCCCGTTGGGTCCTGGATAAGGGGCAGTGGTACCCACGCTCACAGCCAGCCTTGCTGAGAAATTAACAGGTGATGAAGCAGGCTGGGAGGTGTCCATGGCAACGAGCGAGCAGAATGTTCTGGTGAATAACCACTCTAATTCAGAGCAGGGCTCAGTGACTCAGCGGATGGAATAAGTGAAAATGACAAACCCAGTGCAGGTATTGGTGGCAATTAATCGAAACCAGAATCTTAGAGGCAGAGGGGCCTTTGAGGGGCCTTGGGAGACAGGGTGGCATGGGGAGCAGCTCTGTTCACACGAGAGAGGCATGGAGACATTCGTGTTGCCATGGTGACAAGAAATGAGAAGCTTTCCGCAGAGCCTTGGTTGCACCAGAACCCAAGACTTGTGCTGTGGAGGGGGTTATGCCCACCCCCCCTCCCTCCCCGGTTCTTCTTCACAGGCTGGTCACACCAGCTGGGGACAGCACCAAACAGATTTGTGTATCCCACTCAACAGGCGACTGCGGGCACTGGCGGGCAAGCAGGGGGGGCTCTGCCCCGAGTGGAGAGACAGCACTCCCCCCAGGGTGCTCATAATCACCAAACCGCATGTTCTGCCCTCCCGGGAATCATGTCCAATGGGAAAGAAAAGGGTTTCCTGGCCCCACCCTTTTCCAGATGTTGAGCTTTGGGCAGATCTCTCCTCCTCTGAGCTATTTTCTTCTCCAAGAAATGAGGAAAATAACTTGGGTGTGTGTGGGTGGGGGGGAGGAGTCTTGTGAAGGTGATGTGCAGAAAACAACATGCACAGTGCCTAGAACATCGTGAGTTTGTATCCTCTTCGGGCCTCAGTTAGCCTCATCTGCGAAATGGGAATCATTCATTCCTACCTCAGAGGGCTGCTGTGAAGGGGAGAGGTCACAAGGTCTGTGCACACACTTTGCACACATCACAGAGCTCCTCCTTTCCCCAGGCTTATGGAGGGTGATTCCCTAAAAAGCACCATGTGTGAATCTAAGGTTTTCCCTCCCGCTGGCTATGACTCAGAGGGACACTTGTCCTGGGCTGCACCCGCAGGAGGTGGCAGGGATGGAATCTGTGGAAGCTGGATCTCTCAGAGGCCAGCACCGACTGATGTATGGACGATTTTGGAACTGGTGAGGCCAGAGGGGACTCCTGGCTCCAACACTTTGACTAGCTGGGCGACCAGAAAATCCAGTTTCTGAGTCTACCAAATTGAAGACCATATCCCAGACCTTGGGGCCAGCTCCCTCCCTCTCCCTGTGGGCCCCGTCCTTGTTCTCACAAGAGTGACAATGCTGTGTGCTGGGCCGATAAGCTCTCTGCATGAATAAACGTAGTTGTTCTTCACCATGGTCCTTGGATGTAAGGACTAGTGTGTCCCTGTTCCACAGGTGAAGAAACCAAGGCTCAGCCAGGTGAAGCAATCCCTGTCTTGAGTTTACAGGACCAAGGAGATCTGGGCCTGAAATTCCTAGTTCTGGCATCTTTCTCCTCCCAGGAGGGGTGTGGAGGACAGAATAATCATCCCCCAAAGACGTCCACAGCCCGACTCCTGGGACCTGGGAATATATGAGGTTACATGGCAAAAGGACTTTGCAGATGTAATTATAGACTTTGAAGTAGGGAGCTTATCCTGGATTGTCTGGGTGGGCCCAATTTTTTTAAATTTATTTTTTTAAATGTTTACTTTTTTTGAGACAGAGACAGAGTGTGAGTAGGGGAGGGGCAGAGAGAGAGGGAGATAGAACTGAAGCACTCTCCAGGCTCTGAGCTGTCAGCACAGAGCCCGACACGGGGCTCAAACCACAAGATCGTGACCTGAGCCGGAGTCAGATGCTCAATCAACTGAGCCACCCAGGCGCCCCTGAGTGCGCCCAATTTAATCAGATAAGCCCTTAAAATGTTCTTTGGCTGGGGGCGCCTGGGTGGCTCAGTTGGTTGAGTGCCCATCCCACTCTTGACTTCAGCTCAGGTCATGATCTTACGGTTGTGAGATCCAACCTTGGGTCCGGCTCCTTGAGTTGAGCGCGTGGAGCCTGCTTGGGATTCTCTGTCCCTTTGCCCCTCCCCTGCTCACACACTCTCTCTTTCAAAATAGATAAACATAAAAAAAAATGTTCTCTGGCTCGAATGTCCTTTGCCTAAAGGCAGAAGTGATGCTGCTGAAGAATGAATCAGAGATTTGAGGACCCAGGAGGATTCTACCCACCCTCACCGGTTTGGAGGTGGGAGGGGGAGGGCAACAGGCCGAGAAGCGCAGGTGGCCTTAAGGAGCTGAGAGAGGCCCCCAGCCAAGGTCCTAGGACCGCAAAGGACTGAATTCAGCCAACAATCTGGAAGAGCTTGGAAACGGGTTCAAACCCAGAGCCTTCAGAACGGAGCGCAGCCCTGGTGACGCCTTCATTTCCCCCCGGGGCGCCCTGCTGTACCTGGGGCTTCTGACCTACTGAACCGTCAGAGAATGAATTGACATCGTCCTAAGCTTCTACAGTTTGTGGTAATTTACTGGGGCTGCAACAGCCCCCCCAATGCTAGGGGTTCCAGCATCACGAAGTTTTCTTTTGAAATCGTGAAGTAAGGTAAGAACTGGCCCGGTGTGAATTTGCATGTGATTTTTCAAATACAATGAAGTGGGACGTTTGTTAAAGTATTGGGCCATTCTTCTGTTCCATTTCCCTTCCAGGTGGTGAGCACCTGCCAGAAGCCAGGGCCAGGATGAGGCCCCAGGGGTAACAGGTGGATGTGATCGGCTCAGTCATGGCTTCCTGGCATTTAGATTTCAGGGTGGGGGCGCACACAAAATAGAATTAATAACAACAGCGGGGAGGACTATCCCTGGGGAGGGAGACTCCCCGGGGCAACTCTGCATGCCTGACCCCACTCTCCCCCCTGCCAGAGCCGGTCCTGGGAAATAGTACCGAGCAGCTGCAAACCGCTGTCAGAAGCCACCAGCCCCCCGGGGTTCCTCATTGGTTATTGATGGTGGGCGAGGGAGAGGCTGAGGATGCCTCAGCCACCTTGTCCCAGGCAATGGGGCCTCGGAGGGGTGAAGGTGTTGAGACAGTGACCCCCGGAGGCAGCCTGGGCATGCGTGGTCCCTCCTGGAGTGGGGGGCTGGGGAGGAACAAGTGGCTTCATGACGTCTGGCTGCTGTCCTTGGGTAGGAAGGTAGCAGGACCAGGCTGAGCTGGAGAGGGGGCCCGGGAGGAGCTCAGGGGCCAGGTGACTGCCCAGCTGCCTCGAGGGGAGAGCAGAGGGCACCCCCATACTCCAGCTTTGGCCTCCTCTCTCTGGCCCCCCTCTCCTTCCCATCTGATGCCCACCTGTGTCTTTGGAGCGGTGGCTCTCAACCCACACCTCACATTGGGATCGCCTGCCGAGCTCTAAGCCCACCCCTGTGCCCAGGGCACCAATGAGAAGTCTTCTCAAATCAGAAGCCGCGGTGAGACCCAGGCTGCGGCTGGTGTCTGTGTGCAGGACTAGTGTTTGTGTATTGTGGAAGGTCAGGACAAGGAGGCTTTGCGACCCTGGGTTGAATCCCAGCTTCGCCACTTCCTAGCTGTGATCTAAGGCAAGTCATGGACTTAGGATGTTCCCCATACCTTTCTGGGAGGGTCAAGGTGAGGGATAAATGAGACACCTGTAGCCTCCACTTGGTCTCTGATGCATGGTAAGTTCTATGTAAGGGTCTGCTATTATTATTGGTATATATTTTAAAGTTTTTATTTATTTATTTTGAGAGAGGGTGCATGGGAGCAGGGGAGGGGCAGAGAGAGAGAGAGAGAGGAGGGAGAGAATCCCAAGCAGGCTCTGCACTGTGAGTGCAAAGCCGGATGTGGGGCTTGAACTCACAAACCGTGAGACCATGACCTGAGCAGAAATCAAGAGTCAGAAACTGACTGAGCCACTCAGGCGCCTCTATTACTGGTATTTTCATCACCACAGCCTTACCTGCAACTTATCTGTGCTGTTACATCTTGCTGACTTCCAGAATATTCTACCCCCTTTTCCTTGATTATTTTTCTCTCCACTCTTCCCTGTAATAGTCCCTAGAGTCTCCCCTCACAGGTTAACGCTGCCTCTTCCAGGTTGGCCTCACCCTGGCTCCTCAGGTCCATCCACCTTCTGCTTCCCACAGCCCTGGGTCACATCCTGGCTACCCACCTCTGGGGACTGTTTTGCCTCCCATATCTTAACCATAACAACCTCCACTGTTGAATGAGGTGCTGACGGGGCCTATTATCTCCCTTAACAATCAAAATCAAGCCCAGAACCCTGTTTGCAGGGCACATTTAGAACTGTGCACTCCATTGTACATAAATTTTATTAAAAAAAAAACTGTAACAAAGTTGAAGTCTAGTTAATGAAGTATTTAGGTCAAAGTGTATTACTGTACATTTAGTTTGAAATGCATAAAAAAAGATGAATAGATATGAGATCAATAATAATAAAATATAAATTATGGAATCTAGGTGGTGGGCATATGAGTCTTCACGTTAAAATTAAACTTTTCTGAGTATTTGAACATTTTTATAATAAAATGTTAGAGAGTATTTTGTTTAGCACTATCAGTGGATTTAAGATGGGAAACAAATCCTAAAAGCACCAATGTGAGAATAATCTTTACTCAGGTGCATTTTATTTTACTTATTTTTTATTTTAGAGAGAGAGCATGAGCGAGGGAGAGGGGCAGAGGGAGAGAGAATCTTTTCTTTTTTTAATTTTTTAAAATGTCTTGATTTAATTGACACTGAGAAAGAGAGAGCATGAGAGGGGTCGGGGCGGGGGTGGTGGGACTGAGAGAGAGGGAGACAGAGAATACAAAGCAGGTTTCAGGCTCCGAGCTGTCAGCACAGAGCCCGACGTGGGGCTCGAACTCACGGACTGCTAGGTCATGACCTGAGCCGAAGTCAGACACCTGCTTAACTGACCGAGCCACCCAGGTGTCCCGAGAGAGAGAATCTTAACCAGCCTCCATGCTCAGCGCAGAGCCCAACACGGGCCTTGATTCTGTGACCCTGGGATCATGACCTGAGCAGAAATCAAGAGTCAGAAGCTCAACCGCCTGAGCCATCCAGGTGCCCTCAGGTGCATTTTAGGGTTAGGGGTTGGCCAGGGGAAGCTGCCTGCTCACGCCTGACACCTGACGGGTGAGGGGATGGAGCTGTGCGCCTGGCCGGTCTTCTCTGGGCTGTGCTGATGCTTCTCATGGTCCACAGCCTCTGGCCTACCCTCTCTCCAGAAGCCCAGCTCCTGCTCAATCTGACTTTGCTGTAACTGTCAGTCCGACTGCCTTCCTTCTCATAGCCCACCTTCCCCCTCTGGTCTCACTTTCCTTCCTCCCCAGCCTGGCCCCCACGGATTTTTACTTCATTTATGGGCGATGCACCTGGGTCGCTGCCCCTGTCCTGCTTCAGAACCTGCCAGGCTTGTCCCCATCCTTAAACCTTGACCCCTTCTTCAACTCCTGTCTCCCCATCCCTGCAAACAGGATAGTTCCTCAAAGTAGCCAGTTGATTCAATTGCAAATTAATATTCTGCAGCTGGGTGGTTGCCTGGCAACCTTGTGAGTCACGTTCCCTTCCCTCCCAAGGCCATCTGACCTCAGCTTCCTTCTCCCTGCGTGACCACAGCTGTCCGAGCCCACCTTCTGCTCTCCTTTCCTCCGTCACTGGAGGGTATGCAGCCCTGTCAAGTTCAGTGCCCCCACGGTGGCCCTTCATCCCAGACCCTCCTGCCAGCTCAGACGCTTAATGCCTTCACGTTTCTTTCCCCCCCCCCTTTTGTTTTAACATTTATTCATTTTTGAGAGACTGAGCATGAGTGGGGAAGGGGCAGAGAGAGAGGGAGACACAGAATCCGAAGCAGGCTCCAGGCTCCGAGCTGTCAGCACAGAGCCCGGCGCGGGGCTTGAACTCATGAACTGCGAGATCATGACCCGAGCCAAAGTTGGACGCTCAGCCAACCGAACCACCCAGTCACTCCTCTGCTTTCACTTTTCATTCATTCATTCATTCATTCATTCAATGCCCACTTCGTGCCGGGTGCTGTGTTGACCCTGGGAACACAATGTTGATCAAGAGGGTCTTTTTTCCTTTTCTCTTGGGGAGAGACAGTGTGATATGAGCTTAAGGTGCCATGGACAGTTGGGGGGCAAGTAAGTGGGGAAGCCTTCTGTTTCCTCCGGACCTTGAAGCTCTCTTAAATGCAAGCTTTCTCATGTTTATAACATGTTTTCACCTCCCTCTTCCCCTAATGATGGTGATTACAATTTAGGGAGCCCTTCTTTGGCCAGGTCTCCATGCTAAGCACTTTACGGGGCATTGTGTCTTGGAGTCCTCACCACGACCCCACAAGGAGGGTAATACTATTGCCCCCAGTTTTAGCTGAGGAAACCGAGGCACAGAGAAATTGGCGAAGCAATGAAGCAGTTCGCCATGGGCTTGAGCCTCCCTGAATGTTCTTGCTGAACATGCCAAGGTCGTGACCACTCTTTGCTCAGGCCATTTCTTGGGTTTGTGTTTGCAGTGAGTGACTTTGAGAGAGGAGGTAATGTCTCCCTCCGGGACGTAGAGCAGACTTGCTTACTACTTCCTACAAACGCAGTAGATTTCCAGGCTCAGTGTCCTCAGCTGCCTCACAACTACTGTCCGTGTAGCATCTCTGCTGTGTTACCACCAAGGAACTTGGGGAGCAAGGGTTATTGATGCAGATTATGTGGTCAGCTGGGTTGTGAGTAACACAGTTATTTGTCTCTGACCCAGGAGTCTTGTGTCTTCTGCCTTTGGTGAAAAGCTAATAGGATAGCTTATTAGCTTGTGAGTAGGGTAAAGTCAGATCCCAGACTCAACCCAGTGATTAGCCCGGGACACAGCCCATCAAATGCACAGCTGAGGCTTGAACCTGGACAGTTGGATTCTGTAAGCATTGGGGAAAAAAAAAAAGCCTTTCCTTGCTGCTTTCCTGCTTCCTCGACAGTGAACCTTCTCTGAACTCTGTGATCTATTGAGCCAATGAGTGGGGTTGGTGGGAGTTGTGGCCTCAGGGCCAAGGAAATGAGGGAGGTTCTGGTGTCTGATTTTACCTGTAATCTTACTTGGTTATTGTGAAAAATTGTTTCAGGGAAGGGAGAAGGGGCAGTGTGCTTCTTTAGGCTTTACCGAGGTTCTCCTGCTTTTATAAACCAGCCAAATCCCAAACTCTCCCTGGCAGAGGGTAAGGAGATTTCTAGTCACCAAACCGAAAGTGGAACTTCCATTTGGTAAGGGCAAAACCCCTGCTCGTAATTTGTCCATCCATCCAGCTTTGACATGATACAATTTAAAACACATATATAGGGGGACACCTGGGTGGCTCAGTCGGTTGAGCATCCATCTTCAGCTCAGGCTGTGATCTCACAGTTTGTGGGTTCAGTCCCCATATTGGGCTCACTGCTGTCAGCGTGGAGCCTGCTTGGGATCCTCTGTCCCTATCTCTCTGTACTCCCTGCACCTCTTGAAAAAAAACCCCACATATATAGGATCTATCTATCCATATTTTTTTTTTGAGAGAGAGAGAGAGAGAGAGAGAGAGAGAGAAAGAAAAGAATGAGTGGGGAAGGGGCAGAGAGAGACTCTTAAGCAGGTTCGACGCCCAGTGTGGAGCCGGACTCGGGGCTTGATCTCATGACCATGAGATCATAACCCGAGCTGAAATCAAGAGTCAGATATTTGACGGAGCCAGCAAGGCACCCCTACAAGATCTATTTATTGAGATATAGTGAACATATCACACCATTCACTCTTTTTTTTAAATGTTTATTTTTGAGAGAGAGAGAGAGAGAGAGAGAGGGAGAGAGAGAGAGCAGGGGAGGGGCAGAGAGAGCAGGGGCACAGAATCGGAAGCAGGCTCCAGGCTCCAGGCTCCAAGCTGTCAGCACAGAGCTCAATGCGGGGCTCTAACTCACTAACTGTGAGATCATGACCTGAGCTGAAGCCGGACAGTCAACTGACTGAGCCACCCAGACGCCCCCCATTCACTCTTTTAAAGTACACCAGCCAGTGGCTTTTAGCGTATCCACAACATTGCACAACCATGACCTTTATCTAGTTCCAGAATATTTTCATCACCCCAAAAGGAAAAACCTCATTTGCATTCACTCCTCATTTCTCTTCTCCCAGGGAAAGACTAGGACATGAAAAAGAGGTGTGTGACAAACTACTCAGAGAGTTGGTAGCTGGGAGATCACCTTAAGAAGAACTTCCCCATCGACTGTTTAAAATTTAAAGCTGCTCTCTCAAATAGCATGCAAAAAGGAAACCAAAACCACAAAATACTAGCATATTACAGCCATGGGAAGTCTAAGAGATGGGAGAAGATGGTCAAAATCAAGCAAAGCTAAATTATAGACTTGTCCAGGTGGTGATAAGTGCTGTGGAGCAAAAGAGCGGAGAAAAAGGAGGCACCTGGGTGGCTCATTTGGTTAAGCATCGGACTTCAGCTCAGGTCACGATCTCACGGTTCGTGGGTTCCAGCCCCGCATCGGGCTCTGTGCTGACAGCTCAGAGCCTGGAGCTGCTTCGGATTCTGTGTCTCCCTCTCTCTCTGCTCCTCCCCCACTCATGCTCTGTCTCTCTCTCAAAAATAAATAAATGTTAAAAAAAAAAAAAAAAAGCAGAGACAGAGTGCCTCTCCCTGTCACAGGCTGAATGTGACCCCTTGCCTAAGCATGGCTGAAATAGTTTAGGTGTTTGTGCAGTGGTTGGTTTAGCGCCTGACTCCCCAGCTGGAGTATAGACTCCGTGAGAAAGAAGGTGTGCTTTGCCTTGTTGGTTGCTGAACCCACACCCCTTGTGGACACCTGTACCGAGTGAGTACTCCATAAATGTGAATGAATGAGTGAGTGAACGAATGAATGAACACAGCAAAGAGTTGGCAGTGGGCTCTGGACTTGAACGAGAAGTTGAAGCTGGAAACAGAGTGTTAGGAGCATGAACCCTGAAGACATAATCAGTCATGACCTAGGGTGAGACCAGAAGGGAGAGGCAAGGAAAACCCAGACTGTCTTAGTCCCTTTGGAACTCCTACATTTGGAGAATGGAGGGATGAAAGGTTCGAGCAGGTGGAGAGGTCACAGGGTGGCTAGTGGGAGACCTCATCCGAGAAGCAAAGAGGGCTGGCATGCAGCGCCAAATGTTGCAAGGAAACAGTTGTAGGGGACGAGGAAATCCAAAACCCAGTCCGTCCTCCCCTTCTGGAACATAACTTCCATATGGGCAGGGATCTTTGTTCAGTGCTGTATCCCCAGTGGCTCAAAGGGTGCCGGGCACGTATGGTGTGCTGAATAAATGTTTACTGAATGAATGAATGAATGAATGGTTCATTCTATGAGAAGTTTAAAATTAGCAGGGTTATCTTCTGTGATATCATGATTTGCTTTCCTTCCTTTGCATTTCTGTTTGGCAGAACAGGAGGGAAAGGGTGAACTAAACCAGTGGTTCTCAAAAGGGGTATGTGGTTTTTGCCCCCGCCAGGGGCATTTGGCAATAATCTGGAGATAATTTTGGTCGTCCGGCATGCCTGGGAAGGAGTAGTGTGTGGAGGTCTGAGATTCTGCTAAACACCCTTTGACACACAGGTCAGTCCCTCCTCCCCAAGAAATAATTCTCGGGGCCCAAATATTAATGGTGCTGAGTTACGTGAGGCCCCCAGTTACATGAACCCACTGGGGATTGTCAAAAGCCTGGGCAAGCTCTCCACGAAGCCGTCCACATGAATGTCTTCTGTCCTGCGTCCAGCAGCAAAGCAGCTGAGTTCTCGCTCAGTGAGTCTTGACGTTTTTGGACTCCAAATCCTTTTCCCTGTCATATCAATGATCTAGAGGACCAACCTGGAAACTTTCAATCTTTTTCTTTCCAATGCCTGGCATATGCCCAGCATTTTAATTAAAAGGTAATTTGAGGTTGGTCAGTTATGATTCGTTCTCTTTAAAGTTCAATTTAAAATATAATTTGTGGTGATCATAGACACATTTTGACTTTCCCCATAAAAATGTGACAAAACACTGTTTAGATTTAATTAGAAGAAAAAGCATGACTTTAGACCAATTAAAAAGTGATACTGAATCACATTTGGTTCTGAGAACAAATGTATATTAAAATGTAGATTTAGATTTTATTATGTACTTAAAAAAATCTAATGTTCATTGGGGTCCCCTTACATTTGTTATAGCTTTTGTATTATTTTTCCCAGGGGGTGATAGAAGAGTTTCAGGCTACTCACATACAAGCACATTGCAAATCCCACATGAGAGATGCAGGCTGTCTTTGGCTCCAACGAAGGAAAAGTCCAATTAGATCTAGCCAACACCATATTTTCTTCTTCAGCATTGTTTTTGACATTCTGGAGTCCTCTTAGTCAGATGGATGGGAACTGCGGGTCTGATGGGGTTCCATGGGCGTGAATGGCTAGATAATCATCACTCATGGGCCACCCCCTAGTTCTGGCCTGAGGCTTTGGGGGCTAAGCCCAGTCTTGGTACCACCGAAGAACTCCCCAGCTGATGTGACAGCCAGGTTTCTGCACCTCTTAGCTAGTGCAATGAACTCAGTCCATATTCAGCTCATACCTGTTGCTTTCCATACTTGGACTATTTTTGTGGGTTTTAAATGCACATCTAAAACCATAATGGAGGGGCACCTGGGTGGCTCAGTCAGTTAAGTGTCTGACTTCGGCTCAGGTCGTGATCTCACGGCTTATGGGTTTGAGCCCCGCGTCGGGCTCTGGGCTGACAGCTCGGAGCCTGGAGCCTGCTTCGGATTCTGTGTCTCCCTCTCTCTCTGCCCCTCCCCCACTTGCGCTTGCTCGCTTGCTCTCTCAAAAATAAAGAATGAAAAAATAAAAAAAAAATGAAGATGGGTTTGGGAGGTCTGGGATCAGGCTTAAAATCCTAACGAGCTCACGGGGATACTGAGTAGCGAGAGTCTGCAGTTCTGTCTCCAAGGTGGACCGTGGGACCTAGCTCGGTCACATCTCTCTGCATTGACTTTGTCCTCATGCTTGTTTCCTGTTGTTCCACAGAAATGGAGAGCCAGTGACGTGACCCACACAAAAGACTGTCGTGTTTCACGCTCCACGTTAACATGTTCAACCTCTGCGTTCCCTGTGCTTCCTGTTTTTAACTAGGTGTCCATTCTGGGTACAAATTGACCATCAAGGACCAAGATTAAAGACAATTTAAACTGTGCAACCACCCAGACCGCCGAGGCCGGGTGACGACTGGCGACAGCGGCTCGGGAGCGAGTGAGTCACACTGGGGCATCCGAGGCTGTGGAGTCTGGCTGCTGCATGTGTGCCTTTTGCCCAGCCCTCGCTCGGTTTGGGAGTTGTTTAGAAATATTTTTAAATAGTTATTAATTTTCAAAGTCGATATTGGAAAAGGCATGTTGCTGCTTGCACTGCTGTGCCTGGATAACCTTTGTTAGTCCCTGGGGCTTTGTAAGCCTGGGGAGGAAACCACAGGCCAGTGATTCTTAGGGGTTTTGGGTAACAGGCTCTTTTAAGAATCTGATAAAAGCAGGGCCGACCGGGTGACTCAGTCGGTTGAGCCTCCATCTTCGGCTCAGGTCATGATCTCACGGTTCGTGAGTTCAAGCCCCATATCGGGCTTGCTGCTGTCAGTGCAAAGCCTGCTTTGGATCCTCTGTGTCCCCACCCCCCCTTTGCCCCTTCCTGGCTTGTGCTCGTGCTCTCTCTCTCTTAAAAATACAAATTATAGGGGCGCCTGGGTGGCTCAGTGGTTTGAGTGGCCGACTTCAGCTCAGGTCATGATCTCGCGGTCAGTGAGTTCGAGCCCCGTGTCGGGCTCTGTGCTAACAGCTCAGAGCCTGGAGCCTGTTTCAGATTCTGTGTCTCCCTCTCTCTGACCCTCCCCCGTTCGTGCTCTGTCTCTCTCTGTCTCAAAAATAAATAAACGTTAAAAAAAAAAAAATTAAAAATACAAATTATAAAAAAATCTTGTTAAAAAAAAAAAGAATCTGATAAAAGCTCTGGACAGTCTTGCAAGAAATGCCCACATTTTCACATACGTGAAAATGCCAAAATGTCAGGGGTTGGTTTCTCAGATGCTGGTAACCAAGTTCTGACTCTTGGCCACCCCCTTTTCAAACCATCTTAAATACTCTTTTTTTTTTTTAAGATTAAAAAATTTTTTTTAAACTTTATTTTGAGAGAGGAGAGAGAGAGAGAGAGAGAGAGAGAGAGAGAGAATCCCAAGCAGGCTCCACACTGTCAGTGCAGAGCCCAACGCAGGGTTCAAATTCATGAACCGTGAGATCACACTGAGCTGAAATCCAGAGTTGGACACTTAACTGACTAAGCCACCCACATGCCGCTAAAGATTTTATTTTTAAGAAATCTTTGCATCTAACGTGAGTCTGGATCATAATCCTGAGATCAAGAGTTGTGCGCTCCACCGGCTGAGCCAGCCAGGTGCCCCTTAAATACAGTACTCTTGATTTCTTTCCCTGAAACTTAGCTCTGGTAATGCTTCTCTCCTGCTCATGTTTCCTCAATAGCTCCCCATTAGCCACATCAGTGTTTCCCCAGTATGGCTTGTGGTCCTCCCATTTGAATTGGCTGATGTTAAAAAGGTTCCTGGGCCCCACATCAGAATCTCTGGATCAGAATCTGTGGCTCGAGAGGCAGGGTCATTTCCTGGAGTTTGTGGGCCAGACATTCTGACCTCAGAGGTTCTGTTGTGCCTCATACCAAGTGAATAAAGTACACCCACAGGCCAAATAGACGTTTTTTGTAGTATTTTTGGAAAGATGTTTGTAAACTTTACAAATCTAAGTTTTGTTACAAATAATGTTGTTCCTTTTCTAGAAATGTTTATTACAATTTCATACAGTTATATAGGAATTATATTACAGTTACAGCCAGTGTTATCTTTTGTAGTGTTAAACCCTTATGCATTCTGAGTTTTGCAGTTTGGGGGTCAAATTTGGGAAATAATGAATTTCTTTCAGTTCCCAGACATTTTTGTAGGCCCTTGAAAAGCAGGTGGATTGTTCAGCTGACACCCAGCAAAGCTTAGCTATCCTGGGTGGGGCCTCTAATCTGATTTTTTTTTTTTTTTAACTTACGACCCTCAGATCAAGACCCGAGCTGAGATCAAGAGTCAGAAACTTAACCAACTGAGCCACTCAGACGCCCCTAGAATTTTTTTTTAAGTTTATTTATTTAAGAGAGGGAGAAAGAGAAAGAGAATACAATTGGGGGAGGGGGCAGAGAGAGAAGGTGACACAGAAGCTGAAGCAGGCTCCAGGCTCTGAGCTGTCAGCACAGAGCCAGATGCAAAGCTTGAATCCATGCGCCTTGAGATCATGATCTGGGCTGAAGTCAGTTGCTTAACCCACTGAGCCACCCAGGCGCCCCTAGAATCTGAATTTTTAACAAGCTTCCCAAGAACAGTACGTTTTATGAATATTTAAACTAGGAGGATTTAAGGGAGTCCAAGAGAAGAAATGGCCAGAGCCTCACACGATTTGCTAATTCTGAAACAGTGTGTATCTCCTGAAAAGTTAGGGAGCTCTTGCTTCGTTTCCAAGCCAGGTGAACAGTAAACTGTGTTTTGACACTCATGCCACAAGGGGCAGCACCCAGGCTGGTAAATAAGGAAGCAGGTCAATTGCAGAGCTAGTTGGTAGCATGTTCAGTTCCCAAATAGACCATGTTTCTTTGTCCTATTTATGGGTGAGCTTTGAATAGGCTTTAAAGTAGTTTTTGTGGATTCCTGTGCAGCTTTAGCTGACCAGTATTCATTTCGTCTTGCTAACACAATTTTAAGGAACATTGGGTTTGTGTCGGCTTGTCCCTGTGGCAGAGGGTGGGCCTTGGTTGGGGCCAGGAGAGTGAGGTGAGAAGGGAGGAAACAGGAGAGGGAAGGGGAGGACAGACAGACAGAGTGGAGGCAGAGAGGAGACTGGGGGTGGGGGCGCGGTGGGGGGAGAGGAACCGAGAGCACAGAGCCGGGAGACGCTTCTCATTGAGATCTGCTCTTCACCGTGACTTCTTGCAGGCTGACATCTGAATGTTTTAGCTTGTGGCTCAGCCCACTCTGACCTCACACCAGCCTTCCAGCCCTCCCTCCCCTCTGCTCCATCTCATCACCTGCTTGCTGGCTCAGCCGTCCCACTTCTCAGAACGTTCTACCATAGGGCCGAGTCCCTCCTGTTAAGCGAACAGGTCAGGGTGTACCAGCTCTCAGCACAGGCCTGGCATAGAGACAGTACTGTTATTCCTGCTCTATACAAGGCCTTTGTTCCAGCCAAGCGCTCCTACCTTAGGGCCCTCATATACTCTGGGTGCTCCCACCTCTGGATCCTGACTCCTCTGTTAACACGCTGCTTCAGATGGCACCTCCTTTATGAAGCCTTCCCTGGCCCCGTGGGTGTGGACGGGGTGGGGAAGATTGGCCAGTCCCCCAAACCTGTGACTCTTTGGCCAAGCCAGGGGCGGCATTGGCTCCTTTCTGCCTCGTGTCAAGGCCGTGTGCTGGTTTTCCACTCCTGTCAGGCCACCGGCTCCCAGAGCACAGGGTGTCTTCCCGATTACTGTTGTGTGCCCCGCGATCCCCACACTCGACACTGCATACACGGATCTTGGTAAAACGAACTCTTTAAATTGGAAATGTACAGGTCACCTGGTGGGAAGGGCAAGGACGGAGAGCTTGGGTTCTGGAGGAAACCCTACCACTTTTTAGCCTTGCAAATTTCCCCCAACCATCCAACGGACACGACTATACTTTTATCTCCGGCCTGAGATACTGAATTAAGAGTGTTCTCTCCTGTCATGTTCACGGATAACCATTTTGATTACAGATGGTGGATTACTGATGTTGCTGGCTTAACTCTCAATAATCTCATTCTAGAATGCTGGAAGTCCTTAAAAGGCAAGCTATCTCAACAGCCTAGCACAGGACCTGCATATCAACCTATAGCAGGATTCTCTTACTGTTTTATCTTATTTCCTGACTGTGGTCTTCTGTGGGTTGGCCTTCTGGGTTGGTTGCTGCTAGAAGCTTCTGAATAGCCCTTTGCTTTGTAATGAAATCTTACTTAAAACTATCATTCAAGGGGTGTCTGGGTGGCTCAGTCGGTAGGGTCCGACTTTGGCTCAGATCGTGATCTACCCCTTGGTGAGTTTGATACCCCCCCACGTCTGCACTGACAGCTCAGAGCCTGGAATCTATTTTGGATTGTCTCCCCCTCTCTGCCCCTCCCCTGCTGGCAGTCGGTTTCTCTGTCAAAAATAAACCTTAAAAAGCAAAAGTATCACTCAAATCTTGTTTGCTGAACACATGAGTTTTGTAAGACCTTGTTGTAACCCTCTACCTCCCAGATTAAAATCCTATTTTCAGGGCAGCTGCCACTGGCTCAGCCTTTCACCAGCCTTCCCCTGCACTTCACCTTGTTCTAGGCTGGCCTCTGTACAGACTTATTCGCAAGGCTGACCAGTATTGACAAGAGGCTAGCAATAGGAAAAGTGGATTCGTGACTACTCAGTAGTTTGAAGCCTGTATTTTACTATCTGCAATTGGTACCAGTTCATGATCCACATACTGACAGAATTTTAATAGAATGAATCACATTCATTGTTCTTCTCTAAGGGATGGCCTGACCTTTTTCTTAAACTGCTTTATAGTCCCTTAACTGTTAACCCTATAAATGTATCCCCTGGAAAAAGCACTTCTGTGTCCCTCCCAGGGGTCTGAGGATCAGATTAAATCCCACACCATGTTTCTCCCTTGTTACAACCTTTAGAAAGGCAAGATCCTGTCACTGAGGGGGCTCAAGGGTTTCCAACCAAACTGCTCTATCAGTTCACAAGGTGAGTTCCTCCATGGCCATTGAACCGGGATGGCCCAACGACCACCAGTGAATCCGTCCACCCTGCAGTCCCTCCTTTCAGGACTCTAAGGACACTGCAGCTCTGGCGACATGCAAGGGACAAGCTCACTGAAGGTTTTCTTGGCCAAGAGGTTGAGGTCCCCGTTGGCCTGCAGGCGTAGACTACCCTCCACTGCCCCTTTCTGTGGTTCCTTCCCACGTACAAGACTGACTACACATAAAATACAATCTGCAAATCAGGTGTTTCTGAAAACAAGTTTTATTTAAATAAGGGCTTAAATACATTACATAACATTAAAACTGAAGGAAAAAATAAACCAAAAAACCAGTCTGTTACTTCACATGGCATTGGGCAGCTGCTGCTAGTAAGGTGCAAGCTCTACAGCCAGCTACAGGACTCATACATCGGTTTGAAGTTTGTTCCCTTGTCAGAAGTTTAACTCGGATAGAAGGTTGGCCTCACATTCTGGTGTTCGGACATCAATTAGCTAGGATATGTCTGGTCAAAAAGACTTTGGTGGCAAGTCAGACGTCCTATCACACCTTGCTAGAGGGAAGGTGGCCGCTCTAAGCTCCGCCCGCCCGGTCAGGTTGGAGACACCAGGGATCTTTCTTTGACTACCAAGACTCCCTGTGGCAGCACCACTGCTGTGGCCGGCTTACCCCATCCTGTCCTCTCAGCTCCACCGCGGGCTGCTCAGGTGGTGACATTCTCTTAGGGCAGGGAACTCTGAAGAGGGAGAGCCGAGGAGCTTCTGGCCAGACATAGCCGGCTGTGATCTTGGGGCTCTGGGCTTGACCGAAACATGACGTTACTGCTTGGTTTCAGGCCGGACACTGCCAGGCGCCTACTGCTTGACCTCTGTTTAAATGAGGGACTTCAAGACTAGACAGCATGGCTCTTTTCAGTTTATTGCATGAAGGAGTTACACTAGTCCAAGTTAAAAGCAGACCCCAAATGGTTACATTATACAAGCTGTGAGGTTTTTAAACTTGTGACAAGGGACAGAAGGGAAATTCTACTCATTGCAAAGAAATCCTCACTTAAGCTTCAGTGAGCCAAAAGCACTTAAAACCCATGAACCTTCAGCTGGTCGTCCTTAGCCAGTCCAATCTGCAAAGAAAAAAAGACAAAATTATAGTAGGGGATCAACCCCCCCCCCCCCCCCGATTTCTGATGCCAACAACTCTGTCTTCTTGCTCCTACACTGGGCAAAAGAAGTCCAAGAGCCAAGGCACACACCTCAACCACTAGGAGCACAATGGTTCTTAACTCAGGGTACTCAGTAAAGAACGAATGATATAAGAGGATTTTAGCGCTTAGGAACTGCCAACCAGACATCGTGTGTATTCTAGTATCTGTGTGCCATTTTAATGTGCATCTTTAAAGTGGTCACCAGGCTGACTCAGTCAAGTAGAGCATGTGACTCTTGATCTGGGGGTTTTAAGTTCTAGCCCACACACTAGGTGTAGAGATTACTTAACAAACAAAAAAAGTACATCCATATACGAATTAAATAAGGCAGACAAGTCCCTTCTGTTTTTGGGAATACTTCTCTACTTCAAAACTCAATTGTTTTGCTTAGTCTTACAATACCAACTTCTATGTCCTCAGGAGACTGAGTATAGAGTAGGAAGGATCGGACATGTAGACAGGGTAGAGGCACAAATGGATCGTCACCAAGTGATGGAACTCACCTCTACAAGGAACTGGCATATGTTCTTGCGCTGGTCACCCTGTAGCTGAATTACTTCTCCATATTCTGGATGCTCAATTACAGTACCATTGCAGGCAAATTTCTGCAAACATGAATGAAGCAAAACAAATTAGACGAAGTGCAGCCCAAGTGCACCAACAACTCCTCCTGAGAATACAAGTGAGCACCCCGCCCTGAGCAAGTTAAATGTGATATTCTTACGATCTCACCGAATACCTACCTTCTTGAACGCCTTCACTAGTTTCTTTTTATCGTAATCATCAGCGATCCCTTGGACAGTAGTAAGGGTCTTCCTGCCGTTTCTCTGTTGAATTCTTATATGGATATAATCCTCAGTGCCAGCAGGAAGCAGATCATCACCCTTACTTGCATCAGCAAAGGGGTCTGGGAAGAAAGAGCAAACTCGGTTAGAGCTGTTGGGGCTCAGGTGCCATTGTCACCCTCCCAATGGATCTTTTGCGCGCCCAGAAAACAACTACTGATATCGCCAGGGCTGAGATCAAGTCAGACAAGTCCTTGTTGGCCGTCCCCGGAACGGGTCAGTCCGGGACGGCTGGCTTCCCCAGCGCCGGGGGAAAGCCTGGGCCTCTTGCCCCAGGCCCGCCCTCGGAAGCCGATCACGTGCCGGGGGAGCCTGGACTGCAGGCAGTGCCCCACCCGGCTGATGCAACCGGCCGGAACCAAAGCTCCAAGGCGGGGCCAAGCTTCCCGCCCCATTGGCGGGAGCGTTTGTCACTTAGGCCTGGCACCGCCTCTCACTCCCGGGTCCGTGACAACGGCGGTGACGTAACGGACGTGACGCAGGGGTGGCGGGAGGGGGCGGGTGGGGCCCAAGGCGGCCCGGGAGCCATTAGTAAATGCGCCACCCGATAGACACTGGGACTGCCCAAGGGTTGCCTCCCTGCCCACTCCTTCCGGTCGCACTTAAGGACCGACCCCAGGGCCGCGGCCGGGCCCCGCTTCCTGCGAGCGCGAGTATCTTCCCTCCTCCCAAGTTTACGAAAGCCCGGAGCGCTGGCAGGTTTCCAGGCCCGGAGCACTTCGCCACCCCACCCAGGCCTTTCTCCCCACGGGACTTTTCCGCGGCTTACCGAAAGAGTGGAGGTTCTGGATAGCGGACATACGATACGATTCCTTTTCCTCGGTGGAAACGGCCTGCGGAAGGCGGCGGCGGGAGAAGGCGGGCAGGGGGGACGGAGCGTCGGGAAGCGAGGGGGCTCAAGGGGGAGGCTGCTGAGTCCTCGGCGGCGGCTCAGTGACTGGGGCGGAGGGGCGGTGCCTGTATTCACTTATATAGCCGCCCCTGTGACGCCAGCGCGCTGCCCTCACGTCCTGGCCCCACCCACGACGTCGTGGCCCCAGCCCCCTGGCGCCGCCGTTTCCGATTGGTCCGGGAGCGGGGACGCGAGACGGCGCTTGCGCAGGAGCTCTGCTGCGGGAGGGCGTCCTCTCGATTCCGGGAGTGGTAGAAGGGGAAGGGAAAGGTTGGTCCGTCTAGGCGCCTGCGCAGTGCGGGAGGAAGGTGTCAGGGCTGCGCAGGAAAGTGGCGGAGGTTTCGGGAGAGCCTGAGTCCTCTGTTCTCTGGCACGTTCCACCTTCTTGACCCTGTTGCAGCTCTGCCTGCTTGGAGAAGATTTTTCGTGCGGTAGATTGGCACCCTTTAAATGGGATTTAGATGCTGAACCTCCCAAACGCGACACATTCCCACTATCATGCCCACCCAGTTACCCACTAACTCTTTCTTTAGGGCAGCACTTGTATTTAATCAACAAATAATATAATCCAAACCTTAACTAAATCACGTATTGTTTAGATGAATCTAATCTAAAACTGGATTAATCTGCTTTGAGTATGTCATTTATATAATCTACGGAAAGAATGCCCACCTCATTAGCGTGGATTCAAGGAGAGTAACTCTGGTTCTGGGGGCAAAGAAGAATTCAGGCACCTTAAGGGGTCCTGTGTGCCCTCCAAATTGTGTGGGGGAGAGCCTTCCCCGAGACTAGTCAAAATATTTTCTTCAAAACAGTCAACCGTTCTTGCTTTTTCGGTATATAAATTGAAATGCTCTGTTGCAAGGGAGAATAGAGTGGATTTAGATTCCAAAGACCTCCAGGGGCCATTCAGGTAAGATAAAGGAGTGCAGACAGCCAAGTGTGATGTAATGGGGTGTGGAGGGGGCCTGGGTGAGAACTAGAGGCTGTAACAGCTACTCACCTCCAGCCCATTGTGCTGGATCTTTTTCAAGACAACTTGGACCCTCTGATATTTATAGAAAATCTCTTCATTTTTAAAAAAATGTTTATTTATTTTTGGGTGAGAGAGAGAAAAAACTTGAGTGGGGGAGGGACAGAGAGGGAGAGACAGAGAATCCCAAGGAGGATCCGTGCTGTCAGCGCAAAGCCTGATGCAGGGCTCAGAACTCACGAACCCATGAGATCATGACCTGGGCTGAAGTCAAGGGTGGGATGCTCAACTGACTGAGCCACCGAGGCGCCCCTAAAATCTCTTGATTTTTAAATGTTGCCAATAAGTTGAAGTTTGGGAAAACAGTAGACAAGTCAAACAAAAAAAGTGTGTCTTGGCCCCATGGGCTGCCTGTTTAGACCCCTTGACAGTCAGGGTCACCGGCCACGTGGAATCTAGTGGGAGAGAGATCATAGACAAACCTGACGGATTGTGATAGACGCCAAGAACAAGCAGAGCAATGTGAGACCCAGCTGATACTTAGGGGTGGGAAAGAGCCCATTGTGGGGCAAGGTGAGAGTCTGCCAGATGGGAAACCCCGAGGAAGGAAAAGCTAGGTGTATTTGATAGTTTGTTTTGATGGCGTCTTTACTAAGTAAAATTTTGGTTAATAATTTGACTTCCTTGATACAGGAAGTTGGGAACCATGGCTAGACGCATGGCTAGACGTCTCAGTCTCAGTCTCCTGTCCATCCCTTCCTGTCTTCCACCTGGGAAGCTCTACCCTTCTAGACCAGGCTGTGCTTGACAGGGGGTTTGAGGAGAGAGTGAATAAATCCGAGTATGCACACATTTTGTTATACAAAATTTTTATTTTTTTAAATATGAAATTTACTGTCAAATTGGTTTCCATACAACACCCAGTGCTCATCCCAACAGGTGCCCTCCTCAGTGCCCATCACCCACCCTCCCCTCCCTCCCACCCCCATCAACCCTCAGTTCTCAGTTTTTAAGAGTCTCTAAAATTTTTTAAATTAGCAGTGTGGTCCAGCTTATCTTTCCTTTTAGGAAAAGACCCTTTCTGCACTATTTTAAAGAAATCCTTTCTCTGCTTTGCAGTTTATAAAGATACTCTTTTTTTTGGTTGTGTTGACTTTGTTTTGAAAGTTTTGAAGCTTTACTTTTTGGAGCGCCTGGGTGGCTCCGTTGGTTGAGGGTCTGACTTCAGGTCATGACCTCACAGTTTGTGGTTTCGACTCCAGCTCCAGACTCGTTGCTGTCAGCTCAGACCTGCTTCAGATCCTCTGTCCTCCTCTCTCTTTGCCCCTTCCCCATTCACACTCTGTCTCTCTCTCAAAAATAAATATTAATTTTTTTTTTTTTTTTTTTTTTTTTTTTTTTTACTTTTAACACTTAGGTCTTTAAGCCACCTGGAATTTATTTCTCTGTGTGATGCAAAACAGAGGTCTAATTTTTTTTTTTTTTTTTTTTTTTACCTATATGGATAGCTGATCGTTCTTGCAACATTTATTGAATAATGTATCATTTCCCCACTGATTCATGCCTTCTCTGTCATAACCATGTTTCCATTTGTGTGTGGGTTCGTTTTGGGGGTCTCTGTTCTGTTGCACTGGTCTGTTTTTCCCAAAGCTATGCTCCCTTAATTAGAGGAGCTTTACCAAAAGTCTTGATGTCCAGTAGGAGGCACCCCTCCATTTTGTTGTTCTTCAGAATGCTCTGGCCCTTCTGCTCCCCTGCATTCACCACTTCTATGAAGCACCCTGAACTTTCTCATCTCAGGGTGTTTGTACAATGGCTCTCCCTTGAAAAAAAATGTTTATTTTTGAGAGGGGCAGGGGCAGAAAGGGGAAGAGAGGGGGAGAGAGAGAGAGAGAGAGAGAGAGAGAGAGAGAATATCGCAAGCAGGCTCTGCACTGTCAGCACAGAGCCTGATGCAGGGCTCAATCTCACGAACAGCGAGATCGTGACCTGAGCCAAAACCAAGAGTCCTATGCTTTGACTGAGCCAGCCAGGTGCCCCTAAAGGCTCTCCCTTTGCTAGGTACATTCTTCCCCCTTCTTTGTGTGATGTGTCCCGCTCATCCGTCCGGATTCAGCTGGGGTTATCTTATCCGTTCTTTTGAGAAGACTATTTGGAGCCCTTTTTGTGCCCCAACTTCCTCTATTTGGGCATGTATCACGGCATCTTGGCTTGCCTGTTCCTTGGACTGGCTACATGATTTTCTGGGCCCAGTACAAAATCAAAAATGTGAGGCCCTTTGCTCAAAAATGGTTAAGAATGTCAAGACGGTGACAGCAAAACCAAACACACAGCGCTTCCAAGCTTGGGGCCCCGTGTGACTGTGCAGGCTACGTGCCCATGAACCTGGCTCTGCCCCTTCCTTTTTTTGTCTCCCCGCCAGGCTGTGAGCTCAAAGAGCAGGGTGCATGCCGATCTCCTCTACAGTGTAGTCCTGGCATGCAGTGGGAGCCCGACGCTGGTCAAATGAACACGTGGACATACATTGTAGGTGCTCAGTTATTTGGAATGGCTGCTCCCTAGCTCCGGGCTGTAACCTCTGTTACTCTACTAGTTCTGGGGTGGAGGATTGAGAAAAAAATCTTTTTTTCTTTCTTTCTTTTTTTTTTTAGGTTTATTTATTTATTTTGAGAGAGAGAGAGAGAGAGAGAGAGAGGGAGGGAGGGGCAGAGGGAGAATCCCAAGCAGGCTCCATGCTGTTAGCGCAGAGCTAAATCTCACAAACCGTGAGATCATGGCCTGAGCTGAAATCAAGAGTAGAATGTTTAACACAAACTGAGCCACCCAGGCGCCTCGAGAAAAAATCCTTTTGAGAGGTCTGACTCTGGGCTCCCAAGAAAGCTTCTAGGTCTGGCCTCCTAGCTCAGGGCAGGGAAGGTAGCCCTACATGAGCCACATCCCCCAGCTTCTCGTGCAGGGACCTGGTGCCCCGTGCCAGGCCTGACCTCAGTGCACCGTAGACAGTTGTCACCACAAACACACACTGCTTTGCCCTGGACAGGATGCAGTTCAGGGATCAGGCCTGGGGCAGGTGGTCAGGAAAGCAGGTGACCCGGTTCTTGATTAGGACCGGTTTCCTGGGTGGTCCTGCTCCCCTCTCAGGGTTTCCATTTTATCCCCCTAAGAGGAGCAGGTCATTTTTGCCAGGACTTTTGCCAGGACTGAAGTCTGAAGCTCTGTGTTTCCAGGTTGGGAGCATTTCCAAGGAGGGCCTGTAAGAGTCCACAGTCCAGTGTGGAGGTGGCCCCAGCTCTGGGAGCTTTGGGAGTAATGATGGGGCCAGGACAAACTCATCAGGAAGTGACGTCCGTGCCTGCTGTTAGTGCTGGCCTATTCATTACTGTGCTCCTACTTCTGAGGTCCTGGCCCGGCATCTGGGGGCACTACAGCAAATAGGCTCTGGAGTATCTGAACCTGAGTATCACCTCCACCTCTTCCTGCCAGGGTAACTCACTCTCTCCCGGCCTCCATTTTCTTATCTGTACAAAGGGATAATGATGCCTTTCTCTTAGGCGTTTGAGAGGATTTCAAGGGGATTTCAAGAGGATATCTCATGTGTGATGGGATAAAAATGTAGCGTTTATTAGAAGTCACTGAGCAGTTTATGCCAGATTCCCAGAGGTGAAAGGGGAGAGAGAAGCCCTGAGAGCAGTACGGGACAGGTGTTAGTCCCTCAGAATGGGGACAGGACAGAGATGGGTGCCTCTTCGCGGTGATCTCCTTAGGCTGTGTGACAAGGGCATGGCTGTGTGGGACACCTGGGGACCCTCAGCCTCAATACGAATTCCCCGGGGCCCCAAACTTGGCATGGAAGCGGCAGAATCTCCCATCAGGAATGGGTGGCATCCTCTGGGGAAACAGGTGTCTTCTTGATAACCAGTGCAGATGGATGATCTGGTCCAAGGGTACTTCCTGTAGCTCTGATGCTACAGGAAACCCTGTGACCTAGAGAGAATCTTGCGACATGCTGAAGCCCTTGTTACATCCAAGATCGGTTTTCTGGGCAGCTGGTGGGACAGTAACTGGCATGGGATTTAACTTGATTTAAAGCAGGTCAAATACATGTGATATTTCTTGCATTCCTTGTTTGGGAGCCACTGCCCACACACATAGATGGCTGGAATGGTGTCCCCACCCCCCTCCCTCCCCCTCCAAGCGAATGAATCTGCTATTGTTACCACTTGGGAAAGGAGGCAGAGTTGGGCTTGCTGTGGCTCAGACCTGGATCTCATGTGATTATTGTTAAGATGTGTGTGCTAGGAGTAAGCTGGGGTTCTGCTGACAGTGTATCTCCTCTCCCTCCTCTCCCCTCTCTCCCTGGCCCCTAGGATGATAACTGGGAAGAGACACGAGGGAACCTTATGGGGTGCTGGCAATGACCTCCATCTTGATTCAGGTGGCAAAAACTCATCGAGCTGGACCCTTAGAGCAAAGGTGCTTTCGTATATATGACGGGCCTTCTTTACTCTCCTCCAACTCCCTGCCTGCCCGCCCCCGCGCCCCCCTCCCCCCCCCCCCCCAGCCTAGCTTTCTTGCTCTGGTGTTTCCTCCCCTTGCCAGGGACTCATTGCTGCCAACCCAAGGTGGGAACCCTGCTCAGTTCCTGTTTGCCTCTTCGCTCAAAGCATTTGCCCTCTCTACCCCGCCTTCTGCTCCTTCCCCTCCTCCTCCTCCTCTTCCTCCTCCTCCTCCTCCTCCTCCTCCCCCTCCCCTGGGGAGTCCCCTGTAGATGGGATGAGGGAGAGGTGGCCTTGCTTTGGCAGGGGGGGTACAGGCCAGAGCCCCTGGTTCCCCTCCTCTGGTCAGGGCCACCTGGGTGGCCAAACTGTAGACTCAGTTGCCTCTGGTGGGGAGGATAAAGTGAGCCTGGGCTCGTGGAGGAAGTGAAGGGCCACACCTGGCACCTGCCCTCAAGGAGCTGACAGCCCAGGCTTTGGATGCTGGAAGTGCCAGGCACAGGTGCACAGACCCTGCATTCTGACGGGGCACTGGAGTAGGAGTCCCCTAGGCGGGGTGGGAGGTGCAGCAGGGTGGATGACCCAGATCAAGTGAAGAGTGTTAGACGTGTTGGAATGGAAATCAATCAGCACACGCCTGGCTTCCCCTGAGACCTTAGCTCCTGTGACTTCTTTCTGTTAATTTTAGCGAGAGAGAGAGAGAGAGAGAGAGAGAATCTCAAGCAGGCTCCAGGCTCAGCATGGAGCCTGATGTGGGGTTCGATCTCAGGACCCTGGGATCATGACCTGAAGGGAAATCAAGAGTCAGACCCTCAACTGACTGAGCCACCCAGGCACCTCTTCTATTTTTATTATTATAATTATTAAAAAAAATTTTTTAATGTTTATTTATTTTTGAGAGAGAGACAGAGTGTGAGCAGGGGAGGGGCAGAGAGAGAGGGAGGCACAGAATCCGAAGCAGTCTCTTGGCTCTGAGCTGTCAGACAGAGCCCGACGCGGGGCTTGAACTCACAGACTGTGAGATCATGACCTGAGCTAAAGTCAGACGTTCAACCGACTGAGCCACCAGGTGCCCCTATTTTTGTTATTTTTAAAGTTAATGTAACTCACATAAGGATCATCTCCAGAAAGATCTCTGTGTTCACCTAGCAGCAAGGCTCCTTAGGTCAATGGGCTTGGAGAACTCTCTTATCAGCTGGGGGAGAGCAGGGCGGTTTGTACTGAGGATCCGAGGAGGAAGCACAGGGAAGACAAACCACAGTAAGGTGTTCCCACCCCTCCCGGTCACTTGGCCCCTTTCAGCCACCTCTGCGCCCTGTCCCCAGCTTCCAGCTCTTCTCAGCATGTCACCTTGAGGTGCCTGGCCCTCTCTGGGTGGCCTCTGCTCGCACCTATACCCACCCACCCTCCCTGAAGGTGAAATCCAGCTCCCAAAGGGCCACAGCAGCCATGGGCCTCATGTGATTCACAAGCCCTGGAAATAAGGCTAGTCTGAATGCAGGTGTACTATAAGTGTAAAACGCACGCGACGTTTGGAAGGCTTAGCGTGAAAAAACAATTGTAAAATATCTCAGGAATTCTCATCCCCGTTCCTTATTGAAATAATAATATTCTGGATATATCGGATTAAATAAAATATATCAAAAATTAATTACACCTGTTTCTTTTTACTTTTTTAAACATGTGGCTACTAGTAAATTTTTTTCAATGTTTATTTATTTTTGAGAGAGCGCGAGTGGGGGGAGGGGCAGAGCGCGAGAGAGGGAGACACAGAATCCGAAGCAGGCTCCAGGCTCCGAGCTGTCAGCACAGAGCCCGACGCGGGGCTCAACCCACAAACTGCGAGATCATGACTTGAGCTGAAGTCAGACACTTAACCGACTGAGCCACCCAGGTGCCCCTAAAAAATTTTTTTAAAGTCAAGTACCCACTACATTCTGGGTGCTGTGCTGAGTGTCTCTCACTCACGTCCCATGGAATCCTAACAAAGCAGATGTCAGTGCCCTCCTGCAGGTAAGGTGTCTGGGCTTGGACAAGGACACAGGCTGGGGTGGCAGTGGCCTTCCCACTGGGCTGCATGGCCACTCGGAGGGGCTGGGTTCCCAGGAGGAACCTCTGGGTTGCTTCTGACCTTGTAAGCGCATTGGCCATGCCCTTCACGGGGCCAGCACTCGGGAGTGCACCCCAATTCTCTGCCAGAGCTGCGGGACGTGACTACACATTTGAAAAGTGAGTCTGGGTGACCGGTGATGCTGTGGACGGGCAGCCATTGCAGCACACAGACCAGGAGTTTTAAAAAATGGATACTTAATGTTGTTCTTTCAACAACGACTGAAGCTTCCACTCCGATCGACACTGAGATGGGTGCATGCCTGCCCCAGGAGGAGTCAGGGAGATGACAGAGTTCAGTTGTTGTTCAGAGACTGGTGGGCGTTGTGGGAACAGAGGCACGTGTGTGTGAGTGTGCGGGGGTGTGGGTGGTGTGCCTATACGTGGGTGAGTGCGGCGTGCACACTGCATGTGTATGAGCGCCCACGCGCGCATGTTTGTGCGTCTGAGCCAGCGGGAGCATGTATAGGCGCGTGTGGTCCTTTCTTCCTTCCCGGATGCTCAGGAGGATCTGAGAGCTTCCTGGGGACAGCCAGGTCGAGGGGAGGGATGCCAGTCCTTATAAGGGGGTCTTGCTGGCATGACTGGGGTTTTGAGTCAAGGGACTATTTGAAAGATGTTGTCCTGTTATTTGTCTGCTCTGTGTCCTCAGGTGACTCGCATAACCACTCTGAGCCTGTGTCTTTTCCTGTATGTATCAGGGGAAAAAAATCGCACTGGATTTATTAACTGTACCCCTGGCTACGTTTCTAAGGAGATCAGCTCCAGGTGCCCTGGGGGTCTTCCTTGTCAGATGGGGGAGGCTGGATGTAGCTAAGATGCTGGGTGGAGGATGGACACCCCAGGGGAGACCTGAGGGGATGAGGCGGTGCAGGCAGGGAAGCTGGGGTCAGTGAAGTGAACCGTGGGTGGCGCGGCAGGTGGAGGGGGAGGGACTGGGAGAGATGACAGCTTTTGGGGGGCCTCGAGGGGGGAAGCCTGGTGCCCAGTGTTCTACCTGGTGCATCCACACTGTCCCTCCAGAATCTTTAGTAACCCCCACGGCTCACTGGTTCTTTTGCAGAGAGGATGTTCTCTTGGGGACAGAGTGAGGTTTCAGGTTCTGCCTCAACACAGGCCTGGGCTGTGGGTGGGGGAAACTCGTGACACCTCGGTTAGGTAATAGGGAGTCCATGGCTCACTGTAGAGCTACTGTTTTATTACCTGCTTCCAAGTGCCTGGCATTACGCACTTTATATTTACTGTCCCGTCGAATCCGCCGGACACCCCAGCAAGCCAGAGGAGCTGTTCCTTTTGAAGTTTAGAATGGTGAAATTGTTTTTGCAAGATCACAGCTAGCCAGTTGCAGGGCTGGCTTCAGGCCCGGAGCCTGTGACCTTGACTGAGAAGGTGTCCCTGCCCTGGAGAGCTGGCCCTTCGCCCACTGCTGGCTTCCCCTGCTAGAGCTGGGACCAGGCACTGAGACCCTGCCCAGGGCAGGGTGGCCTGGCGTGGCCCTCGTGTGAACTCACTTCCTTCAGTTCTTTCCGTATCTCCGTGTTTTATTTTGTTTAAAAATAATGATCATATTTTTCTTATTATAAAATATTGTATACTTTTGTGTTTGGTTTCTACTTAAACAATTTAAAAAATTTTTTTAAATGTTTTTTTGAAATTTATTTTTTATTTTATTTTATTTATTTTATTTTTTTTAACGTTTTTATTTATTTTTGAGACAGAGAGAGACAGAGCATGAACAGGGGAGGGTCAGAGAGAGGGAGACACAGAATCTGAAACAGGCTCCAGGCTCTGAGCTGTCAGCACAGAGCCCGACGCGGGGCTCGAACTCACGGACCGCGAGATCATGACCTGAGCTGAAGTCGGCCGCTTAACCGACTGAGCCGCCCAGGCGCCCCTGAAATTTATTTTTGAAGGAGAAAGAGACAGAGCATGAACGGGGGAGGAGCAGGGAGACAGGGAGACACAGAATCCGAAGCAGGCTCCAGGCTCTAAGCTGTCAGCACAGAGTCCAATGTGGGGCTCGAACTCACGAACTGTGAGATCATGACATGAGCCGAAGTCAGACACTTAACCGACTGAGCCACCCAGGTGCCCCAATTTTTAAATTTTTTATGCAATAAAAATATATTATTTTTAAAAATATTATTATATAGTATTATTTCATATATTATATATTATTATATATTTTATAATGCATCATATGTTATTGTTTTATATATTATTTAAAAATATATATTCTTATTGCATAACAAATTTTAAAGTAGAAAAGTGGCAAAAAAAAAAATCAGCCGTTAAATCAGTTATCACCTCAGAAAGACCAAGGTCCATCTTGGCATGTTACCATCTCTTTTTATGTGGATATTTATAAAGCTGTCAACTGCTCTGAGTGTCCCCCTGCTTTGTGCCATGTTAGCCCTCAGCACCCTTGACACCTCTTCAAATTCTCCCTCAAAGAATCCATTCTCATTTAAAACACTAGTGAACAGGGGCGCCTGGGTGGCTCAGTGGGTTAAGTGTCTGACTTTGGCTCAGGTTGTGATCTCGTGGTCCATGGGTTCGAGTCCCAAGTCAGGCTCTGTGTTGACAGTTTGGAGCCTGGAGCCTGCTTCGGATTCTGTGTCTCCCTCTCTCTCTCTCTCTCTCTCTCTCTCTCTGCCCCTCCCCTGCTTGCGCTCTCTCTCTCTGTCTCTCTCTCAAAAATAAACATTAAAAAAAAATTAAAATGCTAGTGAACATTTAAGCTTACATTTAAGCTTTACTCAGTGACTTCTGGGTGGAGGGGGGAAGGCATTCACACCCCCCCCCCAATATGGCTCCAAAGTCTTAACTTGCGGGGACCCTTCCTGATCATTCTAATGGTGTCCCTTTCTCTCCCTCTCCAGGATCTGTCTCTGCTAGCTCTTTATCTCCTCCTTTGATTCTGTCCCAGCTCCAGATCTTAACCTCTTCCCACCTCGGTTTTGCAATTCAGTTCTGCCCCATCCCGGCCAGCAAATGTGTGCTGCTCAGATTGGCCTCCACTTGGCCAAACAAAGGGTGTGCTGGCTTGTAGACCCCCTAGAGCACAGACGCAGAGACATCAAAATGTTGTTGCCATTATGATACATTTAAGCAAAATGCATTTTTAGTTGGGATCCAACGCTACAAGCTGTCTTGTGACTTGCTTTTCATAATGTTACAGATAATGAGGTATGTTACTATTTACATAAGAAAAAGGAAATATGGGGGTGCCTGGGTGGCTCAGTCGGTTGAGCGTCTGACTCTTGATTCCAGCTCAGGCCATGATCTTACGGTTCATCGTTCTAGCCCCTCGTCAGATTCTGCAGTGGCAGCTTGGAGCCTGCTTGGGTCTCTCTCTCTCTCTCTCTCTCTCTCTCTCTCTCTCTCTCAAAAATAAATAAATAAACTTAAAAAAAAAAGAAAAGGGAAATATGTGTGTGTTGTTGTTTTTTGATCCCCCCTACCAAAAAAGGTTACCTGTGAGAAGGAGGGGTGGAGGGTGGAGGGGACGGGGATAGAAGGCGGATTTCCTTGACTTTACACTATTTTGGAAATTTGATTTTGGAACCATGAAGATATTTTATATAATTATGGATAGCAAGTGCAGTAGATCAAAACATATCAAATATGCTTATTTCAAATATATTTGAATGCACAAGCTTATAACAGTGAAAGAAAATTCTTATTTAGTCAATTTGGAGGATGCGGTGGACTCATCTCATTACTTTGAAAACTGGGAAATAAAAGGAAATTATCAAGGCGCCTGGCTGGCTCAGTCAGAAGAGCGTGTGACTTTTGATCTCGGGGTTGTAAGTTCAAGCCCCATGTTGGGCGTAGAGCTCACTTATATAAATAAAGAAGTAAACTTAAAAAAAAATAAAAAGGAAATGATTTACCTTGTCTTTCCTGTAAGAACCATACCTTTCTTGCAAAGTGGAACCAAACTGTAGGTGAAGGAGGAGGGGAATGATTCTTTTTATAGAAGGAGCATTCCAGGTAATAAATGAAGGGAGAGTGATATAATTAGAATACTACCATTTTGCAAACCCTAATCGATGAATGGATCTGGGCATTGAGCATCAACCTCCAAAGCCACCAAAAGAGAAACAACACAGCACCCCCCACCCCTGCTGGGAAGGAGGAGGAAGCCCTGAATCTGATAAAGGCTTTAGATCTAACTAGTAAGTTTCAGGCAATGCAGAGGACAGAGGAACATGTCAGACTATGTCATGGGAATGCAATTAGACAAGCCCAGATGGAAAAACTCTACGGGACAAATAATGTTTTCTACAACAAATGGGGAGGAGGAAAGAAAAGAGCGGGAGAAGGCAGCTACAGTTTGAAAGACGATACATACAACCAGTTGCTTTGGGTGGACTTTATGTGGCTTCCAAATTAAGAAAAAAAATTGTCATTTGTAAGACTTAGAAATTTAAACACTGACCAGGTATTTGATTATATTAGGTGTGATATTGTGATTTAAGAGAAATACATATTTGATTTCTGCCCCTGGTTCCTGGCACAGAGATCCTAAAATCCCTGTATTTTCCTGAGTGATAAGGGTGCTTAGAGCTTCTTTTATTATAATACTTGGTCTTAGGGGCGCCTGGGTGGATCAGTCAGTTAAGTGTCTGACTTCAGCTCAGGTCATGATCTCACGGTCCGTGGGTTCGAGCCCCGCATCGGGCTCTGTGCTGACAGCTCAGAGCCTGGAGCCTGCTTCGGATTCTGTGTCTCCCTCTCTCTCTGCCCCTCCCCCACTCAAGCTCTGTCTCTGTCTCTCTCAAAAATGAAATAAAACATTAAAAAAATTTTTATAATACTTGCTCTTAGTCCCCGGTTCGGGACACCAGAGCTTCTAAGACCCTTAGAACCTGTGGAGTGGTGATGGTGTCTTTTTGTATGTTACTGAGATGACGGGTGGCTGGGAGCCCCTAGAGAGCTTGAGGACAGGGCTGGTTGCCAGAGGAACTTTCAGGCTTGTCCCCACCCCCAGAGGGCAGAGGGGCTGGAGATTGAGTTAGTTACCAATGGCCAATGAGGTAATCGATGACACCTACAGATGGAACGTCCATAAAAACTTTTTAAACGGTGGAGTTTGGGGAGCTTCCAAATTGGTGGACACATCCACATGCTGGGAGGGAGTTGTACCCCAACTCCATGGGGGCAGAAGCTCCTGGGCTTGGGGACACTTCCAGATTTTGCACTACGTACCTCTTCATTGAGCTGTTCATCTACGTCCTTTATAATAAACGTAATACTTAAGTGTTGCCTTTAGTTCTGTGAGCCATTATAACAAATTACCAAACCCAAGAAGGGGGTGTGTGAGAACCCCTGACTTGTATGTAACCAGGTGGGACAGAACTGTGGGTAACTGTGGGCGCTCCAGTTGGATGGTGGGACGTCCCAATCCGGTGAGGGCCGGTGGCACTGGCAGTGAAAGAAATGGAAGTTCATGAAATACATAGCAAGGGAGCAGAGGAGAGACTGCAATGAGGTGGCGGTGGTGAGGGGCCACAGTTACAGGCTGTAGTGGTGGGTGGTATGGGGATGTATGGAATTTTCCCTTTTTTGGTAATCTTAGGAACGGTGCCTGGTTGTAATTGGTCCATTAGGGCCTATGGCTATTTCGAGGCAGGTGCTTCATGAGCCTGTTTGCACCGTGTGGTTGCTGTGGGTCCTTTTACGTTTTACCCTACTCAGGTGTCCATCGCTCAAGCTTGTCGCCTAAAAGTGGTTTCTGCGATAACCTCAGGACCCACTGCTTGGGATTGACGTCTGAAGTGGGGGGCAGTGGCACATGTGGGACTGAGCCCTTAGCCTTGTGGTGTGGTCTGTGCTAACCTGGGGTAGTCAGAATCAGAATTGCTTGGTGTGGGAAACCCACACATTTGGTATCAGAAGTACGGTAAGCAGAGAGGTAGTTTTCCTTCATAAAGGAAATTGTTATGGATAGCTGTATGTGGTTATGTCAAAGAAAAAAAGCTCTTATCTGCTAGCTACATACTGAAATATTTATGAATGAAATGCTATGGTGTTTGGGATTTGTTTGAAAGTGATGTGGGGGTAGGGGTAGGGGTGGGGGTATAGATCAAGACTGTCATTGACTTGGGGCACCTGAGTGGCTTAGTTGGTTGAACGTCCAACTTCGGTTCAGGTCATGATCTCGTGTTTTTGGGTTCGAGTCCTGCGTTGGGCTCTGCGCTGACAGCTCAGAGCCTGGAACCTGCTTCGGATTCTGTGTCTCCCTCTCTGCCCCTCCCCTGCTCACACTCTGTTTGTCTCTCAAAAAATAAAATAAAACTTAAAAAAAAAAGATTGTCAATGAGTTGATAATTGTTGACTTTGAGAATGGGTGCATGGGGGTATGTTATATCATTTTTTTCTACGTTGGGGCATGTTTTAAAATTTCCATAATAAAAGAGTGACAAATATGTGTCTTGAGTCTTTTTCTGTGTGGATAAACAGAATTGTACCACAACATTTTAAAAGGCTACATAACTTTCCTTTGGATGTAGCATAAATAACATAACCTGTCCCCTTTTCTTGAGCATCTACATCATCTCCAATCCTCTGTTCTCATCAGCACTAGAGGAACATTCTTGTGGATAATTCAACGTGAACATCTTTCAGTATTTCTTGGTATAAATTCCTCTAAGTGGATTTTCTGGGTCAATTGAAAAGTGTATCTTAATTTTTTTTTTTTTTTTTTTTTGAGAGAGAGAGTGTGAACAGACGAGGGGCAGAGATCTCAAGAGGGAGACACAGAATCTGAAGCCGACTCCAGCCTCTGAGCTGTTGGCACAGAGCCTGATGTGGGGCTCAAACTCACAGACTGTGAGATCATGACCTGAGCGAAAGTCGGATGCTTAACCAACTGAGCCACCCAAGCACCCCTAAAACCTTTTTCTTACTGTTTATTTATTTTTGAGAGAGAGAGAGCGCATGAGCGAGCATGAGTGGGGGAGGGGCAGAGAGCGAGGGTAACACAGCATCCGAAACAGGCTCCAGGCTCTGAGCTGTCAGCACAGAACCCGGCGCGGGGCTCGAATTCATGAACTGCGAGATCATGACGTGAGCCGAAGTCAGACGCTTAACTGACCAAACACCCAGTGCCCCAGAAAAGAATATCTGTAGGGTGTTTGCAAAATTACCTTCCAGAGACAAATCTTTCACTCCCTCCAGCACCCTATTGGAGGGAGGTCTTCTCTCTCTCAGCAACCGCTCCAATGTTTCGTTGCTGGGGCTTCTGTGACTCAATCTCAGTCCTTGTTACCTGTTTCACCTCATTTCAATACACTATCCTGCACCCCCATTCTGGCCACACCAGCAATTTTGCTGGGCCTAGAACGTGCCAGAGACGCTCCCACCTTGGGGTCTGGAGGCTTCTCCCCAGATATTCTCACGGCTTCCTTTCCCAAAGTCTTATACGGGAGGAAAACATATTTTCCCTCTACCCTTCTAGGTTCTTGGCTGAGACCCCTGTGGCAAAAGACGGGTTAACAAGAGAAAAACAAACAGAAGTTTATTAACGTACACTTCATGGACCAGGAAAAATGTACACTCCCCAAGGTGGTTTAGAACGCAAGCTTACGTATGGTCTTAATAGGGAAAGGGAGGGGTGTAGGGGTGTATAGGCCTCTTAGGGGAAAGTGAATGATTTTTAGGAAAGCTGAATGGGGCCCGAGAAGAACATCTAAGGTATGTGACAGTCATGACGAGTCTGTCTGGGTGGGGTGTCTACTTCTAGTCTCTTGTCCTGTGACAGGAGTCAATCTTCCCTGGTGGATGACTCCCCTGCTCCCGGGGGGAGGCGACTGATGACCCTTGAGTCCCTTTTGGAGAATCTGTCTTTAGACAGATGAGAGGAGTTTAGAAAAAAGCCTATGCCGGCATTTACTGCTTTTCAAGTGCCGACAGCTCAGAATAATCACTACAGCAAAGCCCCACGTTTTGGACGAGCACATCCTACTGCCCTTCAGTCTCCAGGGTTTGCTTGAAAGTCTCCTTTGTACTGGGGCCCTTCCTGACTGCCCTGCTTTCAATTGCAGCCCTCCCCCCAGCCCTCCCCCACTCCTTTCTCCGAGTCCCTCCTCCCCCTGTTTCTCTGTCGCACCTTCTAGCACACCAATGCCCTACACTTATCCATCAGGGCTATTAGTTAATGTCCGTCTCCCCACTGGAATCGAACACCATTTACTGACACATCTCCAACCACGTAGCACAGGGCCTGGCACATAGTAGGGGCTCGGTAAATACTAGCCCAAACCTGTATGAGCTAAAGTGCTTTCTTAACTGTTCAGTCTGAACACATGTGAGCAATTGCTATTTTGCTTCCACTTTTATTCGTGTATTTCTTCCAGTTGCCTGAAGACGTCTTCACTGGGATTCCTGATAGCAACTCAGAGCCAAGGCCCCGCCTCTCCTGCTCAGCCCTGAGTCTAGCTGTCAGTGGTATCATCGTTAGCACTGACCATACTCCCTGATTCCCCCCCCCCCCCCCCCGAACCTTCTTGGTTGCCCTGAAGCATCTCCCATTTGCCTGGTTCACTCCTGTCCCCTGCAGCTGTTATGTTGTTGTTGTTGTTGTTGTTGTTGTTGTTTTTCCTGAAGAGACCCCCTGCTCAAGCTCCACCCTTGCTCTAAGACCTTTATTGGCTCCCCAGCGCCTAAGGAATTAAGTACCAAGTCCCTAGACTGATGTTCAAAGACTGGTCCATTCGGCTCCCAAGTGACTTTACCTCTACTCTCCACATCTGACCTAGGCTTGGGACAGACTGGAGTCCTTAGAACCGGATGTTTTCCTGCTTCCGGGACTTTGCTCAGGCCGGTTGCTCCACCTGCAGTGGAGTTCAGTTTGGAACAAGTCATTTGGAGACCCCTCTGCCAGACCGTGAGCTTTTTCAGGGCACGGGCTGTGCTTTGTTCCGTTCTACATCCCACGAAGTCCCAGAACAACGCCCAGTTTCGCTCAACCCGTTACCTCCAATACGGGGTGGAATGCAGAGCGGCGGGACGGGCGCACTTCCTGAAGTGGCCACAAGATGGCAGCAGAGACCGGGCTTCGGGACGGAGGCGAGGCCCCAAGTTCCTTGCATTTTCCCGGGGCCAAAGTCCTAACAAGTGATCCCGCCCTTGAGGCGCTGCAGTGGGTCCTCACTCTAGGGCTGGGAGCAGTAGGTCTGGGGCGGCGGGGGGGTGGGGGGGGGGTGGGGGGTGGTGAGGGTGGGGTGGGGGGGGTGGGCACCAGCTGGTGGCTTGTAGTGGGTGAGCACGTATGTTTCTTGTGCTGGCCCCTCCCAAGGTTTACTCTGTGGTTCCTTTTCCGGCAGATACCCTGATGGGATGGAAGGAGCCCTGGGCAGGGAGTCGGCAGGTTTGGGTCCTGGTCCTGCACCGCAGCCTTGGGCAAGTGTCGTCTGTGTACCAGGAAAGGGTCGACCACAGAGCCCAAATGCACATAAAGCTTCCTTTTTCTGTTCTCTCCCAGCCTCCCTGCAGTTTTCCCGAGGGTTGCACTGATGATGGGACTTTCACCACATTGTATCCCTTCCTGGGATTCATCATCTCCCAGATAAGGGGGCAAGGTGAGGTTCATGGGGTCCCAGAGGGCCCTGCCCCGTCTCAAGGCCCACCTATCCCCTTATCGAGGCAGGAGGAGCCCCACCCAGGCTGATGAAAAACACCAGGTTTCTTTTATTTTTAAAGTTTATTTATTTGAGAGAGAGAGTGTGTGTGTGTGCTTGCGAGTGGGGGAGGGACAGAGAATCCCAAGCAGGCTCCGAGCACTCAGCGTGGAGCCCCACGTGGGGCTCATTCCACCAACTGGAGATCACCACCTGCGCCGAAATCAGGAGTCCCACGCTTAAGGGACTGAGCCATCCAGGCGCCCCCCAAGACACCAGGCTTCTTCAAATTCTTGCGCTGTGATCTTGAGTAAGCTGTTTCACACCAATGGCTACAGCCACCTACCTCTTGCACTTCCTAGATGGTGGAAGGCTGTGAGGTGATGGGGCCTGGCAAATCACCAGTGCCTAGTCAATGGTAGCGGTAAATAATAATAATAATAATAATAATAAATAATAATAATAATATGTCCCTTCTTGCTCCAACATTGGACTATTCTAATTTGAGACTGAGATAGCAGGGGAGGGATGGTGGGGATTTAGGGATGCCTGAACTATGTTTGCTGCAGAGCAGGAGAGAGAAGAAAGGAAGGACAAAGGTGTCCGTGGAGGGCCGGGGATGGTTTGGGGCTTCCCTGGGCGTGTGGGGAAGGGGGTGCGCGCGGAGCTGGAGCCTCTCTCCCCGACGGGGCGGAGATGGTGGCGAAGAGAGGGAGAGGCGGCTGCAGGACCCGCCAGCAGAGGGCGCAGCGAGCGCGCCGGGCCCCGTTTTGGGTTCCTTCCCGCGCCTTATTCGAGTGGATTCGCCTTCCTGAGTTGTGGGGGTGAGGGTACTGCCGGCCGACTTGGGGAGCTGTGGGTATCCTCACCATTTGTAATTGTTGGCCTGCGTCTCGAGTGGCGATCGCCGGCTTGCTTGTAATCGTCGCAGTAATCACTCGTGTATTTAGCGAACGCTGTTGAGCGCCTACCAAGTAACGGGCCCTGTAGGGCGAGTAAACCCGCAAATAAATAGCGCGCCCCGATCACCAGCTCCCGTGCGATTGGTGGCAGCGGTCAGCTCAGGGCGCTAGGGAGCACAGATGAGGGGTGGAGCGCTTCCCACCACCATCCTGCTCGCGGGCAGCATCTCTGAGCTGAGCAGTGTTCCACTCCTTTTACAGAGAGGTTAAGGAACCCGCCCAAGGCCACACAGTCGGTAAAGGGATGAGCGGGATTGCACCCCGAGCCCAGGTCCAGCCCTCCCCCTTGCCTCTGCCGCGGAATGCAGCCAGTGAGGCTGTGACAAGGGGAGGGGCTGGCCTGGGGGCAGGGAGTCTGATCCTTCTGTGCGTGCCCCCAGCAGGACAGGGGGCTTGTGGGCAGGGGAGGTTCCAGGGTGGCTGATTTCATCCCAGAATGAGGGAGAACTTTCCAGCAACCATCGCTGCCCAGGCATAGAATGGGTGAGCCCAGGGAGCAGAAGTGCGCTGCCTCTGCCCAGATGTTGCAGCGGCTCCCAGTTGAACTTGGCATTCACTCAGTGTGGAAGTTTTGCTGGCACAATCCCTTTCTCCCTCCAGCCTCCTCTTGCCCCCTGTCCTCATTCCCTTCTGTGTTCCTGCCTCTCAGGCTTCTTTCAGCAACTTGCTGGGGATACTCGTTATCTCTGGGCCTTTGCACATGCATATCCCCTCTCTGTCTGGCAAGCTCATCCGTTCTGCAGGCACTAGAAACCTTTCCTGACATCCCACAAGGTCGGGCCACCTTATGTGCTGCTCTTGTAGGTTTCTCGGCTTGTGCCTTGTCATGTTATACTGACATTACTGGTCTCTTCTACCAGACTGTCAGCTCCATGTGGCAGGGACCACACTGTTTTGTTCTCAGTTGTTTCTCCATCGTCCAGCAGTCTGGCAAAGTGACTCCCTTGGTGCTCAAGAAAAGCTTGTTGAAAGAAAGAATGAATAATGAGGGGCGCCTGGGTAGCTTCATCGGTTGTCAGATTTCGGCTCAGGTCATGATCTCGCGGTTTGTGGGTTTGAGCCCCACATCCGGCTGGCTGCTGCTGGCGTGGCGCCTGCTTCGGATCCTCTGTCCCCCTCTCTCTTTGCTCCTACTCTGCTCGCACTTGCTCTCTCTCTCAAAAATAAAAATTAAAAAAAAGAAAGAAAGAATGAATAACTAATGAAGGTAGGAAAGGATGAAGGAAGCATGCAAAGGCAAATGCATAGGCAGGGGGAGTTGGGTCAGCAGACCTTCAAGTCCTCTCCTATCACCCCGTGGCGACAGCTCAAGTTCTTTGCTCAGCTCCCCAGGAACTGGAGATTCAGAGCCACAGTCAGCAAACATTTGTTAAGCATCTAGGCACGCTGCTGGGCACGGCCACCTGTATTCTCAACCATCAAATAAGCAGGGACAAGGGAAACGTTTTCAGCGGACACTGGCTTGCAGGCTTCGACCCCTGCCTGGAATAGTTTGCACGTTGGTCTGGGAAATTGCCACAGCGACCCCGCCCTCTCTCAGACCCCACGCCATCTGCGCTCCTGGGTGCACTTCCGGAGAAGGCCACCAGATGGCGGCAGATGCGAAGAGTCGGGGCTTAGCGCGCGCCGGCCAGCCCTTGACCGCCGGTAGGGGGCACTGCTGCTCGGCCAAGCGCGCGGCGGAGGTGGCCCCGATTTACCAGCTGGGAGAGGGAGGAGGGGTTCGCCGGGAGTGGGTCCAAACCGCAGCCCTGGAGGAGGGCTGTGTGGCACCCTCATTCTTCCTCGTTGTTTTGTACAGTGCGTCCTTAATCTCTGCTTTATGGGCTTTATGGGCAAACTTGATTTGGAAAGAGCCAGATGGCAAGTATTTTAGGTTTTGCTGGCCATGTGGTCTTTGTTGCAAGTCCTCAACTCTGTCCTTGAAGCGTGAAACCATTAATTCATGGACAAATGGGTGTGTGGCCATGGCCCGATAAATCTTTATGGACGTTGAAATTTGAATTTCAGGCAATTTTCATGTGTCACAAAATACTGTTCTTTTTTATTTTTTATAAATAAAATAAAAAAGATTTATTTTTTACTTTTAAGTAAAAACCATTCTTTGCCCTTAGGTGGGGTCACCCCTCGACTAGGTAAAGTCCCAAACCAGTGCCTTGCATATAGTAGGTGCTCAATTAGTGCTGACTGGTGTCAGCCATTCGGGAGCAGTCAGTAGGGGCTCCGTGAACCCCGGTGTCCAACAACCCTCGCAGTGGGGCAGGACACTCTCCTTCCAGTTTTAGTCCCTGAATCTTCTCCACGCCTCACAGAAGCACCCAGAGAACGGTACCTGTAACGTCTCTTCCTTGGCAATATGCCGGCTGCATTTTCCCACTTGTGCCTTGGCATTTCTGTCCTCCTAATGACACCCCAGTCCTTTTCATCTAATGATGCCCAATCTCATGGGTCAGTTTGTAAAAATTCAACTTTATTGAGGTATTGAGATATTCATCTAAGTGTGGAGTTCATGGGTTTGACAAATGTATGTCCAAGGAACCACTACCGTCAAGATGGAGAACATTACTTTCACCCCCAAAAACTTCCCTCGTCCCCTTTCCTAATCGACGTTGGCTTTAACAAAAAGTCTCCCAATGATCACTATGCCAGGCTCCACGGAGGCGTTTGGCAAGTTCTGACTCACAGAAGCCTCCAGAACCTGGTGGGGTTGGGGGGTGGGGGGGGGGCGATTGTTATTGGTGGGCACCTCTCAGCTCAGGACCCCAAGCTCTGGGATGGGAGCCCACGTACCTACCATGAGTAAAGGGCAGAGCAGAGATTTGATCCTGGACTGCCGGTTTGCAATTGCATCCCTAACCCCTCTCCTGCCTGGTTCCCCCCAGCTCCTTTCATGTTCTCAGGCACTGTGTGCACACTGCCTGTACTCCAGACTTCTCGCAGTGTGGCCTGGGGCAGGAGGATCCCAGCATGCCCAGGGAGCTGGCCAGAAATGCAGGCTCGAGCCATGCCCAGAAATACTGAGCCCCCAGGTCCCATCTGCCTCTTAGCTGGCAGTGGTGGCTGCATTTGTGTGCCCTTCCTTGCCACACTGTGAGTTCCTGGAGGTCAGGGGCTGTGACCACCTCAGGACATCCACCCTGCAGCCCCCACTAAGTTGAATTAGTAAGAGCAGGAGGGCAGCAGGCAGGGTGAAGGTTTGGGAGGGGGGCGCTGTGTATCTTAGGGACTCATGGGAGGACTGTGGTCAGGAGTGAGCAGGAAGGTGATCTCCCCACCTGGTGCTTGGAGGTCTGGGTCTCCATGCACTCTGGCCACTGTCCAAATGGACTCAAGGAGCCTGGGTATATTTGCGTATAATTTGCATATCCTTAGCATATCCCTCTGATGCCTTTCCTCTTCTCCTGATGGGGGAGGAGGAGCAGGCTGGATTTGGGGAGTGGGGTGGACAGGACAGAAGACTCGGGCTGTTGAGGGAGGCCTTGGGCTATGGAGCCCAACTCCTTGCTGATGCCCATGCTGGGAGCGGGTCTGAAGTTAAGCCCTGACCCTTTTTGGATGAGGAGGAAGGGCTGCTAGGTCCTCCAAGCTCTGGACGCTTGCTATGGGTACAAGCTTCGGCTGGGCTCCCCAAGTTTCCCTGTCTAGAATGTGCTAGTCACTTGGCAGGACTTTCTATAGCAGTGAGAGAATCTTGCAGTTGTAAGGTTGAGAAAGAAGACAAAAGAAGCCATATTATATGGGCTAGTTAAATAAAGCCCACACTGTGCCAAAAGAATCTATGCTGCCAGAAATAAGTCGCCCCCTGGAAGGGGGCATCCCCCAGGAGGCCACTCAAATTGTTTTGTGATACGGGTGCTGGTCACATGGGTGTGTTTGCTCTACGAAGAGTCATTGAGTTGTATAGTCGTGAATTATGTGTGGGTTTTTCTGTATACAAATAAAAAGTTAAGAAAAGACCAGATTTAAATTTCGAGAAGAATCCTATGCACATTCCACTGCTAGGAGACCCTCCCAGGATGCCTCTCTCTATTAAGGCCCCAGGGGCTCCTGACTTGCCCCCTTCCTCATCTCCCACTGAGCTGTGAACTACCTGAAGTCAGGCCCACGTCCTGCTGATCCTGTGTCCCCGGGGCACGGGATTGGCCCAGACCTGAACATATGGATGGCCCAAGAGGCTCTGGGGCACCAACCAACCTAGAAGGGGGTGCTTCTTCTTACTATGTGACCCTGTCCCCAAGGCTGGCATTAAAACACCTAGCTGTGGCCTAGGGCTAGAAGTGGGATAAGGGATGGGACAGCAGAATGTGCCAGAGAGAGAGAGAGGTGGGACACAGGGGTCCCTGGGCGGGCCTGGGTGTGGGGACTGCTGACATTCTGGGTCTTCAGCACCCTGGCCTCTCTCTGCTGCTCCTTTTTCCCCTGGGTGTGTTCAGCCCTGACCCTGAGGCCACCTGGGCTCCTGCTGAGCCCCTGCTTCAGACTCAGGGACGGCTCCTGAGGCTTGGCTTCTCTGGACTTGGCTCTGTGTTGGGGCTGCTCTGAACCTGCCCGGTCCTGCACCTGACTCACCCCTGCCCTCCCTGCCTTGCAAGCTGGGGCCTCCCTGCTGCCGTCTGAGTTACAGGGACCTGCACGCAGGCACAGAGCCCCCTCCCCACATTCTAGAACTTGTCATGGAAAGACTTTGGGCAATGGCTTGGCCTTTCCGGCCTTGGTTTCCCTTTTCTGCACAGTGGGAGAACAATTCTGGCTGCAGTGAGGTCAGATAGGTCAGAGGGTATGGGAGAACTTGGGACCAATAAGTGTGGGGAGCAAATGTCTCTTGGGGAGGGAGGGTGGTGAGTGAGGGGGCCACACGGCCCGTCCCCTTTAGCTGTGGTGCGGCCTGCATGTTAGGGGCAGGTGAGTGGGTGGGAACTGTCTGTGCGGCTGTTCTGGGGGTTTCTCGGGAGGTGGTGTGGTCTGGGTGGTGCATAGGAAAGTCATAAGGTTTGGTCTGACTTGATCCTGTCTGCAGGCCTGTTCCCCCTCTGGGCCTCAGTTTACTCTTTTGTCAAGGGGGCCGTTTGCCCTCAAGTCCCCCTTGAGTTTCGAGGCTCTCTTACTTCCATGTTCTGTTTGGCCTGCACGGGTGTTATTTTGGAATCAGTTTCTAAACCTTAAAGATGGAGAGGCTTCCCAGTCAAATCCAGAGTTCCGTCTTCCTGAGCACAGATGAGATCTGTCCGTTGGGATTCCCACATGTGCAGGCACAAACTGGGGTGGCTCCTTAGGAAGGGGCCTCATTCCCCCTGGGGGGCCACACACCGGGGGCCATTCCTGCCCAGGACCGTCAGCTCCCAGCCCCGCCAGTCCCATGCATGCCCCCTCCCCATGCCCAGCGGCCTAGCCCAGCACTTGCACAGGCAGGCCTCTTTTCTCTTTTGTTTTGCCAACTGAAGGCTTTGGAGGGCAGGTCTGGCTTGGATTGGCATTATTAGCTCATGTGTTTATCCAAAGCAGAGGCCTAGGTCTTGGGATTTCCCGCGGCGGGGGGGTGGAGGGGGGGCGCCCAGAGTCTCAGTTGGGGCTGAGTGACAGTGTCTGCTTGTGGGAGATGGCTTTCTCCCATCTGGGGTCATGTCCACCCGCCCCCCCCCCCCCCGCCCGTGATGAACCCTATTTCTAGTGTCTCATCCTGGCCACAAGGCCCTTACAGACTAGCTCGTTGCCCATCTTGGCCTTACCTCCAGGCTCCCACCCCCAATGCCCACACTCGTTGTGTTTTCTTGTGGCATGCTCAACCCCCTTCCCCTTCTTCTCCTGGCAGCCTCCCCTTCCCCCCGACCCCAGCCTTAGACTCAGCTTCTCCACTTCCCCTGGAAACGTTCCCAGTGCTGTCTTCTTGGGGACTGCCTTGCTGCTGTCCGGGGCCTCCTGCACCAGCCTGTGTCCCCAGCACTGGGATAGGCCTTGGTCTTGCCTCCCTAATGTCCAGCAGAGAGCCAGGTACACAGGCGGGGCCCTGAGATTATGACAGGGAGCAGGTGAGAAGTCGTGGGGGTCAGGCCCAGATTCTTTTGGCTATCGGTCGGCCATTACTGGGAGAGGGAGAAAGACTAGCCCCTACCATCAGGGCCAGCAGAGAGGGAGGCCCCTCCTCTCTAGAGCCATTCCTGGTCATAGCCCTGGGCTCCTGTGCTCAGCCACCCCTTGGCACTCATGGGTGCCGGCCCCGGCCTGGGCAGTGGGACTGCACAGATGTGGGAGGAGCCCTCAGGGCCAGGGGCTCCCAGGTCATAGCCTGACTCCCCAGTCTCTCAGCTCATGAGGGAAGAGCAGAACCGGGTGGGCCCCTCAGGGACGACCCACGCTAGCTTTTGATACTCTACAGGTGGGGAAACTGAGGCCCAAGTGACTTGGCCTGGTCTTGGGACCCTCTCCTGGGTTGCCTGAGCCAGACTGTGGTGTGGTCAGTCCTGGGACATTGCAGTGCTTGCCCTATTGGGGCTCCAGCCCCCCAGCCCCAAATCTGAGCGGCAGAGGAGCCTGCCCTTCCCCCAGCAGGCTTCACCTGGCCTGGCGTGTCCCCGAGCCAGCAAAAGGTAGGGCGGGAGCAAGTCTGAGTCTGCCCAGCGAGCTGCGAGTCTCAGCGGGCCCTCCCTGCCCACAGGCCCTGGGAGCGGAAAGCCAGGGCTCCACACCCCAAATCCTCTGCCTTCCTTCCCCACCCACGCATTCAGCCTGGGGCCCAAACACGGCAGGGAGCCAGCCTCCCTCCTTGGTAACCGAGGCACAACACCCAACACTAGAGACTGTTTGTCCTGCCAACGCAGCACCCCAACCTGGGGCCTGCATGCCTGGCCAAAGCCTGGCTGGGGGTGAAGGGTAGGGGAGGTGGGCAGGAGGTGGTGGGGCCCCATGGGTCTGGAGACCCCTCCCCTCCCTTCCCCTTTCCCTTCCCAGGCCAGCCAGGACTGCTGCTGAGCTGCCTTTGACTGTGTGGCCCCCAACCCCAGCCCCTGCTGCCAGCCCTGGACTTAGCAAGGCTTGGGAGAATGGTCAGGTGACAGGGACTGTGCCTGAGTCACAGGAGAGAAGTGTGGGTCTGAGGAAGAAAGTTCTCCTGGGCCCGCCGGGCAGTGGGAAGAGTTCCAGGGAGGGAGGGTCTGACAGGGCCCATCTGTCCCGGCTGGGGACAGGCGGCCTCCTCCCCAGCACAGGAGGGGTGGCAGGTTGGCTGGCCCCCAGGTTGGGGGTGAAGGCAGGCACTGACCGTGAGGCAGGCCCAGCATGGTGTTTGGGAGCTGGCTGGTGGTTGAGCAGAGGAATTGTCAGGGCTTGGGGAAGTCGAGGCAGCACCGGGTGGGGAAGGACAGGTTTTTGGATCTTCACTGGTCTTTGGTCTTTGTGGAGCAGGTCAGAGAATGTGGAGAGACAGAGAAAGGCAGACAGGGTCTCAGTCCCTGGGGATCCCCTCTGGGGGAGAAACGTGGCCGCAGCCGTGGGGAATCTCGTAGCTGAGGGAGAGACACAGCCCATGTCCTGGGGAGTTCAGCATATCCATAGTGGATGATGGGGACAGAGGACCCATGGAATCACTCAGCTCTGCAGGGAGCACTGACCTAATCAAGCTCCCTGGGGGGCTCAGCAGATGCTTCTGTGACTCAGGGGGAGGTGGGGCCCCAGGGTCTTTCTGCTTTTCCTCTGAGAGTGAAAGCACCCTGCCAGAGCTGGCAGGACCCTCCCCCAAGTTCCCAGGCCTTGTCAAAGTCCTGGTTAATTTACCACTGCTTGTCTGATGCTTCCTGGTTCAGCCGTAGCTTCCCCACCACCTCAGCCCTGCACTGTGGGGAGGAGCCATCGCTGGCCCCTTTTACAGATGAGGAAACTGAGGCTCAGAAAAATGACAAGTCTCATGCTAGAGTCACACGGGTGCAGACCACTGTGTTTACAGCATCTGGCTCTCCTGACATGTGGGGGACTCTCAAGGGGGCACGCCCCTGGGCAGAGCAGGAGAGGGACAGGTCTGATGGAGTCCCTGCCTTTCCTCCACATCCTGAGGCCCGGTGGGTGCCGTCTCGGCTCTTGGCCCCTCTCTCAGGCCCCGTCCCCCGGCTTCGGTCCCCAGTGGGCCAGCGGGGAGGGTGGGGTGGGAGAGACTCAGGTCCTGCTGAGGCTGCACCTTCCCGGCCCACCCAGGCTGAGTCAGGGCCGGGCGGGAGCCAGGGGGGTGGCAACTTTCCCAGGGCTGGCCCGGGCGGCGTCCACATTCCTCACGAGTGGGGTGCGTCCGGGCTTGGCCCAGCCAGGTGTTCTGTGCCCCTCCCGGGCCCCCGCCTGTCTGAGCCAGCTCAGCTCCGCAGCCTTGTAAGGAACATGTCTGGCACCCACTCGGAATGGCGGTATCGGGAACTGCTTGCCTTGCGTGTCCTTGCTGGGTGGGGTGCAGCCTGGCGGGGACGGCCTGCTAAAGCGCAGCCCCCACAATGGCCTGGGCTCTCGGGGTGCCCCTACTCATGTCCTCTGTGCTTGGAGAGCTGGAGGCTGAGGCTTAAGACAGTCTGTGGGCTGGGCCTTAGTCTTGCTCGTTGCTCAGCAAATGTTGGTGGAACAGTGAAGGGTGTCTGAAAGCTGGGGGTGGCAAGGCCCCCCCCCCAAGCAGCTGGGTCCCATTCTGTTTGTTGTCCCCAGTTTCTCAGGGAAGACTTTGTCCTCACTAGCTTGGAGCTCTGGGGGCCAGGGACAGAGGCTATGAGTGGGGTCGTGTACCTGTGGGGGCCCTGCTTCCTCTGCACCCCTGCGTCGGCATCTGGGACAGGGAGGGAGACATATGGGGGTCCGCGGAGGTCAGTCCCCACCCCTCACTTGTAGTAAAATTCTTCCCACAGTCCACTGCCTCTCTCTGGGCCTGAGTTTCCATTCCTGTAAAAGGAGCACAAAACCCCGGGGCTCTTGGTGGATGGAAGGTGACCTTGAGACTGAAGACGTGGCTCGGGACCCGAGGTGGGTTCTGCTGGGATCCCACCTCTTTCCCGCCGGGGGAAGCCCTGCTGGGATCTCGGCCCAGCTGAGCTCTGCAGGCCCAGCCGAGCTCTGCAGGCCCAGCCGAGCTCTGCAGGCCCAGCCCAGGCCAGGTCAGCTCTCCAGCTTCCCCATGAGTCCCTGCAGGTCAGGCCAGGCTCCTGATTGGGGGTGGGTGGGGGGAGGACCTCAAGTCTGGGATCTGGGGACTCTGGCCACTGTTTACCCTCTTCCTCGGACGTCTGCTGGTGAAGATGGCATTTCAAACCCCCGTGAGTGGCTGAAGGGCACCCCTTGCCCGCCCGTCACTCTGTTCTGCAGCCTCAGCAGCTTGGAGCTCAGCCTGTGAGACCTGGGCGTCCTGCGTCAGGCCCCTGCAGCAGGCAGGGCTTGGCTGTTTCTTGGGAGGACCCAGGGCAGCTCGGGCTGCAGAGATCACTTCCCAGGCTTTGGTGGGAACACACGGGCCCTGGCCCTGGGCCCAGGTAGGGGGGCGTGGGAATTCCGTCCTGCATGCAAAATCAGCAAGGGTGACACCGGGGCGGTGGGAGGAGAGGCTGGGGGATGAGCAGGGATGTCGTGCCTGCACCTGTGAAGAGCGGCAGGCTGAGCTCCAGGCAGCCAGGGGACCTGGGTCGGGGAGAGGGGGTGTAGAGGAGGTGTAGCCCAGGGCCTTGTGGCAAGAGGGCAGCACTGTGTCCCAGAGGGTGGTGCTGTTTGCAGTGGAAAGTAGTGCCTCAACTCCCTGAAAGCCCTGTTTGTGTCCTGGGGCTGAGGATGGTTCAATGTGTGTGTGTGTGTGTGTGTGTGTGTGTGTGTGTGTGTGTGTGTTTTGGTGCGGAGGCAGTTGGCCCAGTGGAAGTGGGTTTCTGGACACTTAGACCAAAGTCCCTGTAGTTGGATTCTGAGCCTTGAGGGATTCTGGGAGTTGGCAGTGAGAGCCGGGCCCAGGGCAGTCTGGGAAACCGTGGGAACAGGTGAGAACAGGCTGGAAGGGTGTGGCAGCAGCTGGAATGTGTGGGTCGGAGCAGTCCCGCCCTCCCTCGTCCAGGAATGGGTCCCGGCTGGGGACCCAGGGCACAGCACCCTCCCTGAACTATCCCCAGCTCTGCTTTGCCAGGCCTCCCGGACCCTGCTCCCTGCGGTGGGGTGCCCCCCCGCACCCCTTCGCTTCTGGCTGGTCTAGAGCCAGTGGCCTGGTGGGGGCGGGCTTTTTGGGAGAAGCTGGCAACTCTTCCTGAAGATCACCAGGTTCTCAGGGCTGTGTGTTTGTTTCTGACCCTATGTATAGACAGACCCTCTGTCACTCACGGGGCACTCATTCTGGCAAGTTAGGGGAGCATCTGTGGGCATTCATGGACCAGTGGCTCTGCTCTCTGGGCCAGCTCTGTTCCTGGGTTGGGGGCTGAGGGCACCTGCCAGTTCTGGACACGCACTGTCAGCCTCTGTGGAGCGTCCTCTCCCATTCTGCACAGTTGATCAGGGCTCCCTGTGGCCTTTCTCTTAAAGAGAGAAAGGCCACACGCCTTCCACAGGTGGCCCCTCCAGCCTCTCCAGGCCCAGCCCCTATCTCTGCTTCCCTGGCTAACTTCCCTCGTCCAGGAGGTCTCGCTCTTTCCTGAGGGTGCCAGGCCCCAGGCCTGGGAGGCCGGTGTCTACCTGTGACCCCTATGTGTGCAGGTCCTGTTCAGACCCCTTCTCCAGCTGTTCTGCCCCTTGCGCTGGGACAGGGGCCCCTCCTAGATGTTTCCACAGCTCCACCCGCTCAGGCCCCCATGATGCCCTGCTCAGCCAGCTCGTGAAGTCCAGGCATCTCCCCTGGAGACAGAGCTCCCCAAGATCAGGGCTCGCTATGTGTCCGTGTCGTGTCCCCGGGCTCGCCCTCAGGTAGGTCAGGGAGCGAGAGAACGAGCTAGTGAACGAGTGCAGGAAGTTTGGGGACTCCCTCTGAGGCATGTGGACTCGCACAGGGCTGTCACATGAACTGTTTCCTTCAGTCTGAGGAGAAACCTCTCTCTGCCTTGGGACTGGGCCTCCTGGGAAGATCCCAGAACTCTCTTGAGACCCAGCTCCTTCTCTCTGCCTGTGATGACTCAAGGTCACTGGGCCAGAGCGTGAGTGGGAACCGGCTGCTCTGTGTGAGTGTGTGAATGAGTGTGCAAAGCGCAAGCAGCGAGAGGCTGAGTGTGCACACGTGTGAAGGCGCACAGGTATGTCCGCGAGTATGTGAGAATGTGAGCGCGGGAGTGTGTGAGTGCGTACGGGTGTATAAGGCTGTGAAGCCTGCCTGAATGTGTGAATGTGGATCTGAGTGGGTGTGTGTGCGTAAGGGTTTGTGAGCCCGAGGGTGTGTGTCCGTGAGTGGGAACGCATGAGAGTCTGTGCGAATGTGCGTGCAAGCTGACTGGACGTATGAGTATGGGAGTCTGTAAGTGTGTACATAAGGTGTGTGGGGGTGTATGAATCTGTGAGTGTGAGTGTATGTGTCGGTGATTATGAGTGTGTGAGTCTGTGAGAGTATGTGAGTGTGAGTATGTTAGAGCTGTGAGTGTGTGAATGTGGGAGTCTGGGTGGGTGTGAATGCACGCGTGCGCAAGGGGGAGTTAGTGAGTGTGATTTGTGTGAGAAGGAAAGTGTGAATGAGTGTGGGCTGTGTGTAAATGTGTGAGTGTGAATTAGCGTGTGTGTGCCGAGTCTGAGTGAATAGGCCGCCCTGTGAACACATGACTGTGCGTGAGAGCTGTGTGTAAATGCGTATCCTGGAGGGAGGCTGGTGGGACCCGGGGCTGTAGGAGAAGCTTTGCTCTGCCCTCCCCCAAGGCCATGGTCAACCCCGGGGAAACTCAGAGCCTCCGCAGGCTTTCTGGGGAGTCCCAGGGGGCTGGAAGGCTCAATTTTGCCCTCGGCGGCTTACTCAGAGGAGTGAGGGGTCTTTCCTGTCCTAGAGAGAGCCCGAAGATGATTATTAAAAAAAAAAAGTAGTTCTGAATAGATTTAAAATAACACCTACAACATATGGGCAGGATTTAAAAATTAAGGTACAACAAACGCCTGTGAACCCGCCACTCAAAGTTCTGGAAACTTTGCCAGGTGCCCCTTCCCATGCCATTCCTTAGACCCACAGGGTTTCTTTGCTTTCTTTGTAGATCTGAAGCCCTTCTTGGCCGGTGACGCCGCCGGGACTCCTTCGGATCGAGTACGCGGCGGGGCCAGAGCGGCTCGGTGCTGCCCCCTGCGGGCGCGGGACGCCAGTTTTCTTTCCGCTCTGAGCCAGGCGGCAGGGGTGGGGCGGGGGGCGGCCCCACCCAGGTCCCCTGCAGAGACCTCACAGAGGGGGCCCCACTCCCTGTGCCACACGCACGGGCCGTGCCTGGACACAGATATACACACTGGGCACTCACAATGGTTCGCACATAGACGCGTTCCATCTTTTGTGAACTGAGTGGAGGGTCATACTCTGTGTGGGGTATTCCAAGGAGGGCGAACCAAGGACACCTGCTGTCTCTCGGGAGCTGGCCTCAGGTAGGAGGTGGTCCCCACAGAGTAGAGCGTGGCCTACCTTAGAGAACGTCACAGTCGGGGCTGGGGGAGGCTGGGTAGGAGGATTGACTTTGGGGCAAGCGGTTTAATAGAACCACCTGAACTGGGGGTGGGGAGGAGGGCTTTGGGCCAGATTCGGGGCCAGATTCTCCCCGGGGCCGGAATCTCCAGATTCCGATGGAGAACGGAAGGATGGGCAGGATCAATGTACAGGTCGGCTGCAGAAAGGCGTTTCGTGTCCTTCGGCCTGGAGGCAGGGGAATGGACACACGGCCCAACCTGGGCGCCAGGGGCTGTGAGGGTCATGGGACTACAAGGAGGAGCCGAAGATGGTGAGAAGGGGCGGGTGTGAGGCGCAGGGGTTGGACTGCGAAGCAGAGGCGCGTGACCCGGGGTGGCCAGCAGAGGGCGCTCCAGGTACAGATTTGAGGCTCCAGCCTGCGCTCTCGGGAGTCCGGGTTTAATCCGGGAGGTTCTTGGAAAGAGCAGGGCCTGGAGTCCTGATGCAAGCATTCTGGCTTCTCCTTTGGGAGCTACGAAGCGTAAGGGTCAGATGAGATGCCTACATGAGGTGGGAACCCCATAGTGTCCTCTATTTTTCCCTCCCTCTGCTCCCTGGTCAGGCACTGCCAGGGTTTCCAGCCCTGACCAGTGTCTCCAGGTGGTGAGCTTGAAATCACCCCCAGAAATGTGACCGGCCTGCCTCATCTGCCCTGGAGGTCTTCCCCTGGGCCACTGTGGTCTGTTGGAGCCAGCCAGTCTTTCTAGAAGGTTCTCCAAGGTTCTAGGCCCAGGGTTCTGCCTCTGCGGTCTCCGTGGTGACCTCACTGGTTTCCTGCTTCCCTGGTTCACCTCTAGGTGGAGGCCTTCCTGGCCTGGTGTCCAGAGAGGTCCCTCAGCCTGTCATATCCAAGGAGCCTGTGGATTCTGGAGTTCTCAGGACCACGTGCAGCCCCTTGTCTTTTGGCACTGGTTGGTGGGCACAGCCGGGTCTGGTTGGCTCACACAAGGCATGGCCATCATCCCCATCAACTCCTGGGGAGGGAGGCATTGTGGAAGAGATAATCCCTCGAGTTGTGAATGCCACCTTTCACTTCCTGACATCTCTGCTCTGAGAGGAACTTCGCACTCAAGTCATTCATTTATTCATTAACTTCTACAGTTCTCAGGCGCCATTGCTGTTTCCATTTCTGGGGACAGGGGAGGGTCTCTGCCCTCGTCTAGAGGAGGAGACAGGCAAATAGGTGTGACCACATAGGGTGGTAAGTGCTTTGAGAGTAGAGAATTGTTTTCTTCCTCTGAACCTTGCGTTTCGCTCTGACTGTCCCAGTCAGTGGCATCGTTACCCGCCCACCTGCTCAGCCCAGAAAATGCTGAGTCATCTTGCTGCCTACTTGGCTCAGGCCTCCGGGTTGGCCGCCGTGTCCTGTCCTCACCCTCACCGTCTCTCTCCCGGGCCATCACTTCAGCCCCAGGCCTGCCCTTGCCCCTGTCCAGATTTCACACCCCTGCTGCAGTGCGCCTGGTGCCTGGGTGCATTCGAGAAACAACGATCAACTGTGATCTAAGGGAGATAATCTGTTTGGGAAGAGACGCTGTGGACAAAGTTGGAAGACCAATGGCCAACTGGGGAAACCCGTGTGTAACCCATGTGCCAAAGGCCTCCTTCCTACATTTGCCAAAAGCTCACACAAGTTGGGAAGGAAAAGACCCCACCGGAAAACTAGGTAAAGGATAGGAACCGTGGGTTCATAAGAAAGAAGGAAAATAAGGAGGGACCAAGAAACTTGGGGGGGGATGTCCAGTCTCAGTGGTGATTAAAGAAAGGGAGCATGAAGCAGGGGGCCTCCAGCTGTCAAAAAGACAAAACTCGGAACACAGCAGCACCAGACAAAGCTTCCAGCCGTGATGAGACCCAGTGCCAGCGGAGCCGGTGAGAGTATGTAGAGCTTCCCGAGGAGACTTCGCTCTTTACTGTGAAAAATTTGAAACATACACAAAAGCAGGGAGAGAATAGTGAAACAAACTGCCGGACGTCCATTGCCCGGTGTGCTAATTGTCCTCGTGTTGTTGCTCTTGTCCCTTCTCTCTCTCCCACTATCATCTGTTGTGGAGGGTACTAGAGTATCTTCAAGCAGACTCTCTCTGTCATTTCAGTTCACACTGGAAGAAAATCTGGCAGTAGCTATCAAAGTGAACAATGCATTTACCCTTAAAAAATTAAAAAAAAAAATGTTTACTCATTTTTGAGAGAGACAGGCGGAGCACGAATGGGGGAGGGGCAGAGAGGGAGACACAGGATCCGAAGCAGGCTCCAGGCTCTGAGCTGTCAGCACAGAACCTGATGCGGGGCTGGAACCCACGAACCGCGAGATCATGACCTGAGTCAAAGTCAGATGCTTAAATGACTGAGCCACCCAGGTGCTCTGGATTTACCTTTTTTAAAAAAAAAAAAACTTATTTTTTAAAGTTTATTTATTCATTTTGAGAGAGAGAGGGAGAGAGAGAGAGAGAGAGAGAGAATCCCAAGCAGGCTCCCCACTGTCAGCACAGAGCCCGATGTGGGGCTCGAACTCACCAACTGTGAGATCATGACCTGAGTCGAAATCAAGAGCCAGACACCCAACAGACTGAGTCACCCAGGCGTCCCTGGATTCACCCTTTACCCCAGTAATCCCACCGCTAAGATTGGCCCTATGGAGGTGTATGCAGAAGTTCACTGTCATGTATGTTCGGGGAGGCTTATTTCACTGTCGTGGGTAAAAGCAAGAACCCGGGAGACCAGAGAAGTGTTTGGTAGGGTCAGGAGTAAGTCAATTACAGCTCATGGTCATGATGCATTAAACAGAACGAGGTGGCTCTCCGAGAGATATGATTAACTGGGAAACTGAGGCATCCACGAGATCGATACTATCCCTTTTATAGAATTAGAATCTCCATAAATAGACACATTAAAAATAAAACAGCGCAGCAAAGCTTGAAAGACTCTCTAGTGCTGCAGATGAAGTCCAAACTTTTTAAAAAAATTTTTTAATGTTTATTTTATTTTTGAGAGAGAGACAGAGCACGAGTGGGGGAGGAGCAGAGAGAGAGGGAGACACAGAATCCGAAGCAGGCTCCAGGCTCCCAGCTGTCAGCACAGAGCTTGATGCGGGGCTCGAACCCACAAACCGTGAGATCGTGACCTGAGCCGAAGTCGGCCGCTTAACCGACTGAGCCACCACCAGGCGCCCCAAGTCCAAACTTTTTAGCACGTCTTTTCATGGCAGTCTCCCTTTCCAGCCTCCGTTTAGCCATTTCTCCCCACTTCCCTGCCCTATGCATTGGCCCAGAGATTCCCAAAGCGGGTCCCATGGAACCCTAGTGCCACCCACTAACCCTGGGTGAGTAAGTTTGAGAAATGCTTAGCACTTTATCCCCTCCCTGCACAGTCACAATGCGCATCGGCTTGCTAAGGACTCTGGGAAGTTTGCAGTAAAACACACACACAAACAAAAACTGACAAGGACGTGCCTTGCCCTGGCCTACCGGATGCTCAGCCCACCCATCTCTCAGGAGGCCCGGCTGGGCCCAGCTCTGGTGGATCCTGGATGAGAACCGCTGCTCTGCAGGGTCGGCCCTGCCCCTTTTTGGCCTGAGGTGGCTCCACCCTCTCCCTTGCTCACCCCCACGCCAGCCGCCAGCCGCACTGGCCCTTCTTTCTAGTCCCCCAAGATGTGTACCTTGGTCCTGCCTCAGGGCTTCTGCACTAGTTGTCACCTCGGCCGGGAATGCCCTTCCTGTACACGGCTGGCTCCTTCCTTCATTCAGTTTCCTCCTTGAATGTCACTTAGAAGAAGCCCTCCTTGGCCGCCTGAAACTCTCATATCGCTTTTGTGTTTCCCTGGAGAACATATCATTCTCTGGTTTGATGATTGCCCGTCTCTCTCGCTAGAAGGTCTGCTCCCTAAGAGCAAGGGTGTTGTCTGTTGTGCTCACGACCGTATCGCTGGAGCCTGGGACGATGTCCCGCACGCAGCAGTACTCTACCAACAGTGGCTGAACGAAGGCATTTCCTTGTGAGATCCATCTTCCTGAACATTGCTATTGCACCTTCCTGGAAATACTGAGGCAGCTGTGGCCTCTGGGTGTTCCCCAGCACACCCGGTGCGTTCCCGCCTGTGCCTGGATGATCTCTCCCCTTGTCCTCTCTGCCTGGCAAAGCCCTGCCCTGGCTTCGAGACCCAGCTTTTTGTCCCTCCCTGTGAAACTGTCTTCAGCGGCCCGGTCTGAGTGAGTCTCTTCCTTCTCCTCCTCCCAAGGTGCTCGTACATACATACCTTTATCACCACACAGAAAACACCGTGCCGCGATGGACTGTTTGTGCGTCTCTCGCTCATCGGCCTGCGCTCATTAAGGGCAGGGCTTGGCTGACTCAGTGCTGAATTCTCAGCACCCAGCCTGCTGACTGCCACACAACGAATGCAATGAATAGTGCTGAATGAAATCCAACTTTGGGTTCTTATGGCCTGCATCCATTCAGCAGGCATCAGCTGGGCACCCGCTGTGTATGCAAAGTGCTGAGTTAGACCTTGCGTTGGGTCCAGAGATGAACAGAAAGCCATCTTTTGGCTGTAAAGGATGATGATTCTAGAAAGGTCCACCTCCAAATAATTCTCACACAAGTGAGAGTGGCTAGCACTCAGTGGTGTTAGAATGGGCCAGGGGAGTGTATTAGTTTCCAAGTGCTGCTGTAACAAATTACCACAAACTTGGGGGCTTAAAGCAACACGTATTTGTCATCTCACAGTTCTGGAAGTCAGAGGTCTTAAATGGGTTCTGTGAGGTGTCAGTAGGGCTGTGCTTCTCATTAAAACTTTTTTAATGTTTATTTATTTTTGAGAGAGAGAGAGAGAGACAGACAGATTGTGAGTGGGGGAGGGTCAGAGAGACATGGAACCCGAAGCAGGCTCCCGGCTCTGAGCTGTGAGCACAGAGCCTGACTCAGGGCTTGAACCCATGAACCGTGAGATCATGATCCGAGCCAAAGTCGGACACTTAACCGACTGAGCCACCCAGGCGTCCCTGTTTCTTGCCTTTTTCAGCTTTTAGTGGCTGCCCACGTTCCCTGGCTCGTGGTCTCATCACTTGGACCGCTGCTTCTATTGTCACATCTCTGACTCTGACCCTCCTGCCTCCCTCTTATAAATGACTCTTGTGATGATCGTGGGCTCAACCAGATAATCCAGACTAATCTCCCCATTGCAGGTTTCTCAACCACACGTGCAAAGTCCCCTTTGCCACGTTCGGTGCACATTCCCAAGTTCTGGAGATTAGGATGTGGACATCTTTGGGGTTTGTTACTCTGCCTAGCCTGGGGAGGGAAGGATTATATCTCCCTGCTGGGATGCTTCACCCAACCAACTTTGGAGTCATTGAACCTTTCCTGGATCCCCAGTACGAAGAAGGTGTAGCACCGGCTGCCTTGACAAACTGTCTTGTTTCAGCCTCATGAATTTGTCATGGAAGTCCAGTGGCCCCATTTTACAGATGAGGGAGAGAGCTGAGGCTGAGAGAAGGGATGTGAGATGCCCAAGGCTACACAGAGTTTCCACTGACCTCAAGACCTTGGACTTGGGCTTCTTCTTCTTTTCTTAAAATGTTTATTTATTTATTTTTGAGGAGGGGAGGGACAGAGAGAGAGGGAGACAGAGAATCCCAAGCAGGCTCCACACTGTCAGCACAGAGCCCGATGTGGGGCTTGAACTCACGAACTGCAAGATCATGACCTGAGCTGAAACCAAGAGACGGACACCTAACCGACTGAGCCACCCCTGGACTTGGGCTTCTGATCACAGATAATGTGTGCCTGACCCTGGACCAAATAGAAGCTGTGATTCCTCCTTGATGACAGGGTTCCTCTCTGATGTTAAATAACAAGCCCCAGGGCCTCCAGAGCCTGAGGCTGGGCAGCAGGACAAGGGGGCTGTGAAGTTCAGCGGAGGGAGCTGGCTTCTGGCCAGCAGGCTGGGGCAGCTTCAGGGGCCAGGCAGGCCTTGATGGGAGGAGTTGGTGGGAGGTCGGGGGGTCAGAGTATGCCACGGAGCCCAGGCCTCTGCACAGGTGTGCTCCCGCTCTGTCCTCCTGTTTTGCCCTCGGGAAGGACGGACGACCTCGCTTTCCATTGTGGACCTCCTCAGTTGGGAACAGGGGGATTGAAGGCCCCCTCGGCCTCCTCCTGCCTGCTTTCTCTCTGCCTTTCCATAATCCTTCCTCTCCTGCTCTTCTCTCCTTGGGTCCTCCTTCCCTCATCCTCCCTCCCCTGGGCCTCCTGCGAGACACAGCTGCTGCTGTAATTTTTTAATTAAAAATTTAATTAAAAATCTGAGGGGAGAGATAAAGCCTCTCCCCAGGAGACTGGGCCACACTTGCCCCTGGAGGAGATCACTCTAGAGCATTGAAAAGCAGGTACAAACGGGTGCCGATGAACAGGGAGCATCTGGCCTCTCAGGTGAAGAGCGGAGGGCAGGTGCGGCGGGGCCTGAGGGCCCTGGACTTGTGGGGCCTGGAAGGCTGGGAGGAGCCTAGAGTCCCTTCAGGGTCTCTGGCTTCTGTCCCCCAGGCTCTAGGGTCCCCAAGCCAGTTTGCCAGGCCAGGTGGGGAGGAGGTGTGAGCCCCAGGCCTGAAAGAGGAGCCCACCCGGGATGCTGCCCTCAGGCCAGGGAAGGGGGAGTGGAAAGAAGGAGGAAGAGGAGGGAAGGGGGAGGGAAGGCAGAAGGCAGCAAGAGTTCCCATGCATGCCTCCCTCAGGCCTGGGTTTCCCTCCCAGACTTCCTCTCCATCCATTTCCACCCTTCCCTCCCCTGCCCTGTCTTCCTGCCTGGGTCTCACTGGGGGCACTCGGACCTCTGGGTCCTTTTAGGGGAGGAGCCCTCGGCAGACGAGGTGGCTCTGCCTGAAAGGGTGAGGTGTTCTGGGTGCTGTATCTCATGTGTTGGGTCCATTCCAGGCTGATGGTTCCTGGAAACCAGTCAGAGGGAGGTGGCTGAGTCTGCTTGTCCCTGGGGAGACAAGAAAGCACCCAGAGACTCCTGGTGTGTAAGGGGGCATTGAGGGACACCCACCCCTGACTCTCCTAACTGGGAGGAGACTCTCGGGAGCCCCAAGAATGTTCTGCATCTCCCACAGTCCCGGGAGTGGAGGGTGGGGCTCTCTTTGGAGCTGGACGAAAGTCCTCAGTGGGTGGATCTGGGTGGGGGTGGTCCTGGGGCCTTGGGCCTCAGGACAGAGGCTGAGGAAACAATAGAGGAAGAGGAGGGTTCCAGCTGAGGGCAGGTGTGGCTAGGTGCAGGTGCACTTCTGAGGACAGGCTGGCCAGGCGGGGGACCTGTGAGCTGCTTGGTGGCTCTGCCTATCCCGTTGCAGACAAAGGTCCCCCAGAGGAGAGGTGATAAAGCCTCAGTGTCTGTAGAATATGGAAAGGGGCAGACAGGTACCCCAGTGGCAGGTGTCACAGGTGGAAGGAAGGTCTTTGGGATTCCTGAAGGATATGGGGTCTTCTCCTCATCAGCCAAGCCAAGGTCCCAGCTGGGTGCATCACCCCCCCATCCTGGACTCCTGGACCTCTCACTTCCCCGACCTCACCTGATATGGACCTTTTTCCTTGGTGGAGAGGGTAGGTGATCGTGTGTTTCCTATTTGGGTCCCTGTCTCCGCCCCAGTCATGGCCCAGACTCCATGTCCCTAGTGATTCAATAAGCACCTGAAAGCATCTGCTGTGTGGGGCACCTGGGTGGCTCAGTCGGTTAAGCATCCGACTTCAGCTCAGGTCACGATCTCACGGTTTGTGGGTTCGAGCCCCGCATCGGGCTCTGTGCTGACAGCTGGGAGCCTGGAGCCTGCTTCGGATTCTGTGTCTCCCTCTCTCTCTGCCCCTCCTCCACTCGCACTGTGTGTCTCTATCTCTTTCAAAAATAAACATTAAAAAAAATTAAAAAAAAAAAAAAAAGAAAGCATCTGCTGTGTACAAGCTGGGCTCTGGGTTCTGGGTGGGGGTGAAATGTGGGCACTGTCCTCGGGGTGACAGTTAATGCTGGGAGCCTAGAGGTGCCAAGAAGCCAGGCAGATGTGGCATGACTTTTATCAGTATTAATACGCACCCATTATTTTTTAAGTTTATTTATATATTTAAGGAATCTCTACACCCAACATGGGGCTTGAACTCATGACCCAAAGATCAGAGTCACATGCTTGTCTGACTGAGTCAGCCCGCGATCCCTATTAATATGTGTTTATTGAACATCAACTGTATACCGGGCCCCCAGGTTACTCTCCATTCTGAGCCTTCCAGCAACATCAGAGGGGTGGGTGTGGTTTCATGGACCCTCTCCCCACTCAGATCCGAGGCGAGGCCTGTCTCTACTCCCTTGAGCCTGCTGGCTTTTCAGCAACCCCTGGAGAGGAGGCCCTGGGCCTGTGGGGTTAGTCAAGCCTAGGGCTGGCATGAAGGCAGTGGGGGACGAGGGGAGTTGTCCCAGTCATTCCCTGGGTCCACGGGTCCCCTCTCCCACTGTGCTTGACTCCCAGAAGCCTCTGGGGCTGGATCCCTTCCTCCTTTTCTTCTTATCTTCCACGTGGGCCAAGCTGCTGACGACTGCGGGGGCTGCGGGTCTGGTGCTGCCCGTTCGGCTGCCAGGGGCCTCTCCCTGCCGGGGGTGGAGGACAGGCCCGGGCAGGAGGAGTCACGGCCGAGAGGACCTCTGTGCAGCCTTCCGGCTGGCTCCTGTCAGACCTTCCTTCCCCAACTGGCAGGGAGAGTGGGAGCTGCTGCGGCCCTGGCCCCGGGCCTGGCTCTGCTGCTAATGCCGGCCCCCCCTGCCCCGCCCCACCTGTGTGTTGGCCACTCAAGTGCCATGTGCCTCAGTTTCCTCATAGCACTGCTGGGAAGATGTGGCGAGGGCTGTCCCTGAGCTGTGTGGGTGGAATGTCTAGGTCTTCGTAGGCCAGGGATAGTCATGCATTCCAGAGGGCCAGGGAAGCTTCCTGGGGTCTAACTCTGCCCTTTCACTCAGGGATAGGGGCTGGCTGGGCCCATCCCTCAGCATGTGAATCCTTTCTGGGTTGGGGTGCCTTAGGGGGATCCACAGACAGTAGAGTCTCCAAAGAGCAGAGACAGAAGGCCTGGGAATCACCAGTGTGGGGAAGCAAGCTCAGACCTTGGCATGTGGTCTGATGTTAGGGCTGAGGGAGCTTGAGGGGGTCAAATGGTGGTGATGGTAGATGAGGCCTTGGTGATTTTGGAGGGAGGAAGGAAGGTTAATAAACTCTCTGCCCCCTGAAGCTGGACCTCAAGACTAGGGTCTGGGAGATTTGGAGGTAGGGTGAAGGCTGGGCTGTGGGCTTTAGGGAGAGGCACTGAAGGGCCCCTGGCCGCACTCCAGATTCAGTGTGGAAGGCAGACAACCCAGCGAGGCTGCTTGGAGGGAGGAAGGGACTTAGCTCCTGGGGGAGGGGGTGTTCCTGGGAGGATGGCTCCAGCAGGGATGGGGAGGGTCTCACTGCATGTCGTTCTGTGACAGGGTGATCGGCTGGGATAGAGCCTGTCTCTGGCACACTCAGGTGACCCCAGGTCCTTCCTAGAGACCATCCTGGATTGCCAGGAAGTCCTCCCTGGTGTCTAACCTTGTGAGAGAACCCTGGAGGTCTGACCTTGCTCCCCTGCCTTGATTTTGAGCCCCTTCTCCATCCTCCTCCAGCAGCCCTGGGCACCCCTCGACTTCGCAGGCAGGGCTGGAGCAGGGTTAGGCTGGGGTTCATCCCTTCTCTCCCAGATAGCTTGTGCTGTCCCCACTTCCCAAGCAAGGAGACATCGTCGCCTGGGAGGCCACCCACTTTCTAAGCAGGAAGTCCTTCTAGCAGCCTGCCTCAGCCCCGTTGCTGAGGCCTGCATGGAAAACCTGACTCCCTCTGTGTCCCCGTGTGTGGGCTGAGAGCCCGGGCCACCCGCATGGGAGCCAGGTTCGCCCTCACCTGCCCATCCCTCAGGCCCTGGCCACCCCTGGAAGCTCCCCATTCAGACAGGCCCGGTGTAGACGCCAGTGTCCTGGCAGTGCCTAAATCATTAGCGCCGAGGAGATTAGGCTGTAATCTCTTGTTGGGCGGCGGGCGGGTGCCAGCTGCCAGGAAGTGGGACAGCTCTGCTCCCTCGCAGGGGTGGCCCTCCCCTGGGTGCAGTGCTAGCGGACACGCCCAGCTGCACAGACAGATCTGGCTTCGCCTCCTCCAGGGAGCCCTTCCAGAGTGGCCTTCCTTTGCTCCTGGGGGGATGAGCGGGAGCGGTCACCCTAACTCTCTGCTTCGTTTTTCTCCCTCTGGTCTCAAACTCCTGAGTCCACCCCCAGCTTCACTGATGCCACCACCTCTCCAGATTCCCTCAAAGACCATGGGAGGCAGGAATGACCCCCATTTTACAAAGGAGGGAACAGTCTTGTGAATTGACTTCCTGTGAGGCTTGGATCCAAAGCTTCCTCAGGCCAATGGCAGTGTCTATTCCCCTCAGATCCCGATCCCCCAGGCCAGGTGCTGTGTCCCCTCCCGCAGACGTGGATTGATCAGCTGGGGGAATCCCTCAAGTAGAGGCTGATTCTCTCCTTTGGTCTGGGGGCCGGGGGGGGGGGCAGTGCGTGTGCTCTCTCAGGGCCACATTGTACCTGGGAGAGGGTGTCATCCCAAATCTTTCCACCCTCTCCCTGGGGCTCGGGAATGCTGGTTGGGGGGCCAGACCAGCCTCCGTGCTCCAGGCTTGTGGAGCCTTGTTCTAGGCCCTGTCTGGCTCCCAGGGCTGGGTTCTCCGGACTGCCCCCAAGGATGAGCTCAGCCGCCTAATTGTGGCCGAGAATGGAGGTTCACCCTGCCCCGGGGCTGCGGCTCCAACGCCACCTTTGTTTCCCAACAGACAATGGGCTGCTAAGAGGCCACCTGTCCAGGCCAGGCGCTGGTAGGGGATGGGGCCCGGGGGATGCACTCGGCATGTCCAGCCTGAGCCCCAGGCCCTGGGCGGCCGGTACGGAAATAAATTACATGGCTGGGGTTTTGGCTCTGACTTCAAGGGCCGGGGGCCCAGCCCCATTTTAGCCTGGCTATAAAGAGCTGCCTGGGGTCTCTGTCCAGACCAGACCCTGCTCCTGACTTGTGGACACGATGGCTGCCACCACCACCAGCATCCGCCAGTTCTCAACCTCCGGCTCCGTCAAGGGCCTGTGTGTGCCGGGTGGGGGGTTCTCTCGGGTGTCCTCGGTTCGTGTGGGGGGCGCCTGCCGGGCCCCCAGCCTCCTGGGAGCCGGCAGCTGTGGCAACATGTCGGTCACCTCATCCCGCTTCTCGGCGGGCTTGGGGGGCGGCTACGGCGGGGGCTACACCTGCAGCCTGGGCGGGGGCTTCGGCTCCGGCTCTGGCTTCGGCGCGGGCTTCGGCTCCGGCTTCGGCGCGGGCTTCGGCTCTGGCTTTGGTGCCGCGGACGCCCTGCTGGGGGGCAGCGAGAAGGAGACCATGCAGAACCTCAACGACCGGCTGGCCTCCTACCTGGACAAGGTGCGCGCCCTGGAGGAGGCCAACGCAGACCTGGAGGTGAAGATCCGGGACTGGTACCAGAAGCAGGGGCCGGGGCCCGCCCGCGACTACAGCCCCTACTTCAAGACCATCGAGGACCTGAGGAACAAGGTGTGTGGGCCAGCCAGCTCCCTGCCCTCTGCCTTGTGTCCTTACTACCTGCTTCTGACTCCCTCCCTCCCAACTTTGGACCTTTTCCCACATTTCTTCTCTGCCCTGGGTCTCCATCATTCATTGGTTCCTTCCTTCATTCACTCTCTCACTGGCATGACCATGGAAAGTCACTCTGGGGGTCCCTGAGAGAAGGATCTATGTCTTCCTGCTCAGACTGGAAGCTCCCAAGGGAAGGGATTAAGTGAGTCTGAAGGAGAACACAACACATACCCACATGCTCATGACCTCTAAGAGCATGGCCTTGGCATTCTGTGAACGGGGTGCCTGGGTCTTCTGCACGAGACCCGCCCCGGAGGGTCCTTTGGTGCTGCAGCCCGTGCCACCCGGAGGCAGGTGAGAGCTGAAAGAAATGCCGGGATGTTTAGGGGAGGCCAGGCTGGGGCCTGCTCTTTCCTGGTAGGGAGTCAGGTCTGGTGCTGCCCTGTGAGGGGCTTTGTCTGCTCCTTCCCGGGACCTCGGCCAGGAAGGGAATTCCTGCAATTGCCCCCTGGAAGCAGAATGACTGGGAGTGCCAGATCAGATATGGGCCTTGGTCTGAGCAGCAGGGAACCCAGGGGAGCCCTGGTGAGTCAGCATTCCAAGCTTCGGGGTCAGCCAGCTCCTCACCACAACCCCCCTGTGCCCGAGCATCAGGCCTCCGCCCCTCTGAGTCACTGCGCCCCTCGGGGGTTTTCACAAGGGCCCCTTGCTAAGCCCAATCAGCCTCCTGAGCAGGGAGGTGGGTAGGAGACGGGTCTGTAGGCCACTGAGGCCAAGGATGGGTAACAAATTGGCCCTTGGGCTCACTCTGGAAACAGAGACCCAGGGTCACTTCACACGGCCCCGAAGGGGACTCTGAGGCCCAGAACGAGGCTATTGGAGCTACTTTTTGGCTGCTGAGGCTGCTTCCTCTTACACCTTCTGCACATCAACCCTCAGCCTTAAAAGCTTCCAGATTCTTCCCAGCTCATCTGCCACCTCCACTAAGACTTCCTCTTCCTCCCTCTGGGCAGCATTTAGGGGCCTCCCTCTCCTTCTGCCCACGTGGCTCTGGAGTACAGCCTCTCAGCTTTTCTGACGATAACAGTGACAGCAGCAGTAATAATAACTGACCTTCTGCCCCCTCCAAAGCCCCTTCCCTGCTCTCATTTCAACCACTCAGGTGACCCTGTGGGAAGAGAGAACTTTGCTTTAGGTTTGAGGTGGGGCTGGTCATAATCTTGTTAATTAATTAATTAATTAATTAATTGCCTAATTAAACCAATGTTTCTTGGGGGCTGACTCTGGGCCAGGTACTTTGCCCAGGGCTAGGGATTCCGAAGAGTGATACAGATATGGCCTTGTCCCCCTGGAGCTGAGTCCAGTGGAGGAAATGACCAAAAAAGTTGTGGAGAAAATCACAGTTGGGAGAAGTGTTGTGAAGGAGATGGGCAGGGAGGAGGTGTGACCGGAAGGAGGGACACACATGGGGTGTGTGGAGGAGGGCTTCCTGGAGGAGGGGGCAACCGAGCCTAGAGGTGATCTCAGTTGGGGAAGAGAGAGTGAGGTGCACGGGAATATTATGGGTCTCTCCTGACCTCATGGTTACCTGTGCCTGGGCACTGCGCCCCCACCACTCTGTGGGCCCTCTCGCAGGGTGCCCTGAGGGGGAGATTGCGGGGCCCTCATCTCCTCTATCTGGTCCACTCTCCAAAGGGGCTGCAAGAAGGGTGTTGCGGGGCCTTCCCAGGGTGCTTGCTCACCCAGCCCACTGTGCCTCCCAGATCCTGGCGGCCACCATCGACAATGCCAGCTTGGTGCTGCAGATCGACAACGCCCGTCTGGCAGCTGATGACTTCCGCAACAAGTGAGCCTGCGCCTCCAGGGTTGTCCCCGGGGGCGGGTGTTGGGCCCGGCTCTGCACACCAGAGCTCTCTGTGCGTACAAGGGGGTGTCCTGGGGCGCTCCTTGGCTCATGCCTCCACCCTTTCCAGGTACGAGACTGAGCTGAACCTGCGGATGACCGTGGAGGCCGACACCAATGGCCTGCGCAGGGTGCTGGACGAGCTGACCCTGGCCAGGGCCGACCTGGAGATGCAGATCGAGAACCTCAAGGAGGAGCTGGCCTTCCTGAAGAAGAACCACGAGGAGGTGAGGCTGTCCTGGAAGTGTAAGAGAAACTCACCTGGGAATAAGCAAGGCTGGGGCTCCCAAATCTTCCTGGGCCAAGGCCATGCTCTCAGTCTAGTTCTGGCCCTGAACCTGGGAGACCCTCAGGGGGCCCTGCACGAGGCCTGGAGGACCCTCTCCCCCCGAAGATACTTCCCTTGTCCCTCAAGGCACGACCTATTGAGTGGTGGCAGTTAACTATCTGATGAGCAAATCAGTCTAAGAACACGCATGCTAATTACTCTAATTAATTGTAATAGTGATAGTCATAACAACAACCAAAATCTGCTCAGCACATTACAAGTGATTCATGGCAATTATCTCAGCTGATACTGACAGTGGCCCTGGGAGAAGGGTGCTCTTTCCTTCCCTCACCAGTGAAGAGACTGAGGCTCGGGAGGTGAAGGGATTTATCCAGAGCTGCACAGGTCTGTCTGACCCATAGCCACACCCACGTCTGACGCCACCACTTTGCCATCTCTCCCACCTCCCTTTTTCAGAGAGTCTTGGAGTCCTACAGACCCTAAGGCTCAACCCAAGGGTCAGGATCCCAGACCCTGTAGGGAGACTAATGAGCCTGCGGCTTCCTTCTGGGCCAACCTCTGGGCTGGCCCATGCTAGGGGAGTCTAATCTTGGAGAAGCAGGAGCCCAGAAAGTGTCTCCACTTGGCTTTGAGGCTGGTCATACAGATTGCGTCCCCGCCCCAGCAGATTAACATCTCCTAGCAAGTTCTGGTTCTGCAGATGCCAGCACGGGACTGCTTCCCCTGTGCGGTTGGGGGCAGGGGACGAGGCGGGTGGTCAGGGAGGTGAGTGAGGCTGTCCCAGCTCATCCCCTGACGGGCTGGGGAGTTACCGTCTCTCCTTGCCCCGCACACATTGGAACTGGGCAAAGTCCATCTCTGAGTGAGAGTTGGGGGAGATGGTCCATATTCACAGCCCTGCATGTTCAAGACATGATCACATCCACCTCCATCTTCAAGGGGAGGAGCCATTGGGCTGTCTGTCTGTGTCTGTCGGTCATCGGTACCCATCTCCCTGAGGGAGAGAGGCCCGGCCCCAGGGTCTCTCCCTGGGATGGCCCTGGTGAGCTCCTGTTCTCCTCTTGCCCAGGAAATGAATGCTCTGAGAGGCCAGGTGGGCGGGGACGTCAGCGTGGAGATGGACGCCGCCCCCGGCGTGGACCTGAGCCGCATCCTGAACGAGATGCGCGACCAGTATGAGAAGATGGCGGAGAAGAACCGCAAGGACGCCGAGGACTGGTTCTTCAGCAAGGTGGGTGGCCGTGCATGAGCAAGTGTGAACTTGCTCCATATGTGTGCTGGGTCCTGAGAACAGGCTGGAAAACTTGTAGATCACAGCTGTCCCAGCTGGAAGGACCTTTGGAAACCAGTTGGACCCACTGCTCATGTCCAGATGCAGATTGTGGGGCTCAGAGGGGCCTCAGGCTCACACAAGCCACGCTGCGGCCTGGGGAATGGATCCAGGGCCCGTCATCCCTGTCTGGGGCTTCCCCCAGCATATTTGTAGGTATGTGTGTGTTTGGATGAATACCTCATGCCCTTAGTAAACACACACCTAGCAGCTACAGTACCTAGGACAGTAACAGGCACAAAGAGAGTAAAAGCTGTTTTTGCGCAGTGCTCAGTAGGACTATTGAATGCAAAGCACGGTGGGTCCACTGAGTCCCAGGGTGGGCACAGAGGGTGTCTGTGTGCGGGTGTGTTTGCAGCCCCCAGAGCCAGGGAGGGGCTGGGGGAGCAGGTCGGGGAGGTCAGGGCTCGGAGGTGGACCCTGTCCTCTGCCCCACCTCTGCAAGCCTTCTCAAGCCCCTGTGCCCCCCTACCCCCGACCCACCTTCCAGACGGAGGAGCTGAACCGTGAGGTGGCCACCAACACCGAGGCCCTGCAGAGCAGCAGGACGGAGATCACAGAGCTCCGCCGCTCCGTGCAGAATCTGGAGATTGAGCTGCAGTCCCAGCTCAGCATGGTAGGGCCTCTGACCCCCTCCCTGGCCTGTACCTGTCACCCCAGGGTGGGTCCAGCCTCCTAGACTTCCATTCGGAGGACCCGAATTCCCCACCCAGCCTGTCACTTCACATGGGTCCCTCTCTGCCTCTGTTACTGCCCCATGGTGCTGGCGGCACCCGCAAACCCACGCGGATGTGTCCCCCTGCTGGGTGCTCTGCCCTGGAGAAGGGTCCCAGCTGGGTCTCACCCAGCCACCCGTGCCTTGGCCCACAGAAAGCATCGCTGGAGGGCAGCCTGGCGGAGACCGAGGCCCGCTACGGGGCCCAGCTGGCCCAGTTGCAGGGGCTCATCAGCAACATCGAGCAGCAGCTGTGTGAGCTCCGCTGTGACATGGAGCGCCAGAACAACGAGTACCAGGTACTGCTGGACGTGAAGACACGGCTGGAGCAAGAGATCGCCACCTACCGCCGCCTGCTGGAGGGCGAGGACGCCCAGTGAGTGGGGGCACCGGGGCACACCCTTGGGTAGGTCGGGGGCCGCTGCATCCAAGCAGGGACGTTTGTGCTGGGGAGGTGCAGAGGTCTGCAGGAGGTGACACTGGCAGGGGTCCCGCCGTGAGGAGCACTGAAGGCCGAACGAAAGGGTCTGGACTAGACGGTGTGGGAAACGGGGAGCCACGGAGGGATTTTGCACAGAGGAGTGGTACTATCATCGAGATGTCTTAGAATGTTCGCTCTGGCTGCATAGGGAGAAATGCATCAGAAGGGCCCTGGTGGGGGCAGGGAGACCTGTCAGGAGGCAGGAGCAGGGAGTCGGGCCAGAGAAGCCCTGCTGTAAGGCGGGGGTGGAGGGCAGGGAGAGGCAGGTGGTGTGTGGAGAGGATGTGTTGTAGTTAAAAACAGCAGCGCTAGATGCCTGGACGTGGGGGCGAGCGTGGCTCCCTGGAGGGACGCAACACGTGTTGAGTGAGCCCACGAAGGAGCGGAGGACGATGACCCTGGGTTTCTGGTTCTGATGACTGGCTGGTGATGCCATTACCCGGGATGGAATAAGGAGCCGGGTGGGTGGTGATCTGGGTTGGAGCTGGGAGGGTACATCCGGGCCCCAGTGTAAAGGGGCTGAGAATGTCCTGGAATCTCCATGCTAAGTCATACATTCCAGCTTTTTGCTCCCTGACGATGGCAAAGCGCACCTATAGTCTAACCACTCTCTCTCCCGCTTTAAGAGAGTCTGTTTGTTGGGCCCTTTGGGATATGGAAAAACCACTTGCTCAGCTTCTCCTTGTAAATCCCTGGTTAGCCACAAAGTGCCTCTGGGCCTCCTGTGGGGGTGTCCCCTTTCCTTAGTCCTGCCCACGGGGCCGATGCCCTTTGACCCTTGTGGTATTCTCAGCTGTGATTTCTCTCTGGTTTGCTGGGACCTCTCTCCCCTCGCCCTAGTCCTCCCCAGCCGCTCCTTCTCCACGGGGCCGGGCTCCTGGCCCGCACCCCTGCACTGACAGGTCTCCCTCTCCCTCCCTGCAGCCTGGCCACCCAGTACTCCTCTTCCCTGATCTCACAGCCCACCCGGGAAGGTAAGAGCCTGCCCTGTCTGGCCCGAAGGGAGTGGGGAGAGGCCGGGGACCCGTCTGTGCGGGAGACTGGGGGAGGGGCTCGGGCCTGAGATTTCCTGTGCCCCCTCCTCCACCGCCTGCAGCCACAGTGACCACCCGCCAGGTGCGCACCATTATGGAGGAAGTCCAGGATGGCAAGGTGGTCTCCTCCCGCGAGCAGGTCCACCGCTCCACACACTGAGGCCCCTTTCCACCTGTGACAGCCCAGCCTCGAGGGTCACGGGGGAGCCATCGCCTTGGGCTCCCAGCATGCTAGTGCCGCACCCTGAGTGCCCATCTGGGCCACCAGCCAAGAGCTGTTGCCTTTCTGTATCTGTTTCCTGCAGCCCCTCACCGAGGGTCCTCCTAGAATTGCCCCAGTGTCTGCTATTAAAGCTTTGCCTGAAGTTCAATGCCTCGTGTGATCTGGTCCAGTCATTGGCTTGGGGCGGTGTGTGCTGAGGGACTGGGGAGGAGGACAGTTTGAGGGCTTGGGTGACACTTGTCACCTGCAAACCTGTTCTGTCCGCCTCATCCAGGCCTGGGGGGCTCCCGGGAGGCCAGAGGGAAGAAGGCAGGAGATTGAGGGCAAAGGGATGGGAGAGCCCATCAAGCTGGGAAAGTTTCTAAGAATCAGCCCGTGGGTCCCCATGGGCTGGTCTGCAGGAGGGCCCCATAGACTTTCTGGGGAACCACACCCCTTCTAGAGAACTCCCTGCCTCAGCCTGGGGCAGGTCTGGGTTCAAGATCAGAGGGAGAAGGGCTGGGCAGGGGGCTTTCTAAAGGCATGGTCCAAGGTGTTGATGGGCGAGAGGGGGTGGCGGTGGCACGGCCAGCCCAGGAGACCAGCTTGGCCCAGCTCGGGGAGTCTGTGGGGCGGGGTGGCTGCTGTGTGTGTGAGCGTGGGGGGCGTCCTGTTTGCTCTGGTGGCTTGGCAGCTGCCGGGCTGTTGGGGAATCTCTCTCAGCTGCTAGGAGGGGATGTCTGGGCCTGCCTGGGAAGTGGAAGCCATCAGCAATCTGGGACACGGCCACATTCCATTCAGCAAGCCTGCCGGGACCCCGGGACCCAGGGCCAGGCTGAGGGTGGTGGGCAGGGTGGGTGGGGGCTCCATGAGGGGACTGGGGTGGGCTTCTGGGGGAGGCTTCGGGGTGGGAAGGACTCGCTGGGGGTTCTCAGGAAGACCCTTAGGCAGTGTCCTTTATATTTCCATCTGGCCGGCACTTGAGGTGGCTGCCCCTCACCTCCCCCTGAGGCCTCTTTGGGTACAGGAGGGATAAGGAGAGTGGCCAGGGGCACGGCCGTCCTTTCACAGGGAGGGTCTCCCCTCGCCCCCCCACCCCCGGCTCGCCACTTAAGCTCTCTACTTAAGCTCTTCCTTGCCCACCCTGGCCCAGGAGGGAGGTGGGGAAAGGTTAGAGGGGCAGGCTGGGTCCCTGGGGTTTCCAGGGATAGGGGCAGTGTGGCCAGATGGAATCACAGCTCCTGGAGCTGGTGCCAGGGCTCTGCAGAGGGCGGGGGCAGTGTGTCGGGGGCTGTGGGAAGTGTTGGGCTCTGTGGCACACTGGGGATGAAGGAAGCAGGAGCCCTGCCAGCCCGGTTCTGTGGTCAGATGGGCCAGCGGGACACTATCCCTCTCGAAGTTTCCTTATCTGTAAAATGGGGTGGTAACCTGAGAGTCGCTGTGTTGTGTGGTGAGCCTAGTGGGCTTAAGTCCAGTGTCCAAGGTGGGACAGGGTCTCAGTCCTCACCCTCTCCCCAGCACCCAGCCCCGGGCCAGGACTGTGGTGTGGCATGTGGTGAAGGAGACCGGCCTCAGGCCGGGGTCTGCCTGGTTCCCCGACCGGTTTCCCTGCCAGACACGGGGGCCCGGTGGGCTGGGCTGGGGTGGCAGCTGCCTGGGAGGGCCCGGTGACGGTGACGTCCTGCTTCTCCTCTTCTCCGTATTAGGTCATGGGAAAGCATAGCTGGAGGGCCTGCCTGAATCACAGGTGACAGGCCTGAGACCAGAGACATGCACTTGCGCAGATACCCAGCACGGGGGTTCGGGGAAATGAGGCAAAGCCCCAATGGTGGGAGGGGAGGGGGCCGGCAGCCACCTGGGAGCTGGCAGGCAGCCAGCAGTGATGAAAGCTCAGGAGAATGGAAACAGAGGAGCGAGCCTGTTGTAATCGCTACGCCCACTTGTCGATCTATAAAGGCGGCGGGCGAGTCCCGGCAGCCACACGCACCTCGGACCTCTCTCCTCTCTCGCCCTCTTACTCTGTGCCTGCCTGCCACCCGCCGCTGCCACCATGACCACCACCATCCGCCAGTTCACCTCCTCCAGCTCCATCAAGGGCTCCTCTGGCCTGGGGGGCGGCTCGTCCCGCACCTCCTGCCGGCTGTCTGGCAGCCTGGGCCCTGGCTCCTGCAGGCTGGGGTCTGCGGGGGGCCTGGGCAGTGCCCTCGGGGGCAGCAGCTATTCGAGCTGCTACAGCTTTGGCTCTGGCAGTGGTTATGGCGGCAGCTTTGGGGCCGTGGACGGGCTGCTGGCGGGTGGGGAGAAGGCCACCATGCAGAACCTCAACGACCGGCTGGCCTCCTACCTGGACAAGGTGCGCGCCCTGGAGGAGGCCAACACTGAGCTGGAGGTGAAGATCCGGGACTGGTACCAGAAGCAGGCCCCGGGGCCCGCCCGTGACTATAGCCACTACTACCAGACCATCGAGGACCTGAAGAACAAGGTAGGGCCTGCTGGTGGGACAGAGCCTTTGGAGGGCATGGCTTCTCCTCCCCCGCATCTGGTATCCTTGACCATGGCCTGGAGTCAGCCTAGGGGGCTGCCACGGGCTCTCAGGGAGCTGAGGACAGCTTGGCTCTGGGTTGGCCTCTGGGAACCCACCTTGGAGCCACTGTGTGGCCCACATTCCCCTTTACGGGGGGCAGCAGTCTGGGCCAGGGACAAGTGAGCCTCATGGAGCTCCTCTGGGCCTCAGTTTCCTCATCACAGAGCTTGTTGCCACCACCTCATGTCATTGGAGGATAAGATGAGTGGATGCGCGTAGAGGCTGGGCCCATGGGCTGCCAGATACGTGGGCATCTCTCTTCTTGAAGCAAGAGGGGGATTTTGGGTGATGGTGGGGTGAGGGATCTAGTGAGTTCAAGACGGCACCTGCTGGGAGGGGGAGGTGGAGACAGGGGGCGGGACCTCAGGAAGGCCTCTGTGTGTCTTATTTGGGGATTTTTCTGGCTTCCCCATCTGTCCCCCTCCCCCTGTCCCCTCCCACTGTCCCCTCAAGAATGCGGTTCAGCAGACCTCCCAAGGGCAGAGCTGCCTGCTGGAGTCTGGGGTTTGGGCCCAACAGGGGTCATGACTTCTGATTTGGAACTACTCATTGGTGAGGGCTCTTGTAGGGGCCTTTTGGGGGAGCCTCTCAGGGGCACCATCTCCCCAATTGTAAAATGAGGGGGTTGTTCACATCTGTTGCTCTGTCTGGGATTCTGGAACAACTTCTGCCCCAGGGGATCTCTCCCATTCTTCTCTTCCCAGCTGGGCACTCCCAGCTGGCTGCCTGCTCTGGTTGAAGGGAGCCTGGCATGGGGGTCCTTGTGGGAGGAGGCAGGTCTGGGGGTGGGGAGAGGAGGCAAGCTTCAGTGCCTCAGACCCCTGCCGGCCCCTCCTCTGCCAACAATTACTGCCTGGTAAAGGTGAGGGGCTGGGCAGGAAGAGAGCCTTCCTGAAGACAGCCACATACTGGCCTCCAGGCAGGAAGATCCATCTCAGAACCCTGGTCTGGGCTGAGCTACTCCTTACCGATGGCCTTACCACTTTCCCGTCTCCGCAGATCCTCACGGCCACCGTGGACAATGCCAACATCCTGCTGCAGATTGACAACGCCCGCCTGGCAGCTGATGACTTCCGCACCAAGTGAGCCCTGGCCAGGGGGCTGGGAGGAACCGGGGCCCCCCTCCTCACCCCAGGACCGCAGTTGCTATGGCAAGGGCCAGCAGCTGGGGTGGGGGAGTCCACCACTTAGTCATGGATGTGGCAAATGCAGCAAATTCTGAAGGCCGCTGGGCTTAGGCAGAGAGAGGGAGGTGAGGCAGGAGGCAGAGAAGAGAGAAGCTAGAAGCCCAGTGGGGGTGGGGCTTGGCCCCACAGGGTCCCAGGGCCCTGAGGCAGCATTCTGCTTCCACTCCACACCCTCACCTCCATGGTGCCTCACCATCAGAGGCCGGATGCTGGCCAGGACCTGGGCCTGCCTGTGGGTCCAAGCATCAAGACTAAGTCTCTGTTTCCTTTTGCAGGTTTGAGACGGAGCAGGCCCTGCGGGTGAGTGTGGAGGCCGACACCAATGGCCTGCGCAGGGTGTTGGACGAGCTGACCCTGGCCAGGGCCGACCTGGAGATGCAGATCGAGAACCTCAAGGAGGAGCTGGCCTACCTGCGGAAGAACCATGAGGAGGTGCGGTGGTGGGGCAGCAGGTCAAAAAGGCTGCGGAGGGGGTGGCAGGGCTCTGGAACTGTGCCAGGGCTGGGACCGAGGGAAGAGCACAGAGCAGGTGCTCCAGGGCTGGTCACCTTATGGGACAGCCCTGTTTGTGGAGCCCTGACCCCTAGTCCCTTCCATGTACCACCCTGTTTCCCTGAATCTGGGGACCCTCCCAGGGTCCACAGAGGCCCCTTCTCCCCATCCTGGCCTCCCTCAAGAGGACAAGGGGACAGTGAGGAGGTCTCCTTGTTCTAGCCCAAACCCTTGAACCTGGACCCTATGTGGAAGTTTGGGAATTCAAGGGGATGTCTTAGGTGTACTGGCCTAAGAATTAGATTTTATCTTTGGAGAGCCCTCAGTCTAATGGGGGGGGCATAGAACCTGTCCTTAGGGAACCTCCAGTCTGACGGCGGAGGCAGAGCCCATGCAGAGCAGATGAACAAGAGTCAACAGGAGGGGCAGGGGGTAGAGGCAGAATGAAGGGGGGCTCCTTGGGAGGGGTCTGGAGAGTAAGAGAGCAGGACAGGTCCACATGCCCACACCCACACCTCCCTCCCCCACAGGAGATGAACGCCCTGCGAGGCCAGGTGGGTGGTGAGATCAACGTGGAGATGGACGCCGCCCCTGGCGTGGACCTGAGCCGGATCCTGTCTGAGATGCGTGACCAGTACGAGAAGATGGCAGAGAAGAACCGCAAGGACGCCGAGGACTGGTTCTTTAGCAAGGTGGGGGCTGCTGCGGCCCGGAGGCCTCTCCCAGCGGATGGGGGGCAAGGACTGAATCCTGACTGATGCCCAGTACCTGGCATCTTGGGGGTGCCCTATCCTCAGTGAGCCATATCGACCCCATGGGATCAGGGTCACCCACTGCATCAACAGGCCAGGAGGTTTCTGGGCTTTGGAAAGTGGGATGCTGGTGAGAAGGCACATTGCTCCCACAGTTAGGTTTGGGAGGGGGCTGAGAGGCCCAGCGGAGATCAGGAAGGTGACCGTGTCCAGGGGAGTTATGGGGGGTGGGGAGAGCCCCAGGTGCCCGTGTGGGCACAGCATGGGCCCTGGGCTGATCATACGGAGGCCGTGGGTGTCATCTGACTTGGAGAAGGGATCCCAAGCTCACGCTGCACTCTCCTGTGTCCTGTCTGCAGACAGAGGAGCTGAACCGCGAGGTGGCCACCAACAGCGAGCTGGTACAGAGCGGCAAGAGCGAGATCTCCGAGCTCCGGCGCACCATGCAGGCCTTGGAGATCGAGCTGCAGTCCCAGCTCAGCATGGTAGGGGAGCTGCCAGGCCTGGGGTGCACCAGGGACCCTGGAGGGGGCACTGACCCCCCTTGCTGACCCCTGAGCCTCCTGCCCTCCTGCAGAAAGCATCCCTGGAAGGTAGCCTGGCTGAGACAGAGAACCGCTACTGCGTGCAGCTGGCCCAGATCCAGGGGCTGATCGGCAGCGTGGAGGAGCAGCTGGCCCAGCTGCGCTGCGAGATGGAGCAGCAGAACCAGGAGTACAAGATCCTGCTGGACGTGAAGACGCGGCTGGAGCAGGAGATCGCCACCTACCGCCGCCTGCTGGAGGGCGAGGATGCCCAGTGAGTGGGGGCGGGGAGCCAGGGGCCAGGGGCTGGGGGTCTGGAGTGGGGGTGGAACTCTCAGACCCAAATCTAATCTCCTCTTTCTCTCTCTCTTTTTTTTTCCTCCAGCCTGACTCACTACAAGCCCAAAGAACGTAAGGATCTCGGTAGCTGAGGGTGGGGGTGCACGGGGCAGGCAACCCATCTGCTCATTGCTGGGGAGGGTCCCAGGACCTGCAGGGAATGACAGCTGATCCTCAGTAGGGATGTGTGTAGAAAGGGACCTGTTAGGGCTCAGGATTGATGCTCAAGGGAATCAGATGAGGGAGACACTAGTCTGATGGGGGCAGGGCAGAGAGATGGTCCTTACCCTAGAGATCCTAGTTTGATTGGGGCAGAACTGGTCCTAGCCCTGGAGACTCTCCTCTGACAGGGAGATTAGGGACATGGTCTCTCGTGGTCTTTGTTCTTGAGAACCTTACAGATGAGCAGTCCTGACCCTGGGATCTGTAGTCTGAAGGGAGAAAGGGACATGGTCCTTGCCTTCCTTGCCTTCTAGATCCCAGTGTGATGGGAAAGATAAGATCCTGGCCCCGGGGAATCTAGTCTAACGGGGGTGATGCGGACCTGGTTCTTGTCTTGGAGATCCCAGTCTGGAGATGAAGGAGACAGGAGCCTAGCCCATGCCCTGGAGACTGCAGAGAAATAGAGATAGACCCCACTGGGTAGCACCCAGTCTTGCAGAAGGACACAGTGGGTCAGGATCAAACCTCCCATCTGGGAAGCTGGACTCCTACAGGGGCACTGCCACAGGGAGGGGATGGGACAGGGAGTGGCAAGAGCAGGAGGGACGAGTGTCTGGATGTGATATTGAGAGGTGAGAAGAGGCAGGGACCGCAAATGGCTGTGGCGGGAGAGCTAGCTCTACTCAGGGAACTGGGGGCTGAGCCAGGGTTTCTCGGCCCCCACCCCACCTCGGATTGTCTGTCTCCTGCAGCCGTGACCACACGCCAGGTGCGCACCATTGTGGAAGAGGTCCAGGATGGCAAGGTCATCTCCTCCCGCGAGCAGGTCCACCAGACCACCCGCTGAGAACTCTGCTCCTCCTAGCCAGCCCCCCAGGCTCCCCCACTGACCCTGTAGCCTCTGGATTCCCCAGCCTCAACTCCTGGCTTAGTCCCTTTTCCATAACCCCTTGCCTGACCAATAAAGCTTGTTGACTCATATGGAATTCGTCCTGGTTGTAGCCACTGAGGTGGCCCTAGTGAGCAATGGGTGAACTGGGGGAAAAGTCCGTGGACACCAACTGTTGTTGACTTGGAGGTCAAGGGTGGTCTAGGATCGGGGTAAAGAGTAGGTCTGGGCAGGGCTTAGGGGGGCACTTTGCATCTCCGAAGGGTCAGTGATCCTTGGGAGGGTGGTCCAGGCAGTGCCAGACCCAGGGTCAGGCCAGCATACCCGGGGAGGTCTTAGGTGGCCTCTTCTTGCCCTGTAAGTAGGTTTTCTCATCCATAAATGGCTGAGGAGATGTCAGGTGGGAGCCAGAGTCCTAAAGGATGACGCATTCAGTCAATTACTCCAAGAGGGACATGCCCTTCTCCAAGAGGGGGCAGGGGGTGGGTGGGACAGGAATCAGGATCCTCCTGGAAGAGGCAGGAGCATAAGGAAGGCGGGGGAGGCAGGCGGGGTGGTTAGGGCCCACGTTCCTTTGTGAGTCTCAGGAAATCCCCAAAAGGGGTTGTGGGCACCCCTGGGGTACTCCTACTGCCTCACCCAGGAATATGAACTGTAGTCTAGGCTTCTAGAGAAGGCTGAGGGCCCCAGGCAGGTGTGGGAGAAAGGGTGGGTCCTCTCTCAGGGACGTTTCCTCAAATGGTCAGCTGCTGCTCAGGATGGGGCCCAGGGAGAGTGCCAGGATAGCGGTGGGGGGGGGGGTTGGTGTGGAGCAGCACCACCCTCCCCGGGAGCCTGGAGGTGGGGAAGGTGGAGAAGTGCATCCTGGGGAAGGGGGGCAGTCCCTCCCTAGCCACTCCCAGGACCCTCCGGGCTTCAGCCCCTTTCATTCTGGTGGCAGGCAATGAGCCAGGTGGGGAGGAGCCCCGACACCTGGAAGGAAGTCTTCCTTTGAGTAAATCTGGAAACCACTGGACAGGGCAGGCCTTCCTGGTTTTCTTCAGGAAATGAGAAGGGATTGAAGAGGTTAATGAGAGGAAGGGCGCCCCCACCTCAATTTGCTGACAGGCCTGGGACTGTTTGCTGCTGTAGAATCAGACCAGGGCCCATCAAACACTCTCCTAGTGCCCGGACACTGAAGGTGGGGCCTGCGCCTGAGCAGCCAGAGCCCCCGAGGCCTGGCGGGGTGCAAGGATTGGGACTAGTGAGAACCAGGGAGGACCGCGGAGGGTGGTGGTAAGAGCATGGTCTACGAGGTGAGCAGGTGGCTGTGCGTCTTTGGACAGTTCCCAGGCCTTCTCTGGATCTGAGGCTGTGGTCGCTGAGGAGAGGGATGGGCCTCAACGATGGTCCTTCCAGCCCTGATCCAGGGGCCGCTGAGGACAGTGAGTTCCTAGTCGAGGCAGGGACCACTGGCTGGGGTGCAGAGCCGGAACCAGAGCAGGCTGGGAGCGCAGCCTCCGTTCCATCAGAGGCCGGTGTCTCCCAGCTGCCTGACCAGCAATGACGGATGGAGGCAGGGGAGGCCCTGTGCCCACCAGGCCCCGCCACACTTCCAGCCACAACCAGAAGAACCAGCCCTGGGTTGAGGGTGGCTCATTTGGACGGTGATCTCATTTATCTAAATGGCAGCCCCAGGAAGCAGGGAGGGTCTGGGAAGAGGCGCCCCATTGTGTGGATAGGGACACTGAGGCTTCAAGGAGCAGTGACTCAGCTCTTGTCGGGGTTATGCTGGGAAGAGGGGCCCCACCCCCTGCCCCGCCCCAGGTTCTTAGGCAGATTCTGCAGATTCTCTCCCTGCAGATCCTGGGGGCCCATCCCTACTGTTGGGGTGACTGAGGAGGGGTCATAGGGTGGGGTGGCCACAGATAGCCCTGGACTGCACCCCTCTGCTGGGGAAGAAGCTTCTGCCCACAAAGTGAGTGGGTGGGTGGCTCAGGAGGCCGGAGTGGAGAGAAGCCAAGTGTGGAGAGCTGGGCCAGGAGAGGCAGTGGTGCCTGCTGGGGGTGGGGGTCCTTAGGGGATGGTCCTGGGCCCAGACAGGGAAAGCCCTACCCTTTCCTGGAGTGCTCAGCCCATGCCTGGGCAGGTAGGACCACAGGAGGGAGCGATGGGGGGCTGAGACCTGTGGTCCCCTTGGGGAATTTTGGTGGTTGGACTTTCTTGTCGCACCCCCAAGCCAACCCCGGGTGCTGAGGACGTGTGCCTGTGGCTGGATTGGGCGGCCCAGCTGTGGGACTCCACAGTTCATCCACGCACCCTCCCCCTCCCAACCCCAGCACCAAACAATTCACCCCCCGCGCCGTCCGCGAACCGGTCTGTAACCACCCTCGGTGCTGCCTTACACACTCTCATGTGATGGACACACATGATGGGCCTGATGTCCAGGCCCAGGCCAAGGACAGCAGTCGCCAGCCCTTGTGACTCTTCCTCTGCCACGCCCACGCCCCGAAAGTATGACTGGCAGTGCTTTCTGCAAGGAGACAATGTGGCAGGAACGCTCTGTCTGTGGCGCGGCGTCTCTCTGTGCCTCTTCTGCACCGGGCCCGGGGGAAGGAGGAGACACAGGCCTTGGCCTGGAGGGACCCTGAAGGGCTCCGGTTTAGGGGTGGCGGGCAGGGCACAGTGTTGGGGCTGACAATACTCCTTCAGTCCTTATGCGGTGTGGGTAGGGGCGAGGTTGAGGAGAACAGAGGGCGGTTCAGAGCCAAGGCTGTTAACAGAGCTTGATCCAGCCACATGGGCCCCTGAGGGCCCCTTGGTTGTGCAGACCAGTGTGACAGGCTGTGACAGCACCCACCCTCGGAAAGGGGGCGTGAAACACGGGGGAGTGGGAGGACCACCTACCATCTGGCTCTCACAGCTTCATCCAGATGCTGGGAGCAGTGGCGGGGCCAGAGCCTGGACTGGAAACACGTGTTCACTCCCAGGGAGCCTGCCCCCTCCCTGCAGGCCCCCTGCACCCCCATCACGGCCTGACCACACGGTAGCGGTAGCGGGGTTGTCTCTAAGTATGCCCTGAGGGCTTTTCTGCCTTGTTCTTTTTATCTGAGTGCCCAGCACAGATCTGGCTCCTGCTTGACTGCACGCTGCTCTGTCCGAGCTCACTGGGGACCTTCTCTTTCTTCACCCTGCCCTGAAGCCTGTGGTTCTGGCTGCCACCATGGATGGGCTGGGGGCCCTGCAGCAGCCCCCTCTCTCCCCTCAGTCCCCTGAGGGCCTCCCCTCCTTCCCTTCTTTCCCCTTCTTCTCCTGCTTCCCAGCCTGGCTGGTCTCCAGAATTCCCTATGAGCTCGTAAAACGTCCCCACGAACAGGCTTGTCCTGGGCGATGCTGATACAGTGGGTCAGAGCAGGGTCGGGAATCTGTGTGGGGATCCTGGTGATCAGTCGGGTTGGGGAGTCATTGCACGTTGAGGCGTGCATTGGCCAATGATATTTCCTGGCCAACTCAGGTATGAGATGACCTCATCATACCTGAGACGGGGTAGGTGAAGGAGAGAGGGAAGAGGCCTGGGTGGGGGAAGGAACCCGCTGCCTGGAGACATGCAAGTTTGGTTGGAGTCTGTGCTCTGTGCCCACAGACCTAGTGCTCCTGGCTCTCAGCAACCTTGGGTAGGTTTGCCTCGCTGGCACGCCGGAAATGTGCCCCTTGGTCTTTCTCTGCCAATTCAGATCTTCTGAGGCCCAGATGGAGCCTCTGTTGATATTCCCTCCTTTACTGCTGAGGCTTAGCGTTGGGTAACACTTACCCAGTGGCATCCTGTGGGCCAAACACCCCAGGGCTTCCTGCCATGCAGTGCTGCATTCCCGGCCTTAGTTTTCTGTCCGGGACCAAATGATAGGTTCCAAGGTCAGAAACTATGTCATCATCTTCCCCAGCCCCCATGCCCTGGGTGCCAGGCACACGGTGGGTGCTTGGTCTGCAGTGTTGACTGAGTGGGTTGATGGGTTGGTTGGTAACTTCCTGTAGCTTCTCAGCCCATGCAGGTCCCCAAGCATCAGTGCTGGGCTCATGTGCAATCCCACCCTGACTCTAGGAATGGTGGAGGGGCAGGGATCCAATTAGAAGGGAGGGAGGTGGGGGCGCCTGGGTGGCTCAGTCGGTTAAGCGTCCAGCTTCAGCTCACGTCATGATCTCATGGTTTGTGAGTTCAAGCCCCCGTCGGGCTCTGTGATGATAGCTCAGAGCCTGGAGCCTGCTTTGGATTCTGTGTCTCTGTCTCTGTCTGCCCCTATCCCTGCTTGCACAAGCTCTCTCTCTCTCTCTCTCTCTCTCTCTCTCTCTCTCTCAGAAATATATAAACATTAAAAAAAAAAAAAAAGAAGGGAGGGTGGTGGAGGGTGGGCTGAGGCAGAGAAGGAGGACATCCCAGAGACCACAGGGAGAGTCCGTGTAAAGCTCAGGAACAGTGCTGGTGCCGGGTTCGAGTTTCTGCTTCTATTTAACCTGGGACAAGTCTCTCTCTCTGCATGGGGCTTGGTGGCCTCAAAGGTGATTTTTATTTTTATTTTTTTAAAAGAGAGAGAAAATGTGACCAGGGGAGCGGGCAGAGGGAGAGAGAGAGAAAAAAAAATCTTTTTTTTTCTTTCTCAGTCTGACTTAGCAGCATAATGTTCTCTAGGTCCATCTATGTTGCTGCGAGAGAGAGAGAGAGAGAGAGAGAGAGAGAGAGAGAGAATATCTTTTTTCTTTTCTTTCTTTCTTTCTTTCTTTCTTTCTTTCTTTCTTTCTTTCTTCTTTTTTGAGAGAGAATCTTAAGCAGGCTCCACAATCCGCTCAGAGCCTGACATGAGGTTCGATCCCATGACCCGGGATCATGACCTGAGCTGGAATCAAGAGCTGGACACTCAACAAACTGAGCCACCCAGGCACCCCCAAGAGTCATTTTTAGTTCCGAGGGTAATGAGTCTGTGGTTGGACCTGAACTCTAGGCCCATCCTGACACCGGGATGGCAAGGTTTTTGTCCAAGATTCCAGGACCCACTTTGCCCATGTTTGGTGTTGGGAGAGGGGAGCAGGAGCATCGGGTTCTGTCTCCCAGGCCTGGCCCTGAAGGCGTGTGTTGGATGCCAGCTCTGCTCAGACCTCTGGGCCCTGTTCCTACAAGCTGAGTGACTGATGGGGCGCGATATGGCAGCAGCAAAGTCCTGGTTATGCTGAGACAGAATTTCCTGTTCCTAGGTTCCAGTAATATCACCCAGCAGTGCTCAGGCCGAGGCAAGCCTTCTTCTGGCTCCTCTGGGGCCACGGAGGCACTTTAGAACAAGGACAGTGGCCAGTTCTGTGTGTCACCCCCCAGAGCACCCTGAAGAATCCTCAGCTTTTGGGTTCAGAGCTCCCTAATCCTGCCTCCAGCCCTGAGGCCAAGGTCATGCCCACTGTGGGAAGAGCTCATTCCAGGTACTGTGGGAGGTAAATGAGAATGGATGTACCTGGTCCCAGCCTGCAAGGCATCGTGGGCGAGTGGAGATGCCCTGAGCCTGGGTTCTAATCCTGGCTCTACAACTTAAAGCCGAGTGACGTTGGGGGAATCACTCCCTCCCTCTGAGTCTCCCTCTCTCCTCCCGACTTCGCAAGGTGAATTCAAGACAATGATGCACGTTGGAGATGCACAGAGAGGGTGGTTGAGGATGGCGGGAAGGGCTCGGACTGGGGCAGCAGACGGGCAGGGGTTCAAACCTCAGCTCGCTGTTGACTGGTGCCTTGGGAAGCCCACTTAACCTACCAGCTCCCTCGTCTGTGAACCTGTGGCGGGAACATTGCCTCTCACAAACTGTGTGGCACGTGTAGGGCACTCCATACAATACTGGAGCACGGCAGATGTGACCAGAGAGGTCACCTTCCCCCTCTTCTCAACTGAACGAAGGAAGCTGTCCAGCCCAGCCTGGAATCTATGGACATTCGAAAGGAAAGCGTTGGGAACAGAGCCTTGGATGCAGTGTGGGGACTCAGAGGCTCCTGGTGGGGTCAGGGGTCACACACGGCACTAATGGCAGGACGGGGACTCCCTCCCACCACAGTTCATGATGGGCATCCACGACTAGGTGGATGCATTGGGGGTGGGCTGGTCAAATGGTGGGAGTGTTGGGGTAAAGAGGAGAGGGTGAGGTTGTGGGAGGGAGGTGCCAGAGGGCAGAGGTGGGTGTGAGGAGGCAGGTGAGGGGGCACCTAACTGCAAAGGAGACATAGGGAACTGAGGGGCCGGGCCACCATTGGGGAGTGGCCAGTGGGGTTCTGTGTGTAGGTCCTTCTGTGTTGTGTCCTCCACTTCTACAGATGAGAAAACTGAGACCCAGAGGGGCTAAAGGATGGCTTACGCTGCATAGCTTGTAAGGGGCAGAGCGGGGATTCGAGCCGACACCCGCCTGGCTCAATGGTACATACTGGTCCCATGGTACCCAATGCTTCTGATGACTCTGGGGGCTCAAAGGCAGCCTCTGACACTGGATCCGATCCAATAAGGGAAAGAGAGTCAGAGAATTAAAAAAAACAACAACTACTTTAAAAAAATATTTATTTATTTTTGAGAGAGAGAAAGAGCACACAGGGGAGGGGCAGAGAGAGAGAGGGAGACACGGAGTCTGAAGGAGTCTCCAGGCTCTGAGATGTTAGCACAGTGCCTGACGTGCGCCTCGAACCCACGGACCGTGAGATCATGACCTGAGCCGAAGTCGGACACTTAACCGACTGAGCCACCCAGGCGCCCCGAGAAATTTTAAAACTAGAAGGGACTCCACGATTAGGCAGTCCAGCTTTGTCACTTTACTGAGGGGACACAGAGGCCCAGAGAGGGGAGGCAAGGGGGCCTCAGGTCACACAGAGAGCAAAGCAAAGTTAGACCATGAACCCAGCTCTCCTTGTTCAGAGCCGGGCAGGCAGGATCCCCACAGCACATCCTGAGGCGGCCCCAGGCCGGCATCGGTGAGGCCTTTCTCAGTCAAGGCTGTCACCGTGGGGCAGGAGTCCTTCACGGGCTGACTCACCGCCTGGGGACGCAGCCGCCACAAAACTGCCTGTGCCAAGGCCCCGCTGGCCCCTTAGGCTCCGGGAACGAGAGCCGGTTCCCGCCGCCCAGCCTGAGTCACGGCCGACTGGTGTTTGTGAGTTTTTCTCTCGGCCCCACACCCCCGGAGCTGGGTGGGAACTCCGAGCAGCACCCAGCGAAGTGAGTCGACCCCGGGCTGAATAATCCTGATCCGGAGCGGGGAGTTGGACAGGACCTGGTGTGATGAAACGGGCAGGGGAACCCTCCTTCAGCAGTCGGGAGGCCCCGCCCTCCCCGGCGCCTATAAAGGTTCCGGGGGTTTGAGCTGCCCCAGCATCCTCCCAGCCTCCCTGAGCACCTCTCTTTCCTCTCTGCCGCCTCGCTCGCTCGCTCGCTCACTCACCTCCCTCCTGGCATCATGACCACCTGCAGCCGCCAGTTCACCTCCTCCAGCTCCATGAAGGGCTCCTGCGGCATCGGGGGCGGCTCCAGCCGCATGTCCTCCGTGCTGGCCGGAGGGTCCTGCCGGGCCCCCAGCGCCTACGGGGGCCTGTCTGTCTCCTCCTCCCGCTACTCCTCCGGGGGGGCCTGCGGCCTGGGGGGCGGCTACGGCGGCGGCTTCAGCAGCAGCAGCAGCTTTGGTGGGGCCCTGGGTAGCGCCTTCGGTGGAGGATATGGTGGTGGCCTTGGTGCTGGCTTTGGAGGTGGCCTTGGTGCTGGCTTCGGTGGTGGCTTCGGCGCTGGCTTTGGAGGGGGTGATGGCGGCCTCCTCTCCGGCAACGAGAAGCTCACCATGCAGAACCTCAACGACCGGCTGGCCTCCTACCTGGACAAGGTGCGCGCCCTGGAGGAGGCCAACGCCGACCTGGAGGTGAAGATCCGCGACTGGTACCAGAGGCAGCGGCCCAGTGAGGTCAAGGACTACAGCCCCTACTTCAAGACCATCGAGGACCTGAGGAACAAGGTGTGTGGGCCAGGCGGGCGACCCTGGTGGCTGCGACAGGCCATGGCTTCAGCGGCCCTTAGAAATCACTTTCTAGCATCTTTGTTTCACAAACTGGGAGAGTGAGGCCACCTTGGGGGAGTAGACAGAGGCCACTCCGCATTGCTGGCAGAGGGTCCCTTTTCAGCATCCAGCTGTCCGAGCTTGGCTGGAGCCCTGACTCTCTTATTCCCTGCAAGTGATTTTTGCGTTGCTCCCTCAGCTTCTCTCAGCCTGGGGCCGAGGATGGGGTGGTAGGAGCCGGGGGGGGGCCTCCCTCCGCGCACCCTGAGCCGGCTGCAAGAGACACCCAGGCTGGCTGGATGGAAGAGTGTCGGGCCTGACTCGCCAGCCAGGCGACCCTCAAGTTTGGGGACACCGTATCCTCCCCTCTCTGCTCTTCACCCCCGAGCTTTGGGGTCTTGGCTAACGAGGCCTGTCCTTTTACCTTCTCTGTAGATCATCACGGCCACCATCGAGAACGCTCAGCCCATTCTGCAGATTGACAATGCCAGGCTGGCAGCCGATGACTTTAGGACCAAGTGAGCCACCGCTGTGGTGGGCGGAGTGTGGTGCAGAGGGCGGGGGTTGGGGGGGGTGGGCAAGCTGTGGGGCTGTTGGTTTTGAACCTCAGAGGCCTCGCAGATGGAGCCTGATGCCTCGACCTCTGTCCTGCCAGGTATGAGCACGAGCTGGCCCTGCGCCAGAGCGTGGAGGCCGACATCAACGGCCTGCGCAGGGTGCTGGACGAGCTGACCCTGGCCAGGACTGACCTGGAGATGCAGATCGAAGGGCTGAAGGAGGAGCTGGCCTTCCTGAAGAAGAACCACGAGGAGGTGAGGTCGCTGCTGGTGTTGGCAGCGGGAGGCCGGTTCAGGGGCCAGGAAAGGGCTCAGCTGAGCTGGTCATCTCCCGCCATCCCTTCCTAGGAGATGCTTGCCCTGCGGGGTCAGACTGGCGGGGACGTCAGTGTGGAGATGGACGCCGCCCCCGGTGTGGACCTGAGCCGCATCCTGAACGAGATGCGCGACCAGTACGAGCAGATGGCGGAGAAGAACCGCAGAGACGCGGAGGCCTGGTTCCTGAGCAAGGTGGGGCTCAGGCGCTCAGCTCTCCTGCAGGACTTCCCAGCCAGGGGCCACCTCTAGGGTGCCTCACACCTGCTCCTCTTTTCCTGTCTCAGACCGAGGAGCTGAACAAGGAAGTGGCCTCAAACAGCGAACTGGTGCAGAGTGGCCGCACGGAGGTGACCGAGCTCCGGAGGGTGTTCCAGGGCCTGGAGATTGAACTGCAGTCCCAGCTCAGCATGGTATGAAGGACCCCGGCTCGCCGCAGTCCCCAAGTCACCAGTAATGCCGCCGGCCCCTCAATGTTGCCACAATACAGTTCCGCCCCTCTTTTCCCAGGAGTGGGATGGAGGGGTCATTGTACCCATTATATAGACACAGAAATTAAGGCCCAGAACAACGGAGTGACTTTTCTCCACATCGTCTGGCCCATCAGTAGCCCAGCTGGGACCAAAATCCATGTACCTCTCAGGAACATGCCCAGAGGCCTGGGGTGGGGGGGAGTAATGATCCCCTCTGTTGACTCTTTCCCTTTCCCCCACTCACAGAAAGCATCCCTGGAGAGCAGCCTGGAGGAGACCAAAGGCCGCTACTGCATGCAGCTGGCCCAGATCCAGGACCTGATCGGCAGCGTGGAGGAGCAGCTGGCCCAGCTGCGCTGCGAGATGGAGCAGCAGAACCAGGAGTACAAGATCCTGCTGGACGTGAAGACGCGGCTGGAGCAGGAGATCGCCACCTACCGCCGCCTGCTGGAGGGCGAGGATGCTCAGTGAGTGCACTGCCCTCCTTCCGGGTCCTGCGCCGCAGCCCCTGCTGCCCCGCCGCTCCCAGCGCGTCTAACTGCTCCGCCTTTTCTCCCCTGCAGCCTCTCCTCTCAGCAAGCGTCCAGCCAGTCCTTTTCTTCCCACAACGGTAAGACCCTTGAGGCTCCCGGGTGCCCCTGAGCCCCCAGCCCTCCCTTCTCCTTGTGTGGGGCCTCTAAGCTCCCAGAACCCTTCTCACCCCCTCGCCTCTCCCCCACAGTCTTCTCCTCCTCCTCGTCCCCCTCTGGCTACCAGACCCGGCCCATCCTCAAGGAGCAGGGCTCGTCCAGCTTCAGCCAGGGCCCGAACTCCAAGCAATGAGCTGCCTCTTCCGGAGCCTCCTGCCCGCCCGCCGGCCCCAACCTCCTGAAGGCCTGCGTCAGGGCCCTGTCCTCCCAGCGCGGTCCCCAAGCTGTCTCCCCTCCCCCTCTGCTGGTGGTGGGCTAATAAAGCTGACTTTCCGGTTGACGCAAACCTGTGTGGTCTCTGTTCTTGAACAAATGGGAGGGGGTTGAAGGTGTCTCCCCGAGGCCTTCTCGGACCCCACAGCCTGACGGGTCCAGGACACAGCAAAGCTCAGTAATACTGGTGGGGTCTTTCCCGAAGACTCCCCCGCCGCCTTGCCCCCCCCCCCCCCCCATATCGTGGGCGTGGGAGGTGGGACGCAGGAGGGGAAGGAGCTCCCACGTGTTGACAGTCACCCTGTGAGGTGGGTGTGGTGAGGCTGGGTTTGGAATGGAGACAGCTCTGCCATTCAGAGGGGTTAAGTAACTTTCGCAAAGTCATGTGGATCCTAAGAGGCATGATTGTGGTTCAAGCCCTGCTGTCTGGTTACGGAGGCCACGCTTTTTTTTTTTTTTTTTTTTTAAATGCCGCTCTCTCGTTTTAGGTATTTTAACCCAAAGACTCCAAAGCTTGAGCTCTTAACTCTACCCTTTGGCTCCTCACATTACACAACTTTTGTGTTGGGCGGTAGAAAAGAGAGCCTTCGCCTTGGGGATGGTGTCCGTGGTTAGGACTGAACTTTTTTCTCCCAACCTGTCCTCCTCTTCACCCCTTATCAGCCCCTGCTTGTCATCAGGCAGGAGACTGAGTGCGAGGGGTCCCCTGGGAAACATCTGTCACCCTTGCCCTGCTTCATCACCACCCTCCACCCCCCCATGTTCAGACCTGCTGCCTCTCTCCCTAGAGCTGGGCACAGGATAACTGACTGGGCCCCTTGCTGTCCGTCTCTCCCAGCCCCATTTCTACCTGCTGGCTCTCTAGAAAGAATATGGCCAAGTTCAAGTATGCGGACACGATCAGGACTCTACTGTTTAATCACCTGTGATGTTCTCTTTCCCCTCCAATGCTTGACCCTCTGTCTCAACCCACTTGGGTGCTTTTCTGCCTGGCCCTGCTCTGTATCCTTGAGTCAACCATCCCATCCCACACCATGAGTGCTTTCCATATTAAAAAAATTTAATGTACAAAATCAAAGTTATGTATGTATCACATAAGTCTTTCTATAAAAAAGAGCCATCCCGAGGCTGTGTCCCATGCCTCCATTCCCACTTCTCACTTTCAACTCTTAGCTATTACTTTTGGCATTTGCCTAATTTCTTTAAATTAATTTTTTAAATTTTTATTTATTTTTGACAGAGAGAGAGAGAGAGAGAGAGAGAGAAAGTGAACCGGAGAAGAGGCAAGAGTGGGAGCTGGGGAAGGGGCAGAGAGAGGGAGACACAGAATCCGAAGCAGGCTCCAGGCTCTGAGCTGTCAGCACAGAGCCCGACGCGGGGCTCAAACCCATGAACTGTGAGATCATGACCTGAGCTGATGCTTAACCAACTGAGCCACCCAAGTGCCCCAGCATTTGCCTTATTTCTTAAAAAATTTTTTTAATGTTTATTTTATTTTTGAAGGAGAGAGAGAGACAGAGCATGAGCAGGAGAGGGGCAGAGAGAGAGAGGGAGACACAGATTCCGAAGCAGGCTCCAGGCTCTGAGCTGTCAGCACAGAGCCCGGTGTGGGGCTTGAACTCACAAACCTTGAGATCATGACCTGAACTGAAGTTAGATACTCAACCAACTGAGCCACCCAGGTGCCCCGTTTGCCTTATTTCTATAATTTTTTAAAGTGTATTTATTTATTATTGAGAGAGAGCACAAGCTGGGGAGAGGCAGAGAGAGGAGACACAGAATTCGAAGCTAGTTCCAGGCTCTGAGCTGTTAGCACAGAGCCCGACGTGGGGCTCAAACTCACGAACCGTGAGATCATGACCTGAGCCGAAAGTCAGACGCTCAGCCAACTGAGCCACTGCCTTATTTCTAAACCACAGGCTTATACTACCATTTCTTGATTTTTTTTTCAATTTTTTTTCTAATTGCTTGACTTCCCACTCTGAAGGAGAGGGATTCAGCTCTCTTGTACAACATGGCCGCTCCCTACTTCTTCCTATACTTTCAATATATGCTATTTTCATTAGGTAAATGTTTAATTTTACATTATCATGACTATTTAACTATTATTTACAGCCCAAAAACATTTTATGCTATGTTAGATTTTTTTGGGATAAACATCTCTTTTTCAATTTGCTGAGGTTTTCTATGTACTTATCCTAAATTTATTCCCTAATTCACTGCCAGAAATATAGATCTCCTCCTAACATGTTAAAACACTGAGTATTTCATAAGTTTTATCTTCTTGAAGATATTACTCTTTGGAACCTGCTGTCCTGCATCCTGTCCCAGCATGTTCTGGGCACTCTCTATGTCTCCTGTCATCCCGAAATCTTCCTTCACTGTCCTTGTGGACATCCCTTCTTCCTCCATTGCTTCCCTGTTTCCTGGATCCCATGTCTTCCCTTTTCTTTTCTTCCCCCTTCATTTTAGTGAAACACATCCTCTGGCAGTTTCCTGGGGAAGGATTCATAGACGTTTCATGTCTGAAAACATCATGAGTCTACTCTCATTCTTGACTGATAGTTTGGCTGGGTATGGAATTCTTGGTTGCAAATAAATTTCCCTCAGTATTTTGAAGGTATTGTATCACTGCATCCTGGCTTCCAGTGTTGCTACTGAGAAGTCTAATACTGTTTTGATTCTAGATCTTTTATGTTATCCTATTCCTATCCCTAACCCCAGAGCTTTTAGGCTCTTCTCTTTCTCTCTAGCAGGCTGCAGTATCACATGTTCTCCCTCGATGTGGCTGTGTGGATCTGTTGGATTGGGCACTTGGCAGAATCTTTCAGCATATAAATTCATGTTCTTTACTTCTGGGAAATTTTCTTGAATGTTTATTTAATGATCCCCCCACCCCCCGCCATTTTCTCTCCTTCTGGAACTCCTCCTTTTCCTATGTATTTCATTCTATTTTTCTTCTACCTTCTCTTTTTTTTGACTTTCTGAGATTTTCCTAAACTTTACCATCTAATCTTATGATTTAGTTTTTAAAATATCAGATATATTTTTAGTACCCTATAACTCTGGATACTTTTTAAAAATAGTCTCTTGTTCTTGTTTGAAGATCCAAGATTTCCTCTTACCTCATTAACCCTATTGATCAGGGCTTTAACATTTCTTCCATTTCCGTCATCATTTCCATTTCCTCTCAGCTGCCTTTTTCCTGGTTTGTCTCATCTCCGTCCTTTATGTCAGAGGTTTCCCTCAAATGTCTGGGGTTCTTGGTTGTCTACTAATATTTATGGGTAGGGTAAGAAGTGTGTAGGGAATGGGTAAGGAATGCAAGTGTGTGTGTGTACAGTAGGGGGGCTTTCCCCCAGTGACTCTCACTATAGAATAATCTGGTGCAGAATATGCTGTTTTATGGGGGGGACCCCAAATGTCAGTATCTGTAGGCTTTTTCTCTTGGGTAGGGTCTTCCTCAGGAAGGAAGAGCTACCAGCTTTCAGGAAACTATGTGGAGGAAGGGGACTGAAAGAGTCTCAGTCTCAGTTAATCTGACTTATATCAGTTTATTGTCCCCACTGTTAGCTGTGCTTGGTCTCTCAAGGTTTAGTCCTTCTGGGTAAATTCTCCAGAGTGCACCCCCAGCTTCTCCTGGGATAAGGAGGAGTTATTGGCATCAGAGGTTGGGGTAGAAAGGAGCTATGGAGGTCTCACTGATTTTTATATGAACTTTTGACCCATTTGTCGTCCTCCTTTCAGCCCATGTGCACTCCCCTTTCAGATGTGCCTGGTGCCTCCTATTCCAGAAGCTTCCCAGGGTCCTGCTGTGTGAATCTGCTTGCTTCTTGGCTTCTCCCTGGGAAAGCGCCAAGATTATTTTTTGTTTGTTTGTTTTCCAGATTCCAAAACTTTCATACTATAATCCCTTCTCCTGGTCTCTTTGTCTAATACACGCTTTATCCATTTATGCTAATTTTAGGGATGTCTAGAGGGGTGGTGATAAATGATACATTTAACCTCCAGTGTCATCCAGAGTCCCTGCTTTATACATGGCAAAATATTTTTCATCTTTCAAGTCTGCTGAGTCTGATTCATCACTCTGCAATCCATAATCATTGTTGGTTGTTCAGTAGACATGTCTCCTTTTTTATGGTCAACGATCCTGTCTTCCAGGCCATAGGTGAGTTTATGATTCAGCTGAACCCCAAATCCCAGTACCCAAAGGCAATCACTAATAACATTTTGGTGAATTTCTTTCACATATATATTACAGATCTATCTATCTATCTATCTATCTACAACCACACCATACTGTTTTGCATTTGATTTTTATTAATATTTTTTTGGAAGTTTATTTATTTTGAAAAAGAGAGCATGTGTGCATGTGCACAAGCAGGGGAGAGGCAGAGAGAGAGGGAGAGAGAATCCCAAACAGGCCCTGTGCTGAAAGATGACAGGGAGCCCCGACATGGGCCTGAAGTCACTAACTGTGAGATCATGACCTGACCGGAAATCAAGAGTTGGGTGCTTAACCGACTGAGGCACACAGGAGCCCCTGATTTTTATTAATATTTTAAGAGAAGTGTTATACGTGTAATGCTGTTTCCACTGTTTTTTGTTGTTGCTGTGGCAAATTAAAATAATACAGCAATGACATCTTTCTGCATAAAGCTTTTACAAATATTTTGCATTATTTCCTCAGGCTTAATTCTCATAAGTGTAATGATTAGGTGAGAGGATAACAAATGTTTTAAGGATCTTGACTTGTGCCGTCAAATTGATTTAAAGAGAAGTGGTACCAATTTACATACTTTCCAGCAGGGAATGAGGGTGCCTATTTCAAAACCTGCTCACCAACTTTGGGTGTTATCTTTTAAAAATCTCTTTTCTTTAAAATGTTTATTTTTGAGGGGCGCCTGGGTGGCTGAGTCAGTTAAGTGTCTGACTTCAGCTCAGGTCATGATCTCACGGTTTGCGGGTTCGAGCCCCGTGTTGAGCCTGCTGGAGCCTGCTTTGGATTCTGTGTCTCCCTCTCTCTCTGCTCCTCCCCTATTCTCACTTTGTCTCACTCTCTCAAAAATAAATGAAAAAAAAATTAAAAAAATAAAATGTTTATTTGAGAGAGAGAGAGAGAGAGAGAGAGAGAGAGAGAAAGAGCAGGGGAGGGGCAGAGGACCGAAGCAGACTCTGCACTGACAGCACAGAGCCCGATGCAGGACTTGAACTTACGAACCTCGAGATCATGATCTGAGCTGAAGTTGGATGCTCAATGGACTGAGCCACCCAGGTGTCCCCAAAATCTTTTTGGTTAATTGGTTCATCTGTCACTTTTAAACCTGACGTTATGGAAAGACCCTCACATAGAGAGAGCATCCTGGCCTGGGCTGCCAAACACAAAAACCCCCAAAAAACCTTTGTTAGGGTCTCCTAGCTAGTTAGTAAAATTCCCTGAGAGCAGGAACCATGTTTCTCCCTTTCATTATTGTATCCTGTGGAAATAAAACATGAACCCCCTTAAAGGATGATATCAAGGCAGAAGTATGAGCAAACTGGCTTCTCTATTCGGAAATGTCTTGCTGCCTGGATTTCCCAAGCTAAGATTCCAGTCCCAAATCAGACGGCCTTTCCCACTTTGTGAGATCCTGGCACCTGAGAGGAGGCAGTGGAGTGCTCCAGAACGTTCTTGTAACTTTATTTTGAACACACCCTCAGATTCTTTATGCTTGAGTTAGTGTCAAAGTTTGTGAAATATTGCTTTCGATAATTGCATAAAGAGCTAAAACAATGGCTGGGGTGAGAATTAATGATAGCCCATAAAGTGTATCTGCTGATGTAAATGAATGAGTGGTAAGCCCGTCAGGTTTTGCCTTCTTTGGGCCCATTGTTTCCTAGAGCTATAAAAAGCACAGTGTCCCTCCTTGTGTCTGAGATAAGCAATTTCTTATGTTTGCCTTCCCACCTCCGAGGCTTGTTGTTTGAGACCTTCCAACAGCTCCCTGAAACATAAACACAGAGGAAGCTCTTTGTTTTGCTGTTTCCCACAACCCTTAGCACCCTGCACGTGTGGGACACTCAGTAAGGATTTGTGGAGTCAAGCAATGGGTTTGGGGTATAGACCTCTGCTCTTTCAGGTCTCCACGGAATCTTGTCAGAAGAGGGTTTGTTTCTCATTTTTAAAGTTTATCCATTCACTGAGAGAGAGAGAGAGAGAGAGAGAGCACAAGTGGGGGACAGGCAGAGATTGAGAAGGAGGGAGAATCCCAAGCAGGCTCTGCACTGTCAGCACAAAGCCCTATGTGGGGCTTGAACTCACGAACCGAGCGAGCACCTGAGTCGAAGTGAGACGCTTCACCGACTGAGCCACACAGGCGCCCCTCAGAAGCAAGTTTCTTGAGGACAGGACTTCTCTGATCCCACGCGCCCCTTGCCATGTTGGTACAAGGCAGCCGCCATGGTAGGTGTTGAAAAGAGCTGCATGGAAGAGAAATTGAGTGTCCTCCTGAGCGGTGGAAGGACGGGAGCCTGGTCGGCAAGAGCTGAGGCACCGAGAAAGTAGAGAGCTTTATGTGGCCTTTCCTCTGATGTACTGCGTGGTCACTGCCACGGGAGGACCTTTTGCGTCCCCCTTTTCCCGACAGTCCAGGACCCCTGAAGGGCTCTGAGCAGGTCAAGGGGTGTTACAGCAAAGATGTCAGCTATTTAGAAAGAGAGTCCTCTTCTGACTTGACTCCCTGTGAACACATTGCTGGGGCCTGGGGTCACTTTCTCTCCTACGATTATAGGATTGTTACACACAAAACAGGTAGGTTTTGTTCCTTCCAGCTTTTATCTGCCATATGAATAGTGTGACAACATAAACAGAAATATACAAAACAGGGGCGCCTGGGTAGCTCAGTCGGTTGAGTGTCCGACTTCGGCTCAGGTCATGATCTCACGGTTCGTGAGTTCAAGGCCCGCGTCGGGCCTTGTGCTGACAGCTCAGAGCCTGGAGCCTGCTTCGGATTCTGTGTCTCAACGCCCCCCACCCACCCTGCTCCTCCCTGGCTCTCACTGTCTCTCTCTCAAAAATAAATAAACATTAAAAAATAAACATTAAAAAAGAAAAGGAACATAAAACACAAAAACATTCATCCATCGTTCTGTCCCCAGAGTCTTTACTCTCTTGGACTCCTTTCTGGCTTCATTATGTGTGAGTACACATCAGTGATGATTTTCAAATGACTAAGGGGTTTCATTATTAATAGAATAGAATAAATTAATAGAAATAAGAGACCTTGCACATAAGAGGGTGCATTATTTATAGTGACCGAAAAAGGAAAACAAAGTGACTACTCCTTGGTCGGTCTTATAGAGCTGGGTAAATGGTGGTCCACTCATACTAGGCAATATTAAGCAGCCACTACAATCAACAAATTGGAACTATGTCAGATGGCAAGAGGACTCTTGGAGGCATCGGGGAAAGGGAAATAAATGCACGCTGCAGAAAAACACAGGCGGTGTACTGACATCACTTGTGTGTATAAACAAACCCAGCCCCTTGTCTAAATAATGGCATATGTGTGTGTATAATTACACGCACACCTGAAATATGAAAGGGACATATGTTATTAACATGGGTTACCTTGGGGGTAGGGTGGGAGCCTAAGGTGGGTGTAAGGGATAGTAGAGGGAAAGAAGAGATCCAAGAAAACAGGAAAGAAAAAAAAAAAAGAGTGCACCTGCTTTTATACACAAAATTGTGTATGTGTGTGTATGAACAAAGAAATTTTTTATTTAAAAAATATTTTTTAATGTTTATCTTTATTTTTGAGACAGAGAAAGACAGAGCATGAGCAGGGGAGGGGCAGAGAGAGAGGGAGACACAGAATCAGAAGCAGGCTCCAGGCTCTGAGCTGTCAGCACAGAGCCTGACACAGGGCTTGAACTCGTCAATTGCGAGATCATGACCTGAGCTGAAGTTGGACGCTCAACTGACTGAGCCACCTAGGCGCCCCAGAACAAAGAAATTTTTCAAATAGAAAATTTAAAAACCATAAAATTAGTTCATCTTGAATACCACATCAACTTCCTTGTTAAAAACAGATTACACACACCAATATCCTGGTCTGTCAATTTTATATTACCTTGTAATAGATTTTTTTTTTTACCATTTTAAGAATTTTTAAGTGCAGAGTTCAGTAGTGTTAAATATATTCACAATGTTGTTCAACAGATCTCTAGAATTTTTTTCATCTTGCAACATGGAAGCTCTATACTCACTAAACCCCAAATTACGTTTTCTCCTGGTAACAAACTTTCTACTTTCTGTTTCTATGGCTTTGGCTACTTTAGATACTTTGTATTAGTCCTTTTTGTGATGGGCTTATTTCATGTAACATAATGTCCTTAGGGTTCATCTGCGTTGTAGCCTGTGATACCATATAATAGATTTTAACTTAACTTTGTATTTAGATAATAATATGACTACAGAAATCAAAAGTGATAACCAAAAGGAGGGAAAAACCATAAAGCAAGACTGTAGTCCCTTGTAGAAGGTAATGTGGAATAGTGGAAGGAGGCAAGAGGCCAACCTGTGGTTAAACTTGGAGCATAACCTTGGCTGATCCCTTCATCTCTGAATTTTGGTTCCTTCTTCTGCGAATTTAGGGGATTAGTACTTACCTGAAGAGGACCCGTTATTACATTTGATTCTCACACCAAAGCTGGGGAAAGGCAGTTGCATTCTGCTTCCTAAGGTTGAGTTTGAACAAATGTCTCCTCCCAGCCTGCTCTCTGCCAAAACTCCTCGTTATGTCCCTGCACTGTACTCAGTCCATCTTACAGGTGCAGAAACCGAAGCTCAGGGAGGCTGAGCGACCTACTTAAGGATGCATGACTGGTAGGTAAGCTATCTGAACAGGGCCCTCTCATGCTACCTGCGTGTCGATCTTCCAGATGAGCAGAATCCTGGCTTTGCTGGACTTGGTCAAGTTTGCAGAAAGGGCGAATTCTCGCAGGAGAGGAGTGAACTCAGCTCTGGATCCACTAAGGGGCTGCTCTGGGCCAGGAGTTGTGCTGGGCTCAGGGTGGGTGGTGCTATGGTGGCCAAGCTCTTCTTCCTCAGCCCTGTCTTGGCCGATGCTGCCCCCCGCCCCCCTTTCTCTCCCAGGTGGTAATTTGGTAGGGCATTTACACCATGGAAATGGTAAATGCTACGAATCAGGGCTAGATTTGTTGTGTTTTATTGATTGTCTAGACTTAAGAAAACCCAGACTTAAATATTTTAAGGAAACATGTTAAAAATGTTCAGCTCAGGTCATGATCTCACAGTTCGTGGGTTTGAGCTCCACATCAGGCTCTGTGCTGACCGCTCAGAGCCTGGAGCTGCTTTGGATTCTCTGTCTCCCTCTTTCTCTGTCCCTCCCCCACTCATACTCTGTCTCTGTCTCTGTCTCTCAAAAATAAATAAAACATTAAAATTTTTTTTCAAAAAAAATGTGTCATGTCTCTAGCCATTGCATTGTTAACAGCAAAACCTGCAAGAAAATATGCTTTCTGGATTTGAAATCTACAATCTGGTTCGGCAAAGAAGTCACTTGTGTCATTGATGAATGGCTCGAGTTAGGGCCTATGTCTGTGCTGTTTCCCATTGATCTTCCTCCTCAACACAAACAAAAATTTCAACTAGCCTTCGTGTCAGAACCATACTTGCTTGTCAGTTGCCACCAGAAGCAGGTTGCAAGAGCTTGGCAAAAACCAACAAAAGCATCCTATAAAGGTCGATGGACTCTGTGGCATTTATTACAAAGAGTACTTCTTATTATTTGTGAGTTAAGTGCTGCATAGCCCTTATAGTAGTAACATTTATAATACTTATATTATTATTATATTATATATTATTATATTATTATAATCTGTATATAATATTTTATATATTAGTAAAATACCTTATTTATTATATATATCTATTTCCCCTCTCAGGTGCTTCGGTTTGGGTTCCAGAAGCAGAGCCTTCAACAAAAACTTGAGTGCAAGAAGTATTTTTGGGTGGAGTTCACGAAACCCCATTAGGGGGTGGGTAGTTGGGACGGGGAAGGGGAGGAAGCTAACAAGGGGTGTGTGACCAAGCAAGTGAATGCTGTGGACAGCTGTAGCGTAATCCTTAGGGACAGTGAAGAACAAACACCTCAGAGTTCCTCCCAAGGGACGAAGGAGCTGGGGTATTTATCCTCCTAACCTGATAGGCTGAGGATGCTTTTAGTCAGGGGAGTGGTGTTAATTCTCCAGCACCACAGCCTGTCCTGTGCACAGGCAGAATGGGCTCTGATGGCCAGAGAAGACCCTCAGGCAGAGGTCTCTGGTGCTGACAGTTGAAGTCTGGCCAGTAAGTGCCCAGGAGAAGTGGTCAGAGCTTGGTGCTCATAGGAGGCAGGCCATGATGCTGCCAGGGTTAGGGGATCTGGCTTTATGGAGCACCTTGGAGCCATCCGGGCTCCCTGCAACAGTCCCCACTGTTGGGACACCTCCAAGTTCAGTGGCAGCTGGGAGGTGCTTGGCCCTTGGAGACTGAGGTCCAGTGGAACTTCCTTGCTTTTACCTCTCTGTGTCTATAACGTGGACCCAGTAATGCCCTCCCCAAGGAGGTTTGTAAGATTAAATGACAGTATCGGTGGAAATGTCTAGCATGGTGTCTGATAGAGGCAGGGCTCAGTGAGTAGAACCTCTTGGTAACCTTCAGAATCTCTGAAGAGATTCTTCTCAGACCTCAGAACTTAGAAGATGTTTGTGTCTCTGGACAGTCAGATATGCCTCCTTCTTAGTGACGTTTCATATTCCATCATGTTTTCCTTTTTGCCTTGGCTGCCAGGAAACCCAGAGGTAGATTTACCCAGAGGTAGATCAGGTATAGAAACTTCTTCTGTACAGTTTTGCGATAGACACACACTGGGGCTTAGCTCATAAAGGTTGGGACCAAATCTGTGCTCTCCTTCTTCCGATACCCAGATCCCTCTTCCTTGGTCACAGACAGGGGGCATGTGTGCCTGCTGGGTTGGTCATATGAGATTTTGGCCACTGGCCATATCAGCCTTCCCTGGGGTTTGTTAAATTTGAGCTGATCTTCTCTGGCCATGAGGCTGAAGGGTGAGTTCAGGGCTCCCTCAGTTATGGTTCCAGCCTCGTGAGGGTGTCTGGCCTGTGCAGGTGAAGCCAGGAGGCAGATCAAGGCTGAGGGGTGTGTGTGTGCATGTGGGTGTTTGTATGCCTGTGTTGGGGCAGGAGGGGGAGAGAGGGAGAGAACAATGAGTCAATGAATTGCCTCTTTGTGAAGTGTTGCCATTCCATTGCTTGCAACCAAAACATGTATTTTTTTTTGAAGTTTATTTATTTATTTTGAGACAGTGCACAGGAGGGGCAGAGACAGAGAGAGAGAGAGAGAGAGAGGAGAGAAGGAGAGAGAGGAAGAGAGAGAGAGAATGAGCAGAGCAGGGGAGGGGCAGAGAGAGAGAGGGAGACAGAGAATCCCAAGCAGGAGCTGTCAGCACAGTACCCAATGTGGGGCTCGAACTCACGAACCATGAGATCATGACCTGAGCTGAAATCAAGAGCCGGACGCTTAACTGACTGAGCCATCCAGGCTCCCTGCAATCAAAAAAACATGTTTGTCAATATACCCTAGTACCTAATTTTTGATTTGTCTTCAACCCTTTTTGGATATTTTCAGTTTTATTATACACATGTCTTTTATCATAAGCTGACCCAGCCCCCCCTCTTTTGCAGGTGAGTGACCTAGAATCGGTGTGTGTGTGTGTGTGTGTGTGTGCAGATGTCGCCCTGCTGCACCGATAGCCAGGGCAGGGAGAAGAACCAGGCCCTGGATGTCGAGTGGCTGGTGGGGCTTCCCCGGGCCTCAGGGCCTCATGGGGACACCTGCACTGGCTGCTTCCTCGTCCCCTTCACTCCCAGTCAGGGGAGGCAGTGCTGGGCCTCCATCCGCAGAATGTGGGCCCCACGCCAGCTCTCAGGCCCTCTCTCCTCACACCCAAACCGTCCTGCTGACTCTTCCCCAGCAGGGCTTCCGGGCCTGCCCATTCCCATAGACTCCGCCCTGGCCGGGCCCTCAGACTCAGCAGTTCATCACCTCGGCCTGCTGGCCTCAGCAGCCCTCCCAAGGCCTCCCCATTCCTTCCACCACTGCCCACCACTATCCTGGACCCTCTTTGTTCTTTGTCTCTGTCTTTGCCTGAATTGCGACACTTGGTCTCCATTTGAGCTCACCCACTGTCCCCCCATTGGTCAAACTCTGGGGCTTACTTTAAGAGAACTTTTTGCCACACGTCGACTCTGTGCCGAGCACCCTGCTGGCCGCTTGCCATGAATTATCTAGTCCTTTCGATAATCCTGCAAGGTAGGAACTGTTATGATGCCCATTTGATAGGAAACGGGGCTGGGAGGGCCGCAGTGACTTGTCCAAGGTCACGTGGCTTGTCATTGAGGGGTGCCTGGCCTGGAGCCCTGGCCTGACTGACTTGGGAGGCCCTGGTCCTTCCCCAGTCCAACGTGATGGCTCAGTCTGGGGCAGCACAGCACTGAGACCACTTCCTAACCTCTGGCTGGTGGGGGTCCTTTCCTTTCCGCCCGTGAGGCTGGAGACACCCGGGGACCTCTTTCCCTTCTCGCCCCTGCCCTTTGTCCTGCGGGCCCGGAGCTCGGGACTCCTGACACAGCCATTCCAACTCAGGCGCTGACTTTCCTCTCGACTCACCGCTGGTGCTGCAGTTCCCACAGCCACGCCCCTGCCTGGGAATGCCCTCTCCCCACTCCACCCATGGAGGGCTCTTCCTTATTTCAAAACCTGAGTCAAACGCACCATTTCCAAGAAGCCTTCTGTGTACTACCCACCCCACCTGGTGGCTTCTTGGCTCCAGGCTCCCCTCAGAGAGCAGAGTAGGCTCTACCCTCATTTTTGCCCTCCCCCATCAGACTGGGCATCCCCAAGGACAGGGACTGTGTCTCCCCAAACAGGCTGGGGTAATTATACCAACTTAATGTGCTGACCACCTACTATGTGAGAGACACTTTGTGGCCCTCTCAGGCACTGTGGTAAGCTCTCCTGAGGGGTGGCACATATCACAGAGGCAGTAGGAAGGCTGAGAAGGGGAAGGTCAGGTGATCCAAGGTGTTGGGGTGGGGGCTTCCCGGCAGAGGAGAGGTCTGAGCCAACCCCATCTCTTGCCTGGGTAGTGGCAAGGCAACATCTTCCTGGCTTTGCCTTTCTTGTCCCTTCTCCAGAAGTACGTTCCACGTGGATGCCAGAGTGGCCTTTGTGAAACACAGCTGACAGCGTAACTCCCGTGTGCAGAACCTTCGGTCCTCCCCATGTTGTTAGGATAAAGTCTGGGCTCCTTAGCTCCACGTGTATGACCTGGCCTCTGTTCTCAGTCCTGCCAGGCAGTTCAGCTCTGTGTTCTAGCGACGCTTAGGTGCTGCATTGTCCTCAGACCAGGGTTGCATGCCACTGAGTCTTTGCTCAGGTGAGCAAATGGGATGTCCCTCCTCACTTCCTTTGTTGCTCAGCATCTATTCACTGTCAAGGTTCAGCTAAGTTGAGAACTCCTGTGGCCCTGGTCCTTCCCCAGTCAAGGTGGATGCTTGTCCACCCTGGGACAGGTGTGATGACCGCCCTTTTTCTGTCTTCCATCCATCCTTTTCCCAGCTTCCCGCCCACCATCTATCCACCTTCCATTCTTCTATTTCCATCCATTATCCTTCCTTTCGTTCATCCGTCCATCCACCTGCCCATCCATTGATCCATCCATCCATTCATCCATCCCAAGTATCCTTTCACATTCCCTTATCATCTTCCCATTCCTCTCTTCCTTCCTCCCACACCTCCTTCCCTTTTGTTCATTTTCCATCTACTTTATGCCACACAGTCTGCAGAAGATCGTATATTAAATCTGTGTGTTGAACAGAAGCTTGGCCTTAAAGAACATGAAAAATTTGGGCAGGAAGAGAGGACAGAAGCGGAAATTCAGGCAGAGGCTGGAAGATGGAAGGTGATGTAAGGGTCAGTGAGGGGACTGGGCTGTTGGTGGTGGAGTTCAGTTTTAAGTGAGCATTATGGGTAATTGGCTAGAGAACATAAGCCTTACTTTCCCTGAGTAGGTAGCTCATAGATGGTTAGTGAACCCATGTGTTGCCGGGCTTTGGCTACCTAACTCTTCATGTTCTTAACAACCTAAGTGTGATTCTGGGGTGCAGGCACAGCTCTTTTCAGCCCACACATTCTCAGCCTGCCTAGCTCAGATTTCTGGGAGGCACTTGTCACACATTTCATAGTCAGGTGACTAGTTAGAGTCCCCTCTTGGGATTCTCAGACCTCTGCCATTTCTGCAAAGCAAGCTCTGATGAGTGACTTTGGACATGACTTTTTCCATCTCAGGGCCTTAGTTTTCCCAACTGCAAAGTTAAGAGGTTGGTTTAGATGACCCCTGATCCCTTTTTTGGCTCTGACTTTCAAGGACCGTTCTCTGTGTTTGAAAAGCGAGGCTCACAGCCAGGAAGAGCTGGAAATGAATCCTGGCTGAGCGGCTTCCTCACTGTGGACCTTGCAAATTTCCTCAACCTCTGAGCCTTTTGCATCTATAATGTGGGACAGTCGATTTCTGTCTTGTCATCCTTAGCAGCAGGTACAGACAAGGCCATGGACACTGAAACACTTGGCTGAGCCCATCTGTTGTGTCAGTGAAGGCTCTCACAAGGACAAGGCCCAGATGGGCAGGCTGGCCTGGGAAACCAGTGGGTGGCAGACCTTTCTAGAGGAAAGAGGACTCAGGGCCTCGAGGAGGTACTCTAGGCTCCCGATTGCCTCTTTTGTCTGCAATCCTGCCTGCCAGCCTGCTCCCTGCCCCCATGCTAGCCCAGCATTCCTGGAGGCAGAAATCGAGCTCTAGGTCAGCTCAGGCCTCAGTCTGTCACTTCTAGAAGTGACAGCCCTCAGCTCTAGGAGACTTTTACCCGGGCTACAGTCAAGCAGCTGGCTGGGACTTGGTGGAGAAAAGGATGGGCAAAAGTGAGAAGGGTGGGCAGGGAATGGTGGTGGAGGGACAGGGAAGGAAGGGCATGGGATATAGGACTCTGCTAGGAGGAGAGGGAGAGCCCAGCCTCTGGCAGAGGTCTGAGAATACCAAGTGGGGGGGGGGGTTCTAATTAGTCACTTGACTGTGAGCCTCTATGGGCCTCAGACTTCCTACCTGTGACATGGGGAGGACCCTGACTGTCCTATTTTTTCCTCCAGGCTGGTGGGGGCCTAAGGAACGACTCTAGACATTAACAACTACAGAAATAGTTGGTAGGTCTTCCAGGGAAGTAGCCTGAGAGCGTCTTAGGGTACAGAGTCTGGCTTTGGGGGCTGGATTAGAAAGGAAGAAAGAGTTCTTTCTTGGGGCTGGATTTCCTTCTCCAATGTGTTTCTTAAAAGCCACATTCCTTCAAGGAGTCCAGGGCGAATGAGGGTCTTAAGCTCACTTAAGTTTAAGGTGAAGAGCTCTTGGGTATCAAGAGCTCTTTCCCACCACAAATGGATGCAGAATTAGTCCAAAAAAAAAAAAAAAAAGGAGTTGAAGGAGAAACAGTATGGTTGAATAGTCTCAAAGTATCTTCTTGAAGGTATTTATTAATTTCAATGGGAAAAACAGTAACGCTACAATGGAGAAATCCAGCAAACACTACCTTAGCCAATGGACAGCAGTAAGACCCATTCAATTAATGTCTTCCACACCTGAGCTGAGGCACTGAGAAGGACACACCATTTCTGTGGTTGTCTTGCCAAAACACATAACCTCAATCTGATCATGAGGAAATATCAGGAGAACCCAACCTGGGGGATATTCTACTAGTCGCCTTCCAAACTGTCAAGGTCATGAAAGATAAGGACGGACTGAGGAGCTGTCATAGATTGGGAGAGACCAAGGAGACGTGACAACCAATGGAAGTGAGGTCCTGGGTGGGACCTTGCAACAGAGAAGGGACATTAGTAGAAAAACCAGTGAAATTCAAGTAAACTCTGTAGTTAATTAATAGCATTGGGTCAATGTTAATTTACTTGTTTGAATCATGGTACAATGTTTATGTAACATGATTGTATTGGGGAAGTTGGGTGAAGGGCTCATATGAACTCTCTGTATTACTTTTGCAACTTTTTATTATCTCGAAATAAAAATTTTAAAACAAAAATAAAAAAAAAGCTCTCCTCCAGAGCAGCTGTCTATACGTAAAGGACCCAGAGAAACTAGATGGTGGGAACCGTGGCCCAGACACCTGAGAATTCTGTCTCTCTGCTGCCCACTCCCCAGCACCCTTCTATGTTGAGCTAACAGCTGCCCCCAGAAGCCTTCCAGATTGGCCCTGCCCGCATCTTATCACAGTCATTCATCCACCACGTTTTCACCACTCCTGCTGCGATGTGGATAGTTCCTGGTCCGTTACACATGTAGTGGGTTGGACAGTGCACCCCCCCCCCCCACCAATTCACATCCACTGGAACCTCAGAATGTGACCTGATTTGGAAACAGGGTCTTTGCAGATGCCATTATGGTAAGAATTGAGATGGGATCACACTGGGTTAGGGTGAGCACCAAACCCAATGCGTGTCCTTAGAAGAGACAGAAAAGGACACAGAGAGAGACACAGACACAAAGAGCCATGTGAAGCCGGAGGCAGAGACGGGAGTTGTGTCACCACAAACCAAGGACTGCAAAGAGCCACCGGGAGCTGGAAGAGGTAAGAAAGGGTTCTCCCCTGGAGCCTTCAGACGGAGTGTGACCCTGCCGACAACTTGATTTTGGACTTCCAGAACAGTGAGAGAATACACTTCTGTTGTTTTAACCCACAAAGCTTGGGGTAATTTATCATGGCGGTCCCAGGAAACGAATACATATGAATTGTGCTTTTCTTATGCTTGTCCATGTCTTAAGTACTTTTGATGCGTACTTCTCTTCCCTTTCAGGCTGGGGGCTTCTTAAGGGCAGGGGCAGTCTCTTCCATTAGACGGGGCTCTGAAGACAGGGGCTGTGCCTCTCTCCTCAGACTGGGCTGTCACTAGGTCCCCTCCTTCCTTAGGAACCCATCCCCTGGTGCCCAGCCCGTCCTCAGCACACAATGCAGGCTCTGTGGGGGGCTGCTTGGCCCTGCCGCCTCACCTGTTTGGGTTGGCATTGATCCCCCCCTCCATAGGCTGGCAGGAAGACTCACCAACCACAAGAGACACCACCCTAAGCTCATTTTGGCCCCCTCCTCTTTGGGGTAGGTGGAGTGAGGGCCAGGTCATGGTGCCCATTTAAAGCTTGTTTAGGAGTCTAGGGCCCAGCGGACAAGCCCTCATCCCTTTAATCCCTGTTGTCCAGAAAGCTGTCTCTCCTCCAATGTCATGAGTACCAGACTGGACCATTTGTGCCTAGTTCCACGTCTGCAGAGATCAGTCCCAGGATCGAGGCCAGGGGTCTAATCCTGGGCGCTGGCCGGAAAGGGGTGGGGGACCTCAGACTTGTTCCAGGCTGGGGTTCCGGGGTCCGGAGGGGCAAGGAGGGCTGGCAAAAGTCTCTTCCTAGATTGTGTGTGTGAGTGTACATGTCTCTGGTTCCCTGTGCTCTTTACTTTTGGATTTCCCTTGGAGGTGGCCAAGGAAGGAGCCTCTTTTGGGTTCCACCGAATCAGGTGGAAGGTTGGGGGAGGAGAGCTTTGCCCACGTCCTGCGCTCTAGGGATTTTATCTGTGGCTTCCTGCCGTGGAGGGAGACAGGGTGGTGGGCAGCACAGAGAAAGCTGGTGTTGGGCTCTGCACCCACTCCTGTCCCGCAGGTCTCTGTGGAGGCTGCATTTTTCTCTGGTAGGTACCCCCCTGCCCCACCCAAGGGCAGTATGCCTCCTAACAAATGCATCTGTCCCTCAGCCAAAATCCCTGCTGCCTCTCACTGGGGTAGTTGTAGGGCTGGGCCGGGTGGGGGACCATTCCCTGGAAGGAGATTAGAGTGTCTGTCAGGGGTGGGTGGGGCAAGGCGGGGCCCTTGCTTACTCATCCTTGCAAGTCCTTGGGCGGCAGATTTGGGGAGCCCACAGCCTCAAGTGTCTGTCTCAGCATTGTCTTCTGAGCTCCTAAGCCCCGGTGAGGGGGTGCTCCCTTGGCATGTGTTTTGGTGGCAGGCGGAGTGGCGGGGAGAGGGAGGCTTTGCTTCCCTCCTGGGAGCTGTTGATCCCCGGAAGAGCGTTGGAGCCTGCAGCGGGGGCTGTTGGGGCCTGTCTGGGGAGATGGGACGCGTCAGGCAGCCCCAGACACGACTGCATTCCTCCCAACATGCCTGCTGGGGTCCGTGGAGCTGAGGGGCTGGTGGGAAGGTGGGTGTGGCTGGAGGGGGTGCCTCTGGAGGCTGCCTGGGAGACGTGGGGGCAGCTGAGGTCCCAATTTGCAAGCCTCTGAGGTAGAACCAAAGGGACCCCTGGAAATGTCCCCCTGAGCCTCAGGGTCTCAGGAGTCAGGGACCCTCGAGTACACTCCCAAGTGCCTGCACTGCCTCTCCACCCCCAAATCTCTTGGGCCAGCGACACAAGGGGCTCAGACCAGGGTGCCCGAGCCGGCCTCTCCCACTGCCGCTGCCCTGGGGGCCTGGAGACACCTGGGGCTAGAAGCAGAAAGGCTCTCCTGTCCTGTGCCAGGGCTGTTGCACACCCTCTTTGTGGCCAGATGAGGCTACAACAATGCTAACCAGACTTCGTGCCGTACTTGGCTTATAAAACCCTCACATATACACTGCCACTTGGATTCTCGGAGCTGACTCTGCAGTAGGCAGGGTGGATTATGTTTACTCCCACTTTACCGTGAGGAAACTGAGGCTCGGAGAAATGTCAGGTCACACAGGGGCACACAGCAGAGCCCAGACTCAGTGTGACTCCATGCTCTTTTAGCACGTCTCTGGCTGTGCCTGTGAGGCCCCCCCACCCTTGGCCACCTGCTCTTGGCCAGCCAATGCCATGGGCCCATCCACAGGTGTGTGGAGGATCTTAGAGTCTGTGCTCAGGGTTGGGGAAAAGCTGCCTAGATTTCCCTTTAATGGGGGTGTCAGGGTGGAAGCCCGAGCCAGCTGATTGGCTGGGCGTGTTCCGGGGATGTGACAGGCTTCTCGGCACAGCCTAGCGGGTCGCATCTGGGAGGACCCCCAAGAACTTCTCTCTTTTTATAGACGGTAATGCTGAGGGGGCATCACTGTGGCTAACGTAGCCTTGCCATGCTGGCATTTCTCCAGCCAGGAGCCACCTGGAGTGATGTCTGGATGGATGTCAAAGGCCCACCTCATTAATGGGAGAACAGGTCACCAGGTTTCTGGGGCAGACGTCCTGCTCCCCGCCGCCTGGCCGAGCCCAACATGCAGGCTCCTGAGGGCCGCGGCTTCCAGGGCCAGATGGGAAAGTATAGCCTGCAGGCCCACACCTCCTTATGTGAATCACACCTGGCGGGACAAGAAACCAAAAACATCCTAAACAATGAGTTTCCAGTAAAATATGACAGACGTGATGAGGCGGGGGAGAGGAGGGATCTGACTGGGAGTTGGCACTGGACTGTGGGTGGTGAAAGCCAAGGGGAATGGAAAATGCCAGGCCCGCCCCCTACTCAGGAGTATAAAGCACCCACCTCCTATTCCAACTTACCTGAGCACCTCTCTCTCCTCTCTGCCTCCTCGCTCGCTCGCTCGCTCACTCACCTCCCTCCTGGCATCATGACCACCTGCAGCCGCCAGTTCACCTCCTCCAGCTCCATGAAGGGCTCCTGCGGCATCGGGGGCGGCTCCAGCCGCATGTCCTCCGTGCTGGCCGGAGGGTCCTGCCGGGCCCCCAGCGCCTACGGGGGCCTGTCGGTCTCCTCCTCCCGCTACTCCTCCGGGGGGGCCTACGGCCTGGGGGGCGGCTACGGAGGCGGCTTCAGCAGCAGCAGCAGCTTTGGTGGGGCCCTGGGTAGCGCCTTCGGTGGAGGATATGGTGGTGGCCTTGGTGCTGGCTTTGGAGGTGGCCTTGGTGCTGGCTTCGGTGGTGGCTTCGGTGGTGGTGACGGGCTCCTGGTCGGCAGCGAGAAGGTGACCATGCAGAACCTCAACGACCGGCTGGCCTCCTACCTGGACAAGGTGCGCGCCCTGGAGGAGGCCAACGCCGACCTGGAGGTGAAGATCCGCGACTGGTACCAGAGGCAGAGGCCCGCTGAGACCAAGGACTACAGCCCCTACTTCAAGACCATCGAGGACCTGAGGAACAAGGTGTGTGGACCGGGCGGCAGGACTTGCCATTCTAGCTCCCTCGCTCTGGAGCGATAGATGCCTCAGGCCACTGGCATCTTTAGATTACTAGACCGGGCAGACGCCAACCCCGCATCCCTTCTTCTGGCTCTGGACGCCCCCCGCGGAGCCGGTCAGTGTCTCCCCGCTTTGCTCACGCCCTTCGGGGCTCCAGACCGCAGACCGCGAGGGCCTGGGGATTCCTACCCTTACATTTTACAGGGGAAGGAGTCAGAGCTTTGAGAGGTGCTGTGGCCTGCGAATCAATGGCAGAGCTGAGGCCAGAACCCGTGTGCCCACTTGCTAATACACGAGGCAGCTACCTGTTCCCCAGCACAGGGGAGGAGCGAGGCTGTAACGGGACGAGGCTAGACACCCAAACCACTCATTAGCTCATTAGTCTGGGCTGTGGCGGCTGCCGCCCGTGAGCCCTGGCACCGGCGCCCCTCCCCACCGGCAGGCGGGCACAAAAACCCCACAGAGGCAATCAGCGGAGCCCCGCCTTACGTGTCCTGCACAGGAGGGAGACTGGGGGACTTGTATCACCTGGCTCGAGCCCCAAACCCCTGCTCCACCCTCACCCTGGGAGCCCTCCCCGCTGATCCTGCTTCCTCTCGCGCCTGGCTCTGATGCCTCACATGGATTAGGTAAATTAGATGGTGAGGGAGAGGACTGCAGCCAATCCGGGGTTTAGTACTTCTTCTGCTTCTTCTTTTCTCATCCCTTGTGCTAGTGGGGTCTCCTCTTTTGGGAAAGCCACACCTGAGGTCCCATGTTCTGCGGGCTTAAAAGGAAGGTGTGAAGATGGGCAGATTGGCCCTTATAGAAAAAGGAGAATTCAGACCAGGAAGGGAGACTTGGGGACCTTAGGTCACTCCTCCACTCTGTGGGTAGGGGAACTGAGACCCTGAGACTCATCAGTGGTAGAACCAGGACTCTAACTCAAGGGCTTTTGGTTCCAGGGCCAGGGCTCTTTCTATCCATTTTTTTCTGACCCGGAGTCAGCAAAGTCGTGGGTCGAAGCTGGGCCATCAGGGGTTACCCTTTAGGTTGCTGTGGCAAAGGTTTTTGGGAGGAGGGGAGACTCAGGTGAGAGCAGGAAAGCAAAGGCCTGATGTATGCAGGCTGCAGTGAGGTCTGGCTAGTGACGTCCATTTGGCTGACGACCTGTGCCCTCTCTACCTGCAGATCCTCACGGCCACCGTGGACAATGCCAATGTCGTCCTGCAGATTGACAATGCCCGCCTTGCTGCTGATGACTTCCGCACCAAGTGAGTTCGCAGCAGTGACTCAGGATGTCCAATCTCCCCAGGGTGGGGAATTTTGGGGGCAGCGTCCCCTAAACAGGGCTGACCAGTTGCCAGGATGGCCACATGAAAACCCCTTGGGGTGCTTGTAAAAATACAACACTCCTGGGCCCCAACCTGGAGTTCTGATTCAGTTATTCTTAACAGGCTACCTGAGAGATTCTGATCCACGGCCAGGTTTGGGTGCCATTGCTTTAAGGGAGAGGGGCTCCCCACTCCTCCACCTGCCCCTGAAGTGTAGGAGGCAGTCACATTTGGAGGCCTGTGTGCTATTGGTTGTGAGGCCAGAAGCGTCTCCCCTCCCTGAATTCTGCAGCCTAATGAACTGCCTTATTCCCTGCCCCAGGAGTGTTCAGATCTGAGTCCTCAATGGGTGCTGTGTCCAACCACGCCATTTTCAAAACTGACTCCCTAAACCACCTACAGGGTGCCAGCTATGGGAAGAAGCTGCAGGGGGCAGAGAACAAAGCCTTCAGTGTGGCCAGGATGGATGTCCAATTCTTCTTGTCTCGGATCATTCCAGGTACGAGACTGAGCTGAACCTGCGGATGACCGTGGAGGCTGACACCAACGGCCTGCGCAGGGTGCTGGACGAGTTGACCCTGGCCAGGGCCGACCTGGAGATGCAGATCGAGAGCCTGAAGGAGGAGCTGGCCTACCTGAAGAAGAACCACGAGGAGGTGAGAACCAGCTTAGAAGATGAAGCTGGGAGGGAAAGGATGGGATTGAGATGGGGTGGTGGTGGTGTGGGCAATGCTCAGGCCAGGATCACCTGAGAGGAGGGAACCCCAACTGGTTGCCATGTCGCCATGGCTCCTGACTATGGACCGTTCTTTGCTTGTGCAGGAAATGAACGCCCTGAGAGGCCAGGTGGGCGGAGACGTCAACGTGGAGATGGACGCCGCCCCCGGCGTGGACCTGAGCCGCATCCTGAACGAGATGCGCGACCAGTACGAGAAGATGGCGGAGAAGAACCGCAAGGACGCCGAGGACTGGTTCTTCAGCAAGGTGGGTGTCATCCCGGGGGCGGGGGGGTGGGGGGTGGGGAAGGGACCCAGGAGACCCGCCTTCCAGGAACTTCTGGTGTGAATGACTTTTTTTTTTCTTTTCTGCAGACAGAGGAGCTGAACCGCGAGGTGGCCACCAACAGCGAGCTGGTGCAGAGCGGCAAGAGCGAGATCTCCGAGCTCCGGCGCACCGTGCAGAACCTGGAGATCGAGCTGCAGTCCCAGCTCAGCATGGTAGGGGAGCTGACAGGCTTGGATCTGATCCAGGACTGGGAGGGAGGGAGTGACTACCCTCACTGATCCTTGATCTTTCCCTCCGTCACAGAAAGCATCTCTGGAGAACAGCCTGGAGGAGACCAAAGGCCGCTACTGCATGCAGCTGGCCCAGATCCAGGACCTGATCGGCAGCGTGGAGGAGCAGCTGGCCCAGCTGCGCTGCGAGATGGAGCAGCAGAACCAGGAGTACAAGATCCTGCTGGACGTGAAGACGCGGCTGGAGCAGGAGATCGCCACCTACCGCCGCCTGCTGGAGGGCGAGGATGCCCAGTGAGTGCACTGCCCTCCTTCCCAGTCCTGCCCCCACCATTCACCTGCTGTATCCCATGTGTCTAATGATCTTGCCCTTTTCTGTCTTCATAGCCTCTCTTCTTCCCAGTTCTCCTCTGGCTCTCAGTCGTCCAGAGACGGTAAGACTTTCCTTCTCATCAAGCCTGGACTCGTGACCACTTCCTGTCTCCCAGCAGGTCTAGAGAATTGGCTTTTTGAGGGGTTGAGTTAGAGTTTTCTCACCCAAGATCCCTTATAAAGCTACTTGGGTAGAAGAAGCCATTTTATAAACCTTCCTTAGGGCTAGGAGCTAGTGGCCTCCACTTTTTACTTCTGTCACTGGTGTCTGTGGCAGACTCCAATGTTCTGATGGTCAGCACCACAGACAGGACACCACATGGGTCTTCCCTTCAAGACCAGTCCACTTGGGTTGATCTGGACTGAACCAAGCTGCTCTGAGTTCTTAGGAGCCTCCAGTTCGAGGACACAGACTCTGTCCTACCTTTGGGAGCTCTAGGCTGAAAAAACTGTGTAGATGGGATCAGTGCTGGGATAAGAGCAGTGAGTGAAGAGATAATCAGGGGAGAGGGCAACAGGGAGATAGTCTGCTTAAGTCTTCCCAACTCCCTGGTCTCCCCACTCCTGATTTCTCCATTGCCTGTCCTCTGCTGGTAACACCTTCTCTCCCCTCTTCCCCAGTGACCTCCTCCAGTCGCCAGATCCGCACCAAGGTCATGGATGTGCACGATGGCAAGGTGGTGTCCACCCACGAGCAGGTTCTTCGCACCAAGAACTAAGGCTGCTCAGCATTGCTCAGGCCTAGGAGCAACCCCCCCCCCCCCGCTGCTCCCCCGCCGTGTGGATACAGACCACACTAGGGAATCCCCTTTCTTGCCCCCCAAGAACTTCACACTTGAGTCCTGCCTCACCCTTGCCCTCTCCTGGCATTCAATAAAGCTTCATTATCTGAGTTGCACAGCTCCCGCCTCTACCTGGTCATTGTCAGGAGTGGAGGTGGGGAGAAAGCGGGGGAAGCCTCTCTTTGAAGCCTGTCGTTAACACCTGGCTGTGGCCTCTGGGACTGGGAAAAAGGGTTTGGGGGCGGACTGGGCTCAGGTCCTGGAATGGCTTTCACCATCTCAAAAGGTAGAGATGGATGTGTGTACTAGGTTGTTTGTGGTGTCTCCAAGGTCATGGAGGCACATTCATTCATTCACTCACTCACTTATTTGTTTACTCATTTATTTATTAGTTTGTTTATTCACCAATATCATCAAATGCCTTTTGTGTGCCAGGCACTGCAGCAGGTTAAAGATTTTTTTTAACAGTTTTTTCATCAGGGATTTCTTTGAGAATATACTGAAAGCTATAGATATTCTTTCCTCCCCCAGCCCGATAAGCACACACACACTTGCACATAATTCATGAGGTTCCTGGGTCCCCTAAGGCTCATCAGTGGAGGTCCACAAACCCAGTAAGAACTCATGCTTTACTGAGACGTTGTCACTTTCCATCCCACCTGCTCTTGTCTCTAGAGCTGGGAGAGAAACTGCCTACTTTCAGTTGACATAGGGCAGGTTGGTTACCATCTCCATGCCTCAGTTTTCACATCCATAAAGTGGGCACAATGACGGTACCTACCTCATGGGCTTTTTGTGAGGATTTTCTGGAAGAATGAATGTAAGGCCACCAGCACAGGACCCGGCACAGTGCAGGCTCAGGCACAGCTGTGAGTAATACTGGGGGAGCTACCTCTCGCGTGTGGTGATTTGCCATCCATGATGAGGGCATTTTTAGAGGCTTTGGGAACAGACAGACTGGATTCTAACCCTGACTCTGTTCTGTATTATCTCTGTGATCTCGGAGAGTCTGTTTCCCCACTTATATAGTAAGCGTGGGGAACTCTGTTTCTTGCAGTTAATATGAGAATCCAGCAAGTAAATGCACAGTAAGAACCTGGGCTGTAGGTTGCAGGAGACTTCTCTGGTGGAAGTGTCTTTTTTTCTTTTCTGTAGGGAGCTGGAAAAGGAGGAGGAAGGGGAAGATCATCTGAGTGCTAGTGAAAATTCCAGAGGTAGGTAGGGCTCATTGCCCGGAGCTAGGAAAGAGTTGACTAGTCACTGTATCAGTTTCAAGAGCTCATTCATTTGGCTGTGTGAATGAAACTTCTCGGGGGGTGCCGAGGATGGGACGTGGGTTAAAGAAAGACTTAGTCCTTGAGAGCAAGGGACCCAAAAGCCTAGGTTTTGGAATTAGACACCCTGAGTTGGAGTCCCAGCTCCCACACTGATTAGCATGGAAGAGTTTGGACAAGATCCTCTTTTACAAAATGGGGAATGAAAACCCTTACCACATAAGGCCAATGGTAGATAGAATGATCTCATGCAGGCAATGAGTTTAGCTTTGTGGTTGGCACATAGTCAGTGCTCTATAAATGGTACAGTAAAAGGGTGAGTTGTTAGGAATTGGAATGAAGTGATGTTGATTTCTCCTCCCCTCATCTTCACCCCAGGGAAGAGACGCCTGCTTTGTGCTCCTGAAACTCTGGGATGTCTTTTTACCTGAGTTTTGTCATTAGGAAGAGTTTACCTGGGGTGATCTCTGGGGGAGGGTGTGTCATTTTGGGGATGAATGCTTAGTTTTGGAGGTATGTGAGGATAGGCCACTCAGGGAGGAGGGTGCTTGGAAAAGTTTCCTTGGATCCTGGGAAGGGGTAGTTTGGTGGTCCTAAGAATGATAGTGCCCTGGTGCAGAGGGCCACACGTTACCCCCGAGGATGGTGGACTCTAGGGTCTAGTGTTCCCAGCTGGGCGATGAGCTCACATGTGGCAGAAACCCGGGGAAAAGTTCACATTTGGGAGGCCACACGGACCTGGACGAAGAGCAAAACCTTTCAGCGGTTGCCAACGAAGACTGAAGCCTAGAATGTTCCAGATTGCGTAAGAATCCCCAGACATCACTCTGTCTTGGAGGTGGTGGCAGACTAAAGCTTCTCCACCCCCAAAAGAGATTTGCCTTAGAGGAATATAGAATGTGAGATTTCTTAGACTTGAAGGTGGTGGGGTGAGCTTCCTCCTCTTGACTGGTTGCCATTGACGTTTGGAGGGAGTATAGGGGGTGTGGGCTTGCTTGACAGTAAAGATGGCGGCTGGAGGCCACCTGGCTGACAGCAGGGTCAGAAGTGGGAAGCGAGGAGCTCAAACATGGGCCTCGAGGGACTTCCACCCTATCTGGGCCCCAGAGAAAAAGAGCAGGTGGAGCTGCCGTACCAGAGTCCCTCATGGAGGCCACCCCTCCTTGGGGTCCCCTGCCATCATACCCCACTGGGAAGAGCAGAGTCAACACTCTGGGCCCTGCTGCTGACCAGTGCTCTTGCCCACAAGGCCTGGCACCACAAGAACACACCCGAAGACCTGGGTCAGCCACTCTGACAATGGCGAGACTGCCTCCCCTCCCACCACCCCAGATCGGAATGACAGGAAACCGAGAAAGTGACTCCACAGCACAGTCTAGTGGAGGTAGGAGGAGTGGCCTCTTAGCGGGCCGGGGCAGGTCACGTGACCCTCTGGCTCCACTTCCGCAATTTGGGAAGAGCCATCCTCTCTCCCCGCCCTCGCACAGCGCACAGCGCAGAAGGGCAGTGCTGGGAGAGTCAGGGAGACGGCTCTTCCAACCTCCTCAACTTAGGGCCACAGCGGCCCGCTCTAGGTCATACAGACTGAAAGTGGACCGGGTGCTCAGGCCTCTGGTCCCTGACCAGGTTTGCGCTCCATTCCTGTGTGTTCTCTCTCAGGCAGGGGATGGAGCTGAGAGCCCCAGGGGACGAGCATGAATTTTTTTCCCAACTCACTCCGAGGTTTCCATCTTATGGGATAGGCCCACCTTGAAATTCTGGGTCCTCGTTAGTTTGTGGGAGAAACTTGACTTTTTATTGTGAGAGGAACTTAACTGTGCCCTGGGAACTCTACAGGCCCAAGTGGCACATCTCCCTATGGTTATCGGATCTGGCGAAAGGCCCCTCCCCAAGGCCACAGATGACCTGGTTTAGGCAACGTAGCCAACTAGTCCTATAGGCTAGCGTCAGAGGGGGCAGCCCCAAGGAAGCCTGAGGCCCCGGAGGCTGGACGTCCTGATGTCCCGGCCTGGCCCACCTCACTGAGCTTAGATGTTGCCACAGAGGGGACAAGAGGACGCTAGGGACTCCAGGGCAATGGCCTGGCTTCAGGCAGATAGGACAAACACGAGCAGCTCCTCCTTTGTCCTTTGCTGGGCCAGCACATTCCTGCCGGGGCCTTCCTGTGACGCACTATTAGCTGTAGGGCCAGACCGGGGAAAGGAAGCCTTTTCCTTTGAGGTACTCTGATGAACTTTGGGGGCATTTTGGCATGGGAGAAAGGGGCAAAAGACACAGAGAGATAGAAACAAATGCATACAGACAGAGTCAGAGAGAGAGAGAGAGACAAGATAATGACGGCCTTGGGCTGGGATTAAGCAGTGAGGATCCTCCCTCCCTCCCTCCCTCCCTCCCCCCTTCCTTCCCTCCTTCCTTCCCTCCCTCATACATAGTTGTTGAAATTTACATGTGGAGGAACTTGGGGGTGAATTGAGACGGACGGAAACAAGGAGAGAGACAAAGTGGGGGAAAGCAGAGAGAGACCCAGAAGGCGTGTGAGGCTGGGAGAGGGAGCCCTGAGCCCGTGTCCATCTTAGCTCCCACTCACGGCAGGACAAACCGTGTTCCGCCTTCTGTTTGTTTAGCTCTGTGACTGTGGCCAAGACACTCAGCCTCTCTGAGCCTCAATTTGGACACCTGTAAAATGATTTAAAAGTTAGTATCTACCTCATTCAACCGTTGTGAGGATTAATTGTGAAGATTACCATAGGGCAGGCAGAGCAATGGGGGTCTTGCCTGGAGCCGTGGAAGTTCCTGATGGAAGAAATCATGATCCTCCAACCTTTGTGTCCTCTTCTTCCCCGTCCCACTGAGCATAGGTCCTCGGTCTTACTAGGGGCTCAGCAGACCAGAGGGGTAGACTGATAATAAGAGAGAGGACTGAGAACCCAAGTTGTCCACCAGGTTCCGGGGGAAGGTAGGGGGCAGGCACAATGCCACTGACAGGAAAATGTCCCATTAGGTGCTGGTCCTACACCAGCAGCTTTACATTAGCTCTTTTAAACCTTGCACTTTGGCCGCACTGGCCTTCTGCCTTTGCAGTCACGTTGCTTCTTCCCGCCTCAGGACATTTGCACATGCTATCTATATCTTCCCGAGGACACTTCTACTCACCTTCACTTAAGTGTCTTTTTCTCAGAGAGACCCTCCCCGATCTCCCAGATGGGGTCACACCTTTGTCATGTGCTCCCCATTTTCCTACCAATAGTACTCACCCCAGTTTTGAATTATATACCTTTATTCTTTTAAAAAAATTTTTCTTTGAATATTTATTTTTGAGAGAGAGAGAGAGAGAGACAGACAGACAGAGTGAGAGCAAGGGAGGGGCAAAGAAAGAGGGAGACACAGAATCCAAAGCAGGCTCCAGGCTCTGAGCTGTCAGCACAGAGCCCAACACGGGGCTCGAATCCATGAACCGTGAGATCATGACCTGAACCAAAGTCAGGTGCTTAACCAACTGAGCCATGAGGTGCCCCTATATACCTTTATTCTTGAGGGTCTGTTTTATCCCATAACTGTCCAAGAAGGTAGGTAGGGCTTATGTCTGGCTTGCTCACCACTTTATCCCCAGCACTCAAGACAATGCCTGGAACACAGTAAGTATTCAAGAAACGATGAATCCAAACTTACAGTGAGGAAGTTGAGATTCAGCGAGGGGAAGCGACTCTTCCCAAATTGAGTGGGAGAACTTGGCTTCAGACTCAGACCTGTCCGGGCTCCAAAAGCTAGTGCCCTGAACCTCTTTGCCAGGTATGCCCTCGCACCCTTGCCCATGACCCCTGGTGTCATGGGGTCTGGTTAAGTGGGGGTGATGGCAGGCACTTAACGTGTGAGGAAAGAATTAGAACAGGTGCAGGCGCCTGGCGCTGAGCCAGTGGGAAGTCCCTGCCTAGATAGGTAATGGAGGGGCGGGCCCATGCGCCTCGCCCAAGCAGCCACGCAGGATGACTAAGGGCCTTCCCTGGGCCCCACCTGGGGCTCAATGACACAGCAAGTCTGGGGTGTGAGCGGCTGGTGGCAGGCAAGCAGAAGGGCTCTTGTGGCCAGTGGAAGCCTGTCCTTGTCCCCTCATCCCCCCAGTCCCCTTAACACCTGCCCTGTGAGGACACCTCGCAGGTGGGATCTGGTTCCCTGTCTGTCCCTCTGCCTGTCTGAGTCCCAGCAGCCCCTTCCCTCCCACTCCCCCTCTGCAGGCAGGGCTTGCACCGAGCAGGCTGGAACCAAGGGTGCAGGTGGCAGTCTCGCGTGTGGGGCGGCAGAGGCAGCGCCGCTCCTCCTCGGGTCCCTGGGCTGTGTGTGCGCCATTTCTCACTCACCTTCTGGAGGTTTCCTGCAGGAGGTGGTCGAGGTGGGACTCGGAGGGCAGCCCCTGGGCCCTGAGAGGGTGGGAGAGTGAGCCATGTCACATGGCCCAGAAGAAATCGCTCACTAAGGCCAGGGATCTGTCAGCCTCCCCCGTCCCTGAACCGATCTCGCGCAGCCTGGGTCCTTGTGCCAGACAGAGAACTTGGGGGAGGGAAGGGACGGCACCCAGGGGCTTCTGGAGGAGGGCCTCATTTCCGGGCCGTAGGGTGGTCCAGTACAGCAAGCTGCTCTTGGCATTGGAAGTAGAGCCGGATGCGGAGAGGACAGGTAGGGGTGGGGGGGCAGGGCTGCACATGGGGAGTAGCTGGACATTCATCCAGGGACCCCTCCAGACGGGCCTGATGCATGCACTGTCTTTATGGCCCTGACAACTGTGTATGGAAGGGCTTCTCATGAAGAAACAGGCCAAGGCCCCAGGGTAGGGAGAGTGCGGCCGGGAGGCAGCCCCTTCTCTCTCCACACCACTGCTTCCCTAAGCCCCGATGAGGAGTGCCAGATGGAGAGAGCAGAGAGAGAGCAAGGGCTCAGGAGAGGGTGGCAGGCACTGGAGATGTGCAGGGGCGGCCCAGATGTGGGAGAAAGGCCTGGACCTCTTAGCACCCAGGGAAGGGAGAGGAGCTGCCAGTGACCAGGGTTCCTTCAGTGCAGGCAGAAAATTGGCCAGAGAAGTCCAAAATTCAGGGGACAGCCAGAGGTGACAGTCAACCTGGAACACACGGCCTGTTAAGTCCTTGCCTTGCTGGTCCCCTGGGAGTTGGGCGTCCCCACGGGCGACCTGGCCTTCCTGTGTAGCCACAATGGAAGTCTGAGGATTACAGCCTGCAGCTCTGAGCTGAGGGAGGGTTAGGGCCAGCCCGGAGCTGGGGGAGTTGAGGAGGTGGCTGGGGCAGGGCTTGGAGGGCTCGGGAACAGGGCTGGGTAAGGGTCGTCTGTCACTAGAGCCATCTGGGCAGAGGTGCCCCCGCTGGGACCTTCTGGTCAGGCAGGCAGGTCTCAACTGCCTCGACACAGTCATGCATGGACGTTCAGGATCCCCCAGCACGAATGCATTTGCAGAGGATGCACGCGCAGGGCCCCAGAGGTGCTGCTCAGCTAGCTCTTGCCTCCCCTGTTCACCCCGGCTGCCCCGACCCCTCCTCCATCCAGCTCGGGCACCGAGACCTGGGCTTTGCATCCCAGAGTGGCAGCAGCTCATGGGGATCAGGGGAGGAGGTAAAAAGGAAGGGGCCTTCCCAGGGTTCCAATCACATGGCAGGTGCTGGGGTCACCAGCAGAGCTTGGCGGGAACCTGGGAAAGGTTTACAAACAACACTCTTGCCACCGAGTTTCCTGTGTGTTAGGCATTCACGAAATGCCTTCAATATTTTATGTATCACCTGTTTAATGTTTTATTTAATATTTAATATTGATATTTCGTACTGCCCATTTAAATAGTTAATGCATTTTGGTACATCTGTTCACCTTTCATGTCTTTTTGAAAATTTTATTTATTAAAATTTTTTTTAATGTTTATTTATTTTTGATGGGGAGAGAGAGAGAGACAGAGCACGAGTGGGGGAGGGGCAGAGAGAGAGGGAGACACAGAATCTGAAGCAGGCTCCAGGCTCTGAGCTGTCAGCACAGAGCCCGATGCGGGGCTCGAACTCACGGACCGCGAGATCGTGACCTGAGCCGAAGTCGGACGTTTAACTGACTGAGCCACCTAGGCGCCCCTAAATTTTATTTATTTAAAAATTTTTTAACATTTATTTATTTTTGAAGTAGAGAGAGAGAGAGAGACAGAGCTCTAGCGAGGGAGAGGCAGAGAGAGAGGGAGACACAGAATCTGAAGCAGGCTCCAGGTTGCGAGCTGTCAGCACAGAGCCCAATATGGGGCTCGAACCCATGAACTGTGAAATCATGACCTGAGCCAAAGTTGGAGGCTGAAGCGACTGAGTCACCCAGGCGTCCCTTATTTTTTAATTTTAGAGAGAGAGAGAGAGAGCGAGCAAGGGAGAGAGACAGAGGGAGAGAGAGAGAGAGAGAGAGAGAGAGAGAGAGAGAGAATCCCAAGCAGGCACCGTGTTCAGTGTGGAGCCTGACTTGGGGCTCGAACCCACAACCTTGGGATCATGACCTGAGCTGAAATCAAGAGATGGGCACTCAACCAACCCATCTCAACAAATGCATGTTTATGAAGGAAATCCTATGTTACTCTATTACTAGCAAAAAATGAAAACCAGAATCACTTGCCAGAAATGGAAGGAAATAAATAACTTAACTGGACACTGTTGCTTCCTGAAGGTTCTGAGCCCAAGGCCAGCTTTGGTCTGTGAAACAGCGATTGGTAGTTACAGATGGGTGTTGAAGGGGCTGTAGAATCCAAATGAGATTTTCTCCTTGACTGATCAGGAAATTGAAAAATGGAAAAAGGGAATGTTTTCTTACCATGTGACTCTATTATTTAGCAGAGTCTCTGTGCATTGCCTAAAAGCATCTCAAGAAACACTGGTCCTTTGTGAAGCCTAAGCATCCTTTAGCTACAGCACAGAGGTCATTGCCTTTTCCAGAAGCTGTTGCTGACCACCCCGGCCTCTCTCTTTTCACCTTTGTTTCTCTTTCAGCTCTTAGCACCTCCTAACTGGAATGACCGGTCGTCGTTCCTTTATTCCATATGTGTTGGGATCCTACTTGGACGAGACACGGTGCTGGGCACCAGGACAAGTACAAGATGCATAAGCACGGGAAACTGCAGTGGAGCAAAGTGCAAAGCCAGAGGGAGAGAACGCAGGAGGGCTTCCCGGAGGAGGGGGCACACAGATGGTTCGCTAGAGATGAGTAGGAGTCTCTGGGTAGAAAAGACGGAGGGATATTTGGACTGGAGCAAACTGGAAGCCCCGAGCATCATCTGAGGTTTGAAGGGTGTTTGGGAGCGTTGCGTGATTTGGTTAGGGGGTCTGGGGAACGGCAGCAGGTCAGGCTGGAATGGAAAGATTAGCCTGGGCCTTGAGTGTCAAGAGTGTGGACCTTCTCTTGGGGGTGAAGGGAAGTCAGTGGAGAACTGTGGTCACACCCAGGTTGGGAAAGACCACTTTCCCCAGGGGAGGAGCCCGGACTGAGCGAGGCAGGGAGAGCCGCTGCGAGCTGATGGTAAAGATCCAGGAGGGGGCAGAGTCCAGAGGGCCTCTGGGGCTGAAGGATCAGAGGTGGTGAAACGGTTTCTGGAGCCCTTCTCATGCGTCTCTTCCTAGGAGATGGGCACACCATTAACATCATCCTTTCACAGAGGAGAGAACGGAGGCACCGAGTAATTACATCACGTGGCAGAGCGGGCAGTGGGGGTTGCCTCGGGTAGTCTGGCACCAGAGTCCACTGCCTTTCTTACCGCTGTCTCCTGGCCCTGCTCACCAGAACACGCTTCTGACCTTCTGCCAGGAGCGGGGGGCTTGCGCATTCCAGGAGGGCTGGGAAATCGCACATCTCTGTATCTCTCAGGGCTCAGTACGGACTAGGCAGTCAACCAAGGTCAATTCCATACCCGCTGCTGGGCCCTGCTGAAGGATCAGGACAGTGGAGCCCCTTGCCTTCCTGCTCCAAGGTCAGCCAGCCTCAGTACCACTGTCTTTATTCAGTCTTTCTCCCCGCGTCCTTTGTGTGAACACCGCTTGCTATTTCCGAGCGCTGGTGGGCATGTGGCTGTGGTTGTGGTCTTTCTGCCATGTCATTTGCTTCCTTCGTCAGACTGGGGTTTCTGAGAGCAAGGACCGGGTTCCCCATCAGTCTGGGGCTCCGTGAGGACAGGGGCTGGGCTTCCCACAATCACTGGCAGCTCTCTGTGGGCTGGGGCTGTGCCTCCTCCATCCTCGGGGATGACCCCGTGGTCCCCCAGTCCTAGCCCACCCACAGTGGGCACAAGGTGGGAGCAGGGAGGGGTGCACACAGTGATAACCATCAGTGGGGGAGAAGACTCTACTCCTAGGAGTTCCTATCCCAAAGGGGCTAAGTCTCAGACCTGCTGCCGGGCCGGCTGGAGACCAAACTCCAGGATCTAGGTCACCCCCTTGGCGGCAGAGCTGATTTATGGTCCCCCTGACAGCCTAATATCACCAAATTACCCCACACAATGGAGAGAGGCTGGGCTGCCTCCAGGGAGTGACAGAAGGACGCTGAGCCTGGGTGGCATTGCCGCCTCCCGATCGCAGACCTCCTTCAGGTCTGTGGGGGGAGGCTGGTGCTGACAGAGGGCACACCCAGACATGCCACCTTCAGCTGGTGGTATAAGTAAGAAGCCTTGGGGACAGCCCTGTACCCTGCACTCGGGAACTAGCGGCACTCTGACGACTGCCTCCTATCCCACGAGCTGCAGCAGGGCCAGCCATGAGTTGCAGACAATTCTCCTCCTCTTACCGGAGCCAAGGCAGCTCCAGGGGCGGCGGGGGCAGCATGATGTCCTCTTTCGGTCGCGTCAGCTCCTCAGGGGCCGCTGGAGGAGGGGGCCGATTCAGCTCTTCCAGTAGCTACGGAGTGGGGCGCTCCGGGGCCTGTGGGAGGGGAGGTGGTGGCAGTTTTGGCTCCAGCTACGGTGGAGGATCTGGGGGTGGTTTTAGTGCTGGTAGCTTCGGTGGAGGTTCCAGGCGCTTTGGTGGTGTGTCTGGAGGGGGCTTTGGGGGTGGATCTGGAGGAGGCTTTGGAGGCTTTGGGGGCTTTGGGGGTGGATCTGGAGGAGGCTTTGGTTTTGGTGGCGGTTCTGCAGGAGGCTTTGGGGGATCTGGGGGCTTTGGCGGTGACTTTGATGGTGGTGCTGGTGGTATTCTGGGCGCTGATGAGAAGACCACCATGCAGAACCTCAATTTCCGGCTGGCCTCCTACTTGGATAAGGTGCAGGCACTAGAGGAAGACAACAATAAACTGGAGGGTAAGATCCGGGAGTGGTATAACAAGCAGGGACCCATGGTCTTCCAAAAGGATTACTCCCCCTACTATGACACCATCGAAGACCTCAAGAACCAGGTAGGTGGGGAAACTCTGATCTTTCTCTCCTGGTGTCTCTATCTCTGTCTCTCTCTTTTTCTCTCTCATACACACACACACACACACACACACACACACACACACACACACTCACATGCTTCATCAACTTTCAGAGTCTGGGAAGAAGAGAGGACAGGCTTAGGTTAGCATGGGGGAGCCTGGGACTGGTTGTGGGGGGTCTCCTCTTGGCCTGACCCTAAGTTGGGAATGGAGAGGCAGTGTGGAGGGAGCACAGTGATGGAGGCACTGCCCTGGGAGCCAGTGATGCAGTCCTGGGTCTGCCATCAATTCACTATGCCCTCTCTGGGAAACCTGATGCCCTCTCTGGATCTGTTCTCCTACACATTTAATGCATGGGATGGGCAGACCAGCTCTTGTCCCTGTTGGTTCGAAACTTCTGTAATGATATGAAAAAAAAAAAATCCTGTTTGGAGCATATCGTGTGGCTCAAGAGAGGGGGTAATCTGTGCGTGTCTCTCCTCTCACTCTTTAAGAATTTCGAACTTTCTAGTTTGGGAAACTTAGAAGTTGTATCTCTTCTTTCCTACTTGGGCTCCTAGAGGGGCCTGTCTTGGTCTTTCCAGCTGGACACAGACACACATGCTGGTTGTTTAAGGGGATGAAGAGGATCTAGAACTCCGGGGATGGAAGTAATCTACTTTTCCATACCCCCTACCTGCCCTTATCTACTCATCCTCCTATCACCCATTCATCTATATACCCACTCATCCATCCAGCCATGTTTCTATCTATCCACTTATTCATCCACTCAATCTAGTGAATGACCACCCTCAGTGTTGCCTCCGGCAGACAAAGTGATGTACCAGACTTGGTCTCTGTCCTTGAGGAGCTCTCAGTTTAGCTAATTTGCTAAATGAATGAATGAATGAATGAATGAATGAATGACTGTCACACTGAACATCCTTGCTGAAGTCTGTGAGGGGTATGTGCCAGGTACCAGCTGTTGGAAGCTTCTCCTACGTTTTAAGCATCTTCCCGGATGGGGCCATCATCTCTTATGGCTTTGCCTGGCCTCTTGCCTTCCCAGCAGTGGGTCATAGCAGAGGAGCATGGGTTCCATGCCGTCTCCTCTGTTTTTAGATTCTGGACACCACAGTGGGCAACCATAAGACTCTCCTGGATCTTGACAACATTCGCATGACATTGGATGACTTCAGGATGAAGTGAGTCCGGCTGCCACTCCCTCTGCTGTCAACAATCTTTCTCCACCCCCTAGTGCTCTAAATGTCCCAGTAGGGACTTGTGCCCTCTTGCTCATTCCTACCCATGGCTGGTCTGCAGGTATGAGATGGAAAACACCCTGCGACAAGGAGTGGAGGCTGACATCAATGGCTTGCGGAAGGTGCTGGATGATCTGACCATGCAAAAGTCTGACCTGGAAATGCAGTATGAGTCTCTGCAGGAGGAACTGATTTTCCTCAAGAAGAATCATGAGGATGTATGATACTGGCTACTTATGGCTTATTGAGGAGTGGGAGGAATGGAAGTGCAGAGACAATGGGGGGACAGCTATGGGGCATTGCCTGGGAGACACCCTCTCCGTGACTTTTGAGGACACTCTCCCAGTGCCTCCTTAGCAGTTCCTATGGTGGTGGTTGGGCTTTGCCTTCCCAACTGTGCCCCTTTTTTGTACCTCTGGGAAAGAGGGAGAGCTAAAATGTGGTGGAGAGGATCCTACCCCTTGACCTCATAGACCCATCATCCCTGGCAGGAGATGAGTCAGCTGACTGGGCAGAACTCTGGGGATGTCAACGTGGAGATGAATGCTGCTCCTGGCAAAGATCTCACCAAGATCCTCAATGACATGCGCGAGCAGTATGAGAGGATCAGTGCTAAGAACCGTAGGGACATTGAAGAGCAATATGAGACTCAGGTGAGCAGAGCGGGCTGCCCATTCAACCTTCTCTCCTTCTTCCATGCATCCCTCCATTCCTCCACCCTATCCCTCTCTCCTCCCACCCCTCCATCTCTCGGTTCAGCTGTCTTCCATCCAGCTTCAGTCATTGCCCACAAACATGATTACTGAGTGGCTTGTCAGTGACAGCTTTATGTGAAGTCCTAATGTCTCAGACATGAGCCAATAAGATTGCTGCTCTCAAGAAGCTCACAATTTATTACATGTGTGAACAAAGGCAGGGCATGAACAACTCATGTAAGTCTACGTGCTATCAGACCCCCCAGTAGAGGTGCGTGGTGTGCCTCTTATACCACACTGAGCTCTCTGATGTCTTCCTTTCTCCTTGAGCCTCCAGAGCCTACCACACGACCCTGGCACATGAGGGCATGGTCTCTAGTGTGTGTGTGTGTGCTTGTGTGTATGTGTTTGGGGGTCGGTTTGAAATGAGGTTAGAAAGGTGGTTTGGGGACAAGTGTGAAGAATCTTAGAGCCTTTCTGAGAGGGAATGTTAAGTTGAGAGAATTGGATTACTCTGGCTGGCTAGCAGACCCAGGACTCAGGATAACTTGTCTTTGGTTTTGGCTCACTCTTGGTCCTGGAGGCAAAGGTCCGGGTGAGTGGGGCAGAACCTTCTCCATTGCAGCTTCTGGTCCAGCCTGGTTCTCACTGAGTTCTTGGGTTTTCAGATGAGCCAGATGGAGCAGGAAGTGACGAACAGTGGCCGGGAGATGGAGTCCAGCAACAAGGAGGTGACCCAGCTCCGGCACAGCATCCAGGAGATGGAGATTGAGCTGCAGTCTCAGCTCAGCAAGGTTGGCTGTTCTTCTCTAGACCCTCTGCCAACGTGAGGCACAGGAGGCTTGACATAATCCCCAGGAGTGGGAAGGGGAGGAGCTATGATGTAGCATCCCTCTTATAGCCTCCTCATGCCCCCTAGAAATCGGCCCTGGAGAAGTCCTTGGAAGACACCAAGAACCGCTACTGTGGCCAGCTGCAGCAGTTGCAGGAGCAGATCAGTAACCTGGAGGCTCAGCTCACTGAGATCCGGGGAGAGATTGAGTGCCAGAATCAGGAATACAGCGTTCTGCTCAACATCAAGACACGGCTGGAGCAGGAAATTGCGACTTACCGCAGCCTCCTTGAGGGTGGCCAGGAGGACTTGTAGGTGCCCCAGGATTCTGTGGAATCCCTAGGAATTTATAAGTCCCTGACATTGCATCTGTCTTTCTGGACACAGGCAGTTGGGAAAGTTCCTGTAAACTGGGTCTGATGGGTTGAGGACTTCTTCATTCGGTGGGGGAGCCTCAGGGCATCTGGGCTTTGGGAAAGGAGGTTGGTAACAATGAGAAAAGGGACTACTCCGTGTTCCAGGGAGAGGGAGGCTCTCCTTTCCAGCTGTGGTGCCAGCCTAGTCTGTCCTCTAGCTTGCAGAAGGAAAACTCAGGAAGATTCCCATTTGGGTCTTGACTCTGTCCAGGTCCATCCTTGTATATGTAGTGGGGTCTCTCATTTTCTCTCTGTGTTATCTTTCATTCTCAGTGAATCTCATGAATCTGGACAAAGGCGCTCTGGAGGTGGCAGAGGAAGTGGATATCACGGTGGAAGTGGAGGCAGTCATGGAAGAGGATCCTGGGGAGGAAGTGGAGGTAGCCATGGAAGAGGAAGTGGAGGCAGCTATGGAGGAAGAGGTAGTTCTGGAGGAGGAAGTGGAGGTAGCCACGGAGGAGGAAGTGGTGGCAGCTGTGAAGAAGGAAGTGGATCTGGAGGAGGAAGTGGCGGCAGCTACGGAGGAGGAAGTGGATCTGGAGGAGGAAGTGGCGGCAGCTACGGAGGAGGAAGTGGATCTGGAGGAGGAAGTGGTGGCAGCTATGGAGGAGGAAGTGGAAGATCATCTCAGTCCCAGTCCTCTTCCTCAAAATCTGGTGAATGTGATGATACACAAGGTAAGGGACAACTCTAGCTCATGGGGTCAGGGAGGCACGGGTGTTAAGCTGTCATGGTACCACCCCTTTTTGAGTATCTTTGAGCTTCTCTAGGGTATACATACTCTGAACAGAGCTAGGTTTTAGGGAAGTCTCTAGTAAGGTGTTATAGACTTGCCCTTATTTCTTAATTATCATTAATTTTGACAAACCTTTGGGTGAGGCTAGGACCAAATCTACATGGCCTGAGTCTCCATAGCTTAGGAGTTTGGTTGGAAATTGTGCATTATCTTATATATTTCCCATCACACCCTATGAGGTGGTATCATTATTCCCATTTTAGAGATAAGGGAAATGAGGTTCAGAGAAGAGAAGTAGCTTATGCAAGGTCATACAATCAATAAATGAGGAACTCAGCTCTGTGGGTCTCCACAGCCAATACTTTCCATCATCATGAGGATGGGAAGACCTGGATTGGCAACATTTCAGGTAGAAAAGAGGTTCAGGTACTGTAGTCAGTGGTTGGCTCATACAAGTCAGTTATATGGTGCAACTATCTAAAGGGGCATACACTGAACAGCAAAGTCTAATGTAAGAGTCACACCGTGAAGTGGTCTCTAGGTCAGAGAAAGTTTCCCCTTGTGCATGTTGAATTTTATGAATTATATGAAATTGTAGTAAAAAGTCTGGGTAACATGACCGGGGATGTTTAGCTCAGAGAAACCTTGAGGTGCATGGAAGCTGTCCTTGTCTAGGGTGTCTGGTGTGGTTTTGTGCAACAAGAGGAACCACAGGGCCATGGATGGGCATGTATGGGCAGAGGCTGGGCCATCCTTACCTCAATATCCAAGAAATGTACTAATAAGGCTATTGAATGGAAGAGGGACCAGGCTCATGAAACTTCATCTTCAGAAATGGGAGAGTATCAGTCAGGGCTGCTGCAGGAGAGCTTTAGGAATTGGATGGGGGCCACTAGGACCCCAAGGTCCTTCCAGCTCTTTGAGCTCCAGTCTCCTCGCTCTCAGTTTGCCTATCTTTCTCTAAGTCTTGGTTTCTCTGTCTCGTGTTCTAAGTCCTCCCTTCTCACCCTTACCTCTCTTCCATCTCTCTACAGGCTATCAGATTCGATACTAGAGCTCCTGTAAATGTTTTTGGCTCCGCCTCAGCTGAGTGTCCCCCAGACGGGCAGCCCCCCGACAAAGCCTGCTTATTGCCTTCTGACATCAAGGATGGCTGGCAACGAGTCCCAGGACTCATTTGGGACTGGGCTGAATGGGCATGTGTGCCTCTGGCTGCTCACTGGCTCCCTCCCCTAGGAGGGTTGGGGAGACCTGTCTTCCAACTGTCTGGTCTGGGGGTGATCCCACTTCCTGCCTGATCTCAATTTCCCAATAAAGCTTTCCTACTGCAAATCAAACTTGGACTTTGACCCATTTGTTCTTTGGGATTAAGAAAGGAGGTGAAGGGAGAATCAACTGAATCCACTTTGCAAAGTGTTGGTCAGGTTTTCTATCAGTTGACTTTTGCTTGTAACAAAGCAACCCACGATTTAGTGGCTTAAAATAATAATCATTTATTTAGCTCATGATTTTGCAGTTGGTAGTTTAGACTGGGCAGTTCTATTTTCCTTCAAGCATCTGTGGCCAGCTGCAATTTGGCTAGCTGCTCTGCCTCTGGGGCTTGGCTACATGCTGCCTGGGGGTGCTGGGGGTGAATGACACACATACTTCTCATCCTCCAGTTGGCTAGCTCAAGCAAGTGTCTCAGGAGAGTGAGTGGTAGTGTGCAAGGCCTCTTGGGGCTTGGGCTCAGAGTAGTCACTTTGGCTCTATCTTACTGCCCAAAACAATCCCAGCCTTGGCCAGATTCAAAAGCAGGGGAAATAGACTCTTCTCGATGGGAGGAGCTACCAAGTCACAGGGCAAGGACATGGATATAGGGAGGGCAATGACTGAGGCCAGTTTTTGCAAACAATCTGCCATAGCCTATTAGCAGGTCCTATGTCTGGTACAGAGAGAAATAAGGCAAACACAATGTGGTTTTTGCTTTGGAAGATTTCACAGATGGCAAAAAATATAGCCCAAATAAAAGAGCTCCAAGGCAAAGTAAGGGATATTGTATATCCCTTGACATATATCCCTGTCAACAATGTTGACAGCAGCCAACAATGTTCTCCAAAGATTCTGACAGGCCTGATATAGAATTACTTTTCCTGACAAGGGATGGACAGCCCCTCAGCCTGTGTTCCGGATATTATCACAGCTGATGTTAAACCCCCCAAAGCTTGGAAGCTTAAAACAATAACATTGATTTGGGGGCTTGGTGGGGACAGCTCACCTCTGTTCCACTTGGTGTCATTGTGCCTCACAGGCTGGAGTCATTTGAAGTCTTACTCACCTGTCTGGCACCTGGGCTGGAAAGACTCAAATGTGGGGGCTGGCCCTGAAGGGGCTCCTCAGTAGCTTTGTATGGAGATTCTCAGTGTGACCCTTCCAGCAGGGTAGCTTCAGGGTAGCCAGAATTCTTACATGCTGGAAGAAGTTGTTTTGCTTTATTATCTAGACTTGGAAGTCATGCAGGGTTCCCCTCTGTTGTAGTGCTCGGGCCTGCTTAGATCCAAGGGAGGAAGCATAGACCTTGCAGGGGGCAGGATTCTAAGATGACCCCAGTTATTCAATCACACATGAACCTAGGTATTGCTGCAAAGGGATTTTGGAGAAATAATTAAGGTCTCTACTGTGTTGACCTTAAGATAGGGAGATTATCCAGTGGGCCTGACATAATCATATAAGCTCTTTAAAAGGAGAGAGTTTTCTCTGGATGATCATAGAAGAGGAAGTCAGAGATGTGAAGCGCAAGATTTTGATTTGCCATTGCTGGCTTGAAGATGAAAAGGGGCATATGGCAAGAAATGTGGGTGGCCTCTAGAAGCTGAGAGCCACCCAGAAAAAGGGGACCTCAGTCCTCCAGCTGCAAAGAACGGATTTTTTTCCAAAAACAAGAAAGAGTTTGGAAGCAGATTTTCCACCAGAGTCTCCAGATGAGGACTCAGACTGGCCAACATCTTGATTTCAGCCTTGTAACACCCTTCACAGAAAACACCTGCAGAGCTGTGAGCTAATAAATGGGTGCTGTTTTAAGCTTCTACATTTGCAGCAATTTTTAAAGCAGGAATAGAAAACAAGTACAGATCCCATATCAAGATGGAGGAGTGTCAATGTCACATTGAAGATCAGCATGTGGAATGGGATATAGTGATCTTCGGAAAATACACTTTTAAAAAACACACTTTAAAAAAAAACACTTTATTTATTTGTTTGGAGGTGGGGAGAGGGGCAGAGAGAGAGAAGGAGAGAGAAAATCCCAAGCAGGCTCCATGCTGTCTGCCCAGAGCCCGATGTGGGGCTCGATTTCACGAATCATGAGATCATGACTTGAGCCGAAATCAAGAGTTGGATGCTTAACCGACTGAGCCACCCAGGTGCCCTGGGAAAGCAAAATATGCCACAGATTGGCCAAATTATTGGGGGAGAGGTTGCATAAAGGTAAACTTAGGACAACAAGTGACACGGAAGCTCAGGAAAACCCAAGACCCTGGGGTTTATGAAGATGGAAGCTGGATAGTGTCTCTGGGTCCAAGATGGCTCTAGCAAGTTGCTGGAGCAGTGAGAATTTGTGATCATTTCGCTAGTGCTCCACCCTTACTGTGCCACTGGTTACTCTCTTCTCTGGTTCTCTTCCTGCTTCCAGCTGTCTTCCTCTCCTACCACTTTAATCTTCTCTCTACCTTTCTACCTCAAGATTGTCCATCTTGAGTCTGAGGCTTCCCAAGGGAGAAGCCAGAACCTTGCTTTCCCAACCTCCCTTGCAGCTAGGGCACGTGCATGTGACCCAGCTCTGCCAATCAGGTGCTCCCACACAAGACTTTGATTTGAACGTGAAGGAATCTAATATGGCAGGAACAGAGCTGGGGCAGAGACACACAGGGGATGTTTTTTTTTTTTTTAATTTTTTTAACGTTTTTTATTTATTTTTGGGACAGAGAGAGACAGAGCATGAACGGGGGAGGGGCAGAGAGAGAGAGAGACACAGAATCGGAAACAGGCTCCAGGCTCCGAACCATCAGCCCAGAGCCTGACGCGGGGCTCGAACTCACAGACCGCGAGATCGTGACCTGGCTGAAGTCGGACGCTTAACCGACTGCGCCACCCAGGCGCCCCAACACACAGGGGATGTTTACTGAGGCCACAGTAGTGGTGGCCCTGCAGGGATATGCAGTGCCCAACATGAACAGTTTGAGCTGCAATGTCTGTCCAGCGGCAACAGCCGTGGTGTCTTCCTGGCAAAATCCTTTAGAACGATTTGAGCATTGTTTCTGGTTGCATATACTCCAAGTCTGATTCTCTGCATATCCTGGGAAAGACGTACTTCTTTCTCTGTAGATGAAAGCAAACACATTCTGTTATTCTTTGCTCATTGGGATAAGGAAAGAAGAGTTTTCCACATCAGGGGCCAGAGACTATGGTGGTCTGTTCTAGTACATAGACCAAATGTGGGTCAATGATTGCTATTGGAATAGCCATGTGATAAATCGTAAAATAATCATTCCCTCACATCTGTTCGTATTCTACACAGGGAAAATGGCAAGTTAATTGGGAAGTGATCAGAGGCATCAACTCTGAATTTATCAAATCTTTTCTGAGGTGCTAATCTCTGTCATTCTCTTAGAAATGTCGTGTTATTGGCTCTTCTTTCCACACTCATCTTTACTCCATGGATCAGGGAGCCATTTATTGACTATATAGATTCCATTGCAGACACTAGGAAATAACCACAAGATGGGTCTAGGGTACTACTGAGCTCACGAGAAGCAGACTTAAATCAAAACTCCACTTGTGGGGCACCTGTGTGGCTCAGTTGGTTAAGCATCTGATCTTGATTTTGGCTCAGATAGTGATCTCACAGTTTGTGGGTTTGAGCCCCGCATCAGGCTCCATGCTGACAGTGCAGAGCCTGCTTGGGATTCTCTCTCTCCCTCTCTCTCTGCCCCTCCCCTGCTCGTGCACCACCCCCTCTCTCCTTTTCTCTCAAAATAAATAAATAAACCTAAAAAACCCCCTTAACTTGCTATCTGATCCTCTGTATTGGTCAGGTTCTCAGGTGCAACCAACAAAAGCAACTTTGCCTATTTTAACAAGTAAGGGATTTATAAGAGCTCTTGATACTTTGAAGAATCAGCAGGAGACAATTAGGAAACAAAATTGGGGCTGAGTTTCTAATGTCTCCCAAAATGACACAGCAGAATGGGTCTGCCAAGGGCATTGCTGCCTCTGGCATGAGTAGGGAGTTTCCAAGTCAGGATGTGGCCTGCTGAATTAAGAAACAGCATCCACAGCTAGAGCTTCAGAACCAGGCTGTCTGTGCCATTGAGCCAGCAAACTGGATGTCCCAAGTGGAGCCCATTTCTTCATATACCTCCCTTCTAAATTAAGGATCACATGGTGCAGAACCTCATTTCAATGGCAAAGGAGGCTGGGAAATGTAGTTTTTGGATGTACCTGGGAAAGAATAGTGATCAAAATGACAGATATAACATAAACACGCATAAGCTTCCAGTCTTGAACCACAGTGTTGTGCTGCTAACCTCCAATTTTCAGGGATTAGAGTTAGTGTGGAGCCAGTGTCCAATAATCCATGAAAGTCTGGGTACTTTTCTCCCCCCAGTACATAGCTACTCTTGTAAATGCCCACAGGTTCCTATGGGGAAGATTAGGAGGTAGACATACAGTATGTGCTTATAATTTATGGCAGAGTCCTTCCTCAAGGGTACCCAGACTTCCTTTTATTCAGAGTTCTCTGCATCTATGAGACAGTTCTGATTTAGGAATTCAATGAGTCTGTCATTCTCCGTTATGGGGCTTACGACAAGCCTATTCTTGACCTAAAGGTTTCTTTTTGGAGTGTGGGGTAGGGAAGTGGGGCAGGTGTGGAAGACCGACTTGCTGATATCAGTCCCACATCCTTCTAGTAAGCATTCCTGTACTCTAAAGGCCGATAATCTTAGAACTATCTTTCCCAGACTCCCTTACAGCTATGGCTGTAGGAGAAATTTAGGTTTTTCCCAACACATACACTTCTGTGGGACATGAATCGAGTGGGGAGAGGTCTGGAGTGGAGAGTGTTTTTGCTGGTATAGACCTACCAGGTATGACATGGTCCCGGAGTCAACAGAACTATTTCTGGCTTACAGATTCCCAAGGTTTCTGATTGTGGCAACCAGGAGCTCCCTTTCAGTCTGGTTCTGTGGTGTTAATCTGGGAGCTATTCCCAGGGGCCCAATCCAGAGTCTGTTCCTCCAAGCTTCTTATGATTTTGTAAGCACCTAATGCTCTGTATTAAATTCCTTTTGGTTAAGAGAAAAGTGAGATTTGTTTCTGTTACTTAATACTGAATCCTGACTGAATCAAGACCTTGGTGGGCAGTGCATATATTTTGGTCCTAGAAACCCATGAACAACTGACCATAATCAGGGATCCAAATCTCTGGATCCCTAGAGATTTTATCATTCTACCTTGTGTTCTAGCCTGCTAGCATTGAAATGCTCTTACTTGTCTTCTGCCACATAGAATCCCATTGTTATTGAAGTAGAAATCCTCATTCAGCTGTATCATCTCTTACTTGCACCCTCAGAGAATACTGCTGTTGTGCTTTTCAAAGATGCTGTGTTCCCTCTTGTCCAGGTATTATTATTATTATTATTATTATTTTGGAGAGAGAGAGAGCAAGCAAGGGAGAGGGGCAGAGGGAGAGAGAGAGAATCTTAAGCAGGTTCCATGCTTATCGCAGAGCCCAATGTGGGACTCAAACCCACAACCTTGGGATCATGACCGGAGCTGAAATCAAGAGTTGGACAGTCAACTGAGTGAGCCACCCAGGTACCCCTTGTCTAGGTATTTCTTAATTTCCAGAGTCTACACAGTGTCTTCTGGGCTCTCATAGCTGGAGAGTTGTTGGATACTTTCCACGAGATAACTCCACTCCAACATTTCTGTTTCCCTAACTGGTTGTATTCCTTCTTCCTTATTACAACAGGGGTTTTCTGGAAGCTCAGCTTTATTTCGTATGGGCCACCACTGAGTTCAGTGTCTGCCATTCAACTGAGCAAGTATTTAGACCCACTCCCAGATATTCAAGCTAATAGCTGAACGGTGACTCTCTGGTGAATGCCTCCATATTGATTAATTCAGCCTGATCAAAAATTAGAATTAATTCTCAAACCAGTGTTTACATTTCTGCTGATACAGTGGGTAAGCCTTTGGGTGAGCCTTTTTCTCTAAGCTTTGACTTGATAGCTGACCTTCTCTTCCAGAGATCTGACTTACTTATAACTTTGGAGGCTATAAAGGCTGTAAAGGGTGGTAGGGTGGAGTGTAAAGATAATTTGGAGTTTGGGGTACTTTAAGCCAACAAAATCCTGTTATATTTCCATTCCAATTCCGTGAGTGCTCCTGTTTCCAGATCAACGGCCTAACTTTTACATAAGAGACTTAGCAAGGCTGTGATTTCAACCGATGCTGTAACGTAGCAATTTGGGGAATTCAACTTTGAGATGAAATCTTCACTCCTTCTGCCTGGAAAGTACAGGAAATAGACCTTTTTAGCGTAACCATGGAAAGTCCCTGGTGTTCTGATTGCCCATAAAGTCCAGGACCTGGGAATTTGAGAAAACTACCCTAAGGTACTTCTCTAAGCTCTCCGGTACAGTTAGAAGAAAACTAGACAACCCTTATCTCATCACTACATGCCTTGGGCTTCCAAAGCCCCATATTTTAATAATAGTTGGATTTTCACTGCCTTCAGACCCATCTAGGTCAGATAACTATTTTGAATCTCATGTTACTCCTTCAACAATCTTTATGGGGTAAAAATGTAATTAAGTTCCTTCTCTGTCAGGCACTGTTCAATGAACCAATGAGGCAAACATTCTTGCCTACCTGGAGCTTACATTATAGGTAGGGGGAGGGGAACACAATAAATGTTAACACATTAATAAATTATTATGATATATTTTGAGGTGGAAAGTGCAAAGAGAAGCAGGGAATGGTGAGGGGGGGGGGTGGTTGGAATGCGTGGTAGGGAGGGAAGGATGGCAAGGTTAAACAGGGTAGCCAAGGTCAGGTTAGTCAACAGGGTGAAATATAAGCAATGACCTGACAGAGCAAGGGAGATAGACAGGCAGGTGTGTGGCAGGAGATCAATCTGGGCACAGTGCATGAGGGTGTGAAGGCCCTAAGGTGGGAAGGGAACATATTTGGCATATGATTAGGTTTTATTTATTTATTTATAAGTTTATTTACTTATTTTTGAGAGAAAGAGAGGGAGCACAAGCAGGGGAAGAGCACAGAGAGAGAGAGAGAGAGAGGGAGGGAGACACAGAATCCGAAGCAGGCTCCAGGCTCTGAGCTGTCAGCACAGAGCCCAATGCAGGGCTTGAACCCACAAACCACAAGATCATGACCTGAGCCAAAGCTGGACCCTTAACTGACTGAACCACCCAGGTGCCCCTGATTATGGTGCCTGAGTTCATCATCTGGAGGGGAGCTTTCAGGAGAACTGTCCAACCAGGTTGTTCCTTTTGTGAGCAAGTGACAAACATTCACCCCGTTAGGTCGGCGAGATTTTTGAGGTCGTTACAGAAGCTAGTGTTGACGAACATGACTAACACTCGGGTTTCTGGCAGGGGTGCAGCACCGTCTGAGCCACGTCTTTAATGTTTATTTATTTTTGAGAGCGAGAGAGACAGAGCGCAAGCAGGGAAGGGGCAGAGAGAGAGAGAGGGAGACCCAGAATCTGAAAGTCAATGTCTCCATCTGCAAGTCAAGGAGAGAGGCCTCGGAAGACACCAAACCCGCGACACCTTCATTTTGGACATCCAACCCCCAGAACTGTGAGAAAACAAATTTCTGTTGTGTAAGCCGCCCAGTCTGTGGTGTTTTGTGTGGCGGCCCGAGCAGACTCAGCCAGACACGCAAGCAGTGGTTTCTTAGGAGTCTTTTGCCGGCCTTCATTTCTTTTACTAAATTCTGAATCAATCAGGTGTTTGGTTTTTTTTAATGTTTATTTATTTTTGAGAGAGAGAGAGAGAGAGAGGGTGAGTGTGGGGGAGGGGCAGAGACAGAGGGGGACAGAGGATCCGAAGCAGGCTCCAGGCTCTGAGCTGTCAGCACAGAGCCCGATGTAGGGCTCAAACCCATGAACCACGAGATCATGACCTGAGCCGAAGTCGAACGCTCAACCGACTGAGCCACCCAGGCGCCCCATCAAGCAGGGTTTTTACCTGCACAGATCAGAAGCCACACTCTGAAGCCAGTTTGTTAAGGTGGGTCACAGAGTCCCTGGGAAGAACTCGCAGGGAACAAGGATTGCAGGCTGTGCAGCCGGAGGAAGCCTCCCTCTTGCACCATCTGCGGGCACCGATTCAGCGACATGTTCGACTCGAAGCTGCCGCTAAGGCCCTGGCATGGCTGCTGCTAGAAGCTGGGTGTCTCTGTGGCCGCTCCTGCCGGAGTGGATCCCACGGGGCACATCCCTGTTTAGATCATTAGCTCTCGGCCCGCGGGCTTATGCCATGGGTTTGTTTGGAAAGGTTCTGGTCATGTGGCTGTGTTCCTACTGCAAGGGAGCCTGGAAGGCTATACGGGCAGGTGGAGAGGGGGGGCGGGGGAGCACAGCCACCATACGGAGAATTCCTTTGCAAAGGAGCCGGATGACCAAGAACAAGAGAAAGGGGCAGGGACAAACAATTATCAAGCACTTACTGTGGACAAGACGCTGTGTCAAACACTTCCTATATATATTACCTTTGTTAGTCCTCGCTGCAACCTCCTGATGCTGTTTATTTTTTCATTTCCTCATGACAAAACAAGTTCTGTTCCGTAGGGTTAAATCACTTGCCAAAAAGATCACATAGCTTCTAAGCGGCAGAGCCAGGATGTGAACCTAGAAGTCAGTTCCAGCAAAGCGGAGGTTATCATGCCCATTTTACAGAAGAAGAAACTCTAGCTCAGAGAGGTTAAGCAACTTGTCTGAGGTGACACAGCTTATAAGTGACTGAGCTAGGACTCAAATCCAGTTTGGCCTGGCTCTGAAGCTGGTGCTCTTCCTGCCCTGTCTGGCCTCAAAGGACGATTGAGCTCCCACTGAATTCAGAGACAAGCAGAAGCAGAAGCTTGCCTGTAAGCCGAAGCTTGTCGCAAATGCCCCGTGTGGGAAGCGATGCTGGCATAAAGCGCAGAGAAGATGGGCAACCTCACACATGGAGATTCTTTCCTGGGACCTCAGTTCCCCGCCCCCCTCCCCCCCCCCCCCCCCAGAAGGCCCTGGGTCTGTGCTTGACGCAAGGAAGAGTGGGTAAACGAGAGAAGAGAGCGAAGGAATGAAGAGTGATAGCTGGATGGTCTTGGAAAACCTTTGTGACTCCAACGCTCATGACTCGCCAGCTCCCCGACCTCACGAGGCCCCCCGCCCCAAGGCTGTCCTACGTGTGGGGGCCACTGGCCTTCCTGGCCCAGGGCCCTGGTGCTGTCCCCCCACCTCAGGCCTGGACAGGAAAACGTTCCCTTCTCTGTTCCCTTACTAGACTGGGAACCACTGGGACTGTCTGGGGACTCTCACGATGAACACCGGCGCCAGGTAGGAGGCAGGAGAGATGGTCTGGCCTGAGGTTAGGAGTTAGTGAGGAGAGGCGAGGTGAGGGTGGGAATCTCGAAGCTGCCTCCTTATGGGCCTCCAACTATTTTAATCTCCTGAGACCGTTTCATTCAATGGTTCATTCATTCAACAAATCTGTATTCAACAAATTCTGTATTTGGGCTGGAAGGAAATAAAACTGTGAGGAAAACAGATGGAGTGTCTCTGCCCAGGGGGCTCACGGCCGGGTGCGGGAGGCAGACAGGCAGGTTGGTAATCGCGGTCTGGTGCGGTGAGCACGGTCCGTGCCGGGAAGAGCCCAGGGCTTTGAGAGCATGGCCTCCTGACCCGGCCCTGGCGGCCTGGGAGGTTCCTACGACAGGCGTGTTCAGGGATGTTCCGCGTGCCACTGTTTCTCAAGACACAACTACGAGAGGTAGATGCCGTTGCTTCCGTTTGCAAATGAGGAAACTGAGGCTCAGGAAGGGAAGTCACTTGTTCAAGTCACACATACCAAGGTTGGCCTGGCTCCGAATTTTGTCCTCTCAGCACTGGCCTCTAACAATTGTTAGCACCTTCTAAGGTCAGAGGTGGGCTTCCGATGGGCAGAGCTGTTTTGAGACAACCGTGCAAACAAGCAAGAGCGAGCTCTTCGGTCTCTGGCCTCAGTTTCCCCCCCACAAGCACCCTCTCTGAGCTTGTTAAAGGAATGAGTGAGTGAACAGCTATGGAGGGGATGAGGGCATTGGACCAGATGGTGCCTAAGGATCCCTCTTCCCCAAAGAATCTGCTTCTGACCTTCATACCTCATCAGATGGCTTTGACCCTCCTGAGAGTTCTGGAATCTCTTGCCCAGGAGTCTCTCAATCCAACTTTGCCACCAGCACCCTCAGCCTCAGGGACATGCCATTCTCACTTGGACTCAGGCCAGAACCAGTGCAACACGATCCTTTTCCTGCCTCCCCCTCAGCATGACTAACACGTGTGGGGGATTGTTGGAAGGAACTTTTGTCAGGACAGGGAAACCTCAGGGAAGTGAATCAAGAGAGCACAAAACCCATAAGAATGGGTCAAGTCTGAGACAGACTCAAAGGTGGAGTGGAGGTGGAGAGAAAGTTGGCTCCTCCAGTCTCCCTGTTCATTGGGAGCCCCAAGTGGAGCTCCTGTCTCCCTTTATCAAGTCATCGTCCCCTTCATTCAACACGTACTCATGGAGGCTGCTTGGTGGTGGGACCACAAGAGTGATCCATGCAGGGTCTGCCTCATCGGGTCTTGTGGAGAAGACCAATGAGGACCAGAAACCACAGTGCCGGCACGGCGTGCTGAGTACCTCCCGGGGGAATCTGGGGGCTTGGGCACACACTAGGGGTGCCTGACCTAGTCCTAGGATTCAGGGGACATTCCATGGAGGAAGCGCTGGGCTGAGACCTGAGAGATGATTGGGTTTATCCAGGTTATAATTGATGGAGGTGTGTTGTACCAGAGTGCATGCGTGCTGGGGTGGGGTGAGTGCTTTGGGCAGGGGGACCTACACCGGTCAAGGCCTGGAGGTGGCGCCGTGGCACAATGGAGGACCTGGAACATGCTTCCTAGGGCAGTGTGATGAGGGGCTGCTGAGAGGCGAGGGCGAGGGCGAGTTGGCGGAGACATTGAGGTGCGAGCTTGTAGAACGTTCACACGTGTTCAAGTGTGACATGGAAGAATGGGGCTGGGGCAGAGGATCCCGGCTCTACTGGTTAATGATTCTGAAACGCATTAATTTCAAAGAAAACCTGCATTTCCCAAGCTTTCTGCTCCCTGTGGGGGCCTCCTATCTCTCTCTCCAATGTCATGGTTCCCCCTCTGCCCCAGGGGAAAGCTACTCTCATTTTCTCTTGGGTCCGAACTCCAGGAAAGCCAAATCTTCTTTTCTTTTCCCTTGGTTCCCTCCCTTTCTCTTCTTGCTGATGTCTGAGATGCTCTGGAATTTTCGGAGGGAAAGTTTGGCCTCCTAAGAAAGGCTTAATGGAAATGAACAAGGAGTATTCAGAGTGGATGTAATCCTAGGAGATGGAGTCACGCTTGCGGGATTAAGGGCAAAGGAAGAGACGCCCGGGTGGCTCAGTGGGATAAACATCCCATTCTTGATTTCAGCTCAGGTCATGATCTCACGGTTTGTGAGTTCAAGCCCTGAGTTGAGCTCTGCTCTGACTAGTGGAGCCTGTCTGGTATTCTCTCGTTCCCTCTCTGTCTGCCCTTACCCTGCTTGTGCTCTGCCTCTCTCTCTCAAAATAAATAAGCTTAAAAAAAAAAAAAAAAAAAGGATAAAGGAAGACCACAGTGGCTGTCTCCAGTAAAGCCACACCAGGCCCTCAGTCCCCTTCCCAGGCCGTTCATGCGGTCGGCAAATATCCTGTGATATTTGGGTAAATAGAATCCAGGTCCGGCGATCCAAGGGCTGTGATGAGGGAGGAACACAGGCTTGGCAGCTCATAGCAGGGCATGCAGTGTAGATGAGGGAGCACCAGGGAGAGGATTAAGGAGCAGGTGGGAGAGGACAGAGTGGAGGTGCTGGTGGTGGGGAGGGTATGTGGGGAGGCCTGCAGGTAAGAGCTGGCCTGGTACTTTCAAGAAACCAGAACAAATCTGGAGTGGGGTGGGGGGGCGGGTAGAAAGTGCTGAGGGTTGAAGATGGAGAGGTAGCTGCTGGGCTGGATCCTGAAAGGTATGGAAAACCATGCCAGAGAGGTGGGCCCACTGAAGGGTCTGTGCTCAGGCTGTGCAATCTTCCAGTGTCAAATTCCTCGAGTTATGTCAGAGGCTCCTCCTATGCCCACATCTCCCATTGTGTGGGGCAACTGCCGGGGAGAGGGGAACTTGGTGGAGGGTCCCCTCAGGCCAAACACAGACCTCCACCCCCCAGAGTGTCCTCTCCCACTGGTGGTTCTGGGAGGTTCAAGTGACTGTCTTCGGACCCATAGCTATGGAGAGACTCACTGCCCTCCTGGATTTGAGCCCATGTGCCTGGGATTCCATGACCAGCGGGTTTTCTTTTGGCATCCTGTCTCTGCCCCTTGCAAGGGATTTAGGGCTGTTTCTTGGTCTCATGGGATATATGCTCCTATCTGCCCAGCTTTCTTTTTTAAAAAAAAAATTTAAATTTTATTTTTAGAGAAAGAGAAAGAGAACAAGGGTGGGGCAGAGAGAGAGAGAGAGAGAGGGAGAGAGAGAGAATCCCAAGTAGGCTCTGCACTGTCAGTGCCGAGCCTGATGTGGGGCTTGAACTCACGAACCATGAGATCATGATCTGAGCCGAAACCAAGAGTCAGATGCTTAACCAACTAAGCCACCCAGGTGCCCCTCTGCCTGGCTTTCCAACCCTGATCTCCAAGGGTCCCAATAAATTCCACTCCCAACAGAACTGAATTAAGAGGATTGTTCTATTCCTGGAAATCTTTAACCGCTCGGGTTACACTGATTCCAGCAGGTCTGGTACTGGGAGGCAGGAGGCTGGGCCGAAGCTGTGGGGGCATGGTGGGGGCAGGTAGCCGAGCTGGGCCGAAGTGGGTGCCAGTTTCCTTCACAGCCGAGGCTGCAGTGGCCCCTTGTGGCCGTCTTACACACAAGGAAAGTGAGTGTCAGATACACTACAAGTTTAGAGCTGGGTGGGGAGGTACCTTTCCTTAGAAGGATGGCCTCCTCCACTCCTTTGTTGCTCAGAGAAGGAAAGACACAAGCCCAGGGTCACACAGCTAGAACCCAGGCCCTTGGACTTCCAGCCCTCCTGGGGCTCTTTCTCCTGTACCACTTCCAGCTCAGCGCCCTTTTGCTGTGCATAGGAAGGCCCGGGAGTAGTCTGGAGTGTAGCGCCCACCCTTGCCTACAGAGGCCCCCTCTGATCCTTCTCGTTTCAGAATTGAGCAGGGGTACAGAAAGGGGCCGGCGGCAAGGAGACGGCCTGGTGGCAGGGCAGCGCGTCCCCATGAGGCCTCCAGGGGGCGCTGTGGGACCGAGTTGGCGGGTCCCAAGCGCCCGGTGTAGGGGCGGAGCTAGTTCCGCACACTGGGGACAAAGGGCAGCCAGCCAGCCTGCGGGGCTTGCGGGGAGCGTGCAACGGGGGCCTCCGTGGCCCGCTGCCTGCGTTTTCCGAAGCCGTGGCTGGCTTCGAAGGGGACACCACCACCTCTTTCCGTGGCTCGGACGCCAGGCCTCCGATCCTCCTCTCAACCCCCTCGAAACTGCACTTTCCAGAAGCTACCTCTTCTTACTGAGTTTCCGAATGTCCAGGCAGGATCGTTTTCCCTGTGACTCGGATGGTGAACAGTTTCAGAGAGGCCGAGGGATTGGCCAAGGCCAGCCAGCTGCTAAAAAGACAGAGCCGGGCCTCCATCCAGAGCTTCTAGATTCAAACTCCAGCCCCCTTTCTGGCACACTCGGGGTTCCCAGAGTTTGGCTCAGGGTAAATGGGAAGGGGTGCTGTGGAAGGCAGTTGTGGGGGAAGCTTTGGAGTCCCCTCCACGACTCCCTGACCTTTCTGTCCCTCCTCTTCTCATCTGTAAAATGGTGCTAATCATTTCCCTCCAGAGGTTGCTCTAGAAAACAGACATAAGGATGTACAGAGACGGCTAGAAACCAGGTCTGCGGTAGCCGGTGTTGAACACCGGGATGCTGCCAGCCCTGTCCTCTGTATAGCCTTCTTCCTAGGGACCCAGGCTGGGAATGTCAGAGCCCTGCTGTGCCTCCCTGAGGCGGGGGTGGCCGGTGCACGGCCTTTGACTCTGGGGCGCAGAGTGTGGGGCAGGCATTGATCAGCCTGGCGGAGCCAGTGCAGAGACGGAGCTGAGAGGGGCCAGGTCTGGTGGGGTCAGAGGCAGGGCAGGGTGTGAGGGATGTGGGGTGAGTCATTCTCCAGTCCAGCTGCTGTGGAGTGAAGGGGGAAGGAGTGAGGGGGTTGACCAGGCCCGGCGGCACCAGGCACCACGATACCAGGCAGGGAGGCGGCCCTGAAGCAGAGGCGAGGCTGTGGCCCTGTGCCCACCCCCACCCTGCCGGCTCCTGTCCTATCTGGTGCACCCCAGGAACGGGGTAGGCCAGAGGAGACATGTGGTCTGGGAATTCTCAGGGTGGGCCTGTGCGGGGAGTGGGGCCCCTCTCTGGGGGCGAGGTCCGGGATGCATTCCTCCCCCAGCTCGCTGCCCCCCCCCCCCCACTGCCCTCCGCCCCTTGCGAAAGCCTTTCTTCCTGTCCCTGCGGCTGGGGGTGGAGAAGAATGCTCTGTGGGCCCCTCCCAGCCCATGGGGTCGCCATCTAAGACAGGCTGAGACGGTGTCCACATGTGTATCAGGCCCCACGGCAGACTGCAGCCACCCCTGCCTGGGTCAGGGTGTCCACAGGATACTGGGGACGTTCAGGGTCAACAGGATGGACTTTAAAGAAAGAAGTTTTGGAAATGTGGACAAGGGCAGGGATGGGCCCGAACCTGGGGCATGGGAGCTGGGGGCTGGGAGGGGAGTCAGAAGAGCAGCAGGAAGCTGAAGGGACAGGCGAAAAGGGGTGAGGGAAGAGCGGTGTGATGATGGGCTGGTGATGGCAGTGGGGGGAGGGCTGCCTACGGTGTTTAAGAGGCCCCCCACCCCCCACTCCCAGTAGCTGATCAGCCTTCCTCCCTCAGAGCAGGGTGCAGACGGGTGAGGGGTGCACCTGGAAGGACCCAGGGGAATGATCAGGATGACGGGGACCCAAGATGAATAAGCCAGCTCCTGCCCTCAAGTAGCTCACTCGCTGGAGGAAAGAGAGCCAGCTGAGCTCACCGTGGGAAGAGGACAGTCGCAGCAGAAGCCAAGCTCCAGACAGGCCAGGGGGAGCAAGGGAGTTGGGTAGGCGGGGCCAGGGAGCACATTGGCTTTAAGGAAGAAACTTCCTTTTGCTGCTGTTACAAGTTGCCACAAACTTAGTGGCTTAAACACCTACTTGGTGTCTTAATAGTTCTAGAGCTCAGCAGTCTGAACTGGGTCTTACGGGCTAAAGCCAAGGTGTCAGCAGAACCGTGTTCCTTCTGGATGTTCTAGGGGAGAGTCTGTTTCCTTGCCTTTCCGGCTCTTATAGGCTGCTGCCTGCCTTGACTCTGGGCCTCTTCCTCCTTCAGAGTGCATCATTCTGGGACAGCTGGGTTGAGCCACTGACTTTTGATTTGGGCTCAGGTCACGATCTCACAGTTCATGAGCCCCGAGTTGGGCTCCGTGCTGAGTGTGGAGACTGCTTGGCATTCCCTCTCTCTCTCTCTCTCTCTCTGCCTCTCCCTCTCCTCTGCTCTCTCTCTCTCTTTCTCAAAAATAAACTTTAAACACTTTTTTAAAATGTTTATTCCTTTTTAAGAGAAAGAGAGAGACAGAGCACAAGTGGGGATGGAGGGAGACACAGAATCCGAAGCAAGCTCCAGGCTCTGAGCTGTCAGCAGAAAGCCGGATGGCAGGGGCTGGAATTCATGAACTGTGAGACCATGATTGGAGCCAAAGTCGGATGCTCAGCCGACTGAGCCACCCAGGTGCCCCCCTTCCATGCAAATAAACTTTATTTATTTTTTTTGAGACAGAGAGAGACAGAGCATGAATGGGGGAGGGGCAGAGAGAGAGGGAGACACAGAATCGGAAGCAGGCTCCAGGCTCCGAGCCATCAGCCCAGAGCCCGACGCGGGGCACAAACCCACGGACCGCGAGATCGTGACCTGAGCTGAAGTCGGACGCTTAACCGACTGAGCCACCCAGGCGCCCCAATAAACTTTAAACAAAGTGCATCATTCTGCCCTGTTTCCATGGTCCCATCTCTTCTCTCTGACTTTGACCACTTTGCCCTCCTGTTATAAGGACCCTGGTGATTACGCTAAGCCCGCTCAGATAATCCAGCATAAATCTCTCCATCACAAGATCCTTAACTCAACCACATCTACAAAGTCCTTTTTTTTGCCACTTAAGGTGCATGTGCAGGTGTCCCGGGGATTCGGACATGCACATCTTTGGAGGGCCATTATTCTGCCGACCGCAGGTGGCACTGGAGATGGGGCGGGGCTTCGACAGGTGAGGGCTGAGGGAGAGGACCCTGCAGGTGGAGGGCCAGGGCCTGAGGGCTCCTGTGTATGCTTGCAGGCAGGAGTGGTTTGGGGGAACAGACCTGGGAGAGCTCAAAGGCCTGTGCCCGCCCCGTTTCTAAGTAAACCAGGTTGGCCTCCAAGGTCATGAGGCAGACTTGCCTCCTGAGAGACGGTGAGGCTGGGGTGGGATGTTCCTCCAGGACTTAGCGCTGCTCTGTTCTTTTCAGGTATAGAGGTCAGAATACCCTTGCGATTGTTTCCCAGTGGTGTCCTCCCTGGAGCCCTGTCCCCTCCCGCCCATGTGAGTCCCACCGCAGACATCGTCAGAATCGCAGACATCGTCAGAAACGGCACCAACCTCTCCTCCGGCGGCGAAGGGCAGATCTGGGCTTGCTCCCCTCCGTGGCCTGTGCTGGCCTTCAGCTCTGGTCCCTTCCTCCAGCTTGACTCCCCAGCCACCTTGAACTGCTCCCTGGTCCATCTCTCACCCATTAGGCCCAGGTCATTGCCAGGAGCCCCCCACTGCTTTCCCCACTACTCAGCCTCAGCTCTTGGGAAGCCAGCCTCCCCCTTCCTTCCTCTCCTCCAAGCATGGAGGCAGTGAGCAGCTTCCGCAGCATCTTCTGTAATAACCCGTGCCTGTGGAGTGACCCTCCGGTGCAGGGATGATGGACGCATCGCATTCACTCCTCCGTTTCAGAGACGAGGAAACTGAGGCTCGGAGAGGTAAGTAACAGGCCTTGAGTGACACAGCTTTAAAAAACATAGTGGATCCATGGATGAAGCCCGGGAGTCATTTTATAGAGGAGGCAATTGAAGCTTGGGGAGGTTCAGTAACTGGCCGGGCTAATGAGCGGTTCCCAAACCAAGGTGTGGCTCGTTTCTAAGGCCAAGCTTGTCACTGTCTCACTCCGTGGTCACTCATTAATCTTAACTGCCACACTATGCCACTTAGTCTAGCCGGGGGCTGGGCCTGTGTCTGTCATCTCTGTGTCCCGCACCAGCAGAGGTCCAGCTCAGGGCATGTGCCTGGCCAGATGAGTGAATGAAAGAATGAATGTTGCTTCCTGGGCGTGGTTCTGGGCAGAGCGGGGGCACTGTTCAGGGAGGCCACCTGCAGCCGCTGAGATACAGAAGGAACTGCAGGCTTGAGGCCATGCTAGGCCGGGATGGGCTCCAGCCCATCCAAATTTCTTGGCAGATCTGAACATTCAAGTTGGTTGGTTGGTTGGTTGGTTTTACAAATGTATTTTATGTATAGTTTGGGGGAGAGGGAATACGCACCTAGACTAGGAAACTGTCAAAGTACACAGGGGATAGAATAAAACCTTGGACTGGGATTAACTTGTTCCGCAAGACAGGATTAACGTGTTCCGCAAGACGAGCAAACATTTCTAATAAATTTGAACTTGATAAACGAGCAATGTCTTGCAATACGAGTAGCACATGACACCAAATGTCACATGATCACAACTGAGCCAATGGCTCTTCTCTCTCTGTCTCTGTCTCTCTCCCACTGTGGGATTATGGGTGATCGTCTCCCGTGCTCAGATGCTCAGTCTCAGGCCGCGGGATCTGGCGGAAATCAGTGAGTTTTCAGAACGTTGGAAGGTGTCCAGGTTGGCACTAGAGTATTTTTTGTCACTTCCAAGCACCTGTGGGCAATCCTTTGCTTTTCCATCTGAGAGTCAGTTTAGGAATGCTTTGCTTCATTCTAGGTCAGGCTGCCTGCAGATATAGACCCTTTCCTCTGCTGCCTGATTGCCAGTAACATGAAATACGGTATATGAGAAGAGTTTATTAATACTGTACTGTAGTCAACAGCTGTGTGAGTGTATACAATGGCCCCCATGCAGAAAAAGGTTGAAAGGGAAGGTGGTAAGAAGAAGGAGATGATTATGGTGGAGGTTAAGAAGGAAATCATCGAGAAGTACGAACGAGGTATGCAAGTGGCCAAAATTGCAAGATTTTACAAGAAGTCTACGTCTGCATCTTGTCTGCAGAGGAGGCGGAGAAAAAGGCAGAGGAATCCCTCACTTCCAATGAGATTAGGGAGATGAGTAAAAGGTGGGAAATGGTGCAAAATTTGTAGAAAAGCACCACCCAAATAAGGCTGTAGCAGTGCGGGCGATGAGTCTGTTTAACGACAATGCAATGTCACATTTCCACGAAATCCTCAAAAGGAGGCAAAAGATGTCATTGGATGGGTTTCTTGTTAAAGGTGCACAAAAAGAAAAAGGTTCCACTGAGCCAATAGATAGCAGTGATTCCGTTAGTGATAGTGAAAGTCGTCCTCCACAATAACCCTCCGGTCTCTTGTCTCCCTCACACCAGCCACAAAGGTTTTCAAAGGTAAGTGCAGGTGAATTTGTTTATATTTTGTATTTTCTTTATTATTTTGTATTATATTACAGAATTGTAATTATTTTTATATGACTATTTTTGGGTTGTAGAACGAATCATCTGAGTTTCCATCATTTCTTATGGGGAAATTTGCTTTGATATACAAGTGCCTTGGCTCACAAGCATGTTTCCAGAACAAATTATGCTCGCAAACCAAGGTTTTACTGTACAAAGAAATGGTAGTCTTCCTGCCTCCTTTGAATACAGTGTCCCAGCTCCTGCTCCAAGCAGCATCCTGTGCTGTAACATTCTGGTGTGCTTTTCTAAAGATATCCTTGTGGGATATCTGCATGGCTCAGTCGGTTAAGCACCGACACTTGATCTCGGCTCAGGTCATGATCTCATGGTTTGTGCAATCAAGCCCCACCTTGGGCTCTGCACTGACCGCAAGGAGCCTGCTTGGGATTTCTCTCTCTGACGTTCCCCGCCTCCCTCCCCTCAAAATAAATAAATAAACTTAAAAAAAAAAGATATCTCAGCATTTACAAACCTATATGTGTTTGTGTTCTCTCCTGGAGCACACTCATGAAGGGTAACAAATGATACACATTACTGTGCCTCTTAATTTTTCATCTTTTGTGATAGTTACACAGTAATCCTATTGTATAGAAGTATCACATAATGGATATTTAGGTGTTTCCACTCTTTCGCTATTACAAATGTCACTGCAATGAATATCCACGACATCATTTTGCATGTGTGCAAAAGTACCCCAGCAAGATAAACACCTGTCAGAGAGGTTGGTCGGTCAAAGAATTAGATTTAACATTGTGATAGGTGTTGGCAATCACTGTTCATACTGTTTACGCTGATTTTACCACCAGCAGCAATGTGTGGGTGTCTGATTCCCCATATTCTCAACAAAGGGTAAGAGATCAGCCCTTTTCAATCTTTGCCAGTCTGACACATGTAAAAAATGAGATTCATGATAGTCTAACTTTGCATTTCTCTTACTGTGTGTGAGGCAGAACATTTTCCTATGTCTAAATGCAATTTGTATATTCTTTTCTGGGAACTGTTGGCTCATATTATTTGCTCTTTTTTTTTCCTCCTGGGTTATTGGTCACTTAGTTATTTGTAGGAACTCTTCATATATCTTAAGGATATTGGCCCTTGGCCCAGGATATATCTTCCCTGCACATATCTTCCCTATGGCTGTTCCCACAAGGCCTTTGGTGAAAATTTCCTGCTTATCACTTTCCACCTTTGACTCTGGTTACTTGTCTATTTGCCTTATCTCCTCTATAATTATCTCCATATGCCTGGTGCCTTGCACTTGCATGGTCTGGTTTAAAGCATGTAAGTTCCATGCAAGATGAATTCCCATTCATGTTAGGAGACCATTGTCCTTGGATTTATTGCATTGATTCTGCACGTCTTGCAACCAGAGGCTCTGAGTTGGACTGGTTATGGTCTATCTTTTCAAGGATGCTTTACTAGCTGGCTGCCTTGGAGGGAAGAGATAGCATCTCCCACTTGAGCAGAGGCAGGCTATTTTTTCTTGTTCTGCATAATAATGATGATACTTCCCTCTGGAGCAAAGATCACACAGCTTTGCTTGCTGCTTATTATAAAAGATTTGGTTTCCCAGCACTTGGGCTTTCTCAGCTATGATTCCAAGCCCAACGCACATGGAGCACCAGCTGGGTCAAGCTTTGCATCAGCCCGTGGTACTTGATAGGGCAAGAGGAATCAACACAAACACACATCTCCAGCTTGCTTGCTGTGCCTTGAATAATCAGGTCCTTTGTCTCTGATCCAGCAATGTCTGTTCTGCCAGCGTCCATAAAACTGTGGCGAGCTAACTTGTTAGCTTGCCAAAAGAATAAATCTCAGACCTTTATGGCTCTTGACAATTTGGCAGCTGGGCAAGGTGAGGCTTTGATCACCTGAGCCCAAGGTCACCCAGATAGAAAGTAGCAAAGCTGGGCCTGGAATTGGGTCTCTTCTGTACCCCACCCCTGAAGTTTTGGCTGTGCATAGCCTTCCCCTGCTGGCGGGTAAACTGACTATGGCTAGGCTCTCAGGCTGATTTATATTTGTGTCATCCCACACCTCTTGCATGGTTTTAACATGGGGGTTCTATGCATCTCATTCTCGCACTAGTGGTTCTCAAGCTGTAGTGAGCCCCTGAAGCACCTGAGGGGCACCCCGGAAATGCAGATTTATTAAAAGTGTAGGCTCACCCACAGAGATTTGATTCAGTAACCCTGGGGTGGGATCTAGGCATCAGCATTTTAAACAAATCTCTCAGCTGATGCTTTCCCTGCGGGGGGTGTCTAAGGACCACGGGCTGAGAGTCACTGCCGTGAATAGGCTGTCACTGCAGGTTTGTGGGCAGAGTGACTCGATTGAAGCTGTCTGGAGATGGATGAGCCTGGAACTGGGAGAGGCAACGCGACCAGCTCTGAGGGAGGCGCCCTGGATTAGGGGGGCCTGGGATTGGGGGGGCGGCAGAGGGAAGGAATAGAGGAGGTGTTGGGACACACAGCTGGGATGGCAGCCCTTGTGTTCCCAGCCTTGGGGAAGTCTGACTCATCTCACACTTTGCATGTGTCACCTCTTGACTCAAAAGCCATTGTTGCTACTGCAGGAAAAAAAAAATCCAGTGACCTGGTCTGCAAGGCCCTTCCTTGTCTGAGTCTGGCCAGCTCTGCAGCCCCCACAGCCTCTTTGGCACAGAGGTTAGACCGAATGCCACAGGGCCAGACCTCCTGGGTTAAAATCCAGCTCTGCCACTTTCCAACCTTTAAGCTTAAGCAAGTTGCCCTCAGTTTCCTAGTCAGTGAAAGGGGGATGTTGCTATTTGCCACAAATGTGGAGCCTTGATGATTTACATGCGTTAGTGCATTCTAGGCCTTCCAGTTAGGCCTGTAGTAAGGACTCAGTAGATTTGGGCTTTTTTTTTCCCCCCGGGATCTTTCTTCTTGGAACTTTCTTCCCATCTGCCACCTCTGTGTCCTCCACTCCCTTCACTGCTTATGGCAGCTCACCCTGGGCTCTCAGAGACCTCCTCCTCCAGGAGGCCCTCTCTGCTCACCCCCCTGCCTCACTCTGGGTGCTGTCCTTCCCTGAGCTCCAGCAGCCCTCCCTCAATCTGTGATCTGCGATCTGCGATCTGCGTCCCTCCTCTGACCCTGGCCTGCCACCTGCTCTTGTCAGGAACCTGTGGTGTTTACCTCCCTCTCCTCTGCAAGCTCAGATCTTCCCCTCGGGGCAGACAGCCTGGATCCAGGACACCTGCCTGCCTGGAAACCAGCTGTGTGGCTCAGGCAGGTAGAGTCCCCGCTCCCATCTCAGTTTTGCTAAAGCACCGGCTATTGAGCTTTAAAAGAGGGAGACCTGGGGCCCCTGGGAGGCTCAGTTTGTTGTCAGACTCTTGATTTCTGCACAGGTCATGGTCTCATGGTCCTGAGATTGAGGCCCCCCCTGTCAGCGCGGCTGCTTGGGATCTTCCCTCTCCTCTCTCTCTCAAAAATAAATAAACATAAAAAAATGAAAATAAAAGAGGGAGACCTTCTGTTTGAGCAAAATCCTACAGGAAGCTGTGTGGAAAACCAGTGAGGGTGGAGCTAGCTGCTCTGGGTGAAGGAGTGTGCGTGAGTGTGCACACACGTGTGTAGGAGCCTGTGAGTGTATGAGTAAGGGTGCGAGTGTATGTGCGAGCACGTGAACACATGACCAGGGGTGTGGAGAGCAGGCGAGTGTGTGTGTGTGTGAAGGGTGTGTGTGCATGTGTGCCTGTGTGAGGGTGTGCACGTGTGTATGTGTGAACGTGCAAGGGTGTGGGCGCGCGTGTGTGGAGTGTGTGAGCGTGCGTGGGGGGGGGCACGTGTGCATGTGCATGAACGCGTGAGTGTGGGCGCTCAGCGGCGGGTATGCCCAGGGCTCTGCGGGCCAGGCAGGAAAACTTCTGGGCGAGGGGGTTTCTACACTCCGGTCTTAAAAGTGCAGGCGTTCGTCTGATGCGTCTTTCTGGGCTCACAGTAGATGCTTTCTCAGTGGTCAGGATGAGGATAAGGACAAGGTAAAACAGGCCTGGCAAAACTGGCAAGTTTTGGGTTCCTGAAGCTTCTCCTCCCCCTCCCTGAGCTCAACCCTTCCTTCAGAAACTCCAGATACAGATCTCTCTGTCCCAAGGCGTTTGTTTGGTTTCTGTGTGCAGGGGCTCTGCCTTGTGTTTACTGAGCTAGGACTGCTGTCTTTGATGGATGTTCTGGTCTCCACAGGCCCCTGCCCTAATCCCACATGAGGCCTGCAGAGGAAGGACCCCCCTCCCCAACTCCAGCACATTCCACTGGAGGGGGGCTGGGTCTCAGGCAGGGACTGGAGGGCTTCCTGGCCATGGCTCCAGAGCTGCTTCCCGGGTCGCTTTGGCAGTGGCCCAGCCAGAAGGCCTCAGGCTGGTGCTTGGGCAGCTTGGCAAGGGCTGGGGCTGGCATCTGATAGGTCCTGCCTGGAATAGCAGTGCCCAAGAGAACCAATACGACTTTGTCCTCTGTTAATGTGTGTGTGTGTGTGTGTGTGTGTGTATCTTGGGCGGCATGTATATTCCCTCCCCAGAAACTGCCCAGTGATCAAAATGCCCCTTAGATACCAGGCCTCTAGTAGAGAGTGGGCCTCACCTGCTCTTTCTCTGGGAATAGGGAGGGCATCTCCCGAATCAGATCCCAGCCCCAGTCACTCCTGTGATCCCTAGCTTCCGTCAGCCCACCTTGTTATGGGTTCTTTGCTGTGTCTGTGTAATGAATGTTTACCCTGCAGCCGGCTGGATCCAGGAGGAGCCAGAAGGGTCTGGGAGAGGCCAGGGCTCAGCATTCTGTCTCTAGAGAAGCTCTCAATTCCAGCTGCTTTCAAGAATGTCCTTCTTCTTTCTGCCTGTCTTCCTCTCTGGGGAGGAGGCAGCTTTTTCAGAAACTCAGCTAACCCAACCTTCCCTACCCCAAGTCTGCTGGGCCGGACTTGCCAACTTGAAGGCAGCAGAGCTTGGGGGCAAGTTGGAATTGAAAATATAAAAATGTCCCTCACCTCCAATAATAGAGGTGATACATGTTCATTGTTGCTTTGTTGAAAACTTAGAGAACCACAGGTCAGAGGTCACCCCCCCCCCCCAACTCCCAACCCCATCTGTGGGCCTGTGAGGGAAGGGCCTGCATGGGCACAGCCTCTGTCCTTCCCCCTCCCGTGGTGGGTGTCTGTGCAGCCAGACAGGGGCACAGTGAGTACTTGGTGAGTAGAACTCAATTAGAACCTAATTCTGCCAGGGGCGCCTGGGTGGCTCAGTCGGTTGGGTGTCCGACTTGGGCTTGGGTCATGATCTCATGGTTCGTGGGCTCGAGCCCCGCGTTGGGCTCTGTGCTGACTGCTGGGAGCCTGGAGCCTGCTTCAGATTCTGTGTCTCCCTCTCTCTCCCCCTCCCCCGCTTGTGCGTGCGCTCTCTTTCTCCCTCTCAAAAACAAACAAACAAACAAACAAAAAAAGAACCTAATTCTTCCAGATTATCCAGTTCTGGAGACAACCCTGGGGTGACCACTGTCTGTCTGGAGGGGGATGGGATAAGCCATGGCCTCAGACCAGTCCTCCGACTGCAGTGCAAGTGCCAGCTCAGGCCTGAAGCTAAGAGTCCCCTGGATGCCTCTTCTTCCCGCTGCTTCAGGGGACCCCACTGGGCGGGACCCCAAAGCTGGCCCGGTTGGCTTTGCTTTCAGAATGTCCCCAGGCCACTTCCCACATGCCGGCCCACATGGCCCCAGAATAAGCTCTCAGCATCTCTGCCTGGACTTCATAAGAGGCTCATCGGATTTCCAGCTTCCACCCTTCCCCACCCTCCCCATCCATCTGCAGGGACTAGCCCCAGGGCTCCTGGTGCTGCTCTGATCAAAGCTCCCAGCAAAAAAAAAAAAAAAAAAAAAAAAAAGAAAGCCCAGCCCCTGAGAACAGAACTGGATCCCCTCCTGCTCCTGCTCTCGCCTGGCCTCCTCTGGGCCTCTTCTCCTGCACACCCCTCCTCCGGGGCACCCCTCCCAGCCAGGGGGTGCTGGGTGATCCCGGAATACACCTGGCTCATTCTTCCTCAGGGAGCAGAATTCCCTCTGCCTTGCCCTCCGCCTGGCTCCCCCAGGGGTCTGCAGGCTCCTTTGCCTTCATTCAGATCTCTCTGTCTCTGTGCCACCTCCTCTGTTCCTGGCCTCTCTCCGCTGGTGGCCCCTCACCCCTTCCCTGATTAGCTCTTCCCCATGCACCCCTCATTGCTGGAGTTAACCTTGTGCCTGCCCCACCCAGATTGAAAGCTCAGCAGGGCAGGGGTTTTTTGAACATTTTGTTCCTGAAGCCCAGAGTCCGAAAAGTACCTAGCACATAGAGGGTGGTTCATAATTACTGGTTGAATGAAAAAAAAAGGGCTTCTCCTTCTCCTCTTTCCCAGCAAATACCCATTAAACGTTCACTGGGGCTGGAGTTGACCCTGGAACCAGATGCAGTGGTGAAGCTTGGAAGTCTGGGGAGACAGAGCTGTGCATCTAAGGTGGTGAGTCCAGCGGGTTGTCAGGGGTGGGGGGCAGTAGTGGGAAAAACTGGCCCAGTCTGAGTGCATCAGGGAGGACGTCCCAGAGGAGGTGATGCCCAAGCTGAGGGCTTGGCTTGAAAGAGGAACTGCAGTTCCTGGCGTCTAGGGAAAGGGAGGAGGCTGGTGGGGAGGGAGGATTCTTCAAGTCTGCGGAAGTTCCTGGTCCCTCCTGGAGTCAGGGATGTTGCCCCTCATGGCCACGTGTCAGCCTCTGGCACACAGTAGGTGTTCATGAAAACTGCTGAGGTAGCCAGTGTCCTGGAGCCACACCTGATTTTGAGGAAGGCATTTCAGCTGCTGAACAGGAGCCTTGTGGGGGGCAGGGGCGTGGTAGGGGTGAGGTTGGCAAGGGCTGGGCAGAATTCTCCTAGGGATTCACAGGATCAGATGAGTTTTGACATGGAAAGGGCCCCAAGTTCCAGGGTCTTTGTCGCTGCTTCCCTGGTGGGAAGGAAATCAGCTGACTGGAAAGGGAGCTGAGGATCGAGGCCCATCCAGGTGGAATCAGGGCAGGCACCAGTCTTCTTTCTGTCTGTCTGTCCCGTGTCTGGCCCTCCAGGCATCCTGGCCCGGGGGGGGGGGATGGGCTGAGGCTCCGCACTGGGCTGCAAGTGGGGCCCGAATAGTCTAGGGCCAGGGCAAAGGCAGAGAGGCCTCCTGGCCGAGGAGCCGGCCTGGCCCCTCCTTGTGTGCACAGGACCCTGAGCCTGGTCACGTACACCGAGCCCCTCGGGAGGGGTGGGGTGGGACGGAGAGGCACCCGGTGTTCCCAGAGTGTGGAATGTGGCACCTGGGGGGAAGCTGGCCCTCTCCCTTCCCCCACTGCAGGGACAAGGGGCACCTCCCCCCTCCCCCCCCATTGGCCCTGGTTCCTGTCAGGCTGGTTTTTCCTCCCCTGGGGACTTGAAGAGGAACACCAGGGGCCATCCAGACCGGCCTGCCCTGCCCCACCTTTTATGGGTTCCCACTTGTGGAAAGTGACGAGATGAGCAGTCACAGAGGCAGCCAGACCTGGGCTGCTGGCCTTGGGTCCCTCTGCCACCACCCACCTGGCCTGAGCAAGCTCTTCAGAGCATGGCCAGTATTTTTTGTCTTCGTCCTTCACGACCCAGGCTCACTCCTAGGCTCCCAGGACTACATTCAGGCTCTCTTTACCTGTAATGATCTCAGCAGACCCGAAACTGGTCTCCCCACCCCAGACCACGCCCCCCTCCCCCCCACCTGGAACCCGCAGCAATTTCTAAAGCATACATTTGACTACATCACATCGCTGATTAAAATAATCTCCTATTGTCTTCAGGATCAAGTCCATCTCATTGGCTGAGCTGACAGCCCCTTCCTCCCACCCCTGCCCTGACCCCTGTCCTCCCTCACATAGTCCAGCCGGACTGAATTGCCAGTGGTTCTCCAAGCTGGCCAAAGTGATTCCATTCTTCCAGGCCCCTGTTCCCTTGCCCCCTGCCTGATAAACACCTACTAGTCTTTTAGCCTCTTGCTCAAGGGTCATGCCCCCTTAGGAAAGCTGTCTCGATGCTCCCAGGAGGAAATGAATGCTCTCCCTTTGCCCCCACTTGCTCCTGTGCAGACACGATTCCCAGCACCGACACACTTGATTATACTGATCTGTTTGAGGCCTAAATGCCTACTGGCTCAACAGTTCTAGAAAGATGGCCCACATAGTGGTTACTCGCTCCCACACCTCTAGAAATCCTCCCAGTTATTTCAGAAGGTCCTCAGAGGGACGCCCCCATGTGCTGACAAGGTGGCTGCTGACCGTAGGCTCATGTGGGGTACACTCTGCTTCTCCCCAGCTCTGGCCCCGCCGGTCCACGTGCACTACCTGGGGTCAACATCCGTGTCCATGCTGGCAGGCCTTGTCTGGGTGCTTCTAAAGCTTCTGGTCCTTGGGGAGCTAGAGCAGGGGTCTCCCCCATCCCTGTTTCACCTCATCAGGCCCGAAGGAGCCCTCCTGCACCCAGACTCTCTCCAAGTCCCTCTTGAAAAGTTTCTGCCACATCTTCCCTTCTACCCTCTGGCTTCATAAAGAGGGAAAATCCGTGCAAGGGACCCCGGGGGTGGGGACAGGACTTAGAAAGCTTTTTGGGGGGGCTGTCTTTTCCCCACATCTGCTGCTCCCCTTTCCGAAACTTCCTCTCTAGTGTATGAGTGAGACAAAGACGTCAGTGGTGTGTGGATGGAGGGGAAGAGGCATTTACTCTATTAAATAAAATCAGTTCTAAATGTCCATCATGTAGCGTTTCTTAAGAAATTATTGCCTGCTGGGGCGCCTGGGTGGCTCAGTCGGTAAGCGTCCAACTCTTGATTTCGGCTCAGGTCATGATCTCATCGTTCGTGAGTTTGAGCCCCCGCATCAGGCTCTGTGCTGGCAGTGTGGAGCCTGCTTCAGATTCTCTCTCTCCCTCTGCGCCTCCCCAACTTGTCCTCTCTCTTTCTCTCTCTCTCTCTCTCTCAAAATAAATAAACTTAAAAAAAAATTATTGCCTATTAATGCGTAACATGAAACAAGTTAACACGTAAATGCATCCTTGTAAAAATTAGAACAGCAGATGGGGCGCCTGGGTGGCTCAGTCGGTTGGGCGTCCGACTTCAACTCAGGTCATGACCTCACACCTTATGGGTTCGAGCCCTGCGTCGGGTTCTGTGCTGACAGCTCAGAGCCTGGAGCCTGCTTCGGATTCTGTGTCTCCTTCTCTGACCCTCCCCCGCTCGTGTTCTGTCTCTCAAAAATAAATAAACATTAAAAATTAAAAAAAAATTACAACAGCAGAGATAAGTATGGGTTGCCTTCACTCAGCTTCTCTCCAAGGAAATCCTTGTCTTCGGTCTGGAGCACGTCCTCCCGCACCTGTGTGCTTACATGTGTATTCATATGCATACGGAGAAATAGCCATCTTTTTTTAAAATGTTTATTTATTTTTGAGAGAGAGAGTGACAGAGCATGAGCGGGGGAGGGACAGAGAGGGAGACACAGAATCGGAAGCAGGCTCCAGGCTCTGAGCTCTCAGCACAGAGCCCGACGCTGCGCTCGAACCCCAAACCGTGAGATCATGACCTGAGCCGAAGTCAGACGCTTAACTGACTGAACCACCCAGATGCCCCCCGAGGTCCACTACTTACCTGTAGGACCTTGGTCAAGTTTTTAACCTCTTTGAGCCTCAGCTGATCCTCAGGCCGGGTCAGCTTTTCTTGTGACATATGGATTGTTAATTCATAGGTGTCACCTGAGAAAAGATTCCATGGTCCAGGATATTTGGTAAATTCTGGTTGGACAAAGTTAAATAATAATACTTATAATACATAATAATATATATCATTATAAGTATCATTATATAATCATATCAATATATTGTTACAAGTAAATGATAATTAACAACACATACACTATTTATTATATAACGATTGTTGATTATTGTGATATTACTATTTCATAATTAAATTATATAATAACTTTTTTTGAGTGCTTACTATTTGTCAGACACCCTTACAAGGACCATCTCATTTAACCCTGAAAACAACCCCATAAAGGAGGTTACTATTATTATCTGTATTTTACAAATGACGGACTAAGGTCATCAGAGCCTTTGGTACCACGCATTGTCACTCTCTAAGAGGGAGTGGGGACAAGCAGTATTTCTGATGTTTGTCAGTGGATCCCCTTTTCCCAAAGGGATGTCATGGTGCTGGGGCTTTGTAGACATGAGGTGGGGGAGGTTGGGCAGGATCCGGTCTGGGATTCTTTCATGCTTTAACATTCCCTTCCCACTCCTGACACTGTGTGCCCCTCCCCTGGAGGCGAGGGAACCTTGGCGTGGGGACCAGGGCTTGGGAAGGGAGCTCCTTGGTCAGGTTTTGCCCTCCAGCAGCCAGGGGCCGATCAGAGACTCAGGGCCGTGGGCAGTCCGTTACTGAATGGGAACAGCAGCTTGACCCCTCAGTTACATCTCTGGGGACAGCAGCCCGTACAGGTTGTTAGCTCCTGAGTTCTTAATGTACCAGAGAACTGGTCCAAAGCCACGCAGCTCAGGGTGGAAGGTGTTGGGCACTGTTCTGGCTGGGGAGCAGGGGAAGGGGATTCTTCCTGACCCCCCCCCCCCCTTGCATTTCAGCCTGGGGTCTACTGCCTTTGGGGTTGGTATAAGATTTTGGAAATGGGACCCAAAGGAGTTGTTCTGGAGCTGCGGCTTCGTTGGAAGGGAGAGTGGAGCCCCTGTCCCACCCCAGGGCCCCGGCCGCCGGGCTGAGGGGTGAGAGGCTGGAAGCCAGGCTCTGACACATCCGGCTATGGATCTGCCAAGTCATTGTCCCTCTTGGAGCCTCTGTTTTCTCCTCTGTAAAATGGGCTGGGCTGCTGTGAGGATCCAATCAGACCTGAAAAGATGTAGGCTGTACTCCCCTCAGTCAGTTGTTATGATTATGGCCCTGGGGCTCGCACGGGGCACTCTAAGCTCCTCTGGAGTTTTGGGAGCTCACAACCCCTTAATATTTGGGGGTGGGGGGCTTTGGTCCTCTTCTTTTGTTTCCTAACACAAAGCCCCTTCCCAAAGCCTCCTATCAAGCCAGAAGAACAGAGATTCCAGCTCGGGCTTGGTGTTCCTAGCAACCATCTGGCCCATGAAGAGCAGGCCACCTTCTCTGGGTCAAATAAAGAGTGACTCACCTCAGCCCAGCCCTGGCGGCTACAACCTTTGTGAAGGCCCTGCCACACCCTGCTTTCATGGCCTGCCTTGGGTCACACCCGTCTTCTTTTCACCTTTGGGCACCCCAGACCCACTTACAGGTCTGATTCACTAGTTTAAACAGCCTCAGGCTGGCCTTCCTGAGTGGCTCAGGGCTCTTGCTGGTGGGTTAGGGGTGTGTGTAGGCGGTTTCCTGTCCCCTGCTCCTGGCTATAAGTTGGTGGCTGGAAGGCAGTTTGTTGGGGACTGGTTTCAGAGGCCTTCCTTTAGCCACAGGGGACCCAGGTGATGATATGTAGAAAGGAGGACTGAGATTTCACGGGGGAAACTGAGGCACGTTGATGGGAAGTGACTGGCCCATCTCCCTAACAGCATCTCAGAAGGGCTTAGGGCCTCGGTCCTGTGACTGAGTGACCGCTCTGACCTAAGGAACCATGGAGACATTTCTGAGGAGGGGTGAGGTCCTTGCGGACAGGAACTGGGGTGAGGCGCAGGCAGTGTCTGGCAGGGGGCCCGGCCTTCCCAAGCGATGAAGAATAGGTGGAATTGTTGAGCGGGATGAAGAGGGGTGAAGAGCGGGGCTGGGGGCTGTGTGTGGAGACGAGGGCTCCTTCCCCTATGATCCAAGCTCTTCACTCCGGCCATGAGAACTTCCGGAGAGCCTGGCAGTTCAGCCATTCGTCCATGTCTGAGGCTCCGGGATTCAGCCTGACACCCTCCTTCCAGATGCTCACACGGAGGGAGGGATTCCACCTCGTTTCTGTCTCTGGGTGGCAGGTGCTACATGTCTCATGGGCAAGTTATTTGCTTCCTTCAGGCTCAGATTCCCCATCATGGATTTCAGGAAATCTGTGTTGAATGAATGCATGATTTGCGGGTGGAGGGTGGGGGCTGTCCTGGAGGGGGTGGGTGGTAAGAGGCCCCCAGGGGGTCTGCCCCAGGTGGGGTCAGGCTTGAGCCTGGGGCTCCCAAGAAGCCCCATATCGCCCAGCTGCAGAAGCTTCCCAGCAGCCAGCAGCTGTTCTCAGGAGCCTGCTCTCGGCCCTCCCCATCCCCTCGCACACACACCCCGCCCCAGCCCGAGCCCTGGGATTTGTATGGCTCCAGCGGGCCGGCAGCTTTGTCTCAGAAGGCCAGCAGCAACAGTCCCCTCCTCTCTGGGAAAGAGAGGGAGTCAGGGTGTGGGTGATCCCCACGGGGCTGTAATTCCAAGTGGGGTGTAGGAATCTCCTGAATGTACTGGAAGGAAGGGTTAACTTAGACCCCCAAGGAAGGGGCTTCAAAACATAATTCCAGAGGGGGCCTCTGAGTGATGGGGGAGGGGGAGGACTGGGTGTAGGAGTCTACTGTCGGAAGGACTTAATTCCTGGAGGGGCTGTCAAACCTGGGGAAATCTTAATCGGGGAGGCCCAGAATGTGACTGGGAGGGTGTCCTTGTGTGTGATGGGGTGAAGAAGGGAAGGAGTGTGACAGGAAGTGCTCCGTCGGGGCTCTGGAGTGGGCAGGGGTGGGGCACTTCGAGGGGGGAGGGTGAGGGTGGGGGTGAACACTGTCTCAGGCCACTGGGAGGGAAGAGCTGGAGGCAGAGCCGCCAGGAATCGACCAATGGGGAGAGTGCCCGTATTTGCACTCAGGAGCTTGCAAATTCCTCGGGGCTCAGATATCCGCCCTGACGCCCTCCCCCCTCCCCCTCTCCCTGCCCCCGCCCGCCCAGGGCATAAAAGGCGCCAGGTGAGGCCCTCGCCACTCCTCCCGCCAAGCGATACACCTCGGGTTACTGAACTATTCCCGCTGCGTCCCCATGGCTTCCTACGCTTACCGCCAGTTGGCCACCACCTCGTCCCTCGGGGGCCCGGGCAGCGGCTCCCTGCGCTTCGCGGCGGGAAATGTCTTCCGCGCGCCCAGCATCCATGGGGGTTCGGGCGGCCGCGGCGTGTCCGTGTCCTCCGCCCGCTTCGTGTCCTCGTCCTCCGGGGGCTACGGCAGCAGCTTTGCGGGCGGCCTGGCCGGGTCCGACGGCCTCTTCTCCGGCAACGAGAAGCTCACCATGCAGAACCTTAACGACCGGCTGGCCTCCTACCTGGACAAGGTGCGCGCCCTGGAGGAGGCCAACGGCGACCTGGAGCAGAAGATCCGCGACTGGTACCAGAAGCAGGGGCCCGGGCCCTCCCGAGACTACAGCCACTACTTCAAGACCATCGAGGACCTGCGGGACAAGGTGGGCGGCGGCCCAGCTTCGGGAGGTGCACCTGTCGCGCAGACCCAGCCCCGCGGGCCGGGCGAGGCCCGAGGCGGGCACGGCGGGCACCGGAGCCACCACCCGACAGGGCAGGGCGGTAGCGAGCCCGTTAGGACGTGGGAGGGCCTCAGGGTGGGGCAGAGAGCTGGGGGCAGGTGAGCGGGGGCAGGACAGTGGGACAGGAAGTGGAGGCTGGGGCTGAGGGAAGGGGGTGGGGTGTGCAGCGGCAGCGGGGGCGGGGCTGGAGGGTGGGGAGGTCTGGGAAAGGGGGTGCGAAGGAGTAGGAGGAGGTGGGACAAGGCTGTGGGCTGTCCGGAGGTCTGGGCCAGAGGCCGCAGTCACAGACAAGAGTTTGGCCTGGGAGGGACCCATCCGCTGCTGCCCCCGGCGTGGGCCCCTCTGCATTGCATTCCTCTGGTGGGGCAGGTCTGCTTTCCTTCACGCTCCGGCTGGAGCCCCTCCTGCCCCGCCCAAGAGGGCCACCCGGATTTAGGAGGAACTTCTAGGAAGAATGGGAGGGGACAAATGCTGTGGCCTAAAGACCTGGTGAAGGCGGGACACACTCAGAGGCCCCGGGGGTCCTTTTCAGCAATAGTTCTGTGTGGGTGGAGAGTCCTGGGGTTGGGGGGTGCACCACAGGTCTTACAGGGAGCCCCGAGGCCATGCGGAACTGAGACCTCTGCCTTGAAGAAATGTATCAGAAGCCAGTGGGACATTTAATGGTCCCACAAGCTGGGTCTCCAAAGCAGGCCCAGCGCCTGCCCTGTGCCCAGCATGGTGCGGGGTGCTAGGGGCATAGAACAGATAGGCCAGACTTCTAGACGAGGGGGGACAGCTAGAGATGTAAACAACAAAGTAGAATACTGCTTGCACACTTTAAAAATTGTAACCTGCCGTAAGAAATACATTTCAGGGTGTACCCCCATGCGTTCTCTCTCTGTGATGCACACACCCAAAATGGAAGCAAAGCTTTCTTGAAACAATTCTTACCCTGCTGTGGTCCATCTCTTCTCATATTTTATATTCTGTTCAGTTTCATTAAAAAACTATGCAAATCACCACTCACTGTACTGGGTGACTAATGAGCCATGACCTGCTCTTTGAAAAACATGAACCCAAGTACCATAATCAATGATGTGAATATGCCCATCACATCAGAGGGACCTCAGATGGGGGTCAATTTGGACAAGGACTCCTGAAGTTCATTTCCACCTCTGTAAGATAGGCATACCCACTGACCTGGCATGAAAGATGAAGTGCAAAGTGCTTGGCACATAATAGATGCTCAACACACGGGAATTCGCTTTCCTAAAGCAGATTGTGCTTTGCACGGGGGGTTCAGAGAAAGGTAACCCAATACGCCATCTGGTTTGCAGATCATTAGCATCTGCCTCCCGACCATTTAGAGTACAGGTCTCAGATGCTTTCCTCCCAGACTTACCTCTGCCCTCCCACACCTGTCCCCTACCCCCTGGCTCAGCAGTCCCTGACCACGGTTTCTCCTGCTCTAGCTCCTGGGCAGGGACTGACTTCAAGACCTCCCAGAGAGCAGGCCAATGGTCAGCTGAGTCTCTAGGGGGTAGGGGCACACCCATTTGTTTTCCTCTGTCTTCTGGGAAGAAAGTGGGTGGACAGAGCCAATATGCTGAGCTGGTGCCAACCTCCTGCCTCTGTCTTCCAGATTCTCGGTGCCACCATCGAGAACTCCAAGATCGTCCTGCAGATTGACAATGCCCGTCTGGCTGCTGATGACTTCCGAACCAAGTGAGTATGTGTTTGCCCTGGAGGGCTGCAGAGGGGGCAATGCCAGGCCCTTTGGGGGCTCGGGGCAGCAGGGGACTGCTCTCTGTCCTCGCTCACCCCAGCTGGCCTGGAGTAAGCCCCACCACCTCCACGGACTCCTGAACCATGAGGGGAGATGGGAACTCTGCAGGGGTTCGGAGGAAACGCTGGCCTGACTGCACCTATTTCCTCTGAAAGGCTTGAGATGGAGCAAGGCCTGCGCCAGAGCGTGGAGGCCGACATCAACGGCCTGCGCAGGGTGCTGGACGAGCTGACCCTGGCCAGGACCGACCTGGAGATGCAGATCGAAGGGCTGAAGGAGGAGCTGGCCTTCCTGAAGAAGAACCACGAGGAGGTGGGTGTCAGGCTGTGCCTCCTGTCCATCCCACTCCAGCTTTCCAGGGCTGAGGACACTTTTTTGTCCTGTATCCTCTTGACCGTGGCCGTACTTGCTATACCCTCGGCATGGCCCCGGGCATGGAGCAGGGCTTCCGGGGGTTCCAGCAGCGGATGGAGGCCACCTCGTCTGTCCTGCGGTGGTGGTTCCTGGTCTGCACCTGAAAATCAAGCCCTTTCTGCCTGGGGGACGGGGGAGTGACTTGGCCCAGGCCCAGCAGGCTCTGGGCTCCGACATGCCCATCTCTGCTGTGTCTTTCCAGGAAGTCAGTGCCCTGAGGGGCCAGGTGGGTGGCCAGGTCAGCGTGGAGGTGGATTCCGCTCCGGGGATCGACCTTGCCAAGATCCTGAGTGACATGAGAGGCCAATATGAGGTCATGGCTGAGAAAAACCGAAAGGATGCTGAAGACTGGTTCACCAGCCGGGTACGGCGAGGGGAGCGGGTGCCCTCTGGGGAGGTGGCAGGGAGAGAGGGCTTTGTGCTCTCAGACAGAGGTCTGCCTCAGTGCTGACTCCTTCTGCCTCCTCTCTTATTGCAGATGGAGGAGCTGAATCAGGAGGTGGCCGGCCACACAGAGCAGCTGCAGATGAGCAAGACGGAGGTCACCGAACTGCGGCGCACCCTCCAGGGTCTGGAGATTGAGCTGCAGTCGCAGCTAAGCATGGTTTGTGCCCCCTGCCCCGTGGGATGCACGCCGGGGCCCTCGCAGCCTTGCGCAGCCCGGGCCGTGGGTGTGCCCATGCCCTCTCTGGGAACCGGTCTCCGCTGAGTCTCTTCCCTCTCCCTGCTCTCAGAAAGCCGCCCTGGAAGGCACGCTGGCGGAAACAGAGGCCCGCTTTGGAGCCCAGCTGGCCCAGATCCAGGCTCTGGTCAGCAGTATGGAAGCCCAGCTGAGCGACGTGCGTGCGGACACTGAGCGGCAGAACCAGGAGTACCAGCAGCTCATGGACATCAAGTCACGGCTGGAGCAGGAGATCGCCACCTACCGCAGCCTGCTGGAGGGCCAGGACGCCCACTACAACAACCTGCCCACCTTTAAGGCTCTCTGAGTCCGGCAGCCTCCTGAGCTTCCTACTGTCCCGCAGAGAGGTTCCCCTGGGGAGGGGCGTGTGGGAAGGGACGGGCCCTACCCCCAGCTCTTTCCCTGACCTGCCAATAAAGCTTTATGACCCAAGGGAGGAAGGATGTTGGGTTTGTTGTTTCAGCCCATAGAGATGGGCCAGGACTTGGTCCTGTTAAGGTTTTATCTGGATCAGAGTGCACCCTGTCCTAAGAGTGGGAAGGGGTGGGGTACACGCTAACTCCTACGGTCATGGTAATTCCTGTTTGCGGAACTTTTCATTTATCAAACCTGTTCCTTGAAACAAGCCTGTGATGGGGGCTCAGTTGGTTGAGCGTCCGACTTCGGCTCCCGTCATGATCTCACGGTTCGTGGGTTCAAGCCCCACATCGGGCTCTGTGCTGACAGCTCAGAGCAGCCTGCTTCAGATTCTGTGTCTCCCTCTCTGCCCCTCCCCTGCTCGTATTCTGTCTCCTTCTCTCAAAAAAAATGTAAAAAGAAACTTGTGAAGCAAGCATTGCTCCCATTTTATAGAGGGATAAACTAAGGATCAGAGAGGTGAAGTGGTTTGTTGTGTGTGTAACTGTTCCAACATGGCAAAGGTGGGATTTGAAACAGTGTTTTGTTTTTTTTTCAAATTTAGTTTTTTTTAATGTTTATTTTTGAGAGACAGAGTACGAGTGGGGGAGGGGTAGAGAGAGAGGGAGACACAGAATCAGAAGCAGACTCCAGGCTCTGAGCCGTCAGCACAGAGCCCGACTCAGGGTTCCAACTTGTGAACCGTGAGATTATGGCCTGAGCCGAAGTCGGACACATAACCTACTGAGCCCCAGGTGCCCCCAGAGTTAGTTTTCTTTCCACTTTACTCCCTCATGGGTGGGTGTGTGTATTTGTGTGTCAGAAATTAATGTTTATTTGAGCACTTAGTATGTGCCATTTAATCAAACAACCCTCAAAGGTAGTTAAGTAGGAGTACGCGTCATATAGAGCAGGAAACGGGGAAGTCAGGTAACTTGTCCAAGGTCACAGAGTGTCTCGGTTTCCTGCTTACTAGCTCGCCGGGCCACCTTGTACCCCAGTCTCCTAGGATTTGACACTCCCTTGTGCTGGGTCCTCAGTACCTTCGGGTCTTGTTCCGTGTGAAGTCCTAGGACCGGGATCCCTTGGGGGCAGCTCCTGTTGATAATATTTCTTCACCAAGCCAGGAACGGGGGCAGGCATCCCACTGAGAAGGCTGAAGAGAGTGTACCTGTTGTGCATCTGTGTGCGTGCGTGCACTAACACATTCATGCATTTCTGGGCAGCCCCACATAAGCCCCCTACGCCCACCAGCTCATACCTGGGCCCAGAGCCTGGAATGGGACCCGGCCGTGACCTGGACCTCCCGCGTAGACCCCCAACCTGGCTTGCCTGAGGCTGGTCCCAGGCCAGCAAAAGAACGTAAGTCCCAGCTTCCTGGTAGAACTCTGCTCTTGTGGGGGTGTGGTCTTGCCCCTGTGGTTTACAGTTCAGCTGCCAAGAATTGAGGCCAATTAAAGGTAAATAAGTACTTCCCCTTGGCTGAGAGGTTCAGCCTGAGTGGGTCTGTTAGGTCCCAGGGATCTGCCTGCTGGCAGGTCCGCTCTGCGAAGGAGAGGGTCAGGTGAGGAGCACTCTACCCCCTGCCCCCAGAAGGGCTCCTGTAGGGGACTGAACTGGACCCTTGTCTGCTGTATGTATCCCGCACTGTGCTAAGGAGCCTGGGATCCAGGCATACCCTGTGCTGATGATCCTGAGGTGGTGGTATTTCTAGTTTTCCGTGGGTCTTAGAGGGGTTTGTTAGCTTGCTATAAGTCAGAACTGGGGACCCCAGAGCTCAGATCTGTCTCGGGGTCTAGAGCCCCTCTGCCACCTCCCTAGCTGTTCTGCCCTGGCCTCCAGCATCTATGACCACTCCCCACGCTCCCACCCCCTCCACCTCACTTAACGTTGGAGGCCTGGCCTCACTTGGAGGCTGGGTCTGTCCAGAGATTTCTGTCCCCTGTTCCTGAAAGCCTCTGTTGTCACAGCTGAAACCCTCCCCTATGCCCCAGAGGCCCCTGGAATGTGGTGTGGGGCAGGTCTGGGCTCACACAGGTGGGTCAGGTGACTGGGTTGCAGGTCTGGGTATCGGGAATGAAGCCTTCCTTTGTGTGTGTATGTGTTGGGGGGGGGCAGGGGCACTTTTCTGCCTCGGTCTGGGAGCTGAAACTAGGGGTACTGTGTTGACAGAGAGTCAACTAGGGGAGAGGGAGGGAGGGGGAGGGAGAGAGAAGGGGAGAGGATTTAGAGGGTGGGTCTTTCCACCCCCGCTGGGCATTGCATTATGACCACTGGGTTTGCAAAGCATTTCCTGTCAGTCATGTGGCTCCATCCCTGTGAGTCAGACTGGGCAGGAGTTATTTCCATTTTCCTGATTGGTAGACTGAGGCTCAGAGAGGAGGCTGGATTACCCAAAGTCCCATACTGAAGTCAGCCACATACCTAATAGAAGAGGAATTATCCAGGCCCCAGGACGTGTGCTCTCTCCGTCCTGACACCTCCCTGGTGGGGGAGAAGGGGGGGGCAGGTGAGGGTGGATTTATGGAGACCACACCCTCACGTGTCATTGAATGTTAACGGTGGCCCTGTAGCAGGACTCCGTGTTCATGGCTCCAATGGCTCCGTGATTTCTTTTTGTTTGTTCTGGTAAAATACACATATAATTTACTCTCTTAACCATTTGAGAGTCTATGGTTCTGTGGCACTGACATTCACACTGTTATGCAACCATCGCTATTGTGTATGCTCCTGTGTCGGTCTTGTAAAACTGAAACCCTAAGTCTGTTAAATAGTAACCCCTTGTGTGACTCTGACTATTCTAAGTACCTCATGTAAGTGGAAAAATGGCCCAATTTTAAGTCGGGAACCTGGCTCAGTGAGGTTGAGTCACACCCAGAGGTGGAGTCCAGCCCAAGGCTTTTTCCACTGGGCTGCTTGTCCAGGAGAGAAGGCCCTGAGACAGCCTGTTTGCAGTGGGCAAAGGACAGAAACTAGCACAGCATGGGTGGGCTGCCTGGGGCAGGGCCCCAGGCTGCAGCCTGGGCCGGAACCAGGTAGAGCTGGGTCCCCACCCTTGCCTGGCCTCTCTACCCGCTGCTAATGAGCAGGAAGCAAGGGGCCTCAACCTTGAGCTTGCAGGAGCTGTCTGCACTGAAACCAGGGATTCGTGACTGGGATAGCTCCTGCCCCCGGAGAGGCCTGATGGTGTGTAAAAGCCCCTTTTTGAGGGGTGCTGGAGAGGAGTCAGGGTGCGGATGAGGGGCTGGCCAGGTGCCCATCCCTCCCTCAGCCTGGAGTGATGGCGTGTAATTGTTCCCGTGTTAATTGCTGGGGCCGTGATGTCTGCAGAGGCTTTAATGAGCTGTGGCTGATCTGACTTTGATTATTTTTCTTTCGGAGGGAAAGACAATGTCCTCCCGCCCAGGAGACAATACTGCACTGTCTGGGCCCAGTGCTCAGAGGCCCAGCTCAATCACCCCCTCCCACCCAGGCCTGTCTCTCTTACCACCCGAGCTCAGATGGCAATCCCGGGTACTGACCCACACTATCTGCTTCCTTAGAAGATGGGGAGCCAAGAGGAGGCAGGATGGGGGCTCTCAGGTCTCAGGTGGAAGCTGACAGTGCCCCTTGCCACAGGAACCTGTCCAAGGTTTCACAGCAGTAACTGACGGAGCCAGGAATTGAACCCAGGCCTTAGGGACTCTGGAGCTCTATCCACCTCAGTGTGCTTCAACCCTGGAAAAGGTATCGTCCTGACTCTCCAGATCAGCCTTGCTTACCTCCCCAAACCCAAGAGCCCTGGAGCCAGGGCTAGAGGGTCAAGCCATGCCTCCAAATGGCACTACCCACATGTAACAGGTATCCCTGAAAGCCGGCCCCTGGGTTGGTGGCAGAGAAAAGGGATTTCCTGAGTGATTTGCTCCCGCCTCTGGCCTCAGCATCCTGCTCTGTAAAGAGGTGTCTTCCAGTCGGCCTGCCAGGCCTCCCAATCTCCTCCCCCCCAACACTCAGGCACGTAGAACCCTCCGGATCGGTCCCTCCCCGGCCCCACAGCGCTTGACAGGACAAACGGAGTTAATCTGGCTTTGCTATGCAGGGACATGCCTCTCTCTGGAGAAGGCAGGGGCTTCCCGGACAAGGCTCCAGTCTTATCTGCAGAGGTTTGCCCCAACGTGTCCCAGGAGCAAGCAAAGGTTCAGTGACATGTGCAATTGGCAGGTGGCGGGATTATCAATCAGCCCCCTGTCAGCCCTGAGGCTCCTGGTCTTTGGGAGAGTGCCAGGGTGGTGGGGCAAGGGGCTGGTGGGGGCCTGGGGTGGGGAGGAGAGGAGGGGATGGAGGAGGAGAGTCCTGCTGTGTCAGGGAAATGACGGATGTTAGCTTCTCTGATCACCTTAGCTGGAAATGCGCTCATGGCCCCCTCTCTTATCCTCAGCCTGTGCCCATGGCCCCTGCATTCCTGGGTGTGCCTCTGCCCACCCATCCCCAGAGGCCACTGCTATCCGCCCCCCCCACCCCCCAGCCCTGTAGGCTCACACATGGGGTCTGGGAGTGGGATAACAGAGCAGCGATAGGGAGGGGGCTCCCAAACTGAGAGCATGGAGCTGGCCGCCTGGGGTGAGGGTCCTGGGCTGGAGGCAGCAGAGAAAACTCCGGGAGGGCAGAGCTGGCCTGGGCTGCTCTACCCGTAGGCGGAGGCCTGGTAGCTGTGGAGTGACAGGAGTTTTCTCCCCAGCAACTCTTCACGTTCTCCTGGGAGTGCAGACGTGAACCTGCCTTCGAAGTGTTAAAACCATGGCCCCGGGGCAAAACACCATTCATTCTGAATCATCTCTTTTGTTGCATTTAAAAAAAAAAAAAAAAAAAAAAAGAAAGGAGAAACTCCACACCAGCCAGGCAGAGGTGTGCAGGCGGCTGTGTTTGAACACAGGAGTTGGCTTCCTTTTGGGGGAGGAGACGAGGTCCCACAACAACTCGGAGGGGTATATAAGGAGCCACGGGCTGGGGGGAGACATTCCTGGGGCCCTGCTTCCAGCCCAAGCCTGCGGCTCCACCAGCACTTCTCCAGGCTGCTGAGGACTCACCCGCTGCCCGGCCATGAGCACCACATTTCTGCAGACTTCTTCCTCCACCTTTGGGGGTGCCTCTACCAGAGGGGGTTCCCTCTGGGCTGGGGGAGGCGGCTTTGGTGGGGGGAGTCTCTACGGGGGCGGTGGAGGCCGCAGTATCTCGGCTTCTTCTGCTAGGTTTGTCTCCTCGGGGTCCGGAGGGGGCTACGGCGGCGGCATGAGCTGCGGCTTCGGTGCAGGGGCTGGTAGTGGTCTGGGCGGAGGCTTAGGAGGTGGCCTTGGAGGCGGCTTTGGTGGGGGTTTTGGCGCTGGCTTTGGTGACTTTGGTGGCGGCGATGGCGGCCTCCTCTCCGGCAACGAGAAGCTCACCATGCAGAACCTCAACGACCGGCTGGCCTCCTACCTGGACAAGGTGCGCGCCCTGGAGGAGGCCAACGCCGACCTGGAGGTGAAGATCCGGGACTGGTACCAGAAGCAGAGCCCCAGCAGCCCGGAGCGGGACTACAGCCACTTCTACAAGATCATCGAGGACCTGCGGGACAAGGTGAGTCCTCCAGCATCAGAGAGAGGGGAGCAGGTGGCTGGCGCCCTGCATACATCTCCATCATCTTTCTTGCTGCCTCAAGGAAATCCTTTTCCTGCCCAGGCAACGACTGTCGGTGTATAACTTGGAGAGCAGGGAATGCTTTCCAGGTGCGGAGGCCAGCGTACATCCGCTCAACTTGGCAGTGAGAATCTGCTCAGGAACACTGGTCGGGGGAGGGTCCGAGGTGGGAGCAGTTACACACACCAAGCAGGGGTCTGCATAAAGCTCCCTTTTGCTTCTTTTGCAGGAACAGTTGAGGGTAGCTTCAGGGGCCTTGAATGCCAGGACCACCTCCCTCACCCTTTGAGGAGGTCTTTGGTGCGAAAAAGCTCTATTGGGACTTAGGAGACCTGGAACTCATTATGTGCTCTGCCAGTTACTTACTCACCCTCTCTACTTACCTGGACTGGTTTCCTCAGCTGTAGCGTGCCTTCCTGCCCTGCTCCCCAGGGTCCTACTGGCTGTGGAATGTTCTGTGGGTCCATGGCTGTGTCAAGTGTGCAGGAGGCCAGTGACCAGGGGAGGCTGGCAGAATATTCCCGAGAAGGCTGCTGAACCCCACCGCACCCAACTCCTGGCCAGGCACTTCCCACAGGGGAGTCCAGGCACTCCTGGCTCCTTGGTTTTTCATGCCCTGGAGGCAGGAAGGGTGGTGAGGGCTCACACCAAGTATGGGCACTTGAGGTGAGGCTGAACTCTGCCCCGGGGAGCCTACAGGCCTCTGTTGCTCGTGTCAGAGGGGAGACTGTCAGTAAGGCGTCTGACCTGGGGTGCAGGGTGGGGAGAGCAGTAGGGAAGAGGAAACAGTGCTCCAGATACCAACTCCCTGTCTCCTGCAGATCCTGGGGGCCAAGATCGACAACTCCCGGGTCATCCTGGAGATCGACAATGCCAGGCTGGCGGCAGATGACTTCAGACTCAAGTACGCTCCTGCCTCTCTCTCCCCTCCAGATTCACCCCCTTTCTTGGCCTTCTCTCCCTCTTCCAGCTCCAACAGCCCACAACCCTACTCCAACAGCCCACAGCCCACTTCCTTACTCTGGGCTCCCTCTGTCTTCCCAGGTATGAGAACGAGCTGGCCCTGCGCCAGAGCGTGGAGGCCGACACCAACGGCCTGCGCAGGGTGCTGGACGAGCTGACCCTGACCAAGACCGACCTGGAGATGCAGATCGAGAGCCTGAACGAGGAGCTGGCCTTCCTGAAGAAGAACCACGAGGAGGTGGGGGCCGGCAGGGGCTGCTGGTGGCGGGGGGCAGAGTGGGGCCATGGGCACCTCCTCATCGTTGACCGAAGGGCTTGGTGGTTCAGATATGCTCCCCTCTACCAAAAACAGTGTGTGTCACCATGGAGAGCAAGGGGTACTGTCCTTTGGGAACCCAGATCCCTTTCCTTCTTGGATCCATAGCCAGGCCAGGTGGTCAGTGGGACCCGCTGTCCTGATTTGTTTCGTGAGCTCAGACAAGGGCCCAGCTGTCTTGAGTCCTCCCGTAGGACCTAGCAAGGAAGAGAGACCCTCAGAGCCAAGAGGCCCATGTGCTCAAACCTCTTCACACTCACTGGGAAACAGAGGCTGGGGGGTGGGTATGCAGGAGGGCGAAGGGCATGTCGTGAGTCAGGCACGAAGCCGGGATTGGCATGTGGGAGCCCGCTCTGCCCCCTCTTCTGCCCTCCGTCCCTAAGCGGGCCCCACCCACTCTGCAGGAGATGAAGGAGTTCAGCAGCCAGCTGGCCGGCCAGGTCAACGTGGAGATGGACGCGGCCCCGGGCGTGGACCTGACCCGCGTGCTGGCCGAGATGAGGGAACAGTACGAGGCCATGGCCGAGAAGAACCGCCGGGACGCCGAGGCCTGGTTCTTCAGCAAGGTGGGCCTGAGCTCACGGCCCCGCCTCAGCTCCCCACGTCTCCCAGGGCGCCTGTGGGCCTCACTGGTCTTGTGCGTGGCCTACAGACGGAGGAGCTGAACAAAGAGGTGGCCTCCAACACAGAGATGATCCAGACCAGCAAGACAGAGATCACGGACCTGAGACGCACTTTGCAGGGCCTGGAGATCGAGCTGCAGTCCCAGCTCAGCATGGTAGGGCCTCCGATCCCCCCACCCGGCCACAGCCCAGCGCAGCCGGGCCTTTGCCACCGTCCATGGCTCATTAAGTCTCGGGGTTCCCAAGCCTCCTCCCAGGGGGTTCTCTGCACTCCGTTCAACACCCGTCTGCATGCCCGCAGCATCTTCCTTCCGGGCCTGATGTGGGGTCTGTTGACCACCCCCCCTCCAGAAAGCCGGGCTGGAGAGCTCGCTGGCGGAGACGGAGTGCCGCTATGCCACGCAGCTGCAGCAGATCCAGGGGCTCATCGGCGGCCTGGAGGCCCAGCTGAGTGAGCTCCGCAGCGAGATGGAGTGCCAGGACCAGGAGTACAGGACGCTGCTGGACATCAAGACGCGGCTGGAGCAGGAGATCGCCACCTACCGCAGCCTGCTGGAAGGCCAGGACACCAGGCAGGGGCCAGGGTGCAGGGGGAAGCCTGAGGGAGGGGCCGGTTGGGGTTGGGGTGGAGAGTCTTCGGGGACAGCAGTGGGACAGGGAAAAGGAAATGGAGGGGGTGTTAGTGTAGATCAGAATCTGTCTGCTTGGGGTGGCAGGTCTGAACAGGTTCTCAGGACGTGCCAGCCTCTAGAGAAGTCAGATGTGCAGGTGGTGGGGGTGGGGGCCGCTGGAGAGGATTGCTTAGCCAGACACCGGGGCTCCCTTAGGGAGACCTGGGCTCATGCCCTCCCCTTACATCTGCTTCCCCTCTCTTTCAGGATGGCTGGATTTGGCACCAGAGAAGGTAAGAAGGCTTAACTCTTCCTGCATGGGGTGGGGGGGGCGGGCAAGGCGGCTGTTGAAGCCACCGTTCCCCTTGGCATGGGGTGGAAGCAGGAGGAGGCCAAACATGCCAGTGGGGCAGGAACACATCCATTTCAGGTGATACCTCTTCCCCGGGGGACCCTCCATCAGCCCCAGTAGAGTCAGGGCTGAAGATTTATTGAGAACCTTCTGGGTTGAGCAGGCTTTGTCCAGGGCATAGCTTCCTCCAGGCCCCACCTTCCTGCACTTATGGGAAGAAGCCCCCAGTTACTACCTGTTCACCCTGACTTTCTTGCTCACTGTGGGGCATGAACTGCCGCTGCCTGCCTCCACGATGAGTGGTTCACCGCCAGACCTCCTGGCCACTCTCGAGGGATTGGCCAGCGGCCATTCTCAGGGGTGCTGTCTGGTTCTCCCCGAGCTCAGCCAAGGTCCTGGCTGCCTTGGGAGAGCGAACAGCGAGGGTCGCCCCCCTCCCCCCCAACTCTCAAGCTTGCTCCTTCTTTCTACAGCCTCCCTGGGAGGTGGTGGTGGCAAAGTTCGCATCAACGTCGAGGAGACAGTGGACGGGAAGGTGGTTTCTTCTCACAAGAGAGAGGTCTGAGTGCCTGGCGCGGGAGAGACCTCCCTGGCCACCCCTACCTTCCCCAGGCTGGATGGAGGACCGGCCAGAGGGACCAGAAGAGCAAACCCCAGTCCCTGCTTTCAGAGGGTCCGGCTCTCCCTGTTGGGTGCTCAGCATCCTCCCCCTCCCTCTCCCCACCTGCTCTAGAACAGGGACAGGCAAGAAGTAGCTGTATTGTGTAACGAGCTGGATCGTACCACGTCTGCCCATGCAATAAAGAATTGCTTTTCCTTTTGCAAATATCTCTTGGTAGTACGTCCAGTTTTTCTTGTTGGGGGCCTCTGTGGGCCTAGGACCCACATGATGACATCTCCTACTTTGGCCTCTTTCCTGCACCCAGGACCAATTCAGACTGTTGTAGTGACTTGATGTTCTGGCTCATTCCATCTAGTGATCATGGAAGTAGGAGACGGGGGTTGCCCTCAGAGCAGTTGGGTGCACCCGGCGGAGGACTTGTCACATCGAACAATTATTTAGCGAGCAACTGACTGTATAGGTCGTACTGGTTACCACCGTGTGGTTGGCACTGTGCTACGTGACCCCACCCACGCGTCCTATTTAAGGCAATTGTGGGCCATCAGGATTTACGATTCCCACCTTAGAGATGAGGAAGCCAGGGAGGTGAGTGACTCTCTCAGGGGCCTCATGGATGGACGGTGAGCAACAGGGCTGGGACTGGACCCTACATCTGTATGACTTTTAAGTTCAGCGCTTGTTCCGGGACGCCAGGCCCTGGCCCTGCACGGCTCACTGCCAGGACCTTCCTCCTTATTTCTGGTCCTCCTACGTGTGTCCCTAGCACCTCCCCTCTTTTCCAGTCAGGCACACCTGACCTCCAGAGTGGCTGAGCCAGGTACTATCGCTGCCTCCTGCAAAGAGGGACCTTATCTACCCCCTTACCCCTGAAGCTGCCATCTCCTTCCCATAAGGCAATTACAGTGCTCAGAGGGAAAGACACCAACTCTGGGAAGCCCTCTCTGATTTCTCTAAGCTTAAATCCAAAGCAACATCAACCCCTATTGCCCTCCTCAGTCCAAACCTCACCCCTGCTCCCCCGACCCCAGCATCTCTGCCTTTGGGCTCATTGGAGCAGCAGTGACATCCACACACACCGAATTTGTTGCTTCTGGTCTGAGGCTGGTTCCTCTGGGAGTCATAGCCCCAGACAGAGGGCAAGGAATGAGGAAGCAGAGTGTTCTGGGTGCTGTGGCTGGGCTGGGCTCTGGTAAGGACTATGGGGAGAGGGAGAGCCTGTTTCTTAGTCCTGCTGGGAACAGAATGTTGGAGGTGCCTCTGTTCTGAGAATCAGATCATCATTAAGCCCTCTGAGCGGGCCGCCCTGAGTCTTGCTGGGTGAAACTCTGCCCAGCAACCCTGGTTGGAGAGAGGGTGGCGTCTGTTTCTTCGGGAGGAGATTTAATCTAGAACTTGTCTCCTGTGTACACACTTGGAGGCCAGACTTCTCTGGGGCTGGAGGAAGGAAACAGAATTTACGAAGCCTCTATTCTGCAGGGCTCTGGGCGGGGCATTCAGAGGATGGCATCTCAATGACTCTCCTGGAGGCTTCGTGAAGGTGGGGTGGGCCCTACACCCTCAGTTTTCAGAGGAGGAAACAGGCTCAGGGAAGTTAAGTAGCTTGAATTAAGTCACAAGCTGGGAAATGGGAGGCTGAGCCTGGGAATGAGCCCTCTGATTTCAGACCCTTGCTCTTCTCTGGACGTCATGAGGGTGATGGAAACTGGCAACACCTTTCTTAAGAGAAGCCCTCTCTTTTTTTTTGTTTTTTGTTTTTGTTTTTTCCGACAGTTTTTGACCTAACATTTGATTTAATTAACTAATTATTTATTTTTTCTTTTCAAATTTTTATTTGACTTTTAGTTAGTTAACACAGTGCAACACTGCTTTCAGGAGCAGAATTCAGTGATGCATCACCTAGGTACAACACCCAGTGCCCATCACAAGGGCCCTTTAATACCCATCCCCCATCCAGCCCATCGCTGCCCACCTCCCTCCATCAACCCGTTGTTTGTTCTCTTTTTTTTTTTTTTTTTAACGTTTTATTTTATTTTTGAGACAGAGAGAGACAGAGCATGAACAGAGGGTCAGAGAGGAGGGTCAGAGAGAGAGGGAGACACAGAATCTGAAACGGGCTCCGGGCTCTGAGCTGTCAGCACAGAGCCCGATGCGGGGCTCGAACTCACAGACCGTGAGATCATGACCTGAGCCGAAGTCGGCCACTTAACCGACTGAGCCACCCAGGTGCCCCTGTTCTCTATCTTTAAGAGTCTCCTGTGGTTTGTTTCCCTGTCTCTTCCTTCTTTTTCTTTTATGAAACCCCTTTCTTAACGTCTGTGGGAAGCCAGTTCAACTGTCATACAGCCATTACCGTCAGAAAGATTACTCTCACATCTAGCTTTGGTCTCCTGTGCTGTGGCTTAAGTTCACACCGAAGCCCAAAACGTCAGGTGTCATGTTCCCTGACATCCTGACAACAACCAGGCCCCTTGCTGAATCCAGGCCCCTGCTCCTGCTTCGCCAGCCTCCGGGCCTCTGTCAAGAAGTCTCAGGCCTTCAGAGCAACGCACAAGGGTTTTCTCAGCCCACAGTTTGCCAAAATAACAACCCCCTGCAAAGGTGCAGGGAGGCAAAAGGTGGGTCTCCACCCTTATCCAGCAGGCCTTCTCTTGGGGCCAGACCCTGGGCTGGTGGGGAGAGAAGGCTGGTTCCGTTTCCTTGGAGGGCCCCTTCCACTCTCCTGGGATCCTGGGGTTGGAAGGAGCTGACAGAGAGGGCCTTGGATCTGCCAAGTCCTGTTTCCTGCCTGACCCTGGAGTGAGATGCTCACACCCAAGGAAAACTGGTGCCCTGCCGAGCCCTTTAAGTAGTCTCTGGGCAGAGATGGCCCGCCTTCTGGCTGACCCTGGGCTGAGGTCGGGCTTGGTTTCCAGCCAGTGTGGGAGGCAGACAGCAGGCCTCCCTTCTACCTTAGGGAGAGGGTAGCTATGGGACGAGGGATTAGGGCCTTGGGTGTGTCCTCTGCACAGGCTGGGCTTCCCAGGGTAGGCACGGGGCACTGCCCATCTCCCTGAGGACTTTGGTTGGTCCCTGTCCCTCTGTGGGTCTCAGCGTCCTCATCTTTAAATTGAGGAGTCTGGCTGGACCAGACGATTTCAAGATTCTCTATGACTTGATCTGTGTCCTGGGACCTCGGAGGGGATCCTGGACTGTGACATCGATGGCACTGGGGCTGTGTCTCCTCCTTGCACTGCTGAGTCCTCAGAGTGGGAGCTACATAAAATTTGTTGAATGAATGCATGACTTTGCTCCTCCTTTGCTTTTTCCCGTTTTAGACATGGCTCCGGACATTCACCAGAATCTTGGGCGAGTATGTCCCTGGTGGTCACCTGTCCCTCCACGGACAGCTGGCAGCTTCTCCCATGAGATCTGTAGCAGGGATGACCCCATCGGATAATACTCCTGGTTGCCATTCATTCTCATCTAAAGCCAGCAGACAGCGGTGTCTGGCTGGCTCAGCTGGTTAAGCATCCGACTTCGGCTCAGGTCATGATCTCATGGCTCGTGAGTTCAAGCCCCATGTCAGGCTCTGTGCTGACAGCTCGGAGCCTGGAGCTTGTTTCTGACTCTGTGTGTGTGTCTCTCTCTCTCTCTGCCCCTGCCCCTGCCCTGCTCACACTCTGTCTTTATCTCTCAAAAATAAACATTAAAAAAAAGTAAAGCCAGCAGACAAAACAAACAAACAAACAAACAAACAAACAAACAAACAGAACACCACTTCTCGGGTGTTTGAGAGCTTCTCTCTGCCAGGAGGGAATGCCTTGGAGGTTTATGAAGACCTTCTCAGGGTGCCTGGGTGGCTCAGGCAGTTAAGTGTCCGACTCTTGACTTCAGCTCAGGTCATGATCTCATGGTTCATGAGTTTGAGCCCCACATTGGGCTCTGTGATGACAGCATGGAGCCTGCTGGGATTCTCTCCCTCTCTCTCTGTCCCTCCCCTGCTTGCTCTTTCTCTCTCTCCCTCAAAATAAATAAAAATAAACTTCAATAAAATAAAATGTGAAAAAAAGGACTTCTCCTCAGGGAATGTAAAACCGAGTCGGGGAAATAAAGTAGGCACACCACCAGCTGTCACTCGTCTGATTGTTGTGGGTGGCGTGCTGGCTGCAGGGACCAGAGAGGGAGGCAGAGCAGGCTGGCACAGAATGGAGGCCCAGGACAGGTCACGATGCACAGATGAGCTGGAATTTCCTCATTTGTAAGAAGGAGGGGCTCTGCCTGCCAAGTGCTTCCCTAGGTCAGGTGCTTCTCAAACGCTCACTCATCAAATGCCTGTTTTTCAGTTGTGGCCACCAAAGCACTGACAGGTTGAGTAACTTTCCCAAGGTCACACAGCCAGTTGATGGCAGATGTAGGTTGAAACTCCGTTCCATCTAATTCAAAGGCTTTGCCGACCTCACTGGGTTGCTGGGAAGCACGGCGGTAGAAGAGGGATTCTGGAGAGCCGGGTACCATAGCCACGTAAGGACATGGTGCACTGAGGCTGGGCCGGAGAAGGCTCCTGAGTCCTGCTATGTGAAGCAGGTGTCTCTGAGGGCAAGGAGGATGACCACCGTCTGGGGAAGGTCTGCTTTTCATGAAAGGCTCCTCCACTGTGGGAGGTGGGTCGGCCATCCTGGGGTCTAGGCCCCTTGCGGTCCAGGGAAAGAGGGAAGGAGGGAGGAGCCTGATCCAAGAGCCAAGCGAGGAAGGCTGGATTAGGAGCTGGGGGACAGGATTTAAGCCTTAGCTGTGCAGGCGAACCATCTGGCAACTCTGGACAGATCTTTGAGAACCAGAGACTCAGAAAGCCGTTGCTGAAGGCAACGCAATTCAACGCAAAGCCCACAGTGAGCTGGTGCTGGAGCTGGAAACCCAGGCATTTCTCCTTGCTTCCCACCGCCTTGGGCCTTGGAATTCTGGGTCTTGGTTTCCTCACACGTGAGAAATGAGGGCATTGGGCCGGAAAGTTCCTATGACAATTCCGGCTTTGACATTCTGCACTGACTATCCTCGCAAGCCCCCAAGCTTCAGAGCTCATGCTAGGACAGACAGTAGACAGGCCGACCCATCAGGCCATCAGCTGCACAGGTCCAGCCACTGTGGGAAAACAGGACCATCCACCAGCTGGGCCTGCGGTGACAGGGAGCCCGGGAATGCAGAGAGTGACAGAGGACGCCCGTGCTTGGGTGGGGTGGCATTGACACTGGCCTGAAAGGGATTGAGCAGGCAGTAGTGAAGGGTGCAGACCCTGGAGACAGAGGTTCACAATGAATTTAAGCTTTCTGGACCTCAGTTTCCTCATCTGAGAAAAAGGGTGTGATAAAAACAGTAGAGTTGTTTGCGAGTTATGCACGTAGAGTGTTTACGAAATGTTAGCTAGTATTATTTTATTATCTTTGGTAAGTATGGAATGGAACCCTCAGAGATCACACACTGAGTTCACAGCAAGGCTCAGAGGCACCATCATTTGGGGTAGAGAGAGAGCCAGAGACGAGGTTTAAATCTTGACTTCATAGCGACCTCGAGCAAGTAGCTTGGCCTCCCTTCACCTCACTTGCCTCATCTGTAAAATGGGGCCAGTAAAAACCCTCCCCCGTTGTTGTGCGGACTCAGTGACAATGTGTGAAGCAAAGCCTTGATTGCAGGGGGTGCTTGTAAATGCAGCATTCCCCCCGCCCCCCGCCCTTGCTGAATTTGGTGTGATTTTGTCAGAAAGCAAAGAGGGAAGCTCAAGATGTGTGAGCAGTGCCTCAGCTCCCACACTCTGTCCTTCCTCATTTGGAGCAGGGCCAGTAGAAGCGAAACTGGGGCCCCAGGATGGGTCTCTGCCCAGCTTCTTCCAGGAGGGCCCTGGGGTTCACCATGGGTCAGAGGAAGGCATTCCTGCATCAGGCACCATAAGTACCTGCTCAGGAGGGGAGTGGTGGGGAGGGGCTGTGCCCTGACCCTGCGAGGGGAGGCATGTCATGGCCACCCTATGTTTGTACTACTGGGACTTTGGAGGATCTGTGGTATTGTTCCTCTAAGAGGCGTTGGCCTGAATCTGCTGTCAGCCCCGGGGGGAGGATCGTCACTCCAGGCCTGGCAGGTTTCATTAATCACCTTTTTGTCAGTTTTGATCCTCTCCCCGAGAGAGAGAAGAGAGAGACAGCCTGAGAGGTCCTACTTTGGGCTGAATCACAGCTTTTCAGAGAGAGAGAGAGACAGAGAGAGGGCAAGAGCGCTGAGCTATCAGTTTGGGGCAGGAGGGCTGGACAGGGTCAGAGGTCAGCCTTAACTACCCCCGCCCCAGCCTTTGTCTTCCCTGGGAGACCCCAAGCCTGCCCTGGCTCTCTCCCTGGTGCTGACACTCGCTGGATGAAACACAGGCCCTGCTTCCCTACTCACAGAAAACAAAGGGCAGGAAAGCGCTGACTCACAGTCCTCTTTCCTGGTCCGGGTTGCTGAATCAGCGAAGGGGTTTTGGGGAGAACCACAAACCTGTGTCACCCCACCCGAGCCCTTGGTCTAGTCCAGACCTCCTGGCTGCTGTGGGCCAGCAGTCTCCCCCTGAGAGGCCATTCATGACAATCCTGGCCCCCTTGGTGAGTGGGAGTTGGAGCCTGAGCCCACAGTCCTCCATTTTAGGCCTAGAAACTTCTCCTACCTTGGGCTCTGAGAGACCACTGCTAAGCCCTTTTATTCCAGCCTGAGGGCTCCTCAGGCAGGGTTACTAAGCAGTCTCCGAATTTTAGCTGCGTCCTAGGCTCCTTGGAGGAGACCCTGGCCCCAGGCCCTGGGTTACATCCTCCTATGGGGCCTCTTGGTCAAATGCTCACAAGCTGAGACAGGTGTCATGTGACCGGAGGGCTGGAGAGAGCCCTGTCAGGCATTATAAGACTCCCTTTCTGGACTTGACTGTGCCTCTAAGGCAGCTGGGATGATGGCATGATTGAACACATGGGTCAGGCTGATCCAGGGCTCCTCAGCCTCGACACTATCGACCTTCTGGGCTGGAGAATTCTTTATTGTGGGCTGTCCTGTGCGTGGTAGGATATTTAGCAGCATCCCTGGTCTCTGTCCTCTAGACAGCAGCAGCAACCCCCTGTGGTGACAACCAATGTCTCCAGACATTGTCAAATGTTCTCTAAGGAGCAAAAGAGTCCCTGGCTGAGATCTGCGGATTCATCTAGGGTAACAGTAGAGGGAATTGTGGTCTTCCTAGGGATATAGGGCACGGGTAGCTGACTGGGAAAAGGTATGGGGAGCTTTATGGAGTCCAGAAATGTTCTGGGTGATGGGTAAACTTCATACATAGGTAAAAATGCATTAAGCTGGGGGCACCTGGGGGGCTCAGTCAGTTGAGCATCTGACTTCGGCTCAGGTCGTGATCTCACAGCTCGTGAGTTCGAGCCCTATATTGGGCCAGCTTTGCATTCTCTGCATTCTCTGTCCCCCTTTCTCTCTGCCTCTCCCTGACTTGTGCTCTCTCCCAAAAATAAATACACATTTAAAAAATGCATTAAGTTGGACACAAATGATTTGTACAATTTACCGTATGAATAATATACCTAAAAAGGGAGTTTTAGTGTCAGACTGAACCAGACTTGGGTCTCAGGCCTGACTACCCTTAAGCCTCGGTTTCCCCATGTGTAAAATGGGGTTACGAGTAGGACCCACGTCATCAGGCTGTTGCAAAGATCGAATGACAAGTGAGTGTACTTAGTCCCGTGCCCACCCATGGCGAGTGTGTTAGCTGTTATGATGTTCAGGGTTGCTTCCTTCCTCATTCTGTACCTCAGTCTCCCTGGGTTTTGATGGTCTTGGGAACTATTTTTTTCCCCCCAGTTTAAACACTTTCAAGGTAGTCGATTCTACAAGACCGAGCAGTTTGTCATCAGAGTCTCTGGGAGCACCGGAGTCGATGAAATGCTAAACAGGGGGCAGAACATTCCAGTCTGAAGTTTTGGAGACAGAAAGAAGGGAGTCGAGGGCTGCCGTGACCTCGTGAAGCACAGGGCCACCTTACGGCTCTGTCCCCATTCTAGTACTGGGTGGAGCTGAGAGCCCGTGGAGGGAGCTCCCACAGTACAGAGGTGAAGTTGAATTCAGCTGTCAAAAGGGTAGTCTCGGGCAGAACACCGTTCCCTCTGAATCATCCCTTTTGTTAAGGCTTAAAGCCACCCCCAAAGGCACAACCCACCTTGGAGAGCAGAGGTAACTGGCTTGTGGGAAACAGTACAGTTGGCACCAGTCAGAGGGTGGGGAAGGGAGGAGAGAAGATGGGGCAATCGTCCAACCTCGTAGAAGGCGGTATAAAAGGCCCCCCACTCCAGGGAAGAGCCACCGTCTTCGGCCCAGGCCAAGCCCAGCTGCTGTCCTCACCTGCTCCCCATCTTTGCTCTCACCATGAGCTGCCGCATACAGAGCTCCTCCGCCAGCTATGGAGGTGGATTCGGGGGTGGCTCTTGCCAGCTGGGAGGAGGCCGCAGTATCTCTACCTGCTCATCACGCTTTGTCTCTGGGGGATCAGCTGGGGGCTACGGGGGCGGCATGAGCTGCGGCTTCGGTGCAGGGGCTGGTAGTGGTTTTGGAGGAGGCTTCGGAGGGGGCTTTGGAGGTGGCCTTGGAGGTGGCTTTGGTGGGGGTTTTGGCGCTGGCTTTGGTGACTTTGGTGGCGGCGATGGCGGCCTCCTCTCCGGCAACGAGAAGCTCACCATGCAGAACCTCAACGACCGGCTGGCCTCCTACCTGGACAAGGTGCGCGCCCTGGAGGAGGCCAATGCTGACCTGGAGGTGAAGATCCGGGACTGGTACCAGAAGCAGAGCCCCAGCAGCCCTGAGCGGGACTACAGCCACTACTACAAGACCATGGAGGACCTGCGGGACAAGGTGAGTCCTTGGATGTTGGCAAGGGTTCTTTTGTGCAGGCCAGAGCCGCAAAGGCCAGGAAATGCAGTATGGTAGAACCCTCACCCCCCCGTAGGGGAAAATTCTAGTCTTTTACCAGCAAGTGTCTCTACTCCTGATAACCTTCCTTAGGCCACTGCTCCCCAAACGCGTTTTCTCCTACTATCCGTTTTTACTGTTATTACCACTCATGTCAACATTTTTACCACTTTTTACTGTCAACATTTACTGCTTTGTTATCAGTGACTGGATCCCTATAATTCTAACCCACTGAGTTGTTTGGAAACCATGACAGTTTAAAAAAGATTTTTTTTAATGTTTATTTATTTTCGAGAGAGAGAGAGAGAGAGAGGCAGAGCAAGAGCAGGGGAGGAGCAGAGAGAGAGGGAGACACAGAATCCGAAACAGGCTCCAGGCTCTGAGTTTTCAGCACAGAGCCTGACGCGGGGCTCGAACTCACAAACCGTGAGCTCATGACCTGAGCCAAAGCCGGACACAACAGACTGAGCCCCCCAGGCGCCCCAACCATGACAGTTTTAAAAGCCGCTAAGAATGACTCCAATCCTCAGAGAGGGATACGTGTTCATTCACTGGTCTCGGAATACTGGTTGATGTTGTAAGGGCCCCATTTAAACTGTTACACTCAATTAGCTTCGGCCAGGTGGGAAAGATGGAGAAGAGGCTCAGCCAACATTAAACTGAGATTCCTTCATCGAGGACTGTCCATCACGCTGGGACCCAGCTTGCTAGAACAGAAATCCACCTGCCTGGGCTATGTCCCAGCTATGTGCGGTGGAATTTGCTTTTTTAATTTAAATTCAAGTTAGTTAACATACAGTGTAGTCTTGGCTTCAGGAGTAGAACCCAGTGATTCATCTCTTACATATGACACCCAGTGCTCACCTGGAAAAGTGCCCTCCTTAATGCCTGTCCCCCATTTAACCCACCCCCACCCTCTCCTCTAGCGGCCTGCTTCAGAATATGGAAGTTTAGACAATAAATTCAAACCGTTGGGAGTATTTGTTAGATCTTTCCTCTGCTCAGCCTGGAGGCCAGCTCCAACGAAGTTACTATGAGCTGTCTGGAGCCAGGCTGACCCCCTCCTGACCTTAAGGTCACCTGCTCTCACAATGGTGGGCTTGCTAGTCTGGGGCCATTGAGACATGATGAACCAAAGATGTTCTCGGTAGGGTCATTCCCCTGAAATGTGCATCCCTATCTTCCCCACCATGACCAGGCGTAGAATGCCAGAGTGACTGGGCAAGCGGAAGGACTTGCCCCACCCCTCCCTTTACAAGAAGAGGAGAGAAGTGCCTTATTCTGGCTCTCGGGGACAGTACAGAGGCAGTCAGATGATGACAGCCGTCCTGCCCACGCTGTCTCTTCCTCCTCCCCAAACTCGTGGACCCTCCGGTGATTACCTCCTATATTTTGCAGATCCTGGCGGCCACCATCGACAACAACCGGGTTGTTCTGGAGATCGACAATGCCAGGCTGGCTGCGGATGACTTTAGGCTCAAGTGAGTCCTGGCCTTTCCAAACTGTCTTTTATTTGACACAAATGCTCATCTGAACAGTGAGATCGGAGCATCCCAGGGGTGAAGGTCTTGGAGAAGTAGCAGAGTCCAGTACAGAATTAGGGGAGTGTCTAACTTCTGTGTTGCTTTTTACATTAAAAAAAAAATCATTTAGGTATGAGAACGAGCTGGCCCTGCGCCAGAGCGTGGAGGCCGACACCAACGGCCTGCGCAGGGTGCTGGACGAGCTGACCCTGACCAAGACCGACCTGGAGATGCAGATCGAGAGCCTGAACGAGGAGCTGGCCTTCCTGAAGAAGAACCACGAGGAGGTGAGGGCCGGCAGGGGCCTGCCATGGCTCAATGGCCTCCACTGAGAAAGGGGAGCAGCCAGACTTAGCCCTCCGTGGTGGGACCTGGAGGTGCTTCCTAGAACACGTTGGTAGCACACAGAGCCGAGGAGAGGGAGGTCAGGAGCTTCACACACCTTCCTTTTCCATCCCTACAGGAGATGAAGGAGTTCAGCAGCCAGCTGGCCGGCCAGGTCAACGTGGAGATGGACGCGGCCCCGGGCGTGGACCTGACCCGCGTGCTGGCCGAGATGAGGGAACAGTACGAGGCCATGGCTGAGAAGAACCGCCGGGACGCCGAGGAATGGTTCCACAGCAAGGTACCCGGCCCTCTCACCCAGTGGCGCCCAGGGATTCCAGGGCCTTCCACTGGGCTCCTCTGAAACCTTCTTCCTGCTCGGATTTCAGAGTGCAGAGCTGAACAAGGAGGTGTCTTCTAGTACCGCCATGATCCAGACCAGCAAGACAGAGATCACAGAGCTCAGACGCACCCTCCAGGGCCTGGAGATTGAGCTGCAGTCCCAGCTCAGCATGGTACACCTGCTGCCTCCTGCCCAGCAGCCAGCACCTCTAGGCCTCTGCCTGGCCTGGCTCCCCTTCTCACTTCTCTGTTACCCCCTCCCCCCCAGAAAGCCGGGCTGGAGAGCTCGCTGGCGGAGATGGAGTGCCGCTATGCCATGCAGCTGCAGCAGATCCAGGGGCTCATCGGCGGCATCGAGGCCCAGCTGAGCGAGCTCCGCAGCGAGATGGAGTGCCAGAACCAGGAGTACAGGATGCTGCTGGACATCAAGACGCGGCTGGAGCAGGAGATCGCCACCTACCGCAGCCTGCTGGAGGGCCAGGACGCCAGGTAGGCCCTCTCAAGCCTCTCTCTTGGGAAAGTGACCACAGGACCCTTGGACATTCGAACAGGCAAGGCCTTTAAGGATCAGGTCCTCATGTTCCATATGGAAGGGGACCTTCTGAGCTTAAACTGACTGGATGGAGATCCAGGACCAGGGCTTCCTGTTTTCTTGAGTCAGACTGCGGGGGGATTTCCTCAGCGGCCTGCGGGGTCAATACCTTTAAGCTTTCCAATTTGGGCCTTTGGATTAGATTGGCAGGAATAGGGGCCATGGACAGAACGGCTCATATCGGAAGAATATTGCCTTGGGTTCAGGTCGGCTAAACAAAGCGATAAAAATGGCGATTTCACTGCCTTCAGACCATTTGCAGGGACCAGGCTGTCCTTGTGGGCTCAGTGGGAGTAGGGTGTAGGTTTCGAAGGAACCAGAGGGAGGACAAAAGATCTGGCAGATGTCCTGGATTTGGGGCCGGTACTATGTCCTCCTGAGGTCCCATAGGCCTGCCAGTTACCTGTGGTGGCCCTTGGGCTGGGGCACAGTTGGTAAGGAAGCCCAGCTTGGGGGCCTCTCAGTGATCGGAGTCGCTCGATCCAAGGGCAGATGAGGGAGCAGCTGTCCTTGGGTGATTTGTGCTCACTTCACTCTTCTTCTCTCTCCCAGGATGGCTGGCTTACCCTCCTCAGGAGGTAAGGAAACAACCCGGTGGGAGAGACGAGTTGGCTCCTGCTCGCTGCCCTGGGGGGGGTGGGTGGAGGCAGTGCCAGACTCCCCAGTGGACAGAGGGAGGGGGTTATGGTGGACGTGGTCATTTGCTCGTCTGTTTCTTTTCAGAATAGCTGGCTCTGCCCCACGGAGCCACTGGGAGGCTTTGGAGGCTTCCCCACCTTGGGGGACAATAACATGAGAGTCTCTATCAGCTAACGCCCAGCCTGACCAGTGAGGGGGCTTGGGGCCCTCCTAAGGGCCCTGACCTGCTGAGGTGGGTCTTCTCCAGCCTGAGTGTCTCTTGCCCCCTCTGTTTCTCAGGAAGCACCAGTGTCACTGTCACCACTGCCTCCCCTCCCAGTCGCCGCATTTCCGAACCCCGTAAGCCTTAAATCCACCTGGCTTCCTCTCCCTCTGTCTTCAGCACCCAGAGGAGAGAGATGACAGGTCCCTGCAGGAGAGAGGGAGGGACCGCAGGACGCTCAGGACACCGGCCCCCCGGCGCTCTCCCGAGGGCGGGCGCTCTGCGCTTCTCTCCCTGGGCACCTCCCCTTCTCCCTTATCTGGTTACTCTGATTTCTCAGCTTCTCTGCTAAAAAGAAAAGACGATTCAATAAAGTTTCCTGCCTTTCTGCATATGTATTTTTGACTCTGGCCTGATTTCTGAGGGCAGGACCTGCCGAGGCCCTGATTTGGGGTGACAGGTGGGCGGGTACTGTTGGGCCAAGTGGCTTACCCCAACAAGGCCTGGCCCAGGCAGCTCCCAGGTGGGCAGGACACGAGGCACCTGGTCCAACCATCAGGGCACAGACACGGGGGAAATGGGTGGCTCATGGGCCACGGTGCTCAGCAAACACGGACAAATGCAACAAACTGGAGACACGCGAGGCCACGTGAGCCAGTTCAACACCTTATAGGCTAGAAGGTGGCAACGGGACACTAATAGAGTCAGGGGATGGGGAGATTTGGGAAAGAGGTCCAGACGGCTCTGGGGAGGGCTTCGAGGGCCAGTGTTCCCTTGCAGAGAAACAGAAGGGGCAGGAGACACTGGGGCTGGTTTGGGGAAGGAGACCCAGGACAGTTACCCCAAGCCCAACCTGCTGCCCCCTTTCTGCAAGGTGCTTCCTTTTAAGATGATGGACATCCGGACCTGCAGTTCCCCTCTACCCACTCCAAGGTCCTGCCATGCCAACCCGCTCAATGAATTGGCCACATGACTCAATGGGTGACCTCAATCTGAGCTGACTTTCCTCCCCAATTCCCCTCTGCACCCGTGTCCCCACCTCTGTCCATGTCACAGCTCTGATTTGCAGCCTCCTCTTGCTGGGCGCGCTCCTTACATGGAGTCTGGTCCTCTGGATTCTGGCATGAGCATGCTTCTCTTTATCCTTTCAACCCTCCCCTTGGCTCATCTGGGACAAGTCCATGGTCACAATTGCCAATACGTTCTGTTGGCACTCCAGTGAAGCCCCTCTCCTCTAGCCCAGACCCTCATGCCCGCTACCTCCTCTAAACCACTGTCCGAAGGAGCACCCTTCATGCTCCCAGATCTGTGCCATCCTGGCCCCCATCCCAGAGGCTCCGGAGGCCCAAGTCAGGAGCCCAGGAGCCACCTTGGCCTGCTCTCTCCCTGACTGCCCTCCCAGGTCCATCCTGTGGATGCTGGTAGCTTGTAATGTCCTCACAGCCGGCCCCCCTGGCCTCCCTGCCTCCAGTTTGAGCTTCCCCTGCGTTCTTGCTCCACACTCAATTGGGGATGATTCTTGGGACTGGGAAATCTTCCTCCTGGCCTAGTGATGCTTCCGTGGCTCCCCTGGCCACTGAAGAAAACCTGGACTCCTCCCTGGCAGAGGCCGCTACTGTCTGGCCTCTTCCTGCCTGTCTCTGGCCCTGAATTCTACAATCGCCCCCTCTTACAACTTGAGGCCCTGTTATGCAAACCGGTCTTGGTGACCCAGTCATGTGACTGGGAGCCTCGGGCCCTTGTTCAATGAGTGACCTCAGTCTGAGGTGACCTTCCTCCTCGCTTTCCCTCTGCGCCCCCACATTTGTGTTATTGGAAACTACCAGGTGTTTCTTTTCCGCATTTATTTATTTTTGCAGGGGGGGAGGGGCAGAGAGAGAGGGGAAGGGGGGGGCAGACGATCCGAAGCAGGCTCCACGCCGACAGCAGAGAGCCCTCTGTGGGGCTCGACCCCGCAAACCGCGAGATCGTGACCTGAGCCGAAGTCAGACACTTAACTAAACTGAGCCACCCGCGTGTCCTGAACTACCGGGTTTTTATTCACCATTCAGACTGAGATGCACACCCCCTCCCCTGTGGCACCCGGACAGTGTGGGGTGCATTCAGGTGTGTGTGTGTCTGCACCTGCCTAGCCCGGTGTTGACCACGTGCTTGGGAGGGTGGGGCTGCCTTTCTCTCCCTGGACCAGCCTACCAACCGCTGGGGCACTGCTGTGGGCTCAGGTGGCTGGCTTAGTCCTACAAACATCACTGACATGCGGCCCACCCGGCTGACTAAGCCAGAGCATTCCAGATTCCTCCCCTCTCCCCGCCCACTGCAGAACGGGCTGGACTTAATTCTAGCTCACATGCCCAGGTCCGTGTGGTCCACGTGGAGCCACGAAATGAGCTGGACCCTGGGCCTGGTGGGGGCTCTGGTTGGGGACTCTTTCACCCAGGCGTCAGGGAGGCCATCGAAGCCGGACTCACACAAGGGCCTCTGTGGCCCTGTCGGGAGTCCCAGGGAAGCCAGAGAGGGAAGCCCAGGAGGGGCCATCAAAGGCAACCCAGGAGCCTTCCTGAACCGGGAGAAGGTGGTCACCTCGGTAGGGTGGTGCGCGGGCTGGGAATCCGCCCTTTCCATCCAGGACTCAGTTTTTCCCCCTGTCATCTGTAGGGGGTGGCCATTTGAGGGAGGGCAGCTTTGAGGGAGGCCTGCAGGGTTGGTATTTCCCTCTCCCAGTTCGCTAGGTGCCCACACCCACCCCAGGCCCACACCTCTGCTTCCCAGGGCTGTGGTCACGAGCGTGTGGCTAATCACATGTGAATGCCAGAGGTGCCAAATCAGACGGGGTAAAAACAAAGGGGAAAGCGACAGTGTGTCTAGCGCCTGACTCTTTACGGAGCTCCTTTGCATTATTTCATTTTTGTCACAATCCCATGAGTCGGCACCATTGTGCCCATTTTACACGTCTAAAGACTGAGGCCCAGGCTGCTGAAGTGACCTGTCTATCGAGAGAGCTGGCATCCATGTTCCAATGTGCTTTTCGACACTGTGGTTGGCCTTTTGTCAAAGTCAAGCGTTCGGTTCCGGGCCTCTAGGGAAAGAAACGAGGCTCTCTTCTAAGCCCCAATGCTTAAGGGATAGAGGTGTCAACCATGCGATGCTCCTGTGGCGTCCCGTGCCTCAGAGCTAGTTAGGCTCTCGAGGCAAGCACCTCCATACAGTAGGTGCTGCACAAAGTTGGCTAATTTCTGTGCTGCCTCTGTGCCCTCTTCCTCCTCACCCTCAGCAAAGGTGCCTCCCTCTCTTTCAGGCTCCTCCCAATGGACGGGGCAGTCAACTTCTGCCCTCCCTGATGGGGGTGCGTGTCCTGTCTGGGTCCTGCAGGGGGCAGGCTCACCCCAGAAAGCAGATCAGTTCCTCTCGGCCACCTGCTGGGACCCAGGGCGGAGGGACAGAGCCCTAGACCTGATCCTACCTGGGTCCAGTGTCCACACCAGGCCTTGGCCAGTCCCCGGCCTCATGTTGGGCAGCTGGGCGCCCTGGTGAACGGGGCACGGCTGAGCCCCGAGACTCCTCGGGTGCCTGTTGTCTTTCTGTTTTGGGTGGTAACCTTTGAGGGTCCACAAAAGACTCAGAGTGTGAGGTGAAGGTGCCTGGGGCTTTCTGGGAAGGGGAGGCTCACGGTCCCTCCTAAGGGGAGCTTGAGGGAAGAGAAGGGAGGGATGTCACTCAAAGGCTGTGGTCAATGGCGTGTGATGATGTGCTGTTCCGGCTTTCCCGCGTCAGCCACTGGGGCCCTTCCTCTCTCCCTGCCTGGGTCAGCGTGCGTCTCGGGGCTGCCTGGGGACCTGCCTCCTATTGGATGGTGTTCCTGGGGCTTAGTGGCTGGAGTGGGGCAGGGTATGCGAGTGATACGCCTTTGAGCAGCTCCTCCGGGGGGTCCAGCATGAGCCGAGCACACATCAGACTCCATTCTGCAGAGTTTGGGAAGGATCAGGTTGCTGGGTGGGTCCTCAGACCCACACAGGCTCCTGTTGCGGGTGGGGAGGGGGGCGGGGGAGTTGGCCAAGAACTGGTATTCACTCTTCTGGCCCATTTTTATGAACGGCCGTGATGACTCTGTGGCTTCTTTCAACCAAGGATCTCAGCCTAGTTTGCAAGCAGAACCCACAGTATAAAGCCGAGTTAATTACAATCTGGAGCCCACAGTGCTTTGCAGACACGCCGTCGTCAGTAGGAAGTACTGAGACCGAGTGCACACGAGGCCCTGTAAATGCGGACGATGGAACTCAATTAAACAGGGTGTTTGGGAAATTTGCTTTGTAGTTCAGTTAAGTGGTACCTGAATCCAGTGGACGCGGGAGGCTGAGGTACCGCTTCTTTCTCCCACTGGGCCTGGCTCCGCGTCTCCCACAAACCACAGGTTCTCCAGGCACTTGAGGGAAAGCAGTGACAGCTCTGGAATTTTCCATAAAAGCTGGGTGGGGGGAGTTAGGGGCTGAGTGGATCCGAGCAGGAGGCCCTGGACTCTTCCAGATGGGAGCTGTCAGCCGACGCAGCTGTGCAGGAAGGAAGAGCTGGCTGTAGGTGAGGGAAGTGGGTCCTGGGATGCAGGAACAGAGCCTGGTGACAGAGAACCGTGGAGAGGTATGGCCGCGGACTGGGGTCGGGGTGGCTCTCTGGGCCTCCCCCAAAGCAAGGGTAGTTTGGAGCAGAATCCAGAAGCCCCGGGCGATTGCCAAGTGACACCCGAGGGGGAGAGAAAGTACCTTTGTGTTTTGGGGGGAATGAGAGTTCTGGGGGAGTTCTGGAGCTGGTGAGGTGGGGGTTTCAAGTCCTGATCTGGGTGGGGCCCAGGCCCAGTGGGGATTCAGGGCCATACAAGGAGCAGCATGCTGGGAAGCCATGTCCCCGGGAGCCCGGTAGAGGCCTGGGTCCTCAGGAGGAGCCACTTCCCGGAGCCGAGGCCTCCTCGTCAGCTCTCCTGAGGTCCCAGGGCATGGGCTCCTGGTCCTATGGAGGGGCAGCCAGGGAGTGGGGAAAGACACCCCCCCCCGCCCCCCGCCCTTGTTCAATCAGTGTGTGTCCAGATTGTCCTGAGCCTGGCTAGGGCCGGATGGCAGCCTTGCCCAGTTAATGTGGAACCACAGACAGACAGTGAATGATTTCAGGTACAAGTATGTCCCAATATTGTATGCAGTTTTGTTTGCTAATAAAATCTGGCAGCCCTGCCCTTAGCAGGTCTGGGAACAGCTCTGAGTCTCTTCCAGTCAAGACTAAAAAAGGCGAGACCTTTCTCTGATTCTTTGGATAAATCGAATTGGTGGCTCAAAATGTCTTAATTGAAAGATTCCCCCTCACCCCCCCATAATGCTTCCGTCAACTTCGTGTACCTGTTACTGCACGTCTGTACTAGAATCTCACAGCTGGCAGCAGAGCTGGCCTGGGGTTTTGATGTGGTTATTTGGCACAGAAATTTCTGGGAGGGGCCGGGAATCCCAGGTGCTTTGCCGCTTGAGTAAATTGAAAAAGCAGTTGTGTGGGGGGAAGAAATGGAGGTCAGTGTGGGTGTCCCTGTTTCTGGGTGGGTGGGTGCTGGGTGGGGTCTAAAAAGGTGAAGACTTGGGATCAGCATGTCCTAGATGCCTCTTAGAGTGAGAAATTCTGCAGGACCCGTGTGTATGGGTGTCAAAGATCAAACAGGTACCAGGAAAACCAGGAAGCTCAAGCCTAAGCCGAGAGAGAGAGAGAGAGAGAGAGAGAGAGAGAGAGAGAGAGATTGTATTTCTTGAGTGACCTTTTTCCTTTTGTGCCCTTTTGTGGAGACCTGGCTGCCCCATGGTCCATGGTCTGCTTCCTCCAATGCCTTTGGGGCACCATGTGATGGTGGAGGCTGGCTTCTAACTATAGCACCAGCACCGAGAAGCAGGAAAAGAGGGACCCTGCTTTCCTCCTCGGGCCCACTGTGACAGGCCGTGCCCAGTCCCTTCTATGTTGAAGGGAATGATCAGCTGGGCAGCAGACTCATGCTTGATTTCTTAGGTCTTCGGCCACGGAGAACCTTGGCTTTCAGATGGAAGCTCATTTGAGAACAGATACCCCTCCTCCTCCTCCTCTTCCTCCTTCTTCTTCTTCTTCTTCTTCTTCTTCTTCTTCTTCTTCTTCTTCTTTCTTCTCTTTCAACCAAAAAAGGATCCACAAACCCAGTGTTTGATTTTGAACTTGGTGGCCTTCCAAGGTGGGCTTGGGAAAAGCCAGGACATTTTATGTTCCTGCAGCAGCACCTCCCCTCCTCCCCTTGACCCTGAAGCTGGGGCCATAGTGGGCAGAGAGCATCCTGTCAGCTCTGTAGCCCTAAAGCCAGCACCGGTGCTGGCAGGAAGTGGGGGTAGCTTTTGGAAGGTGCTAGCTTCTCGTCAGAGGCCAGAGGGTCCTGGTCTAGGGGGCTCCTGCTGCTCTTTGATCAGCTGTCTTTCTTGCACAGCTGGGCTGCATCCCATGAAACCAGGGTGAGTGATTTGAGCCCCTGGATACAGCATTTGGCTGGAGCTTAGGCTATATGGGTTCTAAGAACAGTTTTGATCTCTCAAATCTGTGACACCAGTTTCTGTTCATCAAGCATGTTTACTTCTCACAATCCTGTGACCGTGGTTACTCCTGGAAAAACCGAGGCTCAGAGTGGCTGAGTAGCTTCAACTACCCAGGTCTGCCTGAGTTCAGGCCTCAGGCCCCTGTGGGCCAGCCTGAGACCCTCTGAGCCCCTTCTTTGGCAAAGCCGTGTCCCTGGCTCAGTTGACCAGAGATGTCATTTCAGCCTGGACGTGCTGGGGTGCCGGCTCAACATCCCGGTGACTCTGTACCTCCAAATGGGGGCTTCTGGGGAACAGCCCCAGGAGGTGGGCTCGTGTGGCCTCTGCCTACCAGGGCAGGCCCGGAGGAAGCCCATGCCTTTGCTCTGGTGGAGGCGTGGAAGCAAAGGGTGGCCTGAGGTCCAAGAGGGTTTGCAAAAACAAAAACAAAAAAATAAGAAAACTCAATCATGTCATAAGCTGGAATCTCTGTAACTCCTCTCCATTCTTTTATTCTCCAGGCTAGTGGCAAAGAAGCAGGATGGTGGCTGTGGGGGGTGGTGAATGAGTCACGGACATGTGCAGGTGACTCCTGGCCCCCTCCACAGGAAATGCCTAGGCCTCAAATCCTATAATGTCTGAGATGGAAGAGGGCCTCAAGCTTCCCTTGTCTGGGCACTTCCTGTTCAGGTTGGGCTCTGGGGCCCGGAATGGACGGGGGTCACTTGGGAAGTTTGGGGCAGAGCTTGGCTTGGAGTCCAGGCCCCTGACCCTTAGCCCAGTGTATTGTATTGTATTGTATTGTATTGTATTTATTTATTTATTTATTTATTTATTTTGAGGAGAGAGAGAGAAAGCAAGAGAGCAGGAGCAGGGGAAGGGCAGAGAGAAGGAGAGAGAGAATACCAAGCAGGCTCCACACCATCAATGCAGAGCCCAATATAGGGCTTGAGCTCATGAACCACGAGATCATGACCTGAGCTGAAACCAAGAGTCAGACGCTTAACCGACTGAGCCACCCAGGAGCTCCTTTAGATTAATGTTAGAAAGAATGGTCTTGAAATGGATTCTATTTTGAAATAAAACCTGATGAATGGGCACTCCTGGTTTACTTGATGCCGAACAGGGGGGATTTTCTCTAAGGCTGGGGCGCCATGGGGAGTGGGGTGGGCAGATCCCTGGGGCTGTGTTGGGAGACGAGTGGCTCTGTGAGTCCTGGGTTCTCTTCCCTGATGCAGGCAGGGCATCTGTTCCGCATGGGCCTCACTTCCATCCTGTCATGGCCCCGGCTTCTGGGTGGAAGAGAGCAGAGCAATTCCTCCCGTGAAGCCCCCTCCACACTTCCCTCCGAGGGGTGGCCTCGCAGTTTGCAACATGGAGAAAGGCAGAGGACCAAGCGCGACCAAAAGCCCTTCTCTGACCCGCTTGTCACCCGCTTCAGGAGAGGTACGTGCCTCTCCTCATAGCCTGGGAGACACCTGCCTGGACTCTGGCCCTTGGTGGCCACCCTGATGCACAGGCTGGGAGCGATGGGAACAGAGCATCAGACACCTGCCCACTCGGTTGCCCTGAAGGAAACCTGGAATCATCTTCAGATATGGATTGTTTAGCAGAGGGGTGAGAAAACCCAGAAACTTCAGATGCCTCGCAGCCAGAGGCCCCGGAGAAGAGCCGTGCCAGGCCTTGGAAGGGCTGCCCTTGGAAGAGCATGCTGTGTCCCACATAAGGTAAGTTGAATCATGGGTGCTTTAGGGACAGCCAGACTCTGCGTGAGTTGTCCTAGAAATCAGAGGGGGGCATTTATGGGAGGTGTGGTCAGAGCCCCTGTGCTGATGGTCAGTGGTTGTCAACTGGGGGGGGGGTTTGGCCTCCCAGGGGATATTTGGCAGTGTCTGGGGACATCTCGGGTTGCCACAACTGGGGGAGGGGGTTGCTACTGGCATCTGGTCATAGAATCCAGGGACGCTGCTGACATTTTACGATGTACCGGAAGCCTCCCCGCCCATAAGGAATTATGTAGTCTACGATGTCAGTGCTGAGGTTGAGAAACCCCGGGGACAGCCCCATCCTAGGCTCTGCTGGAAGACGGGGCTGCTGTGAGGACTTGGTTCCGTGGCATCCAGAGCTCTGGGGGCCTAATGTCCCCTTTTCCGCTCCCGGTTGGGGGGGGGGCGCTGTCAGGCATCCTGTCGAGGTGTCTGCCGAAGTGGGTGAGGCATGGGCATCACAGCCAACCCTCCTGAGTAATTTCAGAGAGAAGCTTATAAAGCGTTTTAAGAGGTTGCTAAATTACAACTTCAGTATCACATAAATGCTTCCATAAACGCCAGTCTTGCAAACCAAGTCTGTGTGGGAGAAGAGTGAGCGGGTCGCCTGAGCCTTGGGAAATCCCATTTTGTGAGGCGGCAGACGGAGTTTACTTTTGGTGGTTAAATTCTCAGGTGCTCCTCCCAGCTTGCTTAATTATCTGGCGGTGTTTTGTTTATTCTCATTTTTTCCTTCCCTGTCCAACGCGTCTGCATTGACCATCTCCTGTCATCTGCACTGAGCCGTCTCTCAGGGCCTAGGGGGATGGTGGAGGCTGCCCAGGGTCCTGATTCTACTCTCCCAGGTTCAGAGACCTGTGGGTCACAAAGGACACTGCCCTCCAGGGCAGCCCCTTGGAGGGCTCACACGCGCAATCCTTTGCCGGCCACAGCCACAAACCATCATCAAAGACTGTCCTGTGTAAGCAGTGTTTCTAGAGCGCACAGGGTTTTCAAAATACTCTTACCTCTGTTCTCGATTCTTCTCGTATCTGTGGGAAGCAGGCAGGGCAGGCTGATGACCTGCACTGTCCTGATGAGGACACTGAGGTACACCACAGTCATGTGCTCACATCGCAGGACCGATTATCCGCAGAGCCATCATTTGGACCTAGGTCTCTGGGTCCCAGATTCTGGGTGCCTGCACTTGACCTTGGTTGTGTGAGAGAAGCAGCGGGAACACAGGAATATAGGATTTGGGGTCTGGGAGACCTGGTCTCCATTCCAAGTTCTGTCACTCGCTGCCTGTTCACCTTGAGCAAGCTTATTTTTAGCCGTTCGGAGTCTCCACGTCGGTGCCTTGGAGACAGGACCGGCCGCTTCCCAGGATTGTTGTGTGGTGTAAATGAAGTGACTACGGGTCCTGAACACAGTAGCTCCGGGAATTGTCCTTCCCTTTTAGCCGTCCCAGGGGCCCAGGCGCAGGGGAGCACCTGTGAGGGGGTGACGAACGGACAGACTGGGCTGCTCCGGGGAAGGCACGCAGAGAGAGCAGGAACCAAATGTCATTTGTGAGGCCACTCCCGATTTATGGGATCTGGTGCAAAGACTTTGAAGACGCAATAAAATTCATATTCTGACAGGAAATGACAACACACGAGAGTCCTGACTTAGCAAACAAAATTCAAATTTTTTTTTTTTAATTTTTTACAAGCTAAGAAATTCTGGATGGGTAGCAAAAAAATCACATTCTGATGAGATTAGCTTTCTGGAATAGGAATAGGATTTCCCAAGAGAAACACGCCAACACCCCATGGAGACTGTATATAAACACCCCAGAGAGGCCTTGAGAGTCTAGAACCTGAGCTCCTTGCTTCACTGTGACCTGCCTCTGCTAGGATCATGGCCACCCAGGTCTGCTCCCCGGTCTTCTCCTCTGGGTCTGTCAAGGGCCTGTGTGGCACGGCAGGCGGCGTCTCTCGGGTGTCCTCCGTCCGCTCTGTGGGCTCCTGCAGGGTCCCCAGTCTTGCTGGTGCTGTGGGGTCTGCCTCCTCCATCAGGCTGGGCCTCTCCAGCCTCGGGAGCTGCTTGCCCGGCTCCTACCTGGCCGCTGGCTGCTACCCCTCTGGCTTTGTTGGGAGCGGGGGCTGGTTCTGCGAGGGCGCCTTCAATGGCAACGAGAAGGAGACCATGCAGTTCCTGAACGACCGCCTGGCCAACTACCTGGAGAAGGTGCACCAGCTGGAGCGGGAGAACGCGGAGCTGGAGACCAGGATCCGGGAGTGGTATGAGTCTCAGATCCCGTACATCTGCCCAGACTACCAGTCGTATTTCAAGACCATCGAGGACCTCCAGCAGAAGGTAATGGGGACCTGGCCCCTCCCCAGCGTCCCCAGCCCTGGCTGGGAGTGGGGTGGTGGGGCGGGGAGGGTCCTGTCTCATTCCAAGGGACTACAGACGGATGAGAATTCTTAGGACCTCTTAGGGAATTCTCTGTTCAGGGCAAGATTTTCTCTGGGGGTTCTGGTTTTCTGGGGCGGGGGAGGGAACCCAGACCTCTCTGTGAGTCTCTTGCTAAGAGCATCTATGCCAGCCATCCCTCTCCTTCCCTGGCTGTCTTAGCTATAGGAAGGGCAATAACATGTACCCAGCCTCTACCAGATGCAGGCACAGCGCCTGATGCTTTCCCATCTGTTAGATTACTTGGAGAGATGGGTAATACTCACCTTGGAGATCTCACCTTGGAGAGATGGGTATTACTGGGCCCATTTAACAGAGGCAGAAGTTAAGTATCCGGGAGGTTCAGCAAACTTGCCCGAGATCGCACAGCCTGTGAGTGTGAGATGCAGAATCTGAATCCGGGTTGGCTTGGATCTTTGCACCTCAGCCTGAGGCCTCCCACCGTGCCATTCTGGGGCCTACTTCTAGTGATGCCCTTCCTGGGACTGATGCTCCTTCCATGTCTGGGCTCAGGGCTCAGGACTCAGGGCTGGGCGTGCTGAAGGTGCCGGTGGTACTTAGAAGCATGCCCTCTGTGAGCTGGGCCTTTCCTAGCTCCCAGGACGCCCCTTGTTCCCCAGATCCTGCTGACCAAGGCTGAGAACGCCAGGCTAGTCTTGCAGATTGACAACGCCAAGCTGGCTGCCGACGACTTCCGGACCAAGTGAGTGGGCCTCATCAGGGAAGGTCCGTTGTGCCTTCCTTCGCCTCTGCCCGCCGGCCTTGGGAGCTGGGGAGGTGGGAGTGAGGCCAGACCGAACCGTAAGCGGGAATACGGCACAGGCCCTGGATCCCTTCCGGGTCAAAGGAAAGGCCCAGCGTGCTGCTGACCCCAAATCAGCCACCGCAGCTGATGGAGGGCGGGGGACCCTGCCTGTGCGTGGCTCCTTCGCTGCAGACCCAGCAGGGTTGTGTGTGTGTGCAGGTACGAGACGGAGCTGTCCATGCGGCAGCTGGTGGAGGCCGACACCAACGGCCTGCGCAGGATCCTGGACGAGCTGACCCTGTGCAAGGCCGACCTGGAGGCCCAGGTGGAGTCCCTGAAGGAGGAGCTGCTGTGCCTCAAGAAGAACCACGAGGAGGTGAGGCTCGTGTCGTGCGACTTTCCGGAGTTTCCCACCCGGCAGGGAGCCCCCGGTGACCCTTGGGGCTAACAACTGTGACAACTACCCCCCCCCCCCCCCCCCCCCCCGCCAGGAGCTCCAGCTGACATTTGTTGACATCACACTGTGTGCCCGGAGCTGTTTGAAACACTTTGCATTTTGTTCTCGCTTCATTTCGTCCTCACAATGATCCCATTTTACGGATGAGAAAAGCGAGGCATGGAGGGGTTCAGCCACGTGCCTAAAGTCACAGAGATCCCACACTCCTGCCCATGACACTAGATCTCCCTCTGGATACTAGTGTCTGATAACATTTATTCTATTTGCCTGACGTTTGCCTCATGTCACCCTACCCTCCCAAATCCCCAGAGGAGGCAGGTGTATGCCCGTGAGGCGACCGAGGCTCAGAGAAGTTGATATGCTAACGTTACCCAGCCGGCACCTGCGGGAGGAGGGTTTGAGCCCAGCCACTGGAACCCTCAATCCGGCACCCTCTTCCCAACCGTGTCCCATCCTGCCTCCCCTCTGCAGGAAGTCAACACACTCCGTTGCCAACTCGGGGACCGACTGAACGTGGAGGTGGATGCCGCCCCCCCAGTGGATCTCAACAAGATTCTGGATGATATGAGATGCCAGTATGAGGCCCTGGTGGAGAATAACCGTCGAGACGTGGAGGCCTGGTTCAACGCCCAGGTGGGGCTGGGGCCGCTGGGCTGGGGCGGGCACCAGCTCCCGGGGCAGGGGGTTCCCCTTTAAAGTAGCTTCACTTGGTCTGACCATGCTCTGGGCCCTCAGACCGAGGAGCTGAACCAGCAGGTGGTGTCCAGCTCGGAGCAGCTGCAGTGTTGCCAGACGGAGATCATCGAGCTGAGACGCACGGTCAACGCCCTGGAGATCGAGCTGCAGGCCCAGCACGGCATGGTGGGTGGCTTCTGCCCCAGTCACTGGCCACAGCTCCTGGCAAAGCTCTGACCCCCCAGCCTCAGCATGCGGGCTCATGATGGGGCGTGATCACACAGGATATGCACATACCCAGGGCTACAGGGTCTCTGGTTGGGACTCCCTTCCACTGGCGGCTCTTCCTCTCTCCCCTTCCAGAGGAACTCCCTGGAATCCACCCTGGCGGAGACCGAGGCGCGCTACAGCTCCCAGCTGGCCCAGATGCAGTGCCTGATCAGCAACGTGGAGGCCCAGTTGGCCGAGATCCGCTGTGACCTGGAGCGGCAGAACCAGGAGTACCAGGTGCTGCTGGACGTCAAGGCCCGGCTGGAGTCGGAGATCGCCACCTACCGCCGCCTGCTGGAGGGCGAGGACTGCAAGTGAGTGGCTGTGAGCCCCAGAGAGCCAGGCGTGGGGACAGGGCTCCCGGGGACCAGCCCTCAGTGCCTCAGAGAGGGTGTCAGTCTGCAGTGGGTGACAGCGATTGATCCAAAACCTCTCCCTTGAGATCCCTTCTTGTCCCAGCTTCGTCATCACAGGGGCACAAGCTGCACCGCCCCCCCCCCCCCCCCAGTGCCTTCCCACCATGGTGCTTAGCTGGGAGTTCCTCGTCTTCCCCCCTGCAGCCCTTGGGGGGTTTCAGAGGCACCGAAGCCATCGGTTGTTGTCATCCTAAACTGTACTCTATCCCCTAAGTCCGCTTAACATGAATCTCAGTCCCATGCCCCGATGCCAAATGCACTCTGATATGATTTCATTTCCTCAGGCTGCCTGCCCACCCTTGTGCCACGGAATGCAAGCCTTCCGTTAGGGTACCTTACGTCTCGACTGTGCCCTGTGCTCCGGCTGTGCCCTGCGGCCCGGCTCCCCAGGTCAGCACCCAGATCCGCACCATCACCGAGGAGATCAGAGACGGGAAGGTCGTCTCCTCCAGGGAGCACCTGCAGCCCTGCCCACTGTAGCCAGCCCCCTGAGGGACACCCCTGTGGCTCCTGGCTCTAAATGACCCCCCCTCCATTCCCTAGAGGGGCTCCCCGCTCAGCAGATTTTTTTTCTACCAAAATAACTTCTTATATTGTTTTTCTGGACTTAACTGCTTTTATGCAAAACTAGGTTCCCCTGGAATTCTACCCAATAAAGTGTGTTCTCTTGGCATTGCAAACGTGGCTCTGTCTATTCTTATGAGGTTAGTTAGTGGGGATGTTTGGTCAAGGGTCACAGTAAAGTTGTGGGCTTTGGTTTCACGTCTGTCTTCTCTGGGTCTGAGTGGTAGGAAGTGATAGGGTGATTAAAGATATTTAATAACGGGGACACCTCATGCCCTGGCTCATGAAAACAGACACCCACCCAATCCAGACAGGCACAGCCATTACCCACAGCCTCAGCCCTGCCCATGGGTACCCACCTGGTGGCCCTGCAAAGGCTCCCAAGCCAGCCCTCCTTGGTCACCCTGCCTGGATCTGGTGGCTCCCTGTCCTTCCCTTTAGCTTCTCCTCCTTAGTCCAGCTTCCACTGACCTGTTGGCTCACCCTCAGGCCTAACACTGGTGCCAGTTTGGGAGAGGGACTAACCAGGGAGAGGCAAACGGCAGGCAGCCAGCCTGGGCAGACCACTTCGGGGAGGGGAGCTGGAAGATGAAGGCAGGAGGGCCAGGTGACCCTCTGTCCCCAGACCTGGATACAGGGCTGAATGAAGGGCAACAGGGACAGTGAAGTGTTGGGGGTGAAACATGAAGCAGGCGGGAGGGAACCTCACTGTGGGGCAGAGGTCAGAGTGCCCCAAAGTCTACTGGCTGAGCTATGCCCTTCTGGGCATCCAGCCTAACGGTGCCGGGCCCTGGACACCACTCTGGTCAGAGACGCGTGGCCTGTGAGAAGTCTGAGGGCCCCATGTCTTCTTTGCCCCCCTGATTTATTCTTTAGTTGGGAAGACAGGCCCAGAGTGGACAGTGACTTTCCTTAGGCCACACAGCAGTGAGTGGCAGAGAAGAGGCCATCGTCCAGCTATTCTGATTCTGACTCTGGTCCTCTTCCCAGTGCGTAGTGTCTCTCCCCACCTCCACCCAACCTGAATCATTGCTACCTACTGGTCAGGCCCCGCTTCCCCCGGTACTCCATGCTCCTGCTCTGGGGGCTGATGTCTGCCACTCCCTGCTCTGGCCTGAGGCTCTGGAGACGGTGGGCCGCAGGGTGTGCACAGAGCACATCCCAGCCCTGCTTGCTGGTGTGTGGAGACGGCCAGGGAGCGGGAGGTGGACTGAGCCCTCTGTTCTGGCCACCGCTCGAGCTGCCCTGCTATTGCAGGCAGACAGACCACACCGGGTCGTGTATCCTGGCAAATAATCACACTGTCAGCGCCTCACTCTGTCGTACAGCGTGTCCCCTTTATGTACGCCCTCTACAGCTTATGGGGTGCACTCACAGCCTCGTCTCAGGCACTCAGACTGCCCTGTGTGGTTGTAGGTGCTTTCTTTTCTTCTTTTTGTAAAGTTTATTTTGAGAGAGAGAGAGAACACGAGTGGGGGAGGGACAGAGAGAGAGAGAGAGAGAGGGAGAGACAGAATCCCAAGCAGGCTCCACCCTCAGTGAGGGGCCTAATGTGGGCTCAATCCCACAACCACATGATCATGACCTGAGCGGAAATCAAGAGTCAGTCACTGGGGCACCTGGGGGGCTCAGTCGGTTAAGCGTCCGACTTTGGCTCAGGTCATGATCTCACGATTGGTGAGTTCGAGCCCCGTGTTGGGCTTTGTGCTGACAGCTCAGAGCCTGGGGCCTGCTTCGGATTCTGTGTCTCTGTCTCTCTCTGCCCCTCCCCTGCTCACGCTCTGTCTGTCTGTCTCTCTCTCTCTCTCAAAATTAAACATTAAAAAAAAAAAAGAGTCAGTCGCTTAACTGACTGAGCCACCCAGGTGCCCCTGTAGGCACTTTCTTTATGTAGCTTTGTCTAGCTGTTTATGACATTTCAGAGCATCAGGGCACCTGGGTGGCTCAGTCCAAGAGTGTAACATAGAGATCCTGCTGAGTTCCCAGCTGCCAGCCTGTCCTATGGATCTAAGATTTGCAAGCCTCTCCACAACTACGTGAGTCCATATATATATATATATATATACACACACACACACATATATATATATACACATATATATATATATATTTTTTTTTTTCTTTCCATCCTATTGGTTCTGTTTCTCTGGAGAAACCTGACTGATAACACCCGTTAAGCGTCGGACTTCAACTCAGGTCATTATCTCGAGTTGGTGGGTTCAAGCCCTGTGTTGGGCTCGGTGCTGACAGCTTAGAGCCTGGAGCCTACTTTGTATTCTGTGTCTCCCTCTCTCTCTGCTCCTCCCCCACTTGGGCTCTGTCTCTTTCTCTCTCTCTCTAAAATAAATAAACATTAAAAAAATTAAAAAAAAAAAAGAAATTTCAGAGTATCTGCACTGGTTAAGGAACCCCTCCTATCCTCGACCTCACACCCACACTTAACTGGGTTCCAGTTTAAATCACTAACTGCTGTGTAAACCAGAACTCAGCACTTTTGCTCAGCACTGCTGGGGACCGGCACCGGCACAGTAAAGGGCAGACAGGACACCCTTGCAGGCCTTTTGACTCCTATGTCATTGCTCTTTTTTGACACCAAGGGAGAGATGATATCACACATTACATTTTATCAAATTCCTCCAGAGTGAACATAATCCTTTATTTCAAGGTGGTTCTGATCTTGTTTATACTTGCAGAGCTGCTATCTGGCTATCTTTCTCATGCTCCAATCAATTAATCAACCAACACCTCATGCATGAAAAAAGTGCTAATGCAGGGGAACATCCAGGGAGAAGAGGGGGTGCGGGGGAAGCAGCTGGATCAAACGGTGGGTCACGGGCCCTCCAGTCTTCTAGAAGCTGATGGTCCATGCCGTACCAGACATGGCGGGTGTGGGTGTGGGGCAGGCTCTCAGGTTCTCAGGATGGGGAGAGGTCATTGAGAGCTGGGGGTTTAGGGGAGATTTGGAATTAATGGAAGCTTCGAAGGATGGGCAGAGCAGGAAGGAGGAGGGCAAAGGTATTTTAAAGTATGGCCAAGTGCACCCACGGCATGTTCTGGGGACAGCACAGACTCTACCTTGGTGGGGTGCACAGGTCCTCTTGGAAAATAATTAGGATACTTACTAACAAGATTGGTTCTTGCTGATAAGGCGTTCTAGGTCATTATTTCGTTTTAGTAAAAAGAATGCTGAGGAAGAATGGAAATAGACCAGAATGATTTAGAGGCTACTTCATAGCTTTAAAAATATTACTTATATGTCTTATAAAATTATCTAAAAAAACTTATCAAGAATTTTTAGCCACAGAATAGGCTTATGGGCCTGTCTCCCTTTGGCAGAATGGCTTTTGGCCCAGAGAACACTTTGTTAGTGTTAGTCTGGGCAGTGCTGCTCCCCTACACAGAGCTGCCCAATCTCTGAGCCTCAGTTTCCCCATCTATAACAGTAGGGATAGTAAGTCTGACTTTGGAAGTGTTTTTTCCCTCCCAGCTCCCTACCCACTTTTTCCCCCCTCCCTTCCTTATCCCCCCTGCCCCCGTTTTTAATGTTCCTTTTCTCTCAAAATCCTTTCTTTTCTTTCTCACTTAGCACAACTTACCATGGGCCAAGCATTCATTCACTCATTCATTCATTCATTCATTCATTCTTCCTTTCATTTATTCTTTCATTCTGAGACATCTGGGAGCCTAGCTCCATGCTTGAACTATAGAGATTTCAAAAGAAGTAGGAGGTCTGTCCTTGCCCCCAAAACAGTCTCCCCGGGAAGACACGGTTCAAACACAAGACAATTGGAGGGTATCAGTGAAGGGAGGGCTAGCAGATCAACCACCAGTCACTGCCATGGGCGTTCAGAGCCAGGAGGGCAAAGCTGGGCTGGAGCGGGGTAGGCTTCTGAGACATTCCAAGTCTCAGTTTACTCATCTACTAAATGGGGGATATTGGCGATGCCAATCTCATGAGACTGTTGTGAGCAATGAATGAGAGAATGCTTGGAGAGAGCTCAGCATGGGGCCTGGCAGGTACTAAGTGCTTAGTGACTAATGGCTGGTACCATCAGCCTTGCCTTTAACAGGGCTGTGTCGGGGAGGCAAACCCGTTCTGGGCAGCATAGGTGTGGAGCCCTTTCTAGGAACCCATGTGACCCCCCCCCTCCCTCGGGGTCACAGGTATAAACAGCATGGGGCTTCCCAGGCCTTTTGTTGCTGTGGCTTCTCTGGGCCCTGTGGATCCAGGGTGGCCCTTGAGCCCAGAGCACAGGAGGCTTAGCAGGGCTGGGGTGGAGCCCTGTGCTCACATGGATGGGAAATCCGAACACCAGAGGAGGCTCATCTAAGCTCTTAGCTCAGCCGCGTCCTTTGCACTGAGGCATGGATTTCCAGGGAGGAGAAGGTGAGGCAGCCAACTGGCCCTGGAACTGTGCTGGGAGGGTGCTGGTCACACCAGGCTCCTGGGTGTGGGAAGGGCATGGTGACTCACGAGAGTTCTATATCTGAGGGCCCCCAAACGCATGCACCTGGCCTATGGGATGGTGGCCTAGGTGCTCAGAGCCCATCTACACTCCCTAGTGACAGCTTCTTAGCGTTGTCAGTCTGAGCACAGCAAGACTCCACCCATCACAGCGGTTGGCGTTCCCGAGCACTTCCTGTGAGCAGGTGCTGTTTCTGCTTTTTAATCCTCAGAGCAGCCCTAGGAAGTAGGTGTTGTTATCTTCTGCCACTTTACAGAGGAGGGAACAGAGAGATGGGGAGAAATTCAAGCACACGGTTGGTACATGTTGGGACTGGGATTGGAACCCGCAGAGTTCACATGCTTCTGAGCTGCTTCTCCTGGGACACCAGAGGCTATTGGTCATCCCCTTGTGGAGCCCACAGTATTCGTTCTTTCTGTCCTTTGCAGAGCCCAGCCGTACCTGGCAGCCCGGGAGGGGTTCCCAGCAGAGGCGGAGGCGGGTGGTGTGGTGGAGAGGGCATCTTGGCTCAGACGGTCACTAGGTGGTGGCACTTTGGCAAGCTCTTATCATCCCTGGGTCTTGGGTTCCTCAGCTCTGAGGTGGGGATGACAAGCCTGGGCTCACAGGGCAACATGGGGGTGAAGCGAGACCATGTACCGGGAAGGCTGCTGGCGCTCAGCTCATGGTCGTTCTCCCGATGGGAAGGTGAAACGTGTCTCCAGAAGAGTCGGCAGGGCCACGAACTGCAGGGCAGACCGGAAGGCAAATCCCACAGGGCTCCGCTTGCCCTCTGGCTCGGCTCCCAGACCCTCTCCCAGGCCTCACTCGCTTGGCAGATGGGATGTTCTGGAAAAATACACTCCACCCCTAGTCAAGCTTTCTGGACAACAGTCCAGACAGCTCCTGCAGCAGAGATAAAACTCTGAAGATCCGACTGTGTCTTCTGATGAGGTCTGTGAATCATGTCTCCGTTCTCCCCCTCAGTCCCGAGGCAGCCAGCAAGAAAGGCTTCTCCACTTTTTGGCTGGGGTGTGGGAAGACATACCTTCCTACACATGGTAAGTGTGACCATGGACAGGCGCTCAGTAGGCTAACCTTTAGTTGTTTTGGCTGATGGTAGGGCTATACAACCAGCCATATTTCCTGGTGAGGGAAGGAGTGGGGGTCTCACCCCAAGGCTCTGCTCTGTCTGGGGTGACCAACTCTCCCATTTTGCAGGGGACTGAGGGGTTCTCAGAGATATGGGGCTTTTAGCACTAAATCGAGAACAGTCCTGAGGAAACTGGGATAGTTGGTCACCATTGCCACATTTCTGGGCCATTCTAGAGCCTTCTGTGTCTTCTTGGGCACGAGGTCTTTGTTTCCTGCAACAGCCGGGCTTGCTTTTCCAACACCCAGGGGCCAACCCAGAGGCCTCCTCTACTCCCTTGGGCCCATAAAAGGAGATAATGCTGGAGAAAGTCAAGATTGTGGCTGTGGGTTCCCACACCTCCTAAGGCAGAGGCTGATGAGGTCTGGGCTCGGATGACAGGCCCCTTTGAAGAACTGACGGATACTTGGTCTTCCCGGCAACACGGGGCGGAGGAGACATCTCGTGGTGGCCACCAGTTCAACGGGGCTCCCGATTTACGAGGCCGAAAAACGTTCACGGGAAGCTAAATAACAGGGTAATGAGGGGTTCTTCTAGAAAGTGGTATTAACTTTAATGAGGAGAAAACCCTTTGTAAAGGCCAACGCCCACTGGGGCAGAGATATAAACGCGGGGTGAAGGGCTGCTTGTCCACACTGGGGGGGCGCCTGGCCTCGAAGACCGATCGCTCGTGTCTGGGAGGCTGAGGTCAATGGCTTCCAAGTGCCTGAAGGCCAGCTTCTCTTCGGGGTCTCTCAAGGGCCCGGGAGCGGCCGGCGGGGGCTCCGCTCGCGTGTCCACGATGTACTCCAGTGGCTCCTGCAAGCTCCCCAGCCTCTCCCCCGGGGCCCGGAGCTTCTCTGCGTGCTCCGTGGGGCTGGGCCGGAGCGGCTGCAGGGCGGCCAGCTGCCTGCCCGCTCTCTGCCTCCCGTACGGAGCCTTTGCCACCAGCTCCAGCGTGGGCGGGGGCTGGTTCGGGGAAGGCGTCCTCGCCGGCAGCGAGAAGGAGACCATGCAGTCCCTGAACGACCGCCTGGCCAGCTACCTGGAGAAGGTGCGCCAGCTGGAGCGGGACAACGCCAGCCTGGAGAGCCGCATCCGGGACTGGTGTGAGCAGCAGGTGCCCTACCTGTGCCCCGACTACCAGTCCTACTTCCGGACCATCGAGGAGCTCCAGAAGAAGGTGAGACGTCCAGAGTGGCTTTGGCTGCCCGGGAGTCTGCTGTCACCAGCACTGGACGGGGAAGCCAGAGCAGCTGTGGCGGTAGGCCCTGCTCCCACGGGGTACTTGAGAGAGGTCGCAGGGCACGTTCACATCTGTGGCCTCATTTGCTCCTCCCCGTCATCTGATGAGAGAGGTATCGTTAGCCCATTTTACAGAAGAGAACAACTGAAGCTGAGGCTGGTTAAGCGACTTATTCTGGGTGGTCCAGCTGGCAGTTGGTGGAGCCCGAGTTTGAACGCAGGCTCCGTGAACCGATGGACTGTGTAACATTTGCTAGCATGGCCTACCTCTTTGAGTTTTAATTTCTTCTTCTTCTTCTTCTTCTTCTTTTTTTTTTTTTTTTTTTTTTTAAGGTGAGGGGCTTGGACTTGATTTGTTTGGTGCACATCAGGTTTTCTATAAAGAACCCAGGGAAGAAAGGGCCCGTCAGATGTTTCCTTCTTGCCCAGCCCACATCCCCTGAAAGTCCCAGCTGCCTCTTGGGAGGGACCATTTGTGACCAAGGAATCACAGAGTACGCTGTTGTTCATGACCCACCCTGAGCCCCCAGTGGTCTGGAGACAGGAAGACAAGAGACAGCCACCATGCCAGTCTTTGCTGGAGCCTTTCCCCATCTGCCCCTGTCCAAGCCAGGTTACGGGTCTCAGAGGCTGTTGTGGCCTCCTTCTCTGACCCCCTCTGCGTGCCCATAATAAGCTTTCAAGGAGCCTCAGTTGCTGGGAGTCCCGGGATGGCTGACTCCCTCCGGAGGTGGCCCTTGGCAGCTTTGGGGAGCTCCAGCTGACAGAATGTCCTTCCTTGCCCTGATGTCACTTCTCTATTGCCTCAGACCCTGTGCACCAAGGCAGAGAATGCCAGGCTCGTGGTGCAGATCGACAACGCCAAGCTGGCCGCAGACGACTTCAGAACCAAGTGAGTGTTCTGCTGGCTCCTCGGCCGGGGGCTGGTAGAAATGGACATGGGTGAGGCCAGGACTCAGTGTTTTGGCCACACTAAAGTCGCTGAGGCATTAAGATGGGACACACAGAACCAGGCCAGCTTGGGGTGGGATCTGACTTGGACATAAAAGGAGACGTAGCTTCAGGCACCCTGTTATGCGCCTGCCAGGTACGAGACAGAGCTGTCCATGCGGCAGCTGGTGGAGTCAGACATGAACGGCCTGCGCAGGATCCTGGACGATCTGACCCTGTGCAAGGCCGACCTGGAGGCCCAGGTGGAGTCCCTGAAGGAGGAGCTGCTGTGCCTCAAGAAGAACCACGAGGAGGTGAGCACAGGGGAGGAGGTGGGCAGGTGAGCGTGGGGAAGAAGGTGAACATCGGGAGCAGGTAGGCACAGGGGAGGAGGGTGAGCGAGGCAGCCAGCTGGGAAAGTTAGTGCTGACCCTGATCTGTGCCACAGGAAGTGAACTCACTTCGGTGCCAGCTTGGTGACCGGCTCAATGTCGAGGTGGACGCTGCCCCGCCTGTTGACCTGAACCGTGTCCTGGATGAGATGAGATGCCAGTATGAGACCCTGGTGGAGAATAACCGCCGTGATGCTGAAGAATGGTTCAACACCCAGGTACGTGCCTGGACACAGTCAGTGCAATGGAGACACAAGGTGGGTCAAACAGAATTGACCTTGGGGCTCTGAACCAAGAAGCTGAGTCTGAGCCCCAGCTCTGTTTCGACCTCACTATGCACGTTGGGCAGGTTGCTATCCTCTAAGCAATAATGTCCTCAGGGACGTTACTGAAATGGGGATGAAATGAAGGGGATGGACTGGTGTTCTGGAAGGTCCTTCTTGGCTCATGATTCTGTGTGGCCTCTGTAGACCTCTTCATGAAGCTGAGTCCCGAAGTTCCTGACCAGGTCCTGTGTGTGTCTGTTTCAGACGGAGGAGCTGAACCAGCAGGTGGTGTCCAGCTCCGAGCAGCTGCAGTCCTGCCAGGCGGAAATCATCGAGCTGAGACGCACGGTCAATGCCCTGGAGATCGAGCTGCAGGCCCAGCAGAGCATGGTGAGCCCGGGCCTTGAGCAAGGCTGCTGGGGGATCAAACCTGGCAGCACATGAGCCCCCGGGCTTCCATGCTCTGAACACACAGGCAGGCTCCAGGGGTTCAAGGTCTTAAGCATCAGGGACTTTCTGTGTAGAGGGAATGAGGTCCCAGCCCCCATTCACAAATGTCCCAGAGGTAAAAGACAGGAGACCTATAGCAACCGACATGTCCTGGCAGCAGCTCTTGTAGATTCATTCTGAGTAATTGTCAGTTACTCGGAGGTGTTGTTAATAGGGGAGCTACTCTCCAGATCAGGGGGGCTACGGGGGCTCATTGGTTATCTCAAATGAGATGCCCAGTGGTGGTGCATCTTGGCTCAAAGTGATTCCCTGCTCCTTCTCGGACCTCCCACCTTTGTCTTCCCTCCCCAATCCTTGTCCTCACAGAGAGATGCTTTGGAATCCACCCTGGCGGAGACCGAGGCGCGCTACAGCTCCCAGCTGGCCCAGATGCAGTGCCTGATCAGCAACGTGGAGGCCCAGTTGGCCGAGATCCGGGCTGACCTGGAGCGGCAGAACCAGGAGTACCAGGTGCTGCTGGACGTGCGGGCCCGGCTGGAGGGCGAGATCAACACGTACCGGGGCCTGCTGGAGAGCGAGGACTGCAAGTGAGTGGCGCCGCAGGCTCCCCCGTCTTCCGAATGCGGTCTGCAAAATCTGGGAGACGGCACGGTGCCTGGGAAGGGCCCGGTATTTGGAATCGGGAGCCCTGGGGCTTTAGTTCTGGTCTTATTACAAATTCATCACGTGACCCTGGCAAGTCCTTTTTCTCTCTGGGACTCTGTCTCCCCATTGATAAAACCGGGGGGGTAGGACTAGGTGATTTTTAAGGTGCTCTGAGTTACTGAAAACAGCGACTGGGAAATCATAGTAATCGGAACTTTTTCTTCCTCTTAGGCTGCCCTGTAACCCGTGTGCTCCTGACCACTCGCCTTCCAAGGCCTGCCTCCCCTGTCTTCCTGCAGCCTCCTGTGGTCCGGGCGCTGTCCGCACAACCTGCAGCCCCCGCCCCATCTGTGTGCCCTGCCCGGGGGGCCGGTTCTGAGAGTGACTGGCCATTGTCTCCAGGGCTTAGGCTTGGCCTCTTTTCAACCCTAACCCTAAAGCCCAATCCCCTCTCTCTGTGCGGAGCCCAGGGCCCTGGGGCCTGGCCCTGAGCGGTCTCACTGCAAATCCATGCCTCAAAGTCTCTCAAAGCCTATCATTAAGGCTGGTCACCCCCGAAAGCCTCAACTCATCATTTCAATGGGTGCCAGCCAGGCTCTCTGTTCTCAGGCTGCCTCCTGGGTCAGGTTTTCCTTCTGGGCGCTCTTTAGTGGGTTCTGAAATGCAATAGAGGGCTTGTGTGGGCAGAATAATAAAGTGCATTTGCTTTGGCTCTCGACGCCTGACTGGCACCACGTTGGTATCGTTGTTTTGTGTCTCTGCTGGGTGAAGAGGGCTGACCCCTGGGCTGACAAATAGGGCTGTTTGACCATGTATGACCCTGGGGATGACAGGGTCCCTGTGATCCTGTTTGGGGTGGAGAAGGGTGTACAGTGGGGTTTCTTGCTCAGCTGCTCCGCTTTCCTGATGAAGAAGACGCTTCTCCAAGTTTCTGATGTGGTGACCCGTGTTACCAGCCCCTTCCCACTACCCTTCTTAGTCTATTCAGGAGACTACATCCCAGAGGAGGGAGGATAAAGCCGAGGCCAGTGCGGTGTGAAGCATCTTAGGCTGCTTTTCATTTCATGTCTGGGGTTCTCATAAGAGCAGCAACATGTAAATCCCACACCCAGGGGACTTTCGTTTCTTTCTTCCGCTGCAGAACTTTCCCACAGCCCCCCGGTCCAGCAAGCACCCTAAAAACCCACACCCCATCAAAAGCAGGAGATGGGAGAGTGAGCCCGCCTTTGTGACTTCCACCCACGATTTAGAGATTCTTGTCCGTAAGAGGCTCATCATGTGCTGTGTGCCTTTGGAACCTGTTACCACACGCAGCACCTTTGGGCCTCAGAGCATTTCCGCGTGGCAGTGGGCGCTCCCAGCATCTTGGCCCAAAGGCTCTCATTTATGTCCAGTCCAGGTAAATACCAAGCTCTGTGGATCCCAATGGGAAATGGAGACGAAGGTAAAACTTTCTCAGGCAGAAAGGAAGGCCGGTTTCTCCAGATAGCCCTGTGCTATTCATAAGATGCCAAGAGCACCACTATGAAATGTTAGCGATGTTTAGAGAGTTGTAATAGCACAGGAGGTGGAGAACTGATCGGGGAAAGATGCTGACAAAGGTGGGCCTGAGACCCCCACCTCTTAAGAGGGCCTGGTATAATTCACCCTGATTCTACTTTAGAGTTATCCCCTCTTTTTTTTTAAATTTTTTAAAAAATATTTGTTTCAGAGAGAGAGAGAGAGAGAGAGAGAGAGCAGGGGAGGGGCAGAGAGAGAGGGAGACACAGAATCTGAAGCAGGCTCCAGGCTCTGAGCTGTCAGCACAAAGCCCGATGTGGGGCCTGAACTCACAAACTGTGAAATCATGGCCTGAGCTGAAGTCAGATGCTCAACCGACTGAGCCACCCAGGTGCCCCTAGAGTTGCCCCTTTCTAACCCCCTGTAAAGGAGGGCCCGGGGCTTTGGTTTCTCCCAGCCCCCTGACTCCTGGAATCCTGACCACCCCCATGTTGGCCTTCTTGGAACACCTTGGCTGCTTTTGTTGAGGCTCAGCCCCCCGAAGAGGCTGATGGTCTCGCGATCATTTAGTTTATTCAACACGTCTTTACTGGGTGCCTCCCTGGGTTGGACAGTGTGTCAGGTGCCAGGAGCAGGACTGACCCTCATCAGAGGGAGGCCTTGGGATGGGAAAGCAAGGGCACCCACTCCCTGCCTCAGTGGCAGGACGAGGCCCGGCAAAGGGGCCTTGGCGTTAGTGTGATGAAATTGGGCTCTGAACGTGGAGTCAGACTGACCTGGGGTTCATATCCCGACCCCGCCACTTACCGCCAGTGGGAGCTTTGGCACGGGGCAGCCCCTTGCCGAGCCTCAGTTTCCTCATCAGTAAAACAGAGGCCATGACACTTACTGTACTATAAGGTCCATCCTGCTTTGCCGAGCCTTTGCTGGGCCTTGGAAAAGGGCTCGTGTTGTTGACTGTCTATGCTAGCTGGAGGCCTGGATCGCTGTGAGGGTGGGCGTCTACATTCTCCCTGCCCGGAGTTTCATTTCTGAGCTTTTGTTCCAAGCAGCAACGCCTAGCAGCCGAGGTGGAGAGGCAGTTCCATGACTTATTATTTTTTCTGACTCGGAAGAAAGTCGGGCGTAGGGGAGCCACAGTTAGCAAGCAATGCGTGGGCGCCGTCTCGAGCGCACAGGCTCCAGGTAACTCCGTTTACTATCAGCCACACGTCCTCTTTAGGACATTCCCTGTGGTACAAACCCCTTCCAAACCCATCAGAATTCCCCTCCCCAGATGGAGAGAACCAGATCCTGCGTAGCCTTGCCACTTACTATTATTTATTTATTCCTATTATTAGTTACTTCAACTTTGAATATAATGCTGATTCCATTAGGTCAGAGATTCTCAACCTTGGCCGCACATTGCAATGACCTGGGGGGCATATGGGATGTGTGGTCTGACCCCCAGCAATCCTGACTTAGTTGGACTGGGATATGGCCTGGTGTTGGGATATTAGAAAGCTCCCCGAGTGATTCCGGGGTGCAGCCAGGATTGAGGGCTCCTCCATTAGTGGGAGGGCCTTTTGGCAAGGCAGTTGGGAGCTCAGGGCAGCTCTGACGTCTCCCTGAGGGCTAGCGGATTCCTGAACTGTACTTTTTGACTAGTCCTCAGCTCCGGCTTTACTCTCTCCTTTAATTTCAAACACCCGCACTGAAGTTTAAATTTCAGTTCCCATAGTTTTAATTTCAAAGAGTTATGTTTTTGCTGTTCTCTCTTCCTCTTCCATAACACTGTCTCAAGACTGCCATTTTTATCCCTGAGGTTATTAAAAAACAGACACACACGTACGTATGTATTAATAGGTTGTCTTAAATTCTGCCTTGCTTCAGTCTCCCCCAGTTTCCTCTTCAACAATTTGTTTGTTGGCTTGTTTTGTTTTGTCTCTCTTTGCGATGCTGGAAACTTCCCTCAAACGTCTGGTGATCCTTCCGCTTATATTTGAAGACATGACACTAAAAGCTGATGGAAAGTGCTGTGTGTATGGGCGGGTTGGCAAACTGGCTTTTTTTTTTTAAGTTTATGTATTTATTTTGAGAGAGAGGGCAGAGAAAGAGAGAGAGAGAGAGAGAGAGAGAGAGAGAGAGGAGACGGAGGGAGAGAATCCCAAGCAGGCTCCGCACAGTCAGAGGAGAGCCCAATGTGGGGCTCGAACCCATGAACCGTGAGATCATGACTGAAACTGAGTCAGATGTCCAACCGACTGAGCCACCCAGGCGCCCCCAAACTGGCTTGTTGGATGGTAGAACTACCTAAATTCAGCTTTTATAATCTTTTGTCTGGAATCATTCTGGTTTTTCAAAGAACGGAGACAGTCTTGGGCCAGACCCCTGCATGCATCCCACCTACCTTTATTTATTTATTTTTTTAATGTTTATTTATTTTTGAGAGAGAGCGAGCGAGAGTGTGAGCAGTGGAGGGGCAGAGACAGAGGGAGAGCTCTGTCAGCACAGAGCCCGACGCGGGGCTCGATCTAACAAACAGTGAGATCGTGACCTGAGCCGAAATCAAGAGTCAGACGCTTAACTGACTAAGCCACCCAGATGCCCCCAGGAATTGCATTTCTAACATGTTCCTGAGTGATGCTGATGCTGCTGGTCTGGAGGCCACATTTCGAGAGCCACTGCTATACTTTATTACAATAATAATTTTTCACAGTTTTTTTTTTTTTGGATGAGGATTAAATGGGCAAATTAATGCCCAGCACCCAGCACAGTGCCTGGTACTTGCATAGATTCAATAAATGCTAGTTATGATTTTGAAGACTGGTCCAATGCGCCTCATTCCATTTGGCTGGTATCGCCATCATACCTCCTCCCATCTGATGCTACTGTCTTCTCTAAATAGCTCATCCAGACAAAGGACCTGGAATTGATGGTTGGTGCAGGAATTCTAACTGAGAGATGATTTAGTCTAACCCTTTCGATATGCATGAGGAAATGGAAACCCAGAGAGGTAAAGCAATTTTCCCGAGGTCACACAGCAAATTAGAAGGTTAGCATCTCTATCTTTTTTTTTTTTTAAACTCAAGAATTCTTCCTTTTATTTGAAGACCTTTTAAAACCGAATTGTCAGCCTTGTTTCTTGCTTTCCTCCCATAGACCGAAGCCGTTCTTGCCTATTTATCGGTGTGTATTGCAGCCAGATCACTGGCTCTATGTAGCATTCTCGATCTTGACTTCTCTCAAGCAACAGATTTCAGGGAACAGGGCTGAGTGGCATTTTCCCTTCCCTACCCTTTCGCCAATACTTCTAGAAATATATGAAAGAAAAAGACAAGCACTCACACCCCAGTGTTATATTGAGAGGATTAATGAATAAAAAGTGGCCATGTAACACCCATAGATTAAACGTGAAGTGTCAGCCCACGGGTATCGCAGGCAGGACAGGAAACCACTGGTCCTGCCTGTCGCTTTCTTAAGGAATACCTGAGGCTTCTATACTTGGAGACGCCTGCTCCAGTCCCCTGGCTTAGCTCACACCAGGGCTGCAGGGTGCCACTTCTCCAGGGAGCTGATTCACACTGCCTCCCATCTCTGAGGTCCCGCGGGGAGCCCTGCGCTGTAGAAAGCGAAAGTAGAGCCTGTTCCAGCCTGTCCACCCCTGTCCTTTTAACAGTCATGAACTCTCGACATCTCTGTCTATGGGGGTGGTGATTCACGAAGGGAGGATCCAGAGATGGTCAAGATAGAGCGTCTGCCCCACCGGGATGATCACGACACTTTCCCGAGAGCGGGATCCCCACGTCTCTCTTTCTTAGTAGCATCCAGCTGCAAAGATGCCCCTGATTCTTAGGCTTTCTGTCTGGGTCTCGAGTTCTGTCTGGATCTCTCCTCCTTGAGATCACTTCTCCCCCTAGGTAGGGCGGTGATGCAGGTTTAGAAGGCTCTGAGGTTCTGTTTCCCAGCTCCTTCGATTTATAGCACTGCCAGTATCGGTGAAGCTTCTGGCACCCACACATTTCCTCCTTAAGGGGCCGGCCTCTTCCCACAGGGAATGCTCTCATTAAAAGGAAGAGCTACCCCACGGAACTGCGGCCCTTTCTCAGGGCCCGAGCGGGCGGGGGCGCAGCGGGCATTGGCGGCACAGGGCCAGGTGCTGTGGTGTCCGGGTGGCCCCGCCCGGGTAATGAGGGCCCAAGCCCAAAGCTGATCCTTTGAAGATGTGTCCTGAAGCTCTCCCCTGGTGATCAATGACAGGAGCCCAGAGTCCTGCTTTAGCCAAATGACTAGCTTAGCCTCTTTTACAAGGAAAGGAACTCCTTATTGGAAACCAAATTATAAATTAATTAGCAGCTTCCTCTGGGGCTGTGTATAAACATCCACACCACCCCATGGTGACTTTCTAGCGTGAGCCCCCTCATTCCAGGGGTATAAAAAGGCCCGAGCAGGATGGGGTCTGTGGACACTGACAATCCAGGTAGCCGTAGCTGCGAAGGGGCCTCCCTGACATGGTATCCAACTGCTCACCAGCTTCCGTCAAGAGCTGCCCGCGGCCCCCCTCTGTCTGCTCCAGCAGCATGAGCTGCCGGCCCGAGCTGTGCCTGGGTTACGTCTGCCAGCCCGTGACATACGTGCCTTCTGTCTGCACTCCCACCGCCTACCGGCCAGCCAGCTGCCTCTCCAAGACCTACCTATCCAGCTCCTGCTGGCCCAGCATCTGCCGGCCAGCCAGTGGTATCGCCAGTTCCGTGGGCACATGCAGCTGGTACTGTGAAGGGACCTTCAATGGCAACGAGAAGGAGACCATGCAGTTCCTGAACGACCGCCTGGCCAGCTACCTGGAGAAGGTGCGCCAGCTGGAGCGGGAGAACGCGGAGCTGGAGACCAAGATCCAAGAGGCCTGCCAGTCTCAAGTGCCCACCCTGTGTCCTGACTACCAGTCTTATTTCAGGACCATCGAGGAGCTCCAGCAGAAGGTGAGGGCAAGCGGTGAACGGACTCACCGGGAAGGCAACCGGAAGGCCTGGAGCTCCAGATTTGAATCTCATTAGCTTATTAAGCCTCATTCAGGGGAAAGAGACTTCCCCAGTGCATAGGATTGTCTCACAGTTTGAGGGTTCAGCTAGAGTCGTTAACATGGAAAGAGGTCTGGGATCTAGACTCAGTTCTACCACGTTGTGGCTTTGGGAGGGGGGCCTTCCCTTCCCTAGGCCCCAGTGTCCTCATCGGTAAACTGGTTGCAGTAATGGTTCGCACCTAAGGGGTCTGTCCAGAGGATTCCATGAGTTGATGCACGTGAAGTGTTTAACACAGCCTCTGGCACACGGTGAGTTTTTAGTCAATGTTAGCGCTTGTTAAGGATCTGCCTGTCCCACGAAGGACTTCGGACTTAACGACGTTGTTTCCTTCCACATTGTTCACTGCGACCAAAGTGGGGCGTTTGGATTTATGAAGAACCTAGGTGCTTCAAATATAAATCCTCGTAGTTCTCCAAGGACTAGCAGTTCACCAAATATTCCCCAGAGTCCCAGAGAAGAGGGGCTCCTGAAGGGATGGTCACCAGGCTGCTGAGTCCCTTCAGCTGCCAGCTTTTCCTCTGGGCTCTTTTTCCTTCTTATTCTGAACGCACCCCCTCTTGTGCCTTGGCCCCCAGGTTCTGTGCACCAAGGCAGAGAACGCCAGGATGGTCGTGCACATTGATAACGCCAAGCTGGCCGCCGATGACTTTAGGACCAAGTGAGTCTGGCCCGGGGATGGTGGGGTACCCCCCTCCCCCCTCCCCCTCCCCCTCCCCCTCCCCCTCCCCCTCCCCCCCCTTCCCGCACATCTTTGGGGGCAGCTCTCCGTGAGTTTCAGGGAGGGTTGGAAAAGTGCCAGTAGCTGTGGGTCTTCCCTGAGTGCTGTATTCAGTTTCAGCCCTCGGCTGCTGACCCTGTCCCTGTGCAGGTACGAGACGGAACTGGCCATGCGGCAGCTGGTGGAGGCCGACACCAACGGCCTGCGTAGGATCCTGGACGAGCTGACCCTGTGCAAGGCCGACCTGGAGGCCCAGGTGGAGTCCCTGAAGGAGGAGCTGCTGTGCCTCAAGAAGAACCACGAGGAGGTGAGCCCTAAAATCAAGCTGACGTGGCCCCGGGAAGTGGAATGGGAAGCACGTGAGGTTTTGGGTTGGATAGACTTGGGTTGAAATTCCCAGGCTTGCTGTGTGTTGTTTCTGTGACTTGCCCAACTCACTGAATCTTTCTGAGCCTCCTCACCTGTAAAACGGAGCAGCACTATGACACGGGGCTACTGCAAGCATTCCATGAGGTCATGGGTGTGAAACACCCGTCACTTGGTCCCTGCTCAGAAATGCAAGCAACCTTCTCTTCTGCATTTCCTGGTCTTGTGTGACTGCCAGATGCTTGTGTTTTTCTCATGAGAATCACTTTCTGGGGGCAGAGTGGTGCCTGAGGCCCAGAGGGGTTGTGTTCCAGAACTCACATGGAATGGCCTGTCCCTCTCCGGAAGGCTCGGCCGCTGGGGCTCTTCCAAGGGAGAGTCAATTGCAGTGGTTTTCTTTCTTCTTACCCCATTCTGTCCTTCTTTGCTCCTGTTTGCATATAATATACTTAATCCAAAGTCTATCGGTCGACACTTTATTTTCTGACTTTCCTTCTCATCTCCCGCACGTCCGCAGAGGGAGATCGCTCCCTCCCGGGCACCTGTGTGCTGCATAGACCACCGGACCTCTGGTGCCGCGCCCCCCACCCTCCACCTTCTCTGCGTTGACTCTCAACCTCTTGAGTGGGGATTTGAAAGAGCAAGTGCCTCTGAAACCTGGCTGGGTTTCCTTAGGCTTAAATGCAAAGTAACAATCAGTCACCATGTACTCACTGGGTGCCCTAAGGTACCTGACTCATCCTACTTAAATCAGAGAACTGGGAACGGCACCAAGAGGCCACTAATGAGGCATTATCGCACACTCGGGCAGCCTCTGAGACAACTTTCTCTCTTTGGCAGCCAAGCCTGGGGAGGCGTCTGCTCTCACTCAGGCCTTGAACCAAGTGAAGCCAGGCTCCTGCTGTCCTCCCTCCCAGACGAACACAGGCTGGGAGGGTGGCTGGGAATGCGGGGGCATGGGTTTCCCATTCTGGCCCGAGGAGATCAGACAAACCCTGGCATTGCTCTTGGCTTCTGCCAAAGTGACAGGAAGTGTGATGGAGCGCTGCCGCCACCATGGGAACATCCGGTCGGAGCTGGAAGACCACAGAGCTTCCGCAGAGTGGACGGCAAGCCTCAAAGGGCCCCTGTAACATAGACATCCTAGCATCTTTCGTCCCACCATTTTGTGTCTCCCTGGGGTGGTGAGTGGGATCACGTGACCTCACACTCGTGCCTTTTCAGGAAGTCAGTGCCCTCCGGTGCCAGCTGGGGGACCGCCTTAATATCGAGGTCGACGCTGCACCGCCTGTGGACCTGAACAGGATGCTGGAGGAGATGCGGTGTCAGTATGAGACTGTGGTGGAGACCAACCTCAGGGACGTGGAGGAATGGTTCAACATGCAGGTGGGCCTCTCGCAGGTGGGCCGGCCTCCCTAGGGTCCCTGAGAAGGCTCTCCTGCCCTTCTCCTGTCTCCCCCTTTGCAGATGGAGGAGCTCAATCAGCAGGTGGCCACGAGCTCCGAGCAGCTTCAGAGCTACCAGTCGGACATCATCGATCTGAGACGAACGGTCAACACGCTGGAGATCGAGCTGCAGGCCCAGCACAGCCTGGTGGGTGCTGCTGGGTGGTCTCTGGATCCCAGGCGGCAAATGCGCTTAGGTGCCGGCATCCAGGCGGGGGGAGGGGGCCCCGATTCAGCCACCACGGACGTTTGCCCAGCTGACCTCTCCTAGGCTGAGGTAGCTCCCAAGACCCATCCCAGAGATCAAAGGGGCTTGTCTCAACCCTGACATGGGTTAGCTGGACACTGTCAAACACAACTCCCCAGGAAGGCGTGTTCTCTGCTTGGTCTGAACCTTCTAAACCCAGGCTTCCTACTGGAGTTTTAAAAACTCCCCATGCTTAGTTCCTCTCTGGATGAGTGAAATCAGAGTCTCTTGGAGGTGGGGGCCGGGCACAAGGACCTTTTAAAGGCACTCATGTGACTTCAAAGCACAGCCAGGGCTGAAGGCCACAGATCTTGACGATGCTGTCGGGGAGGAGCCTGGGGAACCTCAGATCCAAAGTCTGAAGCCAGACCGAGGCTGAAGAAGGAATAAGGGGTTTAGGGTCACGGGGACCTGGGTTCACATCCCAGTCTGTTACCTGCCAGCTGCTTAAGCTTGAACAAGTCATTCAACCTTCCTGGGCCTCAGTTTCCACCGTGACTTAGGTAGGGAGGGGTCATTCCCAAGCCCAAAGAGAGACCTGGTTTTTCTTTGTTCTTTCTGAACCAGGAGGATAGGTCTGCTCCTCAGCTACTGTGTCTTTCCTTTTGCCGTAGAGGGACTCTCTAGAAAACACCCTGGCGGAGACCGAGGCACGCTACAGCTCCCAGCTGGCCCAGATGCAGTGCCTGATCAGCAACGTGGAGGCCCAGTTGGCCGACATCCGGGCTGACCTGGAGCGGCAGAACCAGGAGTACCAGGTGCTGCTGGACGTGCGGGCCCGGCTGGAGGGCGAGATCAACACGTACCGGGGCCTGCTGGAGAGCGAGGACTGCAAGTGAGTGGGCCCAGCTGAGGCTGTACACATGGGTGCAAACATGGGTTTGGAGAAGGCTATAGGAGGTTATAGGAGAAGGCTATAAGGGCTTACCCAGGAGATAGAGCCCTGTCGTGATTAAGAAGCAGTTAGGAAGCTGGTATGATCCAAAGAAAGTCAGGCAGGTGTTCATGCTATCATCCCAAACCTGGCCCACTGGAGGCCACTGCGCTCCTTCCCAAGTCAGCAAACTCTTTCCAAGGGCTTCCCATGTACCCGGTGCCATTAGGGATGTGGAGACAGATGACGACGAGGCATCTGCTCTCAGGTTGTTTCTGTCTGGTTAGGGAGACGGGCAACTGGAGATCATACTTGGGGGAAAGATTTTTCTGCACTTGAGAGGACCAATAGGTGGCTTAACGTGATTGGGCTGTGGCGGGAAGGAAGGAAGACACAAGAGGTCAGTGGGGCCCGTTCATGGGGAACCATAAAGGCCATGCTGGGGAAGGAGGACCTTATTTAATAGGCAGTGGGATGTCCTTTTGTTTTGTTTTGAGGAGGAAATGATAGAGTTTGCTTAACGGCCTATCTCTCCAGTGAGATGGTAATCATCTAGAACTCAGAGATCATAGAAACTATTTTTATTTCCTTCACCTGGCATGTAGTAGATGCTTAGTAAATGTTTCCTGAGTGAGTCAGTGAAAGCTCAAAGCTGTTCTTCAGGAAGACGGCACAGGTGGTTGCAGGAAGTAGAGGGAAGAGGGTCCAGGCAGGGAAACTGTCCAGGAGGTCCTGGTCATGTGAGCAGTGGGGAGAGGAGGAATCCGGGTGGGGCAGGCACTCAACAAGGCCTGGCAGTCACCTGGGCACAGGACACCTCGGGTCCGTGGACACCCACTGGGCTGATTACTGTTGTAGATAGTTTCTTTTTTTTGTTTGTTTTTGTTTAAAAAAATTTGTTTAAACATTTTATCTTATGTTTTGAGAAACAGAGAGAGACAGAGCATGAGCAGGGGAGAGGCAGAGAGAGAGGGAGACACAGGATTGCAAGCAGGCTCCAGGCTCTGACCTGTCAGCACAGAGCCCGACGTGGGGCTTGAACCCATGAACTGTGAGATCATGACCTGAGCTGAAGTCGGATGCTCAACTGACTGAGCCACCCAGGCGCTCCCTCTAGGCGGTTTCTTAGTCCACATTTAGCTTTGCTTGTCTGTCATTCAGTTTCATCCTCTGGGGCAAGGGTTGCAAAATCAAATGCTTTTCAAGGAACAGGGTGCTGAGGCACATGTGTGACGTGGGTCACGGTGGGACTCTGGGGAACCAGAGAGCGATGTCTACTCCGGCGAGGGCGCCACCCCCGAGGAGGACCGTTTCTACCGTGTGAGAGGCACATCCAGTATGGTTGGATCTTCTGATTGCTCAAGAGAAACTGGGAATCTAGATGTCTTTCAAATGTTAAATTCTTAATTTTTTTTAAAAATTTTTAAATATTTTCAACAAATGAAAAAAGAATATGGTGCTGGCCACACAAAACATATTTCAGGCTGGATGTGGTCCCTGGGCTCCCTGTCCAGTTTCTGGGCTGTTTGGTTCCCATCTACTGTCCAGGCTGTGGTTTCTGGTTTTGAGCCCACACCTGTTGGTCTCTGAGATCATCCTTTCTCCTTTTGCCATGTCTTCGTTCTGTTTTAATTACTGAGTTCACCTTATCCAACACATTCTTATTAAGTGCCTGCTCCAGGCCAGGTATGCAGAATGTGTATGCACACACGGCTGCTGACCTCACTGTTTAATGGGGAGACAGACCGTAACAGGACAATCACACATCACTCTGGGAGGGGACACACGGTACCGTTGGGGGATTTGACACAGAGAGATCATGGAGGGCTTCAAGGAGGTTGTGACAGTTGAGTTGAAGGAAGCTGCTCTCCATCCTGGCCCAAATGGGAGCCACCGAACGTTTTAGGCAGGGAGTGGCATACTTATATTTGTGTCTGTGGAAGATCACTCTGGCCACGAAGCTGACAGTGGTTAGGAGGGGCCAGGGTGGGGCTGGGGAGGCCAGTTAAGGGTTACACAGGCAAAGATGACGGAGGTGGGATTAGGGAAGCCGAGTGGAGAAGGTGAGCAGCGGGTGAGTTTGCGAGGCATCTGGGGCAGAGCCACGCACTCGTTGCTGCCTTGGGCTTTTCTCTAATCCTGCCCCCTGTGCCTGTCTTCCGCAGGTTGCCCTGTAACCCGTGCTCCACTCCCTCCTGTCCCCCTTGTGCACCTTCCCCCAGCGTGCCCCGCACCATCTGTGTGCCCCGCACCGTCTGTGTGCCTTGCGTGCCCTGTCCTCAGGTCCGCTACTGAAAGTCCCTCAGGGTCGGTGGATCCTGGACAGACCGGAGCTGGGAGGCTGGAGCCTCCTCAGGTGGAGTCTGACCCCCATTCAGTGGTCAGCAAGGAAGCCCTCCAGCTGGGAGGTGGGCTGTGTGCTACACGCTCGGATCTGCAGGGGGCGCCCCGGGCCCCCACGTCTTGGAAAACTGCCTCTCACTTCCACAGCCAGACTGTTCTCTTGGCTGATGTTTCTGGTTGTCTGTGCTGCCTCAAGGGCACGTGCTCTTAGTAAACTGGCGAATAAAGCCTCATCCAGTGGCCCTGCAAACGCATCTTTCTCTATTTGTCGCCTTTGCTGCTGTATCCACCAGCCAGTTCTACTCAGTTGGGCTCAAGAGGAAAGTGGCCAAATTCTATACTTATTTTTGGGCCCCGTCTGTTTCCACGGAGGCTTGGGAGGCATTCGCTAGAAAGGCCCGCATGCCATAAGCCAGTTAAAGCCAGGCAATCAGTCCAGAGCCAAGTCATAAAGGAATAAAGAGAAGAGGGAGATAATTATGCCTGAAACCTAGGCCAAACTACTGTAATTGAGAAGAATACTGTTATGACCCCACCTCCCCACCTCATTACAGCTGTTACAATGGGATCATTCATTCATTCATTCAAAACGTCTTCACTAATGGCCTACTTACATGTAGATACCCCCAGGGTCATCCCCCAGATACTTCCTTAGTGCCCCATTTAAACATTGCAACAACTTGTGAAAAAAGGTACCATTATTTCTCCCCTTTGTAAATGAGGAAGCTGAGAGCCAGAGAGGTTAAGAAACTTGCCCAAAGGTCATCCAACTAGTATGTAGTGGACCCAGGACTCAGTATAGGCTGTTAGGCCCCAGGGATAAATCAAGCAATTCGTATTCTGAGTCCTCGTATTTGCAAACTACAGCTCTATGCAGGGAGGGGCTACCAAAAAAAACAATGCAAGTGATCCCCACTGTCCGGAAGCCTATGATTGGCGATGGAGCTGGGGCCAGTGTAAATAATAATAACCATGACTACCGCTTCCTGAGCACATCTATGGTGCACGCATAGACCGGCCTATGCGGCTTGCACAACCACCGTGTAAGGTAGGCCTCATGTCCGTTTTAGAAATGGAAAACCGAGGAGTGCAGAATGGGTTAGTCAGTTGCCCAAAGTTACATGCAAGGACCAAGATTCGGACCCAGGTCCAGCTGTGTGCCCTGAAGCACTTACTCGAAGCACTCCACTACATGGCAAATTGCCACCTAGAAAGAGCACATGCTAACAAAGGCTGGGACAAAGTACTAGCCTGGAGAGAGCAGGGAAGGCTTCCTGCAGCTGGTGGCATTTGAGATGGGCCTGAATGTCTACTGAGCAAAAAAGAGGTAGAGCCGCGTGGGGCCTGCGTGGAAGCCAAGGTCTGGCTCCAGACGCCTTGAGTGGCCTTGCCGGCTGGAGCAGCGGGTCCCTGTGGAAGGTTGGTGGGAATAAATCTCATGTGGTAGGAAGGTGTCAGACCACGGGGAGGCCCCAGGTATCTCTGATGGAGCCTGGACTCCATCCGGAAAGCTGTGGGAGGGCTGCTGTAGGTTCTGAGCCCAAGGATGGCATGGCCGGAGTGGCCTTTTAGAAAGTTTCACTGAGGAGTATAAAAAAGATGGCTGAGGGGCAGGGACAGAGCTGATAACTAGTATGTGGAAGAAGCTAATGGGGCCTCAGCTCAGGCTGTGACAGTGGGAAGGAAAAAATCAGGGCTCAATCTGAGAGGCTCAGCAGAGGACCTGACTTGGCAAGACTGGCCATGGTGGATTAAGAGGAAAGGGCCAGAAACAGGAATCTTGTACACCTTTCTGAACCTCAACCTCTAAACACACTGTTCTTCCTTAATGAGCTGAGGTGATGTTTCTATTAAAGATCTGCCCTCCGGACTTGCCAAGAAATGATGAGAAGTGAATTGGCTCTTGGAGCCGCCTGGGGCTCTCGGGACAGGATTCGGCATGCAGGCTTGGCAGGCGAGGCTGTGAGCCTGATGGGAGACACAAACACACTGCTTAGCCAGCTGTGGTTCCTGAGTGGGGAGGTGAGGGTAGCATTTCGGTGATCTGGAATGCCGAGAGAGAGGAGCTTCTGGCCATGTGGATATTCTCATAACTGAGTGCAAACTGGCAATACCTCTTAATTTCAGTCCCCATGCAAATTTGTCTAGAATGTGCTTAGCTTGATAAACACAATAGACTGAACAGAACCAGATCTATGGTTCTAAAATCCTAGGCCTCTTCTGTCTTGTCCGATATGGTAGCCACAGACTACATGTGGCTATTGAATTTTTAATGAAATAAAATTGAAAAATTCAGTTCAATATACTACCCACATTTCAAGTGCTCAGTACCTACATGTGGTTAGGGGTACTATATATACTAGAGTGCAGATGTAGAATATTTCCGTTATTCCAGAAAGTTCTATTCAACAACACTATCCTAAGCTATCAGAATCATAAGGAGCCTTCCAGATGATGTCGCCCAGCCTCTCCCATTTATGGATGGGGAGTCTAAGGCCCAGAGAGCTGGAAAGATGCACTCACCAACCAACAGGTGGGAATCAAAGTAAGTGCTCTCACGCCAAGCCTAGCGGGTCTCCCTGATGTTTTCTCCAAGCACGAAGGTTTATTATTATTTCAGGCTAATAAATACTTTTCCTTTTGCCTTCTTTCCTGTCCCTAAGAACGGAGATATTTTCTCTGAGATGCTGAAACTCCTTCCCAGGACCGTAGTTCCCAATTAAAAAAATATCTGGAAACCACCAAATTCAGAATCTCCTTATCCTTGGAGCCTTTGGCTCAATAAGAGGACGGACTCAGGCTGTGGCCAGGAGCAATGACACAGGGGTTGTAGGCCAGGAGTCCAGGTCCCCTGGGCCCTTTGGGGACTTGTGCAGGCTCCTTTTCCCTCAGAGCATACTGTCCGATCCAACCTGGTTCCTCTTTCCACCTTGTGTGTCATCTGACTTGCCAGGACCTGTCTGACAACCCAAATGCCTATTAAAGCTTTTTATAGGATACCAAGCCCCAAGGCTCAGGCGCAGTTAGTGCTGCCCCCTCTGCTGGCCATGGATGGTCGCCATCCTCTGTGTTGGGATGATGCTTCCAAGCTAGAGAGGTTGACAGCTATCCTCCCTCCTGGTCCACCTCCACTTTGTGAGGGATGCAGAAGCTACGGATGTAGACGCTGGGGAATATTTCTGCCCACCAGCACCGGGACCGCCTGGAAAGTGGACCTCGTGTTACACATATGGGGATCCTCAGAGGAAGTCTGTCCTCATATCAAAGCATTTGGATTTCATTAACTCCACTTTACAGGAAAACTTAGGACCACGGTAAAGTAATAAAACCTCTGTCGTATTTGATGTTTGGGAGAAACTCCCACAGGTAGCAGGATCCTCCCTGAGTGGGGACTGGAAAAGAAAGAGGACATGTGTTTCAAAGATGAGACTTTCCCTGAGGCACTAAGGAGACTGGTGCGCAGCCTTGGGTCTGTCTCTCACTGTGCAAGGGCAAGGCCTCCTCCTGGGCGTGGGAGTGAGGGCCCACGGGGCAGAGCTGGGTTCGGGGAAGCTTGGCCAGAGGGTGACGGCTTCCAGAGAGAAAGGCCCAGCAGTCAGACACAGTGACTGGCAGAGTCACCAGGACAGCTTGTGGACTGAATGACACTGATTAGCACCCTCCCTATAATATTGGGAAGACTTCTCCAGTATGATCAAAAAAAGGATATGCTGAGTTGTAACTGGGAAGATCATTAACAATAAAACAATTCTCGTCTGGTGTTTCATAAATTTTAGCACATGAGTGTGATGATCTCAGTTTTGCTAAATAGAAATGTCCTAAGATCGTTTGCATTCTATCCTTTTGAACAACTGGTCGAGGCAAATTTATTTCCAGATAGTCCCTGCCCCTTAGCCCTAAGTAAGTAACCAAATACCCGGATGAGCCTCTTGCCATAATGGAAACCATCAGTGACTCCGGCTTCAAAAAACATCTCCTGGAATCCTAGTTCCGCCACCACACGCGGTGTGATTTCTGCGGGTCCCCTAACCTCTGTAAACTGCAAGCTCCTCCCCTTTGGAAAGGGGGGTAATTCTACCTCCTTCACCGCGTTACTGGCACAGAATGCATCTGAACTATCGTGATATCCGGCATAGTATAAGTGCTCAATTAATGCCAATTAAAGAAAATCTGCTTTGGCTGGCACACAAGTCCCCCCACTTCCCCGTTCTGACTTTCCCCCCAGTGACTTCGGCAGCTGAGTTACTTTCTGGAGCCTTTGGACACCCAAGTTTCAGAAAGAACAGAAGTAGCAGCAGTAACGAGGCCACCACACCAACCACCCCCCCCACCCGCCCCTACCCGGGCAGCTTTTGCTTTGCTCTGAGGTTAAAGAGCATCTGGACGGACTGCCGGTCTCGGTCTAAATGTCTTGGGGCAGGGGATGGTGCAGTGCCCACTTCTGGAGTCCACCTGGGCAATGCCCTTCCCCTGTCCCAGCGCTCTGGCTCCAGGGCAGGCTAAGGGTCTCCCCACGTGCTGTGAGGGGTCCAATTCTCAGGCCTCATTCGTTGTGTCGTGTAGAGTGGGGTTAGCGAGCTGCAGCTCACAGGTCACACCCAGCTGCTGTCTGTTTTGGTGAATACACTTTCACCGGGACACAGCCACACTGTCTGCGTCTGCCCCGCGCTGCAAGTTTAGCGCAAACAGCCTGTATGGCCTGCGAAGCACAAAATGTTTACCGCTTGGCCTTTTAACAGGACAGGTTTGGTGTAGAGGGAGAGAACGTGCTGGAGTCAGGAGCGCCAGGCCTCAGTCCGGACCCTGTAGCTGACTTGCTCTGGGTCCCCGGGGAGCGCACAGCCCCTCTGGTCTCTGGTTGGGGCAGGAAGGGGTCGAAGCCACTCTAATTTTCCTTTAGTTCCAACACGTCGGCACCCCTCCGTTCTACTGCCCCGTCTCTCTGGGCGCCCGCGCTGAGACCAGAGGCCCCCGCGCTCACCGAGCTCTACCTCTTCCAGGTGACTGTTGCATCTTCAAGGCCGTGCCCCTCTAGGGAGACGCCAGATGGTCGCTCGGGGAACAGAACTCAGCTTCTCCAAAGAGATGACATGAAACCTCCCTTTTAGCAACAGAGGGCACTGGCAAGGAGCGCATTTAGCCCTCTCTGATTTGAGGGTGGGGAGCTACTCATGGGGCCGGCCACTGCCTAAGGGCGGTTTCGCAGGACAGGCCTGGGTCCGGTTACCACCGGAACCGGCGGTGATCCAGCTACTGATGGGCAGCGCGGAGGCCCAGCTGGCCGAGGAGCAGCCGAACCGGCAGTATCAGGTGCTGCTGGAAGTCAAGGCCAGGCTGGAGGGCGAGATCACCACGTGCTGGAACCTTCTGGAGAGCAAGGACTGCGGGTACGTGTGAGGCTGAGGAGGGCCAGTGTTTGTAGCATCTCCAGGACGCTGATGCGTGTCTTGTGACCATCCTACATCACACACCTGCCCAGAGCTCTTGAGTTCCTTCCTTCTCGGCCACGGGTGCCACCCTGTCCTAGCGGACACTTGGGGTTCTGTTTCCTCAGGGTGCCCAACTGCTCTCATGCCTGGCCCTTAATTTTGGTTCTTTCCTTTTAGCCGGTGGCCTTGGGCCATGAGCAGGGTGAGGGATAAGGAGGAATATCTGTGGTCAGAACGTTTCTGATGCTCTGGGCACTTTGTCTTCCTTCACTGAATCCATGCAACATGATAAAGCCTACCTTAAATTTTTCTTTCTTTTCTTTCTTTCTTCTTTCTTTCTTTCTTTCTTTCTTTCTTTCTTTCTTTCTTTCTTTCAGATATGCCACTTTGATTCCATGTCTCCCCCCCTCTCTGTCCCTCCCCTGCTCATGCTCTGTCTCTCTCTGTCTCAAAAATAAGTAAAAACAGGGGCACCTGGGTGGCTCAGTCAGTTAAGCGCCTGACTTCGGCTCAGGTCATGATCTCGCAGTTTGTGAGTTCGAGCCCCGCATCGGGCTCTGTGCTGACAGCTCAGAGCCTGAGCCTGACTTCGGATTCTGTGTCTCCCCCTCTCTCTGCCCCTCGCCTGCTCATGCTCTGTCTCTCTCTGTCTCTCAATAATAAATAAACATCTAAAAAAAATTAAAAAAAAAAATAAAAACATTAAAAAAAAAAGGGGGGCGCCTGGGTGGCTCATTCGGTTAAGCGTCTGACTTCGTCTCAGGTCATGATCTCACGGTTTGTGGGTTCGAGCCTTGCATCAGGCTCTGTGCTGACAGCTCAGAGCCTGGAGCCTGCTTCGGATTCTGTGTCTCCCCCGCTCTCTGCCCCTCCCCTGCTTATGCTCTGTCTCTGTCTCAAAAATAAATAAAAACATTTAAAAAAATTAAAATAAAGATATGCCACTTTTCTTTAAAAAAAAAAAATCTGACTGGACTCCCCTCATCTCTATCAGGCCTAGTCAATTTTGCTTGTGCCATAGCTGAAGGAGTATGTGAGGGTACTAGGGGCCCCAGTTTGTAATCGAGGAAACTGAGGCTCAGAGAATGATGGCAGCAAAGAACTCATGTGGCAGGAAAGTATTTGGAGTGTTGCATGTGGGAAGAGCACCTATGTGTGAACAGAAGATCCAGTCCTCTCTGATGAGCCCTGTTGTCTCTCTTCCTATGGATTTCAGCATTATTTTCCCTAAGACTTAATAGCAGGCCATGCAGTTAACATTACCGTCCTTGTTATTGTAGATGAAGATACGGGGCTCAAAGAACGTAATTGGCCCCGGGGCCTGAGCTAGTAAGGCAGGAGGGCAGGGACTCAGGCCAAGTCTGTCTTTTCTTAGCTGCTGGGCTTGAGGATGGACGTCTCTGTGCATCTGGGTTGCAGAATGCCTTCCATCCACATGCCGCTCCCTCGGGCGACCCACAAGTGTGTCCCGTGACCTGCACCCCACAAGCCCCACACGGCACCTCCTCCTTGAGCTCACCCTGTGAGCCCAAGGCTGCCATGGTAGCAGCAGATCCTGTACACAGGGCAGTGGGGACCTTCCTGTCGCCGCACATGACACACACGGGAAGCCGGAGACTCCCCCGTGGCTGACACCCACCTTACAGACGGCTCGTCTCTGGGGTGGGGCGTCCCTGAGGCCCTGCGGCTTCTCGCGACTTCCGCCTGTGTTTTGACGTTCAAGTTCTCTCAGCGGGGCCATTTTCCTTCTGCAGCACTTGGGGAGCTATATCTCTCTTCTGGTTCCTGGCCAATAAGTTAAAAGAATAAATTAATAAATGAAGCTGCCTGTTGTGTGTGTCTATTGTTGTCAGGTTATTTCACCGAGTTACAGTGGGCACCTGTGTGGTGTATTTTAAACTATGGCTGTGATCCGTTGATGGTCTGTGAAGTCATTTTAGTGGATTTTGATCAGCTAGAGAGAGGGCAAGAGAGAGAGAGCAAGAGAGTGAGAGAAAGAGAGAACAGAATAGAAAATAATATGTATGTGTGTCTAGCACATATATAGTTGCAAAATGTTCAGTGTAATTCTTACTTGGGTTGTGCTCAAGAGTTCAAGCCCATGGTCTGTTCCAGAGCTTGTATTTTCAGTGGGGAACCAGGGACCAGAAGAGCTGGCTGACTTGCTCTGGGCCACCTGGCTAGTGAGGGGCAGCGCTGGGAGCAGAGGCTGTCCAGAAATACCCCCTCCTTAAATGAAAACACAGCCCTAATCCTGCCTTGTCAGCCCTAGAAGGAGGCTCTCCTGGGGTGCAGAAGGGGCCAAATAATTAGGTCCTGCCTTTTGGGTCACCTGTCCTCAGGCACTAAGTTCCATGGCCAGGACTTGGAGCATTCTGTCACTCTGATACTGGTCAAGAGTGCATAAAGGACCCCAGATTCCCTGTGGCTGGGTGGAGGATGGGTGGTTGAGAGGGGATTCAGCTCCACCTTGATAATAGCAAAAGGGATCTATGGGACATGAGTCTAGACCCAACTTACAGCCTGCTTGTGGGGCACACAGACCTGTCCAATCTCATGGTTCTGGGAGGAAAGGGATCTTGTCTGACACCCTCTCCTTCTAGCTCCCATTTCCCTCTGTCTGCTGGATACCGTACCCAGCCCCTGGGCTCCCAGGAGCTCCTTCCCAGACGCTAGGCCAAGGAGGACCTAAGCCCTTGAATGCTTCTTTCCTTTCTGTGAATGCCCCTCCTCTGCAGGTGAGGGATATATTGGATGGGTCTCCACGTTGCCCAGGGGAGTGGCTCTACTCTCACAGGCTTCAACCACACACCAGATTCAACATTATGACCCTGGCCATCCCTTTATAGGTACCCGAAGATTATGAGACTATACTCATACTCATATACTATACTATACTATACTATACTATACTATACTCACATACTCAAGGTATAAAGAGTACCTTTATAGGTACCCAAAGAATATGAGAAGGTGGATTCCTCGCAGAGTCCCCCTCCCTACCTTCCCCCAGCCCCCTGGTGGCTGGGTGCTCTTTCTCCCAGACCTCTGAGCTTCTGGGGAAGCTCTTGTGAACAAACTCCTTACTGATTCTGCCATGAAGTGTATGGAAAGTTCTGCTGAGTAGGATACATAAACACTGTACAAAGACAAACGCATGGAGGTGCAGGGAGCCTGGCTCGTTCAGAGAGGGCATGAAAGTTCTGCACCCCTCCCCACATATCTTGCCCTATGTGTCTCTTTATCAGGCTATCCTTCGTGTCCTTTATCATATCCTTGATGCTAAACTGGTAAACATGAATGTTTCCCTGAGTTCTGGGAGTCATTCCAGCAAATTATCAAACCCAAGGAAGGGGTCACGGGAACACTGAGTTATAGCCAGTCATTCAGAAGGACAGGTGACAACCTGGAACTTACGATTGGTGTCTGAAGAAGGGCAGCCTTGTGGGACTGAGCCTTTGCCTTGTGAGATCTGATGCTAAATCCAGGTGGGTAACATAGGGATTAAATTGAACTATAGGACACCCAGCTGATGCCACAGAGAATTACTTGGTATACGGAATAGACAGCTGCAAGGGAAAAGTGGATTCTGCTCTGGGGCCATCCGCAGGGTAATGGGTAATGGGGAGAAAGATGATAACATGTCTGAAGGCCTCAGAGTGAGTGTGGCACCACCTCCACAGGCCACTGTGGTGCCGTGTCACAAATGTCTCCCCTACTCTAAGGCAGGGACTGCGTCTTTTATAGACGCACTCCTAGTGTCTAGATGATGTCGTGGTAGGAGGAAAACAACACTGATTAAGTGGATAAACTTTGTGGATTATGGAGCTGGATCTAAGAAACCTGATGGCAAAATCCTATCTAATTTGAATAAAAGTGTGGTTTTTCCATTCATCAAAGCCTCAAGAGTTGTACACCTAGAATAATAGATCATTTATTACTTATTATTATTATTTATTACTCTTCTTTTGAGAGTCTTCATAATTTTCTTGACCTACAGTTTTCTCTGGCACCACTTCCTAACACCCAGAGGACACGGCAGTATGAGGCTCCACACACAGGAGCTGTCTTCGACGTTTGCACCCCCTATATTATGTGATGGGCGAGGTTCCCTTACAGGGCACAAACCCTTGGATGCCTCACACATCTTCCTGCAGCAGGAGCCACAGCATAGAAAAAGTAGGTTGTGGGCTAGGCACGATTCCTGGGGGCTAGTCTACAGGTCCACACCTTTCCCTCCCGCTGGTTGAGATGCATCCATCTGTAACACCACCATGTTTGAAAACAGCATCCCAAGACCACAGCTCTGCCTTTCCATCTGCAGTGGGCTTCCTGCTTCTAGAGACTGGTATTTTTGAAGTCAGACTCAGTGAGAGAACTGTGTGCACACAGGTGAGTGAAGGAGGGCTACAGGCTTCTGTCTCTCACACTCTGTCTTCGCCACTTCTTGTCACTGACTCTGGCTCATGTTTGGTTACCAAGGGCCACAGGGACTCTTTTTAAAGGGTTGGGAAGAAAGGCAGTCTTAGATATGAGGGCAAGGATCTTCACCCCACACTCACCTCCTTTGAGAAAAATGCAACTCAGTGGAACCAAGCAGCTTTACAAAGAGACACGCAACATCAGTGTCATTATGCAAAACAGCACACTCGGTTGAAGCCCAAGCCAGGACCATGATGAAGCTTCAGTACAGAGGAGCGTCACCCCGACATAGAAAGCCTCAGCGGCGATGTTATGCAGTAACAAGTGTTGTGTATTTTGAGATGGAGGAAATCATGAGTTTTAGCTAATGGAATGAATCCTGCCAGAGAATAAAGTCAAAAGATAGATTCGATTTAGCGGGTCAAAAGAAATGACTTTATAAGTCTAGTTCCCTGGTTTATAGAGAAGCTTGTTGCTATGTGATGAGACAGAGGAGAGTAACAAAGCAGTGTTTGAAGATGTAACCTATGCAGATTGCACCCAAAGGCCTCTGAAGGATGAGATGGGCTGGCCTGGTGAGGTCTTCTAATTATGATGTCTATAAAGAGTTATTCATTGATGAGCTCTGAGTAACCCTTAGGACAGAGCTGACCACTAGTTACCCTTCCTGGGAAACCCATTCTGAACAGAAGTCTCAGACTTCTGTATTTCTTCTTGATAGAACCCCAATAGTTTGTTTCATATATACAGATCTGGTCCCTATAGAGATGTCTATTCTGCTTTTGCTGAATGCTTAGAGCACTGGAAAATATTCATTTTCATGAAGATTTAGCTATAACCTCCACACTGACTCTGATAACTTAGTTTTACTCCATATTAGGTCTTTCTCAGTCCTAGGGGGCAATCTATCTCCTGCCACAAATTTTAAAAGAGAACTTTTGGGACCTTAGTAGTCAGCAGTCTTGGCTCTCTGATGCCAAGAGCTAGTGGGGTATGAGATGTAGTATAATAATTTTGGGGATGGAGATTTCTCCTGGGCATCCTTCTGCATGGTCCTTGGAGAAGCCTTGCCCTATTGTTCTGGTATCTCAACACTTGTATTTTCTGAGACACAAAGAATAATATAGAATGTTAAATTCTTATTTTATCTCTTAATTTCAACTTCTTATACAATTTCTAGACTTTATAATCCTTCTTAATTCTGGCAATGACACACTTATTCCCCTATTGGGGGGTGTGCAAGGTGAAGAGAACAAGAATGGGCTCTGGAGTTGAAAGAAACTGATATTAACAACAGGCTTTGCCACTTTATAAGGGGGTTGATCTTAGAAAAACAACTTCACGTCTCTGGTCCTCAATGTCTTTTCTTTCTTTTGCAAAGTTATGGTAAGAATATCCACCTTACAGGATGGTAGGAAGGATTAAACAATATTGTTGATAAGCCCCCTAACACATATGTTAAGTGCTCAGTAAAGAATTTTAGAATCAAGGAAGTAGGGCAGGAAAAACCACCATACTGACTCTGATAACTCAATGTCCATTGAGTTTCACAGCCTTGGAATGTAAAAAGATTATTGTTCATTTTTGCTTGTTTCTGGCTTATTGAGCTTATCTTTCCTGGTCCAGATCAGGCAAGGTTCAAGGTCACCCTTGTACTGATGATCTTTGCAGACAACTTATTTAAAACATCCATGGCTACCTAAGTTTGGGTTGCTTCCTGATGGACAGGAACTATGTCAGGCTTAACTAGTTGTATGACAGGGGCATGGCATAGTGCCTGGCACATGGGATGTGCCACGAGATGAATGTTGAATGAATGGACTTACCAAAGTCTTATTGCTCCTCAAAGTGAGTTTGAAAGGCAGAGAGAAGAAAGAAGAAATGTGAAGTTTTTGATAACCAAAACCCATAACATCTATCAGCCCGAAACCAGGCTCTTCCCTGGATAGAGAAGGCTGATTTAGTCTTAACCCAGGTGGGCACCATTGTTCTCATAGGGTTTATCCTATGACCAACAGGAACAGTCATGCCTTCAGTGTGGGCACATCAGCTCTAGTCAAGGTATGAACATCTGATGGCTAAAAGGATTTTGTTCTTTGAAAAATAATAAAAGTTTCTTACTTCCCATCAACAGACAACCTGATATCAAAGAGCCAGGAGGCACCTCAAATTCATCAACATTCCTTTAATGAGGTGAGGAACTCTTAATGGTAAACCAACAGCTGAGTAACAGGATGACAGTACAACAGTAGGTAGAAAATCAAGGCGCTGAGGTCAAAGCATTGAGCCAACACCCACCTGGGATGGGGTATAAAAGGCCTAGCAGGGAAAGGGGTTGTCACACTCAGTGGCTCGGCCTTCACAGCTGCTCTGAAGCTCCTGTGCTACCTCAGCCCACACCATGACCTCCTGCTACATCAGCTCATCCCGCTGTCTGGGCAGCACTCAGATGCCCGAAGCTGCAAATGTCTGCGGTTCCTGCATTGACGTTGGGGGCCAGCCTGGGGCAGAGGCCAAGGCTGCCTCCCTGTGCCTGTCTGCCACCCTGGCACATGCCAACCGGGTGCGTGTGGGGACAACTCCTCTGGGCCGACCCAGCCTCTGTGTACCCTACAGCTGCCAAACCGCTTGCCCCTTGCCAGGGACCCGCGACATTCCCGGTAACATCGGAGTGTGTGGGAACTATGGGGAAGGCGCCCCGAACGGGCACGAGAAGGTGACCATGCAGTTCCTGAACGACCGCCTGGCCAACTACCTGGAGAAGGTGCGTCAGCTGGAGCGGGAGAATGCGGAGCTGGAGACCAAGATCCGAGAGTCGAGCAAATGCCACGAGTCCAGCGTGTGTCCAGACTACCAGTCATACTTCCGGACCATTGAGGAGCTCCAGCAGAAGGTGAGGTCTGAAGTAGCCTGGGGTACGCTGGGTCTGAGGAAGGTGGAAGGGCATGGCACTCAAAGGGCCATTGAAGACTCAAGGGTGTTTGTGCTCTTGGGTTCTCTTGAGCATGAGCGTAGATGTCACCCATAGAGCTGGAGCCCAGAGTATGATGTTTTGTGCATGAACTGTCTTCCTGGTTTTCCACAGATCCTGTGCAGCAAGGCTGAGAATACCAGGCTCATTATTCAAGTTGACAATGCCAAGCTGGCTGCCGATGACTTTAGAATCAAGTAAGTAGGGCTGGAAGAGGTCTCAGAGTGACTCCTTCCTCTACCCTAAGTCACAATGGCCAACTACTTAATTGACTGAATTACTGTCCTGTTTCTTCTTTCCTAAATTCTCCAAATAAAAATTTTTATTACAAACAAAACTAATAGAAAGTGGCTGAGGAAAAAAAAATACATCAAATTCAGTATGTATGGTGTAGCCTAGAGTTATGCCTCCTTCATTTACTTCTCTAAAATGGAAGGTAAGGCTGCTTGAGCTCACTCATCAGGAGCAGAATAAGGTGATTTCAAGAATAAACTGAGCAAGGACAGTCACTGAATTTCACATGTAAGTTAGAGGAACCATTTACAGATAGGTCAGGGTCCAAATTTATCTATGGGGACCTCAAATACCAGGCATTTCTACCAGACAAAGGTCAGAGATAGACAAGTAGCCCAACACAAGGAATAAGGGAGCAAATCATTGACCAGGTACCTGGATGTTGCTTAACCTAGTGGTGTGAGTCCTGTACTGGATCCTGAAATACATGATCTCATGCAAGCTAATTCATCTTTTGGAACAAAAGTTTCTTCAATGCTCAATGGTAAAAATGATACCTACTATGAATACCTTGCTAGACCATGAGCTGATTGAGTAGAGGGGTTGAGTCTAATTAATCTCTGAAGCCAGTGCTGAGCACAGTGAGCAAATGAGGATCCTAATTGGTGAAGGAAATGGAAACTGGGGGCAGCTGAAAGGGGCTGTCCTTGTCATCCTGCTGACCTTTCATCTCCTGTCCTGGAAGGCACGAGAGTGAGCTGTCCCTACGCCAGGTGGTGGAGGCGGACATGTGTGGGATGCACAAGCTCCTGGATGACCTGAGCCTGGCCAAGGCCGACCTGGAGGCCCAGCAGGAGTCCCTGAAGGAGGAGATGCTCTGCCTCAAGAGCAACCACGAGCAGGTCTGGGCTTGGGGCTGCAGACCCATGGGAGAGGGCACTGAGCAGAGAAGGGAGCACCGCCCACCCTGTGGCTGTAGGATTAGAAGCCAGGCTCAGCTGGCATCAGGATGAGGGGTTGATCTGGGTGTGGGAGTCAGGCTGACTCTGTAGGACGTAGCAGAGGTAGCGGTGGGGGTGGGGGGGGGTGGTTCCTTGTCTCTAAAGGTTTGCCTTGTGAATTTAGGAAGGCGACCCACTGGGCTCTTCCCAGTGGATCCTGGACAAGATCTTTCACATCGTGCACAAGTGGGCTCACCCCTCGTGCTGCTCATCAGAGAAGGGGTTCAGGTGCCATCTGCTCTGTCCAAAGCCCTTTCCTCACTCAGAGTGTTGGTCCTTCTGTGCCCACAGGAAGTCCACATCCTGAGGGGCCAGCTAGGGGACAAGCTCCAGATTAAGCTGGACGCGGAGCCCACCGTGGACCTGAGCAGGGTGCTGGACGAGATGCGGTGTCACTACGAGGCCATGATGCAGACCGGCCACAACGACGTGGAGCAGTGGTTCCAAGATCAGGTAAGGGTGCCGCCTTGGAGCAGGGAGGGTCCCCCGGCTTCCACCTGGGCAGGGGGGTGATGTGATATCTCTGTGCACTTGTGCTTCAGTGCGAGAGCATCAGCAAGCAGGACATGTCCTGCTCCGAGGAGCTGCAGTGCTGCCAGTCGGAGATCCTGGAGTTGAGGCGCACGGTGAACGCCCTGGAGGTGGAGCTTCAGGCCCAGCACAGCCTGGTACGGTCCTCTGCCCTCACCGTGCTGCTGGGGCCACGGGCCATGGCCTGGCAGCAGCATGTCTTAGAAGTCCCACTCATCAGTCCCACTAACAATCAGAACTCAGGGGCTGGGTCCCTCTCTCCCTGGGGGAGATGCCTCGTCATCAAGGTTGGTTTGATCCCCAAAACCGGTTCCTTTAAAAAGCCAACTCCACTTCCTTTACAATAAAGGGTGGCGGTTCAGGCCCTCGTTCCACAAGACGTCACTGGGTGTCTACTTGGTCAGGTACTGGGAATACTGGGATGAACACTTCCTCCAGGTAGAATTTTGTGAAAAGTCGTGGTGATATGGGCAGCGATTTCTCCAGAGTTCTGGGCATGTCCTATGACATGGTGAGGTTGGCCATGATTCCTACTGCTGAATTTTGGGACACCTCGGTCTCTTACCCGGTTATTTGCCACTACAGAAGGACTGTCTGCAGAACTCCCTGTGTGAGTCTGATGCACGCTTTGGCACCGAGCTGGCCCAGATGCAGATCCTGATCCGTGATGTGGAGGAGCAGCTGTCTGAGATCCGGGCTGACCTGGAGCGGCAGAACCAGGAGTACCAGGTGCTGCTGGACGTCAAGGCCCGGCTGGAGAGCGAGATTGCCACATACCGGAAACTTCTGGAGAGTGAGGATTGCAAGTATGTGTGATCTAGGCACTCTTGGCCAATCATTTGCCCAATTCTTATGAGTTCCTTACGGTAACAGTAGTGTTGTCTACAAACCAGAAGGCAGTCTATGCTCCTGTTGAGTGACCCATTGCCCCTCACACTCTGCCTCATTGACAGAATATGAAGGGAGTGACCATCCATTAGGATCCATTGCCAGGTCTCCAGTGGGGCTTCTTGGCTAGCCATTCACTGGTGAGAGTAGACACATGGCTGTATCTTGAACAGGCAATTTGAGTATAGATCCCAGCAGGTTTGTTGAACTCACGTTTGCTCTCTTTTTAATCTTTGTTTGTATTTTTTATCTTGTAGGCTAGAACCCGGTTCTCGTCTAGAAAACCTTAATTCTGGATGACATTGTAGATAGAGATCCCTCAGTCTAGCACTAGGGGTGCACAATAGGGGGTCAATGGCTAGGGCATCTGTTGGGTCCCCGTCTTGTAGTTTTAAAGAGGGGGACTCCTTCCTTGTGCTCTATCACACATCATTCATTTCCCATCCCTCACTTCATTCACCTTTTCTCTCTCTCCACAGACTCCCTTGCAATCCATGCTCCACCTCTGCTGCCTGTGTGACTCCCCCCTGTGCGCCTCGTCCAAGCTGTGCCCCCCGCACCACTTGCGGGCCTGGGTCGACCTGTGGAGTCAGCTCTGGGAGCCGATTCTGAGTGCCCGTGTACCAGCAAGGGTGGTTAGAGCAAGGGGATGCCTAAAGAGAAATGCTTGTTATACATCCAGAAAATATGGCTTCTAACTATTGCTGACTTTCTGCATGCAGAGCCTGTCCAAAGGCCACAAGATATCAGGAGAAGTGGAATCTTGGTCAGGAGGCTTCTTTCCCAGCTGCAGATTTTCCCAGATTAGCTCCATGCTCTCAGTGGCCGGATCCCGGCCACCACTGGTGGGACTATCTACATTGGAGAGACTCAGGCATTGGATCAGATTGAAGAAGTATCATGGGGCGAGGATGGGGCAGGACCTGAAACTGCATTTGCATTTCAAGCACCAACTTTAGCTTGAAAAATTTCCAGTTTGTGGCCAGGAAAGTGAGAAACAAACTTCACTGCTTGGGCTCCCCATCCCCCCCGATGTACTGATTCTGTTTCTAACATCTGCAGCCCCAGATAATGGCCCCAGTGAGGGGGGCAATGAAACTAGATATGACATATGTGAACAATTCCTCATCCACTTCCTTCCTCCTGTCCTTCTGCCGCCCCGCCTTGGAAGTGGCTTCATTTCCTCTCTAGTAAGGTGGGAGTTCCCTGTATCAGATCTGAGCTCTCTTCACTCAGAGTTCCTTTCTTTGACAAAGGACCAGGCTGGCCTCTTGCTATGTAAAGAGAACTTTCAGATTAAGAAATCTCTCTTCTCTAGAAATCTGGACTCTCATAACTATTGTCTGGCTATACTTCTCTCTTCATCTAATTTTACAGTAAAATTTGGACAATGACTTTATTTTTTTCTAGTAGTTTCTCCTGGAATATTAAACCATTGCTAAGCCTGATGATTTAGGGTGATGGAAAATATATTATTACAATATTTTCAAAGTTTTTATTCTTATTTACCTTCTCTGCTCCCACCTCGTGTCTTCCCACCCTCCCCCTTCCTGACCACAATGCCACCGCATTGGCCAGTATGTTCCATTGGACATCCCTGAGACTGGACCCTGTTCTTCCTCCTTCCTGGAATGCTTCCCCTCTCTTTCTTGTTATTCAGGCCTCGGCAGAAATGTTACTGCTTCTGAGAGCTCTTGCTTGGCCATCAGTCCACATACTCAACAGCCTCGTCACTCTCTGTCTTGCTTATTGTCATCATCAACAGCTAAAATTGCCAGCTCTTGCATTGTTTCCTCACTGAAATGCTTACTGGAGATTAGCATTCATGCACTGCTGCTTCCCCGGAGCCTAGCTCACTGCTTGGTACAGAGTAGATGCTTAATAAACATCTGTTGAAAGAATGAATGTGTCTTCCTGACTTTATCTCTGACTTGTTACGGGGCTTGAGAATCATCACTTAACTCAGCGTTTTTCCCTGCCATACAGTGAGGGTTATGTCATCTTTCCCACTCACATCCTAGAATTGTTATGGATTCTAGGATTAAGTGAGATGATAGAAATTTAAAAAGTCTGAAAAGGAGAAAGCACCATATTGACCTCATGCAGAGCCAGTGTCATATAATTAGGAGTGTGGGTACTGAGCCAGACTGCTCACAATTCACCTGTGGCCTCAGGCTGTTTCCTCTGGGCAGCTAGAATTAGTTTCCTTTAGCAGCTATAGGCGATCAGAAATGAAATTGTGTACTTAATAACTTGTTTTCCAGAGCAAATTTGATTTGAGTATCTGCATTAGTTCAAAGAATGAGAAAATTTTGCTTCGGGGGTAGGAGGCAGAGCCTTCTTAGCAACTCCCTTATATTGAATCCATCCAAGAAGACAGGGCCCAGTTGTATGGGTGCTCTCGTTTCCTTTTTCCCCCTTTGGGTCCACCAGTGGTGACGTGATGTGCAAATGTACCTTACTGCCCTGGGCACTCAGTAATTCTAAGAGCCACTGTGATTCTTGTAGAACTTCATTTTGGAGGCTACGTTTTGGGAGGAGTGCAGATTATGCCTATTTGCAGTCCTGATTTCTGAATGTGGTTGATAGCTGCTTGAAAAAAATAGCTCCTGTTAGCCTCCCTTCTCAGATCTTGTGCCATCATATGAGAAAGGGCAATATGGGGAAATGAAATCACTTTACCCACCCATGTCAGAGTAACACTGGGATGGCTCAAGGCAGCTTCATCTTCATGGGGACAAAATGCTTCTTGGCATTTAGGAGCTACAACTTCCAGTGTTGAATGTGGTCTTGGTGGTGAGGGGTGACTTTCAGGAAGAACTTCTCATGATAACAAGGCACCATCTTGCCTGATGTTGATTGACTGGCTTGGGTTGGGGGCAGGAACAGGAGTCTTTCCAGAAACTGGCTTGGTTTTTGTCCATGATTTGAGCTAGAAAGCTTCGTCTGCAACCTTGGCTTTTTCTGAGAAGCAAAATGAATGAGATGGGGCCTGTTGTGTTGGGGCCCACCTTTGGAGCACTGCCTTTTAGAAAGACCCAGGCTCCTGCTTCTGGTCAACTTTAAGTCCCCTGACTCTGTGTCTGGTGCATTTCTTTGCTTCTTGTGAACAGCAACATCTACGTCAAACACAGAACCTGCTTTGCTCTCTTCCTCTTTGATGGTTAAACATTTGAATAGAACTGCACAATTTTTAAATTGAGGTTTAAAAAAATTTTTTTTAAATGTTTATTTTTGAGAGAGAGAGAGAGAGCACGAGCAGAAGGGCAGAGAGAGAGGGAGACACCGAATCCAAAGCAGGTTCCAGGCTCTGAGCTGTCAGCACAGAGCCCGACTTGGGGCTCAAACTCACGAACCGTGAGATTATGACCTGAGCCAAGGTTGGATGCTTAACCGACTGATCCACCCAGGTGCCCCCAAATGGAATTTTATATAGTGGTAGCTTCCTCCTGCCTGATGTTAAGTGCTGCCGCTTCTTCCTGAGAAGCTAATACCACTCTCTAGCATTCTTACATGGTAGGCATTGTAACTGCTTTTAAAATATGAAGTAGTAAAGCTCACAGAGGTTAAATAGCTTGTCTAAAGATATGATTTGGCAAGTGGCTGAGCCAGGACTCAGACCTAGATTGCTTGGCTACAAAGCAACTCTCATTATATCACTTACGTATTTATCCTCTGTTCCTTTGAGTGATTGAGCTGCATTTTAAAGAGAGACCCTTCTTCCTCAAAAAACTAAAAATAGAATTATCATGTGATTCAGTAATTCCACTACTGGGTATTCACCCAAAGAAAATGAAAACACTGATTTGAAAAGATATATGTACCCCTAAGTTTATCACAACATTATTTACCATAGCCAAGACATGGAAGCAGGCTAAATGTCCATCAATAGATGAATGGATGGAGATATTCCATATATAATGGAATATTGTTCAGTCATAAAAAGATTGAAATCTTTTTATTGCCATTTGCAACAACATGGATGGACCTAAAGGGTATAATGCTAAGTGAACTAAATCAGTCAGAGAAAGACAAATACTGTATGACTTCATTCATATGTGGAATTTAAGAAACAAAACAGATGAACAAAGAAAAAAAAAAGACAAAAAATCAGACCCTTAAATACAGAGAATAAACCAGTGGTTGCCAGAAGGGAGATAGATGGGAGGGGGAGGGGTGGTGAAATAGAGGCGATTAAGAGTACACTTATCATGATGAGCACTGAGTACTCTAAGAATTGTTAGATCACTATATTGTACACCTGAAACTAATATTACACCGTATGTTAACTATACTTGAATAAAAATACAAAATAGGAAGACCCTGCAATGTGAGACTTGGATGTCCCTATTTTTCACACTCAGGGTCACTGACAGTGTAATTTGGAAAGGGTCGCTGAAATCATGTCATTTGCTTGATCAATTTAGTACAAGCCTTACCGGACAGTGTATTGTCAGTTCCTGAACCAGCTAGTCTGCCCCCAGCTCACTGCTAACTCCTCCTGAATGCCTTGTCTGTGTTGAACATTTCATGGGTCAATGTCAGTATCTGAGAAGGGACAGAAGATGACTTTCGAGGGGAGAGTACATCATTAGCAGAGAAGGACTAATACCAGTACAACCAAAGCGACTGATGCTGTCATTAAATAATTCTATTCTTTTCCCAAAAGGACATGAGTTAAACACATAATTCAGTGTGATCTACTTTTGAATGCTCTGTAGGACTTTTCGTAGAAATACATTCCTAGATGAAAACATGTCAACCTGATTTTGATTTGATTTAGGACTACAGGGTTTAGAAGTCAAGGATTTTCTATCATTGGAACAACAAGCTATTGTTTGGTTTCATATCACGTTTGTTCGTTCATTCATTCATTCATTCATTCATTCAACACACACTTGCTGAGCATCACCATGCACTAGGCACTGTGGAGGGTAAAACTGGGTATGATTTGCTCCATAGCTGAGCTCATTTGGTTCTTTCTTTCATGTTTACATTGACTGGGTATTTTGTGTGAGTCAGATGCCATGTTGGAAATTACAGAGATGAACAAGATAGTCAAGCAACTGAGCCACCCAGGTGCCCCCAGAGATGAACAAGACAAAAGTAAGTCAAAATCCTTGCTTACAAGGGTCTTCTTCATAAGCCAACAACAAAGCACACTACCAGGACGTAAACTGAGGATTCAGTATGAGTGGAAGCTTTCACTTGAAGGCAGTTCTTGAGCTGAAAAATATGAACTCCCAGGGATGGACTTGACCTTCAGAATGTTTCAGAATTAGGGTATTTAATAATGGATTGTCAATGTGCAAAATAAAGCAGAGTTGTCAATATTTCCCTATTTTTATTGCATAAAATCTGTGAAGTGGGCCAAGTAAGTAATTCTATAATGACTTACTCAGAATTTCATATTTTCCCGACTTCCTAAATCATCTACTCTACAAGTTTCTACAATTGCATTTTCCTCCTTTTCATTCAGCACACCTTTGTCCCAGGACTGTCTCCAGCCAGATCAGGGAGAGATTTATTAGCATCACATCCACAAGATGTGGTCCCCTGAGAAGCTCAGAGGAATGGACTCCTACATTGAGGGGAAATCCACAAATTTTGGGGGGCACAGAACAAAAGAGATGGCTCCTAATCCAGTGCCTCAGGGACCTCATCAGCCAGAATCAAAGATGAGGCTGTGGGGCTGTGGAGAGCTGAACTCTGGGACAGGGCACATCTGAACCCAACTGGTTCAGCACAAAAGACATAGACCCCTGAAAGGGGAAATGGAGCCCAAGTGTGTCCAAACTCTCACAAAATACCAAGCATTTTTATTTTTGTTTGTAGAAGGTCTTCTTTAAAAAAGCCTAGCTTACAGAAATTATACACATAGAACACACATCTTGCAAAAACTTGAAACAGAAGTGAAGGCTACACTAAGCCAATAGTCCTCCTCCACAAATTAGTTTCCATATGTATACAAGGGAAGGGGGGGTATTGTGAGGTTCTAACAGACGATTCTCACTGTATTTCTCACTGTACACCAGGGCCCTTCTAGTAGCTATAGCCCAAGCAGCACTCAGTGATTTGGGAGAGGGATGGCAGAGTAGAAGGCAGGGAAGAGGGTTTTGAGTCTCACAAGTCCAAGCCCTGAAATGACAAGAGAATGGACTTGGATGAGATGAGTAAGGGGAAATGTTCTGCCCTCTGGTTAGAGGAAGGCACGCTGGGATCAGGGAATGAAAAGGAGGGGAAGGGAAGAGAATTTAGATGCTGGTGGGTCCTGCTTGCCCTACCCCTTCTCCTGGGCTGGGATACAGAGTCAAGGGCAGGAGGATAATAGGTTCAGGATGTAGGAGCAGAGGGCATATGTCCTCCCTTTCCCAGGTAGAATGTGGAGAGGCACCAAGACCCCAGGGGAGTCTGGACAGAAGGTCCTGAGAAAAAAATCATAGACTATCCTGAGACCTGGGGTGGTACCGAATCTGAAAGATGACCCTGTGCATCAGAGAGTAGCATGAACAGAGCAAAAGGAAATCTGACAGCTCAAGAGCCACATGGGTGAGAATGAGGACACCTTGGCCACACTGGGAGCTCTGGCAGCCAAGAACTGGGCAGGAGGACCCACGTGGGTCTCTGTGGCCGTGTGGATGGATGCAAATGCCAAGGGCTGAGCCCTGCCCACCTCCTGTCTCCCAACATCCTGGAGGAAAGGCCTTTGGCACTTGGGGTGACCTCTTGGAAAGGGGTCCTCAAGATGACCGAGATTAAGGTTCTGCTACCTGGTGTAGTGTGGGATGAAGATTAAAAGTACAATTTGGTTTAAGTATAAGAAAATAAAGGTATATATTTTTCACACCTGACTTTATGGTCTGAGATTCATTTTTGCTATAAATGTAATCTCACATATGTCCTTCTTTGGGTAAATATAAAAAGTAGCATACTGGGTATCTTGTTGTGCATTTTGCCTTTTCTTCACTGAAAATTCCATTGTAGTTGTCATTTCTATGGTAGTATATATCTATGTCTATGTCTATATCTATGTCTGTCTATGTCTATGTCTATATCTATGACTACGTCTAGATCTAGAGCTGTGTCTATATCTACCTTAGTATCTGTGATGGCTACCAGCTTTTCACTATATTCATGCACTGCAATTCACTTAACCAGGCTTCTTTTGGTAGGCGTTTCATTTTCTCTTCGGTCTGCTATGACCCCCCAGATATTGCCATAAATACTCTTATTATCCTTGTACGCGTGTAAGTGCGTCTGTGGGATAAATTCCTGGAAGTGGAATTATCGGGTCACGGGGTAGGTGCAATTGTCATTTGCATAGATATTGCTAAACTGCCTTGAAGAGGCTGCATGTTTCACCCCCCACCCCAACAGTGTTTGACGATGCCTGTTTTCTTACATCTTGCCAACATTGTGCCAGTAGCCTTTTTGATCTTTGTTAATTTAACCTAAATAGGTACAAAATGGTAATTTAATAGGCATTTTTGAATTGTAAATGATGTGAGCATCTAGACCCGTGATTAAAAGCCACTTGAAAAAAAACAGCCAACACTTATTTAGTGTTTACGGTGCCACGTGCTGGCCATTATTTTCAATGATTTACAGAGATCAAATTCTTTAATGGTTAAAACAAATCTGTGGGCTAGGTGCTATTACTGCCTCCGTTTTGCGTGTGCAGAAACCACAGCACAGTGAGGTCAAGCCATCAGGCCAAGTTTTCACAGCTAGTAAATGGTGGAACCAGAATCTGAATCCAGGCAGGCTGACCCCAGGGTTCTTGGCCTTGACCATACTACTATGCTGCATTAAAGGGCTTTGTCATGGGCCCAGGTAGGACATAAATAAGGGCAAATGTGCTGCCCTAGAATGTGGATAAAGGAAGTCTGCCATCAGCGCAGGAGGGAGAGGAGAAGGACAATTATTTTGTCAGCTAGTCTCTAATGACCTGGAGACCTGGGACAGAAATAAAGCCGACTGATAATAATAAACACATTTAAAGTCAGACTAAAGATTCCCAAATAATCATATTATTAAATGCCACTTAATAGAGAAGACCTCAGCAGTGTTGCCTCTATTTCAAAGTCTCTAGAGCTGGACATTTGAGATCACAAAGCTCCCTGAGGGTGTTCTTCCTGGAAGCCCCGTCTCCTGGCCCAGAGTGTCTGAGGGTGTCGCAGGCACAGCTGTGCCAGGATGGACCACCTGTTGTGGTTTGCCAACTTCTTCCGGGTGAACACAGTGCACACTGTGTGGGGACAGCACCTGCTTCCTTAGACAACTTCAGAGTCACCCTTTTGCAACAGATAAGGTAGCGTAGATCAGACCCTAACCCCGTGGGCTGCTCCCAGTTGACTGCTTTCTCCTTCAATCTGAGTTGCCTCAGTAGGTCCCATCACCATGGCATTGAATGGTGCTGTTCCAGACCCAGTGTCCTACCCCCCACCTTGAAGACGGACTCAACTCCAAAACTTTTACTCCTAAAGAGAGATGAGGTGGCCTCTGTGAATGAAGGAGGGGCTGCAGGACCTCCTCCCTCTTCACCCCTCAGTGCCGGGACCTCCCTTCATGCAGTCTGGCTCTCACGTTGTTCTTTGGGGCCAGTGACTCTTTATGGGGAGCGAAGGAGGCGGTCTGGGGTGTCAAGAATGGGCTCCTCCTCAGTGACACAGCGGAGTGCATCTCAAACACCTGCCTCATGCTTTCCACTTACTGCCAGTTCTTTGATAGGGAAGAAATTGGCAGAACCCACTTCTCTACAGAGTCACAGGCGGGCATCAGTGTCATTATGCAAAACACCTTGCTGAGCCCAAGCCAGGGCTTTACAGAGAGGTGTCAGGGCATCAAAACTTCAGCTGTGGAGCCTAAGAAGTAACAAACCGCGGGTGTTCTGAGATGGGAGGAACCATAATTTTAGTTGATGGAACAAATCCTGCCAGGGGGTAGGGTCAAAACATGGAGCCTGTTTAGCAAATCAAAGGAAACAGTTTTAATGGTCCAATTCTCTGGATTATAGTGATGCACTGTGATGAGGCAAGAAGGAACTAAAGGGGTGTTTGAAGATGGAATATATGCAGATTGCACCCAGAGGCCTCTGAAGGATGGGATGGTTTGGCCTCGTGAGGTCTCCTAATTTATGGTGTTTGTAAGGGGATTATTCATTGGTGACCTCAGGGCAAATGGCACTGACCCTAGAGTGGGTTTTCTTTTTGGGAAGAATTCCAGATCCCTTTATTTCTTTTTGAGAGAATTCTAAGAGTCCAGGTTTCACCAATACTCAACATCCTCCCATTTGGTTTTCTCGGGGCTGCTTGTTCTTGAATTTTGCTTAGAGAAGAGACCTACTTATACTTTTCTGGGGTTTTCCTCCATTAGATCTCCCTCAGTCCTTTGGTCCCAACACTCTGCAGGGGCACCTCCTGAGCCGGTTGCCTTGGTCCCTTGGCTCTAACGAAAATCTCTGGGATTTGAGGTCTACTTTAGACTCTTGATTTTTGAGTATAATTTTTCTATGTGCATTTTGTTGTTCTCCCTGCTCTATGTCTAAATATCTTCCTTTGCTGGAACACAAGGACCCTCGGATATTTTATTTCTTTTCACGTCAGCTTCTTGCCCAACTACTAAGCCTTCTGCGTCCCCCTGAGCAACAACACAGGCAGTACACAGGTTGTTCTAACTGGGAGTCATGGTGGGTTGGAAAGAGAATGAATGGGCTTTGCAGACATGAGACCAAATCGAGCCCTTGCCAATTTATTTCTCTGTGAATCAGAAGATGGACTTTAGTTACCTCATCTGCACACTGAAGCCACCAAGAGCTACATCACAGGTAGTAAGGATTCAATAGGAAAGAACACCTAATAATAATAGCAATATATACCTACGTCCCCATAAATTTTGGTTCTTAAACTTTTTTTTTTTAACATTTATTTATTTTTGAGACAGGGAGAGACAGAGCATGAACAGGGGAGGGTCAGAGAGAGGGAGACACAGAATCTGAAGCAGGCTCCAGGCTCTGAGCTGTCAGCACAGAGCCTGACGTGGGGCTAGAACTCATGGACCACGAGATCATGACCTGAGCCGAAGTCGGCTGCTTAACTGACTGAGCCACCCAGACGCCCTGGTTCTTAAACTTTTGAGATACCCCTTGAGCTCTGGGCCCAGTTCCCTTTTCTGGATCAAATAAAGTTTTTATTTTATTTTATTTTTTATTTTTTATTTTTATCAGTAGCTTCTCTCTAGATACATCCTTGATCAGGACCATGGATCCTCTGTCTTTCACTAACCCCCATTGATCTATGGTTCTCATTCAAGTTAAAGATATCCTGAGATTTCTGGGGAACTGTTTTTTCCTGAGGAAAAGAGACCCCTGCATGTTCAAGAATTGGCACACTGCCTGAGTTCAAGGGAATGTTCAGGAAACATGCTCAACAAGTGAATGACTGAAAGCTGATTCTGACTAGTCAACCAAAACTTAGCCAGCACTAATGTTTCGGGATGCATTGATGCTTTAAAGCTTCTCAAGAGGAGTATGTAGTGTAAAGGACAGAAGAGAGAAGAAAGGGGACTTTACAATAATCAATATCTGTAGACTTCCCAGTTTTATAAAGTGGTGTTTTCTCTTCAGAGGAAACGCTGGGTGAGTCTAAATGCTGGTGATGGATTCACTGTCCCTCCTGCCATACAGATCACTGACTGAAAGATTCAATCCTTGAGTGTGGCTATATCCACAGACAGACTGGCTCAGTCCAGCAAGAGGGCATCTGGAAGTTGAATTAACTGCTGGTGATTGTTGAGTAGAAATATACATCTTTGATCTTTCATCAACCGACAACCTGATATCAAACAGCAAGGGGCATGTCAAATTCATCAACATTCCTTTAATGAGGCGAGGAACTCTTAATGGTAAACCAACAGCTGAGTAACAGGATGACAGTACAACAGTAGGTAGAAAATCAAGGCGCTGAGGTCAAAGCATTGAGCCAACACCCACCTGGGATGGGGTATAAAAGGCCTAGCAGGGAAAGGGGTTGTCACACTCAGTGGCTCGGCCTTCACAGCTGCTCTGAAGCTCCTGTGCTACCTCAGCCCACACCATGACCTCCTGCTACATCAGCTCATCCCGCTGTCTGGGCAGCACTCAGATGCCCGAAGCTGCAAATGTCTGCGGTTCCTGCATTGACGTTGGGGGCCAGCCTGGGGCAGAGGCCAAGGCTGCCTCCCTGTGCCTGTCTGCCACCCTGGCACATGCCAACAAGATGCCTGTGGGGACAACTCCTCTGGGCCGACCCAGCCTCTGTGTACCCTACAGCTGCCAAACCGCTTGCCCCTTGCCAGGGACCCGCGACATTCCCGGCAACATCGGAGTGTGTGAGAACTATGGGGAAGGCGCCCCGAACGGGCACGAGAAGGTGACCATGCAGTTCCTGAACGACCGCCTGGCCAACTACCTGGAGAAGGTGCGTCGGCTGGAGCGGGAGAACGCGGAGCTGGAGACCAAGATCCGAGAGTCGAGCAAATGCCACGAGTCCAGCGTGTGTCCAGACTACCAGTCGTACTTCCGGACCATTGAGGAGCTCCAGCAGAAGGTGAGGTCTGAAGTAGCCTGGGGTACGCTGGGTCTGAGGAAGGTGGAAGGGCATGGCAGTCAAAGGGCCATTGAAGACTCAAGGGTCTTTGTGTTTTTGGGTTCTCTTGAGCATGAGCATAGATGTCACCCATAGAGCTGGAGCCCAGAGTATGATGTTTTGTGCATGAACTGTCTTCCTGGTTTTCCACAGATCCTGTGCAGCAAGGCTGAGAATACCAGGCTGGTAACTCAAATTGACAATGCTAAGCTGGCTGCCGATGACTTTAGAATCAAGTAAGTAGGGCTGGAAGAAGGCTCAGAGTGACTCCTCTTCTGTTTTATTTCTAGGTGCCCATCATGGTACTGGCCCAAAGTAGATGTTAAAAAGTGGTTACTGACTAGAACCTAGAAATGGTTGAAAGTGAACAAAAGCATTGAAACAAAATGAGGAAGAATCATCTAGATGGGTCAGGTCCTATGTCATTTTCTCCCCATCTAGAAGATAAGAAGGTTTTGTGTTATAGCCAGAAACAAAATCAAATCATTGCAAGAATAATCTTTCAGTTCATTGGTCATTGACAGATTCACTGACTCTTCACTAAATTTATGAGTGGGAAGAATTGTCACTATAGCTTTTTGGTATCAAGAGTTGCAATTGAATGAATGAGAAAGGCATAAAAATCACTTGAAATAATTAATCCAAGGGGTAAACTAGAAAACTGTAGGTCCAAAAGACTTACTTTCAAGCTATTCTTTTTCCTAGCTAAATGACTCCTTTATAGCAGAATGAATACTGCGTTAATTTGATGACTTAGGGTGAATCCATGTATCTACTATTAACCAAGATATACAATCCTGGATACTCCATTTATTCTCTCTGAGCCACAGTTTCCCATGTAGTTCCATCCAGTGGGCATAATGATATTTCTTCCAACAATGAGTTCTGTAGGTACAGGATCCAACACAGTGAATGTTGATTAACCAAGGAAATGAGGATCCAAGTTGGTGAAGGAAATGGAAACTGGGGGCAGCTGAAAGGGGCTGTCCTTGTCATCCTGCTGACCTTTCATCTCCTGTCCTGGAAGGCACGAGAGTGAGCTGTCCCTACGCCAGGTGGTGGAGGCGGACATGTGTGGGATGCACAAGCTCCTGGATGACCTGAGCCTGGCCAAGGCCGACCTGGAGGCCCAGCAGGAGTCCCTGAAGGAGGAGATGCTCTGCCTCAAGAGCAACCACGAGCAGGTCTGGGCTTGGGGCTGCAGACCCATGGGAGAGGGCACTGAGCAGAGAAGGGAGCACCGCCCACCCTGTGGCTGTAGGATTAGAAGCCAGGCTCAGCTGGCATCAGGATGAGGGGTTGATCTGGGTGTGGGAGTCAGGCTGACTCTGTAGGACGTAGCAGAGGTAGCGGTGGGGGTGGGGGGGGGGTGGTTCCTTGTCTCTAAAGGTTTGCCTTGTGAATTTAGGAAGGCGACCCACTGGGCTCTTCCCAGTGGATCCTGGACAAGATCTTTCACATCGTGCACAAGTGGGCTCACCCCTCGTGCTGCTCATCAGAGAAGGGGTTCAGGTGCCATCTGCTCTGTCCAAAGCCCTTTCCTCACTCAGAGTGTTGGTCCTTCTGTGCCCACAGGAAGTCCACATCCTGAGGGGCCAGCTAGGGGACAAGCTCCAGATTAAGCTGGACGCGGAGCCCACCGTGGACCTGAGCAGGGTGCTGGACGAGATGCGGTGCCACTACGAGGCCATGATGCAGACTGGCCGCAACGACGTGGAGCAGTGGTTCCAAGATCAGGTGAGGGTGCCGCCTCGGAGCAGGGAGGGCCCCCCGGCTTCCACATGGGCAGGGAGGTGATGTGATGTCTGTGTGCACTTGTGCTTCAGTCTGAGAGCATCAGCAAGCAAGACATGTCCTGCTCCAAGGAGCTGCAGTGCTGCCAGTCGGAGATCCTGGAGTTGAGGCGCACGGTGAACGCCCTGGAGGTGGAGCTTCAGGCCCAGCACAGCCTGGTACGGTCCTCTGCCCTCACCGTGCTGCTGGGGCCACAGGCCATGGCCTGGCAGCAGCGTGTCTTAGAAGTCCCACTCATCAGTCCCACTAACAATCAGAACTCAGGGGCTGGGTCCCTCTCTCCCTGGGGGAGATGCCTCGTCATCAAGGTTGGTTTGATCCCCAAAACCGGTTCCTTTAAAAAGCCAACTCCACTTCCTTTACAATAAAGGGTGGCGGTTCAGGCCCTCGTTCCACAAGACGTCACTGGGTGTCTACTTGGTCAGGTACTGGGAATACTGGGATGAACACTTCCTCCAGGTAGAATTTTGTGAAAAGTCGTGGTGATATGGGCAGCGATTTCTCCAGAGTTCTGGGCATGTCCTATGACATGGTGAGGTTGGCCATGATTCCTACTGCTGAATTTTGGGACACCTCGGTCTCTTACCCGGTTATTTGCCACTACAGAAGGACTGTCTGCAGAACTCCCTGTGTGAGTCTGATGCACGCTTTGGCACCGAGCTGGCCCAGATGCAGATCCTGATCCGTGATGTGGAGGAGCAGCTGTCTGAGATCCGGGCTGACCTGGAGCGGCAGAACCAGGAGTACCAGGTGCTGCTGGATGTCAAGGCCCGGCTGGAGTGCGAGATCAACACGTACCGGAAACTTCTGGAGAGCGAGGATTGCAAGTACGTGTGATAGAGTCAATTTCTCACCAAGGCACATACCTGACTATAAAGCAGTTCCTCACAGATAACTGACATGGTTGTGGAAGGAGATATCAGCACGGAGAGCAAGCCTCCCTGTCCACACTGGCTTAGTGATGTGCTCAACTCTCCTGGTGTATGTGGATTGCACTGTGGATTGACTGTTACATAAACGATAGCTGGTTCCTAAGCCAAGTCCCCCTAGAGGACCCTTGGACACGGAGAGACACAGATGGCACTGGAAGAGGAACTACTCACACAGATTTCATTGCGCTCTGTGACTTGGTGGCAGACTTGTCTTTTGTCCATTTTGGTCTTGCCTCTTCCGTGCATCACTGAGACATCTTTGTACTCCCTGTGTCTAACTCTTTCTCTCTCTCTCTCTCTCCCTGCAGACTCCCCATCAATCCCTGCTCTACGGCTGCTGCCTGTGTCCTTCATCCAAGCTGTGTCCCAGCCACCTGCCCTCTCTAAGCAAGTGGCCTCAGCGCTGAGAAGTGATTCTGAAGGTCTGAGTGCTGGTGCAGAAGGTCAAGGCTGGTTGTACCCAGGCTAGGATTGCCTTCACCTGCTCATTAGCCTTCCTTCCAGGAAGACTGAACTCACTGGAGGCATGTTCACTAAATCAGAGCATAACAGAAACTTCTAAACCATGGCTCCCTGTGTGTCCCCACACCGCATCCGCCCCCCCCCCCCCCCATCCAATGCTATCATTGTCTTTCACTTAAGCTATCATTTGATCCCAGTACCTCTTCTGGGATTTGCCTTCTAATCCTATGCTTCAGAGTCTCCTAAGATGTAATTGGGTTCCTGTATGAAACGGTCAATAAATCTCCTTCCTGTATTACGTCCTGTGCTACGTTTCTCGTGCTTGGCAATGTATATGGTGTGATAAACAACTCTGGCCCTCAAGACCTTGGGTGATCCTTGGCCCCGACATGTCTTGTCACTGCCAGGATCTTCCACTGGGGCACTGGGGTCTTAGCCTCTGGATGAAGGCCCTTTGCTGACATTCGATTTACCTTGCCCATCCATCTCTATGGGCTGGTGAAAGGAAGACATGTTGGTTGCCAAGGTTGAATTCCTTCAGAACAGCTCAGAACTAACATGTCCCTGCCGTGCTTTTGGCATCTTTAGCGTCTTGGTATTTTGTCCAAGAGCAAAATCACACAACTTAGAGTTCCGATCCAGCCAAAGGGAGGTCATGCTGAGAACTGCCCTGGCCAGGTTGCCAAGTTTTTATTTTTTATTTTTCTCTCCTTCAAACTGGCTCCTGTGTGGAGGCATGGAATTACTACCTGCTCTCTTAGCTTGGGTACTCAGGACAGTTTTCTGGGTCCTGGGCATATTTCCCTCCCAAGAGAGGTGTCCTTGTCTATTTGCTGTTGCCTTTGGGGTGCTGAAGGTGAGGAGCACAGTAGGCATGAGTCTGCCTCTTGGACATGGCTCTGACCCAGGCCCAGGTGGGTCACAGTCAGACATGGTGGAAGACCACCCAAGAGATGATGTGCCTTCTTTGCTGTGCTACTCAATTTAGCTTCTGGAATGTGCTGAGCATGCCCAGAAGAATGAAGCTCTCAGGTTTCGGCTCACCTGCGGAACCTGGTCCCAAGATCAATGCAAATTCGGATCTTCTGCCCAGGAGCACAGTATGGTGGGAAGGGCACTTGCTCTGGAGTTGGGCAGATCTGGGCTCAAATGCCACCCTTTGTGATACCAGTTAAGTGAAATCGCCGGGCCATGACACTCTCTTGAGACTTACTCTTCAGTTGTAAGGTTAGAAAGATTCTATTTTCCTTCACTGTTGCTGAGGGATAATCCATACAATGCTCCTGGCACAGAGAAGGTGGATATTGGTTTATGGGGCTCCCTGGGAACCGGCAGGGATAATCTTTCCCTCTTAGAAGGAAAGAGGGACTAAGGAGGTGGTAGCAAAACCCATTAGCAGTATCAGGGGCCATGTATTTCTGAGTTGGTGGCCTAGAAGTTTGACCACCCTCCTTGTCCACTTATAAGCAATAATAAATAAATAATAAAATCAATCACTGTTGTTATTGCAGCTTAGTTTTTCACTCCAAGTGTCCTAACCAACATTAAAAAAAAAGCATTCTTTGGGCTGTCAGAGGACAAAAATGTCCAAATGTCCAGTAGGCTCTGTGGGCTTTCTTCTAATAAATACCTCACAAGAATCGTATGTTTTAAGGAGTAGCCATACGTTTTCATGCAACAGCGCCATGAAAATCGGGCCTTGTCCCCCTGCTAGTCTGACCAGGCTAAGTGTGGGACTCCCGAAGCTCCTGGGTGTGGCAAGAAAGGCAATTCAGATGCAGGATGGGTGCTGCAGGCAAGGGAGGCTGGCAGGTATCTATCCAGCCTGGCCCAGGGCACCTGGACACTGCGGTTTTACCCTCACCCGTAATTATGGCCTGAGGGCTCAGGGCGCCCTCTGGTGCCCAAACCCGGGCACTCACAGAGTGACTCCCATCTCTGCACCTTCCCCTTGGCGGCGCTCTGGCCCCTACATCTCGCTATCCTCCCAGATTGGACCGACAGCCTAGATGCATTATTAGGCTTTGCTGTGGTCACAATAATTTCAACCAGGTTGACTGATTACTTTTCTTCCCCTGAGACTCTGACTTGGGACCGGATCTGGTTCTGAGCCACCTAGTAAAGTACTGAGCCCATTGGTTTTCGGATTACCACCCCTGCACTACCAGCGTGCTGGTTTGTAATATTTCCTTCCAGGCTTCACCTATGACACCAGGCAGGCCTCTGCAGGCCCCTGTACTCATTGCCTGTTTTGTTTTGTTTGTTTTTTTCACTCAAATGCCATTTCTCCCAAATGCCAGGAAAGTGGAAGGAGTAAGGGTGGCCCGCTGCCGTCCTCAGGGGCAGATGCTGCCGTCACTGAGCGAGTTCGGGGGAAGGGCCCACACTTCTGCTCCCGCTGTTTAACCTGGAAGCCAAGAATATCGAGGTGGAATTCTGGACTTTCCGGAACAGGAACATTTTTTATTTAGGCACCAATTTTCGTGTGTTGTGGTCCACGATGTATGATACCTAAGGCTCTACCTCGTCACACCCGCATCATCCTCCTTACAAAGAACAAACTCAAATTCGCCCCTTCTGAGGACCACTTATAAGAATCTTCACTAGCTCATCTTGTTGTCTTTGTCTTTCTCCACCTAAGTTAGTGTGTTTCTCAACTTTTTTCTCTCCATGCTTTCTCATTTGACACATATTAAAAAAATTCCCTCTGGGGCTCCTGGGTGGCTCAGTCGGTTGAGCGTCCGACTTTGGCTCAGGTCATGATCTCGCAGTTCATGAGGTCGAGCCCCACATCCAGCTCTGTGCTGACAGCTCAGAGCCTGGAGCCTGCTTTGGAGTCTGTGTCTCCCCCCTCTCTGCCCCTGCCCCACTCATGCTCTGTCTCTCTCTGTCTCTCAAAAATGAATAAACGTTAAAAAAAAATCCCTCACTTTGGGGTGCCTGGGTGGTTCAGGTGCTAAGTGTCCGACTTCTGCTCAGGTCATGACCTTGTGGTTCGTAAGTTTGAGCCTGATATAGGGCTGTCTGCTGTCAGTGCAGAGCCCTCTTTGGGTCCTCTTCTCCCTCTCTCCCTGCCCCTCCTCCACTTGTGCTCTCTCTCTCTCTCTCTCTCAAAAATAAACATTTTTTTCAAAGATAAGCGTTAAAAAAAGAAATCCCTCACTTGTCACTTAATGTTGTTTTAGCTTTCAAAAATATAAATACGGAACTCAATCATGGCCAAAAGCTCATTTCGAATACAGGTTGTATTTGTTTTTAAGTGACACTCCCTCTCGCCAAATTATCTTCCTTGCCACTTCCCCTCTAATGGGGGGCGGGGGGAGGAGGGAACCCTCCTTTTGAGAATTGCTGCCCTGTTCAGGTATGAGCCTCTGGGCTAACTCAACAGCCCTACCTGCTTGCCAGGTGTAAGAAGAAAACTTAGCGGCTCAGGAGAGTTTCTCAGTGAGTCCAAGCAATTCAGGTCTTGGATCTCCTGGTGGACAGTCCCACTTGGCTATATTTCACATTCTCCAAACTTCACTTCAGCATCTCCCCCCTTGAGCCTACTCTTTGCCTTGACTTCCTGGCTCCCTTTCCCAGCACATTATTGTTCCAGGAGCCCAGGGACCGCAAGAGCACTTTTGGTGTCCCTCCTTCCTTTGACCCCCATATACAGCAAATCACTCAGCCTCGAGGACTCTTTTGGCAGAATCTTCTTTTAACACCTCTGCCTCCCATCTCTTCCTACCTGTCGGCACTGCTGGGGGTAGGATTTGGATTCCATCATGTGCTGCCCGGGGTCTCGTAAGAGCCTTCTCCTCTTCTGTCTGCCCCATCTCTTCTGTGCCACCTTTATGCCGCACACACCACCAGCCTTTCACTCTCTTGCTTAATGGTTCCGGAGTGTGCATTTTGTATCAGGCGCTGCAGTACTTACTAGAGAGCCCACAAAATCGAGATTCAGCGTTCCCATCCCAGGGGTGCTTATTGGGTACTACTTTTCCTAAACTGCTACTTTGGTCATCTGTCTTGTCTGCCCAAAACTTTCCAGAGGACTCTGTTCTGTCTCCCCATATATTTCTAGCTCTTTGGACGAGGGTGCAGCCCAGAGGAGGACGACGCCTGTTTGTTGCATGAACGGAGTGGATGGAGTGGGTGTCTGGGCTCCTGGCTGGGAGCTGCAGCTTGGGCTTGAGCGTCTGGCGGACCTGAGCTAATGTTTCACGGACTTCCTCTTCTACTTTTGTGAGCTCAGACAGGTTACTTAACCACTCTGAGCTTTTTCTTATTCTACAGTGGTACATTGGTAACTACTTTTCAGTGTGGTTGAAAGGATTAAAGCACCAGGTACAATATGGTGTAGCACATAGTAGGTGGTCAAATGTGATAGTTCGTATCAACTCTGGATATATAGGTATGTGTGTGTGTGTGTGTGTGTGTGAGAGAGAGAGAGAGAGAGAGAGAGATGAATCCTGTGTAAGTGCCAAGCCAGAATCCCAGCACCTAGTAATGTTAAAGTGTATCACTTCACTTGACCTTCATCTGTCCTCTACAGACATTGTTTCATGTGGGCTTACCCACTGGTTTAACAAACACTGTATGGGTTTCCCCTTTTGTCCCTCCCTTCTCCGGTCTTAGATGTCCTTGCAAAACAAACCTCTATGAAGAAGAGTAAACCAGGAAGAAAGCAAACAGAACTTGCTTATTATATTGAGGAAAACATATGCTCACGTGTCTGAAATGTGCCCCAACATCGGTGCACAAATGTTCCGCAAAAATACCATTTTGCTACATTGTGCTTTGTTTACATAGGATGACAACCACCATGAGGCTCCTCTTTCCCTGAGAGCAGAAGTCCTGTTCTCAAAGTGTGCTCCCCAGATCCCCAGAGTCAGTATCACCCGGGAACTTGTTAGCAATGCAGACTCTTGCGCCTGACTCCAAACCTACTGAATCAGAAACTCTGGTGCGGAGCCTGGCAATCTGCATTTTTGCAAGCCCGCTGGATGATTCTGATGTGGCCTAAAGTTTGAGAATCATCTGTGTAGAAGTTATGAAGATATAAGGCGACCACATTTTTAGCGTAAATGAGCACACATTTCAGTTTCATAGGGTTTAAAAATGCGGTTTGACTCTGCAAGGTGTACGTTTTTGTGTCATTCAAGGTGGTTTCTTTCCAGGTGGGCCTCTGTTGGCTGCACACCTACATTCCCAAGCTTGCACCCCCTGCTTCTCCAGAGCCCACCACACGTGTCTCTGCTTCTGAGTGTGTACCTGTGCTTGCCTCTTTTTTCTAGAAAATCCTCTCTCTCCTTCCTCTGCCTGTCCAAATCTTACCTATCTTTGAAGCTCCAGATAAAGTCTCTTTGATGTCCGCCCCTCACCCCAGCTCTCTCTGTGACTTCTCTTTCTTCTGAGTGACATGACCTATTTCTCCTTCTGCTCTGCAATTTTTGCAACGGGAATTTGTCTGATTCAGCCCTGAGGTCCTCATGGTGCCTTGAGAGGGCTTTGAATATTGGAGCGTATACGAATACTGGATCCCTCGGAGTAGCTCACTGGGACAAGTTCACGGATGGTGGTGAACCCTGCCTTCGTGAATACTGTCCATATCTCTACAAGGAGTAGTTAAGAGGGAGTGTCCTCATGGGTCTCACTGATCGTATATGGGACCGGCTGGTGGCTGGGTGGGTATCATGGTTGAAGAGTTGGTGACACCAGCACATTCCACACAAGATTCCTGGGCAAGAAGATTTGCTGGGCCATCTGTTGGCAGCCTCTTAATTCCAGCTCATCCAAAATTCCATTCTAGAGCCTTGACTTAAGAGTGGTAGAGACTCCATGGAATGTATTCAGAGGGATGTACTCAGGATGGTGAGGGGGATTAGAACCATTTGTCATAAAGAGCTGCAGGTCAGCCATTGTGGCAGAATGATTGGATTTATCCTGTATGGGACACCATGGATAGAACTAGAAAGTAAATTAAAGGACAGACTCTTTGACTTACTTGCTAACATACCACCAGCATCCAGCATCAGAGCCTGTCTGGCATAGAATGGGTACTCACTCAATATTTGTTGAATGAATGAAGGAAGAAACGAAAGCAATGGACATAAATAGCATGGAGGTAGATAGGTTTCTGCATAAAGGACTTTCTAATAGTCCCCTATATTGTAAGCCCCTGAAGACAAAGCTGGCTGCTATTTATCTCTTGACCCCAGTATCTTGCACAAAGCCTGGGAAACTGTGGGCTACAGGGGCCCAGTTGGCCAATGATGGGATAGACCTTCTGGAGAGTGGTGGACTGGATGCTGAGTTGGAAGGTTATCAGAAGGGATTCAATGCCAAAGGCCCCTAGACTAGAGGACTTTGAGATTCCTTTCAGCTCAGATTCCATGTTTTAGAGCCACCTAAAACACGTACTGCTGCTTCAAGGGCCCTCCTGGTGAATGCATTCATCTTAGGAATGGGGTCAAAGCGTCTTCATTAGCATAGCCTGGAAGCTGGCAGGCTGCCCTTTTGCAGGGCTTACTGAACAACCGGCCACTGACTTATTTAGGAATAGAGGAGGCCGTAAACCTTCTGATGCTCTGAGTGTGTCTGAAGATTAAGGAAATTTAAATTTATTCTAGAGTCTGCTAAGTAATGGACAATCAAGGTACGTGCATTTCTTTGAAATGTACGAAGTTTCAAAAGATGAAAGATCAAAGTTCTTAAGTGTGTATCTTCTTAAACAAGGTGAAGAGGGAGTCAGTCGGTGGGATGACCAGTGTCTTACAAGGGAAGATGCCAGAAAAGAGGGGGAGGTGCCTGAGAACAGACACCATAAAGTGCTAATCACTGCCCGCCTTTAATTAGTCTATAGACTCTAATACACAAAAACATAATTTTATTCCTTGGGATCACAGATTACCCCGTTTCATTCATGATTTTTTTTTTCCCACTTCCAAAACTACTTATCTGTTTCACGCCTGCACAGGGAAAGTTTTAATTCCCACATCAGTTTGATAGGTTGTATTTTCGTCTTAATTCAGTTTAAAATAATTTCTCATTTGATGTCTCCCTTGACCCATGGGTAATTAAAAAGTGTCTATTCAGTTTCCAAACACCAAAATCAATTTGGAAGTTAGGTTTCTTTTTCATTGTTCTGGTCTGGTGTTGTTCTCTAATGTTTATACAGGAAACTTTCATCTCTCTTCTGTTCCTTTGCTTCGAAAGGAGCGTGGATATTTATTTTCCCTCATATTTGAGGAGAGTCAGCTTCCAGGGGCAGATTCCTACCTTTGATTTACCTTTACCTGAAGACTATATATGGGATGGTCCTGGCATTCAAGGCTTCCCACAACCTGGACTAAATGCAACTTTCCAGTGCTGGCAAATGTGTGTTCATTATAAGCATCAGCATAGCTAGACTATTTTCCATTTCCCAGACTTGTTTGATTCTGTTCATTTTGGTCTCTATGAGAGATGCTGTCTCCCTCAACCCCTCCTGGAAACCATTATCAGAAACACAGTTTAAATGTTCCCTGTTCTATGAAGTCTTTCTGGTCACTCAGTGTTTTCTCTTCCTAAAATCTATGCAACTTTTTTTTTTTTTTTAACATCCTCTCTTATTGCCTTTATAATATTAAGGTCATTTACTTTCTTATTCCCCTTACTAAAAATCTAACCCCCTCCCTCCAAGCAAGCTAAGCCACGTCCCACATTGGACACTCCATACACATCCGCTGAAACAAACTAATTGTGATTTGATTTTCTTTCCTCAATGTGCCTGATTACTATCTTAGACTTTGCCATGATGGGAACATTTGGAGGCAGGAAAGGAATATAGAATGGGAGAGACTTTGGGGGGATATTGGGAGTCTCTGGGTCTTGATGATCTCACAGAGATAAGCTGACTGAGGGGAAAGGGACATAAACCACAGAATGCGGGCCACTTGGAGAAGACCTCGTTTTCTCTGTATTCTAGGACCCTGCAGTGAGGGGGAAGCTTCCTGTGTGGGTGAAGGCCTCTTTCATGAGCTCATTAACTCTTTATGAGAGACAAAATCACTGACTAATAGAGTGATTGTATGAGAATCAATATAAATATTAATGAGGAAAATGCCTATTTTCTTGCACCAACACCCACTACAAGCCTATATAAGTTCTGGAGGAGAAGGAAGGCTTCATCTTCAAGCAAATCCAACTGCGGGCAAAGCACGAGCCTGGCCTGTACACCATGACTTCTACTCATTGTGATTCTCTCCTCAGTGGACAGGTTTCAGAGCCCACGGCTGCCTCCCTGTGCCTCTCCGCCACCCTGGCACATGCCAACCGGGTGCGTGTGGGGACAACTCCTCTGGGCCGACCCAGCCTCTGTGTACCCTACAGCTGCCAAACCGCTTGCCCCTTGCCAGGGACCCGCGACATTCCCGGCAACATCGGAGTGTGTGAGAACTATGGGGAAGGTGCCCCGATTGGCCACGAGAAGGTGACCATGCAGTTCCTGAACGACCGCCTGGCCAACTACCTGGAGAAGGTGCGCCAGCTGGAGCGGGAGAACGCGGAGCTGGAGGCCAAGATCCTAGAGTCGAGCAAATGCCACGAGTCCAGCGTGTGTCCAGACTACCAGTCCTACTTCCGGACCATCGAGGAGCTCCAGCAGAAGGTGATGTCTGTGGTGCTCCAGGTCAGGGGTTGGTAAACTATGGCCCCATTTGGCCTACTGACTGATTTTGTAAATAAAGTTTTATTGGTACACAGCCATGCTCATTCATTAATGTATTGTATATGGCTGCTTTTGTGCTATAATGGCAGAGTTGAGTAGTTGTGACAGAGATTCATGGCCTTCAAAGCCTTAAATATTTACTGTTTTGCCCTTTTCAGAAAAAGATTACTGATACTTGCATAGAATTTTGAGGGCCTGATTGACAGTGGAAACAGCCATAGCTGAAATTTCTTTCTTTCTTTCTTCTTTTTTCTTTTTCTTTCTTTCTTTCTTTCTTTCTTTCTTTCTTTCTTTCTTTCTTTCTTTCTTTCTTTCTTTCTTTCTTTCTTTCTTTCTTTCTTTCTTTCTTTCTTTCTTTTTTTTCTTCTTTTTTCTTTCTTTCTTTCTTCCTTTTTCTTTCTTTCTTTTTGACTGTGGGAAGAGAATCTCTTGAGTGGAGGTGAATGGGAACATGTAAAAGACGAGATGTAGGATTTGGCTCTCCAGGATTTATGTTTACTTAGTCTCAGTCCTTACAAATTGTAGTTGCAAAAGCAGTGCAATGTAATTTCTGGCATGGCACAAGGTAGAATGTTGTAATGTCCTTCATGAGCCAGTATACGGCCATTCAGTAGCATTGGTCTCTTCTGCATATCTGCTGTCCCCTTTGTAGGTCAATGCAATGCTTCTTAAGAGCCTACATCTTAGTTTTGGAGATGGGAAGGCAAGGAATGTCAGAATAGGGGCCAAAAAACCTGGCTAGATTCACAGAAGACCTTTGGGGAGGTTGGCCAACCAACATGAGGGACTTCTTATTAAGAACAGGTTCCCTGGGGTGCCTGGGTGGCTCAGTCGGTTAAGTGTCTGGCGTTGGCTCAGGTCACGATCTTGCAGTTTGTGGGTTCGAGCCCCGTGTCGGGCTCTGTGCTGACAGCTCAGAGGCTGGAGCCTGCTTTGGATTCTGTGTCTCCCTCTCTCTGCCCCTTCCCCGCTCATGCTCTGTCTCTCTCTGTCTCTCAAAAATAAATAAACATTAAAAAATTATGTATAGAAAAAAAGAACAGGTCCCCCTTTATGTAAACCTTTCATATCCAGCCCATTGTTCTGTGGCCTAGATTTCAGATCTTGTTTATATCAGGGGAAGCATCACAGCTGGAGAAGTAAAATTGAGTCTCTGTCAAATGTTTGGTTTGCTACTCCTTTCTATCTCCCAGTTCCTTTGGCTCTACGTCTTCAGCCTCTGCCAAGCATCTTCTTGCACACCACCCCCCGTCCTGCACCACACCAGCATCTCTTACGTGTTGGGAGTTTGCGCTGTCCCAGGGTGATGCTGTGAATTAGCCAATGGAACGTCTTTTGACCTGAGGCCATTGATGGCTCTGGAGGTAGTGAATTACTGAGCCTGCTTTCTCTCCCCAGATCCTGTGCATCAAATCTGAGAACAACAGGCTGGTTGTGCAAATAGACAACGCCAAGCTGGCTGCAGATGACTTCAGGACCAAGTGAGTTGGGGTAGGGCACGCAGAGGGAGGAGCCAGGGGCCTCCCTGACTTCTTCGGTCTTGTGATGCAGCCGGCGTCAGAGATGTAATTGACCAAGATCCCAGACCGACAGTTACAGCAGGAGAAAACACAGAGCCTTATGCCTGAGACTTTGAAAGAACACCCACCCTGCTCCTCAGTTGTGCTTTTACAGTTCACAACTGTTGAGAAGGCATCATCCACTTGCTGCTACTGTTGCAAGAACCTGGGGAGGCAGGCAGAGCAGTGGTGGCCTCATCTTTGTGAGGATACAGAAGCTCAGGGCCCTGAAGCGACCTGCCTGAAGTCACGTGGCTCCTGAGTGCTAGAACTGGAGCTTGGCCCCGCATTCCCTACCCCGAGGCCATTTCCTACCAAATTCTGCTGCCTCCCGGAGGATGTTTCCACACTGCAGCCCGACCAATTTGTAAGCACTAGTAACTCATGACAGAAATCATGCTTCAGTCTACGATGGGAGGCATGTGAAGATCAAAAGGTTTATGCCACCTGAGAAGGTCCAACCTGGGAATAGGAAGGGGCATTGTGTTTTACTCTTTTTTTTTTTTTTTCAGGGCCCTGTAGAAGTCTCACTCCTCTGGAGCTAAAGAAAGCCATTTCCATCCTCCTATTTTGGCATTTGGCTTCTAATCCGAGAGAGAACCCAGGTTCTGTCTCAGTAGGGGACGGGGACGAGGAGGGTCCGCAGGGGTCACCTGGCGTGGCAACTGCCTGGTGTGATTCGACTGCCTCCCCTTTGGCCACCAGCCCACCCTGGCACTCTCAGTACCGGCCACTCTGCCAGGCTTGTCCTAGGTGCTCAGGGTCACACGCATGGGGAACACCCATTGCTGGCCGGGCTGGGCGTGTAGCCACATAGGAAATGTCGACTGCCAGTGTCCTGGGGCCCCTCTGCTCTCTAACCTCGATTTCTGTACGTGCCCTGCTAAAGGTACCAGACGGAGCACTCCCTCCGCCAGCTGGGGGAGGCCGACGTCTGCGGCCTGCGCAGGGCCCTGGACGACCTCACACTCGCCAAGTGTGACCTGGAGGCGCAGCTGGAGTCCCTGAAGGAGGAGCTGCTCTGCCTGAAGAAGAACCACGAACAGGTGCATGGCCTTTTGTGTGAGACTTTCTGGGGGGGGGGGGGGAATTCACGCTCATTTGGGGGAAGAAATGAAGCTCTTCGTCCTGCTCAGGATGGAAGTTCTGCAGGCTCTGCCTCATGGTTAAGCCTCACGAGCTATGGAGGTGAGCTCCGGCTTTGGTGGGGGCCCGCTCTTCCTCCGCAGCCTCTGCGAGTTGTGGGGCTGGTGCCGTAGGTGACTCTCCCTCGGAGTGGCACAGGGAAATCACTGGGCGGGGGTCGGGGGCGGGGGACAGGAAGTGGGGGACGAGGCTTTGGGTGGAGGGCAGTGGGGGGGTCCCACGAATGGGATGTCCTCCTCCTGTGCCCACAGGAAGTCCACATCCTGAGGGGCCAGCTGGGGGACAAGCTCCAGATTAAGCTGGACGCGGAGCCCACCGTGGACCTGAGCAGGGTGCTGGACGAGATGCGGTGCCACTATGAGGCCATGATGCAGACCGGCCGCAACGACGTGGAGCAGTGGTTCCGAGATCAGGTGAGGGTGCCGCCTCGGAGCAGGGAGGGCCCCCCGGCTTCCACCTGGGCAGGGGGGTGATGTGATGTCTCTGTGCCCTTGTGCTTCAGTGCGAGAGCATCAGCAAGCAGGACATGTCCTGCTCCGAGGAGCTGCAGTGCTGCCAGTCGGAGATCCTGGAGCTGAGGCGCACGGTGAACACCCTGGAGGTGGAGCTTCAGGCCCAGCACACGCTGGTGAGCCCCTCTGTACGCCTGGCAGACCCGGCTTGGCTCCCACGCCCAAGGGCACTTCCGGGTCAGGACGGGTCTCCCTTGAATACAGACCAGGACACGGCTCAAACCTTGACTTTCTCATAGATGTGGAGGCTGAGGGCATGAACATTCACCCAGGGGAGGGAGGCTCTGCAAACTTCTCCTGAGGGTCTCCAGTGACGAGCAATAGCACGATGTTCGTTCTTCCAGCTGACGGCCTGCTAACGGGACCCAGAATGTTCTCTGGGCCTGGGCAGTGCCTTGGGGTGTCGAGGTCTTACTGAAGAGGCTGAGGGCTGCGTTCCGTGACTTCCCACCTGCTTCCCCCTTTCGTGTTACAGAAGGACTGTCTGCAGAACTCCCTGTGTGAGTCGGATGCGCGCTTCGGCACCGAGCTGGCCCAGATGCAGATCCTGATCCGCGACGTGGAGGAGCAGCTGTCTGAGATCCGGGCTGACCTGGAGCGGCAGAACCAGGAGTACCAGGTGCTGCTGGACGTCAAGGCCCGGCTGGAGGGCGAGATCAACACGTACCGGAAACTTCTGGAGAGCGAGGATCGCAAGTACGTGCCCTGACGTTCGTGTCAATGTCGGGTGTGAAAGCAGAGACCTCTCATGGGAGTGATTTGAAAGGAGGAGCGGCATTGCCGACCACATCTCTGGGGACAGACTTGGTACCCGGTAAACCTGGTGAGCTGCCTGGATGCGGAGGAGGGCCCGTGGGAACTCTTCGGCTCACGCCTTCCATTTTGCTGAGCACGTTCCCAGATGCCAGTCACTGCCACGGGGGAGGGGGAGAGGTGCTGACATACTGGAGAGCTCAGTGCATTTAGGTTTTGCTAAACTCCCTGGAGGAAGTATTCCGGTAACAGGGAATCTTCATACTCAACGTTAAAATATATTGCTAAGGGCACTCGCAGCCATTGTCTCGTTTTGTCCTTCCATTGCACTGTAAGAAAGGTAAGGGGGCTACACACTCCCCTTTAAGCAATAAAGGACAAGGCTACAGGCTGTGTGTAAATCTGGAGGGCAGCTGACGCCCAGCCTGCTCTCGCCTGGCCAGCCTTTCTGCCTTTCTCCGCCGTGTTCCTTCGCCTGTGGCAGGAAGCTCAGGTTTTGCACGTGGCCCCCTGAGCTCCCGTCCCAGCTCCACAGTGGGCTCCAACCACATCGCTACCCTGTCTTTAGGCCTGGCAGGACCTCTGAAATCTAAAATCCCCTCTGGCGTTTCCGATGCTAAAGCGCATACTTTTTGTCTTTCATGCCCCATCTCACGCCAATGTTTGAAACACCTTTTCTTTCTCCGCAGGCTGCCTTGCAACCCTTGTGCAACCCCGGCCTCCAGGACGCCCTGCCCGGCCCCTGTGGCCTCTGGGCCCTGCTCTCCCTGCCTTTCCGGGCCTCCTCCTCCTCCTCGGGCCTCCTGTGCCTCCCGCTCATCGTCTCGATGCTGACATTCCCCTCAGCTTGAGGGATCGGGGGATGGGGAATGTCTGCAGCCCCGCCGGCCCCCTTCTGCGGGCCTGCCCCCTCCCCCAGCCCCTACCCTCCCGGGTCTTGCCCCCTCAGCCTGGCCCGGCTGCAGACTGACGACGCCAGGCAGCGCTTCTCTGCTGATGGGCTGTCCGGTCCAGCGGCTCAGCCCTCACCCCTGGGTTTGTGCTTCCTCTCTCCTCTCTTCTGTGGCCTCACAGTCTGAGATGTGGTAGGGAAACTTTTTGCTAATAAACTTCAGTTCCGCAGCATGAAGAGGCCAGGGCCTGTGGCCAAGGTCTCCACGCCGTGCCAAGAGGTGTCCTGGAGCCCGCTGATGGAAGCAGGGGCTGGGGCTCCCTCACCAGAGGGCTTCTGGGAGATGGTAAAGCCAGCAAGGACCGCAGTTGAAAACAGGACTGCGGCAGAATGACACAGTTGAGAGACACCCAGCTGTATCTGGGTATCTAAAGCCTGATTCACAGAGCTTTAAAATACACACAACAGATATCGCCCCTCGCCTTCCACCTCTTGTCAGGATGAAGCCTCTGGTCCTTGTGCAAAGGAAAAGCTCAGGTTCGAGGTTCTGCCCAGACCCCCTAGAAGACTCCATTTAAAGTTAGCTTTTGTGCTCACATGCCCATGGGGGGCACGCCCTTGGTGAGGCTTTATGGATCTTGGGATGCAGCGTCCCACACAAACCCCGCAAAGAGGGGAGCAGCGGGTGGCTGAATCAAGACTTGAACTCTGGTTTCTTTGAATTAGGCCCAAACCCTGCACTCTGAAAGCTTTGAAAGGAAAAAGATTAAACACGAGGGGATTTAGGGTGGCGGATCTAAGAGCGGAGTCCCCCACTTTACTTGGGGACTTTTAGGAAAGGCAAATTTTTGGACCCCACCTCAGACTTTCTGAATAAGCAGTCCAGTTTATTGAGCCTTCCAGATGATTCTATGTATACTCAAATTTGAGAACCACTGGGTTAGGGGGTTTATTTTGGGACTGAGCCCCTTACAGGCCAGATATATCCCAGGAGGAGTTGGCTCCAGGCTCCTGATGGAGCCCATGTGTGAGGAAGGCTTCATCCGATCAAGATCGTGACTTTTCCCTCCGTGCTGTGAAATGCCGAATGTGTTAAATGATGGCAATTTCTGAGCCTGTTAGGCTATCAGTTGAGAAAAGGCCAAACTGACCCATCTAAGCTCCCCCACAGGTTCCACCAGAAAGCCCTTGGGCAGCTGCCTGGCTTGGGCCTTCTGGGCAGTAGACACATGAACCAGAAGCTCCATATTTAGGCAGCCATGGCCAGGAACAGCGTGTCTCCAGAAAGCAGTGTCAGAGCTGGCCAAAGTTGGGAAGCAGTGAGCTCCCCATCACTGGAGGCATTCAAACAGGGCCCTTACAGCCACCTTGTGGGGACGTTGAGAGGTTACTCAGGTATCTGATGGGGCTGGATGAGATGGTTGCAGAGGGTCTTCTAGCCCTAAATTCTATGACTTCCTGCGGTCTAGGTCTTATTCATCAGTGAGATTATAGATGTTAAAGTGGAGCTGGTTCTTATCTTCCCTCTGCTGCCTGAGCAATTTGCATCAGAGTAGCCTGTTGAGAAATTTACAAAGTCTAGCGCATCTCAGTGCAGAAGGGACCACAGTCCCAAGCCCCAAGGGCTGAGAGATCTTAAGCCAGGGGCTGGTTGGTGTGCCTCCAACTGCTGTCAAGTCCAGAATCCTACCTGTTGGCCACTGTCTGTGTGGACAGGACTGATTTGCCTGGGAGGCTTCAGGACTTCCATCATAGGGAATCTGGAACGGTCAGAGGTGGTCACACCCTTTCCTCCCTTCCCCTCTACTGGGCCTCTGCTCTTTCTCCCAAGTTGTACAGCATACAGGTGACACATCTCTGAGGGTAGGTCCCAATAAGAAAAAAAAAAACAGTCTTGATAAGTCTTAATTTAGCACCTGGCCCAAATGCCTTCACCACTTCCTTTGTACTTAAATAGCTCCTTTCATCCAATAAGTTCAAAGCTGTCTAACAAAATAAACCCACTTATTCCTGCATCAAGACAGGGTAGGTAAGCATTGCTCTTCCCTTTTAAGGAGAGGGAGAGGAGGTGAGTCATTGAGGGACTGAGTGGTTGAGGGATTCATCAGGTGACATGAAATGAGTCAGTGATGCCCCAGGTAATTGACCTGTGTTTGTTAAGTTCACATCCCTGTCATTTATAATTAAAAGATGAGCTTTGATGAGACATTGTTGGTGTGTGTGTGTATGTGGTGTGTATGTGTGTGTGAAGTGGTTTGGGTTCCTGGGAACAAATACTGGGTGGAGGGATCACTATACTTGGGGAAGTGTGAAGAGCTTCCCTGGAAACTAAACAGTCCCTCGTTAACCACCATCACCACCACCATCAGCACTGAAGCTCACATTCATCCAGCTCTTTCCATGAGCCGCACACCGATCTAAGTTACAGATACATTTAAGCATATAGACTCGTATAATCCCCATTTTGGAGTGACAAACCACGGCTCAGAGAGGGTAAGTAACATGCCCAGGGTCACACAGCTGGTAGGCAGTGAAGCCAGGATTCAGATCCAAGCAGTCTACCTCCAGCAATTGCGCTGCTAACCCCTGTGCTTCACGGAAGCCAAGTTTCTGGTTGGGTTGTGTCTGCAGGATGACAGAACCATAATCACCCCATTGTCTCGATTCCTTTTCCTTGAGGAGGAGCCACTGTTGGGAATTTCTGCCACAAAGGGCTGTACAAGAGATAAAAGGGGCAGCGCATTTCAAAATAGCCTGAGAACACTGGCAATTGTAATGACTGGGAATCACTAAAGAAGGTCAACTCACCCCCTGCCATTGCTAAAAACACTCTGTCTACTGGGGAAGAAGAGAAGAGAAACAGGCAAACTTGCTTGTATGTCTGTTGCTTTACCACCATTAAAGCTCACTTTCACCCAGGCTGTCCAATTTGAAATCCCCCAAACTCCTGGGAGATGCAGAGCAGGCTCCACAGTCCCCATTTCGCAGGGAGAGAAGTTCGGCGTTAGGGAGGGAAATGAGCCAAGGAGTCTCACAGGTGGTCTCTCACTCAAGCCCACCACCTGGCCCTGCACCCAACTGCGAAGGGCTTTGCTAGTGGTACATCTGCATAAAACTGCCCGTTCGGACCCGCTGTCTGATGTTGGGGTGAGGTGGGTCACAGGGATCTTACAGGACCTGGGAGTTTCCCCAGGGAGAATTTTCTTGGTGTTTACTCCCATCCTGCAGTGTCCTCACCCAACCCCGTTTCAGACAGAGTGCTTCTGGGCTTCGGCTGTCCCCGGGCCTTCTCCAGCCCAGGATCCCCCTTTATGCTGGATTTTGTACGGAAAGCTCTCTTGCTTGCCTCTCCCTTATCCCTGCCTGGTTGCCGGACATCCCAAACACATGCCTCGGTCATCCACACGGGCCCCCAAAGGCCCCCTGCCGAGATGCCTGTGCCCTGCAGTAGATGCCTTTCGTCCCCTGGGTGGCAGACTTGTGTTGTGCTCACCAGTAGGTTCACACGTCACCTCCATTTCCCTCCACGAATCTCAGGCCCTTTGACACTTCCTCTTCACTTGCTTGCTTTAGCATTGCCTCTCTTCTTTCTGGGTCCTCGGAAACCACTTCCACCTGCTTGGAAACTCACCCCAAAGTCATGGAGCCTCTGTGGGGGCAGGCACACCACTCAACTGTGGTCTCCCAAGCAACAAGGACCAAATATCAAAAAAACCCTAATGACCAGGCCCAGTGGAAGAAAGGGTCTTAAAGGGATTAGGGTTCGATTGAGGCCACTTGTTTGAATTCTACTTCTGAGTCGCCTCACTACCAAGTCTCCTTCGGGATACAGATAACCTGAAATGGCCTCATTCCTCCTCTTGGGGCAGAGAATCAGAAAATGGTCCAAATGGCCCAACCGGAGGTTGGGGCAGGAACAGGTATGGGAAGAACTGGAAGGAGAAGGAAGAAACTCTTGGAGGGAAGGGCCCAATTATATCTCCTACATTAAAGTTCGTTGCGGGCCTGCCTGTCCGCTCCGCAGGACCGAGGGCTCACAGAGGACGGTACCGTGTCATCTCCCCACTGTCCCCGCGTCCCCATCCTCAGTTCTGGGGCTGTGCCAGGCACTTGGCAGATGTTCAGTAAATGAGAGCCGCCCTTGATGTCGTATATGCAGTCTCTTAGTTACGTTTAAATACACACATATTTCCAGATACGTCCATCTCACACCTCTTAAATATCTCACCTCCTTACTTTCTTGTTGCTTTTGATATATTTTGGGGGGGACCCATATTAGCCTGAATTGCCCACAAAAATACAATCCTTTACCAGAGCTATGATTTTTCTGTTTCAAGGTAGCCCCGTGCCCAGCACGGAGGAGCCACGCGATAAATGTTTTGAATAAAATTTCTCTAAATAAAGAAAGTGGGGTTGATAGTCCCTTGACCACTCAATTTCTCTTTGAACGAATACAATTTGTGGATATTTCAATTAGGAAATCAAGACAGTACACGAAGTCTGCTCCCAACCTGTGTGAAGTCTTGAAGACCTTACAACGCCCACGTCCCCTTTCCCCACTAGTTCAAAAAGCAAATTCACCCAAGCCTACTGATATTTTGAAAACACTGCAAGACAGAGGCTAGATTTACAAGGGACGGCAACATTATGTCCACTCACCTGTCACTCCATCTGTGGCCCCGTCCATTTCACCTGTGGGGCAACCAGCAGGGGAAAAAAGGAATCTCCGCTTGTAACCTGTACTTTCCTGCGTCTCTGTGTGGCTGCCGATTGGCTGTGACCCGAAGCCAGTACAGGTATGATCTCCTCTGCTTCTTTCTCCCTTTCTCCTGTCCACACGCCGTACTCATTCAGGAACAGGTAACGTTGTCCCCTTTTGACCTTATGCTGCCTGGTATAGGCAACGCTGTATTTCTCAGCCACAAACAAATCTCAGACTGCATCATGGAGATGATGCTCTGATCTGGGCACCTTGGAAAATGTCACTGCTTTTGGAGGCCTCAGAGACTGTGGTCCCGTGTCTGTAGATCTTTCCTGAATCATCTCGATTTATATCATGCAGGACACTCGGCAGGGTGGGCCAGTCTTCTGACCGTAGATTTGGGTTGCATTGGCTACTTCTCAGCTTTGTACTCTCTGGGATCACTCACTGGAAGGTGGGCTAGCTTTGTCTGAGCAGCATGAGCCTGTGTGGTTCCGAGGATTCTTCTGGTTTTCTCCTTGCCTCTTCTGTGTGTTCTTATCTCTTAGTCAACATCGTGCTCTCAGTTTCCATTCCTCTGATCTCTTGGCACTCTATGCAAATTCTAGTTTTGGTGTTTTTGTTGTTGTTGTTGTTGTTGTTGTCGACCCAATTCTTGAATCTTCTCGTACTTACAAGCTAAACCCTCTTCTTGGACTAAAGCCCCCATGAGGCTGCACTGGTCAATCAATGGATGCGACCAAAAAGCTTGAAGAGGTGCTGCCATTGGTCTGTGCTCAGGCGCAAGTCTCCATGGACAGGGAGGGAGGCAGGATTGGGGAACAGCTTCAGGCTGGAAAGCCAGGGCTCTGGAGCAGGCTGACAAGAGTCAGGAAGCAGGAGGCCTGTGCTGTGCCCTATGGGTAAATGTTCATCAGTCTGATTGATAGGCCTTTCCATCTGTCCCAAGCCCAGCCGAAGCGAGAAAGGAGCTCCTTACACCTAGACTTGCATCCTGCCTCTGGAAAGTCTCTGTAATGCCTGCCTCAGGACCCACCTATTTCTGCCCCTTTAATTGCCTTGGAGGAAAACAAAGAAATTTTGGTTTTATTATAAGTCCGGGGCTTCTTTGTAGTGTGGTGGGACTTTCCGTCAGAATAGCATTATAATAAGCGGCGAAATAATGACCTTGGAGGGGGTAGATGAAGGACCTTTTATCTGAGACCCAAGCGCCATGCCACATGAATCTCATCATGAAAGCTTGCTGGGGGGAAGGACTCCAATAACTTGTCAATAAAACTGCCACTCTGGCTGGCAGCCAAAGCCACAGTGGAAGTTGAGATGCTGCTGCCCAAGATGCGGGTGGTACCCCCATGGTGCCTATAATTACGCAACCTTTATATAGTCAGAACTTTGGCCACCCCCTTCCTCAGACCTTCTGGTGCCTTCCCTCAGCTCCCAAATCAACCCTGCATGACTCCAAACTTGCTTTGCCAAATCTTCTCCTTCTTCTATGCCTGAGCCGTTTCTGTCTTGGTGCCCAAGTCTTTGGACTCAACTACACCACCACGGAGCCCTCCTTGGTACCTTTTAATGCTTGGTTCTCAAGCCAGATTGCGTGTAACCCAGTAAGGCCGGAGAGGGGAGCCCAGGACAGGATGGGTGTAGGTTGATTTTGCTCAGAGGATGGGGCCAAACCTTAGAAAGTTTAACTGGAAATTGTAAAACTGTTTGTTTGTTTGTTTTTAATGTTAAAGCCCACATAGGTATACGATGGAATATAAGGCCTATTCACATGAGGTTTTAAGATGAACTTCAAAGTTTTCATGCTTGAGGAGGCTCCTTCGGGTGATCTCTTGACTTTCTCAATTATCTGCTCACCTTAGTCTAATACAGTGGACATTTCGATGGTAGGGTGTCATAAGAAATGCCTTTTTCCTGTCCACATCTCCCTGAGATGCTTTTTCTGGGTAGTTTAAATACACGTATATGGGTCTCTCAGCCCTCCTTCCAAATGATCTCTTCCTCCAGAGCCTTCCCTGTTCTTAAGCTAATTGTCAGAGCCTCTTCCTTTAAAAATTCCTCTACAGTCCCTGCACATGATATATAGGAAGCATTCCCCAAACAGCTGCCCATTCTTTTCGGCCATGACCAGACTCAGTCCTTATCCACCCCAAGGCTTCCAAGGCTTGGGATGCTGCAGCATAGAAGAATTCTTCTCTGAAAGCAGATAGAGAACTTCACTGCAACTTCTGCTTTGACTCAATCTCAGTCCCTCCCTAGAAATGCCAGGTGGGCCAGGAAATGAGTCTGAATATGGGTTTACAGGATCACACAAGACAGAGGAATGTCATTGGATGGACCAACTCCCTATTAACAAGGGCAGATACCTGCACCAGACTGTGTGGCCTCTTTCAAGATCTACCACAAAACTCTGACTTTATGGGTATACCTCCTGAAGAGGAGTCCTGACTTAGCAAGAAGCCCAAGTAAAGAATTTTATGGGATAAGGGACTCTTCTGAGGAAGGCAAATAACAGACTGACTGAGGGAAGGGCATTTGAAAACCAGTGAAGACATAGAAAGAAAAAAGATTACATACCACGTCCACACCCTCTGTGGAGGGAATATAAGTGCTTCCCAGAGGAAGGAAATCCACAAGCTCCCTGGAGAACTTGGGCTCTGTGTTCAGCCAGGTGTCTCGCTCCCTCCAGCACCATGCCTTACAACTGCTGCCTTCCCAACCTGAGCTTTCGCTCCACCTGCTCCTCCCGGCCCTGCGTGCCCCCCAGCTGCCACACCTGTACCCTGCCCGGGGCCTGCAACATCCCCGCCAACGTGGGCAACTGCGGCTGGTTCTGCGAGGGCTCCTTCAATGGCAACGAGAAGGAGACCATGCAGTTCCTGAACGACCGCCTGGCCAGCTACCTGGAGAAGGTGCGCCAGCTGGAGCGGGAGAACGCGGAGCTGGAGACCAGGATCCGGGAACGGTGCCAGCAGCAGGAGCCCTTCGTGTGCCCCAGCTACCAGTCCTACTTCCGGACCATCGAGGAGCTCCAGCAGAAGGTGAAGGTCTTTGCTGTTATCTCTGAGCAAGAGGAGTTTGCTGTGGTTCTCAGTCTGTAGCAGAGCAGTGTGTCTGTCTCTTGCGTCTATGTGACCGTGATTCTTGCTTCCCCCTTTATCTTTGGAATAGCTTTCGAAGCCATTTTAAAGAAGTGGCTGGTTTCATACTTATTTTCAGTCCTCACTAAGCAGCCTCTCATTCTCCAGGTCCTGTGCACCAAGTCTGAGAACGCAAGGTTGGTGGTGCAGATTGACAATGCCAAGCTGGCCGCAGATGACTTCAGAACCAAGTAGGTTGTTCAGAATTCACACTGGTGTCCACCCCTCTTGTTTAACCTGTGGTTAAAGGAAAGGGATTTCCATGGCTTTACCGAGCAGCAGTTCCCATCCATTGGTGGTGAGACATTCTATAGAGATTGAGGGGAATCAAGCAAAGGAATCACAAAAATAGATGAGGACTCAGATCAATCTGTTTATTTTTGGATCAATATTTGTTCTGGACTGAGCCTCCAGAACCCTGTGTCTCCTGGGTCTACTCATTGCAGAAAGTGGGAAGACTAAGCGAATGGGGTTATCAAAGATCATTCCTGTGAGTCTTGAGTGTTTGCTGGTCACTGCTCTGACCTTGTCCTTGTGCAGGTACGAGACGGAGCTGGGCTTGCGGCAGCTGGTGGAGTCAGACATCAACGGCCTGCGCAGGATCCTGGACGAGCTGACCCTGTGCAAGTCCGACCTGGAGGCCCAGGTGGAGTCCCTGAAGGAGGAGCTGCTGAGCCTCAAGAAGAACCACGAGGAGGTGAGACTGGAAATGAGAAATGAAGAAACCTGGTTCAGCCTCAGGTTGACCTGAGTGATTTGGAGTGGCAGAATGCAGAACACGAGGTTGAGGTTGACTTTATAATTTTCCTTTAAAAACACCAAAACTTCATGATGTGTGAAAAAATGGAGAGATGAAACCTCCCCATGTTCCCAGAGAAGATGTACTTTCACTCAAAACTGGTGCATCATGGGAATTTCCCAGTGCTCCCCCATCGGCTTGTGATTGGTTACTGAGTTGCAGAAAGAGTCTCAGCATTGCTTTATTCATGCTGTGCAAAGTCATTTCTCTCCCCAAAGGTCACCAAATCAAGCCGGTGAATCTGAGCCTCCACTCTTCCAAAGTCTTGGTGAAAAATGAGCCAAGACTCCTCCTTTTCTCTCCTGGAGGGGTCACGCCATCATCTTATTTGCTGGCCAGAATTGTTTGCTATACGATCTGAAATTGTATGGCCAATTCTTTGCATTATGAAGTCTTATGCAAACAATCTGGAAACTGGGAAAGTTAGGCATTAGTCCATCTTTTGGTGGCATCTGAGCAAATCCTTGGGAATTCTTTTTGAATCCAAGTACAGGGCACAGTCTTGTGAGGAGGGAGCTGTTCCACATGGAGCACAGAGCACCTTGCCTCGAGCTGTCACAGACTGCTCCACTCAAGGTCTCTTTCCCAAGGAAATAGACTAACGGGGCTTCAACAAGCAAAGTCCATTCTTCATTGAGGAGAGTCACTCTTGCCTTTTCTGCATCCACAGGAAGTCAACACCCTGCGCTGCCAGATCGGAGACCGCCTCAACGTGGAGGTGGACGCGGCCCCCACCGTGGACCTGAACCGCGTGCTCAACGAGACCAGGAGCCAATATGAGGCCCTGGTGGAGACCAACCGCAGGGACGTGGAGGAATGGTTCACCACCCAGGTGGGCATCTCAGCACGCAGCCGCCCGGGCCCCTCGGCCCCTCGCGGCCCTCGAGGCAGGGTCTCACCCTGTCTCGTCCCCTGTGCTGTTTCAGACCGAGGAACTGAACAAGCAAGTGGTGTCCAGCTCGGAGCAGCTGCAGTCCTATCAGGCGGAGATCATCGAGCTGAGACGCACGGTCAACGCCCTGGAGATCGAGCTGCAGGCCCAGCACAACCTGGTGGGTGTCGTTCGGGGTGCTGCCCACCCTCTCCTCACCTGGTGAAGCCCGTGACTTCTCTGGAGTCCCACGGAGTCGCCCCCTGAGAAGCGGCTCTGTGACATTCCGTATGTTCCCCACACAGAGGGACTCCCTGGAGAACACGCTGACGGAGACCGAGGCGCGCTACAGCTCCCAGCTGAGCCAGGTGCAGTACATGATCAGCAACGTGGAGTCCCAGCTGGCCGAGATCCGGGCTGACCTGGAGCGGCAGAACCAGGAGTACCAGGTGCTGCTGGACGTGCGGGCCCGGCTGGAGGGCGAGATCAACACGTACCGGGGCCTGCTGGAGAGCGAGGACTGCAAGTGAGTGGCCAGCTGGAGGGATCCGATGAAGCCATGCTCACAGGAGCGTGGTTCTCATTTGACCCCGGGGCAAAGAACACATACTGTCAAAAGGAAATCATGCCTCCACCCCAGGCATGATCAAACAGAACTCAGAAAACACAATATGGCCATCATTCAAAATACAGGGAAGCACTAACTGTTTGAGGCACACACTGAAATTGTACAGCCAGTTCTTTGCATTCTTCTGTGACCACACAGATATGAGATCTATGCGATTGCTCACACGTTACAAGACCGTATTGCGCAGAGGGAGCATTTGCATACACTACCTTATCTGACCTTGCAGTTGCCGCCAAGCAGGTTGGATCAGGATTCTCCCCATTCTGTAGGTGAAGAGAAGCTAAGGTGACTTTCCCAAGATCGCTAGCTAGGAATGGACAGTGTGGGGAGTCAAAGGTTCTGGAGTTTCTGTCTAGCGCTTTGGGCACTGTATGGTGGGAAGACCAGGAGGGGTCTGATAGGGAGCTTTGCAGCAGGGAAGCTTGTGGCCTTTTCTGTTATAGGTCAGGCCAAATCCCACAGGCAATTCCACTCTTGGGGTCTCTCTTGTGTGTACCACGAGCCTCCCTCAATTCACCTTTCCACATGGTTCTTTTTCTCCAGGCTGCCCTGCAACCCTTGTGCCACAACAAATGCGTGCGGATCCGCCGGGTCCTGCGTCTCTAATTCCTGCGCCCCCTGCACGCCCTGTGTCCCCCGCCCACGCTGTGGGCCCTGCAACTCCTTCATGCGCTAGAGCCCAGGGGCTACCAGAGGAGCAAGGAGCCCGGGCCCACGGTTCCAGAGCTTTGACCCGGCACTGGTTCATTCGACAAAAAAGGGCAGAAAACACAGTTTGCGTGGCTGGAGCTGCCCCAGTAAGACAGCCACGAAATTCACCCCACCTACTGCAGACCATTCCTTGCCCACCCTTTCCTTCATGGAGGTGTGTTCTTTCTTCACTTGCCCAGAGAATCCTCGCAAGTGCCAGGGCCTTCCCTGGTAACCTGCTAATAAACTTGATTTCCCTGGCAAAGCAGACACCTTTCTCATTGGTATTCATTTGTTTCACCGCGCCCATCACTTGAGCACTCTATAAAAAGCCACTTGAAAGTCAGGCTACATAATGGCCTGACTCTTGGATACCAGAGCCGTTCTCTGCCTGGCGGGCAGACGGCTGGCCTGGCGCCCTGGACGCCTGGGTGAGGCAGACTGGCAGGAGGGAGGGCAGGGCAGCTGCCATGAGGTGCACCCACCTCCCCCTGACCATTCTTGGATGTTCCCCACTCTCCTCTCGAGACGTGGATGTCTCCCAGAGCTGATTGCATCTAAATCCGAAGTGCAGAGGCAGGAGTGGGGGCTAGAAAGAGGCTCTGGAAAGTTCATCTTTTCTCAGCAGGAGGCTTCAGGTCCAGTGCTGTATGATCTGGGGGCTGGTGGCTGGAGCGTTCCAAGCAGCCTCAGGGCCACCCAGCAAAGGAATGCTCTGGCCTGCCTGCCTGCCGGGTTCAGGACATCCCCCTCCTGCGTAGGTGGATCATTATCAGCCTGGGCTCCAGCAGCTCACTTCCCCTCCCAGCTCTGGGGCTTAGAGACCTCCTCACTCTTCATCTGAGACTTCTGCCTTTCTCAATCCAGTACCTGTTGAATAGTTACCCTGTACACACCCTGGATGGTGGGGAAGGGAGAGACATACGGAGAAAGACATTTTTAAAAAACATTTATTCATTTTTTAGAGAGAGAGAGAGAGAGCATGAGCAGGAGAGGGGTAGAGAGAGAGGGAGACACAGAATCTGAAGCAGACTCCAGGCTCTGAGCTGTCAACACAGAGCCAGACTTGGGCTCAAACTCACGAACCACGAGATCATGACCTGAGCTGAAGTCAGACGCTTAACCAACTGAGCCACCCAGGCGCCCCAACAATTTGTTTAAAGGGATAAAACTAGTCCCTAAGTAGTGCTATTATAAGGCATTATCCCCAAACACCGAACACGCAGGCTTGTGCTGCAAACGAAACTCCGAGTACTGGAAGTGACATCAGTGTTCATCAAGAAAGGCTTGAACTTGAATCTTTAACTTGAAAGAAGAGCCATGGAAATGCTAAACACTGACTCACTAAAACCCCAGAGGACCATTTTGACATGAAAGGATCAGAGACCACTCAGGTTTCTATCTTTTCCCACGAACCTTCCCATCACACCAGGCTTTCTGAGGCAGATATTGGACCCCACTTTGGTGAAACACAATCTTGTGTACTGGAATAACCAAGTGGATTGAAATTACATATATATTTGACAAAGGAACTATTTATTGTTTCTACCACAATTGTCCCCTTGACTCTTATTTTTAAAGCGCAAATTCCAGGGTGGATTCAGACTTGCACACCTGGCTTCTGGTTTGTGAGAAGCCTCTGACCTGGAATCCCGTCCCTGATGTGGTCCCCTACCTTGGATTTCCTCCAAATCCAAGGTCAACCTCAGTTCAGAGGCCCTCCCTGATTTTGCTTGTTCCTTTATTCCGCATCCTGTGTACATATATTATTTTACAATAATGGAAAAGTAATGCTACTACCTCCTGCGGGAGGAATGACTGCCCCCTTTCTCGGCAAAGATGCCCATGTTGCTTCCTGGAACCTGGGAGTATGTTAGGTTGCATACAGAGGGAGATTAAAGGTGCAGATAGAACAAAAGCTGTTAATCAGCTGACCTTAAAATGGAGAGATTACGCTGGATTATCCAGTGGGCCCAATGTAATCACAGGAGTCCTTCAAGGTAGAAGCGGGAGGCAGAAGACAGTGAGAGGGAGAGGGAGATATGACTGAGGACACATGTCAGAGCCATGTGATACAAGGACTGGACCCTTCACTGCAGGCTCTGAAGATGGAGAAAGGGGACCATGGGCCAAGGGAATTAGGTAGCTCCTAGATGCTGGAAAAGAAAAGGAAAAGGATCCTTCCTTGGAGCCCCCGGAAAGGAACATAGCCCTGCCAACATCTTGATTTTTTTTTCATTGTGGATAAAATACATATATATAACATAAAATTGACCATTTTATCTATCTGTTTTAGCATTTAATTCGGGGACATTAAGTACATCCACATTATTGTCCATCAATCAGCACTATCCATCTCCAGAACTTTTTCATCTTCCCGACTGAAACTCTGTCCCCATCGAACTCTCTAACCCCTCTACCTCAAGCCCCTAGTAACCTCTATTCCCCTTTCTGTCTGTATGAATCTGACTATTCTAGGTACCTCATATAAGTGGAATCATACAGTATTCTTTTTTTGTGTGTGTGTGTCTGACTTATTTCACTTGGCATAATGTTTTCAAGGCTGATCCATGTTGTAGCATGTATCAGAATTTTGTTCTTTTTAAAGGTTAGATAATATCCAATTGTATGTATCACACTTTGCTTGCCCATTCATCCATGGATGCGTATTTTGGCTATTGTAACTAATGCTGCTGTGAACAGTGGTGTATATATATGTATACATATATATATATATACACACACACACACACACACACATACACATATATATGTATATATATTATACACATATATTATATATAATATATATTATATATGTTATATATATTAAAAATGTGTCATATATATAATATATATGTATATACATTATATATATATATTCAAGTCCATGCTTTTGTTTCTTTTATGTATGTACCTAGAAGTGGAATTCCTGGATCATATGGCAATTCTATGTTCAATTGTTTGAGGCCATGCCATTTAACATTCCTGCCAGCAATGCGCAAGTGTTCCAATTACTCCACATCCTTGCCAACACTTTTTAAATTCTGGGTTTTTTGTTTGTTTTTTGTTTTGCCAATGGCCATCCTAGTGGGTGTGAAGTGGTACCTCACTGTGGTTTTGATGTGCATTTTCCTAATTATTAGTGATGCTGAAGCATCTTTTCATGTGTTTGTTGACCATTTGCATGTTTTTGGCGAAATGTCTATTCAAGTCTTCTGACCATTTTTTTTTTAATTGGGTCATTTAGTTTTGTTGTTATTGAGTTGTAGGAGCTTTTTATGCATTCTGGATATTAATTCCTTATTAGGAATATAATTTGCAGGTATTTTCTTCCATTCTGTGGATTGCCTTTTCATTCTCTTGATAGTGAAATTTAAAAGCTTTTAAATTTTCTGGAGTTTATTTTACCTATTTTTTCTTTGGTTATCTGTGTTTTTGGTGCCATGGCCAGGAAATCATTGCCAAACCCAATGTCATGCAATTTTCCTCTATGGTTTCTTCTAAGAGTTTTATAATGTTAGCTCCTACATTCAGGTCTATGATCCATTTGGGGTTCATTTTTGCATATGGTGTGAGGTAAGGGTCTAGCTCCATTCTTTGCCTGTGAGTATCCAGTTTTTTCAGCACCATTTGTTGAAAAGACTGTCGGTTTTCCCATTTATTTGTATCTTCTTGATTTTCTTTTGGTAATGTTTTGCAGTTTTCAGCATACAAGTCTTTTGCCTCCTTGGTTACATTTATTCCTAAGTATTTTATTCTTGTTGATGTTACTGTAATTAAAAAAAATTTTTTTACTCCCAGTGAGAGTAAAACTTTGATTTTAGACCTATGTTAGGCTTTTGACATATAGAAGTTTAAGATAATATATTTGTATTGGTTTAAGCCAGTAAATTTGTGGTGATTTGTGATGGTAGCAATAAGGAACTAATATGGCGAACATCTTTTGAATATCAGCTATGGGTTAGGCAAAACACTAGGAACTAATCTTAATCTTTATAAAATGCTTCAAATTAAACCCATTTTAACAGATGAGGAAACTGAACTTTGGAAACTTGCTCAAATCACAGTTGGTTATTAGCATTTATGATATTTGAACCAGGTTCTAGTTATAGGTGCACATGACACCACTATAGAGTATGAAGAATGATTTAAAAATCAGAGCAGAATGAATACATCCAGGTCAATGATATTCTTCAAAATTGTTCCCTACATAAAGATTCCAACTTAATTTTGGCAAGTCTCTTTAAGAATTAACTTTTGAGGACAGCTGGGTGGTTCAGTCAGTTGAGCCTCCGACTCTTGCTTTTGGCTTAAGTCATGATCCCAGGGTCACCGATCAAGCCCCATGTTGGGCTCTGCACTGAGCATGGAGCCTGCTTGGGATGCTCTCTCTCTCTCTCTCTCTCTCTCTCTCTCTCTCTCTGCCCTTCCCTCACCTTGTGCATTCTCTAAAAAAACCCAAAAAGTTTGCTTTTGAATCAATTATAAGCCACATATGGAGGTTTTTTCCTTTTTAAAGCTTTATTCATTTATTTTTGAGAGAGATAGAGAGAGCATAAGCAGGGGAGGGGCAGAAAGAGAGGGAGAGAGAGAATCCCAAGTAGGTTCTGCACTGTCAGTGCAGAGCCTTACGTGGGGCTCTATCCCACGAATCACAAGATCATGACCTGAACTGAAATTAAGAGTCGGACACTTAATGGACTGGGTCACCTAGGTGCCCTGGTGTTATTGTTGTTTTAATTATCTAAGTTGATTGTTTATCTTTTTCACAAGGTTTCTTGTTGAATGGCTTCCAAAAAATCAAATCCATCCTTAAAAGACAAAGGTTTTCTATCAACAAACTGGATGTTAAAAAGATACATACATTGCCAAAACATAAAGCTCCAAACATGATTTGAACAGAGAGGCCATCATTAGAACAAAGGAAGATTCTGGCCAGAGGCAAAGCTTTTTGGATCTGCAAATTCTGTCATGTTCTTTCAAAACAAATCTCAATCCTTAGAGTTAAACCTTAATTTTGTAAATAAATGTGCTCTACATCCCCTTAAGCACTCCTATGTGGCTTTTAAACTGTTGGCAAGTACTCTGTCATCATCATCACACATGAGGACAGTGGTTCTAAACCTTGGTGGTGCTTTGAAATCACCTGGGGTACTAAACAAGTGCTGAAGACTGAGTTTGTCCTTAGAAAGCTTGATTTAATTGGTCTGGGACACAGCCTGGCCACTAGGAGTTTTAGAATCTCTACTGGGGGTTCTAATGAGCAAGGTTGTGACCCACTTGCCAAAACCAGGGTTTTGGTTCTCTCTTATCCTCTCACCTACTCTGTGTCCTTGGACGAGACACATAGCTTCTCTGAGCCTCGGTTTCCTTAAAGTGGAGGTAACAATCTCTTCTCTACCTGCTTTATACACTTGCCAAGAGGATCATGGAAGATTGTGTTCCTGGAAACACTTTGCAAGCCAGACATTTTTATCAGGGTTATTATTTTGATTATTGATGACTTAACACATAGACAAGCTTCTTAAGAATAGAGAACCTAGTCATTTTTGTTGTTGTTTCCTGCCCAACGGTAGAATTTGTATACCATCCTATTGTCTTTCACACCACTGTTTCTTTCTTTAAGTCCCCCACCTAGCTCTGCACCTGGTGTATGTGCTCTATTCAGCATTATCTGATGCTCTTTGTCTCCAGACCCATCTTCTGATGGGCCCCAAGGCCCTTCTCATTTGGCATGCCCAGTGCTCTTTGGTGACCTGTTTTATTGGCTCTTGGCTGTCCTGGTCTGAACTCTTAGCCCACTGGGAATATCATCCTCAGAGACTTGACCCAACTCCAAGCTTGTGTCCTGAATATTTTTGTTGGTTCTTTTCCTGTTTCCTTGAAAATTTTGTATTTGCTATGGGTAAGCTAAGGCACTTTTTTGCATCCTTATATCTGGGGTCAAAGTCATTCACTAAGTTCTTTGAGGCCTGAGGCTACTGTCAGTGTCTTCAGGAAGAGCAGGATGGTCCAGGAACGCATAGCATTTTTCTCTGTAAAAGCCCATTTCATTACTTCCAGGAGGCACGCCTCATCACAAGCTTGTGGGATTTGTCACTTTTTAACCTCCAGTTTACTGAGGAGCAAAGCAATATGCAGGAAGCCTAGGTGTGTCTTGCCATCCACGCTCAGAGCTGGCATTGGAATTCATGAGCTCACCTCTTTGTTTTCTTCTAGTTCTCGTGTTTTGTCACACCCTGGCCAGTGTCTCATCTCTCTACCTCACAGTGAGGGCCCAGCAGACTCAAGTCTACTTGCTTGTATCATTTTGAACAAGTTCACTTCTTTTCAGATTATTTATCTCTGATATATGGTGACAATAATGGCATTGAAACATTCATAGTTTGGGGTGAGGGTAGAATACCATACGTGAAGGGTTCTAGTAGACTACCCGATGAGGAAATGACATATTGATACTCATTACTTTCCTGCCTCGCCATTTGGACCTCAGTTTTCTTCTCCATAAATTCAGGTCTTTCTGGCTTTAGAATTCTTTGATTCTTAGAAAATAGATCTTACTTCTGAGAGGTGAACTTTTACAGGGCTAAAAGTTCAGGGTGAGGCAAAAAGCCTGTCTCTCAGATTCTAAATCACTTTAGGTCCTGCCATTGTGCATTTTGATTTGTTTAGATGCTAAGAAGAGGCAGTGTAATCTCCAATCTGGACGCATCAATCAGTAATGCAAAAGGACAACCATTTCCCTGTGGAGAAAAGTAATAAGTGTAACTTGGTTTTGGTTCAAGAGGGTACCATAAAAAGTAGCTGAGGGAAAGGGCTGCTTGGGCAGACAAGGCTTTGGAGGACTGATGGGGTTGGGAAAGGGTTGGGAATAGGGTCCCAGAGGGAATCAGAAGCAAAAATGATAAAGAGAGGGGCAATGGGAAGAAAGGAATCTAAGATTTTCTTCCCCTTAAAAAATCAGAGAAATTTCTATGCCAAATGTTTGCATTGTGTTTAGGTATTTGGGCTCAAGAGTTAGACAATGAATTGTTTAAATCCCAACTCTGCCACTTACTATTTGTGTCTTGGGAAAATTCTGAGCCTTCCCTAATCTGTTAATTTATCTGTAAAATAGGAATAATTTTATAGACCGATATTATAGGGTTGTTGAGAGGGTCAAATAATAAATGTGCCATAACACTTAGCACCTAGCTTGTTTGGCACAGAATAAGTACTCATGAAGTGGTAAGTAACATCATCAGTATCACCAAAACCACTGTCATCATTATTATGGATGCTAGCACAGAAATGCAAGGCTGGGGAAATCTCAGAAAATGAGTAGAGCCCATTTCAATGCCAATACAAGAAAGGAGGCTTTGGTGGCAATACAATCTCCATGTAGAGAACTTGTCTTCTCAAAAACCACCCCAGACAAGATAACCAAACCCACAAGATCAGTAACCTAGCAGAGAATGTAGGCACAGTGTGCCCTGTGCCAACTTCCTATTCTGGCTACCAAGTCAATGTTAAAATTTGTATTTTTGTTGATTAATTCATGAATTTAGTTCTATGTCCCTAGTGTTCACAAGGTAGGTGAATGAGGTATTATCACCATTGGATTGGCCTGGGCAATGTACCCATGTGTCTGCTCAACAGAATTGAATTTTCAAAAAATTCTACATCTGGGCCATCTGGCCAACATTAGGAAGGATAAAAGTTAAAGAAAGAATCACTGGTCTCACCCCCAACCATATTCACACACAATACATTACTTAAATTTTATAACAGAACTATGAGGCGGGCAGGATTATTCCTACTTAAATTTAAGTGATGAAGAAAACAAGAGTGAAAAAGGGGAACTCACTTCTTGGAGCTCATCTCATCGGTAAGAATGTGAACTCAGGTGGTTTAGCTCCAAGTGTGTGCTTTTCTGTTACCTTGATACTGCCTTTGAAATCTGGGCACATCCTTCATAAATGACTCATATTGTGTTCCACAAATAATTTTTTGGGACTTCTGTCTGAACCGTGATTTTGTTTCTTTTTTTTTTTTAACGTTTATTTATTTTTGAGACAGAGAGAGACAGAGCATGAACGGGGGAGGGGCAGAGAGAGAGGGAGACATAGAATCGGAAGCAGGCTCCAGGCTCCGAGCCATCAGCCCAGAGCCCGATGCGGGGCTCGAACTCACGGAACGCGAGATCGTGACCTGAGCTGAAGTCGGACGCTTAACCGACTGAGCCACCCAGGCGCCCCCCGTGATTTTGTTTCTGTGTGGAATAAAGGACAGACAGAGTGACAAGGAACAGAAGGTGAGATGAGGAGGGCTACTTCGTTAAGATTCTTTATTGGGCAATAGGGAGACTCCCAGGAATTTGGAAGGGTCCAAGGGTATCTGACCCCACAGGTGATAGAGAGGCACCCACTCATCAGGGATGGTGTCACTTCTTAGGGACGACAGAGTGAAGGTGCGTTCTCATGGGCGTTGTGACTGGTTTTGGGAGCATCTCAGGTTGGCAGAGTCACAACTCTAGGGACGTATTCTGCTCTCACAAAGAGGATTAAGTCTAGGAACGAGGAGAGAGAAATATCCAGAGACTTTGAGATAAGGTCACCATGCACACAAAGATAGCTCTGAGCTCCTCATTCTGGTTTTTCTATTCTTGTTGAGTCTGAAGTATTATGCTTCAAATTTATGCTTCAACATTGCCACTTGAACTCTCTCTATGGACTAGTCCAGGCATAATTTTCCTTCTAGATATTTCTTCTCCTTCTCATCTTTAGGAAGATTGTTGCTTCAGTACAGTTTGGTAAACTTTTTCTATAAAGGGCCAGAGACTAAATATTTTAGGCTTTGCAAACCATATGGTCCCTGTTACAACTATTCAATTCTGCCATTGTAGAACAAAATCAGCTATAGACAATACCTAAATAAATGAACATGGCTGTGCCAATAAAACTATATTTAGAAAGAAAGGCAGGAGGCAGAACTTGGTCTGTGGGCCCTAGTTTGCTGATATCTGCTTCAGGGCTATTCCCACCCATTCAGCCAGTTTTACTTCCCAGCCATGAACACTCCATTATTTTCAATCTCCATGTATTGATAAATTTCCACAGCCCCAATTAATACTCTCATAAGTAGGGCCCAGGTTTCTTGCAACTAATGCGGGACAAATTTCTGCTATGAAGTCAAGTTGAACCAAACACTGAACCATGGGTAGGACTGGGAAAAGAGAGCCCCTTGGAAGACTGTTCACTCCAGACTCTCTTTCCAGGGAATCTAGTGGCATAACCTCATGGGTGAGGAGTTCCAAACAACTCCACCCCATGTCCCTGGCTGTCCTACCCTCTGAGTAATGGAGAGAGCCATTTGGGGTTGTGATGATTCTGTCTCCTTTGAAGCCATCTGATGAAATTCTGATTTCACCAACCACTAGCACCCATGAGGAACCTGGTGTGACACAAGCTAAATGGAATAATTTTATGGGTTGAGGAGACTCTTTGCAGGCATCTAACTAGCATATTTTGGAGAAAAAATTAGCTGAAGCATTAGGAAAGGAAATTATGCTGTATGCCAACCCCCACCCACCATTAAGGGTATAAAAGGACCATGGAGGAAGGAGAAACTCAAACCTCACCACATCCACCTAGATTAGCTTACTTGCTCTCCATCACCTCTCCCTGCACCATGCCTTACAACTGCTGCCTTCCCAACCTGAGCTGCCGCTCCACCTGCTGCTCCCGGCCCTGCGTGCCCCCCAGCTGCCACACCTGTACCCTGCCCGGGGCCTGCAACATCCCCACCAACGTGGGCAACTGCGGCTGGTTCTGCGAGGGCTCCTTCAATGGCAGCGAGAAGGAGACCATGCAGTTCCTGAACGACCGCCTGGCCAGCTACCTGGAGAAGGTGCGCCAGCTGGAGCGGGAGAACGCGGAGCTGGAGACCAGGATCCGGGAGTGGTGCCAGCAGCAGGTGCCCTTCGTGTGCCCCAGCTACCAGTCCTACTTCCGGACCATCGAGGAGCTCCAGCAGAAGGTGAGGGGGTGCCATGTGGGGGCACAGCAGCAGCTGACTGTCTTTGAACAATAAGACATTCTCAAGTTCAAGTGGCCCTCACAGTAGAATCTTGTTTTCAGATTCTGTGTGCCAAGTCTGAGAATGCCAGGCTGGTGGTGCAGATCGACAACGCCAAGTTGGCCTCTGATGACTTCAGAACCAAGTAGGTTGAGACTTTTAGGCTAGGTGACCCCTAAGGTACTTATGGCTCTCTCATGGCCCCGTGGGACTAACATGTCCTGGAAGGGGAGAGGCAGCCATTTTTCCCTTTTGATTTCTCTTCTGAAGCCCGGCTTTATCTAAAACTGGTTTCAAACAGAGATCCAGACTCATATGCTGTGTGCACTTCAGCCTATATTGCTATCTCTGGAAGGCCTTCTTAAATCCCCAAATTCAGAGATTGACAGAGACTGTTCTATGGGGAGTGGTGGTATATTAACCAACCAAACTGAGAGGAAAATGAGAGACTCCATCTCATGAGTTCTTGTGGGGACCTTCTGGTGTTAGGGTGAGTCAGGGGCCTCTCCAATCTATTTGTGCAGAGCTTGAGGGAAACATGGAAGAAAAGGGGGAGAAAACTGTACCAGCTCAAAGAGATGGAGGCCAGTCCATGCACACAAGACACAGAACAGGGGACCGGCTTCTCTCCTGCCTCATCCTTTCTGATCTGTGTGTGCAGGTACGAGACGGAGCTGGGCTTGCGGCAGCTGGTGGAGTCGGACATCAACGGCCTGCGCAGGATCCTGGACGAGCTGACTCTGTGCAAGTCTGACCTGGAGGCCCAGGTGGAGTCCCTGAGGGAGGAGCTGCTGAGCCTCAAGAAGAACCACGAGGAGGTGAGAGGAAAAGGAAAAAAAAAAGTAGGTTTCAGATCCAAGCCTTTAGCATCAGCAACCAGGAGGCAAGTGCCATCAGGCTTCTTGAGCTGGGACTCTTCTCTGAAGAACTCAAGACTCTTCGGAGAATGATGATACTATACCCATAGCACGTAGGGAGGTGGGTTGCTTATTCTCCAGCAACTGGGTGAGGTTGGGCAGGTGTTGGAGATGCTGAGAAAAGGCATCCATTTATCGAGCCCTGCTCGCTGCTGCTCACTGTCAGTTTTTAAATCTGGTGGTAGAGATGGAAGGAAAAAAAGAACTAAGACATGTTCCCTCTCTTCAACGGGCTCCCAGTGGCCTAGGCAGATGGCTATGTACAAACAATGGTAGAATACGGGCAGAGGAAAGTAGTTCCATATGAGAAGTATGAGCAACACATGCAGGGAATAGTCCAGTCTACCTGGAAGGAGACAGGGAATGTTCTCAGAGACATGTCATGGCAAGGAGGAGGCTTTCACACTTGGATGTTTCAGTCTGGGGGAAGAGACTGAGCAAAGACACAGAAGTGGAGGAGCAGGTGTATTAGAGTTTGGCACACGGATTGATATGGCTGGGCATGCATTACCTATAGGGGTGAGTTGGGAAATGAGGTAGGATGTGCACAGGCCAGGGAGTTCGGACTTAAGTCTTATTGGAAACGTGAGCTTTTTTCAGTTTTGGGGGGAAATATATCGATGTGATCCCTATTTGGGTCTAATCCTACATCGTATCTGTGTCAGTCTTTGGGAATGATCAGGATATACATTTTTGGCAGGGTTGTGCTCACTTTCCTACAGTAGGAAGATATACAGCAGATCCATTTCTGTGGTTCATTTCTTCCTCTTCTTCCCTCAGGAAGTCAACACCCTGCGCTGCCAGATCGGAGACCGCCTCAACGTGGAGGTGGACGCGGCCCCCACCGTGGACCTGAACCGCGTGCTCAACGAGACCAGGAGCCAGTATGAGGCCCTGGTGGAGACCAACCGCAGGGACGTGGAGGAATGGTTCACCACCCAGGTGGGCATCTCAGCACGCGGCCGCCCGGGCCCCTCGGCCCCTCGCGGCCCTCGAGGCAGGGTCTCACCCTGTCTCGTCCCCTGTGCTGTTTCAGACCGAGGAGCTGAACAAGCAGGTGGTGTCCAGCGCGGAGCAGCTGCAGTCCTGCCAGGCGGAGATCATCGAGCTGAGACGCACGGTCAACGCCCTGGAGATCGAGCTGCAGGCCCAGCACAACCTGGTGGGTGTCGCTCGGGGTGCTGCCCACCCTCTCCTCACCTGGTGAAGCCCGTGACTTCCCTGGAGTCCCACGGAGTCGCCCCCTGAGAAGCGGCTCTGTGACGTTCCGTATGTTCCCCACACAGAGGGACTCCCTGGAGAACACGCTGACGGAGACCGAGGCGCGCTACAGCGCCCAGCTGGGCCAGGTGCAGTGCATGATCACCAACGTGGAGTCCCAGCTGGCCGAGATCCGCTGTGACCTGGAGCGGCAGAACCAGGAGTACCAGGTGCTGCTGGACGTCAAGGCCCGGCTGGAGTGCGAGATCAACACGTACCGGGGCCTGCTGGAGAGCGAGGATTGCAAGTGAGTGCGAGGCAAAGAACTCTGGAGGACATGTGGTGGGACTACAAGATATTGTGAGCATACACGTGGCGGCCACGTTTTCAACTCACAGAACAACGTGCATGTATAGAGTCCATGATGTGACAGTTAAGCAGAAAAGGAAGGTCAGAGGTGAAGGGCATACATCCCCTGCATCAGGGAGCTAACGATAGAGAAGTGGTGGTGGACAGATTGTTGCAACAATCACTGTTGGGTAAGACAGCGTGTATTGTTTTCAGGAGAGCTCAAGAGCGTAACATTTTTCAAAAGGACAATTTCCACCTCAGCACATGGCATTCTGGGATGGGGAGAAGGATTCGATGGCAATCAAATTTGATTCCAACTATCTCCAACCACTGAGAATTCATGGGTTGTCTCATTAGGCACCTTAGGGCTCTCTCCACAACCATCCCCAACCCGCTCTAAACCTCTGTGTCCTCCCAGGCTTCCCTGCAACCCATGTGCTACCACCAACGCTTGTGGCAATTCCTGCGGGTCCTGTGGTGCCTCTCAAACGCGTTGCTCTTAATTTAAGAACTTGCACCCTCTTTGAAGACAACAATGAAGCCACTCTGATCAAGCAAAGGAAAGGTCCTCGGGTCTTGCCTTCTTTGGAGCCTAGCCATGCCAAATATGATATCTCTAGACATGAAAATGCCTTCCAGATTCAACAAGCAAAGGCACACATGGTTAACTTCCAATGTCTGGGAAATCCCTTTCTGTTGAAGTTCGAGTGTCTTTGTTTCTGAAGATGTCCAGCTCCATGGTATCTGAGCTCCAGGTATTACTTTTAGGGCATTTCCTGTATGTATTGTGTTTCCTGTTTTTCTTGCTTCTTTGGTATTCTCTGGAATGCAAGGAAGCTACTTCATTTACTTCCCAATAAACTTCATTTCTCTGGCATAGTAAATGTGTTTCTCATTCATATTTATGCACTGTAAAGTACCTGTTGTGGCTATTTCATAAAAACGTCCCTTTGTTAGGATGAAATGGGTTAAATGACTAACCCCAGCCATTATGCTCCACTGGTAAATACTGCTGGCAGGGGGAGGGACTGTTCTCCTGGGAAGCTCCTGCCAAGGGGCGACCATGAAGGAAACCTGGCCTCCAACACTCATGCCCCTCTTTCCTCGGCTGCAGGGTGCTTGGCAATACTGAGTCCTCCCCAGATCTGACTGCTATTTCCCACGGTCATCCTCATCATTCAGGGGTTGGTTTTCTGTTCCCCTTTCTCGTAAACTGCCTAAAGACCAGCTTCTGAAGAAACTGCTCAAAGAGCAGCTACCCTCTCCTTTCAACCTGTCAACTGTACCTGCATCCCCACTGTAGATAGCTGCCTTTCCCTGAAGACGTGCCTTCAATGATTTCCATAAACCAGCACACTCTGGGTTCTCTCGTTATACCTCCTGCTACCCATTTTCCAGCTCCTGATTAGCCTGCCTTCTCCTTTCTGTCCCAATTGGAGGAAATGCCTAGATCCTCAGCTGTGTTTTTTTCTCCTCCATCTCTGTTCAGGAAGAACTAGCACCTCTATGCTGACAACTCCGAATCTCGCTCTCATTTTCGTTCAAGTCCCAGGTCTTTAGTTGCCCATAGGACAGTTTCACTTGATACTAGGCTGCCACATCACATTTAATTGGACTGAAACTTATCTTCATCAAACTGGTTCCTCTTGTTACCCACTTGTTACACCCAACACTTCGTAATCTAAAGACCCTTTAAATGCAGGTAAGCGCATCTCCCCACCTCCCCCTCTTTTCAAGTTCCCTCTTTCCTCTAGGTCTTCTCTCCTATCTACAATGTTCTTCTGTAACTTCTGTATCATTTTATTTCTTATAATTTCAAGAAAGACCAGTGCTCATTGTCTCCCCCAACAGACATGAACCCTACCCCCCACGTGATTCATATCTGAATTATTAGAGCTCTCAATTCTCTTGGTCACTGTGTCAAGTCTTCATTCGATTTGACCCTATCTAACCTACACAACTGCAACCAACCATCTGTTCTGTATGCTCCATGTGGAGCACTGAGAATACACAAATAAATGAGCCCTGGTCCTGGCCCACAGCATGTTCACAGTCTAGAGTGGACAAGACAAAGAGACAACCCTTATGCAGACAAACATCCATGTGGCTCAAGAAAGGTGTAAGTAAAGAATGATACATTTCTGACCTGTGAGAGAAAAACTATATGATTTCAGGAATTATTTTTATAGTTTAAGTGTGAGAGAGTGGTAAAAAGAGAGAGGAGGTAGCGCTCAATCAGAGCTTTGAAAACCCAAATATTCTGTTCATATAAATACTGTCTGCCTATCCTTCAAGAGAGACAGTATCATCACCCAGTTATAGCCCAGTGTAAACCACAGAATACTGTAAGTGGAATAAAGGAACAGTAACACTAATGAGGATTCATGAGAAGGTTATTAAAACTTAATATACTTCCCTTGTTCCAACTTCAGTCAACGATTACTGTATGATATTAGCATAATTCTGAAACGAAGTTTGATGAGGTATGTTTGGACAGATGAGTATATGCAGGTCTGACAAGAGGGAAAGTTTTCCCAAACATGAACTTTGCCTGGTAAGGAGAAGAGGAAGCAGGAAATGTGTCTAGAGCTTGGCAGACCAATTTCTAACTGGAGCAAAGCATAAATGTAGTGGCTGATGATGAAACTGCAAAGTAGTCATGGAGCACCATATCTGGCAGCGCTTTTCATGGTTATCTGTGAGATTTCTTTGTAAGGAAGTTTGGTATACGATCTATCGAGAGCTATGTATAAGGCGGGTTGTGATGAGTCCTAGAAGTTGGTGAGATTGGGTGGAAAAGAAGGAAGAATCATTGGGGGGCTGGTGAGAGACAACAGGACAGAGATGGGGGTGGTGGTTGGGGAGCCAAGGGTGGGGTGGATTTCAGAGGCACAGCCTGGGATGTGGAAGCAAATTCGGGGTAGAGGAGCAATGGAAAGGGAAGGAAGGAAACTAGTACTGATTGAATACCTGCTTTGGGTCAACATGAGAGACATTTTTTGAGCCTGAGAAAATGAAACACCAGTGGGGCTCCAGTGGAGAAGGCTGGAAGAGAATGACTGGATTTGGGAGAGACGTCAGAGAGTTACCTAAACAGAGATGATCAGTTAGAACCATAGGAGTTGTTAAGACTGTCAAGGGGATGATGTTACACTGTGGACAACCTTGGGAACCACTGGTAGAAATGACAGAGTGGCCTCAGGCTCTCCAAAATCCCTGACGTGAGGTTCCTTCTTGATTTGGCCCAGTCCCCAAGGAGAGAGGTGATATCTGGTTAAAAGCAGTTGGGAGTGGGAAGCTGAAGCAACACAGAAGTCAGAAAAGGGGTGCCTGGATGGCTCAGTTGGTTAAGCGTCTGACTTCGGCTCAGGTCATGGTCTCACGGTTCATGAGTTGAGCCCTTCATCGGGCTCTGTACTGACAGCTCAGAGCCTGGACCCTGCTTCAGATTCTGTGTCTCCCTCTCTCTCTGCCCCCCCCCCCACCACCCCCTGCTCACATTCCATCTCTCTCTTTCAAAAAATAAATACACATTAAAAATTAAAAAAAAAAGAAGTCAAAAGAAATTGGGGTTTTGATGAGGGAATGGTCAATGGCATCCTTCTCATGAATCCTCATTAGTGTTATGGTTCCTTATTTATTCCACTTACAGTATTCTTTGGTTTACACAAGGCTTCAATTAGGTGAAGATATTGTCTCTCTTGAAGGGAGAGAAAGAGGAGAATTCAGACAAGTCAGTGGACATAGTAATAGGGAGATCACTGGTGACCATAGAGAGAGCAGGGTCTATAGGTTGCTGAGGAAAGAAGTCATAGTTCAGTGACTTTCACATCTTTTTCAAGTTACCAACTTAATAGTGAACTTAACACAAAAGTTCAACACAATGTATTCATACTAAACATGAAGCTTACTTTGCTTTATCTTCTGTGTACTCTTTTAAGTGTTTATTTATTTTTGAGAGAGAGAGAAAGAGATGGGGGGGGGGAGAGAGAACAAGTGGGGGAGGAGCAGAGAGAGAGAGAGAGAGAGAGAGAGGGAGACACAAAATCTGTACAGGCTCCAGGCTCTGAGCGGTCAGTGCTGAGCCCGACACAACATGGGCTCAAACCCATGATCATGACCTGAGCCGAAGTTAGAGGCTTAACTGAATGAGCCACCCAGGTGCCCTCTCTGTGGAACTCTCAAAATGTTTTAGCACCTGCTCTTCCCTTTGGTATGCAGAGCAGTCACATAAACAGGTGTTCATTCCTTCTCTGAGTGGTTCCTGAATCCAGCTTTCGCAGATTAGGACCATTAAGTTATATTGTCTTGGATTTTTTTTCACATTCTTCTTGACTTCTCTATTCTAGACTGGATAGAGTTAACATACTGATGAGCTTTGCATTTTTATGATTTGGCTTGGTCCCTTAAAGACCTCCAAACTCCATTCCCACTGGGAGTCGAAGACTGAGTGTAAGGGACAGAACAGCAGTCCTGGAGAGGATTTGAGTGATGGGCTTTGAATCCTATTTCGGGGTGCATTTTGATCAGCCCATATTAGCATTGACCTAGCTCATTCTGCATATCCTCCTCTGCTTGTTCCTCATTGAAAATCTTGTTTGAACATCTTCCCAAAGCCAAACCTGTTGGTTTAATTCCTGGATCACCATGACAATTGCTCCCTTCAATGTGGTAAGACTGAGTGGTTGATAAACTGGCAATAGACACTTTTATGGAATAGTCTATGGAAGCCCTATATCTTGTTCTTATAAGCAGCTCTAACGGGGGCTGGCCCAGCAGGGTGGGCTAGGGTTGATAATGAACAGTGTTTCTGCTTTTCGGATTTTCCAGTGAATAACTCTTCATCTCTTAGGCAAACATCAGTATCTTGGTCTATGTGTGCCCAGCAATGGCACTCCTGGTCTCTTCTTGCCATTTGTCTACATTAAAATAGAATTAATCTGTAAGTGGCCCAGTATGTTACTTTGCATTTCCCAAGTAATGCAATTTATATTTCTCTTGGTGAGAATTTCAAGTGCCAGTACCTGGCCATCAGAGAAGATGGTTTTGGGAAGGAGGAGGGAGGCTTCCTAATACCTTTAAAGTTCTGCCATGGGAGGATGGTCTCAGTAGATCTGCCCTGAATCCACTCTGTGGTTGAGTGCCTCCGGTGGGTTGGCATGTGATCTCTCCCACGGATATAGTCTTGGCTTCCATAATAAATAGTATCTTTTCACCTCAAGTGCAATTTTCTCACATCTGGAGACCAGAAGCCTTACCGTGGCGTCTGCCACAATTACACAGGCAGGTCTAAAACTTTTTTGTTTGTTAGGATTTGATCTGCTCATCATGTTTATTGAAGGGTCATTAACTAGAGACAATGACATTGCTTATGTAAAGGGAAGGATTCAAGCACACAGTAAGTGGAATAAATAAAAAACAACTGCCTTCCAGAAATCTTGGGAGATAAAACTTGGCTCTTTTCTAAATAAACCCAAGTCCTCTCAGCTATTATAATCTAATTACCATGTAGCTATGCAGCAATCATGGTTATTTTTGCTCAAGAGGTGGGAGTAGTCATGTTTTCTAAACTCTGCCCTCCACTTTTGAAGATTCAGGGTATTTATCTCTGGGTCATTTTGTTCTGAGGCAGAAGCTGCCATCATGGTTTAGGAATCCCTGCGGACATATTTATCAATCCAGAATACAGCATCTCTCCTATTCTTTAAAAAAGTGCCATTGTCTCGGTTTTCCTCTTTGGAATGTTGAGAAATAGAAGAAGGAGCGAAACAGAAAAGCTGATGAATCTGATGAAAGCTATTTGTTTTATGTTATTGGTACTGATTTTAAACTAGCACGCCCGTCCGATCTCTCTCTAAACGTAGAGATTCAGGCAGGAGAGGCAGAGAATTGTGGATTGTGAACGTGGGTAAGGATGTCAGTGTCTTCAAAGCATTACCTTCTGGGAGACTGCACACTTACTCCAAATTCGCTGCCCTTTATGGGAGCAGATCTGAAGCTTCATGTTGGCAATGACTTTCAGAATCACCCAAGAAAAAGTACATTGTTATTTTACAGTCCCAATGTGTTTCTGACCCATTAAAGATGCTACCAAATTCCGTTGCTTATCCCACTTACTAGGCTTGGTTCCAAATGATATCTGGTGAGTTTCAAAAGGAGACACACTCTCAGAAGATGAAGATTTGTCTTCAATGAGGCTAACCAAAAGAAAGTGTCCCAGAGTGTGAGGTCAGCTTTGTAGAAGAGGTGATGTGAGCGGTGGCTATACAGGAGGAATGAGCACATAGCTTCCAGAAGGAATTGCTTTAAGGTGTCTCTGTCCTATTTTGAGTGCTGATAGATGAAACGTAAAGTGCTCATAGTTCATATCTCCATCTGGAATAGCACCGGGGCAGAAATATATTGATGGTCAAAGATGTTACTAAGCATGTCACGGCGTGGTGGTTTTTCAGGATCACATCCTTTGGAGAACTGGGCTCAGATGTTTCTCTGTCAAATCAACCAAAGGTTTCTTTTTTTTTCAAGCTTTTAGCAGGTATTACACTTTCTCATTTAGCAGACTTCCTTCCATTAGAATGGAAAGGACCTTTGGTTCTTTGATGGAGAACAGGCTTTTGTTTCTTGGCCCACTCTAATGTAGGAGGGGATAGTGTCTGGTAGTGACTGAGCTTCACTGAACTCAATCCACTTGCGCATTATTGCAAGTCAGTAGTGAGGAGACTGGAAGAGACGGTGTGATGGAGAGAGCGTGGCTGTTGGAGTCAGAGAGGTTTGGGTTTGAATGCTGGCTCACAGTGTGGGAGCCCTGGGACCACAGGCAACCTCTCAGAGGCTTGGGGTCCTCCTCTACAAACCCTGCAGGGTTTTGTGAGGCCGGGAGGAAATAATGCATATGAGGTGCATCGAACAGTGGTCCTCAGGAATCCGGTGCCATTCCGATAACACTCCCGTTGTGTGTAAGCACACAATACATTCTTCATGCAGGGTGGGTACTCCCAAGTTGTTTGTTTCCTTAACGTTGCTGACCACTGAGTAACAGTAGAAATGGAGTCTGGTGGTGGGTGGAGGGGCTTCCTGCAGCCCCTCTAAGGAGAGCAGAGAGTTGCCTCCAACTGGTCCGCATGCAAGGGCAAAGGGCTGTTGAACAGGATGGCCTCACAGGTCTGCTCTGGTCTCAGCTTCCAGGATTCCCTACTGAACAGTCCAGTTTCCAGGCAGGCTTCCTTAAGTGGCTTTCCTCACAGAGCCCTCACTGAATGGGAGCTGGATGAGGCACAAGTGTTTCCTCCTTTAGGAGAAAGAGGCACAGAAGTGCCTCCATCTCTGGGGGACAGGGGACAGCTGTCACTCTAACTCAAAACCCTATGAATAAGCGCTGCTGTTGACAAGGTCATGGGTTGGTCACTTTGAAGGTCTCACTTAACCAACCAGCATAATTGGCGAGGAGTCCTGACTTAGCAGGAAGCCAGAGTAAAACGTTTTATGAGGTGAAGGACTCGTGTGAGGTGGCTAAATAACGAGTGGAAAAATGGGTAAATAAGGTAAAAGGTGGGTAATGCTGCATGTGGTCACCACACCCACTGCTGACAGAATATAAAGCTCTGGACAGGACCAGGGCTTACACCAGAGAGAGGAATCAGCCTTTGGAACTGACCTTCAGAGCTCTGCTGAAAAGCCCTCCAGCGCCATGCCTTACAACTTCTGCCTTCCCAACCTGAGCTGCCGCTCCACCTGCTGCTCCCGGCCCTGCGTGCCCCCCAGCTGCCACACCTGTACCCTGCCCGGGGCCTGCAACATCCCCGCCAACGTGGGCAACTGCGGCTGGTTCTGCGAGGGCTCCTTCAATGGCAGCGAGAAGGAGACCATGCAGTTCCTGAACGACCGCCTGGCCAGCTACCTGGAGAAGGTGCGCCAGCTGGAGCGGGAGAACGCGGAGCTGGAGACCAGGATCCGGGAGTGGTGCCAGCAGCAGGTGCCCTTCGTGTGCCCCAGCTACCAGTCCTACTTCCGGACCATCGAGGAGCTCCAGCAGAAGGTGAGGGGGTGGGCACCACACTGCCGACTTAGTTAACTGTTTAATTTTTTTGAATGTGTTTTTATTTGTGTGAGAGAGACAGAGATACAGAGTGTGAGCGGGGAGGGGCAGAGAGAGAGGGAGACACAGAATCGGAAGCAGGCTCCAGGCTCTGAGCTGTCAGCACAGAGCCCAACTCGGGGCTCAAACTCACAAGCCGTGAGATCGTGACCTGAGCCCAAGTCGGAAGCTCAACCAGCTGAGCCACCCAGGCGCCCCAGGTTAACTATTTAAATTTAACGCACCAACTTCTTAATGGATCTAAGGCTGTTCAAAGCTACACCAATAAAGACATTGACTTCACTGGCTTAGGTAGGACATCTTAGGAAATCTGTTTGGGAAGCTCTATAGGAAGGATGCAGACTGGGGTAGGATAAGGCATCAGACAGGTAAGATGTTTCTTACCTAAAACCAGAGCATCTGATTTTTTAGTTCTGTTATGATATCCTGGTCTTGTTTTTAGGCCTATAGGCCTGTAGGCTTAAAAAAGCATGCACCTGAATTAGTTCAGCTAGGAATTTCCTGAGTAGATCCTCAAATATTTAAAGCCTTTCAAAGCTGTAGCAAGAGACTACGTCCATAGCAAAGCAAAAGAGCTGTTGACCCCATAAGCCTCACTAATATACACAGGCCCTGTACCATCCACTAGAGCAAGCATGCATGTGAGAATTCAGGGTCAGAAATGCAGGAGCAGAAGTGGGGATAAGTATAGAGTCAGCATAGAGAGAGAGACTTAATACATGCTGTAGGTCAGGGAGGGCTTCCCACAAGAGGAATATCTGAGTAGGCTTTGATGGATGAATAGTTTATAACCAGTGGCACAAGCCTTTGATTCTCCAAGGAGATTGACTGGTCACTGCTCAGTAGTGCTGACAAAGTGAATGCCAGAAAAGGGGCCGTGCAATTTGAAGATCATGTATTCATTTGCCCATATTTACTGAACACAAGGCACAGTGCTTGAGTGGGGGATAAAGTTCAGAGTAAGATAGTCTAGTCTCTTTCCTTCAGGAGCTCGCAGTCTAATAGGGGAGACAGACATGGAAACACATGGTGAGAAGTGTAACTGGCTACGTGCAAAGTACTGTGGGCATGCACGGGGGATGTGACCCCCTATGGGAGCTGGGGGCAGGGTGGAGGGGGAATGTGGGTCATTCAAGGGGTCTTGCTGGGTGGGCAAGGACATCCCAGGGCATTCCAGATAGAGAGAGAAGCTTTGTACAAAAGCATGGAAAAGGGTAATATGAGGGGGAGTGGAAAGAGGTCAGCAGGGCTGGAGTAAAGGGGTGTAAGGGTAGGAAAACCAACCTGTCCTGGTTTAGCTGGGATTCTTCTGGGCTTAGCCTTCCAAGAGCCCCCTATTTCTTTCTTTCTTCTTTCTTTCTTTCTTTCTTTCTTTCTTTCTTTCTTTCTTTCTTTCTTTCTTTCTTTCTTTCTTTCTTTCTTTTTTAACATTTATTTATTTTTTAGAGACAGAGAGAGACAGAGCATGAGCAGGGGAGGGGCAGAGAGAAAGGGAGACACAGAATCCTAAGCAGGCTCCAGGCTCCGAGGCATCAGCGCAGAGCCTGACGTGGGGCTCGAACTCACGAACTGCGAGATCATGACCTGACACGAAGTTGGACACCTAACCCACTGAGCCACCCAGGCGCCCCAAGAACCCCCTATTTCTAAGCAAACTGGGACACAGGTCACCCTAAGTGAGGCTCATTACCCAGTTTGCTCAATTCCTGCAAGAAGCCAGAGGCAGACCAAAGAGAGGAAGAATTAATGACTAAGGGCACATTTCCCCTTGACTGTTTTAGTTTTGAAATGAACGGTGCTATTAATTGGTTCATCTTCCTTTTATTCCCAAACTGAAAATCTGAAAAGACTCAAAGCTATTTGGAAAGAATGTGTGCTTGGAAAAAAAAAAAGCTTTTCACTTTAAGGCACAGGCGTTCCTTCTCAGTATAACTCATTTCATAATGAATCCTGTCCCCAGATCCTGTGCAGCAAGTCTGAGAACGCCAGGCTGGTGGTGCAGATCGATAACGCCAAACTGGCTGCGGATGACTTCAGAACCAAGTAAGGTTTTTCTGAGGATCAGAGCACTCTAGTAACACACAGGCTGACTTATGACCTGATGAACTCGGTCCTGGGTGCGAGCAAGCAGATGTCTGGGGTGACCCTGGGAGGATTCTTGCATTGGGTTAGCCAGGTTAAATGTCAGTTTCCTCACTGAATGCAAGAATGTTGCATTTTAAGCCTCCTTTTAAGGAGTGCAAGAAACCACCCACCCATTCTCTTTTTCAACTTAATATGTGGGCCCAGGTTAAAAGTGAATTTCACACCTGTTTCTTAGTGTAGGTTCACCACTATCAGCCCGTCAGAAAAAAGTTACTAAATCACAAAAATAGGAAGCAAAATCCATTTTAGCGAATGACTTTTTTCTAGGTGTGATCATTACAATCATAAGAATCCTTTGAATGTTTAAGGGACTTTATAGCTTACAATGTAATTGTAATTATTATGCCATTTCTACATCTTTGGACCAACCTGTGAAGTGTTAGTTTGGTTTCCATTGTATAGATGAAGAAGTCAAGGCTCAGAGACATTAAGGAATCTATCCATGGTTCTGATTTCTAATTCAATGTTTTCATTACATCAGTTTGCTTTCAAGGTGGTTGGAAAGGATGGTAAGACAATCTATGTAACAGGCTTATGAAGTTCACCAACTCACTGAAAGAGGCAAGAAGACAAGGCCTAATCCATAGCAGCCTGCACATGGGCTTCTTAGAACAAATGCAGTTAATATCAGATTAAGACTGTACATAGGCCCCCAACCAATACCTTCCCTGTGGGTCTCAGGGAAGAAATAAGTCTTTTTTCATTCAGCATGGTAGCATTTTTTTTTCCCTTCCAAAAAACTTTTTAGAAATTCAAAAACCTGCAAAATGTAATTAATTCGACTGGGCCAGCCAAGTAAAGCCCTGGAAAAAAAGTCTTTTTTTTTTTTTTTTCCACTCCCTTTGACCTTTTGGCATGTGTGCAGGTATGAGACGGAGATGGGCTTGCGGCAGCTGGTGGAGTCAGACATCAACGGCCTGCGCAGGATCCTGGATGAGCTGACTCTGTGCAAGTCCGATCTGGAGGCCCAGGTGGAGTCCCTGAAGGAGGAGCTGCTGAGCCTCAAGCAGAACCATGAGCAGGTGAGGGAGTCCCAGCCCCCATCATCCCAAATGGAGCACTCCATACCTCCCCCGAGCAGGATAAGGTCGGTCTTTACTAAGCGTCTTAGAACTAACACAACAGTTTGCTGCTTGCTCAAAACCCTCTTGGGGGAATTTTCAGGGACTGGCTCATAAGCTTACCTCTTTTACCTAAAAGAATGTGGTCAGCTGACTTATTTTCCCTTGGGGCCAGATATACGGCCAAAAGTCCACACAAAGATATTTAAAGTACTTTCTACTATTTGACAAGTTCTATTAGCTTTTGAAGGTGACAAATGAAGGACTAAGACTGGAAGAAGACAGCAAACTCCCTCATGTTATATGTCACCTAGATACTAGAACCCAGCGGGTGGATGGATGGATGGATGGGTGGATGGATGGGGGGGGGGGTGGATGGATGGGGGGCGTGGATGAATGGATGGATGGGTGGGTGGGTGAATGGATGGGTGGGTGGATGAATGGGAAAAATTAGAGATGAAGGAACTGAAATAATGGGTGATTCAGACCTCATGGTTGAATGTAATAGAGGATGTCAGATGCATGTATCAAACATTAGATTTTTAAAAATATAATGTATTGTCAAGTTGGCTAACGTAGAAGAGGAAACTATGTATACACTATATAATGGCAGAAGAACAGGAAATAAATGGGAGGAGTTATGCCTGGTTTCTCTGTATTGAAATAGCAATAATTATAAACCAGTTACCATACCAGGCTTATCACTGAGCAAAGGGAAAATCAGAAAGAAATGATAGAATCCTGGATTGGGAAGAAGCATTAGCAATCACTTTTTCAAGCAGCCTCATCATGCAGATGAGAAGACACTCAGGTAAGAGGCCTGTATCACACAGAAGTAACCAGCTGGTTCTACATCAACTGGGCCTCAACTCATATTTCCTAAATTCATTGCAAACTTCTTCCCATCATACTGAACTTGCTCAAAGAGAGTTTATTGACAGACTTTTTTTCCTGAGTTCATTCCTCTCCCTTCCTCCTTCAGGAAGTCAACACCCTGCGCTGCCAGATCGGAGACCGCCTCAACGTGGAGGTGGACGCGGCCCCCACCGTGGACCTGAACCGCGTGCTCAACGAGACCAGGAGCCAGTATGAGGCCCTGGTGGAGACCAACCGCAGGGACGTGGAGGAATGGTTCACCACCCAGGTGGGCATCTCAGCACGCGGCCACCCGGGCCCCTCGGCCCCTCGCGGCCCTCGAGGCAGGGTCTCACCCTGTCTCGTCCCCTGTGCTGTTTCAGACCGAGGAGCTGAACAAGCAGGTGGTGTCCAGCGCGGAGCAGCTGCAGTCCTGCCAGGCGGAGATCATCGAGCTGAGACGCACGGTCAACGCCCTGGAGATCGAGCTGCAGGCCCAGCACAACCTGGTGGGTGTCGCTCGGGGTGCTGCCCACCCTCTCCTCACCTGGTGAAGCCCGTGACTTCCCTGGAGTCCCACGGAGTCGCCCCCTGAGAAGCGGCTCTGTGACGTTCCGTATGTTCCCCACACAGAGGGACTCCCTGGAGAACACGCTGACGGAGACCGAGGCGCGCTACAGCGCCCAGCTGGGCCAGGTGCAGTGCATGATCACCAACGTGGAGTCCCAGCTGGCCGAGATCCGCTGTGACCTGGAGCGGCAGAACCAGGAGTACCAGGTGCTGCTGGACGTCAAGGCCCGGCTGGAGTGCGAGATCAACACGTACCGGGGCCTGCTGGAGAGCGAGGATTGCAAGTGAGTGGCCAGCAGACATCATCCCTGCAAGGCACATGTATGGTTCTACTCAAGGACAAAACAGAGACTTTTCGGGTTAAGTTTCAGAGGCCAGCATGTCTGTAGAGATCAGAGGTTTCTGTTACAATAGTGTACCGTAGAGGGAATTTTTTGTTGTCATTACCTGGCCGAAAGGTATTTTCTTTTCCAAAAGATACTCAGGAGACTTGACTGTTTTCTCCAGCTGGTGAGCTTTTGGAGGCTGATGGGTAAATAAAGCCTTCTACCTTCACGGTTGGCCTGTCACAGCAAAAGGGAAAACAAAACTCAACAACCATCACATGTATTTGAGCAGCGCTTTCAGATTTAAACCACACTTTCAAATCCACTATTTCATTGATCCTTGTTGGAATCATCCGAGGCAGGCGGAGTGGGGACAGTATAGCCAACTCACATATGAGCATGACACAGTGTTTTCATGAACACATTCTGTGTGGTAGGTATTACCAATCCCATCTTACAGGCAGGGAGACTGAGGCTCAGAGGGGTGAAGGGACTTCCCCATAGCTCCAGGGTTATAGAATGAGGGCTGGAATCCCACCCTCAGTCTTCTTTGCTCTTCTCTGACACTGTCTCAGAGCTTTGTAGAAGGAACAGTCTGAAGAAGGCTTGGCTTCCTAAGATGTCGGAGAATGGCTTCTGCTTTTTCTGTCTCCTTGGGTTGACCTCCCTCCTTTTTAAAAATGATCCCTCTCGGGGCGCCTGGGTGGCGCAGTCGGTTAAGCGTCCGACTTCAGCCAGGTCACGATCTCGCGGTCCATGAGTTCGAGCCCCGCGTCGGGCTCTGGGCTGATGGCTCGGAGCCTGGAGCCTGTTTCCGATTCTGTGTCTCCCTCTCTCTCTGCCCCTCCCCCGTTCATGCTCTGTCTCTCTCTGTCCCAAAAATAAATAAAAAACGTTGAAAAAAAAAATTAAAAAAAAAAAAAGATCCCTCTCATGCTGATGAGCTATTAATTCTGTCTCCCAGGCTGCCCTGCAACCCCTGCGCCACGACCAATGCGTGTGACAAGCCCATCGGGCCCTGCGTCACCAATCCCTGCGCCCCGTGTGGCCCACGCTCCCGCTGCGGGCCCTGCAACACCTTTGGGTGCTAGATATCCAGGGGCCAGCAAGAGGATTGCATGAAGACAGAGGGGCCATCGATGGGCCAGCCCTGCTTCTCTGACGAGCATCAGCCACAGGAGCCAGCCCCAGGCATCCCTATAAATCACGATCTGGAAGGAGAGAAAGAGCCCAGGTGTGGCCCGGCACTGAGCCCAGCCCACCTGACCCTCATCATTCAAGGCTGCTCTCTTGTAGTTATGCTGTGACCTGATGGTCTGCCAGGTCTGGGCTGTGAAGGTGTCATACGATGTGTGTTGTGGTTCTCTCTGTTGCTTTGACCTCCCTTGCGGGTCCCCGAATCCCTTTGTAAATCTAATAAACTTTCCTCTTGCAAAGCAGTGATGGTTCTCATTTGTATTCATTCTTTCCAAAGTGTTCACTCTGTGTGTACGTGCTTCTTATAAAACCACTTGAAAGCACAGGAGGACTGTGTCATTAATCCTCTCCCCAAAGGGCTTCATCACCATTAATTAACATTCATTAGGTACAGTGAGCCCAGCGTCCACTTGGGCCAGCTGGAAACCAGTAGGACCACTAAGTCAACAGGATTCATCTGAATATGGTGTATATTCACTATGGGAGCTGACTCAATAATGCACAGTGGTTAACATTTCTAGAAAGTTCCCCCTTTTCTTTTCTAAGTGCCTGCAAGAAGAAGGACAGGAGCTAACATTTATTGGACACTGAGCAAGTACCAGGAACTACACAACTCATTTTCTTTCTTCTGCACCCAGTAAGGAGCCCAGAAGTGACAGTTATGCTAGTGCCCTGCTCCTGCTGGTGCCTCCTGATGTCCGGCCACGGTTGATGGTTCCCACCGTTGTGCGTGCTGAGTCCATGCAAGCCAACTGTCCCATCTTGGGCTAAAGTGCTAGTTATGTAATCTCTCCTTGAGATGCAGCTGACACTATGTCCTGCTGCTAGGATGATGGCTGCTCCAGTGTTGGTCATAAACTCTTGTCTTAACACACTTAGCTTCCTTAGTGTCTGCTCCGGTGGCGTTGATTTAGCTGGTGCTGCTGGAGCTCCCTTATCCAGACCTCAGGCGTGGCCCTGGACAATGACAGAGTGACCCTCCATGCTGTGCTCAGAATGTCCCAGATCCAGCTGGTGTACTTCAGCCTCTCATCCTTCCTTCCCAGAAGCCACCTGCATGTGGGCTATGAATACACTTCTGCACCCTATGCAATCAGTTCTCCGTATGTGCTGGGACCACCATTCACCCATGGGTACCAGCAGCTGCCTTTATCAGGGACAGGTGCCTCCCAGACACCCAGTCCTCTGCCTTGCGAGTGAGAGCTCCAATGTTTCAGCGCAGTAAATACACTTTCTCTTACCGCTCAGTGTGTAGAGCATCAAACAAAACGTTGTCTCTATGTTAGTCAAGTCTATCAATGGGAGGACTAGGTCTGGGGGAGGCTGTCCTGAATCTTGGTCTCTGCCACAGTGATTTCTTTGGTGAAGAAGAGAAAGGAGTTCAAGGAAATCACTCTGTCCCAGGACAAAGCCAGATTGATTTCTGAGCTGTCTGGGTGGGTTTCAGTGCTACTCACCTCGTATATGGGGCAAGACACATGCGCTGAAGTCCCCTGCCGGTGAGCTGTGATTTGCCACCTGGTGAAACAAGGCACTGCTGCTATTTCTTATTTTAAATTGCTAATTATGAAGTATTTCAAACATCTGAAAATACAAAAAAAAAACCATTAAGACACCTATAAATCCACAACCAAGATTTGATAGATGTAACCTTGTGCTGTATTTATACCATTGCTATGTGTGTGTTTTGTTTGTTTGGTTTAGTTTTTGGGAAAAAAAGGTTACAAGTCGACCTCGAACTGATCCGTTACCCATTCTTCTCTCCCTCTGTCCCCCTGGAGGTAAATTCCATTCTAAATTTAGTGATATATTATTCTCCAATTTAAACATTTCTAAAAATTATACATAGGGTATCCATGTACAGTGTGTGTGTGTGTGTGTGTGTGTGTGTGTGTGTGTGTGTGTGTATGAATTAGCAGTTTAAATTAGAAAATACAAGTGGTATAAAGCTTGCCGTCAATTTTCTCCATTCAACATTACGTGTCTGAGATTTATCTGTGTTAATACACATTATTCTTATAATTTATTTTAACTTCTTTGTAGTATTTCATAATGAAACAGATCATGTTTTTATTTACTTATTCCACTGCTAAAGGACAGTTAGGGTGTTTCTTCCTTTCTTTAATCATTATAAACAGTGTTGCAAGAACATCCTTGTCAACATCTCTCTTTATGTACCTGTGTGAGTCGTTCTCCAGAGCCGTGGTTCTCAAAGTGTGGTCCTGGGAACCTGGGAAGCTGTCAGAAATGCAAATTCTTCAGTCCTACCCCAGACTTACTAACTCCAAAACTCTGGGGGTAGGGCTCAGCAATCTGTTTTGTTTTGTTTTGTTTATTTTTTCTTTGTTTGTTTTGTTTTACAACTTTGTAAAAACGTTTTGGGTATACATCCAAAGGAAATGAAATCACTGTCTCAAAGCGATAACCGCACCCCCATGTTCAATACAGCATTGCTCACAAAAGCCATAAGTGGAAACAAATGTCTGTAGACACAGATAACTGTAATATATATACAGATTATACACACACACACACACACACACACACACGATGGAAGGGGAAAGAAGAAGGCAATCTTGTCATTTGTGACAAAGTGGATAAACTTGGAGGACATTATGCTAAGTGAAATAAGCCAGACAGACATAGAAAGTCAAATACTGCATGGCCTATTTTTTGTTAACATTTTTTTAAAAAATTAAAAAAAAAAAACCTTTGTCTATTTGAGTATAGCTGACACACAATGTTGCATTCATTTCTGCATTCTCTCTCTTACATGTGAAATCTAAAGAAGCTGAACTCATAAAAACAGAGAGTAGAAAGGTAGTTGCCAGGGACCAGGGGTGTGATGGAAATGGAGAGCTGTTGGTCAAAGTGTACAAAGTTTCAGTTATACGGGATGAGTACGTCTTAGAGCTCTGATATACAGTGTGGTGATGATAGTTAATAATACTGTATTGTATTTTTGGGAATTTTCTAAGAAGAAAAATCCTAAGTTAAATCTTCCCAGCATGCATGCGTGCACCTGCAACCCCCCAAACACACACACACCCGAAGGTGACCCAGTAGAGGTGATGAATACGTCATTTAGCTGGATTGTGGTGATCCTTCCACAATGTATGTGTATGTATATAAAAGCATCAAATTGTACACCCAGCAATCTGTTTTCACTTGCAAATTTGTGCAGTGCCAACAGATACAAATACTGCCAATAAATGTGGGTATGATGGCATCGTGTTGTTATAGCTTGTAGTTTTCTTATTCTTAGTGAAATTAAGCCTTTAAAGAATCTTTTGATTGGCCGTTTGGGTTTCTTATCAACTCAATAAATTCAACTCAATAATCATGGAATGCCCACGATGACCTAAAACTGTCCTGGGTGTCAGGACAAGGGAGTGAAAGAAATTAAGACCTGCTCTCAAGGAACTTACGTTCAGGTAGGGAGACAGGCAGTAAAAAGAGTCAGACAAACATGACTATGTCAAGTGGTAAGTGCTAAGAAGCAAAACACAGCTGGATGCTGTAGACTGTGCCCCCCAAATCCTCATGTTGAAATCTTCGCTCCCATTGTGATAGTATTGGGAAGTGGGGGCGTTTAGGAGCTGATTAGTCCTGAGGATAGAGCCTCATGAATGGGGTTGGAGCCCTTACAAACAGAGACCCCAGAGGGCTCCTCACCTCTCCTGCTATGAGAATACTACTGTCTATGAACCAGGAAGCGGGCCCTCACTGAACACTGAGTGTGCAGGAGCCTTGATCTTGGGCTTCCCAGCCTCTCGACTGTGACAGATAGATTTCTATTGTTTATAAGCTGCCCAGTCTTTGGTAACCTACAATAGCAGCCTGGACTAAGACACTGGTCAAGGGGACAGAGAAGGATGGGGGAAGAAGCCTTTCAGATAGGGTGGTCAGGGCACTGAACGTCTGACAGAAAAATAGGGTTTAGTCTATTGCATTGAATTTTACTACTGACACACTTGGATTTATTTTTAAAATCTTATTTTGTGCTTGCTATCAATTGTGATTTCTTTCTTAGCTTATTGTTTTCCCCTTTCCTGAGATCTATCAGCTTGATCTTGTTTTCTTTGTTGATGCTTATTAATTTTTAAATGTGCAGACATAGTGCTAATTTTAACTAATCTCTCTCTTCTTGCATATAAAACAAGGTGCAAAGAAATTTTGATTTATGTTCTTTATTTTTTAAGTTCTGCCTTTTTAAAAAAAATTTTTTTAATGTTTATTTTTGAGACAGAGAGAGAGACAGAGCGTGAGCGGGGGAGGGACAGAGAGAGAGGCAGACACAGAATATAAAGCAGGCTCCAGGCTCCGAGCTGTCAGCCCAGAGCCCAATGAGGGGCTTGGACTCACGAACTGTGAGATCATGACCTGAGCTGAAGTCGGACGCTTAACCGACTGAGCCAGCCGGATGCCCATAGTTCTGCCTTGTTTTTGCACTCAAAAATTTGGTCATTGTTACTATTATTTTTAGATTTTCCTGTATGTTTACTGGGTTGTTTGCTCCCAATGCTTTTTGCACTTTCCTCCTCCTTTCTGGCTTTAATTTCTTGTTTTCTGAAATGCATTCTTTGGTAGTTCCTACAGTACCTGTGATAAGTTCTCCCAGTTTCTGTCTGAAAATGTCTCTTCTTAGTGGTCCCTCCTGAACGATGGTTTAGTTCAGTGTGGAGTTCCAGAAGGGTGGCTATTTTCCTCCGGTCTTTTCAAGATTATCATACCATTGTCTTTCGCATTTTGTTGCTGATGCTAAAAAGCATACTACCCATCTAAGTGTGGTTCCATGTTGGTAATCCTTTTATTTATTTCCCCCTCTCTTTGTTTCTAAGATGGCTTCTTTGTGTTGAAGTGTTGTGTGGCTTCACTATATTTTGTCTAGCGGTGGGTCTGGTTTTGTTTTCCTAATTAGGATTGATGTGCTTCTTGAATTGATTCATGCTTTTCAGAACCAGTGGAACATTCTCAGCCATTGTGTTGTTTGTGTATTACTTCTGTCTTATTCGATTTTCCACGTCTGAATTCCTTTTTAAAAGATAGCTTTATTGAAGTATAATTCATATTATGTAAAATATAATTCATATGCCACAAAATTCCCCTGTATGAAGTTTACAATTCAGTGCTTTTCATTGTAGTCATAGAGTTGTATAGCCATTATTACAATTTTAGAACATTTCATCACCTCAAATAGATACCGTGTACCCACTACCCAGAAGTCATTCCCTAGGACACCCCACCTCAAATTAGGCAACCACAATGGTGTCTATAAGGTCGCCTAGCTTAGGCATTGCATATGGATAGAATCGTAAAATCTGTGGTGTTTTTGGACTGGCTTCTTTTACATAATGTTTTAAATTTAGAGACCAAATAAAAGTTCAGCTTTTTTTTTTTTTAATCTTTCTGTGACAATGAGCATACTTTTTTCTTTCTCTTTTTCTTTTTCTTTTTCTTTTTCTAGATCACGTTTTCACTAAGGGTACAGTCCCTTGAGAGATACGGGTTTTTCCTGTTGTCTGAGCTCCAACGTTCTCATACAGACTGAAGGTGTTGTCCCCTGTCCCTCATTTCTAATTCACTGTTTTTCAACCTAGCCTCTTTACAAACTCTCTGTGTGACCTTAAGCAAATCACTTCCTCTTTGGGGTTAACGTTTTCCCATTTGTAACATAGTTGGGTGAGATGACCACTTGAGCCCTTGGTGGCTCCAACATTCTAAGATTCTAGGCTTTATCTGACTCAGACATGATTTCCAGAAGAGAAATTTCACAATCCTTTATTTGTGTGGGAAGTCCATTCTTAGAGTGTGGCTCAGTGTGAGGTGATTCTAATACATGATCTTGGACTATGGACTGGCAGTAAATTGGCAGAACATTTTTCCAGGGGTTGTTCCTTTTGGCATTCTCTTTGCCTGAAGCTCATAACCACACCTCAGTCACTTTTGAACTACAGATTGTTTGATCCCATAGGAAGCTTGGTGTCCTTTCCTCACTTCCTAATAGCTCCCCTTCAGAATTGGCAAAGTCAGCAGTTATCACAAGGGTGACAGTGAAAATCGTGACAAAACTTTTATTTCCAGAACAACAAGCTCAAGTGTAATTTAGTGATTATATTGGAATAGGAGACTTACTTGGTCTTTTTTACAACTCTTTACTTATTTAGAACACTTACAAGAATTTCCTTTTGGATTTTTTCATGTAAATTTTATTCCTTTTGCTTGTGTAGGAGGAATAGGTATGTTTTCAAAAAATTTGGAGAGAACAAAAAAGTACAGAGAAGGGCAGGGGAAGCATTCATAACCCTACCATTTAAAAGCATCCAATGTCATCATTATAGTGTGGTTCTTTTTATCTCTCAGTTGTCCCCATTGTTAAAATCATGTACATTAATTTTGTTATGACTGTGTGTTATTTTGGGTAACTATACTGCTCTTGAGTAGGGTCACTATTTGTGGTTCTAAGTTGTTTCAACCAATGGGATATAATTATATCTAAGTTGTTCCAAACTATTGAAACAAAATTGTATCATCAATTTAGAAATAATGATTGAAATCAGGATGGCAATAAGGAACCTTAATATCACTGAATTGTATCATTTCCATATTCACCCTTTATTCTTCTTCAACATGGCATATCTATGGGTAACAAGTGTGTTTTTTCTGTTTTTTTTTTTAATTGTCTTTGATATCTGCCCCTAAGTAGTTGACAGACCATATTGGTTGTGAAATTATTCAACATTTCTGCAGTCTGCTGATGGGGGCTGGGAATCCATGGGGATTAGCAGATTTGGCTTCTAATTATATGATCCTAAGTAAGCCATTTCTCCATTCTGAGCCTCAGTTTCCTCATTTATAGAATGAGAGGCTTGGATAAGATGATCATGATGATCTCTGGTATCACTCTTTTCCCAAGATTTTCTCCCTCTCTGACAATTTTGGCTTTTGGGATTTACATTAGGAAGTGGAAGGGAGGATCAGAAAAGCCAAATGCAAAGCAGCCTGGTTTTGGATCTGCAGCTACAGCTGAATCATGGACTCTTGCTGTGAGCAGGTCCCTGAGTTCTGCTGTCTTCCGCTAGAACAGCAGTAAGGAGCCTTTCTCTTCACCTAGGCACACAACTGAATTCTTTCCTCATAGCTTCTCTTTAAGATAACAAATAAGTCTCATCTTATGCCTTGAAAAAAACTCCAGAAATTGTGTTATATTCATGAGCATTTCTGATTGCTTGTGCTTCTTGGGTAGATGTTCCTAAATCATCAACTATTATGAATCATCAAATCCAAACAAGCTTGACATCTTTAAACTACTTAAAGCACACTCTAATTATTGTAGAAAGTTTGTATTGGTAAGACCAAAGCTCACAATCTTTATAATCAGGTGTACAAACGTACTGTGGCAGGACTTCTTTAAACAATGGACATCTCACCTCTGGGTTATTTAAAATCTTGATTGCCTAAAGTTCAGTGTGGAGGTACTTCAAGAACACAGGTACTGTTTACAGTAAACACACTCATGTGACCATGGAAAGGTCCTGGCAACTTGTTGGCCAATGTATCCAAGACCCTTTCCATGATTCTGATCTTATAGGGTCCCTTTGCCACACTTGACACTTTTGACCTTCACCTCCACTTTGAAGCTCTCCTCCCTAACCTTCTCTGATGCCATGAACTGGCTCTCTTCATTTTCTCCAACCATTTCTCCATTTCTTTATGACTCTTTTTCCTTCTCCTGCTCTTAGGTTGGGGAATCCCCAAAGTTTGGTCCTTAAGTCCTTGTTGCTCTTCTCTTCGTACATTCTCTCTTGGTTCATTTCTCCAGCTTTCACATCTTCACTAGGCTCATACCCGCCATGAATTCTAGCTTTGTTACTCCAAGGACCTGATGAACATTTTCCTGTATAGATTCCACCATTCCTTCCAGTATAGCTGATCAAGAATGAAACTATATCACTGCTCTCCTTAGAACCTTCAATGGCTTCCCATTGACCTCCTGATGAAGCCTAAGCTCCTCAAGGAGGTATACAAGGTCCTTCATATGAAAGTCTTTCCATGCCTTCAGGGAACTCAAGTAGAGAGAGAGAGAGAGAAGAATGTAGGTCATGACAATGCCATGTGCTCAAGGTGAGATGAGAACTCACAGAGGAGGAAGAAATAATCTGTCAGAAGTTAGGGAAAGAGCTAAGTCATTTATATCTAAACAACATGAGATGATGGACAGAGTTTACTTCTCCTCCACCCTCATCTATCACTCCCTGACTTACATGGTGCTTACTGAGCTTCTCTCAGTTCCTCTGTTGCAGAACCTCCCAACCTTACTGAGGTGAACGGATTGGAGGGTCCATGGTGCTCATGCTCTGAATCCTTGGAGTGGCTGGCCAAGGCAGCCCAGACTGCCCCAGTGAGCCGCAAAGTGTGATCATTTCCTACATAAGCTTTTGTGTGAAAAATGGGAAGCATGCCTGAATACAATGTGCACTTGCACCAAAAAGCCTTACTAGACCCCCCCACTCAGTCTGGTAAGGTCCTCTTGCACGTTCCTATAGCCGCTGGGGCTTGCCCTGTCACAGGTGTATCCTGCACCCAGCTGGTGTGCATCCTCCACCAGATTGTAGGCTTGTCTCTCTCGCTCACCGTGCCTGCTCGGTTGCTGGCACATGAAGGGCTCAGTTAAATGTCTGTTAAAGGAAGTGGGCTAGCTCATCCTTGATGAGCAAAACAGTCTGTGTTCCTCTCAAATATTTTGCTTGCCAAATTTTGGGTTCATTCTTTATCCTCTCCCACATCTCATCTTTCTAAATGATTGCTGGTTAAAAAAAAATGTCTTCTTTGAGAATGATTCTTAACACCATTTCTTCTTTTATGCTTCCTCTGCAGACACCTAAATGAAGCCCCACCTCACCGCTGGCCTGGATTACTGCAGTCGCCTCCTTGCTGGCCCCTCTGCCTCCAGCCTTACCTTCGTTTTGCTAAAACAGATAAATGTTTGCTAAATATTTCCTAAAACATCTCCCTCCAGGACAGTCTAAGCTCTTTAGCTTTGCCATAGAGGACTTCTACCATATGGCCTCGACCTCCCCATACAGCTTTATTTTCTACAACCTCCCTACACACCTCTTCCCTCCCAGCCACTAGTCTCATTGACTGTGTGTGTCACACCTGCCCGCTGTGTGTGCACACCATTCTTCCACCTGCAGGGCCCATATTTCTCCTCTGCGTCTCAGAAGCCTTGCGCCCCAGCACATATATGCTCCTGTGAACTTCCCATCCTGGCAGTGCCCTCTTGCCCATTTCCTCAATCTCTCACTTATCACTTACCATCTCCTGCCTTAGATTATGATTCCACATTCATTCCTCATCCACTCAACGCACATCCATTGAGTGTCTATTGAGTACCATGCACTTAAAGCTGAGGATTCAGAGAATTAGACTCTGCTGCTGCCTTCAGGGAACTCAGATACAGAGATAGATGAGCACAGAAGTTGTGTACTGCCATGCTTAAAGTGAGATGAGACCTCACAGAGGAGGAAGAAATTATCTGTCTGAAAAAGTTAGGGAAGGAGATAGTTCATTTGTATTTAAGCAGCATAGGGTGATGAACAGAGATCACTGTTCTCTGTGTTGGAATCCTGGCTTCGCAACACATTACCTCCTACCCTCTATGCCTCCATTTACCCACCTGTAAAATGGGAATAATATCATGTACCTTGTAGGGTCATGGTGAGGTATGAATGAGATCATGTTTGTGAAAAGGGCTTAGCACCAAGGTGAGCCTGTACAGGTGCTCAACAAGTGTGAACTCCTTCCGGCAGCTCTGGGCCAACCTTCCATTCCTTACAGTGCCCCGGACATACTGTTATCCTGGTGACTATCTGTTATTTGGTTGATTTATATTATCATGGAAATTTCTGCCATATCAAGAAACAGAGCCACTGGGAGCCAGGTTATTTTAAGTATTCCAGAAGGGATCTATTCCTCTCTCTGAGAACCATGAATTTGACATTTGGCATTTGGAAATTTGACCTGGCAAAAGATACACGGGCAAGAACTGTGCTTTCGCATCTTAGCAAGAAGAGCTGGGGGCTCGCCAAGGAGTCAGGGCCATCAAGCCAGGAGGCAAAGCAGCAATAGTGTCCCCGGACCTGCCCCACCCCACTAATGAAGCCCAGGGCATTCATGAGCCCAGCTCTTTGAAGCCACTCTATGAAGCTCATACTTCATTGATGCACAGCATGGCAGAGGAGTCCTGACTTAGCGAGAAGCCCAAGTAAAGTCTTTTACGAGGTGAGGGACTCTTCTGAGGAAACATAACAAACCAGGGGGGAAGGGCTTTTGACAATCACCAAATGAGTAAGAAAAAAAGGGAGGCCTTCCATGTCCACACCCTCTGTGGAAGGGGTATAAATGCTCCCCAGGGGCAGGAGACCCATAGCTCTGTGGCTTGGAGAACTTGAACTCCGTGTTCAGCCGGGCGTCTCGCTCCCTCCCGCACCATGCCTTACAACTGCTGCCTTCCCAACCTGAGCTGCCGCTCCACCTGCTGCTCCCGGCCCTGCGTGCCCCCCAGCTGCCACACCTGTACCCTGCCCGGGGCCTGCAACATCCCCGCCAACGTGGGCAACTGCGGCTGGTTCTGCGAGGGCTCCTTCAATGGCAGCGAGAAGGAGACCATGCAGTTCCTGAACGACCGCCTGGCCAGCTACCTGGAGAAGGTGCGCCAGCTGGAGCGGGAGAACGCGGAGCTGGAGACCAGGATCCGGGAGTGGTGCCAGCAGCAGGTGCCCTTCGTGTGCCCCAGCTACCAGTCCTACTTCCGGACCATCGAGGAGCTCCAGCAGAAGGTGAGGGGGTGGGCACCACATGGCCTCCAGCCGGAATGGTAGGGAGGGAATCTGCGGTCTGATTAAGAAACAATACAGGTTCTCAGTTGATGTCCGGCTTTTCCATTTTGTTTTCTTGAGGGCCCATTTTATCCGAGGCTCAGGACTGTTAGGCCTCAATATTTGCATAGTGCAAGTCTATGTGAAGGTAGCAGCACTTTGCATAAATAAGCTGTAATTAAAGCCGCCTCCAAATGCTTCTGTGCATTTGCCAAGCTCCAGATTTATTACCCTGAGGTAAAAGAAAAGCACCGAACCCAAGAAGGAAGCTGAGGAAGCAGGACCTTTTGTAAGAATTAGACCATTTTCTCTCTCCCTCATCTGGACTTTTGACTACTCTGACTTTTTGCTGCTGTCCTCTTCTGGGTACTTAATTACCCGAATTATTTTCCTGACCTGGATGCTTCTGGACTTCTCCTGGTGTTCCGTGTTCAGTGAGGGCATAAAATGGTTAGCTAAAATCAGAAAGGGTAGAAACCTCCTAGGAGGAAATCGTGCAAAGCCAGCCAGGATGGCTGGGAGGGCATGGCTGCTTCCCTGACCCAGTGCCTCCAGTGGCCAGTTACGCATTCATTTTCCCCAGCCGACTGGATGTTTCTTGAGGGTGGATCCAGTGTTGACTCATTTTTGTATCTTTGGTTCCTAGAACAGTGCCAGATTTATGATGGGTTTTTAAAAATAAATGTTAAGGGCACCTAGGTGGCTCAGTCAGTCGAGTGTCCGACTTTGGCTCAGGTCATGATCTCACGGCTTGTGAGTTCAAGACTCACACAGGGCTCTCTGTGTCAGCACTGAGCCTGCTTCAGATCCTCTGTCCCCCTCTCTCTGTCCCTCCCCGACTCGTGCTATCTCTCTCTCTATATGTATCTCAAAAAAATGTTAGTTATTATTATTATCAGCCTCTCAGTATTGCTTACTAGGAAAGAAAAAGATTACTTAGCTACTGATACTTTTCTCGCATATTTCAGTATTCTTTTTTCAAATTTGATTTGTGAAATATTTACTGAGCACCTATTGTGCGTGGACAGCATTTAATAATCTTATATAAGATCCAGTGTGATTTCTCATTCTGTCCCTTCCATGTAAGTGCATCAGCAGGAATTGGTGTTGGTTAGAAATAACCAAGCTTATCCTCGATTGTTTTGGGTCTTCTAGATCTTGTGCAGCAAGGCAGAGAACGCCAGGCTGGTGGTGCAGATTGACAATGCCAAGCTGGCCTCAGATGACTTCAGGACCAAGTGAGTGGGCGAGTGGGGTGTCCCCTCTCTCCTCTTGCCCCTTAGCCGGTCCTCAACACTGACAAAGCTTTTCCCTAGACGTTTCCCCCAGGATCCACAGAGCCACTGCTCAGCAGAGTTCAGAGCTCTAATCTCTAGATGCAGACCCCTCCTCCAGCTTCTCTGTAAGGTGACATCCCTCCAATCTAGGAGAGAAGTCAGGCATCCCTCCGTCTCCCGCCATTGCTCTGCTCTGCACAGAATGCAATCAGGAGAATGTGAGAGGTGAATTAATTTTGGAAATTTCACAGTGTATCAACTTTTCTTGCCTAAATCTACTGGCTCTTTATTTATCCAAAAAAACCCAAAAAACAAAAAACAAAACCAAAAACCGATTACCAGAGCATTTTCCTCTAGGAGCTACTGCTCAGTGTTAAAAACCTGAATGAGAGACAAGCCTGTAGAAACCATAAGCCCCAAACTTCCAGTTGTCGGACAGATTGAACCAAACCAGAGTCAGGGCCAGGCCTATTCCCGTCTGGCGGGTCCCTGATGCCCCTGTACCACAGGTACGAGACGGAGCTGGGCTTGCGGCAGCTGGTGGAGTCGGACATCAACGGCCTGCGCAGGATCCTGGACGAGCTGACCCTGTGCAAGTCTGACCTGGAGGCCCAGGTGGAGTCCCTGAAGGAGGAGCTGCTGACCCTCAAGCAGAACCACGAGCAGGTGAGGTTCCCCAAAGAGCAACAGGCTGAAACTCGCCGAAGCCTGTTTCCAACTGCTGTGGGGTGTGGGAGAGGCTCTACGTGCTGAGGAATCTGTCTTCCAAACAAAAGGATTTGTAGAGAATGAGCAATTGAAAACCTGTGATATGAGAGTAGGATGTTTCTGCCAGAGGCGGGGGTGAGAGGGAAGGAAGTTGGCAAGCCCAGTAATGAGGAAAGACCAACAACCAGGCAGTGCCCACAGCTTCCTCCGCTCCCAGCCTCCTCCGCTCTGCGGGGATGCAGAGATCTTGTATCCCAATTCCCCATTAAGCACCTGCAGAGGCCAGGATGGCCACCCAGCAGAGAGGACTCAGCTGGAAACAAAACCACCTCTCCTCCTTCTCCTCCAGAGCTTTCTCTGCTAGTCAGTGTTGTCTGGAGAAAATGCTGAGCAAAATGCTTACTGTCACTTCTCGGTCAGTTGTGTGATAAAGGAGACAGACATTTTGTGCAAACCTCAAATACCAGAACAATGTAAATAGCGATGGTTAATAGTAATCAAGAGCTTATTGTGTGCCAAACATTGTGCCAAGTGTTTTAGAACTCCAGAGGTAGTTCTCATTTTATAGATGGAGAGCTTGAGACTCCTAGAAGCTTCTAGAAGCCATATAGTAAGTGGTAGAGATGGCCCTCAACTCAAGCTTGATAACCACCTAAGCCCAAGTACCAAGTTATGTTGGCTTTTTGAAGAGATAGCAGGGAAATGAATGGATACTTATTTCCTTCAGCAGAATCTAGGTTGATAGAATCACCAAACCACCAGTTAGGTCTATTCCATCCCAGATGGGAGATTTTGAAGTAAGCACTCTTTATTTCCTCTTTAGTAGGCCTCTATCCTTTTTATTAGCCATGGTTAAGAATCAAACCTAAGAGGCTGTGTGGTGTATGAGCAAAAACACTGAACTGGGTGCTTGGGGTCCACAGTGTACATGGTGGTCTCTCATATCTCAGCTTGGAGGCTGAATCGCTGCTCTAAATGAGGAGGCGTAGCCCGAATATGGGGGTGGAAAGTGGTCCAAGGGTGAAATACTTTGCCAAGTGGAATACACAGATTAGGTACTGATTACAGAACCCAGTTATGAGAGGATCTGGTGGCACAGAGCTGCTGAAAGCTGAAGAATGATCACAAGCTGACCTGCTCTCTTAGAAGAGAGCACCAGAACCCTTTGTGATTCTTTCCATCTTCCCCTTCCTCTTTTAGGAAGTCAACACCCTGCGCTGCCAGATCGGAGACCGCCTCAACGTGGAGGTGGACGCGGCCCCCACCGTGGACCTGAACCGCGTGCTCAACGAGACCAGGAGCCAATATGAGGCCCTGGTGGAGACCAACCGCAGGGACGTGGAGGAATGGTTCACCACCCAGGTGGGCATCTCAGCACGCGGCCGCCCGGGCCCCTCGGCCCCTCGTGGCCCTCGAGGCAGGGTCTCACCCTGTCTCGTCCCCTGTGCTGTTTCAGACCGAGGAGCTGAACAAGCAGGTGGTGTCCAGTGCGGAGCAGCTGCAGTCCTGCCAGGCGGAGATCATCGAGCTGAGACGCACGGTCAACGCCCTGGAGATCGAGCTGCAGGCCCAGCACAACCTGGTGGGTATCGCTCGGGGTGCTGCCCACCCTCTCCTCACCTGGTGAAGCCCGTGACTTCTCTGGAATCCCACGGAGTCGCCCCCTGAGAAGCGGCTCTGTGACGTTCCGTATGTTCCCCACACAGAGGGACTCCCTGGAGAACACGCTGACGGAGACCGAGGCGCGCTACAGCGCCCAGCTGAGCCAGGTGCAGTGCATGATCACCAACGTGGAGTCCCAGCTGGCCGAGATCCGCTGTGACCTGGAGCGGCAGAACCAGGAGTACCAGGTGCTGCTGGACGTCAAGGCCCGGCTGGAGTGCGAGATCAACACGTACCGGGGCCTGCTGGAGAGCGAGGATTGCAAGTGAGTGGGAAGCTAGTACTATTTCCCTTGGGGGTGCATGAGGTTGCCGTGGGGATGAGAAATCATCCTGATGGAGACAAATTTATAATTTCAAGCTTTTGGTTGGAAGCAGTGTGAAGAAGTGCTATATTCTTACACAGAGTGCATTTAGTATCTTCCTATGTCTTCAGCTCATTTCCCTCTAATTTGCCCCCGTGATCTTCTGTCTCCAGGCTCCCCTGCAACCCATGTGCCACAACCAATGCATGTGACAAACCCATTGGGCCTTGTGTCACCAATCCTTGTGTCCAACGTGCTCGGTGCGGGCCTTGCAACACCTTTGTGCGTTAGAAGCCCCGGTGCCAGCAGGAGGAGAAGGGTTTCAAAGTCACATGTCAACTCTACTTCATGCAAGCATCTCCTATGGTGACCACAATTTGGACAAAGGAAAAATTTCTACCAGCACCAGCTTCTAAGTGTCAACTCTACCTTCTACTGATTTGCCTGGCTTGATCCTTTAGACGGCAAAGTCTGTACCAGTTCGTTCCGTCTTCTGAGCACTTCTACAACAGAATCGTGCAATATCTATTATCACGATGACGCACTCGTGTAACAACTTATGCTTGAACAAATACTTACCTAAATGTGATTTCAAAATAATTACATAAAAGAATGATGGAGCTGATGGGCAGGCTACAAAACTGAACATAATTGGAAAAAAATCTTCCTTGTCACTCTTTTGGTCTTTGGAGATACTACAGTACCGGTCCCTTATTAACTTCCTAATAAACTCTTACTCTGGCACAAACCTGATAATTGTCCTTTTTTGTTCATTCATTCACCAGTTGGGTGTCTTGTATCAATAAAAAGTGACTGGCGTTCTCTCATCAGATGAAGGGGTCATGTGACTTCCTTCAAAGGAAAAGTCTCCAGACATCACCCACCTATTGATGTGAATTTCGGGTATGGGCAGAAGGTGATAGGGGAAAAACTGGTGAATCCACATGACGGAATCTACAAACATTTTCTGTCTAGCTCTTCAGAGGGAATACCACAGAAATGGTACATCATCAGGAGGAAGCGAATCTCGAGAGGAAGCCCATACCTCTTGGCAACATGAAAACACTGAACCTAGAAAAAGGCTGGAGAAAATAAAATCAGCCAACAATTATCTTCTCGATTTCTATCTTTGTGTATTAGAGAGGTTTTCTTTATAGCCATCCAAATCAAGTTATGGTGATTTTTGTACCTATAGATTTTATAATAACTATTAAAAATGCAGAAATACGTTGTACTTAGGTTCAGAATATCAAGTCAGTTTATTATAGATTATCAAACCACAATGTTATAAAAAGACTTATTTTCAGAGGCACTTGGTGGCTCAGTTGGTTAAGCCCATTTTGGGCTCCATGACTGGGCATGAAGCCTACTTGAAAAAAAAAAGACTTATTTAATTACATTCCTTTCACCAAAGTATTGTTATTATTATTTAATGTTTATTTATTTTTGAGAGAGAGAGCATAAGTGGGGAAGGGCAGATAGAGAGGGAGACCCAGAGTCCAAAGCAGGCTCCAGGCTCTGAACTATCAGCACAGAGCCCGACATGGGGCTCGAACTCACAAACAGTGAGATCATGACGTGAGCCAAAGTCAGACACCCGACCGACTGAGCCACCCAGGTGCCCCACCAAAGTATTAATAATGTTAATATTATTTTTCATATTATTAAATCATGGTATTTTGGGGGAGGGCAAATGTTATACCCATTTAATAATCACAACAAATATAATTGTAAAAGTTTTATCACAGATTACATATTCCTTTAAAAGTTTTTATTAAGGGGGGCCTGGGTGGCTCAATCCAACTCTTGATTTCAGTTCAGGTAATAATTTCATGGTTCATGAGATTGAGCCCCACATTGGGCTCTGTGCTGACAGTGCAGAGCCTGCTTGGGATTGTCTCTCTTCCTCTCTCTGTCCCTCATTCCCCCCCAAAATAAATAAACTTGAAAAAATTTTTCATTAGTAGCATACAGTGTAAGTTTTGTAACATACATAATATTTTGTGGCATATTTACATATGATAAAATCCATAAAAATAATATATAAGGATAAGTAAACACATTATAGGTGTGTGCTCAGCATTTTTCTGGTAGGAGTATAAGATGAAATATTGTGAAACCCACCAAGTAGTGAGCCCTGAACCTCCCAGACCCCCTGTGCTCTGTACAGACAGAGATGTCACTTCAACCCCACCTAAAGTTGTAGGTGGAAACTCTTTGGGATGCCTCATGTGTGACAAAGGAGTTGAAACTAAGACCATTTTGTTTCCATCAAAAAGACTCTTCCTTTTTGGAGTGAGAGAACAGCCTGACATTTACACACATATACTTTTCTTGACATATCAGTTCACCTAAGATATCCACCTTGTGTGAAATCGTGGGTCTGAAGCACCATGGCCCCCTCTCCCAAGGTTGTTCTGGGCTGTCAGGACACAGCAAGTGCCTATAAGTCACCCCACTGGAGTCCCAGATTCACAGAGAGCCTCTGGGCTTCATTCTTCCCCCTAATTGTCTCCTTTCCCTACGGAGGCTGCGGGTCCCAGGCAGTTGTTCTGCCCCTCAGTAAGACCGCGTCAAGACCCCAGGCTTCCCCAAAGGGCCTGAAAGGCATGGAAAAGCTGAGACTTCACTTGAGCTTGGCACCACTCACTGTAGCTCCCATGACTCTCCTGGCCCCAGGTTCTTCCTGTCCTTTGTGACAAGGAGAAATCAGTAATGGTTCCTAGTCCATACTGTACTCAAATCCGACTCTGCTCTTTACCAGCTCTGGCCCTTGGGCAAGTCCCTCCCCTTCTCCAAGCTTCATGCCTCCTCCCAGCACTCCCAGATGCAATTTAGAAAATGTGAACTCAGAGTAAGTGCAAAACCATCTGCAAAGTGCTATGTAGAGGCAAGTGGTTATTCTCTGGTACATCTGACTCCATTGGTTTGAACAGTTGATCCAATGGCCACAATATTAAGTTGAAGAAAGTGACTCTGAAACTAGAGTTTGTGGGTTGGATCTCTGCTCTGCTCTTTAATAGCAGTTTGACCTTGCAAATAACATCAACACGAAGCTCCCCAGTTTCCTCATCTTTAAGGGGGCAGCGATAATAGTGTGTTTTCACAGGACGATCTTGAGGATGGGTGGAGTGAGTACACAGAAGCACACGGGCCTGTGCCTAGTAGAAGTAATCTGGGCTATTGTGAGTCACAGAGTGGCTGCCCTTGGGGTGCAGACAGGAAAAGGTGATCTCAGGTAGTGCTTGAGGAATGCTTTTGGGTCCCAGGCAGAAACTGCACAGTGCATAGAAAGTAGCAGGTGAAGTTTCATCATGCTGGATGCTGAAGAGACTTGTGGTTTTTGTTTGTATGTTATGATTCCACAGATTTTTTTTTTTAAAGTGTGCCTAAGTATTAGAAAAACTCTTGGGAGGTCTTCAGACTTTCAAAAGCCATGGAAGTGTTGGGGGTGGTCCAAGCCTATATCTCTGAGAAGAAAAGGGAAGTCCAGCTAATAGCTGGGGTAAAATTGAAGAGAAAATTGCACTAAGGTATTATAAATCTATCTTATATACATATGTGCACATACCAGATACATGCATACACACTGTATATGTACCCACATATATAAACTGTATGCATATATGTATATATACATTATATATTATATCATTACATATTAATGTACATTACATATAATATAGTTAATATAAATACATAACTAATAATATATTAATCTATTCTACATATATTTATTTATTTAGAATTGCTTTAAAAAAGTTTATTTATTTTGAGAGAAAGAGAGAGAGAGAGAGATAGCATGTGTGCATGAGTGTGAGGGGCAGAGAGAGAGGGAGAGAGAGAGAATCCCAAGCAGGCTCCACACTGTCAGTGTGGAGCCCGATGGAAGGCTCCAACTTACAAGTCATGAGATCATGACCTGAGCTGAAACCAAGAGTTGGATGCTTAACCAACTGAGCTACCCAGGCGCCCCTAACCTATTATATATTTCGACACACACACAATATGTAGGTAGAAAATACGAGAGCACAGCAGAGGGTAGAGGATCCAGTGGCCATGAGAAGTGGCCAGATCTGCTAGGCTGGATGGGCGGGGAGTGCCTGGGATTCACCTTCCACTTTCTGTCCCCTCCTCCACACTCCAGAATGCTGGGACTACTCTATTGTCCTGTGAGGTGGGCAGGAGCTCTGTCTACCCTGGAGTGTGCCTTCCCTGCTCAGTCGCCCGAAATGGCAGTGTGCTTCAGATGGTGGAGGATTGTGGCTGGTTTATGCTGTATTTCAGTGAGCCCTGGAGCTCCAATTCCATCCATTTTTATTTGTATGCATTTGGCATTGTCTTTCCGTCCCGCATTCAGTGGTGTCTCCACTTACCAATGTTAACAAAGAACACAAACAACAATCAAGTGAGGGAACCCAAGGCCCAGCTCAGGTCAAGAGTATTCTCTTGTTTTCCAACAAGATTCCTACTTAAAATTTTTTTTAATGTTTATTTATTTGTTTTTGAGAGAGAGAGACAGCACAAGTGGAACAGGGGCAGAGACAGAGGGGGGCAGAGAATTCCAAGCAGGCTCCACACTGTCAGTCAGCACAGAGCCCAACTCAGGGCTTGAACTCATAAATTGTGAGATCATGACCTGAGCTGAAATCAAGAGTTGGACATCCAACTGACTGGGCCACCCAGGCACCCCTGATTTCCACTTTTCTATTTTTTTTAATGTTTGGTTTTTTTTTTTTTGAGAGAGTGTGGGAGAGCCAGCAGGGGACTGGCAGAGAGAGAGAAAGAGTAGGGGACAGAGGACCCAAAATGGGCTCTGTGCTGATGGCAGAGGAATGCAGGCCTCAAACTCATGAGCCGTGAGACCATGACTTGAGCCGAAGTCAGATGCTTAACTGACTGAGCCACCCAGGTGCCCCTCCCACTTTTGTAAATCAGTGGTTGGAATGAAGAGATATCAGGAACGAGAACTGTTATAGAGATCAGAACATCAGTCTATGAAAATCATGGGGCAAGGCAAGAGCCAGAGTGGGACTAGAGCTTTTATCCCAAACTCAGAGACCACATACTTAGGTGTGGCAGTGAGTTCCAGGGGAAAATACCAAAAACCTTGATTCAGGGTGTGCATACCTGAGGACAGCTGAGGAGACAGGCCCTCAACACTTGCTCAGCCTTCCCACCTGGGTGTCTCTGGGCCAGCCTCTCCCCTGCGTTAGTGCTGCTGTGCAGAGAAATGCCAGAAGTGCCTCTGAAAGACTCTGGTCACGTGCTACTGTGCTTGTCCCCGGGGAGCAGACTCCTCTGAGAGCCTGTGCCCCTTTCCAGTAGAGGACCCCATTCTTTACTTGACTTCAGCAGAGAAGAATCAGTAGATAATGGTCTTATCAACTTTAAAAATGATTAACATGGTACAATACGGGTCTCAATTAAAGTAGTGTAGAAAGTCGCATTATTAAAAATGGGTGTCTGCTGCTTGCTTAGGATACGAAAGAAATAAATGGGTCTGGAACTCTCTCTTTTTAAATTGTCTTTCAGCAGCAACAGAGGCAGAGAAAGAAAAAGAGTGAGAGCTCTTACTAAGAGTTACCTTCTAGTCAATTCTGGGTGGACTCTCCCAGGTTTAAGATCAGTTTCTCCTCCCATGGGTTCCCAGTCCAACTTTGCTGAGGTCAACAATTCCAGAGCCAGGCTTTCCCAGAAAGCAGCACTCCCAAAGCAAGGAAGTAAGAGCATCAAAACCTGGGGACTGCCACCTAGCCCAGCTCCACCCTCTGCGGGGCTGGGCGATGGGTCTCACCTGCTAATGACAATGTGACCTGCTGAATGACAGTTACAGTAGAAGAATTATGGGTTGTTTTGGAGGCAGGATATTTGGGTCCTGGCTTTGGACAAATTTTCAACTCCTCCAACTTCTAGACTCTTCCTTTGAGAGAACGTCTGGGCCGCCAGCCTCATGGGGGTTGTGATGGTCTCTGTGTGTGGAAGCACTTTGTAAATGGTACAGCACCGTTCACACATAAGCCTTAGTATTATTGCCATTGACCCCTTGACCTTGAACCTTGAAGACTGACTCTTAAGTTCACAGAGTCTAATTTTGAGATTGTCTGCTCCCAGTGAACCATCCCATTCAGCGTCCTACATGGTCCTTTTGTTGCTGCTGTTGACAGATGTAACCTGGGCTCCTGTTTTCCCAGCTTGGGGAGCTCCACCAAAAGGCCCTGGGGTAGAGCGGGACCCACTTTCCATTCTGGAAAGGGCATTAACCTCTTATGTTATTCCAGGTATTCATCTTCCTCGTTGACCCATGGAATGCCAGGTCCCAGGGACTGACATGACAGGAGGACCCACAGGGAATGGAATGTGATAGGAGGCCTTGGGGGGAGCGATGAGAGGGGTATGGGAGAAGGGATGTGGGCCTGCAAGGCCTCTCTGTCTCCTTTCTCCTCCTGGATGTACATTGTAACCCCCATCTCTTCCAGCACCTGCACACGCTCCTTTTACAGGGTAGCTTTCCGTGGGTGGCTCTGCAGAGACAAGGAAGTGCTGAGTCACTCACAGGAGGAATTGTCAAGAGGCCCAAGAAGCATCCTGAAAACACCCGGGAGCACTTTGGCAGCTGAGTGTGAAACAGCATTCAAAGCTGGGGGTGGCGGGTGACAGTGACAGTCAAATGCTTTGTTCCATTTTGTTTTGCTTCAAAGAAGAGTCACTGATATCTAACAACTGCTCACGTTCCTCATTGAAACAGGAAAATCAGACGAGAGGTGCCAAAATTTCAAGAATTGCTAGAATGGTAAGAAGATAGGATCGTGATGTGGCCTGTCCCTTGTTATCGCAAAACTTGTGCTGACACCTTTAAGTGAGCAGGTGCCAGGCAGGTGGGCCCGGGCCTGGCCAGGTTCTTATTGGAGTCCATGCAGGCATTCCGGGTAGTATTCTCTTTGTTTCTCACTTTTTCACATATAGGGACAAGCGTGCATCAGAAATTTAAGGAAGACCAGGGAAAATGTACAACTTCTGGGGCAAAGACAGATTTATAAGAAATTAAAACATGTGCTCAGTGTCGCAGGGAAATGTTGGTGTCTACATGACTTGGCTTCATATGGTAGCACAAATGAAGTTAGGGGTGGCCCTGATGAGCTAACGCTTGGAGAGTGACACACTGAAGTGCGTGTGTATGTGTGTGTGTGTGCGTGCGTGTGTGTTGGCACCCAGATTAGGTAGCTGGTTTCAAGTTCCGTCAAGGCAAAGGCTGTTGCAAACTGGCTGGATGTGAGCAAGACGCCAAGGAATCTGAGCTTGAGGCCTGAGAATCAGAGTTAAATGAATTCAGATGTGTGTGTATGTGTATGTGTATGTGCATATGTGCACGCATGTATGTGTGTGCGCGCATGTGTGTGTGTGCCTACGTGTGTGCGCACACGTGTGAGTATGTGTGCATCTGTGCATGTATTTGCATGTGCATATGCATCTGTGCGTGTGTGCATATATGCCTGCGTTTATTTGCATATGTGTGTGCATGTGTGTGCATCTCTGTGTGTGCAGCTGTGTATGTGTGTGTGTGTGTGGCACATGGCGCTTTTGGAGGAAGGCAAGTAGTTAAGACATGTGAACTACTCACATTTCCATGGATTATAGCAATCAGAGTTTTCAAACAGGAAGATAAAGGGGCTGTTGGTGAATTAGAGAAAGGTTCCTTCCTGGCTGGACATACCCCACAGGGGGCTGGTTTGGCAAATGGCATAGACGTTGCTCTTTCGCGTCTATATGATCCCACCACTGGGTGCTCTTTCACCTGACACCACTCTTACAACTACACATGACAGCCTTGGGGGCAACCACACAGCCTGCCTGGAGCCTGGTCCTCAGACTCTATCCGGGTCACTGTCCCTACTAGATTGGCTCTCAAGTCAGATAGTTTAAATAATGTCAAAGAATTTTCACATTTCTTAAGTGATCCTTGGGTGCCTTTTATGGCAGACATGTAGGAAGCACGTAATCAATTATGTCCTCCCGGGTGTTTCCAGGATGCTTCTTGGGCCTCTTGATAATTCCTCCAGTGAGCGATTCAGTACTCCTTTGTCCCCTCAGAGCTACCCACAGACAGCTACCCCGTAGAAGGAGCTCGTGTAGGTGCTGGAAGAGACAACGTGCAACAGATAATAACTGGCCTGCCTGAAATTAATAACTCATTTAGGGCAGATGAAAGAATGAAGCACAGAGAGGTTGCTTGAGCAATGCCACACAGCAAAAAGTGCTTTTTGCTCATTGAGAGGAGAAGCCCTTGGGTAACTATGAGAAGAGCAGGAAGCATGGAGACACATGATTGCCATTTTCTTTTTTTTTTAATTTTTTTCAACGTTTTTAATTTATTTTTGGGACAGAGAGAGACAGAGCATGAACGGGGGAGGGGCAGAGAGAGAGGGAGACACAGAATCGGAAACAGGCTCCAGGCTCCGAGCCATCAGCCCAGAGCCTGACGCGGGGCTCGAACTCACGGACCGCGAGATCGTGACTTGGCTGAAGTCGGACGCTTAACCGACTGCGCCACCCAGGCGCCCATGATTGCCATTTTCTAATGAGAAGGGAGTAATTCCCTTTCTCCTAACCCTGGCACTATGTGCTTTGAAGGCAGGGTGTCATCCCTATATAAACAACCATGACACTCACAGGATTAGACATGGAATTCATGGTGACAAAACAGGGGTATGGAGTGTGACTTTTGAATTAAGTTGAGCACGAAACAGAAATTAAGTAAAGAGCTAAAGTGTTTCAACCACACAATGGTGGACTTCGTGCCAAGAATTTGACCAGTTCTTTTGGGAGGTGCTTAAGCGGAGACCCCAAAGGTGACCATCAAGCCCATGTCACAGGGCTAATCAGTGGCCAAGCCAAAACTTGAATGCTTTGGTCTTGACCCTGTGCCTCTTCTTTCTACAGAGGGTGTGGGCATCTCTTGCTTAGACATAAAGCTGCTCAAAGGTGACAAAGTAAGGTAGACATCTTAGAAGTTTTAGATTTTAATTGAGAGAATTAGGGTGTGTTTAAAGAATCTTTTTTTTTCTTTCTCTCATTAAGCTGTGACTGACAATAAATGAAAAGCTGGTGAAAAAGTGGATCTCTTGGTTGAATCAACGCATTCTTTCAAACTCATACTAATCTCATATCCAATTAAATTAGTTGATTTAAAAACACTAGTCAAGGGGCGCCTAGGTGGCTCAGTCGTTTGAGCACCCAACTCTTGATTTCAGCTCGGGTCATGATTCCAGGGTCATGGGATCAAACCTGTGTTGGGCTCTGTGCTGAGCATGGAGCCTGCTTAAGATTCTCTCTCTCTCCCTATGTCCCTTCCCAGGTCTCTCTCTCTCTCTCTCTCTCTCTCTCTCTCACACACACACACTCTCTCTCTCTCTCTCTCTCTCTCTCTCTCTCTCTCTGTATAAAAATGAATGAATGAATGAATGAATGAATAAAAATACTAGTCAATGTTTATGCCTATATTTAAAAAAATCTTGGACTTGTATAGACATTTACATATGCACAAAATGCTAGTAGAGTGTATTTATTAAATTCATGATTGTGTTTGTGTCTGGGAAGAGGGGACTGAATGTGACTGTCTTGAAAGCCCAAATTCTTTATGTCATCTTTCATGTTATGTTTACTTGATTTTTTAACACAGCAAATAGGAAAAAAAAAAAAAGAACTTCTGTTCACCCTCAGTAGAGAAGCATAGGCTTTTACAATATAGTTTCTCTATTCTTTTTTTTTTTAACATTTATTTATTATTTTTGAGACAGAGAGAGACAGAGCATGAACAGGGGAGGGGCAGAGAGAGAGGGAGACACAGAATCTGAAACGGGCTCCAGGCTCTGAGCTGTCAGCACAGAGCCCGATGCGGGGCTCGAACTCACGGATCGTGAGATCGTGACCTGAGCCGAAGTCGGCCACTTAACTGACTGAGCCACCCAGTCAGAATAGATAGAATAGATTCTTTTTTTAAAAAATTTATCCAAGTTAGTTAGCATATAGTGCAACAATGATTTCAGGAGTAGAATCCAGTGATTCATCCCCTACATATAACACCCAGTGTTTATTCCAATAAGTGTCCTCCTTAATGCCCCTTGCCTATTTAGCCCATGCCCCCACCCACAACCCCTCCATCAACCCTCAGTTTGTTCTCTATATTTAAGAGTCTCTTATGTTCTGTCCCCCTCCCTGTTTTTATGTTATTTTTGCTTCCCTTCCCTTATGTTCATCTGTTTTCTATCTTAAATTCCACACATGACTGAAATCATATATTTGTCTTTCTCTGGCCAATTTCACTTAGCATAATACCCTCTAGTTCCATCTATGTTGTTGCAAATGGCAAGATTTTATTCTTTTTGATTGCTGAGTAATACTCCATTGTTTATATATATACCACATCTTCTTTATCCATTCATCCATCAATGGACATTTGGGCTCTTTCCTTACTTTGGCTATTGTCTATAGCATTGCTATAAACATTGGGGTGCATGTGCCCCTTTGAAACAGCACACCTGTGTCCTTTGGGTAAATACCTAGTAGTGCAATTGCTGGGTCATAGGGTGGTTCTATTTTTAATTTTTTGAGGAACCTCCATACTGTTTTCCAGAGTGGCTATACCACTTTGCATTCCCACCAGCAGTGCAAAAGAGTTCCTCTTTCTCCGCATCCTCGCCAACATCTGTCGTTGCCTGAGTTGTTAATTTGAGCCATTCTGACAGGTATGAGGTGGTATCTCATGGTGGTTTTGATTTGTATTTCTCTGATGATGAGTGATTTTGAGGATTTTTTCATTTGTCTGTTAGCCATCTGGATATCTTCTTTGGAGAAGTGTCTATTCATGTCTTTTGCCGTTTCTTTGCTGGAATATTTGTTTTTGGGGTGTTGAGTTTGGTAAGTTTTTTATAGATTTTGGATACTAACCCTTTATCTGATATGTCATTTGCAAATATCTTCTCCCATTCTGTCAGTTGCGTTTTAGTTTTGCTGATTGTTTCCTTTGCTGTGCAGAAGCTTTTTATCTTGATGAGGTCCTAGTAGTTCATTTTTGCTTTTGTTTCTCTTGCCTCTGAAGACATGTTGAGTAAGAAGTTGCTGCGGCTGACGTCAAAGAGGCTTTTGCCTGCTTTCTCCTCAAGGATTTTGATGGCTTTCTGTCTTACACTTAGGTCTTTCATCCATTTTGAGTTTATTTTTGTGTATGGTGTAAGAAAGTGACCCAGGTTAATTCTTGGACAGCAGGTCGCTGTCCAGTTTTCCCAACACCATTTGTTGAAGAGACTGTCTTTATTCCTTTGGGTATTCTTTCTGGTTTGTCAAAGATTAGTTGGCCATACATTTGTGGGTCCATTTCTGGGTTCTCTATTCTGTTACATTGATCTGAGTGTCTGTTTTTGTGCCAGTACCATACAGTCTTGATGGTTACAGCTTTGTAATACAGCTTGATGTCCAGAATTGTGATGCCTCCAGCTTTGGTTTTCTTTTTCAGGATTACTTTGGCTATTTGGGATATTTTCTGGTTCCATACAAATTTTAGGATCATTTGTTCTACCTCTGTGAATAACACTGGTGTTATTTTGATAGGGATTGCATTGAATATGTAGGTCGCTTTGGATAGTATTGACATTTTAACAATATTTGTTCTTCCTATCCAGGAGCATGGAATATTTTTCCATTTTTTTCTGTCTTCTTAAATTTATTTCATAAGCTTTCTATAGTTTTCAGTGTATAGATTTTCCACCTCTTTGGTTAGGTTTATTCTTAGGTATTTTATGGTTTTGGGTGCAATTATAAATGGGATCAGTTCCTTGATTTCTCTTTCTGCTGCTTCATTATTGGTGTATAGAAATGCAACCGATTTCTGTGCATTGATTTTATATCCTGCAACTTTACTGAATTCATGGATCAGTTCTAGCGATTTTTTTGGTGGAATCTTTTGGGTTTTCCATATAGGGTATCATGTCGTCTGTGAAGAGTGAAAATTGACTTCCTCCTTGCCTATTTGGAAGACTTTTATTTCTTTGTATTGTTCCATTGCTGAGGCTAGGGCTTCCAATACTATGTTGAATAATAGTGGTGAGAGTGGACTTCCCTGTCGTGTTCTTGACCTTAGGGGGAAAGCTCTGTTTTTCTCCATTGAGGATGATATTAGTGGTGGATCTTTTGTATATGGCTTTTATGATCTTGAGGTATGATTCTTTTATCCTTGATTTCTTGAGTGTTTTTACCAAGAAAGGATGCTGTATTTTGTCAAATCTTTTCTTTGCATCTATTGAGAGGATCATGTGGTTCTTGTCCTTTTATTGATGTGATGTATCATGTTGATTGATTTGTGGACATTGAACCAGGACTGCATCCCAGGTATAAATCCCACTTGCTCGTGGTGAATAATTCTTTTAATGTATTGTTGGATCCAGTTTGCTAGTGTCTTGTTGAGAATTTTTGCATCCATGTTCATCAGGGAAATTGGTCTGTAATTCTCCTTTTTAGTGGGATCTTTGTCTGTTTTGGAATCAAGGTGATTCTAGCCTCATAGAATGAGTCTGGAAGTTTTCCTTCCATTTCTATTCTTTGGAACAGCTTCAAAAGAATAGGTGTTAACTTTTGTCTAAATGTTTGGGAATTTCCCTGGAAAGCCATCTGGCCCTGGACTCTTGTTTTTTGGGAGATTTTTGATTACCAATTCAATATCTTTACTGGTTATGGGTTTGTGTAAATTTTCTACTTCTTCCTGTTTCAGTTTTGGTAGTTTATATGTTTCAAGGAATTTGTACATTTCTTCCAGATTGCCCAATTTATTGGCATATAATTGCTCATAATATTCTCTTATTGTTGTTTGTATTTCTGCAGTGTTGGTTGTGATATCTCCTCTTTCATTCTTGATTTTATTTATTTGGGTCTTTTCCTTTTTTGTTTTGATCGAACTGGCTAGGGGTTTATCAATTTTGTTAATTCTTTCAAAGAATCAGCTCCTGGTTTCATTGAACTCTTACTGTTTTGTTTTGTTTTGTTTTGTTTTGTTTTGTTTCGTTTCAATAGCATTGATTTCTGCTCTCATCTTTATTATTCCCCAACTTCTGCTGGTTTGGGGTTTTATTTGCTGTTCTTTTTCCAGTTCTTTAAGGTGTAAGGTTAGGTTGTGTATCTGAGACCTTTCTTCCTTCTTTAGGAAGGCCTGGATTGCTATATACTTCCTTCTTATGACCACCTTGCTGCATCCCAGAGGTTTTGGGCTGTGGTGTTATCATTTTCATTGACTTCCATGTACTTTTTAATTTACTCTTTAATTTCTTGGTTAACCCATTCATTCTTTAGTAGGGTTCTTTAATCTCCAAGTATTCATTTTCTTTCCAAATTTTTTCTTGTGGTTGGTTTCAAGTTTCATAGTGTTGTGGTCTGAAAATACCACAGACCATCATACCATCGTATGATCTCGATCTTTTTGTACTTGTTGAGGGCTTATTTCTGTCCTAGTATGTGATATATTTTGGAGAATGTTCCAGGTGCACTTGAGAAGAATGTGTATTCTGCTGCTTTAGGATGAAATGTTCTGAATATATCTGTTAAGTCCATCTGGTCCAGTGTGTCATTCAAAGCCATTGTTTCCTTGTTGATTTTCTACTTAGATGATCTGTCCATTGTTGTTTAGTGGGGTGTTGAAGTCCCCTACTATTATGGTATTATTATCAATGAGTTTCTTTATGTTTGTTATTAATTGATTTGTATATTTGGGTTTTCCACGTTGGGGGCATAAATGTTTACAATTGTTGATCTACTTGGTGGATAGACCCCTTAATTATGATATAATGCCCTTCTTCATCTCTTGTTACATTCTTTATTTTAAAATATAGATTGTCTTATATAAGCTTTCTTTTGGCAGCCATTAGCATAATAGATGGTTCTCCATCCCCTTACTTTCAATCTGAAGGTGTCTTTAGGTCTAAAATGGGTCTCTTGTAAACAGCATATAGTTGGATCTTGTTTTCTTATCCATTCTGTTACCCTATGTCTTTTGATTGGAGCATTTAATCCATTGACATTTAGAGTGAATACTTAAAGATATGAATTTATTGCCATTGTGTTGCCTGTAGAGTTGGAGTTTCTGGTGGTGTTCTTTGGTCCTTTCTAGTCTTTGTTGCTTTTGGTCTTTTTTTGTTTTGTTTCATCTTTTCTCCCCTCAGAAAGTCCCCCTTAAAATTTCTTATAGGGCTGGTTTAGTGGTCATGAACTCCTTTAGTTTTAGTTTGGGAAATTTTTTACCTTTTCTTCTATTTTGAATGACAGCCTTGCTGGATAAAGAATTCTTGGCTGCATATTTTTTTTGATTCAGCACATTGAATATATCCTGGCACTCCTTTCTGGCCTGCTATGTTTCTGTGGACAGGTCTGCGGCAAACCTGATCTGTCTTCCCTTATAGATTAAGGACTTTTTTTTTTCTCTTGCTGCTCTCATAATTCTTTCCTTGTCTGTGTATTTTGTGAATTTGGCTATTATATGCCTTATTGATAGTCGGTTTTTGTTGAATCTAATGGGAGTTCTCTGTGCTTCTTGGATTTTTATGTCTGTGTCTTTCCCCAGGTTAGGAAAGTTTTCTGCTATGATTTGCTCTCATAAACCTTCTGCCCCTTTATCTCTCTATTCATCTCCTGGACTTCTATGATTAAGATGTTAGTTCTTTATAATGAGTCATTGAGTTCTCTAATTCTTTTTTCTTAATGTTCATTTATTTCTGAGAGAGACCAGAACTTGAGAGGGGTAGGGGTAGAGAGAGAGGGAGACACAGAATCCAAAGCGCCTCCAGGCTCTGAGCCATCAACACAGAGCCCGATGTGGGGCTCAAAATCACAAATGGTGAGAGCATGACCTGAGTCAAAGTTGGACACTTAACCAACTGAGCCACCTAGGCGCCCCTCTAATTCTTATATCATGTTATTGTGCCTTAGTTTCCCTCTTTTTTTGCCTCATTATTCTTTATAATTTTGTCTTCTATATCATGGATTCACTGCTCTGTTTCATCCATCCTTGCTACAGTGGCATCTCAGTTATAACATTTTTAATTTTGTCCTGACTACGTTTTACTTCTTTTATCTCCACAGAAAGGGATTCTATGCTTTTTTCAACCCCAGCTAGTATTCTTATTATCGTGATTCTAAATTCTAGTTCAGACATCTTGCTTATATCTGTGTTGATTAACTTCCTGTCTGTCATTTATTCCTGTTCTTTCTTTTGGAGTGAGTTTCTTCATTTTTTCATTTTGGAGGAAGAAAAAGAATTAATAAAATAAAAAATTAAAATTAAAAAATTAAAAACAACACAAAAAATCAAATAAAGGAAGCTAGGTCCTAAGTGCGTTTTGGTCTGGTTGTTGAAAGAAGGTTGATAGAATAGAGAAAAAAGGGAAAGAAAAGAAAAGAAAAGAAGTAAGAAACTGTTCAAAACTTAAAACAAATGAATACAATAAAATAGAATAAAATGAAGTGAAGAAAGTAAAATAGAATAAAAAATTTACAAAAACAGTAAAAAATATGGTAAAAAATAATTTTTTTATAAAAATGGAAAATAAAAATAATTTTTTTCTCTTTCTGTATCCAAGAATAAGAAAAGAAAAGAAAAAAAAACTAGATAGATCGACCAGCGAACAGAATGAAATCCAAATGAAATTATATCCCATTTCCCCTAGAAGTCAAACTATGAAGGACTTTATAGTTGGTACACTAAGCAGGTGGAGATACTTGTGGTAGTCATCTAGGGCTTGGTTGTTGCAGTTGAAAGAGGCTTGGTGTAATGGCTCCATTCTCATTGGCTCCATACATGTGTGTGCATGTATATGTGCATGTGCATCTATGTACATGTGTGGGCAAGGTGAAAATGGCTTCACCTAGCTTCCCAGTCTCTGGCACAGGAACACTGCACTCTCACCAACCAGCAATCAAGTACTCTTCCTTTGTCTCCGGCTTCTGTCCATTCCCCGCTTCTATACTGTCCACGTTCAAGCCGTCAGCCTGCCAGGTGGCACCTACCTCCTGAATTTTATCATGGGGCTGTGTTTCCAAACTCCTCACTTTTGAGGGCCCTGAAGCTTGGACCTGCTCTGACCCTCTGGAGGAGGGTCTAGGAGCAATGGCTAGGTGCCAGCTTGCCCCAGAAAAAGTTCATGCAATCACATGGCAACAGAGGTTCAGGGATTATGGTAAATCACAACACACAACTGTCAACAGGTTTCACTGCACCCTGGCATCTTTGTTCCAATGCCAGCAAACATGGTTATTCTCTGGGGTACACTGGGATCTTTGCCTGTGGGGAGGCCTTATGGTGTCTACCAAATGTCCTTCTACTAGGGGAACTGCTTCTCCCCGTGTGGCCCACGGACTCCTCAGGCCTTGCTGCCTGCTCCTGGGGATTCGCCCTTCCCACCAGGATGCCACTGGAAGACATTCTTAATTAAGATCAAGATTTGCATTTGAAAAAGAAAATTCCATTCTGAACAGGAAAGTTTCCTAATACAATGAATCTGCACTGCCAGGTATCAAACTGTGGAATTTCCAAGATTGCTCTCCCCTGTTTATAGGGTCCTAATGGTATTGAAACCTTTTTCCTTCTCCTTTCTTCCTTTCTTCTTCAGTCACTTGTGGGTGTTTTTACTCTTTCTCTTTCTCTCCAGCTACTTGGGGTGGGGGAGCAGTTTTCCTGTTCTTTTCCCCCCTTTCTCTGTCCTCTTTCCTCAAAAATAGCTCCTTACCCTCTGTGACTTCTCTCTCCCCCAGTTCACCTCTCTGTGCTGTGTACCTGCTGAGTTCTGTGGCTCAAGTTATGCAGATTGTTGTTTTAATCCTCAGATCAACTTTCTAGGTATGCAAAATGGTTTGGTGCTGATCTAGCTGCATTTCAGAGATGAGAGAAGCAGAGAACTTCTATGCTGCTCCACCATCTTGACCCCTTCTTGTCCATGATCCTCTTTTTAATTTTTGGCCTAGATTTTTTTTTCTTAAAGGATTTTGTTGCTATCAAAGTATAAAACAAAATACAAAGGAACTGAGTGGAAAAGCGAGCTAATCTCTTCATTTCAGCCAGCAATGGTTGTTGTAATCCCAGGTGTTAGACCCTGGAATCTTACTGGTTGTGCTGTTGACCTGATGGAAATGTCTGGTGCTAAAGATAGGCTGAGTAATCAGGAGGATATTCATTCTTGTTTGGTCCTGGCAACCCACAGCTACCAAATGGTGGAATGACATTAGTCCAGATCCTTGCAATAAAGTAGTTGTGTAAAGGCATTTGTGATTTTCATACTTCCTATGATAAGGAGAAAGGAGGACAAGTGAGTCAAAGGCCTTTTATAAAAGATCTAACTGCTTTAGCTTTGCCTGCAATATCTGAGGTATTTAACTCAATACCTCAGAGTTGACTGAAGTCAGGGAAGTGTGAAGATCAAAAAAGATGATCCATGTTGAATGCCTACTCATCCCTGTGGGGGTTCTCCTGGAAGCACTGCCGAGATTTATATATGAATATTTCCCTCTCTAGGATGAACTGGGAAGCACCCTATCTAAACACAAATACGGAAATGCTCTCAACCACAGAAGCATCAATAAGATAAGTGTATGGTTATCAAGAAGGACCACATGTAGGTATGCAAGTTTCTCTAAGATATCTTATCTTGCAGATTCATTGTATTAGGAAACTTTCCTGCTCAGAATGGAATTTTCTTTTTCAAATGCAAATCTTGATCTTAATTAAGAATGTCTTCCAGTGGCATCCTTTGTCATAAATTTTAAAATAGAAGTAGAAAGAAAAATGGGGATTGTGAAGTGTGATGTTTAATTGTATGTGTCAACTTGATGAGGCTATGGGATGCCCAGATAGCTGGTAAAAATTATTTTTGGGTGTGTCTGTGAGGATGTTTCTGGAAGAGGTTAGCATTTGAATCAGTAGACTGAGTAAAGAAGATTGCCCTCACCAACATGAGTAGGCATCACCCAATCCATTGAAGCCCTGATGAGAACAAAAAAAGCAGACGGAGGGTGAATTTGCTCTTTTTGTTTGAGCTGGGACATCTATCCTGTCCTGCCCCTGGATACTAATGCTCATGGTTCTCAGGCCTTTAGACTCAGACTGGATCATACTACCAGCTTTCCTGGTTCTCTGGTTTGCAGATGGCAGATAGTGGGACTTCCTATCCTCCATAATCATGTGAGCCAATTTCTATAATGAATCTCTTCTTATAATCTATATCTATATTTATTTATCTACATATATCCTATTGGTTCTGTTTCTCTGGACAACCCTGACTATATATGGAGGGAGAGTTCCAAGATGGCAGGTAATAGAGTTTGTGGTGGCATGTATGCTCCAAACATAAAATACATGGCTGGGAAGATTTTCCTTCGACTAGGAGACAAGTGTGCATTCAACGTGGATCATCTTTTCTGATCCTCATACTTCCCTGACTTCAGTGAAACCAGAGATATTGAATTAAATTAGCCTTCATGACCAACTGAGAGAGCTTGTAGCCCTTACTCTAGCTTCCTTCAAATAATTCCCTTAGGTTCTTGTTAATGGGCAATGAGGCAGAGAGAGAAAGAGAGAGAGAGAGAGGCAAGAAATACAGTGAGCATGCAGGGTATGGTTCAATTAAAGGGTTATTAGTAAACCTGAAGAAATGGCTGATGCCAGATACCTCTTGGTTTTGTTGTTGGGGAGAAAGGGGAGAAAAGAGGCAGAGGACAAAGACTGTAGGCCATATGCATCCCACATGCTGGGAAAGGATTACCCAGGATAAGAAGAAGACTGTATGAAAAGAAGATTGTGCAATAATATCTCTTATTCCCACGCTCTTTCTACATCATGATTGTGTTAGTTTTCCATTGACGTAGACCCTCCCCTCAAATCTGGGCAAGTTCGTGACTGTAGAGTAAGTGACACTAGTGACTTGTGAGGATAGGTCATAAAAGGCAATGCAACTTCCACCTCATTCTTCTGGGCTGCCTTGAGGATGCCCAGGCAGGCTTTGAGTCTTTCCAGATGATGTTCCAGACATTACAGAGCAGAGAAAAGCCATCCTACTTTGCTTTTTCAGAATTCCTGGCCCACAGAATCCATAAGCATAATAACATTATTTATATCACATATAAAATGATTTATTTCACTGTATTTGGGCTTTCTGTTATGCAGCAGTAGCGACTGAAACAAAGACTTTCTCTGGGTCTCTGGTTTGTCTTCACTTGTGGTGGGAACCAAAAGAAAGCACCAGATGGTTACATCTTGACTTTTCTGCATCCATGAAATTCTAAGGGAGGGGGGTGGTTAAACAGGGCTGACTTTCTCTTGTCAGCTATATTTATCCACACCTGTAGATATTTTCCAGCTTGCCTTTTATTCCATTAAAGACAGAAACATACTTTATTATAACCTGTGTTTGATAATTCCAGGATCTGAATTGTCGTCTGTTTATGCTCTCTTGTTTCTGCTGATTCTCACTCATGGTGTCTTGTTTCCCTGTGTGCCTAGTTATGCACGACTGCAAATTGTTCACTGTACCAGTAAAGTTAGGCTAAGTTATGGTTACTGCAGTAACAACCAACTCCCCAATTTCCCAAGTCTTATCACAATAGGAGTTTATTTCTTGCTCATGCTCTATGTCCCACATAGCCATTAGGAGTCTCTAATCATCATACTTACTTAAAGGTCCAGGCTGACAGTTGCTCCAACTCTAGACAGACTTCCAGAAATCTTCTTGGGAGGGTGAAGAAAAAGTGGCACATTATACATCAGCTCATATAGCCTTGGTGTGGAAATGATGTGTGATATGTGTCACTTCTATTCATATGTTACTAGCCAAAACAAGTCACTTAGCCATGCCTAACTCCAAAGGGGATAGAGAAGTGCATTCCTGCAATGTTTCTGAAAGAGAGAGAGAGAGAGACAGAAATATTTGGTGATAGCACTAATGATTGCCACACTTTCTTTCCTCTGAATATCATCTGTGGGACTTTGTGGAGGTAGGATAGTGGTGTGTTCTTCCAGACAGGATTTGAATTTGTTCCTGCCAGTACACTGGGGCACTACCAGTCAGAAGCCTCTTTCAATTCATGGCCAGAAGTTGTTTTTGAATGATTCAGTTGTGAATGGTAACTTTCCTTACAGTGCCGTGGTGATGGGAGGTGACTAGGCTGAATTTATGTCTGGGTCACCAAGAGGTGTGGCCCTTGAGGGTCCCAGTTTATGGAAGGGAGCCTCTACCTTGGTTGGGTCCTAGACTTTATTTTCTGTTTCTATCTCCCAGAAAGGTCATGAAAACTAAAATTCAAGTTTGTCAAATTCAGCAAATGCTCTCAGAAGAGAAGTAATGTCAGCTCAGTGATGCTGTTAAGAAGATCAAGGGGTGCCTGAGCGGCTCAGTCTGACTTTGCTCCTGTCATGTTCTCTCAGTTTATGAGTTTGAGCTCTGCATTGGGCTCTGTGCTGACAGCTCAGAGCCTGGAGCCTGCTTCGGATTCTGTGTCTCCCTCTCTCTCTGCCCTACCCCACTTGCGCTCTGTCTCTCTCTCTGTCTGTCTCCCTCAAAAATAAATAAACATAAAAAAATAAGACTAACAATTGGAAAATAATACAGCATATTCAGTTGTTTTCATAATGCAGGTTAGTCCAAATGACCTAGCCTGCCATACCATCTGAAACAGAACCTCTGGAGGTATCCTGCCCCATACAGAAGTCACAATATGTGGCTATTTCAACATAAAGATATTAACATGAAATAAAATTTAAAAATTAGTTTCACCTTAGCCACATTTCAAGTGCTTAATAGTCATATGTGTCTAGTCGACTCCATATTGGACAGAGCAATTACAGAACATTCTTGTTATCACAGAAAGTTCTATTGGACAGTGATACTTGCAGACCTGAGATTGGGTGAAGCAGTGATTGATAACAATGAAAGATGGGTAAGGAATGGCAGCAGAGACCCCACTCTCTTATAGTGGACACCTCTCAATGTACTGCATTACAGGGGATCATCTCACATTCATTCATGATTTTAGTTTTTCATTTATTTAACAAATATTTATTGAGTGCCCACCTTACAGCACCCACTGGGTGTAAACTGGTGAATAAAACAGCTATGACCTCTGTGGTTGTGAAACATACAATCATAGAAGATATTCTTACTATAAGGCTTACTTACCTTAAGACAAAGGAGCCGTTTTCTGTGGTTCCATCCAGAAAGCCTGACATAAAGGGCAATAGGCTCCAGAAGCAGGCACATCTGGGTTTGAATCCAAGCTCTGCATCTTCTAGTTAGAGTAATTGATCTTCATGAGCCTTAATTTCCTCATCTACAAAATAAGGATCATATCACTTACTGTATGTAGTTATCTTGAACATTAACCACATAAACACATATAAAGTACCTAGTGCAGTGCCTGGGCACAAAGGGAGGGGCTGATAATGCGCCCCCTTGGCCAAGAGGTGGTTAATTGTACACATGATTTAAAATCAATGCCATGCAAATATAATAAGCTTCTCAGAAGTCATGTTTTTGTCGAACTGCTTCTGGTGAAACCAGAATCAGAGCTTGTCTTGTGATTGTCTCAAAAAGAAACACCAGAAACTGCATGTGTAATATCATCCAATGCACACAAGAGGCCGCCAAAACAGATACCACACCAAAGTTTTTCACGACTGCTGTTATGTTCCCATCCTGTTTTTTCTTGGACACCAAGCATTCATTTAATAGGCACTCAAGTACCCCAATTAGGAAAACCACATTGTTATTGTAAAGTAGTATCTGCCACACACCAAAATAAATTCCTGATGGATAACAGCAGTAAGTGTAAAAAATGCAACTATAAAAACTAAAAAAAAAAAGAAAGAAAAGAAAAAAAAATAGTTGTCTTGTTTGGGAGTGGTGAAGAAGTTTCAAAGCACAAAAGGAGCAGGAAGGAAAATACAGGTAGATGTGCCTATATAAAAAGAAAATTAAATGCATGAAAAATCCATAGACACAATTAAAAGATGATACCCTGAGACAATTTTGTAGGAAGTGTGAGAAAGGAAAGTTAATGCACTTAGCATAAAATAAGATGTGTAGCTTGAACATATAATTCCCAAAAGAAGAAAAAGAGATCTTAACAAATGCACTAAGAATGAAGTCACTACAAATAAATACTACAATGAGATTCCATGACCTGACTACCAATTACAACAAATCTCTTGACAAAGAGATTTTAGAGTAATACAAATTGGGGCCCTTGGGTGGCTCAGTCGATTAAGGATCCAACTCTTGATTCAGCTCAGGCCAAAACTGAGCTTGGGTTTTCTCAGTCTCTCAATCTTTCTGCCCTCCTCCCCCAAATAAAATAAAACTTAAAAAAAAAACCTTAAAAATTGGTATTGGTGAAGGCATCTGTGAAATGGGTGAAAATGGGAATGATTTTTTTGGAGGATGATTTTTCAATATTTATTTATAGCCTTAAAATAATTAACATGCTGAAGATTCAGTAATTATATTTCTAGGGATTTACTTTAGGGAGATAATAAGAAAGTTGCATAAAGACTCACATCAAAGAAGCTCAGTTTCGTGTTTTGCTTTGGAAAATTGGAAACAGATATCCAGCAATATGGAAACATAATTTCTCAGACTTTCATACTATTTAATAATCAACATCTTTATGAACATTTTCTCAGGTGAAGGACAATATTTGGTGTATAAATCAAATTTTTTTAGAATGGTTTTTTTCATGTGTTTTGTTTTTTAAAAATTTACATCCAAGTTAGTTAGCATATAGTGCAACAATGATTTCAGGAGTAGATTCCTTAATGCCTCTTATCCATTTAGCCCATGCCCCCTCCACAACCCCTACAGTAACCCTGTTTGTTCTCCATATTTAAGATTCTCTTATGTTTTTCCCCCTCCCTGTTTTTATATTATTTTTGCTTCCCTTCCCTTGTGTTCATCTGTTCTGTGTCTTAAAGTCCTCATATGAATGAAGTCACATGATATTTGTCTTTCTCTGACTAATTTCGCTTAACATAATACCCTCCAGTTCCATCCATGTAGTTGCAAATGGAAAGATTTCATTCTTTTTGCTTGCCAAGTAATACTCCATTGTGTGTGTGTGTGTGTGTGTGTGTGTGTGTGTGTACACCACATCTTCTTTATCCATTCATCCATTGATGGACATTTGGGCTCTTTCCTTACTTTGGCTATTGTTGATAGTGCTGCTATAAACATTGGGTTGCATATGTCCTTCAAAACAGCACACCCGTATCCCTTGGATAAATACCTAGTATTGCAATTGTGGGGTCGTAGGGTAGTTCTATTTTTAATTTTTTGAGGAACCTCCATATTGTTTTCCAGAGTGGTTGCGCCAGCTTGCATTCCCACCAACAATGCAAAAGAGATCCTCTTTCTCTGCATCCTCGTCAACATCTGTCGTTGCCTGAGTTGTTAATGTTAGCCATTCTGACAGGTGTGAAGTGGTATCTCATGGTGGTTTTGATTTGTATTTCCCTGATGATGAGTGATGTTGAGCATTTTTTCATGTGTCGGTTGGCCATCTGAATGTCTTCGTTGGAGAAGTGTCTATTCATGTCTTTTGTCCATTTCTTCACTGGATTATTTGTTTTTTGGGTGTTGAGTTTGATAAGCTCTTTATAGATTTTGGATACTAACCCTTTATCTGATATGTCGTTTGCAAATATCTTCTCCCATTCCATCAGTTGCTTTTTAGTTTTGCCTATTGTTTTCTGTATTGTATTCTGTGCAGAAGCTGTTTATTTTGATGAGGTCCCAGTAGTTCATTTTTGCTTTTGTTTCCCTTGCCTCCAGAGATGTGTTGAGTAAGAAGTCGCTGTAGCCAAGATCGAAGAGGTATTTGCCTGCTTTCTCCTCGAGGATTTTGACGGCTTCTTGTCTTACATTTAGGTCTTTCATCCATTTTGAGTTTATTTTTGTGTACGATGTAAGAAAGTGGTCCAGGTTCATTTTTCTGCATGTTGCTATCCAGTTTTCCCAGCACCACTTGCTAAAGAGACTGTCTTTATTCCTTCCTTCTTTGTGAAAGATTAGTTGGCCATACGTTTGTGGGTCCATTTCTGGGTTCTCTATTCTGTTCCATTGATCTGAGTGTCTGTTTTTGTGCCAGTACCATACTGTCTTGATGATTACAGCTTTGTAATACAGCCTGAAGTCAGTGTATAAATCAGTTTTTACAGTATGATTTCAATTTTGTAAAAACAGGTGTCAGCATGAAACACTAGAGTATCCATTGGTCTTACCTTTATTCTGGAGTTTCTATCACTTTTTTTTTCACTCTTTTCTCATGACTTGGGCATCAGTGGGGTGTTTCTATAATCACTGCCCCCAGGGTAGGGTTATTACTATAGAAATGTGGAGTAAATGAGCCAAGTCAACGCTCTGTGTATGCAATTCAAAGTAGACTTCTGTGCTGGAGGATAGTGGGTGGTCAGACAGAGAGGGCCTTGTGGCCTCCTGGATGGAGGGTGGAAGGATGTAGAATTTGGGGAGAACAGGGAGGAAAATATCTCAGCTGTGCCATCAGAAGAAGGATGGTGGCCGTGAATAAGAGAGAACCATATACTTTTCAGTGGATGCCCACGGTGCATCCTTTAACGCTACGATACTCTCTTTAATGCTACGATACTCTCTTTAATGCTATGATACTCTCTTTAATGCTACAATACTGTCCAAGCCCCACAAAACTCAGATGCCATTTCCAGATGAAGGATGGGGAGACAGAAATTTTGAATGATTTCTGAGTTTGTACAAAACTGACTCTTCTTCCCCCTCAGTTGGAATGAAGGTTGAAAATAGTTTAAGCAGTCTAAGAGAAAGGTAGTTATGTATTCTTAACATACCTTGGAACATGGATTTAGAAATTTGTACCTGATATATATATGCTTATACATAAATATGTGTCTGTATAGCTACCTGTATTCATATCAATATTTATATGGAAGTCTTTAGAGAAAGTGCTAAAAAGGGAAACTAGAATATTAGCAGATTATCTTTGTTGTGTGGTTATGGATGATTTTTATTTTCTTGCTTTAATTTTTTGTATTTTACAGAAATTCCACAATAAGCAGGTATGAAATTCATAATGCAAACATTATTGTTTTTATTATTATTTAACTATAGCATCAAAGGCTAATGACAATCTGGAAAAAATATTTATAAATCATCATACAGACCAAGTTTTTGTTTTCTGTTTCACAAAGCAGCCCTATCAATCAATCAAAGCACGTAAGCATATGAAATGTTGCTTAATTTCTTTCATGATAATAGAAAAGCAAGTTACTACAATTGTCAGATCCTATCTTTCTTCTATCAGATTGGCAAGATCATGAACTTTGATTACACGTTGTGTAGGTCCTCTCACACACTGATGGGTGTGTAAGTTGTAAAACCTTTATGAAGGGTGATTTGGCAATAGCCATCAAAATTACAAATGAAAAAACTCAAGGATCCGGCAATTTCTCTTCCAAGAGTTTATGGGAGGGCTATAGAAAGATATGTGTAAGTACACAGTTACATAATAGCAAAATATTTAAAATTAAAGTTTATAATAGTCAGATATTGGAAATATTAGAAACAAATGTCTTTCAATAGAGAATTTGTTAAATAAATGATCAGTACAATAGAACACTATGAAGAATGTTTTTATGTAATGAAATAGAATGAGCTCTAAGATATCTTGTTAAGAGGGAAAAAAAAGAGTTAAAACCAGAGTGTATACTATGCTACTATTACACCTGCTATCATGTATAAAGAACAAAAACGTATCTATATCTATCCATCTGTTTTTCTTGTATATAAATAATACAATAGCTAATGTTTATCAAACAATATGTAGCCAATACACTGCTCTAAGAGCTTTATATAACTCAGTTAATATTCAAAACAGCCTGTGAGATTGGCACTATAACTATCATAATTTCCATTTTATAGATGAGGAAATTCAGGTGCGGAGGGGTTAAGTGAGGCTGGGAGCAGAGGGGAGGGCAGGTGAGAGGCGAGAGAACTGACTGGTGGACACAGAAAGAAGAGAGACTCTGCACTGCCTGCCTTTTGGTGTCCTTCTCGTGTGACTGCATTGCCTATTATTAAAAAGAACGAGGGGCGCCTGGGTGGCTCAGTCGGTTGAGTGTCCGACTTCAGCTTGGGTCATGATCTCACAGTCCATGAGTTCGAGCCCCGCATTGGGCTCTGTGCTGACAGCTCAGAGCCTGGAGCCTGCTTCTGTTTCTGTGTCTCCCTCTCTCTCGTTGCCCCTCCCCTACTCGTGCTCTGTCTCTCTCTGTCTCAAAAGTAAATAAAAACATTAAAAAAATTAAAAAAAAAAAAAAGAACGAAAAGGACGTGTCTGTCTTGGACCTCACTGTATTACACTTGCCCAGAGGTGTCCATCTGTGGATGTGCAGTCCTGGAAGGAACACTGGACCAAGAAACAGAACATCTGGGCTGCCTCACTCCATCATTAATGTGTCCTCTCCTGGGCCTTTGTATCAGCTTCTGTAGAAAAGAAGTGCTTCAGGGTGATGGTCATGGTGACATTAAATTATGTCAGTGTTTCCTAATCTATTTGAGAATTTGAGTCATCTGGGAAGCTTTAAAATATACAGCTTCTCAAGCTCCCATGAGCACATACTCTGATTTAACAGGACTGGGGTCCAGGTTGGAGGTCTGCATTTTTCAAAAGCCTCCGCCCTTGGCAATTCTGACATAAAATCACCTTTAGAAACCCTGGACCATATGATGTCTCCCTCCCAGTTCTAAATGTCCACATCCTGTGAAGTACTGAGCATCCTATCAGATCCAAGCAACCCATTATCTGGCTCCACCCTTCTCAGTCCATCTAGCTGGTCTTGGAGGCTGCCTTACCTCCACGCCCACCTAAAAAGAAAAGGCAAATTAAAAGGAGGGGCTGTGTCTCTTGATCCAGATCTCCACACCCACTGCCACCTTCATCCCCACCTCCCACTCAGTCCCCTTCTCTGGGTGCTGCCTTCCAAAGGTCGAGCCTGTAGTCTCCAGGGTTGCCACCACCATTCCAAGGTACCAAACCCAACCCGGAGATAGGAATTTCGACCCATCGTGGAATTTACACGCGGACCTGAATCCTCTGTGGATTCTAGCCTCTTCCCAAAGGCATTTTATGCCCTGCCATGGTATTCTGGGTGTTTTGTATGCTAATCCCGCCTACCGCCAGGCGGTCTATGAAGTTGGAGCTCTTAAAAGAAGTGCACAACATTCCCATTTTAGTGAGATGTTTTGGACATTCCATGATCTTCCGTCCTTCTTCTTCCCTTCCTTCCCCTCCCCCGACCCGTCTCCTTCCATCAAGGAAAGGGTTCTGATCACCGCTCTTCCAGCCCACTTAGAGAGGAGGCTGAGTGTTCAGTTCACCCGGAGGCCCAGGGAGAACGCGGCTCCCACCTCTTGCAGTTTTATGATGAGTCTCTTTCCATTGCACAAGGCAGTTATTAATCATGACTGATGCTCACTGACCAAGCCCAAACAAATGTGTGGCACACTCCACATACCACACACAGTCACAAATGTTTGCTTTGCTCACATGGGCCCGCACGAGGATACCATTTCCTCCTGGGAGGAGCCACAGGACTGGACCTCGTAGAGCAGCCACTCTGCCTGCAGCAGGAGGCGCAGGGCCCCCGGCTTTTGCCCCTCTGGTTTTCCAGGACGAGCACCCACGATGAAACGGGGTTGGCTGCCAGCTTGCCACCCGAGGAGACGTGGAAGGGGAGGACCCATTCCAGAGACAGAGGCCGCGGCTCCCTCTGACCTGGGCTAATGACGGCTGGCCCGTGTTTGGCCATGATGACAGGTCTTTTCGAAGATGGCATTTTTACCCTCTGGACAAATAGCAGTTGGCCCGAGTGGGGCTTTTTTATGAGTTGAGGTACTCAGGGCTGGAAAATAAACAGGCAGCTAATGAGACGTTCTTATGGAAACTGGCATAAATAATAACAAAGGAAACATCCTGTCCCCTGTGCCAACACCCTCCGGTGAGGGGCTATAAAAGCTGCTGGCCGCTGGCCACCGTCAGACGTGGGGAACTCCGGCCGCGCTCCTGACCTGCCACCTGACCAGCCGGGACCATGGGGTGCTGCCCGGGGGACTGCTTCACCTGCTGCCCTCAAGATCAAGACTGCTGTGAAGTGTGCTGCTGCCAGCCCGCCTGCTGCGGCTGCTGCGGGTCCTGCTGCGGCTGCTGCGGGTCCTGCTGCGGCTGCGGGGGCTCGGGCTGCGGGAGCTCGGGCTGCGGAGGTTGCGGGAGCGGCTGCTGCGGGAGCGACTGCTGCGGCAGCGGCAGCGGCTGCGGCTCGGGCTGCGGGGGCTGCGGGTCCAGCTGCTGCGGGTCCAGCTGCTGCGGCTCGTCCGGGTGCTGCGGCCCCGTCTGCTGCCAGCCCACGCCCGTTTGCGAGACGAAGTGAAGCCCCCTGTCTTCTCCGCGGAGGTGGCCCAAGCAAAGCCTGCACCTGCTGCACGTGGGGACCCCTCGTCTCCGGGACCTTCCCCGCATCCAAGACAGCATCCTGCCTCCGTGTTATTGGTAGACGAGGGCTTGTTCTCCAGCGCCTGCCCTGGTGTTTCAAGGCCCCGAGCACAAGAGCCATATGCTGGTGAGAGATGGAAACTGGTTCCCATCCAAAGTGATCCCGAAGCTCACAGGGTGAATCCCCATGGCTTTATTTTCATGGACTCACATGTCTTGTCACTATAAGGCATCCTCTGACTCAAGGTGGCTTTGGGACTGACCCTTCTCCTCAGCTCTCTGCTGCTTTTTGGTGCGAAGATTTCTTTGTTAACTTCTTAATAAATTCGAGCTTGCTGGCGTAACCAAATTAGTTCTCCCGCCTCTTCCTTGGCTCCCTCTTGGGCACCGGGCCAGGAAAATTTACTCTGGCATCCACAGTCAGGGTTTTGAAATGTGGTTTGTGGACCACTTGCATCAGAATCACCTGGGGACTAGTTAAAATGGAGATTCTGGAGCTCCCCCACCTTCTCCCCCACCCCCAGACAGGCAGAGTCAGAATCCACAGGGGAGTGGCCCGCTGATCCGTGTTTTTAACAAGAACCCTAGGTGTAAAATAAAATTTCCATGTGCTGCATGAGATTTCACTTGGGGCGGGGGGCTTTTAAAAATACAGATTCTTAGGCTTCACCATGAGAGAACTTGTCCATTAGCTTTAGGGAGGCAGCCCCAGCCAGGACTTGCATTTTTAAAATGCAGTAAATGGGTAAGTGCTGAGGTTGGCCAGGGTTTACTCTTGAGCAAGGGGCATGGCTTCCTTCAGCATTATGGCTCTCCTAGAATGGTTCTGCAGGAAGGCTTCAGGTTTGGTCAGAACTTTCTTGCAAAGTCAGGGGAAGAGGCTTTGGTGAAACAAGCTTGATTCAGAACGGAAGAGAGTCCTGTGGCAAAACTTCGTGAACATGGTGCCTATGGATGTTCTGGGAACTCCAGTCCTTTCTTCTAGCCAAAATGCTTCGGCAAAGTCTGCCTCTTCTGGGTTAGGTTTTCCTGTCCTGAGACCAACTGTACTTCTGCTTGAGTCCCAGGGATGCAAGGGGTGAATGTACATCTGCCAGGTGGGGCCTGAGCCAGGTGTGTGTGGGTCCAGTCGGAAGGTTAAAATTTAAAAAATAGTTGATTCAACTTTTTGCTGAACATGATCTTTTTTTAAAAATTTTTATATTTTATTTTATATTTTAGAGAGAGAGAGCGCGCACGAGTGCAAGTAGGAAGGTGCAGAGAGACGGAGACAGAATCTGAAGCCGGCTCCAGGCTCTGAGCTGTCAGCACAGAGCCCGATGCAGGGCTCGAACTCACGAGCAGTGAGATCATGGACCTGAGCCGAAGTCTTAACCGAATCCTTAACCGACTGAGCCACCCAGGCACCCTTCTTGCTGAATGTGATCTTAAGCTACATGTGGAATAAAGCTAATTCTGCTCTTGTCTTGGAAGAACAATATTTATTTTTATTCCTACAAAGCAGTGTTTCATTCAACAAACAAGAAAAAATATTTTTTTAAATTCAAGTTAGTTAACGTACAATGTAGTCTTGGGTTCAGGAGTGGAACCCAGTGATTCATCTCTTACATATAACACCCAGTGCTCATCCCAAAAAGTACCCTCCTTAATGCCCATCACTCATTGAACCCATCCCCCACCACCTTCCCTCCAGCAGCCCCCAGTTTGTTCTCTGTATTTAAGATACATGCCATTAAGCATGGCAATGATCTCTAAAAATACGAAAAAATGCAGAAAAATCTGAAGAAGCAATAATAGCCACCTGGATTCTCAACTTCAGCATTTATCACTGACATATATGTTTCCAGACTCCTTTTAAGCATATTTACAAATAAAACTGAGATGTTATTTTTACTTTTTTTACCTTAATTTTTTTTATAAGCCAACTTTTTAAGGGTATAATTTATATATAATAAAGTGCACCTAATTATAGTATACAGTTTGATGAGATTTGCCAATCGTATATACTCAAGTAGCCACCACCGCACTCACGGTATAAAACTTTCTATCATCCCTCAAATTCCCCAGTGCCTCATTTGCAGGAAATCCTCCCCACCCCTGACCCAAGACTCAGGCAACCATCAACCTTTTGCCACTTCTAGAATCTCATATAAATGAAATCATGCAGTGTGAACTCTTCCACTTAGAATAACATTATTTATATTTATCCTTGTTGCAGATATCAAAGTTCATTCCTATTTGTTAAATAGTATTGCATTGCATGAATAAAGGACATGAAAAAAATATTCATCTACTGATGGGAATTTGGCTTGTCTCCAGTTTTGGGCTATTATGAATAAAGCTGCTATGAACATTCATGTATAAATTTTCTTGTGGACATATGTTTTCATTTATTTTAGATAAATACCTAGGTGTTGGATCGCTGGATAAATAGTGTGGCAATGTTTAACCTCATGAAAAAGCTACCCAACTGTTTTGTGACTGTTTTGCCACCAGCTGTGTCTGAGATTTCCAGTTGTGGCACGTCCTTGGTAACGCTTGATATGGTACATCTTTTTTATTTTTAGCCATTCTAGCAGCTATAGAGTGGTAGCTCATTGTGTTTTCATTTTTTTTGTTTCATTTAAAAGTCCAGCAATACTACTAGTGTTTTACTTGGGAGAGACTTCAAACTTTGAGTCTGCCCTGGCTCAGTTTCAGACTTACTATGTAGGTCATTCTTTGCGCTGGTTGGAATTGGCCTCCTAAGAACTAACTCTTTAACTCCCAGGACCAAACCACAGCCAGAGCATGAGTGTGTCAACAGTACAAAATTGCCAAGAGGCCAGTAGGTCTGCATTGAGCAGTTGTGATTCAGAGCATCTGATTCTTCTATTGCTTATGATATGGCTTCCCGGATGGGTGAGAGCAGGGAAGTGATTTCTTTGAATTACTGACAAATCGCTGCCTTTCTTAGCTGCCCGCAGAGGTCCTCATTCATTTATCAATAAATATTAATTGTAAACTGCCTATGTTTCAAACATTGTTCTGGGTGCTGGATATATATCAGTGAATACACAAAATCCTTGCCCTTTGGTACTTATATAACGTCAAGGGAGATGAAAGCTATAAGAATAAAGTAGAGGGGCACCTGGGTGGCTCAGTCAGTTGAGCTTCTGACTTGGCTCAGATCATGATGTCATGGTTTGTGAGTTCAAGCCCTGCATCAGGCTCTCTGCTATCAGCACAGAGTCAGCTTTGGATCCTCTGTCCCCCTGTCTGCCCCTCCCCTCTCCCCGCTCATGCATGCTCTCTCTTTTTCTCTCTCTGAAAAATAAATAAACTTTTAAAAAAGAACAGAGTAGAAATGTGTAGATTGTTAAAAGTTCTGCTAATTCCACTTAGCAGGGAAGGATTCTTTGGGAGGACTATATGGCATAATAACAGGTGATGCCACATTAAATTTCTCACCTGAGAGAGTTTATGAGGGACTTGTGGGAGGAAGGCCATCTCCATGTGAATTGCATTGCTGGCTTAGCTGAGGAAGATGAAATGCATAGACAAACTGGAAAGGTGGAGATCAGGATCTTGGGGGCTCCTTCTCTGCCTTACCCACTGCAAGACTGTTGTCCACAAAGTCTTCTTTTCCAACTGCCTGAGAGCTAAATCTCAAGGATGACACTTCTTGTTCCTAATCTTCCACTTTCAACCACTGGATTCTATAGATTCTACCTCCATAAAACCTCTCATATTGCTCCAGTCCCATGACACTGCCCAGTTCAGGTTGTCACCAGGAAACTTTTGAGTAACTGCTCCAGAACGCTGATGGTCTCCTGGGCTCCAGACTTGCCCTCCTTCTCCAATACCTTTGCCATAGCCAGAGATGCCTTTCCAAAGAGCAAACTTGGCCAAGTTGTTCCCTTGTTTAAAATACCCCCATGTCAGTATAAAATCCAACTACTTGTCGTGGTCCACAAGGGCTTTCATGGTAGAGTGCTAGTAACCCTTTTAGTACCATTGTTGTTCCTTCCTGTCCCCTGAATCTTCCATCCTGGCTATGGAACAATTTACTGCTCCCCAAACGTATAATGCTTTTGATCAGCCTTGTCTAATTTCCCAAAAATCTTGTGGGTGTTTCTCCCGGCTGCCCCCATAGGACCAGTGCAGCCATCTGTCATAGCACTTGTACGTATACTTTACCATAATTGCTATGGATGGATCTGTCTCTCTCCTAAACTCGGACTCCTTGAGGCAGGAATTGCAACTCATTCTTTTTGTAGCCCTCTCACAGAGCCTGATGATGGCTGAATCGAATGGATGAATAAAAGAGAAATTGAGTAATTGCATAAATTAATGAATGAAGGGAGAGATGATGAATGGATGGCATGATGGTTCAGCTTTTCTAAAGGAGAGCCTGGATTTTGCATTGATGTTGAAAATGCGTTGTGGAGCTGGGCCTTTACTGAACAAGGGTGTCAGGCCTTGGTGTTTAGAAACCTAGGATTCTTGGGGTGCTTCGTGGCTTAGTCAGTTAAGCATACGACTCTTGATTTTGGCTCAGGTCATGATCTCATGGTTCATGAGATCGAGCCCTACTTGGGATTCTTTTTCTCACCCTCTCTCTCTGCCCCTCCCCTGCTTGTTCTCTCTCTCTCTCTCTCTCTCTCTCTCTCTCAAAATACATAAATAAACATTAAAGAAAAGAAACCTAGGGTTTGTTTCTCATCTTATGTCTGTCTCAGGTAGTAGCATTGACACACTTTGAGAAAGCATCTGTATTCTTTGCTTTTGTTCACAATGTCTTTGCAAAAGATCTCTGGCCTTTCCTCTTTATCCTTTGGGTTTTGGAAGTGTCTTTCTTTTAGGAGCTATTAAATCACCAAAAGCAAGAGAGAGTCTGGAGGGCCACTGAATGCTTGAGGTATAAGTGGGTGGGGGGAAAACAGGGAGGAGAAGCATAGAGGCAAGATCAAGTACTTTCTGGAGACAAGTAGAGCCAGTGGTCTGGGACAGGACCGTTCATAGAACAGGACGGAGGGCAGCACAGTTGGCTGAGCCTATGACATGCAGCTTTGACAAAGTCTTGTGAGAAAGGTCAGACCAAACAGAATGGTGAGGAGGAAGGAGAGCATCCCTAGATTAGGGGGCAAGCTGAGTGGGATCTTTAGCAAGTGACTTAAGCTTTCCAATTTCAACCACCTTTCCTTTTCTTTACCTATAATGGGAAGAGACAAGTTCTTATCTTGGGGGATTGCTGATGGTTTTAAATAAGACCATTTCTGCAAAGCATAGTCATTTAAAATCCAGCCCAGACATCCCTTCTCCCACAGAGCTCACCATTGCTCTCCTCTACTAATCCCTATATGTCTATTGTTGACCTTACCATGGCACTGCAATGAGTTTGCCTGCATGCTTGTCTGCCCACCAGAGAATGAGATATGTGGGAAGGAGTGAGTAGGTCCTATTCATGTGGACATCCCTAATGACTCCCCCTCTCCCCACGGCTTGGTACAGAGGACTAGAAGATGGATAAATTATAAGTTCCTCTCTTCTTCCCCTGTTCCTGCCACTCAGAAACACAGATCATTCGGTTTGAAGGCCACGAGGCTTATGCCAAGATGATCTGTTGCGCCGAAGATTCCAAATTTAGCAAGTCAATAAACAAACAGCTTCTTTATGGGTAGATAAACAACTTCCAGATCAACAAACCTTGGCATAATAAGATGTTCCTCTGAAAACCGGCCCAAACAGCAATGAGGAAAAGACGCAGGGTCTCCAAACAGCACATGCCAGTGAGTTGGTATAAAAGTGAGGGCTTGGGAGAGCTGTCCCAGTCAGGCAGCACCCCTCTCAGCACTCACAAGGAGCAGAGGCACCACCACCATGTCTGGAAACTGCTGTTCTAGGAAATGCCCATCTGTGCCAGGCATCTCTCTCTGCTCCACTGAGGTGAGCTGTGGAGGGCCTGTCTGCTTGCCCAGTTCCTGCCGGAGCCAGACATGGCAACTGGTGACCTGCCAAGATAGCTGTGGGTCATCTAGCTGTGGCCCACAGTGCTGTCAGCCCGCCTGTTCTGTGAGCAGCTGTGCCCAGCCTGTGTGCTGTGAGGCCACCATCTGTGAGCCCCCCTGTGTTGTGAGTAGCTGTGCCCAGCCTGTGTGCTGTGAGGCCACCATTTGTGAGCCTTCCTGTCCTGTGAGCAGCTGTACCCAGCCTGTGTGCTGTGAGGCCACCATCTGTGAGCCCGCCTGTGCTGTGAGTAGCTGTGCCCAGCCTTTGTGCTGTGAGGCCACCATCTGTGAGCCCGCCTGTCCTGTGAGTAGCTGTGCCCAGCCTTTGTGCTGTGAGGCCACCATCTGTGAGCCTGCCTGTGCCCAGCCTGTGTGCTGTGAGGCCACCATCTGTGAGCCTGCCTGTTCTGTGAATAGCTGTGCCCAGCCTGTGTGCTATGAAGCCACCATCTGTAAGCCCGCCTGTGCCCAACCTGTGTGCTGTGAGGCCACCATTTGTGAGCCTTCCTGTCCTGTGAGCAGCTGTGCCCAGCCTGTGTGCTGTGAGACCCATTCCTGCCAGCCGGTCCTCTGTGTACCCACTCCCTGCCAGTCCATCATCTGTGAGCCCAGCTGCTGCCAGCCAGTCATCTGTGAGCCCAGCTGCTGTTCAGCTGTCTGCACTGTGCCTAGTTCCTGCCAACCAGTGGTCTGTGAGCCTGTCTGTCAGCCAGTGTGCCCCACGCCTAGCTGCTGTCCATCTGTCTGCTCTGTGGCTAATAGCTGTCAGGCTATCTGCTGTGACTCCAGTCCTTGTGAGCCATCTTGCTCAGAGCCCGGCAACTGCCAGCCAGCTCGCTGTGTGGCCCTGGTCTGTGAGCCTGTGTGCCTTCGTCCTGTCTGCTGTGTCCCAAGCCCTTGTGAGCCGCCTTGTGTCTCGAGCACTTGCCAAGAGCCCTCTTGTTGTGTCTCCAGCATCTGCCAACCCGTCTGCTCTGAGCCCAGCCCCTGCTCAGCAAGTATCTGTGCACCTAGTCCATGCCAACCTACTTGCTACGTAGTCAAGCGCTGTCGGTCCGTCTGCTGTGAGCCCGCTTCCTGCCCATCTACCTCCTGCCAACCTCTCTGCTGCCGCCCAGGGTCTTCTGCATCTGCCATCTGCCAGCCAACTTGCTCTAGGACTTTCTACATACCCAGCTCCTGCAAACAGACTTGCTCTCCTTCGGTTCCTTACCGCCCAATCTGTCGTCCAATCTGTCGCCCAATCTGCTCTGGACACATTACTTACAGGCAGCCGTATGTGACATCCATCTCCTATCGCCCTGCCTGCTACCGCCCATGCCACTCCATCCTGCGCCGACCAGCCTGTGTCACTTCACTGTCTTACCGTCCGGTCTGCTCCCGCCTGCCTTGTGCTGACTCCTGTAAACGAGATTGCAAAAAGTCCACTTCCAGCCAACCAGATTGCACTGACTCAACGACCTGCAAGGCTGAGGTCTCAGATTCCAGTCCCTGCCAGCCCACTGAGGCCAAACCCACCAGCCCAACCACCCGTGAGGCTGAAGCCACCCCGCCTACTGCCACCAAGCCTGCCGACCGCTGATCTGGCCTCAGCCCACCAATTCCTGCAAAGCAAACCTCCAGCTGGAGAGAAACCTCGACTGCCCTCCCCAAAGCTCACAACGACTTAGAATCTTTCTTCACCATCACTCACCATCTTCTTACACTTCAAAAAACTCATCAGAAATTTCAGTATCCTAATGGTCCAATGCAGGCCCCTGGGCACTGAGAGGGGGATCATCCTGAGCTCCTGCCCGCTGCTGCCATCAAGCTGAGAAGAGCTGCTTCGCCACATCATCTGGAGTCTCTTTCCCAGCGTTAGGTTTTTTTCTGTCCTCATGCCTGTGTTCCATTGCTGGGTGTGCTCATGTTCCTTGGGGACTTCTTCCATGAGAAAAAGATATTTCACTGTCCAATAAAGTGGCTAAGTTGAAGTGGCATGTTATTCTCATTGTGCTGTTGTTAATATTCATATTCTCATCAGCTAACTTATTTTGACAGCAACTTCATCCACTCATCCATCCATCCTTCCAACACGCTTCATTAGACAGCTGTTGGCTGGGGACTGTGGTAGGCCGTAGGACTGAGAAGGCAGCCTTTGCTCTAAGGGAGCTCACTGTTGGAGTGGGGATGGGGAGAGACAGATAGGCAGAGAGACAATTACTGCGTTCTGTTGTGCTAAGTACTGGGACAGAGGCAAGCACAGGGCAGTCTGAACTCAGCAGGGTATGGGGAGAGATAGGAAAGAATTCTTGGGGAATGTGAAGTTGAAGCTGGGTCTTTCAGCACAAATAAGAATGGACCAGGTCAAAATCAGAAAGGAAGAGCTTTTCAGGCAGAGGAAACATATACACGAATGGGGCTTGTGAGCACACTGTTCGTTAGTGAGGCTTGGGCAGAGGTGTGTTTAGAGGCATGGTGAGCTCTAAGGTCAGTTAGTAGACAGTAGTGACTTGAACCCATTGGGCCTTGTAATCTATACAGAGGCATTTTCGTTTGGTGCACGGTTGACATGAAGGCACTGGGAGGCCATATGTAGAGCAGTGACATGAAGAACACTTGGTTTTGGAATGTCCCTCTGGCCTTGGTGTAGAGAAATGAATGGAGGGGCATGGACTTGGATATAGGGAAACTGGGGAGCAAGCCAGTTGACTTTGGGGTTCACAGTGGAATGAAAATAAGTGGGAGGTCACATGTACAATAAGAAAGACAACGTGGATTTTTTTTTTTTTGTGCAAGAGCTTTATTTATATTCTCCTAGTCTCTGTAAGGCACAATCCTTGTGTAAACTTCATACACAGCCTCTTACAATCCTAAGGACAGAGTCTCTTCGGAGTAGTCTCTTAGGGCACAGAATGAGGGGCTATGTCTAGTCCTCAAGGTGCATCTTGGGCTAACCTAAGCACAAGAGGGGGTAGAGCAGGGTTTCTGAACTTCAGTGCTATTGATATTTTGGGCTAAATAATTCTTCCTTGTGGGCATCATTCTTTAACATTGTAAGATATTAAGCAGCATCTCTGGACTCCACCAACTAAATGCTGGTAGCATCCCCTGAGTGTGGCAACCAAAAATGTCTCCAGACATTGGCAAACACCCCTGGGGATGAGGGGCAAAAATCAACCCTGTTTGAGAACTTCTGGGTGAGACAGCAGCAGAGGGAGAATCTCAAAGGTGGAACTTATCCTGCATGTTGCTGTCAGGGGTACTGTCTCGTCAGCCTATTGAGATTTATCTCCATCTCCTTCCAGAGTCAAGAGAGGAGTTGGCCAGGGCTTTAAAATCTCTGTCCCAAGCACAGACCCAGTGTTTCATGCAAATCATAGCAGTTCTGTAAAATAAGATGCTTTTCTCTCTATTTTACAAGATGAAGAATATGAGTGACAAACAATCCAAGGGCCCATCAACAGAGACAAGAACATTGTGGTGTAGTCACTCAATAAATACTATGCTGCAATGAGAACTAGACAATGGCCATATGTAAAACAGGGGTGAACCTGACCAGTGTAGAGTTGATACAAACAAGCCTCCAGACCACATATATATTTAAAGCTGAAAAACAACACACACACATACATGCACACACACATGTATGAGTATACACACATGTATACATATGCACATGTATACACACTTACACATATATACTTTATGTATATTCACAGGGGAATGCTAAACACAAAATCCAGGACAGTCACAGCTAGAAAGTAACATACAAGAGTAACATACAGCATAAATGCATGTAACATACAAATAACATACAGAACATACGGTTCAGTCCAAAGTTTGTGTTTTTTATACATCACCATGTCTCTTGGTGTGATCACAACAGCCCTTGGTGATACATTCGATGTCTTTAGTGCCTTGCCATAGCAAAGTGAAAGGTCTCCCTATTGAGAGATACCTTTTTTTCATCTTTATTGAGGTATAACTGACAAAATTGCAAGATATTTAAAGTGTACATTGTGATGATTTGATACACACATACATTGTGAAAAGAATCCTCCTATCTAATCAACTAACACATCCATCACCTCATATTTCTGGGGATGTGAGAACATTTAAGTTCTCTTAGCAAATTTCGATTATGTAATACAGTGTTATTAACTAGAGTCACTATGTTATATATTAGATCCTCAGACCTTATTCATCTTATAACTGAAAGTTTGTACCTTGTACCAACCTATTGAGAAGTTTCTTTAGGAGAAAAAAAGGCAAGAGCAGAATCAGAGAAAGATGGATGTTAAAATCGATTACTTTAAAAACAATAAAAGTGGTATGAATGAGCACAGGACATTGGTACCTTTTTCAGAGCGAAGTTGACATGGCTTCTCAAATATATTCATGTTCCCATTATCTGATCTATTTGGTAAGACCAGAAGTATTTCTCCTGAAAGATGGAGAGCTTTGGGATGTAGACCTTCAGGAATAAAACAGTGCAGTGATCTTTGCAGTTTGCAAGGTGCCAAAATGATTAGTGATGAGTTGGATGGCAAAAGGAGTGATCGGGGCAGTAACACAAAAAGCAATGGTTAAAAAAAAAAGGCATTTTAATGACAAGGGTGAGGATTTCCCAGATCATGATCTCATGGTTCATGAATTTGAGCCCTGTGTCAGGCTCTGTGCTGATAGTGGGGAGCCTGCTTGGGATTTTCTCTCTCCCTCTCTCTCTTCCCCTCCCCCACTTGCTCTCTCAAAATAAATAATAAATAGACTAAAAAAAGAGTAAAAATAACTTGAACAACAGCAATGCAGTTAGTTGGTAAACTCTTGGTACTTTGCACCCTTGGGTAATGAGTCATTTTGTCCTGTGGAAAGCGTTAGTAGCAGAGCCCAGAAATGAGACTCTACCCTATTGGGATCCCAAGGCCATGATCTTTCTATTCTGTCATGAATTTCTGGTGTGAACCAGGTCAGGACAGGGAATGATGTGGGTTGCTGAAGTTGGCCAGTAATGCAGAGCCTTGACAAATCTAGAAAAAGACGGGAAGAATCAGTACAACCAGCACCTCATAAGTCCCTCTTGGAAGAGGCTGATTTAATCCTTGGGAAAATACTTTGCAGTTATTAAAATTTCCAAATTAAAAGAATGTATTTGGGTGTATGGATAAGTGGAGGTAAGTATTCATACCAGTTTAATCTAGTTGATGACTCTAGTCACTAACGGGCAAATGGTCCCCAGCAAGGGGCCTGGCCACCTGCCCACTAGCTAGTGCACTGTTGTACTAAGGTCAGTCTTCAATCACTATATCACAGTCTTTCTCCTCCACTCCAAAGTCAGGAGGTCTAATAGGTGATTACAATCTGAGGTTTGGGGGTCAGTCCCAACTAGGTTTGGATCTTGTTTCAACCTCTTATTACTTGCATAATTTGGAGAAATAGGATTTAAACTCTCTGAGTTAGTTTTGCTACCTCTAAGATAGCAGTGAGAATTGCAGCTACTAATGAGGACCATTGCGAAGATTCAATGAAAAATGCAGTCAAGGGCTTGGTATATAATAAGTATGCTATAAATGGAATGGAAGCCATTAGTATTAGTATTAGTATTAGTATTAGTATTAGTATTAGTATTATTAGTTTACTAATAAAGTTGGGTTTCAGGAAAGCCAAATGGGAAGGTTTTAGAAAGAGGTGGAGACACTGAAGTGTCCTTGGGATGTACTGCCTGGCTCACCATCTCAGACATTGCCCTCTTTCAATTGGGTCAAGGCTTCATTTCCTGATTGTCTAAATGGTGCAGAACTGCATTCCTGGTGGAAGAGCAGGTTGCTTTGGCTGGGCTGAGGCCTTCTGATGAGAGGTTAGCACAGGGAAAGGCCCACATCAGGGAGGCTGGAGAGCAACCTGTAAAAAAGACAGCTCATTCCAGAGCAGGAGCAGCATCAACGAATCCAAACTCGGCAAAGAAAACTCTCAACTCAACAGACAAGTTTTTAAACTGGGGACATCTTCCAGGCTCCTGAAGCCTACTAATCAGATGTTTGTATACAAATGAGTAGAAACAATAACAAGGAAAGATGCTCTAAGTCATACCAACACCCCCGAAGAGCTATAAAAGCCCCTATAAGAGATATCTTTCACACCCAGGTATACTGAGTTTGCAACTCCCTAGCGAGCTTCACATCAGCACCATGGTGGACAGCTGCTGCCCCAGAACCACCACGGCCATTCCAGCTGGGCCCACCTTCACATGCTCAAATGGTGGCCGTTTCCAAAACGGTATCTGTTTGCCTAGTTCCTGCCGGAGCAGAACTTGGCAGCTGGTCACCTGCCAAGAAAACTGTCAGCCATCCAGCAGTGCACCAAGTGGCTGTGAACCTGCTTGCTGCCAACCTACCTGCCTTCCGGCAACTTCTTGTGTTGGTTTTGCCTGCCAACCCATTTGCTCCCGCACAGCCTGCTATGAATCTGGAACTGGTCAGTCTCCTTATTTGGAACCCTCCTACTTGGAACCCACCAGTTGTCAGGCAAATTGCTGTGAAGCCATCCTCGACCAGCAAAGCTCCTGCCAAGAACCTGTCCTTGTGTCCAGATCAGCTTGTGGCCAATTGGTCTCCTGTGATGCTAGGTCCCAACAGCCATCCTGCTCTGAGGTAAATTCCTGTGCTGAAAATTCTTGCCCACCAACCATCTGTGCAGCGAGTCCATGTCAGCTAACTTGCTGTCAACCAGGTTCATGTCAACACATCAATGGTGAAGATCAGACCTGCAAATTAACTTATTACCAACCCATCTGCTATATTTTCAAGACTTGCCCATCGGTTCCCTGCATGCCTGTTCCCTGCCAGCCATCAGCTTGTGTGTTCAGTTCTTGCAATCCTACATGCTACACATCGTCCCCTGGCTGGTCGCTTTGCTGCCAACCAGCTCCTTCCATATCTTTCATCTGCCAGCCAGTGGCTAACTGCCAGCCCCCATGTTCTGTAAAGAACCCTTGTAAACCAGTTTCCTGTGGCACCGTGCTTTCCAACCAACCAACTTGGGATGGATCCACTTCCTGCAACCAAGGTGGCTGCACACCACCTTCCTGCCAACCAGCTTGCTGTGTAACAGGTTTAGGCAAATCATCCGGCGGTGGCTGCAATGGTCTCCAACCAACTGCCCCAAGTGTCTGCAAAGCCAGCACCTGCTCGCCAACTTCCTGCCAACCCAGCCATGAGTCCAACGTCTGTAAGGCAGCGCTTCACCCTTCACAGCTGCTTTGAGGTCTGCCACTATGTACAAGTGCATAGCCACCCTATGGTGCCCTCTTCCTGCTGAGCACAAATGCTATCTGTGGGCTAACTTCATTCTGAGTCCAGCCCCACATTCTCTCCAGGCACTGATGAGCGGACTTGTTCAGCCACTAAGAGATCTTTCTTTACCAAGGAGGACATTTCAGCAGGCATGGTCCTCTCTATGGCTCACATTTCCTCATGTTGTCAATTCATTTCACCTCAGCAAAGACTTCTCTCCAGTATTTCTTTTCTCTCTCTCTCTTTTGTTTTGATGTAGCCAAGTCTTTAAAAAGACTCCTTTGCTGCTAATAAAAATGTGAGTGGTGGAGCATAATGAATAAAACTCTCAGAATGCTTTCATTCCTTTCAGTACACCTCTTCATAGATTTCCTTCAGGTCACATTTGAACACGATGACCTTGGGTCCTCTAAGTTAGTGGTTCCCCTTGGTCTGCAAGGGTGGCTGGTGTCTGCAATTATAGATGCTCAATCTGGAAGGGAGAAAGGGCAAACAATCCCCTGGCTTCCAACCTTTATACCACCAAAAGCTCTTTTGAGTTGAGTGGCCTTCGTTTCCCCACAGTGAACAGACTTGGGAAGCCAAAGACAGAAATGGTCCAGGGAAGCCACGGGTTAAAATAAACATAGGTTTGGGGCAACGAGATAGCTAAGGGTTAATTCACTTAAAACTGGTTTTAATGATCATTCACCTAATGGCCAATTCAATAAAATGTAAAATTAGAAATTTTTTGTTGTTTGCTTATGTCTTTGACATTTTAAGAGACAGTTTTAATAACAGTCTAAGATAACATCTGAGTGAGTATTCCTTGTATGTAATTATCAAATCTAAACATTTGAAAAATGGTTGGACTGGTTTTCTTTTGGAGAAAGATTACAAGGAGGTTTGCAGAGTGTATCTGTGGCAATGATGTAAAATCCTTCTCCGAGGGGATCTGGCTTCCCCTTTCATCAAAGTCTCTGGGTCTGTGAAATGATTTAGGTCTGAAACTCAAAACATTCCTACACAGGTCCATGAGGGAACACAGGTGAAGATGCTCACTGTGACATTTCTGTGATCATATAGATTTTAAAGGAATCTGTGTCCACTACTAGGAGGGTGGGTAGGCAGCAAGCAGTGATTCCTTCCATGAGGTATTTTCTTGGTCTGATTCTCCAGAGAAGCAGAACCAGTAGGATAGATATAAAGAGATGTAATAAGAGGAATTTTCTCACATGATTTTGGAGGCTGGTATGTCCAAATCTGTAGTATGGGTCTGCAGGCTAGAGATCAAGGAGAGCCGGCAGTGGGGAAGAAGTTTGAAGGCTTTTTGGTGGAGAATATACTCCAAACAGAATAAAATAGCTGCCTGTAGGAAGACAATGGGGCATAAGGAGAACAGGAGTTAAATTCATTTGTATATAAATACGTAAAGAAAAAATAGGACCGAGGCCTTGCAAGGACAAAAAATGATAATGTGCCATAAGGAATATAATTAACTCAGTTATTCGCAACTGAAGTCCAAAAAGGAAATTAAAAACAGGAAGAAGAGAGGGACCTTGATACTGCAAAAGAATTACCATAGATGGAATGTCTTCTAGAAATGACATTTTAATGGATAGCCCATTTAAATCCTCTCTCCCACATCTTCCATGGAGATTTCAGTGATGCCAGAAGAAGCAGGAGGCTCTGGAAAGCGTGATGCATCTTACCTCAGTCCTGGACAGAATTGTCAACAATATTTCTTACACTGTAAGTTTTAGAAATTACATCTCCTTAAACAATTTGCTTACTAATACCAGAATTCTTGACATAGCTGGAATTTCAAATTTCATTTTGCAATAGTTTTTGACCCAGTTAAATGTGTGTTATTCTCTTTATCTTTCCAATTGTGGATTTCTCTGTTGTACTGGCAAGTGTTTTACACTGGCCACCTGCCAACAGGCAAACTGCACGTTTTCAACACCGCAAGTGTAAAAGGTGTCTTGGGAAAAGGTGTATCTCTTCCTATACTTGGCAACAGTTTAAATAACTGAGCATTTATTAGATCCTTTTAGGTTTGCTAGAACTTGTCCATAAAACATCTGAACCTCTTATTATAAACAATGTTCTGCAGAGCCTGAACATGCTTATAACTAAATCTTTATTTTTATTTATGTCCCAGATAGGGGAGCAAAATACAGGGAAGTCTTGAGAAAAATATTACAGACAACCACCACTCAGACATTTTCTTATATCTACTTTGGATCTTCCCCCCAAAAAACCCACAATTGAAATAAGACATTTTTGAAAAAGTTGAAGTCCTTTTTGTACCCTTCTCCAGCTCCAAAACATTTACATTTGTCCCTACTCAGATATAACCTTGTGTACACTTTGAGTTACTGTTTATGTAAAGATAAAACAATGACTAGTATTTATGAAGTATTTAGACAATACATAGAGTTTGGACAAATTTAAAAATTTACATATAGTATGTAAAATCACACCATTTATTTTTCTCCTTCACTATTGCTTTTAAGAATGACTTTTATCAAGAATTAAATCGACTAATTATTAAGAATTTAGAATAATAATGTTTTATTGCATTTTGATACATGACCTGTTTCTTTATAGTAGTTATTGCTGCATAACAAATGACTCCAAAAGTTAGTGGCAGAGAACAACAAACATTGATTATCTCACTGCTTCTGTGATTTAGAAATCCAGGTGTGGCTTAGCTAGGCATGTCTAGCTCAGATTCTCTTATGAGGCAGTTGCTGAGGTGTTGGCTGGGGCTGCAGTCCTTTTGGGGCTTGGCTAGGGAAGGACACACTTCCAAGCCCACTCATGTGGCTGTTGGCCAGAGATATCATTTTCTTGCCACATGGGCTTCTCCATACACTGGCTGATAGTCCTCATGGCCGAACAGCTGGATTCTCCCAGAGCAAGTGGTCCAAGAGGGAGACAACGAGCACATGGTACGAAAGTCACACATCCTTTATAGCCTCATTTTGGAAATGACATCCCACCACATTCATGGTACTCTTCATTAGAGACAAGTCAGGAAATCCAGCCCACACTCAAGTGAAAGGGATTACACAAAGGCATGAATACCAGGAGGTGGGGATAATTGGAAGTCATCTTAAAGGTTGCCTACTGCACTCTGCTTTTTAGCCCCCTAGTGATTCACGTACTAAATGCATTCACTCCTTCCTAGGGTCCTCCCAGATCTCATATTATTATACCATAAGCTCAAAGTCCAGAATCTCGTCACTGAAATCAGGCACAAGTGTGGACTAATCTCCTTAGGCATGATGCCTTAAGTGCAGCTTCAAAGTACAGTTCTAGATCTGCAGACCTTGTGAAAGGGAAAGATATAATTTATCCAAAAGGTAGGGTAATGGTGGTAAATCTGATGGCATGAACTTCAAAGCAGCTAAACTTTTTGAAGGAGGAAAGAGAAGAATGACATTAGAGACAAAGCCACTGTGAGAAGTAGGTTTTCTAATCTGACTGGTGCCTTGGTCAAAATTCAGGACAATGATGCCTGAGTATCATTGACTTCATCAAATCCTTATAGCTTAAGGAATCTTGCCAATAAATTGGCCATTTATTTACACAATCACTCTGTGACATTCCTATTACTTTTACTTGAATCTATGTTTGTTTGACCATCTCCCAAGGAAACACTGCTTCTCTGGGCGGCTCCAAGAGTGAGCTTTCACATATTTTTGCCTAAATTAACATTTAGAGCTCCCAAGATTGGTCTTGTTCCTTGATTCTACAAGGCCAACAGAAGATATGTCTGCATACAGATATTTCTGCAGACAGATATTTCTGCAGACAGATATTTCCATATTCAGTTACACTGGGGCATTCCTTTCTCCCAAAGATATTTTCTCTGGGATAATTATGACCAGATACCTCCATTCTTCATGATGTGATTTGAATTCCAGTTCCATTCCCAGGATAGTTGCTCTCTTCAAAACACTTTTCAATTATCCAATATTCCTTTAAAAAGGACATGATCAGAACCTAAGTCAAGACCTAGTTATTTTCTAACCTGCCCAGTATGTGGAGAAATCATTCTGCTCTTTTGACTATAGTCCGTATTTCCCCTGGATCATGTCTGTGTGATGAGGTCATCAAATACTATTCTCTAAGTTAGATATCTCAGCCCTGACCAGAAAATTTTCTGGGATTTTATGAGTAAGTGAGGTGAGGGGGCATCTGTCCTCCTGTAGGGGATACTTCTGTAACTGCTCAAATGATTTCTTGGTCCCTATATTGATATCCCCTGCTCCTTGCCTTGGCATGCCTGTTGCTAAGTTCATATTCCTATCCCAGGAATGCTGATGTCTTTACCTCAATTGCATGGAAGAGAGAGTTCTTCAGGTTCACATTTGATATTGACTTCAGATATATGGCTCTTTAACTTAAGTCTGAGTTAACCATAGTGCCTCCTCCCTAGAAAACTCCACATGCTTTGAGTATCTGCAGAAAATACTATCCAGTGGATCTGCCCCAAGCTGTCTGCTCAACTTCCTCTCTAGTACATCTCTTATCCAGAGTCTCAGCTTGCATCTGAGGTCAAGTGATTATTATAAATGTATGAAGAAAGAAGCTGTCATTGGAAATGAGCATATCTTGGCATTTGTCATTGAAATCAGTCCACGTTTCTGCACTCTTTTCATAAGTTGAGAGTCCTTTTCAATTATCCTGCTGAAATCCAGATTCATGTTCTATTCATTTTCATTGGTCAATAATCTAGCTCTTTGACACAACTTGGTTTAAGTGGTCTTATGTTCTGTCTTTTTCTAGGGGTTCACAAAGGATCTTTTTCTGAGGCAAGATCAAACTTATAGGTGTTAGAATTGCAGAAATCTGAAAATGGAATGGCATTTGCTTGTCTCAACACATTCAGCATTGCTTGTTCTCTAAGACTCCTCAAATACCAATATATGCTTTACTTCCAGTCTCTAAGTGCTCTGGGCCATGATATGCACAGCACACAGTGACATGAATTTATCTAGAGAAGCTGGTGCTTGTAAAATCTAGTTGTCCTTATAAATGTTTAGTCATTTTTCCAATTTGATTATTCCCCTGTCTGAAAAGACAGATACCAAATAAGAGTCTTTCTAGTGTAATCTCACATTCTTTGGGCCACATTCCAGAGGCAGAGCTCAGATCTTATTTCATTCCCAGGTCCCAGCACAAGTTAAGGAAAATAGACCCTTTTTATAAGCCTGGATTTTCCTTGCCAGATAAGAACATGTAGACAGTTCATTATTTAGTGAGGGGTGGATACTAATGTATTTTGGGAAAAAAATTAGTAGAATCGCACTGAGGAGTTTACTTCAAATCAAACTTCTTTTGGTGGTTGTAGCTCTCCTTATTCAGATGAGAAGGAATTAAAATCCCTCTCTCTGTCATTGTTTCAGGTTTTCTCATTTGGTTCAGAAGGAAACATTACAATCTTCATTGTTTTTTTTTTTTACTATAAAAATATCTCATGCTTGGGGGGAAAATAATGTATGAACAAAAAATTGAAATCCCTGGTCCCCTAACATCCCATCGCACCCACATCCTGCTTCCTAAAACAGACTACTGATTTATGTTTATTATGCCCTAATCTTGAGTTTCTCTTTCCCTTTACAGATGGTTGGTTGTTTTTCCTGTTTGAAAGATGGAAGAAAAATAAAAGACCATTTTTGTTAATCTCACAGTTTGCCCATATAAATGGGTTGATCTCATAACAGTAGTCCCATGACATCTGGAAGTAGGTTTCCTCTGAGAATCCAATTTCTCAGAAACTCTTAGCAATGTTTTGAATCTAGCTGGAGCTGGAGAAATATTTAATGATAGAGATTTTATGATAAATAGTCCAGAGTTGTTGCAAACAAAATAAGATGAACGAACAGCTCTTTAGATGGGCCACTTACTTATACTCTAAGGCAGCCCTGGATGGGGTCCATAATCTTAGCCCAATGTCTTAAAATTTGGGCTCTTTCCTGAGTAGTGTGGGAATAGATGTGAAAGAATTTTGTAAAATGTAAAAAACCCTCTAAATATAAGGGCTTATGAAGGACATACTATACATAATCTAGGTCATAAAATGATATGCGAGATGAGTAGAGTTTTAGGTGATAAACTTGGAAATGTCTTACTTGCAAAGAAAACAAATCAAATGACCATAGTGGATAGAAAACAAATTATAAACACAACAAAGAAGTGTGGAAGGAAGACATATTAGAGATGGAGAATTGACCAATTATTATGACAGTCAGTAAGGGTGGAGGATTGGGATGGAGAATTTTATGCATAAACAATTTCTAATGACACTCAGCTAAACCCAAACTATCACTAATGACCATAAAGCCCAACTTTTCAGCAAGGGCAAGGAAGACTAGGATGTGTTTTCTTAAATCAAATCCTGTTATTTCCCTCATAATGTATTTCACCAGAGGAATAAACATAGTAGCCTTTTTTTTTTTTTTTTACAGTATTTCAAACCATGGGAAAAGGAATCAACTCCATTGAACTGAACTACCAGGAAAACAGGGGAAAGAAGAAGTCACTCAATGCAAAGATGTCCAACTATCATGGATGCACCAGGCATACCTTTCTTAGAATAAGTTTGTATAAATGAAGTTAATATTTGCCAGATTAAAGAAAAGAGAAAGCAGCAGCTCAGGCACTAAACAGAATGAAGACTCAATAATTTGAAATACAGAAAACCCTATAAATGCTATAACAAACAACAGCAACCAACAACAACAAATGTCCTGTATAATAGCTAACTGTGCAATAGCAGAGAGATAGATTGTTTATTAAAGTCTTCACAGACATTGTAAGTTATTTTAATGATCAGCAAGCTAAAACAGTTCTTGTATTCAAATCCTGGTATATATTTTGCAAATGCTCATTCTTCCTGAGAGAGACTGTTTCTTATTTCCAGCACTCAGACTAGGTGAAAATTGTCTCTGATGTTAATACCCATCCAGTCTCTTTATGCCTTAGATTCCCCACGATTTTTCAAATTTTCAAATATTACCAATAAGGGTTTGGTGTTCTCACTTGGAAGTTGTGTTGGTATTTGAAAAGTAACATTGTCTAAGGTTAAGAAACTAGAACTCATTTGAAGAAACTAAATTTTCTCTATACAGTCTACATCCATTTGGGGCCATCAATTCCTCTTTGCAATTTTCCTTCCGCACAATTCTGTTCAAATGTGATCCTTTGCGTACATAAGTAATATTGAGAAGACTTCCTTTCTATGTCATAATTATAATTTTACCAGTGACCCTTAAATGAAGTCTTATTGCTTCTTACAGTCAACTATTTGTGTGGGGGAAAATACTCTTTTTTTAAGTCTCACTTAGGTGTTCATTATATATTAAGTATATTTATGCTTTGCTATGTTTCTCACCATTGGACAATTACAGGGAAGTGCTTTGGAAGAACTGGGTTGACTTTGGAATCAACCTGAAGAAGGTGGAGGATCTTCTGAAATTTATCCCTTTTCATCTTAATCTTTGTTCCAAGCAAGAATCTGAATGAAGCTGAAGAGTTTAGTTTTAGGTTTTTTTTTAATTTAATTTTTAAAAAATTTACATCCAAATTAGTTAGCATATAGTGCAACAATGATTTCAGGAGTAGACTCCTTAATGACGTTTACCCATTTAGCCCATCCCCTCTCCCACAACCCCTCCAGTAACCCTCTGTTCTCCATATTTATGAGTCTCTTCTGTTTGTCCCCCTCCCTGTTTTTATATTATTTTTGTTTCCCTTCCCTTATGTTCATCTGTTTTGTCTGTTAAAGTCCTCATATGAGTGAAGTCATATGATTTTTGTCTTTCTCTGACTAATTTCACTTAACATAATACCCTCCAGTTCCATCTACGTAGTTGCAAATGGCAAGATTTCATTCTTTTTGATTGGCAAGTAATACTCCATTGTGTGTGTGTGTGTGTGTGTGTGTATACACACACACACACACACACACACACACATATATATATACATATATATATATATACACATATATATATATATACATATACATATATATATATACATGTATATGTATATATACACACCACATCTTCTTTATCCAGTCATACATCGATGGACGTTTGGGCTCTTTCCATACTTTGGCTATTGTTGATAGTGCTGCTATAAACATTGGGATGCATATGTCCCTTTGAAACAGCACACCTGTATCCCTGGGATAAATGCCTAGTAGGACAATTGCTGGGTCATAGGGTAATTCTATTTTTAAGTTGTTGAGGAACCTCTATACTGTTTTCCAGAGTGGCTGCACGAGCTTGCATTCCCACCAGCAGTGCAAAAGAGATCCTCTTTCTCCACATCCTCGCCAACATCTGTCGTTGCCTGAGTTGTTAATATTAGCCATTCTGACAGGTGTAAGGTGGTATCTCATGGTGGTTTTGATTTGTATTTCCCTGATGATGAGTGATGTTGAGCATTTTTTCATGTGTTGGTTGGCCAACTGGATGTCTTCTTTGGAGAAGTGTCTATCCATGTCTGTTGTCCATTTCTTCACTGGATTATTTGTTTTGGGGGTGTTGAGTTTGATAAGTTCTTTATAGATTTTGGATACTAACCCTTTATCTGATATGTCGTTTGCAAATATCTTCTCCCATTCTGTGGGTTGCCTTTTAGTCTTACTGTTTCCTTCGTTGTGCAGAAGCTTATTTTGATGAGGTCCCAGTAGTTCATTTTTGCTTTTGTTTCCTTTGCCTCCGGAGATTGTTGAGTAAGAAGTTGCTGTAGCCAAGATCAAAGAGGTTTTTGCCTGATTTCTCCTCGAGGATTTTGATGGCTTCCTGTCTTACATTTAGGTCTTTCATCCATTTTGAGTTTATTTTTGTGTATGGTGTAAAAAAGTGGTCCATGTTCATTCTTCTGCATGTTGCTGTCCAGTTTTCCCAGCACCACTTGCTTAGTTTTTATTAGGCCCTTATCTTGGATGAAGAATGCTTTGGTTTAGAAAGAGGCCCTGAAGGTTTTCTGGCCAGGGGAGGAGCCACGACCCCTGCTAACAGAGAGGGAATAAAGGGTAAGTGAAGCCTGCAGGCTTTTCCTATTGAGTTCTCACTGTACAATTTAGGCTTTTTAGATTTATATTCAGTCAGAGAAAGACAAATATCATATGATTTCATTCATATGTGGAATTTAAGAAACACAACAGATGAACATAGGTGAAGGGAAGGAAACATAAGGTGAAAACAGAGAGGGAGGCAAACCATATGAGACTTTTAAATATAGAAAGAAAACTGAGGGTTGCTGGAGGGGAGGTGCATAAGGGGTTCAGCTAAATGGGTGATAGGCATTAAGAAGGGCACCTGTTGGAATAAGCACTGGGTATTTTATGTAAGTGATGAATCACTGGGTTCTACTTCTGAAACCAATATTACATCGTATGCTAACTAACTTTAATTTAAATAAATAAAAAATAAAGAACTCAGAGTTCAAAAAGAGACAGACCAAAAAAACAGTCTCTTAACTATACAGAACAAACAGATGGTTACCAGAGGGTAGGTGGGTGGGGAAATGGGTGAATAGGTGAAAGGGATTAAGAGCACCTGTTGGGATGAGCACTGGGTGTTGTATGGAAACTAATTTGACAATAAATTTCATGTTCAAAAATAAATAAAACATTAAAAATTAAAAAAAGAGTACACTTATCTTGATGAGCACTGAGATATGGAAGTGTTGAATCACTATAATGTACACCTGAAATGAATATAGCACTGTATGTTAACTACACTGGAATTTAAATAAACAAATAAATGGATTACTCAGGGCTAATATCAGTTGGAATTTTTAATATAAGTAGAGATGATTAGGAAATTAATCAGAAAAGTCCAACTATAGCTAGGAAGACTGCTCAAAGTTATGATAAGAGAAAGGAAAACAGAAATAAGAATAGTGAAGCAATTGAGGAAAACACTGTTTTGCAGAAATGTTGAGCAATTACACTTGCTAGGGCCTGAACAATCAGCCTTGAAGATATGGCTTTTATTTTTTAATTTTTATTTTAATTTACTTTTATTATTTTGGTCACTGTTTTCATCCATTCTAAATGTCAATGTGCTTATAATATTTATTTATTTATTTATTTATTTATTTATTTATTTCAAATGGGAGAGGGGCAGAGAGAGACAGGGAGAGAGAATCTCAAGCAGGCTCCATCCCCAGTGCCCAGTGTGGGGCTCAATCTCATGACTGCGAGACAATGATCTGACCTGAAGTCAAGAGTCAGATGCTTAACAGACTGAGCCACCCAGGATCCCCTAAGAAATGGCTTTTAGAGAAATATTAAAATACTGAGCTGGAACCTCATTGGGACGGTAGATTTTGTCATCATTTGCAAAAGATTCTAACCACCTGAGCTGGGGCGACATAAAGCCTAAAATGTTGTGAATATTTCTCTGATCAATTTCAACTAACGATTCTTAATAATCTGTATTTTCTCTTTGAAGAATACCCTTTATTTTCATAGATTAATGTTTATATTTGTTTATTGAAGTGGGAATCATTTGATTTTATTTCTGATTCTTATTTTTAAGGTTTTTTTTTAGTGTTTTTATTTATTTTTGAGACAGAGAGAGACAGAGCATGAGCAGGGGAGGGGCAGAGAGAGGGGGAGACACAGAATAGGAAGCAGGCTCCAGGCTCTGAGCTGTCCGCCCAGAGTCCGACGCAGGGCTCAAACTCACGGACCTTGAGATCACGACCTGAGACAAAGTTGGACACTTAACCGACTGAGCCACCCAGGCACCCCTATTTCTGATTCTTAATCTTGTATTTTCTATGTAAGTTACCTCCAAGCCTGTAAGATTTCCTATTTCTTTTGTGACAAATTTGGCTTTGATATCGCTTCTTTCGTGTTGTTTCTACAAGTTCTCTTGTTCTCCTTAAATTAAACCTATTTCAGAGTTTGGGCTTCAGATCTAACATTCTTTGTAATTTCAAGCACATAACACATAAAAAATCTTAAGGTACAATTTCTGAACCATGATTCCATTAGGGAGAGATCCCAAGGAGAAGGTTTTCAGTGATGAAAGAGCCAAGCTTTCCCCTCCTTTGAACGGAGCAAAGACTGAGACTGTTTTTCTGAAATAAACCCCTGTTCTTTCTTAAACAGTATTACATTGCACTAGAGCGCCTCACTTAGGGGTTGGCTTTCATATTCTATCTAAATTGCAAGAAGAGTAAATGAACTACAGTGTGAGCACTGGTATAACTCACAGGAGGGAAGGAAGGAATACGATGGGTGTGTCACTCATAGCAAGCTGGTCATGCTAGATTATAACCCAATGAACAAAGACACACAAAAATAAGAGTCAATGCAACATTTTAATGATAACTGTACATCACTGAGGATTCTTTTTTTCCCAATTGGTAGAGAAGAGAAAGGCAGATAAATCCAAAGTCATACTGAAATACAATTAGACATATCTTAAACAGCCAATAGAAATGTCATCTTGGATGCTCACAATACAGTGATATAAATGAAGATGAATGAACAAGGACTTACAAAGCCATACCACCGAGCCTCAGAATCTACATTGTTATGTGAAGTCATCTTAAAAAGAAGGATATCTTTGGGGCACCTGGGTGGCTCAGTTGGTTAAGCCTCTGACTTTGGCTCAGGTCATGATCTCACAGTTCGTGAGTTTGAGCCTTGTGTTGTGCTCTGTGCTGACTGCTCGGAGCCTGGAGCCTGCTTTGGATTCTGTGTCTCCCTCTCTCTCTGCTCCTCCCCTGCTTGTGCTCTCTCTCTCTCTCTTGCTCTCTCTCAAAAATAAATAAACATTAAGAATTTTTTTTAAAAAGAAGGATATCTTCAAAGTCTGGGCAATTGATTCAGATCTGACTGAAGATGTAAGAAATATGAAGCCTAACTGAGGGTGTTGGTGAACCATGGAAACTCAAGGGTTAGGACAAGCACTGAAGCAAACATTGGCAGCGTGCCACCAAGCACTGTTCAAAGGGAGATGGAGAGTTCGTCTGGGACTGTGAATTTTGTAAAAATTGTAAAAATTTTATAAAAATTTGATGGAGGCATCAAATGCCATCTGACATTTAGTTCCTTTAATTTCTGTACTGATTCCTTGCTCATGGGGTGGTTGAGAAATTCCTGTTACAGTTAATTCTCTGTAAGTTCATAAATAGGCGTCCTTGCTTTATGGGCTTTGCTAACATGAGTCTGCTCCAAGAGGTGGCTTCACTCATAGGATGTAAACAAGTCCAGGTCTTAGAGACTGCAAGGCTCAAGGCAGGTCCCTGATAGCTAACTTTGTCAAGGCTATGAATTCTACCCTGAATGCCTTTTGGAAAACAGCCTCCAAGGGAATGCCTATTATCACAGAGCGTGTTTTCTTTAAAGCATTGTGGACCTCAGAGAAGGACAACATGTTAGTGAGCAATCAATTAAATAATGATGGGGCAAGGCAGAGAGTGTTTAGGGACCTCAAAGAATCTTCGGCATGGAAGGAATCCTGATAAACTTGCTGCCAAGTGGTTGTCAGTTCCCATGCTTGAATGTCTGGTAATAAAACATTCATAAACCCAGGGTGGTCCATCCCATCCTTGGGAAGTTCTTTTAGAGAGTGTCTCCACATTTTACGTTATGTTCACTTTGGCTCTCTGCACTTTTCCTGCATAGGAAGCATCTGTGACTGCACAATCAGAATAGCATTTCTGAGCACTTCCTTACCCTTATTAGCTCTGCTCTCTATTTCAGTGCCTTGTGCCAGGAAATCACGTTCCTTTTCCTCTAAACATGGCAATTATCTTTCTGCTCTGTAGAATGTAGTTTCAGTCAGGCACACATTTCCTTGACTGGTTATCACATATTTTAAGATAGTCCTTCTGTAGCACGTTTATCATCATTAACTTTGCCCACCAGATCCTCCTCCTTGTTAAAAATCAAGTTCAGAGTGGTTTATCTGGATGCTTAAGTATTTTCTATTCTGTTTTAGTTACACTGAGATCCCTCTTGCAATCCCCAGAGATTTGGGTGTACCTTCATCCCTTTTCCTTGTATCCCTTTTCCTAGCCATTTTGTGATCTGCATTTTCAAGGCATCATCAATTTTCTGTGTCTGGCCAGGCAGGCTATCACATGCCCACATAACGAGAACCCATCTATGCATCTCTCCTATGTTCATCCATAGTTTCTCCACTACAGAAGAAGACAGGAGAGGCTGGGCCATGAGGATTTAAATCAGGTAGATGAGTATTCACATCATTAGTGTTCTGTAGGCTTTTGGGAAAATTACTTAATATATTCCAACTATCTTTCATTGTCTTTGGCATATACATTGTTGGGGAGTTCCTGTTGTGCCTGAATTCTTCTTTCAATATCACTCCTTCTGTCCTACATTGTAAATTGATTCATGAGTTCCATATGGAATTTTTCTCTTTCCCTTCCTGACTGGGTTGGCCAGACACAATCCTGCATACGTATAGACCTCTCAACCCATTCTTCCTATATCCTTCATGGCAAAGACTCATCAATCCTACTTCTGGTGTATAAATTTCATCGCCTGTTTGTATTCCATTAGAAGCACAGTGAGGGTGAGGACCTGGAATGTCTTGTTCACTTCTGTAGTTCCAGGACCTGACACAGCACTCAACACAAAGTAAATACTAAGCAACTCTTGTTTGTTGAAATAAATATCTAGATGTAACTCCATGGCAATGTGTGAAAGTACCAAGCAATTTGTTTTCATGTTCAAGGCTTCGTAGGCCATGTTCTCTCCCCAGCCTGGTGGGGAGAGAGTATAGGCACACAGTGAGTTTGGCACGTTAACCTTAAAAATAAAACTGTCAGAGGAAGTTCAGTCGGTTAAGCTTCTGACTTTTGGTTGTGGCTCAGGTCATGATCTCCCTGGTTGTGAGTTCGAGCCCTGTGTTGGGGTCCATGCTAGCAACGTGGGGCCTTCTTGGGATTCTCTGTCTCCTCTTTCTTCCCCTCCCCAACTTGTGCTGTCTCTGTCTGTCTCAAAATACATAAATAAACTTAAAAAAATACTGTCAGTTATCTTACCAGCAAAAATGAGTCTATTCAGATATAGCAGAATTGTAATTTGGGACAAGTAAGCTAGGGCAAAACCATAGCCAAGTCCTGAGAAGAAAGAGGGAAGTTGGGAGGGCTGTTGTAAACAAAAAGGCAAACATTAGAGCAAACTGGGAGCTTTAAGTACAGTGGCTTTTCATTGGCTGAACCGTGATGGTCTCTCATTGGCTGGACTGTTGCTGTGGGGGGTAGGAAAACCTTTCTTCCTCCTGCTGGGGTAGTAAAGTAGCTAAAGTATGGATTTGCAAGGTACTTGCAAGATATGTCTCTTCCCTTATGGGGTTTGCAATTGATGAAAAGTGGTAGAACTCCCCTCTATGGCCTCCTGACTTGATTTTACTTTACTTTACTTTACTTTACTTTACTTTACTTTACTTTACTTTACTCTACTTTACTTTACCTTACCTTACCTAACCTTACTTAATTATAATTCCAGCATAGTTAACATACAGCGTTATATTAATTTGAAGCATACAATATAGCAATTCAACAATTCCAGACATCACCTATTGTTCATCAGGACAAGTGCACTCCTTAAGCCCCATCACCTAGTTCACCTATTCCCCCACCTCAGGTAACCAACAATTTGTTCTCTACAGTTGAGTCTATTTCTTGGTTTGTGTCTTTCTTTTTTTTCCTTTGCTCATTTTTTGTTTGTTTCTTAAATTCCATATATGAATGAAATAATATGAATTTGTCTTTCTCTGATTGCCTTATTTCACTTAGCATTATATTCTCTCGCTCCATCCATGTTGTTGCAAATGGCAACATTTCATTCTTTTTTATGGCTGAATTATATTCCATTATATATACATACCACATCTTCTTTACCCATTCATCTGTCAATGGACACTTGGGCGGCTTCCATATCTTGGCTATTGTAAATAATACTGCTATAAACAAAAGCATGCATGTATCCCTTTGAATTAGTATTTTGGGGGTAAATACCCAGTAGTGCAACTATTGGATCATGAGGTAGTTCTATTTTTAACTTTTTGAGGAAATTCCATAGTGTTTTTCACAGTGGCTGGAGCAGTTTGCATTCCCACCAACAGTGCAGGAGGATTCCTTTTTCTCCACATCCTTAACAACATCAGTTGTTTCTTGTGTTGTTGATTTTAGCCATTCTGACAGGTGTGAGGTGAAATCTCACTGTGGTTTTGGTTTGCATTTTCCTGATGATGAGTGGCGTTGAGCATCTTTTCATGTGCTCTTGACTTCATTTTATTTTTTTTAAGTTTATTTATTTATTTTGAGAGAGACAGAGACAGTGTGAGTGGGGAAGGGGCAGAAAGTGAGGGAGAGAGAGAGAATTCTAGGCAGGCTCCGCACTCTCAGTGCAAAGCCAAACACAGGGCTCAAACTCACGAACTGTGAGATCATGACCTGAGCCAAAACCATGAGTTGGACGCTTAACCAACTGAGCCACCTAGGCACCCCATTGTTGACTTAATTTTGAACAAGGTTTCCTTATATTGATTTTCACAGGTACAAACAGCCCAGTGTTTGAGGCCAGGTAAACCACTGGCAAGTGGTGCCTCTTTGAGCAAGTTAGTTCATCTCTCAGCCTCTGTTTCCTCATCTATAAAGTGAGGATAATTAAAACTTGCTGGGTTATGAACTAGAAATGATGAGAAATATCAAGTCTAATATCTGTAGTCATTCAGTGAATGACAGCCCCGCAGCTCATCCCTCCCCTAAAGTCATGCATCAGGGAAACCAGCCCTTAGCAAGTTGGATAACCTGGCAGCCTCTTCCAAAAATCCCTTTGCAGTGGTAGGTCTCCCAAGACCTAACCAGAAGGAGATGGCTCTGGCCACAAACTATTCTTTTCCTCCCAGAGCCAATATTAGGTCTTCTTCCAGCAAATATCTGGCTGTCTCTTCATTGCTCAGTTCTTTTTCAGAAAGTCTGGCTCCTGCTCTGGAGAACTACACCCATCATGGATGATGGCTTCCTTTTTTCGTCAGCAAATCCTGCTTTCTGCTAACACTCTGATATTGAATCTCTTCAGCTTCATCTCTGCCTCACCAAATCTAGAAACAGTTTGGATCAGAGGGTTATATACCCATTGCTCAGTTACTTCAATTCCTAGGATTCTACAGACGTATAACCTCCTTACAATGCTTTGATCAGGAAGTTAAATTGATGTAGAGTTTGGAGGCACTGAAAATGTACCTTGAGTGCTTTGCAGAGTTTTTTTAGTCTAAAGTAGCATAACTAGTTACCCCCAAACTTAATGGTAGAAACAACTGCTTATTGTCTTCATAAATTGTGTAGATCAGAAATTCAGACTGTGATGCTTCATGATGTCTGGGGCCTCAGCTAGAAGATTCAGGGGCACCCGGTTGGCTCAGTGAGTTAAGCATTTGACTCTTGATGTCGGCTCATGTCATGGTCTCACAGTTGTGACATTGAGCCCTGCATCAGGTTCTGGGCTGACAGCAGGGAGCCTGCTTGGGATTTTGTCTCTCACTCTGTCTCTCTCTCTCTCTTCCTCTCTCTCTCTCAAAAAAAAACCCACATTTTTTTCTTTTAAAAGAAGACTCAAAGTCTGGGGGCTAGAATCATCTGAAAGCTTGCTCATTCATCTGTGTGGCAGTTTGTGCTGGCTGTCAGCTGGGGGAGGAGGGAGCTGAGTTTTTCCTCCATGTGTTCTCTTTCCTTCTAGCATGGTAGCTGGCTCCCCCCAGGGCGAGCTTCCTCAAAGAGGCAGAGAGCCAGGAAGAAATGACATCCTTCTAACGATTTAGCCAGGAAGTTACATACCATCCCTTCTTCTATCCTCTCTTTATCAGAACAATCACAACCCTTGCTGAGATTCACAGGGAGAATCTGATAAGTCTCTGGAGAGTCAGGGGGACTGTAGCTACTGTTGTGGTCGATTTTGGAAAATACAAACTGTGACACCAGTGAATGAGACCAAGCAAGACAGCCATTTCCATGACATAGAAGAAAAAAACATTTTTAGGTGAGCGTCCTTCTTAATGTCCTAGGAATAGTGCCGGGAACTAAATACCGAATACTAAAAATACTTGGTGGAGATGAATTGGTCAGTGGCAGATCAGAACTCTGAGATAACGAAAGGCTCACTTCATTTACCCTAGTCCTTAAAACCAACTACTATTGTTCCTAGGTTTGTGGGAAGCGGAATTGGAAACTGCTGTTTTAGGAAGATAAATGACCTGCATGTAGAAGATGTTTTATTTCTATCAGGAGACAAGAAACTAAAATTGTGCACCTTCCCAAACCTCAGTCGCCAGAGTTATTTCTACTTGCAGTAAAATCTAAATAAAATGTCCTGAGTCAGGAGTCAGACCATCTAGCTATGAGACCTAATTCTGTCAGTTACTAGCTGTATGACACAAGGCAAGTGACTTCCCACTTGTACCATGGAAACGATGGTTCTTGCTTTGCCCAGCTTTGTGGGGTTACTGTGAGATTAGAAGCAATAATATGAAATGCGATACACATGCAGGGACCTTTAAAGGGATAGCTGTATAAAACAAAATCCCAATGTATGGTCTACAACAGTAAAGACTTTAGGAAGATGATTTTACGTGGTCATGAAAGAGAGGAGCTGGGCACAGGAATAATGAGTGTCTTGATGTAACAGGGTTGATACCGATCATTTGTAAAGATTGATCAGTTGCAGAAACTTAAGAGAACAGTTCAAAGAATTTGCTTTTTATGATTCTTACAGGAAAAGGGGATGAGCCATTTTCCAAGGCTGAGATCATGATTTTACATCAAGGATACGTGAAGCAGACCAGCAGCTGGCAGACGCATCCACAGGAAATACCGAAGGAAAAAATCAAAACGAAGCAGGCTGCATTCCACTAAGAAGGCTCACGATTTAACAAGATTATTAATAGAATGTTTGGTTGTCAACAAAGCTGAGGGAGTGAGTTTATTGGCAAGTTTGATTGACAGGTCCATCATTTAATAGAAAAAGCCACTTGGTTTCCCTAAGTGGCCGGTACAAATTAGTGTCACCTACATCCACACCTCCACCCCCTCCACAACGTGCAAGAGATTCTGTGGATTCACATCCTTTCTACTTCTTGGGATTGCCATAGATTATTTTAAATTGTTTTCCAATATAGTGGTGTAAATTGGAAATCTTGTTGAGGTTTTGATTTGTATTTAAAAAATTTTTTTTAAGTTTTTATTTATTTTTGAGACAGAGAGAGACAGAGCATGAGCATGGGAGGGGCAGAGAGAGAGGGAGACACAGAATCTGAAGCAGACTCCAGGCTCTGAGCTGTCAGCACAGAGCCGACGCGGGGCTCGAACCCACAGACTGTGAGATCATGACCTGAACTGAAGTCGGACGTTTAACCAACTGAACCACCCACGCGCCCCTTGATTTGTATTTCTTGATCACTTACACTTTTGATTTTTTTTTCATGTTTATTGACTATTTGCATTTTCTCTAATATAAAATTCCTGTCTACTTCTTTTACCCAATTTTATTAAAAAAATTTTATTACCCAATTTTCTATGAGGTTGTTTATGTGTACCAGTTTGTGGGAGTTATTTACAGGTTCTTAAGACTGATCCTTTGTCCCTTGTATGATTGTGAATATTTTCTCCCAGTCAATACCCTGAGAGACAAAAGAACTGAGCTCATTCAGCCCCAGAGTCATGAGAAATAGTAAACAATTGTTGTTCCTCAGTAGTAGTTTGTAACATGGCAACAGATAATTAAAATAATTTTATTTTGTTGCCATTTGCAGCAACCTGGATGGAACTGGAGGGTATTTTGCTAACTGAAATAAGCCAGGCAGATAAAGACAGATACCATATGTTTTCACTCATATGTAGATCTTGAGAAACTTAACAGAAGACCATGGGGGAGGGGAAGGGGGGGAAATAAAGTTACAGAGAGGGAGGGAAGCAAACCATCAGAGACTCTTAAGGACTGAGAACAAACTAAGGGTAGATGGGGGGTGGGGGAGAGGGGAAAGTGGGTGATGGGTAAGGAGGAGGGTACTTACTGGGTGTTGTATGGAAACCAATTTGACAATGAATTATATCAAAAAAATAAAAATCCATTCTATCTATATTTTATGCCAAAATTTTCCTTACATACCATTTTTATCTTTTTGTTTTGTTTTTTTTTTTGTTCGTTTTTTAGCTGATCAATCTTCCCACAGTTTTATCTATTTTGTTCACCTTTTAAAGACCAAACTTTTGGGGCACCTGTGGCTCAGTTGGTTAAGCGTCCGACAAGAGCTCTGAGATGATTTTGGCTCAGGCCATGATCTCACGATCCGTGAGTTCGAGCCCTGTGTCCAGCTCTGCACTGTCAGTCCTTGGGATTCTCTCTCTCTCCCTCTCTTTCTGTCCTTCCCCTCACCCCCCTCTAAATAAATAAATAAATAAATAAACTAAAAAAACACTTAAAAAAAGACCAAACTTTCAGCTTTATTGAACTTCATTATTTTTGTTTTCTTTTCTGTTTTATTAATTTCCACTCTTTTTTTTTAAGTATTTAATTTCTTCTATGTAGTTTGGGGACAATTCTATTGCTTTCCTTTAGCTTCTTAAGATAGGCCATTTAACTCTAATTTTAAGGTTTCCTCTCCTCTAATATAAAGATTTAAACATACAAATTAGAATCAAAACACTGCTTTTATTGCATCCCATGAGTTTTGATGTCATGTTTTATTATTATCCAATTTTATACATTTAGACCATTCTTCTTCTTATAGAAGAATAATCCACTCTTGAGTTTTTACCATTTATCCACTCTCTGTCCCCATCTTACCTCTGTCTGAAACAAGTAAGAAGGTTGCTACTGGCATCTAGTGGGTAGAGTCCAGCATGTGGCTAAACATGCTTCAGAGCTCAAAGCAGTACCTCCACTCTGCCGACAAATAATTATCTGGCCCAAAATGTCAATAGTGCCAAGGTTTAGGAACACTAATTGAGACCAACATATGAAAGTAATTAACAAATATTGTTACCTTGATTTCTCTCTGTCCCCTGTTATAAATCAGGCATCTCTTCAGAGAATACCAGATAAAACTCAAGCATGGTGCTTTGTAGAGATTGTGGATGGCTCAAAGGTAAAATTTCCATGGTGTGGTTAGCTCAATTCCCAGTACTGTGTCCATGTTCTGGATATGAGAAGAAATGGAATGGAAGTTTAGAGGTCCATGAAATATGGCTGAGGCTATGGTTTTACCTGATCTATTTTCTATGTTCCACACTACATGTGGCCAGATGAAAAAGACCATGCCAGAATGCCATTCCCTGACATCAAACAACAGGGATCTGTACATAGGCCTTAGGCTTCAGTATGCTGGCACACTGCCAGCAATATAATGGATGCTTAAACATGCCGGATGGCTCTTAAAACCTGCCTACTGCCCTTACATGTACAAGTGGTCATTGAGCTTTGGGGAATAGGTGGGAAAATACATTTGTGAACAGAAAAATCATTTGCACACAGAAAGGTTTATTTTCAGTAATATACACGCCATACAAGACAAACGCCTTTCCAATGCACAGACCACTGTTTTTCTTGTACATTGCAAATGTAAGACCCTGGAGCTAGAATTAGAGGCTATAGCCCTTGACCAAATCCTGTCCATAACTAGCCAAGTGGCCATTATTCATCTGTAAAAGGGAGGTGATCTTTCTAGTTCTGCCAGTTTAGAGGTCATTGTCAGGTTTAGCATAGAAAATACTTGTGAAATGAACTATTAATGCTTGGCATTAAAATAAATGGGTTACAAAAAGCAAAATCATAATATAGGCTGGAAGATAGCAAAGACTTTATTAGAAAGGAACCAGAAAAGCTTTCCCACATCTGGGAAGACAATGCAGAGTAATTATGAAAGGTGGAAGTAAGAAAGAAGAATAATAAGTATATAAAAATGATTATAATGAAATAGTAAACAAGGAAGAAACAAAAAAAATCATAAATTTGTGCTTTGTGATACTGAGAGGGAAAGTGGTGATCATTTTGCAAGGCTGCCACAATGACTGTAGGTCAAGGAGAAAGAATGCCTACAGCTATCAGAGATAAACAGCAAATAAAGACGAAGGCTATAAGACTGAAGTTCTTTGCAGCAACATGCATACTAGCAGAGCCTTTTAATCACGAGTATGACTAATAAAGGTGGTGGCAGCATGCTGGATGCCAATGAAGCCTGGTAGTAGACTTTGGGACAGTAATTGGAGAACTGATGATTGAGAGAACTTTGGTCTCTGTCACACAATGATTTAGTATGTGGATCAACAGTAGAAAGGTTGGCAGCAGCTGGACACACAGCAAGTGTGGAAGCAGGTGGTCCTACAGCAGGTAGTGTGGCAATGGGTTGGGCAGCAGCAGGGCTGGCAGCAGCTGGGCTGGCAACAGTTGGACCCACAGCCACGGGGCTGACAGCAGGTGGTCCTCCAGCAGGTGGTTTGACAGAAAATTGGGCCGCAGCTGCTGGACCCACAGTAGCTCTACCCACTACAGGTTTGTCCACAGCTGTTGGGCCCACAGCTGGGCTGGCAGCAGGTGGTTTGACAGCAAGTTGGGTGGCAGCAAGGCTGGCAGCAGCTGGACCCACAGCCACTAGGCTAATGGCACGTGGGGTGGAAGCAAGTGATCCGGCAGCAAGGGGAGCAGCACGAGTGGGTCATGGTGTCAGGAGTGAAGAGTGGGCTTCTTCTGAGGGGTGAGTTTCTCAGATTCAGGTGCCTCTTCCTGTTTTGGGGATTTTATGCACTGGAACCCAAAGTTTGGACCAATGGGAAGGACTTTCTTTGTTGGTATTTACATGGTGTTCCATAGTCACTGGGGGCTTGTAGAAGAGAAAGTTCCACAAATTTCAAGAATATTTAGAAAATAAATGTTTAATGTGTTTCCTATTTGAGAATAACTCATATAAACATTTTTAGATTAAAGGAAAGTGGTCACATCAGCAGTGTCATTCTTCAGTCATCATCAAATCATGTATTCAAGTTCTTGCTGGGCTGGGTAGGGTCAGAGCAGCGGTCCCTCCCCAGCTTTGTTTCTTAGGTTGCATGTAGACTGGGAGTATCCCTGGAGTAGGGGAGCAGGATGCTGATATGTTCATAGGGATGAATTAAATTCGTGCCTGAGCCCAAATCTCTTTCCCCCCAAAGCCTGATTCAAGACTCCCACAGGCATATCTGTCTCTTGTAGCACCCTACCCCACTTGTATATCCCAGTTCAACCAAAGACCCTTGGGTAGAGGATGTTTGGCATCATCTCTTCCATATGGCAAGGCAGAACCAAGGCAGGTGAGTAGAAGCAGCAGCAATACACTTGGACTAAGCAAGCATCAGTCAATGTACATCCTTGTTGACCAGTACTCCTGATTTACCTAAGACTGAAGGCTTTTGCAGGATATAGGACTTTCAGTGGTATAACTGGGGCAGTATGGGCAAACCAGGGTGAGTTGGATGATTCTAGTCCTAATCTTACTAACTAGCCTAGTCAGTGACTTAATGTGGCTGACTACATCTTTATTGTGCTGAATTGTTTTTAATTTTTAATTCTTTTGTTTCCTTCCTCCCTCTCCCTGTCTCTCATTCTTCATTTCTTCCTTTTTATGCTATGTCTGTCTCTCTCTTTCTGTCTTTTCTTCCCTTTCCCCTCCTTTGTTCATTCACTCATTCATTCGTTTGTTTGTTCATTCATTCCTTCCTTCCCTCCTTCCTTCCTCCCTTTCAATACCTCTTGCTCTTCCTCTTCTGCTTTCTCCTCAGTCTTGTTTTTCTTCTAGATACTGTGTCTGTCCACCAATCTGATGAACAAAATATTGGAGTGACTGGTGAAAACCATAGATTGTCAATGATATCTTGAATATGCCTGCCATATGTCATAGATGTAAGTGTGTTAGATCTGCATCTCTATGCCTAAGGGCTGTTTTCATGCAACAGCAGAATGTCATGCTTCCTATACATACCACATTGAGAGAAATGCTCAACAAATGATTCTGGAGAGTTGGTTTATAAAGACTCTAGCTCCCTCATTGCTATTAGGAGAATCCCAATGTGTGTATGTGTTACATCATCTCTGATATATTTTTCAGGTTTAAGGTTCACTTGCAAACTGTGACACTGGCCTTAAAGTGCTCCCTCCCTGTGTCACTTCCCCACACTCCTACCAGTGTGATCTGTCCTCCCCAGAGTAGCTTGCTGGAGAAACCAAACTATGACATTACTTTACCCTTCTCAGTCCCAATTTCCTCATCTCCACAATTGGGAACCTTAATACCTATGTTGAAAGTTTCCTCAAGAATTAAAGATACTACCAATTTAATGCAATCCCAATCAAAATACCAACAGCATATTTTTCATAGAACTAGAACAAATAATTCTAATTTGTATGGAGCCACAAAAGATCCCAAATAACCAAAGTTATTTGAAAAAGGAAAGCAAAGCTGGAGTTATCACAGTTCAAGACAAAGCCATAATAATCAAAACAGTATGGAACCGGCACAAAAATAGACACACAGACCAGTGGAATAGAATAGAAAACCCAGAAATAAACCAAGAATTATATGGTCAATTAGTGTCTGACAAAGGAGGCAAAAATATCCAATGGGAAAAAGACAGTCTCTTTAACAAATGGTGTTGGGAAAACTGGATAGCTACAGGCAAAAGAATGAAACTAGACCACTTTCTTACACCACACACAAAAATAAATTCTAAATGGATTAAAGACCTAAATGTGAGACCTGAAAGCATAAAAATTCTGGAAGACAGCACAGGCAGTAATGTCTCTGATACTGATAATAGCAAATTTTTTCTAGATAGGTCTCCTGAGGCCAGGGAAATAAAGCAAAAGTAATCTATCAGGACTACATCAAAATAAAAAGTGTTTGCATAGCCAAGGAAACAATCAACAAAACTAAAAGGCAACCTACAAAATGGAAGAATTTGTAACCGACATATCTGAAAAGGGTCAGTATCCAAATTATGTAAAGAACGTACACAACTCAACACCTCCAAAAAAGTAACCCAATTAAATAATGGACAGAAGACATGAACAGACATTTCTCCATAGAAGACATATAGATGGCCAACAGACACATGAAAAGATACTCAACATGACTCATCATCAGGGAAATGCAATTCAAAATTATAAGATATAGCACCTCACACCTGTTACAATGGCTACAACCAACAACAGAAAAACAACAGCTGTTGGTGAGGATGTGGAGAAAGGGAACTCTCCTGTACTACTGGTGGCTCCATTGTGGAAAACAGTATGGAGTGTCCTCAGAAAGTTAAAAATAGAACTACCTTATGATCCAGTAATTGCACTACTGGGTATTTACCTCTAAAATAGAAAAACACTAATTCAAAGGGATACATGCAACCCTATGTTTGTAGCAGCATTATTTACAATAGCCAGTATATGGAAGCAGCCCAAGTGTCCACTGATAGACAAATGGATAAAGAAGATGTGGTATATATCTACAATGGAATATAATTCAGCCATAAAAATGAGTGAAGTCTTACATTTGTAACGACATGGATAGAACTAGAGAGTATAATGCTAAATGAAATAAGTCAGTCAGAGAAAGACAAATACCATATGGTTTCACTCATGTGGAATTTAAGAAAGTAAATGAAAGAACAAAGGAAAAGAGAGACAGACTCTTTAACTAGAGAGAACAAACCGATGGTTACCAGAGGAGACAGTGGTGGGGGAATGGTTGAAATAGGTGACGAGGATTAAGGAGTGCATTTGTGATGAGCATTGGGTGCTGTATGGAAACGATGAATCACTATATTGTACACCTGAAATGAATTTGACATGGTAGATCAACTATATTGGAATTAAAATAAAAATTAATAAAAGGAAAGATTTAAAGATAATGTACATGAAACATTTGGTCAATACCTAGCAAGTAGTAGGACCATGGGTCATGTCAGTTCTTCATCCTGTCACACAGATACCCAGCTCTTAAGAATCAGAGGTAGGCAAGTTTAGTCTTGGCAGTCTCTCCAGAGCATCCCAGATACGTAGGCGTCAACGTTGGCAAGTGCCCTGGACATGAGCCTTCACAGCTCATCAGAGGTCCTTCCACTGATCCCAGAATGTGACCCAAGGCTTAATTCTCCTTTTACTCTCAGAGCCTGAATCAAGCCTCACACCCCTGAGTGCTGAGGCAGCACCATTAGTTCAGGACCAGAAGCACCAGCCTTCTGTCTATCACAACTCCTATGAATGTCCACCTTGTTTTCTCTTTTTCTTCCTCACATTCTTCTCACCACCCTGGAACAGGCATCTTTATTTCCCTCAAATGCTTCATAGTTCCTTCATAAAATAATGGATAGTGTTTGTTCTATAGATGGTTCAGAGCCCATGGATTACTTGAAGTCATACATGCCCATTGCACAGACTCTCAGTCCCTGACATTGTCCTTCCTTAATTGTCTTGGTAACATTTTGATCACAATAACAAATTGCCTTATAGTTGGGGAGCATAATATGTTTGGCATAAAATTTCCTGATACCTTTTAACTCTGCCATTAAGTCCTGAGGACTAGGAGGCCAAACAAGAATGTGATTTCCACAACCCAAACACAAGTGTGTTCAGCCACGTCTGTGGCTAATGAGGACACCACATACTCACCTGTATCTGATGCAGAGGAGTGCTGAGGGGCTGGATGGAGCCCAAGGCAGCAAAAAGATCCAAGATCTCTAAAGGGAAGGTCCCACTGCCCCCACATGAGGCTGCTGATGGCTGAACTGTAGGATACTAATGTCTACAACTTTGTCCCAGATGTCACCTGCATATACTGGAGAATATTACTTCTGTGGTCAGAGAAGACACTCAGATGAACATCTTGCTGGTGCTCAGTCCCAGGATGTTTTCTAACTTGTCTGGAGAGATGAATGTAAGTACCCTTCATCAAGGCAGGAGACACAGTCTGGGATCTGAGTCTGTCCATGTCAGGTACATGACATTCCACTGTGAAATTTCCTTATCTGAAAATGGAGACAATAATTAGTGGAGGACTGTACGAGGCTCCAAATAGATACTGCATGTGATATGCAACCTGTGTATAAATCCTTACATCGAGAATGCTGTACAAGGAAACAAAGATCATATGGGATGCAGAATGGTACAGAATTTCTTAAGAAATATAGATGAGATCCTTTATATCTAGGGAGACCTTCAAAGTGATCATGCAAAGAAGAAAGCAGGATACAAGGACCGTGAGTACACTGAAAAAGAAAACATAATTTGAAGATTTACAGTAGTTGCAGACACCTATGTATGAATCCTGAGGATTTCTTTCTCTATATTACTGATAGGGAGAGGGTGAAGATCTTGACTGTGGAGTTAAGGCAGAGATCATGACTCGGTATCAGGATGCATGAAGTTAGCACATGACTCATAAGATGATGGAAGAAGAGAATCAGGGAGAAGTGGTCCACACTTCATCAAACTGATTCATAAGCTTGTAGACAGGCAGATGAATAAGAGAAATGTTGGCGATTGCATGCTGACTTTCAACAATGATTGGCAGTGACTTTGTTTTCCAAATGGCAAACCATGTTGCATGGAGATGATGGTTCTTGGCAAGGCAATCGGCAGCAGGAAGGATGGCAGCAGCTGGACACACAGCAAGGGTGGCAGCAGGTGGTTCTACAGCAGGTGGTAGCATGACTGGCAGCAGGTAGACCCACTGCAAATTTGTCCACAGCCGCTGGACCCACAGCATGTGGTCTGGCAGCAGGAAGTCACACATGTTGGCTGGCAGCATGTGGTCTGGCAGCAGGTGGTCCTGCAGCACGTAGGCTGGCAGCAGGAGGGAAAACATGAGTGGGTCATGGTGTCAGGGGTGGAGGATGGGCAGGTCCTGTGCAGAGGTGAGGTTTTCAGATTTTGGTGCCTCCTCCTGATCTGGGGCTTTTATGTGTTGGACCGCCGAAGTTTAGACCAATGGGTGGGACTTTCCTTGTTGGTGTTTACATTGTTTTCCATAGTCACTGGGGGCTTGTAGAAGAAGACATTCCATAAATGACAGGAATCTTTAGAAAATAGGTGTTTAATGTGTTTCCTATTTGAGAATAACTCATAGAAACATTTTCAGATTAAAGGAAATTTGTCACATCAGCAGCATCGTTCTTGCTTCAATGATCATCAGATCATGTATTCATTTCCAGTTTGACTGGGTAGTGACAGAGCAGTGATCCTTCCCCAGCTTTGGTCCTTAGGTTGTATGTGGATTAGGAGTATTCCTGGGGAGAGGAACATGATGCTGATATGTTCATGGGGACAAATGTAGATGTGTGAGCCCAGGTCTGTTTCCCCACAAAAGCCTGATTCAAGACTCCCACAGGCATATCCGTCTCTTGTAGTAACTCAGTTCAACCAAGGACCTTTGGGTAGAGATATCCGGTATCATCTCTTTTACATGGCAAGGCATAACCAAAGCAGGTGGGTAGAAGCAGCAGCAGTACACTGGGACTAAGCAAGCATCAATGTACATCCTTGTTGACCAATAGTGCTGATTTGCCTAGGATTGAGTGCTTTCTCAGGATGTAGGACTTTCAGGGGTGTAACTGGGGCAGTATGGACGAACCAGTGTGAGTTGGGTGATTCTAGTCCTAACCTTGTTAACTAGCCTAGTCAGTGACTTCATGTTTAGAGTACATCTTTGTTGTGCTGAATTGTTTTTAATTCTTAATTCTTCCCTTCCTTCCTTCCTTCCTTCCTTCCTTCCTTCCTTCCTTCTTCTTTCTCTGCTTTGTGTCCATCTCTCTCTTATTTCCCTTTTTGTCTTCCCTTTTCTTCCCTCTTTGCTTTCTCCTTCCTTCCTTCTTTCCTTCTTCCTTCCTTCCTTCCTTCCTTCCTTCCTTCCTTCCTTCCTTTCCTTCTACCCTTTCAATTCCTCTTGCTTCTCCTCCTCTGTTTTCTCTTCAGTCTTATTTTTCTTCTAGATATTGTGTCTGTCCACCACTCTGATGAAAAAAATATTGGAGTGACTGGTGAAAACCATAGTTTCTCAATATCTTGAATATGCCCACTGTATGTCATAGATCTAAGTGTGTTGGGGACAATTTCTACCTACCAGACCTGCATCTCTATGCCTAAAGGCTGTTTTCATGCAACAGCAAAATGACATGCTTTCTATGTGTACCACACTGAGAGAAATGCTCAACCAACGATTCTGGAGAGTTGATTTAAAAAGACTCCAGCTCCCTTGTAGCTATTAGGAGAATCCCATCATGTGTGTGTTACATCATCTCTGATATATTTTTCAGGTTTAAGGTTCACTTGCAAACTGTGACACTGGCCTTAAAGTGCCCCCTCCCTGTGTCACTTCCCCACACTTCTACCAGTGTGATTTGACCTCCCCAAAGAAACTACATGCCTGGACTCTATCCTTCAGAGTAGATTCTGGGAGAAACCAAAGTCTGGCATTACTTTACCCTTCTCAGTCCTATTTCCTCATCTCCATAATGGGAACCTTAATACCTATGTTGAAAATTTCTTCATAGAAATTATTAATTTCTAATTCTCAACTCTTCTTAAAGAATTAAAGATAACGTACATGAAGGATTTGGTCAATACCTGGCAAGTAGTAGGAACTAGGTTGTGTCAGTTCTTCATCTCATCACCCAACCATCTGGCTCTTAAGAAGCAGTAGTAGGCTCGCATGGTCTTGGCAATCTCTTCAGAGAATCCCAGATATGTAGTCTACAATGTTGGCATGTGTCCTGGAAATGAACCTTCATGGTTCATCAAGATTCCTCCACTGCTCCCAGGAGGTGACTCGGGGCCTAATGTTCCTAAGTCTTCAGCCCAAATCAAGCCTCACATCCCTGAGTGCTGAAGAAGCACCATTATTTCAGGACCAGAGCGCCAACTTTCTATTATAACTCCTATGAATGCCCACATTGTGTTATTTGTCTTCTTCCTCACATTCTTCTCACCCTCCTGGAACACACTCTTCATTCCCCTCAAATCCTTCAGAGTTGCCTCACAGAATACAGGAGGTTGTTTAGTTTCTTGGATGGTTCAGAAAATCATATGTGCTCATTGCACAGTCTCTGAGTCTTTAATTTTGTCTTAAATTTCTTTAAGAATTTTTTTAATGTTTTTTCATTTTAGAGAGAGAGAGAGAGAGAGGCAGAAAGAGAAGGGGACATAGGAGCTGAAGTGGGCTCTGCCCTGGCAGCAGCAAGTCCAATGCAGAGCTCAAACTCACAAACCGTGAGATCATAACCTGAGCTGAAGAAGGGGGAGTGCAATATATGCTCCATTTTTTTATTACAGGGAATTACTTATTTTCTCATTCTGGTGGTAGATGTTTAGTAGAAGCAGGTTATTCTGAATTGGATTTGCACGAAACAAAGATATTAGTCAGTTTAGATGAGACTCTATTGTGAGGACACAATGGATCCTAACAAGATTTCATGGGGACAAATTGCACGTGTGGCTGAACATATGGAGATGGGAAAGGCTCCCTGTTTTCTTGACAGCTCCAAAATGCAGTCCTACCTGTCCTCACATGTATCTGCTGCTTGCTGAGTTGTGAGAAACTGATTTTTGAACAGATGTTATCTGCATATATGAGGGGTTATTTCCTCCATTGTTAAAGGAGAAATTCATTTGCACAGCTTACTAGTCTTCAGTACTAAATATTGTTGCTACTTTTACTGACATGTAAAAGTAGTTGCCTTTGAGCAGGAAAAAAAAAATATCCAGTCCTGAATCTGAGTCTGTCCATTATTGGCTATATGAAATTACACAGTGAAATATTCTCACCTAAAATGTGGAATACTATTCATGTTAGGCTGTTGTGTAGCTCATGTTTGATGATACACATGGTACCCAATATGTATACAAAGTTCTGATATCAATACAGTAAAACAAAGCAATATGGGGAGAATTAGGGTATAGACTTTATTAAGAGGCATATAAGCCAGGTAAAACACTTGCATCTAACGAGATGACTCAAACGATTATAAAAAAATGAAAGTAGGAGAAATAATCATAAGTACATTGAAAATATGATTATGAAGTTTATTAATCAGTTGCAGGAATCTATGAAAAAAACATGAAAACTTGTTTTCTTAAGTTACTTTGAGGGAGCAGGTGACCCTGACTTCAGAATCAAAGCCAAGGTCATAACTTAGTACCAAGAATTTCTGAAGCTGCACATGAGCCACATACATGGAGAGAGAGACTTGGAGGAAGTCCTTTGCACAGCATCAAGCTGATTCACAAGCTTATAAACATATATGAGAAACAAAAATGTTGGCGATTGCACGCTGGCTTTCACCAAAATCTAGGAAGGAAATTTGGCCCCCAAATGGCAAGCCAGTTAACAGGAGGGTGTTATGTGCAGATGGTGTTTGGTAAGACAATCAGCAGCAGGAAGGCTGGCAGCAGCTGGACCCACAGCCGCTAGACCCACAGCAGTTTTGTGCACAGCCGCTGGACCCACAGCAGCTGGGCTGGCAGCAGCTGGTCCTGCAGCAGGTGGTATGACAGCAAGTTGGGCAGCAGCAAGGCTGGCAGCAGCTCGACCCACAACAGCAAGGCTGGCAGAAGCTGGACCCACAGCATGTGGGCTGGCAGCAGGTGGTCCTGCAGCATGTAGGCTGGCAGCAAGGGGAGCAACACGAGTGGGTCATGGTGTCAGGTGTGGAGTATGGATTCCTGTTCAGAGGTGAGTTTCTCAGATTTTGATGTTTCCTCCTGTTTTGGGATTTTTATGCACTGGCGTCTCCAAAGTTCAGACCAATGAACAGGACTTTCCGTGTTGTTTACATGTTTTGGTTTTTTTGTTTTTGTAGTAACTGGAGAATTGTCAAGGAGGAAGTTGTTCCTTTAAAGTGTTTTGAGGCTTCAATAATTTAGTCTTTGTCACTTTCTTAATTGAGAATACTACATAAGAACCTTTTTCAGAAATGAGAAAGTCAGGAATCAACACCAGCTACATTTCTGGTCATTTGACATGATGTGGTCATGTGATACTTTCTGCTGGCTTAGCAAAGGTCAGAACAATTGTCCTTTGCTTGCTATGTTCCTTTGGGCATAGTTAGATGGGAAGTGTCCTTTATTTCTTCTCTGATCTTTGTTATTTCCTTCTTTATTGTAACTTTGGTTTTTGTTGTTGTTCATTTTTAAAGTTCTTTGAGGTGTAAAATTGGTTGTTTATTTGAGATTTTTTCTTGTTTCTTGATGTAGGCATTTATCACTATTAACTTCCTCTAAGAACTGCTTTTGCTGCATCGTGGAACTTTTGGTCCATTGTATTTCAGTTTTCATTTATCTCAGGGTAGTTTTTGATTTCTGTTTTGAATCCTTCTTTGACCCATTGGTTGTACACTGCATGTTGCTTAGTTTCCACATATTTGTGAATTTTGCAGTGTTCTTTTTCTAATTGATTTATACAGTTTTGACTCTTGTCATAAAATATGCTTGCTATGATTTTAATATTCTTTTTTAATAAAATGTTTAAGTTGTATTTATTGATTTTGAGAGAGCCAGAGACAGCATGAGTAAGGGAAGGGTAGAGAAGGGAAAGAGAGAATCCCAAGCAGGCTTCCCATGTCAGTGCAGGCTCCAACTCACCAACCTGTGAGATCATGATCTGAGACGAAACCAAGAGTCAGGATGCCCAACCAACTGAGCCACCCTCGTGTCCCTTATTTTAATATTCTTAAATTTATTAAGACTTGCTTTGTGGTCTAATATATGATCTCTCCTGGATAATATTCCATGTGCACTTGAGAAGAATATGTGTTCTGTTGTTTTTGGATGGAATGTTCTATATATGTCTGTTAACTCCATCTGTTGTAACATTGTTTAAAGCCCATGTTTCCGTACTGATTTCTGTCTGGATCTTCTACCCATTGGTAAAAGTAGGGTATTAAAGATCTCTACTATTATTGTATTGTTGTATATTCCTCCCTTTAGGTATATTAATATTCACTTTGTATTTTTAGGTGCTCCTATAATATAAACATTCTGATAGAGAAATAACATAAGCAATTCACCTGTTGGTGTTTCTCCAACAAAAACATGTAAGTAAATAAATAAATAAGTACATATATAATGAATATATAATGCAATGGTAAATGGGATAGATTCCTTGATTTCTCTTTCTGCAGATTCATAATTGGTGTATAGAAATGCAACCAATTTCTGTATGCTGATTTTATATCATGCGACTTTGCTGAATTCACGCATCAGTTGTAGCAGGTTTTTTTTGTGGAGTCTTTCAGGGTTTCCATGTAGAGTATCATGTCATCAGCAAAGAGTGAAAGTTTGACATCTTCTTTGCCAATTTGTATGCCTTTTATTTCTCTTTGTTGTCTGATTGTTGTGGCTAGGACTTCCAACACTATGTTAAACAAAGTGGTGAGACATTCCTGTTGTGTTCCTGACCTTAGGAGGAACAGTCTTTCCCCATTGAAGATATTAGTTGTGGGCCTATCATATATGGGCTTTTATGATGTTAGGGCATGTTTCTTCTATCCCTATTTTCTTGAGGGATTTTTATCAAGAAAGGATGTTGTATTTTGTCAAATGCTTTTTCTGCGTCTGTTGAAAAGATCATATGGTTCTTATCCTTTCTTTTATTGTGGTGTATCACATTGATTGATTTGCAAATATTGAACCAGTCCTGCAGCCCAGGAATAAATCCTGCTTGATCACAGTGAATATTATTTTAATGTACTGTTGAATTCGATTTACTAGTATTTTGTTGAGAATTTTTGCATCCTGGTTCATCAGAGATATTGGCCTATAATTCTCCTTTTTAGTGGAGTCTTTGATTGGTTTTGGAATCAAGGTAATGCTTCATAATAAGTTCGGAAGCTTTATTTCCATTTCTACTTTTTGGAACAGTTTGAGAAGAATAGGTATTAACTCTGCTTTAAATGTCTGGTAGAATTCTCCTGGGAAGCCACTGGCTGAGGACTCTTATTTGTTGGGAGAGTTTTGATAACTAATTCAATTTATTTTCTGGTTATGGCCCTGTTAAAATTTTCTATTTCTTCCTGTTTGTGCTCTGGTAGGTGTTAGTTTCTAGGAATTTGTCCATTTCTTTCAGACTGTCCAGTTTGTTGGCATATAGTTTTCCATAATATTCTTTTATTATTGTTTGTACATCTGTGGTGTTGGTTGTGATCTTTCCTCTTTCATTTGTGATTTTATCTATCTGGGTCCTCTTTTCTTTTTGAGAAGTCTGGGTAGGAGTTTATCAATTTTGTTTATTATTTCAAAAAACCAGCTTTTAGTTTCATTGGAAAACTGGACAGCAAAATGCAGAAGAATGAACCTGGACCACTTTGTTACACCATACACAAAAATAAATTCAAAGTGGATGAAAGGCCTAAATGTGAGACAGAAACCATCAAAATCCTACAGGAGAAAACAGGCAACAATTTCTTTGACCTCAGCCGCAGCAACTTCTTACTTGACATGTCTCCAGAGGCAAGGGAAATAAAAGCAAAAAGGAGCTATTGGGACCTCATTAAGAAAAAAGCTTCTTCCCAGTGAAGAAAACAATTAACAAAACTAAAAGGCAACCAACAGAATGGGAAAAGATATTTGCAAATGACATACCAGATAAAGGGTTAATAGCCAAAATCTATAAAGATCTTTTCAAACTGAACACCCCAGAAACAAATAATCCAGTGAAGAAATGGGCAGAAGGCATGAAAAGACACTTTTCCTAGGAAGACATCCAGATGGCTAACAGACACATGAAAAGATGCTCAACATCACTCATCATCAGAGAAATACAAATCAAAACCACAATACCACCTCAAGCATGACAGAATGGTTGAAATGAACAACTCAGGAAACAACAGATGTTGGCAAGGGTGCAGAGAAAGGGGAACCCTTTTTGCACTGTTTGTGGGAATGCAAAGTGGTGCAGCCTCTCTGGAAAATTGTATAGAGTTTCCTCAAAAAATTAAAAATAGAACTATCCTACGACCCAGTGATTGCACTACTAGGTAATTATCCAAAGGATTAAAAAATGAAGGGGCACATGCACCCCAGTGTTTATAGCAGCGATATCAACAATAGCCAAATTATGGAGGCACCTGTGTGGCTCAGTTGGTTAAGCATCTGACTCGATTTCAGCTCAGGTCATGATCTCATGGTTCATGAGTTCAAGCCCTGCGTTGGGCTTCACACACTGATAGTTAGAGCCTGCTTAGGAGTCTCTCTCCCTCTCTCCCTTTCTCTCTCTCATATAAACTTAAAAAAAATAGCCAGATTATGAAAAGAGCCCAAATCTCCATCAATTGATGAATGGATTATATAGATAGATAGATAGATATAGACATAGATATAGATATAGATACATACATAGATATATACATATCTATACATATATACACATATCTATATACATATCTATACATATATGTATATATTGTATACATATATACAATGGAATACTACTCAGCAATCAACAAATGAAATCTTGCCATTTGCAACAATGTGGATGGAACTTCACTTATGCTAAGTGAAATAAGTCAGAGAAAGACAAATATATGATTTCATTCATATGTGGAATTTAAGAAACACAACAGATGAACATAGGGGAGAGAAAGGAAAAATAAGATAAAAACAGAGAGGGAAACAAACCATAAGAGACTCTTAAACACAGAGAACAAACTGAGGGTTGCTGGAGGGGAGGTGGGTAGGGGGATGGGCTGAATGGGTGATGGGTCTCAAGGAGAGGACTTGTTGGGATGAACACTGGGTGTTATATTGTAAGTTACAAATCACTGGTTCTACTCCTGAAACCAACAGTACACTGTATGTTACCTGACTTGAATTTAAATAAATAAAACTTTAAAATAATAAAAAATAATGAATATATATCATAAGACTCATACAATAGAATTAATAGAACATTTTAATATTTGTAATATTTTTGATAGTTCCCAGGTGCAACAATATATATCACAATATATATCAATGGTATAAATATACATATATATGTACCACAATATATATCAATGGTAGATAAGCAAATACATTATATCATATTTATTCATTGGAAAATTATAAAGAAACAGAATTGAAGGAATTTCCTATATAAATCTCACATTCATAATATAAAGTAAAAGTAGCCAATTCTATATTTCCTTTATAAAAAAAATCTAAAAACATTTGAAGTGACTATTAACATATACAATGTGTGAGTCAATAGAACGATAACCTACCTTTGGGTATGATGAAGGATATAATTTGAAGGGGATGAAGTAAAATTCTATTTGCTAACCTGGTATTAGTGACATGGATGTTCATTTGGTGATATTCTATCATATTTAAAATGATTAACTTTAATGCATTATAATTTAAAAATTGAAGAACTTAAATTTTTTTTTAATGTTTATTTATTTTGAGAGAGAGAGAAAGAGTATGAGCAGGGGATGGGCAGAGAAAGAGAGAGAGGGAGAGAGAGAATCCAAAGCAGGCTCCATGCTCAGAGCAGAGCCCGACATGGGGCTCAACTCATGACCACAAGATCACGACAGAGAGATCACAACAGAGAGATCACGACCCAACCTGATATCAAGAGTCAGTTGTTTAACTAACTGAGCCACCCAGGCATCTCAATTGAAGTACTTTTTAAAATTAATGTTAATGTCCATGACCCATTTATCAGGGCACTTGTTGGGATGAGCACTGGATGTAATATGTAAGTGACAAATCACTAAATTCTACTCCTAAAACCAGTATTACACTATATAACTAACTTGGACTTAAATAAATAAAAAATAAATAAGATGAATATTAAGCTCTAAAAACATTTGCACATTTTAGAACTCACAAATACCTTAGGTGCCATCTTACCTAGACTACTCCTTCAATTAAAAGAAAATAGGAGAAAAAAATATATAATGAGTTATATGAGGTCAATGACTATGCAAAAAATGAATTAGGATTAAGTCATGAACTTATCCTGCTTTCCCCGAACCACCCCAGTTATATCAATGAAATTCCACGTGCTGGGAAAGCCCTCAGTTCTGAGTATATCAGGACCATTTATTACTCAGGATAACTGACTGATGCTTGCTTAGTCCCAGTGTACTGCTGCTGCTTCTACCCACCTGCTTTGGTTTTGCCTTCCCATATGGAAGATATTATGCCAGACATCCTGTACCCAAAGATCCTTGGATTGGGATATGTAGGTAGCAGAGGGTACTACAACAGACAGAAGCTTATGGGAGTCTTTAATCAGGCTCTGTGGGGGAAACAGACTTGGGCTTATGCATGATTCAGTTCATCTGTGTAAACAGGTCAGCATCATGCCCCTCAACCCAGAGATATTCCCATTCTACGTACAACATAAGGACCAAACCTGGAGAAGGACAACTGTGCTGATCTTACCCAGCTCAGTGAGAACTTGATCACATGCTGTGATGATCACTGAAGCAAGACCAATGTTGATGATGTGAATAACTTTCTTTCATCTGAAAATGTTTCTATGAGTTATTCTCAAATAGAACACATATTAAACACTTATTTTGTAAAAATTCATAATATTTAGGAAACAACTTCCTTTTTTACAATTCCTCTAGTGACTATGGAAAGCAATGTAAACACCAACAAGGAAAGTCCTGCCCATTGGTCTAAACTTCGGGGGTCCAGCGCATAAAAGCCCCAGAACCGGAGGAGGCACCAGAATCTGAAAACCTCACCTCCGGACAGGACCCGCCCACCCTCCACCCCCGACACCATGACCCACTCGTGCTGCTCCTCTTGCTGCCAGCCTACGTGCTGCAGGACCACCTGCTGCCGGACCACCTGCTGCCAGCCCAGCGGCTGTGGGTCCAGCGGCTATGGGTCCAGCTGCTGCCAGCCTTGCTGCCGCCCAACTTGCTGTCACACCACCTGCTGCCGGACCACCTGCTGCCAGCCCAGCTGCTGTGGGTGTAGCGGCTGTGGACACAACGGCGGTGGGTCTAGCGGCTGTGGTTCAGGCTGCTGCCAGCCTTGCTGCTGCCCAGTTTGCTGTCACACCACCTGCTGCCGGACCACCTGCTGCCAGCCCAGCTGCTGTGGGTCCAGCGGCTGTGGACACAACTGCGGTGGGTCTAGCGGCTGTGGGTCGAGCTGCTGCCAGCCTTGCTGCTGCCCAACTTGCTGTCACACCACCTGCTGCCGGACCACCTGCTGCCAGCCCAGCTGTTGTGGGTCCAGCGGCTGTGGGTCCAGCGGCTGTGGACAAAACTGCTGTGGGTCCCACTGCTGCCAGCCAGGTTGCTGAACCCCCGTGTACTGCATGAGAACCTGCTACCACCCCACCTGCTGCTGCTGCCTGCCTGGGTGCCTAGCCCAGGACTGTGGATCCAGCCGCTGCTAGCCTGATTACTGCCCAATATGCTGTCAGTCCACTTGCTGTAGGACCACATGCTGCTGCCCTTGCTGTGTCCAGCTGCTGCAAGCCTTCTTTGTTATTCATCTGCCTATTTAAGAGCTTGTGAATCAGATTGATGAAGTATGGACCACTTTTTTAAAATTATATTCTTCCTTATGTCCTGTGAATCACATGCCCTGTATCCTGCTTCATGTATCCTGCTATGGAGCCATGATCTCTGCTTTGACTCCAGGTCTTTGACTCAGGTCTTCATCCTGTCCCTCTAAGTATCTAGATAAAGAAACAAATCCTTATGACTCATACATGGGTGTCACCAAATAATGAAAGACTTCATATCATTTTTATATTTCAGTCCTCCTATGATGCTTTCTACCTGTCATGATCACTTTGAATATCTCCCTAGATGCAGAAAGTCTTACTTACATTTCTTAATAAATCCTGTTCTATTCTGAATCTCATTTTGTCTCTCTTTTTTTTTTTTGTCCAGTGCTCCCAATGTGAGAATTTATACACAAGTTGCCTATCAAATGTAATGTCCATTTGGAGCCTCATACAGTCTTCCACAAATTATTATCTCCACTTTTGGATAAGGAAAGTTCACAGCAGAATGTCGTAGCTGACATGGACAGACTCAGATCCCAGACTACATCTCCTTCCCTTTCTGAAGTGCACTTACATTCATATCTCCAGTCGTGTTAGAAAACACCCTGGGTGGAGAAGCCAAGATGGTGGAACAGCATGGAAGTTTTTTGTGTGTCTCGCATCCATGAAATACAGCCAGACCAACACTAAACCATCCTGCACACCTAGAAAACTGATCTGAGGATTAACACAACAATATGCACAACCTGAACCACAGAACTCAGCAGGTACATGGTGTGGAGAGGTGAACCTGAGGAGAGAGAAGCCTTGGAGGGCAGGGAGCTGCTTTTGCATGTGGAGAGAGGATGGAGACAGCAGGGGGTGTGTGGATACGGGAAAAGCACCCCTCCCCAAAAGCAGCTGGAGAGAAAGCGGAAAAGTGGAAACAGCTGCAAGGACTGAACTAAACAGGGAGAAAGGAGAAAGAAGAGGGTTTAAATTCCATTAAGACTGTAAACAGGGGAGTGCAGAGTCTGAAACTCTGCAGCTCAATACCTGGAGGTGCTCTGGTGTGAAGGGCGAATCCTCAGGAGCAGAGTGGGGTCTGGGACATTCTTGGGCCACATGGGGAGAAGTGGTTCCACTGCTGGAAGGACATTTGGTAGAGGCTGTGAGGCCACCTGGGCCCAGCAGACCCCAGAGAATGGCCACATTCGCTGGTGCTGGAACGATGTCATTGGGGGTGAAGCCTGGTGCCAGATGTGTGTTGTGATTTCCCATAATCCCTGAGGTGGTACTGCTACACTGTCTCATGAACTTTTTCTGGGGTGGGCTGGCACCTGGCCCCGGTCTCTGGGCATTGGCAGCAGCACAGTCCTGCAAGCATCCCTGGGTGCAGCTGGCACCCAGCCATTGCTCGGTGAGATCCTCCGCAGAGGGTCAAAGACACAGTCCCTCAGAAGTGGGGGGCCAGGGAAGGCAGCCGCATCTGAGACAAAACTCAGGAGGGAGGTGCTGTCTGGGGCTCAGTCATAGACGGTGTGGAAGCAGAGAGTGGACGGAAGCCAAAGACGAAGGACAGGTCCGCGATTGCTGATTGGGGAGAACAGAGTTCCCATACTAGAGACTGGGTAGCTGGGTGACACCATTTTCACTGCTCCCGCCCATGCGCATATGTACCTACAAGCACCACAATCCACCCCAGTAGGCTAGCAGCGCCATCTAGTGGAGAACGGAGCCATTACACTAAGCCCCGCCCAACTGGGCCAACCTCGCTCTCCAAGAACACAAGTCTCACTGCCTGCTAAGTTCATGGACTATGAAGTACTTCATAATTTGACTTCGAGAGAAAAATGAAGTAATTTCAGTCATATTTCAGTCTGTTAGCTGGTCCACCTATTCAACTTTCTTTCTTTCTTTTTTTTCCCTCTTTTTCATTTCTTTTATTTTTCTTAAATACAGAAAGAGAAAAAATTCATTTTTATTTTCAATTTTTATTAAACATATTTTTCTTTAATTTTTTCTACTATAGTTTTTACTTTTGTGTAAAGTTTTTCAAAATATATTTTATTTCCATAATTTCATTTTAGTCTACCTCAGTGTATTCATTTTTTCAAATTTTCAAACAATTTATTTTTTTTCTTTTTTCTCCTTTTTTTTCTTTAATTTATCAAGCCACTTGCAACACCCAGACCAAAACACATCTAGGATCTACCATCATTTATTTGATTTGTGTGTGTGTGTGTTTAATTTTAATATTTTTTTCATTTTCATTTTAATTTTTTCTACCTCATTAATTGCTTTTCTCCCTTCAAAATGATGAAATGAAGGAATTCACCCCAAAAGAAACAGCTGGAAGAAACGACAGCCAGGGACTTAACCAACACAGATACAAGCAAGATGTCTGAACCAGAATTTAGAATCATGATAATAAGAATACTAGCTGGAGTCGAAAATAGATTAGAATCCCTTTCTGCAGAGATCAAGGAGTAAAAGCTAGTCAGGATGAAGTAAAAAATGCTACAACTGAGCTGCAATCTCGAATGGATGCTGCGGCAGCAAGGATGGATGAGGCAGAGCAGAGAATCAGCAATATAGAGAACAAACTTACAAAGAATAGTGAAGCAGAAAAAAAAGAGGGAGATTAAGGCAAAAGAGAACGATTTAAGAATTAGAGAAATCAGTGTCTCATTAAAAAGGAACATCAGAATCACAGGGATGCCAGAAGAGGAAGAGAAAGAAATAGGGGTAGTAGGGTTATGTGAGCAAATCATAGCAGAAAACTTTCTTAACCTGGAGAAAGACACAGACATCAAAATCCAGGAAGCACAGAGGACTCCCATTAGATTCAACAAAAACCGACCACCAACAAGGCATATCATAGTCAAATTCACAAAATACTCAGGCAAGGAGAGAGTCATGAAAGCAGCAAGGTAAAAAAAAGTCCTTAACCTACAAGGGAAGACAGATCAGGTTTGCAGCAGACCTGTCCACAGAAACTTGGCAAGCCAGAAAGGAGTGGCAGGATATATTCAATGTGCTGAATCAGAAAAATATGCAGCCAAGAATTCTTTATCCAGCAAGGCTATCATTCAAAATAGAAGGAGAGATAAAAAGTTTCCCAGACAAACAAAAATTAAAGGAGTTTGTGACCACTAAACCAGCCCTGCAAGAAATTTTAAGGGGGACTCTCTGAGGGGAGAAAAGATGAATAAACAAACAAACAAACAAACAGATAAATACCAAAGGCAACAAAGATTAGAAAGGACCAGAGACCACCACCAGAAACCCCAACTCTACAAGCAACATAATGGCAATGAATTCACATCTTTCAGTACTCACTCTAAAAGTCAACGGACTCAATGCTCCAATCAAAAGACATAGGGTAACAGAACGGATAAGAAAACAAGACCCATCTATATGCTGTTTACAAGAGACCCACTTTAGACCTAAAGACACCTTTAGATTGAAAGTAAGGGGATGGAGAACCATCTATCATGCAAAAGAAAGCTGGAGTAGCCATACTTATATCAGACAATCTAGACTTTAAAATAAAGACTGTATCAAGAGATGCAGAAGGGCATTATATCATAATCAAGGGGTCTATCCACCAAGAAGACCTAACAATTGTAAACATTTATGCGCCAAATGTGAAAGCACCCAAATATATAAATCAATTAATCACAAACATAAGGAAACTCATTGATAGTAATACCATAATAGTAGGAGACTTCAACACCCCACTCACAACAATGGACACATCATCTAATCAGAAAATCAACAAGGAAACAATGGCTTTGAATGACACACTGGACCAAATGGACTTAACAGATATATTCAGAACATTTCATCCTAAAGCAGTGGAATATACATTCTTCTCCAGTGCACATGGAATGTTCTCCAGAATAGACCACATACTGGGACATAAATCATCCCTCAGCAAGCACAAAAAGATCGAGATCATACCGTGCATATTTTCAGACCACAACACTATGAAACTCGAAATCAACCACAAGAAAAGATTTGGAAAGGTAACAAATACTTGGAGACTAAAGAACATCCTACTAAAGAATGAATGGGCTAACCAAGAAGTTAAAGAGGAAATTAAAAAGTATATGAAATCCAATGAAAATGATAACACCACAACCCAAAACCTCTGGGATGTAGCAAAGATGGTCATAAGAGGAAAGTATATAGCAATCCACGCCTTCCTAAAGAAGGAAGAAAGGTCTCAGATACACAACCTAACCTTACACTTTAAAGTGCTGAAAAAAGAACAGCAAATAAAACCCAAAACCAGAGGAAGACAGGAAATAATAAAGATTAGAGCACAAATTAATGCTTTAGCAATCAAAAAACAGTAGAACAGATCAATGAAACCAAAAGCTGGTTCTTTGAAAGAATTAACAAAATTGATAAACCCCTAGCCAGTTTGATCAAAAAGAAAAAGGAAAGGACCCAAATAAATAAAATCATGAATTAAAGAGGAGAGATCACAACCAACAAAGCAGAAATAAAAACATTAATAAAAGAATACTATGAGCAATTATATGCCAATAAAATGGGCAATCTGGAAGAAATGGACAAATTACTAGAAACATATACACTACCAAAACTGAAACAGGAAGAAACAAAATTTGAACAGACCCATAACCAGTAAAGAAATTGAATTAATAATCAAAATCTCCCAAAAAACAAGAGGCCAGGGCCAGATGGCTTTCCAGGGGAATTCTACCAAACATTTAAGGAAGAGTTAACACTTATTCTCTTGAAGCTGTTCCAAAAAATAGAAATGAAAGGAAAACTTTCATACCCGTTCTATGAAACCAGCATTACCTTGATTCCAAAACCAACCTCACTAAAAAGGAGAACTATAGACCAATTTACCTGATGAACATGGATGCAAAAATCCTCAAGATATTAGCCCACTGAATCTAACAATACTTAAAAAAATTATTCACCACAACCAAGTGGGATTTATACCTGGGATGCAGGGCTGGTTCAATATCTGTAAAACAATTAATGTGATTCATCATATCAAAGTTCATCATAAAAGAAAGTTCAAGAACCATATGATCCTCTCAATAGATGCAGAGAAAGCATTTGACAAAATACAGCATCCTTTCTTGATAAAAACCCTCAAGAAAGTAGGGATAGAAGGATCATACCTTGAAATCATAAAAGCCATATATGAATGACCCAACACTAATATCATCCTCAATGGGGAAAATCTGAGAGCTTTCCCCCTAAGGTCAGGAACACGACAGGGATGTCCACTCTCACCACTGTTATTCAACATAGTATTGGAAGTCTTAGCCTCAGCAATCAGACAACACAAAGGAATAAAAGGCATCCAAATCAGCCAGGAGGGAGCCAAACTTTCACTTTTTGCAGATGACATGATACTCTATATGGAAAACCCAAAAGATTCCACCAGAAAACTGTTAGAACTGATTCATGAATTCAGCAAAGTTGCTGGATATAAAATCAATGCACAGAAATTGGTTGCATTCCTATACACCAACAATGAAGCAACAGAAAGAGAAATCAAGGAATCGATCCCATTTAAAATTGCCCCCAAAACCATAAAATACCTAGGAATAAATCTAACCAAAGAGGTGAAAAATCTATACAATGAAAACTATATAAATGTTATGAAAGAAATTGAAGAAGACACAAAAAAATGGAAAAAGATTCCATGCTCCTGGGTAGGAAGAACAAATATTGTTAAAATGTCTATACTACCCAAAGCAATCTACATATTCAATGCAATCCCTATCAAAATAACACCAGCATTCTTCACAGAGCTAGAACAAGTAATCCTCAAATTTGTATGGAACCAGAAAAGACCCTGAAAAGTCAAAGCAATCTTGAAAAAGAAAACCAAAGCAGGGGGCATCACAATCCCAGACTTCAAGCTATACTACAAAGCTGTAATCATCAAAACAGTATGGTACTGGCACAAGAACAGACATTCAGATCAATAGAACAGAATGGAGAATCCAGAAATGGAGCCACAAACGTATAGCCAACTAATCTTTGACAAAGCAGGAAAGAATATCCAGTGGAATAAAGACAGTCTCTTCAGCAAGTGGTGTTGGGAAAACTGGATAGCAACATGCAGAAAAAATGAACGTGGACCACTTTCTTACATCGTACATCGTACAAAAATAAACTCAAAATGGATGAAAGACCTAAATGTAAGACAGGAAACCATCAAAATCCTTGAGGAGAAAGCAGGCAAAAACCTCTTTGATCTTGGCTACAGCAACTTCTTACTCAACACGTCTCTGGAGGCAAGGGAAACAAAAGCAAAAATGAACTACTGGGACCTCATCAAAATAAGCTTCTGCACAGCAAAGGAAACAATCAGCAAAACTAAAAGGCAACCCATGGAATGGGAGAAGATATTTGCAAATGACATATCAAATAAAGGGTTAGTATCTAAAATCTATAAAGAACTTATCAAACTCAACACCCCCAAAACAAATAATCCAGTGAAGAAATGGGCAAAAGACATGAATAGACATTTCCCCAAAGAAGACATTCAGATGGCCAACTGACACATGAAAAAATGCTCAACATCACTCACCATCAGGGAAATACAAATCAAAACCACCATGAGATACCACCTCACACCTGTCAGAACGGCTAACATTAACAACTTAGCCAAAAACAGATGTTGGCGAGGATGCGGAGAAAGAGGTACCCTTTTGCACTGCTGGTGGGAATGCAAGCTGGTGCAGCCACTCTGGAAAACAGTATAGAGATTCCTCAACAACTTAAAAATAGAACTACCCTATGACCCAGCAATTGCCCTACTAGGCATTTATCCCAGGGATATAGGTGTGCTGTTTCGAAGGGACAATGCATCCCAGTGTTTATAGCAGCACTATCAACAATAGCCAAAGTATGGAAAGAGCCCAAATGTCCATCGATGGACGACTGGATAAAGAAGATGTGGTATACATACACAATGGAGTATTACTTGCCAATAAAAAAGAATGAAATCTTGCCATTTGTAACTATGTGGATGGAACTGGAGGGTATTATGCTAAGTGAAATTGGTCAGAGAAAGACAAAAATCATATGACTTCACTCATATGAGGACTTTAAGAGACAAAACAGATGAACATAAGGGAAGGGAAACAAAAATAATACAAAAACAGGGAGGAGGACAAAATTTAAGAGACTCTTAAATATGAAGAACAAACAGAGGGTTACTGGAGGGGTTGTGGGAGATGGGATGGGCTAAATGGATAAGGAGCATTAAGGAATCTACTCCTGAAATCATTGTTGCACTATATGCTAACTAATTTGGGTGTAAATTTAAAAAAAAAATTAAAAACATTAAAAAAAGAAAACACCCTGGGTCTGAGCACCAGCAAGATGTTCATTTGAGTGTCTTCTTTGACCACATAAGTATTGTTTTCCTGTATATGCAGGTGACTCTGGGTCAAAGTTGTAGACATCAGTGTTCTACAATTCAGACATCAGAAGCCACATATGAGGGCAGCGGGACCTGCCCTGTAAAGCTCTTGTGAACACAAGATCCCTTTGTTGCCTTGGGCGCTGCCCAGGCCCTCAGCACACCTCTGCATCAGGTATAGGTGAGCAGGCGGTGTCCTCATGGGAAAGAGACACATCTGAACATACTTGTTTTTGCATGTGAAGCAAAAATCACATGCAAGAAATCACATTCTTGTATGGTTTACTAGTCCTCAGGACCTAATGGCAGAGTAAAAAGGTATTAGTTAGTTTTCTGCCAAACATATTATGCTTCCCAACTGTAAGGCAATTTGTTATCATGATCAAAATGTTACCAAGACAATTAAGGAAAAACAATGTCAGAGACTGAGAGACCATGCAATGGGCATGTATGACTTTGAGAAATCCATGAGCTTTGGACCATCTAAGGAACAGAACACCTTCCATTTTTTTGTGAAGGAACCATGAAGCATTTGATGGGAGAAAGATGCCTGTTCCAGGGAAGTGAGAAGAATGTGAGAAAGAAGAAAGAGAAAAAAACGTGGGCATTCATAGGAGTCATGATGGACAGAAGGCTGGTGCTTCTGGTCCTGAAATAATGGTGCTCCCTCAGCATTCAGAGATGTGGGGCTTGATTCAAGTTCTGAGAGGAATATGAGACTATGCTCTGGATCACCTCCTGGGAGCAGTGGAAGGACCTCTGATGAGCTACAAAGGGTCATGTCTGGGACACATGCCAACATTGGAGCTTAGGCATCCAGGATCCTCTGGAGAGACTGTCAAGGGCAAACTTGCCTACTGCTGGTTCTTTTTTTTTTTAATGTTTATTTTTTGAGAGAGAGAGACAGGGTGCAAGTGGGGGAGGGGTAGAGAGAGAGAGGAAGACACAGAATCTGAAGCAGGCTCCAGGCTCTGAGATGTCAGAACAGAACCCGATGTGGGACTCGAACCCACGAGCCATGAAATCATGACATGAGCTGAAGTCAGACACTTAACTGACTGAGCCACCCAGGCGCCCCCAGAGCTGGAGTCTTTATAAACCAAATCTCCAGAAGCAAGAGTTGAGTATTTTCTTAGTGTGGCACACACAGGTAGTATGACATTGTGCTGTCCATGAAAAGAGCCCATAGGCAGAGATGCAGATCTGGTGGGTAGAAATTGTCCCAAACACACAAATTTCTGAGATATATGGCTGGTGTATTCAATACATCTTGGACAATCTATGGTTTTCATCACTCTTTCCAACATTTTCTTAATTTGCTTAATAAGCTGATACATTTTCTGGATGAAACAAAGATAAGATGGAGGAGGATGAAGGGGAAGGGGAGGAGGAGGAGTAAGGAGGCAAGGAGAGAGGAAGAAATGAAGGAAGGAGACAGAAAAGAAAAGAAAAAAGAAAAGGAAAAGGAAAAAGAAAAGGAAAGAAACTTCAGAACAAAGGAGAGGAGAGGAGAGGAGAGGAGGAGGAAGGGAAGGGAAGGGAAGGGAAGGGAAGGGAAGGGAAGGGAAGGGAAGGGAAAGAGAAAGAGAAAGAAGGAAGGAAAGAAGGAAGGAAGGAAAGAGAGCAAATGTACATAAAAGTGTAATCAGCTACGTGAAGACACTGACAAGGCTAGCTAACAAGGTAAGGACTAAGTCACCAATTCACCCTGGTTTGCCCATACTGCCCCACTTATAACACCTGAAAGTCCCACATCCTGTGAAAGCATTCAATCTAGGTAAATTAGGAGTACTGGTCAAAAAGGACTCACACTTACTGATGCTTGCTTAGTCCCAGTGTAGTGCTGCTGCATCTACCCACCTGCTTTGGTTCTGTCTTGCCACATGGAAGAGATGATGCCAGACATCCTTTACCCAAGAGACTTTGGTTGAACTGGGATACAAGTTGAGTAGGGTGCTATGGGAGACAGATTTGCCTGTGGGAGGCTTGAATCAGGTTTTTGTGGGGAAACAGACCTGGGCTCATGCAGCTACTAAATTTGTCCCTGTGAACATACCAGCATCATGCCCATCACCTCAAGGATACTCCCAATCCACATACAACCTAAAGATAAAAGCTGGGGAGGGACCACTGCTCTAACCCTAACTAGCAGGAACTAGATCACATGATGCAATGGTCATTGAAGTGAGAATGATGCTGCTGTTGTGACCACCTCCCTTTCACCTGAAAATGTTTCTGCGAGTTATTCTCAAATAAGAAACCATTAAACACTTATTTGTAACGATTCCTAACATTTAGGAAACAACTTCCTCATTTATGATTGCCCCCAGTGACTATGGAAAACGATGTAAACACCAACAAGGAAAGTCCTTCCCATTGGTCTAAACCTCGGGGGTGCAGCACATAAAAGCCCCAGAACCGGAGGAGGCACCAGAATCTGACAACCTCACCTCTGGACAAGACCTGCCCACCCTCCACTCCTGACACCATGACCCACTCGTGCTGCTCCTCTTGCTGCCAGCCTACGTGCTGCAGGACCACCTGCTGCCGGACCACCTGCTGCCAGCCCACATGCTGTGGGTCCAGCGGCTGTGGGTCCAGCTGCTGCCAGCCTTGCTGCTGTCCAACTTGTCACACGACCTGCTGCCGGACCACCTGCTGTAGGACCACATGCTGCCAGCCCAGCTGCTGTGGGTCCAGCGGCTGTGGACACAACTGCGGTGGGTCTAGCGGCTGTGGGTCCAGCTGCTGCCAGCCTTGCTGCCGCCCAACTTGCTGTCAAACCACCTGCTGCAGGACCACCTGCTGCCAGCCCAGCTGTTGTGGGTCCAGCTGCTGTGGGTCCAGCAGCTGTGGACACAACTGCGGTGGGTCTAGCGGCTGTGGGTCCAGCTGCTGCCAGCCTTGCTGCCGCCCAACTTGCTGTCAAACCACCTGCTGCCGGACCACCTGCTGCCAGCCCAGCTGTTGTGGGTCCAGCGGCTGTGGGTCCAGCGGCTGTGGGTCCCACTGCTGCCAGCCAGTTTGCTGTACCCCCGTGTACTGCACGAGAACCTGCTACCACCCCACCTGCTGCTGCCTGCCTGGGTGCCTAGCCCAGGGCTCTGGATCCTGCTGCCAGCCTTCCTGCTGCTGATTGCCTCGCCAAGAACCACCGTCTGACTTGCCACTTGGGAATCGGTCACTGCCAAGCGTTGCGGAAAGCCAGCCCGCAATCCCCAACATCTCGGTTATTCTTCCGCCTGTCTACCATCTTGTGAATCAGCCTGATGAAGTGTGGACCGCTTCTCCCTGATTCGCTTCTTCTTTCCTTCCTCTGGGTCATGTGCCAGCTTCACCCATCCTGATACAGAGTTAGGATCTCTGTTTGGTCTCCATAGTCAAGAACTTTATCCTGTCCCTCTAAATACGTCAGTGAAACAACTCCTCAGGAATGACCTGTAACTCGTGGAAACTACTGAAAGCCCACACGGGTATGTTTTCTTTCTCGGTGTACTCAAGAAGCTTGTATGCCTCTTGCTGCCTGTTATGTTCCCTTTCAATGTCTCCCTAGACGCGGGGAGTCTCACCTGTATCTCTTAATAAATTCTCTATCATTTGGAATCACCTATTGTCTTTGTTTTTTATTTTATTTTATTTTATTATTTTAATATAGTTTATTTTCCAATTGGCTAACATAAAACACCCAGTGCTCATCCCAACAAGGGCCATCCTCAATGCCCATCACCCATTTTCCCCTCTCCCACACCCCTGCCATCCATCCTCAGTTTGTTCTCTGTATTTCAGAGTCTCTTGTGGTTTGCCTCCCTCTCTCTCTGTTTGTAACTATTGTTTTTGCCCTTGCCTTCCCCCACGGACTTCTGTTCAGTTTCTCAAGATCCACATATGAGTGATAACGTAGGAGATCTGTCCTTCTTTGACTGACTGATTTCACTTAGCGTAATGCATCCAGTTGCATTCATGTTGCTGCAAATGGCCAGATTTCATTCTTCTCATTGCCAAGTGGTATTCCATTGTATATATAAATCACATCTTCTTTATCCATTCATCAGTTGATGGACATGTAGGCTCTTTCCATATTTTGGCTATTGTTGAAAGCGTTGCTAGAAACATTGGGGTCATGTGCCCCCAGCATCAGCACTCCTGTATCCCTCGGGTAAATTCCTAGAAGTGTTACTGCTGGGTCATAGGGTAGTTCTATGTTTAAGTTTTTGAGGAACCTCCACAATTTTCCAGAGCGGCTGCCCCACTTTGCATTTCCACCAACAGTGCAAGAGGGTTCCGTTTCTCCACTCCCTTGCCAGCATGTGTAGTTTCCTGATTTGTTCACTTTAGCCACTCTGACCGGTGTGGGGTGGTATCTCAGTGTGGTTTGATGTGTATTTGCCTTATGAGGGGTGATGCTGAGCATCTTTTCATGTGTCTGTTGGCCATCTGGATGTCTTCTTTGGAAAAGTGTCTATTTGTGTCTTCTGTCCATTGTGTCAAGAGCATACTTAAACATCATAAAAGCCATATATGAAAAGCCCACAGCTAACATCATCCTCCATGGGGAAAAACTGAGAGTGTTCCCCGTGAGAGCAGGAACACGACAGGCATGTCCACTCTAACCACTGTTGTTTAACGTAGTGTTGGAAGCCCTAGCATTAGCAATTGGACAGCAAAAATGAAATAAAAGGCATGAAAATTGGCAAAGAGGAAGTCAAACTTTCCCTTTTTGCAGAAGACATGGTACTCTACATGGACAACCCAAAAGACTCCAAAAGAAGACCCCCTAGAACTGATACATGAATTCAGCAAAGTCGCAGGGTACAAAATCAATGTACAGAAATCCATTGAATTTTTAGACACCAATAGTGAAGCAACAGAAAGAGAAATAAAGAAACTGATCCCACTTACAACTGCACCAAGAACGATAAAATCCCTAGGAATAAACCTAACCAAAGAGGTAAAAGATCTGTATGCTGAAAACTAGAGAAAGCTTATGAAGGAAATTGAAGAAGATGCAAAGAAACGGAAAAGCATTCCATGCTCATGGGTTCGAAGAATAAATATTGTTAAAATGTCAATACTACCCAAAGCAATCTATACATTCAATGCAATCCCAATCAAAATTGCACCAGCACTCTTCTCAAAGCTAGAAGAAACAGTCCTACAATTTGTATGGAACCACAAAAGACCCTGAAGAGCCAAAGTAATACTGAAAAGAAATACTGAAAACCAAAGCGGGAGGCATCACAATCCCAGACTTTAGCTTCTACTACAAAGCTGTAATCATCAAGACACTATGGTATTGGCACAAAAACAGACACACAGACCAATGGAACAGAATAGAGAATCCAGAATTGGACCCACAAATATATGGCCAACTAATCTTTGACGAAGCAGGGAAGAGTATTCAATGGGAAAAAGACAGTCTCTTTGGCAAATGGTGCTGGGAGAACTGGAAAGCAACATGCAAAAGAATGAAACTAGACCACTTTCTTTTACCATACACAAAAACAAACTCAACATGGATGAAAGACCTAAATATGAGACCGGAAACCATCAAACCCTAGAGGAGAAAACAGGCAACAACCTCTTCAACCTCAGCCACAGCAATTTCTTATTCAAAGCATCTCCAAAGGCATGGGAATTCAAAGCGAAAATGAACTATTGGGACCTCATCAAGATAAAACCCGTATGCACCGCAAAGGGAACAGTCAACAAAACTGAAAGATGACCGATGGAATGGGAAAAGATATTTGCAAATGACATATTGGATAAAGGGCTAGTATCCAAAATCTATGAAGAACTTACCAAACTCAACACCCGAAAAACAGATAATCCAGTGTCTTTGTGTTTTTGTACCCTGTTTCCAATGCAAGGATTTGTACGTACATTTTACATCACATGCAGTGTCCGTGTGGAGCCATACACAGTCCTCCACAAGTCATTATGCGCATTTTCAGCTGAGGAGATTTCACAGTGGAATGTCCCACAGCTGACATGGACACACTCAGATCCAAGACTGTGGTTCAGGCGCTTGCTGAAGCGCACTTACGTTCAGATCTCCAGACGTGGTAGCAAACGCCCTTAGTCTCAGCACCAGCAAGATGTCCATCCGAGGCCTTCTTTGAGCGCACAAGTGTTATTCTCCCGGACAGGCGGGCCATCACTGGCACTAAGTTGTAGACGTCAGTGTCGTACAACTCAGCCACAGCAGCCATACGTGAGGACAGCGGGACCCGCCCTTTAGAGCCCTGGGGAACCCAGGATGCTCCTGTTGCCTTGGGTGGCATCCAGGCCCTCAGCACTCTTCTGCCTCACATACAGGTGAGCCTGCGGTGTCCTCGTGAGCAACAGAGGCAGCTGAACACGCTTGTGTTTGGGTCGTGGAAATCACATTCTTGTTTGGCCTCCTTGTCCCCAGGACCTAATGGGATATAGTAAAATGGCATCTTGTGATTTTCTGCCAAACCTATGTCTCTCCCCTCCTGTAAGGCAGTTTGTCATCGTGATCAAAATGCTGCCCAGAGAGTTGATGAAGCATGGTGTCAGGGCCAGAGAGATCGTGCAATGGGCATGTAGGACTTTGAGTAATCCATGAGCTCTGAACCATCTAAGGAAACAGAATAAGCTCTGGTATATTGTGGAGGAAGTTTGAGCAACCGAGGGGGAAAAATGATGCCTGCTCCGTGGGGGTGAGGAGAATGTGAGGAAGAAAAAAGAGACAACAACGTGGGCATTCCTAGGAGTCAGGAACGAAGTCTGCTGCTTCTGGTCCTGAACTACTGGTGCCAACTCAGCACTCAGGGCTGTGAGGCCGATTCAGGCTCTGAGAGGAAGAGGAGACAGGGCCCCGGGTCACTTCCTGGGAGCAGTGGAGGGACCTCTGATGAGCTTCGAAGGCCCCTATCCAGGACACATGCCACCATTGGAGACTAGGTACCCAGGATGCTCTGGAGAGACTGCCAAGGCCAAACGTGCCTACCGCTGCTGGTTCTCAAGAGCGCGATGTTGGCAAAATGAGATGAAAACCTGACACCACCCATGTGTCCGCGTATTTGCTGGATGTTGACTAAATCCTTCGTGAGCATTCCCTTTAATTCTTGGAGGGATTTGCAAAGTAGGTATTAAGGTTCCCATTGTAGACATGAGGAAATTGAGACTGAGTGGGGTAAAGGAATGTCAGAGTTTGGTTTCTCCCAGAAACTACCCTGAATAAAGGAGTCTGGGAATGTGGTTTCTTTGCAGAGGTCACATCACACTGGTCGGAATGTAGTGAAGTGTCACAGGGAAGAAGCACTCTGAGACCAGCATCACAGTTTGCAACTAAAGCTTAAACCTGAAAGATATCTCAGAAATCACACACACACACACACACACACACACACACACACACACACGTTGAGATTCTCCTATTTCAGCAATGAGGGAGCAGGAGTCTTTATAAACCAACTCTCCAGAAGCACAGGTGGAGTGTTTTTCTCCATGTGGCATGCTCAGGCAGCCTGACATTCTGCTGTGCATGAAAAGAGCACTTAGGCATAGAGGTGCAGATATGGTAGGTACATTATCCTAAACATACTAATATCCAAGACATAGCCCTGGTGTAGTCAAGACACCTTTGGCAATCTATCATTTTCACCACTCATTTCAACATTTTCCTAATTCTATTGGTGGGCAGATGCAATTTCTTGAAGATACACAACAATAAGACAATAGAAGATGGAGGGCAGAAGCAGGAGTAGGGAGGCATCAAGAGGAAACACAGGAAAAGGAAGGAGGTAGGAAAAGAAAAGAAGAGAGGAAAAGGAAGAAACACACAAAAGGAAGAAGGAATGAAAGGTATAAAAGGAAAATTGGAGAAAGGAAATAACAGTTTGAAGGAAGGAAAGGAATGGAGGGAAAGAGAGTGATGAAGGGAGGGAGAGAGGGAGCCAGGGAGGAAGGAAGGAACAGAAAGGGAAAGAAAGAAAGAGAAAGAAAGAAAGAAAGAATGAAAGAAAGAAAGAAAGAGGGAAGGAAAGAAGGAAAGAAAGAAAGAAAGAAAGAAAGAAAGAAAGAAAGAAAGAAAGAAAAGAAAAAAAAGCAAGAACAAAAGAACAAAAGAAAGGAAGAAGGAAGATATGAGAGGAATGAAGGAAGGAAGAAAGGAAGGAAGGAAGAAAGGAACAAACAAACAAGTGAAGGAACAAAGGGAGGAAGAAAGAAAAAGAACTGACATAAATAAAGATGTAATCTGTTACATCAGTGAAGGCACTGTGCAGGCTAGTTAACAAGGTTAGTACTAGAGTCACCAAATCACCCTGGTATGCCCATACTTCCTTAGTTATACCACTGAAATTCCCTTATTCTGAGAAAACACTCAAGCCTAGGTAAATCAGGACTACTGGTCAATAGGAGGTACACTAACTGATGTTTGCTAAGTCCCAGTGTACTGCTGATGCCTCTTCCCACTTGCTTTGGTTATGCCTTGCCATATGGAGAAGATGAGGCCAGATATCTGCTAACCAATTGTCTTTGATTGAACTGGCATATAAGTGGGGTAGGGTGTTACAGGAGATAGATATGACTGTGGGAGTCTTGAACGAGGCTTTTGGGGGGAAACAGGCCTGGGCTCACACATCTACTAAATTTGTCCCAGTGAGCATATCAGCATCATGCCCCTCACCTCAGGGATACTCCTAATCCACATATAACCTAGGACCAAAGCTGGGGAGGGACAGCTGCTCTGACCCTACCCAGACCAGCAGAAACTAGATCACATGATGTGATGATCATTGAAGCAAGAACAATGCTGCTCATGTGATCATTTTCCTTTCATCTGAAAATGTTTGTATGAGTTATTCTCAAGTAGGAAACACATTAAACACTTATTTTGTAATGATTCCTAACATTTAGGAAACAACTTCGTCATTTATGATTCCCCCAGTGACTATGGACAAAATGTAAACACCAACTAGGAAAGTCCTGCCCATTGGTCTAAACTTCGGGGGTCCAGCGCATAAAAGCCCCAGAACCGGAGGAGGCACCAGAATCTGAGAACCTCACCTCCGGACAGGACCCGCCCACCCTCCACCCCCGACACCATGACCCACTCGTGCTGCTCCTCTTGCTGCCAGCCTACGTGCTGCAGGACCACCTGCTGCCGGACCACCTGCTGCCAGCCCTGCTGCTGTGGGTCCAGCGGCTGTGGACACAACTGTGGTGGGTCTAGCGGCTGTGGGTCGAGCTGCTGCCAGCCTTGCTGCTGCCCAACTTACTGTCGCACCACCTGCTGCCGGACCACCTGCTGCCAGCCCAGTTGTTGTGGGTCAAGCTGCTGTGGGTCCAGTGGCTGTGGGAAAAACTGCTGTGGGTCCCACTGCTGTCAGCCAGTTTGCTGTACCCCCGTGTACTGCACGAGAACCTGCTACCACCCCACCTGCTGCTGCCTGCCTGGGTGCCTAGCCCAAGGCTGTGGATCCTGCTGCCAGCCCTCCTGCTGCTGATTGCCTCGCCAAGAACCACCATCTGGTCACAACACTGATTTTTGTTTGGGAAACAAAGTCACTGTCAAACATTGCTGAAAACCAGCATGCAATCACAAACATTTCTGTTACTCATCTGCTGTTTACAAGCTTGTGAATCAGCTTGATGAAAGTCAACCACTTCTCCCTGATTATCTTCTTCCTTCGTTTTTAAGGCTCACATGCCAGCTTTACACATCCTCATACAGCCATGATTTCTGCTTAACTCTATAGTCAAGATCTTTATCCTGTCCCTCCAAGTACTTTGGAGAAACAAATCCACATAACTGATGCTTAAGTTTTTGCAAAAATGGGAAGTGTGCACTAATATGTTTTCTTTCTCGGTGTACTGATGGTTCTTGTATGCTGCTTTCTTCCTGTCATGATCCCTTTGAATGTCTCCCTAGGTGCCTCACGTATATTTTTTAATAAATCCATTTGTCATCTCATAATGTCTTTTTTTTAATTTTTAAAATTTATTTTATTTTTTCAAGTCTTTTTTTAAACGTTTATTTATTTTGATAGAGAGAGAGAGAGACCGAGGGAGGGGCAGAGAGAGAGGGAGAAAAAGAATCCGAAGTAGGGTCCATGCTGAGCATGAGATCATGACCTGAGCCTAAATCAAGAGTTGGATGTTCAACTTACTGAGCCACCAAGGCGCCACTTGTCTTTTTTTTTTTTTTTTTTGTATAGTGTTCCCAATGTAAGGATTTATACACAGGTGGAATATCACATGCAATGTCTAATTAGAGCCTCATACAGTCCTCCACAAATCATGATCTCCATTTTCAGATGATGAAATTTCACAGTTGAATGTCATAAGCGATATGGACAGACTAAGATCCCAGACTCTGTCTTTTGCCCTTGCTGAGGTGCACTTACATTCATATCTCCAGATGAGTTAGAAAAACCCTGGGACTAAGCACTAGAAAGATGTTCATCTGAGTGTCTTCTTTGACCACGAAAGTACTGTTTTCCTATATATGCAGGTGACGTCTAGCACTAAGTTGTAGACATCAGTTCCCTACAAATCATCCAATAGCAGCCACGTGTCAGAGCAGCGGGACCTGCCCTTTAGAGCTCTTGTGAATACAGGATCCTTTTGTTTCCTTGGGTGCTGTCCAGTCCCTCTGCACTCCTCTGCATCAGATACATGTGAGCATCCAGTGTCCTCACGAGAAAGAGACACAGCTGAGCACAATTGTGTTTGGGTCATGGAAATCACATTCTTGTATGACTTCCTGGTCCTCAGGACCTAATGGCAGAGTAAAAAGGTATCAGGTAATTTTATGCCAAACATATTTTGCTCCCCAATGGTAAAGCAATTTGTCATTGTGATCAAAATGCTGCCAAACCATAAGAGACTCTTAAAAACTGAGAACTATCTGAGGGTTGATGGGGGGTGGGAGGGAGGGGAGGGTGGGTGATGAGTATTGAGGAGGGCACCTGTTGGGATGAGCACTGGGTGTTGTATGGAAACCAATTTGACAATAAATTTCATATTTAAAAAAATGCTACCAAAACAATTAAGGAAGGACAACGTCAGGGATTGAGAGGTCATGCTTGGGGATGTAGACTTCGAGTAATCCATGAGCTCTGAACCACCTAAGGGAACAGAACAACCTCCGGTATTTTGTGAAGGAACTGTGAAGCATTTGAGGGGAGAAAAAGATGCCTGTTCCAGGGAAGTGAGAAGAATGTGAAGAAGGATAAAGAGAAAATGATGTGGACATTCATAGGGGTTGTGATAGAAGGCTGGCATTTCTGGTCCTCAACTAATGGTGCTGCCTCAGCACACAGGGATGTGAGGCTTGATTGAGGCTCTAAGAAGAATAGGTACCTTAATCCCTGAGTCACCTCCTGGGAGCAGTTGAGGGATCTCTGATGAGCTGTGAAGCCTCATATCCAGGGCACATGCCAATGTTTGAATTCTAGGTATCCGGGATGCTCTGGCAAGACTGAAAAAGTGAAACGTATCTACTGATGGGTCTTAAGAGCTAGGTGTTTAGGTTATGGGATGAAGAAATGACACAACGTGTGTTGTCTACTACTTGTTAGGTATTAAATGCTCTATGTACATTATCTTTAATTCTGAATAAACTTTCAAGGAAGTGTAAATATTCTAAATATTTTAGAAAAGAAGAAACTAAGACCAAGAGAGGTAAATTAAAGTCATAGTTTGTAACCTCAGAGAATATATTTTGAGAAAAAGAATAAAATACAGTTTGTTTAGGATGTGCACTGCACACTAACAGAGAATTGAAGAAATGGGGTGAGTAAGGGTGCACATGAATCTACTATCACTGTTTGCAACTGATTATACCTGAGTGAAAATTATCAGAAATGATATAAAATATACATTTTAGAGTTACCCTACCTGATGAAAATGGAGATGGAATCTTCATAGACAACTCTCCAGAATCATTGGTTGTGTTTTTCTCAACATTGTATGCACAGACAGCATGATTTTCTGCTGTTGCATGAAGAGAACCCTTAGACACAGAGATGCATATGTGGCAACTGGAAGTTGGCTTGAGCACACTGAGATCAAAGATACACGATTAGTTGTGCCAGTCAGTTTCAGGTGCTATAATGAACTTCCATAGACTGGTTGGATCACACAGTAATATTTATATGCCACAGTTCTGGAGGCTGATAAGTCAAAGATCAAAGTGCTGGCTGATTACATGTTTGGTTGGACCTTCTTCCTGGTTTGCTGATGGCTGCTTTATAGCTGTATCTTCAAATGGCAAGGAGAGAGTGAGAGGGCTTTGGTCTCTGTCTCTTATTAAAAGAGTATCAACCCTATTATTGGGGCCTTATCCTCATAAGTTACAAGGTGAACTATTGTAGAAAAAAATAGCTATTAATGGGTCTATCAATTGATTTAATTTAAGGTATTCCATAATTATATACCATGATCCTTTAGGTTTTTGCAGGGGCCAGACAGGCAATCAAATACAGTTGTGCTGGGAGCTACCATCCCTGTATTCTTTAAGTCTTTGAGGGAGCACTAAACTCCATGGATTGCTATTGCTTCTCTTTAATACATTGATCAGGAAGCGAGAAATTTTTAGGGGCTCTTATTTCACCTTTGTTTCTATTATGGTTTTCATTTCAGATGTCTGGAGATGTACTTCTGCTGCAAAGAGTGCAGGTAGCTGAGTTTCCAACTGTTAGCAACTTCAGGATCTACATCAGCTTTACAGATAAGGCCCTGTTCTTTCTGTAAACTCCTGGATAATTGCACACCATGAAGGTACTAGGGCCTAGCATTTTCTTCCCAACATGAGACTTGTTAATGGCTATCTTTGCTCTGGATATCTCCATTGGGTTGACCAATGTTTTGTTAGACCTGCATGGCAGTCTTATATCCTCCTTGCCTAATGCTGCCTCTTTCGTACTTTTTTTTTGAAAGATGTTACATCTACATGGCAGTCTGTAGGTTTTTGCTGTCTAATCCACCTTATTTCCCCCATTCTTTTTAAACCTTTCATAGGCATCACTCCCCAGTGAATGTCTTACATTCTTACCACTGTTTCAGTGTCTGATTCTCAGAGGACCCAAATGATACACAATGGAAGGATTCTGTCATTCACTACCTACTCAAGTAGAAGGGAAATGAGTATAAAGTGGACCTTAATACTAATTAGACCCACATGAGATGGACATGAATCAGAACTCCATTTATTACCTGGCCTCCATATGCATGCATTTTAACACAAGGAGTCCTGGTATCAGTGTCTGCTCAAACTCTGAATCCAACACCTTTAGATATATCTGGGTTCTCACCTTTCCCAAGTGTACAGTTACTCTGGCATATGATTATAAATCCGTTGTGGAAGGACTGGGGGGAAACAATGCTACACACACACACACACACACACTTCATTCTTGCAGTATCTTTCTCAAGAAGACTAACCCTCTCCTTCGATTGAAGGGCTTTAGTCTGAGAACTGACTTGGGTCTGGAAACTGAATGGGAGGTCATCATTTTCTATTGAAGTCACTAACAGCAGCCTCTGATTCACCTGTCCTTGATCCTTTTCCAGTGTATATACTGGTGTCAGGGTAATACTCTTGTTGGCTGCATAATTACCTCACCCTTAAGGAAGCCATAGTCTATTAGTCAGATCTCTGTGAGTCAAGGACCACTGATTGACCTTTCTTCCTATTTTAGTAATATATCTACCACAACTCTGCTCTCTGTCATTCCCCATTTCCCAGTTCCCCATCATCAGTTTATACCATCAATCCTGACCACAGATGACTACCACCACTGACCTTTTCAATGATGCATATATTTTACTGCTTCTGTGAAGGAATCTCTTTTGGGACCTCTCAGGGAACATGATTAGTTTGTGGGCTGATATGAAATAAATCCATTCTGCCATATATGTTTCTCTGAACCTTTTGACTCTATTCACAGTAGTCTACCAGGCAGTTCTAGAATCCTCAGTTCATGTTCTGTAGGCCACTACAAAACACTGCATTTCTAGACAACACCTTATCTAGTGAGGTTAACCTTGGCACTTGCTTACATATAATGCCATAAAAAGGCCAAGGGGAAAAATGTTATGGTCAATGACATATGAATGACTATTGTTTTCACATAATGTTATCCTTTCTCTATAATATATGGACTTTGGGAGGGAGAAAGAGAACATGTAGGCTTATAATTTGTAAATTTGAAGTACAATTTATGTTGCGTCAGGGATATAGAGTTAAACAACACAGACAAAATGCTAGATTATCACAGGAAGAATGAAGGGAGAATAAACTACTCTCTACTAAAAATAAGCACAATGGATTCAATGTGTTTTGTGGTAAAACTTGAAAATATAATAATTGTGGTCTTTTAAAGAAGGTTTCTGCCTTCAACTTGGCCCATCCATAATGGGAAAGAAGTAAGAAAAATTTCCAGAAAAATCAAAAGATTGACATGCACATGAAACAGAAATGAGATAAATATTTTGACCAAGCAATTCTATCTGCAATCTGCTCCTAGGTGGATTCCAAAGATATGTTTATATATGTTTACCAAACAACCTGCAAAGAAACATTCATAGAAGCACTATTTTTTAATAGTCCCAAACTTCAAAAAACTTACATGTTTATCAACAGGAAAGTCAAAAAATTAATTATGTCATATTCATTCAGTGAAAGAAACAGCAATGACAAAGAATAAACAACAAATAATTACATTGGTAGTCTCTCAATCATAATGTAAAGGGAGCCAATTCTATACTATTTCATATATATGAAGGTTTTAAAAAGCCGAAACTGACCTATACGGTTACAAGTCAACACAGTGATTAGTCACCTTTGGGGATAAGTGAAGAAGTATAAATTAGAGAGACTGAATTTAATTTCTATTTCTTATTCTGGTCACATTGATATGGGTGTGTTCATTTTGTGATAATCTATCAAGATGGATTAATAACTTGCACACTTTTTAAATGAATGGTATACCTAAAAATTTTTAAACATGTTAGATCCAAAAGATAAAATAACTATCACCTTAACTAATCCAATTCCCATATCAAATGAAAGCAAATAAAAAAGAAATATAAACAACAAATATTAACTGAAAATGTGCTATCAGTGAGGTGAGGCCACACACTCTGCTGGTTAACAAGGTTAGAAGTAAAGTCGCCAACTCATCCTGGCTGGCCCACTGACCCAGTTATTTAACTGAAGTCTGCAAATCCTGGGAAATCATTTGTTCCAAGATAAATCAAAATTACTGGTCATGAGGAGGTACATTAACTGATGCTGGCTTAGTCCCAGTGAACTGCTGCTGCTTCTACCCACCTACTTTGGTTATACCTTGCCATATGAAAGAGATGATGCCAGACATCTCACCCAAGAGTCTTTGAACTGGGGTACACAAGTGGGGTAGAGTGTTACAAGAGACAGATATGCCTGTGGGAGTCTTGAATCAGGCTTCTGTGGGGACACCAACCTGGGCTCAGGGATCTACTAAATCTGTCCCAGTGAGCATATCAGCATCATGCCCCTCACCTTGGGGATACTCCCAAACCAAATATAATGTAAGGACCAAGGCTGGGGAGGGAACACTGCTCTGACCTACCCAGACCAGCAGAACTTGATCACATGATGGATGCAATGATCATTGAAGCAAGAATGATGCTGCTGATGTGACAAATTTCCTTTAATCTGAAAATGTTTCTATTTGTTATTCTCAAATAGGAAACACATTAAACACTTATTTTGTAACGATTCCTAACATTTAGGAAACAACTTCCTCGTTTATGATTGCCCCCAGTGACTATGGAAAACAACGTAAACACCAACAAGGAAAGTCCTTCCCATTGGCCTAACCTTCGGGGGTCCAGCGCATAAAAGCCCCAGAACCGGAGGAGGCACCAGAATCTGAGAACCTCACCTCCGGACAGGACCCGCCCACCCTCCACCCCCGACACCATGACCCACTCGTGCTGCTCCTCTTGCTGCCAGCCTACGTGCTGCAGGACCACCTGCTGCCGGACCACCTGCTGCCAGCCCACATGCTGTGGGTCCAGCGGCTGTGGGTCCAGCTGCTGCCAGCCTTGCTGCCGCCCAACTTGCTGTCACACCACCTGCTGCCGGACCACCTGCTGCCAGCCCAGCTGCTGTGGGTGTAGCGGCTGTGGACACAACTGCTGTGGGTCTAGCGGCTGTGGCTCCAGCTGCTGCCAGCCTTGCTGCCGCCCAACTTGCTGTCACACCACCTGCTGCAGGACCACCTGCTGTAGGACCACTTGCTGCCAGCCCAGCTGCTGTGGGTGTAGCGGCTGTGGACACAACTGCGGTGGGTCTAGCGGCTGTGGGTTGAGCTGCTGCCAGCCTTGCTGCCGCCCAACTTGCTGTCATACCACCTGCTGCCGGACCACCTGCTGCCAGCCCAGCTGTTGTGGGTCCAGCGGCTGTGGACAAAACTGCTGTGGGTCCCACTGCTGCCAGCCAGTTTGCTGTACCCCTGTGTACTGCACGAGAACCTGCTACCACCCCACCTGCTGCTGCCTGCCTGGGTGCCTAGCCCAGGGCTCTGGATCCTGCTGCCAGCCTTCTTGCTGCTGATTGCCTCACCAAGAACCACCATCTGACTTGCCACTTGGGAAATAGTCACTGCTCAACATTGCAGAAAGCCAGCATGCAATACCCAATATCACTGTTATTTATCTCTCTTTTTTACAAGCTTGTGAATCAGCTTGATAAAGTGTGGACTCCCTCTCCCTGATTCTCTTCTTCCATCCTCTTATGGGTCACCTGCCAGCTTCATGCATTCTGATCCTGTCATGAGGCCTGCTTTGAGTGCATAGTCAAGATCTTCATCCTGTCCCTCGAAGTACCTTAGAGAAACAAATCCTCATAATTGACATACAGGTTTTTGCAACTATGGAAAGTCTACACTAATATGTTTTCTTTCTCAGTGTACTCTTGGTTCTTGTATGCTGCTTTCTTCCTGTCATGGTCTCTTTCAATGTCTCCTTAGATGCAGGGAGTCTCACTTATATTTCTTAATAAATCCTATACCATATGGCATCCCATATTGTCTTTGTTTTATTGTGCAGTGTTCCCAATATAGGGATTCATACATAGACTGCATATCACATACAGTGTCCGTTGGAGTCTGATTCAGGCCCCCACACATTTTAATCTCCATTTTCAGATGAATGTATTTCACAGGGGAATATCATATGTTGATATGGACAGACTTCTATCTCAGACTGCGTCTTATAATCTTGCTTAAGTGCACTTACATTCATAACTCCAGATGATTTAGAAAACACCTTGAGTGTTAAAACTAGCAAGATGTTCATTCGAGTGTCGTCTTTGACCATGGAAGCATTGTTCTCCTATATATGCAGGTGATGTCTGGAACTAAGTTGCAGACATCAGTGTCCTACAGATCAGCCTTCAGCAGCCAATGTGAGGGCAGCGGGACCTGCCCTTTACAGCTCTTATGATCATAGGATCCTTTGTTGCCTTGGGTGCCGTCCAGCCCCTCAGCACTCCTCTGCATCACATACAGGTGAGGATGTGGCATCCTCATGAGAAAGAGACATAGCTGAACACACTTGTTTTTGGATTGTGGAAATCACATTTTTATATGACTCCTTGGGTCTTCAGGACCTAATTGCAGAGTACAAAGGTATGAGGTAATTTTCTGCCAAACATATTATGCTTCCCAACTATAAGGCAATTTGTCATCATGATCAAAATGTTACCCAGACAATTAAGGAAGGATGAATCAAGGACTGAGAGACCATGCAATGGGCATGTATGACTTTGAGTAATCCATGAGCTCTGAACCATCTAAGGGAACAGAACACCCTCCGTTATTTTGTGAAGCAACTATGAAGCATTTGAGGAAAATAAAGATGCCTATTGCAGTGGGGAGAAGAATGTGAGGAAGGAGAAAGAGAAAAAAAGGTGGGCATTCATAGAAGTCATTTAGACAGAAGGCTGGTGCTTCTGTTCCTGAACTAATGGTGCTACCTCAGCACTCAGGAATGTGATTCTTGATTCAGGCTCTGAGAGGAATATGAGACTATGCCCTGGGTCACCTCCTGGGAGCAGTGGAGGGACCTCTGATGAGCTGTAAAGCCTCATGTCCAGGACACATGTCAATGTTGGAGACTAGGTATCCAGGATGCTCTGGAAGGACTGCTAAGACCAAACTTGCCTACTGCTGGTTCTTAAGAACTGGGTGTTTTCATGACCAGCTGAAGAACTGACATGACTCATGTTGCCTACTACTTGCTAGGTATTGACCAAATGCTTCATTTACATTAATTTTAATTCTTGAAGGAAATGTCACTGTAGGTTAAGTCTCCCATTGTATAGATCATGAAACTGAGACTGAGCAGGGTAAAGTAATGTCAGAGTTTGGTTTCTCCCAGAAGCTACTCTGAAGAAAAGATCCAGTGAATGTAGTTTCTTTGGGGAGGTCAGATCACACAGGAAGGAGTGTGAGACAATGACATGGAGAGGAGGCCAGTGTCACAGTTTTCAAATGAAGCTTAATCCTGAGAAATATATCAGAAATAATGTCAAACACCCATGTATGGATTCCCCTATTTCAGGAGCAAGAGACCTGAAGTTGCATAAGCCAAATCTCCAGAACAAGGGCTAAGTGTTTTCTCAGTGTGGCACCCACAGGCAGCATGACATTCTACTGTCATGAAAAGAGCCCTTAGACATAGAGATGCAGATCTGGTGTGTAGAAATTGTCCCAAACACACTAATATACAAGTTATAATGATGGCATATTCAAGACATCATCTGTAGTCTACAGTTTTCTTCCTTCACACCCAATATTTACTCTGAAGGATAGTGGACAGATACAATTTTTATAAGGAGAAGACAGAGGAGGAAAAGAGAAGAGGTAAAAGAGGAGGAGGAGGTAGGCAGGGAGAGAGGAAGGTAGAGTGAGAGAGAAAGAAGGAAGGAAAGAAGAAAGAAGGAAGGAAGAAGGAAGGAAGGAAGGAAGGAAGGAAGGAAGGAAGGAAGGAAGGATGGATGCTGTCATGTCACCTCATCCTGGTTTTCCCAAACTGCTCCAGTTATATCACTGAAAGTCCCATACCCTGGGAAAGACTTCATTTCTGGGTAAATCAGGACTACTGGTCATCCAGGAAGTATGTTAGTTGATGCTTTCTTAGTCTTAGTGTACTACTGTGGCTTCTATCTACCTGCTTGATTCTGCCTTGACATGTGAAAGAAATGACGTCAGACATCCTCCACTCGTGTCTTTGATTGAAGTTGGATACCAAGATGGACTAGGGGGCTACAAGAGACAGATGCCTGTGAAAATATTGAATCAGGCTTTTGTGAGGAAACAGACTTGGTCTCAGGCATGATTTTAATTCATCACTGTGAGCGCATCAACATCACACTCCTCACCTCAGAGATATTCCCAATCTACATGCAATGTAAGGACCAGCACTGGGGAAAGACCACTGAACTGACCCACTAACTACATCCCAGGCTAGTGGGAACTATATCACATAATGAAATTATTGTAGCAAGAGTGTTGCTGCTGATGTGACCATCTTGCTTTCATCTGAAAATGTTTCCATGAGTTATTCTCAAATAGGAAACACATTAAGCATGTATTCTCTGAAGATCATAATAACATTTAGGGAATAGCTTCCTCTTTTATTATCCCCCAGTGACTATTGAAAACAGCATGAACAACAGCAAGGTAAATCCTACTTATTGTTCTAACTCTGGGGGATCCAATGCATAAAAGCCGCAGATCAGGAGGAGGCACCAGAATCAGAGAAACTCACATCTGGACAGGACCTGCCCACCCTCCACCCCTGACACCATGACCTACTCGTGCTGCTCCTCTTGCTGCCAGCCTACGTGCTGCAGGACCACCTGCTGCCAGCCCACGTGCTGGGGGTCCAGCTGCTGCCAGCCTTGCTGCCGCCCAACTTGCTGTCAGACCACTTGCCATAGGACCACCTGCTGGCGTCCTTGTTGTGTGTCTAACTGCTGCCAGCCTTCCTGCCACTGACTGCCTCCTCACAAACCACTCTCCTCTGCACACAACCTTTGTTAACCATCTTTGCTCTGGAGAACAAATTCACTTCCTAGACTTTGCTGAGAACCAGCATACTATCACCTTAATTCCTGTTACTCATATGTCTGTTTGAGAACTTGTGAATCAGCTTGATAGAGTGCAGAGTACTTTCTCCAGTTCTCTTCCTCCTGTGTAGATGAATCATGTGCCACTATGGTGAATCCTCAATATGAAGCATTGGTCTCTGCTTTGACACTGAATCATGATCTTCATCTTCCCCCTCCATGTAACTCAAACAAATCTCATGAGTTTTTCTTAGGTTTCTGCAACTATCTTCATAATAATCATCTTATCATGTTTCATTTTAATGTATTTATGATTTATATAATCCACTTTATTCTTTCCATGATCACTTGGAATTTTCTTCATAGACACAGGAACTCTTTCCTATATTTCTTAATAAATCTGTGCCATTTTCATCCCAAGTTGTGTTTCATTTTACTGTGCAGCATTCCTGACATAGGGACCTATATACATATTGCATATCTCATGCATTGTCTATTCTGGGCCCTATGACAGCATCCCTCAAGTAAGATTTTCCATTTTTCAGAAGAGAAAATTTCACTGTGTGATGGTATGTAGGTAAAAATGAACAGATTCTAGTTAAAGAGTGGCTTTTCTGCTCCTATTCGAGGGCACATACATTTACCTATCAGGACAAGTTGAGGTGAAACTGGGACTGAATACCAGCAAGGTATGCTTTTCAACTGATTCCTAACAATGGAAGGAATATTCCCTTATGTATGCAGATAATATTTGTGTTTACCAAGTTCTTCCCAAATCAGTGCCCGACACCTCAGTGTGCATCAATGAGCAGATGTTTCAGTCAACAAGCAGTGGCTGCCTTTAAGAGCTCTCATGCATTCAGGGAAATCTTCTGTCTCAGGCTTGACCAGCCCTTTGGGTAATTCTTCTGCATCAAATAATTTTGAGCATCCATTGTGTCCTCATGAGAGAGAGACTCATTTATTGGATTTGTCCTTTGGTATCATGTAAATCAAATTCTTGTAAGGCTTCCTTCTCCTGAGTACCTTTTTAGAGCAAAAAAGAATTAAGTAATTCCCTGCAAAACACAGATCCTGTAGCATCCTTTAAACTTTAAACCAACTTGCTTCAATGTGGTATGGTTCATTTTCAGGAGGGATGTTATCCAATTAAGGGCTTGACATCAGTCTCTGCTGCTGAAAAACGGCACATTCAGCAGAGACAGTCATGGCAACAGAGAGCACATGCTGTTGGTTCTATGCAAAGCCTCTATTCATGCCAATGTGGCTACTCTGTTCATGGTTTCCTGTGTAAGTACTGGAGCATCTGAGGAGAGAAATGGGGCATTATCCCAGACTCATCCAGAGCCTCTCAAGAGATGGATACTCTCTGGTGGGCAGTGATTTGGGGACATAGAGAGGGAACACTTTATGTCCACACACCCAACTCTGTCTAGTGAGTCTCTAATCTTTCAACCTTGCTGCTTTCAGATCTCAGACCAAGCAATCAAGCTTTTTACCGCTTGCCAACAGGCCATGGACACCATTCCCTCAGTCCATTTTTCTTCAAACAAAATGCATAGCCATGTGTGCTGCTCACAGTTCTTTTCACTGGGAGTATATCCACTCTCCACTGCCTTTTCAGGCCAGAAATTGTTGATCTGTTGTAGTAAAAATTCTGTATGTGGCATAATAGCTGCTACCAAGGCTATCAGTTGATAAAATTCAAGGTATTCCATGATCATATGTCATATTACTTTAGGTTTCCACAGGAATCAAATGTGCTTGTAAACAAATCATGTACCCTTTAGTCATGTATCACTGAAGTCAGCACCAAACTCTGGATGTGATATTGTTTCTTGATAGTGCCTTGATCTGGAGGTTTAATTTATAAATTTGAGGTATAGTTTATGCTAAGTCATGGACACAAGGATAAATAAAGGAGGCAGAACCAAGGTTATTGAGGGAAAGAAAGATACATTCTATGTTATTAAGGATTTTGAATAAGATTTATTTCTGCTGTATTCCTTGAAAACATAAGAATTGTGATCTCTTATAGAGATATCTGCCTAAATACTGGCTGACATAATAAAGGAAAGGAAAAAGGGGCGACTGGGTGGCTCAGTTGATTAAGCGTCCAACTTCCACTCAGGTCATGATCTCATGGCCTGTGGGTTCAAGCCCCGCATTGGGCTCTGTGCTGACAGCTCAGAGCCTGGAACTGCTTCAGATTCTGTGTCTCCCTCTCTCTGCCCCTCCACCGCTCAACTCTGTCTCTCTCTCTCTCAAAAACAAATAAACATTAAAAAATGTTTAAAAAATAAAGGAGGGGAAAAAGAGAAAGAAATGATTCCAGACTAATCCATGGTGGACATACTATTTAAGGTGGAAGTGGGAAAAAGAAAGATACATAAAGGACAGATGACACAAAATACAGGAGAAACTTTCATAAAGGGGCATAAACATAGTCTATATTTTCCCCAAAACACGTAGCTAGTGAGTAGCGGAACCGGAATTTGAATACTCTTCTATATGATTCTAATTTTCATAATCAAGATCTATCATCTTTTCTTCCATGATAAAGAACTTACAGTTGAAGATAAAATTGGAGATGAATAGTTGCATAATTGTCGAGGGATCTTAGTACAGCAAATGGATAATGCAAACTAGAAGCATCTTACAAGTGACATGACAAAAGCAGGCTCCTTAATGGGGTGGGGGTGGAAGCTAGAAGCTCTACAGAATTTTTTCCTGTTTCTGTCCAGAAGTTTTGTAGTTTGGGGCTTTAAATTTATGTCTACAACCCATTTGAATAGGCTTTTGTATAGGATACAAATTACAGATTGAAATTCTTTTTTTTCTTCCGTGGATGTTAAATTGTTCCAGCACCATTTGTTTAAAAGATCACACTTGCTCTGCATATTAACTTGGCACCTTTCTTCAAAAATCAATGCATAGTAAGTGTGTGTCTCTTTCTGGACTCTCAATTGGGTTCCACTGATTTATATCTTTATGATTTCATCTGTACCCCACAGAAAAGCTTTGTTTTTGAAGCCAAGATGGTTTTGATGTTCATGAAATTTCCTACAAGTTACATTATTCAACACTGATTTCCTCAGCTCTAATATGGGGGGCAATAATACCCATTTTTCAGGATTGTGTGAGAATGAAAGATAGTGCAGATAAAGCATCTATCTCAGTAGCCAGTGTGTGGTAGGCCCTCAGGAAATGTTACTAATTCTTCCCATCCATTCTCCACATTGTAAAGTTTAGTAATCTGGCAAAATATTCAATACACCCTCTAGGAAGATCACACCCTCTGTCACATCTAGTGTGTTAACTAATCCAAAGAATTTTATATCTCTTAAGAAGATGGTCATAATTAAAATTGCTTATTTTCTGTACAGAGCCATATTAACCCTCGTACTGCTGGGTGCCTTAACTATTGTCTTTATTATTCAGCTTTGAATACAAAAATCCAGGTTTCTTCCACTTGGGAACTAACTTAATGTCCATCTTGGGTTTGAATACTGCGTCCTTTCTTCTCCTTTTTTTTTCATTTCTCTTTTTTCCTCTTTTTCCTGAAAATTCTGATTTTGATTTCCTTTAGCTTATGTGTCTTTATCTCATAGAACACAATAAATTGTTCTCTTTGCATTTACAGCTCAAATATTATGATGGGATAAAAGGGTTATATGCCTATTGCAGGGTACTTCAGTTCTCAGGCCTCTACAAACTTATCTTCTCTTAACAATGTCCAGGTGAGGAGACCAAATTGCCTCAAAGTTTGGGAGACCAGGAATTGTGGCCTGAGCTTGTGTTCTTTCCAAGTGTAATTCTTCATCCCAATTTCTGTTAGGATGAATGAAATGATACCAGTATGCCAATCCATAACATCAGAGAAGAGGCTCCTTTAGTCAAGAATAAGGCCAGGAACACTTTTGGGGCCAATGATACTCAGGTTACTTTTGGTGACAGATTGCACTAGTGGCAGATTAGAACCCAGAGATGTAAAGCCTCCCTTCATTAACTCTTCATTAACTCTTCATTAACTCTTAAAGGCAGTCTTTACTGGTCATAAAGGTGGGAAGAATATTTAGGAAGGTTTTTGTAGACTGAAGTGGTTTTATTTCCACTGTTAGAGAAATAATTCAAAATGTACATCTTCCCCATGCCCCATCACTAGTGTTATTTCTACTTATGGAAAGGTAAATAAAAATATCTTTGACCTGAAATAAAAGGACTTGCTTATGTCAATTAAAAGCTGTATGGCAAATAATTTCCTGATCCTTGAACTGAGAATTATAATGGAATTATAATCTTGGCTCTGCCTAATTTGTAGGACTATAGTGATAACTGAATGAGGTATTAAATATAGAGTGACCCCCCCCAAAAAAAAACAATGAAACCCAAAGGAAAGCTTCAAAAAGGAATTCATAAAGGAAATGCACACAAACACACAAACACACAAACATTGGATGCAGGATAATACAGATTTTATTAGGAAAGAATGGAAAGAAGAAAATTCAGTCATTGTGAAGAGTTTAGTAACCTGTCAGAAGTTACTAAATATAATGCATATATCTAAAAAGATGATCAATAATGATCACTGTGGAGAGCTAAATATACACATATAAGAGGTTGTTTAGGGGCACCTGGCTGGCTCAGTCGGTTAAGCTCCAACTCTTGATTTTGACTCACGTCATGATCTCATGGTTTGCGAGTTTGAGCCCACATTGGGCTCTGCCCTGAGAGCATGGAATCTGCTTGGGTTTCTCTCCCTCTCTCTCTGCTCCTCCCCACTCACATTTTCTCTCTCTCTGTCTCTCTTTCCCTCCCCCCGCCAAAAAAAAAAAAAAAACTTAAAAAAATTTGTTTAATGGTTTCTGGTCTCACATTTATGTTTTTCATCCATTTTGAATTTATTTTTGTGTATGGTGTAAGAAAGTGGTCCAGTTTCATTCTTCTGCATGTCCTCATCCAGTTTTCCCAACACTTTTTGTTGAAGAGACTGTCTTTTTTCCATTGGATATTCTTTCCTGCTTTGTCAAAGATTAGTTGACCATATAGTTGTGGGTCCATTTCTGGGTTTTCTATTCTGTTGCATTATGTGTCTGTTTTCGTGCCAGTGTCATACTATCTTGATGACTACAACTTTGTAATATAGCTTGAAATCTGGAATGGTGATGCTTCTAGTTTTGTTTTTCTTTTTCAGGATTGCTTTGGCTATTTAGGGTCTTCTGTGGTTCCATACAAATTTTTGGATTGTTTGTTTTGGCTCTTTGAAAAATGCTGGTGGTATTTTGATAGGGATTGCATTAAATGTGTAGATTGCTTTTGGTAGTATAGACATTTTAACAGTGTTTGTCTTTCCAATATGTGAGCAGTGAATGCTTTTCCGTTTATTTGTGTCCTCAATTTCTTTCATAAGTGGTCTATAGTTTTCAGAATACAGATTTTTTACCTCTTTGGTTAGGTTTATTCCTAGATATCTTATTGTTTTTGGTGCAATTGCAAATAGAATAGATTCCTTGATTTCTTTTTCTGCTGCTTATTTATTGGTGTATAGAAATACAACAGATTTTTGCATGTTGATTTTATATCCTGTGACTTTGCTGAATTCACATATTAGTTCTAGCAATTTTTTGGTGGAGTTTTTTGGGTTTTCTACATAGAGTATCATGTCATCTGTGACAGTGGAAGTTTGATGTCCTCCTTGCTGATTTGGATGCTTTTTATTTCTTTTTGTGTCTGATTTCTAAGGCTAAGACTTCCAGCACTACGTTAAATAGTAATGGTGAGAGTGGACATCCTTGTCTTGTTTCTGACCATAGGGGAAAGGCTCTCAGTTTTTCCTCACTTAGGATGGTATTAGCTGTGGGTAGTTTATATACGGCATTTATGACATTGAGGTATGTGTCATCTAACCCTACTTTGTTGAGGGTTTTTATAAAGAATGGATGTATTTTGTCAAATGCTTTTTATGCATCTATCGCTGATAGATGATTCTTATGATTCTTATCCTTTCTTTTACTAATGTGGTGTGTCACATTGATTTGTGAATACTGAACCAGTCCTGCAAACAAGGAACAAATCCCACTTGATCATGGTGAATAATTCTTTTAATGTACCATTGAACTAGATTCTCTAGTATCTTGTTGAGAATTTTTGCATCCATGTTCATCAGGGATACTGGCCTATGATATAGGAAACCATCAAAATCCTAGAGGAGAACAAAGGCAGCAACCTCTGTGACCTCAGTCAGAGCAATTTCTTACTAGACACGTTACCAAAGGCAAGAGAAACAAAAGCAAACATGAACTATTGGGACTTCATCAAGATAAAAACCTTCTGCACAGTGAAGGAAGCAACCAACAAAACTAAAAGGCAGACTACAGAATGGAGACGATATTTGCAAATGATATACCTGATAAAGGGTTAATATCCAAAATCCATAAAGAACTTAGCAAACTCAACACCAAAAAGCAAATAATCCAGATAAGAAATGGGCAGAAAACATGAAGAGACACTTTTCTAAAAAAGACATCCGGGGTGCTAGGGTGGCTCAGTCAGTTAAGCTACTGACTTCAGCTCAGGTCATGATCTCGCGGTTTATGAGTTTGAGGCCCACATTGGGCTCTGTGCTGATAGCTCAGAGCCTGGAGCCTGCTTCGGATTCTGTGTCTCCCTCTCTCTCTGCCCGTCTCCTGCTTGTGCTCCGTCTCTCTGTCTCTCTGTCTCTGTCTCTGTCTCTCTCTCTCTCAAAAAAAAAGACATCCAGATGGCTAACAGACACATGAAAAGATGCTCAACATTACTCACCATCAGGGAAATACAAATAAAAACCACAATGAGATATTACCTCACACCTGTCAGAATGGCTAGACTTAACACAAGAAACAACAGGTGTTTGTGGGAATGCAAACTGATGCTGCCATTCTGGAAAATAGTATGGAGGTTCCTTAAAAAACTGAACATAGAACTACCCTATGACCCAGCAAGTGCACTATTAGGTATTTACCCAAAAGACACAAAAATACAAATTTGAAGGGGTACATGCACCCTAATGTTTATAGCAGCATTATCAGCAATAGCCAAACTATGGAGAGAACCCAAATGTCCATCGATTGATGAATGGATAAAGAAGATGTGGTATATATATACAATAGAATATTTCTCAGCCACCAAAAAGAATGAAATTTTGCCATTTGCAATGATGTGGATGGATCTAGAATGTACTCTGCTAAGTGAAATATTCAGAGGACGACAAATACCATATAATTTCACTCATATGTGGAATTTAAGAAATAAAACACATGAACATTGAGGAGGGTAAAAAAGAGAATAGAGAGAGAAATAAACCACAAGAGACTCTTAATGATAGAGAACAAACTATGGTCTGACAGAGGCAGGCGGGAGAAGATAGGCTTGATGGCTAACAGGTATTAAGGAGGGCACTTGCTGTGATGGGCACTGGATGTTGTATGTAAGTGGTGAATCACTGAATTCTGTTCTTGAAACCAATATTTCACTATATGTTAACTAAATAAAATTTAAACAAAAAATAAAATACAAAGACAATTTAAATGCCATAGAAGTGAAAAGTGATGGTCACTTTTCCAAGGCTGAAACTATGAATCAACAGATGTTGACCAGCATCTGGAGTTGACCAGTTGGAGTAGATCAGCAATTCTTACAGTGATCAAGAGAAAATAAGAATAAGATTAAATTTAAGTAGACTTCATTCCCTTAATAGAATCACAAGCATTGCAGTAAAAGATGATGAAAGTGCAGAATAAGCATGTGTTCCCAGTAAAGTTTAGGGAGAAAGTTCTTACAGGAACAGCAACTTTGGTAAACTGGTCTAGAAATATATCTTTGGTCAGTGGTGGGTCTACAACAAGTCGATCAGCAGCAGGAAGGCTAGAAAGAGCTGGACACACACACAGTGCAGCAGCAGGTAGTCCTGCAGCAGGGGCTGTGGTACCAGGTTGGGCGGCAGTAGGCTGACAACAGCTGAATGCACAACCTTGAGCTAGGCACCCAGGCAGGCAGGAGCACGTGGGGTGGTAGTAGGTTCTCTTGCAGTACACGGGGATAGAGCAATCTGGCTGGGAGCAGGCTGTACAGCAGCAACTGGGGCAGCAGCAAGGCTGGCAGCAGCTGGACCCACAGCCACTGGATCCACAGCAGGTGGTCCTGCAGAAGGTAGGCTGGGAGCAAGAGAAGGAACATGAGTGGGTCATGGTGTCAGGGGTAGAGGGTGGGCAGGTCCTGTTCAGAGGTGAGTTTCTCAGATTCTAGTGCTCCTTCCTGTTCTGAGGCTTTTGTGCCCTAGACCCCTGAAGTTTGGATCGTGGGAATGGCTTTTCTTCTTGTTGTTATTGTTTACATTGATTTCGAAGATCACTGGGGGAGGTGTGGAAAAAATGAGGAAGCTGTTCCCTAAATGTTATGATTTTCAGAAAATAAGTGTTTAATGTGTTTCCTATTTGAGAATGACTCATAGAAAAATTTTCAGATTTGGGTTACAGGTTGGCTTAATTGGATAAATGTCCAACTCTTGATCCCAGCTAAGGTATTAATCTCAGGAAGATGAGCTCAAGACCTACATTGGGCTCCATGTTGGGCACAATGCCTATGATAAAAAAAAAAAAAAGAGGAGAGAACGAAAGAAACTAAATACCCAGATAAAACCAAGGTGGTCACATCAGGAGCAACACTTTTGCTACAATAAATTAATCGTGTGATATTGTTCCTACTGGCCTGGGGTGTGGTTGGTAGGTGAGGTCAGCAGATATCCCCAGGTTGCTCCATAGGTTGAACACAGATTGGGATGTTCCTGAAATGAGGGACATGATGTTGATATGTTCACAGTAATGAATTAAAATCATGACTGAGACTAAGTCTGTTTCCTCCCAAAAGCCTGATTCAACCCTTTCACAGTCATCTGTCTCTTGTACCACCCTAGTCCATCTGGGTATCCCATCTCAATGAAAGACACATGAGTGGAGGATGTCTGAAAAACAACTATTCCAAATGTGAAAGCAGAATCAAAGAGGAAGATAGAAGCCACAGAGTACACTGAGACTAAGAAAACATCAATAAATATACTTCCTGGATAAACAGTGCTCCTGATTTATGAAGAACTGGCAAATTGCCTTATGGGAGGGAAGAGAAACAGACTTGGCACAAAATCACAAGATGCCATTTTAATATACCATTAGGTCCTGGGGACAAGGAGGCCAAACAAGAATGTGATTTCCACGACCCAAACACAAGCGTGTTCGGCTGCCTCTGTTGCTCACGAGGACACCGCAGGCTCACCTGTATGTGAGGCAGAAGAGTGCTGAGGGCCTGGATGCCACCCAAGGCAACAGGAGCATCCTGGGTTCCCCAGGGCTCTAAAGGGCGGGTCCCGCTGTCCTCACGTATGGCTGCTGTGGCTGAGTTGTACGACACTGACGTCTACAACTTAGTGCCAGTGATGGCCCGCCTGTCCGGGAGAATAACACTTGTGCGCTCAAAGAAGGCCTCGGATGGACATCTTGCTGGTGCTGAGACTAAGGGCGTTTGCTACCACGTCTGGAGATCTGAACGTAAGTGCGCTTCAGCAAGCGCCCGAACCACAGTCTTGGATCCGAGTGTGTCCATGTCAGCTGTGGGACACTCCACTGTGAAATCTCCTCAGCTGAAAATGCGCATAATGACTTGTGGAGGACTGTGTATGGCTCCACACGGACACTGCATGTGACGTAAAATGTACGTACAAAAAAAAACACAAAGACAATACGGGATTCCAAATGATTAGGGTTTATTAAGAGATACAGGCGAGACTCCCCGCGTCTAGGGGGACATTGAAAGGGAACATGACAGGCAGCAAGAGGCGTACAAGCTTCATGAGTACACCGAGAAAGAAAACATACCCGTGTGGGCTTTCAGCGGTTTCCACGAGTTATAGGTCATTCCTGAGGAGTTGTTTCGCTGACGTATTTAGAGGGACAGGATAAAGTTCTTGACTACGGAGAGCAAACAGAGATCCTAACTCTGTATCAGGTTGGGTGAAGCTGGCACATGACCCAGAGGAAGGAAAGAAGAAGCGAATCAGGGAGAAGCGGTCCACACTTCATCAGGCTGATTCACAAGATGGTAGACAGGCGGAAGAATAACCGAGATGTTGGGGATTGCGGGCTGGCTTTCCGCAACGCTTGGCAGTGACCGATTCCCAAGTGGCAAGTCAGATGGTGGTTCTTGGCGAGGCAATCAGCAGCAGGAAGGCTGGCAGCAGGATCCAGAGCCCTGGGCTAGGCACCCAGGCAGGCAGCAGCAGGTGGGGTGGTAGCAGGTTCTCGTGCAGTACACGGGGGTTCAGCAACCTGGCTGGCAGCAGCAGGACCCACAGCAGTTTTGTCCACAGCCGCTGGACCCACAGCCGCTGGACCCACAGCAGCTGGGCTGGCAGCAGGTGGTCCGGCAGCAGGTGGTGCGACAGTAAGTTGGGCAGCAGCAAGGCTGGCAGCAGCTCGACCCACAGCCGCTAGACCCACCGCAGTTGTGTCCACAGCCGCTGGACCCACAGCAGCTGGGCTGGCAGCAGGTGGTGCGGCAGCAGGTGGTGTGACAGCAAGCTGGGCAGCAGCAAGGCTGGCAGCAGCCTGAACCACAGCCGCTAGACCCACCGCCGTTGTGTCCACAGCCGCTACACCCACAGCAGCTGGGCTGGCAGCAGGTGGTCCGGCAGCAGGTGGTGTGACAGCAAGCTGGGCAGCAGCAAGGCTGGCAGCAGCCTGAACCACAGCCGCTAGACCCACCGCCGTTGTGTCCACAGCCGCTACACCCACAGCAGCTGGGCTGGCAGCAGGTGGTCCGGCAGCAGGTGGTGTGACAGCAAGTTGGGCGGCAGCAAGGCTGGCAGCAGCTGGACCCATAGCCGCTGGACCCACAGCCGCTGGGCTGGCAGCAGGTGGTCCGGCAGCAGGTGGTCCTGCAGCACGTAGGCTGGCAGCAAGAGGAGCAGCACGAGTGGGTCATGGTGTCGGGGGTGGAGGGTGGGCGGGTCCTGTCCGGAGGTGAGGTTCTCAGATTCTGGTGCCTTCTCCGGTTCTGGGGCTTTTATGCGCTGGACCCCCGAAGGTTAGGCCAATGGGCAGGACTTTCCTTGTTGGTGTTTACATCGTTTTCCATAGTCACTGGGGGAATCATAAACGAGGAAGCTGTTTCCTAAATGCTAGGAATCGTTACAAAATAAGTGTCTAATGGTTTCCTACTTGAGAATAACTCACAGAAACATTTTCCAACGAGAGGAAGGTGGGCACATCAGCAGCATCGTTCTTGTTTCAGTGATCATGGCATCCATCGTGTGATCACGTTCTGCTGGGGTGGCTAGGGTCACAGCAGTGTTCCCTCCCCAGCCTTTGCCCTTAGACTCAATGTGGATTGCGAGTATCTCTGAGGTGAGGGGCATCATGCTGATATGTTCACTGGGACAAATGTGGTAGATCCCTGAGGCCAGTTCCGTTTCCCCACAGAAGCCGGATTCGAGACTCCCACAGGCATATCTGTCTCCTGTAGCACCCAACCCCACCTGCGTATCTCAGTTCCATCAAAGACCCTTGCGTAGCCGATGTCTGGTGTTTTCTCTGCCACATGGCAAGGCAGAAGCAAAGCAGGTGGGGAGAAGCAGCAGCAGTAGTCTGGGACTAAGCAAGCATCAGTCAATATACGTCCTTGTTGAACGGGACCCCTGATTTTCCTAGGGTCGAATGCTTTCACCGGAGGTGGGGCTTTCAGGGGCATAAAGGCGGGGGCAGGATGGGCAAAACCAGGTGAGTTGGGGACTCTAGCCCTAACCTTGTTAGCTAGCCTCGTCAGTGTCCTCACGTCGCTCATTACATCTTTATTTATGGTTGCTCTTTCTTTTTTCTGTCAGGCTGTCTTTCTTTTTCTGCCTTTCTCCCTTCCTCCCTGCATGCCTGTCCATGCAGGTCCCTTCCTCGCACCGTGCCTTCTTTCCTTCCTTCCTTCCTTCCTTCCTTCCTTCCTTCCCTTCATTCTTTAGTTTCTTTCTTTCTTCTCTTCCCTTTCTCCCTCTCTTCCTCCCTCCCCCCTTCCTTCTATGCTTCCTTTTGTTCCTCCCTCCCTTCTCCTTTTCCCCCTACTCCTCTCCTCATCCCCCCCATTCATATTCCACCCTCTTCTTCTGTCTCTTCCAATGATTTTCTCCATCCGCCCGGCTAATTAAGAACATAGTGGAATGAATGGTGACAACCATAGTCTGCCAAAGACGTCTGAAGCCACCAAACCTATCTCTTGGGTATTGGTGTGTTTGGGACAACTTCTGCCTACCAGCTCTGCACCTCAATGCCTAAGTGCCCTTTTCACGCGCAGCAGAATGTCAGGCTGCCTGAGCATGCTACACGGAGAAAACACACTCAACCTTTGCTTCTGGAGAGTGGGTTTATAAAGACTCCAGCTCCCTCGTGGCTGAAATAAGAGAATCTCAGCCTGTGTGTGTGTGTGTGTGTGTGTGTGCATGTGTGTGTGCATGTGTGTGTGCACGCGCGCGCGTGTGTGTGTGTGTGTGCGCGCGCGTCTGTGTGCCTGTTTGGAGTTGTACCGTTTCTGAGATACCTTTCAGATTAAAGCTTTGGTTGCAAACTGTGATGCTGGCCTCAAAGTGTTTCTTCCCTGGGACACTTCCCTACACGCGGGCCAGTGTGATATGACCTCCCCAAAGAATCCACATTCCTGGACTCTTTACTGAAGAGGAGCTTCTGGAAAACCAAACTCTGACATTCCGTTACCACACTCAGTCTCAATTTCCTCACGTCTACAATGGGAACCTTAATACCTACTTTGCAAATCCCTCCAAGAATTAAAGGGAATGCTCACGAAGGATTTAGTCAACATCCAGCAAATACGCGGACACATGGGTGGTGTCAGGTTTTCATCTCATTTTGCCAACATCGCGCTCTTGAGAACCAGCAGCGGTAGGCACGTTTGGCCTTGGCAGTCTCTCCAGAGCATCCTGGGTACCTAGTCTCCAATGGTGGCATGTGTCCTGGATAGGGGCCTTCGAAGCTCATCAGAGGTCCCTCCACTGCTCCCAGGAAGTGACCCGGGGCCCTGTCTCCTCTTCCTCTCAGAGCCTGAATCGGCCTCACAGCCCTGAGTGCTGAGTTGGCACCAGTAGTTCAGGACCAGAAGCAGCAGACTTCGTTCCTGACTCCTAGGAATGCCCACGTTGTTGTCTCTTTTTTCTTCCTCACATTCTCCTCACCCCCACGGAGCAGGCATCATTTTTCCCCCCTCGGTTGCTCACACTTCCTCCACAATATACCAGAGCTTATTCTGTTTCCTTAGATGGTTCAGAGCTCATGGATTACTCAAAGTCCTACATGCCCATTGCACGATCTCTCTGGCCCTGACACCATGCTTCATCAACTCTCTGGGCAGCATTTTGATCACGATGACAAACTGCCTTACAGGAGGGGAGAGACATAGGTTTGGCAGAAAATCACAAGATGCCATTTTACTATATCCCATTAGGTCCTGGGGACAAGGAGGCCAAACAAGAATGTGATTTCCACGACCCAAACACAAGCGTGTTCAGCTGCCTCTGTTGCTCACGAGGACACCGCAGGCTCACCTGTATGTGAGGCAGAAGAGTGCTGAGGGCCTGGATGCCACCCAAGGCAACAGGAGCATCCTGGGTTCCCCAGGGCTCTAAAGGGCGGGTCCCGCTGTCCTCACGTATGGCTGCTGTGGCTGAGTTGTACGACACTGACGTCTACAACTTAGTGCCAGTGATGGCCCGCCTGTCCGGGAGAATAACACTTGTGCGCTCAAAGAAGGCCTCGGATGGACATCTTGCTGGTGCTGAGACTAAGGGCGTTTGCTACCACGTCTGGAGATCTGAACGTAAGTGCGCTTCAGCAAGCGCCCGAACCACAGTCTTGGATCCGAGTGTGTCCATGTCAGCTGTGGGACACTCCACTGTGAAATCTCCTCAGCTGAAAATGCGCATAATGACTTGTGGAGGACTGTGTATGGCTCCACACGGACACTGCATGTGACGTAAAATGTACGTACAAAAAAAACACAAAGACAATACGGGATTCCAAATGATTAGGGTTTATTAAGAGATACAGGCGAGACTCCCCGCGTCTAGGGGGACATTGAAAGGGAACATGACAGGCAGCAAGAGGCGTACAAGCTTCATGAGTACACCGAGAAAGAAAACATACCCGTGTGGGCTTTCAGCGGTTTCCACGAGTTATAGGTCATTCCTGAGGAGTTGTTTCGCTGACGTATTTAGAGGGACAGGATAAAGTTCTTGACTACGGAGAGCAAACAGAGATCCTAACTCTGTATCAGGTTGGGTGAAGCTGGCACATGACCCAGAGGAAGGAAAGAAGAAGCGAATCAGGGAGAAGCGGTCCACACTTCATCAGGCTGATTCACAAGATGGTAGACAGGCGGAAGAATAACCGAGATGTTGGGGATTGCGGGCTGGCTTTCCGCAACGCTTGGCAGTGACCGATTCCCAAGTGGCAAGTCAGATGGTGGTTCTTGGCGAGGCAATCAGCAGCAGGAAGGCTGGCAGCAGGATCCAGAGCCCTGGGCTAGGCACCCAGGCAGGCAGCAGCAGGTGGGGTGGTAGCAGGTTCTCGTGCAGTACACGGGGGTTCAGCAACCTGGCTGGCAGCAGCAGGACCCACAGCAGTTTTGTCCACAGCCGCTGGACCCACAACAGCTGGGCTGGCAGCAGGTGGTCCGGCAGCAGGTGGTGCGACAGTAAGTTGGGCAGCAGCAAGGCTGGCAGCAGCTCGACCCACAGCCGCTAGACCCACCGCAGTTGTGTCCACAGCCGCTGGACCCACAGCAGCTGGGCTGGCAGCAGGTGGTGCGGCAGCAGGTGGTGTGACAGCAAGCTGGGCAGCAGCAAGGCTGGCAGCAGCCTGAACCACAGCCGCTAGACCCACCGCCGTTGTGTCCACAGCCGCTACACCCACAGCAGCTGGGCTGGCAGCAGGTGGTCCGGCAGCAGGTGGTGTGACAGCAAGCTGGGCAGCAGCAAGGCTGGCAGCAGCCTGAACCACAGCCGCTAGACCCACCGCCGTTGTGTCCACAGCCGCTACACCCACAGCAGCTGGGCTGGCAGCAGGTGGTCCGGCAGCAGGTGGTGTGACAGCAAGTTGGGCGGCAGCAAGGCTGGCAGCAGCTGGACCCATAGCCGCTGGACCCACAGCCGCTGGGCTGGCAGCAGGTGGTCCGGCAGCAGGTGGTCCTGCAGCACGTAGGCTGGCAGCAAGAGGAGCAGCACGAGTGGGTCATGGTGTCGGGGGTGGAGGGTGGGCGGGTCCTGTCCGGAGGTGAGGTTCTCAGATTCTGGTGCCTCCTCCGGTTCTGGGGCTTTTATGCGCTGGACCCCCGAAGGTTAGGCCAATGGGCAGGACTTTCCTTGTTGGTGTTTACATCGTTTTCCATAGTCACTGGGGGAATCATAAACGAGGAAGCTGTTTCCTAAATGCTAGGAATCGTTACAAAATAAGTGTCTAATGGTTTCCTACTTGAGAATAACTCACAGAAACATTTTCCAACGAGAGGAAGGTGGGCACATCAGCAGCATCGTTCTTGTTTCAGTGATCATGGCATCCATCGTGTGATCACGTTCTGCTGGGGTGGCTAGGGTCACAGCAGTGTTCCCTCCCCAGCCTTTGCCCTTAGACTCAATGTGGATTGCGAGTATCTCTGAGGTGAGGGGCATCATGCTGATATGTTCACTGGGACAAATGTGGTAGATCCCTGAGGCCAGTTCCGTTTCCCCACAGAAGCCGGATTCGAGACTCCCACAGGCATATCTGTCTCCTGTAGCACCCAACCCCACCTGCGTATCTCAGTTCCATCAAAGACCCTTGCGTAGCCGATGTCTGGTGTTTTCTCTGCCACATGGCAAGGCAGAAGCAAAGCAGGTGGGGAGAAGCAGCAGCAGTAGTCTGGGACTAAGCAAGCATCAGTCAATATACGTCCTTGTTGAACGGGACCCCTGATTTTCCTAGGGTCGAATGCTTTCACCGGAGGTGGGGCTTTCAGGGGCATAAAGGCGGGGGCAGGATGGGCAAAACCAGGTGAGTTGGGGACTCTAGCCCTAACCTTGTTAGCTAGCCTCGTCAGTGTCCTCACGTCGCTCATTACATCTTTATTTATGGTTGCTCTTTCTTTTTTCTGTCAGGCTGTCTTTCTTTTTCTGCCTTTCTCCCTTCCTCCCTGCATGCCTGTCCATGCAGGTCCCTTCCTCGCACCGTGCCTTCTTTCCTTCCTTCCTTCCTTCCTTCCTTCCTTCCTTCCTTCCCTTCATTCTTTAGTTTCTTTCTTTCTTCTCTTCCCTTTCTCCCTCTCTTCCTCCCTCCCCCCTTCCTTCTATGCTTCCTTTTGTTCCTCCCTCCCTTCTCCTTTTCCCCCTACTCCTCTCCTCATCCCCCCCATTCATATTCCACCCTCTTCTTCTGTCTCTTCCAATGATTTTCTCCATCCGCCCGGCTAATTAAGAACATAGTGGAATGAATGGTGACAACCATAGTCTGCCAAAGACGTCTGAAGCCACCAAACCTATCTCTTGGGTATTGGTGTGTTTGGGACAACTTCTGCCTACCAGCTCTGCACCTCAATGCCTAAGTGCCCTTTTCACGCGCAGCAGAATGTCAGGCTGCCTGAGCATGCTACACGGAGAAAACACACTCAACCTTTGCTTCTGGAGAGTGGGTTTATAAAGACTCCAGCTCCCTCGTGGCTGAAATAAGAGAATCTCAGCCTGTGTGTGTGTGTGTGTGTGTGTGTGCATGTGTGTGTGCATGTGTGTGTGCACGCGCGCGCGCGTGTGTGTGTGTGTGTGTGCGCGCGCGTCTGTGTGCCTGTTTGGAGTTGTACCGTTTCTGAGATACCTTTCAGATTAAAGCTTTGGTTGCAAACTGTGATGCTGGCCTCAAAGTGTTTCTTCCCTGGGACACTTCCCTACACGCGGACCAGTGTGATATGACCTCCCCAAAGAATCCACATTGCTGGACTCTTTACTGAAGAGGAGCTTCTGGAAAACCAAACTCTGACATTCCGTTACCACACTCAGTCTCAATTTCCTCACGTCTACAATGGGAACCTTAATACCTACTTTGCAAATCCCTCCAAGAATTAAAGGGAATGCTCACGAAGGATTTAGTCAACATCCAGCAAATACGCGGACACATGGGTGGTGTCAGGTTTTCATCTCATTTTGCCAACATCGCGCTCTTGAGAACCAGCAGCGGTAGGCACGTTTGGCCTTGGCAGTCTCTCCAGAGCATCCTGGGTACCTAGTCTCCAATGGTGGCATGTGTCCTGGATAGGGGCCTTCGAAGCTCATCAGAGGTCCCTCCACTGCTCCCAGGAAGTGACCCGGGGCCCTGTCTCCTCTTCCTCTCAGAGCCTGAATCGGCCTCACAGCCCTGAGTGCTGAGTTGGCACCAGTAGTTCAGGACCAGAAGCAGCAGACTTCGTTCCTGACTCCTAGGAATGCCCACGTTGTTGTCTCTTTTTTCTTCCTCACATTCTCCTCACCCCCACGGAGCAGGCATCATTTTTCCCCCCTCGGTTGCTCACACTTCCTCCACAATATACCAGAGCTTATTCTGTTTCCTTAGATGGTTCAGAGCTCATGGATTACTCAAAGTCCTACATGCCCATTGCACGATCTCTCTGGCCCTGACACCATGCTTCATCAACTCTCTGGGCAGCATTTTGATCACGATGACAAACTGCCTTACAGGAGGGGAGAGACATAGGTTTGGCAGAAAATCACAAGATGCCATTTTACTATATCCCATTAGGTCCTGGGGACAAGGAGGCCAAACAAGAATGTGATTTCCACGACCCAAACACAAGCGTGTTCAGCTGCCTCTGTTGCTCACGAGGACACCGCAGGCTCACCTGTATGTGAGGCAGAAGAGTGCTGAGGGCCTGGATGCCACCCAAGGCAACAGGAGCATCCTGGGTTCCCCAGGGCTCTAAAGGGCGGGTCCCGCTGTCCTCACGTATGGCTGCTGTGGCTGAGTTGTACGACACTGACGTCTACAACTTAGTGCCAGTGATGGCCCGCCTGTCCGGGAGAATAACACTTGTGCGCTCAAAGAAGGCCTCGGATGGACATCTTGCTGGTGCTGAGACTAAGGGCGTTTGCTACCACGTCTGGAGATCTGAACGTAAGTGCGCTTCAGCAAGCGCCCGAACCACAGTCTTGGATCCGAGTGTGTCCATGTCAGCTGTGGGACACTCCACTGTGAAATCTCCTCAGCTGAAAATGCGCATAATGACTTGTGGAGGACTGTGTATGGCTCCACACGGACACTGCATGTGACGTAAAATGTACGTACAAAAAAAACACAAAGACAATACGGGATTCCAAATGATTAGGGTTTATTAAGAGATACAGGCGAGACTCCCCGCGTCTAGGGGGACATTGAAAGGGAACATGACAGGCAGCAAGAGGCGTACAAGCTTCATGAGTACACCGAGAAAGAAAACATACCCGTGTGGGCTTTCAGCGGTTTCCACGAGTTATAGGTCATTCCTGAGGAGTTGTTTCGCTGACGTATTTAGAGGGACAGGATAAAGTTCTTGACTACGGAGAGCAAACAGAGATCCTAACTCTGTATCAGGTTGGGTGAAGCTGGCACATGACCCAGAGGAAGGAAAGAAGAAGCGAATCAGGGAGAAGCGGTCCACACTTCATCAGGCTGATTCACAAGATGGTAGACAGGCGGAAGAATAACCGAGATGTTGGGGATTGCGGGCTGGCTTTCCGCAACGCTTGGCAGTGACCGATTCCCAAGTGGCAAGTCAGATGGTGGTTCTTGGCGAGGCAATCAGCAGCAGGAAGGCTGGCAGCAGGATCCAGAGCCCTGGGCTAGGCACCCAGGCAGGCAGCAGCAGGTGGGGTGGTAGCAGGTTCTCGTGCAGTACACGGGGGTTCAGCAACCTGGCTGGCAGCAGCGGGACCCACAGCAGTTTTGTCCACAGCCGCTGGACCCACAACAGCTGGGCTGGCAGCAGGTGGTCCGGCAGCAGGTGGTGCGACAGTAAGTTGGGCAGCAGCAAGGCTGGCAGCAGCTCGACCCACAGCCGCTAGACCCACCGCAGTTGTGTCCACAGCCGCTGGACCCACAGCAGCTGGGCTGGCAGCAGGTGGTGCGGCAGCAGGTGGTGTGACAGCAAGCTGGGCAGCAGCAAGGCTGGCAGCAGCCTGAACCACAGCCGCTAGACCCACCGCCGTTGTGTCCACAGCCGCTACACCCACAGCAGCTGGGCTGGCAGCAGGTGGTGCGGCAGCAGGTGGTGTGACAGCAAGCTGGGCAGCAGCAAGGCTGGCAGCAGCCTGAACCACAGCCGCTAGACCCACCGCCGTTGTGTCCACAGCCGCTACACCCACAGCAGCTGGGCTGGCAGCAGGTGGTCCGGCAGCAGGTGGTGTGACAGCAAGTTGGGCGGCAGCAAGGCTGGCAGCAGCTGGACCCATAGCCGCTGGACCCACAGCCGCTGGGCTGGCAGCAGGTGGTCCGGCAGCAGGTGGTCCTGCAGCACGTAGGCTGGCAGCAAGAGGAGCAGCACGAGTGGGTCATGGTGTCGGGGGTGGAGGGTGGGCGGGTCCTGTCCGGAGGTGAGGTTCTCAGATTCTGGTGCCTCCTCCGGTTCTGGGGCTTTTATGCGCTGGACCCCCGAAGGTTAGGCCAATGGGCAGGACTTTCCTTGTTGGTGTTTACATCGTTTTCCATAGTCACTGGGGGAATCATAAACGAGGAAGCTGTTTCCTAAATGCTAGGAATCGTTACAAAATAAGTGTCTAATGGTTTCCTACTTGAGAATAACTCACAGAAACATTTTCCAACGAGAGGAAGGTGGGCACATCAGCAGCATCGTTCTTGTTTCAGTGATCATGGCATCCATCGTGTGATCACGTTCTGCTGGGGTGGCTAGGGTCACAGCAGTGTTCCCTCCCCAGCCTTTGCCCTTAGACTCAATGTGGATTGCGAGTATCTCTGAGGTGAGGGGCATCATGCTGATATGTTCACTGGGACAAATGTGGTAGATCCCTGAGGCCAGTTCCGTTTCCCCACAGAAGCCGGATTCGAGACTCCCACAGGCATATCTGTCTCCTGTAGCACCCAACCCCACCTGCGTATCTCAGTTCCATCAAAGACCCTTGCGTAGCCGATGTCTGGTGTTTTCTCTGCCACATGGCAAGGCAGAAGCAAAGCAGGTGGGGAGAAGCAGCAGCAGTAGTCTGGGACTAAGCAAGCATCAGTCAATATACGTCCTTGTTGAACGGGACCCCTGATTTTCCTAGGGTCGAATGCTTTCACCGGAGGTGGGGCTTTCAGGGGCATAAAGGCGGGGGCAGGATGGGCAAAACCAGGTGAGTTGGGGACTCTAGCCCTAACCTTGTTAGCTAGCCTCGTCAGTGTCCTCACGTCGCTCATTACATCTTTATTTATGGTTGCTCTTTCTTTTTTCTGTCAGGCTGTCTTTCTTTTTCTGCCTTTCTCCCTTCCTCCCTGCATGCCTGTCCATGCAGGTCCCTTCCTCGCACCGTGCCTTCTTTCCTTCCTTCCTTCCTTCCTTCCTTCCTTCCTTCCCTTCATTCTTTAGTTTCTTTCTTTCTTCTCTTCCCTTTCTCCCTCTCTTCCTCCCTCCCCCCTTCCTTCTATGCTTCCTTTTGTTCCTCCCTCCCTTCTCCTTTTCCCCCTACTCCTCTCCTCATCCCCCCCATTCATATTCCACCCTCTTCTTCTGTCTCTTCCAATGATTTTCTCCATCCGCCCGGCTAATTAAGAACATAGTGGAATGAATGGTGACAACCATAGTCTGCCAAAGACGTCTGAAGCCACCAAACCTATCTCTTGGGTATTGGTGTGTTTGGGACAACTTCTGCCTACCAGCTCTGCACCTCAATGCCTAAGTGCCCTTTTCACGCGCAGCAGAATGTCAGGCTGCCTGAGCATGCTACACGGAGAAAACACACTCAACCTTTGCTTCTGGAGAGTGGGTTTATAAAGACTCCAGCTCCCTCGTGGCTGAAATAAGAGAATCTCAGCCTGTGTGTGTGTGTGTGTGTGTGTGTGCATGTGTGTGTGCATGTGTGTGTGCACGCGCGCGCGCGTGTGTGTGTGTGTGTGCGCGCGCGTCTGTGTGCCTGTTTGGAGTTGTACCGTTTCTGAGATACCTTTCAGATTAAAGCTTTGGTTGCAAACTGTGATGCTGGCCTCAAAGTGTTTCTTCCCTGGGACACTTCCCTACACGCGGACCAGTGTGATATGACCTCCCCAAAGAATCCACATTGCTGGACTCTTTACTGAAGAGGAGCTTCTGGAAAACCAAACTCTGACATTCCGTTACCACACTCAGTCTCAATTTCCTCACGTCTACAATGGGAACCTTAATACCTACTTTGCAAATCCCTCCAAGAATTAAAGGGAATGCTCACGAAGGATTTAGTCAACATCCAGCAAATACGCGGACACATGGGTGGTGTCAGGTTTTCATCTCATTTTGCCAACATCGCGCTCTTGAGAACCAGCAGCGGTAGGCACGTTTGGCCTTGGCAGTCTCTCCAGAGCATCCTGGGTACCTAGTCTCCAATGGTGGCATGTGTCCTGGATAGGGGCCTTCGAAGCTCATCAGAGGTCCCTCCACTGCTCCCAGGAAGTGACCCGGGGCCCTGTCTCCTCTTCCTCTCAGAGCCTGAATCGGCCTCACAGCCCTGAGTGCTGAGTTGGCACCAGTAGTTCAGGACCAGAAGCAGCAGACTTCGTTCCTGACTCCTAGGAATGCCCACGTTGTTGTCTCTTTTTTCTTCCTCACATTCTCCTCACCCCCACGGAGCAGGCATCATTTTTCCCCCCTCGGTTGCTCACACTTCCTCCACAATATACCAGAGCTTATTCTGTTTCCTTAGATGGTTCAGAGCTCATGGATTACTCAAAGTCCTACATGCCCATTGCACGATCTCTCTGGCCCTGACACCATGCTTCATCAACTCTCTGGGCAGCATTTTGATCACGATGACAAACTGCCTTACAGGAGGGGAGAGACATAGGTTTGGCAGAAAATCACAAGATGCCATTTTACTATATCCCATTAGGTCCTGGGGACAAGGAGGCCAAACAAGAATGTGATTTCCACGACCCAAACACAAGCGTGTTCAGCTGCCTCTGTTGCTCACGAGGACACCGCAGGCTCACCTGTATGTGAGGCAGAAGAGTGCTGAGGGCCTGGATGCCACCCAAGGCAACAGGAGCATCCTGGGTTCCCCAGGGCTCTAAAGGGCGGGTCCCGCTGTCCTCACGTATGGCTGCTGTGGCTGAGTTGTACGACACTGACGTCTACAACTTAGTGCCAGTGATGGCCCGCCTGTCCGGGAGAATAACACTTGTGCGCTCAAAGAAGGCCTCGGATGGACATCTTGCTGGTGCTGAGACTAAGGGCGTTTGCTACCACGTCTGGAGATCTGAACGTAAGTGCGCTTCAGCAAGCGCCCGAACCACAGTCTTGGATCCGAGTGTGTCCATGTCAGCTGTGGGACACTCCACTGTGAAATCTCCTCAGCTGAAAATGCGCATAATGACTTGTGGAGGACTGTGTATGGCTCCACACGGACACTGCATGTGACGTAAAATGTACGTACAAAAAAAACACAAAGACAATACGGGATTCCAAATGATTAGGGTTTATTAAGAGATACAGGCGAGACTCCCCGCGTCTAGGGGGACATTGAAAGGGAACATGACAGGCAGCAAGAGGCGTACAAGCTTCATGAGTACACCGAGAAAGAAAACATACCCGTGTGGGCTTTCAGCGGTTTCCACGAGTTATAGGTCATTCCTGAGGAGTTGTTTCGCTGACGTATTTAGAGGGACAGGATAAAGTTCTTGACTACGGAGAGCAAACAGAGATCCTAACTCTGTATCAGGTTGGGTGAAGCTGGCACATGACCCAGAGGAAGGAAAGAAGAAGCGAATCAGGGAGAAGCGGTCCACACTTCATCAGGCTGATTCACAAGATGGTAGACAGGCGGAAGAATAACCGAGATGTTGGGGATTGCGGGCTGGCTTTCCGCAACGCTTGGCAGTGACCGATTCCCAAGTGGCAAGTCAGATGGTGGTTCTTGGCGAGGCAATCAGCAGCAGGAAGGCTGGCAGCAGGATCCAGAGCCCTGGGCTAGGCACCCAGGCAGGCAGCAGCAGGTGGGGTGGTAGCAGGTTCTCGTGCAGTACACGGGGGTTCAGCAACCTGGCTGGCAGCAGCGGGACCCACAGCAGTTTTGTCCACAGCCGCTGGACCCACAGCCGCTGGACCCACAGCAGCTGGGCTGGCAGCAGGTGGTCCGGCAGCAGGTGGTGCGACAGTAAGTTGGGCAGCAGCAAGGCTGGCAGCAGCTCGACCCACAGCCGCTAGACCCACCGCAGTTGTGTCCACAGCCGCTGGACCCACAGCAGCTGGGCTGGCAGCAGGTGGTGCGGCAGCAGGTGGTGTGACAGCAAGCTGGGCAGCAGCAAGGCTGGCAGCAGCCTGAACCACAGCCGCTAGACCCACCGCCGTTGTGTCCACAGCCGCTACACCCACAGCAGCTGGGCTGGCAGCAGGTGGTGCGGCAGCAGGTGGTGTGACAGCAAGCTGGGCAGCAGCAAGGCTGGCAGCAGCCTGAACCACAGCCGCTAGACCCACCGCCGTTGTGTCCACAGCCGCTACACCCACAGCAGCTGGGCTGGCAGCAGGTGGTCCGGCAGCAGGTGGTGTGACAGCAAGTTGGGCGGCAGCAAGGCTGGCAGCAGCTGGACCCATAGCCGCTGGACCCACAGCCGCTGGGCTGGCAGCAGGTGGTCCGGCAGCAGGTGGTCCTGCAGCACGTAGGCTGGCAGCAAGAGGAGCAGCACGAGTGGGTCATGGTGTCGGGGGTGGAGGGTGGGCGGGTCCTGTCCGGAGGTGAGGTTCTCAGATTCTGGTGCCTCCTCCGGTTCTGGGGCTTTTATGCGCTGGACCCCCGAAGGTTAGGCCAATGGGCAGGACTTTCCTTGTTGGTGTTTACATCGTTTTCCATAGTCACTGGGGGAATCATAAACGAGGAAGCTGTTTCCTAAATGCTAGGAATCGTTACAAAATAAGTGTCTAATGGTTTCCTACTTGAGAATAACTCACAGAAACATTTTCCAACGAGAGGAAGGTGGGCACATCAGCAGCATCGTTCTTGTTTCAGTGATCATGGCATCCATCGTGTGATCACGTTCTGCTGGGGTGGCTAGGGTCACAGCAGTGTTCCCTCCCCAGCCTTTGCCCTTAGACTCAATGTGGATTGCGAGTATCTCTGAGGTGAGGGGCATCATGCTGATATGTTCACTGGGACAAATGTGGTAGATCCCTGAGGCCAGTTCCGTTTCCCCACAGAAGCCGGATTCGAGACTCCCACAGGCATATCTGTCTCCTGTAGCACCCAACCCCACCTGCGTATCTCAGTTCCATCAAAGACCCTTGCGTAGCCGATGTCTGGTGTTTTCTCTGCCACATGGCAAGGCAGAAGCAAAGCAGGTGGGGAGAAGCAGCAGCAGTAGTCTGGGACTAAGCAAGCATCAGTCAATATACGTCCTTGTTGAACGGGACCCCTGATTTTCCTAGGGTCGAATGCTTTCACCGGAGGTGGGGCTTTCAGGGGCATAAAGGCGGGGGCAGGATGGGCAAAACCAGGTGAGTTGGGGACTCTAGCCCTAACCTTGTTAGCTAGCCTCGTCAGTGTCCTCACGTCGCTCATTACATCTTTATTTATGGTTGCTCTTTCTTTTTTCTGTCAGGCTGTCTTTCTTTTTCTGCCTTTCTCCCTTCCTCCCTGCATGCCTGTCCATGCAGGTCCCTTCCTCGCACCGTGCCTTCTTTCCTTCCTTCCTTCCTTCCTTCCTTCCTTCCTTCCTTCCTTCCCTTCATTCTTTAGTTTCTTTCTTTCTTCTCTTCCCTTTCTCCCTCTCTTCCTCCCTCCCCCCTTCCTTCTATGCTTCCTTTTGTTCCTCCCTCCCTTCTCCTTTTCCCCCTACTCCTCTCCTCATCCCCCCCATTCATATTCCACCCTCTTCTTCTGTCTCTTCCAATGATTTTCTCCATCCGCCCGGCTAATTAAGAACATAGTGGAATGAATGGTGACAACCATAGTCTGCCAAAGACGTCTGAAGCCACCAAACCTATCTCTTGGGTATTGGTGTGTTTGGGACAACTTCTGCCTACCAGCTCTGCACCTCAATGCCTAAGTGCCCTTTTCACGCGCAGCAGAATGTCAGGCTGCCTGAGCATGCTACACGGAGAAAACACACTCAACCTTTGCTTCTGGAGAGTGGGTTTATAAAGACTCCAGCTCCCTCGTGGCTGAAATAAGAGAATCTCAGCCTGTGTGTGTGTGTGTGTGTGTGTGTGTGCATGTGTGTGTGCATGTGTGTGTGCACGCGCGCGCGCGTGTGTGTGTGTGTGTGTGCGCGCGCGTCTGTGTGCCTGTTTGGAGTTGTACCGTTTCTGAGATACCTTTCAGATTAAAGCTTTGGTTGCAAACTGTGATGCTGGCCTCAAAGTGTTTCTTCCCTGGGACACTTCCCTACACGCGGACCAGTGTGATATGACCTCCCCAAAGAATCCACATTGCTGGACTCTTTACTGAAGAGGAGCTTCTGGAAAACCAAACTCTGACATTCCGTTACCACACTCAGTCTCAATTTCCTCACGTCTACAATGGGAACCTTAATACCTACTTTGCAAATCCCTCCAAGAATTAAAGGGAATGCTCACGAAGGATTTAGTCAACATCCAGCAAATACGCGGACACATGGGTGGTGTCAGGTTTTCATCTCATTTTGCCAACATCGCGCTCTTGAGAACCAGCAGCGGTAGGCACGTTTGGCCTTGGCAGTCTCTCCAGAGCATCCTGGGTACCTAGTCTCCAATGGTGGCATGTGTCCTGGATAGGGGCCTTCGAAGCTCATCAGAGGTCCCTCCACTGCTCCCAGGAAGTGACCCGGGGCCCTGTCTCCTCTTCCTCTCAGAGCCTGAATCGGCCTCACAGCCCTGAGTGCTGAGTTGGCACCAGTAGTTCAGGACCAGAAGCAGCAGACTTCGTTCCTGACTCCTAGGAATGCCCACGTTGTTGTCTCTTTTTTCTTCCTCACATTCTCCTCACCCCCACGGAGCAGGCATCATTTTTCCCCCCTCGGTTGCTCACACTTCCTCCACAATATACCAGAGCTTATTCTGTTTCCTTAGATGGTTCAGAGCTCATGGATTACTCAAAGTCCTACATGCCCATTGCACGATCTCTCTGGCCCTGACACCATGCTTCATCAACTCTCTGGGCAGCATTTTGATCACGATGACAAACTGCCTTACAGGAGGGGAGAGACATAGGTTTGGCAGAAAATCACAAGATGCCATTTTACTATATCCCATTAGGTCCTGGGGACAAGGAGGCCAAACAAGAATGTGATTTCCACGACCCAAACACAAGCGTGTTCAGCTGCCTCTGTTGCTCACGAGGACACCGCAGGCTCACCTGTATGTGAGGCAGAAGAGTGCTGAGGGCCTGGATGCCACCCAAGGCAACAGGAGCATCCTGGGTTCCCCAGGGCTCTAAAGGGCGGGTCCCGCTGTCCTCACGTATGGCTGCTGTGGCTGAGTTGTACGACACTGACGTCTACAACTTAGTGCCAGTGATGGCCCGCCTGTCCGGGAGAATAACACTTGTGCGCTCAAAGAAGGCCTCGGATGGACATCTTGCTGGTGCTGAGACTAAGGGCGTTTGCTACCACGTCTGGAGATCTGAACGTAAGTGCGCTTCAGCAAGCGCCCGAACCACAGTCTTGGATCCGAGTGTGTCCATGTCAGCTGTGGGACACTCCACTGTGAAATCTCCTCAGCTGAAAATGCGCATAATGACTTGTGGAGGACTGTGTATGGCTCCACACGGACACTGCATGTGACGTAAAATGTACGTACAAAAAAAACACAAAGACAATACGGGATTCCAAATGATTAGGGTTTATTAAGAGATACAGGCGAGACTCCCCGCGTCTAGGGGGACATTGAAAGGGAACATGACAGGCAGCAAGAGGCGTACAAGCTTCATGAGTACACCGAGAAAGAAAACATACCCGTGTGGGCTTTCAGCGGTTTCCACGAGTTATAGGTCATTCCTGAGGAGTTGTTTCGCTGACGTATTTAGAGGGACAGGATAAAGTTCTTGACTACGGAGAGCAAACAGAGATCCTAACTCTGTATCAGGTTGGGTGAAGCTGGCACATGACCCAGAGGAAGGAAAGAAGAAGCGAATCAGGGAGAAGCGGTCCACACTTCATCAGGCTGATTCACAAGATGGTAGACAGGCGGAAGAATAACCGAGATGTTGGGGATTGCGGGCTGGCTTTCCGCAACGCTTGGCAGTGACCGATTCCCAAGTGGCAAGTCAGATGGTGGTTCTTGGCGAGGCAATCAGCAGCAGGAAGGCTGGCAGCAGGATCCAGAGCCCTGGGCTAGGCACCCAGGCAGGCAGCAGCAGGTGGGGTGGTAGCAGGTTCTCGTGCAGTACACGGGGGTTCAGCAACCTGGCTGGCAGCAGCGGGACCCACAGCAGTTTTGTCCACAGCCGCTGGACCCACAACAGCTGGGCTGGCAGCAGGTGGTCCGGCAGCAGGTGGTGCGACAGTAAGTTGGGCAGCAGCAAGGCTGGCAGCAGCTCGACCCACAGCCGCTAGACCCACCGCAGTTGTGTCCACAGCCGCTGGACCCACAGCAGCTGGGCTGGCAGCAGGTGGTGCGGCAGCAGGTGGTGTGACAGCAAGCTGGGCAGCAGCAAGGCTGGCAGCAGCCTGAACCACAGCCGCTAGACCCACCGCCGTTGTGTCCACAGCCGCTACACCCACAGCAGCTGGGCTGGCAGCAGGTGGTCCGGCAGCAGGTGGTGTGACAGCAAGCTGGGCAGCAGCAAGGCTGGCAGCAGCCTGAACCACAGCCGCTAGACCCACCGCCGTTGTGTCCACAGCCGCTACACCCACAGCAGCTGGGCTGGCAGCAGGTGGTCCGGCAGCAGGTGGTGTGACAGCAAGTTGGGCGGCAGCAAGGCTGGCAGCAGCTGGACCCATAGCCGCTGGACCCACAGCCGCTGGGCTGGCAGCAGGTGGTCCGGCAGCAGGTGGTCCTGCAGCACGTAGGCTGGCAGCAAGAGGAGCAGCACGAGTGGGTCATGGTGTCGGGGGTGGAGGGTGGGCGGGTCCTGTCCGGAGGTGAGGTTCTCAGATTCTGGTGCCTCCTCCGGTTCTGGGGCTTTTATGCGCTGGACCCCCGAAGGTTAGGCCAATGGGCAGGACTTTCCTTGTTGGTGTTTACATCGTTTTCCATAGTCACTGGGGGAATCATAAACGAGGAAGCTGTTTCCTAAATGCTAGGAATCGTTACAAAATAAGTGTCTAATGGTTTCCTACTTGAGAATAACTCACAGAAACATTTTCCAACGAGAGGAAGGTGGGCACATCAGCAGCATCGTTCTTGTTTCAGTGATCATGGCATCCATCGTGTGATCACGTTCTGCTGGGGTGGCTAGGGTCACAGCAGTGTTCCCTCCCCAGCCTTTGCCCTTAGACTCAATGTGGATTGCGAGTATCTCTGAGGTGAGGGGCATCATGCTGATATGTTCACTGGGACAAATGTGGTAGATCCCTGAGGCCAGTTCCGTTTCCCCACAGAAGCCGGATTCGAGACTCCCACAGGCATATCTGTCTCCTGTAGCACCCAACCCCACCTGCGTATCTCAGTTCCATCAAAGACCCTTGCGTAGCCGATGTCTGGTGTTTTCTCTGCCACATGGCAAGGCAGAAGCAAAGCAGGTGGGGAGAAGCAGCAGCAGTAGTCTGGGACTAAGCAAGCATCAGTCAATATACGTCCTTGTTGAACGGGACCCCTGATTTTCCTAGGGTCGAATGCTTTCACCGGAGGTGGGGCTTTCAGGGGCATAAAGGCGGGGGCAGGATGGGCAAAACCAGGTGAGTTGGGGACTCTAGCCCTAACCTTGTTAGCTAGCCTCGTCAGTGTCCTCACGTCGCTCATTACATCTTTATTTATGGTTGCTCTTTCTTTTTTCTGTCAGGCTGTCTTTCTTTTTCTGCCTTTCTCCCTTCCTCCCTGCATGCCTGTCCATGCAGGTCCCTTCCTCGCACCGTGCCTTCTTTCCTTCCTTCCTTCCTTCCTTCCTTCCTTCCTTCCTTCCTTCCCTTCATTCTTTAGTTTCTTTCTTTCTTCTCTTCCCTTTCTCCCTCTCTTCCTCCCTCCCCCCTTCCTTCTATGCTTCCTTTTGTTCCTCCCTCCCTTCTCCTTTTCCCCCTACTCCTCTCCTCATCCCCCCCATTCATATTCCACCCTCTTCTTCTGTCTCTTCCAATGATTTTCTCCATCCGCCCGGCTAATTAAGAACATAGTGGAATGAATGGTGACAACCATAGTCTGCCAAAGACGTCTGAAGCCACCAAACCTATCTCTTGGGTATTGGTGTGTTTGGGACAACTTCTGCCTACCAGCTCTGCACCTCAATGCCTAAGTGCCCTTTTCACGCGCAGCAGAATGTCAGGCTGCCTGAGCATGCTACACGGAGAAAACACACTCAACCTTTGCTTCTGGAGAGTGGGTTTATAAAGACTCCAGCTCCCTCGTGGCTGAAATAAGAGAATCTCAGCCTGTGTGTGTGTGTGTGTGTGTGTGTGCATGTGTGTGTGCATGTGTGTGTGCACGCGCGCGCGCGTGTGTGTGTGTGTGTGTGCGCGCGCGTCTGTGTGCCTGTTTGGAGTTGTACCGTTTCTGAGATACCTTTCAGATTAAAGCTTTGGTTGCAAACTGTGATGCTGGCCTCAAAGTGTTTCTTCCCTGGGACACTTCCCTACACGCGGACCAGTGTGATATGACCTCCCCAAAGAATCCACATTGCTGGACTCTTTACTGAAGAGGAGCTTCTGGAAAACCAAACTCTGACATTCCGTTACCACACTCAGTCTCAATTTCCTCACGTCTACAATGGGAACCTTAATACCTACTTTGCAAATCCCTCCAAGAATTAAAGGGAATGCTCACGAAGGATTTAGTCAACATCCAGCAAATACGCGGACACATGGGTGGTGTCAGGTTTTCATCTCATTTTGCCAACATCGCGCTCTTGAGAACCAGCAGCGGTAGGCACGTTTGGCCTTGGCAGTCTCTCCAGAGCATCCTGGGTACCTAGTCTCCAATGGTGGCATGTGTCCTGGATAGGGGCCTTCGAAGCTCATCAGAGGTCCCTCCACTGCTCCCAGGAAGTGACCCGGGGCCCTGTCTCCTCTTCCTCTCAGAGCCTGAATCGGCCTCACAGCCCTGAGTGCTGAGTTGGCACCAGTAGTTCAGGACCAGAAGCAGCAGACTTCGTTCCTGACTCCTAGGAATGCCCACGTTGTTGTCTCTTTTTTCTTCCTCACATTCTCCTCACCCCCACGGAGCAGGCATCATTTTTCCCCCCTCGGTTGCTCACACTTCCTCCACAATATACCAGAGCTTATTCTGTTTCCTTAGATGGTTCAGAGCTCATGGATTACTCAAAGTCCTACATGCCCATTGCACGATCTCTCTGGCCCTGACACCATGCTTCATCAACTCTCTGGGCAGCATTTTGATCACGATGACAAACTGCCTTACAGGAGGGGAGAGACATAGGTTTGGCAGAAAATCACAAGATGCCATTTTACTATATCCCATTAGGTCCTGGGGACAAGGAGGCCAAACAAGAATGTGATTTCCACGACCCAAACACAAGCGTGTTCAGCTGCCTCTGTTGCTCACGAGGACACCGCAGGCTCACCTGTATGTGAGGCAGAAGAGTGCTGAGGGCCTGGATGCCACCCAAGGCAACAGGAGCATCCTGGGTTCCCCAGGGCTCTAAAGGGCGGGTCCCGCTGTCCTCACGTATGGCTGCTGTGGCTGAGTTGTACGACACTGACGTCTACAACTTAGTGCCAGTGATGGCCCGCCTGTCCGGGAGAATAACACTTGTGCGCTCAAAGAAGGCCTCGGATGGACATCTTGCTGGTGCTGAGACTAAGGGCGTTTGCTACCACGTCTGGAGATCTGAACGTAAGTGCGCTTCAGCAAGCGCCCGAACCACAGTCTTGGATCCGAGTGTGTCCATGTCAGCTGTGGGACACTCCACTGTGAAATCTCCTCAGCTGAAAATGCGCATAATGACTTGTGGAGGACTGTGTATGGCTCCACACGGACACTGCATGTGACGTAAAATGTACGTACAAAAAAAACACAAAGACAATACGGGATTCCAAATGATTAGGGTTTATTAAGAGATACAGGCGAGACTCCCCGCGTCTAGGGGGACATTGAAAGGGAACATGACAGGCAGCAAGAGGCGTACAAGCTTCATGAGTACACCGAGAAAGAAAACATACCCGTGTGGGCTTTCAGCGGTTTCCACGAGTTATAGGTCATTCCTGAGGAGTTGTTTCGCTGACGTATTTAGAGGGACAGGATAAAGTTCTTGACTACGGAGAGCAAACAGAGATCCTAACTCTGTATCAGGTTGGGTGAAGCTGGCACATGACCCAGAGGAAGGAAAGAAGAAGCGAATCAGGGAGAAGCGGTCCACACTTCATCAGGCTGATTCACAAGATGGTAGACAGGCGGAAGAATAACCGAGATGTTGGGGATTGCGGGCTGGCTTTCCGCAACGCTTGGCAGTGACCGATTCCCAAGTGGCAAGTCAGATGGTGGTTCTTGGCGAGGCAATCAGCAGCAGGAAGGCTGGCAGCAGGATCCAGAGCCCTGGGCTAGGCACCCAGGCAGGCAGCAGCAGGTGGGGTGGTAGCAGGTTCTCGTGCAGTACACGGGGGTTCAGCAACCTGGCTGGCAGCAGCGGGACCCACAGCAGTTTTGTCCACAGCCGCTGGACCCACAACAGCTGGGCTGGCAGCAGGTGGTCCGGCAGCAGGTGGTGCGACAGTAAGTTGGGCAGCAGCAAGGCTGGCAGCAGCTCGACCCACAGCCGCTAGACCCACCGCAGTTGTGTCCACAGCCGCTGGACCCACAGCAGCTGGGCTGGCAGCAGGTGGTGCGGCAGCAGGTGGTGTGACAGCAAGCTGGGCAGCAGCAAGGCTGGCAGCAGCCTGAACCACAGCCGCTAGACCCACCGCCGTTGTGTCCACAGCCGCTACACCCACAGCAGCTGGGCTGGCAGCAGGTGGTGCGGCAGCAGGTGGTGTGACAGCAAGCTGGGCAGCAGCAAGGCTGGCAGCAGCCTGAACCACAGCCGCTAGACCCACCGCCGTTGTGTCCACAGCCGCTACACCCACAGCAGCTGGGCTGGCAGCAGGTGGTCCGGCAGCAGGTGGTGTGACAGCAAGTTGGGCGGCAGCAAGGCTGGCAGCAGCTGGACCCATAGCCGCTGGACCCACAGCCGCTGGGCTGGCAGCAGGTGGTCCGGCAGCAGGTGGTCCTGCAGCACGTAGGCTGGCAGCAAGAGGAGCAGCACGAGTGGGTCATGGTGTCGGGGGTGGAGGGTGGGCGGGTCCTGTCCGGAGGTGAGGTTCTCAGATTCTGGTGCCTCCTCCGGTTCTGGGGCTTTTATGCGCTGGACCCCCGAAGGTTAGGCCAATGGGCAGGACTTTCCTTGTTGGTGTTTACATCGTTTTCCATAGTCACTGGGGGAATCATAAACGAGGAAGCTGTTTCCTAAATGCTAGGAATCGTTACAAAATAAGTGTCTAATGGTTTCCTACTTGAGAATAACTCACAGAAACATTTTCCAACGAGAGGAAGGTGGGCACATCAGCAGCATCGTTCTTGTTTCAGTGATCATGGCATCCATCGTGTGATCACGTTCTGCTGGGGTGGCTAGGGTCACAGCAGTGTTCCCTCCCCAGCCTTTGCCCTTAGACTCAATGTGGATTGCGAGTATCTCTGAGGTGAGGGGCATCATGCTGATATGTTCACTGGGACAAATGTGGTAGATCCCTGAGGCCAGTTCCGTTTCCCCACAGAAGCCGGATTCGAGACTCCCACAGGCATATCTGTCTCCTGTAGCACCCAACCCCACCTGCGTATCTCAGTTCCATCAAAGACCCTTGCGTAGCCGATGTCTGGTGTTTTCTCTGCCACATGGCAAGGCAGAAGCAAAGCAGGTGGGGAGAAGCAGCAGCAGTAGTCTGGGACTAAGCAAGCATCAGTCAATATACGTCCTTGTTGAACGGGACCCCTGATTTTCCTAGGGTCGAATGCTTTCACCGGAGGTGGGGCTTTCAGGGGCATAAAGGCGGGGGCAGGATGGGCAAAACCAGGTGAGTTGGGGACTCTAGCCCTAACCTTGTTAGCTAGCCTCGTCAGTGTCCTCACGTCGCTCATTACATCTTTATTTATGGTTGCTCTTTCTTTTTTCTGTCAGGCTGTCTTTCTTTTTCTGCCTTTCTCCCTTCCTCCCTGCATGCCTGTCCATGCAGGTCCCTTCCTCGCACCGTGCCTTCTTTCCTTCCTTCCTTCCTTCCTTCCTTCCTTCCTTCCTTCCTTCCCTTCATTCTTTAGTTTCTTTCTTTCTTCTCTTCCCTTTCTCCCTCTCTTCCTCCCTCCCCCCTTCCTTCTATGCTTCCTTTTGTTCCTCCCTCCCTTCTCCTTTTCCCCCTACTCCTCTCCTCATCCCCCCCATTCATATTCCACCCTCTTCTTCTGTCTCTTCCAATGATTTTCTCCATCCGCCCGGCTAATTAAGAACATAGTGGAATGAATGGTGACAACCATAGTCTGCCAAAGACGTCTGAAGCCACCAAACCTATCTCTTGGGTATTGGTGTGTTTGGGACAACTTCTGCCTACCAGCTCTGCACCTCAATGCCTAAGTGCCCTTTTCACGCGCAGCAGAATGTCAGGCTGCCTGAGCATGCTACACGGAGAAAACACACTCAACCTTTGCTTCTGGAGAGTGGGTTTATAAAGACTCCAGCTCCCTCGTGGCTGAAATAAGAGAATCTCAGCCTGTGTGTGTGTGTGTGTGTGTGTGTGCATGTGTGTGTGCATGTGTGTGTGCACGCGCGCGCGCGTGTGTGTGTGTGTGTGTGCGCGCGCGTCTGTGTGCCTGTTTGGAGTTGTACCGTTTCTGAGATACCTTTCAGATTAAAGCTTTGGTTGCAAACTGTGATGCTGGCCTCAAAGTGTTTCTTCCCTGGGACACTTCCCTACACGCGGACCAGTGTGATATGACCTCCCCAAAGAATCCACATTGCTGGACTCTTTACTGAAGAGGAGCTTCTGGAAAACCAAACTCTGACATTCCGTTACCACACTCAGTCTCAATTTCCTCACGTCTACAATGGGAACCTTAATACCTACTTTGCAAATCCCTCCAAGAATTAAAGGGAATGCTCACGAAGGATTTAGTCAACATCCAGCAAATACGCGGACACATGGGTGGTGTCAGGTTTTCATCTCATTTTGCCAACATCGCGCTCTTGAGAACCAGCAGCGGTAGGCACGTTTGGCCTTGGCAGTCTCTCCAGAGCATCCTGGGTACCTAGTCTCCAATGGTGGCATGTGTCCTGGATAGGGGCCTTCGAAGCTCATCAGAGGTCCCTCCACTGCTCCCAGGAAGTGACCCGGGGCCCTGTCTCCTCTTCCTCTCAGAGCCTGAATCGGCCTCACAGCCCTGAGTGCTGAGTTGGCACCAGTAGTTCAGGACCAGAAGCAGCAGACTTCGTTCCTGACTCCTAGGAATGCCCACGTTGTTGTCTCTTTTTTCTTCCTCACATTCTCCTCACCCCCACGGAGCAGGCATCATTTTTCCCCCCTCGGTTGCTCACACTTCCTCCACAATATACCAGAGCTTATTCTGTTTCCTTAGATGGTTCAGAGCTCATGGATTACTCAAAGTCCTACATGCCCATTGCACGATCTCTCTGGCCCTGACACCATGCTTCATCAACTCTCTGGGCAGCATTTTGATCACGATGACAAACTGCCTTACAGGAGGGGAGAGACATAGGTTTGGCAGAAAATCACAAGATGCCATTTTACTATATCCCATTAGGTCCTGGGGACAAGGAGGCCAAACAAGAATGTGATTTCCACGACCCAAACACAAGCGTGTTCAGCTGCCTCTGTTGCTCACGAGGACACCGCAGGCTCACCTGTATGTGAGGCAGAAGAGTGCTGAGGGCCTGGATGCCACCCAAGGCAACAGGAGCATCCTGGGTTCCCCAGGGCTCTAAAGGGCGGGTCCCGCTGTCCTCACGTATGGCTGCTGTGGCTGAGTTGTACGACACTGACGTCTACAACTTAGTGCCAGTGATGGCCCGCCTGTCCGGGAGAATAACACTTGTGCGCTCAAAGAAGGCCTCGGATGGACATCTTGCTGGTGCTGAGACTAAGGGCGTTTGCTACCACGTCTGGAGATCTGAACGTAAGTGCGCTTCAGCAAGCGCCCGAACCACAGTCTTGGATCCGAGTGTGTCCATGTCAGCTGTGGGACACTCCACTGTGAAATCTCCTCAGCTGAAAATGCGCATAATGACTTGTGGAGGACTGTGTATGGCTCCACACGGACACTGCATGTGACGTAAAATGTACGTACAAAAAAAACACAAAGACAATACGGGATTCCAAATGATTAGGGTTTATTAAGAGATACAGGCGAGACTCCCCGCGTCTAGGGGGACATTGAAAGGGAACATGACAGGCAGCAAGAGGCGTACAAGCTTCATGAGTACACCGAGAAAGAAAACATACCCGTGTGGGCTTTCAGCGGTTTCCACGAGTTATAGGTCATTCCTGAGGAGTTGTTTCGCTGACGTATTTAGAGGGACAGGATAAAGTTCTTGACTACGGAGAGCAAACAGAGATCCTAACTCTGTATCAGGTTGGGTGAAGCTGGCACATGACCCAGAGGAAGGAAAGAAGAAGCGAATCAGGGAGAAGCGGTCCACACTTCATCAGGCTGATTCACAAGATGGTAGACAGGCGGAAGAATAACCGAGATGTTGGGGATTGCGGGCTGGCTTTCCGCAACGCTTGGCAGTGACCGATTCCCAAGTGGCAAGTCAGATGGTGGTTCTTGGCGAGGCAATCAGCAGCAGGAAGGCTGGCAGCAGGATCCAGAGCCCTGGGCTAGGCACCCAGGCAGGCAGCAGCAGGTGGGGTGGTAGCAGGTTCTCGTGCAGTACACGGGGGTTCAGCAACCTGGCTGGCAGCAGCGGGACCCACAGCAGTTTTGTCCACAGCCGCTGGACCCACAACAGCTGGGCTGGCAGCAGGTGGTCCGGCAGCAGGTGGTGCGACAGTAAGTTGGGCAGCAGCAAGGCTGGCAGCAGCTCGACCCACAGCCGCTAGACCCACCGCAGTTGTGTCCACAGCCGCTGGACCCACAGCAGCTGGGCTGGCAGCAGGTGGTGCGGCAGCAGGTGGTGTGACAGCAAGCTGGGCAGCAGCAAGGCTGGCAGCAGCCTGAACCACAGCCGCTAGACCCACCGCCGTTGTGTCCACAGCCGCTACACCCACAGCAGCTGGGCTGGCAGCAGGTGGTCCGGCAGCAGGTGGTGTGACAGCAAGCTGGGCAGCAGCAAGGCTGGCAGCAGCCTGAACCACAGCCGCTAGACCCACCGCCGTTGTGTCCACAGCCGCTACACCCACAGCAGCTGGGCTGGCAGCAGGTGGTCCGGCAGCAGGTGGTGTGACAGCAAGTTGGGCGGCAGCAAGGCTGGCAGCAGCTGGACCCATAGCCGCTGGACCCACAGCCGCTGGGCTGGCAGCAGGTGGTCCGGCAGCAGGTGGTCCTGCAGCACGTAGGCTGGCAGCAAGAGGAGCAGCACGAGTGGGTCATGGTGTCGGGGGTGGAGGGTGGGCGGGTCCTGTCCGGAGGTGAGGTTCTCAGATTCTGGTGCCTCCTCCGGTTCTGGGGCTTTTATGCGCTGGACCCCCGAAGGTTAGGCCAATGGGCAGGACTTTCCTTGTTGGTGTTTACATCGTTTTCCATAGTCACTGGGGGAATCATAAACGAGGAAGCTGTTTCCTAAATGCTAGGAATCGTTACAAAATAAGTGTCTAATGGTTTCCTACTTGAGAATAACTCACAGAAACATTTTCCAACGAGAGGAAGGTGGGCACATCAGCAGCATCGTTCTTGTTTCAGTGATCATGGCATCCATCGTGTGATCACGTTCTGCTGGGGTGGCTAGGGTCACAGCAGTGTTCCCTCCCCAGCCTTTGCCCTTAGACTCAATGTGGATTGCGAGTATCTCTGAGGTGAGGGGCATCATGCTGATATGTTCACTGGGACAAATGTGGTAGATCCCTGAGGCCAGTTCCGTTTCCCCACAGAAGCCGGATTCGAGACTCCCACAGGCATATCTGTCTCCTGTAGCACCCAACCCCACCTGCGTATCTCAGTTCCATCAAAGACCCTTGCGTAGCCGATGTCTGGTGTTTTCTCTGCCACATGGCAAGGCAGAAGCAAAGCAGGTGGGGAGAAGCAGCAGCAGTAGTCTGGGACTAAGCAAGCATCAGTCAATATACGTCCTTGTTGAACGGGACCCCTGATTTTCCTAGGGTCGAATGCTTTCACCGGAGGTGGGGCTTTCAGGGGCATAAAGGCGGGGGCAGGATGGGCAAAACCAGGTGAGTTGGGGACTCTAGCCCTAACCTTGTTAGCTAGCCTCGTCAGTGTCCTCACGTCGCTCATTACATCTTTATTTATGGTTGCTCTTTCTTTTTTCTGTCAGGCTGTCTTTCTTTTTCTGCCTTTCTCCCTTCCTCCCTGCATGCCTGTCCATGCAGGTCCCTTCCTCGCACCGTGCCTTCTTTCCTTCCTTCCTTCCTTCCTTCCTTCCTTCCCTTCATTCTTTAGTTTCTTTCTTTCTTCTCTTCCCTTTCTCCCTCTCTTCCTCCCTCCCCCCTTCCTTCTATGCTTCCTTTTGTTCCTCCCTCCCTTCTCCTTTTCCCCCTACTCCTCTCCTCATCCCCCCCATTCATATTCCACCCTCTTCTTCTGTCTCTTCCAATGATTTTCTCCATCCGCCCGGCTAATTAAGAACATAGTGGAATGAATGGTGACAACCATAGTCTGCCAAAGACGTCTGAAGCCACCAAACCTATCTCTTGGGTATTGGTGTGTTTGGGACAACTTCTGCCTACCAGCTCTGCACCTCAATGCCTAAGTGCCCTTTTCACGCGCAGCAGAATGTCAGGCTGCCTGAGCATGCTACACGGAGAAAACACACTCAACCTTTGCTTCTGGAGAGTGGGTTTATAAAGACTCCAGCTCCCTCGTGGCTGAAATAAGAGAATCTCAGCCTGTGTGTGTGTGTGTGTGTGTGCATGTGTGTGTGCATGTGTGTGTGCACGCGCGCGCGCGTGTGTGTGTGTGTGTGTGCGCGCGCGTCTGTGTGCCTGTTTGGAGTTGTACCGTTTCTGAGATACCTTTCAGATTAAAGCTTTGGTTGCAAACTGTGATGCTGGCCTCAAAGTGTTTCTTCCCTGGGACACTTCCCTACACGCGGACCAGTGTGATATGACCTCCCCAAAGAATCCACATTCCTGGACTCTTTACTGAAGAGGAGCTTCTGGAAAACCAAACTCTGACATTCCGTTACCACACTCAGTCTCAATTTCCTCACGTCTACAATGGGAACCTTAATACCTACTTTGCAAATCCCTCCAAGAATTAAAGGGAATGCTCACGAAGGATTTAGTCAACATCCAGCAAATACGCGGACACATGGGTGGTGTCAGGTTTTCATCTCATTTTGCCAACATCGCGCTCTTGAGAACCAGCAGCGGTAGGCACGTTTGGCCTTGGCAGTCTCTCCAGAGCATCCTGGGTACCTAGTCTCCAATGGTGGCATGTGTCCTGGATAGGGGCCTTCGAAGCTCATCAGAGGTCCCTCCACTGCTCCCAGGAAGTGACCCGGGGCCCTGTCTCCTCTTCCTCTCAGAGCCTGAATCGGCCTCACAGCCCTGAGTGCTGAGTTGGCACCAGTAGTTCAGGACCAGAAGCAGCAGACTTCGTTCCTGACTCCTAGGAATGCCCACGTTGTTGTCTCTTTTTTCTTCCTCACATTCTCCTCACCCCCACGGAGCAGGCATCATTTTTCCCCCCTCGGTTGCTCACACTTCCTCCACAATATACCAGAGCTTATTCTGTTTCCTTAGATGGTTCAGAGCTCATGGATTACTCAAAGTCCTACATGCCCATTGCACGATCTCTCTGGCCCTGACACCATGCTTCATCAACTCTCTGGGCAGCATTTTGATCACGATGACAAACTGCCTTACAGGAGGGGAGAGACATAGGTTTGGCAGAAAATCACAAGATGCCATTTTACTATATCCCATTAGGTCCTGGGGACAAGGAGGCCAAACAAGAATGTGATTTCCACGACCCAAACACAAGCGTGTTCAGCTGCCTCTGTTGCTCACGAGGACACCGCAGGCTCACCTGTATGTGAGGCAGAAGAGTGCTGAGGGCCTGGATGCCACCCAAGGCAACAGGAGCATCCTGGGTTCCCCAGGGCTCTAAAGGGCGGGTCCCGCTGTCCTCACGTATGGCTGCTGTGGCTGAGTTGTACGACACTGACGTCTACAACTTAGTGCCAGTGATGGCCCGCCTGTCCGGGAGAATAACACTTGTGCGCTCAAAGAAGGCCTCGGATGGACATCTTGCTGGTGCTGAGACTAAGGGCGTTTGCTACCACGTCTGGAGATCTGAACGTAAGTGCGCTTCAGCAAGCGCCCGAACCACAGTCTTGGATCCGAGTGTGTCCATGTCAGCTGTGGGACACTCCACTGTGAAATCTCCTCAGCTGAAAATGCGCATAATGACTTGTGGAGGACTGTGTATGGCTCCACACGGACACTGCATGTGACGTAAAATGTACGTACAAAAAAAACACAAAGACAATACGGGATTCCAAATGATTAGGGTTTATTAAGAGATACAGGCGAGACTCCCCGCGTCTAGGGGGACATTGAAAGGGAACATGACAGGCAGCAAGAGGCGTACAAGCTTCATGAGTACACCGAGAAAGAAAACATACCCGTGTGGGCTTTCAGCGGTTTCCACGAGTTATAGGTCATTCCTGAGGAGTTGTTTCGCTGACGTATTTAGAGGGACAGGATAAAGTTCTTGACTACGGAGAGCAAACAGAGATCCTAACTCTGTATCAGGTTGGGTGAAGCTGGCACATGACCCAGAGGAAGGAAAGAAGAAGCGAATCAGGGAGAAGCGGTCCACACTTCATCAGGCTGATTCACAAGATGGTAGACAGGCGGAAGAATAACCGAGATGTTGGGGATTGCGGGCTGGCTTTCCGCAACGCTTGGCAGTGACCGATTCCCAAGTGGCAAGTCAGATGGTGGTTCTTGGCGAGGCAATCAGCAGCAGGAAGGCTGGCAGCAGGATCCAGAGCCCTGGGCTAGGCACCCAGGCAGGCAGCAGCAGGTGGGGTGGTAGCAGGTTCTCGTGCAGTACACGGGGGTTCAGCAACCTGGCTGGCAGCAGCGGGACCCACAGCAGTTTTGTCCACAGCCGCTGGACCCACAACAGCTGGGCTGGCAGCAGGTGGTCCGGCAGCAGGTGGTGCGACAGTAAGTTGGGCAGCAGCAAGGCTGGCAGCAGCTCGACCCACAGCCGCTAGACCCACCGCAGTTGTGTCCACAGCCGCTGGACCCACAGCAGCTGGGCTGGCAGCAGGTGGTGCGGCAGCAGGTGGTGTGACAGCAAGCTGGGCAGCAGCAAGGCTGGCAGCAGCCTGAACCACAGCCGCTAGACCCACCGCCGTTGTGTCCACAGCCGCTACACCCACAGCAGCTGGGCTGGCAGCAGGTGGTCCGGCAGCAGGTGGTGTGACAGCAAGCTGGGCAGCAGCAAGGCTGGCAGCAGCCTGAACCACAGCCGCTAGACCCACCGCCGTTGTGTCCACAGCCGCTACACCCACAGCAGCTGGGCTGGCAGCAGGTGGTCCGGCAGCAGGTGGTGTGACAGCAAGTTGGGCGGCAGCAAGGCTGGCAGCAGCTGGACCCATAGCCGCTGGACCCACAGCCGCTGGGCTGGCAGCAGGTGGTCCGGCAGCAGGTGGTCCTGCAGCACGTAGGCTGGCAGCAAGAGGAGCAGCACGAGTGGGTCATGGTGTCGGGGGTGGAGGGTGGGCGGGTCCTGTCCGGAGGTGAGGTTCTCAGATTCTGGTGCCTCCTCCGGTTCTGGGGCTTTTATGCGCTGGACCCCCGAAGGTTAGGCCAATGGGCAGGACTTTCCTTGTTGGTGTTTACATCGTTTTCCATAGTCACTGGGGGAATCATAAACGAGGAAGCTGTTTCCTAAATGCTAGGAATCGTTACAAAATAAGTGTCTAATGGTTTCCTACTTGAGAATAACTCACAGAAACATTTTCCAACGAGAGGAAGGTGGGCACATCAGCAGCATCGTTCTTGTTTCAGTGATCATGGCATCCATCGTGTGATCACGTTCTGCTGGGGTGGCTAGGGTCACAGCAGTGTTCCCTCCCCAGCCTTTGCCCTTAGACTCAATGTGGATTGCGAGTATCTCTGAGGTGAGGGGCATCATGCTGATATGTTCACTGGGACAAATGTGGTAGATCCCTGAGGCCAGTTCCGTTTCCCCACAGAAGCCGGATTCGAGACTCCCACAGGCATATCTGTCTCCTGTAGCACCCAACCCCACCTGCGTATCTCAGTTCCATCAAAGACCCTTGCGTAGCCGATGTCTGGTGTTTTCTCTGCCACATGGCAAGGCAGAAGCAAAGCAGGTGGGGAGAAGCAGCAGCAGTAGTCTGGGACTAAGCAAGCATCAGTCAATATACGTCCTTGTTGAACGGGACCCCTGATTTTCCTAGGGTCGAATGCTTTCACCGGAGGTGGGGCTTTCAGGGGCATAAAGGCGGGGGCAGGATGGGCAAAACCAGGTGAGTTGGGGACTCTAGCCCTAACCTTGTTAGCTAGCCTCGTCAGTGTCCTCACGTCGCTCATTACATCTTTATTTATGGTTGCTCTTTCTTTTTTCTGTCAGGCTGTCTTTCTTTTTCTGCCTTTCTCCCTTCCTCCCTGCATGCCTGTCCATGCAGGTCCCTTCCTCGCACCGTGCCTTCTTTCCTTCCTTCCTTCCTTCCTTCCTTCCCTTCATTCTTTAGTTTCTTTCTTTCTTCTCTTCCCTTTCTCCCTCTCTTCCTCCCTCCCCCCTTCCTTCTATGCTTCCTTTTGTTCCTCCCTCCCTTCTCCTTTTCCCCCTACTCCTCTCCTCATCCCCCCCATTCATATTCCACCCTCTTCTTCTGTCTCTTCCAATGATTTTCTCCATCCGCCCGGCTAATTAAGAACATAGTGGAATGAATGGTGACAACCATAGTCTGCCAAAGACGTCTGAAGCCACCAAACCTATCTCTTGGGTATTGGTGTGTTTGGGACAACTTCTGCCTACCAGCTCTGCACCTCAATGCCTAAGTGCCCTTTTCACGCGCAGCAGAATGTCAGGCTGCCTGAGCATGCTACACGGAGAAAACACACTCAACCTTTGCTTCTGGAGAGTGGGTTTATAAAGACTCCAGCTCCCTCGTGGCTGAAATAAGAGAATCTCAGCCTGTGTGTGTGTGTGTGTGTGCATGTGTGTGTGCATGTGTGTGTGCACGCGCGCGCGCGTGTGTGTGTGTGTGTGTGCGCGCGCGTCTGTGTGCCTGTTTGGAGTTGTACCGTTTCTGAGATACCTTTCAGATTAAAGCTTTGGTTGCAAACTGTGATGCTGGCCTCAAAGTGTTTCTTCCCTGGGACACTTCCCTACACGCGGACCAGTGTGATATGACCTCCCCAAAGAATCCACATTCCTGGACTCTTTACTGAAGAGGAGCTTCTGGAAAACCAAACTCTGACATTCCGTTACCACACTCAGTCTCAATTTCCTCACGTCTACAATGGGAACCTTAATACCTACTTTGCAAATCCCTCCAAGAATTAAAGGGAATGCTCACGAAGGATTTAGTCAACATCCAGCAAATACGCGGACACATGGGTGGTGTCAGGTTTTCATCTCATTTTGCCAACATCGCGCTCTTGAGAACCAGCAGCGGTAGGCACGTTTGGCCTTGGCAGTCTCTCCAGAGCATCCTGGGTACCTAGTCTCCAATGGTGGCATGTGTCCTGGATAGGGGCCTTCGAAGCTCATCAGAGGTCCCTCCACTGCTCCCAGGAAGTGACCCGGGGCCCTGTCTCCTCTTCCTCTCAGAGCCTGAATCGGCCTCACAGCCCTGAGTGCTGAGTTGGCACCAGTAGTTCAGGACCAGAAGCAGCAGACTTCGTTCCTGACTCCTAGGAATGCCCACGTTGTTGTCTCTTTTTTCTTCCTCACATTCTCCTCACCCCCACGGAGCAGGCATCATTTTTCCCCCCTCGGTTGCTCACACTTCCTCCACAATATACCAGAGCTTATTCTGTTTCCTTAGATGGTTCAGAGCTCATGGATTACTCAAAGTCCTACATGCCCATTGCACGATCTCTCTGGCCCTGACACCATGCTTCATCAACTCTCTGGGCAGCATTTTGATCACGATGACAAACTGCCTTACAGGAGGGGAGAGACATAGGTTTGGCAGAAAATCACAAGATGCCATTTTACTATATCCCATTAGGTCCTGGGGACAAGGAGGCCAAACAAGAATGTGATTTCCACGACCCAAACACAAGCGTGTTCAGCTGCCTCTGTTGCTCACGAGGACACCGCAGGCTCACCTGTATGTGAGGCAGAAGAGTGCTGAGGGCCTGGATGCCACCCAAGGCAACAGGAGCATCCTGGGTTCCCCAGGGCTCTAAAGGGCGGGTCCCGCTGTCCTCACGTATGGCTGCTGTGGCTGAGTTGTACGACACTGACGTCTACAACTTAGTGCCAGTGATGGCCCGCCTGTCCGGGAGAATAACACTTGTGCGCTCAAAGAAGGCCTCGGATGGACATCTTGCTGGTGCTGAGACTAAGGGCGTTTGCTACCACGTCTGGAGATCTGAACGTAAGTGCGCTTCAGCAAGCGCCCGAACCACAGTCTTGGATCCGAGTGTGTCCATGTCAGCTGTGGGACACTCCACTGTGAAATCTCCTCAGCTGAAAATGCGCATAATGACTTGTGGAGGACTGTGTATGGCTCCACACGGACACTGCATGTGACGTAAAATGTACGTACAAAAAAAACACAAAGACAATACGGGATTCCAAATGATTAGGGTTTATTAAGAGATACAGGCGAGACTCCCCGCGTCTAGGGGGACATTGAAAGGGAACATGACAGGCAGCAAGAGGCGTACAAGCTTCATGAGTACACCGAGAAAGAAAACATACCCGTGTGGGCTTTCAGCGGTTTCCACGAGTTATAGGTCATTCCTGAGGAGTTGTTTCGCTGACGTATTTAGAGGGACAGGATAAAGTTCTTGACTACGGAGAGCAAACAGAGATCCTAACTCTGTATCAGGTTGGGTGAAGCTGGCACATGACCCAGAGGAAGGAAAGAAGAAGCGAATCAGGGAGAAGCGGTCCACACTTCATCAGGCTGATTCACAAGATGGTAGACAGGCGGAAGAATAACCGAGATGTTGGGGATTGCGGGCTGGCTTTCCGCAACGCTTGGCAGTGACCGATTCCCAAGTGGCAAGTCAGATGGTGGTTCTTGGCGAGGCAATCAGCAGCAGGAAGGCTGGCAGCAGGATCCAGAGCCCTGGGCTAGGCACCCAGGCAGGCAGCAGCAGGTGGGGTGGTAGCAGGTTCTCGTGCAGTACACGGGGGTTCAGCAACCTGGCTGGCAGCAGCGGGACCCACAGCAGTTTTGTCCACAGCCGCTGGACCCACAACAGCTGGGCTGGCAGCAGGTGGTCCGGCAGCAGGTGGTGCGACAGTAAGTTGGGCAGCAGCAAGGCTGGCAGCAGCTCGACCCACAGCCGCTAGACCCACCGCAGTTGTGTCCACAGCCGCTGGACCCACAGCAGCTGGGCTGGCAGCAGGTGGTGCGGCAGCAGGTGGTGTGACAGCAAGCTGGGCAGCAGCAAGGCTGGCAGCAGCCTGAACCACAGCCGCTAGACCCACCGCCGTTGTGTCCACAGCCGCTACACCCACAGCAGCTGGGCTGGCAGCAGGTGGTCCGGCAGCAGGTGGTGTGACAGCAAGCTGGGCAGCAGCAAGGCTGGCAGCAGCCTGAACCACAGCCGCTAGACCCACCGCCGTTGTGTCCACAGCCGCTACACCCACAGCAGCTGGGCTGGCAGCAGGTGGTCCGGCAGCAGGTGGTGTGACAGCAAGTTGGGCGGCAGCAAGGCTGGCAGCAGCTGGACCCATAGCCGCTGGACCCACAGCCGCTGGGCTGGCAGCAGGTGGTCCGGCAGCAGGTGGTCCTGCAGCACGTAGGCTGGCAGCAAGAGGAGCAGCACGAGTGGGTCATGGTGTCGGGGGTGGAGGGTGGGCGGGTCCTGTCCGGAGGTGAGGTTCTCAGATTCTGGTGCCTCCTCCGGTTCTGGGGCTTTTATGCGCTGGACCCCCGAAGGTTAGGCCAATGGGCAGGACTTTCCTTGTTGGTGTTTACATCGTTTTCCATAGTCACTGGGGGAATCATAAACGAGGAAGCTGTTTCCTAAATGCTAGGAATCGTTACAAAATAAGTGTCTAATGGTTTCCTACTTGAGAATAACTCACAGAAACATTTTCCAACGAGAGGAAGGTGGGCACATCAGCAGCATCGTTCTTGTTTCAGTGATCATGGCATCCATCGTGTGATCACGTTCTGCTGGGGTGGCTAGGGTCACAGCAGTGTTCCCTCCCCAGCCTTTGCCCTTAGACTCAATGTGGATTGCGAGTATCTCTGAGGTGAGGGGCATCATGCTGATATGTTCACTGGGACAAATGTGGTAGATCCCTGAGGCCAGTTCCGTTTCCCCACAGAAGCCGGATTCGAGACTCCCACAGGCATATCTGTCTCCTGTAGCACCCAACCCCACCTGCGTATCTCAGTTCCATCAAAGACCCTTGCGTAGCCGATGTCTGGTGTTTTCTCTGCCACATGGCAAGGCAGAAGCAAAGCAGGTGGGGAGAAGCAGCAGCAGTAGTCTGGGACTAAGCAAGCATCAGTCAATATACGTCCTTGTTGAACGGGACCCCTGATTTTCCTAGGGTCGAATGCTTTCACCGGAGGTGGGGCTTTCAGGGGCATAAAGGCGGGGGCAGGATGGGCAAAACCAGGTGAGTTGGGGACTCTAGCCCTAACCTTGTTAGCTAGCCTCGTCAGTGTCCTCACGTCGCTCATTACATCTTTATTTATGGTTGCTCTTTCTTCTTTCTGTCAGGCTGTCTTTCTTTTTCTGCCTTTCTCCCTTCCTCCCTGCATGCCTGTCCATGCAGGTCCCTTCCTCGCACCGTGCCTTCTTTCCTTCCTTCCTTCCTTCCTTCCCTTCATTCTTTAGTTTCTTTCTTTCTTCTCTTCCCTTTCTCCCTCTCTTCCTCCCTCCCCCCTTCCTTCTATGCTTCCTTTTGTTCCTCCCTCCCTTCTCCTTTTCCCCCTACTCCTCTCCTCATCCCCCCCATTCATATTCCACCCTCTTCTTCTGTCTCTTCCAATGATTTTCTCCATCCGCCCGGCTAATTAAGAACATAGTGGAATGAATGGTGACAACCATAGTCTGCCAAAGACGTCTGAAGCCACCAAACCTATCTCTTGGGTATTGGTGTGTTTGGGACAACTTCTGCCTACCAGCTCTGCACCTCAATGCCTAAGTGCCCTTTTCACGCGCAGCAGAATGTCAGGCTGCCTGAGCATGCTACACGGAGAAAACACACTCAACCTTTGCTTCTGGAGAGTGGGTTTATAAAGACTCCAGCTCCCTCGTGGCTGAAATAAGAGAATCTCAGCCTGTGTGTGTGTGTGTGTGTGCATGTGTGTGTGCATGTGTGTGTGCACGCGCGCGCGCGTGTGTGTGTGTGTGTGTGCGCGCGCGTCTGTGTGCCTGTTTGGAGTTGTACCGTTTCTGAGATACCTTTCAGATTAAAGCTTTGGTTGCAAACTGTGATGCTGGCCTCAAAGTGTTTCTTCCCTGGGACACTTCCCTACACGCGGACCAGTGTGATATGACCTCCCCAAAGAATCCACATTCCTGGACTCTTTACTGAAGAGGAGCTTCTGGAAAACCAAACTCTGACATTCCGTTACCACACTCAGTCTCAATTTCCTCACGTCTACAATGGGAACCTTAATACCTACTTTGCAAATCCCTCCAAGAATTAAAGGGAATGCTCACGAAGGATTTAGTCAACATCCAGCAAATACGCGGACACATGGGTGGTGTCAGGTTTTCATCTCATTTTGCCAACATCGCGCTCTTGAGAACCAGCAGCGGTAGGCACGTTTGGCCTTGGCAGTCTCTCCAGAGCATCCTGGGTACCTAGTCTCCAATGGTGGCATGTGTCCTGGATAGGGGCCTTCGAAGCTCATCAGAGGTCCCTCCACTGCTCCCAGGAAGTGACCCGGGGCCCTGTCTCCTCTTCCTCTCAGAGCCTGAATCGGCCTCACAGCCCTGAGTGCTGAGTTGGCACCAGTAGTTCAGGACCAGAAGCAGCAGACTTCGTTCCTGACTCCTAGGAATGCCCACGTTGTTGTCTCTTTTTTCTTCCTCACATTCTCCTCACCCCCACGGAGCAGGCATCATTTTTCCCCCCTCGGTTGCTCACACTTCCTCCACAATATACCAGAGCTTATTCTGTTTCCTTAGATGGTTCAGAGCTCATGGATTACTCAAAGTCCTACATGCCCATTGCACGATCTCTCTGGCCCTGACACCATGCTTCATCAACTCTCTGGGCAGCATTTTGATCACGATGACAAACTGCCTTACAGGAGGGGAGAGACATAGGTTTGGCAGAAAATCACAAGATGCCATTTTACTATATCCCATTAGGTCCTGGGGACAAGGAGGCCAAACAAGAATGTGATTTCCACGACCCAAACACAAGCGTGTTCAGCTGCCTCTGTTGCTCACGAGGACACCGCAGGCTCACCTGTATGTGAGGCAGAAGAGTGCTGAGGGCCTGGATGCCACCCAAGGCAACAGGAGCATCCTGGGTTCCCCAGGGCTCTAAAGGGCGGGTCCCGCTGTCCTCACGTATGGCTGCTGTGGCTGAGTTGTACGACACTGACGTCTACAACTTAGTGCCAGTGATGGCCCGCCTGTCCGGGAGAATAACACTTGTGCGCTCAAAGAAGGCCTCGGATGGACATCTTGCTGGTGCTGAGACTAAGGGCGTTTGCTACCACGTCTGGAGATCTGAACGTAAGTGCGCTTCAGCAAGCGCCCGAACCACAGTCTTGGATCCGAGTGTGTCCATGTCAGCTGTGGGACACTCCACTGTGAAATCTCCTCAGCTGAAAATGCGCATAATGACTTGTGGAGGACTGTGTATGGCTCCACACGGACACTGCATGTGACGTAAAATGTACGTACAAAAAAAACACAAAGACAATACGGGATTCCAAATGATTAGGGTTTATTAAGAGATACAGGCGAGACTCCCCGCGTCTAGGGGGACATTGAAAGGGAACATGACAGGCAGCAAGAGGCGTACAAGCTTCATGAGTACACCGAGAAAGAAAACATACCCGTGTGGGCTTTCAGCGGTTTCCACGAGTTATAGGTCATTCCTGAGGAGTTGTTTCGCTGACGTATTTAGAGGGACAGGATAAAGTTCTTGACTACGGAGAGCAAACAGAGATCCTAACTCTGTATCAGGTTGGGTGAAGCTGGCACATGACCCAGAGGAAGGAAAGAAGAAGCGAATCAGGGAGAAGCGGTCCACACTTCATCAGGCTGATTCACAAGATGGTAGACAGGCGGAAGAATAACCGAGATGTTGGGGATTGCGGGCTGGCTTTCCGCAACGCTTGGCAGTGACCGATTCCCAAGTGGCAAGTCAGATGGTGGTTCTTGGCGAGGCAATCAGCAGCAGGAAGGCTGGCAGCAGGATCCAGAGCCCTGGGCTAGGCACCCAGGCAGGCAGCAGCAGGTGGGGTGGTAGCAGGTTCTCGTGCAGTACACGGGGGTTCAGCAACCTGGCTGGCAGCAGCGGGACCCACAGCAGTTTTGTCCACAGCCGCTGGACCCACAACAGCTGGGCTGGCAGCAGGTGGTCCGGCAGCAGGTGGTGCGACAGTAAGTTGGGCAGCAGCAAGGCTGGCAGCAGCTCGACCCACAGCCGCTAGACCCACCGCAGTTGTGTCCACAGCCGCTGGACCCACAGCAGCTGGGCTGGCAGCAGGTGGTGCGGCAGCAGGTGGTGTGACAGCAAGCTGGGCAGCAGCAAGGCTGGCAGCAGCCTGAACCACAGCCGCTAGACCCACCGCCGTTGTGTCCACAGCCGCTACACCCACAGCAGCTGGGCTGGCAGCAGGTGGTCCGGCAGCAGGTGGTGTGACAGCAAGCTGGGCAGCAGCAAGGCTGGCAGCAGCCTGAACCACAGCCGCTAGACCCACCGCCGTTGTGTCCACAGCCGCTACACCCACAGCAGCTGGGCTGGCAGCAGGTGGTCCGGCAGCAGGTGGTGTGACAGCAAGTTGGGCGGCAGCAAGGCTGGCAGCAGCTGGACCCATAGCCGCTGGACCCACAGCCGCTGGGCTGGCAGCAGGTGGTCCGGCAGCAGGTGGTCCTGCAGCACGTAGGCTGGCAGCAAGAGGAGCAGCACGAGTGGGTCATGGTGTCGGGGGTGGAGGGTGGGCGGGTCCTGTCCGGAGGTGAGGTTCTCAGATTCTGGTGCCTCCTCCGGTTCTGGGGCTTTTATGCGCTGGACCCCCGAAGGTTAGGCCAATGGGCAGGACTTTCCTTGTTGGTGTTTACATCGTTTTCCATAGTCACTGGGGGAATCATAAACGAGGAAGCTGTTTCCTAAATGCTAGGAATCGTTACAAAATAAGTGTCTAATGGTTTCCTACTTGAGAATAACTCACAGAAACATTTTCCAACGAGAGGAAGGTGGGCACATCAGCAGCATCGTTCTTGTTTCAGTGATCATGGCATCCATCGTGTGATCACGTTCTGCTGGGGTGGCTAGGGTCACAGCAGTGTTCCCTCCCCAGCCTTTGCCCTTGGACTCAATGTGGATTGCGAGTATCTCTGAGGTGAGGGGCATCATGCTGATATGTTCACTGGGACAAATGTGGTAGATCCCTGAGGCCAGTTCCGTTTCCCCACAGAAGCCGGATTCGAGACTCCCACAGGCATATCTGTCTCCTGTAGCACCCAACCCCACCTGCGTATCTCAGTTCCATCAAAGACCCTTGCGTAGCCGATGTCTGGTGTTTTCTCTGCCACATGGCAAGGCAGAAGCAAAGCAGGTGGGGAGAAGCAGCAGCAGTAGTCTGGGACTAAGCAAGCATCAGTCAATATACGTCCTTGTTGAACGGGACCCCTGATTTTCCTAGGGTCGAATGCTTTCACCGGAGGTGAGGCTTTCAGGGGCATAAAGGCGGGGGCAGGATGGGCAAAACCAGGTGAGTTGGGGACTCTAGCCCTAACCTTGTTAGCTAGCCTCGTCAGTGTCCTCACGTCGCTCATTACATCTTTATTTATGGTTGCTCTTTCTTCTTTCTGTCAGGCTGTCTTTCTTTTTCTGCCTTTCTCCCTTTCTCCCTGCATGCCTGTCCATGCAGGTCCCTTCCTCGCACCGTGCCTTCTTTCCTTCCTTCCTTCCTTCCTTCCCTTCATTCTTTAGTTTCTTTCTTTCTTCTCTTCCCTTTCTCCCTCTCTTCCTCCCTCCCCCCTTCCTTCTATGCTTCCTTTCTTTCTCCCTCCCTTCTCCTTTTCCCCCTACTCCTCTCCTCATCCCCCCCATTCATATTCCACCCTCTTCTTCTGTCTCTTCCAATGATTTTCTCCAACCACCCGGCTAATTAAGAACATAGTGGAATGAATGGTGACAACCATAGTCTGCCAAAGACGTCTGAAGCCACCAAACCTATCTCTTGGGTATTGGTGTGTTTGGGACAACTTCTGCCTACCAGCTCTGCACCTCAATGCCTAAGTGCCCTTTTCACGCGCAGCAGAATGTCAGGCTGCCTGAGCATGCTACACGGAGTAAACACACTCAACCTTTGCTTCTGGAGAGTGGGTTTATAAAGACTCCAGCTCCCTCGTGGCTGAAATAAGAGAATCTCAGCCTGTGTGTGTGTGTGTGTGTGTGTGCATATGTGTGTGCATGTGTGTGTGTGCGCGCGCGTGTGTGTGTGTGTGTGTGTGCGCGCGCGTCTGTGTGCCTGTTTGGAGTTGTACCGTTTCTGAGATACCTTTCAGATTAAAGCTTTGGTTGCAAACTGTGATGCTGGCCTCAAAGTGTTTCTTCCCTGGGACACTTCCCTACACGCGGACCAGTGTGATATGACCTCCCCAAAGAATCCACATTCCTGGACTCTTTACTGAAGAGGAGCTTCTGGAAAACCAAACTCTGACATTCCGTTACCACACTCAGTCTCAATTTCCTCACGTCTACAATGGGAACCTTAATACCTACTTTGCAAATCCCTCCAAGAATTAAAGGGAATGCTCACGAAGGATTTAGTCAACATCCAGCAAATACGCGGACACATGGGTGGTGTCAGGTTTTCATCTCATTTTGCCAACATCGCGCTCTTGAGAACCAGCAGCGGTAGGCACGTTTGGCCTTGGCAGTCTCTCCAGAGCATCCTGGGTACCTAGTCTCCAATGGTGGCATGTGTCCTGGATAGGGGCCTTCGAAGCTCATCAGAGGTCCCTCCACTGCTCCCAGGAAGTGACCCGGGGCCCTGTCTCCTCTTCCTCTCAGAGCCTGAATCGGCCTCACAGCCCTGAGTGCTGAGTTGGCACCAGTAGTTCAGGACCAGAAGCAGCAGACTTCGTTCCTGACTCCTAGGAATGCCCACGTTGTTGTCTCTTTTTTCTTCCTCACATTCTCCTCACCCCCACGGAGCAGGCATCATTTTTCCCCCCTCGGTTGCTCACACTTCCTCCACAATATACCAGAGCTTATTCTGTTTCCTTAGATGGTTCAGAGCTCATGGATTACTCAAAGTCCTACATGCCCATTGCACGATCTCTCTGGCCCTGACACCATGCTTCATCAACTCTCTGGGCAGCATTTTGATCACGATGACAAACTGCCTTACAGGAGGGGAGAGACATAGGTTTGGCAGAAAATCACAAGATGCCATTTTACTATATCCCATTAGGTCCTGGGGACAAGGAGGCCAAACAAGAATGTGATTTCCACGACCCAAACACAAGCGTGTTCAGCTGCCTCTGTTGCTCACGAGGACACCGCAGGCTCACCTGTATGTGAGGCAGAAGAGTGCTGAGGGCCTGGATGCCACCCAAGGCAACAGGAGCATCCTGGGTTCCCCAGGGCTCTAAAGGGCGGGTCCCGCTGTCCTCACGTATGGCTGCTGTGGCTGAGTTGTACGACACTGATATCTACAACTTAGTGCCAGTGATGGCCCGCCCGTCCGGGAGAATAACACTTGTGCGCTCAAAGAAGGCCTCGGATGGACATCTTGCTGGTGCTGAGACTAAAGGTGTTTGCTACCACGTCTGGAGATCTGAACGTAAGTGCGCTTCAGCAGGCGCCCGAACCACAGTCTTGGATCCGAGTGTGTCCATGTCAGCTGTGGGACACTCCACTGTGAAATCTCCTCAGCTGAAAATGCGCATAATGACTTGTGGAGGACTGTGTATGGCTCCACACGGACACTGCATGTGACGTAAAATGTACGTACAAAAAAAACACAAAGACAATACGGGATTCCAAATGATTAGGGTTTATTAAGAGATACAGGCGAGACTCCCCGCGTCTAGGGGGACATTGAAAGGGAACATGACAGGCAGCAAGAGGCGTACAAGCTTCATGAGTACACCGAGAAAGAAAACATACCCGTGTGGGCTTTCAGCGGTTTCCACGAGTTATAGGTCATTCCTGAGGAGTTGTTTCGCTGACGTATTTAGAGGGACAGGATAAAGTTCTTGACTACGGAGAGCAAACAGAGATCCTAACTCTGTATCAGGTTGGGTGAAGCTGGCACATGACCCAGAGGAAGGAAAGAAGAAGCGAATCAGGGAGAAGCGGTCCACACTTCATCAGGCTGATATACAAGATGGTAGACAGGCGGACGAATAACCGAGATGTTGGGGATTGCGGGCTGGCTTTCCGCAACGCTTGGCAGTGACCGATTCCCAGGTGGCAAGTCAGATGGTGGTTCTTGGTGAGGCAATCAGCAGCAGGAAGGCTGGCAGCAGGATCCAGAGCCCTGGGCTAGGCACCCAGGCAGGCAGCAGCAGGTGGGGTGGTAGCAGGTTCTCGTGCAGTACACGGGGGTACAGCAAACTGGCTGGCAGCAGTGGGACCCACAGCAGTTTTGTCCACAGCCGCTGGACCCACAGCCGCTGGACCCACAACAGCTGGGCTGGCAGCAGGTGGTGTGACAGCAAGTTGGGCAGCAGCAAGGCTGGCAGCAGCTCGACCCACAGCCGCTAGACCCACCGCAGTTGTGTCCACAGCCGCTGGACCCACAGCAGCTGGGCTGGCAGCAAGTGGTCCTACAGCAGGTGGTCCTGCAGCAGGTGGTGTGACAGCAAGTTGGGCGGCAGCAAGGCTGGCAGCAGCTCGACCCACAGCCGCTAGACCCACCGCAGTTGTGTCCACAGCCGCTGGACCCACAGCAGCAGGGCTGGCAACAGGTGGTCCGGCAGCAGGTGGTGTGACAGCAAGTTGGGCGGCAGCAAGGCTGGCAGCAACTGGACCCATAGCCGCTGGACCCACCGCATGTGGGCTGGCAGCAGGTGGTCCGGCAGCAGGTGGTCCTGCAGCACGTAGGCTGGCAGCAAGAGGAGCAGCACGAGTGGGTCATGGTGTCAGGGGTGGAGGGTGGGCAGGTCCTGTCCGGAGGTGAGGTTGTCAGATTCTGGTGCCTCCTCCGGATCTGGGGCTTTTATGCGCTCGACCCCCAAAGTTTAGACCAATGGGAAGGACTTTCCTTGTTGGTGTTTACATCGTTTTCCATAGTCATTGGGGAATCATAAATGAGGAAGTTGTTTCCTAAATGTCGGGAATCGTTACAAATATGTGTTTAATGGTTTCCTATTTGAGAATAACTCACAGAAACATTTTCCAACGAGAGGAAGGTGCGCACATCAGTAGCATCGTTCTTGTTTAAGTGATCATGGCATCCATCGTGTGATGGACGTTCTGCTGGGGTGGCTAGGGTCACGGCAGTGTTCCCTCCCCAGTCTTTGCCCTTAGAGTGTATGTGGATTGCGAGTATCTCTGAGATGAGGGGCATGATGCTGATATGTTCACTGGGACAAATGTGGTAGATCCCTGAGGCCAGTTCCGTTTCCCCACAGAAGCCGGATTCGAGACTCCCACAGGCATATCTGTCTCCTGTAGCACCCAACCCCACCTTCGTATCTCAGTTCAATCAAAGACCCTTGTGTAGCCGATGTCTGGTGTTTTCTCTGCCACATGGCCAGGCAGAAGCAAAGCGGGGGGGATTGTCCAGTACCCCCGGTTATACCTAGGATCGAATGGTTTCACAGGATGTGGGGCTTTCAGGGGCAGAAAGGGGGGCATTATGGGCAAAACTTGGTGAGTTGGGCACTGTAGTCCTAACCTTGTTAGCTAGCCTCATCAGAATCCTCATGTAGCTGATTACATCTTTATTTATCTTTGCTCTTTCTTTTTTTTGTCAGGCTGTGTTTCTTTTTCTGCCTTTCTCCCTTCCTCCCTGCATGTCTGTGCATTTCTTCCTCCTACCGTGCCTTCTTTCCTTCCCTCCTTTCCTTCATTCTTTAGTTTCTTTCTTTCTTGTCTTCCCCTTTGTCCCTCTCTTCCTCCCTCCCTCCTTCCTTCTATGCTTTCTTTCTTCCTCCCTCCCTTCTCCTTTTATTCCTACTTCTTCTCATCCCCCATTCATATTTCACCATCTTCTTCTGTTTCTTCCAATTACTTTGTCTATCCACCAAGCCAGTTAATAAAATAGTGGGATGAATGTTAAAAACCATGGATTGTCAATGATGTCTTGAATTTGCCAGCCCTACATACGCCCTGACTCCTAATCCTTGCCTAAGGGCTCTTCATGCACAGCATAATGTCAGCCTGCCTGAGTATGTCACTCAGAGAAAGAACACTCCATCTGTGCTTCTCGAGACCTGGTTTATAAAGATTCCAGCTCTCTCATTGCTGATATAGGAGAATCTCAGTATCTGTGTCTGTGTCTGTATATGTGTGAGACATCATTTCTGATATATCTTTCAGGTTAAAGCTTTAGTTGCTACCTGTGATTCTGGCTTCAAAGTGCCTTTTCCCTTGACACTTACCTGCACTCAGACCAGTGCAATATGACCTCCTTGCAAAACCAAATTCCTGGACATTTTTCTTCCAAGTAGCTTCTGGAAGAAACAAAACTCTGACCTTCCTTTACCCCACTCAGTCTCAATTTCCTCACTTCCACAATGGGAACTTTAATACCTACTTTGTAAGTTCCTCCAAGAGTTAAAGGGAATGCTCATGAAGCATTTAGTCGACATCCAGCAAATATTCGGAAACATGGGTGGTGTCAGGTTTTCATCTCATTTTGCCAACATCGCGCTCTTGAGAACCAGCAGCGGTAGGCACGTTTGGCCTTGGCAGTCTCTCCAGAGCATCCTGGGTACCTAGTCTCCAATGGTGGCATGTGTCCTGGATAGGGGCCTTCGAAGCTCATCAGAGGTCCCTCCACTGCTCCCAGGAAGTGACCCGGGGCCCTGTCTCCTCTTCCTCTCAGAGCCTGAATCGGCCTCACAGCCCTGAGTGCTGAGTTGGCACCAGTAGTTCAGGACCAGAAGCAGCAGACTTCGTTCCTGACTCCTAGGAATGCCCACGTTGTTGTCTCTTTTTTCTTCCTCACATTCTCCTCACCCTCACAGAGCAGGCATCATTTTTCCCCCTCTGTTATTCACAGTTCCTTCACAAAATACCGGAGGGAGTTCCTTTGCCTTTGATGGTTTAGACGTTATGAATTACTCAAAGTCATACATGACCATTGCACGATCTCTCAGTCCCTGACATCATTCTTCTTTAATTGCCTTGGGAACACTTTGATCATGATGACAAACCACCTTACAGTTGGGGAGATAAATAGGTTTGGCGAAACTACCTGATTCTTTTTTACTCTGCTAATAGGCCCTGAGGACCAGGAAGCCAAGCAAGAATGTGATTCCCAAGAACCAAATACAATGTGGTCAGCTCCATGTGTTTCTTGTGGGAACACTGCATGCTCGCCTGTGTCTGATGCAGGGGAGTGCTGCGGAGCTAGGAGTCTAAAGCAACAAAACTCCTACGTTCACAAGAGCTTCAAAGGGCAGGTCCTGCTGCTCCCACATGTGGCTACTGTCAGCTGAATTGTTGGACATTGATATCCACAAGTTATTCCCAGATGTCACTTGCATACACAAGAGAATATTACTTCCTTGGCCAAAAAGACACTCAAATGAACATCTTGCTACTCTTGAGACTCAGGGTGCTTTCTAACTCATCTGGAGAGAATGAACATATGTGCGCTTCATCAAGGGCAGGAGACACAGTCTGGGTTCTGAGTCTGTGCATATCAGCTTGAGACAGGCGACTGGAAGTTTGTTCGTATGAAAATGGAGATAATAATTTGTGAGACACTGTATGAGGCTCCAAATGGGTACTGCATTTGGTATGTATCCTGTGTACAAATACCTACATTGGGAACACTGTACAAAGAAATGAACATCATATGGGACGCGAATGGTACAGGCTTTATTGAGAAATAAAGGTGAAGACTCCCTGTGTCTCAGGAGACATTTACATGGATCACAAGAAGAAGAAAGAAGGATATAAGAACCATGAGTACACTGAAAAAGGAAACATGATTTGAAGACTTTGAGTAGTTGTAGACACCTATGTGTGAGTCACTAGAATTTCTTTTTGTATGTTATTGAAAGGGAGAGGGTGACAATCTTGACTGTGGAGTCAAGGCAGAGGTCATGACTCCATATTAGTATGCATGAAGTTGGCACATGATCCAAAGATGAAGGAAGATGAGACTCAGCTAGAAATGGTCCACGCTTCCTCAAGGTGATTCACAAGCCTGTAATGTTGTTGACTATGCGCAGGCTTTCAGCAATATTGGCAGTGACTTTGTTTCCCAAATGACAAATTGGTGTTTTATGCAGATGGTGCCTCTCGGCAAAGCAATTAGCAGCAGGAAGGCTGGCAGTAGGTTTGGACACACAGCATATGTGACAGCATGAGGTCCTATAGAAGGTGGTGTTGCAGCAGGTTGGGTGGCAACAAGGCTGGCAGCAGCTGGCTCCATGGCAGCTGGCCCCACTGTGGGTTTGTCCACTGCAGCTGGCCCCACAACAGTTTGTCTGCACCACTGGTCCAACAGAAGGTGGTCCTGTAGCACAAAGGCTGGCAGCAGGAGCTGCAGCCAGAGTAGATCATGGTCTCAGATGTGCAGAGTTGGGTTTCTGAGCAGAGATAAATTTTTAAGCCATTGAAATTATCTTCTCCACTAGGCCTTTCATACACTGGTTCCAAATTTGGAACCAATGATCAGAATTTTCCTGGTATCATTTATAATGTATTTTTCTAGATACATGGAGAATTACCCAAGGAGAAAGAGTCCCTTAAAGATTATGAACTTCTGAATGTAAATGGTAGGACTGTTCCCCTAGTTAATTAATAACCCTTAGGAACTTATTTTCAGAAGTGGAAGAGGCAGTAGGCAATAACAGCATCATTTAATTATGAATCACTATTTTTTAAGACAGAATACATCCTCTGGTCACCTGACAATTCAAGCTAATGTGGAGAAGTCAGAACCACTGTCACCACCTACTTTTTTTCCTTTGGCACTAACTATTTAGGGATATACTTCTGATAATAGATGAAACACAGGTGATGATTTCAAAACATACTTTAACACATTTTTAACTAAAGCCATATTTTCACAAGATGTACATCTGTGTCACAAAATTCAGTAATTGATAAATGTATTAGTAGCAACAACTTCATTAGGTATCTTGTTTCCTGCATCAGGGGACTGATTTGAGTATAACTGACAGTCTTTTACATGCTGAGCTCCAAATCTGATAAAAAAGCTTTCTCTGCAGATAGTATATTTACATTTAATGGTAAAGAGAAGGGTTTCAAAGAAGTTTGACAACTATAATATTTGCTTTGAAGTGCAGTTTAAAAGAACAAATGCCAATAAATATTTTTCCAAGAAGACATACAAATGGCCAATGGACACAAGAAAAGATGCTCAACATCACTAATCATCAGAGAAATGGAAATCAAAACCACAATGAGATATCACCTTACACCTATCAGAATGGCTAGAACCAAAAAGAAAATATATAACAAGTGATGGTGAGGATGTGGAGAGAAAGAACCCTCATGCACTACTGGTGGGAATGCAAATTGGTGCAACCCCCGTGGAAAACAGTATGGAGACTCATCAAAAAAATTAAAAATAGAATTACCATATGATCTAGTAATTCCACTACTGAGTATTTACCCAGAGAATATGAAAACACTAACTTGAGAAGATATATGCACCCTTATAGTTATCGCACCATTATTTACAACAGCCAAAATATGGAGGCATCCCAAGTGTCCGTCAATAGATGAATGAATAAGGAAGATGTGGTATGTTTAAAACATGGAATATTACTCAGCCAGAAAAAAGAACAAGATCTTGCCATCTTCAACGACATGGATGGATTTAGAGGATATAATGGTAAATGAAGTAAATCAGATAGAGAAAGACACAAACCATATGATTTCACTGACATATGGAATAAAAGATACAAACAAATGAACAAAGGAAAAAAAAGACAAATGAAAAAACAGACCCTTAAATACAGAGAACAAAGTGGCATTTTCCAGAGGGGAAGTGGATGGGGATGTGGGTGAAATAGATAAAGTGGATTAAGAGTAAATTTACCGTGGGGTGCCTGGGTGGCTCAGTTGGGTTGAGCATCCAACTCAACTTCAGCTCAGGTCATGATCCCAGGGTCATGTTGGGCTCTGCACTGAGGGTGGAGCCTGCTTAAGATTCTCTCTCTCCCATTGCCCCTCTCCCCAGTTTGCACTCTCTCTAAAAACAAAAAATAATAAAAAATTTTTAAAAATTAAAAAGAGTACATTTACCGTGATTAGCACTGAATAATGTGTAGAATTGTTGAAACATCATATTGTACACTTGAGACTAATATAACAATGTATGTTAATCATACTTCAATAAAAAATTAAAATAAACATAAAATGTATTCATGCAGGAACAAAAGGGACAATTACTCCATCCTGTGTATAAATGGAGCAAAGCAGAGTAAGCGCACAATATTTTGGACACTTCCCAATTTCTACACTTGTAACCTTTTAAGGAAAAGAGCCTTTTCCTTTCAGTGGCAACAATGTGGCTCTTGATGGAGCTTCATTTGCTCTGACTTAACCAAGGCTAGTATTTTGGATGCATCTGCAGGTGCCTCTGTTGCTGGCATATGTTGCTGAAGCGGATAAAGGTGGATAAATGTGGATGAAGGTGTATAAACCTCCTGTTTGCAGACCCAGCATATGGGTAATGGCCTTACCAATCCACCCTGTCAAATAATCTGCTGTTGTTCAGCAAGTCAGAATGGAGTCCTAGTGGCAAAAGGATGGGGTGGATATTATTTGCTTCTGTGTCTATGTCCTGAGAATGGCTCCAGCATAGAGAGAATCAATACACGATCATTTGAAGAAAGGAGAACTCTAGTAACTTTATTAGCTTGAAAACTTGGACCAAAAATAAGTAATTTGTAATAGGACTGGATAATTGGGGTGTTGGTTTAGAAAAAGTGAGAGAATGACCAATTCAATTTTGAATGAGATAAACTTGAAGCCACATGCCTTAAACCCAGTTGTATTTCTTAGCTTCTTCACTAAGTTACAGGTGTGCTGGGCTGGTTTTACCACTAGCCATGGTGCTACAGTGGAGTGGGGTCTCATTTCCTTTTTCTTTTTCCTTTTCCTTTTTTTTTTTTTTTTTTTTTTTTTTTTTTTGTGCAATAGCATATCCACGTTTGTGTCTGTTTTAAGTGTTGTCCTGATAGGAGGAAATGTGGTTCTGTGTCTCTTTTGGATATAAGAGGTTAAATGATTGGAAGGCCAAAGAGTGACTCCAAGTATGCTCAGAATATCCAATGATACATATTAAAAGGATAAGACAAACAGATGAGATGATGCTGAAACAGAAAAGAAAGGCAAGTGATGCTTTTAGGGATAAATTACATGAAAACTGTGTAAGCATCCATTCTACTTTTTAAAATTTATTATTATTGTTTTTAAGAGAGTGGGAAGGGAAGAGGGGCAGAGGAAGAGAGAGAATCTTAAGCAGGCTCCACTCTCAGTATGAAGCCCAATGCAGGGCTTGATCCCACAACCTGAGCTGAAATCAAGAGTCAGTCGTTCAACTGACTGAGCCACCTAAGCTCCCCATAAGCATCCATTTTAAATGCAAAGTGACCTCTGCATGAGAGTCATGCCACAATCACAATGTCTGATAAGTTCTTTTTAAACATGGTAAACAAGGGGTACCTGGGTGGCTCAGTCAGGTAAGCATCTGACTCCAGCTCAGGTCATGATCTCATGGTGCATGGGTTCGAGCCCAGCATCAGGCTCTCAGCTGACCACAGCTCAAAGCCTTAAACCTGTTTCAGATTCTCTCTCTCTTCTCTCTCTCTTCTCTCTCTCTCTCTCTCTCTCCCTCCCTCCCTCTCTCTCTGCTCCTCCCATGCTTGTGCTCTCTCTCTCTCTCAAAAATAAATAAATAAACATAAAAAATAAACATGATAAACAATAGCAAGAAAATAACCCTGGATGTGATGATGACAGCTCTTCAGTAGAGTTTGGGAGAAGAAGATTTCCACTTGAGAATCTCATTGTCCTGGAGACCCACACAGAACATCCATCATTTCGTACCAGGGTCAGCTCCTGTTGTAGCTCTGTCTGCTCTGACAAGGGCTTTGGCCATGGCCTCTACCAGGAGACCTGTTGCTGACCCAGCTGCTATGTGTCCAGCTGCTGCCACCTTACCTGCTATGACTCCAGCTGCTTCCACTCAGCAGGTTGTCAGACTCCCTGGGGCCCCCTGGGGCCATATGACCTGCTGTTGCCCTGTTTGCTGTGGATCCTCTTATTGTTGACTTTGCTCCTCACCACCAGCCCTGAGTTGAGCACCATCATGCCAATGTACTCGTCTTATTCTCATTTCTTTTGTCCACAGCATCTGGCCATGTTCTGATCTGTCACTGTATTTATTTATCTTATTGGTCATGCCACCAAGCAACTAAATACCATGCAAACCCTCCAAGTTCTATGCCTATTACCTTGACATTCAGTCAAATATCTACCTTACTTCATGGGGACAGGTTCCTAATCTTATGATTGTTGTGCATGCTTGGCCTTTGCAACGAATTATGTGAGATAGAATAATTATGTCTCAATAAATGCTTACTCTGTGTCAGAAACATTTGTGGTCCTTAATTATTTTTTAATGTTGATTATGAACTGAAGATAAGTTTGGGTTTCTGCCCTACAAAGAAAACTGATTTTGCACATATCAATCAAAGCCTACATTAGAGAAAATGCAAATAATTAAATTTTCCCCAAACCAGACTGTCCACCTCTCTCCCATCAAGTTTATCAAGAGAAAACAAGAATGTCCTTTTTACTATAATTGAATTTTAGGCCACCTAGCAAGGTCCTTGTGCTATTGGGTTCTGGGAAGTACACATGTGGGATGAGACCCAGTTCTCACCCCTCATGGAACTCACAATGGAATCTTGAATTTAATAGGAAGATACGTGCCAGTAGAGTGTGTTGGTAATACTGGAGAAGAATAATAAATAAGGATTGATTCACAGAAATAAAATGTGTCAAGTTTGAAAACTCAGGAGAAGGCATACAGCTCACAAACACGTAAGACAAGACAAAGTGAAGGAGAGAACTGGGTAAAAGCAGAGTGTTTGTATTCTTATGAAGGCAATCTTTACTTTAAAAGTATCAGGAAAACAGTATAACCAGTTAAGGAGTAGAAGTATATCAATATTAATTCATGGATTGGGACAATGAGAAGACAAGAGCCAGAGATTCCTGGGTGAAACAACAAATGCCATAGGAAATAAGTTAGTATGGTGGGTGAAATGTATTTATGGGAAAGAGTAAGGAAAGTTAGGTTGGAGATTCTGGTTGAGTTTTATTTTTGAGGAGCAGCATCTCAGCTGAGTACAAAGAGGGCACTGTGGAAGGAGATAACCAAACTCAGGAACTCACTCATCTGGAAATGATGAACCTCCACCATCCGACACCACAGTCAGCTCCTATTGTGGTTCCATCTGCTCTGACCGGGGCTGTGGCACAGCCTCTGCCAGGGGACCTCTTGGTGCCCCAGCTACTGCCACCCTAAATGTGATATGTCCAGTCGCTACCACCCTAGCTGCTGGATACCCAGATGCCACCAGATCACTTGTTTCCATACCACCTGCTGCTGCCCTCGCTGCTATGGATCCTCTTGTTGCTGAATGCCCTATCCCACACTTGCACCTTCCCCATCAACATCATTACAGAATCAAAAGCTTCTTTTATGCAAGGCACCAGGACACAGAGTCCTGGGTGATGTTACTCAAATGAGTTGTGATGGCTGTGTGTCTAGTTTCTGATTTCTCTCCCACATTTTCCCTAAGACCATCACTCTGCATGAGGCACTCTGTAAGTGACTACCAGGCATTCAACACCATCTCCCATCACTCAGTAAGAAAGACGTTATTGGCCAAGGTTATATGACTCTGAGTAGATCATCTTAATTCTCAGTTTTTATTGATGACATTTTCTTAGATTTTTCTCTTCTACTGATTATCCCATTTTTTAATTCAATATTCACTTTTCTCATCACAGAAATAAAACGGACTTACTTCTCCTGTGTTTATAACTAGCTCCTGAATAACTGATTTTGTATACAGATACAGACAAGAATTTAGACCTGGATCACTACATAACAGAATTTCTAAACTTATTTTAACAACAAAAAAGCATCAGATAACACAAAGAAAACTCATCTCTTTGAGTCTTTAATGAACCAGCAATGCTTCATTTTTTTCTACTTACCCTAGCTTCAAGAGAATGGCCACTGGGTGAAGAAAATTTTTGGCAAGAGTTATTCGCCATTCATACACCATATGCAGATTTCATTCATGCTTCAGTTTCTTACCCTTACATGATTCAAGCTAAAGAGAAAAATCTATGTCTCCTGCCCCATCAGTGTTGCTCTGTGACATTCCAACATCCCCCAAAGTATACATCACATCCTAAGGTTATTTTAATGTTTTTTTAAATTTTTTAAAAATGTTTATTTATTTTTGAGAGAGAGAGAGAGAGAGAGAGAGAGAGAGGAAGGGAGACACAGAATCTGAAGCAGGTTCCAGGCCCCAAGCTGTCAGCACAAAGCCCGACATGGGGCTTGAACCCACGGACCACAAGATCATGACCTGAGCCAAAGTCAGCTCCCCACATCCTAAGGTTATTTTAAAGTACAGGAATGCTAGAGTACCCCTGTAACTCTAGCTCTCCAAAATCACTTCCCACTCCATGAACACACCATGCTCTCCCATGTCTCTGCCCCTTTGTACATGTCAGCATTTCTGTCTCAAATTCATTCTCCATCTGTCCCCTTTTGCTCTTTGAGGTCTAAATCTAATGTCCCTTTTCTGCATCACTTTTAGACAGTTATTTCTCCTATCCTGAGACAGTCTACAGGAGCACTTGGTTCTCCATAAAGAATTTTTCTTTGGACTAGAACTGTCTCTTTATTCATCTCTTTCTCTGTCCACACTGAGTTTCTCAAAGGTGGAGACTATATGATTTATTTAACAAATGTGTATATGGAACTAGCTCTTGGCCATGCTGCAAGCTAGGCATGGGGGCTATAAGATACCTCCAGGGGTGCCTGGCGCAGTCAGTTAAGTGTCTGACTTCAGCTCAGGTCATGATCTCACAGTTCTCGGGTTTGAGCCCCACATCAGGCTCTGTGCTGAATACTTGCTCAGAACCTGGAGGCTGCTTCAGATTCTGTGTCTCTTCTCTCTGCCCACCACCCCCCCTGCCCCCCACTCGCTCATGCTCTGTCTCACTCTGTCTCTCAAAAATAAGTAAGTGTAAATTAAAAAAAAATTTTTTAAAGATACCTCCAGGGTATTAGAAGAGGGAAAGGCAGTTTGAGTGGAGAGTATCAAGCAGAGTTTGTTGGATGAGGTAATGACACTTGAGTCTTAAAGAACAAGTAGTACGGACATTCATGCATAGTGCCTGGAACAAAATAGGGAAGCTTTCAACTGCTGTTTGCTACATATATCAGTGAGTGACAATCTACAGCTCTACAAGACTCTAGTTTTATGATTCTACCAAACCCAACAAAGACCTTTCCAGAAGAACATTTTTTTTAGTTTTATTTATTTATTTGTTTTGAGAGAGAGAGAGAGAGACAGAGCAAGCAAGGGAGGGGCAGAGAGAGAGAGAGAGAGAGAGAGAGAGAGAATTCCAAGCAGACTCGTCACCGGCAGAGTACAGCCCAATGCAGGGCTCGAACCCACAAACTGTGATATTGTGACCTGAGCCAAAACCAAGAGTTGGATGCTTAACCAGCTGAGCCACCCAGGCACCCCAAGGAGAACATTTCTAACCAACATGTAGCTTGTCTGCAAACATGGGCCTGCTATTGTGATTTGAACTGTGAGTCACTTGGGGCTTTGTAGGCCCCAACACAATCCCTACATGATCATGTGCACATCCTAAACATTAAAGACTATGGGACCAGTGATTCGCTTTCACTCTCAGGAAAGTAATTCTATTCTAAGGACATTATACATTCCTGGGAGTGTCATGTATTGGGGCAATTATCCATTATGTGGCTGACACATTACCAGAACCATGAGAAAAGGATTAGAACAATGTCCTAAATGTCTCCTACACCCTTTAAATCTCTTGCTATGACATTCACACAATAAAATATCACTAATTTGGACACATTCCATCAGTGACATGTGCAGGCTAATTCTTCCTGGCCTGCGCCCACCTGAAACTTGGCATCTTCTATAAAATGATTGTTTGTAAGGCAAACTGAGACAGTGAATTTAATTACAGAAGATATATTTAACACAGTGTGGACTTACTCAATGCTAACTGCAAATGAATCATATCATTCTGTACCTATGCCTTGATCCTATCACTTAGAAGCATTCTTTAGCTATGATTCTTAATTACACTTTAAATGTATTGGAAAGAAGCTAAAAGGTAGTATTTTTTTAAGTTTATTTATTTATTTATTTATTTATTTATTTTGAGAGAGAGATAGAGTGTGAGTGGAGGAGGGACAGAGAGAGAGAGACAGAGAATCCCAAGCAGGCTCCACACTGTCAGTGCAGAGCCCAGTGCAGGGCTCGATCTTACAAACCATGAGATCATGACCTGAGCTGAAATCAAGAATCAGACACTTAACCAACTAAATCCCTAAAGGTGCCACCTAAAAGTGCCCCTAAAGGCAATATTTTAAAAAGTTCTAGCCAGCTAAATTAGGCCAGTCTGCTCTCTTATTTTTCAATTAGTGAAATTTCATTATATTGTTTCTATGCAGACATTTTATAACTTAGTATCATAATACAACTTAAAAGATCTTTAAAGTTATTTTAATGTTTTCTCAAGCTCCAAAACCTTTTATTGAGAATATACTATGAGCCAAGGACTTTGCTAGATGTGGAGGATTCAAACAAGAACAACATGGTTGCAGCTCTGTAGCCAAGATGAATTGAACTCTATGGGAATATCAAAGAAATAACACCAAATAACTGTTTGAAGGAGTAAGAGAAGCTATCAGAGAGTGGCATTTGAGCTATGTTCTTGTGAGGTAGAAAATAAGGAATAGGTTTTCTAGGGTCTTGGACAGAATTGCAAAGGGTTGAATCTGAAAAGTGTGGACTAGAGCTTAGGGCAATGAGGAAGATGAGAGAGTGACTGTAGATGGGGTTGGAAAGTAGGTGTGTGAAGGGTGTTGAGAAGTTTGGAATACATCCTAAGGGCACCAGAGAGTCAATAGCCTGTTATCATGAGGCCTTGCCCCATGCCTGGTAGGGTCACACAAAATCTGGAAGAGGTTATAACAAGAATCCATAGTTCATGAGATGTGTTTCTTGGCTAAGCCAAATCTCCTGTTTGTTTTAAAAAACTTGATTTTATTTGAAAACACTGAAAAGAAGGCAAAAGTATTTCTAATAACCCAACATGAAGAAAATTTATAAAGTATAAAGTAAAAGTCTCCCTAATGACTTTCTTCCTATCCCTAGATTGATAGATATCATTCCTGACCTTTTCCCGTGTTTATATAAATATTTCTATGTTTAAATATGTATACACACACGCGATGACCCTGCCCAACGGAATCATGTGCTATATTTATTCATTCATTCAGCAAATACTTACTGAATGCTTACTATATATCAGAGCAATATTCAAGCTACTGAGAATGTAATACCAAGAGTTGATATTCTAGAGGGCAACACATGACAATAAGCACATGATTGTGCTTTCAAATAAAGGTAAGTTCTAGGAAGACAAGTGAAACACAAAGAGTACAATATGATGAGAGGGACTGAGAAATCCTTGCGATTGTGAGGTCAGAGGTGGTTTCTCTTGTGAAGGGGATGATTTGAGCTGAGACCTGGATGATATTGAGAAGTATAGGTGCTGAGGGCAGACTGTCCCCAAAGGGGCCACTTTGGCATGAACCTTGAGTTAAAACCAATCAAAACCCAGCAGATTCAGGAAACATTCTTTACCTCCCGTCAACTGCCTGCTTTTATCAGGAAGAGAATTATTAATGAAGATGGCTAAGAAGCTTATCAACATAATAGGGCAACTTTGCTTTGTAAACATCTCTCACCTTCCGGATAATGGTCTTTTCCCCATTTGTATCCTTAGACTCCCACCCTTCTCCTTAGCTCATAGAAGCATCATGCTGCCTCATGATCTTTGGAATTTCAGTGTCCCCAGATGTATGCTATTAAAATTGATTTTCTCCTGTTAATCTGTTTCATGTCAACTTGTTTCTTTTCAAACAAAATTTTTTTTTTAATTTTTATTTTGAGAGAGACAGAGACAACACAAGTGGGGGAGGGGCAGAGAGAGAGGGATACTGAATCTCAAGTAGGCTCTGCACTGCCAGTGCAGAGCCCAACATGGGGCTCGAACACATGAAAGTGTAAGATCATGACCTGAGCTGAAACCAAGAGTGAGAAGCTTAACCGAATGAGCCACCCAGGTGCCTCTGTCAACTTGTTTCTTAGTCCAGCTAGAAGGACCTTGAGGGGAAAAGGAAATTCTTCCTCCCTGACAGTATCATCCTGATCTGGTATCTTCCAACCCCCAGTCCTAGAGGGTCACATTAGAGATCTCTAAATAGTGGTGTAATTGCACAACAAGGTTTTCTTTTTCTTTTTTTCTTTCTTTTTCTTTCTTTCTTTCTTTCTTTCTTTCTTTTTCTTTCTTTTTTCTTTCTTTCTTCTTTTCTTCCTTCCTTCTTTTCTTTTTTCTTTTCTTTTCTTTTCTTTACAAAAGAAAAGTCATCAAAGAAAAGTAGAAGATAAAAGTGTTAAGGAGAAAATTAACAGTTTCCGTAAGTCCACCAACCAGAAATACTGTTAATATCATTTTTAATATCTGTAATTAAATGTTAATAAAATTAATATTTGTAATAATTTCAATATTTCTCTATGTTTTTACATAATTGGGGCTATACTGTATATTCTATTTTATATATAAATATAAATTTTTTTGCATATATTAGGTTCTCTTATCAATTCTAGTGGTGGTGATTCCTGAAGGGCTATATGTCCATTCCAGATACATATTTGTTCTTTAAAAACAGCAAGTCCAGGAAATGGGATTAGAACACAGTCTGAGTATCTTGAGAATTCTGCATGTGCCCACAACTGTTTTTGCTAACAACTGACCACACTGATGGATTTTACTTTGACTTCTCAGGTTAAGATTCCATTCTTCTGAGATTTTCTTATATCTGGATTTAACCTATGACTAAATCTTTTTTCCATAAGAAATGCTGCAAAAATTGCAAGCATGATAAGACCCACAGATGAGGAAGAGTGAAACCTGGACTACTCCATGTCAAGGTTCACCATGACAACTGCTCTCTGGAAGAAGCTTCTCTGTCTGTAAACATAGATGGTGCCTACAAGGACAGAATTACCAGGGATGATTCAGGAGGAAAGGGCAGATGGAGAGAGAGTCAACATATTCAGCTTAGAATCTGAGCCAAGATGATTCATACAAAGGAAGACAGCCAAGATGTGACAGGGGAGGAGATAATGGGATAAATCCTAATCAGGCAAAGGAAACAATGTTTTCCATCCAACTTGGAAAATGTAATTACCTAATTAAACGATTGCTTACTTGTTAGGGTAAACAGTAACATGGAAAGAGGTCCCTCAGCAGGGTGTAAAAGGGGGCCTGGAGCAAGAAGTCTTCTAGATTCAAGGAATACACTCTTCTGGAAACCCAACCAGAGCCTCTGCCCTCTGACACCATGGTCAACTCCTGTTGTGGCTCCATCTGCTCTGACCAGAGCTGTGGCCGTGGCCTCTGCCAGGAGACTTGTTGCTGCCCCAGCTGCTGTCAGACCACACACTGCAGGACCACCTACTGTTGCCCCAGCTGCTGTGTGTCCAGCTGTTGCCACCCCTCTTGCTGCCAGACCACCTGCACCTGCTGCTGCCCCAGCTGCTATGGCAGTTCTTGCTGCTGAACATCCTGCTCTGGACTGGAACCTCCTTGCCCCCATCCTTCAGTCCAGGAAGAAAGCATCTAATTTAACAAAACACATGGCACTTCCTGATGTCATGAACTTACAAACAGACCCATGGACTGATCTGGAAACCTCTGGTCTCTATGTCACTTATTCTCTTATGTAGAAATACCTTATTGCCAAATGAGTCAGAATTTATGGTCAGATTATGCAGCTGATTTTTCAGAATTTCTAATTCTGATTCTAAATATAAAAGTCTTTAAATGTTCCTCTTCTAGGTTTTTTTTCTTTCCAATGTTTCTCAATGGAATCTATGTTCATGTGGAATTTCTTGAGGCTCCCAAATAAAACTTTTTAGTATTGGAAGGCACTGATATTGCTCATCTCTCATTATTTCTTATTAATGAAATGTTCAATGCATATTGCTCTTTTTCATGTGACATAGGAGCACATATTCTCAGGGGACCCTACAACAGAAAAATTAAACTGGTACTCACCAATGAGATTTTTATCCAGGTCACAATTAAGTGTTAGCAGAAACAAGAAAAGGTTTAAAGGGAGGCATCTTTGAACCTAATACATATAACATGAGAGCTATGGATTACAACTGCCAACAAAAAAGAGTCCTTAGAAAACTATAATCCATGAATTGATTTAAACCAATTTAAACAGAGGCAGCTCAGTGTAGATAGCCCACGGACTTGGGAATTAGACTTAGGTCTGAATTTTGACTGTACCACATACTAACTGTGGCCTTGGACGTGTTACTTAAACTCTCAATTTAGGATTGCTTTTCTCCAAAGAAAGGATGATGATACACACCTATAAAATTGTCACACACCATTAATCATCAGGGAAATGCAAATCAAAATCACAATGAGATATCACCTGATACCTATTAGGATGGCTATTATTAAAAAAAAAAGACAAGTGTTGATAGGGATGTTGAGAAAAGGGAATTCTGGTATACTGTAGGTGAAAATGTTAAGTTGGTACAGCTATAATGGAAAAAAATATGGAGGTTCCTCAAAAATTAAAACACAGGGGCTCCTAGGTGGCTCATTTGGTTAGGCATCTGACTTCAGCTCAGGTCCATGATCTTGTGGTTTGTGAGTTCGAGCCCTTCATTGGTCTCTGTGCCGACAGCTAAGAGTCTAGAGCCTGCTTCAGATTCTGTGTCTCCCTCTCTCTTTGCCCCTCATCTGCTCTCTCTCTCTCAAAAATAAATAAACATTAAAAAATTAAAAAATTAAAAAACAGAACTACCATACAATCCAGCAATCCCATTTCTGAGTATGTATCCAAAGTAACTGAAATCAGAACCTCAGAGGAATACCTGTACTCCAATATTTATGGCAATAATATTCACAATAGCCAAGATATGGAAACAACCTAAGCATTCATCTATAGATGAACAGATAAAGAAAAAATAGTGTATATATAGAATGGAGTATTATTCAGCTTTAAAAGGAGGAAATCCTGCCATTTGCAACATGGGTGGACTTGGAGGACATTATGCTAAATGAAATAAGTCAAATACAGAAAGACAAATACTGCATGATCTTACATGCATAAAATAATCAAACTCAATAATCAAATAGAAGCAGGGAGCAGAATGGTGATGCCAGGGGCTGAGGAAAGGAATAAATGGGAAGATGCTGGTCAGAGTACAAAGTTTCAGTTATGCAAGATAAGTAACTTCTGGAGATCTACTATATAGCATAGTGCTGACAGCTGACAATACTGTTTTATATACTTAAAATTTTCTAAGAAGGTATATCTTAAGTGTTCTTACACTTAAGATACACTTAAGTGTTTTTACACTTGTTTTAAAAATTTTTTTAAACTCTATGTGTCTGACTTCAAGGCAGCAAACTAGAATTTTCAAATTTTATCTCATACCTACAAGAATCTCTTCATTTCTCAAATATATATTTTATTGATTGAAGGAAAAAGACAGTTGTGACAAAGATTTAATAAGATAAAGGTACATGGTAGACAAAAGTATGCTCCCTTTTACCTCCACTGAGCTTTATTTTACATTTTATTTTGAAATAACTATAGGTTCACAAGAAGTTGAAAAACAGTACAGCAAAATTCTGGGTACTCTCTATCCAATTTCCCCCAATGGTCACTTCTTATAGAATTATAGTACACACCAAAACTCAGAAACTAACATTAGCACAATCTACAGAACTTGTTCAGATTTTACCAGTTTTATGTGCACTTGTATGTGTGAGCCTGGGTTTTTAGCTTGGTTGTGTCAGCTTGGAAATTAGGGCCAGGGCATAATGGCCACGAAAAAAAAAAAAAGAAGCACCGTAAAGAATTTGATTGCTTAGACTTATAGGTCCCTTATGGTAGAAAGGAATCCTCAAAGTCATTTCACCCAATCTCCTCCATCTGGTTCATGAGTCTTCCTCTGCAACACCAGCTTACACTTACGTCCCCCTGCTATGTATGGAGGAAGCCATTCCATAAAACTTTATGGTGAGTATAAATTTTTTTTTCTCTATGAGCCACCCACTTATCCTGTGTCAGCCCATGACATTCATTTGGGGCAAGTCCAATCTCTCACATACAGCTCCTCCATGCTGCACAGCCATGCCTTTGCTCCACTTTTCTTTTCTTTAAGCCAATTTTCCCAAGTTTTTTCACCTGCTCTTCATTGATCACGATGTCACCATCTTAGCAATTTTGCTTTTAATATACCACAATTTATCTCTATTATTCTAAATGTAGGCAAGAACTGAACACATTTTCAGATGTGTTCTGAATGCTCAGAAAGGAGTAGAACTGTGTCTTCTTCCTTTTAAAATACCACACTTGCGTTAATGTATTAATGTCTGCATTCAGCATTTAATGGCACTAAATGTGGACTTGTTCTGAGGTTACAATATCATGTAAACACCTATGTCTTTTTCATTACAAACTGCTTCAATCTATGCTTATAGATGTCCAGTGGTTATCTGAAGAGCAGCAATTCTGAATCTCTTTTGCTACCCAATACCACTAGTAACATGGCTCATTCTGGTAATAATATACCCAAGGAAGAGCTGCTAAGGGTACATACAACCTTAGGATATGTAGGCAGTTCAAATAAATTCTCCCAAGAAGTTTAGATATATTTACTCCTCCTCGATCCCATGTGCCATGTTGCATTGGTAACTACTCTTTTAGATCTAAGAAAGGCTCTGAGATTTCCTTGTGCTAGATTTTGCCTCTTATGCTAGGACGTCCAAGTCACTTGGAATCATGATTCTGGCATTCAATATATTCAATCTTTCCCAACTTCATGATTTGATAAACATATTTTACGGAAAGACTCAACAAAGTTGAGATGTCCATGGTTCCGTTTTCAGAAAGACCAATCCAAGAATGAAATGACTACTCAAAAACCATCCTAAAGTTGAAAATGACATATATTTGGAAGAACATAATTCAAAGACAAGGTTTTCCAGTGTTCTCCTCATTCTCTGGGTTCCCTTGTTCTCCACGGGGAAAATGTATTTGAAGAGCCAGCTGATGAACTGGCAGTGCCCCTATTTTTTTGAAACACTAGTCTGCTAGTCATTTGGTTGGGAATTTTGTAACCTTTAAGCTTTTACTCCATCCCACTATGAATAAATAGGTTGGTGTTGTCTAACCTGGATATTCATTTTATGTCTCCTTTCTTGGAAATAAAGACCTAGAAAGTGAAATCTGATCAACAATTTAAGTAATGAAGCAGAAAAATATAGGGTATCTTCAGAGCCCAGCAATTTAAAGAGACAGCAAGATGGTAAGATATGAATTACAGTAAAAGGCAAGGACACTGGGCAATCTAACTTGTATTGACAAGTAAATCTTGGAAACAGAGATAAGTCAACATGCCCTGACAAAGACAGAAAAACAAGAAGTCAAAGTCAGAAGAAAAGTCAGCCCAACAAAGCAGAAGTTAAGGGACTTGAACCTTATGATACAGGTAGATAGAGGGCTTCTATCTCTGCAGCTGACTTCCCTTAAGAAGCCCTAAAGCTGAATTCTGGAGGTTTGTTTGTGGAGAAAAATGAAATACCACCTCACATCTGTAACACCCCACCAAAGATAGCAAATATTGGTGAGGATGTGGAGAAATTAGAACCCTTTTACACTGTTGGGATGTAAAATGGCGCAGCCACTATGGGAAACAGTATAGAGGTTCCTAAAAAATGAAAAATAGAACTACTGTATAAATCAGCAACCCTACTTTTGGGTATATATCTGAAAGAAGTGAAATCAGGATCTTGAGGAGGTATCTGCACTCCCATGTTTATAACAGCATTATTCACAATAGTGAAGATATGGAAATAACCCATATGTCCACTGACAGACAAATGGATTTAAAAAATATGAAATAGCCACATAATGGAATATCATCACCCTTATAAAAATAAGGAAATCCCATTATTTGCAGCAATATGGATGGACCTAGAAGACATTAGGCTAAGTGAAGTAAGTCACAGAAGGACAAGTAAATACTGCATGATTACACATAAAATCATCAAGTCCATAGGAGCAGAGAGTACAATGGTGGTTTCCAGGGAGGAAGAGGAAATGGGTAGTTCTTTAATGAATATAAAATTATACTTATACAGGATGAGTAAGCTTTAGAGATCTACAGAACAACAATGTACATATAGCTCACAATACAACAGGGTGCACTGACAAACTTGTTAAGAGGGTAGATCTCATGCTAAGTGTTCTTACCACACATAACATGCAGAGCAAGAGGACAAATAAATCTTTGGGCGATGACAGATAATATTTATTACCTCAATTGTGGTGTTGGTATTATGGGTCTAGGCATATATCCAAACTCAACAAAATGGAAACATTGACCATGTGGAATTTTTTGTATTTTAAGTATGCCTTGATAGACCTGAGAGAAAACAAGATATATCAAAATTTGTGACCTAGTTTTACTTCTTAGAAAAGTTATTTCTTTCCAAGCAGGAAGTCTAGATAATGGGGCATGATCACAATGGGGAGGAGGTGTGTCCTAAGATTCTTATCCTCATGACAGTGATCCCCTAATCCATACTCAAAAGTTCCCAGCATAAATGACCCACTATGAATGGGCCATCAGACTGAAATGCACCCTGATATTCCCAGGTCACCAAAACAAATGTGGGCCTCTAAGAACCATTATCTCCCAAGAGTACATATGATTTGCTAAGCACAATTAGATAAACACATATACCTCTAGACATAAATCAGGTGACAGCTTTCTTTTAGGTAGCTAAAGCAAGACAAACACATTAAAGATGATTCAGGAAAAGCAGATGGGATGAGTCATGTATCAGGAAAATGAAATCATGTTATCCATCTATCTTGAAAACCTTAACCTGAAAATGAAAACTGGCTAATTTGATAACTGGCTACTATTAGGACAAACAATGAAAAGAAAAGAGTGTTGCATGTGAGACACTGGCCACCAAGCAAGGTATAAAAGGTGACCTTGGGGAAGCAGATGTTCAAATCTTCCAAACCCACCTTCCTGGAAACCCACCCCAAACCTCCCTCTGACACCATGGTCAACTCCTGTTGTGGCTCCGTCTGCTCTGACCAGGGCTGTGGTCAGCAGACTTGTTGCCGCCCCAGCTGCTGCCAGACCACCTGCTGCAGGACCACCTGCTGTCGCCCCAGCTGCTGTGGCTCCAGCTGCTGCCAGCCTTGCTGCCGCCCCACCTGCTGCCAGACCACCTGCTGCAGGACCACTTGCTGCCGCCCCAGCTGCTGTGGTTCCAGCTGCTGTGGTTCCAGCTGCTGCCGCCCCAGCTGCTGCATCTCTAGCTGCTGCCGGCCCTGCTGTGGGGGTTCCAGCTGCTGTGGCTCCAGCTGCTGCCAGCCTTGCTGCCGACCCACCTGCTGCCAGACCACCTGCTGCAGGACCACCTGCTGCCGCCCCACCTGCTGCGTGTCCAGCTGCTGCCGCCCCTGCTGTGGGGGTTCCAGCTGCTGTGGCTCTAATTGCTGTGGCTCCAGCTGCTGCCAGCCTTGCTGCCGCCCCACCTGCTGCCAGACCACCTGCTGCCGGACCACCTGCTGCCGCCCCACCTGCTGTGTGTCCAGCTGCTGCCGCCCCAGCTGTTGCTAGACCCCCTGCCACCACCCACCAACCTGCTCTAGTGGCTCTTGCTGCTGCTGAGTGCCCTGACCTGCACCCTGCTGTTTTCATCAGCCAATCTCCTTCATGTCGTCCAACTGGGAGCTGAATCATGTGAGGCCAACTGTAAAACCTCAGCTCCCGGTGATTTTTCAACTGGTTGGCCTTGGAATATACCACCCCACCGCCCAATTCCCTCCCACCTCTTTCTTATGATGTCCATCCCAAGTCAGTACAAAGGTTGTATTTTCCCTGATATACGATAACATATCATCCCAACTGATGTATCTGTTACTGCCAGATGTTCTGTATGGAGATGTTTCTATATAGCAAATAAATCTTAACTTCCCAGGCATTAAATATAAAGAATCGTGTCTCATTCTTTTTTCCTTCGTGAATGGTCACCCTTAGCTGCCAGGTCTTCTAATTCTCTGCACAAAGAGGAGATCATAGCAGGCCATTTCAGGATTTTCACTTCTATCACCTCAGTCCTTCCCACACTAACAGTGTAGGATGGTGGCTTACAGCAAGCGCCTGGAACTCTCTGCGGAGGGCTCAGTCTACGTGAAGGAGCAGATCGCAAAGGACACAACAGGGAAGGCACGTGCCCGGGAGAAGCGTTCAAACGGTGGCCAGTAGTTGGTGCATAAGTGCTCTAGCCTCTATTCCCTCTAGTGGGACATGTGAGACCAGAGGGCCTCAGTAGCACTGAACGAACCCCCGATGCCCACAGGACTCACCTGCTGTTGAAATCAACCTGGATTGGTTTCTACCCTTCCCTGGATCACTTCACAGTATCCCTAGAGCACTACTTGGGATCACCTCCCAGACAATCTACTTGGTCTCAAGCCTCTGTTTTGAGCTCCGACCCTGAGGTCGACCTGACACCAGTGTTCCAAGTCTCAGTAACAGTGCCTTCAAACATTTCCCTATGATATGAACGGTCACTGGGTGACACCGTGGGCTCTTGACCTGATTCTCCGCTGAACCACTGAATCTTTTCATAGGATGCTGTTGCTTCTCACAGTTTGTGCACACTTGGTTTTAGACTTCCTGTGTCCAATTCTTGGAACATCATATATCCCAAAGGACCGCAGACACTCCCACGAATAAAACAGCTCGCCATGTTAGGAAGTGTCTCTCTCAAGGAGGCTATGCTTGAGGCGGACCGCACCAAACTGTGATTCTCACGTTGCATTCAAAACACCAGAGCCGACAACGGGTATTCCTGCATAAGTACTGCAGAAGGAAGGAGGTGCTCTCAGGAGACCCAGTGTAAAGCGGAGTCAGCACAGGGCAGTAAAAGAAGCTAAGACAAAGGGTGCTTTCAGTTCAACTCACCCCCGTATTCTGACCCACACATGAGGGGTGTGTACTGGGCCACGGACTCGCTCATCTTAGTGGAAAAAGCGGTTGGGCCTTTGTGCTCCTACGTCACCTATCGCTACCTGTCAACATCCTTTGGTGAGTGGAAAGGATGGAGAGGAAGAACTCCAGGTGGCCCCCACCCCAGAGCCTGAGACAGTTACCTGCAGATAGTGGGTGATCAGTGTGAACCACGCGTAGCCCACACTCGCACTACCTTGTGGATGAGGGCATGTATGACAAAGAGAATCAGAATGGGTTATCGTATACCTACTCCTGGTTCTGCCCATATCTATGCATTTCTCTCAGTAACCTTGCTCCAGGTCGTTTGCCACAGTTTCTATCAAAACCTAGAAGATGAGAGTTAGTGGGCAGCTTCTGCGCTCCTTTAGCTGACTTGCCTGGTAAAGTGACCATGGTCTCCATTCCTGAGAGTTCTGAACCCATGGTTCCTGTGTCCTCTTCAGACTACAACTACTTGTCCATCTGCAGTGAATGTCGGGAATAGGAATACCATGAATGTCCCTGTAGATCGCCTAAACATGTAATATGCTAAACATATTCCTTGTGGCTCCCATAGCTCCTATGTCTGGGCACTAGAAGTCCAAAAGGATAAGGTGGCAGCCGGAGGTTAATTCCACACAGAACTTTACCATGTCCCTTCCAGGTAGCTTTCCTGTCTTAGAGCCGAGACCTGTAGATGTTCACAGCCTACGATTATGGTAGAAGGTGGCACAAATTCCCCCCAGTGGATCACTGCGATGAAGGTAGTGAGGAACCTTCTCCTTTAACTCTGACATTAGATCAAGGTGTTTAAATAGGAACCATGAATGATTGTACATATCCAGTAGTGAGTTCAGCTCATATCTCATCCGACAGCCTGCAAACACATGAGTATTCCTGTTTCTGCTGAACCAATGGCCATAGATTCCTTCAGTAAGGATGAAAGAAATTCTATGATATATACTTGTGCAGCCCTTCATCCTCGACGATTGGCCTCTTCATTTCTAGGTTAATGGTTTCTAGGTCTACTAATAGCCTGACTCTGCAAACTCCGCCAGGGATCATGACTTTCCATTGGTTCATGGTCTCAGCCTTTGTTCTTTTATTCTTGTTCCTTTAATTGCATGCACACACCTATACACACACACACACACACACACACACACACACACACACACTCTTCTATAAAGGTGTATCTGAGTTGGCTAACTATATCCTATATGAGGGACATCATGCTTTATTACCATATTGAAAGATCCCTGAGGGTCACATATCATTCTGCCCCCTTTGTCATTCCAACATTGTTGGCAATCACATAATTATACCCACATTACTTCCTACAATTAAGTCCTGCACATGACTCAGTCATTCAGAGCTATGACCATCCCCATTCTTCCTAGGGAGCACAGTTTGGTCACAGTATTCCCTACCACAACCTCTAACATTAGACCATAGGCACTCCTCTCCCAAGATGCTGCTGACACCGGTACTTGATGATTCCCTAATAGTGTGGTAAAGAGAGTGCCCCAGACCCTCCCAGGGAATGGCTGCTTGGCTTTGTGACCTTATGACTATATCCATTTTAGCATTTCTATTTCTTGGCACCTTTCGATGCCTCCCTTCTCACCTGTGTGTGCTGTGGTCCTAGATAAATCTATACTGGTTACCTACTGTTATGTAACATTACCCCCACATTTAGCAGCTTATAGTGACATTTATTTTCTCTATTTCTGAGGATCCAAATCCAGGTATGGCCCACCCAGACTCTCCATTTCATAGGGTTTCACATGGCTGCACTCAAGGTGCTGGCTAGCACTGGGGTCTCATCTGAGGTCTCACCTGGGGAAGACTCTACTTCCAACTACATTTATGTGGCAGGATTCAGATCCTTAAGGGCCACAGGAGGGAGGCCCTCGCTTCCTTGCTGGTTGTTGAATGGAGACTATGCTCAGTTCTTTGCTGCAAGGATCTCGCACGTAGGACCTGGCTTCATCAAAGCCAGTGGGAGAGAGAAAGAGTTGGCATTAAGATGAAAGTCACAATCTTTTGTAACTCAATCACTTGATGTTGTCATCTCCTGTTGATACGCAGTTTACTTGAGGGGTGGGAATTACATGACACCATGAACTCCAAGAGGTGGAAAACATTGGACCTTCTTGGAAGCTACCTACCCAAACTCTTCCATAATATTGAGTACAAAAGTTACACTTAGGGGCGCCTGGGTGGCTTGGTCGGTTGAGTGTCCGACTTCGGCTCAGGTCATGATCTCACAGTCCGTGAGTTCGAGCCCCGCGTCGGGCTCTGTGCTGACAGCTCAGAGCTTGGAGCCTGTTTCAGATTCTGTGTCTCCCTCTTTCTGCGACCCTCCCCCGTTCATGCTCTGTTTCTCTCTGTCTCAAAAATAAATAAAAACTTTAAAAAAAAAGTTACACTTACAGTAAGGTTTCATTCATATAAAAATTCAGAAAGATGCGAAATAAAACTGTATCATATAGGGATGCCTACATAGGTAATGAAACTGCAAGAAAAATAAATGAAAAGATTACTTCAAAAATCGGCATAATAATCATCTGTAGGGTGGAAAAATGTTCGTGGTCAAGAAAAGGCATAGAAGAGCCTTCTTAGTAGTAACAGGGTTCTATTTCTTGACTCAAGATTTTGATATGTGGATGTTTGCTCTATAACTATTTTTTTAATGTTTACTTATTTTTGAGGGAGCGAGAGAGAGACAGAGCACGATCAGGGGAGGGGCAGGAGAGGGAGACACAAAATCGGATGCAGGCTCCAGGCTCTGAGCTGTCAGCACAGAGGCCGACATGGGGCTCGAACCCACAGAATGCGAGATCATGACCTGAGCCGAAGCTGGACGCTCAACCAATTGAGCCACCCAGGTGCCCCTATAACTATTTTTTATCACATACATGTACTTTGTACGCTTTACACCATATGTGCATTTTTTTTCATTGTAAAAATGCAATATTAGGGTGTTGTTAGTCAAATGAATGCTTCCATGGGGTCTTCACAAGAAAAAGAATTCATATGTTAATATGTGAGCTGGCTCCTCCATGGAAAAATACAATATATAACAGTTGTTTTTTCTAATAGGATTTGAGAAGTGGTAAGCTTTCTTCTATTTCTCATTTTTCACGGTGAGATCCACTGACATTTACCAGTGGGTAAGAGATTTAGAAAGGTTTAGAAAGAGATTGCATTTGCCAGTGGGTCACAGATGGGCTCTTCTTTAAAAAACAATTTTTATTTAATTTATTTTTTTTTTATTTACATCCAAGTTAGTTAGCAGATAGTGTAACAGTGATTTCAGGAGTAGATTCCTTAATGTCCCTTGCCCATTTAGCCCATCCCCCCTCCCTCAACCCCTCCACTAACCCTCTCTTTGTTCTCTCTTTGTTCTCCATATTTATGAGTCTCATGTTTTTGTCCCCCTCCCTGTTTTCATATTTTTCTTCCCTTCCATTATGTTCATCTGTTTTGTATCTTAAAGTCCTCATATGAGTGAAGTCATGTAATATTTGTCTTTCTCTGACTTGCTAGTTTTGCTTAGCATAATACCCTCTAGTTCCATCCACATAGTTGCAAATGGCAAGATTCCATTCTTTTTGATTGTCGAGTAATACTCCATTGTGGATATATGTGTGTGTGTGTGTATAAATATATATATATATGTATGTATATATATATACGTATGTATATATATATACACGTATGTATATATATACGTATACATATATATATGTACGTATATATATATACGTATACATATATATATGTACGTATATATATATATACGTATATATATACGTATACATATATATAAACGTTAGGGTGCATATGTCCCTTCGAAACAGCCCACCTGTATCCCTTGGGTAAATACCTAGTAGTGCAATTGCTGGGTCGTGGGGTAGTTGTACTTTTAATTTGTTGAGGAACCTCCATACTGTTTTCCAGAGTGGCTGCACCAGTTTGCATTCCCACCAGCAGTGCAAAAGAGATCCTCTTTCTCCACATCCTCGCCAACATCTGTTTTTGCCTGAGTCGTTAATGTTAGCCATTCTGATAGGTGTGAGGTGGTATCTCATGGTGGTTTTGATTCGTATTTCCCAGATGTCTTCTTTGGAGAAGTGTCTGTTCATGCCTTTTGCCCATTTCTTCACTGGATTATTTGTTTTGGGGGTGTTGAGTTTGATAAGTTCTTTATAGATTTTGGATACTAACCCTTTATCTGATATGTCGTTTGCAAATATCTTCTCCCATTCCGTGGGTTGCCTGTTAGTTTTGCTGATTGTTTCCTTTGTTGTGCAGAAACTTTTATTTTGATGAGGTCCCAGTAGTTCATTTTTGCTTTTGTCTCCCTTGCCTCCAGAGACATGCTCAGTAAGAAGCTGCTGTGGCCAAGGTCAAAGAGGTTTTTGCCTGCTTTCTCTTTGAGGATTTTGATGGCTTCCTGTCTTACATTTAGGCCTTTCATCCATTTTGAGTTTATTGTTGTGGATGGTGTAAGAAAGTGGTCCAGGTTCGTGTTTCTGCATGTCGCTGCCCAGTTTTCTCAGCACCACTTGCTGAAGAGACTGTCTTTATTCCATTGGATATTCTTTCCTGCTTTGTCAAAGATTAGTTGGCCATAAGTTTGTGGATCCCTTTCTGGGTTCTCTATTGTGCTCCACTGACCTGAGTGTCTGTTTTTGTGCCATACTGTCTTGATGATTACAGCTTTGTAATGCAGCTTGATGTCCAGAATTGTGATGTCTCCTGCATTGGGTTTCTTCTTCAAGAATGCTTTGGCTATTTGGGGTCTTTTCTGGTTCTACACAAATTTTAGGATTGTTTGTTCTACCTCTGTGAAGAATGCTGGTGTTAGTTTGATAGGGATTGCATTGAATATGTAGGCTGCTTTGGGTAGTATTGACCTTTTAACAATATTTGTTCTTCCTATCCAGGAGCATGGAATATTTTTCCTTTTTTGGGTTTGTCTTCTTCAATTTCTTTCATAAGCTTTCTATAGTTTTCAGTGTATAGATTTTTCACTTCTTTGGTTAGATTTATTCCTAGGTATCTTATGGTTTTGGGTGCAATTGTAAACAGCATCGATTCCTTGATTTCTCTTTCTGTTGCTTCTCTTTCTGTTGTTGGTGTATAGGAATGCAACCGATTTCTGTGCATTGATTTTATATCCTGCAACTTTGCTGAATTCATGAATCAGTTCTAGCAGTTTCTGGTGGAATCTTTTGGGTTTTCCATATAGAGTATCATGTCATCTGCAAAGAGTGAAAGTTTGACTCCCTCCTGGCCGATTTGGATGCCTTTTATTTCTTTGTGTTGTCTGACTGCTGAGGCTAAGACTTCCAATACTATGTTGAATAACAGTGGTGAGAGTGGACATCCCTGTCGTGTTCCTGACCTTACGGGGAAAGCTCTCAGTTTTTCCCCACTGAGGATGATATTAGTGTTGGGTTGTTCATATATGGCTTTTATGACCTCGAGGTATGATCCTTCTGCCCCTACTTTCTTGAGGGTTTTTATCAAGAAAGGACGCTGTATCTTGTCACATGCTTTCTCTGCATCTATTGAGAGGATCATACGGTTCTTGAACTCTCTTCCATTGATGTGATGAATCACGTTGATTGTTTTGCAGATATTGAACCAGCCCTGCATCCCAGGTATAAATCCCACTTGGGCGAGGTGAAGAATTTTTTTTTAAGTATTGTTGGATCCAGTTGGCTAATATCTTGAGGATTTTTGCATCCATGTTCATCAGGGAAATTGGTCTATAGATCCCCTTTTTAATGGGGTTGGTTTTGGAATCAAGGTAATGCTGGCTTCATAGAAAGGGTATGAAAGTTTTCCTTTCATTTCTATTTTTTGGAACAGCTTCAAGAGAATAGGTATGAACTCTTCCTTAAATGTTTGGTAGAAGTCCCCTGGAGAGCCATCTGGCTCTGGACTCTTGTGTTTTGGGACATTTTTGACTACTAATTCGATTTCTTTACTGGTTATGGGTCTGTTCAAATTTTCTACTTCTTGATGGGCTCTTAAATGTCTATGCTTTCCTTCTAACTCTAGCTCAGTACCAAGGGACAGATCCTCGTCCAACTACTGGACGTATTCTCTGCTCTTCAGACGATGTGGTATGGCCTGAATTTTTTCACAACAAATCTGCCAAAATGTAAAGTAAAAATACCACCTACTCTTACTTAAACACATGGGAATATATTGCTCTTAAGCTAAAAGAATGCCTTTTATAATGGGTTTATTCTGTTTGCCATGCGGAGATGAATTACCAGTACTTACTTGGCCATGTCTTGGCCTCCTTAAGCACTTCCTCTTACGTGGCCAGGAACCCAGCTTTCAGAGTGCAGCCAGAAATGGAAGTCAAGGCTGGTTGTCTACAAAGTAGTGACATGTAGACCTATATCTTGACATCAGGGATCATACTGGTTTCTTGTTTCTTTTCCCTCTGTAGATGAATTTTATAGTTTCTATAGATCTAGGATCTGCCATGGAAACAGCGAAGGGCCACCCACTCATTGCCGAGTCTCAGATTTCCTCCCTCCCTCCCTCCTTCCTTCCTTCCTTCCTTCCTTCCTTCCTTCCTTCCTCCCTTTCTTCTCCCTCCCTCTGTTTTTCTTTCTTTTTCTTTCTCTTTCTTTCTTTCTTTCTTTCTTTCTTTCTTTCTTTCTTTCTCTTTCTTTCTTTCTTTCTTTCTTTCCTTCTTTCCTTTTCTTTTCTTTTGTTTTCTTTTCTTTCTTTTCTTTCATCCAAGTTAGTGAACATACAGGGTAGTAATGGTTTCAGCAAAAGAAGTTAGTGATTCCTCACTTACATAAACACCCAGTGCCCATCCGAACAAGTGCCCTCCCCAATGCCATCACCCACTTAGCCCATTCCCCCACGCAAGCCCCTCCAGGGATCCTTAGTTAGTTCTCTGCCCTTAACAGTCTCTGTCTCTAGAGAGGGAGGCAAAGCCTAAGAGAGTCCTAAATACAGAGAACAAACCGAGGGTCAGTGGGGTGGGGAAAATGGGTGATGGGCACAGAGGAGGCACCCAGTGGGACAAGCACCAAGTGCTGCATGCAAGTGACAAACCAAGGGAATCAACTCCCAAAGCCAAGAAAGACCATGCTGCACACACTGCATATGTGCATTTTAAATAATATGAAAGACTTTTTTAAAAATTTAGGGCGCACTGAAATGCATCTCTATTTAAGATTAAAAATGAAAGATGGGCTTAAGGAATGCCTGGTTACCCTACCATGACATACATTGGAAACAGTTAGGATAAGTCTTGATACTTCTCTCGTATAGCACAAAATGAACCACTAATATATGCACCAGTGTTAGTGATTCGCATAGGCATAGGCATGTTAATGGTGCCAAACAGAGGAGAAATAACATATTCTCTAGAAACAGTATATATGCTAGAGATATATACTACATATCATCTATTCAAAAGTCTAGATCAAAACTAATCTATAGTGAAAAATACATGAAAACGGTGATTGCCTCTATGGTAGTTCAGACTTTAGTAAGGGACAAGTGGGGACTTTCTGCCATAATGGAAATGTTCTCCTGAGAGATGTGGGGATTACATGGACCTGCTTCTGTGTATCATAACTCATCACTATGGATGAGTACACTTAGGATAAATAGATTCAAATAAAAACAAACATACATGACACCAAGGTTAACACTTCATGAACTATGAAGCATGGCAGTGATGGGAACCATACAGATAATTGTCTGCCACGGTTGTAGGGTAGAGGACGTGATCCAAGGTAGAAACATCCAAAAGAATCCAGTCCAGGGGCTAGAAATCAGCAACGTCATATAAATCTACAGCTGTCCCCTTTGCTCAAAACTGCCCCACAAAAGAGGGCCTTTTCTTCTTGTCACATGCAGATCATTACTCATGCCACTGATCATTGGAAGAAATGCACAACCAAAAATAGGACTGCCCTTATCCTACCTGCTAGGGGATACAGGAGGGAGAGTACGAAATGTAATTGCAAATGCCACCTATCACAAGACAGCCCACGGTGGAGGAAGATGAGGAGAAAGTGGTCAGGAAGATGCCAGTGGGTGTGAATCAGGAGGAAACACAGACCAGATAGAATTCATCACATCCAGAAAAGAAATTTTGTTTCCCACAAGTTTAAACCATTACATGCACAAACATTATTGTGTAATCTGATAATTAGTTAATATTAGGTAAACAAACACAAGGAAGATGTGTTGACAACTCACCACGGACGGGCAGTATATAAGAGGCCATGGCACGAGGAGACGTCAGACTCAAGCCCCTCACTCTCCTGGAAACCATCCCAGAACCTCCACCCTCTGACACCATGGTCAACTCCTGTTGTGGCTCCGTCTGCTCTGACCAGGGCTGTGGCCAGGAGACTTGTTGCCGCCCCAGCTGCTGCCAGACCACCTGCTGCAGGACCACCTGCTGTCGCCCCAGCTGCTGTGGCTCCAGCTGCTGCCAGCCTTGCTGCCGCCCCACCTGCTGCCAGACCACCTGCTGCAGGACCACTTGCTGCCGCCCCAGCTGCTGTGGTTCCAGCTGCTGTGGTTCCAGCTGCTGCCGCCCCAGCTGCTGCATCTCTAGCTGCTGCCGGCCCTGCTGTGGGGGTTCCAGCTGCTGTGGCTCCAGCTGCTGCCAGCCTTGCTGCCGACCCACCTGCTGCCAGACCACCTGCTGCAGGACCACCTGCTGCCGCCCCACCTGCTGCGTGTCCAGCTGCTGCCGCCCCTGCTGTGGGGGTTCCAGCTGCTGTGGCTCTAATTGCTGTGGCTCCAGCTGCTGCCAGCCTTGCTGCCGCCCCACCTGCTGCCAGACCACCTGCTGCCGGACCACCTGCTGCCGCCCCACCTGCTGTGTGTCCAGCTGCTGCCGCCCCAGCTGTTGCTAGACCCCCTGCCACCACCCACCAACCTGCTCTAGTGGCTCTTGCTGCTGCTGAGTGCCCTGACCTGCACCCTGCTGTTTTCATCAGCCAATCTCCTTCATGTCGTCCAACTGGGAGCTGAATCATGTGAGGCCAACTGTAAAACCTCAGCTCCCGGTGATTTTTCAACTGGTTGGCCTTGGAATATACCACCCCACCGCCCAATTCCCTCCCACCTCTTTCTTATGATGTCCATCCCAAGTCAGTACAAAGGTTGTATTTTCCCTGATATACGATAACATATCATCCCAACTGATGTATCTGTTACTGCCAGATGTTCTGTATGGAGATGTTTCTATATAGCAAATAAATCTTAACTTCCCAGGCATTAAATATAAAGAATCGTGTCTCATTCTTTTTTCCTTCGTGAATGGTCACCCTTAGCTGCCAGGTCTTCTAATTCTCTGCACAAAGAGGAGATCATAGCAGGCCATTTCAGGATTTTCACTTCTATCACCTCAGTCCTTCCCACACTAACAGTGTAGGATGGTGGCTTACAGCAAGCGCCTGGAACTCTCTGCGGAGGGCTCAGTCTACGTGAAGGAGCAGATCGCAAAGGACACAACAGGGAAGGCACGTGCCCGGGAGAAGCGTTCAAACGGTGGCCAGTAGTTGGTGCATAAGTGCTCTAGCCTCTATCCCCTCTAGTGGGACATGTGAGACCAGAGGGCCTCAGTAGCACTGAACGAACCCCCGATGCCCACAGGACTCACCTGCTGTTGAAATCAACCTGGATTGGTTTCTACCCTTCCCTGGATCACTTCACAGTATCCCTAGAGCACTACTTGGGATCACCTCCCAGACAATCTACTTGGTCTCAAGCCTCTGTTTTGAGCTCCGACCCTGAGGTCGACCTGACACCAGTGTTCCAAGTCTCAGTAACAGTGCCTTCAAACATTTCCCTATGATATGAACGGTCACTGGGTGACACCGTGGGCTCTTGACCTGATTCTCCGCTGAACCACTGAATCTTTTCATAGGATGCTGTTGCTTCTCACAGTTTGTGCACACTTGGTTTTAGACTTCCTGTGTCCAATTCTTGGAACATCATATATCCCAAAGGACCGCAGACACTCCCACGAATAAAACAGCTCGCCATGTTAGGAAGTGTCTCTCTCAAGGAGGCTATGCTTGAGGCGGACCGCACCAAACTGTGATTCTCACGTTGCATTCAAAACACCAGAGCCGACAACGGGTATTCCTGCATAAGTACTGCAGAAGGAAGGAGGTGCTCTCAGGAGACCCAGTGTAAAGCGGAGTCAGCACAGGGCAGTAAAAGAAGCTAAGACAAAGGGTGCTTTCAGTTCAACTCACCCCCGTATTCTGACCCACACATGAGGGGTGTGTACTGGGCCACGGACTCGCTCATCTTAGTGGAAAAAGCGGTTGGGCCTTTGTGCTCCTACGTCACCTATCGCTACCTGTCAACATCCTTTGGTGAGTGGAAAGGATGGAGAGGAAGAACTCCAGGTGGCCCCCACCCCAGAGCCTGAGACAGTTACCTGCAGATAGTGGGTGATCAGTGTGAACCACGCGTAGCCCACACTCGCACTACCTTGTGGATGAGGGCATGTATGACAAAGAGAATCAGAATGGGTTATCGTATACCTACTCCTGGTTCTGCCCATATCTATGCATTTCTCTCAGTAACCTTGCTCCAGGTCGTTTGCCACAGTTTCTATCAAAACCTAGAAGATGAGAGTTAGTGGGCAGCTTCTGCGCTCCTTTAGCTGACTTGCCTGGTAAAGTGACCATGGTCTCCATTCCTGAGAGTTCTGAACCCATGGTTCCTGTGTCCTCTTCAGACTACAACTACTTGTCCATCTGCAGTGAATGTCGGGAATAGGAATACCATGAATGTCCCTGTAGATCGCCTAAACATGTAATATGCTAAACATATTCCTTGTGGCTCCCATAGCTCCTATGTCTGGGCACTAGAAGTCCAAAAGGATAAGGTGGCAGCCGGAGGTTAATTCCACACAGAACTTTACCATGTCCCTTCCAGGTAGCTTTCCTGTCTTAGAGCCGAGACCTGTAGATGTTCACAGCCTACGATTATGGTAGAAGGCGGCACAAATTCCCCCCAGTGGATCACTGCGATGAAGGTAGTGAGGAACCTTCTCCTTTAACTCTGACATTAGATCAAGGTGTTTAAATAGGAACCATGAATGATTGTACATATCCAGTAGTGAGTTCAGCTCATATCTCATCCGACAGCCTGCAAACACATGAGTATTCCTGTTTCTGCTGAACCAATGGCCATAGATTCCTTCAGTAAGGATGAAAGAAATTCTATGATATATACTTGTGCAGCCCTTCATCCTCGACGATTGGCCTCTTCATTTCTAGGTTAATGGTTTCTAGGTCTACTAATAGCCTGACTCTGCAAACTCCGCCAGGGATCATGACTTTCCATTGGTTCATGGTCTCAGCCTTTGTTCTTTTATTCTTGTTCCTTTAATTGCATGCACACACCTATACACACACACACACACACACACACACACACACACACACACACTCTTCTATAAAGGTGTATCTGAGTTGGCTAACTATATCCTATATGAGGGACATCATGCTTTATTACCATATTGAAAGATCCCTGAGGGTCACATATCATTCTGCCCCCTTTGTCATTCCAACATTGTTGGCAATCACATAATTATACCCACATTACTTCCTACAATTAAGTCCTGCACATGACTCAGTCATTCAGAGCTATGACCATCCCCATTCTTCCTAGGGAGCACAGTTTGGTCACAGTATTCCCTACCACAACCTCTAACATTAGACCATAGGCACTCCTCTCCCAAGATGCTGCTGACACCGGTACTTGATGATTCCCTAATAGTGTGGTAAAGAGAGTGCCCCAGACCCTCCCAGGGAATGGCTGCTTGGCTTTGTGACCTTATGACTATATCCATTTTAGCATTTCTATTTCTTGGCACCTTTCGATGCCTCCCTTCTCACCTGTGTGTGCTGTGGTCCTAGATAAATCTATACTGGTTACCTACTGTTATGTAACATTACCCCCACATTTAGCAGCTTATAGTGACATTTATTTTCTCTATTTCTGAGGATCCAAATCCAGGTATGGCCCACCCAGACTCTCCATTTCATAGGGTTTCACATGGCTGCACTCAAGGTGCTGGCTAGCACTGGGGTCTCATCTGAGGTCTCACCTGGGGAAGACTCTACTTCCAACTACATTTATGTGGCAGGATTCAGATCCTTAAGGGCCACAGGAGGGAGGCCCTCGCTTCCTTGCTGGTTGTTGAATGGAGACTATGCTCAGTTCTTTGCTGCAAGGATCTCGCACGTAGGACCTGGCTTCATCAAAGCCAGTGAGAGAGAGAAAGAGTTGGCATTAAGATGAAAGTCACAATCTTTTGTAACTCAATCACTTGATGTTGTCATCTCCTGTTGATACGCAGTTTACTTGAGGGGTGGGAATTACATGACACCATGAACTCCAAGAGGTGGAAAACATTGGACCTTCTTGGAAGCTACCTACCCAAACTCTTCCATAATATTGAGTACAAAAGTTACACTTAGGGGCGCCTGGGTGGCTTGGTCGGTTGAGTGTCCGACTTCGGCTCAGGTCATGATCTCACAGTCCGTGAGTTCGAGCCCCGCGTCGGGCTCTGTGCTGACAGCTCAGAGCTTGGAGCCTGTTTCAGATTCTGTGTCTCCCTCTTTCTGCGACCCTCCCCCGTTCATGCTCTGTTTCTCTCTGTCTCAAAAATAAATAAAAACTTTAAAAAAAAAGTTACACTTACAGTAAGGTTTCATTCATATAAAAATTCAGAAAGATGCGAAATAAAACTGTATCATATAGGGATGCCTACATAGGTAATGAAACTGCAAGAAAAATAAATGAAAAGATTACTTCAAAAATCGGCATAATAATCATCTGTAGGGTGGAAAAATGTTCGTGGTCAAGAAAAGGCATAGAAGAGCCTTCTTAGTAGTAACAGGGTTCTATTTCTTGACTCAAGATTTTGATATGTGGATGTTTGCTCTATAACTATTTTTTTAATGTTTACTTATTTTTGAGGGAGCGAGAGAGAGACAGAGCACGATCAGGGGAGGGGCAGGAGAGGGAGACACAAAATCGGATGCAGGCTCCAGGCTCTGAGCTGTCAGCACAGAGGCCGACATGGGGCTCGAACCCACAGAATGCGAGATCATGACCTGAGCCGAAGCTGGACGCTCAACCAATTGAGCCACCCAGGTGCCCCTATAACTATTTTTTATCACATACATGTACTTTGTACGCTTTACACCATATGTGCATTTTTTTTCATTGTAAAAATGCAATATTAGGGTGTTGTTAGTCAAATGAATGCTTCCATGGGGTCTTCACAAGAAAAAGAATTCATATGTTAATATGTGAGCTGGCTCCTCCATGGAAAAATACAATATATAACAGTTGTTTTTTCTAATAGGATTTGAGAAGTGGTAAGCTTTCTTCTATTTCTCATTTTTCACGGTGAGATCCACTGACATTTACCAGTGGGTAAGAGATTTAGAAAGGTTTAGAAAGAGATTGCATTTGCCAGTGGGTCACAGATGGGCTCTTCTTTAAAAAACAATTTTTATTTAATTTATTTTTTTTTATTTACATCCAAGTTAGTTAGCAGATAGTGTAACAGTGATTTCAGGAGTAGATTCCTTAATGTCCCTTGCCCATTTAGCCCATCCCCCCTCCCTCAACCCCTCCACTAACCCTCTCTTTGTTCTCTCTTTGTTCTCCATATTTATGAGTCTCTTATGTTTTTGTCCCCCTCCCTGTTTTCATATTTTTCTTCCCTTCCATTATGTTCATCTGTTTTGTATCTTAAAGTCCTCATATGAGTGAAGTCATGTAATATTTGTCTTTCTCTGACTTGCTAGTTTTGCTTAGCATAATACCCTCTAGTTCCATCCACATAGTTGCAAATGGCAAGATTCCATTCTTTTTGATTGCTGAGTAATACTTCATTGTGGATATATGTGTGTGTGTGTGTATATATATATATATGTATGTATATATATATACGTATGTGTATATATATACACGTATGTATATATATACACGTATGTATATATATATACATATACATATATATATGTACGTATATATATATATACGTATATATATACATATACATATATATAAACGTTAGGGTGCATATGTCCCTTCGAAACAGCCCACCTGTATCCCTTGGGTAAATACCTAGTAGTGCAATTGCTGGGTCGTGGGGTAGTTGTACTTTTAATTTGTTGAGGAACCTCCATACTGTTTTCCAGAGTGGCTGCACCAGTTTGCATTCCCACCAGCAGTGCAAAAGAGATCCTCTTTCTCCACATCCTCGCCAACATCTGTTTTTGCCTGAGTCGTTAATGTTAGCCATTCTGATAGGTGTGAGGTGGTATCTCATGGTGGTTTTGATTCGTATTTCCCAGATGTCTTCTTTGGAGAAGTGTCTGTTCATGCCTTTTGCCCATTTCTTCACTGGATTATTTGTTTTGGGGGTGTTGAGTTTGATAAGTTCTTTATAGATTTTGGATACTAACCCTTTATCTGATATGTCGTTTGCAAATATCTTCTCCCATTCCGTGGGTTGCCTGTTAGTTTTGCTGATTGTTTCCTTTGTTGTGCAGAAACTTTTATTTTGATGAGGTCCCAGTAGTTCATTTTTGCTTTTGTCTCCCTTGCCTCCAGAGACATGCTCAGTAAGAAGCTGCTGTGGCCAAGGTCAAAGAGGTTTTTGCCTGCTTTCTCTTTGAGGATTTTGATGGCTTCCTGTCTTACATTTAGGCCTTTCATCCATTTTGAGTTTATTGTTGTGGATGGTGTAAGAAAGTGGTCCAGGTTCGTGTTTCTGCATGTCGCTGCCCAGTTTTCTCAGCACCACTTGCTGAAGAGACTGTCTTTATTCCATTGGATATTCTTTCCTGCTTTGTCAAAGATTAGTTGGCCATAAGTTTGTGGATCCCTTTCTGGGTTCTCTATTGTGCTCCACTGACCTGAGTGTCTGTTTTTGTGCCATACTGTCTTGATGATTACAGCTTTGTAATGCAGCTTGATGTCCAGAATTGTGATGTCTCCTGCATTGGGTTTCTTCTTCAAGAATGCTTTGGCTATTTGGGGTCTTTTCTGGTTCTACACAAATTTTAGGATTGTTTGTTCTACCTCTGTGAAGAATGCTGGTGTTAGTTTGATAGGGATTGCATTGAATATGTAGGCTGCTTTGGGTAGTATTGACCTTTTAACAATATTTGTTCTTCCTATCCAGGAGCATGGAATATTTTTCCTTTTTTGGGTTTGTCTTCTTCAATTTCTTTCATAAGCTTTCTATAGTTTTCAGTGTATAGATTTTTCACTTCTTTGGTTAGATTTATTCCTAGGTATCTTATGGTTTTGGGTGCAATTGTAAACAGCATCGATTCCTTGATTTCTCTTTCTGTTGCTTCTCTTTCTGTTGTTGGTGTATAGGAATGCAACCGATTTCTGTGCATTGATTTTATATCCTGCAACTTTGCTGAATTCATGAATCAGTTCTAGCAGTTTCTGGTGGAATCTTTTGGGTTTTCCATATAGAGTATCATGTCATCTGCAAAGAGTGAAAGTTTGACTCCCTCCTGGCCGATTTGGATGCCTTTTATTTCTTTGTGTTGTCTGACTGCTGAGGCTAAGACTTCCAATACTATGTTGAATAACAGTGGTGAGAGTGGACATCCCTGTCGTGTTCCTGACCTTACGGGGAAAGCTCTCAGTTTTTCCCCACTGAGGATGATATTAGTGTTGGGTTGTTCATATATGGCTTTTATGACCTCGAGGTATGATCCTTCTGCCCCTACTTTCTTGAGGGTTTTTATCAAGAAAGGACGCTGTATCTTGTCACATGCTTTCTCTGCATCTATTGAGAGGATCATACGGTTCTTGAACTCTCTTCCATTGATGTGATGAATCACGTTGATTGTTTTGCAGATATTGAACCAGCCCTGCATCCCAGGTATAAATCCCACTTGGGCGAGGTGAAGAATTTTTTTTTAAGTATTGTTGGATCCAGTTGGCTAATATCTTGAGGATTTTTGCATCCATGTTCATCAGGGAAATTGGTCTATAGATCCCCTTTTTAATGGGGTTGGTTTTGGAATCAAGGTAATGCTGGCTTCATAGAAAGGGTATGAAAGTTTTCCTTTCATTTCTATTTTTTGGAACAGCTTCAAGAGAATAGGTATGAACTCTTCCTTAAATGTTTGGTAGAAGTCCCCTGGAGAGCCATCTGGCTCTGGACTCTTGTGTTTTGGGACATTTTTGACTACTAATTCGATTTCTTTACTGGTTATGGGTCTGTTCAAATTTTCTACTTCTTGATGGGCTCTTAAATGTCTATGCTTTCCTTCTAACTCTAGCTCAGTACCAAGGGACAGATCCTCGTCCAACTACTGGACGTATTCTCTGCTCTTCAGACGATGTGGTATGGCCTGAATTTTTTCACAACAAATCTGCCAAAATGTAAAGTAAAAATACCACCTACTCTTACTTAAACACATGGGAATATATTGCTCTTAAGCTAAAAGAATGCCTTTTATAATGGGTTTATTCTGTTTGCCATGCGGAGATGAATTACCAGTACTTACTTGGCCATGTCTTGGCCTCCTTAAGCACTTCCTCTTACGTGGCCAGGAACCCAGCTTTCAGAGTGCAGCCAGAAATGGAAGTCAAGGCTGGTTGTCTACAAAGTAGTGACATGTAGACCTATATCTTGACATCAGGGATCATACTGGTTTCTTGTTTCTTTTCCCTCTGTAGATGAATTTTATAGTTTCTATAGATCTAGGATCTGCCATGGAAACAGCGAAGGGCCACCCACTCATTGCCGAGTCTCAGATTTCCTCCCTCCCTCCCTCCTTCCTTCCTTCCTTCCTTCCTTCCTTCCTTCCTTCCTCCCTTTCTTCTCCCTCCCTCTGTTTTTCTTTCTTTTTCTTTCTCTTTCTTTCTTTCTTTCTTTCTTTCTTTCTTTCTTTCTTTCTTTCTCTTTCTTTCTTTCTTTCTTTCTTTCCTTCTTTCCTTTTCTTTTCTTTTGTTTTCTTTTCTTTCTTTTCTTTCATCCAAGTTAGTGAACATACAGGGTAGTAATGGTTTCAGCAAAAGAAGTTAGTGATTCCTCACTTACATAAACACCCAGTGCCCATCCGAACAAGTGCCCTCCCCAATGCCATCACCCACTTAGCCCATTCCCCCACGCAAGCCCCTCCAGGGATCCTTAGTTAGTTCTCTGCCCTTAACAGTCTCTGTCTCTAGAGAGGGAGGCAAAGCCTAAGAGAGTCCTAAATACAGAGAACAAACCGAGGGTCAGTGGGGTGGGGAAAATGGGTGATGGGCACAGAGGAGGCACCCAGTGGGACAAGCACCAAGTGCTGCATGCAAGTGACAAACCAAGGGAATCAACTCCCAAAGCCAAGAAAGACCATGCTGCACACACTGCATATGTGCATTTTAAATAATATGAAAGACTTTTTTAAAAATTTAGGGCGCACTGAAATGCATCTCTATTTAAGATTAAAAATGAAAGATGGGCTTAAGGAATGCCTGGTTACCCTACCATGACATACATTGGAAACAGTTAGGATAAGTCTTGATACTTCTCTCGTATAGCACAAAATGAACCACTAATATATGCACCAGTGTTAGTGATTCGCATAGGCATAGGCATGTTAATGGTGCCAAACAGAGGAGAAATAACATATTCTCTAGAAACAGTATATATGCTAGAGATATATACTACATATCATCTATTCAAAAGTCTAGATCAAAACTAATCTATAGTGAAAAATACATGAAAACGGTGATTGCCTCTATGGTAGTTCAGACTTTAGTAAGGGACAAGTGGGGACTTTCTGCCATAATGGAAATGTTCTCCTGAGAGATGTGGGGATTACATGGACCTGCTTCTGTGTATCATAACTCATCACTATGGATGAGTACACTTAGGATAAATAGATTCAAATAAAAACAAACATACATGACACCAAGGTTAACACTTCATGAACTATGAAGCATGGCAGTGATGGGAACCATACAGATAATTGTCTGCCACGGTTGTAGGGTAGAGGACGTGATCCAAGGTAGAAACATCCAAAAGAATCCAGTCCAGGGGCTAGAAATCAGCAACGTCATATAAATCTACAGCTGTCCCCTTTGCTCAAAACTGCCCCACAAAAGAGGGCCTTTTCTTCTTGTCACATGCAGATCATTACTCATGCCACTGATCATTGGAAGAAATGCACAACCAAAAATAGGACTGCCCTTATCCTACCTGCTAGGGGATACAGGAGGGAGAGTACGAAATGTAATTGCAAATGCCACCTATCACAAGACAGCCCACGGTGGAGGAAGATGAGGAGAAAGTGGTCAGGAAGATGCCAGTGGGTGTGAATCAGGAGGAAACACAGACCAGATAGAATTCATCACATCCAGAAAAGAAATTTTGTTTCCCACAAGTTTAAACCATTACATGCACAAACATTATTGTGTAATCTGATAATTAGTTAATATTAGGTAAACAAACACAAGGAAGATGTGTTGACAACTCACCACGGACGGGCAGTATATAAGAGGCCATGGCACGAGGAGACGTCAGACTCAAGCCCCTCACTCTCCTGGAAACCATCCCAGAACCTCCACCCTCTGACACCATGGTCAACTCCTGTTGTGGCTCCGTCTGCTCTGACCAGGGCTGTGGCCAGGAGACTTGTTGCCGCCCCAGCTGCTGCCAGACCACCTGCTGCAGGACCACCTGCTGTCGCCCCAGCTGCTGTGGCTCCAGCTGCTGCCAGCCTTGCTGCCGCCCCACCTGCTGCCAGACCACCTGCTGCAGGACCACTTGCTGCCGCCCCAGCTGCTGTGGTTCCAGCTGCTGTGGTTCCAGCTGCTGCCGCCCCAGCTGCTGCATCTCTAGCTGCTGCCGGCCCTGCTGTGGGGGTTCCAGCTGCTGTGGCTCCAGCTGCTGCCAGCCTTGCTGCCGACCCACCTGCTGCCAGACCACCTGCTGCAGGACCACCTGCTGCCGCCCCACCTGCTGCGTGTCCAGCTGCTGCCGCCCCTGCTGTGGGGGTTCCAGCTGCTGTGGCTCTAATTGCTGTGGCTCCAGCTGCTGCCAGCCTTGCTGCCGCCCCACCTGCTGCCAGACCACCTGCTGCCGGACCACCTGCTGCCGCCCCACCTGCTGTGTGTCCAGCTGCTGCCGCCCCAGCTGTTGCTAGACCCCCTGCCACCACCCACCAACCTGCTCTAGTGGCTCTTGCTGCTGCTGAGTGCCCTGACCTGCACCCTGCTGTTTTCATCAGCCAATCTCCTTCATGTCGTCCAACTGGGAGCTGAATCATGTGAGGCCAACTGTAAAACCTCAGCTCCCGGTGATTTTTCAACTGGTTGGCCTTGGAATATACCACCCCACCGCCCAATTCCCTCCCACCTCTTTCTTATGATGTCCATCCCAAGTCAGTACAAAGGTTGTATTTTCCCTGATATACGATAACATATCATCCCAACTGATGTATCTGTTACTGCCAGATGTTCTGTATGGAGATGTTTCTATATAGCAAATAAATCTTAACTTCCCAGGCATTAAATATAAAGAATCGTGTCTCATTCTTTTTTCCTTCGTGAATGGTCACCCTTAGCTGCCAGGTCTTCTAATTCTCTGCACAAAGAGGAGATCATAGCAGGCCATTTCAGGATTTTCACTTCTATCACCTCAGTCCTTCCCACACTAACAGTGTAGGATGGTGGCTTACAGCAAGCGCCTGGAACTCTCTGCGGAGGGCTCAGTCTACGTGAAGGAGCAGATCGCAAAGGACACAACAGGGAAGGCACGTGCCCGGGAGAAGCGTTCAAACGGTGGCCAGTAGTTGGTGCATAAGTGCTCTAGCCTCTATCCCCTCTAGTGGGACATGTGAGACCAGAGGGCCTCAGTAGCACTGAACGAACCCCCGATGCCCACAGGACTCACCTGCTGTTGAAATCAACCTGGATTGGTTTCTACCCTTCCCTGGATCACTTCACAGTATCCCTAGAGCACTACTTGGGATCACCTCCCAGACAATCTACTTGGTCTCAAGCCTCTGTTTTGAGCTCCGACCCTGAGGTCGACCTGACACCAGTGTTCCAAGTCTCAGTAACAGTGCCTTCAAACATTTCCCTATGATATGAACGGTCACTGGGTGACACCGTGGGCTCTTGACCTGATTCTCCGCTGAACCACTGAATCTTTTCATAGGATGCTGTTGCTTCTCACAGTTTGTGCACACTTGGTTTTAGACTTCCTGTGTCCAATTCTTGGAACATCATATATCCCAAAGGACCGCAGACACTCCCACGAATAAAACAGCTCGCCATGTTAGGAAGTGTCTCTCTCAAGGAGGCTATGCTTGAGGCGGACCGCACCAAACTGTGATTCTCACGTTGCATTCAAAACACCAGAGCCGACAACGGGTATTCCTGCATAAGTACTGCAGAAGGAAGGAGGTGCTCTCAGGAGACCCAGTGTAAAGCGGAGTCAGCACAGGGCAGTAAAAGAAGCTAAGACAAAGGGTGCTTTCAGTTCAACTCACCCCCGTATTCTGACCCACACATGAGGGGTGTGTACTGGGCCACGGACTCGCTCATCTTAGTGGAAAAAGCGGTTGGGCCTTTGTGCTCCTACGTCACCTATCGCTACCTGTCAACATCCTTTGGTGAGTGGAAAGGATGGAGAGGAAGAACTCCAGGTGGCCCCCACCCCAGAGCCTGAGACAGTTACCTGCAGATAGTGGGTGATCAGTGTGAACCACGCGTAGCCCACACTCGCACTACCTTGTGGATGAGGGCATGTATGACAAAGAGAATCAGAATGGGTTATCGTATACCTACTCCTGGTTCTGCCCATATCTATGCATTTCTCTCAGTAACCTTGTTCCAGGTCGTTTGCCACAGTTTCTATCAAAACCTAGAAGATGAGAGTTAGTGGGCAGCTTCTGCGCTCCTTTAGCTGACTTGCCTGGTAAAGTGACCATGGTCTCCATTCCTGAGAGTTCTGAACCCATGGTTCCTGTGTCCTCTTCAGACTACAACTACTTGTCCATCTGCAGTGAATGTCGGGAATAGGAATACCATGAATGTCCCTGTAGATCGCCTAAACATGTAATATGCTAAACATATTCCTTGTGGCTCCCATAGCTCCTATGTCTGGGCACTAGAAGTCCAAAAGGATAAGGTGGCAGCCGGAGGTTAATTCCACACAGAACTTTACCATGTCCCTTCCAGGTAGCTTTCCTGTCTTAGAGCCGAGACCTGTAGATGTTCACAGCCTACGATTATGGTAGAAGGCGGCACAAATTCCCCCCAGTGGATCACTGCGATGAAGGTAGTGAGGAACCTTCTCCTTTAACTCTGACATTAGATCAAGGTGTTTAAATAGGAACCATGAATGATTGTACATATCCAGTAGTGAGTTCAGCTCATATCTCATCCGACAGCCTGCAAACACATGAGTATTCCTGTTTCTGCTGAACCAATGGCCATAGATTCCTTCAGTAAGGATGAAAGAAATTCTATGATATATACTTGTGCAGCCCTTCATCCTCGACGATTGGCCTCTTCATTTCTAGGTTAATGGTTTCTAGGTCTACTAATAGCCTGACTCTGCAAACTCCGCCAGGGATCATGACTTTCCATTGGTTCATGGTCTCAGCCTTTGTTCTTTTATTCTTGTTCCTTTAATTGCATGCACACACCTATACACACACACACACACACACACACACACACACACACACACACTCTTCTATAAAGGTGTATCTGAGTTGGCTAACTATATCCTATATGAGGGACATCATGCTTTATTACCATATTGAAAGATCCCTGAGGGTCACATATCATTCTGCCCCCTTTGTCATTCCAACATTGTTGGCAATCACATAATTATACCCACATTACTTCCTACAATTAAGTCCTGCACATGACTCAGTCATTCAGAGCTATGACCATCCCCATTCTTCCTAGGGAGCACAGTTTGGTCACAGTATTCCCTACCACAACCTCTAACATTAGACCATAGGCACTCCTCTCCCAAGATGCTGCTGACACCGGTACTTGATGATTCCCTAATAGTGTGGTAAAGAGAGTGCCCCAGACCCTCCCAGGGAATGGCTGCTTGGCTTTGTGACCTTATGACTATATCCATTTTAGCATTTCTATTTCTTGGCACCTTTCGATGCCTCCCTTCTCACCTGTGTGTGCTGTGGTCCTAGATAAATCTATACTGGTTACCTACTGTTATGTAACATTACCCCCACATTTAGCAGCTTATAGTGACATTTATTTTCTCTATTTCTGAGGATCCAAATCCAGGTATGGCCCACCCAGACTCTCCATTTCATAGGGTTTCACATGGCTGCACTCAAGGTGCTGGCTAGCACTGGGGTCTCATCTGAGGTCTCACCTGGGGAAGACTCTACTTCCAACTACATTTATGTGGCAGGATTCAGATCCTTAAGGGCCACAGGAGGGAGGCCCTCGCTTCCTTGCTGGTTGTTGAATGGAGACTATGCTCAGTTCTTTGCTGCAAGGATCTCGCACGTAGGACCTGGCTTCATCAAAGCCAGTGAGAGAGAGAAAGAGTTGGCATTAAGATGAAAGTCACAATCTTTTGTAACTCAATCACTTGATGTTGTCATCTCCTGTTGATACGCAGTTTACTTGAGGGGTGGGAATTACATGACACCATGAACTCCAAGAGGTGGAAAACATTGGACCTTCTTGGAAGCTACCTACCCAAACTCTTCCATAATATTGAGTACAAAAGTTACACTTAGGGGCGCCTGGGTGGCTTGGTCGGTTGAGTGTCCGACTTCGGCTCAGGTCATGATCTCACAGTCCGTGAGTTCGAGCCCCGCGTCGGGCTCTGTGCTGACAGCTCAGAGCTTGGAGCCTGTTTCAGATTCTGTGTCTCCCTCTTTCTGCGACCCTCCCCCGTTCATGCTCTGTTTCTCTCTGTCTCAAAAATAAATAAAAACTTTAAAAAAAAAGTTACACTTACAGTAAGGTTTCATTCATATAAAAATTCAGAAAGATGCGAAATAAAACTGTATCATATAGGGATGCCTACATAGGTAATGAAACTGCAAGAAAAATAAATGAAAAGATTACTTCAAAAATCGGCATAATAATCATCTGTAGGGTGGAAAAATGTTCGTGGTCAAGAAAAGGCATAGAAGAGCCTTCTTAGTAGTAACAGGGTTCTATTTCTTGACTCAAGATTTTGATATGTGGATGTTTGCTCTATAACTATTTTTTTAATGTTTACTTATTTTTGAGGGAGCGAGAGAGAGACAGAGCACGATCAGGGGAGGGGCAGGAGAGGGAGACACAAAATCGGATGCAGGCTCCAGGCTCTGAGCTGTCAGCACAGAGGCCGACATGGGGCTCGAACCCACAGAATGCGAGATCATGACCTGAGCCGAAGCTGGACGCTCAACCAATTGAGCCACCCAGGTGCCCCTATAACTATTTTTTATCACATACATGTACTTTGTACGCTTTACACCATATGTGCATTTTTTTTCATTGTAAAAATGCAATATTAGGGTGTTGTTAGTCAAATGAATGCTTCCATGGGGTCTTCACAAGAAAAAGAATTCATATGTTAATATGTGAGCTGGCTCCTCCATGGAAAAATACAATATATAACAGTTGTTTTTTCTAATAGGATTTGAGAAGTGGTAAGCTTTCTTCTATTTCTCATTTTTCACGGTGAGATCCACTGACATTTACCAGTGGGTAAGAGATTTAGAAAGGTTTAGAAAGAGATTGCATTTGCCAGTGGGTCACAGATGGGCTCTTCTTTAAAAAACAATTTTTATTTAATTTATTTTTTTTTATTTACATCCAAGTTAGTTAGCAGATAGTGTAACAGTGATTTCAGGAGTAGATTCCTTAATGTCCCTTGCCCATTTAGCCCATCCCCCCTCCCTCAACCCCTCCACTAACCCTCTCTTTGTTCTCTCTTTGTTCTCCATATTTATGAGTCTCTTATGTTTTTGTCCCCCTCCCTGTTTTCATATTTTTCTTCCCTTCCATTATGTTCATCTGTTTTGTATCTTAAAGTCCTCATATGAGTGAAGTCATGTAATATTTGTCTTTCTCTGACTTGCTAGTTTTGCTTAGCATAATACCCTCTAGTTCCATCCACATAGTTGCAAATGGCAAGATTCCATTCTTTTTGATTGCTGAGTAATACTTCATTGTGGATATATGTGTGTGTGTGTGTATATATATATATATGTATGTATATATATATACGTATGTGTATATATATACACGTATGTATATATATACACGTATGTATATATATATACATATACATATATATATGTACGTATATATATATATACGTATATATATACATATACATATATATAAACGTTAGGGTGCATATGTCCCTTCGAAACAGCCCACCTGTATCCCTTGGGTAAATACCTAGTAGTGCAATTGCTGGGTCGTGGGGTAGTTGTACTTTTAATTTGTTGAGGAACCTCCATACTGTTTTCCAGAGTGGCTGCACCAGTTTGCATTCCCACCAGCAGTGCAAAAGAGATCCTCTTTCTCCACATCCTCGCCAACATCTGTTTTTGCCTGAGTCGTTAATGTTAGCCATTCTGATAGGTGTGAGGTGGTATCTCATGGTGGTTTTGATTCGTATTTCCCAGATGTCTTCTTTGGAGAAGTGTCTGTTCATGCCTTTTGCCCATTTCTTCACTGGATTATTTGTTTTGGGGGTGTTGAGTTTGATAAGTTCTTTATAGATTTTGGATACTAACCCTTTATCTGATATGTCGTTTGCAAATATCTTCTCCCATTCCGTGGGTTGCCTGTTAGTTTTGCTGATTGTTTCCTTTGTTGTGCAGAAACTTTTATTTTGATGAGGTCCCAGTAGTTCATTTTTGCTTTTGTCTCCCTTGCCTCCAGAGACATGCTCAGTAAGAAGCTGCTGTGGCCAAGGTCAAAGAGGTTTTTGCCTGCTTTCTCTTTGAGGATTTTGATGGCTTCCTGTCTTACATTTAGGCCTTTCATCCATTTTGAGTTTATTGTTGTGGATGGTGTAAGAAAGTGGTCCAGGTTCGTGTTTCTGCATGTCGCTGCCCAGTTTTCTCAGCACCACTTGCTGAAGAGACTGTCTTTATTCCATTGGATATTCTTTCCTGCTTTGTCAAAGATTAGTTGGCCATAAGTTTGTGGATCCCTTTCTGGGTTCTCTATTGTGCTCCACTGACCTGAGTGTCTGTTTTTGTGCCATACTGTCTTGATGATTACAGCTTTGTAATGCAGCTTGATGTCCAGAATTGTGATGTCTCCTGCATTGGGTTTCTTCTTCAAGAATGCTTTGGCTATTTGGGGTCTTTTCTGGTTCTACACAAATTTTAGGATTGTTTGTTCTACCTCTGTGAAGAATGCTGGTGTTAGTTTGATAGGGATTGCATTGAATATGTAGGCTGCTTTGGGTAGTATTGACCTTTTAACAATATTTGTTCTTCCTATCCAGGAGCATGGAATATTTTTCCTTTTTTGGGTTTGTCTTCTTCAATTTCTTTCATAAGCTTTCTATAGTTTTCAGTGTATAGATTTTTCACTTCTTTGGTTAGATTTATTCCTAGGTATCTTATGGTTTTGGGTGCAATTGTAAACAGCATCGATTCCTTGATTTCTCTTTCTGTTGCTTCTCTTTCTGTTGTTGGTGTATAGGAATGCAACCGATTTCTGTGCATTGATTTTATATCCTGCAACTTTGCTGAATTCATGAATCAGTTCTAGCAGTTTCTGGTGGAATCTTTTGGGTTTTCCATATAGAGTATCATGTCATCTGCAAAGAGTGAAAGTTTGACTCCCTCCTGGCCGATTTGGATGCCTTTTATTTCTTTGTGTTGTCTGACTGCTGAGGCTAAGACTTCCAATACTATGTTGAATAACAGTGGTGAGAGTGGACATCCCTGTCGTGTTCCTGACCTTACGGGGAAAGCTCTCAGTTTTTCCCCACTGAGGATGATATTAGTGTTGGGTTGTTCATATATGGCTTTTATGACCTCGAGGTATGATCCTTCTGCCCCTACTTTCTTGAGGGTTTTTATCAAGAAAGGACGCTGTATCTTGTCACATGCTTTCTCTGCATCTATTGAGAGGATCATACGGTTCTTGAACTCTCTTCCATTGATGTGATGAATCACGTTGATTGTTTTGCAGATATTGAACCAGCCCTGCATCCCAGGTATAAATCCCACTTGGGCGAGGTGAAGAATTTTTTTTTAAGTATTGTTGGATCCAGTTGGCTAATATCTTGAGGATTTTTGCATCCATGTTCATCAGGGAAATTGGTCTATAGATCCCCTTTTTAATGGGGTTGGTTTTGGAATCAAGGTAATGCTGGCTTCATAGAAAGGGTATGAAAGTTTTCCTTTCATTTCTATTTTTTGGAACAGCTTCAAGAGAATAGGTATGAACTCTTCCTTAAATGTTTGGTAGAAGTCCCCTGGAGAGCCATCTGGCTCTGGACTCTTGTGTTTTGGGACATTTTTGACTACTAATTCGATTTCTTTACTGGTTATGGGTCTGTTCAAATTTTCTACTTCTTGATGGGCTCTTAAATGTCTATGCTTTCCTTCTAACTCTAGCTCAGTACCAAGGGACAGATCCTCGTCCAACTACTGGACGTATTCTCTGCTCTTCAGACGATGTGGTATGGCCTGAATTTTTTCACAACAAATCTGCCAAAATGTAAAGTAAAAATACCACCTACTCTTACTTAAACACATGGGAATATATTGCTCTTAAGCTAAAAGAATGCCTTTTATAATGGGTTTATTCTGTTTGCCATGCGGAGATGAATTACCAGTACTTACTTGGCCATGTCTTGGCCTCCTTAAGCACTTCCTCTTACGTGGCCAGGAACCCAGCTTTCAGAGTGCAGCCAGAAATGGAAGTCAAGGCTGGTTGTCTACAAAGTAGTGACATGTAGACCTATATCTTGACATCAGGGATCATACTGGTTTCTTGTTTCTTTTCCCTCTGTAGATGAATTTTATAGTTTCTATAGATCTAGGATCTGCCATGGAAACAGCGAAGGGCCACCCACTCATTGCCGAGTCTCAGATTTCCTCCCTCCCTCCCTCCTTCCTTCCTTCCTTCCTTCCTTCCTTCCTTCCTCCCTTTCTTCTCCCTCCCTCTCTTTTTCTTTCTTTTTCTTTTTCTTTCTTTCTTTCTTTCTTTCTTTCTTTCTTTCTTTCTCTTTCTCTCTTTCTTTCTTTCTTTCTTTCCTTCTTTCCTTTTCTTTTCTTTTGTTTTCTTTTCTTTCTTTTCTTTCATCCAAGTTAGTGAACATACAGGGTAGTAATGGTTTCAGCAAAAGAAGTTAGTGATTCCTCACTTACATAAACACCCAGTGCCCATCCGAACAAGTGCCCTCCCCAATGCCATCACCCACTTAGCCCATTCCCCCACGCAAGCCCCTCCAGGGATCCTTAGTTAGTTCTCTGCCCTTAACAGTCTCTGTCTCTAGAGAGGGAGGCAAAGCCTAAGAGAGTCCTAAATACAGAGAACAAACCGAGGGTCAGTGGGGTGGGGAAAATGGGTGATGGGCACAGAGGAGGCACCCAGTGGGACAAGCACCAAGTGCTGCATGCAAGTGACAAACCAAGGGAATCAACTCCCAAAGCCAAGAAAGACCATGCTGCACACACTGCATATGTGCATTTTAAATAATATGAAAGACTTTTTTAAAAATTTAGGGCGCACTGAAATGCATCTCTATTTAAGATTAAAAATGAAAGATGGGCTTAAGGAATGCCTGGTTACCCTACCATGACATACATTGGAAACAGTTAGGATAAGTCTTGATACTTCTCTCGTATAGCACAAAATGAACCACTAATATATGCACCAGTGTTAGTGATTCGCATAGGCATAGGCATGTTAATGGTGCCAAACAGAGGAGAAATAACATATTCTCTAGAAACAGTATATATGCTAGAGATATATACTACATATCATCTATTCAAAAGTCTAGATCAAAACTAATCTATAGTGAAAAATACATGAAAACGGTGATTGCCTCTATGGTAGTTCAGACTTTAGTAAGGGACAAGTGGGGACTTTCTGCCATAATGGAAATGTTCTCCTGAGAGATGTGGGGATTACATGGACCTGCTTCTGTGTATCATAACTCATCACTATGGATGAGTACACTTAGGATAAATAGATTCAAATAAAAACAAACATACATGACACCAAGGTTAACACTTCATGAACTATGAAGCATGGCAGTGATGGGAACCATACAGATAATTGTCTGCCACGGTTGTAGGGTAGAGGACGTGATCCAAGGTAGAAACATCCAAAAGAATCCAGTCCAGGGGCTAGAAATCAGCAACGTCATATAAATCTACAGCTGTCCCCTTTGCTCAAAACTGCCCCACAAAAGAGGGCCTTTTCTTCTTGTCACATGCAGATCATTACTCATGCCACTGATCATTGGAAGAAATGCACAACCAAAAATAGGACTGCCCTTATCCTACCTGCTAGGGGATACAGGAGGGAGAGTACGAAATGTAATTGCAAATGCCACCTATCACAAGACAGCCCACGGTGGAGGAAGATGAGGAGAAAGTGGTCAGGAAGATGCCAGTGGGTGTGAATCAGGAGGAAACACAGACCAGATAGAATTCATCACATCCAGAAAAGAAATTTTGTTTCCCACAAGTTTAAACCATTACATGCACAAACATTATTGTGTAATCTGATAATTAGTTAATATTAGGTAAACAAACACAAGGAAGATGTGTTGACAACTCACCACGGACGGGCAGTATATAAGAGGCCATGGCACGAGGAGACGTCAGACTCAAGCCCCTCACTCTCCTGGAAACCATCCCAGAACCTCCACCCTCTGACACCATGGTCAACTCCTGTTGTGGCTCCGTCTGCTCTGACCAGGGCTGTGGCCAGGAGACTTGTTGCCGCCCCAGCTGCTGCCAGACCACCTGCTGCAGGACCACCTGCTGTCGCCCCAGCTGCTGTGGCTCCAGCTGCTGCCAGCCTTGCTGCCGCCCCACCTGCTGCCAGACCACCTGCTGCAGGACCACTTGCTGCCGCCCCAGCTGCTGTGGTTCCAGCTGCTGTGGTTCCAGCTGCTGCCGCCCCAGCTGCTGCATCTCTAGCTGCTGCCGGCCCTGCTGTGGGGGTTCCAGCTGCTGTGGCTCCAGCTGCTGCCAGCCTTGCTGCCGACCCACCTGCTGCCAGACCACCTGCTGCAGGACCACCTGCTGCCGCCCCACCTGCTGCGTGTCCAGCTGCTGCCGCCCCTGCTGTGGGGGTTCCAGCTGCTGTGGCTCTAATTGCTGTGGCTCCAGCTGCTGCCAGCCTTGCTGCCGCCCCACCTGCTGCCAGACCACCTGCTGCCGGACCACCTGCTGCCGCCCCACCTGCTGTGTGTCCAGCTGCTGCCGCCCCAGCTGTTGCTAGACCCCCTGCCACCACCCACCAACCTGCTCTAGTGGCTCTTGCTGCTGCTGAGTGCCCTGACCTGCACCCTGCTGTTTTCATCAGCCAATCTCCTTCATGTCGTCCAACTGGGAGCTGAATCATGTGAGGCCAACTGTAAAACCTCAGCTCCCGGTGATTTTTCAACTGGTTGGCCTTGGAATATACCACCCCACCGCCCAATTCCCTCCCACCTTTCTTATGATGTCCATCCCAAGTCAGTACAAAGGTTGTATTTTCCCTGATATACGATAACATATCATCCCAACTGATGTATCTGTTACTGCCAGATGTTCTGTATGGAGATGTTTCTATATAGCAAATAAATCTTAACTTCCCAGGCATTAAATATAAAGAATCGTGTCTCATTCTTTTTTCCTTCGTGAATGGTCACCCTTAGCTGCCAGGTCTTCTAATTCTCTGCACAAAGAGGAGATCATAGCAGGCCATTTCAGGATTTTCACTTCTATCACCTCAGTCCTTCCCACACTAACAGTGTAGGATGGTGGCTTACAGCAAGCGCCTGGAACTCTCTGCGGAGGGCTCAGTCTACGTGAAGGAGCAGATCGCAAAGGACACAACAGGGAAGGCACGTGCCCGGGAGAAGCGTTCAAACGGTGGCCAGTAGTTGGTGCATAAGTGCTCTAGCCTCTATCCCCTCTAGTGGGACATGTGAGACCAGAGGGCCTCAGTAGCACTGAACGAACCCCCGATGCCCACAGGACTCACCTGCTGTTGAAATCAACCTGGATTGGTTTCTACCCTTCCCTGGATCACTTCACAGTATCCCTAGAGCACTACTTGGGATCACCTCCCAGACAATCTACTTGGTCTCAAGCCTCTGTTTTGAGCTCCGACCCTGAGGTCGACCTGACACCAGTGTTCCAAGTCTCAGTAACAGTGCCTTCAAACATTTCCCTATGATATGAACGGTCACTGGGTGACACCGTGGGCTCTTGACCTGATTCTCCGCTGAACCACTGAATCTTTTCATAGGATGCTGTTGCTTCTCACAGTTTGTGCACACTTGGTTTTAGACTTCCTGTGTCCAATTCTTGGAACATCATATATCCCAAAGGACCGCAGACACTCCCACGAATAAAACAGCTCGCCATGTTAGGAAGTGTCTCTCTCAAGGAGGCTATGCTTGAGGCGGACCGCACCAAACTGTGATTCTCACGTTGCATTCAAAACACCAGAGCCGACAACGGGTATTCCTGCATAAGTACTGCAGAAGGAAGGAGGTGCTCTCAGGAGACCCAGTGTAAAGCGGAGTCAGCACAGGGCAGTAAAAGAAGCTAAGACAAAGGGTGCTTTCAGTTCAACTCACCCCCGTATTCTGACCCACACATGAGGGGTGTGTACTGGGCCACGGACTCGCTCATCTTAGTGGAAAAAGCGGTTGGGCCTTTGTGCTCCTACGTCACCTATCGCTACCTGTCAACATCCTTTGGTGAGTGGAAAGGATGGAGAGGAAGAACTCCAGGTGGCCCCCACCCCAGAGCCTGAGACAGTTACCTGCAGATAGTGGGTGATCAGTGTGAACCACGCGTAGCCCACACTCGCACTACCTTGTGGATGAGGGCATGTATGACAAAGAGAATCAGAATGGGTTATCGTATACCTACTCCTGGTTCTGCCCATATCTATGCATTTCTCTCAGTAACCTTGTTCCAGGTCGTTTGCCAGTTTCTATCAAAACCTAGAAGATGAGAGTTAGTGGGCAGCTTCTGCGCTCCTTTAGCTGACTTGCCTGGTAAAGTGACCATGGTCTCCATTCCTGAGAGTTCTGAACCCATGGTTCCTGTGTCCTCTTCAGACTACAACTACTTGTCCATCTGCAGTGAATGTCGGGAATAGGAATACCATGAATGTCCCTGTAGATCGCCTAAACATGTAATATGCTAAACATATTCCTTGTGGCTCCCATAGCTCCTATGTCTGGGCACTAGAAGTCCAAAAGGATAAGGTGGCAGCCGGAGGTTAATTCCACACAGAACTTTACCATGTCCCTTCCAGGTAGCTTTCCTGTCTTAGAGCCGAGACCTGTAGATGTTCACAGCCTACGATTATGGTAGAAGGCGGCACAAATTCCCCCCAGTGGATCACTGCGATGAAGGTAGTGAGGAACCTTCTCCTTTAACTCTGACATTAGATCAAGGTGTTTAAATAGGAACCATGATTGTACATATCCAGTAGTGAGTTCAGCTCATATCTCATCCGACAGCCTGCAAACACATGAGTATTCCTGTTTCTGCTGAACCAATGGCCATAGATTCCTTCAGTAAGGATGAAAGAAATTCTATGATATATACTTGTGCAGCCCTTCATCCTCGACGATTGGCCTCTTCATTTCTAGGTTAATGGTTTCTAGGTCTACTAATAGCCTGACTCTGCAAACTCCGCCAGGGATCATGACTTTCCATTGGTTCATGGTCTCAGCCTTTGTTCTTTTATTCTTGTTCCTTTAATTGCATGCACACACCTATACACACACACACACACACACACACACACACACACACACACACTCTTCTATAAAGGTGTATCTGAGTTGGCTAACTATATCCTATATGAGGGACATCATGCTTTATTACCATATTGAAAGATCCCTGAGGGTCACATATCATTCTTCCCCCTTTGTCATTCCAACATTGTTGGCAATCACATAATTATACCCACATTACTTCCTACAATTAAGTCCTGCACATGACTCAGTCATTCAGAGCTATGACCATCCCCATTCTTCCTAGGGAGCACAGTTTGGTCACAGTATTCCCTACCACAACCTCTAACATTAGACCATAGGCACTCCTCTCCCAAGATGCTGCTGACACCGGTACTTGATGATTCCCTAATAGTGTGGTAAAGAGAGTGCCCCAGACCCTCCCAGGGAATGGCTGCTTGGCTTTGTGACCTTATGACTATATCCATTTTAGCATTTCTATTTCTTGGCACCTTTCGATGCCTCCCTTCTCACCTGTGTGTGCTGTGGTCCTAGATAAATCTATACTGGTTACCTACTGTTATGTAACATTACCCCCACATTTAGCAGCTTATAGTGACATTTATTTTCTCTATTTCTGAGGATCCAAATCCAGGTATGGCCCACCCAGACTCTCCATTTCATAGGGTTTCACATGGCTGCACTCAAGGTGCTGGCTAGCACTGGGGTCTCATCTGAGGTCTCACCTGGGGAAGACTCTACTTCCAACTACATTTATGTGGCAGGATTCAGATCCTTAAGGGCCACAGGAGGGAGGCCCTCGCTTCCTTGCTGGTTGTTGAATGGAGACTATGCTCAGTTCTTTGCTGCAAGGATCTCGCACGTAGGACCTGGCTTCATCAAAGCCAGTGAGAGAGAGAAAGAGTTGGCATTAAGATGAAAGTCACAATCTTTTGTAACTCAATCACTTGATGTTGTCATCTCCTGTTGATACGCAGTTTACTTGAGGGGTGGGAATTACATGACACCATGAACTCCAAGAGGTGGAAAACATTGGACCTTCTTGGAAGCTACCTACCCAAACTCTTCCATAATATTGAGTACAAAAGTTACACTTAGGGGCGCCTGGGTGGCTTGGTCGGTTGAGTGTCCGACTTCGGCTCAGGTCATGATCTCACAGTCCGTGAGTTCGAGCCCCGCGTCGGGCTCTGTGCTGACAGCTCAGAGCTTGGAGCCTGTTTCAGATTCTGTGTCTCCCTCTTTCTGCGACCCTCCCCCGTTCATGCTCTGTTTCTCTCTGTCTCAAAAATAAATAAAAACTTTAAAAAAAAAGTTACACTTACAGTAAGGTTTCATTCATATAAAAATTCAGAAAGATGCGAAATAAAACTGTATCATATAGGGATGCCTACATAGGTAATGAAACTGCAAGAAAAATAAATGAAAAGATTACTTCAAAAATCGGCATAATAATCATCTGTAGGGTGGAAAAATGTTCGTGGTCAAGAAAAGGCATAGAAGAGCCTTCTTAGTAGTAACAGGGTTCTATTTCTTGACTCAAGATTTTGATATGTGGATGTTTGCTCTATAACTATTTTTTTAATGTTTACTTATTTTTGAGGGAGCGAGAGAGAGACAGAGCACGATCAGGGGAGGGGCAGGAGAGGGAGACACAAAATCGGATGCAGGCTCCAGGCTCTGAGCTGTCAGCACAGAGGCCGACATGGGGCTCGAACCCACAGAATGCGAGATCATGACCTGAGCCGAAGCTGGACGCTCAACCAATTGAGCCACCCAGGTGCCCCTATAACTATTTTTTATCACATACATGTACTTTGTACGCTTTACACCATATGTGCATTTTTTTTCATTGTAAAAATGCAATATTAGGGTGTTGTTAGTCAAATGAATGCTTCCATGGGGTCTTCACAAGAAAAAGAATTCATATGTTAATATGTGAGCTGGCTCCTCCATGGAAAAATACAATATATAACAGTTGTTTTTTCTAATAGGATTTGAGAAGTGGTAAGCTTTCTTCTATTTCTCATTTTTCACGGTGAGATCCACTGACATTTACCAGTGGGTAAGAGATTTAGAAAGGTTTAGAAAGAGATTGCATTTGCCAGTGGGTCACAGATGGGCTCTTCTTTAAAAAACAATTTTTATTTAATTTATTTTTTTTTATTTACATCCAAGTTAGTTAGCAGATAGTGTAACAGTGATTTCAGGAGTAGATTCCTTAATGTCCCTTGCCCATTTAGCCCATCCCCCCTCCCTCAACCCCTCCACTAACCCTCTCTTTGTTCTCTCTTTGTTCTCCATATTTATGAGTCTCTTATGTTTTTGTCCCCCTCCCTGTTTTCATATTTTTCTTCCCTTCCATTATGTTCATCTGTTTTGTATCTTAAAGTCCTCATATGAGTGAAGTCATGTAATATTTGTCTTTCTCTGACTTGCTAGTTTTGCTTAGCATAATACCCTCTAGTTCCATCCACATAGTTGCAAATGGCAAGATTCCATTCTTTTTGATTGCTGAGTAATACTTCATTGTGGATATATGTGTGTGTGTGTATATATATATATATGTATGTATATATATATACGTATGTGTATATATATACACGTATGTATATATATACACGTATGTATATATATATACATATACATATATATATGTACGTATATATATATATACGTATATATATACATATACATATATATAAACGTTAGGGTGCATATGTCCCTTCGAAACAGCCCACCTGTATCCCTTGGGTAAATACCTAGTAGTGCAATTGCTGGGTCGTGGGGTAGTTGTACTTTTAATTTGTTGAGGAACCTCCATACTGTTTTCCAGAGTGGCTGCACCAGTTTGCATTCCCACCAGCAGTGCAAAAGAGATCCTCTTTCTCCACATCCTCGCCAACATCTGTTTTTGCCTGAGTCGTTAATGTTAGCCATTCTGATAGGTGTGAGGTGGTATCTCATGGTGGTTTTGATTCGTATTTCCCAGATGTCTTCTTTGGAGAAGTGTCTGTTCATGCCTTTTGCCCATTTCTTCACTGGATTATTTGTTTTGGGGGTGTTGAGTTTGATAAGTTCTTTATAGATTTTGGATACTAACCCTTTATCTGATATGTCGTTTGCAAATATCTTCTCCCATTCCGTGGGTTGCCTGTTAGTTTTGCTGATTGTTTCCTTTGTTGTGCAGAAACTTTTATTTTGATGAGGTCCCAGTAGTTCATTTTTGCTTTTGTCTCCCTTGCCTCCAGAGACATGCTCAGTAAGAAGCTGCTGTGGCCAAGGTCAAAGAGGTTTTTGCCTGCTTTCTCTTTGAGGATTTTGATGGCTTCCTGTCTTACATTTAGGCCTTTCATCCATTTTGAGTTTATTGTTGTGGATGGTGTAAGAAAGTGGTCCAGGTTCGTGTTTCTGCATGTCGCTGCCCAGTTTTCTCAGCACCACTTGCTGAAGAGACTGTCTTTATTCCATTGGATATTCTTTCCTGCTTTGTCAAAGATTAGTTGGCCATAAGTTTGTGGATCCCTTTCTGGGTTCTCTATTGTGCTCCACTGACCTGAGTGTCTGTTTTTGTGCCATACTGTCTTGATGATTACAGCTTTGTAATGCAGCTTGATGTCCAGAATTGTGATGTCTCCTGCATTGGGTTTCTTCTTCAAGAATGCTTTGGCTATTTGGGGTCTTTTCTGGTTCTACACAAATTTTAGGATTGTTTGTTCTACCTCTGTGAAGAATGCTGGTGTTAGTTTGATAGGGATTGCATTGAATATGTAGGCTGCTTTGGGTAGTATTGACCTTTTAACAATATTTGTTCTTCCTATCCAGGAGCATGGAATATTTTTCCTTTTTTGGGTTTGTCTTCTTCAATTTCTTTCATAAGCTTTCTATAGTTTTCAGTGTATAGATTTTTCACTTCTTTGGTTAGATTTATTCCTAGGTATCTTATGGTTTTGGGTGCAATTGTAAACAGCATCGATTCCTTGATTTCTCTTTCTGTTGCTTCTCTTTCTGTTGTTGGTGTATAGGAATGCAACCGATTTCTGTGCATTGATTTTATATCCTGCAACTTTGCTGAATTCATGAATCAGTTCTAGCAGTTTCTGGTGGAATCTTTTGGGTTTTCCATATAGAGTATCATGTCATCTGCAAAGAGTGAAAGTTTGACTCCCTCCTGGCCGATTTGGATGCCTTTTATTTCTTTGTGTTGTCTGACTGCTGAGGCTAAGACTTCCAATACTATGTTGAATAACAGTGGTGAGAGTGGACATCCCTGTCGTGTTCCTGACCTTACGGGGAAAGCTCTCAGTTTTTCCCCACTGAGGATGATATTAGTGTTGGGTTGTTCATATATGGCTTTTATGACCTCGAGGTATGATCCTTCTGCCCCTACTTTCTTGAGGGTTTTTATCAAGAAAGGACGCTGTATCTTGTCACATGCTTTCTCTGCATCTATTGAGAGGATCATACGGTTCTTGAACTCTCTTCCATTGATGTGATGAATCACGTTGATTGTTTTGCAGATATTGAACCAGCCCTGCATCCCAGGTATAAATCCCACTTGGGCGAGGTGAAGAATTTTTTTTTAAGTATTGTTGGATCCAGTTGGCTAATATCTTGAGGATTTTTGCATCCATGTTCATCAGGGAAATTGGTCTATAGATCCCCTTTTTAATGGGGTTGGTTTTGGAATCAAGGTAATGCTGGCTTCATAGAAAGGGTATGAAAGTTTTCCTTTCATTTCTATTTTTTGGAACAGCTTCAAGAGAATAGGTATGAACTCTTCCTTAAATGTTTGGTAGAAGTCCCCTGGAGAGCCATCTGGCTCTGGACTCTTGTGTTTTGGGACATTTTTGACTACTAATTCGATTTCTTTACTGGTTATGGGTCTGTTCAAATTTTCTACTTCTTGATGGGCTCTTAAATGTCTATGCTTTCCTTCTAACTCTAGCTCAGTACCAAGGGACAGATCCTCGTCCAACTACTGGACGTATTCTCTGCTCTTCAGACGATGTGGTATGGCCTGAATTTTTTCACAACAAATCTGCCAAAATGTAAAGTAAAAATACCACCTACTCTTACTTAAACACATGGGAATATATTGCTCTTAAGCTAAAAGAATGCCTTTTATAATGGGTTTATTCTGTTTGCCATGCGGAGATGAATTACCAGTACTTACTTGGCCATGTCTTGGCCTCCTTAAGCACTTCCTCTTACGTGGCCAGGAACCCAGCTTTCAGAGTGCAGCCAGAAATGGAAGTCAAGGCTGGTTGTCTACAAAGTAGTGACATGTAGACCTATATCTTGACATCAGGGATCATACTGGTTTCTTGTTTCTTTTCCCTCTGTAGATGAATTTTATAGTTTCTATAGATCTAGGATCTGCCATGGAAACAGCGAAGGGCCACCCACTCATTGCCGAGTCTCAGATTTCCTCCCTCCCTCCCTCCTTCCTTCCTTCCTTCCTTCCTTCCTTCCTTCCTTCCTCCCTTTCTTCTCCCTCCCTCTCTTTTTCTTTCTTTTTCTTTCTCTTTCTTTCTTTCTTTCTTTCTTTCTTTCTTTCTTTCTTTCTTTCTCTTTCTTTCTTTCTTTCTTTCTTTCCTTCTTTCCTTTTCTTTTCTTTTGTTTTCTTTTCTTTCTTTTCTTTCATCCAAGTTAGTGAACATACAGGGTAGTAATGGTTTCAGCAAAAGAAGTTAGTGATTCCTCACTTACATAAACACCCAGTGCCCATCCGAACAAGTGCCCTCCCCAATGCCATCACCCACTTAGCCCATTCCCCCACGCAAGCCCCTCCAGGGATCCTTAGTTAGTTCTCTGCCCTTAACAGTCTCTGTCTCTAGAGAGGGAGGCAAAGCCTAAGAGAGTCCTAAATACAGAGAACAAACCGAGGGTCAGTGGGGTGGGGAAAATGGGTGATGGGCACAGAGGAGGCACCCAGTGGGACAAGCACCAAGTGCTGCATGCAAGTGACAAACCAAGGGAATCAACTCCCAAAGCCAAGAAAGACCATGCTGCACACACTGCATATGTGCATTTTAAATAATATGAAAGACTTTTTTAAAAATTTAGGGCGCACTGAAATGCATCTCTATTTAAGATTAAAAATGAAAGATGGGCTTAAGGAATGCCTGGTTACCCTACCATGACATACATTGGAAACAGTTAGGATAAGTCTTGATACTTCTCTCGTATAGCACAAAATGAACCACTAATATATGCACCAGTGTTAGTGATTCGCATAGGCATAGGCATGTTAATGGTGCCAAACAGAGGAGAAATAACATATTCTCTAGAAACAGTATATATGCTAGAGATATATACTACATATCATCTATTCAAAAGTCTAGATCAAAACTAATCTATAGTGAAAAATACATGAAAACGGTGATTGCCTCTATGGTAGTTCAGACTTTAGTAAGGGACAAGTGGGGACTTTCTGCCATAATGGAAATGTTCTCCTGAGAGATGTGGGGATTACATGGACCTGCTTCTGTGTATCATAACTCATCACTATGGATGAGTACACTTAGGATAAATAGATTCAAATAAAAACAAACATACATGACACCAAGGTTAACACTTCATGAACTATGAAGCATGGCAGTGATGGGAACCATACAGATAATTGTCTGCCACGGTTGTAGGGTAGAGGACGTGATCCAAGGTAGAAACATCCAAAAGAATCCAGTCCAGGGGCTAGAAATCAGCAACGTCATATAAATCTACAGCTGTCCCCTTTGCTCAAAACTGCCCCACAAAAGAGGGCCTTTTCTTCTTGTCACATGCAGATCATTACTCATGCCACTGATCATTGGAAGAAATGCACAACCAAAAATAGGACTGCCCTTATCCTACCTGCTAGGGGATACAGGAGGGAGAGTACGAAATGTAATTGCAAATGCCACCTATCACAAGACAGCCCACGGTGGAGGAAGATGAGGAGAAAGTGGTCAGGAAGATGCCAGTGGGTGTGAATCAGGAGGAAACACAGACCAGATAGAATTCATCACATCCAGAAAAGAAATTTTGTTTCCCACAAGTTTAAACCATTACATGCACAAACATTATTGTGTAATCTGATAATTAGTTAATATTAGGTAAACAAACACAAGGAAGATGTGTTGACAACTCACCATGGACGGGCAGTATATAAGAGGCCATGGCACGAGGAGACGTCAGACTCAAGCCCCTCACTCTCCTGGAAACCATCCCAGAACCTCCACCCTCTGACACCATGGTCAACTCCTGTTGTGGCTCCGTCTGCTCTGACCAGGGCTGTGGCCAGGAGACTTGTTGCCGCCCCAGCTGCTGCCAGACCACCTGCTGCAGGACCACCTGCTGTCGCCCCAGCTGCTGTGGCTCCAGCTGCTGCCAGCCTTGCTGCCGCCCCACCTGCTGCCAGACCACCTGCTGCAGGACCACTTGCTGCCGCCCCAGCTGCTGTGGTTCCAGCTGCTGTGGTTCCAGCTGCTGCCGCCCCGGCTGCTGCATCTCTAGCTGCTGCCGGCCCTGCTGTGGGGGTTCCAGCTGCTGTGGCTCCAGCTGCTGCCAGCCTTGCTGCCGACCCACCTGCTGCCAGACCACCTGCTGCAGGACCACCTGCTGCCGCCCCACCTGCTGCGTGTCCAGCTGCTGCCGCCCCTGCTGTGGGGGTTCCAGCTGCTGTGGCTCTAATTGCTGTGGCTCCAGCTGCTGCCAGCCTTGCTGCCGCCCCACCTGCTGCCAGACCACCTGCTGCCGGACCACCTGCTGCCGCCCCACCTGCTGTGTGTCCAGCTGCTGCCGCCCCAGCTGTTGCTAGACCCCCTGCCACCACCCACCAACCTGCTCTAGTGGCTCTTGCTGCTGCTGAGTGCCCTGACCTGCACCCTGCTGTTTTCATCAGCCAATCTCCTTCATGTCGTCCAACTGGGAGCTGAATCATGTGAGGCCAACTGTAAAACCTCAGCTCCCGGTGATTTTTCAACTGGTTGGCCTTGGAATATACCACCCCACCGCCCAATTCCCTCCCACCTCTTTCTTATGATGTCCATCCCAAGTCAGTACAAAGGTTGTATTTTCCCTGATATACGATAACATATCATCCCAACTGATGTATCTGTTACTGCCAGATGTTCTGTATGGAGATGTTTCTATATAGCAAATAAATCTTAACTTCCCAGGCATTAAATATAAAGAATCGTGTCTCATTCTTTTTTCCTTCGTGAATGGTCACCCTTAGCTGCCAGGTCTTCTAATTCTCTGCACAAAGAGGAGATCATAGCAGGCCATTTCAGGATTTTCACTTCTATCACCTCAGTCCTTCCCACACTAACAGTGTAGGATGGTGGCTTACAGCAAGCGCCTGGAACTCTCTGCGGAGGGCTCAGTCTACGTGAAGGAGCAGATCGCAAAGGACACAACAGGGAAGGCACGTGCCCGGGAGAAGCGTTCAAACGGTGGCCAGTAGTTGGTGCATAAGTGCTCTAGCCTCTATCCCCTCTAGTGGGACATGTGAGACCAGAGGGCCTCAGTAGCACTGAACGAACCCCCGATGCCCACAGGACTCACCTGCTGTTGAAATCAACCTGGATTGGTTTCTACCCTTCCCTGGATCACTTCACAGTATCCCTAGAGCACTACTTGGGACCACCTCCAAGACAATCTACTTGGTCTCAAGCCTCTGTTTTGAGCTCTGACCCTGAGGTCGACCTGACACCAGTGTTCCAAGTCTCAGTAACAGTGCCTTCAAACATTTCCCTATGATATGAACGGTCACTGGGTGACACCGTGGGCTCTTGACCTGATTCTCCGCTGAACCACTGAATCTTTTCATAGGATGCTGTTGCTTCTCACAGTTTGTGCACACTTGGTTTTAGACTTCCTGTGTCCAATTCTTGGAACATCATATATCCCAAAGGACCGCAGACACTCCCACGAATAAAACAGCTCGCCATGTTAGGAAGTGTCTCTCTCAAGGAGGCTATGCTTGAGGCGGACCGCATCAAACTGTGATTCTCACGTTGCATTCAAAACACCAGAGCCGACAACGGGTATTCCTGCATAAGTACTGCAGAAGGAAGGAGGTGCTCTCAGGAGACCCAGTGTAAAGCGGAGTCAGCACAGGGCAGTAAAAGAAGCTAAGACAAAGGGTGCTTTCAGTTCAACTCACCCCCGTATTCTGACCCACACATGAGGGGTGTGTACCGGGCCACTGTGACTTGCTCGTCACAGAGGCGAAGGGGTTAGGCCATTGTACTCCTACATCACTTTCACTACGTTTTGACACCCTTTGATGGGTGGAACGGATGGAGAGGAAGAACTCCAGGTGTCCCCCACCCCAGAGGCCGAGACCCTTACCTACAGTGTGCGATCGGTGTGAGCCACTCATAGTCCATACTCACACTACCTTGTGGATGAGGGCATGTATGGCAAAGAGCATCAGAATGGGATATTGTATACCTACCCCTGGTTCTGCTCATGTCTGTGGATTTCTCTCACTAACCTTGCTCCATGTGGTTTGTCTCAGTTTCTGTAAAAACCTACAGCAGGAGGTTTAATGGGCAGTTCCTGTCTTCCTTTAGCTTACTTGCCTGGTGTTGTGACCAAGGTCCCCATCCCTGAGAGTTCTGAACCCATGGGTCCTATGTCCTCTTCAGGCTACACTACTTGCCCATCTGCAGTGAATGCCGGGAATAGGAATACCACAAATGCCCCTGCAGATCACCTGAATGCTAAAACTATTCCCTGTGGCCCCTGTAGCTCCTAACGTTGACTGCTGCCTTCCTGGCACTAGAAACCCAAAGGGATAAGGTGGCAGCCAGAATTTTACCTCCAATCAGAACTACCCACGTGCCTTCCAATGAGCTTTCCTGTCTTAGAGCTGAGACCTCTAGAGGCACACAGCCTACAATTATGGTAGAAGGAGGCACAAATTCCCCCTAGTGGATCATTCAGATGAAGGTAATGGGGAAAGTTCTCCTTTAACTCTCACATCTAGATCAAGGTATTTAAATAGGGGACATAAAGGATCGTGGGTATCCAGCAGTGAGTTCAACTGAGATCCCATGTCCAACAGCCTGCAAACCCATGAGTATTCTAGCTTCTGCTGAACCAATGGCCATAGAGTTTTGGAAGAAGGATGAAAGAATTTCTATGATATGTACTCATGCAGCCCTTCAACCTAGAGGACTGGCCTCTCCATTTATAGGTTAATGGTTTCTAGGTCTGCTAATAGCCTGACTCTGCCAACTGCGTCAGGGAACATGACTTTCCATTGGATCAATGACCTCAGCCTTTGTTCTTTATTCTTATGTTCTTTTAATTCCACACACACACACACACACACACACACACCCCTATATAAGGAATAAGGAATATAAGGAATATAAGGAATGAAGACCTTGGTCACTGTGCCAGGCAAGTCAGCTAAGGAGCAGAGAAGCCGACCATTAACTCTCTACTTGTAAGTTTATATAGAAACTGTGACAAACCACCTGGAGCAAGGTTAATGACAGAAATGCACAGACATGGGAAGAACCAGGGGTAGGTGTATATGTCTGTGTGTGTTTGTGTGTGTGTGTGTGTGTGTGTGCGCGCGCACGCGCGCGCGTATGCACGCGCACACGTATGCACGCGCACACGTACGTGTAGGCTTTTGCGTATATGAGGGTGAAACTGAGTTGGCTGCCTATATCCTATTATGAGGGAAACCATGCTCTATTATCCATATTGATAGATCCCTGAGGGTCACATATCATTCTGCCCCCTTTGTCATTCCAACCTTGTTGGCAATCACATAATTATACCCACATTACTTCCTTCAATTAAGTCCTGCACATGACTCAGTCATTCAGAGCTATGACCATCCCCATTCTTCCTAGGGAGCACAGTTTGGTCACAGTATTCCCTACCACAACCTCTAACTTTAGACAATAGGCACTCCTCTCCCAAGATGCTGCTGACACTGGTACTTGATGATTCCCTAACAGCGTGGTAAAGAGAGTGCCCCAGACCCTCCTAGGGAATGGCTACGTGGGCTTTGTGACCTTATGACTATATCCATTTCAGCATTTCTATTTCTCTCTGCACCTTCTGATCCCTCCCTTCTCAACCGTGTGGGCCGTGGCCCTAGATAAATCTGTACCGGTTACCTACTGTTATGTAACATTACCTAAAAATTTAGTAGCTCAGAGTGACACTCAAATTTATTTTCTCTGTTTCTGTGGATCCAAAATCCAGGTACGGCCCACCCAGACTCTCCATTTCATAGGGTTTCACAAGTCTGCACTCAAAGTGCTGGCTGGCACTAAGGTCTCATCTAGGTACGGTCTGGGGAAGAATCCACTTCCAAGTTCACTTATGTGGTCATTGGCAGGATTCAATTCCTCGCAGTCCACAGGAGGGAGGACCTCACTTCCTTGCTGGTCGTCGAATGAGACTGCGCTCAGTTCTTTGCTGCAAGGATCTCTCCCACATAGCGCCTGGCTTTATCAAAGCCAGTGAGAGAGGGAGAAAGAGCTGGCATTAAAATGAAAATCACAATCATTTGTAACTCAGTCACTCGATGTTGTCATATCCTGTGGATAGAAGCAAGTTACTCAAGGGGAGGAAATTACATGAGACTCTGAACACCAAGAGGCTGAAATTATTGGGCCACCTTGGAGGCTTCCTACTAGAACCATTACATAATTGAGTGAAAGAATCCAAACACATACGTAGTAAGATTTCCTTATATAAAATGTGAAAACATTTAAAACTAAACTCTATTGTTTCGGGGTTACACCTAGGTAATAAAACTATAAAGAAAATAGATGAAATGGTTACTTGAGAAATCAGCATACTAGCCATCTATAAGATGGAAGGAGAATTATGACCAAGAAAAGACATATGAAGAGGCATCTTGATAGCAGTGTTCCATTTCTCGACTCAAGTGTTGTGTATATAGACGATTTGCTCCATAATGATTTGTATTTATATGTTTTACACGTTTTAGTATATGTATGTTTTCCACAATATGAAATTTTTTTGAAAACCAGGAGGAACTCGATTTCTTACTCTGTTTATGTTATTAAAAATGATGAGCTTAAATGAAAGTTGGTTACCCTACCATGAAAGTAATTGGTAATAGCTATCATAAACCTTGGTACTTTGTTAGGACAGGTCTGATCTAGTGATACCTGCATCAACATTAGCATGTGCCAAGCTAAGTGGAGGACAGAACAGAAATTATACTATATTATCATTTGTTTGGAGTTCTAGATCAAAACAATGTGACGGTAAGAAATGTATTGAGACGGCAATTGCCTCTGGTACCAGGAAGACAAGTATAGGGACAAATGACAAGTGGGGACTTTTTGGTCTAAGGGCATGTTCTTCTTCTTGATAAATGTGGGGATTACATGGATGTGCATCAGTTTTTGAAAACGTATCACACTGGATGAATACAGGCAGGATTTGTGCATTCCAATGTGTGTAAATTTCACCTAAAATCTTTAGTAAATCGTAAAAGTAAGTTAGAAATGGTGACTACAATTATTTATGAATAAAATCTACATCTTTACTAAACTGTCATCTTGGCTAATTTGCCTAAAACACAACTCTTTACTTAAATTACACTACTATTCCCACCTCTGATGTAACTGTTTCATATTTTATTACAGTTGTGTGTGTGTGTGCGTGTGTGTGTGTGTGTGTGTAATCTTTTCAGTTAACTGTAAATACCTGGGTAGGAGACTCCACATCACATCTGTAATGCCAGTAACTGTCAATGTGTGTATCTCAACAAATCCACTCAACATATAGGCTTTAAAACCTGGCAGTAATTTGAGAGAGGCACTTCCCCAATGCTAAAATGAACAGAACAAAGTAGTAGCTCTCTAAGTGTGGTCTTCCCGGATATGTCTCAACCATATGTAATAAGTCTTTCAACAGATTTGCTGTGTGCTATGTTGGACTATCACAAAACGGAGAATAAGCAGAAATAGTAACTGAAAGAACCCGAACTGACTACAATCCATTCACATTTGAAATAGATCCAAAAACTGTTTGCTGTAGATTTGCCAGCGAAAGGTAAATCCTCAGGAGAGGTACTTGCTGAATATTCAAACTTGGTTTTGTTTTTTTTTTCCAGAATTGATGCAGAATAATTTTATTAAGAATAAGATAAGAAACAGGGAGAAGATGGAGGCGCAGGAGTACGCTGGGCTCACCTCGTCCTGCTGATCACTTAGATTCCACCCACACCTGCCTAAATAACCCAGTAAACCACCAGAAGACTAGCAGAATGGACTCTCTGGAGCCAAGCATAGACAAGAGGCCCACAGAAGAGGGTAGGAAGGGCGGAGAGGAGGTGCGGGCTACACGGACTGCCGGGAGTAGCCGGGGCGGTGGAGGGGAAGCCCACCCGGCAAGGCAGAGCCCCCGAGCCTGGCTTGCAAAAGCAGAGGGGCTGGACTGCGTGAGTTCTGACAGCCAGCGGGACTTAACATCTGGCATGTTATAAGTCAACAGCTCTGCTCGGAGAGAGGGAGGGCGAGAGGACACCGGGAGGGAGAGGTGTTGAGCCCTGGAAGACAAGAGCTCAGCTCGGCGGGGAACAAAGGCGCTGGCCAGCGCCATCTCCCTCTCCCATCCCCCAGCCAAAACCCCAAAGGGAACCAGTTCACCGAACTTGCTTGCACTGCACAAACACCCAACGCTGTGCTTCTGTGGATCCATGCCTCTGACGGGTCGGCCTCCTTCTCTGATGCTGCAGGGCCCCTCCCTCAGGGGACCACCGACAGCAAAGCGAGCTGAGCCCGCCCCTCCCACCCCTGTGCACCTTGCGGATCCACCCCGGTTAATATGCCAGATCCCATGAAAGCAGCACAACAAGCCTGGCAGTGTGCAAGTAGCCCACACAGGGGGGCCACTCCACTCCACAGTGAGTCCTGCCCCTGGGCGAGGGGAAGATAAGGTACACACCAGTCTGACTTTGGCCCCAGCGGTGGGCTGGGGACAGACATCGAGTCTGACTGCGGCCCCGCCCACCAACACAAGTTACTCCACACAGCACAGGGGAAGTGCCCTGCAGTTCCGCACCACCCCAGGGACTATCCAAAATGACCAAACGGAAGAATTCTCCTCAAAAGAAGCTCCAGGAAGTGGCGACAGCTAACGAATTGATCAAAAACAATTTAAGCAATATAACGGAACGAGAATTTAGAATAATAGTCCTAAAATTCATCGCTAGGCTCGAAAAAGTGTAGAGAACAGCAGAGAATCTATGGCTACAGAGATCAAGGGACTAAGAAATAGGAGGAGCTAAAAAAAAATGCTATAAATGAGGTGCAAAATAAAAGGGAGGCGACCACAGCTCGGATTGAATGGGCAGAGGAGAGAACAGGTGAATTAGAAGATAAAATTATGGAAAACGAGGAAGCTGAGAAAAAGAGATAAAAAAATCCAGGAGTGTGAGGGGAGAATTAGAGAACTAAGTGATGCAATAAAACGCAACAATATCTGTATACTAGGAATACCAGAAGAGGAAGACAGACAGAAAGGGGCTGAAGGTGTACTTGAAGAAATCATAGCTGAGAACCTCCCTGATCTGGAGAAGGAAAAAGGCACTGAAATCCAAGAGGCACAGAGAACTCACTTCAGACGTAACTTGAATCGATCTTCTGCACGACATATCATAGTGAAACTGGCAAAATACAAGGAGAAAGAGAAAATTCTGAAAGCAGCTAGGGATAAACACGCTCTAACATATAAAGGGAGACCGGTAAGACTAGTGACAGACCTATCTACTGAAACTTGGCAGGCCAGAAAGGAATGGCAGGAAATCTTCAATGTGAGGAACAGAAAAAATATGCAGCCGAGAATCCTTTATCCGGCAAGTCTGTCATTCAGAATAGAAGGGGAAATAAACGTCTTCCCAAACAAACAAAAACTGAAGGAATTCATCACCACTAAACCAGCCCTACAAGAGATCCTAAGGGAGATTCTGTGAGTGAAATGTTCAAGGACCACAAAGTACCAGAGATATCGCTACAAGCATGAAACCTACAGACATCACGATGACTCTAAACCCATATCTATCTATATTAACACTAAATGTCAATGGACTAAATGCTCCAACCAAAAGACATAGGGTATCAGAATGGATAAAAACAACAAAACAAAACAAGACAATACAAAACAAAACAAGACCCATCTATTTGCTGTCTACAAGAGACTCATTTTAGACCTGAGGATATCTTCAGATTGAAAGTGAGGGGATGGAGAACTATCTATCATGCTACTGGAAGTCAAAAGAAAGCTGGAGTAGCCATACTTACATCAGACAAACTAGACTTTAAATTAAAGGCCGTAACAAGAGACGAAGAAGGGCATTATATAATAATTTCAGGGTCTATCCATCAGGAGGAGCTAACAATTATAAATGTCTATGCACTGAATATGGGAGCCCCCAAATATATAAAACAATTAATCACAAACATAAGCAACTTTATTGATAAGAATGTGGTCATTGCAGGGGACTTTAACACTCCACTTACAGTAACGGAGAGATCATCTAGACACAGGATCAATAAAGAAACAAGGGCCCTGAATGATACATTGGATCAGATGGACTTAACAGATATATTTAGAACTCTGCATCCCAAAGCAACAGAATATACTTTCTTCTCGAATGCACATGGAACATTCTCCAAGATAGATCACATACTGGGTCACAAAACAGCCCTTCATAAGTATAAAAGAATTGAGATCGTACCATGCACACTTTCAGACCACAATGCTATGAAGCTTGAAATCAACCACAGGAAAAAGCCTGGAAAACCTCCAAAAGCATGGGGGTTAAAGAACACCTGACTAAAGAATGAATGGGTCAACCAGGCAATCAGAGAAGAAATTAAAAACTATACGGAAACAAATGAAAATCAAAATACAAGAATCCAAATGCTTTGGGATACAGCGAAGGCAGTCCTGAGAGGAAAATACATTGCAATCCAGGCCTATCTCAAGAAACAAGAAAAATCCCAAATACAAACTCTAACAGCACACCTAAAGGAAACAGAAGCAGAACAGCAAAGACACCCCAAACCCAGCAGAAGAAGAGAAATAATAAAGATCACAGCAGAAATAAACAATACAGAATCTAAAAAAGACTGTACAGCAGATCAATGAAACCAAGAGTTGGTTTTTTGAAAAAATAAACAAAATTGATAAACCTCTAGCCAGGCTTCTCAAAAAGAAAAGGGAGATAATCCAAATAGACAAAATCGTGAATGAAAATGGAATTATTAAAACCAATCCCTCAGAAATACAAGCAATTATCAGGGAATACTATGAAAAATACTAAGTCCTGCCAACACACTGGAAAACCTGGAGGAAATGGACAAATTCCTAAGCACCCACACACTTCCCAAACTCAAACAGGAAGAAATAGAAAACTTGAACAGACCCATAACCAGCAAAGAAATTGAATCAGCTATCAAAAATCTCCCAAAAAATAAGAGTCCAGGACCAGATGCCTACCCAGGGGAATTCTACCAGACATTCAAAGCAGAGACAATACCTGTCCTTCTCAACCTATTCCAAAAAATAGAAAGGGAAGGAAAACTTCCAGCATTGCTTTGATTCCTAAACCAGACAGAGATCCAGCAAAAAAAAAAAAAAAAAAAGAAAGAAAGAAAACTACAGACCAATATCCCCAATGAATATGGATACAAAAATTGTCAATAAGATACCAGCAAATCGAATTCAACAGCATATAAAAAGAATTATTCACCATGATCAAGTGGGATTCATTCCTGGGCTGCAGGGCTGATTTAACATTTGCAAATCAATCAATGTGATACATCACATTAATAAAAGAAAAGATAAGCACCTTATGATCCTGTCCATCGATGCAGAAAAAGTATTTGACAAAATTCAGCATCCTTTCTTAATTAAAAGCCCTCGAGAAAGTCGGGATAAAAGCAACATACTTAAACATCATAAAAGCCATCTATGAAAAGCCCACAGCTAGCATCATCCTCAATGGGGAAAAAATGAGAGCTTTCCCCCTGTGATCAGGAACACGACAGGGATGTCCACTCTCACCACTGTTGCTTAACATAGTGTTGGAAGTGCTAGCATCAGCGATCAGACAACAAAAGGAAACATCAAACATCAAAATTGGCAAAGATGAAGTCAAGCCTTCACTTTTTGCAGATGACACGATATTATACATGGAAAACCCAAAAGACTCCACCAAAAGTCTGCTAGAACTGATACATGAATTCAGCAAAGTCGCAGGATACAAACTCAATGTACAGAAATCAGCTGCATTCTTATACACTAATAATGAAGCAACAGAAAGACAAATAAAGAAACTGATCCCATTCACAACTGCACCAAGAAGCATAAGATACCTAGGAATAAACCTAAACAAACATGTAAAAGATCTGTATGCTGAAAACTATAGAAAGCTTACGAAGGAAATTGAAGAAGATATCAAGAAATGGAAAAACATTCCTTGCTCATGGATTGAAAGAATAAATATTGTTGAAATGTCAATACTACCCAAAGCTATGTACACATTCAATGGAATCCCAGTCAAAATTGCACCAGCATTCTTCTCGAAGCTAGAACAAGCAATCCTAAAATGTGTATGGAACCACAAAAGACCCCGAATAGCCAAAGTAATTTTGAAGAAGACGACCAAAGCGGGAGGCATCACAATCCCAGACTTTAGCCTCTACTACAAAGCTATAATCATCAAGACAGCACGGTATTGGCACAAAAACAGACACATAGACCAATGGAATAGAATAGAAACCCCAGAATTGGACCCACAAAAGTATGGCCAACTAATCTTTGACAAAGCAGGAAAGAATATCCAACGGAAAAAAGACAGTCTCTTTAACAAATGGTGCTGGGAGAACTTGACAGCAACATGCAGAAGGATGAAACTAGACCACTTTCTTACACCATTCACAAAAATAAACTCAAAATGGATGAAGGACCAGAATGTGAGACAGGAAACCATCAAAACCCTAGAGGAGAAAGCAGGAGAACACCTCTGTGACCTCAGCCGCAGAAATTTCTTACTTGACACATCCCCAAAGGCAAGGGAATTAAAAGCAAAAATGAACTATTGGGACCTCATGAAGATAAAAAGCTTCTGCACTGCAAAGGAAACAATCAACAAAACTAAAAGGCAACCAACGGAATGGGAAAAGATATTTGCAAATGACATATCGGACAAAGGGCTAGTATCCAAAATCTATAAAGAGCTCACCAAACTCCACACCCGAAAAGCAAATAATCCAGTGAAGAAATGGGCAGAAAACATGAATAGACACTTCTCTAAAGAAGACACCCAGATGGCCAACAGACACATGAAAAGATGCTCAACGTCGCTCCTCATGAGGGAAACACAATCAAAACCGCACTGAAATACTACCTCACGCCAGTCAGAGTGGCAAAAAGGAACAAATCAGGAAACTATAGATGCTGGCGAGGATGTGGAGAAACGGCAACCCTCTTGCACTGTTGGTGGGAACGCAAACTGGTGCAGCCTCTCTGGAAAACAGTGTGGAGGTTCCTCAAAAAATTAAAAATAGATCTACCCTATGACCCAGCAATAGCACTGCTAGGAATTTACCCAAGGGATACAGGAGTGCTGATGCACAGGGGCACTTGTACCCCAATGTTTATAGCAGCACTTTCAACAATAGCCAAATTATGGAAAGAGCCTTTAAATGTCCATCAACTGATGAAAGGATAAAGAAATTATGGTTTATATGCACAATGGAATACTACGTGGCAATGAGAAAGAATGAAATATGCCCTTTTGTGGCAACATGGATGGAACTGGAGAGTATTATGCTAAGTGAAAAGAGTGTAATGCTAAGTGAAATAAGTCCTACAAAGACAGATACCATATGTTTTCACTCTTATGTGGATCCTGAGAAACTTACCAGAAGACCATGGGGGAGGGGAAGGGAAAAAAAAAAAAAGGTTAGAGAGGGAGGGAGCCAAAAGATAAGAGACTCTTAAAAACTGAGAACAAACTGAGGGTTGATGGGGGGGGGGGAGAGGGGTGGGTTCGTGATGGGTATTGAGGAGGGCACCTGTTGGGATGAGCACGGGGTGTTGTATGGAAACCGATTTGACAACAAATTTCATATTAAAAAAAGAATAAGAAACAAAAATAAAGCAATGTCTTCCACAAGATAAGAGCATCGGGAGAAATAAAAACAAACATACATGACACCAAGGTTAACACTTCATGAACTATGAAGCATGGCAGTGATGGGAACCATACAGATAATTGTCTGCCACGGTTGTAGGGTAGAGGACGTGATCCAAGGTAGAAACATCCAAAAGAATCCAGTCCAGGGGCTAGAAATCAGCAACGTCATATAAATCTACAGCTGTCCCCTTTGCTCAAAACTGCCCCACAAAAGAGGGCCTTTTCTTCTTGTCACATGCAGATCATTACTCATGCCACTGATCATTGGAAGAAATGCACAACCAAAAATAGGACTGCCCTTATCCTACCTGCTAGGGGATACAGGAGGGAGAGTACGAAATGTAATTGCAAATGCCACCTATCACAAGACAGCCCACGGTGGAGGAAGATGAGGAGAAAGTGGTCAGGAAGATGCCAGTGGGTGTGAATCAGGAGGAAACACAGACCAGATAGAATTCATCACATCCAGAAAAGAAATTTTGTTTCCCACAAGTTTAAACCATTACATGCACAAACATTATTGTGTAATCTGATAATTAGTTAATATTAGGTAAACAAACACAAGGAAGATGTGTTGACAACTCACCACGGACGGGCAGTATATAAGAGGCCATGGCACGAGGAGACGTCAGACTCAAGCCCCTCACTCTCCTGGAAACCATCCCAGAACCTCCACCCTCTGACACCATGGTCAACTCCTGTTGTGGCTCCGTCTGCTCTGACCAGGGCTGTGGCCAGGAGACTTGTTGCCGCCCCAGCTGCTGCCAGACCACCTGCTGCAGGACCACCTGCTGTCGCCCCAGCTGCTGTGGCTCCAGCTGCTGCCAGCCTTGCTGCCGCCCCACCTGCTGCCAGACCACCTGCTGCAGGACCACTTGCTGCCGCCCCAGCTGCTGTGGTTCCAGCTGCTGTGGTTCCAGCTGCTGCCGCCCCAGCTGCTGCATCTCTAGCTGCTGCCGGCCCTGCTGTGGGGGTTCCAGCTGCTGTGGCTCCAGCTGCTGCCAGCCTTGCTGCCGACCCACCTGCTGCCAGACCACCTGCTGCAGGACCACCTGCTGCCGCCCCACCTGCTGCGTGTCCAGCTGCTGCCGCCCCTGCTGTGGGGGTTCCAGCTGCTGTGGCTCTAATTGCTGTGGCTCCAGCTGCTGCCAGCCTTGCTGCCGCCCCACCTGCTGCCAGACCACCTGCTGCCGGACCACCTGCTGCCGCCCCACCTGCTGTGTGTCCAGCTGCTGCCGCCCCAGCTGTTGCTAGACCCCCTGCCACCACCCACCAACCTGCTCTAGTGGCTCTTGCTGCTGCTGAGTGCCCTGACCTGCACCCTGCTGTTTTCATCAGCCAATCTCCTTCATGTCGTCCAACTGGGAGCTGAATCATGTGAGGCCAACTGTAAAACCTCAGCTCCCGGTGATTTTTCAACTGGTTGGCCTTGGAATATACCACCCCACCGCCCAATTCCCTCCCACCTCTTTCTTATGATGTCCATCCCAAGTCAGTACAAAGGTTGTATTTTCCCTGATATACGATAACATATCACCCCAACTGATGTATCTGTTACTGCCAGATGTTCTGTATGGAGATGTTTCTATATAGCAAATAAATCTTAACTTCCCAGGCATTAAATATAAAGAATCGTGTCTCATTCTTTTTTCCTTCGTGAATGGTCACCCTTAGCTGCCAGGTCTTCTAATTCTCTGCACAAAGAGGAGATCATAGCAGGCCATTTCAGGATTTTCACTTCTATCACCTCAGTCCTTCCCACACTAACAGTGTAGGATGGTGGCTTAAAGCAAGCGCCTGGAACTCTCTGCGGAGGGCTCAGTTTACATGAAGGAGCAGATCGCAAAGGACACAACAGGGAAGGCACGTGCCCGGGAGAAGCGTTCAAACGGTGGCCAGTAGTTGGTGCATAAGTGCTCTAGCCTCTATCCCCTCTAGTGGGACATGTGAGACCAGAGGGCCTCAGTAGCACTGAACGAACCCCCGATGCCCACAGGACTCACCTGCTGTTGAAATCAACCTGGATTGGTTTCTACCCTTCCCTGGATCACTTCACAGTATCCCTAGAGCACTACTTGGGACCACCTCCAAGACAATCTACTTGGTCTCAAGCCTCTGTTTTGAGCTCTGACCCTGAGGTCGACCTGACACCAGTGTTCCAAGTCTCAGTAACAGTGCCTTCAAACATTTCCCTATGATATGAACGGTCACTGGGTGACACCGTGGGCTCTTGACCTGATTCTCCGCTGAACCACTGAATCTTTTCATAGGATGCTGTTGCTTCTCACAGTTTGTGCACACTTGGTTTTAGACTTCCTGTGTCCAATTCTTGGAACATCATATATCCCAAAGGACCGCAGACACTCCCACGAATAAAACAGCTTGCCATGTTAGGAAGTGTCTCTCTCAAGGAGGCTATGCTTGAGGCGGACCGCATCAAACTGTGATTCTCACGTTGCATTCAAAACACCAGAGCCGACAACGGGTATTCCTGCATAAGTACTGCAGAAGGAAGGAGGTGCTCTCAGGAGACCCAGTGTAAAGCGGAGTCAGCACAGGGCAGTAAAAGAAGCTAAGACAAATGGTGCTTTCAGTTCAACTCACCCCCGTATTCTGACCCACACATGAGGGGTGTGTACTGGGCCACGGACTCGCTCATCTTAGTGGAAAAAGCGGTTGGGCCTTTGTGCTCCTACGTCACCTATCGCTACCTGTCAACATCCTTTGGTGAGTGGAAAGGATGGAGAGGAAGAACTCCAGGTGGCCCCCACCCCAGAGCCTGAGACAGTTACCTGCAGATAGTGCGTGGTCAGTGTGAACCACGTGTAGCCCACACTCGCACTACCTTGTGGATGAGGGTATGTATGGCAAAGAGAATCAGAATGGGATATCGTATACCTACTCCTGGTCTGCCCGTATCTATGCATTTCTCTCAGTAACCTTGCTCCAGGTCGTTTGCCACAGTTTCCATAAAAACCTAGAAGATGAGAGTTAATGGGCAGCTTCTCTCCTCCTTAGCTGACTTGCCTCGTTCAGTACCAAGTTCCCCATTCCTGAGAGTCCTGAACCCATCGTTCCTGTGTCCTCTTTAGGCTATACTATTTGCCCATCTGCAGTTAATGCCGGGAATAGGAATACCACAAATGTCCCTGCAGATCACCTGAATGCTAAAAATATTCCCTGTGGCCCCTGTAGCTCCTAACGTTGACTGCTGCCCTTTTGGCAGTAGAAGTCCATGGAATAAGGTGGCAGCCAGGGGTTTAATTCCAATCAGAACTTTACCATGTCCCTTCCAGTTAGTTTTCCTGCCTTAGAGCCAAGATCTCTAGTTGTACACAGCCTACAATTCTGGTAGAAGGAGGCACAAATTCCCCCCAAAGGATCATTGGGATGAAGGTAGTGGGGAAACTTCTCCTTTAACTCTCACATCTAATCAGTATATTCAAAAACGGACCATGAAGGATTGTGGGTATCCAGCAATGAGTTCAACTCAGATCCCATGTCCAACAGTCTGCAAACATATGAGTATTTCAGCGTGCTCTGAGACAATGGCTGTAGATTCCTCAGGCAAGGATTAGAGAAATTCTATGATATGCACTTGCCGTTGTCCTTCACACCCAATGGCTAACAGACACAAGGAAAGATGCTCGACATCACTCATCATCAGGGAAATACAAATCAAAACCGCAATGAGATACCACCTCACACCTGTTAGAATGGCAAAAATTAACAACTCAGGAAACAACAGATGATGGAGAGGATGTGGAGAAGGGGAACACTTTTGCACTGCTGGTGGGACTGCAAACTGGTACAGCCACTCTGGGAAACAGTATGGAGGTTCCTGAAAAAATTAATAATAGAGATTTCCAAATTATGGAAAGAGTCCAAATGTCCATTTGGTCCTAACCATCCTATTGATGGGTTAATGGTCTGAAAACAGCATAGTCTGCAAACTGTGTCATCGATCATGGCTTTCCATTCGATCCATAATCTCAGCCTTTGTTCTTTTATTTTTTTGTAAAAAAAATTTTATTTATTGATTTTAAGAGAGAGAAAGTGATAGAGAGTGAGCACACAAATGGGGGAGGGGCAGAAAGTGAGAGGGAGAAAGAATCCTAAGCAGACTCTGCACTGTCAGTGTAGAAGCAAACACAGGTCTTAGTCTCACGAACTGTGAGACAATGACTTAAGCCAGCCAAAATCAAGAGTCAGATACCTAACCAACTGAGCCACTGAGGCTCCCCTGTTCTTTTATTCTTAAGCTCTTTTAAATACATGTGCACACACACACACACACACACACATATAATTGTACCTTAGTTGTCTGCCCCATTACCTACTATGTGGGACATCATGCTCTCTTATCCATACTGATAGGTCCCTGAGGGTGACACATCATTCTGCCCCCTTTGTCATTCCAACCTTGCTGGCAATCACATAATTATATCCACAGAACTTCCTAAAGTTACATGTCCACCTGGATTCTGCCATTCAGGGATAATATCATCCCTGTTTTTCCTAGGGAGCATAGTTTAGCCACTTCTATCTGATTTTAGAGAATAATCACTACTATCTCAGTACCTAGCTGACAGTGATACTTGATGATTCCATAATATCTTAGTAAAGAGAGTACCTCCTGATATCTCCAAGGGAACATAGCCAGTTAGGCTTTGTGACTTTATAACCTTATTTGAGCATTTCTACTTCTCTGCACTTTCAATCCCTCCCTTCTCACCTGAGTGTGCTGTGGCCATAGATAAATCTATACTGGTTATCTACTGTTATGTAACATTACCTCAAAATTTAGCTGCTTAAAATGACTCTCATTTGTTATCTCATTTCCATGGATCAAAAACCAGGCAGAGCCCACCTAGAGTCTCCAATTCATGAGGTTCGCTAGGTTGCACTCAAGGTGCTAGCTGGCACTGGGGTCTCATTTGAGGATGCGACTGGGGAAGAATCCACTTCCAAGCTCACTTATATGGTCATTGGCAGGATTCAATTCCTCGCACTCCACAGGAGGGAGGACCTCACTTCCTTGCTGGTTGTTGAATGAGACTGTGCTCAGTTCTTTGCTGCAAGGATCTCTCCCACATAGGACCTGGCTTCATCAAAGCCAGTGAGAGAGAGAGAAAGAGTTGGCATTAAAATGAAAATCACAGGACTCCTGGGTGGCTCAGTAGTTAGGCATCTGACTTCGGCTTGGGTCATGATTTCACTACTCATGAGTTCGAGCCCCATGTTGGGCTCTGTGCTGATGGCTCAGAGCCTGGAGCCTGCTTCAGATTCTATGGTCTCCCTCTATCTCTGCCCCCCACCCCCACTTGTGTGTTCTCTCTCTCTCTCTCTCTCTCTCTCTCTCTCTCTCTCAATAATAAATAAAAATATTAAAAAATGAAAATCACAATCTTGTAACTTAATCACTTGATGTTGTCATATCCTGTGATTTAGAAGCAAGTTACTCAAGGAGAAGGAATTACATGAGACCATGAACACCAAGAGGCGGAAATCTTTGGGCCTTCTAGGAAGCTGCCTACTAAAACTCTTATATAATATTGAGTGAAAGAATCAAAACACATTTACACTAAGAATTTCTTCATATAAAAATTCAGGGGGCATCTGGGTGCTCAGTGAGTTAAGCGTCTGAATTCAGCTCAGGTAATGATCTCACAGTTCATGGGTTCAAGCCCCTCATCATGCTCTGTGCTGACAGCCCAGAGCCTGGAGCCTGCTTCAGATTCTGTGCCCCCCTCTCTCTCTCCCCCTCCCCTACTCACACTCTGTCTCTCTCTCTCTCTCTCTGTCTCTCAAAAAAAAAATAAATAAATGTTAAAAAAATTTTTTTAATTCAGCAACATGTAAAATGAAACTATATTTTTAGATGTGAATACCCAGGTAACAAAACTGTGAAAAAATAAATTAAAGGTTACTTGAAAAGTGAGTACAGTAATCATCTGTAGGGTGGGAAAAGGATTGTGTACAAGAAGAGACATATCAAGAACTTTCTTAGGAGTAACAATGTTCTATTCCTTGACTCAAGTTTTGGGTATATAGATATTTACTTCATAACTATTTTTTAAATCATGCATGCATAGTTCATCTGCTTTTCAGCATATGTGCATTTTATATAATATGAAAGAATTTTTAAAAATTTGGGGTGGGCTGAAATGCACATTCTGTTTAAGATTTAAAATGAAATATGAACTTACCCTTTTCTTACATCATACACAAAAATAAACTCAAAAAGGATGAAAGACCTAAAAGTAAGACAGGAAACCAACAAAATCCTAGAGGAGAAAACAAGCAACACCTCTTTGACCTTGGCCACAGCAACTTCTTACTGGATGTGTCTCCGCAGGCAAGGGAAACAAAAGCAAAAGTGAACTATTGGGACCTCATCAAGATAAAAAGCTTCTGCACCGCAAAAGAAACAATCGACAAAACTAAACGGCAACTGACAGAATGGGAGAAGATATCTGCAAATGACCTATCGGATAAGGGGTTAGTATCCAAAATCTATAAAGAACTTATCAAAATCAACACCTAAAAAAAACAAGTAATCCAGGGAAGAAACAGGCAACAGACATGAATAGACACTTCCTGATGGCTAACAGACACAAGGAAAGATGCTCAACATCACTCATCATCAGGGAAATACAAATCAAAACCACAATGAGGTACCACCTCACACCTGTCAGAATGGCAAAAATTAACAACTCAGGAAACAACAGATGATGGAGAGGATGTGGAGAAGGGGAACACTTTTGCACTGCTGGTGGGACTGCAAACTGGTACAGCCACTCTGGGAAACAGTATGGAGGTTCCTCAGAAAATTAAAAACAGAGATTTCCAAATTATGGAAAGAGTCCAAATGTCCACTCACTGACGAATGGATAAAGAAGATGAGGTATATATGTACAATGGATTATTACTCGGCGATCAAAAAAATGAAATCTTGCCGTTTGCAACAATGTGGATGAGACTAGAGTGTTTTGTGCTAAGCAAAATAAGTCAGTGAGAGAAAGATAAATACCGTATGATTTCATTCATACGTGGAATTTAAAAAACAAAACAGAAAAACATGGAAAAGGGAAGAGAAAATAAGATAAAAACAGAGGGGGAGGCAAACTTGAGAGACACTTAAATACAGAGAACAAACTGAGGGTTGCTGGAGGGGTGTTGGGTAAGGGGATGGGTTAGATGGGTGATGGTTATTAAGGAAAGCACTTGTTGGGATGAACACTGGGTGTTATATGTAAGTGATGAATCATTAAATTCTACTCCCAAAACCATTATTACACTATATGCTAACTTAGATTTAAATAAACATTTTTAAATGTTATAAAATACTAGAGTTAAAAAAAAAGAAAGATGATTTTAAGGAATGCCTGGTTACCCTACCATGAAATTAATTGGTAATAGTTAAGATAAATCTTGGTACTTGTCTAGTAGAGCACAGAATAAAGTAGAGATATATGTATCGACGTTAAGTGATTCTCACAGACATAAGACAAGTTAACAGTGCCAAACAGAAGAGTATTATATATACTATAGTAATTATATATGTACTACATATTATCTTATGGTCTAGATAAAAAAAAATCCATAGTGCAAAACATATTAAAACAGTGACTGCCTCCATGATAGTGGGGACTTCACTAAAGGACTTTCTGGTAAAATGGAAATGTTCATTTGATAGATGTGGGAATTACATGGACCTACTACTGTGTATCAAAACTCATCAGTACGGATGACTACGGATTTATGAATTTCAATTGTGTGAATTCCACCTAAATTATAAAATAAAACATTAAAGGTAAACAAGACTAAATTAATTATATGAATAAGTCTATGTCTTTACAAACTCAGCTGATTTGCTTAAATACAATATCTTTTACTTAGATTACAGTACTGTGAACTCCTTCGATGTTTCTTTCTATATTATATTACAGTTATTTGTATTTGTGTGGGTGGGTGAGGGTTTTTCAGTAGTCTGTAGGTTTCTGGGGAGGAGACCCTAACTCATGCTTACAACGCCAATACTGGCAACGTGTGTATCTCGGATTATCCACTCAACCAATCTCCTTTATAAAAGGCAGGGACTTGACAGAGGTTCCTCAAAGCTTGAATGAACAGAAAAAAGAGGTAGGTCTCTAAGTGTCATCCTTGGGCCTTTAGCATCAACATCACTTGGATTGGTTAGAAATGCTAAACCTCAGAATCCCCCTGTATTCAGAACCTCTGGAATTTGTCCCAACCATTTCTAATAAGCCCTTCAGATGACTTGGTGCATCATCTGAATGCACTGGACTCTCACTAAATGGACAATAATTCAAAATAGTAGCAAAATGAATTTGAATTGACTAATCACATTTCACATGGATCCAACAAATGTGCACTAGGATTACCTATGAGATAAGTTCTGAGGAGAAGCACATTCTCAATTCTTTTTGTCCCATTGAAGAATATTTTTAATTAAGAATGAGGCAAGAATAAAGAAGAGGCTATGTCTTCTAGAATCCAAAGACCATACAGAAAAATGCAACACAAAAAGATATGATGAAAATGTAAACACTCAATGAACTACAAATCATGGCAGTGACTGGAACCATACAAGTAATTGTCTACATGATTTTAGAGTAGAGAACATGATCCAAAGTTAGAAACATCCAAGAAAACCCATTCCAGTGGCAGAGGTCAGCAACATCACATGCTCACTGGCAGCTGCTCCCTTCCACATTGATCAACAATGACCCATAAAATTGGAACTTTTCCTCTTGTCCCATGCCACCTCCATCCTCTGCAGATGTGATCACTGGCAGAAATGCACAACCAAAACCAGGATTGTCTTCATCCCATCCTGCTAGGGGATGTAGCAGGGGACAGAAAGATGTAATTGCAGGTGCCACCTATCACATGAAGCCCTCTGGGTGAAAGATGAGGAAAGACTGGTCCAGAAGATGCCAGTGGGTATAAGTCAAAAGGAAAAGCAGACCAGATAGAATTTATCACATTTAGAAAAGAAAATTTTGTTCCCCTCAAGTTTAAACCATTACAAAGACAAATGTGACTGTGAAATATCATAATTACTTAAATATTAGGTAAACAAAAACAAGGAAGATGTGTTGACAAATCACCCGGTACGAGCAGTATATAAGAGGTCAGGGCACAAGGAGACTTCCAAAGTCCAGCTCCTCACTCTCCTGGAAACCAGCCCAGAATCTCCACCCTCTGACACCATGGTCAACTCCTGTTGTGGCTCCAGCTGCTGCCAGCCTTGTTGCTGCCCCACCTGCTGCCAGACCACCTGCTGCAGGACCACCTGCTGCCGCCCTACCTGCTGTGTGTCCAGCTGCTGCCACCCCTGCTGTGGGGGATCCAGCTGCTGTGGCTCCAGCTGCTGCCAGCCTTGCTGCCGCCCCACCTGCTGCCAGACCACCTGCTGCAGGACCACTTGCTGCCGCCCCAGCTGCTGTGGTTCCAGCTGCTGTGGTTCCAGCTGCTGCCGCCCCAGCTGCTGCATCTCTAGCTGCTGCCGGCCCTGCTGTGGGGGTTCCAGCTGCTGTGGCTCCAGCTGCTGCCAGCCTTGCTGCCACCCCATCTGCTGCAGGACCACCTGCTGCAGGACCACCTGCTGCCGCCCCACCTGCTGCGTGTCCAGCTGCTGCCGCCCCTGCTGTGGGGGTTCCAGCTGCTGTGGCTCTAATTGCTGTGGCTCCAGCTGCTGCCAGCCTTGCTGCCGCCCCACCTGCTGCCAGACCACCTGCTGCCGGACCACCTGCTGCCGCCCCACCTGCTGTGTGTCCAGCTGCTGCCGCCCCAGCTGTTGCTAGACCCCCTGCCACCACCCAACCTGCTCTAGTGGCTCTTGCTGCTGCTGAGTGCCCTGACCTGCACCCTGCTGTTTTCATCAGCCAATCTCCTTCATGTCGTCCAACTGGGAGCTGAATCATGTGAGGCCAACGGTAAAACCTCAGTTCCCAGTGATTTTCAACTTAGTTAGCTTCCGAATATACCCTCCTCTGCCACCCTCCCACCTCCTTGTTACTATCTCCATCCTAAATCAATACAAAGGTTGAATTTTCTCTGATATCTGTTAACATGTCATCCTAATTGATATATCTGTTTACTGCCAGATTTTCTGATATGGAGATGTTTCTATATGTGAAATAAATCTTAACTTTCCAGGCATACAAATACAAGAAATCGTGTCTCGTTCTTTTTCCTTCTTCGATGCTCACCCTTAGCTGTCAGGTCTTCTACTATTCTCTGCACAATGAGGAGATCATAGCAGGCGATTTCAGGATTTTCACTTCTATGACCTCAGCGCTTCCCACACTAACAGTATAGGATGGTGGCTTGCAGCAAGCACCTGGAACTCTCTGCAGAGGGCTCAGTCTACGTGAAGGAGCAGATCGCAAAGGACAGAGCAGGGAAGGAAGTCTCTGGGAGAAGTCCTCAACCAGTGGGCAGTACTTGGTGGGTAAGTACTCTAGCCTCTTTCCCCTCGAGTGAGACATGTGAGACCAGAGGGTCTCAGCAGCACTGCACAAACCCCAGAGGCCCACAGGAGTCATCTGCTCTTGAAATCAACCTGGATTGGCTGCCACCCTTCCCTGGATCACATCAGTTTCCCTAGAGCACCACTTGGGGTCACCTCCCAGACAAACTACTTCTTCTCAAACCTCTCTTTTGGGGTCTGACCCTGAGGTCAACCAAACACCAGTGTTCCAAGCCTCAGTAACAGTGCCTTCAAACATTTCCGTATGATATGAATGGTCACAGGGTGACAGGTCAACTGCTGAACTTACTCTCCCCTGAACCACTGAATATTTTGACAGGACGCTGTTTCTACAGTTTTGGCACACTTGGTTTTAGAATACTTGTCTCCTATTTTTAAAATGCCATATATCCTGAAGTACAGGACACACTGCCACAAGTAACATAGCTCACCAGATTAGGAACTGTCTCCTTAATGGGGGCTATGTTTAAGGGAGACCATCCCCAAATGTGATTCTTACATTGCATTTTTTCTTTAAAAATCAGAAAATAAAATGTATTCTTGCACGTGATGTATAAGGAAGTGCTCCTTGGAGAAATCAATGAGAAAGTGAGGGAAACAGGGTAAAGCAGTAAAAGCGGCTAAGACAAAATGCAGTTTCAGGTCAATACCAGCCTTACATTGTGACCCCACTTTTGACAAGTATGGCCTGGGTCACATACCTGCTCCTCTTGGAGGCAGAGGGTTTAGGTCTTTGTGCCCCTATACACTTAACACTACTTTTGCACAACGCTTGGCGAGATGTAGGATGGAGAGTACAAATCCCCAGGCTGGTCCCCTCCCTCATCTGAGAGAATTAACTACAGTTACGTGTGAGCCACTCCCAGTCCATACTCTCACCAGCTTGTGCATAAGGGCATTTATGGCAAAAGGGATCGAATGGGATATCATATAACTACCCCTGCCTCTGCTCATGTGTATGGATTTCTCTTAGTAACCTTGCTTCATGTGATTTTTCACTATTTCTAGAAAAACCAACAAGAGGAGGAGGCTCTCTGCTCCTTTAGCTGACTTGTCTGGTGCGGTGACCTACATCCCCATCCCTGAGAGTCCCAAGCCCATGGTTTCTATGTCCTCTTCAGGCGACACTACTTGCCCATCTGCAGTTATTCCTGGGAACAGGAATACCATGAATGCCCCTGTGGGTCATCTCAATGCTATATGTATTCCTCTTGGCCCCCATAACTCCTAACTTTGCATGCTGATTTCCTGGTACTAGAAGCCCAAAAAGATAAGGTGACAGCCAGAGCTTTTATTCAGATCTTTACCATGTCGCCTCAAGGTAGCTTTCTCTCTTAAAGCCAAGACCTTACCTGCACACAGCCCATAATTTTGGAAAAAGGAGGCGCAAATTCTCCCAAATGGAATACTGGGTATGAAGATGAGTGGGGAACCCCTCCTATAACCATGGCATCTGGATCAATGTATTCTAATGGGGCCATGCTGGCACTTTGTGTATTTAGCACTCATGGTCAACTCATATCCCATATCAAACAGCATCCAAATACATGAGTATTCTAGTGCCCCCACCCCCACCATAAATGGCTCTACATTCATTTGGGAAAATTCTAAAGACATTTCTACTATACACACCTGCTGTTGTCCTTTATCCTAGAGGACTGGCCTCTGTTTTGATGGGTCAATGGCTTCTAGGTCTGAGAATTGGCGCAGGTCTGCAAACTGCATGAGGGATCATCAGTTTCCTTTGGGAACACTGACCTCAGCTTTTTGTTCATTTATTCCCTAGCTGTACAGAGCTTAAGGTAAACAACTTAAGGTACAAAATTTAAGGTACAAGTACAGCTATACCCTAGTTGGTTGCCTACATTCTATTTCAAGGGACATCATGCTCTATTACCCATATTGGAAGATCCCTGAGGGTCACATGTCATTCTGCCCCCTTTGTCATTCCAACCTCACTGACTTTCACATAATTATATCCACATTACTTCTTAGAGTTAAATGCTGCCACCTGGCTTCTGCTATTCAGAGATATGTCATCCCCATTATTCCTCGGGAGGCCAGTTCTCTCACAGTATTCCTTTCCACCACCTCTGTATTCAGAGAATAGGCACCCCATACCTGATAATTCCTTATTACCTTGGTAAAGAGAGTGCCCCTTTGACCTACTCGGGATCATATGCTGCCAGTTGGCTTTTTTGGGCTTATGACTACGTGTATTCTAGCATATGATCTGCACCTTTTGATCCCTTCCTCCTCACCTGTATGTAATGTAGTGCTAGAAAAGCCTGAACTGGATATGCATTTACTTAACATGACCTCAGTATTTAGCCACTTTAAATGACACAAAGTTATTACCTCACAGTTTCTGTGGATCAGGAATCCCGATGCTGCTCAGTGGGGCTCTCACAAGGGTCTCCTCAGCTAGTTAACTGGCACTAAGATCTCGCCTGAAGTCTCAACTGTGGAAGAATCCACTTCCAAGTTCACTTATGTGGTCATTGGCAGGATTCAGATCCTGGAGGGCCACTGGAGGGAGGACCTCGCTTCCTTGCTTGTTGTTGAATGGATATTGTGCTCAGTTCTTTGCTGCAAGAATCTCTCCCACATGGCACCAGGCTTCATCAAAGCCAGTGAGAGACAGAGAGAGAGAGTTGGCATTAAGATGAAAGTCATGACAATCTTTTGTAACTCAATCACTTGATGTTGTCACATCCTGTTATTTAGAAGCAATTTATTCAAGGGGTGGTACTTACATGAGACCCTGAACACCAAGAGGTGGAAATCATTGGGCCTTCTTGGAGTATGCCTCAATACATGTGCATAATATTCAGTGAAAGAATCAAAATACATTTAAGATTCCTTTATATAAAATTCAAAACCAAGTAAAACTAAACTATATTGTTTAGGGATGCATATCCAGGTGGTAAAATCATGAAGAAAGTTAATGAAAAGAGAATTTAAAAATCTGGTTAGTGATCATTTATAGGGTGGAAAGAGGGAGATGTGTGGTCTTGGTGAAGGCAACATTCTATTTCATGACTTGTGCTTTGGGTACATAGTGTTTGTGTCATAATTATTTATTATATATTATACATGTATCTTTTATACACCATGCAGTGTATGTGTTCTTCATAATACAAATTTTTATAAATTCAGTGTGAATTAAATGTTTGCTCTATTTATAATTTAAGAAGAAATATTAGATTAAGAATTGATTGAACATACTGTTGACCCTTGAATGATACAGGTTTGAACCACGTGAGTCCATTTATAGGCAGATTTTTTTGATAAATAAAGTTTACTTTATTTAGTAGTTTTCAGGGAATCAAAAGTTATGTGGAGACTTTTGACAGCACAGGGGATGGCATCTCTAACCCCTGCGTTGGTCAAGGGTCAACCGTAGTTAGAGAACTGAAGGAAATTCAATCAATGGTATATAGGCATTTATATGGTTTCAAATATTGCTTTAATTACACATACTACCTTATATCAAGACTAGCAATATTGTTAATGTGTATCCTTAAATATTTTAATGGAGCTTATTTTATTATAAAATAACTTAATTGACTTGAAATATGTTAACTTTCCTATCAATTACCCATGCCTTTTTTATGTGTCTGTTTAGATAATAATTCTACAAACTAAGTCACTATAATTACCTAGTGGTAATACATTTTAGCTACAGACAAAATACATTCCAGGTATCTGGGCATTTATTAAAATAATAATGAGTACTAACATATGTCTTACCTGATGAGAAAAGTCTTTTATTTTTTGCATGTTATTCTTTAAAGGATATATTAATATGATGTGATCAGTTTCTCTGGAAGGTACAACACAGGTTCCTCGATGGTGGTGCAAACATCAGTTGGGTCCACCTCATTCAAATTTCATTGATGTTTACCTAACTACCATATTTTACTTTGTGGAATTCTAAAAAGACAACAAAAAAAATTTTAAGTGTTATTTTATATTATATATATTCACACATATATTTATATAACATATACAATTAAAATGTTTAAGTACAATGAAGAAAAAAATTACACTCCATCTACTCTATGCAATAAAATACTAAAGTTTAGGTAGACCATACATAATTTGTGTGCATGGTCCTGATGTTAATTATCAATTCTACCTCACCAGACTATGGGTAAAATTTTTAGCAAGGAGTACACAGAGTGATGTCTCTCTTGCTTTTGATATGCAATTTTAAAAAATTCAGTGTGCTGTCTATAGTAATTTCCCTTTGTGGTCCATGCCCCATTGTTTATTCTTATCCATGTAGGACTTTTGTTTGGCATAAGACGGATTTACAAGAGTGAAGAGAATTATCGATGCTTCAGTCTGATATTGCTCAAAGTTCAGTGATTCAAAATCGGTACAATTCTATTAATTAAGTGTTACCAATTATATTTTAATATTGTAGCTACTTCTGTTCCCAATCTAATACTACACAAGTCTGTGTGATATAGACAGTTTAAGGAGGTCTAAAACTTGGCCATGCATTTAAGATTATACCTCACGAGCTTAAAAAATTCAGATGCCCAGGCCATACACCAGATCAGTTAAAATCAGAATTTTTCAGGGCAGAAGTCGGCATAAGTAATTTTTATTTCTCCTTAGGTGATCCGATTATGCAGCCAACTTTGCAAACCACTGGTCTAGGGGCTGATTCTCTGCATACTTCTCTATAATGAGAATGTACTCTGCCTTTCCATATATGACAAAAGGGTTTTCTTAATCTCTCTCGATTTATATAGAAAGCTCTCCCCTGGTATTAAGAACTCTTTTTTTTTTCTTTTTATGGTTTTTCTTCCCTCAGCATCTCCCATACAGCAAATCAAGTGAAAATCTCTCCCCTTGGGACACCATGTTGCCTCACAATCGAATTGTTTAAATGCCTTAGGTTCTCTAGCTTTGCCTCACAAGCCTATGGAATAAAAACACGTAAATCAGTGTTTGCTAAGAAAGTTATTGTGATAAACATATTGCAATGGTCTTGGTCTTCAAATGGTCCCAATTAAGATATTTAATCAGAAGGTGATCAATGCTGCTGTTTGCCTGGGACTTTCCTGTTTAACAAAGTTTTGAGTTCTGGAACCCCCATCAAGTCCCAGGTAAACAAGGATGGTTGGTAGTAGTTACAATAAGTTTTGGTACTTTGTCACTACAGCTCTGAATGAACTAGTGATACAAGTATCAACATTAATAATATTCACATGCCAAGTAAATGGTGCCAGACAGAAAAGAAATGATGCTATATATCATGTTTGAAGCTCTACATCAAAACAAATCTACAGTGAAAAAAAATACTAAAACAATTGTTGTCTCTTTGGTGGCAGGGAGTTTACTAAAGTGATATGTGGGAACTAAAACAATTGTTGTCTCTTTGGTGGCAGGGAGTTTACTAAAGTGATAAAGTGATAATGGAAATGTTCTATATCTTATAGGGATGGGGATTACATGGATGTGTATCCATTCGTCAAAACTCATCAAATAATACACTTAGAATCTGTACCTTTCAGAGTATGTAAAATTTTCCTAAAATGTAAAACTAATCATACAAAGTAAGTAAGAAACAGTAACTAGAATTATTTATTTATGAATAAATCTATGTCTTTACCAAACTGTCACCTTGGCTAATTTGTCTTAGACACTCTTCTTTTAGTTAAATTATACTACTATGAGTTCCTTGATGTTGCACAGTTGTATGGGGGAGAGGGGCGGGGGGGGGGGATGGGTGTGCATACGCACGTATGATCTTCACAGTAATCTGTAAATTCCCAAGGAGAAGACCCTAAACCATATTTGTCACCCCAGGAACTGGCAACATGTGTATCTTGGATTACCCACTCAACAAATCTGCTTTATAAATAGGCTGGAACTTGATAGAGGCACTTCCTCAAAGCCTGAATGAACAGAACAAAGGAGTATCTCCAAGTGTGGTCCTTGGGTCCTTAGCATCAACATCCATCTGGGTACTTGCTAGAAATGCCAAACCTAGGCTCCACTCTAAGGCAGAATCTCTGGGATTTGTCCCAACCATGTTTAATAAGCCCTTCAGATGATTTGCTGCATGCTCAGGTTAGACCATCACTAAATAGAGGATAAGTAGAAATGGTAACTAAATTAAATTGACTAAAATCCATTCACATTTCAAGTGGATGGAAAAAGATGTGTGCCATAGATTTCCCAGCTATAGAGGTAAATTCTGAGGAGAGGCACATTTTGATTATTGGGCCCATTTTTCCTCCATTGAAGAATATTTTAATTAAGAATGAGATAAGAATAAAAACGAGGCTATGTCTTCCAGAATCTAAAGACCAATTGGGAAAAACAACACAAATATATATGACAGCAAAGTAACAACGTAATGAGCGATGGGACATGGCAGTGATGCAGACCACACAGATAATTGTCTGCCATGGTTTTGGGGCAGAGGACAAGATCCAAAGGGAGAAACATCCAAGAAAATCCATTCCAGTGGCACAGAAATCAGCAATGTCATACACACATAGAGTTGTCTCCTTCCTCATTGTTCAAAAATGACCCACAAAAGAGAGCTTCTTCCTCTTGTCCCATGCCACACTATGCAGATAGGATTTCTTCCCAACTGATCATTGGAAGAAATGCAGAACCAGAAATATAACTGCCTTGATCCTATCACTGCTAGAAGAAATGGGACAGGAAGAAATGTAACTGTAAATGCCACCTATCACATGACAGCCCACTGTCAAGGAAGATGAGGAGAGTGTGGTCTGGAAGATGCTAGCAGGTATGAGTCAGGAGGAAAAGCAGACCAGATAGAACTTACCACATCTAGAAAAGAAAATTTGTTTCCCACAAGTTTAAACCATTACATAGACAAACATTACTGTGTACTGTGATAATTACTTAAATATTAGATAAACAAAAACAAGGAAGATGTGTTGACAAATCACCCTGTTCAGGGCATATATAAGGGGCCATGGCACAAGGAGACTTCAAACTCAAGCCCCTCACTCTCCTGGAAACCATCCCAGAACCTTCACCCTCTGACACCATGGTCAACTCCTGTTGTGGTTCCAGCTGCTGTGGCTCCAGCTGCTGCCAGCCTTGTTGCCGCCCCACCTGCTGCCAGACCACCTGCTGCAGGACCACCTGCTGCCGGCCCACTTGCTGTGTGTCCAGCTGCTGCTGCCCCTCCTGCTGTGGCTCCAGCTGCTGTGGCTCTAATTGCTGTGGCTCCAGCTGCTGCAGGCCCAGCTGCTGCATCTCTAGCTGCTGCCGCCCCACCTGCTGCCAGACCACCTGCTGCAGAACCACCTGCTGCCGCCCCAGCTGCTGTGGCTCCAGCTGTTGTGGCTCCAGCTGCTGTGGCTCCAGCTGCTGCCGCCCCTCCTGCTGCATTTCTAGCTGCTGCCGCCCCTCTTGCTGTGGTTCCAACTGCTGTGGCTCCAGCTGCTGTGGCTCCAGCTGCTGCCGCCCCTCCTGCTGCCCCTCCTGCTGCCTGCGCCCAGTCTGTGGCCGGGTCTCCTGCCACACCACTTGCTATCGCCCCACCTGTGTCATCTCCACCTGCCCCCGCCCCATGTGCTGTGCCTCCTCTTGCTGCTGAATCTCTCTGCTTATAATCTTTGTGACATAGGGATGTCTCCACAAGTCACATAAAATGTGTTAGAGCCAGCCAGTGACTGGGGGATGGACTCTCAGCTGCCAACTCTTCATCTTCTGATTTGGCATTTAGAGTTGGCATTCAGTTCTAGGAAATAATAGATTAAAACAATTGTCAAATGATTTTTATCCGATACATCCATTTTTAGGCCAGCAATATCTTCATCCTACGTACACACTGATTGTGATGATCTTACATGACATTGTTTTCATGTGTTCTTAATAAACAGCCATTTCCCCAATACTAAAATCTCCTGATCTGTTAATGATTTGGCATGTACATGTGTGTGTGCATGCATGTATGTGTCTATGTCCTTAGCTATCACCTCACACTAAAGCCCATCTTACTTCAAATGCAGGAGAATGTGTTCAAGAGCAGTTACTTATATTGGAATCAAGACTCTAGTAGGCATTCATTGTATGATATGGGCAACATTGCATAACCTCTCCGAGCCTCGGTTTGCCTTCTCTGAGAAATGAGGACAATATATAATGTTCTTCAAAGGTTCAAAGACATAATCCATGTATACACTACAGTTAGCAGAGTGGGGTACATAATGTCAGCTGTCAATAAATATCTTTTTTTTTTTTTTTTTTGGTTATTTTTCTTGAAACCCTAGTCACTTAAATTTCCCTTGACTATATTTCCACTTCTAGTATGTTCCATTACTGATTGTGCAAATTTTGGGTGCTCTGCCTAACTCAAGTACTTTCTCCTCCCTCTTTCCCTCCTCTTCCTTCCTTCCTCCTTTCCACTCTAAGCATAAAAACTCTCTTTTAGAAAATGAAGTATACCTTCTAAATCCAGATTTCTAGAAAATTATGAAGTCCATGGCAACTTTTCCATAAAAAATTTAAAATTTTTCATTAATAGTTGCTCACATTTAATATTTCTAGACTGAAACTCCGTATTTTCTTCAGTCTCATGAAAATTCTCATGTTATTGAAGTTTCTCATCTCCTTGATGATTTTTTTTTTCACTTTGGGCTTTTATCACCTTACCTGGTTTTACTTAAGAGAATATGCAGAGGCTATTTTCCCCAGCACCCAGACTCAGGTAAGAATCATCCTCCTTAGCTGAGATAATGTGTCACAATATACACAAAAATGTCTGTTTATGCAGATATAAGGGTCCATAACTTTTGGTTCGCAATCTGGGGTATAGTAAAAATATTTTAAATTCAAATTTTACATACACCAGTTTTATCTAGTAGCTGTGTTATATTTCCCAAAGCCTTAACAAGTATAATTAAGGATTAATTATAATTTCTAAAATTAAAAAAAAAAAGTTACAAGGTATAAGAGACAAACCAGATAGGAGTTGATATAAAATGGGGTTCACCCCAACACACGTTGGGTATTTTGTTCTTAGTATATTACAGAAATGTCCTATAGATATTTTCAGCTTCACTTTTTCAACTTACTTTGAAATGTTACTATAGAATACAGCCCTGTCTGTTCACACAGTAGAGTTAACCAATCTTTTATCCTCCTATATATTCCTCTTTGATAACTACTAATTATAGGATTCAGGCTCTGGTTTCAACATTACACTTTATTAGCTAGAGCTAAATCAAAGAATGTTTTATACTGCTTTTTTCAGTATTAAAGTATATGAGACTTATAATTTCCCATTTTTATAACAAGAACTGGGTCACAGCAGAAACAAGACAGCATTCTAAATCTGTGTAATAAAAAGAGTATTTACAAAAGTGTGGATAGAGTTCAGGGGAAGCAACAAGGAAAAGTTCAGTACCCAGGGCTCATAATAGCAAGGAGCAGGTGCCCTATGTCTTAAGAATATGTATGTGAGAATTTGGGTGAAGGAGTCAAAGGGCAGCATGCCAAACTTCTTAGGATTACTCATACAGGCACTCAGTGGACAGTGATTTCCATCAGGGAGAGTTACAATGCTCCTAGAGAACCAAAAGTGATACCAGAGATATTGTGGTAGAAAAACTCAAGATAGAAACAGTTGTGAATGGGAAAGTGTTACTGAGTGGTTATTCTGTGGTCCCACTGACTTTACCTGAACACAGAGTTGGGATGATCTTAAGTGAATGGAGCACGGACTAAGTCTGCCCTCCATCCAGTTTTATTTGGCCACGTTAAATACGTACCACTGGAATTGCTCAAGCCCTCCTAGGTAGCAAATCCTAAGCAATATAGAATTCCAGAAGAGCAACAAGAAATGACTGTTCTGATGAAGGAAACAGCTGAAGCAAGAGGGTTTGTTTGTTTGCTTGTGAGAGAGCTCACAAGCAGGGGAGGGACAGAGAGAGAGAGGGAGACAGAGGATCTGAAGCTGCAGCGACAGCAGAGAGCCCAATGCAGGGCTCAAATTCAGTAACCCTAAGATCATGACCTGAGCTGAAGTCAGACGCTCAACCAACTGAGCCACCCAGGCACCCCGAGCGAGAGTTTTAATTCTCACAAACACTGTTAACAGACCTGTCTGGCCAGTGTATGGGAAGACAGCTCCTGGAGGTTAACAGCAGACTCTTGGTGATTACACAGCATCTTCCTCTGATTGCTTCAGTTGTAACTAATATAAACAAACTTTACAGGAGGCAAAACAAGCCTATCAAGACTGGTAATACCATCCCAGACTTGGCTAATGCATTCTTTTCCACATCAGTTTCAAGGTTCTGCCAGGTGCAATTTACATTCTCATGGCAAGGCATCAAGTACGTATTTACTGTTTTGCTACACAAATGTTTGAGTTCACTAGCATATTGCCATAATCTAATGATGTTGGCTTGGACTTGATAACTATTAAGATCAAGTTAATACTTTGCATTGATAACTGTGGCATTCATGCATGAAAAAATCATCAGTGAGTTTGAAAAAGCAAGTCTAGGAATAGACCCAAATATGTAAGGAAATTTAGTATATGAAAAGTTGCCATTTTAAATCAGTAGGGGAAAAAATTATTACTTAGTAAGTGTGGCAGGTTATGGTCATATCAGATTATCAGATTTTAAAACATTTAAACCTCACATTTTATAGCTGCATAAATTTCTGATAGAGTAAATATTTGAAAATAAAACATGAAACTCTGGACAAAAGAAATTATGAGATAATGTCTACACAATCAGAAAGGACTTTCAAAGTATGACACCAACCCAGAAGTCATAAAAGATTAATAAATTTGACTATATCAGAAGTAAATGTCTGTATGGCAAAAACCACATAAGCAAAGTCAAAGAAAAAAGACAAACTAGGAAAAATATTTGAAATTCACATCACATACAAAGGCTAATTTTTATAATATGCAAAGAGTTCCTGTAAAAATCAATGTATAAAGGCTACACCCAGTAGAAGAACATGAATTACAGACAATATAGAAAATTTCTATAATTTTTTCTATATAATTTCTATGATTTTACCTTACAGAAAAGGCAATACCAATAGCCTTAAACATCTGAAGAGCTGCTCAATCTCACTTACAATAAGAAAAGTGCAAATTAAAATCACATATAGAGGGGCGCCTGGGTGGCTCAGTCGGTTAAGCGGCCGACTTCGGCTCAGGTCATGATCTCGCGGTCCGTGAGTTCAAGCCCCGCATCGGGCTCTGTGCTGACAGCTCAGAGCCCGGAGCCTGTTTCGGATTCTGTGTCTCCCTCTCTCTGACCCTCCCCCGTTCATGCTCTGTCTCTCTCTGTCTCAAAAATAAATAAACGTTAAAAAAAAAAAATCACATATAGAGGGGGCTGGGTGGAGGATGGGCTGAATAAGTGATGGGTATTAAGGAGGGGACTTGTTGCGATGAGCACTGGGCATCATATGTAAGTGATGAATCACTAAATTCTACTCCTGAAACCAATATTACATTATATGTTAACTAACTAGAATTTAAATAAAAATTTGAAAAAGAAAAAAAAAATCACCTACGTATCTCATATTGACCAAGATTGATGACAGATAAGATAGATAGGTAGGTAGGTAGATAGATAGATAGATAGATAGATAGGTGTCTACATGCATAACTACACATCTCTGTACATGTATCTATGTACTTGTAGGTCCTGTGTATCACTGCATTAATAAAAATAGGGAAAGCCAAACATTCACACATTGCTGGTAGATGGGTACACTGGTATAATCCCTAAGGAAGTTGAAGTTGTCATTATCTAACAAACATTATAAACAAATGTATACTCTGATCCAGCTATTTTATTTCCAGAAGAGTTTATTCTATAGAAAACACTCACACATGTGAAATCATGTATGATCAGGCTTATTCGTTGCAGCATTGTAAGTAATCTCAAAAGACTAAAAGCAAAGTAAATATCCAACAGTGGGAGACTGACTCAATACATTACAGTACCTTCATAATCAGAATACGATGCTACTGTAAAAGAAAAAGAATGGCAAGCAGTGTATACGTTATCTGAATTCTTCATGTGAAAACCGCCAAGCAGGATGACCACGACTGATAGGCTACCATTTGTATAAATGAAAGAAATGGGTAAGTCTTCTTATTTGTTTCTTATGTGTTAAGCAATAAAAAAAGCTGGAAACTCTGGCTGCCTTCAAGGAGGGAACCTGTGAACTGTGAAGAAAGGTGGGAGGAATACATGTGGGAAAAAAAAAAGAGATACTCGAAATGTGTAAATGAAATTTTAAAATACAAAAGATGCAAAATATAAAAACCTTTCTGCAGAGACTATTTTGTTTTTTCTTTTATTTTTAACTCTCCACTTCTTCCCTATCCAAGACAATGCTAAGCAACATTTCAACTTCTCCTGCACTCCTTCCAAAGATTGATTCCTTTTCACGTCTTACCAATGTTGGTCTTGCCACAGCTCATATGGGGAGAGGGGTGGATATAGAGCGGCAACCCATGGCTCTGCTCGATGGGCATGACCAGAGGACTCATTCACCCAGTGGGAAGACTTGGGGAAAAGGTTTCGAGCCCCTTGGGGAAAATGGTGGGCTATGCTGTCAACAGATCAAAAACTATCAGCCCAGAGGACATTTCTGATCAACTCTGATCAACCCCACATGACTCTTTGCTATTTAAAAACCTGGAGTTGCTGCTAACTGTTTCACAGAACATCAGAGTGATGAGAACACAGCCTGGAATCCTGTAGGAATTTCGTTAACCCGATGACCACCCACAATAAACACGACAAATCAAAAGTTTCCTCATTTCTTACACTCAAAGAGAAGCTCACTTCCCTTTTTTGCTACCAGCATTCCATCTACTGAAACATTAATTTTCCACTAGAGATCATACTCCTTCAGAAGCTCTCCCACAATCATGTCAAGGTGAGTAACAGAGAAGACATAGGGACCCACCTGTGTCACATGATACCCAGAGATTAAAGTCTTGTGACACTGCAAACAAAGGAAGAAATAAGAAGTGATTCACATGAGAACTCAGGAACTTGAGAAAGGGAAAGAACTATTTTCTCCATATTGGGAGTTTTTCCTAGAAAAATATAATGATCTAATTTACTAATTGCATTTGCAGTCATATAAACAATAACAAGGAAATAGTCTTTTCCTAACCACAGAAGTACCTCAGGGGGGTATAAAAGGGGCCATGTGGCAAGGAGACTCCCAAACTCGAGATCCTCACTCTCTTGGAAACCCACCCAGAACCTCCACCCTCAGACACCATGGTCAACTCCTGTTGTGGCTCCGTCTGCTCTGACCAGGGCTGTGGCTCCAGCTGCTGTGGCTCCAGCTGCTGCCAGCCTTGCTGCCGCCCCACCTGCTGCCAGACCACCTGCTGCAGGACCACCTGCTGCCGGCCCACTTGCTGTGTGTCCAGCTGCTGCCGCCCCTCCTGCTGTGGCTCCAGCTGCTGTGGCTCTAATTGCTGTGGCTCCAGCTGCTGCAGGCCCAGCTGCTGCATCTCTAGCTGCTGCCGCCCCACCTGCTGCCAGACCACCTGCTGCAGAACCACCTGCTGCCGCCCCAGCTGCTGTGTGTCCAGCTGCTGCCGCCCCAGCTGCTGTGGCTCCAGCTGCTGCGGCTCCAGCTGCTGTGGCTCCAGCTGCTGCCGCCCCTCCTGCTGCATTTCTAGCTGCTGCCGCCCCTCTTGCTGTGGTTCCAACTGCTGTGGCTCCAGCTGCTGTGGCTCCAGCTGCTGCCGCCCCTCCTGCTGCATTTCTAGCTGCTGCCGCCCCTCTTGCTGTGGTTCCAACTGCTGTGGCTCCAGCTGCTGTGGCTCCAGCTGCTGCCGCCCCTCCTGCTGCCCCTCCTGCTGCCTGCGCCCAGTCTGTGGCCGGGTCTCCTGCCACACCACTTGCTATCGCCCCACCTGCGTCATCTCCACCTGCCCCCGCCCCATGTGCTGTGCCTCCTCTTGCTGCTGAGCCCCCTTCTTTGTGACCACCATCTCCGCCTACCTCTGCCCCACAGATGTAGCCCCTCCTTTTCTGCTGCTAGGACACATGAAGTAGAAATGATGTTGCTCAACTGAATTGGGCCTTGATTCTACTGAAGAACCACGTCATGCTGTTGAAGAAGATGGATATGGCCCAGAGCACTTAAGCAATAACAGATTTTATCCTTCAGTTTGACAGTTGGTGACATTCTCATAACTTCCCTTTTCTGGGCCTTCTCTGTAACCTTATATATTTCTGTACCAAAATAAAGTTATACTTCCCTGCATTAACAATTCAGTGTGATTGATGCTCCTTTCAGATTTTGTCTTCAGCTCGTAGGCAAGTGTATTTGACCTACACCTACCTGCAGGATACACAACATGGTCCTGACACCTCTCAGTAAAAGTCAGGTTCCATTATTCACTCCCTGATTCTTTCTTACATGCTTCCTTATTTCCTAAGCAAATCACCTAACTATGAACCTGTCCTAGGAAAATAACAACATGAAAACCAGAAATTTGGAGGACTGTTAAGTACGTAAAAGTGAAAAGAACACAATACACGTTTCATGAATCACACCAGTCACTGTAGCTGTGCAACATGTTGTTTGGCACAGTATGCAAGTTTGTATGCAGACTTGCACTCGATGACACTGGTGTCATCCATGCAGCTAATCAAATGCACACTGACTTTGACTCGATTTGCAACAGGACCTCAGCCATTTCTCATTTTTCTATTGATAGACAAATTTCAGATCCTCATGCATTCAAGGGACAGGCAGGTAACTTAGATGAGTAAAGCACGCCCTTGATAAGATGATGTGTTTGGTGAAAACTGCGGCAAATTACAGACTGTATGACCACATAAGAAGGTATTCCTGAGTTCCTGTCAGTTGCTTCCATGGAGAAACAGGGGCCCAGTGCTTTCACTGAAAAGTGGGTCTGCTTTCCCTGACCCTTCCAAATGCCAATTTCTTCATTCACTCATCCAAATAGTATTTATCAAGCATTTATTACATGGGAGGCACTGCTAAAGATACTAGAGGGGCGCCTGGGTGGCTCAGTCGGTTAAGTGTCCAATTTCAGCTCAGGTCATGATCTCATGGTTTGTGAGTTCAAGTCCTCCATCAGGCTCTCTGTTGTCAGTGCAGAGCCTGCTTCAGAAACTCTGTCACCCCCTCTCTCTGCTCCTCCATCTTTCTCTCAAAAATAAAATATTTTTAAAAAAAAAAAGATACTAGAGTAATGTCAGAGACCAACACACAGAAAGCTCTCTATAGTAATGGAGCAGATATTCTAATAAAGTTGATGTATTTACTTTTAAATGTTTTTCTATACATTGCCCACTCAGGTTTCTACACAGTATCTTTTCTCTGTACTTTTATTTTTACAAATAAGACTGGGCTTCAAAGCCCCTCTTTAGATGAAAATATTTGTAATACAAATGGGAACATGATTCCCAAAAGGACAGTTTTACTAATGATGTACCCCACCCTTCAAACCTAGAGCCACACTAAAGCCGCCCAGTTAGGAGAGGAAGATAGAGGGACAGGTTCACGGATGAGGAACAGAATGGAGCTGATCATCAGTTACTCACTTGGGGTGGGAACTGATAGGAGGTTGGGCTCCCATACTACAACAACTCCTGAAACTAGTAAGTAAATTTGACGAGGACATAAGATTTCTATCAGTATAAATTAACTTTATTTTAGGGGTGCCTGGGTGGCTCAGTTGGTTAAGTGTCCAACTCTTGATTTTGGTTCAGGTCATGATCTCACAGTTTGTGATACTGAGCGCCACATCAGGCTCTGTGATAACAGCGTAGGGCCTGCTTGTGATTCCCTCTCCTCTCCCTCTCTTTCTGCCTCTCCCCCACTTGCACACACACTCTCTCTCTTGCAAAAATAAATAAACATTAAAAAATAATTTTATTTTGGGGTGCCTGCATGGCTCAGTCGGTTAAGCATCCGATTTTGGCTCAGCTCATGATCTCACAGTTCGTGAGTTGTTCAAGCCCCACATCGGGCTCTGTGCTGACAGCTTGGAGCTTGGAGCCTGCTTTGGATTCTGTGTCTCCCTCTCTCTCTCTCTGCCCCTCCCCCACTCACAGTCTGTCTCTCTCTCTCTCTCTCTCAAAAACTAAACATTAAAAAAAGATAGTAATTTTATTTCTTATTAATTGTATTTTATATACTATCAATTTTTATGGAATTAAAATTAAATAAGAACAATTCAGTTTTCAAAAGTATCAACAACATAAGATGCTGAGACAAAAAAGTAACAAAAATATGGAAGAGTTCTGGAAGGAGTTTCCTCCTTCCAATCCAGGGACGTGACATATATCTCCATTTACCTAGACCTTCTCTAATTTCTCTTTGTAAAGTTACTCAGCTGTGGGAAGAGCTCTTCCATGTTTTTGTTACCAAAGACAGAGAACCAACAGGGTTGTCCGAGAGGAGGTGGGTTGGGGGATGGGCTAAATGGGTCATGGGCATCTGTTGGGAGGGCACTTGTTGTGATGAGCACTGGATGTTACACGTAAGTGATGAATCACTGGGTTCTCCTCCTGAAACCAATACTACACTGTATGTTATCAAACTTGAATTTAAATAAATAAATAATTTAATGAAATGAATTTTTTATTTATAAAAAATAAAGACAGCATCATTGAAGTTAACAAGTCAATGGATGAATTAAATATATATTAAGCACAGCTGAAAAGGGGAAAAAATGTTGATTCTCCTGCAGTCGATCCAAAATTTCAATGCAATACCAATCAAAATTTCAGGAGACTTTTTAATAGATGCTTAGAAGCTGATTTTTAAAATTTATGTGGCAACATACAGAACCTAGAATTTCTAAAGCAATTTTGAAAAATGAAGATATAAAAGCTGCAATTTTAATACCAAACAAATTAGATTTATACCAAAAAGCATTAGAGGAGACAAAGTGGGATAACTTTACTATGGTAAAGGCTACAACGAAAATATAACTACAAAGCTAAATTTCAGAAACAGAAGGCAATGCCGGAGTAAAAAAGACACAGTCCAATCATCAAAGACTAACACACTGTGTACTTAAAGAGAGAACATGTGAAGAAAAATCAATCACAATGTGAAAATAACTATAGGTAATTAATAAGATAGATCTTACAGATATGCATCAAATTCACAACCCCCAAGATAAAAAAGACACTTCCTGTTTTCAAGTGCACAGTATTATTTTAATAGTGAAAGCCTGAAAACAACCCACATGCCCATCAATAAGGGACTGGCTAAATAAATCTTATTATGGCAACAGAATGGGATACTTTGTGGCTGAAAATGAAATGAAGACCATCAGAACGTACCTACTACTCTGAAATAATCTGAGATAAATTGTTAAGTGAAGCAAAAGCAAGTTGGAGCTAAGCCTATCAGTGTACAACCGTTTAAGAAACAAAGGAGATTCGGGGCGCCTGGGTGGCTCAGTTGGTTAAGCGTCCAACTTCGGCTCAGGTCATGATCTCACGGTTCGTGGGTTTGAGCCCTGCATCAGGCTCTGTGCTGACAGCTCAGAGCCTGGAGCCTGCTTCAGATTCTGTGTCTCCCTCTCTCTCTGCCCCCTTCCCCGTTCATGCTCTGTCTCCCTCTGTCTCAAAAATAACATTAAAAAAAGAAACAAAGGAGATACAACTATGCAAATGAAAACACACTTGCATTTAAAATAGCAATGAGAGGGAAAACCTTAGATTATAAAAATGATTCTCTAAGGGCGGGGGGGGGGGGGGGGAGGAATAGAAATAAATAGCAGGACTTCCTTAAACATGCCTCACTTTGTAGAATTTATTTTGGTACCATAAATACTTTACAGAATTGCAAAACATTTCAATTTAAAAAGTGATTCCTAGAGATTTTTTTTTTAAGCCACTGATGATGTGCTCTGCTCCATGCATGATGAAAAGAAACCTACGGTTCAAGTGTCCACCTCAGGTGTTTACCATCCAGCTGGAGACAGCTGGAGACTTACACATGTGCGAAGTTTGAGGGTTCCACAATGTGATAGCAAGCATAAAGGAGGAGCAGATGAAGTTTTAAAAAAATAAATGTCAAAGAAAACATAAGAGAGGAGGAGCCATCTGGGCTGGAACTTAGAGAACAAGAAATTGCTGAGTTGATAGGGGAGAATGAACTTCTAAGGAGGTGTAACAGCACAATCAAAGGTATGGAATTAGTACTGTTTACACTGTAACTTAATAACCTTAACACAAGTCTATGTGAACTCTTAGAGAATGATGAGTGCCTCGTGGGTTCTTGGAGAAGAAAAATCAACATAATAATTACAAAGCATTCAGCAGACCATCTGGCAACACAGCAAACACTCACAAATAGTATCTCCCTGTAGTATCTCATTTTTCACTGTAAGTACGTGAATCCTAAATGCATAATGATTGTTTTGGACACTAATTTCTTTGATGCTTTGAGTATTTGCATAAATCTTGCCTTTCAATATAGCGTATTTAAATGCCTGCAGGACAAACAAGCCTTATCTGTTTATATCCTCTTTAAGCAGAAAGACTTGAATTTGAATGTAATTCAATGAATGTAATGTAATGGGTTCTGCATTACATTGGAGTTTTTATTGAAAGAGCACAAGAAAAAGATGCTTTAAATAAAAACTCCAATGTAATGCAGAATCCATTGCATATGTTGGCCAATCAAAAGATAGCTCAAACCCCCTCACTTTTAGCATATGTGGAGAAGATTCCTGAAGGAAGAAGTTCATTTCTGAAAATGGTTCTTTCATCAAAAAGGAATGGGTGAAAGCTTAGTCTTGAGGTAGAATCATCACATGAGAATGGAATGTCTTTAGTGACACCCGGACTCTCCAATCAACCAGGAAACACAGTCCAGCCCTCCCCATCCATTGTACATAAGCATCTTCAGTGATGAGTCTTTCCTCCTATTTCCTTATCAATACTCCACCTGACAATGGCATGCATTTTCCCACTTTGACTGAAGAGAGAGAGAGAGAGAGAAAGACAGGACAGACAGAGAGACAGATTTGGCATTGTGATAGCCATCCTCAAAATAAGACATGGGAAAAAAAGAATTAAATCCATGAGCACATTTTGAAGATAGCTATCACAACGTCAAGTCTCTCCCCTCCCCACCCCGTCTTTTTTTTTTCTTTTTGTCAAAGTGAAAAAAATGCATGCCACTGTCAGGTGGAGTACTGATAAGGAAATAGGAGGAAAAACTCATCATTGGGTGAAACAGGCCATGGCGATTAAGAGTGCACTTGTGATGAGCGCTGGGTGATGTACAGAACTGCTAAATCACTATATTGTACAACTGAAACTAATATGTTAACTATACTGGAATTAAAATAATAAAACAAAATATGACTGTGGAGTCACACATGAAAACAGGACACGGAAAAACTTAGTAACAGAATATCATATGAAAGTTCCAACTTCGAAGACACATTAGGAAAAAAAATGCAAAAGTGGTTTCATGTGGCTTAACAAGATTCAATGAATCACAACACTGCAGAAAAAGAGAAATGATGCTTTTCTTAGATATCAGCATATTTAACCTGATAAACATAATTATTAACTTAGTAATACTAATTGATTTCCTGGTAGGAAAAACAAGAGTGTTGCTCATGGTAATGTCAGCTACTCAGCAGGGTATAAAAGGGGACAGAGGTAAGGAGACATTCAAACTCAAGAAACCACCCTTGTGGAAACCCACTCATACCTACTAGTGAAACCCCAATCCTTCCTCTGACACCATGGTCAGCTCCTGTTGTGGCTCCGTCTGCTCTGACCAGGGCTGTGGCTCCAGCTGCTGCCAGCCTTGCTGCCGCCCCACCTGCTGCCAGACCACCTGCTGCAGGACCACCTGCTGCCGCCCCAGCTGCTGTGGCTCCAGCTGCTGTGGCTCTAATTGCTGTGGCTCCAGCTGCTGCAGGCCCAGCTGCTGCATCTCTAGCTGCTGCCGCCCCTCCTGCTGCCAGACCACCTGCTGCCGCCCCAGCTGCTGTGGCTCCAGCTGCTGTGGCTCCAGCTGCTGCCGCCCCTCCTGCTGCATTTCTAGCTGCTGCCGCCCCTCTTGCTGTGGTTCCAACTGCTGTGGCTCCAGCTGCTGTGGCTCCAGCTGCTGCCGCCCCTCCTGCTGCCCCTCCTGCTGCCTGCGCCCAGTCTGTGGCCGGGTCTCCTGCCACACCACTTGCTATCGCCCCACCTGTGTCATCTCCACCTGCCCCCGCCCCATGTGCTGTGCCTCCTCTTGCTGCTGAGCCCCCTTCTCTGTGACCACCATCTCCGCCTACCTCTGCCCCACAGATGTAGCCCCTCCTTTTCTGCTGACCATCAGAACACATGGGATGGGGCTGATGTTGCTCAACTGAGTTGGGTCTCATTATTCCAATGAGCCTACCACCATCCCACTGACTCTGTGAGCATATTCTAACCTCAGTCCAAATTCCGCTTCTGGATCTCCCCCTTTCATCCAAGTGTGAATTTTCTTACAACACACCAATTGTTGTAGTGACCACTTCTCCCTAAAATATCCTTAACTTTTGGGCACCAGCTCATCAAGCTCAGGGAGCTGATGTCTGATTTCAGTATTTCTACATTATAGATTTTTATTGTCCAAAGGATTTAATTGTCCAAAGGATTCTCTTTTATAATTCTTATTCCCCCAATTTTCCTATGTTATAACTCTATGCCAAAATAAATCACCTCTTTCCTATATGAAAAATCAGTGTGATGGTACTCTTCTTTAAGATTTTCTATGCTCTCTGGACAACCATACGGTACATACACATGTAAGACATACAACATGGCTTTGTCAGTCTTACAATCTTACAAAGTCACAGCTTCAGTTTCACTGACAGATCTCTTCAGTTCTTAGATAAGACATATTCTTGGGAATTCTTGGATAAACATCAGAGAAAAACCTTTTTGGAAAACCTGTAGGCAATTAATGCTCCCTGGAACATCTTTTCCATATTATATATCTCTGAAAGCAGTTAATAGTAATTATAAGGAGAGTGAAGTTGAACGTAGCTGGGAGCAACTGACGATTTGGGAAAACATAATGAAAGGCTGAGGGTGATAAATCAGAGATTAAAGGACAGATGTAAAAGCCAGAAGTTTCATTGGCAGCAGAGAGACTGACTCTCATCTCCTGCAGTTAGAGGGCAGATAAAGCTGAGGACCAAGGCTAGGACATCACCATAGGAAAAGCAGAGCTCCAGAGGTGGTTGTTCACTCAGTCTAAGCAGTACTGCCATGGCAGGGTCAGGGCCCTAATTGGGAGAGATGGGGACCCTGATATATGAGATGGGGACATCTGGATTGATGCATTTGAAGATCTTGAGTCCCCAAATTTCCCTGAACACTCTCGGCTTGGAGAGGTGATCCAATTTCCTTGTTGACATTTAGTGCCACCTCCATCTTGAAGATGATGCAGAAATTTCAGTCTTGGAAGACAGCACAAGCTCCTCTCACTACCTTCTCCCACCTCATTTTGTCACAGACCAATAACTACAGTTAAGTTACACAACACACCCAGACAATGGCCAAACCTGTTAATGGGAGACTTATATCCCAAAAGATCTGTAGGACCCAAAAACTGCTTCACAGATCGTGGTGTGCTTTTCAATCGGGAGGCACATATTGTCCAGTTGTCTCCTTTTTTTTTTTTTTTTTTTTGATATAAGCAGCTACTGATGATCATTGCCTAGGACCATTATTCATTAGGCATAGCAAAATCATGATACTGCAATTCTATTATTCCTCTGCCTGCCATTTATTAGCTGGGATAATTCCATAAAAATAAACTTCCCTCGTCAACATTTGGTAGTCCTAAGGAATAGTCTGGACAGGAGAGGCAAAATAAATGCTTGATTCTTTCCCTTTATTTCCCAGTTTCCATCCTCCAAGAGTGACCAAAGAGTTTTTTTTTATTGTTTTTTAAAATTTGCATTAACATGAACTCATGGATTTCAGTAGACTTGATGGTGAATCAATCCATTCCGGTTTATATCCCTCTATTGATGCTCAAATAAACAACTTCGAGTTGGCCTCCAAGTCCTTTTGACATGAATCTAGTAGTCTTTGAAAATTCCTTGCTTTTTCATATAACAGGATATTGCAGACTTGTTTATGTATTTCCTTCCCCCAACTTCTAATCAGTCATTTCTCCAAGGATCTTCAGTTCCTTTTAGGTAGAAACAGTATTTGAGACCATAAATTGAAATATGTGATGTTCATTACTACTAAATCCCTAGAAAATATATATTTAAATGATACCCAGGTCTTTAGTTTCTACTGAGAACTACAGAGCTTTTACTTAAACTCATATATCTTACTTATAAATCTCATTTCTTCTATGCAAAAGTATCAGTTCTTAGTGACACCAATGTATTTACTCATTTTCTTTATTCTATGTTTGTCCAACAGTCTCAGAATAACATTACCAACACTATAGTTACTGAAATCAAACTTAAGACTTTTTCTGTTGTTTTATTTATTTTTGATCTTGGAATAATTGCTTTTTATGCCTGCATATACAGTTAGGGTCCTTTGCTATTGCCATGTTTTAATAATTTTGAGATTTAAAATTTTTAATTTTGTTTTAAAATTATGTAAAATATTGACATGAGTCCAAAGTCAAACCTATAGAAAGAGTATATTCCAAAAATTTAGCTTCAATCCTCTGTTCTCCCACTTTATCTCCTCTACCTTCTCTGAGTCCACCTTAAAAAAAATTATGGTTGAGGGGTGCCTGGGTGGCTTAGTCAGTTAAGCGTCTGACTCTTGATCTTGGCTCAGGTCATGATCTCACAGTTTGTAAGTTTGAGCCCCACATCAGGCTCTGTGCTGCCAGTGCAGAGCCTGCTTGGGATTTTCTCTCTCTCCCTCTCTCTCTGTTCCTCCCCTGCTTCTGCTCTCCACCCCAACCCCTCTCTCTCAAAAAATAAACTTAAATTATGGTTGATACTTCCATTATTTTTTCTTTTCTTCTCAGCTTTATTAAGGTCCAACTGACATACTAAAATCGCATTTACTTTAAGTGTACAATTTGATGTTTTGATATATATTGCTGTAATCAACACCACCATCAAGATAATGAATATCTATCACCCTCTCTGCAATTCCTTCCCATACTCCACCCCTAGACAACTACAGATCCAATGTCACTACAAGTTTGTTTCCATTTTCTACAGTTTCGTGGAATCCTACCATTGTGTACTCTATCTTGCCTGGCTTCTCACACAGCATAATTATATTGAAATTCATTTTGTTATGTGTATCACTAGTTCATTTCTTTTTATGACTGAGAGGTCTTTCCTTGTATGGAGACACCACATTTGTTTATCCATTCACCTGTGGATGGACAGTTGGGTTGTTCCCAGATTTTTTTTATCTTAAAAAATAAAGTCTCCATGAACATTTGTGAACAAACCTTTTAATGGACATATCATTTTAACTTTATTTTTTTAATTTTAATTCCAGTGCAGTTAATATGCAGTGTTATATTAGTTTCAAGTATACAATACAGTGATTCAACAGTTTCCACCAAGATAAGTATACTCTTAATCCCTGCACTATTTCACCCATCCCCACCCACCTCCCTTCTGTTCCCTATAATGAAGAGTCTGTTTTTTGGTTTGTCTCTTTTTATTTTCCCTTTGTTCATATGATTTTACTTCTCTCGGGTAAGTACTTTGAGGTGGAACGGCAAGGTCATATAGTAGGTGTATCTTTAACTCTTTGAAAAACTGTCAAACTGTTTTACAAAGTGACTGTGCCATTTTATATCCCTTCCTTGTGTGAGAATTCCAATGGCTTCATGCTATCACCAACAACTTGGTAAGGTCAGTCTTGTTAATGTCAACCATTCTAGAGTGTGTATGGTATTCTCACTGTAGTTTTAATGTGAACCTTCTTAATGATTACTCCTTTCATGGGTTAACTTTCCATCTACATATTTTCTTTGGTGAATGCCTATTCAAATATTTTGCCCATTTTTTTGTTGGGTTATCTTATCATTGAGTAGTAAGAGTTCTTTATATGTTCTATATACAAATCCTTTGTGGGATATATGCTTTGTTAAGTATTTTCTCCAGTGTGTGGCTTACCTTTTAATTTCCTAAATAGTATTTTTTTAAGTTTTTATTTTCATTCCAATTAGTTAACATACAGTGTTATATTAATTTCAGGTGCACAATATACAACTCAGCAATTCCATACATCACCCTGTGCTCATCACAAGTGCACTCCTTATTTTGCCTATCTTCCCACCCCCCATCCCCTCTAGTAACTATCAGTTTATTCTCTATAGTTAAGAGTCTGTTTCTAGACTTGTCTCTTTTTTTTCCTTCTGCTTATTTGTTTTGTTTCTTAAGTTCCACATATGAGTGAAATCATATGGTATTTGTCTTTCTCTGACTGATTTATTTAGCTTAGCATAATACTCTCTACCTCCATCCTTGTCCTTGCAAATGGCAAGATTTCATCCCTTTTTATGGCTGAATAATATTCCATTATATATACATACCACATTAATATTAAAAAATGTAATATAAGCAAATACATTTTATTTTTTTAATTTTTTAATGTTTATTTATTGTTGAGAGATAGAGCACAAGCAGGGGAGGGGCAGAGAAAGGGAGACACAGAATCTGAAGCAGACTCTAGGCTCTGAACTGTCAGCACAGAGCCCAATGCGGGGCCTGAAACCCACAAACCACGAAATCATGACCTGAACCAAAGTCAGATGCTTAACTGACTGAGCCACCCAGCAGCCCCAGCAAATACATGTTCTATATGTGTTCTCTTATTTTTTTAGACACATTGTAGTGTCTACAGACACTGTAGACCCTTTTCTCCGTCTACTTTGTCATCTCAACAATATATCCTGCAGATTACTTCACAGTAGCATAGAGATATCCCTTATTCCTTTATACAGCTGAACAGTGCTCCATTATGGGGATACACCATAGCTTAATCACACTACCTACTGAAGGACACCCAGGTTGTGTCTAGTTCTTATTGTTGTTGTTTTTTTTTTTACAAATAGCACTGCTATGAATAATCTTGCCTAACATCTTTTCATAGTTTTGCCAGAGTATGTTTTGAATAATTTATACAATTAGGATAACTGAGTCAAAGAATAATGCCACTAATTATCGCCAAATCTTACTAAAAAACGTATGAGCATGGCAATTTCCACATAATCTCTAGATACTTGAGAGTGTTGTCAATGTTTGAATTTTTGACACTCTCACAGGTGAGAAGTGGCATCCTGTATAACTTCATTTGTATTCTTAAGCATGAGACTGGACATCTTTTTATGATAAAGAAAGATCTTCATCTTATTTTTCCATCAGGTTTTTGCCTTTTCTCTAATCGAATTTTACAAGTACTTCATATAGTAAGGTCACTTACTCTGGTATAAATTACAAGTATTTTTTTCTCATTCAGTCATTTGTGTTTTGACTTTGTTTCTGGTAAGATTTTAAAATACATTTTCTTGTTTTTACAAATGATTATCTTTCCACTATTAGAACTTAATTATAAAATGTGTATACAACTGAAAAAATATTAAATTATGAGTCCTCTTTAACAATGAAGTCTCCTGTTACCTCTATGGCTCATTTTTGTTTTTGTTTGTTTGTTTAGGTTTTATTTTTTTAATATACTTTACTGTCAAATTGACTTACATATAACACCCAGTGCTCATCCTAACAAGTGCCCTCCTCTATTGCCCATTTTGTAAGTGCTCCTGGTTGACTCTCTTTGAAATGCTATTGCATCACCATCTTGTTTACTGCTCCCACTGCCACCAACCTAGACAGGCATTCATCTCTCATCCCTATTGTGCAACCACCACTTGAACTTTCTTCCTGCTTCCCATCACTCTACCCACTCACTGCCAAATAATATTTTTAAAGCCTAGATATTTGCTCACACCTTTCTCCCAATAGTGTGATGATACAATATCTACTTACTTTGTAGAAATTCAGGAATATCTTTACATTCTCCTCATTGTAGCAGTATTCTTTTTCTTTACCTTCCTATACATACCATCCAAACAGTCATTTAGTCCATCAGTCAAAAATAAACCCCTGTTCAATCAGATCCCCACCGTCTGAATGCTCTTTTTTCTTTTCTCTATCCATCTAGATTATCTATAGCATGACAAAGGGTGAGTAAATGCCCTATGTTTTCAATTAACCCCACATTCACGCAACTAACATTCAGTGAGAGCAATTGCTAGGCACCATGTTTATGTATGTGAATAAGACATTCTCTGACATCATGGGGTATATAGAAGGATTGGGGGAAAAGAGATATAAACCAATTATGACAGAGTGTGATACCCTAGATCACAAGTATATTGGAGCAAAAGGGAATGAATGATTAGTTTTGAATGTGGTAGATGTCAAGAAAGATATTAGAGATGAGCTGGCATCTGGACTAGACATTTATGTATGAGCAAAAGTTTGCTTAAATGACAAGGGAGAAAGCACATTTACACAAATGAAACAGTATGAGAAATGACATGGGATTATTATTCCTCATACCTCTTTGTACATGCTAGAAGAGAACCATATTCCCTACTGACTGTATGATATCACTCTATCTAAACCTCAATTACTTCATGTCTAAAGAATTAAGAAAAATTGTGTTCACCTAGAGTCCTTGTGAAGTATAAACGAGAACAATTACACAAGACTCAGAAAATTCCTGACACATAGTAGGCACTCAAAAATAGTAACCATTAGTATTATCTCACATTTCATACGTGTACAAATTTAAATACATAATTTTTATTTATCATACAATGTTCTACATGCTTGCCAAACCCCTACATAATGTGTCTTGTCTGTCTTATTCAAGTGCCGATAGGACACAGATTAAAGCTTAACCCCTGAGATCTCATTTGTATCAAGAAAAACACCTCAAACATATTTCTGAGATAAAAAATCTCAGAATACAAGAAAATATTCAATTATACGTATTCTGTTGAGTATGCTTAGCCATCAAAATAAGAGGAAAAATACACCCTTATGATACCCTGTCTCTGAAGAACATGTCAATAATAATTTAATAATTTTTAAAAGGACCCGTTCATGCCAATGGATTTTTTACTATTTGTAAGTAGTGAAACACTGCATTAGAACTTTCAATTGAATAGATTCACTAAGATAAAAGAGATAGAAACGTTGTTAGGATCGTTTATACCTCAATGACTATCCATAAAATCCAAACGAATCAGTATTCCCCGCTGCACACTAGGGACTGTCTCCCCTCCCGGATGCCTCTTTCATGTTATTTTCCTACCAGCATTTCATATGACTTGTTGTTAACCTCTTTGACAGCAGATTTAGTCACCATAATATCCATTCTCAACATATTATCCTGGAGTTAAATACATAAATGAAGAATTAACACTTGTGACAATCAATGAAACAATGTCATGGGATAGGTCTGCTTTGGAAGACACATCAGACAAGGGAAGACATATGGGAGCTGATTCACTTGATTTTAACCAAATCAGATAGCTCACAATACAACAGGAGAAGGAAGTGGAGCCCTTTTCTATATATAGGAATATTCACCAGATAAATATAATTATCTAATTTACTAAAACTAACTGATTTTCTATTAGGATAAACAACAAGAAGAGTCCTGCACATGGTCATAGTAACCCTCAGCAGGGTATAAAAGGGGACAGAGGTAAGGAGACATTCAAACTCAAGAAACCACCCTTGTGGAAACCCACTCATACCTACTAGTGAAACCCCAATCCTTCCTCTGACACCATGGTCAGCTCCTGTTGTGGCTCCGTCTGCTCTGACCAGGGCTGTGGCTCCAGCTGCTGCCAGCCTTGCTGCCGCCCCACCTGCTGCCAGACCACCTGCTGCAGGACCACCTGCTGCCGCCCCAGCTGCTGTGGCTCCAGCTGCTGTGGCTCTAATTGCTGTGGCTCCAGCTGCTGCAGGCCCAGCTGCTGCATCTCTAGCTGCTGCCGCCCCTCCTGCTGCCAGACCACCTGCTGCCGCCCCAGCTGCTGTGGCTCCAGCTGCTGTGGCTCCAGCTGCTGCCGCCCCTCCTGCTGCATTTCTAGCTGCTGCCGCCCCTCTTGCTGTGGTTCCAACTGCTGTGGCTCCAGCTGCTGTGGCTCCAGCTGCTGCCGCCCCTCCTGCTGCCCCTCCTGCTGCCTGCGCCCAGTCTGTGGCCGGGTCTCCTGCCACACCACTTGCTATCGCCCCACCTGTGTCATCTCCACCTGCCCCCGCCCCATGTGCTGTGCCTCCTCTTGCTGCTGAGCCCCCTGCCCTGTGACCACTATCTCCATTCACTTCTGCCCCCTCAGATATAGACTCTTTGGTGCTGTTGGACACATGGAATCTGACTGACATCATTCAACAGGTTGAGCCTCACCATTCTAATGAACCTACCAACCTGCCACTGGCTCTGCGAGCACATTCTGGTTCATGTTAAGCTCCTTCCATGACTATCTTTTCCTTTCAATATTGGCATCAAATATGGATATTAATATGTGATCCATCAGCTAAAAAAAAATCCCACTCCTCTAAATTTCTCATTCTTCCTTATCATTTTAGGGCTCTAGATTACCCTTCCTAACAAAGTGAATATTATCTGCAACCTTTGTGCAGTACTGATTTGACACCCTCTGACCTGGGGTTCAGTTATACCCTCAGACCTAGGGATCCAGTTATAGATTTTCTCACAGAGTAAATTTTTTTTTATGTTTCGTTGCTTCTCTTCCTAATAAACTTTTCTACACATAAAAATTTTTTGGCATTGTTCCTTATTGTTTTCGTGATCATTTTACTTAGTATTAGGTAACTATATTTTACATGATGATACAGGAAGAACACTCATGTTGAAATCACTTTGAGAATAAGTGCTATATATACGAAATATAGATCATTTAAAATATTAGAACAAAAGTGGCACATGTGTACATGTATATGCACATGTATACATCTTAATATCCTAAATTAGGGCAGATTTCATTCATGTCTTTAGCTCTTATTTTTTAAATTTTAATTTGTTTTTTTATTGAGATATAATTGACATATAACATCATATTAGTTTCAGGTGTACACAATAATTCAATATTTGTGTACTATAAGAAATGATTGCCACAGTAAGTCTAGCTACAATCTGTCACTGTATAAAGGTACAAAATTTTTCTTCTTGTAACAAAAAATTTTAAGATTTACTCTCTTAGCAACTTTAAGGTGTGTGATACATTATTGACTATAGTCACCATCCTATACATTATATCCCCATGACATTTATTTTATAACTAGAAGTTTATACCTCTCGACCACTTTCACCCAGTTCACCCATCCCCTAACCCCACTCACCTCTGGCAACCACCAATCTGTTCTCTGTATCTATGAGTTTTGTTTTGTTCATTTGTTTTTCATTTGTTTATATTCTACGTATAAGTGAAATCATTCAGTATCTGTTTTTGACTCATTTCACATAGCATAATACCCTCAAGACCCATCCATGTGGTTGCAAATGGCAAGATTTCATTCTTTTTTATGGCTGGGTAAAATTGTATTTATATATACATTTATATATACATTGTATATATACACCACATCTTCTTTACCCATTCATCCACTGATGGACACTTAGGTTGTTTCTGTATCTTGACTATTGTTTTTTTTTTTTTAATTTTTTTAATGTTTATTTATTTTTGACAGAGAGAGACAAAGCATGAGTGGGGAAGGGGCAGAAAGAGAGGGAGACACAGAATCTGAAGCAGGCTCCAGGCTCTGAGTTGTCAGCCCAGACCCCAACGCAGGGCTCGAACTCACAGACCGCAAGATCATGACCTGAGCCAAAGTCAGACACTCAACCGACTGAGTCACCCAGGCACTCCTGTATCTTGGCTATTGTAAATAATGCTGCAATGAACATAGGATTGAATATATCTTTTTCAATTAATGTCTTCATTTTCTTTGGATAAATACCCAGAAGTTGAATTGCTGGATCATATGGCAGTTGTATTTTTAATTTGTTGAGAAACCTCCATACTGTTTTCCAGAGAGACTGCACCAATTTACATGCCCACCAACAATGCACAGGGTTCCCTTTCTTGAAGCTGTGCTTTGGAATCACACATTGAGATTCTCACCTTCTATTACATCTCCATCCCACAACCCGCATCAATCAGTAAACCCAATGTGGAAAGAATGACAAATTTAAACATTAATAACATTTTTAAATGAAAAGCTTAATAAAATTACATCAACACAATATGAAATGTTTAATAAAATTAATTATATAAACACAACAAAGACAAAAAAAACTAATGAAATAGAAAAAGTCTGGTAAAACTGATCAAAGACCAAGAGAGAGAGAAAAAGGAGAATGTCTGAAAGACTGGCAAATAACATTATACTTGAAAAGGAGAATAATCAGCTTCCAAGAGAGTAGAAACTTTTAAAAACAATTAGAACATTATGTATAAGTTTAGGGGTCCCTGGGTGGCTCAGTCAGTTAAGCGTCCGACTTCAGCTCAGGTCATGATCTCACAGATCGTGAGTTCAAGCCCTGCATTGGGCTCTGTGCTTACAGCTCCGAGCCTGGAGCCTGCTTTCGATTCTGTCTCCCTCTTCCTGCCCCTCCCCCCGCTCATGCCCTATCTCTCTCTCTCTCTCTCTCTCTCTCTCTCAAAAATAATAAACACTAATAATTTTTTTAAAAAGAACATTATGCATAAGTTTATACCAATATGTTTGAAAATTATGATTGAATTATGTCTAGAAAAATAGATATTAATTCCAGAAGATATACAAAATATAAACAAGCCAATAACCATTAAAGAAACTATACCTATGATCCAAAATCTATCCTCTACATATATTGATATTATAAATGCCAGACCCACGTTGGTTTACAAGTAAGTTTACTAAACCTTAAAGTTCTCTCCCATTCAAACTGGGAAAAAGAACAGAAGAAAAGGTCTACAGCCATACCACCTTAAATGTGCCCAAACTCATCTCATCTCAGAAGCTAAGCAGAGTCAGTCCTCACTGGTACTTGGATGGGAGAACAGAAGAAAGGAAAATGTTCCCAATTCATTTTAAGTATAACAGTAATATCAGACACAGACAAGAACAAAGTGATAAAGGAAAAATTACAGGCCTATGTTATTGAAGATCATAGATGCAAAAAGCCAGTAAATATTAGTAAGTGAAATTTAGCAATATATATAAAAGGAATAACACATCACAACTAACTAGTTTGTCCTAGACATTCAAGAATGTTTCAAAATTAGAAAGTATTTAAATAAGCTTGTTGATACTAGTACATTAAAGGTAAAAAAAAAAAACAAAAAACAAAAACAAACAAAAAAACCCTTCAGGATTGTATCAATAGCTGTGGGAAAATAATTCAGTAATATATAACAACTATATTAGTCAGGGTTCTCCAGAGAAACAGAACCAGTGGGAGACTGATGTAGATATAGACACATATTTATATACATAAATACGCACATGCACACACAAACATAAGAGAGAGAGAGGAGGGGGAGAGGAGGGATCATAGAATCTGAGATTATATAGAATTGCAGATTACAGAATCTGAGAAGTCCTAAAATCTGCAATTGACAAGCTGGAGACCCAGAAGTGCTGATAATGTAAATTCCAGTTCAAAAGCCAACAGACTCAAGACCCAAGAAGAGCCAATGTTTCAGTTCAACTCTGAAGTCAGGAAGACTGATGTCAAGGGAGTCAGAAGGAGGAGTTCTCTTTTAATCAAAGTTGAAGGGGAAGTCAGCCTTTTTTTTCTATTCAGATCTGTGAGGTCCACCCACACAGGAGAGGGTCATCTGCTTTATTCAGTCTACTAATTCAAAGGTTAATCTTACCCAGAAACAGTTTCACAGACACACCCAGAATGTTTGTCCAAATGTCTGAGCATACTATGGCCCAGTCAAGTTGACACATAAAATTGACCATCACAACAGCCATTTACTATTTAAAACACTCTAAGCAAAACAGGGCTAAAAGAGGACATTTTTATCCTGATGAATGCTATTTATCAAAACTTCATAGCAAAACATAATAGTTAACAAATTTTAGAAGTATTCCTAATAGAGTTTAAATAAGACGAGGATAACTGATACCACTCCTATCATTCATTGTTGTATTTGAGATCCTACTCAATTCAATCTGATTAAGAGAAAAAGCATTACAGAAAAAAAACAAAAACAAAATTGTTGATACCTGTAGACAATACTGTTGTTAACATAGGAAATCCAAGAAAACCTACAAACTTGTGCTAAAAAGAGAGTTTAGAGAAGTCACTATATAGAGTATTGACAAACAAAAAACTCAATAACATTTTTATAACCTGCAAAGAGTCAATTAGTAATTCTAATTTAATAGAAATGAAGATTCCATTCACAAGAGCTACAAATATTATAAACTGTTTCAAAATAGGTCTCATAAAACAATGCAATACTTATGAAGAAAAGTTCAAAATATTCTTTGGAAATCTGTATATAAATAAAGAGTTAATGTCCGGTTTATTATTGGGAAGCGTTTTTTTCTTCAAGTTTTTATTTCAATTCCAATTATTTAACATACAGTGTAATATTAGTTTCAGGAGTAGAATTTAGTGATTAATCACTTCCATACATCACCCAGTGCTCATCACAAGTGCACTGCTTAATACCCATCACCCGTTTAACCCATCCTCTTCCCGCTTCCCTTCCAGCAACCCTCAGTTTGTCTTCTATAGTTGAGTCTGTTTTCTGGTTTGCCTCTCTTTTTCTTTCCTCCCTATGTTCATCTGTTTTGTTTCTTAAATTCTACATATGAGTGAAATCATACTGTTTTTGTCTTTCTCTGATTGACTTATTTCACTTAGCATAATACTCTCTAGCTCCATCCACATCATTGCAAATGGCAAGATTTCATTCTTTTTATGGCTTAATAATATTCCATTGTATATACACACTACATCTTCTTTATCCATTGCTCTATCAGTGGATACTTGGGCTGCTTCTACATCTTGGCTATTGTAAATAATGCTGCTATAAACGTAGGGGTGCATGTACCCCTTTGAATTAGTGTTTTTGTAGTGCAATTGATGGATCATAGGGTAGTTCTATTTTTAACTTTTTGAGGAACCTCTACACTGTTTTCCACAGTGGCTGCACCAGTTTGCATTCCCACTAATAGTACATGAGGGTTCCTTTTTCTCCACATCCTCACCAATGCCATTTGTTTCTTGTGTTGTTGATTTCAGCCATTCCAGCAGGTGTGAGGTGATATCTCATTATAGTTTTGATTTGCATTTCCCTGATAGTAAGTGATGAACATTTTTTCATGTCTGTTGGCCATCTGTATGTCTTCTTTGGAGAAATGTCTGTTCATGCCTTCTGCCCATTTTTTAATTGGGTTATTTGCTTTTTGTGTGTTGAGTTTTATAAGGTATTTATATATTTTGGATACTAACCCTTTATCAGATATGTCACTTGCAAATATCTTCTCCCATTCTGTAGGTTGCCTTTTAGTTTTGTTGATTGTTTCCTTTGCTATGCAGAAGGTTTTTATTTTGATGTAGTCTCAATTGTTTGTTTTTCTTGTCTCAGGAAAATTTCTAGAAAGAAGTTGCTATGGCCGATGTCAAAGAAGTTACTGCCTGTGTTCTCTTCTATGATTTTTGATTCCAGGTCTCACTTTTAGGTCTTTAATCCATTCTGAATTTATTTTCATGTGTGGTGTAAGAAAAAAGTTCAGTTTCATTCTTTTCCATGTTGCTGTCCAGTTTTCCCAATACCGTTTGTTGAACAGACTGTCTTTTCCCCATTGGATATTCTTTCCTGCATTGTTGAAGATTAATTGACCATATCATTGTGGGTTTATTTCTGGATTTTCTATTCTGTTCTATTGACCTATGTGTCGATTTTTGTGCCAATACCATACCATTTTGATTATTACAGCTTTGCAATATAACTTGAAGTCCAGAATTGTGATGTCTCCAGCTTTGCTTTGCTTTTTCAAGATTGCTTTGGCTATTTGGGGTCTTTTGTGGTTACATACAAATTTTAAGATTGTTTGTTCTAGTTCTGTGAAAAATGCTGTTGGTATTTTGATAGGGATTGCATTAAATATGTAGATAAGGAGGTCTCTTTTTAAATCAATGAAATTTCCTGGTTGACCAGGAAGGGAAGAAGGAAGGGAAGTAAATTTACTCAAATGAATGGAAATGCAGTAACCATAATCTAATTTGGCTTTCTACAATCTTTGTCCAAGCTTCACAACAAAGATTATTAAAATAATTTATTTACTACTCTGGAAGATTAGATCATTCTTCATTAATATTTACTCTCTTCCCCTTCCCACCCCTCTGGGAGAAGTATCCTCTCCCACTCTCGCACCCTGTGACTTGGAATTCACCATGTAACTTGCTTTGGCCAATGGGATGTTAGAGGACATGATCCAAGCAAAGACTTTAAATATGCCTGCATGACTGGATTGCTCCCTTGTGCTTCTGCCATTAGAAATAGGGTTGCCAATTAAAATACAAGACATCTGGGGCACCTGGGTGGCTCAGTCGGGCTCAGGTCATGATCTCACGGTCTGTGAGGTTGAGCCCCACGTCAGGCTCTGTGCTGACAGCTCAGAGCCTGGAGCCTGTTTCAGATTCTGTGTCTCCCTCTCTCTCTGCCCCTCCCCTGTTCACACTCTGTCTCTCTCTGTCTCGAAAATAAATAAACGTTAAAAAAAAATTTTTTTTAATAAATAAATAAAATACAAGACACCTCATTAAATCAGAATTTCAGTTAAATAACAGTAAATTTTTAATGTAAGAATGCCCCATGCATACTCAGACATGCTTATACTAAAGATATATTTATTTATCTGAAATCCGATTTTAACCGGGCACCTGTATTTTTATTTGCTAAATCTGGCAACTCTAATTCAGAAGGAAGTCCCAAACCTACTTGCTGCCGGAGCCAAGACCAGCCGTAATCCACCAAAACCCAACTGACCTGCAGACATGTGACCAAGAAATAAATATTTGTTATTGTATGTTCTGAGAGCTTGTGGTCGCTTGTTATGCATCATAGCTGACTAATTCAACCATGATGGCAATGGGAAACTAGCTTGCATGGAATTCTAGCCACATTATCTCAATTACCTAATCTGCACACTAAAAATCAACTATTGTAAAAGGAGCCAAGTGGGAATCTTGGGATGAAGAGATATAGAGAATGAATTTCATCTAATTCAGCATTGATGATATCTTCCATGATATCACTGAAGCAAAAATAAAACTAATTCTCCCATGAAAACAACAAAAAGCCTCCCCCTTTAAACTCAAGATAGTAATTTTAGGACATTTGATTGGTGGTTTGCAAGTTCTTGGCCCTTTCTTTCATTTAGTGCTCAAAGAAAGTAAGTGGGGTTGACTGGACAGAATTCTTTTTCCCCCTCAAATCCAAAGGAAAAGTACAGTTCTACTCCATTAAGTAAGAATAAATTTATGGAACTCATCACAAAGGCTAAGGTATGGGGTGAAGTACAAATGAAAAACAATAAAAGGAATTAGGCAAGCACGTTATCTCACAGTGCCACAATGTATTACCAAAGGAAACTAGACTATACTTAGAACATCCTGGGAACAGGCAACCCTCACACTCCTTTCCACCAATAAGCCAAGCTCTGTTGATCAGTCCTCAGAGGAACCTCTGCACTGGTACAAAGATCTTACCCAGCATGCAAGTCCCAAGCCCCTTTCGAAGTATCTGTCATTGGGACAAGACATTTCCCTAATTCTCTTCCAGTATCACTTTTAACAATGCTTACTCACTTTAAAGACTTTTGATAAAAATGGGGTAGGGGGAATGCTTGAGATGTTCTCTCTCCTGTCTGAAGTCTATGGTCTACTGAACCTGATAAACATAATACTCATGGTAGAGGCTGCTTACTGAGGAATGAGGAGACCTAGACCCCATTGTGACTGCGTGAATCCACATGACCCCTCCTGTAAGATGAGGGGATAGGGCTATATATCCTCTATAGTCCCTTCCCAGAATCTACACATGCAATGATTAATTCTGAATAAATTACTACGAAGATAAAAATTGCAGTGGATCCTTGATGAAAATTTTACAGTCACGGTAGAAGTTGAGTTTGGTTTGGAAGGAAGATGAAGGCATTCCAAGAGAATAGGGAAACAACAACCAGGGCAGGACAGCCCAGATCCTCCTGGGAAAGAGCAACCAAACCACGGGTCCAGGGTGCCATGTGGTTCCCCCCTCATCTGAAAACTACAAACCTGCCTCTCCCAGAGTTGTGGTGAGTCCACAGCTCACATGAATGGCCTACACAAGAGTGCTGCTATTAACCTGTTACGGTCAGGGGCATGAGTGAAAATAAGACAGGTCATGTTTGGGTGGTAATTGAGTCCTTGAAGTCCAGGAATAAAATGCTGACTTCAAGGCCAAAGGGCAGAGTAATTAGATACTAATCTCGTTTAGAAAACACATTCTTTTCTCTCTTATGAGTTAGGAATGTTTCAAAAGGAAATTCATCAGAATTGAATCCAATGTCTAGATTTGGTGAGAATAAACACTATGAGAAAACAAAGGAATGTTTGTGGTTGTGTACATGAATGTGTATACGGTGAAGTGTTAACAAACATGGTTTACTCAACGCTAAATCCTCACTTAATTGTCCAGAAGATTAACAAGAAATGACCTGTGTCATGGGGGTCATCAGCACCCGCTCAGGGTATATAAAGGCCCCAGAGCAGGAGGGAGGCATTCACACCTGACAACACCCGAATCCTCTCACCCCTCCGACCCAAACCAGCCCCAGACACCACCATGTCCGGCTCCTGCTGCGGCTCCACCTGCTCCTCCCTGGGCTGCGGGGGAGGCTGCTGCCAGCCCTGCTGCTGCCGCGACCCCTGCTGCTGCCGCCCCGTGAGCTGCCAGACCACCGTGTGCCGCCCCGTGACCTGCACCTGCCGCTGCACGCGCCCCATCTGCGAGCCCTGCCGCCGCCCCGTCTGCTGTGACCCCTGCTCCCTGCAGGAGGGCTGCTGCCGCCCCATCAGCTGCTGCCCCACGTCCTGCACGGCCGTGGTCTGCCGCCCCTGCTGCTGGGCCTCCACCTGCTGCCAGCCCATCTCTGTGCAGGCGCCCTGCTGCCGCCCCCCCTGCTGCCAGCCTGCCCCCTGCCGCACCACCTGCAGGACCTCCTGCTGCTGAGACCCCTACCATCCCTAAATAGCAACACACTGGAGCCTAAGCACCTATTCTGCATTTTAAGAAAGTGGAAAGAAAAGGAGATATTTTTTATAAGGTGACAATAGCCATTTTCACATCCTACCAGTTGGATACACAAGCAGATGTCCATCACCACCCTCAGCCAAATACCCAGGTGTCTCCATCAGCAGAAGACACCATGGATGGTAGATCTCTCTTAAAAGTCCTTGGAGTGGACTTTGCAAACCCATCCTGAACTCTGAAGGCTGCCCAAACCCTCCTCATCATCCTTTGTAATGTGCTGCTCACTTATTTTCAATAAACTAATTTTTCCCATAAACCTCCCTGCTACCTGATTCATTCAGTAGTGCCTGTTTATTAGTGTACATAGCTGAGCAGACAAGGAATAGGAAGAAGGAAGGAAGGAGGACAAGGAAGAAGGAAGACAAGATGGAGAAGGTGAGGAAGACAGAAGAGAAAAGGGAGAGGTGCTAGGAATGGAGTTTTGGAAGGTGCTGCAGGATGGCCAGGCTACTCCTCAGACTGCTTATGTGGGTAGGAAATCTGTGCACACAAGGTTCTCCAGGGCCTGTCCTTTGCCCAGATGTCCACGTTCATGTCTCGACACCCCCCACTAAGTTTCACTTCAAGTAGCACTGAACTCACAGTAACTGGCACATGCCAAGCAATTCCCTATGTCTTTGCTTTTGTCATATTCTTGCATTTATCTGGAATATTTTTCTCATCTACTCCTACCCTCCACATTCTTCATCTACCAAACACTCAGTCATTTCCAAGATTCAGCTCAGTCTTCTCTAACAGTTCTGTCCTAACCCCTCTACCACATAAACACACCTGCACATATTCATGCACTCACAGGCACGCATGTCCGCATACACGTACGTACACACACACACACACACACACACACACACACACACACACAGGCTAGGTCAGGTGCCCCTAACATGTTCCAATAGCATCCGATATTCATCTCCCTCCCCACAAGGCATTGTATTGAGATGATCTATTTTTCTGCCTCCAACAAAGGGGACACAATTTATAATGGCTTCATTACTGAGCTCAATGTTTAGAATATGGTTGATACTTGATTTCTATTGAATCAAACAAAATTAGAAGGCAATTGTCTTTATGACAAGAACTCTAAAAGGTAGATATTTTACTTAAGGCAGAATCCTCAGCATCAGTATAACTTAACTTCTCTGACCTTCAGGTTTCTTCACCTGCCAAATGGGAAAGTTAATTCTCACCAATGTTGGTTGCTAGGAAAGTTAAATGACCTTATGTATGTAAAGTGACTGGCACACAGTATTTACCAAGCACCATTCACTGACAGTCCTTGTTACACATTGGAACATTACTGTATCAAACAGGCTCAAAAGATGTGCTATTTATGACATATTATGTCACTGAAAGTGGGAGAGGATTGAGGGGAAGGCTTCTTGTTTTTTCAAGATAGTCCACATCCATTGGCAGAAACAGATTTCCTAACATAACAAAGCAAACTCCTAAGGTTTAGTAAGTATAACAAAGAAGGAAGAAAAAATCCATCAGCAGATTGAAGCTGTCTCCGAATGAAAGGGCTAATGCATAGGAGAGAGCCCTAGCTTACAGCATTTATGAATAAGGGCTTGGCATCAGGAGCAATGGAGATAATACATGTATCTGATGGACTTTTCATTCCACCCTGAACCACCCAAAGAAGGCAAACAACTTAAGCTGTAAGATTACTTGGGTTAGTCTTCCCTGGCTTTAGGAAGATGGTATTTATTAGGCAGAAAAGATATGTATTTGTTAAATTCCAGAAAAAAAATTCCACCCGTTCCCTGATCATCTAGAATTTTTCCATCTAAAACATTCTCTCTTTTCAATGAATGATATCCATTTCTGTTGTCTTCCCCACTGTACAGGTTTTATGATAAACCTAGCCTATGAAGAACATCATGGACAGAAGACTCAGCCCCTTTTACAGCTGAGGAGACTGGCCCTGGCAGAGGACAGGTATTAGCTCTAAGCCCTCTTAGATCGGAATCCCTCTTTGTCTTCCCATCCTCCCCCTGCCCTCTCTCCCTCACTCTTTCCTATCCTCGTGTCTCTTACGACTGGAGGATATTTCAAAGGTCATTTTGCAGAACAGGGAACAGATATTCTGTTCTCAGAATTTTAAAATCTTCCTAACATCCAGTGGCCCCCAAACTAGCTCCTAACAACACAACCCATGAAACTATGAAGAAGAGGGTGTGTGGTTCACCATCAGAAAAGTCATCAGCATTGCATACTGTCAGTCCAACCACAAAATCCCACAAATTATCACCATTGTGATTAACATTTACTTACTCCCACCCTGGTGGTTATGCTCTCGAAGAACACCTGGAATTCAAATAACGGGACTAAAAAAGCCCATGTGACAAAGACTAGGGACAATCTGTTGTCCAAAAAGCTTAGGCCTATTAATGTGCAAAGGAGACCACACAGCATAGGACCAGAGGCATCCCATAAAACAGAGGAAAAGCTATTTTTATAGGATTTTGAAGAATGGTAGAGTTTAAGTAAAAACACAAGAATTCACATGAGGACTGGGCTGTCACAAGGACTTAAGTCCTCTTTCTTTGAAAACTACATAGTTAAGATAAATGAGGAATGTTGTTTCTGAAAACCTCTGATCTGAAACTCTGCCTCTGGGCTGGATATTGAAGCTGCTTCTCTGTGTTAAGGTGACTAAGATCCTGTCCAGGAAATAGTGGGATCTTCACTTCTTACTGATGTGGCTTCAAATAGCAAAGTTTCTGACAGTCTATGATTTCAGGACACAGAATTTCTTAGTATTCTTTCCTTTTTGTTAGTTAAGAAATGCAGTGAGTTTACAGACATATTTCTATTCCTGACAATTTAGTCACTGTATATATTCTAAGCCAAATAACAATACACTAAACCATAAATCAAGCAAGTTCCCATTATATTTCACTAGATGGGATAGAAGTTTTGATAACTACTATTACCTGTTCACTGGTTTGAAGTAAGAGTTGGGAAAGACTATGTCACTCATCAGTGTTTACACTCAAAGGAAGACCACAGTACTATCTATGCTTTGCCACTCTCTTATCTGTGTATCTTTAGAGAAATCATTTCACAAACCTGGCCTTCCAAAAACTTTGAAGGACCATGATGGGTCACAAACTTAAAGGCCTTCAAGGACCACAGCTAGGCAGACCAAGGAGTGTATTAAAAAATGATTATATCAGGGCACCTGTGGTTCAGTCAGTTGGGCATCCGACTTCAGCTCAGGTTCATGATCTCATGGTTCATGGATTTGAGCCCCACGTCAGACTCTGGGCTGACAGCTCAGAGCTTGGAGCCTGCTTCAGATTCTGTGTCTCCCTCTCTCTGCCCCTCTCCCACTTGTGCTCTGTCTCTCTCTCAAAAAATGAATAAACATTTTTTAAAATTTTTTAAATAAACCACACTTTGGAGAACTTGGTCTGAGAGTCATCAGCAACCCTTGGATAGTGTCATCCTTTAACTACCTTCCAACTATAAATTATTTTCTATACCCCCATTTTTCTTAGCTGTGGCTGAAAAAGACAAGGTTATTTTATCAGCTACCAGTACATTTAATTCCCCTGTTTTTTTCTGAAGCCAATTTCACACTTCATAAGCAAACAAATCCTCGGCCAACAGACCAAAGTATCTACTACGAAAAGATAACTGGTTCCTTTATAAATATTTTCAATGTGTTTTGAAGAACTCAATACAAGTGCTTATGGCAACACCTAGAAAGAAAGAGCGATCCCAATTTCAATTTTATTTCTAAGACCATACTCAGGGAGGGGCATTCAAAATGCATAATATGAATAAAATCCTCACTTAATTTGAACTTTTTGTCCTATGAAAAGTCTTCTCCTTTGATTGCTTTATCTGCCTTTGTCTTACCCTCCTAAAATTTGTAATTACTGTGTGATAAGAATCTACTTGGAACTTAATCTTCTTCTTCCCTTTCCCTCTCCACTCATAAATAGTACTGTTTACATAGTAAGAGTCTTTAAAAGTGACTCTGATTTATAAGCCAAGTGAGTTACTAAACAATATCACGGCAGTGGCTCTGGTGATTATTTTCTTACAAGCGAAGTGAAGCACCGTGTTGTTTTCCAGAAGCACTGGACCATTCTTCCCATAGCACAATGAGTACACATCTCCTTTCATGAGTCATTTGGTGTTTTAGAAATTCTTGCTTCATCTCAAGGTCAATCAGAAACCAGGCCTGTGACCTCAGGAACACTACAGTCTTGCACTGAGTCATGGGTGGTGAACAAGACAAACAAGAGGAAAGTGTGATGGTGTCAACACTGGATTCTTCACACTTTCAACTTGTCACGTGGCATGGTCTGGAAGGTTTGGTTATTCCATGGGTAATTTTTTGGATGATATAATTCATCAAGTATTCATTTCAAGGAAGAAAGCAGACAGATGGAAAGGAAAGCATCCTTCCATGATGGGAACTGCTGCCTCAGCAACTGAATCCACCAATCTAGAGATCAATGGGCAGCCACAACTCCAGGAAACGACCTGTGTCATGGAGGTCATCAGGACCCGGCCAGGGTATATAAAGGCCCCAGAGCAGGAGGGAGGCATTCACACCTGACAACACCCGAATCCTCTCACCCCTCCGACCCAAACCAGCCCCAGACACCACCATGTCCGGCTCCTGCTGCGGCTCCACCTGCTCCTCCCTGGGCTGCGGGGGAGGCTGCTGCCAGCCCTGCTGCTGCCGCGACCCCTGCTGCTGCCGCCCCGTGAGCTGCCAGACCACCGTGTGCCGCCCCGTGACCTGCACCTGCCGCTGCACGCGCCCCATCTGCGAGCCCTGCCGCCGCCCCGTCTGCTGTGACCCCTGCTCCCTGCAGGAGGGCTGCTGCCGCCCCATCAGCTGCTGCCCCACGTCCTGCACGGCCGTGGTCTGCCGCCCCTGCTGCTGGGCCTCCACCTGCTGCCAGCCCATCTCTGTGCAGGCGCCCTGCTGCCGCCCCCCCTGCTGCCAGCCTGCCCCCTGCCGCACCACCTGCAGGACCTCCTGCTGCTGAACCACCCATTGAGAAGCGTTCCCAGCTGTTCAGAAACATGTGAACACTCTTTCCCACCCCAAGGGATCAGATGAGATACGTCCCTTGCAAACTACCTGCTCTTCAACAACTAACAACAGTAGCTGTCTATCCTTTTTCCCACATAATTACCCAGTTAATCCTGGCCCTCTTTGACAATCTTTAGAAACATCCCAGCTTTCCTCATTTGAATTCCTGGCCTGAAAGAAAATGAGTGAACAAAGATCAAAGTTCTTCTTGAATGAAGCTCTATTCCACTGACTCATCATCACATCTCTACTATTTCAAGATGGGATAATTTTCCAGGATATCATTACATTTGTGCTAGGGTTTCACATGGTAAAATAATAAAAATTTTATCTCTGGGAAGCAAACGTGTTTCTCTTTATTGTTTATTAATCTTCCAAAGCTTTTTTTAGCTTAAGGTATGGTATGCAGAATCAGAAGACCCAAAGGAAGAAGGATTTTTTCAAGGGCCTTTTTTTTTTTTTTTTTTTTTTTTTTTTTTAGCTTTAGGAACAATTCAGGTGCAAGGTCTATAATTTTAATAGTAGTTCAAATAATACAGAATATCTCATGGGAGGCACCTTCATATCTGAAGTCACAGGTTTTGTGGTGATGCTGAGGAAATAAGACTACAGCGGTTTCTCTGATCATGAACTTGACCCATGAATCATCCCCATACATGTGATAAGGGGGAGGATGCCTAAGTCAGAGCTATGTTTATACCCTGATTTAGGAAACTGTACCATGATTAATACTAGTTGGTACCTGGGAATGCTGAACCACTGAAGGCCTAGGCTGGAAGAACCACTCTCCCATCTTTCCCAAGGCTCCCCTCCAGCACCACTATGGTCAATTCTTTTTTTAAACGTTTACTTATTTATTTCAAGAAAGAGCTTGATGTGGGGCCTGATCTCACAAACCATGAGATCATGACCTGAGCCAAAATCAAGAGTCAGACACTTAACTGACTGAGCCACCCAGGTACCCCTGGCCAATTCTGATTATAATAAGGTCACTGCTGCTGGGAAGAGAAGGAGATATGTAGCTTAGCTGGAACAATTCTAAATTAGAACTCCAAATCACTTTACCATTAAAACAATGCCAATGTAGTTGAAAGATTAAACATTAATCCACACTGGATATGCTTTTGTTGTTGTTAAACACTTAGGCTGGTTGGTAAACCAACCACTAGTGTTTTTCTGAGAAATATACATTGAGTTCCCAGCATATAATCTAAAAGGGTTTTTGGAATGTGTTGCTTGTCTGCTTGGGCATATCTACCTGCCCAGAGAGAGGAGGCAAGCCAGGTAAGCTTTGTGAAGGCCTGGAACTTGACTGACTTTGTCCACCACTGGATTCCCACTGACCTGCCCCATATTTGGCATGCAGGATTTTAATCAAAATTTGCTGAATGACTGAATAAGTTCTACAGGGTTAGAGGAGAGAAAAACATCTTCATCCCTCATTGATTCTCTCCTCATGCTGGACTCGTGCATTCTTACAATAAAATAAATAAGCTTTCTCATGAAGGAAAGTACTTTTCTTGAAATACAGTAAAAATTTCTCAACAAGAGTCCCATTGTGTTCAAAACATCTGCATACACAATGGTTTTCACTTTAGTAAGGGTTTGATGGTTTACTGGTAGATGGGCTCACAAATCCAATTTATTTCTACATGTTCTTGAACACCATTTTTAAAAGTCTCTAACTACATTGTTTTCCTCCTCTCAGAATTTTCCTGGTTAGCCTTCTAGAAAATTCCTGTTCTTATAATATATTCTCAGATGTGGAATGCTTTGTATACTCCCAAGCTCCTCATTATTATGAGATTGTGTTTGTTTCCCCAGTAACTCCATGCCATGGTTAGCCACAGTGGCTGGTGAAGATCTGGGTAAGCCAGCAAGGGACTATGCAAGTAGAATGATCAAGAAGGAGGCTTGCACTACAGTCTTCAATCACAGATCTAGAACAGACTTAGTTGTAAAGCAAAAGGTCAGAACCAAGGAAATCCAAAGGCAGAGTCTATAAAATGGCCGTGTGACATGATTTTCCTACAGTCCTGAGAATCACAACAACTGAGAATCACAACTGGCTCTGTAAGCAGGAATATGCTCAAGTGTAGTACATGGGGAAACAATGGAGCAAGACACTGGGATAAGACAACGTGGGCCTGGAGGTCACTTTGGCTGGGATCACTACCTGGGGGCTCTGTTATGCTGGCCGACCACAACCTTCATCCAGATGGTAGGGTAGGGACCAAGGGCAGGCTGCCCCCAAATGGGCCACTTTGGTGTAAACATTATTTTGAGTTAAATCCAATCAAAACCCAACAGATTCAAGAAACATTCTTTACCTCTCCCTCAACTACCTGTCTCTACCAAGAAGAAAGCTATTAACAAAGATTCCTCTTTATCTAAAAAACTTATCTGCATAATAGGGCAACCTTTGCTTTCTAAACATCTCCTCCCACCTTCCTGCTAATGGTCTTTCTCCCCTTTGTATCCTCAGACCCTCACCCCTCTCCTTAGCTCATATAAGTATCATGTTGCCTCACTATCTTTGAAATTTCCATAGCTATATGGATTCCCCATAAGTATTCTACTGAATTTTATTTTCTCCTGTTAATCTGTCTCCTGTCATTTTTTTTTCTTAGTCCAGGTAGAAGGACCTTAAAGGGTAGAGTAAATTCTTCTTTCTCAACAGTGGCTTTGTTCATAGTGCTCCATAACCACTCAATTATGTCCAACTTTGATGTTATCTCCTTATGGTATGTTTTGGAATTTTTAGAAGGCTCTTTGGGAGATAATTCTTTGAATTCCTGAGGATATTGGGAAGACACAGAGTCTTTTCAGATAACTCTAAAAATCAGCCATTTCACAAATACCATTTATTTTAAAAATAAATTCACTGTTAAAATTCCTAAATAAAACAGACATTCCTTAATGACAGGGAATATGGTAACCACAGTTCCATTCTTCAGCTCCTTGGGCTTACTAATAATGTTCCCACAGGTTGTTTTTGCAGTCAGTATTGGCTCCAACAGTAGTAGGTGTATGACCTTAGGCAAGTCACTTCTCTGATCCGTTATGTGTAAAATGAGGAATTCAACAATACCTATCTCATAGGATTATTGTGAAGAGTAAGTTAGTACATTTATTTCTTTTAGCAAAGTACTTAGATACTAGAACTCAATGATACTGGTCATCATGAAGATTAAAATGAAATTCATCATGGTTTAGAAAGCTTAACTCACAGTAACAGAGAGCAGAACAGTAGTTACCAGAGGCTGGTTTTATATTCTACATTTTGTACATAAGGAACCAGGTAAGTGACTTGCCTAAAGTCATATGCCTAATACTGTTGGAGCCAATACTAATGGGGTATGTGAGGGCAGAAGGAGATAATTAAGAAAAAAAAAAAAAAGAAAAGAAATTACAGTGGTGGTTGCCAGGGACTGAAAAGAAGGGTTCATGGGGAGTTGTGGTTTAATGGGCACAGAATTCAGTTTTGCAAGATGAAAAGAGTTCTAGAGATAGATGGTGCTGATGGTTCACAACAATATGAATGGACTTAATACCCTGACTGTACACTTAAAAATGATAAGATAGTAAATTTTATATTATATGTATTTTACCAAAATTTTAAAAATTGGAATAACAACCCACTGATAAGATGATAAGATGCATTCCTGTAGCTACAAAAAGTACACAGCAAAACTCTTCTTTTATTCACAGACCATGCCTTTGCAAATAGTCTCACATTACTTTTCTGAACTTGTTTTGTCCAGGAAGCTTAGTGGTAGAAATGGACACTCACAACTTGGGGAATTCACTTCCACTATCAGTAAGTGAACCTAAGGGCATGACAGCTATTCTGTGCTATCGAAACATCAATTGGCAAAACATCACTGAATTCTGAAGATAATTGGAAACTCTGAAGTTAGGGTCATTAAGTTCATATTTGAACCATAAATAGCAAAATATAATGGGTTTCCCTCAAATAAGGAAAGCAAATGGTCTTTCTTGAGTCCCTGAGCACCTAAAAAAAAATGTCTAGGGAGCTTACTAACTTACCAGTGCCATTTCAGAAAGAATAAACACAAATAAGGCAATCACCTGTGTCGTGGAGGTCATCAGGACCCGCTCAGGGTATATAAAGGCCCCAGAGCAGGAGGGAGGCATTCACACCTGACAACACCCGAATCCTCTCACCCCTCCGACCCAAACCAGCCCCAGACACCACCATGTCCGGCTCCTGCTGCGGCTCCACCTGCTCCTCCCTGGGCTGCGGGGGAGGCTGCTGCCAGCCCTGCTGCTGCCGCGACCCCTGCTGCTGCCGCCCCGTGAGCTGCCAGACCACCGTGTGCCGCCCCGTGACCTGCACCTGCCGCTGCACGCGCCCCATCTGCGAGCCCTGCCGCCGCCCCGTCTGCTGTGACCCCTGCTCCCTGCAGGAGGGCTGCTGCCGCCCCATCAGCTGCTGCCCCACGTCCTGCACGGCCGTGGTCTGCCGCCCCTGCTGCTGGGCCTCCACCTGCTGCCAGCCCATCTCTGTGCAGGCGCCCTGCTGCCGCCCCCCCTGCTGCCAGCCTGCCCCCTGCCGCACCACCTGCAGGACCTCCTGCTGCTACTAAGTGCATCATCACTAAGGGTCCCCAGTAGATGGTGTGGGGTCCATTCTGCTCTTAACTTCAAGACAGAACAACATGCCTTTTCCTGAGAAGCCCATTTCTCATCTCTTCAGTCTGGCTCAGAGTAGGCCTTGGAGCCCCCTTTTCAGACTGACTACCGAGGAAGAGTACCTTGCCCTCTCAGGACCCCAGTCTAACTCCTCAATTATGTCTTCTGTTTTCTAATAAACTTAGTATTTCCAGCATAGAAATCATGGTCTTTGTGATACTTCCTCCCAGTAGGTTCTCTCTGTTTTGTCCAGAGATATTCAAAGCAAGATGCAGAATGATCCTCTCAAATTGTTCTCTGAAATAACCTAACTCTGGGTAGTTTCCTTATTATCCTTGTAAGTGGCATTTATAAGGCATAGTTGCCAAGTGAGAAAAGTGGACATGGCTGTATCTTCATCACATGTGCTCACAATTCCAGACATGCCAAACATCTGAGAGATGTCCTTTAACAACACCCAGTGAGGAGGCTGCATCTGAGCTGACACACACATCCCTGGTCCAAGGGTTCATTCACTGACCTGACACCTGTTCTAAGCACAATTTAGGAAACTCAGTATGTTAGACGTGGAAATAACCTTAGGCAACATCTGGCCAAACCCATGTTTTTAAAGCTGAAGAGCGATGAGTAATGGACGATTAAATTAAGTTTCTTCCTAATATAGTTATAATCGCTGATGTTTAGAAAAGACCTAGGAGAATGCGAACCCCCTGACATTAAGCCCTTAAGTCAAACACTTCATCTTAATATGGTAGGAGACATGTTCTTCTGCCTAGAAGAACTCAGGTCTTCTCTGGCCAAGAGTAACTGCAGCTTCAGATAATGTGCTCCTTTCTATGCATTAAACACCTGGCAGTTATTTTGAATGTTATTTGTGGTGTCAACTCTTGTGGGTATTTAATCCACAATGGCTCTCAAGAGCTGATTACCTTTGTACTCAGCAACTGGGCAGTAATGGCATTTTCCAAGAAAATTAATCAATCACTGCCAATCTTCACATGTTTGTTGAACATCTATGACTAAGACACTGAGTGGAGACCATCCTGAGGAAACATGAAAGAATAAAAGAATAAAATATGCTTCAAAGAGGTTATAATCCATTTAGGGAGATAAGGTATAAATAAGAAAAAAAAAGTCAAACAGTACATAATATAAGCAACATAAATATAGAAGAAATGCCATAAGTAGTTAAAAGTAGTTTAAGATTATAAACTTACTAGGAAACGTGCTGTAATCGTCTTGTCCCATATTTAAGTTAAAATTAAGCAAGTTGTAAAATATTAAACTATTTTGTGAGAAAAAATGTATTCTGCATGTCTATGTGTGCTTATGCCTAAAAAGTATTTAAAACATTATGTGGGAGTGCCTGGATGGCTCAGTTGGTTAAGTGACTGACGCTTGATTTTGGCTCAGGTTATGATCTCATGGTTTGTGGGGTCGAGCCCTGCATTGGGCTCTGGGCTGGTGGCGTGGAGCCTGCTTGGGATTCTCTCTCTCACTCTCTCTCCGTGTCCCTCCCCTCACATGTGCACTCTTTGTCTCTCTCTCTCAAAACAAGTAAACATTAAAAGAAAAATTTAAAAAATAAAATAAACAAAATGCAACAAAATCTAAGAGTAATTGGGGATAATACTCATTTTATTCTTGGTATTTTTCTTAATTATATCATTTAAAATGAACATATATTTTATTTTTAGTGGAATGTACTATCCAAAACCTATATTTTTTTGGGAAAAACATTTAAACCTTACTCTTGATTATGCTCTGCTTTTAAAAACCTACCTATGAGAATCTAAGTGGATTTAAAGCAGATAATTACACAGCAGCCAACTGTACTCTTATGAAGTATTTTATTATCTATAGAAGAGTGTACCACTATGCTATATAAAGTGGACTTCTCTGATACCTCCAAACTCTGATCAAATTATTAAACACGGATTCATATTTTAACTTTTCAGGATCATCTCAATTGCATAAAATAAGGTATGCAATTTGATATGTTCCAAATTAAGAACTTTAAAAAATTGTTAGCTGTTTCAAATTATAGATATAATTACTTTTCTCCATTTGTATGAAGAATTGATAATTAAGAACATAAGACAATATTTTCCGTGTTAAAATTTGTTCACAACGTTATTGTTGAATGATAGTGTTAAATAAAGCCCTAGCATTAGTAATACAAAATACATTGCCCATCACCACCAGGAACCTGTCTAAATCCGTTTTAAGGCTTTTTTTAAAAAGGATGTTTTTCTAAGAACTCACTGTGTGATGCAAAGACTGTGGGGTTCTCAGTAAGGTTCAGGCCACAAATCCGACACATATTCTCCTTATAGTTTCTTCAACAATAACCTAACTCCCCTTCCCAGAAATTGGTGTTCAAAAGAGGGAGCTGTATAACTCCCTTCCAGGTATTTTTATTTTATTTAATGTTATTAGTGAAACTCTCCACTGGATAATCTTATTTAGTGTATAGTCTGTGGTTACTCGGCAGAGAAAGCCATTTGCCATATATGTTCATCTTTATTCTAAATTCAAAATTTAGAGTTTACAAGGCACCCACATAACGGGACTTTTTAAAATATATTTATTTACTTAACAAACACAAGGCAGTTGCTAAGTGCCAGGCACTGTTCTTAGTGCTTACAAATATTAGCTTATTTACTGCTCACAACAACCTGAGTGTGTACTATCATTACTCATGGCCCAAGAACACACAGCCAGTAAATGGCAAAGTTTTCAATGAATGTTGTCTGATTTTAGAATAAGTAGCATTAAAAAAATACCATAGGACTTGCCACCAATGTCAAATCACAGAGCTCTGTGGCACGAATTACAGAAACACAACCCCTATTTTCTCTGCCTAGAGATGAAGTTTATGGGCTGAGGATGAGCATCTTAGACTGAAGAGCACCAGAACTGTTTATTGAGGGACTCATGCACTCTTTGTGGACCTTTACGAAGAGGAAAAAAAATCTCTTTGGAACAATTTTGAATCAGAAGTGTTCAGAGTAGGGGTGCATGGGTGGCTCAGTCAGCTGTGTCTGACTCTTGATATTGGCTCCGGTCATGATCTCATGGCTCATGAGATCAAGCCCCATGTCAGACTCTGCGCTGATAACACAGACCCTGCTTGGGATTCTCTCTCTCTCTGCCCCTCCCCCATTCATGTGTGCTTTTGCTCGCGCTCTCTCTCTCTCAAAATAAATAAACATTAAAAAAAAGAAATGTTTAAAGAAATTAGTCTTGTTAACTAAGTTGAGGTTTTATGTATCTCTCAAAGAGGCCCCCTTTGCACAAAATGTTATCATCATGAATACCCCAACAACATGAAAAGTTGACTGAGACAGTATGCCTTGAAAAGAGCTAAGCATAAGCAACGAAAGTAAAAATCAGCAAGTGGGACTACAATGAACTAACAAGCTTCTGCAGAGCAAAAGAAACAATGAACAAAATGAAAAGGCAAATGGGAGAAAGCACTTGCAAACCAAGTATATATCCAATAAGGGGTTAATATCCAGAATATGCAAGGAACTCCTATAACCCAATAATAAAAACAAAAACAGAAAGCAAAACAAACAAACAAACAAAAAACCAATTTGATTGAAAAATAGGCAGAAGACCTGAACAGACATTTTCCCAGAGAAAACATACAGATGGCCAACAGAGTGCTTGACATCAGTAATCATCAGGGAAATGCAAATCAAAACCACAATGAGGTATCACCTCAACCTGTTAGAATGGCTAATATCAAAAAGATAAGAGAGAACAAATACTGGTGAGGGAGAAAAGCGAACCCTGGTGCACTGTTGGTGAGAATATAGTTTGGCACAGCTACAGTGGAAAAGGGTACAGAGATTCCTCAAAGAATTAGAAATAGAACTACCATATGACCCAGCAATCCCACTTCAGGGTATACATCCGAAGGACATAAATTCATGATCTCAAAGAGATATCTGCACTCCCATGTTCACTAAAGCATTAGTTCACAATAACCAGGGTATTAAAACAACCTAAATGTCCAATGACACATGAATGGATAAAAAAAATGTGATTATATGTGTATACACACAGAGCATACATATATATGAATGATATATATGATGCATGTGTGTATTCCAAGAGAAGTCTTGCAATAGTTGTGTTTTGCATATATTTATATAAATATATATGTAAATATATAAATATATATGTAAATATATAAATATATATGTAAATATATAAATATATATGTAGATATATATAAATATATATGTAAATATGTACATAAATATATATAAATATATAAATATATATAAATATATATAAAAATATATATATAGTGAAGTATTACTCAACCATAAAAAAAGAATAAAACCTTACCAATTCCAACAACACGGATGGACCTTGAGGAACTATACTGAGTGCAGTAAATCATAAAAACACAAATATTGCATGATGTCACTTATATTTGGAGTCAAAAATATCGAACTCATACAGAGTAGAAAAGTGGTTGTCAGGGGCTGAGAGGTAGGAGAAATGGGAAGATTTTGGTCAAAGGATATAAATCGTCCGTTATAAGATGAATAATTTCCAGGGATCTAATGTACAGCACGGAGACTACAGTTAATAATATATTGTATATTTGAAAGCTGCTAGGAGATGGGGCGCCTGGGTGGCTCAGTCGGTTAAGCGTCTGACTTCGGCTCAGGTCATGATCTCACGGTCTGTGAGTTCAAGCCCTGCGTTGGGCTCTGTGCTGGCAGCTCAGAGCTCGGAGCCTGGAGCCTGCTTCGGATTCTGTGTCTCCTGCTCTCTCTGACCCTCCCCCGTTCATTCTGTCTCTCTCTGTCTCAAAAAAAATAAACATTTAAAAAAAAATTTTTTTTAATAAGAAAAAAAAAAGAAAAGCTGCTAGGAGAGTAGGGCTCTAATGTTCTCACCATGAAAACAATAATAAGATGATAATTATGCAAGGTGGGAGAAGGATGTGTAGCCTTACTGCAGCAAGCACTGTGCAATATATACATGCATCACGTCATCACAATGCACACTTGAAGCTTACGCTATGTTGTACGTCACTTTTATCTCAATGAAGCTGGGAAAAAGAACAAAAAAAGGGCAGAATACACAAGTTTTTATCTAGGCTCTGGTTACTGCTTTGAAAAAAATCATGTGTCCATGGACCAGAGAAAGAACGTGAAACATGAGAGAATCGCATGTCCTCATGATGAGACTGTGCTTCATTTCTCCCTCCTCTGTTTCCCCGATTATGACTATATGTTCAGTCGGTTTACATTCCTTTTAAGGTTTTGAAATTATGTTCAAAATTCCACTTGGGGAGCTTTAGCTCCTGGGGCCTGAGGCACATTCTTCTGAATGATGGGAATGATCCTAAGTGACCCAAAACCCTATCTGGTGCATAGCAACAGGAGAAAAGCTGTAAAGTAATGAGACTGTTCCCCCCATGCAATTCCCCAAACGCTTCTGGTAACCCTTCCCTAAGAAGCATGTCCCTCACATTTCCAGCAGTGCTGCCACCGAACAGCTGGGCAGCCTCCCACATACCTCCTCTGATCAATGTGTTGTGTATGTCTGCAATGCTGGTTGAAAACTTCCATCTTGTCACTTCTTAGTCACAGTACCCATGTCAAGGTATATTAAGAAAAAACTTCCCATTATATGATTCCTTAGCTTACACACAAGAAAGGCAAACATAGAAAATGTCATGTGTCAGAGATGAAAAATCAATATGCTATGAGCAGAAGGCCCATAGCTGCTCAAAGCTGAGCTGAAGAAAAAAATGGAAGGCAGCCTTGGGTGTTTTATTCCAATACTTACTTGGTTTACAAAAATAACCTTTTATCTTTCCCATACAAATATCAGAGCTACAGTCTTATTCAAAGTACATGCATTCCATTGTATCAAGTGACATGTAAATAAAGTCTCAAGGAGTCCACATGTGAAGACATGTCTAACACCCGTCTGATTAACATGTAGGTTTCTCAGGGCATCTCCTAGGGGTCAAGGACAGGATCCACTCAGTGCTCTAGAAACCGCTATATGTTTAATTTCTTTCATTTCTTTTAAAACTTGTGGTTCCTTTAGGACCATTTTGCCCAGGATTCATCAGGTGCTATCTACCCAAAATAAGCATCAAGAGTTGCTATCACCTCAAATGACTGAGTGCTTAGATTTTGATGATGAACAGCATGAATATATCCATATTTAGGAATGCAACAGAGTTCTTTAATGAGATCATGAGTATGTCACAAGCAATGCAATCATTAGTCAAAACAAAACTGTACTCAATTGGCCAAAAGATAAATGGGGGTGGGGGTCATCAGGACCCACTCAGGGTATATAAAGGCCCCAGAGCAGGAGGGAGGCATTCACACCTGACAACACCCGAATCCTCTCACCCCTCCGACCCAAACCAGCCCCAGACACCACCATGTCCGGCTCCTGCTGCGGCTCCACCTGCTCCTCCCTGGGCTGCGGGGGAGGCTGCTGCCAGCCCTGCTGCTGCCGCGACCCCTGCTGCTGCCGCCCCGTGAGCTGCCAGACCACCGTGTGCCGCCCCGTGACCTGCACCTGCCGCTGCACGCGCCCCATCTGCGAGCCCTGCCGCCGCCCCGTCTGCTGTGACCCCTGCTCCCTGCAGGAGGGCTGCTGCCGCCCCATCAGCTGCTGCCCCACGTCCTGCACGGCCGTGGTCTGCCGCCCCTGCTGCTGGGCCTCCACCTGCTGCCAGCCCATCTCTGTGCAGGCGCCCTGCTGCCGCCCCCCCTGCTGCCAGCCTGCCCCCTGCCGCACCACCTGCAGGACCTCCTGCTGCTACTAAGTGCACGGTCTAGAACAAGCAATCAACCTTCTGAGTCATACTCCTTTCTCTACCTAAGAAACCTCCTGCCCTAAACCATCAAGACCCCAAGTCAACCAGGGTTTGAATGGAGATCCAGGCTTACCTATTAAGACTCGGGGTGTTCTCAAGTCTTTGTAACAGTATCAACTCCCTTCTTCCCACCTTAGATCTTAGGTCTTGTGGCATGTTTGTTTTCTAATAAACTTCTCTTCTTTGGCCTAGCAAACCCATATTTGGTTTTTCTTATTTATTCTAACGTTTTTCACTAATTTTAAATATAACAAAATGTACTGACTGCCTACCATCTGCAAGTCACAGACTGTATGGTATACAATAGAAATTAAAGTGAGTTAAAAATATTCCCCTCTTCAAGAAACTTCTAGGGAGATAAATGAAATTCACAATAATGCACCTAAAAATTAGAAAATGAAAAAAAAAGTACAACATACTTCGGTGTGTCAAAATATCACTACTGACTGGGGAGAACAAGAAAGACCGAAAAGGAAGCTAGCATTTTACAGAAGTTAAGATTTCAGCATGCAGATCTAAAGGAAGATGTCATTTTCACTGGTAACAGTATGCACTAAGGTATAGAAAGAGGGCTTGTTCAGAGGATACTTTGGCTGGGAACACAGGATACATGTAGAATAACAGGGGAAGATAAATTTGGGAAGTGTGTGTGCTTTGAATAGTAACCAAAGTAGTATGCCCTTAATGCAGTAAATACTAAGGAGTTGTTGAAACCCTTGGGGCAACTGAATGGCATGACAGGCATTGGGCATCAGGATGATTCCTATGGTAGTTGTTTATCAAAAAGGAAGGCCAAAGGCTAGACAATATAATGGCTATAAGAAACAAGTCAAGAGGCCACTGAACTGGTCCAAGTGATAGTACGAGCTGAACTAGGATGATAGCCACGGAATAAAGAAGACATAAAGAGTATGTCAGACATAGAAACCCAGAAGGCATATTACCTAATATGAATGTGGGAAACAAAAAACAATTAAGAATCAAATGTGTTATTGCAGCTCTAGGGAAAACTCCTCTGATCAGAAGACACTTAAAAGAATCTTAACATATTTATACTTATTTACTGTGTGTTTAAAGTTACTACTCCAGAGCATTTCTGCCTGTAGCTACTATTTCTATTCTTGGACTATTATAAAACATTTTTTGAAAAAGGAAACAAAGAGGGTTTTTTTTTAATGTTTATTTACTTATTTTGAGAGAGAGAGAGCACAGGCAAGGGGCAGAGATAGAAAGAGGGACAGAGAGAATCCCAAGTAGGATCCATGCTGTCAGCACAGAGCCCAATGTGGGGCTCAATTCCACGACCCTGAGATCATGACCCAACCTGAAATCGAGAGTCAAAAACTTAACCAATTGAGCCATCCAGGCACCCTGAGACAAAGAGTTTTAAGAATTAACTGCTCCTGGAAAATAGCATTGTATAAAATAAAGTAAAACAGCTATAACTGATGTAGGAAGGAGAGACAGGAGTTTTATACCCTGCTCTGCTGGCTGTGTACTGTCTGACTAAAGCAAGTCATTAAAATTTCCAAAAGGCAGCCACTCCTAGACTCAGTAGTATTCTAACATCAGCAAATGCTGAAAGGAAATAAAAACCAGTCTGGGGGCACCTGGGTGGCTCAGTTGGTTAAGCGTCCCACTCTCGATTTCAGCTCAGGTCATGATCTCACAGTTCATGAGATCAAGCCCCTCATTGGGCTCTGCACTCACAATGCAGAGCCTGCTGGGGATTCTCTTTCTCTTTCCCTCTGCCCCTCACCTGCTTGTGCTCATAGGCCTCTCCCTCTCTTTCTCTCTCAGAATAAACACTTTCAAAAAAGCAGTCTGTATTACAACATCAGTGTTCCAATTTAAAACTATGAGGATGGATGGTAATATATTTGACTCTTTTCCTTGATTCAGCCCCCCTATCAGTATTATAATGATTCATAAACTAGAGCAAGATATGAAGCAGACAGACTGAATCTGGCTTTCTGCACAACCCTTTAGTGTTCTGGGTAAAATATGATGACTTAATAAACATTTGCTATTTATAAAAACAATGATGTCAGTACCTATACAATTAAATGTTTGGACAGATGATTTACTAAGTTTTTGATCTCTGACATTTGAGGATTCCTTCAACCATTTTTCAACTTCATACCTACAGTCATGGTTATCACATGACATGAACATCTTTCTTGACACTGGCATGAATCACATTCTAATGTAATTCTCTCGCTGTACAAACCAATACCTCCATCTCATAAAAAGCTAACTATGTGAGTGTTAGTTTTTATTCAAGATGTGATGTTTTTATTCAAGATTGGAAGGAAGGGACAAACCTACCACAAATAACAATAATAGGCTCTTTGGCCACCACTTTTTTTTTCATTCCCCCCATATAACCCTAAACAGCAAATAGAAAATGATATTCTTTATTTTGGCAACCACCAAAATTATTTCAAATTTGTTTTGCTGAAATTTATACCCAGTTCTCTGGCTGTGTACTGTGCAAATGGAGAAAGTCACTAACTTCTCCAAAATATAGCCATTCCTAGACTCAACAGTATTCTAACATCAACTCATGCTGAGGGGAAATTAAAAGTGGTCCATACCACACCATCAACCCATTTACACTTATACCTCAAGTGTAAAGTACACTTAATCTCTTTTCAATTATACCTATTGAATGATATTTGACCATCTATTTCCTACCCTGCCTTATAAACACTGTGATCCAGAAGAAGCATTTCTTAACTTCTACTTTTTCTCTTAGTGATTCCCCTCCATAAATTGGATTGTCATGCTCTTTGGTCTAACATCCTTTCATAGGACACAGGGTGTAGTTACATGAAATGACATAAACTGAAAACAAATCCCACCTTTGAGAAATAAATACAGTCTAGATAATCCACAGACCAGTGATTTTTATCTTTCATAGAAAAATATAAATTACACTTAAAATTTTGTGGGATATTTTCCTAATGGCTGATTATCAATTTTAGCCCTTCTTTTAAATTCAGGCTAATAAAATATCCACAGTAAGATGCAATGGAACAGTTTTTGTTCTATGTATCCTCCTGAGTGGTGTTTTCTCAAGTATGAATGTGTGGAGTTCAGGAGAGATCACTGAAATTGGAGACCATTTTCTGGAAACTAAATGCATTTCTATTAATGTGAAGTTTATCAGAGTTTCTATCTGCCTGATTATAGAGACTATAATCTTATTAATCATATATAATGGAAAATAATCTTACATAAATAGCAGTCAATTGTTAACATTTTTTTCTGGAGACTTGAATTTTGGTAAATATGACCCCCAAATTGTGTCATCTTATCAGTGAGAGTCACTTGGTCAGGTGATGTGACCATAAATGCAGAATGGAAGCTGAGACTTGAGGAAAAATTACAGCATTGCGTGGAAATGAAACAACAACATTTCTACCAAGGATGGACACGTTTAGTGAGTATTAGCTTAGCAATAAAGGAAAAACTAATTTGGGGATGTAGTTAAAATAACAGTATTTGAACAATCAAAGGGCTCTGGAAAAGCTTGTTTAAGGAGTAACAGGATAAAAATGCTGTCCATCACAAAACAGGAACTGGCCAAGGCCTATAAAAGGCCCAACGTGGAAGTGACCAGCAAAACACAAAAAACTTCTCTTAGCAGCCCAACTCTCAGCCCAGCTCCTGACACCATGGCCTGCTGCTCCACTAGCTTCTGTGGATTTCCCACCTGCTCCACCAGTGGGAACTGTGGCTCCAGCTGCTGCCAGCCCAGCTGCTGCCAGCCCAGCTGCTGCCAGCCCAGCTGCTGCCAGCCCAGCTGCTGCCAGACCAGCTGCTGCGGGACCGGCTGTGGCACTGGTGGCGGCCAGGAGGGTGGCTGCGGAGCCGTGAGCTGCCGCGTCAGGTGGTGCCGCCCTGACTGCCGCGTGGAGGACACCTGCCTGCCCCCCTGCTGTGTGGTGAGCTGCATACCCCCCACCTGCTGCCAGCTGCACCACGCCCAGGCCTCCTGCTGCCGCCCGTCCTACTGTGGACAGTCCTGCTGCCGCCCTGCCTGCTGCTGCTACTGCTGCCAGCCCAGCTGCTGCCAGCCCACCTGCTGTGAGCCCACCTCCTGCCAGTCCACCTGTTGAAAATCTCTTTCTAAAGGAATCCTAAGAAACTGGCACTTCAAAATGAGGCAATGTAGAGTCCCGATGAACTTCTGAGCTCCAATACCCATAACACAGCTTGCAAATGGCTACAAAATTTCCTAAGATGTAAATTAATTTATAATCGAAAACCAAAAATATTTCATAAACCTGGACACGAACAGAAGTCCTACAAGGTTAAGAGGAATGTATACAACTTTTACTATAAATACCACCTGAAATAGTTCAACAGCTCACTGGATTTGGGATTTAATAAAATTTTTATTCTTCAATGACAAAGTCATTGTTGGAGCTTTCTTTTCTTTGGAATTTGTTATTGATATTGGGGTATTTGGATTTTTCAAAATCTCAGTAACTGTGGTATGGCACTATGGTGTTTCTTTATTTTTCCCTTTTTTAAAGGTCTTTAAAAAATGGTTTTCCTTTGTTTTACCATTAAATGGTCCAATATTCTACAGCCAAAATCTATGGTAAAAGAATATATCAGTATTAAGGAACTATTCTCCAAGGTCCTCACATGTGCAAATTGACAGGCTAGGTGTTCCAGAAGATCAATTTTACAAAAAAGGAATTTTTATGTTATTTAGTTTCTTGAGATATTACCGAATTTATTCATTTCCTTCATATACAATTCTGTGTACAAGTCTTTCAACTATCTGGGATATAAAAGGATAATACATAATTGGAAAGACAGGAAGCATAAGATTTCAAAGTTCTAGCATAAGATATAAAGACATCTCAAGTTCTAATCCCCACTTTGTAACTAAGAACCCAAGCATTCTTATTTTTTTTAAGTTTATTTATTTATTTTGAGAGGGAGAGAGAGCGGGGGAGAGAGGAGAAAGAGAGAAAATCCCAAGCAGGCTCTATAACTGTCAGTGCAGAACTCCATGTGGAGTTCAAACCCAGACACTATGAGAGCATGACATGAGCTGAAACCAAGAGTTGCAGGCTTAACCAACTGAGCCACTTAGGAGACCCGGACCCATGGATTCTGGAGCAAGGCCCTTCACCCGCCTGGGCACCAGGTTAGAAAAACTGGAAAACAAAAGAACTGACATTCATTGCTTACAGCATCCCTGCCAGGCACAGGATGGATTATTTCCTAAACAGGTGATGCACCGACAGTCTCTTCAGACGCCCAATGAGGAAAAATTATTCAATGGTCAAGTAATGTTGCATGCATTTGCACCATGTTGAAGGTTTATAAAACACATCAGAATATTAAAGAAAGCTCTATAACTATTACTCCCAAACTGATTTAGTTGGGGAATACTCCATTCATTACCAACTAGCATCCTGTAACACTAGTGTTCCTCAAAATATACTTTGGAAAATGATGAAAGGGAATTTCAACTGGTGCCTGTACAACATCTATACAATTCGTTCATGTACCGTGAACTAGAAAACAAATATTCATCACAAGAATGGATTTAAACAAGCACGAGACTGGCATACACTGTGCCCATTCTTATTCTAATCTCCAGAGAAAGTTCTAGAATGAAGCAAGGATCAAATAAAAAAATACATAATAAGAACTTCCATTTTGATGGATAAAATCTTTGATTATAAAATCAAAGTGGTAAATCACTGGCTGGAGATAAAGGGGGAATGGGAAGTAATTACTAAAGATTATCAGGTGGTATTCTGGGTGATGAAAAAGGTTTTAAACTAGACAGAGGAATGGTAGCTGCATAACAAGGTGGATGCACTAAAGGCCACTCAACTGTACATTTTAAAATGGTTTAGTGTATGTTATGTGAATTTCACCTCGATTTAAAAAGTAAGTAAGTCAGGGGCACCTGGGTGGCTCAGTTGGCTCAGCATCCAACTTCGGCTCAGGTCATGATCTCATGGTTTGTGAGTTTGAGTCCCATGTTGGGCTCTCTGCTTCAGCATCCTCATGCCTGATTTAGAGCCTCTGTCTCCCTCTCTCTCTGCCCCTCCCCTCCTCAAATATAAATAAACACTTAAAAAAAAGAAAAAGAAGTAAGTCAAAGGGATGGGGTCTTCACTAGCACAACCTTGCCAGAATTAGAAAAAGGCATCACCTTTAGGTAGAAACAGTTTGAAGAATACACAGCTTACTGAGCCTACATCATCTTTATATGAAAAAGATTCTCCTTCTTCTGAGTGGACAGAGTCTCCCCCATCAGGGCACAACCCACACATTCATACACAATGTGTCTAAAACATGTTTAACAATCGATGTCCCTCAAATACCACTCTCTTGTCTTTCAATGGGTTAGGATGTACTTTTACTTAGAATGGCTTTATCTCAAAGCACCAAAAGAGCCAGGTTGGCATTCAGAAGAGAAAAAGATCTTATTACTTGATTTAGAGTAAAAAGTTGGGGATGTTCAACGGGTTCCTATATCAACCATGTCTTATCACTCAGGAATCTATGGCAGATGCAACTGAACTAGAGAACTAGTAAAATGGAGCTTAAGGAATTGAAAGAACCCCCAAACTTACAATAAGAAACCTAGTGGGGCACCTGGGTGGCTCAGTCGGTTAAGCGTCCGACTTCAGCTCAGGTCACAATCTCACGGTCCGTGAGTTCGAGCCCCACATCGGGCTCTGGGCTGATGGCTCAGAGCCTGGAGCCTGCTTCTGATTCTGTGTCTCCCTCTCTCTCTGCTCCTCCCCCATTCATGCTCTGTCTCTCTCTGTCTCAAAAAATAAATAAACGTCAAAAAAAAATTTTTAAAAAGAAACCTAGAACCATGACACCCTAAAGAAAAATAACTCAATATATTAATATCTATAAACAGAAGGCAGACATTCAATAAGAGACAAACACATCCTTTCTTCTTATGATACTATTGGATCTGGACCCCATCGCTTAAATGAAGTAATGAAAACCAAAGAGAATAAGCCTTGTAATAAAATCATTTTAAATGTAAAGTTACTGGCATTCTTTTCTCCAAGAAGACAATAGATAGTGATTTCCAGCATTTAAACGGTCATAAAATCTACACAGGGAAATATCACAAATTGATTATAACTTGTTACTCTATTTGTATGAAAACCAATCAAGAAGAAATGGAGTAAATAATTTTATTTTCTTGATTTATTTAGGAGAGATAAGGGAATGTTCAGATTAGTCTGCGGCAAAAGAGGAAAATTCTCAAATTTTAAGTGTCATACCTTATGTCATGGTTAATTTTATGTATCAACTTGACTGGGCTAAGGGATCCCCAAACAGCTAGTAAAACATTATTCCTGGGTGTGTCTGTGAGGGTGTTCATGGAAGGAATTAGCATATGAGTCTGTAGAATGAGTAAATTAGATTGCCTTCACCAATGTGGATGGACATCATCGAAATCATTGAGACCCCAAATAGAACAGAAAGGGAGAGGAAGGGCGAATTGTTCTATGGCTTAAGTTGGGACAGCCATCTTCTCCTGCCCTCATACTTCAGTGCTCCTGGTGAGGGCCTCCACATTTGTGTGAGCCAATCCCTCACAATAAATCTCTTTCTATGGAGATATATATATATATATCCTACTGGTTCTGTTTCTCTGGAGAACTCTGCCTAAAAACACTTATTATTAGCAATTCTCTGAGGGCAGCTAAAGACCAGAAAAATGAAAATTGAGTTAAATTTTGCACCAAGGGAGATGGTGAAAACAGTGCCACAGCAGAAAAGCATAGAAATGGAGACCCAACAGATAACACTACCTATCCCTGGTGCCCTAGTCAGTAGGTATTTCAACACCTCAAATATCTGAATTTTTTGCAAGGGAGATAAATGCTTTTAGTATCAAAGATACTGAATTTAGATATGAATTAAATAGCTCCTGAGATTATAATAGGGACAAATCTACATACTCCAAACATCCGCAGTGGGAAAATTAGCTAATCGAAGAATCCATGATGTAGACTTGCTTAAGGAGAGGAAGCAAAAAAATCACATACCTTTGAATTCAAATTTGATGTGGGATTTGTAAATGCCTTCATTCTGATTTGGGAAGAATTATGGTCTAAACTCAAAACTGTCATTCCTGAAGAAGCAGAAACTAACACCTGGTATTCTGGTTCAAACTATGTAAGTGGCATTTTAACATCCATTTGCCTGTAACAGAGTCCATACTCAATGAAGGCCAGGTCACCTTTCATTGTACCTGTACAATGTACAAAACCTTCATCTTCAACCTCATCTGCTGCCTCATTCAAACTATTTTATAGTTTGCTAATATCTACAGTAAACTGCATGCTGATCTAATGTACTATGGTATGTCACATGTTCCAGTGTTAATATACTGAGTGTGATTTTTATGCAGTTAAGGACACTTAGATCTATAGGATATCCTAATATCAAAGACTGAATGAAGTCACAAGTCAAGGAGATCAACCATTTTAGCACACAAAATTTTCTTGAAGCTTGTTATGTAGTCAAAAAAATTTTTTTTCAGAGAAGTTTCTAATAGTGTTATTATTCACCCTAAGCTCTGCATTTCTTCCCTTGAGTTGAAAAACAGTTAAGAGTGGGCAAATTTTTACATCTTTCCTTTACCCTTTGAGTTTCTCTGGAACAATTGCTGACATGGAAAACAGGGTATTGACTGTAGTGGTTGAAGAGTTTAGTTTGGAGTCAGATGGCATAGGTTCGAATTTCAGATTCACCACTTGTTGGTGTGAACCTGAGCAACAGACATAAATCTGCTTGAGGCTCAATTTCCTGACATAGACGATGGGAGATGTATAGGCGGAGTCCATAGGATTGCAGTGAAAATTAAATGAAATGATACGTGCAAAGTAGTCAGAACCACTTGGGCACATACGTGCTCCAGAATCTGTGATCAGTAACAATTCACCCACACTTCTCAGCCCCCCAAAAAGCACCCCTTTCTGGCCAGCTGGATCACTTTGCTTCACAGTCAAATTGAAGATGAGAAAGATAAAGGGGCAGCAGTTGACCCTGGAGACATGTTGCTGGGAATTAAACTGTCATGTGAGACCCAAGAGCTCCATTATCAGGGTCACCAATGAGTAATACTGACACTCTGTAAAGGTGAGGCATCAATTATTCTTAGGGCAATGGGCAAATTTTAACAAATATGGGGGATTATGGGTTATGTACCCAATGAACGCCAATGACTACCTGACTGTGGTAAAGAATCCTAATTGAAGACCAATAAAATGAACTTTTAAAGGCTTTCAGAGGTTGAACAAATAACTCGGGAATAGGGCAATTATTATTCAGAGACAGATTATTTATATACAAACAAGGAAGGCATTTTGAGAATTATGTAAATAATAGCTGGCCAAGGTCTATAAAAGGCCCAACGTGGAAGTGACCAGCAAAACACAAAAAACTTCTCTTAGCAGCCCAACTCTCAGCCCAGCTCCTGACACCATGGCCTGCTGCTCCACTAGCTTCTGTGGATTTCCCACCTGCTCCACCAGCGGGAACTGTGGCTCCAGCTGCTGCCAGCCCAACTGCTGCCAGAACAGCTGCTGCCAGCCCAGCTGCTGCCAGACCAGCTGCTGCCAGCCCAGCTGCTGCCAGACCAGCTGCTGCCAGCCCAGCTGCTGCCAGACCAGCTGCTGCCAGCCCAGCTGCTGCCAGAACAGCTGCTGCCAGACCAGCTGCTGTCAGCCCAGCTGCTGCCAGAACAGCTGCTGCGGGACCGGCTGTGGCACTGGTGGCGGCCAGGAGGGTGGCTGCGGAGCCGTGAGCTGCCGCGTCAGGTGGTGCCGCCCTGACTGCCGCGTGGAGGACACCTGCCTGCCCCCCTGCTGTGTGGTGAGCTGCATACCCCCCACCTGCTGCCAGCTGCACCACGCCCAGGCCTCCTGCTGCCGCCCGTCCTACTGTGGACAGTCCTGCTGCCGCCCTGCCTGCTGCTGCTACTGCTGCCAGCCCAGCTGCTGCCAGCCCACCTGCTGTGAGCCCACCTGTTAAAAGCAAGGTTGCTGATTTTCAACTTGAAGTTTCAACTTCCAAATCAATTCATGAGCTAATTATTTCCTCCACCACGCCTGGACCACTATCAAATTCCTGAACTGTTATTTGTTTTTTGTGGTGGGGGCTATTTAGGCCTCACAGATCTATCTGATTCCATTCAATTCTGGAAAGACTTTGATCTCTCCCAGTGAGGCCGCCAAAATACAAATTTGACTCAAGAAATGGGACAACCAATTTGCTTTCAGGACACATTTGAATCTACTCTCTGTGATTCTGCCACCAATGCTACGGAAGAACCATCTGTCCTCAGATATGTTCACCTCCTATACTCCACCATCCTGCAAACTGCACTTTTTATGAAAGGGGAATAATATACCAAGGTCTATTAAACTATATCTATTTGGTGCAGCAAATATCTCTTTTTTTCTTTATTGAGTTTATTCATGATATGTATTTCATAGAAAGTCACAAAAGATTTTAATCTGTTTTTGATATCCCACACTGCTTTTCTTATACCATGCTAGGAAATTTGATTACATCTACTAAAGTTTAATGCCATAAAAAGTACAGCAAAGGCAGTCATACAGGGCCTCAGAAGTGGCACAAGCTCTATTTCCATATCCTGACCTCACAAAGAGCTTTCACAACCAGAAAAGTATAGCAGTCAGGAACTCTGAATCCAAAGCCAGATATGATGTTTTTTTTTTTTTCAAGTCTCTTAGAGGAATGCTCTTTCAGGCAATCTTCAAACCATGGTAACATATGCTAATATATTACAATCTTCCATTCACATGTAGTCTTGCCTAATAAAGCAAGAGAACCACACATTGGGAAAGCCTCTCTGAGGAAATTCGCTTTTGGTCAGATGGATAACTTTACTCTAATTTTCATCTCAGTTTCTAAACTGAAAGTGAGGATAATAACATATCTACTTTGGTTTAAAATTTTCACTTAGAAATACATTTATTATGCATACACATGCACTCATACATAATACACAATGGATGTATATATGTAACATACAGTGAATTTATACATATTTAAACACAAGCATCAGGAAATGTTTTATAAATCTTGGTAGTTTTTGGACAAGGCTCAGGATTAATTTGTGGTTTCTTGGACTTAGAACTGGAGGGAGCTGAAGATACTCCTTTTTATTAAAAATATTACTTGGGTTAAAATTATAATACTTTATTCATGCAAGGGTTAAAGAAAATCAAGAAATTAGAAAGCATGAATAAAGGATAACATGTAAGCAAGGAACCAATTTCCCCGATATATCTTCTAGAGACCTGATCCAACCCAGAAGACACCCTTGAATAGAATAGAAATGGCAACATGTTTTGTCCTCTTGCTCCTTCGATTTTAACTTCTGACCACTTTCAGGTATCACTACCTAAGAGCTCCTGCTGAGAAAAAAAGTATAAAATAAATGACATGTGACTTGGGTAAGATGCAAATTTGGCTGTTTATCAGTACCATACACAGCCAATCATTCCTTCCTTCCTTTATTCGACAGCATTTCCTGAGTGCCTACGTTGAAGATGGTGCAGAAAGCACTACATAGGATTCCAAGGTGAATTAGACATGGTAGATCATACCCTTAGGGAATGAATGAGCCGGGAAAGCAATTCCACAATTTAAGCCCTGGAGGTGTCTGAAAGATCACCTCATTTTACAGATGAATAAACCAATGTTCAGAGAGAGTAAGTCACTTTTTTGAAGTTGCAGAATCACATAATGGCAGAACCAGTTTGAGAAGCTTATTTAGTTTAATTAGCTTAATTTAGTTCTCAGTTAAGGGCTCAGATCGCTGTATCATGTGACCCACCCATAATCACCAAAAGCTGGATTCCTTTAAATTCTCTTTAGCTTGAAATTCTATCATTTTTTTTAATTCAAAAGCACAAACTAAAAACAACTGAGGATATATCAATAGGGTATGATTGAATAAAGTGTGGTATGATCACACTCTGGAAAATTGCATAGCTATTTAAAAGAATGACTAATAGGTATGGGATAGGGCAAAAAATTAGATGACTTAGATAAAATGAATAAATTCCTAAAATCACATAACCTATCCAAACCAAATCATGAAGAAATAGAAAATCTGAACAGATCTATAACCAGCAAGGAGACTGAATTAGTAATAAAAAACCTCCCAACAAATAAAATCCCAGTACCAGACGCTTCACTGGTGAATTCTACCAAACATTTAAAGAAAAGTTAAAAACAATCATCCTCCAACTCTTCCAACAAATTAAAGGGAAAGGAATACTTCCAAACTTACTCTGTGAGTCTAGCATTACTCTGATACCAAAGCCAAAGACACTACAAGAAGAGAAAACTAGAGACCAATATCTGTGATGAATATTGATGCAAGATTCCTCAAATAGTATCAAACAGAATACAACAGCACATTAAAAGGATTATACACCGTGACCTAGTGGGATTTTATCCTAGAATGCAAGGATGGTTCAACATGCAAAAATCATTGAATGTAATACACTGCATAACAGAATAAAGAAGGGAAAACACATGGTTAATAGATGGAGAAAAAGAATTTGATGAAATTCAACACTCTTTCAACAAAAACAAAAATACTCAACAAACTAGGAATAAAAGGACACTATGTCAGCCTAATAAAAGCCATATATGAAAGCCCACGCTAACATAATACTCAGTGATAAAAGACTGAAAGCTTTTCTTCTAAGATCAGGAAAAAGAGAAGGGTGCCCACTTTTACCCATTCTATTTATCATAGTACTAAAAGTCCTAGCTAGAGAAATTAGACAAGAAAAAGAAATAAAAGGCATCCAAATAAAAAAGAAAAAAATAAAATTGTCTCTACTTGCAGATGACATGATATGATATATAGAAAATCCTAAAGACTCCACCTTACCCCCAAAAATACAATAAGAAAAAAACAGAACCAGTCAACAAAACCAGTACAGTTGGAGGTTGCAGGACACAAAATCAATACACCAAACCAGCTGCATTTCTACACACTAACAACAATCTACCACAAAGAGAAATTAAGAAAACAATCCCATTTACAGTAGCATCAAAAAGAATAAAATAGTTAGGAATAAATTTAACCAAGGAGATGAAAGATCTGTGTACCAAACACTAGAAGTCACTGATGAAAGAGTTAAAGAAGACACAAGTAAGTGGAAGGGTATTACATGCTCATGAATGAGGAGAATTAATACTGTTAAAATGCCCATACTACTCAAAGCAATCTACAGATTCAATGCAATCCTTATCAAGATTATTTTTCACAGAAAGAGGAAAAAAAACCTCCTAAATTTGTGTGGAACCACAAAAGACTCAGAATAGCCAAATCAATCTTGAGAAAAAGGAACAAAGCTAGAGACAACACATTTCCTGATTTCAAACTATATTACAAAGCTATAGTAATCAAAACAGTATGGTACTGGCATAAAGGCAGTCATATGGACAAATGGAATATAAGAGACAGCCCAGAGAGAAACCTTTACAAATATGGTCAAATAATTTTCAATAAGGGTGTCAAGACCATTACATGGGAAGGGCAGTCTTTTCAAAACATGGTGCTTGGAAAATTGGGTATCCACATGCAAAAGAATGAAGGTAGATCCTTACATTATACCATATACAAAAATTAACTGAAGATGGATAAAAAAAAAAAAACCTAAAGTTAAGAACTAAAACTATAAAACTCTTAGAAGAAAACACAGGAGGAAAGCTTCATGACATTGAATTTGTCAGTGATTTCTTGGATATGACACAAAAAGCATACAAAAGTAAAAAAGTGGATAAACTGAACTACATCAAAATTAAAAACTTCTGTGCATTAAAGGATCAATGAACAAAATGAAAATTCAATCTATAGAAGGGGAGAAACATTTGCAAATCATATATCTAATAAGAAGCAAATTATCTAGACTATATGAAGAACTTCTACAACTCAAAAACAATTATAAATTGGGCAAGTACATGAATGGACATTTCTTCAAAGAAGATATACAAACGGGGGCACCTGGATGGCTCGGTGGGTTAAGCATCTGACTCCTGATTTTGGCTCAGGTCATGATCTCATGGTTTGTGAGTTTGAGCCCCGAGTCAGATTCTGCACTTACAGTGTGGAGCCTGCTTGGGATTCTCTCTCTCTCTCTCTCTCTCTCTCTCTCTCTATGCCCCTCCCCCAATCACATACACACACACACACTCTCTCTCTCTCTCTCTCTCAAAATAAATAACTAAACTTTAAAGAAAAAAAATTAAGTTAATCTTTAAAAGATATACAAATGTCCAACAAGCATATGAAAGATGTTCCATCTCACTAATCATTACAAAAATACAAATCAAAACCACAAGGACATACCATGTCATACCCACTAGAATGTCTACTCTCAAAAAACCCAAAAAGTGTTGGCAAGGATGTGGAGAAATTGGAACCCTTGTGCACTGTTGGTAGAAATGTAAAATGGTGCAGCCACTATGGGAAACAGTATGGCAGGTACTCAAAAACCTAAAAATAGAACTACCATGTGATCCAGCAATTCCACTTCTAGGTATCTACCCAAAAGAAGTGAGAGTAGTATCTTGAAAAGATATTTCTACATCCGTGTTCATGGCAACATTAATCACAATAGCCAAAAGGTTGGAAGCAACCCAAGTGTTCACTGATGGACAAATACATAAACAAACTGTGGTGTGTACATACAACAGAATATTATTCAGCCTTAAAAAGGAAAAACATTCTGATACATTGATAGCATGGATGAATCTTGAAGACATTACGCTAAGTGAAATAAACCATGAATTAAAAAGACATAATGTATGATTCCACTTATATGAGGCATCTAGGTTGGTCAAATTCATCAATACAAAAAGTGGAAAGGTGGTTACAAAGGCTTAGGGAGGAGAGAATGGAAAAGTTGCTCTTTAATGGATATAGAGCTTCAGTTTTACAAGATAAGAATTCTGGAGATTGATTACACACCAGTGTGAATGCTCTTCACACTAGTGAACTGTGCACTTGAAAATGATTAAGATGGTAAATTTTATGTGTATTTTATTACAATTAAAAATTTTTAAAAATAAGTATGTATAGATTCCAACTTTTACTTTTTATTTATATTTTACTTTTACTTATGTATATGCTGGTTTATGTCTGCAAAAGCAGGAAGAAAGGTGTCAAAGAATATATACCAAATTGTTAATATTGATTATTTCTGAAGTACTAGTTTTGGAGGGGATGGGTGTTTGGGGGAAAACAGGAAAATTATTAAATTTGTTTATATGTCTGTGTACTGTTTGACTTGTTAAAAGGTGTATTCATTACTAGCATATATTTTTCATTTAGTAGAGTCATAAAAACCATCTACCGGCAAAAGTCTTAACAGTTTCAGCTGTGGGGGCACCTGGTGGCTCAGTCAGTTAGGTGTCCAACTTTGGCTCAGGTCATGATCTCACAGTCCGTGAGTTTGAGCCTCATGTTGGGCTCTGTGTTGACAGCTCAGAGCCTGGAGTCTGCTTCAGATTCTGTGTCTCCCTCTCTCTCTGCCACTCCCCTGCTCATGCTCTGTCTCTGTCTCAAAAATAAATAAAGATTAAAAAAAATTTTTAAAAAAAACAGTTTCAGTTGGGAATATGTACATGGTTGGTGGAAGGCAAAAATATTGGTTAGATCTCTCAGTATCCTATAACTTGTACAAACAGATCCTAGAAAGGCATAGTTCTTTTGGATGTTGATTAATGTTTTGATGACTCTAATGTTAGTCATTCGAAATCTAAACAAATTTTCTTTTATGAAGTCCTGATCCTTAATTTAGTGACCACTTAGGAAGAAAATGCTCAGTTTAGATAAACTGTCTAAAGGTTAACAAAGGGCAGGTATGACGAAGCAAGCCAGGAGTGGCCCACGTCTAGTCTGTCATATGATTTGCATAAAGAGGTGTTGCTCTGATTGGCTTCCATAAAAAGCATTCACTTGATCCAGAGGGCAAAGAAGAAACAAAATAGGACTTAATTGAATAATCACCAAGCAGGCTATTGAAATGCTATTTATAACTTTCTAAACAACTCAGGTATCAGCCAATCAGAGACTGACTTTGCAAAGGGTATCAAGGAACGATGCGGAATGCTAGGACAATATGCAGCTCTAGGACAGATATAAAAGGCCAGAAGTAGAAGGTGCAGTCAAAACTCAAAAACTTCTCTTAGCAACCCAACTCTCAGCCCAGCTCCTGACACCATGGCCTGCTGCTCCACTAGCTTCTGTGGATTTCCCACCTGCTCCACCAGCGGGAACTGTGGCTCCAGCTGCTGCCAGCCCAACTGCTGCCAGAACAGCTGCTGCCAGCCCAGCTGCTGCCAGACCAGCTGCTGCCAGCCCAGCTGCTGCCAGACCAGCTGCTGCCAGCCCAGCTGCTGCCAGAACAGCTGCTGCCAGAACAGCTGCTGCCAGCCCAGCTGCTGCCAGACCAGCTGCTGCCAGCCCAGCTGCTGCCAGAACAGCTGCTGCGGGACCGGCTGTGGCACTGGTGGCGGCCAGGAGGGTGGCTGCGGAGCCGTGAGCTGCCGCGTCAGGTGGTGCCGCCCTGACTGCCGCGTGGAGGACACCTGCCTGCCCCCCTGCTGTGTGGTGAGCTGCATACCCCCCACCTGCTGCCAGCTGCACCACGCCCAGGCCTCCTGCTGCCGCCCGTCCTACTGTGGACAGTCCTGCTGCCGCCCTGCCTGCTGCTGCTACTGCTGCCAGCCCAGCTGCTGCCAGCCCACCTGCTGTGAGCCCACCTCCTGCCAGTCCACCTGTTAAAAGCAGGGTTGCTGATTAAGAATGAAAGGGGAAACTAAGCAAACCGCTCTGATCTCAGAAGAAGTGTTCAATTTTACTCCCATGCTAAGTACCATGATGTTTCTAAGCCGCTCAGAAATGAGTTTAGTCAGGACCCTCTTGGATGTGCTGAATTAGCACACTGAAAACATGTATCAATCAGAGTATCTAGATATCCTGCCTTGCTTGAGAAGTCTCCAGGGTCACTTCATTTCGGTGACATCTCTGTTCTCCTCCCTATCTCTTGATCCCCACATGTTTTAGACCGGCTTTCTCCTTGAATATCCCCTGTTAATTTCAAATAAAATGTTTAAATGTGTAAAGCAAACTGGGTTATTTTCTTTCTTCTACCTCTAAGCTTGTCCATCTTTAGCTGGAATTCAAGGAGAGTGGATTTGCATTTTTATAATAATCTTAAAGCATACACATGAGGTCTAAACCAGACAGGCTGAATACTAATTACACTATGCTTGAATCCATCAGTTAACAAAATGCTCCATGCATTAAATAATCTTTACAGTTATTCAAATAGTTAAATGCTCTAACCTGTAATAATTAGGTCTAAACCAGTAAAGCAACTTTTGGCTAAAATTTTCAGGTTGATCAAATCTATGGGATTTCTACCTACATGTAGCTCTACCATTTTAATCCCCCTCCAGTTTATATACTAGATGTTCTCCTTCATGTGTACCTAATATCTAGAGATTATATTACTTATTAAATAGATTGTAAAATATCTACCAGATACTATCTATTAAATACTGTTTTCCAAGAGCATTTAGGCTTAATTCCTATGTCTTAGGCTATTATACTCTTCCCCCTGGTCTCCAAATTGCCCTCCAAGTTTCAACTCCCAACACTTTACCGGAAGTACATACAAAGTATATCTCTGACCTAAACAAGGATAGAACAAACAGCCTGGGAGATACCCCGTGAGTTCTACCAACATCGTTTGTCAGACACATGTATTAGAAATCTCAAACAACTATTTAGGTTGTACTTTGCAACCCAATTTGAAAGATGTTCTCTTGGAAACTTAAGACAAATCTAGAGCAAAAAAAAAAAAAAAACCTTTTAATTTTTTAACTCCTTATTAAGTATTTCAGTGCAATACAAAATACAATAGGACAAAATATAGGATACTTTAAGAAAAATATTTTCCAAGTTTTTTATAAGCTGCCAGCACTTACCTCTATCATTTAATTGGTAGCAATGATAGATCAAACACAAGATTATGCGTTTCAAGGAAGAATGTCCTTCAAGATGTCACAACTCCCAGATGTTTTTCCCTGAGACTTGGTTCAACTATGAAACACAGAAAAATATTTCAGCACTTCCTAATGTCTTTTGACAATAATAAGGACTCCTCCACGAGAGGCACTACAGCTTGAAAGTTCTATTAAATCATTTACAAGTGGTACATGCATCCATGAATCATGTCTTTTACTCCACCCATTCAAAATCAGATTTAGTAAGCATTTATTAAAGTCCTACCTGACGCTTAGTACTCTGCTATCTTTATTACGTCACTTGTTCACAAGAAAAGATTTCTGGCCTAGAATATGAATAATAGTTACACATTTCAAATTGATTGAAATCAAAGGAACTATAGTAGTCATTGACTTTATGTTGGAGTAAATTAGTTTGAAGTTTTTTTAATGTTTATTTATTTGAGAGAGAGAGAGACACAGAGAGAGAGAGCATGCACACGCAAAAGCAAGAAGGGGCAGAGAGAGGGAGAGAGAGAGAGAATCCCAAGTAGGCTTCACACTGTCAGCACAGAGCCCCAACATGGGGTTTGATTTCACGAATCGTGAGATCATGACCTGAATTGAAATCAAGAGTCGGATGCTTAACCAACTGAGCCACCCAGGTACCCCAGTAGGAAGCTTTGAATTATACACAAAGAGTACTCTTTTCAGTTCAGTGGATGTTCTGATATCCTAAATGCAAAAGAATTCAGTCTATATAGTCAGAAGAAAAAAATAATAGTTTAAACTAAGAGCACAATTATCTTAGAGATATGGACAAAACGTCACATGGAATAACCACCTCTACAAAATGAGGGCGTTGGCAAGGGCTAAAATGGAAGGACTCTTTGAACATGGAAAACCACAAATGTATTCCAAAGATTTGCAAAGGACCAACACAAGCAGTCCAAATGAAACTACAAAACAAACCAATTTCCAAACTGCTGCTCATAATAGGTCATAAGTATTTCAATGTAAGCCAATCAGAGGTCCAATGAGGAACAAATTTAAAACAAAAACAAGGAAGACATGTTAAAATTTTTATAAATAGAAGCTGGCTCAGATATATAAAAGGCCTGACATAGACCTTACCACCAAAACACCTCTAAGCAACCCAACTCTCAGCCCAGCTCCTGACACCATGGCCTGCTGCTCCACTAGCTTCTGTGGATTTCCCACCTGCTCCACCAGCGGGAACTGTGGCTCCAGCTGCTGCCAGCCCAACTGCTGCCAGAACAGCTGCTGCCAGCCCAGCTGCTGCCAGACCAGCTGCTGCCAGCCCAGCTGCTGCCAGAACAGCTGCTGCCAGAACAGCTGCTGCCAGCCCAGCTGCTGCCAGAACAGCTGCTGCCAGCCCAGCTGCTGCCAGACCAGCTGCTGCCAGCCCAGCTGCTGCCAGAACAGCTGCTGCGGGACCGGCTGTGGCACTGGTGGCGGCCAGGAGGGTGGCTGCGGAGCCGTGAGCTGCCGCGTCAGGTGGTGCCGCCCTGACTGCCGCGTGGAGGACACCTGCCTGCCCCCCTGCTGTGTGGTGAGCTGCATACCCCCCACCTGCTGCCAGCTGCACCACGCCCAGGCCTCCTGCTGCCGCCCATCCTACTGTGGACAGTCCTGCTGCCGCCCTGCCTGCTGCTGCTACTGCTGCCAGCCCAGCTGCTGCCAGCCCACCTGCTGTGAGCCCACCTGTTAAAAAGCCAGGTTGTTGATTTCCAGTTGCCCAGGACACAGTATCTCTGAACAGTGTATCTCGTCAACCACCCCTGGACCACCACAAGTTCTACGACTTCCATTTGGGTTTTTGTAATGGGGGCTGCCAAGTATATGGGCTCTACCTGATATCACTCTGCAATGAATACATTGATACTCCACTGAATACATTGATTCCCCACTACAGACACAGAAATGCTGCAAACATACCAGCTGATTATCAAAATGCTTTGGATATACTATTTCTGATTTTTCTTCAGGGTCTAAAATAACTGACATATTGTGGAATTAATCCTTTAGAATTACCCACAAGTCTAATCCTTCCCTGCCTTATAATCTACTTTTTGCTACATTTAATAACATTTTTTCTAACATCAAAGACACCAGGGTACAGCCACATGACTTTCCTCAGATGTCGCCAGAGAGAATGGAAGCCCTTCACCCAACATTCAGCTTCTAAGAAGTAGGCTAGACTTTTTCATATTTCAACATCTGATTTCATCCCTATTTTAGAGGGGGGGGGGGGATCATAAGGATCTTGCCTGTTGCCTATTTCATTTACATCTGTCATATAGTGTTTTCTGTCATTTCTTAATAAATATTATAACTGGGCAAACAAACCATAGTCTGTGTTTCTACTTGTAAATAAAATGTGATAATGTGTTAATGCCTCCTTCAAAGAAGTACATTTGTTTCTTTTTAAAAGAAACTGAAGTCATATAAAGTGTATGGAGGAACTATGGAGATCAGGAAGATGAAGACTTAATTCTTATCCCTGAGGACTTTACTATCCAGAAATAAAAAGTATATGTGTGAAAATAGCTACAAACAATATAACAAATAAACTGCATTCTCTTAGTAGTTGGTAGAAAAAAAAAAAAAAAAATCTCCCTGTCTTAGGGGGATGCTTTTGTGGCCAATAAGCCTTGGTAGTCCAACTTACAACGGGTGCTGAGAAACAAGGATGTGAAATAATTACAAACGAGACAGAGAGAAGAATTCTTTTTTTATTCCAGAAAGGGAGTGAGGAGATGAAAGAACAGAGGAGAGACCCAGTAAGGAAGTCATGAGTATTACTCCATGTTTCATCCCCATTAAAGTTACTAAACTCATACAATCCCTGTTACAGTAGGTCAACTTTCCTGTGAACACCAAGGAAAGAGCTGAGTTTTATGTCTGGGTTGACTCAAAGGAGTTGGAGACAACCCAGAACTCAGAGCAGGGGGACCTACAAGTAAGTAATACTCAGGAACTCTCAGAAATTTTGGAGAGGCTTTAGATGGCCACTGCTGTGGAAAGTAGTATCTTAGTTATGTAGACTACAAAGAAGAAGACAAAAGAGCCAGAAACAGGATTTCAAAAAGGAAAAGATCATTTGGGACCAGCAGGGACCATGTTGGGGGCAGCATCTGGGAAAGTTTCACAAGGGAGGTAATCTTTGAGGCCTTAAAGGTCATTCTAAATGGAAGGAAAAGAGTAAAAAAGGGACCAATGTGCACGCCTATTAGAGTGGCTAAATCCAAAGCAATGACAATACCAAATGCTGGGAAATGTTAATGGAGCAACAAGAATTGTCACTGCTGGTGGGAAAGCTAAATGGTAGGGCCACTTTGAAAGACAGCTGGGCTATTTCTTACCAAGCTAAACATAGGCTTACCGTACAATTCACCAATCGTGTTCCCATGTATTTATCCAAAGATGAAAACTTATGTCCACACAAAAACCTGCACATCAATGTTTACAGCAGTTTTATTCCTAACTGCCAAAAACTGGAAGCAGCAAAGATATCCTTCAATAGGGGAATGGAAAAACAAACTATATTATATCTATACAATGGAATACTATCCTGTGATAAAAATAAATGATTTATCAAACCACAAAAAGACATGGAAGAATCTTAAATGCATATTACTAAATGAAAGAAGCCAATTTGAAAAGGCTACGTACTATATTATCCCAGTTACATAACGTTCTAAAAAAGGCAAAACCATAGAGACATTACAATATTGCCAAAGTGTCTGACCTACTATGCCCCACAGATGCCTGTAGTGTGACACTAAAATAATAAGCTTATGAATTAAAAAAAATAAAAGTTATAGAGAGACACAAGACCAGCCTGTGAAATATAAGTAGAAGCCAGTTAAGGACTTTTGAGAAAGCTTTCTTTTATTGATAAAAGGGACACACACTGCTGGTGCTTCTACTTCCTCCTCACTGTGACTGTTCTTTTCACTTTAAATACAGACAGGATTCCTAGAGCTACAGAATCCCAAGAGTACTCAAGCAACACTGGTCCTGACACGGCCGAGTCTCTGAACCATTGCTAGCAGCTGCCTACCTATGAGAAGAATAAGTCCTTTGATCAAGCCATTATTTGTTGGCTTTTGCAAAACTGGAAACCGAGAATATTCCTAACCACTACACTATGCAATAGACTGCAGTGAGGTCTCAAAAATGGAAAACTTTCTATATATGACACCTAAGAGGATTGGAGATGTAGAAGCAGTTCAGTGACAGGAAAAGCACATGGACTGCAAATTCTAGAGCAAAAGTGGGGAGCATTTTTAATTGAGGTTCACTGACCATAACTATGAGTAGATGAATAACAAAAAGTAAAGAACAAAATCAGGCTGGCGGGAGTGTGGGGGGGGTGGTGGTGATTAATTATGGTAATAAATGATGGAGAAAAGAATGAAAAGGAAAGGAAAAGTACGAAATAGAAGAGAAAAGACAGAAGACACAATGAAACACAATGAAAAAGACTAGGGACAAGAGGCAGGAAAGAAAAGGGGGAAGAATGATGGGTAAGACACATAAAAGAGACGAGAACCAGTATGACCTCGTTTAGTACCACACACTGTGTCGCATGCTAATTATACTCCATGCATGCTTTATTTTTCATTTAACACTTACATTAATCCTTGAAATGGATATTGTTATCCTGGCTTATAGATGAGGAAAATAAGTCTAAATGAAGCTAAATGAAGGAATCTTAGGCTGTGCTCCATGCCCAGCACAGAGCCTGATGTGATCTCACAAACCAAGGAATCCTGACCAGAAGTAGCTTGCTTAAGTCACATATTCTTTTTTTTTTTTTAAGTTTAATCATTTATTTTGAGAGAGAGAGAAAGAGCGTTAGCATGAGTGGGGCAGAAAGAGAGGGAGAGGGAGAATCCCAAGCAGGCTCTGCACATTCAGCACAGAGCCTGATGCAGGGCTCCCTCCCACAAACTGCAAGATCATGACCTGAACCAAAATCAAGAGCCGGACGCTTAACCAACTGAGCCACCCAAGTGTCCCTTAAGTCACATATTCTTGTAAGTAAACAAAAACAAAACAAAACAAACAAAACAAACAAAATAAAACCCTGAAATCTGAACCCAAATCTGAGTCCAAAACTCATAGAGAATGAAATTAGTGAACCAGACATGAAGGAGGTGCAACAAGTTTCTGCAAGTTTAAAAATGGCTACTTTGGAAGCTGTGGAAGTCAGATTAAGTTCCTCTTTGTGTCAGGTGTTAGGTTACTGTCTTTCAGTCCACCTGGATAGTCCAGGACATTCTCCATATTTTAGAGTCAACTCATTAGTAACCGTAATTTATCTGCAAAGTCCCTTTGGTCCCCAAACATAATATATTCATGGACATGACGCCAGGGCTCAGAGGTCATGGGTCCCCAAATTCTGCCTACCACATGGATTATCAGACACTGTGTTGACACTAATTCCTGAAGACCCAAGATGTCACTCCAGTACACCAATGAAAGTGGTGGCTTATGGTGGCCCAGTCACAGCTGGCATTTTATCACACATTTGAATCACAGTGGACCCAGTAGGTCCAGAGATCAATTCCCCAACTGGAATAATCTGTTTGACAACTGGCATAACCCCCACATTCACACTCTGGCTTAAGGAATAAAACTCCCATGGTAGGAAGAGCCAAGTAGAAGCCACTGGAAATTCCCCTCATTACAAGGGAAAAAAGATACTATATCCCTAGTGAAATGTGAAAATGAGTGCCATTTTCAAAGACTTGCACACAGCCTGGTGGTGATACCTAGCATCTCCCCACTTACTTCTTTGTCCTGCAGAAAAAGCAGAAAAATCTTAAGAGTATAACAAAGTAATTATCTACTATTATTTTGAAATAATTTTGGTAAATGGTCCCAATTGGAGCTGATGTTCCAGATGGAGCATATAGAGTATCTTTTTTCTTTTTTAAGAGAGAGAGAGAGAGAGAGAGAGAGAGAGAGCGAGAGAGAGAGAGAGCCCAAGCAAGCAAGGCAAGGACAAAGGGAGAAAGAATCTTAGGCTGGCTCCACACCCAGCACAGAGCCTGATATGATCTCACAAACCAAGGAATCCTGACCACAGCTGAAATCAAGAGGCATGCTTAACAGACTGAGCCACCCAAGCTTCAAGGGATGGAGTGTCTTTAATGGAACAAAACAACATAGCCCCTGGCAACTGGAAGTATGCAGCTTTTGATATGAAAATACCTTTTTCTCCATATCAGTTTGCAAGGACAATCAGAAGTAGTTTGCTTTTAACTGGTATGACTAACAGTAACTTTACAAGTATTGCCTCTGGGCTGTGTCAACTCTCCTGCTTTCTGTCATAATACACTCAGAAGACATCTTAATCATCTTGACGTTCCACACATCATCATATCAATCCACTACACTGCTAATTGTTTCTGATGAATAGGAAGTAGCAAGTACTTTAGATGTCTTAGTAAACATATGTGAACCTCAGGGTAGGAGGTAAACCCCACAAAAATGAAGGAGGTCATCACCTCAGTGAAATTTCTTGGAGTCAAATTGTCTAGAACATGTTGAGATCTCCTTTCTAAGGCAAAAGAAAAATTGCTGTCCTTTGAACTATCTTCAGCTAGGAAAAGCACAACAGTTGGTGGGCTCCTTGAGGTTTCGAAGTCAATCTATACTATATTTGTGTGCTACTATAACCCATCTACTGACAAACTGAAAAAGACAAGACCACTATGGATTCAAGACTTCTCAGACATGAAGATTTAAATCACCCCCACAAAGTAAAAAACCCCATCTGAGGTCCTGATTGAGCATAAAGAAAACATGAAATGGGTAGTGGAGGAAGTGAGTCATCAATATCAACTACAGCCTTGTGATCAATTGAAATAATTACAGAAATTGTGTATTTTCTTCCTTATTTATTTTCCTTCTCCTTTCTCCTTCCCTGGTTTAATGCCATATGCTGTACCCAGACTAAATAAACTTAAAATGAACCCAATTTCATTTAATATCCCATCAGTTCTGTGAAATAGTTATCTTAGTTTCGTGGAATGAGTAAATTAAATCTAAAAGAGGCTTTTTGGGGGGTGACAGTTCGTTTCATGGGGTCTGGAGCTAAAGGCCAAGAAAGAATTCTTGAAGATATCTTTGGTACAAAAAGGTGATTTTATTGAAGCATGGCAACAGGACCTGTGAGCAGGAAGACCTGCCCCAGAACCAAGAGAAGAGATTGTTTATATACTATGGGGTTAGGGGAGGTAAAGTCCAGGGGAAGTTTCTAGTGAGATTTTCATATGCTAAAGAAGACTCCCAGGATAGTGGAGGCCTAGCTATTGTCAAGCTAAGGTTGTTTTTCCCCTAGCAAAGCATTAGCATTAAGACAGTAGGGAGTTAGGGAGAAACGTTTTACTGTGCCAGCCTCAAGTATTTGTCAATGGGCTGCAGATTATAAGGAAATTGAGCTCTATCTGCCATTTCCTTCTGCCTTTGTTCCCACATCACAGTGGAGGGGTGATGGAGACTTAAGTCCTGCAAGACTATGATCTCTTATCAGTTAACCACCATTTGTTTTTCCCCTTTCCTTTGTTCTTGGGCAGCCAGGAATGCTGGAGGAATACCACACATATCCCACCTGGGGGGGGGGGGGGGGCGCAGGGAACAGCGGTGTTTGTGGCCTGTCAGCTTGCCTTACACTCCCTCATCAAAACGAACAGGAATCAGGATCTCAAAGAGATACGGGCACTCCCGTGTTCACTACAGCATTATCCACAATAGTCAAGACATGGAAGCAAAACAAGGGTCCAACGATGGGTGATGGATAAAGAAAATATGGTATTTACATACAATGAAATATTATTCAGCTTTAAGAAAGAAGGAATTCATGCTATTTACAACAATATAGATAAACCTGGAGGACATTATGCTAAAATAAATAGGCTATACACAGAACAAATCCTACATGACACCACTTATATGAGGAATCTAAAATAGTCAACTGATAGAAGCAGAGAGCAGAATGGTGGTTACCTGAGGCTGGGGGTGGGGGGGGGGGGAAGGGATATAAGGACGTGATGGCCAAAGGGTACAAAGCTTCAATTATGCAAGATGAATAAGTCTTAGAGATATACTGTGTACCATGGTGTCTATAGTTAATACTGCATTGTATACTTAAAAATTTGCTAGAAAAATATGTATCAAGTGTTCCTATCACCAAAAAAAAAAAAAAAAAAAAGGAGGAAACTTTTGGAGTTTATGGCATTGATTGTGGCAACTGTTTCATGCGTATATATACTTATCTCCAAACTCATCAAGTTATTTATATTAAATATGAACAGACTTTTGTATGTCAATCCTATCTCAATAGTTTTGTTTTGTTTTGTTTGTTTTTTTTACAAATAAAGAAAGTTAACTTGCTTATAGTCACAGCTCATAAGAGTGACTCCAAAACTCATGAAGAGACAATGATATTAAGGAACTGGAAAGGATGTGGGGAGGAGCTGGTTTAAAGATGCCTGTTTGGGAAGCCATGGGCTTTCAGAGTAAGCTCCTCTGTGCCAGGTTGTTAAGTTACTGTCCCAACTTCACGCCCTCCCTCCTGTGGCCAGCTTTGGGACCCTCTGCAAACCACTCTGTCTGGCTTTGCCACTAGGGGGTGACAAAGGAAAACTGCAAAGCTGAAGAGGAAGGAGGCACTGGCTCCTTCCTTCCATTTTGCTTCCTTCCGCTTAATTGGGACTTCCTGTATGCCAGCACTTCCCAGGATCCTCTCCCAGTTAACACCTGCTCACTCCAGCAGCTGCAGATCCTTTCCAGAGACGCACCTAACTTCAGTGTGCAGCTTTCTCAACATGTGTAGAACCTGCTTTATTGCACACCCCACTCAGAGTCACCAGCCAGACAGTTTTCCTGCAACATCTGAGTTTGGGCTCTATAGGACAAACCCCTTCTCTAAATTTCTAAATGTTAATTCCCTCCCTCTTCCTTTGAAAGAAACTATCTTTCCCAGGGTTTTCTGCAGTTCCTACATTTGTAGTATCTCAGTATCCCTTTTTACCCTGTTAGTTACCTATCAACTGAGTTTAAAATTCTCCATACAACATTCACTTGATTCACATAATGGGTATGGTTCTTCAAGGGCCTCTTACTGCTGTACTCTTATTGCCTTTAAAAATTCAGATTATTTACTGAACCATTTGTTCAGATGTTCCACTTACCTTGGTTAATCATAGGAGCTGACTATAGGAAAAATTTAGTCTCTGAGCTTAGGAGGTGGCAGCCAGAGAATTACAACATTATAGGCCTGACAGAATCTGACTGAGGAACTAGAAAGATTACTCAGCACCGTTTAGGTCTGTAGTTAAGAAATCTGTATCATTTCTATTAAAAAGCTTCCATGCAAAGTGGGCTGTGCCTTGGGTACCTGACAGCAGATGGCCCTTTGTTAATTACTACTGACTTATTCCTAAAGCCATAACTCTGACTTGAGAAACCTGCTTTCCATCATGACTATTCTATTAAACGTTAATAGGCAAATTTAGTTTTAAAAGCCCAAGGATACAAAAGGATTTTGAGAAACTTCAAGGCAGAGAATGTTGAATCATCATTTCAATCGAAGCATGAAAGCCTTAGGTGAGACTGTGGATTTGAGAGTTAAGTAAAATTGTTCTTGTGAGGTTCAGAGACACTAATCCAAAGCACCAAATATTTGTTCACATTGGGGCTATCCATTTCTAAGCACATTCCTTTTTCCTCTTCTTGATTCCTGCATTACAAATACATGACAGAGAAACAACTGATATACTGCATGACCCCAAAATAAAAAATTCTGGCTTTTACTAGGCTAATATTAAAAAATGTCAAGACTTTTGGTCTCTCAAAATTTCAATATGGTATGTATCTTAGGTGGAAGAGACAAACTAAATCTTTTCCCGAAAAGATGGGAGGAATCTTGATCTAAATGGAGGCAGAATTAAATAATATCAATATGATAGTATAAGATAGTATTCTTTGTTCAAATGAAGAGACCTGTAGACCTGGACAAAAAAGATCCTAGTAGATTTATAATATTGCAGGATGACTAAGTGAAGGAACTCGGGATTTTTTGAGCCACTGAGGTCATGAACCATGAGAGTTTGACAAGTCAAAATGACAGAGGTGTATCTAGAGTAACAGCCAAGAAGATCATGAAGCAGGAGGATTTCATGGTTCTCCCCCAGGAAGTGTGGTGGGGAGAATATAATGAATCCTAAAAATAGAATTCAGGAAACTCTGAGGTTATTATTTTGAAACTTCACCCCAACACCTACTGTTTTATTGAACAGACGAGACAAAAATGAGAGAGAAACACACAAAGGTTAGGCATAGAAATTAGTGTGGACCACGGACTGAGGCTGGAAGTAACACTTAACACTAAGCCAAAAAAGTATCTGGTTTCATTGCATTTGAGTATAGAACGTACAATTCAATCGCTCTAAAGATATTTTGAACTATAGGAAGAGACAGAGAGTAGGATGAGAAAAGGAATCAGAAGACCTAAGATGAAAACCCCAAATCTACCCACTTTTATCTTATCTTTCAAATGGGGGTTCTAATATCTCAGTGTCCCTGTATCAAGTATGTTTGTCAACAGCAATATACCTGGCATGTAAAAAAATAATAATAAACAATTTTTTTCTCTTTCTCCTCTGCATTCAATTGTACATCTTTAGAAACACAAAACCCTGTTGACTATTAAGAGGCTAATAATACCCAGATGCACAAGAATGGGAAATAAAGCTGAGAAAACTAGGAAGAGGGATGTCCAGGGTGATATTTGACTCCATTTGGGTAATTGGTCCTTTTTTATCCAACTCATCTGCACTCTAAAAAATCAGAATGCTCTTAATGTTTATGGGAATTTTTCCCCCACATGTGATGATCCTCCTTTCCTTTCTGTTCTTTTCTTTCTTCACATACTTTTTCCCTACTGATCAAGAAGCCAAATTCCCAGTGAGGAATGCTGACCAACTATGATCAATAAGCTGTCCTAGTACATCTTGATTCTCCAGCTAAAATTTCAAGCTGAATTTCAACATGAATTTCACATAAGCCATAGATATTAATAAGAAATGCAGAATGGAGAAATCCACATTGAAAGTGACAGAGATTGGCTTCAGTTCTCCTCTAAGTAATAAATCTTACTGAGGGTTTGTGGTGACTACCTCCACAAAATTGCAACATGGAAGAAGGTACTAGAGAAACAGACACTGCTTCCCAATAGCCTCACAGGGTTCTGGCAAAGCAAGGCTGAAAGCCACCAGTCCTTACTTTGTAGAGGTGGAGCCCCTACTGGTTGCAAAGGTATAGTGAAGCCTATGAACAGGCAGAAGACTTTTCAGACATCAAGAGCTATATGGAAAGCTATACTCCTGGATTTACCCCTAGTTCACTGCATTGCTAGATAAAAAGAACACCTATAAATGATGGAAAAGGAACTCCACCTTCCCTTAGCTTACTTAATAATAACTACCATTTACTTAGAACCATGTATTGAGCACTCGCTATGTTCCAGACACTGTGTTAAACATTTTTAACGTGTTAATTTATTCCTTAAACATTCTATCAATGTGGTATTTTATAGATGAGGGGATTAATGAAGTAATTTCTCTGCTTTAGAAAAACATACTGGTGGCTCTCAATGGTCTACCTACTCAAGTTCAAACTCCTCAGCCTGGGAGTTAAGACTTTCTGTCTAGCTTTTATCTCACATGATTGTTTTCTAGACACGGTACACTATTCACTGCTTCATAATGACAATTAGTTCTTTTCCACGTCTGTGCATTTATTGCAACTATTCACTAGGGCTGGAACGACTTTCCTACTCTGCCTTGTGTTCAAGTCCTGTGTACCCAACAAACCCCAGTAGAATCTAAAATACTTGAGGTGCACCTGGGTGGCTCAGTCAGTTGAGCGTCCAACTTTGGCTCAGGTCATGATCTCACAGCTCATGAGTTCAGGCCCTGCGTCGGACTCTGTGCTGACAGCTCAGACCCTAGAGCCTGCTTCGGATTCTGTGTCTCCCTCTCTCTCAAAAATAAATAAACATGAAAAAAAATTTTTTTTAATTTAAAATACTTGAAAGTACACCTGTGTCCTGCCCATCCTTGAGTCCCCCAAATCTTCTAGCACAGTGCCAGGCAAACTGGAGGAGCTCAACAAAGATTGGCTGAAATAAACTAAATTGCATTATTTTCTCTTGAAAAACATAATAATCAATAATGGAGAGATTGTGGATAAGTATACGGTGATTAAGAACACAGGCTCTGGAGCCAGACAGCCTTGCTTCAGATCCCAACTCCATTACTAACCCGCTGCTGACCTTGGGCAACTTGTTTATCCTCTCTATGCCTCAGTTTCCCTTATCTGTAAAACAAAGGATAACTTCAATACCAACCACATAGGGCTATTGTGAGAATTAAATGACATAGGGGCACCTGGGTGGCTCAGTCAGTTAAGCATCTGACTCTGAACCTCGGGTCAGGTCATGATCTCACAGTTCCTGGGATTGAACCCCGTGTCAGGCTCTGCACTGACAGCACAGAACCTGCTTGGGATCCTCTCTTCCTCTCTCTCTTCCCCTCCCCTGCTCAAACTCTCTGTTTCTGTCTCTCTCTCTCTCAAAATAAATAGATAAACATTAAAAAAAGAATTAAATAACATAGTGTACATAAAGCATAGAACCATATCTGTTATACAGCAAATGCTATATAAGGGTTTGCTGCTATTATAAAATCAGCTGTATATTTAGTAAGTGAACAACTCAAAATATATTTTAAAGTCATCGTGTCAGTTAATATTTAAACACATAAACATTTATTTACCTTGATTTTAAAAAATGTCAACTACCTATAGGAACTCTCTAGAAATCCAGTAGCTATTTAATTCAATCCAGCAATCATATCTGTCTAACCAATGGACAAAAACATCTGATTCAAATTAAAATTGTAAAATATAACTATTGTTAACAAGTAATTCCATGGAAGAAAAACCCTAAGTTTACTGTAGAATAATTGTGGTTAACTATCTCAGGATTAGATTTCACACAGTAAACAGCTGTAAATTTTATTTTCCCAGTGCCTGGCATGTATTAGGCATCCAAATTTTACTGGACATCTATTTACCAACTGGGTTAGTTTTAGTGAACACATATATTTTATATCTTCGTTAACTGTGTGCAATTTCCTGTTACTATCCACACATTCTATAGCTCACAATAACACATGAGAATTAACCCCCCAAGAGAAACAGCCAACACTGCCAGCCCGCAGATGGGCTTGCGCATGCTGTGTTGCAGTATTGTGAGGCCTGCTCTGGCATGTTGCATTGGGATCAGACATGTCTGCATGAGACAGAGCGGAAGGGCTCATCCCCTTGAAGCCAGTATCAGCCGTATTTAAGTCACAAAACATTACTTCCATTTGAAAGAAACCCAATGTGAGAGTAATTTTCAGCACAGGCTAATAAAGCTGGCAAACGTCTGTCTTGGCTATACCCACACACTGGAAGATAACTGGGAAAGGCCCCCAAAGGCCACCGTTTAACCCAAACCCAGAATCCTTTGCCTGCTTGCTCAGCAAAGAGTAAAGGGTTAATGTCAATGGCAGTCCTGATGCCAGCCATTTTTTCTTCCAATCGATACCGTAAAGGAGTTCCCCAGAAATTTAAAAGATCATGCAATTCAGAAAACAAAGACCAAATGTTTTTACTTACAGGCATTTTTATTAGGATGACAAACTGAAAAGCCTCCTATAGCCTGCTTTTGTGAAGGGTTGAAGCACTCCATCAGGCTTAAAGACAACCGAGTTGCTTGCGGCGAAGTGTGAAGCCTCCTGACACTGATGTTCCTGCTGACTAGGGAGGTGCCGTCATGGGAGGGTTTTCCCAACAGCACCCTAGAAATCCAGGCTGCTGGTAAGGCACACAGAGGTTCACAGCAAACTGTGATTAACACACATAAAAGCGAGCTTTCATCTCAGGCCAGGAACTTGGCAGTAAGCACATTCTGCGTCTAGGTGTTGGAGCCTCCCTGTCTTCAGCCCTGCTTTCTCTCATGGGCTTTAGGCTGCTCACCCTGCAGGTCTCACGGTGACCTCATCATCCACTGCTTCCCACCATCCCAGATGGCAGCTATATGGCTCGGGTCTCCTCTCACCTCTGAGTAAATCTGAGACCTCAACGTGGTCCCTGACCTCTCTCTTCAGGCATCGTCTTGATCAGCATGACCTATCATCTCTCCTTTCAAAAATGTGTCCCAGACACTTCCACCTCTTTCCGGTTCATCAACCACTGGCCTCACTTTTCATCCTCTCGCCTGGACCACTGATTGTTCTGCCTGTTTCCACTTTGGCCTGGTTCCATTTCACTTTCCAGAGAACATAACACAGGTTATCCTCCCCCAACCCGCCGCCACTGCAAAGCATCCAGTGCCTTCTCACTGCCTTTAGAATACAACCTAAATTCTGTTGAACAACCTACAAAGTCCTACTTGGTCCAGCACCTGACTACCTCTGCGACCTCATCTCCTTTCACGCTCCTCTTTCACCACACTCCAGCCACCTGGCAAGGGCTGTCGCCGACTGCCCTGACCAATGGAGGTGCACTCCCTGCTTCACCTCCCAACCACTCTCTATCACTTCACCCTGTTTTATTTTCTTCTGGCACTTGTCACTGCCACTCCTTTATCTTTTCAGTGTCTGTCCTTTCCTACTAGCACGCACACCTTGACAACAAGGACCTCATCTGACCTGTTAACTTCTATACGCAGAGCAGCTAGCATGGTGCCGGGCATTCTGATGGACAAATTAACCAATTTTAAAAAATGAATGAACACAATTTACAGTTATGTAAAATTTAGTTCCAGAAAAATGTTGATTTTTATTAGTAGGTATGAGGAATAGCTGTTAGGCAAGCTGTCATTCACTAGCTGTATGACTTTAAATCATTATTTAATATCCTTACTCTCAGGGAACCTGGGTGGCTCAGTCATTTGGGCATCCAACTTCGGCTCAGGTCATGGTCTCACCGCTCTTGAGTTCAAGCCCTGCGCCGGGTTCTGTGCTGACAGCTCAGAGCCTGGAACCTGCTTTGGATTCTGTGTCTCCCTCTTTCTCTGCCCCTCTCCTGCTCATGCTCTATTTCTCTCAGAAGTAAATAAACATTAAAAAATATTTTAAAAAATATATCCTTTGGACTTCAAGCTGTATTACAAAGCTGTAATCATCAAGACAGTATGGTACTGGCACAAGAACAGACACGCAGATCAATGGAACAGAACAGAGAACCCAGAAATGGACCCACAAACATATGGCCAACTAATCTTTGACAAAGCAAAAAAGAATATTCAATGGAATAAAGACAATCTCTTCAGCAAGTGGTGCCGGGAAAACTGGACAGCGACATGCAGAAAAATGAACCTGGACCACTTTTCTACACCATACACAAAAATAAACCCAAAATGGATGAAAGACCTAAATGTAAGACAGGAAGCCATAAAAATCCTCAAGGAGAAAGCAGGCAAAAACGCCTTTGACCTTGGCCACAGCAACTTCTTACTCAACATGTCTTTGGAAGCAAGGGAAACAAAAGCAAAAATGAACTACTGGGATCTCATTGAAATAAGCTTCTGCACAACGAAGGAAACAACCAGCAAAACTAAAAGGCAACCGACGGAATGGGAGAAGATATTTGCAAACGACAAATCAGATAAAGTGTTAGTATCCAAAATCTATAAAGAACTTATCAAACTCAACACCCATAAAACAAATAATCCAGTGAAGAAATGGGCAAAAGACATGAGTAGACACTCATCCAAAGACATCCAGATGGCCAACCAACACATGAAAAATGCTCAACATCACTCATCATCTGGAAAATACAAATCAAAACCACCATGAGATACCACCTCACACCTATCAGAATGGCTAACACTAACAACTCGGGCAACAACAGATGTTGGTGAGGATGTGGAGAAAGAGGATCTCTTTTGCACTGCTGGTGGGAATGCAAACTGGTGCAGCCACTCTGGAAAACAGTATAGAGGTTCCTCAACAAATTAAAAATAGAACTATCCTATGACCCAGCAACTGCACTACTAGGTATTTATCCAAAGGATACAGGTATGCTGTTTCGAAGGGGCACATGCACCCCAATGTTTATAGCAGCACTATCAACAATAGCCAAAGTATGGAAAGAGCCCAAATGTCCATCAACAGATGAATGGATAAATAAGATGTGGTGTGTGTGTGTGTGTGTGTGTATATATATACATATGTGTTTACATATATGTATATATATGCACATATATGTGTATGCATATATATGTATATTTATATAATGGAGTATTACTCAGAAATCAAAAAGAATGAAATCTTGCCATTCACAACTATGTGGATGGAACTAGAGGATATTATGCTAAGCGAAAGAGAAAGACAAATATCGTATGACTTCACTCATCTGAGGACTTTAAGATACAAAACAGATGAACATAAGGGAAGGGAAGCAAAACTAATATAAAAACAGGGAGGGGGACAAAACATAAGGGACTCTTAAATAAGGAGAACAAACAGAGGGTTACTGGAGGGGTTGTGGGAGGGGCCATGGGCTAAATGGGTAAGAGGCATTAAGGAATCTACTCCTGAAATCATTGTTGCACTATATGCTAACTAACTTGGATATAAAATTAAAAAATAAATTAAAATTTAAAATATATGTATATATACATAAAAACAATATCCTTACTCTCAGTTTTGTTATCTGGGACCTGGGCATAGTGACAGTCCTGATCTTATAGGGTTGTAAGAAATAAGGAAGAAGATGTGCATAAAATACCCAGCGCTGTGCCTGGCACATGGTATATATTTAATAAATGCTACCTATTAGCAAAGGATAAGATAATATTCTGGACACCTTAACAACAAGACTATTAGAGGGGTGCCCTGGGTGGCTCAGTTGGTTAAGCATCCAACTCTTGATTTCAGCTCAGGTCAGGATCTCACGGTTTCTAAGTTCAAGTCCCACATCTGGCTCTGTGCTAACAGCACGGACCATGCTTGGGATTCCTTCTCCCACCTTCTCTCTCTGTTCTTCCCCTACTTGTGTGCTTTCTCTCTCTCTCTCTCTCTCTCTCTCTCTCTCTCTCTCTCTCTCTCAAAAAAGTAAATAAATAAACTTAAAAAAAAAAAAACAAGAATATTAGCTTTATTGTGGAAACTGGTATGCCACCAGTGGTTCCCAGGAAATTGAATGATGTGATGAGAAATCCCAGATATATCCCCTCTTCTCTATGATACCCTCTAAAACAGAAATCACACCCTCCTCAGCACCCCCACAGAACACCCAAATAGTTTCCCACCCACTGTCCCTGCCTTCAAATTATCTCCTTTCTACTGCTAGCATTTCAGTTAAGAAAATAGGTTCTAACATCAGCTCCCTTTTAATGGTCTCAAGACCTTTAATAATCTGATCCCATCCTCCCCACCAATCTTACACCAAGTCGTCTTAAGGGTTGTCTTCAACAACACCCTCCCTAGGAAGAAGGAATATGGTATAGTGGCTAAGAACACAGAATCTGGAGCCAGAATGCTTGGCTTTGCAAGCCAGCTCCATTACTTACTCACTAGTTACTTAGCCTGTCTATGCCTCAGCCTCCTCATCTGTAAAATGGCAGGGATAGCAACCCTGCATACATCACAAGCTTGTGGTGAGAATTGTATAACACATATAAAGCACCCAGCACAAGGCCTAATACTTAGTAAGTGGTGATGCTGCTGAGCCTCCACTCAAAAACTAGTCCTCTTTCTAAATACAAATCCAATCATTTCACGTATCTGTTCCAAAACCTTTAATTAGTGTCCATTGCCAAGAAGATGAAGTTCAAAATCCTGAGTGTGGCATACTAAGTACAGTGCAAATTCTTCCTATTGTGGCTCTAACCCACCTGTTCCAACTTGTCTCCCACTCTTTTCCTCCACAGCCTCCAGTAAGAGGGTCTGGAGTCTGGGCTTTGTGATTCTCCCAATCGACACTTTTGCCATCCCATGAATGCATGGGATTCCATCCCATGAAATTTTATTTCCTTGCTTTGCTTGCTGAAATTCCCTTCATGTTCCTTTCTACCTGCTAAGCTCCTAATCATGTTTCGCTACCCATGCAATTGTTCCCTTTTCGTGAAGTACTTTCTGAATCTTCCAGATAAACCTACTTCTAAACTCCTACATCTCACCTAGAAAACCTGAATGTAAAACCCTGTGCTGTCTTTTGCCAGTTGACTTCGTGTCTCTTCTCTACAACCTCCTCAAGGGCAGGCACCTATTTACTTCTTTTTTGCATAATGTCTGACTTGCAGTAGGGATATAACCAATGAGAGTTTGACTGAACTAACAGAGATCTATGGAAGTAATGTGGACAACAGGCAAAATTCTAGCAGAGGGATCCCAAAGCACAAAATCATTCTAGTAGTGAGAAGGTGGCTAAAATGAAAGCAGTTTTAATGTTAAGCATCTTTTGAATCCATCAGCTTGTTGATTTTGGCTCCTGACTCCTTGATGTTGTATAATTTTCTACTTATTTTTTAGAGCCTGAGACATTTTATATGAAGATGGGTCAAGAAAATACATACATTCTTTAAGACTTTCAAAGTAAAGTATTTCCAAATGTTTACTAGTTTAATATTTTCCTACTCTAAAGCAATGCTAAAGCATCAGAGTAAGTTTTATGCCTTTATTTATTTAAATAATTCCATCATTAGGAGTTTAGTAGTTTAAACGTAACTCAGAAATCTCCCCTAGTATGCTCCATAGAACACTAATCTACAAAGCTAACCTGTGGAAACTAACAAACAAAATGACTCTACAGTCAAGTAAGTTTGGAGAAAAATACATGTTATATCTCTTTATTGGAAAGTCACAGAGCACTTCAGCATATTAAAGGTTCTGAAAGGTCCACCAACGAAGAATTCTATTTCCCAAATGTGTTTACCAGAGAACCTTTTAATGTTCCTTGGAATAGGTGTTCATGGAACTCATTCTGGGAAATACTGCACTGTTTGGTCTCTAAATGGCCCCATACAACTGTTCTTTAGGTCATGAGTAATCTTAATTCATAACATTGTTGGATGGAGTTTTAAAGGACATTTGTCACTATCACTGTGCAGGTCCTGACTCCCATTCGCCTGCCCCTAACAAGTTATCGTTCATTGCACACATGTAGGGAACAGAAAGCAAATGATTTTTACAGCTAAGAAAGTGTTTCATTACACACAATCAGAATCTCCTCTATAGATCCCATCCGTTCATCCTAATTCAGCTTCTTGGAGCCACAAAGAATAAATCTAAAATTTTTAGCACTTTTTCAGCCAGAAGACCTAAAATATCACATAGAATTTTTGGTTGCTAGTAGAATAGCAATCAAAATGCCTAGTTATCTCTTCATCTGAAAAGTAGACAAAAAAATGTGGGGATGATTTGCAGATACCTGGCATACCAGGCCCTCACTAATGACGGGTAATGATTAGAAGATAATGACTCGGCACCTTTGAAGACTGAAATGAAATGTCCTTAAGGTGACAAAGAGCCAACGTGAAGAGTCCTAATTTGACAACAAAACAATCTAATCCCCTTTTATGAGGTAAAGAGTGTGTCTTTGGTAATAAACACATAAGTAATTAGATGGTTTTAATGGAGATAGCTATAAACTGAAACATGGGGAAAAAAACTCTTGGTAATAGGCTGACGCCCCGGCGAGGTGGATATATAAGAGCCAGGGCAGAAGAGAGAAGCATCGAGACACCAACAGACTTCTCTTCTCAACCCAACAAAAACCCAACTCCTAACACCATGGCTTGCTGTGTCCCCTGCTGCTGCAGCGTCCCCACCGGCCCCGCCACCACCATCTGCTCCTCTGACAAATGCTGCCGGTGCGGAGTCTGCCTGCCCAGCACCTGCCCCCATGACATCAGCCTCCTTCAGCCCATCTGCTGTGACACCTGTCCCCCACCCTGTTGTGAGCCCGACACCTACGTGCCAACTTGCTGGCTGCTCAATTCTTGCCACCCAACTCCCGGAATGAGTGGGATCAACCTGACAACCTACGTTCAGCCTGGCTGTCAGAATCCCTGCGAGCCCTGCTAAGCCGCCGCGTCTCTGCACAGGTTCGGTGATGTGCTGCTCGTCACCTGGTCTTCAACACCCGCTACCACCTACATCAGGCTCAATCAATCCCAAGTCCCTGGGCCATGTTTTCATGAATGTGCCCAACTTCTTAATCCTCTCCTCCTTTGAGTGAAGTTGGGAGACCTTCTCCCTGTCTTTTAGGCTATTTCACTGCTCTTTGAGAAATAACCATTTTGACTATTCCTTAATAAACTTTATTCTGGCTTAGCAAATATGGCCTTGTGATGATTTACTCTCATGTTTCCTCTTAGGGGAAGTGGAATGCCTAGCTGAACCTGAACAGCAGATCAACATATCCACGATTTACACCAGCAGAAGGAGAGCACGTGTGGTAGAATCACTGAATAATTAGATACTGGCTCTTTGTGACACGCTGAAAAGTAAAAAATTCACTAGGTCATTTTACTCAATAGGTGTTTTTTGAAGACAAGCCACTCACTATACCAAGCCCTACACTGGAAACTGAAGATTAATGTAATATTTTTTAAATGTTTTATTTATTTTAATTTCCATTGCCCCTGAAATTGATTTTTCTTTCTTCCTTAACTGACTAAACAAATTGGTCACTTTGCTGCCATGTAGAAATAATTCTGACTCCTTAACTCATCACTGGTGAAATTCTAAGCTCAACATGCAATGCAATCTGGGAAGGAATATATATTCATTTTGATATATGCTGTCTTCTAGAAAAATCAATTCTGAAAAAATACTAGCATTTATTGGGTATTCCTTGCTCCCTCAAGTGAGAATTGGTTTACATTAGTCAGAATTATCTTTAGAAGTTTACTAGCCTAAGTGACATATTATATCATGGCATTGAAATAAACTGAAAATATCAGGCTGAAGTGCAGTATTCTCCATCCACCAGAAATAGGCACACAATTCTGTTCCTCTTAGAACAAAACTTATATGATGACCATATCATGTATTAATTCATCTCCCTGTTGTCCTGGAAAAATCCAAGCACGTAAGGTTTTTACAGAAAGTACCCAAAGTGCAATCTCGTATATATTCTTGGACTTGCCTTGGGCCTTTGAGCCATTTACTTCCCTCTCTGCCTCAGTTTCCTTGTTGTCACAGCAGAAATAATACTCTTGTCCCTGTTTATGTCTCAGGATTGTTGTGAGAGTCAAATGACCTAACATGTCAACAGCTGCACTCTGGATGGTGAGAGATGCTCACCATTACTGCCACATGATGGTTTCCAGCTTTCTCACCAAAAGACATCCTTTTATTTCTTGAAAAACATTACTTTTCCCATGTAACTTTTTAACATAATAATTCATGTTTGTTCATAAATACATTTATATGCATCAGAGAGAATTTTAGGTTTAAAATAACCAAGTTACCTCTTTTTTAGTCAAAATCAAAGCTTAAGGTTTTTATACACAATTGTAAGGGATAAATATTTAGACTTAATTTTTAATACTGGAAATAACTGTGAGTGTCCTAGTACTACCACTGCGGATCTTCAGGCATTCAAAGACCCTTGGCACTAGTTAAAAAGCCCCAGATATAACCCAGGAGATGTGTGGCTCTGCACTTGAGCTGCCTCTGTGGCCCAGAGCCAGTCACTTGAGCTCTGTGGGTCTCAGGTCTTAAATCAGTAAAATGGGCTGGCTGACCAGACACACTCTAAAGACACTTCCAGCTTGTCTATGGTTCTAGGTTATCCAGAAGTGAGTAACAAGTACTCCATGCCACTAACCAACCCCATCCCACCTTACCACTTTTGCTGTTTTTACTCCTAAGAACTAACATTTGGTGAATATCTACTGGCCATTCTAATATGTGCTTCACGCACACTATTTCATTCATTTCTAAGAAAAAACACTGACAGGTAGCTACCTTCATTGTCTCCACTTTACAGGAGAGAAAACAAACCGCGGAAGGGACTTACAAAAGTTGCACAAATAGTAAGTGACAGAGGGAGGGATTAAACCTGAAACTGCCCGAATCTAAAAGTCGCTTCTCTTCCCGCTACACCAAAGCACACACCTCCTTTGCAGACAGCAGTATGTCCAAGAGAAATATGATTGCATGTGGCTCTCTTTATCAGAAGAAAGTATATGCTTCTTAACAGTACACTGTCTACTATCTCTCTAAACTGTGTATTTGGTTGTGTGTAGTAACTCAGCTTTCTCTGGGGTGATTATAGTTGAAGACAAAATGAGTGTCTACAGTAAGTCTAGAAAAAACTGTTTAAGTTTCTGAAGTGAAAACAAATCATCTTTTTTTTAAGCCATACTTTAAATACTGATTAGCAACCTCAGCAGGTGGGGGGAAGGAGTATTGACTGGGTCATTAACCTTGCATTGAAATGCAGAACGTTTGGCAACATAACACATTTTCAGGTTTCAGTAACCTAGTTCATGGTGAAAACCTACCTGTAAAGTTAATAATTGTTCATCCTTGATAATAGAACCGAAAACCAAGTCATTTCATTTTTCTTTCAAATTGTTGCTGGCCTACAGGCCTTCCTTCCCATCCTCACTGACGGTAGCCTAATTTAGACACTGATCACCAGACCCCTGATCACAGCCTCCTAGTTAATCTTGGCTCAATAATCCTGTGCCTCTCCCTTCATCCAAACTATCCCTGTCAGACCAGGCTTCTATCTCTCTATAAATATTGGTTAAATTGAATTGCTCAAAACTCTGGGAAACTCAAGTTGTTTTTTGGTTGTTGTTGTTTTTTACTGAATCAAGGCTAAACTCTTCAGTGTGGCTGTCGAGACCCTCAATAACCTGATATAGTCTTTTCTACCAAATCTTACCTGCTACTAATCTTGGGACAATGTGAGGCCTCCACTCTCATCAGAGCAATGCCCCCTCTATGACAGTCAAGACAGGAGTCTCTGCAACCAGACTGTCTTGCTTTAAATCGTACCTCTATCACTTACTAGTTAAGTGTCCTTGGTCATGTCATCTAACTTCTCCCTGCCTCAGGCTCCTCAACCATCAAATAAGATTAAAACTAGCTCTGGGCCTCTGGGTGGCTCAGTTTGTTAGGCATCTGACTTCAGCTCAGGTCATGATCTGACAGTTTGCTGACAGCTCAGAGCCTGGAGCTTGCTTCGGATTCTGTGTCTCCCTCTTTCTCTGCCTCTCCCCCACTTGTGCTCTCTCTCTCTCAAAAATACATAAGATGTTGGGGCGCCTGGGTGGCTCAGTCGGTTAAGCGTCTGACTTCAGCTCAGGTCACGATCTCGTGGTCCGTGAGTTCGAGCCCCGCATTGGGCTCTGGGCTGATGGCTCAGAGCCTGGAGCCTGCTTCTAATTCTGTGTCTTCCTCTCTCTCTGCCCCTCCCCTGTTCATGCTCTGTCTCTCTCTGTCTCAAAAATAAATAAACGTTGAAAAAAAATTAAAAAAAATAATTTAAAAAAATAAAAAATAAAAAAATACATAAGATGTAAAAAAAAAAAATTTTCTTTTACTTAAAAAAAATAAAAAGATTAAAATTACCTCTTACCCTACCTAAGCAGTACAGTTCAGGTTGTGAAAAACTACAAAAGGCTGAGAGAAAACTGTCACCGGCCAGAGGGAACTAAGGGGGTGTGAAGACAAAATGTAATGTGGGATCTCAGACTGGATCCTGGAACAGAAAAAGGACGTTAGTGGAAAAAACACTAGTGATATCTGAATAACGTCTGAAATTTAATTAACAGCAAGTTACCAATGTTGGCTTCCTAGTTGTGACAAATGCACAATGATGTTGTAAAGATACTACCATTCAGGGAAATTGAGTGAGGGGTAGATAGGAACGCTGTACAGTCTTTGCAAACTTTCTGTGGATCTAAACTTATTCAAAAATAAAAAGCTAATTTCTAAAAAGTATGTACCAGAAACAGATCCATAAATACAGAGAAGTGGTGATTTCCAGAGCGGAGGGGGTGGGGGGTAGACAAAAGGGGTGAAGGGGGTGGGAGGTACAGGCTTCCGGTTCACATGGGGATGGGAGGTACAGCACAGGGAATATAGTCAATGGTGTTGTAATAGCGTTGTACGGTGACAAGTGGGGACTACACTGTGGTGAGCACAGCCTTAAGTACAGATTTGTCAAATCACTATGTTGTATGCCTGAAAACTAATGTAACACTATGTGTTACCTGCATTTTAATTTAAAAACAAGTTTTAAAAAAGTATACATCTCCTAAAACTGTAGGGAAGATTAAATTAATTAAAACACGTGCAGCCCTTAGAACAGTGTGTGCCTACTGTCAACCTCTAGGAACATCTTTTTATACTCTGTGATACTGGGGTGAGGACTCTTACATCCCTCACCTGATTTTCTAGTAGATTCCACCAATAGAGGGCGCTGGAAGGAGCCTACAAGGCCTGAGGAAGAGAGGGTCTTGTGGCCCCAGCAACAGTCCTTTGTCGGCAGCTACAGTGGATTCTAGTCTCCAGCTTCTTTCCAGGCTCCAAAAACAGCATCATGGCACCTCCTCAGGAACACCAGCACCAGCGGGTGACTCCGGCCCCCCACCCACGAAGGCCCCCTGGGACCCCTCCTCTGAGCACCGGCTGGGCAACCCCTGGGGTCTGCACCCAGCTCTGCAGGCCCACTCTCCCACGCACCTGAGTCGTCACCCCCAACCTCTTCTCTCTGTTCCCAGGCCTAAAGGCTGGTAGCCTGTTTCTTGTGTTTGTTACCTCAGTTTTCCTTTTTGGCTTTTTCAGTCCTCCGATACCTATTTAACCAAGCCCCCACCCTCAAATGCTCTCTGTTGAAACACTTTTTGTGAGGTTTTCTTGTTTGCTTGTTTTCCTGACAAAACTTGACACAGAAGCATTTTTACAAATGCTAGCTGTCATTGTTTTCCAACCTTTCTTCCTCAAACATTTCATTCTATGTGTTCCAGTCCCGAGACTCTCTTCCATGACCCAGGCCCCAGGGTTAGGCACTGCAGAAACCAAGAAAAATAAGACATTGCCTCTGCTTTGAAGGAGAGTACATTCTAGTTAAGAACCAACATGTGTACAAAAACTGCAGCCAAGTTTTATGGGTAGTGAAGGGGTGCGATCAAAGCACATGAGGCGTGGCCAACCCTACCCGGGGCAGGGACAGAGCACAGGGCCAGAACAGTGCTACAGAAGTCACTGTTTTCCTTGCGCAAAGGCACTTACCTCTTTTCTAAGCTTTGTCTGGTCAAAACAATTTACTCCAAACCCTCCAGGCAGGCGTCTCTGATCACTAAGCCTCTACGCTGTATTTCCTCTTGTGGGCGTTCTAACAGCACCCAAGGGAGAAACTTCACTGATGAGAGAACTCTACCACGCCACACACAAGGCTGAATGATTTGCATAAGCAATTCTCATTTAATTTTTATTCAGTGCTTGCAATAAGACTACAGCAGGTGAATATTTCTGTGGTTGAAAACCGAAATTTGTGGTCGAAAACCAAAGCTCAAATCACTTGATCTAGGTCTCACAACATGTACCTTATAAGGGATTCAAACCTAACTCCAGAACTCCTCCCATTACTAGTCTTGTAATTTAATTGTACATCATTTAAATCATACGCAAAGGGATTTCTAACCTTTTCCATTAGACCAAGCACTCCTGGAGGACAGGCACCATGCCTTCTCTTTTTCTATCTCTACCACACTCTTTTTTTTTTAATGTTTATTTATTTATTGAGAGAGAGAGAGAGAGGGAGGGGCAGAGAGACAGAGAGGGAGACACAGAATCCGAAGGAGGCTCTGGGCTCTGAGCTGTCAGCCCAGAGCCCGACGCGGGGCTTGAACCCACAGACTGTGATATCATGACCTGAGCTGAAGTCAGACACTCAACCGACTAAGCCACCCAGGCTCGACACTCTTCAGACTCTACCACACTCTTCAGACTATATTAGAGACTGAATAAATATTTGGCTTATAATGAATGGATTTGCTGACCAGTATCCTTTACTGTAGTTATGTACTAGCTTTGGCCATGACATGTTAACACTATCACTGAATTAAAGTGGAAGGAATTTTAAAAATGGTAAAAGGTGACTATTGAAAAATGAAATAGGCAGGTCAGCAGTTTGGTCATTCTGAAAAGAAAGAACTTTTCATGCTGTTTTGCAAAGAGATGCAAGCTCATTTTTCAGACCATACATAGTCTTATGAACCTATGTTTTAACATGTTCAGGCTTCTGGTTAAAAAAGCCAATGTCCTCTGTAAAACTGAGAGCTTATTTAAATGTTTATACATAATTGCATACATAGACAATGCAGCAGATCGGTACAGAAAACATCTAGCAGCCTCTGAACTCCCCAGTCAAGATCATGTTTTCTATCTTCGGTATTCATTTACATCTTCACATCCTCGAAAAGATAGCAAGGTGACTCTGGTAGGGAAAAAGTCCCACCACAGGTTTTGACTTCACAAATACATCCAGATCACACATTTTGAGAAGGATCATTTTTTACTTCTCAGAGAAATCACTCTTGATTCTTTACACTCAGCAGTGATCATTTGTAAGGACAAATTCTGGTCGGTAAAAAAGAGGAAATGCAGAAGAGACCCTGAAGTATTTACCGGTGATGGAGTTAAGTGGAGAGCCTATGCTGGTACCACTTTGAAACTGCAACAGAAAGCACGTTTGAATGTCGCAACACAACCAAATAAAACTGAAGGAGAGCTCCTCTCGCATCTGGTAAATAAGTCAGTGAGTTATTTGTATGGGATTATACAAACAACAACAGGGAAACATTCTGGTGGACAGAAGCCGTGTTCCCTGAGGCTTCTGGTGGATATAAAAGACTCAGAGAAGACAGCTTTGTACAAGATCTTCCTTTGCACCAAAATGTCTGGCTGTGAGTCTTGTCTCCAAGGCTGCCGCAGCAGCGTCCCCACCGGCCCCACCACCACCACCTGCTCCTCTGACAAATGCTGCGGAGTCGGCCTGCCCAGCACCTGCCCACACGCCATCAGCCTCCTTCAGCCCACCTGCTGTGACACCTGCCCCCCACCCTGCTGTGTGCCTGACTCCTACGTGCCATCATGTTGGCTGCTCGGCAGGGGCCACCCTGCTCCAAACCTGAGTGGGATCTCTGTCACAACCTGTGTCCAGCCCTGTGAGTGTGGAGCACCGCGCTGCTAGCCAAAGAGATTTCCAAGAGCGTGGCCACGTCACCCTGATGGACCATCACAGTCCTTAAGAGACGCTCAGCAAATGGTCTTTAATTAGAAGCTCTGGAAGAGGGTGGCTCTTGGTTGAGCTTCCAACTTCAGCTCAGGTCATGATCTCACGGTTCGTGAGTTCAAGCCCCCACATCAGGCTCTGTGTTGACAGCTCGGAGCCTGGAGCCTGCTTCAGATTCTGTATCTCCCTCTCTTGCTGCTCCTCCCCCATTCACGCTGTCTCTCTCTGTCTCTCAAAAATAAATAAACATTAAAAAAAAAAAAAAAAAAAAGAAGCAGCTCTGGAAGAAAATGTTCTGAGCCTGTGCCTTCAGCTTAGCAGAATCGTTCAATGTTCTGAATGATGGTTTCCAGTGAGAAGTTGAGTAAATGCTGTCATGGACCTCCTCACTTTAAAAATAAACAAACACCACTGTGCCCCAAACCATGTGCTGTCTCAGTGATATAATTGCCAAACAACTCTTGACACATGTGCACATGATAAACCTATAAATATGTCCAGCAGAATTATACTAACTGATGACATCAACATAAATCTCATAGGCAAAAGAAGGCCTCACAAGGATATGTAAACACCTGACAAAAATTGCCTAAATAGTAAAATATATTAAGCTCTAAGCTTAAAGTCATTTTCAATTCCAAGGTCAGCACCTACTTTTAATTTTAATGTTTTCCCTGCCTCTTTGAGTAACTACCTCACACACCTTCTTTTGAAGATTCTGAGAGGCACACCCAGGTGGCTCAGTCGGTTAAGCATCTGACTTTTGATTTCAACTCAGGTCATGATCCCAGGGTTGTGGGATTGAGCCCTTCATCGGGCCCCATGCTCAGCATGGAACTTGCTTAAGATTCTCTCTCTCTTGGGGCACCTGAGTGGCTCAGTTGGTTAAGCGTCAACTTCAGCTCAGGTCACGTTCTCATGGTTCGTGAGTTCCAGCCCTGCATCGGACTCTGTGCAGAGCCTGGAGCCTGCTTCAGGTTCTGTGTCTCCCTCTCTCTCTGCCCTCCCCCATTCACTTTCTGTCTCCCTCTCAAAATAAATAAACATTAAAAATTTAAAAAAAAAACCTCTCTCTCTGTCCCTCTGACCCTACCCCCAACGTGCACGTGCGTGAGCATTTTTTCTCTCTCTCTCTCTAAAAATAAAAATAAAAATTTTTTAAAAATAAAGATTCTGAGAAACATCAACATACTCACTGAAGAGACCCCAAAGACTGAGCTGAGCCACATTTTTTTCATTACTCGTTTAGGTGAAGCTCTGAATGTAAAACTGTTTCGACATCTGTAAGCACTTCACAGATGAAATCGCTCTGCTTATGTCAATTGTTATTATAAGAGGTAATTCTAAAAATAAATACATAGGTTTTTTTTTTCCTTCTAATCTGTAATTTAACCCAATTCCATACACATTTATCAAGCGCCTACTGTGTTCCAGGCACTCACCTAGGTGCTTGACAGAGACTAAGAAGATGAAGACACAATCCCCACTTTTTCAGAGTTTGCACACTGGAGTGAGGAAGACAAATAAATGATGAACCATAATACATAAGAGACTGAAATGAGGTCTAAATGAAGAGATAGGAGACACACTTTGTGAAAGCAAAGGATGAAAACATCTAGAAGAACCACCTAAAGGTTCACGCAAAGGAGATACTGGAGTTGATGCTTGAGGAATGAGCAGGATTTGAGAAGTACAGAATCGGGGAAGGACACTGCAAGCAACAGTGTGGCCACACCCAGAGAGATGTAAAGTGCCTTGGAGGCGCTAACCTTCATTTTCACTTGATATGCTTTGTGATACATATCCATATTTAAGCAAAAACCAAGCCAACTTCACTAACAGGTTCTTCTTCTCATAAAATGCATGAGGCTTATTTACCAATGACATTGAGTATTTCCCACTGATTTGCTTCAGCCAGGTTTCTTCTCTACTAAACAGGCCAAGTTGGTTTTCAGTCATGTCCCTTCAGAAACACCCCAGGAAAGAATCTGTCCTTCGTGTTTACTCAACAACAATTTGCCATCCAACGAATTACATAATTTAGATTCTACTGGCTGAATAGTTTTGTGCTGATCAAGGGGAAGGAAGTATGTGAAGATGCTGGAATCAGGATATTACACACTAGAGATAATTATTCAGTCCAACTTCCTCACCTGCCATCCTACAGTACAGCAGATCAAGGCCAACCGAGGTGAAGAATGTTGTATAAGGCATCCATCAAAGGAATTTACAACCTAATTGAAGACCCAAGATATGAAAACAAATAATCATGCAGAGTAGGGAATAAATCAGTGAAAATAAGGACTCCTATAGTTCTAAACCACATCAGATCAGATACCCTCCCAGAACCCACTGTTGTTTTATAAATCTTATGACTTCTCCTTTTTGTTCTTGGTTCAACTTATTTTAAATGAAGCATTAGTTTGAAAATGAATGAAGATGAGGTGATTTCTTTTAATGGTACATTTAACAAAACTCAGCAGCTGGGGGGCGCCTGGGTGGCTCAGCTGGTTAAAAGGCTGACTTTGGCTCAGGTCATGATCTCAGGGTTCCTGAGTTTGAGCCCTGCATCAGACTCTGTGCTGACAGCTCAGAGCCTGGAGCCTGCTTCAGATGGGGTGTCTCCCTCTCTCTCTTCCCCTCCCCCACTCACATTCTGTCTGTCTGTCTCTCTCTCTCTCTAAAAAATAAATAAACATTAAAAACTTTTTTAAAAAAAGCCAGCAGCTGGGTGGATCTTTCTTCCCAGTGAATTTACATTTTAACTCACTACAAGATTGGCATAGCTTTGAGAATAAAGACGGTTTTTAAAAAAAAACATAGAATAATACAACCTTTTAAGACTCATTATAGATTAAAAATAATGAAAAGGGGTTTCATCGTATTCCATTTTGGCTGTCACCCTGCTTGCTCAATAGAACCTGAATTCTATCCTCAATAAACAAGGTAACAGACTGTCTGAGATTCATATCGTCATATGCAACATTCATCTATAAGTGTCATGTCCTTGTTGACTTCACTGAGAAAATGGTCCAATTAACCATTTGAGTTGTATGTTCTGGTATTAGTAATTAAAAATTGTATGTTATGCATATTATTTTAAATTAAGGGGGAGAAAAACAAGGAAAAGAATACAGCCTCTGAAACTATAGCTGAATTCAGTCACTCAGACTGATTATCCATATTTCATGTAAGGTTTGGCATTCCAAGACCCTGTGAAGATAAAATGCAATCATCTTATGACAAAAGTGACAAGTCAATGAGTCAAAAACATGATGTATCTTAGTAAGGGCACGACTCTTAATGGACAAGTAAATACCAAACTGATTAGAGAATCTTAGTGAAGGGGGGTGGGATAAACAAAAATGACAGGAAGCCTTCTGGTTGGACCAACACCCACTGAGGACCATATATAAGAGCCCCAAAGCAAGAGGAGACATTTGTATCTCAGAAACCTCATCTTTCCAAGAAACCAAAAGCAAACCAGATTCCCAGCGCCATGGCTTGCTGTGTCCCCTGCTGCTGCAGCGTCCCCACCGGCCCCGCCACCACCATCTGCTCCTCTGACAGATGCTGCCGGTGCGGAGTCTGCCTGCCCAGCACCTGCCCACACACGACTTGGTTACTGGAGCCAACCTGCTGTGACAACTGCCCCCCACCCTGCCACATTCCCCAGCCCTGTGTGCCCACCTGCTTCCTGCTCAACTCCTGCCAGCCCACCCCGTGCCTGGAGACCATCAACCTCACAACCTATACCCAGCCCAGCTGTGAGCCCTGCATCTCAAGCTGCTGCTGAGCGATGGCTGCTTTGCTCTGTGCCTGACAATGAAGAACCCAGAAGCTGTCTACTCAGTATTCATTTGCCTCAGTAGTTGATCATGATGTTGAGGCAGACCAGATGGCCCAGACATGGAAAACCTACCTTTGATTTTAATGGAAAGAAAATCAAGAATTTCTTTATGGTTATTTGCCTGAATAACCATTTGGTTCATTTGGGCAGGTGAACATCATCTATTATTGAAATTCTATTGAAATCTGTAAGAACCCAGACTATATTTTCTTGGTCATGTTGCTTCTTGGATCCCATTTCTTATAGTGGATATTTTCAGAGTAAAAAAAAAAAATTCTTGATGGGTTTTCCAATAAACTTTATTTCTCTGGCAAGATATGTTGCTTGTTTATGTTAGAGTTTTTGGCATATTTCCTTAATTTAAAAAAAAAAAAGGTAAAGATAAGATGATTATTTTATTTAACAAAAAAAAAACCAGAACAATCTTCTAAAAGAATGACTGGAACTAGCTAGCTTCTAGGCTGCTAACTTCAAACTGGTTAGCTTTTCCATTCTCCTCTTTTCCTCAGACAAATGCAATTTGAAGTGAGCCAACATTTACTTAACCTACATTTTGCTGAGGAAATCACATTATTAACTCACACAATCCTTAAAACATCGCTAATAGATGAGAAAAATGAAGCTGTAAGAGTTACTCAACATTCTCAAAGTTACTTAGTATTCAGAAAGCCAGAATTCAGCTCCTCGTATGTCTGATTTTAAAGCCCTATTCTTTCTGCCATATCACAGAGCCTCCAACTCTAAGGACCAGAAGCTGAACTGACAGTTATGGCCTCAACTTACAACATGCAAGAGAAATATAAAATGTAAGAATCTTTAGCAAAATCATCACATCCAATTTTAACAGAAAAGGATCTAGTGGCTCACAGATTAAAAGTGGCAGGTATTCAGTTCTAAGACCGAGTCACTTAGTAGGCCTATCAATTTCAACTTCATTTCCCTTAGAGAAAACTTAAGTGGTCAACTCCAGTAGCAGGGCACCAGGAATATATTTCTACTGGCCACCATCAACAGAAAGCCAAAACTCTTTAGGAAATGGGCTGAGAACTGGAGCTAAAAACTTGATTAAACATGATTTAATCTATGACTTAACTATACTTCTTTTTACCAGCCTACTTCATTTTATCTTAAGCAGATTATCCTTTGCCCTGCCTTAGAAAGATAACACACATAGAATACATATACAACACATATTACGATGTATGTATGTATGATGCATGTATAATGTATATAAGTATCATTAATATATAAAGGCACAAGTCAAAATCTGAAAAGTACTGATCTAAAACTAAAAGAATATTTGTGAAAAAGAAAAAGGCAGGGAAGGGAAGCAGCAAGTGCCTATAAATATACAAGTTTCCAGGGGCACTGGGTGGCTCAGTCAGTTGAGCATCCAACTTCAGCTCAGGTCATGATCTCACAGTTTGTGGGTTTGAGCCCTGCATCCGGGTCCAGGCTGACAGTGTGGAGCCTGCTTGGGATTCTCTCTCTCCCTCTTCCTCTGCTCCTCCCCTGCTCATGCTCTCTCTCTCAACAAATAAACAAACATTTAAAAAAACATTTTTAAATAAATAAACATGTTTCTAAATACCCTTAGTGTGCGTGTCAGTCCCTCAAGAATGAGATTGCTCACAGGATCTTATAGGCTCATCAGTGGTTTAAATGAACAGAATTTAGCAGCCATGGGGTACATGGGGCACAACCTAGAATACTGCCAACAAGTGATTTCGTTCATTCACTCATTCATTTGGCCAATATTTCATGAGTGCTTCCCTTGTGCCAGGCATCATATCCGTGCTAAGGATGTAAAGATAAAAGAAATGTTATTACCTTGAGTGCTCTCAAGTTTCTCTCAGATCTGGTGAGGGAAACAGACAAGTTACTGTAATCACAATACATGTGGCCTACATATGGCGGATGGGTATATTTATGATGCCATGTGGTTCCTGCTGTGACTGAGATGTGAGCAGCACAGCATGCAAGCACACAGAAAGAGTAACTAAAACCCAGATTTGGTGATTCAGCGTCAGGGTGAGGGATAGTTATGGAAAGCCACCAAGCTATCCAGGCTAAGTGTTAAAAGATGACCAGGCAGGAGAGGTGGGGAGTGGCTGCTCCAGACAGAACAGCACCCTACTAACTCATCATGAATTGAAAGCACTGAAGATGGGGAGAAGCGGAGGAGAGGATGAGGAGAGAAGAAATACAAAGACTTCTGAGGTTGGGGCTCCTTAAGCAAAGGGTTTCAAGCCTGAAACCTCCAAGCAAAAAGTTCTGAAGCAAGAAACTAACAATCATATTTTGTTTCTTTTTATTATCAACCTTTAGTTTATGTCTTCACTATCACAGACAGCCCTGTAGGGGTCAAGGGCAAGCCACCCCAAAATGTGCCACTGAAAGGGCGGGCCTACGCCGGCTGACTCCATCTTGTTCTGTGTCCTTCACCTTGACCACACCTCCTCCCCTTGAGTAACCCCCCCCCACCTGCCTAACAGGACTCGGACCCTTCCCCAGGACCCTTCCCCAGCCAATCGGCTGAGGCCATAGCCATTACCTCACCAACTGCCCCTAGGCCCCAATAAAACCTTTGTCCTTTTGAAATTCACTCTCTTTCCCTGGTATCTCACCACTGCATCAGTGCAGGTAGGGGATTGAGCTCGAGCGAGCTCGAATAAAGGCTCTTTGCTTTTGCATCGGACTCGGCTCCCTAGTGGTCTTTGGGGATCACGAATTCTGGGCATAACACCACCTTGGCATACTGATTATTGTAACTAAAAATTACTTAAGAAACAGCCTATGCAAGCACATTCAGACCCTCCTCTGTCCATGAGAAAGCAGGGAATAAATTTCTCATGGGAAAGGTACCCTCCCTGCGCAATGAGGTAAAGAGACATCCTTATTATCACCAGAGAGGAAATTTAGAGCTGAGAAGGCTGTATAAAGAAACCTTGCTACCTTTTACTAATTTACTACCACAGCCCTAAGTCTGTTTACAATTCCTTACTATTTGAAGCTCCCAAAGTTAAGTTTTCTTTGACCTATCAATTCCTCATATATTGTCTCTTTGTCTAAAAAGTATAAAAACTGCTTGCCTTGTCATTTCTTTAGGTCTCAATTCCATTATTGGGCTTCTGTGTGCACATAATAAACTTTGGTGTTTTTTCCTGTTAATCTGTCTCATGTAACTCTAATTCTTCGGTCAGTTGAAGGACCGTCAAGGGTAGAAAAATTTTTTCTTCCCCACACCCCCTATGATTATAGACGGTATAATTAAAACTGGGCAAGTGTGTGTGTGTGTGTGTGTGTGTGTGTGTGTGTGTGTAGACTTTCAGCAATTTGAAAATCTATCTAATCAAGAATAACCATGTTTTTCCTGCATTCGCTCAAAGGAAAAGGGTACCCTTTATTTCTAAAAATAGAATGTTTAGTATCTCTGACACATACTAAACTTAAACCACAAAAAAGGTAGCTCAATCTCAATTAAGTCCTATATTTAGTCTTTTAACAAGTCAGTCACCAGACCGTCTAAGGCAAATTAGCTCACCTCTCTAGGATTCACAGTCATAATTTACAAATAAAGGATAGTTATTCCCAGGTCACTTAGACCATTGGCAAAGAAAAGAAATTTTATTAAAGTACTATACGTCTTTTCAATAAAAGAGATGAGTTTATCATAAACTTTTTATTTTATAAGTTTCTAATCTATAACTTTAAATCTTATTTATAATTATGGAAACGTAACATTCTACACAGAACAGTACCAATTTCTTTATCCTCATAAACTTGACTTAGTATTGCATTCTAAGTAAGACAACACTCTCTTTTTGCCATGAACTTCTGTGAGAAACTGCAAACCTCTCTGCAATGTTTTTCTTAAAACGTCAAAATAATTTCCTTTTGCTTATAATTTTTATGATTTTAGAGCCCTTCCTATCATAACATACAAAAACAGTAGCTTATAATAATATATTCACAATAAGCCTTCCACCAGACTCCAAGTTCCATGAGACCAAGAATGATGTCTATTTTGTTCACTCTCTTATATCCAACATTTACCAGTGTTTGGCATATGGGAACTGCTGGATATATGTTTATTAAATTATTTTTAAAATACTGAAAATATAAGGGTGCCGGGGTGGCTCAGTTGGTTAAGGACCCAATTCTTGGTTTCGCTCAGGTCATGACCTCATGGCTTGTGAGATCAAGCCCCACATCGGGCTCTGCACTGACAGTGTGGAGCCTGCTTGGGATTCTCTCTCTCCCTCTGTCTCTGCCCCTCCCTAGCACACATGCTCTAAATAAATAAATAAATAAATAAACTTAAAAAAAAAGTTTTAAAACAAAATTTTAAAAATACTGAAAATATAAATCAGTCTTCAGTAAAAGAGTGAGAAATCTGGCAGGTATTCACTCAAAGATAAATCTGGGTGAAGTCCAGGGATACCAACAGAGATTACAAATCCTTTCTTCCAAGCAGAGCCATAGAGAACTTTGTTAAAATTTGAAGTTTATTAATTTCTATCCCAGCTGTTTTCTCTAACTGTAGGTGTGAACCTTCAGATAAATGTTTGCTACTTCCTGTAAGGTTGCTCTTTTACTTTTCTGCAGATATTTTTTTTCTTCTTTAGACTGCTTCTTTCCCCTATTCCTTACCTTGAGTTTGTCTGATCTGCAACTTACTTGGATAATGATGATAATAATTTATCTCTGTATAGCACTTTATGATTGTCTATGGACAAAAATCTTCTGAATGGAAGAATATAGATATTATGATCCTTACTTTGAAGAGGACAAAGACAAGGTTTTAAAAAAATGAATGATCTGGCATAACAAGGAAGGCAATGAGAAGGACTGGATCCAGTAAAGAGCTATTCTGACTCCTAATGTGGTCCACAGTTGTTAACTATTGCCACAATTATCATCTTGAAAATAACCCAAATGATTAATAATGTAAAAATTTTAAGTAACTTTGAAGTATAATTATATAATGAATGCTAGGAAATACTAAAAATAACATTATCGGGCACCTGGCTGGCTCAGTCGGTTAAGCATCCAACTTCAGCTCAGGTCACGATCTCACAGTTTATGAGTTCGAGCCCCGCATTGGGCTCTGTGCTGACAGTTCAGAGCCTGGAGCCTGCTTCAGATTCTGTGTCCCTCTCTCGCTCTGCCCCTCCCTCGCTCATGCTCTGTCTCTCTCTCTCTCTCTCTCTCTCTCTTTAAGAATAAATAAACATTAAAAAAAATTTTAAATAACATTATCAAATATATTTAAGAATACAAGATAATGAAAATATGTATGTTTAAGAAAAAAGGCAAGTTATAGAACCATAGGTAAAATGATTCCAGTACTAAAGTGATAAACAAATGTATTAAAAAAAATGACTAGGGGCGCCTGGGTGGCTCAGTTAAGCGTCCGACTTCAGCTCGGGTCATGATCTCACAGTCCGTGAGTTTGAGCCCCACGTCCAGCTCTGTGCTGACAGCTCAGACCCTGGAGCCTGCTTCAGATTCTGTGTCTCCCTCTCTCTCTGCCCCTCCCCTGCTCATGCTCTGTCTCTCTGTGTCTCAAAAATAAATAAAAACATTAAAAAAAATGACTAGAGGGATATACACAAGTATGAATACAGAATTTCTCTTGATAAGATTATGAGTGAGTTTTCTTTATACTTTACTATTCTGTCCAAATTTTTAAATAAATATAAAATATGTATAGTCAAAAATGAAATAATAGGTGTTTTTTAAAAGTCTGCCCATATTTCTCAATAGCATATTTCTTCATATTAATGTAAGTTTGATCTTCAAAAGTCCCAAAACTTAACTAACACAATGTTATGTGCTAGTTACATCTCAACAAAAACTTATGTAATTTTTTTAAAAGTCCCAAAGCAAAAAAAAAAAAAAAAGTTACTAAACTTAAGTTCAACTTTTTAAAACATCATCAGAACAACTGATACAGATAAAGGTAAAGAGAATGAACACTAGACTAGCACCAGAGATAAGACCTACATACTACAGGTGTATTATCACGCAATATTTCCCAGCAAGGCCGGTGTCAGAATTATAATAGCAGAAGTTTTTGGTGACACGTCATAAAGCTTGTGTTCCAGTCACAAATAGCAAGAGTAATCAGTGCCGATTTAGCAAGGAACTCAAATAAATGTTAATTAGGAGAATACAGACTCTTTACAAGCATCTAAATGTCAAACCAATCAAAGGATAATGGGTACACTAATATAAACAAGAACCAGGAAAGAAGCCTTCTGGTTGGACCAACACCCACTGGGAAGGGTATATAAGGGCCTCAAAGAAAGGAGAGACAGTCACAATTCAGAAGTTTCATCTATAGTTACAACCAAATCAATTAAAAACACAGATTCCCAGCGCCATGGCTTGCTGTGTCCCCTGCTGCTGCAGCGTCCCCACCGGCCCCGCCACCACCATCTGCTCCTCTGACAGATGCTGCCGGTGCGGAGTCTGCCTGCCCAGCACCTGCCCACACACGACTTGGTTACTGGAGCCAACCTGCTGTGACAACTGCCCCCCACCCTGCCACATTCCCCAGCCCTGTGTGCCCACCTGCTTCCTGCTCAACTCCTGCCAGCCCACCCCGTGCCTGGAGACCATCAACCTCACAACCTATACCCAGCCCAGCTGTGAGCCCTGCATCTCAAGCTGCTGCTGAGCGATGGCTGCTTTGCTCCATGCCTGATGCTGAAAGAGTCAACCCAGAAGCTTTCGTGTTCACCTGTCTCGTTACCTGCAACTAACTGACTCTGCTTTCCAAGTTGGAACAAGGATGATGTTATCACTGACAACTCTCCCTCAAAAAGAAATCAAGAGACTTTTGATGGCCATATGGTAGATATCAGTGACCCAGGGCAATGTGAACAGGTGGATGCTACAGGCTTCCCAAAGTTTTTCATCTCCTCCATACTAAAGTTTCTCTTTCTTTGGGTGCTTCGGGAATTGTTTCCAGTGCTGGGTGGTATCTTTCTCGAAACGGAGGAGCTTCTTCATGATCACACTAATAAATTTTACATCTCTGGCATAGCACAAATGTCTACAATTACTTTTGTTTATTCTTATTAATTCATTAATGTACTTCTTAACTCCAAAAGTCAGCATTTTAAGAAAAACTAAGAACAATCTGCAAAATTAAACATGGTGACAGTACAAATATTTCTTGCTTTCATTGTTCTTGTTGTTTTAAAAAAACTAAATGGCCTCACATATGCAATGGTCCCCCATATCAGCACACTTGCAAATAGACTTTCCCTGACTTGTCCTCCCCAAAAATGGTTTAAGGTATATTGGGAAATACTGAACATGATATGAAGATATAACATATCAACTCCAGGGGACCTGATCTGTTTATGTTAAAAAAAATTAGTAACCTCATAATGTCATTATTCATTCAGTAAACATTTTTAAATACCTAATGATGTGCCTTGGATTTTATTGTCCCTGCTCAAAATGAGCAGACTGCCTAGTAGGTCAAGCACATGCAAACACAATACCCATTCATTCCTTCATGCAATTAACAATTATTAATTGAAGCAAGGCACTGTATTGTAATAAAAATATTAAGTGCTCTATTAGTAGTGTTAGTAAAGTGCTGTGATACCATAAAATTGAGAACAATTAAGAAATTAAGATTGCTGCCATGGTCACAAACAGGAAAAAGACATAGTCAAAGACAAACTGACTGAAGCGGGTGGTCAAAGGGATATGGAAGAGAAGAGGCTGTCAGAGAGATTAGGCAGTGGCATTATGTCACGATCTGAGCATGGGAACAGAGAAGGAAGAGAGAATTTGAAAAGGAAATACTATATTCTGCTCTAGATATGTCAAGTTTGAGTCACAGGTGGCATATCTAACTAGAGTTTAGATGGCTGGAATTTGTACAACAGTGTTCTAGAGAGGAAGAATATATATAAGGGAAGGTGCAGAAGTCTATGTAAAAGTTCTTATCAAGTACTTGCAGAGAGCTTGGTCGAATGCATACAGGATGAAATTTCATGAGGCTAACAGAGTGGCTGCTGGGGGATAAAAAGCTGAATGGAGATACCAAAATTCAGTCAATTCTAACAGACACTGAAATTCCAGTACACCTAGAGATGACAAAGCTCTCCGAGTACCTCTGGCACTCAACTGATGTTCCAGAAGGACACACCAAAACAGTAAAAAGTACAACCTTGAGTAAAGAACACACCAAATCATACTTTCTCTCAAAAAGTCTAAAACCAAGGCTTAGAGGATTAAGAGGATCTTCCAGTGATTTAACTTCCTGTCAGAACAAAACTCAACACTCAGCACTCTACAACATATCAAGACTTCCTAAAATACATCATCCAGAATGAACAACATACAATTAAAAATTGTCAGACACGTGAAGAAACAGGAAAACGTCATCCATAATAAAGAGAAAAAGCAGCCAATAAAAACAGGTCCATAGATAACACAGATGTTAGAATCCGCAGACAAACATTTTATAACAGTTATTATAAGTATTTTCATGGACATAGGGAAAGATGAACACAATGTGAAAGGAAAAAAGTGAAGAAGATGGGGCGCCTGGGTGGCTCAGTCGGTTAGTCATGTGACTTCAGTTCAGGTCATGATCTCAAAATTTGTGAGTTCGAGCCCCACATCAGGCTCTGTGCTGACAGCCCAGAGCCTGCAGCCTGTTTCAGATTCTGTGTCTTCCTCTCTCTCTGCTCATCCTGCACTTGCTCTCTCTCTCTCTCTCTCTCAAAAATAAACAAACATTAAAAAAACTTTTAAGTGAACAAGATGAAGAAACTCAACAGAAAAGCAAATTTTTAATTTTTATTTAATAATAACAAACTAAATTTTAATTTTAATTATTTAAATTACAGAGATGCAAATAAAAATTCTAGAACTACAGAGTACCATCTGAAATAAAGAATTCAATAGATGGGCTTAATATCAGATTGGAAACTGCCAACTAGAAGTGAGGTCAGTGCATTAAGATAACTTAAAATAATGTTAAAATAGATCAAAATTATCAACACTAAAACAGAGAAAAAAAGGGATTGAAAAAAAAAAAATGAACAGAACCTGAGCAGCCTCCTGTTGGACAGTACCAAGTGACCCAACAATTATGAAATAGAAGTTCCACAGTGATAGGAAACTGAGGTAGAAAACTGGGATAGACAAAGGCTGAAAACTGTCTGAATTTAGTGATATATTTTATTAACCTATAAATCCCAAGCAGGTAACACAACCTACATACACACACACAAACACACACACACACACACACACACCACCTAGATATATCATAATCAAACTGATGTAATAAAAAAGATTAATAGGGCAGCACCTGGGTGGCTCAGTCGGATAAGCCTCCAACTCTTGATCTCAGCTCAGGTCATGATCTCCTGGTTTGTGGGATGGAGCCCTGCCGTCAGGCTCTGTGCTCACAGCCCAGGCTCACAGGCTGTGAGCACAGAGCCTGCTTGGGATTCTCTCTCTCTCTCTTTCTCTCTCTCTCTCTCTCTCTCTTGACAAATAAATTAACTTAAAAAAAAATCAAATAGAATATCTTAAAAGAAATGAGAGTAAATACACATTCAACAGAGGACAGCAAAGAGAAAAAGACTGTCAGACTTCTATTCAGATAAAATGGATGTCAGAGGACAATCAAATCTTATTTTCAACGTCCTGGAAATTAAAAAAAAAAAAAAAAAAGTAACCCAGAGTTCTATAGTTTGCAAAAACCACCTTCAAAATTGAAGGAAAATGAAAACACTTTTGGATAAACAACGTTGATTAAAAAGTGTCATGCGAAAGTTCACTTTCAAGCTTTGGTCCAAGACGGTGGCTGAGGGGCGCCTGGGTGGCTCAGTCAGTTAAGCGACAGAGTCTGGATTTCCGCTCAGGTCGTGACCTCACAGTCCTGATATGGAGCCCCACGTCAGGCTCTGTGCTGGGCATGGAGCCTGCCCGGGGTTCTCCCTCTCTCTCCCCCCTGCCCCTCCCTTGCTCCTGCATGGTCTTGCTTGCTCTCTCTCAATAAAAACAAACAAACAAAACAAAACACAACAAAGAAACAAACAAAAAAACCCAGATGGTGACTGGGCAGCTCCCCAACTCCCCTCCACCCACAGAAAACCGGCCTACAGCGACATTCGGAATAACTTCTTACAAAAACCTGAAGGTGAGACACAAGGCCACCGAGGCAGGTAGGAGAGGCGGGGACACAACCTTGCCATCAACGCCAGCCTGGGAGCCACCGGCAACCAGGCGGGAACTCAAAACCCGGAGCCTCTGCCTCAGTAGTGGCGCGCTCCACCCCCACCTCACGCATCCCAGTGTTCCGACACGCGCTTGAACGACGAAGCCTGCAAAACACCGAATCTCGAAAACCAACGGCGCTGGCACAGTGCTCAAACTTCAAGCGAAGGGGTCTCACCTGCTTACAGTGAAGCGTGGGCGGCGGAGGGGCAGGCACGAAGACCTGCCACACACGCCCAACACCCTTGCGGGGCGGCACCGAGCCGAAGCTGCTGGCGCCATCTTGGCGCTCTCCTCCGCGCATGCTCCAGAGCAGGAGCATCTCCCCAAAGGGAGCCTTTACACTGACCTGGTGCCTGGGTTTTTGCAGCCGCTGCCCTCTAGAGGACGCCTTTTGATCGCCTGGTTCTGGAGGCCAGGGGAATTTGTGTTCCTGGTCCCGTGGGAGTGTAATAATCCATGTCACCCAGGAAGGAGCTCAGACCTCTGTCTGGCACCCCGATTTTTGTGACTGCTACCAGAGGACACCTGGTGTAGCCAGTGCGGCTAACGCTCATGTGTCCCACGGGGCTGTAAACAAAGCAGAAAGAGTTCATACCCAGGAGCTTGGTCTTTCTGTGAAGAGGCCTAATAGCTGATCATCATGGCTGTGCCTGAGGCTTCTAATGAAACGCACACCTATGATCCTGTCTAGACGCCTCAGAGGGTGGGCACTGTCTTCACCCTCACCCTCTGCTGCACTTCAGAGCACCAATGTCTCCTGAAAGGGAACACGTCTGGCGCCCTGGTTTTTGCCTGTGCCTTCCTGTTTCTGTAGCTGCTGTCCAAGGGACATCCTTTGATTGCCCGGCTGTGGGGGAGGTGTTGGGTTCCTGCATCCCACATGACTGTGGCAGCTCCGGAGATGTTGCTCAGCAGGTTGCCATGAAAGGAACAGCTTTGAATCCAAATGACAGCCCCGCCTTAGTTTAAAGCTAGGTTCTCTTTTCTGCTTATTATGGATGTTTGATAAGAAATACAATTGCTGAGAAGTTTGTTTTGCTTGCTGTTTGCTATGAGCATTGTGAGACCTTTCCTGATTGTAACCCACTGTAGAATGGGCTGTAAAACTTCCTAAATGTAGTCTGATATGTAATGGAATGAGTGATTGTATACAAACTAACCGGCATTTCTCGCTTCTGTAAACCTGCTTGCTTAGCACATTCCTCACCTATCCCCTTCCCCCTTTCTTCCTCTCGCCACAAGTAAAAACCTCCCCTGTGCTATTTGTCTCTGTCTATAAAAACGCTATACCAACCCTAATCGTGGCCTCTTGTGTCACCGGTGACGAGTGCGCAGAGGACCAGGTTCGAACCTGCAATAAACGACCCTTGCCGCTTGGCTTTGACTTACGACTCTGGTGGTCTTTTGTGGGAGGTTTTGGAACTTCAGGCATTACAGCCACCCCAAGGGCACTACGTAGACAATGCACACCCCCAAGTCTTTCTGTGAAGAGGAGGCTGCTTGCTTATCCTGGAGCGTCAGCCTGAGGGCAAGGCTCCAGGCTGGTCACACATTTAGTGCTGAGCAGCTCTCAAGGAATATAGCCTATGAACACCATCTTGGTGTTTCCCTCTGTCTTGCTTCGGCTTAGTGGTATGACCCAGAAAAGGGTTTATACACTCATCTGTAGCCCCTATTTTTGTGACCGCTACCCAGAGGAAACATCCAGATCACCTGGCTTTGGTGGGCAGAGGGGCTTATGCTTACAGTCCCACAGGACTGTATTTATTTGCATACTTTAAAGAGCTAATGCCTAAGAGTCTGGTTCCAGTCAGCCTGAATCTAGGTGCTAAGGCCCTCCCCTTTGGGGCACTGACAGGTCTTGGCACATCCTCAACTGCTGGGAGCTATTAAAAATATAATAGGCTACTTGGACAAGCACAGAGGTTGGAGACACAATCGAGAGCCCGGGCAGGGCTGAACAACAGGGTCCAGCTCCTACATGAGGCCACTCCTTCAAGACTGGGAGAGGTGATTCTTTCGTCTACTGTATAGAAACCAACACAGAGAGTTGAGCAAGATGAAGAAACAGAGGAATATCTTCCAAATGAAAGAATAAGATAAAACAAAGTGGATTAAAGACTGGAACATAAGATCTGAAACCACAAAACTCCTAGAAGAAAACATAGGCAGTAAGCTCCTGGATATAGGTCTTGACTATGATTTCTTTTCAATCTGATCCCCACAGCAAAAGGAACAAAAGCAAACAAGTGGGACCACATCAAACCAAAAAGCTTCTGCACAGCAAAGGAAATCAGCAACAAAATGAAAGGGCAATCTACTGAATGGGAGACAATATTTACAAATCATATATCTGATAAGGGCAAATGTCCAAAATGTATAAAGAATTCATACAGCTCAATGGCAAAGACACAATCCAATTTAAAAAAAAACGGGCAGAATATCTGAATAGATATTTTTCCAAAGAAGACATACAAAAGGACAATAGGTACATGAAAAGATGTTTACATCATTAATCATCTGGGAGATGCAAATCAATACCACAATGAGATGCCATCTCACATCAATCAAAATGGCAGGTATCAAAAAGATAAGAAATAACAAGTGGTGGTAAGATGTGGAGAAAAGGGAACCCTCATGCACTTTTGATGAGAATGTAAAATGGTGTAAATTGGAAAACACTATGGAAGTTCCCCCCAAAAAATTAAAAATAGAACTATCAGCAATTCCACTTCTGTGTATTTGTCTGAAGAAAATGAAAACATCAACTCAAAAAGATATATGCACTCCCATGTTAATTGCAGCGTTATTTACAATAGCCAAGAAATAGAAACAACCTATATATATGGCATATTATTCAGCCATAAGAAAAGAATGAAATCTTCCCATTGTAGTAACATGGATGAACTTCGAGGACATTACGCAAGGTAAAAAAAAAACAGATGGAGAAAGACAAATACCATATGATCTGTCATATGTGGAATCAAAAACAAATAAATAAATAAAACCAAGTTCATAGTTATGGAGAACAGATTTGTTCCCAAAGGTAGGGAGGTGGGAAGTAGAAAAAAATGGGTGAACTGTTTTGTTTTGGTTCTTTAGTTTAAATAAATTGAACTTTAAAAATAAATAAATTGGGGTGCCTGGTGTCTCAGTCAGTTAAGCGTCTGACTCTTGATTTCGGCTCAGGTTGTGATCTCACAGTTGTGAGATCAAGCCCTGTGTTGGATTCCACACTGAGCATGGAGCCTGCTTGGGATTCTCTCTCTCTCTCTCTCTCTCTCTCTCTCTCTCTCTCTCTCTCCCCCCTCCCTTTCCCCTGCTTGTGTTCTCTCTCTAAAATAAAAAAATTAAATTAAATTAAATAATAAACCACTTTATAATATAAACAAAAATACTAAGTAAATACATTTTGAAGCTCTACTTCTATTCCATGACACAATGATTCTCCTAAATATTTACCCAAAAGAAATGAAATATATATCCACAAAAATATATATACAAGAATATCTATGGGAGTTTTATTCATGACAGCCCCAAGTAAGAAATACTCCAAATGTTTGTCCAAAGGAGAAAGGACACATTGCAGCATATTCATACAATGAAATACTCCTCAGCAACTTTAAAAAAATAAAATACTGTACTTCTGGTACACGTGACAACAGGGATGAAATAAAAACTATGATGTTGAGCCAAAGAAACCAGATACAAAAAGGATGCACCCTGTGATTTTACTTATGAAACCCACGAATAGTGAATACCAATCTCTGGTAAAAGGAATCAGAGCGTTGTTTCCCTTTGGGAGGTGGGCACTGAGCGAAAAATGACACACGGAAACCTTCTGGTATCCTGGAAATGTCAGATATCTTGACTGGGGTGAGGGTTACATAGGTACATGTGTTTGCCAAAACTGCATTTCAATATATATAAATTTCATCTCAACTGAAAAAATTTGGAGGAACAAAAAGAATAGGTACTTAACAATTATGGAGTTATTGGGGACCAAGATGGATCAGCTGGAGACCTTACACTGCCATTAAATTTTACTACTTTTATAAAGTGAAAGATATGCAGGTTGTTTATGCCTTGACAATTCCATGTAGAAGTGACACGTTACAGGAGTGCCTGGGTGGCTCAGTCGGTTGGGTGTCTGACTTCGGCTCAGGTCATGATCTCACAGTCGGTGAGTTGGAGCCCCGCGTTAGGCTCTGTGCTGACAGCTCAGAGCCTGGAGCCTGCTTCGGATTCTGTGTCTCCCTCTCTTTCTGCCCCTCCCCTGCTCATGCTCTGTCTCTCTTTGTCTCAAAAATAGATAAAAACATTAAAAAAAAAAAAAAAGAAGTGACGGGTTACTATTTTTCCCTACAGCAAGGACTAAGACTCAAAGGAGTTACAGGTCTAGATGAAGACAATACAGCTAGTTAGTAACAACACTGGAACTGGAATAAAATGTAACCATTATGACCACCAGGACATTGCTCTTTGTCCTCTGCTAACCTTCCTTGCCCTTTAGCTTTCAATTGTTTTGTAAGCAATTATGTGTCAAAACAGAAACCTCTACTGAGCCAAAGGCTTATATTTTTAGCAAACATTTACTGAAGGCCTATTATATTATGTCCCAAGTGCTGAGGATAAGAAGAAGACAAATAAGATATACCTATCTTAAAAGAGACATTTTCTGGGGTGCCTGGATGGCTCAGTCAGTTGAGCATCTGACTTCGGCTCAGGTCATGATCTCACGGTGTTCTGTGGGTTCAAGCCCCAGGTTGGGCTTTGTGCTGACAGCTTCGGATTCTCCGTCTCCCTCTCTCTCTATTCCTCCCCCACTAGTGCTTGCTCTCTCTCTCTCTCTCTCTCTCTCTCTCTCCAAAATAAAATAAACATTAAAAAATATATATTCAAAAAAGAGACATTTTCCAAAAAGGGAAAAAAGACCAAGAAACATAAAAATACTGAAACCTTTAAAAGGGATGTAACACATGTGACAGTGGAGGTATGTGCAAATGCTGTGGGAAAAGCCCCATCTCAGCATGAGGCAGTTGAGTGGCACTTCATCTGTCTTAACATGTGGGTTTGTGGGGGGCGGGGTACAGAAGAACAGTAGACCAAGGAAACACCACCTACAAAGCTTGAAGGAAGGTTGCAGTTTGGGGTTTGTGAGACAAATTATCAGGAAATTAGCCTAGAAGGGTAAATTGGCACCAGAGTGAAAGGGGTCGTATTTGTCAAGGCAGGAAGTTTGGATTTCAGAGGTGGAGACTGACAAAAAAATAGATCTGTATTTTACATCAGCAAGTGTGGCAGCAGTAAGTGGATGTTCTGAGGTAAGGTCATATTACAAGAAGAAACAATGATGCCATTGTATCATGACCTTTAATGGCATCTGTTTATTTTTCTCTATTCCCAATGTTCCCTTCTTTTGAGGATGATATGCCATAAAAATGAATTCTGGGAAATTTCAATATTCTAAGATGGGAACTAAGGCTATTGATTGTCATACAACAGTATCTAATTAATCAAGCCCCAAATAAATAGTCCTGCATGTTTGTGCTCTCTCTCTCTCTCTCTCTCTCTCTGTCTCTCTCTCTTTCTCTGTCTCTGTCTCTCTCTCTCTCTCTATATATATATATATCCCATAACCAGAAATCAACATTTTACAAATAGAAACTAGGTCAATATAAACTTATTTTTACTTGCAGTTACTTTATTTTTTCAAGTTTATTTGAGAGAGAGAGAGAGAGAGAGCATGAGCAGGGGAGGGGCAGAGAAAGACGCAGAGAGTGAGAATCCCAAGCAGGTTCTGTGTGGTCAGCACAGAGCCCAATGTGGGGCTCAAACTCATGAACCGTGAAATCATGACCTGAGCTGAAATCAAGAGTTGGACACTTAACCAGCTGAGCCACCCAGGGCACCCCCCTGCAGTTACTTTAAAAGAAAGGCACATTGCTGCATTTTAATTAACTGAAACCAATGACAGACAACCAAGACATGGGTTCTCTTCAAAGACATTTTTCCTTTGACTCATTAGGTTACTGTGGAAATCAGAATTTTCCTTCAGAGATCTGTATTTTTCAACTATGTTTTTGAATCCCTGCTCATGTCCTCTGCAGAACAGCATCATCATGCCATCAGCACTCTAAGAACGTTTAGCATTAAGTGTTGAAATGTAAAGAGAATCCCTAAAATCAAACCCAACTCTGCTCAATGAATAATAAACCCTAAGAGTCCATGACCATATCACCTTGAAGGTGTCCCATCTTATCTGATCTCAGAAGCTAAGCAATGTCGTGCCTGGTTAGTACTTGGATGGGAGAATAATATATCCTAAGACACTATTTAAATCCATCTATTTAAGATCTCTTGGTTTGTTTTTGGTTTTGGTCTTTCCATTATCAGCTACCTAGTGTTCACAGTTAGAAAAAAAAATTAAGTTTATTTTGGATCATGAAAATTTTCACTTTGTCAGGACAGTGGGGTTTTTTCCTATAAAAATCTTAACGATTCTGGAGGCAATTTGCTCTGCACACCTTTGAAAATGAAATAAATGCCACAATTACGCCAAGCAAAGTGAAAGAGATTATGCTCCGTAACGGAGATGAAATTCAAGACAGAATCCAAAAAATCTCAAACCCCTATCCATCCGGTATTGCAGCAGGGGTTTCACCCAATGGAACCACTGATCTGGAACTCACATTATAAAATTTTATTCCTCTGTTCCAGTATTTTAAATTTTTATGAAATTGTGACCTTAAAAAATAAGTAAATAAGGGGCGCCTGGGTGGCTCAGTTGGCTAAGTGACTGACTTTGGCTCATGTCATGATCTCGAGACTCATGAGTTGGAGCCCTGTGTTGGGTTCTGTGCTGACAGCTCAGAGCCTGGAGCCTGCTTCAGATTCTGTGTCTCCCTCGCTCTCTCTGCCCCTCCCCCACTCATACTCTGTCTCTGTCTCTCAGAAATAAATAAAAGTTAAAAACTAAAAAAAAAAAAAAAGAAAGGAAATAAGAGAAAACAGATTCCATCTCAGAAGTAAACCTTCTGTAGCTCCCTTGCCCCTATTCTGAAGTGTAACCAATGAGGGTTTAGTTTCCTAAGAGATTAAAAGATTGTAACTTAGAGATTTTATTTCACTCTTATTATAGATACAGGTAAAAAAAAGTATATCTCTCATCTAAAAATGAGTCATAGGAGGGACACCTGGGTGGCTCAGTCAGTTGGGCGTCCGACTTCGGCTCAGGTTATGATCTCGAGACTCGTGAGTTTGAGCCCCACATCGGGCTCTGCTGACAGCTCAGAGCCTAGAGTCTGCTTCCAATTCTGTGTCTCCTTCCCTCTCCCCCTCCCCCACTCACATTCTGTCTCTCTCTCTCAAAAATAAATATTTAAAAATTTTTTTAAATAAATAAAAATTAGGCATAGGAAATGTGGAGAAAGCAAGGAAATTTCCAGAAATCATAGATCACAACTCCAGATCTTGATAACCAATTTGTCTTTTGGCCTGGAGGGCACAGATCATACCCATCTGTTACATAAAGTGACTTTTCAATGTGTACACAGGTAGACATGGTTCACACACACACACACACACATACACACACACACACACTTTAAACCCAGTACACACCTCACCCCTCCACCATCTGAGCACAGCAAGGCCATAAAAAGCGTTGAAAAGACTGCTAACTACAGGGAACATTTTTATGATGGTGGCACAAACAAATAAATGGCATTTAATGAGATGTAATATGAATTTTAAGAGGATACATAAACAATTTCCAGTGCCCAGGATCAAAATGTGTGGGAATATTGTTTTCGTTATTTGTAATGAGTTGTACCTATAATTACCGAGGGGCCACATTTTCTCCATCTTTCCAAAGTCTGCCAAACGGACAGCGCTTCCTAAGAAGATTTTATTCTGGACCAAGCATTTTATCCTATTGGCATATGGAAACAGTGTCCTTTTTTAGTAACCTGAAGTTATGCCTCTTTTATGAAGCATAAAACTCTTCCTCAGCAAACAAACAACCCTGATGAGTGTTCATATGACAACTGCCACCAACAGTGATAAAGAAAACATCCGGTCTGTTCCATAAATACCCATTTGGGGGACTGTATAAAAGTCTCAGGAGGGAAGGAGACCTCGGCAGCCAGTCAGCCGGAGTTTTGCAACTAGTCTCGGTTCTTCGCTCGATAGGATGACTTCGGACTGCTCCCCTACGTGCTGCTCCTCTGAATCCTGTGCCACAGCTTCCGACTGTGTGTTCGCTTCACCCTGTTCCATGGAAACCACTCACCTCCCCAGCGCCCAAGCCACCTCCAGAGGTCAGACCCCTAGCTTCCTTTCTGGGTCTCGCTTGGCAACCGGCTGTGTCACACCGTGCTACTTGGCTGGGAATGGTCACATTCCGTGCTTGGTGGGGAGCGGTGCTTGGTGTGAGGATGGGATGTTCAACAGCAACGAGAAGGAGACGATGCAGTTCCTGAACGACAGACTCGCCAACTACCTGGAGAAGGTGCGAGGCCTGGAGGAGATGAACGCGGAGCTGGAGTGCAGGATCCGAGAACAGTGTGAAGGGGAGGTCCCCCTGGTGTGCCCCGATTACCAGTCTTACTTTGACACCATTGAAGATCTCCAGCAAAAGGTCTGGTGTCTCATTGCCCTAATGTTCCGCCCTTCCAATCTGGGATTTGCTCCATCTTTATACTAAAAGAGGCTGTTCTATGGAAGTCCCCCCAGGGAAAGGGGACTTTTCAGGAGGTAATGTGACCCAGAGGAAAGGGTGGTGGGCCGAAATCAGGAAACGTCAGCATTAGCCCTGGGGATGCCAGTAATCCCTGACGGCCATAATAAGCTCTCTCATGTCCAGACTTTTACCTTCATCGTCCAGAGAGTAAGGAAAAACTGTATTACACCCAAAGTTAATTCTGTATGCAACACTGGATGTTTATATTTATATTTTAACATAGATATTGAAATGTCATCATTTTAATCACATAATTTCACCCTAGGAATCATTTTCTTACAGATGAATTTTTATTTTCATGGAGTGGGGATAGAGTCATAATACAAACCACTTATGGAGAAAAATCAGAGTTCAACTGTCAAGGAATATTGCAAAATGTCGTAGGCCATTGAAAAACTAACCTTTTTTATCTATTTCTTTTATAAATTGGTCCTGCTTGTCTCTTCATGAAGTGACATGGCTAATAAGAGAAGTAGGCTGAAAACTATTTTATACTTTCTTATAAAGACTTTTAAAAGATAAATAATGGCATAGTTGTTAAATGAATAGATATTTAGGTTTCTTTCAAAGGGCCATCTATTACATATAACGACCTTCCTTCCCAGATCTTGTGCACAAAGGCAGAGAATTCTAGACTTGCTGTTCAGCTTGACAACTGCAAACTGGCTGCCGATGACTTTAGGTCAAAGTAAGTTGAATGAACTTGAGAGTAACTTATGACTGCCTCTCTCTCACTCTCTCTCTCGCTCTCTCTGTCTCTCACACACACACATGTGCGTGTGCACACACCACAAATATTCTCTCTATAAGCTTTTTTAAAGCTAAGAATGCTCACAAAACTCACATTTATTATTTGGGATGTGGCTTCCTTGAGTCCTCTTGTCACCCCCCAGCATCCCCAGCACTGTCTCCAGCCAAGTAAGCATTGGCTGTATCTCTTTTGCCGTGAAAGGTACGAGTCTGAACTGTCTCTTCGCCAGCTGCTGGAGACGGACATTGGCGGCCTGCGTGGGATCCTGGGTGAGTTGACTCTGTGCAAAGCCGATCTGGAGGCCCACGTGGAGTCTCTGAAGGACGATCTCCTTTGCCTTAAGAAAAACCACGAAGAGGTGAGGAAAGTGGCAAAAATGCTGAACAAATGTGGAAGGGACAAAGTCAGACTGATACAGTCCGTGCTGTGTACCTAAATCGAACTTGGGCAGATACCGCTCATGCTGGAACAAAAGTACTCAGGGCACTAATGCTGTTGGGCCTGATCATGGCAGCATGTCATGTCTCTGGATGTACATGTGAAATGGCCCTGGCCAGTGCCACATGGATGAACCAAACTGGCCACCTGTCATTGCTGTCTGGAGGGGGTAACTCCCACAAACAGCCTTCCTTGGAGGATTTATGGCTCACCTAACTCTAACCTATAAGGTTTGAAAATCTGGATTATTGATAAACACAGGGTGTGAAGGCCATTTCAAAAAGGGGATAACATCTTATGCAATATTTGGGCCAAATTTTTAAAATATTCTGTACCTATAAACTTTTTAAAATCATAAAATATGAAGTATCTGATTATCTCACATCAATGAGGCTAAAAGGTGAAAAGCTGAAAGATGTAATATAGTATATTTCCCCTTTGAGCATTGGTTGATGATAATAATAGCATTTATTGAGACCTTCCTATGTGCCAAGGGCTTTCATAAGTGCTTTCTATAAACATTAACTCGTATCTCTCACAATAAGTCTCTGGGAAAGGTAAAATTATTATACCCATTTGCAGATGCAGACACTGAGCTACGAAAAGAGATTGCAACCCAAGCAACTGAATCTAAATCCCTCTAGATTTTTTACACTTTTACTCACTTATCCCCCAAAACAGAAATACGACGCCCTTGGGATGTCAAAGTGAATCCCCCTCCCCCCCCCCACCCACCCTGTCACACTCTTGACTCCATTCCCCCATTCAGGAGGTCAACTTGCTTCGCGGACAGCTGGGTGACCGACTCAGCGTGGAGCTGGACACTGCCCCCACCGTCGACCTCAACAGGGTCCTGGATGAGATGCGCTGTCAGTATGAAACGGTGCTCGCCAACAACCGCAGAGACGTGGAAGAATGGTTCGCTGTTCAGGTCAGTTCCTGGAGCAGGAAGGTGACAGGCTTCCAGATGTCTGTCTTACTTGGGTCCTCTGATCACACCTGTGTTTCAGACAGAGGAGCTGAATCAGCAGCAGCTGTGCAGCACGGAGCAGCTGCAGGACTGCCAGACAGAGATCCTGGAACTGAAACGCACAGCCAACGCTCTGGAAATTGAGCTCCAAGCACAGCAAAGCCTGGTATGCCACTCACATACTGAGGAGTCAGGCCCCGAGATGCCATCCCCTCTTCCAAACCCCGAGGAGAGAGCCCCACAGTTCATGTGGCAGAAAGTCTCCATTTCCAACATGCAAGGAGTATATTTCCTTGCCTTTCCTAAATACCGCTGTTTACCGAGCTAGAGGCAGAAGCGATAGGTCAACAGCTTGTACTGTCCCAACGGGATGCCCTGACCGTCCCTTCTGGGCTTGAGTGTGATCCTGCAGCACCTTCCAGAGACAGGGAGAGAGGGGAAGAGCAGGAGCAGAATGAGAACAGAACCTCTGAGCCAAAGGCACTCGAGCATTCCAGTGGGTTTTGAAGCTCTTTTTTTTTTAATCTTTATTTATTTCTGAGACAGAGAGAGACAGAGAATGAGTGGGGGAGGGGCAGAGAGAGAGGGAGACACAGAATCGGAAGCAGGCTCCAGGCTCTGAGCTGTCAGCACAGAGCCCGATGTGGGGCTCGAATTCACAAACCGTGAGATTGTGACCTGAGCCGAAGTCGGTCACTCAACCGACTGAGCCACCCAGGCGCCCCTGAAGCTCTTTTGATTCGGGCCAGGTTGCCAAGCTCACCATCATAGAAAACAATGGTATTCAAACTCTGCATTCTACCACTATCCTAAACTTTCCCAGGATCCACATCTCAACTGGACCCTTCACTGAACCCCTCCCCCCGACCCCCACCAAGCAACGAGGATACCGTGCACTGAAGATAACACTAGCCAGTTCCAGTCAAACACCCCTGTCCATGCCACGTTAGGCCCTATGGAGACTAGGTGAATGACAGCTGTGCATTCATCTTGCGAGAGCCTTACTTTATGGGATAAATCCCTTTACTAAGCCCGTTATACAGATGAGGAAGACTGAGATTCAGATTAAGTTGCAGGGATCATGCAGTTTTTAAGAGGCAAAAGTGGAAGCTGGATCCAGCTGGTTCAATCCCAGAGCCTCTTAACTCTCACTATATGGCTCCTCCTGCCTCAAGTCGATACCCAACTTCAGTATACTGAAGGTTGCAGCGGGCTTGGTGGTGTTAGTAATAACTCTTACCTAGCTTTTAAAGTTTTTTTTTTTTTTTCAGGAACTCTTCAAAATCCTTTACACATATCACTCATTTAATCCTCACAACCCTCCTAGGAGATAGGTACTTTGCATTGCCCACTTGTTATAGAATAAAACTAAGGCTCAGAGAAGCTAAGTAATTTTCAGAATGTCACTAGGCTACACTAGGGTAGAGCAAGGCTTTGGAAACAGGCACTCTGATCCCAGGGATTATGTTATACAGCCCTCCTGAATACACTTCTTCTGCAGACAGAATCTCTGGAATGCACTGTGGCGGAGACTGAGGACCAGTACAGCGCGCAGCTGGCCCAGATGCAGTGCCTGATCGATAACGTGGAGAACCAGCTGGCGGAGATCCGCTGTGACCTGGAGCGGCAGAACCAGGAGTACGAGGTGTTGCTGGACACAAAGGCCCGGCTGGAGTGTGAGATCAACACGTACCGGGGTCTCCTTGAGAGTGAGGACAGCAGGCAAGTTCCACACGTTTATTCTCAAAATCCCCCAAGTCACAAAGAGGCTCTTGTAGGAGAATCCTGTTTCCCCAAGATCTGCCCAAGGTCAAACCTCTCTAATGTGTTAAAGGATCTCCTTACAAGAGTAAAAAAAAAAAAAAACAAACAAACAAAAAAACAACCATGACTGAGGCTAATCACACGATATTAGAAGTGTTCACAAAGTATTCTAAGTTCTAAAGCAGAATAAGTATCACACATAAAATTCCATGCTGGAGATCTCCCTTGGCTCCTGCCTCCCACCAAATGCATAAGAGGACATTTGCAAAGTGAAGTAAATACATATGGTTGTATTGAGCTGGCACCGCTGCAATGGGCATGAAGCGACAATGCTGGGTCCAGGCATAAAATAGGCTTAAGTCAAATGTTATTCTGCAAAGAGCGTTCAAAGAGTGGCAGATTTGGGCACGATCTTTTCTGAGTTGAAATGTTATCCAGCTTTCCCCTGTTGAACTTAGTTCAAATTTCTCCACAGGCTTCCCTGTCACCCATGTTCTACCACAAGCACGTCAGACAACACTTGCGAGCCATACTCCACGTATGTGATATGCACGCTCGAAAACTGCTGTGTGTGAATGCTAAACCCCCAGCGCGGCGGATGGAGGCTTCAAAGCCAGCAGTGTCCTGGAAAGGAGATGGGGGCTTCAGTCAGAGACATCCAAACTTGAAAGTCAAGAAGGGTTTTCCATCCTGGGGAGCCTGGGTGGCTCAGTCGGTTGAGTGTCCCACTCTTGGTTTTGGCTCAGGTCATGATCCCAGGGTCGTGGGATTGAGCCCAAGTCAATCTCTCTGCACTGAGCGTGGAGCCTGCTTGAGATTCTCTCTCTCTCCCTCTGCCCCTCTTCCCCTCTTGCTAATACTCTCTCTCTCTCTCTCTCTCTCTCTCTCTCAAATAAAATTTTAAAAAAGGGTTTCTATCCTGAACTTGTCCTCTAAACATCCTCAGTACATTTCTGCTTTATCATTTCCTCTCCTGCCAGCTTATTTGTGATATTCTAGGAGTCTATAAAGCTTTCTTGCTAATCTCCAAATAAAATGTGTTTCATTTTTTTTAGCATGGTAAATATAAACTTGTGGCTTATTACTGCAGATGTAATAACCATGTGATGCCAAGGTAATTGCCTAAACCCATGCCGACAGTTTGATTTTGCACAAACCAAAGCTGAAAATAGTTTTTTAACTCCTCAAATACAAACAGATTAACTAATCAATGCAAAATGTCATATATCTTGGAAGACAGTTGGAAATTTAGGAATAAATTTTATTTTATTTGTAATTACAAAAGTTGAAGATTCCATTTTTTTTTTTTCAATTTGGCACACAAAAGGGGAAAAAAATCAGTTATAATTCCACACCCGAAATATCCATTCTCAGTATTTTGGGAACTTACAGTTTTCTTTCTTACAATAGGTTTCTCCATATAGTGGTAATCATATTTACATATGCACATAGTTGAGTAACGTATTTTTTTACTATGTCATGTAAGCATTTTCAATCCTAATAAACATATAAGATTGTCTTGTGACCATTATGTTAGCAGCTGCATAAAATACCATAAGGTACATAGGTCTGTTATTGAACACTGGGGTATAAGAATAATTATTCACAGGGGTGCCTGGGTGGCTCAGTCGGTGGAGCGTCCGACTTCGGCTCAGGTCATGATCTCACTGTTCATGAGTTCGAGCCCCGCGTCAGGCTCTGTGCTGACAGCTCAGATCCTGGAGCCTGCTTCGGATTCTGTGTCTCCCTTTCTTTCTGCTCCTCCCCTTCTTGCACTCTGTCTCTCTCTCTCTCAAAAATAAATAAACATTAAAATTAAAAAAAAAAAGAAGAATTATTCACATACATTTAAAAAGCAAAACAGAGGGGCGCCCGGATGGCTCAGTACAGCTCAGAGCCTAGAGCCTGCTTCAGATTCTGTGTCTCCTTCTCTTCCTGCCCCTACCCCACTTGCGCGTGCTCTCTCTCTCTCTCTCTCTCTCTCAAAGATAAATAAACATTAAAAAATTTTTTTTAGTAAATAAATAAAAAAGCAAAACAGAGAACTCCACTTCCAGAAGATGAAATAGATGTACATTTCCTTGTTCCTCTTCCTAAGTTTGGCTAAAAACCCTAGAAATTACACATAAAACAAATACAGCATGAAGGAGATCTTTATGGTGCATATCTTGAGTTGTGTATCATGAATGCTGAGGTAGTTACATGAATCTACATATGTGAAAGAAATATACACATCATACACACACACATACATTGTGTATATATATATATACATATACATATATCATACACACACACATACATTGTGTATATGTATATGTGTATATATATATATATATATATATACACATTGTATCCATGTCATATATATATATATATATACACACACATTGTATCCATGTCAACTTCTTGACTTTACAATTGCTGAGAAAGATATAACCACTATAACCACAGGAGAAAGCTAGATACATGGGACCTCTCTGCACCATCTTTGCAACTTCCTATGGGTCTGTAATTGTTTCAAAATGCAAATGTTCTTTTAAAAAACACATAGTAGCTTTTAACCCAGAAGTTTCCACCGTATCAATCTCTGCCATCCACCCAACCTCAGACTTTCCCACGGTTTCTTCTCTGCCTTGGTCAAGATTATGGCAAAGCAAATATTCAGCATCTGTAATAATTCCCAATGAGCTATATCCAATTTTCTCTCAGAAAAATGCACGTGACTACCTTCTCTCGATCTATAACATTTTGTATGGATTCACTAATCTATTTTTATTTTCTGAGTTAAAAATATTTCCAGTTTGGCTTAATGCAAAATCAAAGTGGAACTGAAGTAGGAAAATATCCTTAAGATAGAATAACCGCTTTGGGGACTCTCATGTTACTTTTAGCCTTTCATAACTGTTTTTAGTTTTGGCATAGTATTGCACTAAATATTATGTTAAAGACATAGGCTAATTCTAGATCTGACCTCTTCTTGGGTTAGCCTGCCTGTTCTAAATGGTGTTAGGGTGGGAGGACTCCAGCTTCTTTTTTTTTTTTTTTTTTACCATAGTACACTTTCACTGGCCAAATGGTCTTTCCTTTCTACTTCCCAACAATGATAAAAACTTCTAAAATCCTAGGGGCATTAAATTATGTCTACTTTGCAGTAGTGTAATAGATTTATATTTGCATGGCAAAAAATATGTGTTTAAATCTGGTTATTGGAAAAGTATAGACCAAAATTATCATTGATACAAATCTGGATCACTGTGCGCTCTATAGTTAACCAAACACCCCACAGCAAAGTAATTGCTAATGATGATGATAAATAGACACATTAAGAGTGAATTATGCACAAAGAGCAAAGATTTCCATCACTGAAAACTGTGACATCCCAAAACAGCCCTCAGAAGCCTTCCTCTAGGGGCACCTCAGTGGCTCAGTCTGTTAAGCATCTGACTCCTGGTTTCAGTTCAGGTCATAACATAATCTCATGGTTTCATGAGTTTGAGCCCGGAGGCAGGCTCTGCGCTGACAGCGCAGAGCCTGCTTGGGATTCTCGGTCTCCCTCCCTCCCTGCCCCTCCCCCACTCATGCTGTCTCTGTGTCTCTCAGGATAAATGAACTTAAAAAAAAGCCTTCCTCCAAACTGTAGGAATTCCATCTTTTTCCATGTGGGCATATGCAGTAGGCATTCCCCTGGGTTGTCAAACACTGAAAAATGGCCACTGTACTTTTGGATAAAACAGTAAGGCCTTTCTCGGTAAAATCTAGTAGAATCCTAATTTTAGTTAATAATGCAACATCTTCATAGCTTTAATAATGCACTAAATAAGATGCCTGTATTTTTAGCACCTAGTGTTGCATAAAAAGTAAAATCTAAAATATAACGTATCATGGGGTGCCTGGGTGGCTCAGTCGGTTAAGCGTCTGACTTCAGCTCAGGTTATGATCTCGTAGTTTGTGAGCTCGAGCCCCGAATCGTGCTCTGTGCTGACAGCTCAGAGCCTGGAGTCTGTTTCAAATTCTGTGTCTCCCTCTCTCTCTGCCCCTCCCCCATTCATGTACTGTCTTTCTCTCTCTCTCAAAAATAAACATTAAAAAATATTTTTTAAATAATAAAAATATAAAATAAAATATAATGCATCAGTCATCTGTAAGAACCAGCACAAAACTTTGCATTCTAGGTTCTGAGTACAGCCCACCATGAGGACACTCAGGCAAAACAATGGCCTCAAAATTTGCCTGCTCTAAATGCAAGAAGCATTCATGACTTGAGGACACAGGCTCCTCATTGTATCTATTTAGTATTTACAATTCATGGGTTCCTTGCTGGCCCCACAGAGGCCATATTCCCTCCCTATATCTCAGCTACTTATCTCAGGCTGGACCTAAAGCCCACCCTTCCTCTCCCCTGCACTGCCCCTTTCCCAGAAGGCTCCAGCCAGGACAATGCTGTGAAGGGAACTCCTCTCTATCACTCTCAGACTTGCTCTTCCAGCATCTGGAACATGCTGCCTCCCCGGTCTCTTGAACTAAAGATTAAAGCCCTGGTTACACCTTTCCTAACTGCAAGGGGACAGGAAAGAGTAAGCTTCCCATGTGCCCCCAAGGAGAGGAGAATCAAATATGGGTGAGCCCTGGATTCTCTCCCAGAGCAGCCTTGAAACACCTAGATGGAGAAAAATGGAGGGAACCCCAACAATAAATACGCCCTGGAGAAACAAAGCAAGGAGAGCTTGGAGCATGGCAAGGAATACAGTTTGGTTAGAGTGTATGCAGGGGGTACGGGAGTCATGGGATGTGAAGTACAGTCAGCTGGATCAAGACTATGGTAAGTCTTGATTGCCTGGCAATGAAGAATTTGTACTTTGCTCTTAGGAAGCGCTGGGTATTTCTGCACCGGAAAATGGTGTTATGTTAAGGCAGACAAAGAGGGTCTTCAAGATAGGCTACGTCATATCATGCTTATAGGTTAGCCAGATTTCGCAAAGTCAACAAATGAGCTGGTGGTAGCAAAATGATGGTAACAGATAGATACCCACTGCTGTCTCAAAAAAATGGGTAATGAAGGAAAGACACTGCCTTCAAAGCCAAAGTGGCTACATAGCTAGGAGTTAGACAATATTAAGATCTGTAACAAACATGCTTACAGGGAAAGGTAAATTGGTCAAGTAGTAAAGAAGATGTGCAAGATGCAAGAAAAGGGTACATAATTGATGAAATGTGGTCCTGAAGGAAACAAAGAGAAATCAGCTCCAGAGCACAAATAAAGCAGTCAGCCATGTAACGAAGGAAAATCACTGCTTGAGATACACAAGAAGAGAAGTGATAAGATGGAGAAAAGAGTACAAAAACAAAGATATAACAAAAATAGTTGTCTAACTCTTTTTTTAAAAAAAATTAATGTTTATTTATCTATCTTGAGAGAGAGAGAGAGAGAGCATGTGCGAACAGGGGAGGGGCAAAGAGAGAGGGAGGGAGAGAAAGAATCCCAAACAAGCTCTGGGCTGCCCGTGAAGAGCCCGACTGGGGGCTCGAACTCACAAACGGTGAGATTATGACCTGAGCCGAAATCAAGAGTCAACGCTTAGCCGACTGAGCCACCCAGGTGCCCCATGTCAAACTCTTCTTCTGATTCTGAAAGTGATACAGCCAATTTGTGGGATGTGTACAAAAACATAAAGAAGAAAATAACTCTCATCAGTAATTATAAAATGCAAAGAAGTCCACTCTTAACATTTAGATATCTTTCCTTCCAGTCCTTTTTACATGTTTTTAAAAATTATTACTATTTCAAATGCTGCTATTTTGTGAAGCAAAATTTGTCCATTTTTTTGTGGTTTCTTGATTTTGAGTCACCGTTATAAAGGCCCTCCTCCACTCTTCATTTGTAAAAGAATTCTCTTATGCTTTCTCTTAGCACATTTATGACTTCCATTTTTCACAAGTGAAATTACAAATGACCCATTTGTAATTCAAGTACATGAATAAAGTAGAAAGCATTCATAGAGCTACACAGCTCTATCAAATCTTAACTTTCTATGTTAACCACACTTCACTGGGATTTCATTTTCATACAAGAAAACGTATCAATGGTGGAAAGCATGTAGTTCCATGAAACTTGAAAACCATACACAGTCATGTAATCATCCAGATCGAGACATAGACTAGAACATCGAGATGTGAAATATCGACCTTGAGAGTTCCTTCATGCTCCTTCCCAGTCAGCTCACCTCCCTCATGAGGAGACAACCACTATTCTGATACCTGACACTGTAGAAGAGTTTGGCCTGTTCTTAAAGTTAATATAAATGTAATCATACTGTTTGTACCCTTTTGTGCCTAAATTCTTCAGGTTGATATATATTTTTTTAATGTTTATTATTTTTGAGAGAGAGAGAGCGCAGAAGAGAGAGAGAGAGAGAGAGAGAGAGAGAGAGAGAGAGAGAGAGAGAGAGAGAACGAGTGGGGGAGGGGCAGAGAGAGAGGGAGACACAGAATCTGAAGCACGCTCCCTGCTGACAGCTCAGAGCCTGACACGGGGCTCAAACCCATGAACCACGAGATCATGACCTGAGCTGAAGTCAGACACTTAACCAACTGAGCCACCCAGACGACCCAGGTTGACATGTTTTTGAAGTTCATCCATGTCATTGTGAATACCAATAGTTCATTCTTTTTGTTGTCAAGTTACTAACCTATTCTATGAATATACCACAGTCTGTTGATCCATTGTGTTGTTTGTGAACATTTGGCTTGTTTCCATTTTGGTGCCATTAAGAATAAAACTGCTAGAAGCATTTTTATGCAAGTCTTTTTGTGTACATATGCACTCATTTCTCTCGGGCATAGAACTAGTCATGATACTGCTGTGTCAAAAGGAAGGTCCTTTATATCCCAAGTGGATATTTTCCCCCAGCCAGTGGCTTGCCCTTTCTCTTTCTTAGTGGTATATTTTGGTCAGTAAAAGACTTTAACTATGATGAAGTCAAATTCATTGTTTTATGTTTAGTGCTCTCCACGTGCTAGAAGTCTTTGTCTGAACAAGGTTATGAAGATCTTCTTCCATGTTGCCTTCTAAAAGTTCCATACCTGTAACCTTCACATTTAATTATTTAATCCATCTTGAATTAATTTTTATATAGAGTGTGAGGTAAAGCTCAAGATGTATCGATCTCTGCTGTATGCAATTATCTAATTGATCGGCAACATTTATTGAAAAGGCTATCCTTTTCTCATGGACTTACTTCGGAAACATTGTCAAAAATCAAGTGACCATATGTATGTGAGACTATTTCTAGAATCTTTATTCTATTTCACTGATCCACTTGCCAACCCTTATGCCAATATCACACTGTCTGATTACAGTAGCAGTATAGTAACTTGTATGAATTTATACTCACACCAGCAATAAATGAGAGGCTGTATACAGTACATTTGTTACCAAACTGTGATTTTTTTTTCAGTATGATAGGGAGAAAGATAAAATAAAATCTCAGTGTAGTTTAAATTTACATTTCTTCTTTATGAGTGACATTGAGCATTTTTTCTAAGGTTCTTTGTAAATTAAGTGCCTGTTGTATTTTCTTTCTGGTCACTGTCTATGGCGTTATTGCAAATATACCTTCCCAGTTTGTCATCTGTCTTCCAATTTTATAGGTTGTGTTTTGTACCAATGTAAAAGTTATCTGATGTTGTCAGATTTATAAGTTTTTATGGTTTCTTTATTTCGGTCATTATTAGAAAGGCCTTCTGTCTTCAACTTTATAAAAAGAATTCTCATATTTTTAGCACAATTATGATTTCATTTTTCACATTTGAATCTTTGATCAATTTGCAATATGTCTTACTAGGAAGGATGAGTCATTATCCCAACATTTCCTGCCCTGCCTTCTACCTCAAGTGATACAGAATTGTCCCCAAACTACATATGATAGTCTATCTTTCCCCCACTAGTTTTAAATGTCACATTTATCATACACTAAATTCCAGTCTGTTTGGAAGTCTATTTTAGACCTCTTATTCTATTCTATTGATCTGACTATTCATGCATCAATACTATAGTATTTTGATTAGTGAGTCTTTAAAATAGGAAGAACTAGTCTCTCTGGGGCTTCCTCTTATAGAAGTTTCCTGGCTATTCAAATTTGATTAACTTTTCTCATAAAACTTCAGAATTATCTTGCCTGGTTAAAAAAAATCACATTTTTGAGATTGGGAGGATCTCAATAAGTTTAGTGGGATCTAAGTTAAATTAATGTGGAGATAATTGACATTTTTATAGTGATGGATATAGTATTTCAGTCCAAGAACATGATTTTTCTTTCCATTTATTCTAGTTTTCTGTCCTTCAATGTATTTTAATATTTTATTCATGTAGTCTATCTTTCTAACTAAATTTATTCCTGTGCGTTTTATATTTGGTGGCACTATTGTAAATTAATGTTTTTTCCTTACCTTATGTGATATGCAGAATAATGCGGCCCCAAAGATGTTCATATCCTAACCCTCAACTCTTGAATATGTTGGGCTACATGACAAAGGGGAAGTAAGGCCACTAAGCAGCTGACCTTAAAATAGGAAGATTATCCTAGATGATATGAGTGGGCCCAATATAATCACAAGGGCCTTAAGGGTGGAAGAGGGAAGCAGAAGAGTCAGTGTCAGAGTGATGCCGCATGAGAAAGACTCCCCACTGCTGGCTTTGAAGACAGAAAGAGACCAGGAGCTAAGGAGCCTGTGCAGCCTCTAGAAGCTAGAAAAGGCAAGATAATTGTTCCCTCCTAGAGCCTCCATAAAGGAACAGGAACAAAAAAGTTTCTTTCTTTTTTTAAATTTTTATTTGAGAGAGAGAGAGAGCACGAGCAGGAGAGAGGGGAAAGAGGAGGACAGAGAGAGAGAGAGAGAGAGAGGGAGAGAGAGAGAGAGGGAGAGAGAAAGAAAATCCTAACCCTGATGCAGGGCTCAATCCCACGACTCTGGGATCATCACCTGAGCCTAAATCAAGAGAGTCGGACGCTCAACCAAATGAGCCACCTAGGCACCCCAAAAATAACTTTCTTAAGAAAACACTGAGAAAGTATTCCTGAGAATGAAAAACACACACCTTTCAACAGATCATGTTTAAACAGCAAATATAAACCAACCCCAAGACAAATTGTTAGCTAATGTAATTCCACAAGCAAACACTGAGCACAAAAAAATGTCATAAAACGTGGGTTTTGGAAAACCAAAACGTAACCAGCTTCTTTTTCAGGAAATTTATTGTTAGCAATCCAACCCTACCTGGCAAGCTGAAACAGGAATCTAGCAATCATCTTTAAAAAGGGTCTTATTTAAAACTCACATTTTAACCCATACTCACAACGTCTGAACAATGAAAATGGAAAATCAGTTGGGCAGAACAAAATAAAATACTGATTTCTGAGTTCACCAATAATTATTAGATATTAATAGTTTCCCTTTTCTAGAGAAGAAAGGAAAAGAAGGATGAACTCATTCCTGATCAAGCTTTAGGCCAGGTGGAGAGGTCAACAAGGATTTAATGAACTTCATATACTCACACTTGCTTAATAATGGATGCTGGTAGAACTGTGATGGCATTTCCTTTTGAAGATTTCATGTGAAGCTCTGTATCCAATGACAGGTAGTGGTTGTGATGGGTAATAACTTAGTAACAGCCTAAATGCACATTTTTATGAGACAAGTAACTCTTCTCAGGCAAGTAAAAAGCAGACTAATGAGATGTTCCTATGGGATTTGATATAAACAGTAGAAAGGAAAACATCCTTCCAGCCATGACCCCACCTACAGCAAAGGCTATATAAGCACTTCAAAGAGGAAATAGTCAAGGAGCTTGGAATTCAGACTTAGTCGAGGTTGCTTGAGCTTTCGATCTGGACCACAGATTTTGAAATAAACCAAAACTGGGTACACACCATGGATACCAAAGGCTGTACAACAACTATTTCTTCTTCCACGCCACACCAAAGATGCTCTAGGATTACAAATTTTAGGACCATCTTTCCCAACACCAGCTGCCAATATGGTGGTCTCAAAGCCAACAGCTGCCACCCTACTCCTTGCTTTTATCTCACACCCATCTGCTTGATTAACAACTTCGGTGCCTGTCCCCCTCTGGATGACTGCGACTGGTGTGGTGAAGGTATCAACAGTAAAGAGAAAGAGACCATGCAAATTTTGAACGAGCGCCTTGCTAACTACCTGGAGAAGGTGCGGATCTTGGAACAAGAGAACACTGAACTGGAGTGCAAAATCCAGAAGGAGTGTAACAAAGAGCTTTGTGTCGTATGTCCTGACTACAGGTCCTACTACGCTACCATTGAAGAGCTCCAGCAGAAGGTAAGATTCTTAGGAATGTGTATAATCAAGTTGTGTAATGACACTCTCCAAGCAATAGCCATGTGCTAAACCTTAATATTTGTAGTTCATTTTATGTTGGAAAAAAAATATTTTGTAGAATAAGAAAATCTCTTGAATGAAATTGTCATCTGGAGGCAATATTCAGAGTTGTATACTTACTCATCTTCCAGAGATAGGTTCTGCTGTTATAACCAGATAGCTTCGGTCCCAAATGTGTTAACAACCTATTGCTGCCATTTCTTTTCTTTCTTTCTTTCTTTCTTTCTTTCTTTCTTTCTTTCTTTCTTTCTTTCTTTCTTTCTCTCTTTCTTTCTTTCTTTCTTTCTTTTCTTTCTTTCTCTTTCTTTCTTCCTTTCTTTCTCTTTTTCTTTGTCTTTTTTAACTTTTTAATGTTTATTTATTTCTGAGAGAGAGATAGAGTGTAAGCAGGGGAGGGGCAGAGAGAGAGAGGGAGACACAGAATCCGAAGCAGGTTCCAGGCTCTGAGCTGTCAGCACAGAACCCAACGCGGGGCTCAAACCCATGAACCGCGAGATCATCACCTGAGCCGAAGTCGGATGCTTAACCGACTGAGCCACCCAGGCGCCCCAATTGCTGCCATTTCTTTAACAAAAATTAGAAACAAAAACAGGGACCTGAGAAAAAGTATTTTGTTTTAAGAAGTGCCTAAACAGTTTACTTTTTATCCAGTGTGCTACCATTACCACTCTTTTCCCCTCTTGTGCTCATTTCGTCACCTCCAAATTGTTTCCACGGTTTCTTGCAACATCAAACCTGTTTCCTGATCAGAGTGATGTACTGCAGCTACACATGCCAGATTTACTCCACTTTATTTGTTCAAAAAGTGTTTACTGAGCACCCCCAACAAACACCAGACATTGCTCTGGGCTCTGGGAAAATAACAGTGAGCTAAAAAGTCCTTGCCTGCATGGTGGCTACATTCCAGAGGATGCAAATTGAGGATGGATTTTATATTTTGGCAGGAAAACATATGCAAGGTTTTTATTGGAGTAGTTTCTGCTGATTTTTTAGGAAAATAACAAAAAAAATCTGACCTTCCAAAGCCCCCCACCCAAAGCTTCCTAAGCATAGCAATGGAAAGCCTAACGGCCCCCACCCCCACCCCCTTAATCGCCACACACACAAGCCCTTGGTTTTTAAAGAAGATCCTGGTGTTTGTCTCATTTGTGTGTACAATTTCTTAATTCTAGATCTTGTGTACCAAGGCTGAGAATTCCAGACTGGTCTCACAAATTGACAACACCAAACTGGCTGCTGATGACTTGAGAGCCAAGTAAGCCCATCCAGCACTGTCATTCACGACAGAATTTACCCTGCATCTGATGCGACACACTCCCAAGAAGCGTATCCCCAAATCTGCTAACCTTCCTTCCCCATACCATGTCAGCACCAGCCCAGAAAAGACCTTCATATCCAGTAAATGACAAAGATTAATAACCACTCACATGTATACACTACCTGTAGTTTATGAACCCATCTGACTACCTGCACAGTAATTCAGGAAAACAGGTAGGGCTGCTAATATGCAATCACCTTGTTTAAAGGTGATTGATTGATTTCCATTGGAAATCAATTCCCAGAAAACTGTGGTTGCATGGGGCTCTGTTATACCCAAAGACATACACCTAGGGCAAGACACAGCTAAAATGTGGACGCAAGTTTTCTAATTCCTAATCCATTGCACTCTCCAATTCTCCTGCATTGCCTCCAGGGGCAGGAGGAGGAAAAATTCCCTCATCTCAAAGAACAGCAATGTGGCCTCACGCTGGCAAAGCGATTAAGGGAACAGTGGTTAAGCCGTGATGTTTATCAAATGGTCTCACCTCTAAAGAGAATCAAGCCCACAACAGAAATATAATAAATGAGAGGCCCAAAGGAAAATGTGGAAGGGACTTCTGCTTGGCTCGATTTACACCATCTGCATTTTAATGCCTTTCTTTTTGTGTCTCATTTTTGCAGGTACGAAGCTGAGGTGTCCCTACGCCAGGGAGTGGAGGCAGATGCCAACGGCCTACAGCGGATCCTGAATGCCCTGAGCCTCGCCAAGGCTGACCTGGAGGCACGAGTCCAGTCTCTGAAGGAAGAGCTCCTCAGCCTTAAAAACAACCATGAAGAGGTAAGAGAAAAACCAAGAGAGTCATTACAAGCTAAGCCTCTAAAAATAGCATCCATTCCTTTGAGTTGAACTTGACAAAAGGTGTCCCCAAAGAGTAGATACTATTCTGTTTTTCAGCCCAAGAATATCTACTGCCACTACCATTGGTCCAATGGGTTTCCAATCCACTGCCTAGAACACAATCTGAAGCCTCCACTCCCCCCTCCAGATCTTCCAGACAAGGGAGCAACCCAATTTAGGGGGGAAAACCCCCCGCAGGTTTCCCATCTTTTTGTAGGCATCCCTGCACTGATTTCTGCCTCTATTGCTGTAAGTCCCTATTGGCAAAAGCCCATATTGGCATCATAGAGACTCTGGTCTCTTATTATAAACTCCACCTCCATGCTGCTTCACCATTACCCATCCTGGGAAATGATCTAAATTCCTTAAGACTCTGATCTTGCTAATTAATTCCTTCTAATGTTCCACATACTTGAACACAGAGTCACATTTGAAATAGTCTTAGGTTATTTTATAGCCTCTCAATAGTACCTATAAATCATCTATTCCTTTATTGTGAGCTACATTCAGATACCATTAAGCTAAATTATTGCTGTTAGACAAACAAGAACACAAGGGTGTCACGTGGTCACCAAGTGACTTCACATTCTTTTTCTTTCCATAGGAAATCAATTCCTTACAGAGCCAGCTTGGGGACAGACTCAACATTGAAGTGACCGCTGCCCCTTCTGTCGATCTAAACCGGGTTCTACAAGAAATGAGATGTCAGTATGAGTCCATCATGGAGACAAACCGCAGAGAAGTGGAACAGTGGTTCAACACACAGGTGAGGAGGGTAGAAAAGTCAAAACCGAATAGCTGACCCTGCATTTCCAGGCACCCTTCCATCAAAGTCATGTTTCCTTCATAATATGCATGGTCTTTGACTGTGTTTCAGATGGAGGGGCTGAACCAGCAGGTGGTGACCAGCTCTCAACAGCAGCAGTTCTGCCTGAAGGACATCACTGAGCTGAGACGCACCATGAATGCTCTAGAGATTGAACTGCAGGCCCAGCACCGAATGGTACCCAGGAAACTGACCAAGCCTAACACAGCAGTGATGGCAATCGCCCCTGACACCTGCATGTTGCAATGTTTCCCAAATTGTGTCCCTCAGAACAAAGGTTCCTCTGTTTGTTAAAGAGTCTATGGCCAAGAAAGGGCTTGTGGTCAGATAAGCCTGGGAAATGCTGGAGTAAACAAAGGTTAAACAGGGTAACTTCCTGCAGACCTTTAATAAGCTAATATACACTATGGATCTCCAAGGAGATACATGGCATTCAGCATTCCAAAACTTAATTGACTGTGGACCCCCTTTTTTAAGAGCATCTCATGGCAATAAGGATCCATGGAGTACACTTTGGGAAACACTACAAGAGCACTGTATTACATGCAAAACATTTTTCTAAACTATCAAATTTACAAAATAGTCTTATAAGGGAGGTGGCATAATTATTAAGCCAATTTTATAGATAAGGCTCAGGGAGATAAACTGATTTTCCCATGCCAAATCCAAGGTGAGTGCCACTTTGCCTATTTTAGGAATGGAGACACTGAGATCCTGAGGCATTAAGTAACTTGTTAAAAGTCACAAAAGAGATGAGCCTGAGCCAGAATTCAGTTCCAGAGCTGGAACCACTTCTGCTTCCATTGTACTGCCTCTGTGAAGTAGGGAATTATTTAAATGCTCTGAAGGGTATTTGGAAGACCTTGCCCCAAAGCTAGATTTGTCACCAGCTAGTCATGTGACCATGGGCAATTCACTTAACCTCTTGAACCTGTTTTCTCATCTCTGAAAACCGGGAAAACCATGTAAATAACAGGTTATTCTAACCTAAAATTGCATTATCCATAGACTTACAGGATGATGGATCAGGAAAGAATTGTAATCACCAAAGTTTCAACTCTCATGTTTTACATATAAAGGAAGGGATCCAGTGAGGGAATTGTTTTGTGGGTTTTTTTTTTAATGTTAATTTTGAGAGAGAGCACAAGCAAGGGAGGGGCAAAGAGAGAGGGAGAAAGTGAATCCCATGCAGGCTCCACGCTCAGCGTGGGACATGATGCCGGGCTCCATCCCAGGGCCATGAGATCATGACCTGAGCTGAAATCAAGAAGCAGGCACTTAATCAATTGAGCCACCCAGGTGCCCTGCAAGTGAAGGAATTGTTCATGGCTTAATGCTGCTAACTTCTTCTTTAAGGTAAAAATATTCTCAGAATGAAGTGCCATGGTAACAGGTTTTTAAAGCTGGACGTTTTTGTTTGTTGGTTTGTCTCATAGGTAGGAGAGTGTCGTATGATAGGTGATTAAGAAAGAGAAAGAGAAATGAGTACTTTAAGGAAAGCAAAAAAAAAAGAAAAATAAAGAGGATAAAAGGAAGCAAGCTTTAGCAGAGTAGATCATTTTGATTTGGGATTTCTTTGGTTAAGAAGTAATAAGAGGGCTTGGAGATTCATTAGTACCTGTCACAAAAAAAAATTTTTTTAAATGATACAGTTCACAAGAGACCAGGCTCCAATGAATCATCATTACAAATCTTAATTTCTTCCTCCATGGTAGAGAGATTCCCAGGAATGCATCCTGGCGGAGACAGAGGCCCGCTACACGGCCTTACTGGCCCAGATCCAGTGTCTGATTGATAATGTGGAGGCTCAGCTGGCAGAGATCAGGTGTGCCCTAGAAAGACAGAACCAAGAATATGAGATTCTGCTGGATGTCAAGTCCCAGCTGGAGTGTGAGATTGCCACATACCGCAGCCTTCTGGAGAGTTCGGATGTCGAGTAAGTAAAATAAAAACAACTATGAGAAAATATGCTGACACACATGTGTGTACTGTCTCTAGGCAATAGGGGGCATGTGCTTTGATCTTCTTGCCAGTGGTGGGAACTTTAGGTACATGATCTCAAGCTGTGCTGTTTGGAGACCTACAACTGTAACCTAGTCCAAATTTGCGGTCTTAGCTGAGCGGAGTCATTTTGAAGAGCCAGCGCACCAGGTTAATTCCTTGTATGTTGGGTTTTAAAAAGTACAAGGGAAAACAATGGTTTCCCCAAACATTCAAACATTTCTGGTGACTTACAGATTTTCCCCCACTAGATGAACTTTCATGAAATTGAGTAGGGCGACCCTGCTCCTTTTGGAGGAACAGTCTGTTCAGGCTGAAATGCCCATCTCCAGCCTCTTGTCCTTGATGCCAAGAGCAGCATGTAGATGTGTGTATTTCAGCATCTTTTTTTTTTTTAATGGAAATTGTAATGTTTTTCAATGATAAGCTAACCAACCCATAAGGGACGGGCCTAGAGCACAAGCTCTTTGAAGCAACTCAGTCCACACTAATGCCCCAGATGCAGACTTAGTTAGAACCGTTATGGAGACTTCCTTCCCCCAAATAATCAGTGGACGCTGCTCACAGAGTTCTTATAATTGGCATGTCCACATGACACTAGCACAATGTTAACAAAAGCTAGTCCCTCTGAGGAGCTCCGACGTACCAAAGTGCCTGGAATCATCCAAAAGAGATGATGCTTCTTAAAAAGAGTTCCGTTAACTGGTCCCATTCCAATTGTGTAAAATTTCATTTAAATACACCCAGAAGGCACCTAGAAGCTGCCCAATAAAGCATGAAAGACTCTTCCATAGATGGGTTTCAGGCCATCTGATAAGAAAAACACCTGATTAACTTTCTTTCTTCAGATAATAAGCCTCTCAACCTGTCCCTTATCACTGTTATCCTGTCAATCCTGTAAGCGCAGCTCCCATTATACCCGTTCTGGATGAAAAACTAAAGCTCAGGAGGGTTCCTTGACTTATCTTAGGTCACCAGCTGGTAAATGACAAGCTAGATTGCACCCGGGTCTTGAACCCCTGGAGTGGTGTTCTTCCACAGTGCTGTGGTATTGTCCACAATGGCAGCTTACAGAATCTAACGCTTCTAAGCCTAAGATGCTGCTTTACCATGCATCTGGTCTGATTCTTTTTCTTCCACCAATGATAGAACAAAACGAACAAATAAGCATTTGGAAATACTTGTTTTGAGTGACACCATGTTGAAACATTACCCACCGCTGTTGTTCTCCACAACCATCCTTACCTTCCCTCAATCACAGGCAAAATTCTGTTTTTTCTAGGCTTCCCTGTAACCCGTGTGTCACCACATGTGAGCCTTCCAGTAAGGCCAGCGCCATGGAATGCACAGCCCCGGCTTACAATACATCATCCTCAGCCTCCCGCGGATCACATGAGCTCTGCTGTACCTGCAGAGTACTGCCCCAAATACTGGTTAAAATCTGCACCATCACGCAGGAGATTAGGGATGGCAAAGTCATTTCTTCTCACGAGCACGTGCAGCCTTGCTTCATCCCCAGAATTGCCAAAGCCTAACAACCCAAGGTGATGAAAATGACCCTCATTCATGAAAGAGAGGCCAATACTTGCTCCTACCAAAAAGGCTTAAAAAGTCCCCAGTCCCTTAAGGTACTTAGTTTCTTAATAACAAACACAGTGGGTCTGCCTTGCTAGACAGAGTATCTTTTATTCTGACCCTTTCCTAAGCCTCTGCAATGTCAATGCCTGTCTCTCAGAGAAATGGGTAATGTGCATCCAAAGCAATGTCAACATGATAATCTGTGTCATTTCTTTGGAAGCACATTACCCATTTCTCTGAGAGACAGGCATTGGTTTATAAGTGCCCAGGAAGGTGCCCTACATTACTTGACTCCACAGGTGATGGGCAGATTTCTCTTTTGTTTACTCAGGTCTTGTTTACTTACATTCCTCATTAGAGCCAGTCAGACAAGTTCTAGGATTGTTTCGGCCATGAAGGTGAAAAGCTGTGAACTTCCCTTCTAAAATCCTTCCTTGGCCAAAGAAAGAACCCTTATATGGGAACACCTTGAATGGGGGAAAGATCTTTAATGTTCAGTTTCCTTGAATAGATAGATAGTCGTGAGTCCAAATCCTGTTGAACTCTGCTGTTACCCCTGCTCGCATACTTCAGTTCCACAAGGTGTTTTTGAAGATGTCTGTGTTCTCCAAAACTTTGTAACCATTAGGCTTCTCCAAATATTTTCATCAAGATTCAGGAAGGGTTGTGGAGAGTGAATCTAGAGCATTTTGAAGGAATAACGTGGATCCTTTCATTAAATGTTTGCTATTTCTCTTTCCATTCTTTAGGGAATGGGAGTTGGTTCCGACTGTTTAACAAGGGACAGGGAGCTGGAACTCTCCCATCATAACCCTGTTCTTGCCTCTCCCTGTGACTGGTGCTCATGAAAAAATAGCTTAGATTCCTCCTGCAATCCATCCATCAAAGAGAAGTGGACTTAATACCACCAACTTTGCACAATAACTTTGATTATTGAATGATTGCTGCTTGCAAGGACAACACAGTGAGAAGATACCATTTATGTACCCGCCATTACCAAAACTTCTCACAGGAGGTCCCAGAGGGTTTCAGTCAATCCCTACAAAAATTATTCGATGTTTCCAGAAGATTTAGTAAATAACGACAAACCAAATACAGAATGTGGAGTCAAAAGACCTGACGTCCTAAACTTGCCACTTAGGACCCAGGGCAAAGCATCTAGCCTCTTTCAAATTTAATTTCCTTATTTGTTAAAGGAGGACCATGGCTACTTGACAGGTTTGTAGCATAGATCAAAGGAAATTGTTTATGGCATGCTACTTGGTACACTGAAGAGCACTATGCAAATGTTATTTTTATATAAGCTTTGCTTTGAACTACAGCCCTAGACTTAATTGTGTCATTATCGCACGTCAAAATTCTTTCCCTGTCAATTTAGTGATCCAGTCATGATTTTGTAATTTTAATAGTGCTCAGCTTTCAGGGATTAAAAAAAAAAAAAAAAAAAAAAAAAGAACAGAACAAAGTCTTCCTGTGATCAAGCCTGCAATTCTATGGCATAAATCATTTTTGAAGTCTTAGGGTTTGTATCAGATATCACTTGATGGCTGGCGCCCACGACAAAGACAAAAGTATTGTTTAACTCTGGGCTCAGCAGTCACTTCCTCCAGACAAGTAGCAACTTACACTAAGCGAGTGGAATGCAGAACTCCCAGTGATCTCTTTCCCATCAATAACTTCCCTCTCATCTGAACGCCCAGATTACCCCTGGTAGCACTTCACTGCATTCCATCTCAGACTGCAGGAGGGAAATGTGGGACGAGCATGGGGCTTGGACTCCGAAGACCTAGGAGAGAGTCTCACCCCAGTCTATGTGTATGACCTTGAGTAAAAGGGCCAGAACAACTTGGGCCCTGCAGTGCTAGAAGGACTAAGTGGAATAATAATGGTGAAGGGGTCCTATAAGCCGTACAAGGCCATGCAGAAGGGAGGTTTTGTCCCCCAATTGAAAACCAGGCATTTGTCATTTCCTTCCAAAATACCTTCTTCCTTTGTGTCTGGTTCAGTGATGGTCCCCAGTGGACCCCATAGGTACATGCGACACTAACTGGGAAGTCAGTTGGTGAGAAGTCAGAGTTGCTCAATCTGCTCTGAGTTTTGATTCCAACAGGATGCAGGGTTTAGGAACCTTGCTGGACTCAGGCTAACCTTGAGCTGATATAGCAATGCCCTTCTCAATTTATCCTAAAAATAGGATCTCTTCCTCCTACTCAGAGCAAAGTATCCCATGTACCACACTCCCAATGTTAGAAACTAGGCTGAATTAGAGATATGTGAAACTCAGAACTCTGTGGATCCCAGTCCTGTAAGGCAATTATAATGCCAGTTTCCTTTTTCTAGAAGTCTTATAAAGTCCTGGTAAGACACAGTCTTACAAAGGATAGACTCCAAAGAGCAAAATGGCTTTTTGTTTGCTAGAGCCTGTGTTGGAAAGGGAAAGAGTATCAAAACCCATTTGGTGATCCATAATCTTATTTCTAAACATGGGAGGTGTAGGGAGATTGGAGCCTGCTTCGGATTCTGTGTCTCCCTCTCTCTCTCTGCCCCTCCCCTGCTCGTGCTCTGTCTCTCTGTCTCTCTCAAAAATAAAGCATTAAAAAAAATTTTTTTTAACGAACGTTCTGATAATACAAAGCATTTTAAAAGCAAATGCCACCTCCAAACAGGAGGGAGGAAGAGATTAAAATTCAGGAGAAATGGGAAGTGTCCCAGAAGAGAAGGGAAGAGCACCCATCCGTACTAGGAAGAATTTCTACGCTGAGGCGACCGGCGTCCATGACATAATGCCATGGTTAGAATCAGTGCGAGCAAGCCTGGAATGCACTGTTTCAACACTGTAATCAAATGCCTTTATAGGAAATGAATCCTCTGGCTGGTTGGCTAGCTTGAAGGATCTGGTGTGTTCATGAATGATTCACAAGCTTCGTGGGAACAACCCACGCACCCAGTTCAAATGGGAACAACCAACCCTATTTGGCAACATTGAAAGTGTTTATGTAGTCAAATGATCATTTCAGGTTGAGCATTATATTTGGAGGGTTTTCTTAGATGATGCTTTTAAGCCCCAGGCCACCCCTTATATACACATAAGAAAATATGTAATATGCCGATGTTTCTAAATATTCCAGTTAAGGTGTCACCAGCAGCAAAGTTTCTGAACATGCTTTCCTGCTGCTCCCACCCCACCCCATGGCTCACCTCCACTGTCTCCCCTCCCCTCTTCCCTCCCTCCCTCTCTCTCCTCCCTCTCTATCTGGAACGACATAAGAATCAAGATGGACATACTGGTATACCTGAAGAAAATACCTGAGATTAAAGTTTATCTTACTATTTCTAAATTTTTTTTAATATTTATTTACTTTTGGCAGAGAGAGAGAGAGAGAGCGCGCGCGCGCGAGCGAGCATGAGTGGGGGAGGGGCAGAGAGACAGGGAGACACAGAATCTGAAGCAGGCTCCAGGCTCCAAGCTGTCAGCACAAAGCCCAGCGCAGGGCTTGAACTCACAGACAGCGAGATCATGACTGGAACCAAAGCTGGACACTCAACCAACTGAGCCACCCAGGTGCCCCTTATCTTACTATTTCTTAGAAAGAAGGCAGGTTTGTGGCTCCCTTCTTTGTGTCCTTCTATAAAGAGAAAAAAAAATCAAAAAGGCCTTTGTTTCTAAGCCAGGGGCAAAACCCTCTGCTTTATAGCTCATTGTGGTGGCCCAGTGGGTCCAGCAGGTACTTAAGATTTATTCTGGAGAGAACTGGACCTACCTACTTGATATCTGTGGCCCTGAGACGAGCAACATAACTCTACTAAACCAGAAGACCTACAGAGACCACACTTCGGGCTGAATTCCTCCAAATCCACATTGTTGGTTATAAAGAGCTGCCTATCTCCAACTTGTATGTAAGGATAGAAAGGTCTCTCTGCACATGTTTGTCAGCTCATGTACCGCTGACCCATCAGAAGAAAATAACTGTGCCCTCCTCCATTGCTGCCACCATCCAAAAGACCACCTTCCCTGATCCCTGGCATAGTTTTGTGGGTGCAGAGAGAAGTCTCACAGTAGAAGGCACATAAAAATTATAGCCCATTTAAGAGAACTCTGTAACTTGAGGGAGAAAAGGAGACCGGGGTAAAAATTCAGAACAAGTGGTCCCTACTAAGCCATTAGAAAAAGCTGAAAGAGAACACTGCCATTTCAGGTCCAGAAGCAGAATCACATGTTGATTTAGAACAGATGCCTGACCCCAGACCAGTTGGGTCTGATTCTCAGCCCTGCCACCTACTGTGAGACCTTGGGCAAGTTACTTAACCTATGTATCTCCACTTCCTCATCTTTAAACTGGGGCTATTAATAGCGTCTACCTCCTAGGGTTGAGATGACCGCATTAATGAATGCATGCAAAGCTCTTAAGCATGCCTGGCACCCAATAACGTGGGGAGTATGATTTCACCATCCTGCTTTAAGACACCTACATTCAACTGGCAAAACCACCACACTCGGGCTAATGAAATATTTCACTGGAGCTGACAGTGACATTGTCAAGCAAAGCCATCCTGACAACTTAAAGAAAGCACCAGATTAAGGATGGAATCTTTCTTTTTTTATTTTACTATTTACTTAAAAAAAATTTTTTTTTAACGTTTATTTAATTTTGAAAGAGAGAGAGAGAGAGGGAGACACAGAACCTGAAGCAGGCTTCAGGCTCTGAGCTGTCAGCACAGAGCCCAACGCGGGGCTCGAACCCACGAAATGCAAGATCATGACCTGAGTCTATCTATTTTTTAAGTAAAAATTGGAGGGGTGCCTGCATGGCTCAGTCGGTTAAGCATCCGACTTTGGCTCAGGTAATGATCTCACAGTCAGTGGGTTCAAGCCCCAAGTCGGGCTCTGTGCTGACAGCTCAGAGCCTAGAACCTGCTTTGGATTCTCTGTCTCCCTCTCTCTCCCTCCCTCACTCATGCTCTCTCTCTCTCAAAAATAAATAAACATTTAAAAAATTTTTAAGTAAAAATTGTATCTACTGAAAACATTTTGATATACATCTACATAGTGAAATGATTACCACATGCGGGTCCAACTCTTCTATTTTCTGGAATGTTCTGGTACTCAGTTGGAAAGGATCTCCCCATACTATATCAACCTTCTCACTCTGTGGCAGCCAACAGGAAGAAGGTGGCCCAGGAGGCGGAGGGAGAACAGCCTTATAAGCAGAATCACTTTTGTGGAGATCAGAAATGACAGGGGAGACCACACAGGACTGGGGTCCTTCTCTGAGAACAGATCCTGTTGCCCTTATCTCTGTTGGTCCCGATGTTCCCTGGGTTCGGTAATGGACTCAACAGAGAAAGCAGCAGGGGGGCTCCAACAAAACCTGTCACAGTTAACCGAGAACAACCAACACATAAAGTGCTGAGATACGTGCAGAATTCATAACATGTCCTACAGTCAACAAGGAGAAAGAGTAAGGCTTCTTTCAGCCAACTAAACATCGGTTGAATATTATGCCCGACGTTGTGCTAAGTGCTTCACCTGAGTTACCTCACTCAGTCCTCAAAACAACCTCACGATGCTATTATTATCCACACTTCACAAAATCGGGGCTTACAGAAGTTAACCAACTTGCTCAGCACTATGCTGATGTTATGCTCAGCATAACGGTCAAGTTAAAATCGGAACAAATTCATGTCTTCCACACTCCAAATACCCTGGTTTTAAATCATTCAAATTTGACAATATATCCGTAGCCCAATCAAAGACACAAATAGTTAAAGAAATATTTGTCATGGAGTTCTGAAGAAGGCGAGTCCTAAAAGCAACTTGACAGAGTTTGCATCCAGCCCAATCCAGGAAGGAGTAAGGCTGCACTCGACCACATTAGTGCAATGGACAGTCAGGGCACGTTCCTCAGGCCTTAAGATCCCACATTTCTCTTCTGGCCCCATTTTTTACCAACCAAATTCCATATCACAGCCTGGTTTCTCTAATACCCAGACACAACACAGAAGGTGCTCCAGTTTGCAGATGGGAATTTCATGCTTGCAGAACGGACCATCTCTTGATGTTAAATTAAAAAGTTTGCATTCTGGCTCATTCATCTGGCACCTAGGAATTAGGTTACTGTCAGTCGGCTCCTGAGAATCTCTTTGGTTCTGGTGCACTAAGAAAATAATGCTTCTGAACTTACCAGCCTAAGAAGAGTCTAAGACAAAGGGAGTGTCACCCCGTGAAGCTCTGCCTCAGAGACCAGGCAGCCTGACCGGATGGCATTCCCGTCTCATCTCATTCTACACACAGTGGTTAGGTGGTTGAGTTCATGGGAAGTTTCCTGTTTGAGATCTGGCATGGAATGGCTCAGCTCTACCGGACATAAAACCAAGAGGTCTTGATTTAGAGAAGCATCAGGAAACTGTAGATCTCATTTCTAACCCTGTTCCTAGTCAGGGTGAGCTCAAGGTTGAAATGATGGCTGCCAGCTGTTCATATTTCCCACAGATGAGCCGTAGCTTCAACATCAATCATGGGTTGCAGAAGCCACAGGGGACTTTCTGTTTGTGACCCTAAGATTAACAGGATATAGGGTGACAGGATAGGATATCAAAAGTCCCCCCCTGAGTCCCTTTTAACACAGGCTACAAATTGTTGGGGGGGGGGGGTAGTAATCAAAAGTGAAATCAAATGTACTAGGTTTAGATGAGGTTTAGATCTAGGTTTAGTAAAAGGAGAAGATGCTATGTTTGGCAAATTCGGGGGAGGCACCGGGAGACACAGACAAAATAAGAAGGGAAGAAAGAGGTAAATAGGCATGCTTGTGTGGCCGCAGAGGGAGATGAGCCAAGAAGAGGTCATTCGCAGCGCCCCCAAACAGAACAGAATGTTCAGTGGGAGTGGGTCACAGGCATCGTGTCCAGCGCCCCAGCTACAGCACCACCCCCTCGTATTAATGACACGAAGCCAACACAGTAAACAGCGATTAGTGATACACAAACCTGTGGTTCAGGTACTCTATCCGAGAGAAGGTCCACACAGGAGTTCAGGGGCTATGGCCGGAGGAGGGGATCGGAGGGGAGACAGCCTTGGGTTGCAAATGAAGAACAGATATTCACATCCATCCCAATTCTGGTACCCATGTATGCCCTGGCTCTTCAAGAGAAGCCCTGATTTTTTGTAGTTTTATGCTTTTCAATAAAAATCATTTGTGAAGTGTTTCAGCAGAGATGTGGTTTCAATTCTTTTAATTTTGTGAGATGTATAATAGAAATCAACTTGCAAAGTAAAAATCCGCCTGTAAGTTGGATAATGCAGAGTTTGTGAAATAGAGTCACCACAACCATCTTGGCTATTGTGCCAATAAGTACAAATCCATATGATACACGGGAAAATATATGTTTTATAAATGACATGTTAAATGTTCTACTCACCTTCAACTTAATCTTTGGCAAAAATCCGTCACTAGAGTTCCTATTTGTATTTCTCTCTTTCTCTTTCTCTTTCTCTCTTTCTCTCTCTCTCTCTCTCTTTCTCTTTCTTTCTCTCTCTCTCTCTCTCTTTCTCTCTCTCTCTCTCTCTCTCTCACACACACACACACACACACATACACACTTGCTATATTAATCTGCTATTCCCACTGTAACAAATGAGCACAAATTGGATCAAAACAACACAAATTTGTTACCTTATTTCAGAAGTCTGACACGGCCCCACTGAGCTAAAACAAGCTGTTGGCAGAACCCTGTTCTTCACTGAAGGTCCTAGAGGACAACCTGTTTCCTTGTCTCTTCCAGCCTCCCACATTCCTTGGCGTGTGTCTCCCTTCTGCCTTCGAAGCCAGCAACTTCATCGCTCAGGCTCTGCCTTTACCACATTCCTTCCCCAATGCTGACTCTCTTCTACCTCCCTCTTCCACCTGTAAAGACACAGCCCCACCTGAATATTTCAAGATAATCTCCCCACTTTAAGGCCAGCTTATTAGCAACCTTAACTCTGTCTACAACGTTAACTCCCCTTTGCCATGTAGCATAACAGAGTCATAGGGTTCTAGGTATTAGGAGACGAACATACTGGGGGTGGGGGGAGGGTGTTATTCTGCCTGCCACACTCTCCTACATCTAAACCAAAGGGAAAGCAGAGAGAGAGAGGTCTCATATATTACCTCCATAAAACACCAACACCCAGAGTAGAACTTGATGCATACGGTAACAACGTCCTGAGTGTTTAAATCCATGAACGAATCAAGTTTCCGTGTTGTGCTTCAAGCCTCAGGCAACACAAGTGATGTTAAGATAGTATATATTCAGGCTTCTAGCTTAACTAATGGTTTGAAGATGTAAACATGCTCCATAACCTTCCGGGGGTCACCTTTTTATAGCAACAATAACAACAATTAACATTTGCTGAGTACTTCTCAATGTGCCAAAGTGTTCATGTTCTCTGTGTGCATTTCCTGCACACCCACTCATTTTTGAGGAACCTCAGGCAAGAGACATTCATAACTTACCAGAGTCGCATGGATAGTTAGCGTCAGAGCCAGGATTCAAACCCAGAACTGTGTGACTTCAGACCCTGCACTTTTAACCATCATGCAACACTGCCTCTTCTTTTTTTATCCAACATATATTTTGCAAGAATTTATTTCCTAATTGACTGTTATGATTTCAGTATGAAAGAAAAAGGACAACTAGCTGGAATGATACTGTCCCTCCTGGCCAATCTGGCCACTCTCCCCGACCTCTCCCCTCACTCTGGGAGACAGTGGAGTGAACAAAGGGGGAAAGAGAAAGGGTCATGGTCCAGGTGGGGAATGAGGAAGGCAGAGATGGAAGGAAAGAATGGGAGTGAGATCTAGCAAAAGGTGTTTGGGGATGTTTTTCACTTGCTCAAAGGAAATAGGACAAATTCAAGCCTTCTTAGGGAAGAACTAGAAGATGGGTTCACTGTGCTTCATGCTACTTTAAACCCCAGTTATTATAACACAATATAATATACAGAATCCTCTGGTAACTTCCTCAGAGTGGAAATAGCGTATATCCTAAAATATAAATATCTGTAAACAGATAACATAGTAGGAGTAAGAATAAAATATACCAAACAAAGAAATTGGGATATAATATATTGAAAAGTGAGAACTTATTTTTTTAATATTTTTTTAACGTTTACTCATTTTTGAGAGAGAGAGAGAGAGACAGAGTGCAAGCAGGGCAGGAGCAGAGAGAGAGGCAGACACAGAATCTGAAGCAGACTCCAGGCTTTGAGCTGTCAGCACAGAGCCTGATGCAGGGCTTGAACCCACTAACCATGAGATCATGACCTGAGCCGAAGTCAGACATCTAACCAACTGAGCCACCCAGGTGCCCTGAAAAGGAAGAATTTAAGACACCAAGGATACTAAAATAAATTTACAAGTTTAAAGCAATCTATTAAAAATATATATATAACTTCCCAGCAAACTATAGCCAAAGCCAGAGCATAGAATGATATCAGCTTATTTTACTTGACCAAAATAGACTATTCTAATACATACACACACACACACACACACACACATACTTTAGTAATAGCACCACTGAGCACATTTTATGTGCAATGCATGAATTATCTAATTTAATTCCCACAATAACCCCTTATCCATCAAGGTGAGTATTAATCTCAGTTCACATTTGAGGAAATTGAGGCCTGAGGGGTTGGGCAGCAGATGGCAGAATCAAAATCTGAACTTAAAGCTAGTAACTAGAACATTCATCAGCATAAATGTAGACTGACCTTTACATGGACTGTGCCAATAAAACGTCAACTCTTGCAATTAACGTTTATTTCTGAGTTCATCAGGGGACAGAGGTATGCCTATTAGGCTAGGCTTTTTTATGTAGCCCTTGTGACCTCCTGACAACTTCATTGGTCTCCTCTGTCTCAAGACCTGTGGGATCGTGGCTGAAGGGCAGACAAGTAGTGTTTACAATCATCACTTCTCTCTACCCTCAACTATGCACTGAAGTTTACAGATTACACAGGTCATATACATATATTACATGACAATTACATAGCTCATCTATGGAGGCTGCACACAGATAGCATAGTATGTGTGTGTACATAGCATGCAGATTACATCGTTTCTGTATGTGCATTGCATATAAATTACATAGTTCATGTATGTATGTTACATAGAAATTATACAGCTCATGTATGTACATTAATTCATTCACTCCCAGCAATAGCCCTATTAATTACAGGAGGATTGTTAGTCCCATTTTAATGATAAGTAAATTGAGACCAAGAGGTTAAGATTGCCCAGTGTGTTTAACCCCCAAGCCAAAGCCCCTTCCACTAATCCAAACTGTAACAAAGACATAAGAAAGATACAGCATTGGGGCGCCTGCGTGGCTCAGTTGGTTAAGCAACCAACTTCGCTTCAGGTCATGATCTCACGGTTCATGGGTTCAAGTCTTGTGTCAGGCTCTGTGCTGACAGCTCAGAGCCTGAAGCCTGCTTCAGATTCTGTGTCTCCCCCTCTCTCTGCTCCTCCCTGGCTCACATTCTATCTCTCTCTAAAAAAATAAGCAAACATTAAAAACTTTAAAAAGATAAAGAAAGAAAGAAGGAAAGAAAGAAAGAAAGAAAGAAAGAAAGAAAGAAAGAAAGAAAAAAGAAAAAGGGAAAGAAAGATACAGCATCATCAGGATAATTTTTAAAGGGGGCAGGGAATTCTCTGAAACAAGAAGCATAGAAAAAGCAATCATTCCTAACCAAAGGAAAGGAGAGAGTGGGGGAAGAATAAATCCAGTTTTCCCAAACCAAAGACAAGCAGGAAAATAGGTAAGGAGAACATCACCCACAAACATAAAAAGGAGCAACCTAGAAATAAATCTGCAAAGATACTGTAAACACAGAGGAAGTCACAGTAAATACAAGCATGAAATTTGAAGCCAGTGGTTAAGAAGGGGATGGGCTCCAGGGGCCTGGTGCCACCAACACTGGACAACCTCGGGCAAGTCTATCTCCTTTTACTGTGTAAATTCTTTCATCTGTAAGGGAGAGTCCACCCAAGTAGTTACTTGTCCATAAAACAGGTTAAGAGCCTTGAAAAAAGAATCCTTTTAGCCAACTATACAATTAGTCTAATTCCTGTCTAAAAGCAGACCGATTAGAATGTGTATCAAACATGTACTAAGACAGCATACTCAACACTGTGTTTATGATATAAGCCTGTAGAAAAGATCAATGTAGCACATATATACTATGGATGCCATGACAATAAATAATAAATTGAATTTTATTACATCTTCTTTTTCTTTGTTTTAATGTTTTCGTTTGTTTGTTTGTTTGTTTTGAGAGAGAGTGCAAGTGCAGAAGGGGCAGAGAGAGGGAGACAAGATCTGAAGCAGGCTCCATGCTGACAGCAGAGAGCCCGATGTGAGGCTCAAACTCACTAACTGTGAGATCCTGACCTGAGCCAAAATCAGATGCTTAACCAACTGAACCACCCAGGCGCCCCGACGTCTTTGTCATGGCAGAAAATCTAATTAACGCTATACTACTCTTCAAATATCCTTGCATATTTCACCAAATCATTCTCCTACAAAAAATAATAAGTGAACCACCATCATCACTCTTCTGGGTAGGTGCAGGAGCCTCCCAGCTGCCCCCACACGCTTACTTGTGCTCTCATGCATTTTCTGCAAGGCAGCCAGGGTTATCTTTTCAAAGCACAAATGTAATCATGGCACGGCACTCCCCTGTTTAAAATCTTTCTGTAGAAAATTCTGACATTTGGGGCACCTGGGTGGCTCAGTCAGTTGAGCATCCGACTTCAGCTCAGGTCATGATCTTGCGGTCCATGAGTTCGAGCCCTGTGTCGGGCTCTGTGCTGACAGCTTGGAGCCTGGAGCCTGCTTCAGATTCTGTGTCTCCCTCTCTCTCTGCCCCTCCCCACTCATGCTCTATCTCTCTCTGTCTCAAAAATAAATAAACATTAAAAAAAAATTTTTAATTCTCTCGATAAAATTTAAAAAAAAAAGAAAACTCTGATGTTTAAGATCAAAATACTCAGGAAGTCTGGGACTTCCTGTGTGTATCCCCAGCTTTATCCCATCATCCTCTGTTGCTCTCTCTGTCCCATCACTTAGAGTAGGTATTCAATAAATATTTGTTGAAGGAATGGATGAATGAATGGATAAATGAATAAAAAAATGAATACATTAGGAATTTTTTTAATGTTTATTTTTAAGGGGGGGTGCAGAGAGAGAGGGAGACACAGAATCTGAAGCAGGTTCCCGGCTCTGAGCTGTCAGCACAGAGCCCGACTCAGGGCTTGAACTCATGAACTGAGAGATAGTGACCTGAGCCAAAGTCGGCCACTTAACCGACTGAGCCACCCAGGTGCCCCCCAGTATTTTTTTAATAGGAAGCAACATTTTGGCGAGCCAAACAAATAAGTGGTTGGATTTCAGGCACCAACAACTATCAAGTGGAAAAGAATTCTGGAGGGCAAGGACCTTCCCACAGCCCTCCATACGCTGACCCGGCCACAACACGAACCACCCTGGACTCAAGGTAAAAGCTACCAGGACAGACTTCGGCAAACTGCGTGAGATGATGTCTCAGCAAACCAACACTGCACTTACTCGAAATGTCTCCTTAAATGGCAGAAGAAAGTAACGTCCCAAGAGCACTGAAGCTAATGTTCAGGTTAATTCAAGGATTATCAGTGACAACAACCTTTGTATAAGGGATTTGTTGACCTATCAAGTTGGGCAGATTAAGATGATAAAAAGGAGAAAAAAGAAGAGATGAAACCATTTCAGTCTTGCACTAGTGCTCCCCACCCACTACGGGATCTGTTTGTCTTCTGGAGCCTCAAATGAACAAAAATCACCTCAACAGAGCTGGTGGCGTGCCAGAGGTAGTGTAAAAGGACTTGGGGATCTTTCTAAAGCCAGGCTTAAACCGGATTGCCCTGGCACTCCTCTCAAAGAAGCTATCTGGCTGGAACATCTCTTCCCTTCTCAGAAAGATTTGGTGGCAGCTGTTAAAGGAAACTGGGAACAGGGAGGGGATGGGCCTCCTTTTTTGAAGGTGACGGTGATGATATATGAGACTCACCTCCCAGTATCATGGGATAGGCCGACCCATTCTCCCCAAGCTCCACAATGAGGTACTCAGTGACAAATGTGTCACTCAAATGAGGATGACTTCATTGCTATCAGGTGAAAAGATCCTGACAACCAGGTACATGTGGCTTTCTCTGGTGGTGATAATGCTAACCTACCACGGCTCCCTGAGATCTGGCAACTTTGAGTTCAACGTATAAATGGGTAAATAAAGATCAGTAACTGCTCCTAAGCACCCCAAAACAGATCCTCACATAACAGGCTGTGTCACTGGCAGAGAACTGGCTTTGCAAAAAACAAAACAAAACAAAACAAAACCCCAAACCCCCGATCCATGAAGGATGTTTGAAGGCAGGAACTGTGTCTTATCAGTCTAGTCCAGAGCACTTCTAAAGTAAACTCTCAGTAAAATAAATAATTAAGTGAATTAAATTAGAGGAATTTAACCCTAATTATTTGTGGCTATGGAGTTTAACCAGCAGTGGAATCAGAGGCAAAATGCATAGTTTTAAGGGTAGAAGAAAAAAGGAACAGAAACATTTTAACCATACCTTGCTGTTTGTAAATGAACACGTGCATCTATCAACATCCCACAACTGCAAAAAATTCAGTGAATCTGAAGCATCATCTTTATGGTTTTAAAAAATAATAATAAAGTAGGACACCTGGGTGGCTCAGTCGGTTGAGCATCCTACTTCAGGTCATGATCTCATGGTTCATAGGTTTGAGCCCTGCATCAGGCACAGAGCCCGCTTTGGACCCTCTGTCCATGTCTCTCTCTGTCCCTCCCCTGCTCTCATGTGCTTGCTCTCTCTCTCAAAAATAAACATTAAAAAATAAAAAATAATAATAAAGTAGAGAGAATCAGGAGCTCTGCAACAATATCATGGAATCCTTCTGTTAGCCCTAGCCCTGCCATTAACTGGCCATGGGCCCTTGCCCAAAGTACCTACCTTCTTTAGTTTCCTGTCTATAAAGTGATGGGTATGACAGAGGCGATACACGTGGTTCATTTCGAAGTCCACTGTTGCATTGCTATTACACGTGAAAATCCTACACATCTTACTGGTAACTAAAGGCCAAGGAAAGAATGAGCCTTTAGAGCTTTACACCACTGGATTCTGACTTTTTCTATTCATATGCTCCTTTGACAAGCTAATGAAAGCTTAACTTCCTCTCAGAATAGTGAACATATGAATATGCAAAGACAATTCTGCACCGTTTCAGAGATTTTACTAACTTCCTGAAGCCTGTCCACTGAGTTCCACGTGAAAAACTCTCAGTCTGAAAGGAGGCACGGTCTCATTTTTTCTCTTGGGGAAATACTCACCTGGAATACAGAAGCTGCACGAGCTTAAGCATCGATGGTCAAGCAAGGCCAATAGAAGATATTTTGTTACAGCATGAACAAGAGGAGAACACAACACTCCCTAGGAAGTATTCTTGCCAAAAATGTCAGACAGGAATCTCATGAAGCCTTCAGATCCAACTACTACCTTACAAGGAATATAGGGGTCAGGGAAACATGTTAAAAAATACCATGGGGAGGCAATCAGTAAAATCTGATTTTACTGGGAAAACTCTACAGGATTTGTCTTTCCTTGGCGGCCATTCTTTCTGACGCCATGACCTGGGACCTCTTGTTCCCTCTCAACCATGAGAGTCCCTTAAGGATCAATTCCATGGGAGAGCTCGTGTTTTCTAACCATGCCTGGCCACCATCACCTTCCTTTTTCTTCTCATTTGTATCTCACGTAGTCTATTCCACCCAATCCACTATTGCTCTATCTTCTTCCCAAGACCAAGGTTAACAAACTCTTATGGAGGGCCTGCCACAGCCTTCTGGAAACTGGAAACAGTATTCACGACTTAAAGGTGAGTTAGCCAGAGCCTGGGCCTTTAAGCGTCCTTACAATTATGTGCTGGGGTAACTGGGCAGTTGCTTAATGTGCAGTATATGCATTCCCCACTCTTGCTCTCTCTCTCAAAAAAAATATTTTTTTTAAAAAAGAAGGCAATTAGCCTTTATCCCTTGAGTTCTTTAAAAAAAATAGCTTAAAAATAAGTGCAGCAATTTGCAGTTGACATACCTAAAATCAGAAAGCTGCAAAAAAAAAAAAGATCTATTCTTGCCCTTCTTTCCAGCTCTGTGATTCCACAAATTTACAGGTCATTTTACTCTCCTTAAAAATTGTAAAATTAAAAGAATATGATGAAAGTCTAAAAATCCGATAGAAAACATGTAACTAAAGTGAATCCATTTCAGCTTCTTATTTGTTAACTAAATTTTTTCAAGTAAACTCTTCTAAAATAGAATAAATTGTATGGGCTCATTTTCCTAAAGTTATTCTTGCCATCCATAGGTCTACCAATATACACAGATAGAGAGTATCTGACATAATATTCACCAATTTACCAATGGCTGACTGTGTGGTAGAATTAGGCAGTTTCTAAAAATATTTTTTCTTATACTTTCTTGTATTACTTCAAATTTTTTTATACTAAGCATGTATCATTTTTACCAAACAGGCAACCAACCAATAATTTTTAAAAATCCACCATTTCTTTTAAAATCCAATGGAGCACCACAGATTGGAAGTTATAAGGAAAATCTTCACACGATGGTTCTAGAAGAGATGACTTCTCTCCAGTCTTCTCAAATGGCACCACCAATTTTTCCCTACCCTGGTCCTGCTACAACACCAGAAGTATTTTGCTCGAGGTTAACTCCCATAAATCCCAACTCCCACACACTGGTGTAAAATGACGCATGGGCGAAATCCACGGGGCTAAGAGGTCACTGCCACTTCAGACATGCCTGCAAAGTACGGAAAAAGGATCATTCCCATCACCAACCACTGAGAGGGAGTTTCAGGAGGCGGTGTGCAGCCTGGCTCTGGCACAACCTACAGATGGATGTTCTCCTCTGTGAGGCTGGGTCCGTGTGAACACAATCCAGAGCTGACTTGAACCTTGAGTCAAAACAGATGATCAGGCATCACCCAGGTCCATCAGAACACTGCTCACCACCACACATTCAAACAAGTTCCTCATTTGCTCTATTTTTATCTCATCTCCCTTTTGTCTCTTTCTTGTGTTCAGACGTTAGTGACCATAGAACACTTTAAAAGAGCACTCTCTCTAAGCACCCCCAAAGCTTTCTTTTAGTCTTTCTTTTTTTTTTTTTTAACTGTTTATTTATTGTGAGAGACAGGGAGAGACAGAGACAGAGTGTGAGCAGGGGAGGGGCAGAGAGAGAGAGAAGGAGATACAGAATCAGAAGCAGGCTCCAGGCTCTAAGCTGTCAGCACAGAGCCTGACTCAGGGCTCAGATCCATGAACCGTGAGATCATGACCTGAACCGAAGTCAGATGCTTAACCCCTGAGCCACCCAGGTGCCACTTTCCTTTAGTCTTGGAAATTCCAGAGGAATTTTGCAAGGTTTTGTTGCCAGAGTGGACAAGCAGAGCTAGTGTACTTTAGGTAATTTTATTAGTATTTAGGAATGAGGTTGCCTTTACGACTCTCACCCCTGGGAGAGGCTTCTTCCTACTATCTGGTTTTACAACTCACACTCCCAAAAGGGGCAGGAGGTGATGACATCAGAAGACCAGAATTAAAATCCTAACTCTAAAAAGTTCATCACTGAGCTAACACACATTTATGAAATGCCTAGAAGCCAGACTCCGGTGCTTGAAAGATGGAAGACATAATCCCAGCTTTCGAGAAGCCTGCAGTCCCAGAGGAGTGCAGAGTTACGTGATGAGTGAAGAACGGGGTGGAGTCAGGGAGGTGGCTGGGCCCGAGCAGGGGCTCCCGGCTTCCACAGTGGGGCGGGGATCCTAAACTCTCTGCCCCTCTGGAAGATCTTAAGACCAGAAGAGGTGGTTTCTTCATGGCTGGGGCACCCAACCCGTGCAGGAAAATTCAGAAAACAATTGTGGAAAAAGATAACCCTCGAACTACGTCTGGAAGTCAGGGGAGCTGTTACAGGCAGTAAGGCAGTGAGTATCCAAGCACAGACCAAGGCAGTGACACCCACAAATTCATGTGCACGTGCAATACATTGCACATGCAAATCAGCTCTCAATCACTGACCTCCATGAGCCCCTGATTCTTTATCTGTAAAATGGGGACAATAACCCTTGTGTGGCTACATCAAGAGCTGTTGCTCGTGTTAAATAAACACCACCAAAGGGCTGTGTAAACTGGGAAGTCCCATTATCACCATGATGATGGGACTCTGTCAAGATTCAACTCAAGGATGACACTGCTATGTGGTGGAAAGAATCCCACCCTGGCTTTGCCACTAACCCACGATCTATCCTCTGCCACACCCCGGCCTCAGTTTTCTTCATCTGCAAGTCAGTGGTTTGGATGGAGCTACACTAAAGTCCCTTCCAATGTTGCCATTTTATTTCAAAGTCCCTTTTAAATTGCTAGCAATTAGCACATGGCTCCCCGCCCCCAGACTATCTCTTTATTCATTCTTAACCTTTACCTTGGCAGACGAAGCATAAGATTCATCAAGCACATTAGACAACCCCTGGCATATTTCCTGTTTTCCTCCATCCCCCCTGCAGGTCACGGACACACGGAACCCAGGCTTTTCAGGGCTCAGCTGGGACATGGCTGCTGGCCAGTTAACAAAGGCTGCATTTCTCCCAGGGGCCAAGGAAGTCCGGTGTAGGCCCGGTTGTTTGGATTTGAGGTGTGCTGGGGATGAAAGGCACCCTGGGAGCGGAAGGCTCGGTCATTCATTCATTAATTATAATTGACGGTTTGTTCTTAAGAATGATCCTTTGAAATTACTTTCCATCAAACAGTGACTGCCACAAAGGCATCAGATATTCAGAACATTCTCCATTTCCTCAGCACGAGTATTTTCATTCTAGGACCTGAGATTCTGATCTGGCTCTTCCCTTGGGAGTCTCTCCCACCCTCGCTTTAGAGGTGGGGTTTGTTTACTTGGGGCTGGCGGAGAGGGCATGTGTGTCAGTGTGATTAATGTCTCCTTTTTAAAAGGAAATCTATACTACACCAAATAACCTTTTTGTAGACTTCAGTCTGACCGTTTTCAGATAAGTGGACAATAGAAAAATTCCACGGAAAGGTTAGAAAAACACCTGAGACTAGTACCCACCTAATGTTGTGGGCCACACCTCTGGGTTACAACTGGAAGGGAGAAGCAAACTGGTATATTGATGTGGCTCTAAACAACAACAATGTGTGTGAAGGCCCAGGGGCATTTCGGGATTGACCAAGAGGAAACACATGTTGCACAATGATACGATCTTGTTGGTACAGTTGTCAGAGAAGGGAACTCCCACAGCAAAGGGCATAAAACCATCCGGAGCAGTCTGGGGCGGCTCAGTTCTGCAGCGCCAGGGAGCGGAGCAGAGCCCGGCCCTGCACCAAACACAGATGGGACCATGATCTCCAGCCACAACTTTAGCCAGACCCTCTCAGGCTCCTTCCATGGCACAGGAGGCAGCTGGGGCCAGCTGGGGAGCTTCCCTCGGGCTCCCAGTGTCCACGGGGGTGCCGGGGGCGTCCGCGTCTCCCTTTCCTTCAGCTCGCCAAGCTGCCTGCCTCCTGGAGGGTCTTGGGGATCCAGAAGAGGCAATTCCCTCCCAGGCAGGAATGGGAAGGAGATGATGCAGAACCTCAATGACCGCCTGGCCTCCTACCTGGAGAAGGTACGTGCCCTGGAGGAGGCCAACGAGCAGCTCGAGAGTCGCATCCTGAAGTGGCATGAGCAGAGAGATCCTGGCAGTAAGCAAAATTACTCCCAGTATGAGGAAAACATCAGCCACCTGCAGGAGCAGGTAAGATCCTAGGTGACCCTGGAACTCGAGAGGGGCTGCGTTTCCAGAGAGCCGTGGGAGGAGAAATAGGTACAAAAGACAATTTCCAGGAATATGGCAAAACAGCTTAAAGTCATTGTGAACAAAGGTATTTGAGGATATTTTCTTACTATCCCTTTTGGACCCGGGAAACTCTGTTCTGTATATTTCATCTTCTATACATAAATTATGCAGAGAATCCAAAAAAATGCCAAAAGGCAACCAGCTACTGTCCAGTATCAGTTATGATCCAGCAATGTTATAGTAATGATAAGGGCTGGTATTCATCCTTCACGCTCAGTGCACAAGGCACAGGACAGCATTTACTTTCTCACTACAACAGTTCTGTTCCACCACAAAAGTCCTGGTGACAGAGTGATGACCCACAGAAAGAAAAGCTGAGTTACGTTATTTTGGAGATCACACCTAAAAGCCGTCACTCCACTAGCCGGTACATTATTCTGACATCCCTGGATATTTCCTCTTGCGAGCTGCTAAAAGCTCTGAGTCCTTATTGCTTACAGTTATGAAAAGGGCATATTGCTTGAAAAATAAGAATAATTAATTTACCCAATTAATTTATTTTTATTATATTCATAATAAAAATATGTCTATTGGAAAGGAAAAAAAAAAGAATAAAATGAGCATAATTTTTGGAATCTTACAGTAGGATGGGTAATGGAGACTTCTTTTAAAAAAAATTCAATCAGACATTTAAAAAGCTAGGCTTGGGGCACCTGGGTGGCTCAGTCGGTTGGGCATCTGACTTTGGCTCAGGTCATGATCTCGTGGTCCGTGAGTTCGAGCCCCGCGTCGGGCTCTGTGCTGACAGCTCAGAGCCTGGAGCCTGTTTCAGATTCTGTGTCTCCCTCTCTCTGACCCTCCCCCGTTCATGCTCTGTCTCTCTCTCTCTCAAAAATAAATAAATGTTAAAAAAAAATTTTTTTTTTTAAATAAAAAGCTAGGCTTATACCTTCTGGGATGTCTCATAACATTGGTTAGAAGTAGAGGGAATCCAGTTACCTCATAAGATTTTAAGTGTTTTTTTTTTTTTTTTTTTTTTTTGAGAGAGAGACAGAGAGAGCACAAGTGTGGGAGGGGCAGAGAGAGGGGGAGAGAGGGAGAATCCCAAGCAGGCTCCGCACTGCCAGCGCAGAGCCCGACATAGGGCTCAAACCCACAAAACCATGAGATCATGACCTGAACTGAAACCAACAGTCAGACATTTAACCGATTGAGCCACCCAGGTATCCCATAAGATAATTTTTTAAAGCTATATAACTTCCCTCTTATGTAAAGCAGTCCCAGAAAATTCCCCAAAAGATCATAATTTAGCACATCCTAGAAAGGGCATCAAGGTTTCCAATATTATTCAGTGCTATTTTTCAACCTTTGGTCATCCTTACTTGAATGTAAGAAAGACCAATCAAGATAATATAAATCTGTCCTCATAATGAACCCTAATTATTGAATAATCAACCTAATAACTGACTGTGTAATTACCTTAACTATATAGTACATGGTTGTCTTTAGAAAAAAAACAAGGTGACTCAACAAACCTCATCATATATTTTTTTTTAACTAATAAAAGCTGCTTTGGTTTTAGAATGGAGAATATAGAAGATTTTTGCAAATGGACAGTTGAGAACATAACTCCCAAAAGAAATGTGAGGTCAGACCTAGTCAAATAATTCACTGATTGTAGAGAGGAGGAGGGAACAGGAAAGAGGGAGGAAAACACGTATTGAGTGCTTATTATTTGCCAGCCGCCGTGTTGGATATTTTAATACACGTATCAGCACTATCTGAGAGCTCTCTGCCCTGATGGAAACATTCGATAGTACCTGATTCAATTCTTACAATGACGCTGTAAAAAGACTGAGGCTCAGAGTAGTGAAGCAGATACGAAAAGCCACCAGCGAGAGGCAGAGGTCGAATTCTAACACAGATCTGTTTCTAATGGCCTCACAGTTTCCATACAGCATGGTGCTCACCTTGCCTATGTAATACAAAAATGGTACTGTTTGTTAATAAAGATAATGCATTACAATGGCATTGTTAATCATACAACACATTTCATAAACATTATCTCATTTTGTGAAGCAGGCATTTTCACCCCCAATTTATAGATGAGGAGACTGAGACTGCGTGGTTGCCCAAATTCTTTGGAACAGGATTGAGAAAAGGAGCAGGTGGCTTGCCCACTCTCCGGGTGGCCCAGGATCCTGGGTTCTGGGTTACAAATTAAATTCAGGTTTGAATTCCACTCTTTTCTGGATTTCTTACTTCAGTTGTTTTTTTTTCATGTTTGAAGAAAACAACTCTTTGACGTCGAGGTTGTTCTATCTGTCCCAATCTCCCTTGATTGCAGGCGAGAAAAGAGAGACCCAAAGATACAACAACCCACAACAACCAGGGGCTGACCCCTTCCCAGGCCTTGATGAAATAGATATGGTACTCTTCCCGTCCCCACCTCAGGGGTCTTAAATGTTACTCAAAAAGTCTTTCAGAGGTGCCTGGGTGGCTCAGTCGGTTAAGCATCTGACTTCAGCTCAGGTCATGATCTTACCACTCGTGAGTTCAATCCCTGTGTCAGGCTCTGTGCTGACAGCTCAGAGCCTGGAGCCTGCTTCAGGTTCTGTGCCTCTCTCCCTCTCTGCCCCTCCCCCACTTGTGCTCTGTCTCTCTCTCTCTCAAAAATAAACACTAAAAACAATTTTTTAAAAAAGTATTTTAAAAATGAACTCAAAAATTAATCCAACCCTCTTGAAACACCGAGTCAGATATAGCCATAAGGATATGTGTATTTTAGAAAGGCTCTCAATAGTACTCTATTTGGTACTGTGGTTTACAATCAAAAATTCCATTTTCCTCTTCCTGGGACGAGATTACACACCCTGGAGCAGCAATGCTGTATTAATACACCGACTAGATCCTCTTAAAAGAATGAACTCAGAGCCTTGGGGGAGGATCCAGGTGATTAACTACAACACACAATGCAAAACCTATGCTTCACATATTATTTCTCAATCTGTCCTCATCATCCATTCATCACCATGAAGGATGTCTCAGAAAGAGTGGCTGTATCATAAAATTGCATCAAGTAAGCCTGAACTGGGGAAGTGGTTTTGATATTTAAATGTGCTCTATGGAAGGAAAAATAAGATAAAAACGGAGAGGGAGGCAAACCATAAGAGACTCTTAAATACAGAGAACAAACTGAGGGTTGCTGGAGGGCTGTTGGGTGAGGGGTGGGGGGTGGGCTCAATGGGGGATGGGCATTGAGGAGAGCACTTGCTGAGATGAGCACTGGGTTTCATATGTAAGCGATGAATCACTGGGTTCAACTCCTGAAACCAATACTACACTGTATGTTAACTAACTTGAATTTAAATAAATACATTTAAACAAACAAACAAATAAATAAACAAGCAAGCTCTAGATCAAGTGCACTTCAGAAGTCACCATTCATGTACTCTGAGAAGGATGCTGGCTGGGGGAATCAGATTCTTGATGTGGGGGTTGCAACAGATAAAGCATCAGTTTAACCCAGAAAAGCCAAATAAGCCCCCAGACAGCATTTTGGATTTTCTGATTCCATGGGGGGGAATAGTGTTTGGTTTCTCTGGATGTCTCTGATGATCCTGTCACCTCAGTAACCAGGGTCCCCAGGCCCTTGTGGATGGAGCCTCTTCTCATTTCCTATGAGCTTAGATAGCATAGCACAAGGAGTAAAGAGCCTGGAAGGAAAAGCATTGATTGGTATGAGAGTCCCTAAGCAGCACTTACAGAGGGGAGACCAGGAAATATCTACAGAATCCTTTTTTCGAGCAAAGGAAGTAGTCAGAGTACCACTTGGAATCCACTGGAAGAAAGAAGTTGGGCAGGAGCCTGGCTATCTCCCGCCACAAACAACAGAACTTTGGGGATGCATCTCAAAACATACAGAACCTGGCCTTTATCCAGCACAGACATTGGCTCTAGTTACGAAAGTGCCAACTTTTTTCTTTCTTTCCTCTTTAACTATATTCCTTATGCTGTACTTTTCATCCCCATGACTTATTTATTTTACAACTGGAAGTTTGTATCTCTTAATCCCATTTGCCTACTTCACCCACTCCCCTCCGCCCCTCCTCTGGAAACCACCAGTTGGTTCCCTGCATTTACGAGTCCATTTCTGTTTGTTTTCTTTATTCTTTATTTCTTATCGCTTCTCGGCCTTTTGGCTAAGATCAAGTGTATCCTTTACTTCTTTATTTATTGTCTTTTAGATTCCCTATGTAAGTGAAATCATACGGTATTTGACTTCTTCCTTATTTCTATGGTATTTTTCTGTCTGACTTATTTCACCTAGCATATATCCTCTAGGTCCACCCATGTCATCACAGAGGATATCATTCTTTTTATTGTTTAGTAGCATTCCATTGTATATATCTAGCACATCTTCTGTATCCATTCATCTATTGATGGACACTTACGTTGGTTCTCGGCTATTATAAATAATGCTGCAATGAACACAGAGGTGCATACATCTTTTCAAGTTAGTGTTTTTTTTGTTTTATTTTTTTCAGGTAAATATCCAGAAGTGGAATTACTGGGTCATACGGCATTTCTATTTCTAATTTTTGAGGAACCTCCATACTGTTTTCCACTGTGTCTGTACTAATTTACATTCCCACTCACAGTGCACGAAGGTTCCCTTTTCCCCACATCCGCTCCAACACTTATTATATCTTGTCTTTCTGATGCTAGCCAATTCTGACTGGTGTGAGGTATTATTATCTTATTGTGGTTTTGATTTGCGTTTCCCTGATGATGAGTGATGTAGAGCATTTTTTCGTGTGTCTATTGGCCATCTGGATGTCTTCTCAAAAGCTCTTTCATAAAAAAAAATTAAACACTTTAAATTTTTCTAAATTAATTTAGTTTCAACTAATTTTTCAGTGTCTACAGTATGCCCAGAATATGCTAAGTACGTCATGACATTTTATTTAATCGCTTCCAATCTAATCCTCATAACTCTTTGATAAAGTGGCTACTATGATTATTATTGCCATTTTATGGATGAAGAAACTGATACTTGGCAAGCTCACTCAGCTAGCAGGTGATAGGGTGGGACCCCAGACCCTGCTTTTTGAGTTCCAGACTCAGGAGTGTTATCACCACCTCTGAATCTTGCTATTGTGCATTCATGATGCCAAATTCCAAGCAACCAGTGGAGCTTTGAATAGGATCAGATTTTTAAAAGGTGTCTTTGTATTGAGGTATGACTTTATCCTCAGGAAATCTTTTCTAAATAAAGGAATTATCTGTTTAAATACGATGGGAATGTCACAGAATTTTCTGTCTCCAACTACATCACAGAAGTTTAGAGCTAGGACCTCTAAGGTCAACTGGTTGTAGTGCAAACTCCTTATTTAACAGACAATGAAACTGAAACCCAAGGGACAGTGTGACTGGCCTGAGTTCATGCCAATGGTGAGTAATAGGAAGTTAAAAGAAAACGTCCAGTTCCTAGTTCAGCACAATACTTGGTACAAAAGTAGTATTATACTTTTGACATTGAGACATCGTCTCCTCAATTTTCCTAAAGATGGTGACATACATCAAATGTGCAATACTCCCCTAGTCACCACTACCTAGAAGAATTTACAAATCATACACGTACACACAACTGCTCGGGTAGGAACTTTCAACAGCAGTTTTTATTTAATGTTAAAAAGTGTATGAACATCTAGTGAAAGTCTTAAATAGAGGCCTTAACACAGCTGAAGTTTATTAAGCTGCTAAAAAGTTATTTCACTCAATATTTTAATAGATACAATTGGGGCATTCTCATCATAGAAGAGCTTACAAACACGTACGCATACCTAAAAGTTATGGGCATGGCTATCCCCACTTTGGACAGAAAATAATTGTGGCATGTGATGACTATTACAAAATTCATTTAAAATTAGTTTGACAAACATATACCAGTGATAATTTTGGTACTTCGCTCAGTGATCTGAAACATGAATGCTACCACGAGGAAGAATTATGTTCATCTAAAATAACTAATGCACTTTAAGGGAGCCAACCTAATATTCACAATAAGGCAGGATTGGAACTTAAACCTCTTTTAACATCTTCAGATGTGGATGAGCTGAAAGAAAACACCAAAGGTATGTTTGCAGCACTAGCAAGTTAGAAGGCACTTTGAAGTGACTCTTCTTCCCTTTCCAATGTCATTTTTCCAACAGCGGCCTCAATTTTAGCCTCTCAAACTCAGTGTAAAAAAAGACAGCGAAGGGGCTGCGGGCCATATTCTTACTTTAAAATCATTCTGATGTTTTGTACCTCATAAGTGTTCAGTATTTATTGATTTAGTTATTTGTTGTTCCAATGCCAGAAAAAGAAATCATCTATGCTAACAAATCATATACCCAGAAAGTACAGGGTGGAAACGCACCTCTCCCATGGGAGGTATCTGATTTAAAAGCCTCTTTTTTTTTTTAATTTATTTTGAGAGAGAGAGAGAGAGACAGAGTGAGCAGGGGAGGGGCAGAGAGAGAGGGAGAGAGAATCCCAAGCAGGCTCTGTGTGAGACTCAAACTCATGAACTGTGAAATCATGACCGGAGCTGAAATCAAGAGCCAGATGCTAAACCAACTGAGCCACCCAGGAGCCCCTGACTTAAAAGACTCTTGATGCATGTTTTCCAGATCATGGATGGCAAGCAGACCAATGCTCAGATCACTCTTCTCATTGACAATGCCAGGATGGCAGTGGATGACTTCGGCCTCAAGTAAGTTCCTTCTTCACTGTATTGTGGGGAATTGTCATTTGCTGTTTTTGTTTTGTTTTGTTTTGTTTTGTTTTGTTTTGTTTTGGGGGTTCATCTTGTTTTTGTTTTCTAAAGGAATTAACTTATCTCGCCATTAGCCACGTGTAATATCTTTAAAAGAGAATTAAAAAGGCATAATAACAAATACTTGAATGGACCCTACTTTAAACAAACTAGATATAAAATACACTTTTGGGCATGGGGAAATTTGAATATGAACCAAGAATCAGATGATGTTAAAGAGCTATTATTAGCTCTGCAGGTGTGATAATGTTATGCTTATTTAGAAAACTTTTGTTTTCATTTTTTTCTCTTATTTTAATTCCAGTATAGTTAACATACAGCTTTACATTAGTTTTGGGTGTACAATGTAGTGATTCAATACTTCCATACATCACCCAGTGCTCATCACAACAGGTGTCTTCCTTAATCCCCATCACCTATTTCCCCCATCCCCCACCCCAATCCCCTCTGGTGACCATCAACCTGTTCTCCATAGTTAAGAGTCTGCTCATCACTTAGATAACATTTAGCTTCATTCTTAATGAAAATTCTTGTTTTAAAAAGATGTATTCCTGGGACACCTGTGGGCTCAGTCAGTTAAGCATCTGACTTTGACTTAGGTCATGATCTCATGGTTCATGTGTTCGAGCCCCATGTTGGGCTCTGTGCTGACAGCTCAGAGCCTGGAGCCTGCTTCGGGTTCTGTGTCTACCTCTCTCTCTGTTCCTCCCCGACTCGTGCTCTCTCTCTCTCTCAGAAATAAACATTAAAAAAATTTTTTAAAATGTATTCCTAAGTATTTAGAGGTGAAATGTCATAATGCCTATAGTTTAGGTTAAAATACAAAATAGAGTATAGACGAAGCAAATTGTTAAGAGTTACTAAATCTAATTGATGGGTATATGGCTGTTTATTATTTCATCTTCTCTAATTAAAAAACAAATAAACAAACAAACATTGAGTCACCATCACAGAAAAACCTGCATGAAACAGACATATGAGGGATAAGAGATTCACCTCTAAATGAAGGTGAATCCTTACAAAGCCGCGGCCTTCCAACGACAGGTGTATTCTTCTCTTCCTTCCAACCAAAGGTACGAAAATGAACACTCCTTCAAGAAAGATTTGGAAATTGAAGTTGAAGGTCTCCGAAAGACCTTGGATGATCTGACCATTGTCACAACAGATCTGGAACAGGAGGTTGAGGGGATGAGGAAAGAGCTCATTCTCATGAAGAAGCGCCATGAGCAGGTAGGACTCCCTAGGAGCCCCTGGTAACCAGCACAGCTCTTAATCTGCACGTTCAGATGACTTAATAGCCACAGAAAAACCTACCATCTGAATGCTAGTCCTAGAATAGAAACATCTAATTTTTCCAGCTTCAAGGTTGTCTATGCAGTGTCAGATCCAATAGCCAAAATAAAATCACAACTGATGATAAATCAGCCAATAATTTTGCTAATATACAATGATTATCCAGACTTGTTTGTTAGTATGATACCGTAAGAATAAATGCGTGAGGTTGAACTTCCTTCATTGACCCAACGTACAGCAAATTGGGGGACAGTAGAATGAAGAGAATCTGCCACTGACCAAGGTAAATAAAACTAGTGACAAAAACGAAGAATCTTAATTTCCAGAACCATGTAACTAACTTTGAAGAGGTTACATTCCATCTAAAGCCCCTGAGACTCTGATGCAATATGAGGAAAGCAATCCCCGTTTTAGGCAAACAAAATTGCTTATGAACATCAAAGGGCCTCAATTATGAAGAGCTGGTGAGACAATGACTTAATTAAACGTTTCCTACGGTTTCTTGGTTTTCATGATATCCTATGGGTGTCAACCCTATGGAATCATAATACGTGGCCAAGACGTTAAAAGTCTTTATACCTTTTGGCTTTGGGTTGCTAAACAGCTTCCCCAAAGCAGTAGTCTACAAACTGAAATGTTCAACTGTTGAATTGTGCCATCATTTCACCTACGAATGTGTGCTGAAGAGTATTTTATGTGCTACAGAAGCAGAATTCTTTGCGAAACATTTTCAACCAGGGATTAAGTCAGTAATCACAGAGGCCATTTGATTACCTATCTAGTGTTATTTTTTATTTCATGGAGTTATAATAGAAAAAAGAATATATGTTTTGTCATCAACAAATAATACCTAAGAAGCCAAACCAAACCAATAAAAGAATAACAACCACATAAGCTGAATTTTTAAAAGATCTGTTAACTGCTGCCAATCAACACACTTCTGGCCTTCTGATTCTCACAGCCGATTCATTTTTTTTTTTTCTGTTATTAAACAGGAAATGATAGAACGTCATGTGCCAAATGACTTCAAGGTCAATGTGAAGGTGGATGCAACTCCAGGAGAGGATCTAATTAAGATCCTGGAGGATATGAGACAGGAATATGAGTTTATAATAAAGAAGAAGCATCAAGAGTTGGACACTTGGTATAAAGAGCAGGTAAAGAAAAGGGGCTCAGACTTCCCAAAGGTTCCATTTCCATGTGGTCCCAATGCCAATGCCTCTGCCCTTTGCTTGGTCTCGCAGTCAGCAGCCATGGCGCAAGAAGTGGCCAGTCCAGCAGCTGTGCCAAGTAGCCAAAGTGACATCCATGAGCTGAAGCGCACTTTCCAGGCCCTGGAGATTGACCTGCAGGCGCAGTGCCACCGGGTGAGTCTGAGGAAAATCCTGGGTCAGGTCCCGCCTCTTCGACAGAACCTCTCGTGACCTCTCTCCTGGGCTCATCTCTCCAACTCCCTTGGGACATCTCTCACTTCCCATTTTCCATCCAAATTGCTCATGATGAGCATGATAATGAGAGCTATCATTTACCGCCGTGTCCACAATGTGCCACATGGTACGTCAGGGGGTTCATTATGTTAACTGTCATCAAACCTCACATTAACCTTTCCAGGCAGGTCTTTGTGTTCTCATTTTAGAGATGAGAAAACAAAAGTTCCAAACAGTTAAGTAAATTGGCCAAGGTCACATAGATAGTAAGTGGCCAGTGGTGAAGCCACCTGGTATTTGGGGGCAGGTGCGGGAGTCTAGGAGGCCCTCATAATCTCTACCAGCGCTCTCCCCGCTCGGCAACCAGGCCGCCCCCTGAAACCCCAGTAAAAAGAAATCCTGGTGCCAAAATGAATTGGTGGCAAATCCAGGCCTGGCTCACTCCGAAGTACCACTCTGTTCATTATGTATATGTCTTATCACCCAGTGAACTATAAATTCTTATATATAAATCATTTCTAGAATTTTCATGGTTTTTAGTAAAATGCTTTGTATGAAGCGTCACAAGCACTCAAGATTCATTAAATAAAATCTATCATTTGATTACCTTTGTAGCCTATCCAAATCTTCTGATCATTCATCAATATCATTTCCAAGGGCTACTCTGCCCTTGGTCTTGAGGAGAAATCACTGGTTTATTCTGTTGCAGATGCACATGGTAAATTACTGTTATGTTTTAGGAATAAGTGACGGTAAACAGACATTTAAAATGTACACTGTCAAGGTGATAATAATGAGCAAAGAAATAATTACAGTGTTTTATAGTTTTCAAAACATTTAGACATGCAGTATTTCGCAACAACCCTGTGAGGTCAGCAAAACATTTATATCCATTTTCATTCATTCTACCATCTGCTACTGTTCTGAGTGCTGAGGATTCTACAATAAGGGAGTTGACACTCTAGTGGGGATGACAGTCAATAAAGGCACAGATCATCAAAATATGTAGTATGTGAGATGGCAAAAAGTGCTGCCAATAAATAAAGCATGGCAGGGCGAGGTCAGGCATTCTGGAGTGCGGGACTGCCATTTTAAACAAGGTGCTCAGGAAAGGTTTCACTGTTAAGGCGACAGTTGAAGTGGTAAGAAGGCGCATCATGTGGCAATAGAGAGGGGGCTCCAGGGGGAGAGAACAGTAACTGCGAAAGCCATGCTGTACAGGTGCGTGGGTCGGGTTGGAGGATCAGTAGGGAAGCCAATGTGGCTGTAGTAAATGAACAAAGGGAAGAAAAAAGGAGAAAAGAGGAGGGAAGGGAAGGGGAGGCCACTGGGGTAACAGTGGAGTCAGACTGCGCAGCCTTCACCCTCAGAGGGAGGTCAAGAGGAATTTAGAACAGCAGATATGGACAATTCTTCAAGGAGCTTTGCTATAGGTGAAGGGGAGCAGAGAAATCGGATGACAGCTGAAGGCAGATAAGGAGTCAAGAGAACAATTTTAAGATGGGAGAAATTACTCTATTTGACAGATGGGAAGAAGCCGGTAGAGAGGAAAATACAGGTGATGCAAGACAGCGGGCAACGGCTGAAATGACTGGAGAACAGACAGCTCGTGCCAGGTACCAGCAGGGGAGTGAGAACCTGGTACCAAGGGGGCACTGAGAACCTGGAAGCAGATACACGTGGGTGGAAATAATGGTGGGAGCCTGTGGGAATCCTCTCCTGATGGCTTTCATTTCCGTAACAACATAGGAAGTGAGGCCCTGGGCTGAGAGACAGGAGAGGGAAGGCAGCAGCCCTTTGGGAGAACAGGAGAGGGAGAGGAGCAGAGCAGGCGGCATGAAGGGGCCCCCTGAAAGTTAGCAGCTGTGATAAAGTGAGAGCATCCAGCAGAGTCAGGGATTTCTCCTGAAGATTAAAGTTCTGCGCTCCAGAAAAGCGGGTGGTAAATCCAAACAGAGCAGGGATTTAAGTCAGTTCTCTGTATCCTAGAGCAGCAACTTCAATGTGCAGCTTTTAAAATTTCCTCAAAAATGACAACCTGTTACCATTGTCATCATCAATAAGCATGGCTTGGGACTATGGTTGCCAGACTGACCAAAATTAAAATACAGGACATCCCATTAAATTTGAATTTAGGGGGCACCTGGGTGGCTCAGTCGGTTGGTTGAGTGTCCAGCTTTAGCTCAGGTCATGATCTCGCAGTTCATGAGTTCAAGCTCCACATGCGGCTCACTGCTGTCAGCCTGTCAGCGCAGAGCCCTCTTCGGATCCTCTGTCCCCCTCTCTCTGCCCCTCCCTGACTTGCACTCTCCCAAAAATAAAAACAAAAAATTTGAATTTTGGATACGCAGCACAGTTTTGTTTTTTTTTAGTGTAAGTATATCCCATGCAATATTGAGGCAATTTTTAGGATATACATGTACTAAAAAATTACTCGTCGCTCGTCTGAAATTCAAATATAACGAGGTGCCCCCTATTTTATCTGGCACCCCTACTTGAAACCCTTCTCTGAAGACACAAAGAGACAGGGGTCCCAGTTGCTATTTCCCCAGGAGGTTTAGATTAGGCCAGAGATAAAATGGGCATATGCTCAATCGCGAAAGAGCAGCACATACAGTAAACGCTACAGGAATGCGGCAAAGTTGCCAAGAGCTCCCTGACACAAAGAAATGCCCATAAAATGGGCTTCAGAAGTCCTGACTCTAGTCCACTCCTCACTGCCCAAGCCCCAACCCTGGAGTCAGCCAGCTGCCCACCTTTGCACCCCCGGCAGCCACCAAGACACCTAGCAGAGTGGTCGGTGTGTTGTAACTACTCAACCAGCACACATTGTTCAATCTATCAAGCCATCGGTCAGTTAGTACAAGAAACCTCGTTTCCTCTTTCAGAAATCTGCTTTAGAGAACATGCTGTCAGAGACCCAGTCCCAGTACTCCTGCCAGCTCCGGGACATGCAATACGTCATCTCCCACTATGAGGATGAACTGACACAGCTACGCCATGACCTGGAGCGGCAGAACAATGAATACAAGGTCCTCCTGGGCATCAAGACCCACCTGGAGAAGGAAATCGCCACCTACCACCAGCTCCTGGAGGGAGAGAGCGAGGGGTAAGGCAAAGGCCGGCTGGGGAGGAGGACGAAAAGGGCACTGAGTTTCTGTGTATGCATTCATATACCTCGTACCTGTTATGCCTGTTAGCGAGCATCACTCCAGAGAAAGAAAGGTTTGTGATGAATTTCTTCTGGATATTTAACATCAGGTTGTATTTAAGTAGCATATGTCAATCAATCAGCTATTACTCCCAAGACACTAAGATTTAAGGTCCATCGTTAAAATTAATATATTAAGATCTCTAGAAAGAAACTAAGGGGGCAAACTGGGTGGCTCAGTAAGCTAAGCATCTGACTCATGATTTTGGCTCAGATCATGATCTCATGGTTCATGAGATCGAGCCCCTCGTGGGGCTCTGTGCTGACTGCAGAGTCCACTTGGGATTCTCTCTTCCTCTCTCTCTGTCCCTCCCTCTCTCTGTCTCTCTCGCTCTTACTCTCTCTCAAAATAAATAAACTTAGAAAGAAAAAAAAGAAACAACTAGGAAGGCTTGACTATAGTGTTTCCCACTGGAAATGTATACAATTTTGGTTCTGGAAAAAAAAAAAAAAGGAAGGTTGGTGGAATATTTTAACCTGACAGCAGGAAAAGATTCATAAGAGATTGAGAAGTCTAGATTCTTCAATCCAGTATTTCCAACCAATTTAGGAAATGACAATAATTGTTCAGGAAAAAAAGGGCACATATATTCTATGACCCAAGAGAAAGGATGAGAAATTTTTTTAATGTTTATTTATTAATTTTGAGAGAGAGAGAGAGAGCACGAATAGGGGAGGGACAGAGAGAGAGAGGGAGAGAGAGAATCCCAAGCAGATTCTACAATGTCAGCACAGAGTCCAACACAGGGCTTGAACTCATGAACTGTGAGATCATGACCTGAGCCGAAATCAAGAGTTGGACACTTAACTAACTGAGTCACCCAGGAGTCCCAGAAAATTTTTTAAATACATAAATAGGGGGGCCCAGCTGGCTCTGTCGGTAAAGCATGTGGCTCTTGATCTCGGGGTCATAAGTTCGAGCCCCACTCTGGGTACAGAGATTGCTTAAGTAAACTCCAAAAAATAAAATAAATAAAAATACATAGACCAAATCTTGAACAGTCTGAAAAACAGTTCTAAGCTTCAAACCCAGACCCTGGAAAGGATCTCAGTCGAGGCAAATCCTGCAGCCAACTGAAACGATGGAGGTGGTTTGATAGACTTGTCTTGACCCTAGGGTCCATGTGAGGCCATACTCACTTTCTTCTGGATCCAGGAAGGTTTGCCCATGAACTCATGACCTTGAGACTACAGAGAGCTTGGACAATTATCCTCATTAAAGAGCTATGAATTTATAGGCAGGCAAAGGAAGTTAGTTCACCTTGAGGAGTTTTTATGATTGTTGCTAACGCTAAAATGAGCCGTAACTCTTATCATTTTTATAGGACGATGGAAGAATCAAAGTCAAGTGTGAAAGGTAAAAAAAAAGTCTTTTCATCATTTGAATTTTCTTTTTAAAAATTAATCAGCACGTTTATTAATTCCCTAGTAATCATAATCTTTACTGTACTCCCAAATATCTTGTGTTCAATTTTTATTTTACTCCCAAATGTCCAGGAATTTTTGAATGAACTTAAAGTAGATAACAGGAAAACAGGGATCTGTTAGTATTGTCTTCAATAATATATACGCAAGGTCTCTGCCAGCAATAAAGTAGATAGCAATGATCATTCACATTATTACATCTCTGTTAAGTTATGGAGTCTGTTTACTAAACTCCTAGGAAATTAAGAGAAAATGATTTCACATAATTTCCCAAACTATATTCTGTTGAACACTAGTGTTCCGTGAAACTTGTTGCATATTATGAAAGATGTGTTCCATGGACAGAAATGGTTGGAAATACCGTATACCACTATCCTCTTAATGAACAGCCATGCATTTCAGTAAGTTAAACATGGAACAGATACTGCTGTGGGGAAGAAAACAGGAAAGAGAAAGAAACAACAAAAGTTTTACTTGGCTTAACTCGGTGTTGCCAAATATCTTTGACCTGGGAACCCTATTTTCTCAGATTGCCTGTAACATCTCACAGAAAAGTTCTAAGACGCCCCCATCTGGGACGAGCAGCACTTTTCTGATCAGTTTGTGGTAAAAGTGTTCTAAGGTATTAGAGATTCAGAGAGTCAGGGTTCTGGGCACCATCATGGGCAGCTTGTGTAACTGCTACCTCTTTGCAAGACATTGACAGATGGTCCTTCAGCCTCTCCTTACCATGTCCAGGGACAGGGAACTCATTACTTGATGGAGTGGCACAATCTACTGTTGGAGAGGTTTGATTTTTAACAAAGGTCTCCCCACGTCTCTATTAATTTCAAGTCTTCCCTTTGGTCTAGAATCAGTTTCCCGCCGTGTCAACAAAGCACATATTCAAATAAATCATAACTTTGAAAACAGTGGGCATGATAAACAGCCCTGGCTTCTCATCCATCCCTCATGCTTTCTAGATCTTTAAATGAGGTGCTCAGAATGGCATTTAATGCGCTGTTAGCTCATAGAATCTGTGGTACAAGTGGAACAAAAGCAGGAAGACCTCCTCCAGGATGTGTAGTCAGGGACTAGATTCTGTATCAGTCATGCCTAAGATGAAGGTCTTGGCCCCTAGAAGATGACACTATTCACACACCCTTGTTTCCTGGAGGGTGAAATGAAAAACTTTCCTTGGTGAGATCTCTTCCCTCTAGCAGAACCTGCCATATTGCTCAGGGATTATGTTGGAAGGGATGGAGAAGTTTCAGGTACTAAGAGCAGGGAAATAAAAATAAGTATTTCAGATGGTGGCAGGAGCATGATAGTGACCTCTTCATTGCCTTTTCCCTTCAGCATCTGCAGCTCCAAAGATCAAGGCCATCACACAGGAGAGCATCAACGGAAGAATAATTCTTTCTCAAGTGAATGAGATCCAAAAGTATGCATAAAGCCAAAAAACGTTTCTGCCTATTATAAGGGCTACTTTTCCCCAATAGAAATCTTTGCCCAGACATGATGGGTGAGTCCTAAGAGGTATCCTTGGAGTTTTCAATCTCAGAAACTTTTTCCCCCCTCGGGAACAATGTCACCAGACATTCCATAACAATATACTGCTGCACTTTCTGAATCACAGTATGAGTTCATGAGCATAAAGCTCTACTTTACTACTACAGTCTTCAGATTGCCATCACTGTGTATCTGTTTTGTAGCCAATAAAACTTTACACCTGGTGCATCATGTCTTTGTTTATGTCACATCATATTTATGTCATTGTTATATCAATGTCTCATCCTAACAAGGGATTCTCTGGGCATTGTCCATGAAAGAAAGGGAGCTTAATGCTTTGAACATGTCTGCAGCAGCCAAACACTGGGCAGAATTGTTACCTTGCAGATATGCAACCAAGGGAAAGATGTGGCTCATGAGGCTCTCCACACCTCTGCCAACAGAAGGGGGAAAACAGAGAAAGGGAGGCCTAAGAAAGCCTCGCTGAGAATGTAAGATGACCAAACAGTATTCTGTCTCACATACAGGCATACCTACATAACCTTAAGGGCCTAAAAGAAAGTTAAAGCTAGAAAAGGGAAGTCAGGGGCACCTGGGTGGCTCAGTCCATTAAGCATCTGCCTTCTGCCCAGGTCACGATCTCATCGGTTCATGCGTTCAACCCCTGGTAGAGCTCTCTGCTGTCCACACAGAGCCCGCTTCAGATCCTCTGTCCCCTTCTCTCTCTGCTCTTCCCCCACTGTTTCTCTCTCTCTCAAAAATAAATAAATAAAAACTTTAAAAAATATATTTAATTTTTTTTTAATGTTTATTTATTTTTGAGACAGAGAGAGGCACCACATAAACAGGGAGGGTCAGAGAGAGAGGGAGACACAGAATCCGAAACAGGCTCCAGGCTCTGAGCTGTCAGCACAGAGCCTGACGCGGGGCTCGAACTCACGGATCACGAGATCATGACCTGAGCTGAAGTCGGACGCTTAACCAACTGAGCCACCCAGGCGCCCCTAAAAAATATATTTAAAAAAAAGAAAAGGGAATTCAGAAAAAAAAATCCTCATTACAAACAGCCACTAAGACCCTAAAAGGGGCAATGACTTGTCTAAGATCTGAAATACAAATGTTAGGGTCCAGACTATTATGTTGAGGTGGAGTATGGGCTGATGCACAAAGACTATGCCCCTCTGTCCTCTCAAAAAGATGCTTTTTTTTCTCAAATTGTAGCAGTGTGAGCCATTGTTCCAAGACTGGTACAGAGGAGCAGTGCTGGAGAAAAGGAAGGCAGAAATCCATATATCTGCTAAGGTGTTACCGGAATGCTGTCCATGGAATTAACAATTCCAGGATATTCACAATTTAAGGGATCACAAGCACAGGCTAGTCAAACTCTCCCCTTTAACAGACAAATAAACTGAGACCCAGAACAATAAAGGCATTTTACTCAAACACTCACTGGATTGTTGCTGGTCTAAATCTAGCTCTCTTGACTGTTAACCAAAGTTAACACTTGTTAAACTAAAAGTGGTATGAAGTAGTTCCACTGTCATCTACCACATTGGCAATGCCCCATATGTTTTTTTCTCTGTTTTAATACTTTCTTGGAAAGGATTGCTTTTGATGTTTCCTGAACGAGGCATCTGTTAAAACTGAACTGGTCTTCCCTTTAAGCAATAATTGGTGTTTCTTATTCTTAATGTCCAAATAATGGAAAACCGACCCCTAACAATCTGAAATTAGACAAGAGGAACCTGGGATGATCACATTATTACAAAAATGTTTATTGTTAATTCTCTGAAGTAAAAATATAAATTTATCTTTACTATGTGATTACATCAAAGAATCTCAAAAATAACCGGCACACTAAGACTGTCAATGAGTTTTCTTTGCATAGTATTTGTCTGTGGAGACATTCGATGTTTGGGGGACAAGAATGGACTCATATTAGACTTTATTACTTCTCTTTTTCGATTTCATTTTACTATGAAATAGGGTACTATTCATATGTTAATAGGGTACTAGACTGTCAAGACAGACCTAAAAATGATTTTTTTTCCATTTTAGCACCAAAACACTCTGCAATTTTAGACATTATTATCTCTTTCTCAAAGTATGCATTATATATATATATATATATATATATATATATATATATATATATATGTGTGTGTGTGTGTATATATGTATATATATATATATATGCATTAAGTATATATTTTTTCTCAAGGTGAAGTTTGAGTACTGTTAGCAAAATCTCTTGAAGAATATTAAAAAAATATGACAAGCTGAAGGGAAAGTTACAACACGAGGCTCAGAAAATAATCACTAATCTTCCATTTACTCTCCTAATTTATATATGATTTGGTAACAGGAAATCAAGACATATGAATAATTTTTCATTCAAGAGGTTAAAATATCCTTAAAGTCTTATTAATTTTTACTGTATCAATTAAGGTGACAAATTTATCCCAGTTTGCCCAGGAAACCCCTCAATTGGGGGTGGCTGGGTACCCTACTAATAAAGAAATCATTGCTCTTGCCTTAGTCCATTCAAGTAGCTATAAGTATACACAGACTGGATGGCTTACAAACAACAGAAATTTATTTCTCACAGTTCTGATGACTTGGGAGTTCAAAATCAAGGTACCAGCAGGGTTGTGTCCTGGTGAAGACCCTCTTCCTGGTTCATAGCTTGTGTCCTCAAATGGTAGAAGAGGCCAGGGAGTTCTGTAGGGTATCTTTTGTAAGAAGCTTAAAGCCATTCATGAGAGTTCCACCCTCATGACTTAGGCAACTCCCAAATGCCTCACCTCCTAAAACCCTCATCTGTGGGGGTTAGGACTTCAACATTTGAATTTTTTTTAGGCCATACCATCTCTATTTCACTAACTAGAGACAAACAGAGAAATTAAACCATTTGCCTGAATAAAGAGACAATTGCATGCTAGACAACATAGAATAACCTCTTCCCCACATCTAAATCAGCCCCAAAATATTTCAAAGTACCATTACAAATTGATTAGTGCCTGCATGTTTGGTGAGTAACTAACCACAGAAGTTTTCATTTGGATTTGGTTTTGGCCAACACACACCCAATGCACATAAAGGAGTTGATAATAAGTTATATTGTTTTTGTTACAGGAACACTTTGAGTAAATAGCAACTATTCCATTACCCAAGACCCAATTAAACAAACAGTTGACTAACCCAGAGAGATACAAAATATTACTTTGGAATTTAACATTTATGGCAACATATTTCCCAAGAGTGCCATAACATGGTTGAGTGGATAGATCCATTTAATATGTGTCCATCCAATCAAATACATGCCTTTACTGTGTGTTTTTCAATTAATGCTTTCATACACCCACCTGTTAATAATGTGTGAAACTGAGAACTAAACTTCATAAAAATTCATTATTGAGGAATGTAGCAATTGTATGTTGGGGGAGAGGTCATAAGCCTGAGCAGGGGGCAAGGACTTGAATTACTGTAGGAAAACACGGTAAGAGAAAGAGATCCAAGAAAGTTTCTTGAGGGCCAAGGTTCTGAAACTTGGCTGCATTTCAGGATCTCCTGGGGAGATTTAAAAATGCTAATGCCAAGGCCACATCATGGATCAATTAAAACATGGTTTTTAAAGGTTGGGACCCAGGCACCCATATATTTGAAAGATCCCCATGTAATTACAACATTCAGCCAAGTTTGAGAACCTGCTGCTTTGGGAGATTCAGGTGAGTACTTCTGTATTTGTTTGTATGTTCCCCATATGCTAATTGTGTCATACTTTCCTAAGAATTAATGACAACTACTAGAAAACTAAGAGCCTCTTCCATGTCATTCCCAAATGCTTGTGAATAGAGTTTCATTTTACCAGATTGGAGGATTTCCTTCCAGGAAACACACACACACACACACACACACACACACAAACTCTGGAAACTTACTTCCACCTAATCTTAGTAAAATCCCTTTCAGTTGCTTAATCAAATATTTTACCAAAGTGTTAGGCTCCTGTAATGAGCTTCTATGATGAAAATTGGCTGTGTTATTTTAGCCTCTTTCTTCCCTTTACCTTTTACCTTTTTTCATAGCAAAGCAAAATAGTAACACATGCAGATAAGAGATTTGTGGGGAAAATATCTCTAAGCCAAGTGACGAAAAAACTTAATTTCAGGATCACCTAAGTAAATCTTTCCTTAAGGAAACATCAGATTGTTTTAGTATTTCCCAAAAGCACATTTTACATTACTCTAATAGTGAATCAGGCATCACACAGAGTTTAAATAAAAAAATAGCAGCATTAGAAGAAAGCAGCAATCAATTGATTGAACCTTCTTGTTAAAGAGCTGAGGAAGCCAAAGTCTAGAAAAATTAACCTAGCCCTCCTGGGACTCAGATCTCATTGCTACCTATATGTAGCATCCCTGACATATGGAAATTTCAGAATTGAAAAAAAGCATCACACAATTTTTTAAACACATAGCAAATTAAAAATAAGAATTCTAGAGGAGCCTGGGTGGCTCTGTCAGTTAAGCGTCCAACTTCAGCTCTAGTCATGATCTCACGATTTGTGGGTTTGAGCCCCACGCTGGTCTCTGTGCTGATAGCTCAGAGCTGGAGGCTGCTTCAGAGTCTGTGTCTCCCTCTCTCTCTATTCCTCCCCCACTCACACTCTGTCTCTGTCTCTGTCTCTCTCTCTCTCAAAAAATAAGTAAATTTTTTTTAATTAAAATAATAATAATAATGATATTAATTCTAAATGTGTGAACTATTAAAAAGCCAAAATAATTAAGGTATGAGCTTTTAAGATGGGACCAATTTGTAAAAATGCCAATAATCACAAGAAAAAAGTAAGCCTGAGATAGGAACTAAAGGTTGGATATTTTTATATTCTTTACAAATGGTCTTAACTAAATTATTTAATGCAGACTTTATGTAGCATGAAGATTTTTTTTAATGTTTACCTTGTATCAAATAATTTGGCATACCATTTCTTTGGGATAAAAATAACATAATTCCAAAAATACATCTTATGGACATTAAGCAATAGTGATTTAGTCATTCACAGTAGAAAATGGATACTAAATAATAGTATTATTTTCTGAGTAGCTAGTAGATACCGATGGCCCAATGAACCCACATCACCAGGACTCAGGCCTTTCCATAGTCTTTCCCACATCTACTTTGAACTTGACAATGTGACTTGATCTGTCCAATGAAACATCAGCAAGCATGACACAAGCAGGCATTTAATGAATGCTTACACATTGGAGCTTACGTCTTCTTAGAATGTTCCCTATAGGAAGCCGGCTACCATATAAGAAGCTCATTTACCCTGAGACTACCACGCTGTGGGGAAGTCTAAGCTAGCCTCACAGAGAGACCACATGAAGAAAAACTGAGGAACCCAGACAAGAGCCATAACTAAAGTCCTAGATGTGTGACTCTGCTCCAGCCATTCCAGCTAGTTCCCGGCCATTCCAGATAGTTCCATTCAAGCCAACTAGCCTGAGGCCCCAGACATTATGGAGCCGAGATAAGCCATCCCCAATATTCTGAATCTGAAATTCTGACCTATACAATTATGAACAAATAAAATGGTTGTTGTTTTAAACCAGTAAGTTCCAGTAAGTTCTGGAGTACTTTTTCATGTGACAATGGACAATGAAACAGAGTATTTAAAATAAGAGTCTATTATCTGCAGGGCACTTGGGTGGCTCAGTTGGTTAAGTATCTTACTCTCCTTGATTTCAGCTCAGGTCATGACCTCACAGTTCGTGAGACTGAGTCACGCATTGGGCTCTGTGCTGACAGTGTGGAACCTGCTTGGGATTCTCTCTCTCTCCCTCTCTCTCTCTGTCCCTGCCCCCCCTCCACACACACACATGCACATGTTGCTCAGTGACAATAGCTGATATGTTTAGTCCATTAGCCTCCCACCAAACCTTTCAACCAGGATTTTAGCCATTTTAACACTGAAATGGATCTCTATGGCAGTACTGGTCCAGTAACCATAGATGAAGCACCAAAGCATCCAAGAGAAAAGCCAAGGTCCTCACTCTTCTAAGGCAGCAGAAAATAAAGCCATTGCCCATGTATGTAGGTTCATAGCTCTCTGCCTCTTCACAAATGGGGACCAAGCAGTGTAACTCCAACTCAAAAAGGAGGGACGTCCCCTGCTCTTCATGAGAGCATGCTGGGATACCCAGGTAAATTCTCCTCCTTCTTATCTTTAAGTTTTGATTCCTTTTGACTCTGTCTTTAAGTTCCTCATTCCAGGGACATTAACAACTTCTCTATAAATATGCTCACAGTAAGTATCACACAGATCAAGAGTTTCACTGAAAAGCGATCTGTGTTCCATGTAGGTGAGCAATATTCTCCTTCATCTAGAAATTATAAGGCCTTTTACAGACTAAGATGGGAATGATTATTAGGTAGCTCTTAGTTCTAACGTTTAAGTTTTTAAGTCATTAAGACCCTTAAATAACTGTCCATTCATTCTAGGCATGTTTCTTCACAATGCTATGCTCATTTCAATATATAATTCTATATTATTTGGGGTGTTTATATATACCCTCTAAAGTGTTTTGTTGGCTTTTTGTGTATCATAACAATGTTGGTTTCTCTAACTTACTACATGACTGAGCTCATTCCCATGTGGGTGACTCATTCCCCATCTCATTTATTCTATTACAACATCTATACGTCACCTGCTTTCTGAAGAGGATTAGAGAGTTTCTAAAATATATTTGCAGTGAGGTCATGCAAAAAGGAAAGATGACAGTGTCTCTGACATACTCCATGATCTGACCTGAACAGACTTAGGAGTTTTACTGAAGAACTGTGTGTGTGTGTGTTTGTGTGTGTGCATTTACAGGGACTGCCCTATGCACCAAAACTTCTCTTTGAAATTTAAAATAGAAGCCATCTAATAAAATTATGAGTCACCGAATAAAAACAATATGTCAGTTTGTACCAATTTTTAAGTCTGCATACACAACATAAACTCACGCATGTGACATACATACACACATATACTAGAGGAAATTTTAACAGTAACAACTGTTCTTGACTGACCTTTGCATTCACAATTTCATTTGTCACAACCCTGCAAGGCATTATTATCCTCATTTTGGACTGATGAAATTGGGGCTCAAATGGATTAACTGAACTGTGGTCATAGAGCTAAAAATGGTGGAACCAGAATTTGTACCCAGTGTACTTACTCTTTTTATTGTACCACACAAAGTCAAAACATGGTCACCAAAGAGTTATAAAAAAACCTAAACACAGGCAACACATTTTGATGAACTCTTGCTGATGGTTTTTATCTGAGATGAGACTCCAGGGATGAGAAATCTGAAAATGTACATTGTACTAGAATAATACAAAGGAGTCAGAAATACACACTCAGGTCTAGGGAGGGACAGACTTTTATGACTAAAAGCTACCTTCCCACTACCCAGACCTCAAAGCGTTCAACCCTCTGTGCACAGAGGTCAACACCAGGGGAGAGCTTAGCAAGTTCCAAAACTAGAGGACCTCAGCCCTTAGTCTGTCCAGTTAGATCTTACATTCACTCCTAGTTTCTATCAAAGTTATCTCTCCCACACACTAAGAGAACAAGAAAGAGGACAAAGATAGTAATGATGGATGAACCATATGTTCCAGAATCATCAACTGGAAAAAATTTATCTACAGTGTTATCACAAAAACATCTTTGTTTGTTTGTTTGTTTCCCACATTCTAGGAAGCAGCAGTTTGGGGTCAACCTTTAATCCTAAGACTTATATGTGTATCGGTGCTTTTCAAATCTTAATGTCTATATATATACTTATATGTATGTATGACATGTTATATAAAAAATATAATAAATGTAAAATACATAAACCTGGCAATCTTGTTAAAATTGCAGATTCTGGGGCGCCTGGGTGGCGCAGTGGGTTGGGCGTCCGACTTCAGCCAGGTCACGATCTCACGGTCCGTGAGTTCGAGCCCCGCGTCAGGCTCTGGGCTGATGGCTCAGAGCCTGGAGCCTGTTTCCGATTCTGTGTCTCCCTCTCTCTCTGTCCCTCCCCCGTTCATGCTGTCTCACTCTGTCCCAAAAATAAACGTTGAAAAAAAAAATTAAAAAAAAAAAATTGCAGATTCTGGGTTTCTAGTACATCTAGTGTAATGCCTGAAGTTCCAAAACCTCCCACAAAAGACCACCAGAGTCGTAAGTCAAAGCCAAGCGGCAAGGGTCGTTTATTGCAGGTTCGAATCTGGTCCTCTGCGCACTCGTCGCCGGTGACACAAGAGGCCACGATTAGGGTTGGTATAGCGTTTTTATAGACAGAGACAAATAGCACAGGGGAGGTTTTTACTTGTGGCGAGAGGAAGAAAGGGGGAAGGGGGTAGGTGAGGAATGTGCTAAGCAAGCAGGTTTACAGAAGCGAGAAATGCCGGTTAGTTTGTATACAATCACTCATTCCATTACATATCAGACTACATTTAGGAAGTTTTACAGCCCATTCTACAGTGGGTTACAATCAGGAAAGGTCTCACAATGCTCATAGCAAACAGCAAGCAAAACAAACTTCTCAGCAATTGTATTTTTTATCAAACATCCATAATAAGCAGAAAAGAGAACCTAGCTTTAAACTAAGGCGGGGCTGTCATTTGGATTCAAAGCTGTTCCTTTCACTAGGTTGGGGGTCCAAGATTCTGCATTTCTAACAAGCTCCCAGATGATGCTGAGGCTGCTGATCCATGGGCCACACTTTGAGTAGAAAGATGAGTTCAACCCATCAGCCATTTTGATAAATCCCCTAGACTGAATGCCTTATCCACAAGCCAATCTCAATAGATTTAACATAGACTGAACTGGATGAAAAATACAGTAGGAAAGGTGGTATCATTAGAATCTGATTAGCATTGTCTTGCTCAAAGCAAGTGAAGCTGGCAAGAGTACTCACTGATTAAGTACAGCCTTGAAAGAAAGTGTTTTTTGGTTCTGGTCAAGAGTGGAAAACGGAATGAAGTCAGGAAACCAAGGAGATCAATCACTTTGTCCCCAATTATTCCTGGCCTCATTGCATTAGCGCATGACATGAAAAGTTCACCACTAACCAGACTCACTGGAGAGGATGAAAATGCCTGTCGGAGGTTGTCTATCGTGCTACTAACACAGCACTAAAAAGTATGCTACTATTTACGAATGAGTATTCACTTACAAAATTCTTCCTCAATTTTCCCCAAGGACCATTTCTTTACTGAGTGGACCAAATAACGGCTGAAGTTCTCAGAAAAACAGTAATAACTCTGTGAAATTATGTCTCATTCCACACCAGCTTGAACTGGTTACTTTCATCTTGGGTATTGATTTTATCACTCTTTGTTTTCAAGAAATTCACATGAGTTGGAATTAAGAACCAATCGGGAAGTATTTATGAAGCTTCCAACACATGTCTACACCGAAGCCAGCCACTGTTAGGAAGACAAAACAAGGAAGTTCATGAAGTCAGAGCTTCTGAGAAGGAAATGAAAATACACAAAACTGTCCCTTTGCCCAACTGTACTTCCTGTCACCCATAATCATAGTAGGCAGCCATAATAATTACACCTTTGCTGGTGTAATGATAAGGAAATTGATTTGAGCTGAGAGACAAAAAGAAAGCACATCTCTCCAGTAAAGCTCTTTCCACCCTCTTGAATTTTCTCCCACACTCAACAAAAACTTCATAAAGTCATCCATGACCCTTCTGCTCGTCTCCACCAAGTCAACTCCTATGACTGGTCTCACACGCTTCTCAAGTATCGAGGCATTGCCACACGGCCTTCTCCTAGTGAGGCCCAGCTTGTTTTTCCAGAGGGCAGCAGTCATTACCTGAATGGCAGGTTTGCAATGCAAACTGCCTTAATGTAGGGCTTTGTAGCCATCACGTCTGGGTTGTCATTAGTGTCCTCTGAAAACAACAATCAGCTGGCAGACCAAAAAAGGGCATTCAAGAAAACTCATTAATTCAAGTGTTTGGGGAAGCTACAGAAAATCTAAATTTATTTATCTTTTAGTTATTCAAAGAAAGTTCTAACATACACACAAGGATAATAGTCACCTAAAAGTTTAGGAACTATACTTGCTACAAAGCTGAATTGGGACAGGCTACACATCTGTGGGCTGGCAGCTCTGGGAAGGAGGTAGCACCTTTGATCATTCCTGCATGGGATGATATAATCATTCATCAGGGGGCTGAGCCGTGTTGTAGGGACATGGGTAATTCCATTTCTCACTGTCCCTTCCTCTTCCCTCTACAATGTTAGGTGGTTGGAAAGTTCTAGAAGAAGTCTGTTTACAGGAGTCTTCCTCCTCTGCCCCCACCTTTAGCATGGATGCACCTAAGGCTAAAAAGACAAGAGAGGAGATGTTCCTGGGCCAGCCAGAGGTCAGAGTGACCAGGACTGAGTTTTGTGTCAGACCACACGAGGGCTGCCTTCGAATAGCAGATGTCCAGAGTCTGCTCCCTGTTCCCTCACAGGAAGCAGAACATAGAAATAAGCCCCTAGTGACAAGCACAGGCCTGCTAACCATTTTTACAGCAGGCAAAGGGTTAAAACCACAGCCTCCAGAAAGGTGCCTGCAGGAAAGTGGCAGAAGGAAGCTGGGAGCCTGCACCTCTAGGCAAACTGGACACCCATCTGGGGTCCAGACATGGGGCAGGCTGGGTGGGAGGGACCCACAGACACCTGAGGTGGGGGAATCACGGAGGGTGGGGTCAGAGGCTGAGTTCAAGGCTTTGATACCCAAATACATTCTGCCAGTTTCTTCCTGGTAGTGCTTAGAATTAGATCCTCCCCACCTCACCCACCAGGAACACATAAGGGGGAGAATTCAGAGCCCACTCCCATAACCCTCTAGAAATAAAACTTTCTAAGTGGCTCTGCTATGCTCACAGGATCCATAGGATCTTGAGAAGGCACTCCTGTGCATAGCAGGGGAGGCTTGGGGGCCTCTCAGAGATTCACTTCCTGCCTCCCAGCTTTGTTTTTGGGGCCTCCAAGCAACTTCAACATCTTGACGTAAAAGCTTCTCCTGCACTTGGAGCATTCTAGCTTGCTCTGCAGGGGCCCCAGCTGAAGGTTTCTTTGCTGAAAGGGAGAGGGGTATGTAGCCACACCCCCATCAGAAGCAAGGAGGGGAAGGGGGACTTTAAGAGGAGGTGAAGAGGGACTGAAACTGTGGGCAGCGATCCTGTTACCTCAGTTTCCCCCAAACCCACTCAAACTTGAAAGAGACAGAACCCATGCACCAAGTACAAAGATGGGTTTGCCATCAGGCACACAAAAGTCCTAGTTCCTTCCCCTACAATGATCCCTTCTCTGAATGCTGGCTCCCTCCACGAGACAACTTGACAGAGTTTACTTCCACCTTGGCATCTGTGTCCTCAAGGCATCCAAGTATCTTGTGTATCTTTCAACAGATCAAAAGGCAGAAAGAAAAATGTTCTTGGATCAGCTCCTAGAAAAATCTGAAACCAGATTTTCCTGGGATACGTCAGGCCAGTCAGCACCTGTTATTTTATACTGTGGCACCTTTCCTTTAAAATATGGATTAAACGATGTGGCGAATGAAAAGATGAAAAATTCACAAATCCAGCAGCCCTAGTTTCCAAATTGCTGCGTTATCTCCTTTTAAACTTTCATCACCCTCTCTGCTCTTTGGGGCGCTGCCTTTCTTACAGGGAAAACAGAAAAACCTGAGCTTTGCAAGCGGGGCACAGGGACACCGGTCAGGAATGCTGTAAGGAGGATCAGGTATCAATCTCCATAGGAGTGGAACCAGACGGTGGGCATTCAGATTTGATGATTCTCGTGTTAATTAGAAAAGATTTTACACTTCTAAAGAACATAAAGTAACAGATCTATGGAAGATATTAACTGGTGTTTTAGATGTCTACAGGTTGGCCGAATTATAAACAAAGTTTCGTTAGGACACAGAGACACCCACTTGTTTACACATTGTCTGTGGCGGCTTTGGGCTATGGCAGCGGAGCCGAATAGTTACAACTGAGTTTCTCTGGCCCATAAAGCTTAAGATATGGACCATCTGGCCTTTGCAGAAAAAAATCTCCCAACCTTGTCTACAGACATTAGGAGGAAATGAGTTGAAATTACAGCAGAAACAGGCCCAACTATAACATCATCTCTGCCAGGTGAAGGGGGAACCTTTCTGACAGTTGAGATGGCTCTTGACCCCTTGCCAAGTACTAAACATGAACACGGCTAATTTAACGAACACCTGGACAATTTAGGGCCGGTGTAATAACTTGAAAGATTGAAAAGTATCTGCTCTTCCCCCAGGTAATTCATACTCAGGGCAAAAAATTTTAATAAAAAAAAAAGGATATTTTAACTTTTAAAGTTGTAGAGTTTCCCAAATGTTTTCCAGGATGACTGGTCAACTGTGCTCACCAATAAATGATGCTGTTCTTTGCAAAATGCCTTATTTGCACAGAGTGGGAAGGGAGATAATGGTGACTCATAAGTTTGGGTTTCCCCCTGGAGTCTTGGAAAGGGTAACCTTTATTAGATATGAAGGGCAGGAGTGCCCCCTGCTGACCAGGGAGGCAACTTAGGCCTGAACTCGATATTCTTTTTTCTGATCAGGGCTCTCAGGTTGGACAAGAATCAATTTCCACATAGCCCCATGAGGGAATAAAGGAATACCAAACATTCGCAACTCATGCCCAAGGCATGGTAGCAACTTTAAATCTCAGTAGTTTGCATAACATGTGTGGTAGCAAAAACAACCATCAGAATGGAATCACCAGATTTCCACCTCTCTTCCTTAAGTCTCCTTCTCCACTAAATATAAAAATAAAAATACAGCCTTCGACAACAGCCCATTGAATACAAACTCCTTTAACAACAAAGAAGTTAACCCCTTACTTGAAATCAAGTACCGGCTGAGGGTTTTGTTCCAAATAGGTCAAACTATATGAAATTGCCAATATTCCACTTGTTTGACTCACAAAAACAGCAACTTCACATGGTTCAGGTTGAATGTAACGACTCCATCAACAATTGACAAAGATACATAGGAGAGTCTGAATGTGTAAGCTAGGGGGCAGGCTTCCCTTACTCACCTACGGATACAGTGGTTGGAGGCTGGGGATACAGGACGTAGACCTTCTGGCCTCACGATTCTCCCCCAGGGAAGCCTCTGAATTCATCTAACCAATGAAAACAGAGGCTAGGATTTTAAAGTACCTTTCTTGTCACTTAGGCAACTCTGCTCCACATGATGGATAAGTATTTTTAAAATTAGTTCTCTCTTTTTAACACAAGTGTCCTAATAAAAGAGCTTCAGGGAAGAGGAGGATTTTTTTTTAGTGTTTATTTATTTTTGAGAGAAAGAGAGAGACAGAGTGCAAGCGAGGGAGGGGCAGAGTGAGAGGGAGACACAGAATCCAAAACAGGCTCCAGGGTCCAAGCTGTCAGCACAGAGCCTGACACGGGGTTGGAACTTGCAAACCGCGAGATCATGACCTGAGCCTAAGTCGGATGCTTAACCGACTGAGCCACCCAGCTGCCCTGGAAGAAGAGGATTTTAAAATCCTGATCTCACCATTGCCTCACTCTGAGGTTCTACAAGAACAGGGGACGTAAAAGCCCCACTGACCATGACCGTGGGACTGCAGTAGTGATTCTGCCATGCAGCCCAGGCGCAGTGGAGGACTGGGGCCAGGACAGATGCAGACAATGCCAAAGACCAAGGGTTACGAGGGCAGGGACTTCTGATTTGAAAAGGAGAATCTGGGAGGGAACATTTACAAGGTCTGAATACCAAGCAAATTAGAACATGGACTCATTCATGCATCTGAATTTTGCAGTAAAATCCATATGGATCTGGATTTCTAAACCACAGTGACCTAGATAATAATCACTCCTCTAGGCCCATTTTTCAGGGCCCACTGTTAGCTGCAAGAGCCACAAAAAAGCTGCAAAAGCCACAACCATAAGAGTTGTGGGAAGAGTCTGAAGTAAAATAAAAGAAAGGAGTACGACAGCAACTCAGTCACACAATACTCTTAAAAGAACTTGGTAGAACTTTGTGTGTGTGTATACATATATATATTTTAATGTTTTCTTTATTTATTTTTAGTTCAAAAATTGTTAATGTTTATTTATTTTTGAAGGAGAGAGAGACAGAACGTGAGCAGGGAAGGGGCAGAGAGAGAGAGGGAGACACAGAATCCAAAGCAGGCTCTGGGCTCTGAGCTGTCAGCACAGAGCGGGACATGGGGCTCGAACCCATGAGCCGTGAGATCATGACCTGAGCTGAAGTCAGCCACTTAACTGACTGAGCCAAGCCAACCAGGGGCCCCTTATTTATTTATTTTTGAGAGAGAGAACAGGGGAGGCGCAGAGAGAGAGAGGGAAACAGCTCTGCGCTGACAGAAGCAAGCCCATTGTGAGGCTCGAACTCATGAACAGTGAGATCATGACCTGAGCTGAAGTTGGATGCTTAACTGACTGAGCCACCAAACTTGGTAGGACTTTGAAGGCAAGTTCCAAGTAGACTTATTTGAAGGATCAAGTCGGGAGAAACAGGAGTTGCCCATACCCTGACCTAGCCCAATACTTTGATACATTCCTTAAAATGTCCATGATTTAAGGCAGTGGTCCCTAGGTTAAAAACACAATTCTTGAATTCGAAAACACAGTGGCCAAATGCCATCCTCCAGGACAGAAACACTGAACACAGTAAAAGCCTGAATGATATCCTTAGACTATATCAAGCCCCCAGGAGATTTCCAATGTGACGCTCACTGACAGGAACCACTAAGTTGAAGGACCTCTCGAGTTGAATTATAATTCCATATAAGCTTGGGAATTTTTAAGTACAAAAGAAAAAAGAAAATCCCACAGCTACACAAGTCATTATAAGAGCAAAGCACAAAGCCTATCATCCAGCAGAGGGAGCAAGAGGTAAACAAACACTTTTAAAGTCAGACCATGGAATTTAATTAAGACCTTGGATTGTGATGCCTCCCACTTTGGTCTTTTTCAAAATTACTTTGGCTATTCGGGGTCTTTTGTGGTTCCATACAAATTTTAGGATTGCTTGTTCTAGCTTCAAGAAGAATGCTGGTGCAATTTTGATTGGGATTCCATTGAATGTGTACACAGCTTTGGGTAGTATTGACATTTTAACAATATTTATTCCTCCAATCCATGAGCACAGAATGTTTTTCCATTTCTTTGTATCTTCTTCAATTTCCTTCATAAGCTTTCTATAGTTTTCAGCATACAGATCTTTTACATCTTTGGTTAGGTTTATTCCTAGGTTTTTTATGATTCTTGGTGCAACTGTGAATGGGATCAGTTTCTTTATTTGTCTTTCTGCTGCTTCATTATTAGTGTATAAGAATGCAACTGATTTCTGTACATTGATTTTGTATCTTGCGACATTGCTGAATTCATGTATCAGTTCTAGTAGATTTTTGGTGGAGTCTATCGGGTTTTCCATGTATAATATCATGTCATCTGCAAAAAGTGAAGGCTTGACTTCATCTTTGCCAATTTCGATGCCTTTGATTTCCTGTTGTTGTCTGACTGCTGATTCTAGAACTTCCAACACTGTTAAACAACAGCAGTGAGAGTAGACATCCCTGTCGTGTTCCTGATCTCAGGGGGAAAGCTCTCAGTTTTTCCCCATTGAGGATGATATTAGTTATGGGCTTTTCATAAATGGCTTTTATGATGTTTAAGTATGTTCCTTCTATCCTGACTTTCTTGAGGGTTTTTATTAAGAAAGGATGCTGAATTTTGTCAAATGCTTTTTCTTCATCGATTGACAGGATCATATGGTTATTTTCTTTTCTTTTATTGATGTGATGTATCACATTGATTGATTTGCAAATGTTGAACCAGCCCTGCAGCCCAGGAATGAATCCCACTTGATCATTGTGAATAATTCTTTTTATATGCTGTTGAATTCGATTTGCTAGTATCTTATTGAGAATTTTTGCATCCATATTCATTAGGGATATTGGCCTGTAGTTCTCTCTTTTTTTTTTTTTAATATTGAAGAAGAAGACCAAAGTGGGAAGCATCATAATCTAAGACTTTAGCCTCTACTACAAAGCTGTAATCATCAAGACAGCACGGTATTGGCACAAAAACAGACACATAGACCAATGGAATAGAATAGAGACTCCAGAACTAGATCCACAAAAGTATGGCCAACTAATCTTTGACAAAGCAGGAAAGAATATCCAACGGAAAAAAGACAGTCTCTTTAACAAATGGTGTTGGGAGAACTGGACAGCAACATGGAGAAGAATGAAACTAGACCACTTTCTTACACCACTCACAAAAATAAATTCAAAATGGATAAAGGACCAGAATGTGAGACAGGAAACCATCAAAACCCTAGAGGAGAAAGCAGGAAAACACCTCTCTGACCTCAGCCGCAGAAATTTCTTATTTGACACATCTCCAAAGGCAAGGGAATTAAAAGCAAAAACGAACTATGAGGACCTCATGAAGATAAAAACCTGCACTGCAAAGGAAACAATCAACAAAACTAAAAGGCAACCAATGGAATGGGAAAAGATATTTGCGAATGGCATATCGGATAAAGGGCTAGTATCCAAAATCTATAAAGAGCTCACCAAACTCCACACCCGGAAAGCAAATAATCCAGTGAAGAAATGGGCAGAAAACACGAATAGACACTTCTCTAAAGAAGACATCCTGATGGCCAATAGGCACATGAAAAGATGCTCAACGTCGCTCTTCATCAGGGAAATACAAATCAAAACCACACTCAGATATCACCTCACGCCAGTCAGAGTGGCCAAAATGAACAAATCAGGAGACTATAGATGCTGGAGAGGATGTGGAGAAACGGGAACCCTCTTGCACTGTTGGTGGGAATGTAAACTGGTGCAGCCACTCTGGAAAACAGTGTGGAGGTTCCTCAAAAAATTAAAAATAGATCTACCCTATGACCCAGCAATAGCACTGCTAGGAATTTACCCAAGGGATACAGGAGTGCTGATGCATAGGGGCACTTGTACCCCAATGTTTACAGCAGCACTTTCAACAATAGCCAAATTATGGAAAGAGCCTAAATGTCCATCAACTGATGAAAGGATAAAGAAATTGTGGTTTATATATACAATGGAATACTACGTGGCAATGAGAAAGAATGAAATCTGGCCTTTTGTAGCAATGTGGATAGAACTGGAGAATGTTATGCTAAGTGAAATAAGTCATACAGAGAAAGACAGATACCATATGTGTTCACTCTTATGTGGATCCTGAGAAACTTACCAGAAGACCATGGCGGAGGGGAAGGAAAAAAAAAAAAAGGTTAGAGAGGGAGGGAGCCAAACCATAAAAGACTCTTAAAAACTGAGAACAGGGGCGCCTGGGTGGCTCAGTCGGTTGAGCGTCCGACTTCAGTTCAGGTCATGATCTCACGGTCTGTGAGTTCGAGCCCCACGTCGGGCTCTGTGCTGACAGCTCAGAGCCTGGAGCCTGTTTCGGATTCTGTGTCTCCCCCTCTCTCTGCCCCTCTCCCACTCGTGCTCTGTCTCTCTCTGTCTTAAAAATAAATAAAAACATTAAAAAAATTTTAAAAAACTGAGAACAATCTGAGGGTTGATGGGGGATGGGAGGGAGGGGAAGGTGGGTGATGGGTATTGAGGAGGGCACCTGTTGGGATGAGAACTGGGTGTTGTATGGAAACCAATTTGCCTATAAATTTCATATTAAAAAAAAAAAAAGACCTTAGAGCCTAGGGGCGCATGACTGGCTCAGTCGGTTGGGTGGCTGAGTTTGGCTCAGGTCGTGATCTCACGGTTTGTGGGTTTGAGCTCCCCATCAGGCTCTGTGCTGACAGCTCAGAGCCCAGAGCCTGCTTCAGATTCTTCGTCTCCCTCTCTCTCTGCCCCTCCCCCACTCACATTCTGTGTCTCTATCTCAAGAATAAATAAACATTAAAAATATTAAAAAAAAAAAAAAGACTTTGGAGCCTAAATGATTCATTTTATCTTCAATGATAGTATTTCCTGAAAAGTAAAGTAACTTGGTCACAGCAACAGAGAATGAAATCCTGTGTGTCTCTTCATTTCAGGTGATATGTTCTCTCCCATGACAAAGCTAACATGAAATGACTCTCTTTTACGTTCATTTACCTACAGAAACATGCAATCAAAATTCCTTATTTGAATAAGGAACATAGTAAAATACTTAATTGGTTGTAGACACCAGAAACACAAGAAGGATTTTTTTTTAATGTTTGTTTATTTTTGAGAGAGAGTCAGAGCAAGAGTGGGGGAAGGGCAGAGAGAGAGGGAGTCACAGAATCCGAAGCAGGCTCCAGGCTCTGAGCTGTCAGCACAGAGCCGGACATGGGGCTCGAACCCACAAACTGTGAGATCATGACCTGAGCCGAAGTCAGACGCCTAACAGACTAAGCCACCCAGGTGCCCCTGAACACAAGAAGGATTTTAAAGAAAAGTACAACACAAAGAAATGTCTTCCTCTTTAAAACAGATAAATTGGACTCCTCATACCAATTCACTCATTCGCTCACTTATTAATTATCAACTCTGTATTTATTCCGTTAGACACTGTATCCAGACCTCACCTAACATCTCTGCATAGCCCTGTGTCAATGTTTGGGATATTTTGGCCCCTTCTTCAGAGAGCCCATTTCATGGGATACAGTGCTGGGTATTATTGTGCTGTGTCCTTCTGTGGCTGTCAGTGTCACATCTGCGGCCATTGGCATACACTTGGACATTTGTACTCACGGTGGGGAAGACGGACAGAACATTTCTGGAGGAATGTTCCAAAGTCCCTGCACTTTATACACTTAGCCATTCAACACACGTTTGTTGGCAAACGTCCAGTCCTCATAATTCAAGGTTCAGAAATTTGATTTTATCAGTTCACTCAAGGTTGATAAGGGGCTAAGGGAATGGAGTCATATAAACCCCATTAACAAGAGAACGCCTATTCTTTTCCAATAAAAGTGGTGTCGGTGTTTTACCACTACCCAGTGCGCCTTGTCTCATGATCAAGGTGCCCACAAACTAAATTAGGTATCTGAAAAGTGTTTGGTGATCATGGAATAAAGGCAAAGGCTGTGAACAGGCTAGAAAGGCATTTTTCTAAGGAACATGAGAGCTCCTTCAGCACCAAATAACAATCTGCTGTGACGAGAAGACCATCCCTGCCAGATGGTGTCTGCTGTACAATGTTGTGCCCAAGAGCCACTTTCGCCAGGTGCTCCCACGTTCACCTGCAAGCCCTAATCTAGCCTCTTTGCCTGGACTGTGAATCCTCGAGGGGAGAACACGCTTACTCACATTTGCACCTGGATGACACTAGGCTCCCAGAATCTCTAATGATCAGATGGGGGAAGGAAGGATGGATGGGTGGGGTCGGTGCATGAATGAAAGGCAACTCCAGTTACCCAGTCCCTGCCTGCGTTACCAGAGTCCTAAGCTGCTAGCCCCTTAGGGAGGCGATAGGGGGCTCCCTCTGAATCATCACTATCATCACTAGTTTGTTCTTTAGCTTTCATTTCTTTGCATTCAAATGTGTGGGGCGTGTGTGTGTGTGTGTGTGTGTGTGTGTGTTATAACTGATACTACTTTCCTTCTCAAATGATTGTAAAGAAAAAGATTGTCTATTCTGTTAATTTAAAATCAGTATTTACAAAGTGTGGTCTCTAGGTCTCTTTTTAAAGACACAGGGGAGTACTCCACGAACAAAGTTCAGTGGCTGCCCTTATTACAGAGAGGTAAAGCCAGAGTCTTTGCAGGACAACGCGGTCCGCACACCATAGCCATTTTCCTCTGGCCTCCCTCCTTTCCCGCCAGTCTCCCTTCCAGACCTCAGCACCAGCTTAGGTTGTGAAGGGGCCACTGCCCCACCCACATTGGGAGGTCTCTGACCCAGACTTCTACACAGCTCTTCCCTCTCGCCAAACTTCCCATTTTCTTTTTTTTTAAGTTTTTTTTTTTTTAATGTTTATTTTTGAGAGAGAGAGACAGAGTGCGAGTGGGGAAGGAGGAGCAGAGAGAGAAAGAGACACAGAATCTGAAGCAGGCTCCAGGCTCTCAGCTGTCAGCACAGAGCCCTATGAGGGGCTTAAACTCATGGACTGTGAGATCATGACCTGAGCCGAAGTCAGACACTTAACTGACTGAGCCACCCAGGCGTCCCCAAACTTCCCATTTTCATTCAAGTACCACTCATGGTGAGGCCAGTCCTAACTACTCCATACACAAGTGCACCCTCTCCAGAACAACCCCAGGCCCCCAAAGCACAGGTCATCCTCTTGCAGACTTCTCCTGGTAGTCCCTGCCTCCGATTCCAAATTCCACAAGATGCCCCCAAACAGGGCCTGGCACACACTTCTAATATGGCTATAAACATTTGTGAATGGATGAATCAATGCCTGGAACATCACATATTCTACAAGACTCAGGCTAAATAATAACAGGTCCTCGTCCTCCTCAATCTTCCCCTTTAAGATCCTGTAGCAATTTCTTCGGGTATTAACCTGCATATTGCTAAAGAACATGCTTCTACGGCTATTTCTTAATTATTCAACTTAAGACGTTAAAAACCTAAATTGCTGGTGTGGAAGATGACAAGACAGGATTCTGATACCACTCCACACCCCAGTTCCCATTTCTCCACCTTTCTGGTAGAATTACGTAACATTAGCTTTTATCATTTTTGTCCAAAGTCCTCTAGATACAATATGCAACTGAATGCATCAACACAACTGATTGATATAATACAATCTCTCTAGATACAATTCTAGCTAGAATGAAGCTCCGGCAACAGAAATTTTTGTCTGTTTTGCTCACTGAAGCATCCCTATGGCCTAGAGCAATGTCGCACATAGCAGGTGGGCACTGAAGAAGCATTTGTAGAACACTCAGATTTATGGTATGTGACATAAGTCATTCATTATTGCACGTGCAGGGTGCATGGGCCATCCCCCACGTCCCTCCACCTGGTGGCCTGGCTGGTTGAACGCTGCACTGGCATGAGACCACCTGCAGGGAAGTTTCAATGACTCTCTCTCATCCAGTTTCAGTTGGGAATCCCTACCCGACATCCCCCAAACTCTTCTTGAAACTTACAGTGATTTATAATTACTGATCTACTAATCAGCTTCCCCAATGAGACTGCAGCCTCCTTGGCATCATGGAGGTCCTTGGTCATCTCTGGACCCCACGGTCTGTCACAGCATCCGATCCACCATAATAGATTCTCCAGAAGTTCTGAATGAAGAACACAAGGCCCTGCCTGCCACTCTGAGGCAAGAGAGAAAGAACTTCTTCTTGTTCTGGGTGAGCCCTTATGATGAGGCCCTCTCACTATTTACAGAAATAAAATGGAGATCGACTGTTTTTCCTTTCGCTCTTCGCACCCCTGGGCTCATTAATCCCAGGTCGTTTCGTTCACTTTATTTTTTTCAATGATTTAGTTTCTTTCTAGCCACTTTCCTTGTTCAAATCTCCCTCGAAAATAAAAATAAATTTCAACTAACCATTAAATCAGTCTCGGAGCCTGATGGTCTCTTCCCAAGTTAGAATTGCTCTGTTGCCTTGCGAAACTGTCCGATTTTACACTGGACTCCACTTGACAAAACAAAGCATTCAAAACTAAAATGTACAATCAGTTGAAAGGTCTCTCTACGTCACTACCGTTACTTTCTAGCAGTGGTTCTCAAACTTTGCGCGTCAGAATCACCTGGAGGATTTAAGACCCAGATCGCTGGGCTCCCACCTCCAGGGTCTTTGATTCAGAGGATCAGGAAGGGCCTGAGGATATGTATTTGCAACAAGTGCCCAGGTGATGCTGATGCCGGCCACCTGGGGACCACTCTTTGAGAGCTCTTGCTTCCCCATAATTCTCTGGGAGGTCTCGGAAATGGGTTAAATTTCTTGCTATCCCACCCCTCAACCAAGATAACCAGATGTTGGGTACATGATTACAGCACTCCTTAACCTTACCAATGCACATAAGTCCCCTGAGGATCTTTTGAAAATGCAGATTATTCAGCCAGTCTGAGGTGGGGCCCAAGATCTGCATGTCTAACCAGCCCCAGGTGAGGCCAACATTGTGGATCCAGGGACCAAACTTTGAGTTTAAGGCATTACAAATTGTACCAAGCAGGTTAGTATTAAAACTCAAGGGCTTTTGCAGGTCTCCAAGCATTTGATTTCAGGTCTGAGCCCTAAAACTACCAATATGCTTTTACACTTTGTTTATTATTACACTTCATTATTAAAATCCTGACAAAATAGAAGCAAGTGAACATTTAACTTTCTCCCATATAAAACCTCAACATGGATGGGTCCAGCTGACTCACTGGCATTGCCCAGATGTATCTGAACATGGTTCCAACAGTGTGGGTAGATTATAGTAAACCTGGTGGAGACGGTGGGGAGGGTGGGACTGCTTACACACGTTGATTTAGGAACTGCCCCTTTGTCGTGTGGTGAATGGTGTATTTGTTATACAATTCTAGCATTTAGCCTTCACAGAAAACTGGTTTTAAAACACCATTGTCTAATGCGTCATTGAGCCCAATTCCCCCCAAGGCCAGGATTATCTCTTTTTAATTTCTCAGGCTATAAAGAGATCGCAGCAATGGGGAAGTGAAAGACAGCATTAGCTCCTCCCAAACCCTACCTAATCCATTTACTCTCTTACAGTTGCAGGTGAATGTTAAGAACACACTTAGAGGAGCACAGAACGAGGTACAAAATCTGCAGGGCCCAGTGCAAAATGAAAATTTGGGACCTCTTGTTCAAACTTATTAAGAATTTCCACACTGCAGAGCATCAAAGCAAAGGCCAGGACCTTCTAAGGTCATGTGCCAGTGAAGTCAACCCCAGGGGGAAGGACTCTGACATAATGAAAAACCCATGAGTTAGGAAACTAACCAGACCCTCTCACTCTCTCTCCTCCTCTTTTTCCCTCTCAAAACATATGTCCAAAAAGAATAGCTATGATGACAATGGTAGTGTCATTGTTGAATGAAAAGTTGTCCCTGTCTCATCTTTGGCTCTACCCTTCCTTCATTTTTCACTAAAATAACTCAACCATCTGATTTACAAAAACCTAATGAGATGCCACTAATTCCAACAAGGGCTAAAATGAACCCTACCTTTGGTCTGGTTATGATAAGATGGTTTACCTAAACTATGATAAGAAAATGTACAGCACAGTTATGATTAGAGGTGAGGGTGTGTGTGATCTCAAATAACCAGCTTTTCAAATCACCAGGCAGTGCATCTCAAGCTTTGGTGATTCACCAAGGATCTTGTGAAAATGAAGGCAGGTGAGTATGGGACCCAGGTGAGCAAGGGACCCCAAGAGTAGGGGACACCTATACTATGAGACTGAGGACCACACTTTGAGTAGCTAAGTCTAGAACTGTCAGTAAGGCAGCCATTAACCTCATGGACCTACTGAGTGCTTGTCCAAATGGAGATGTGCTGTGAGTTTAAGTGAATACCACATTTCAAAGACAGTTAAAAAAAAAAAAGGCAAAGTATCTCATTAATAATTTTATAGATTATGTGTTTTGGATATATTGGCTTGAACAAAATATCTTATTAAAATTAATCCCATCTTTTTTTTTACCTTTTTATTTTTTTAATTTTTTTTTTTAACGTTTATTTATTTTTGAGACAGAGAAAGACAGAGCATGAACAGGGGAGGGTCAGAGAGAGAGGGAGACACAGAATCTGAAACAGGCTCCAGGCTCTGAGCAGTCAGCACAGAGCCCGACGCGGGGCTCGAACTCATGGACCGCGAGATCGTGACCTGAGCCGAAGTCGGACGCTTAACTGACTGAGCCACCCAGGCGCCCCTTTTTTACCTTTTTAAATGCAGCTCCTAGAAAACTTTAACTTAGATGTACCATTGCTGTTGAATAGCACTGTTTGAGAAATGCCACTGGAGCTTTCCCTTATCTATCCTCTCCATCTGATTATAAACTCCCTGGGGTGGGAACATGAGACCAGCCCTGGACACCATCCAAGGAGGGAACAACTTGATAGCTGAGTTCATCCCTCAACTTCTCACCACACTAAGTTTGCTGCTCTGGCTCCTTCCACTCCAACATACGCATTTGTGCACATGCACACGCATGCACGTGCACACACACACACACACACACACACACACAAACCAGAGTGGAGCAGACTTGAGGACAGGACCTTGTCTTCTGCATCTTTCTATCCTCAGTGCCCAGCACATGAATATCTGATGTGTTGATGCTCTATGTAAATCATTCGTTGCTCCTCCCCCTTATAATACTTACGGGTCACTCACTGTATATATATATATATATACATATATATATATATATATATACATATATATATATGTATATATATATATCTCAGACTTATTACATGCTTTCTCAATTACATTTTCATCCAGAAGGTTGTCCTTCAGCTTATCTGGTACTAGCCACACGGGCTCAATCAGTATCAGTGACAATGCCACTAGCCCTACTGCGCACTGAGTGGTAAATGTTGGTGGCTCTTTCCTTATCTCCATCACCAACTTCACAATCGCTACAGCTCTACTAGGCTCACTGTTGCTACTAGTAGCTACAGCTCACTGAGTGCTTTTGCTACGTGGCAGGTGTTGTGACAGGCACTCCAAAACATCATCTCATTTAATCCCCACAACAGCGCCATGCTAGGCGCCATTAACGATCCTTTACTTTCCATATGAGGAAAGTGAGGCTCAGAGAGGTTAAGAACCTTACCCATGTTCACACAGCAAGTAAGCGGCAGAGACGGGATTCTAATCCAGATCTCCAAACCCTGTGCTTTCAACCCTTGGTATCTATAATACCAGCAGCAGGTTCTGGATCGCAGAGCAGTAAAAAGGCAAAAGTGATGTTGGATGGTTTTGAATAGTTGCTTTTTAATAGCCACACCGAGACAAAGATGTTCTTTAATTCTTTTTCTGAGTCTGTTTTTCAAACGTATAACTTTCTCAGGGCGCCTGGGTGGCTCAGTCAGTTAAGTGTCTGACTCTTGGTTTTGGCTCAGGTCATGATCTCATGGCTCATGAGTTCGAGCCCCATGTTGGGTTCTGCTGATGGTGTAGAGCCTGCTTGGCATTCTCTCCCTCTCCTGCTCTCCCTGCACCTCTCCCCACAACTTGTGCTCTCTCAAATAAATAAATAAACTTTTAATAAATAAATAAATGTATATGTTTCTCAATACTTAAGAAAATACAAAGTTGTCATCAACCTTTTATTCTTCCAGTTCAGGGAATATGTAAATCTGACATTTCCTTTATAGCGGAACGTTGCGAACACATGTGTGTTCACATTTACGAACTGTATACAGTATGTGTGTCCACACATACACTGCATTTCAAGTTTCAATATGGAGCATATCAGAGTAACACTGGGCAAATAGGCTTACAAGGAAAAAAATGGAAGACCAACTCAAAACCAATTACCAATGAATTGTTTTATGATGAAGGCACAAGTTTTAGGATGATCTTTGAAAGATGGATTTAGAATTTCTCAGTTTCAGGTTTGCAACCATTTTTTTTCCCCTAATGACTTTATTCTTTCCTCATCAAAACAGCTGGTTCATCCTAAAAAGTAGAGTTTATGATGGCAATTTTACCTTTGGGATTAACACCCGTATGTATTAATCATAGCACAATTGTAAAATACCAAAGCTTTGAAATAATATACAAAGTGCTTGCTGAATCCACTTTGACAGAACTGTAAAAAGGACAAAGTCCTTAAAAGATTTCTTACAGTTCTCCCAAAAGATTTCATTCAAGTTCCCACATTAAGAATGTGGGAGGGGTGCCTGGGTGGCTTAGTTGGTCAAGCATCTGACTTCAGCTCACGTCATAATCTCATGGTTCATGAGTTTGAGCCCGGCATCGGGCTCTGTGCTGACAGCTCAGAGCCTGGAGCCTGCTTCCGATTCTGTGTCTCCCCCTCTCTCTGTTCCATCCCCGCTCACCCTCTGTCTCTCTCTCGTCAAAAATAAATAAAGATTAAAAATAAAAATAAAGGAATGTGGGAGATAATTCCTGGAATACTAAAATGCAAAACGAAGGAGACAAAATGATTGTAATCATTGTGACAAAGCAGATCAAGAACAGTGGCTTTACCATAAGAGCGTGACAGGCCAGAATAATTGGTTTCCATTTTCATCTGTGACTAATTGATCATCGCTTCTAGGGCCAATTTTGCTGTCTGGTGTCTCCATTTTGCCAATGATACGGCCCTATGTTGGTATGAATCTGGCAGGGTAGGAGGGGGGATGAATTCGAGGTTAAAAACCTGACCTCTGGCCGAATGTCATACTTATTACGTTCAATAAACATAACGGGTGACTGAACACACACAGCACAGTAAATACTGTGCTTTTAAAAAGCCACCAGGTAAATCTTTAATAAAGCCTCAAATGACTTAGGAACAAAATGAGTCCTGCAGCGGGGAACAAAATGAATTATTGGTATAGATCAAATTGCCCAGAAACCTCATGTGTCAACATTAATGTCAGTTCTTCAGAACCAATATATTGCGCCTTAATTACGCCAGGCTTCCAAGCCCTGTGGTCCTCCTGACAGCTCATTTCACAGAGATGCATTTATTTTGAAAAAGTGTGTGTAGCTACCAGCCTGTCCACTCTACCAACATGAGACTTGGCCATAAAATCCTGCTATATTTTGCCCAGGGCAGCAATTATTAAGTATCCCTCAACATATGTGTCAAACACATGAGAAATTGCTCCAGGCTTTTCCTGGTTTTCCATTGCTTAAAAAAAGTAGAAAACACCAAAACAGGAGGCCTTTGTGGAACATGAGGCATCAAAAATGTTAGTAGCGTGGTGAGAGCTGAAGAGTAGCAACTCGTTCTTGGAGAAAATATGAATAAACCAAGTCTCCGCTGACACCTAGGACGTCCCCAGAAAGGTGTAAAGCCTCTGGTTACGTGGCTAGAAACACAGCGCAGGGACACAGCGCAAAACTGCACAAAGGCTCCGCTCTCTGCGCTGGTTATTGGCACTAGTGAATCTTGTTGTAACGATAGGGGTTCTCTGCTTTCACTTTTCTAAGTTGGGTTAAATGGGGCTCCTCACAGTGGGGTTCTTTCCTCCTAACCCTCTGATGCCCAAGCAGGATTACCTAAGGATTTATTACCTTATCATATGCTAGCATCCCAACTCAACAAATAATACATAACCTGGACCCCAGAGCCCGAAGGCTGACTGAACTCACCCGTTCTTTATCTGCGGGGCCCGTCTGGGTCTCAGTGTTCTATTCTCATATCCCACCCTTGCTCATCTTTCTTATCCACCCACATTAAAAATTAAAATAAAGGTTAAAATTAAAATCCATGTCAGTATGTCCTCTGCTAGAGGCACTCCTTGAGAGCAGTGTCTAACTAATTGATTGTTGCTTCTAGGGCCAATTTCGCTGTCTGGTATTTCCACTTTAACAGTGTTAAGGCCCTGTCTGTGTCTGTGTGGTGGGGGGCGGGGCAGGGCAGGAGGAAGGATCTGAATTAGAAATTAAAAACCTGACTTCTAGTCAAATGTTGTATTTACTACACTCAATGAACATAACTGGAGACTGGACACACCATTCATTTATTCAACAAAGAATAAATGATGTGATTTATTTTACCTGGTTATTTTTCTTTTTTTCTTTTTTTTTCTTTTTCTAATGTTTATTTTTGAGAGAGAAAGAGAGAGAAAGAGAGAGAGAGAGAGAGTCGGGGAGGGGCAGAGAGACAGGGAGACACAGAATCAGAAGCAGGCTGCAGGTTCTGAGCTGTCAGCACAGAGCCCGATGTGGGGTTTGAACCCACAAACCATGAGATCATGTCCTGAGCTGAAGTTGGACGCTTAACAGACTAACCCACCCAGGTGCCCCTATTTTTCATTTTTTAAAAGCTAGCTGTCAAAATTTTGATTCAGGCTTTGCCAACTGCCTCGTTCACAAAATGTTGATCTTTATAGGCATTTTCCTAAAATCTGTTTACAACTCCTCCTTCTGAAATTAGATGTTGAAAAGCTTACTGTCTCTCAGTTTCCCTCTCTTGCTCTCATGCACTCTCTTTCTCTCTCTCTCTCCCTCCTTTGTTTCTCAAGTTCTGTCCTATTCCCTACAAGAGATTTTCAATATCAGCATCGAGAACTTCTCTTTTAATCACTCATCTGCTTTGTACAGGTTTTCTAACTTAAATGTGCACACATTAAAAAGTAATGACACACCCAACGGAGCTGAAATGTGAACACATATGCTGTTTGTGTTCTGAAAGGCTAATTAATAATACATCTTTTCATCTGCTTATATCTGTATATACCGTGCCTTGTTTGAGGAACATCCTGGGGCCAGTGATCACTGCCACATCTCACAGCATCTATTTCAACGTTGTGCTAGTAGGAGCAAATGAAGGAAGATATAGGAAGAGTAGGTCTTTAGCTCCAGGGTGGAAACTCGTTATGTGTGGGGCATATAACTTATATTAGACTTTTAAACAGTAATCTAATCAGTGAGAGTTTCATTTCTTTATCAGGGTGCTGTTTGCAAGACAGCTTTCCTGGGTCAGGCAAACTTGCTGAAAACCAAGATAGAGAGCAAACATTATGTGGATTAAGTTGACCAACTTTCTATATTTGCACTGTTGCCATAAGCAAGTCAATAAATCTATTAACATCCCAGCTGTCCTGTTCATCAAGTGAGAAGAAACATGGCCTAGATGATTTTCAAGGTCTCCTCCAGATACAAGAGGCTATGGTTTTTTGTATTGAAAATTAAGCACCACAAAAAACAACACACAGTGAGTAACTGCCACTTGCTTACTTGTTTTCAAAAATACTAAGTCTGGATTGTTCAAATAACATGAAAGGACACCATTAAACTGAACCACGGATCACTTCTTTCCTTAAAATATAGTCTACTCGGCAATCAAAAAGAATGAAATCTTGCCATTTGCACCAATGTGGATGGAACTAGAATGTATTATGCTAAGCGAAATAAGTCAGAGAAAGACAAATATCACATAATTTAACTCGTATGTGGAATTTAAGAAACACAACACATGAACATAGGAGAAAGGAAGGAAAAATAAGATAAAAACAGAGAGGGAGGCAACCCATAAGAGACTCTTAAATACAGAGAACAAACTGGGGGTTGCTGGAGGGGAGGTGGGTGGGGATGAGTTAAATGGGTGATGGGTATTAAGGAGGGCACGTTTCAGGATGAGCACTGGGTGTCATATGTAAGAGATGAATCACTGGGTTCCACTACTGAAACCAATACTACACTGTATGTTAACTAACTTGAATGAATGACTGAATGAATGAATAAATAAATGAATAAAAAAATAAAGTAACGATATATGTATATATATATGTTGGTTATACACACACACACACACACACACACACACACACACACACACATAACCAATGCTAATTGGTTATTACCATTTAGCTGCTAGGTCTAGGCCAGACTTTTTGGATCCTTCACAAATTGTACTTAAGCACCACGACTACTACATTTTTAGTTTATTGCAATGAATGAAATATTCAGTTGTGTGGCAATGCAGAGTAGTCTAGAGAAGGAAAAAACCTTAATGCAGTGACAAGGCCCATGCAAGGCGAGGCTCCTCCCTGTCACCTGTGGTCTCTCTGTGCAGAGGTTTGACTCTGGGGTTCTGAAAAGACCAAGTGGACTAGAATTATGGTGGTAATTTTTATATGAGGGATAATGTGCCAACCAACAAGGTGGAGCAAACCTCGCCTGTTACTTCATTATACACCTCCAGCTCAGTTCCTGCCAGATCAGAATATTCTACAGCCACCTTCATAGAGGCCTTCTCCATGTGCATCTAATAGCACAGACACTAAAACTCGGCATGTCTACAAATGAACACATCACATATTCCTTTGCAACAACCCCTCCCCAGATCCTCTCCCAGCCCTGTCCCAGGGCCTCCCTTAGTAAACTATCATTACCCAGTCACCCAAGTCAGAACCCTGGGAGTTATCCTTATCTCCTTCTACTCCTCACATCCAAACCCATTCATTCAACAAAGGAATCAGGACCAGAGTGTGCACAGGTGTACCCCAGAGAGACATGCACGGAAGAAATGAACAGGATGGCCAACTGTCCCAGTTTGCCTGGAACTTTCCTGATTTTAACATTCAAAGTCTGACATCCCAGAAAACCTCCCAGTCTTAGGCAAACCAAGATAGCTGGGCATCTTGGAAAGGAAAGAGTTTGGGAGTACAAAGATTCTTCCTGGAAGAAATGACATCCATACAGAGGTGTGGCATGGAGGAGTACCAGTGGCTTGTGTTCCTGAAGAGTAGAGCTGGTGGCACAGGGCTGGTAGGAAGGGGACTCTGGAAAGGCAGGCAGGGGTTAGATCTTAAAGAGCTATGTATTGAGCTTGACCACAAAAGTGCCAGGAATTTTTCAAAGAAGTGAAATTTTGCATTTGCGTTGGTAGGCAGGTGTTTTGAGATGGACCTCGACATTTATGAACCTTTGATGGCTAGAAGCAGGAACTGTTACTTTTAAATTGTCAGTAAGTTAACTGTCATTTTTAAAAAAGTTTTTAGAGAGAGCATGAATGGGGAGGAGAGGGGCAAAGGAAGAGAGAGAAAATCTTAAGCAGGCTCCACACTCAGTGCAGAGCCCGACGTGGGGCTGTCACACAACCCTGGGATCATGACTTGAGCTGGAATCAAGAATCAGACAATCAACTGACTGAGCCACACAGGCACCCCTCCTACCTGTCATTCTAAGAGTAGAAACTATATTGCCTTGGGGATAAATTATTCTGTTTTGGGAGGAATTTGGTTGGGCTCTCTCTTAGTCAAGCTAATATAAAAGAAGTACCTACCAGCCGTCCTTGGTATAACATCAAACTTTGGTGAAATAATCCAGACACAGGGCCAATTGCAGGAAGAGGGCCATTCGGCCTATGGCTTCCCATTCAGAGACTTTGGAGGTTAAATTCAAATGGTTTCAGTGATCACTTCCAGGATTGAAAGAAGACATTCACCTTGTCAGTCAAAAGTGTCCCAGCACCAGATCACAGAGCCTACAAAGCATGAAATAAGTAAGCGTTTTTTATAAATCTTGTACTGATACAAACATATTATAATATCTTTGTGTTGAAAATGGTACTGTGTAGGCAATAAAAATACTTTAACCGTGGTAATTTTGACTACCTCATTCTGGATTGTTTTCATTTGTTCAATATATCAGGAGCCTCAAAAAAAATAGAGATGGTCCAGATGCCCCTTAAACTCTAAGAGGATTTGCAAAGGGGTGTGTATACAGCTTCAGGAGGATTCTGTGACTGTTGTGTGCAATCTGCCAACTATCTATATGTATATCCCTTAATCATATAATATTTAGTTTTGCCTATTTTTGTAATTTATATAAATTGAATTTACTGGGATATATTATTTTGTATCATTTCTCTCACTACACATGCTTTTGGATTCATCCATGTCAAGAATGTAGTTTATCCATTTCATTTCTTTAGAGAGGGAGAGAGTCGTGAGCAAGGGAGAGAGAGAGAGAGAGAGAGAGAGAGAGAGAGAATCTTAAGTGGACTCCACACAGAGTTCAATGTGGGGCTCAATTCCACAACCCTGGAATCATGACCTGAACCAAAATCAAGAGTCGGACACTCAACTCACTGAGCCACCCAGGCACCCCTAGTTTATCCATTTTGAACTGTTGCATCATATTCCATTGTATGAATATCTGTCAACGTATTTATTCATTCTGTTGAACACTTGCGTTGTTTTGAGTGTGTGTGTGTGTTAGTATTATGAACAATACTTCTGTGAATATTCTTGTACTTGACTTCAGATAAATATGTGTAAGGGTTTCTCTAGAATACGTACCTAGGAATGGAGTTACTGGATGATAGGTATGTGCATGCTCATGGTTCTGAGATAATATATAACTGTTTTCCAAAGTAATTGTACTTATTTACACACCTACTATTAGTGGGTAAGAATTCCCTTTGTCCATCCTTCTAATTTATTCCAGTTGGCAGGTGTGAAATGGGCCGATCGGCTTTCCTCTTCTGTGCATCCATTCATGTTTTTGCTGACTTTCTCACTCGGTTGTTTTTGCTTTCTTATTTATTTGTAGGTATTCTTAACATATTCTGGAAACTAATTCCCTGTCACTTACATATATTATAAATATCCCCTCCCTGTTTGGGGCTTTTTGCATTATAATTATGGTATCCTTTAATGAACAAAAATTGTTAATATCACAGTTTGCACTTTTTGTGTCTTGTTTAAGAAATATTCCTTTACCCTAATTCCTAGAGATCGTATTCTATATTTTCATCTGAACATTTTATAGCTTTTACCTTTCACTTTACATCTTTAACGAACCTGGAATTTACTTTTGTATATTACATGCATAGCTTGCCTGAAACAATTATAATTTCTTTTTTTAATATGGAGATATTCTATTCCTTTCCATATCATTTCACTTGTAACTATTTCATTAAGTACACCAGTTTTTATTTTTTATTTATTTTTTTTAACGTTTATTTATTTTTGAGACAGAGAGAGACAGAGCATGAACAGGGGAGGGGCAGAGAGAGAGGGAGACACAGAATCGGAAGCAGGCTCCAGGCTCTGAGCCATCAGCCCAGAGCCGGACACGGGGCTCGAACTCACGGACCGCGAGATCGTGACCTGAGCTGAAGTCGGACGCTTAACCGACTGAGCCACCCAGGTGCCCCAAGTACACCAGTTTTTAAACACAGAGGCCATCATTTTTTTCTGAATTAACTTTGTATGGTGTCTAGAACCACACTGCCTACAAACATCCACAGTTCCTATATGCCATCCTCCACAACCAATGACAGCAATATATCCTAAGATATCTGGGCAAGAGAACGCCCACACCGCCCAGCCCCCACCCCAGATTCTGTATGTCTCGCATTGGGGCTGCAATACCTTGTCCATGTTGGGGGGGAAAAGTTGAAAATCCTCTGAAAACTGCAGTGCTTGTAATAACTCTCGAAATTACTGGGCATACTTAGTATTAATCATTAACATCCTCATCAGAGTCTGTCTCAGAGGTCAAAATGCACCACTGATTAGCTATAAGTTGGGATCTAATAAATATTTATTTATAGATGCTGTCATCCAACAGCTTGGAATAGCGGTGGCTCTAAATTCTAAATGACTTGTTAATGAATAAGAGTCTATAAGGTCCATATCTAGTCCTCAGATATAATTCAGAAAAATTAATTGCTATGAAACACCAGCCTGGTTTCATGTGATCACATTAGAAGTTATAATAATCTACCAAAGCATAAAACTCAATGTGATAGAGGAGCTGAGAAATTCTCCTGCCCTGACACAAACATGTGGGAGTCTTCACAATAGGAATTTTTCTAGATTGGATGGCTGAACCCATAACTATAGACTTGTTGAATCATAATGTACACCTGAAACTAATATAACACCGTATGTTAATTATACTTCAATTAAAATAATAACAGCCCTACAGTACCATATTTTAGTTTAAATTTGAAATCTCAAAAAACCTACAAATACTAGCCAAAACTGGTGGAATAACATAGTCATTTCTCAAAAAATTAAAAAATGATGTTAATGATTTTAATGAGATTTTAACTCTTTCACTTAAACATAATTGGGTGCAGCCGCAAGAAATAATTGTGCCAAAGAAGAAAACAAAAATTATCATGTTTAAATAACTGCACTGATATCCCAACTCTTACAAAGCTAACTCTTGATTTAAATAACGCTTCTACATGCCTTGACCATATGTGTTATTGTATTAAACTCTTAGCTGAAACTAACACACTGCAAAACTTGTGTAATTTAAACAGTAAAATTTTCCAGTGACTTTGCTCAATCTCCTTCTCCCCCGTTAAGCAACAACAAAAGACACATTACACATTACTTTTGTGAATATATACACATAAAAGAACACAGTTCATGTGTTCATAAAAAGTTCTTGGGGCACCTGGGTGGCTCAGTGGGTTAAGCACCAACTTCAGCTCAGGTCATGATCTCATGATCTGTGAGTTCAAGCCCCGCATGAGGCTCTGTGCTGACAGCTCAGAGCCTGGAGCTTGCTTTGGATTCCGTGTCTCGCTCGCTCACTCTCTCTCAAAAATAAGTAAACATTAAAAAAAATTTTTTTTAAGTTTTTCACTAAAGATTTTAGCTGTGACAGCTAGTTACAAAGTAATTTAAGGTTTGTAACAAAAAGCTAGGTCTGCTTAGTACATGTTCAGTTACTGGTGGTGAACACTCCGTGAGTATTGGCTGATGCATATATGAATGGATGAAAATATAAGTAAGAGATATCCACATATATATCATATATATCATAAAGAGTATGAAGTAGGTTTAACTCTCTACACACCCTGTCTACACCCCTGTCTACACCCCTGTCTACACACCTGTCTATACATATAACGGCTCCACTTAAGCTATCAGTCTGTGGACCTGTGAGAAGGTCAGGCTTCCGTGAAAACTTGAGCCACCCAAATCCATTAGAGATTCTAGGAGGGAGCAGCTGCAATGAACATGTAGTTTCAGAATGGATGGAGCAAGCAATCTGTCTCATAGGGACTGCTGAGCTGACCTTGTAACAGGGGAGAGAGACTCCTCCATGTACCAGGTCAAGTGCAAAGCACTATGCTTTTTATTCTGTTTTCAGGGAACAAGACCTAAAGCCAGGCATTGATGGAAACTTTTAACGACTTACCTAGTCTTAGAACATTAGAATTAGGAAAAGGAAAAACTCAAAATCATCTATCCACCACTCACCTAAATTCATTTAATTCACTTCCCCAAGCTACATCTCCAAATGTATAAATGTTTCATTCCTGTTTTAAACACTTGAGGTTTTGTGTTTGTACAAAACATTTTAATAATTTTACAAAATATAACCTCTAAATAGGGATAAACCTAAAAGCCAAAAAAAGCATCAAATGGAGATTCTGAAAGTGATTATCAATATCTACAAACCACTGTTCTTATGCAAATCAAAGCCGCAATGAGCTATCACCTCAACCTGTTAGAATTGTCATCGTCAAAAACGCTGGTGAGGACGTGGAGAAAAGGGAACCCTGTGCACCGTTGGTGGTAATGTAAAGTGGTGCAGCCACTATGGAAATTAATATGGAGGTTCTTCAAAAATTAAATATAGAATTACCATATGACCCAACAATCCCAGTTCTGGGTATATATCCAAAGGAAATAAAAATCACTATCTCAAAGGCATCTGATCTCCTATGTTCATTGCAGCATTATTCACAACAGCCAAGATATAGAAACAGCTTAAAAAGATTCACAAAAAGATGAATGGCTAAAGAAGATCACACACACACACACACACACACACACACACACACACACACTGAAATATTATTCAGTCACGAAAAAGAAGGGAACCCTGCAACAACATAGATGGACCCTGGGGGCATTATGTTAAGTGAAATAAGCCAGACAGAGAGGACAAATATTATATGTGGAATCTTAAGGACAGAAAAAAAAGGCGAGCTCATAGAAACAGGGGCTGCCAGGTCCTGGGGGTTGGGAAAATAGGGAGAGGTAAAAGAATACAAACTTTCAGCTTTTAGATGAATAAAGTCTGAGGATCTAATGCAAAATATGGTGACCGTAGTTGATAACACTGTACTGTATACTTGGAATTTATGAAAAAGAAGAACTTAAATGCTCTCACCAAAAAGAAAATGATAAATTAAAAAAGATTTTAAAACATTGTTCTTTTAAACCATTGTTCTTTTAAACCAGTGTAGCTTACTATTATGTACCTATGTCTGTTTCTTTAGGTATCTAAATTATTCACAGGGTTTGCAAATATTCTTTATGTGTGTATTATGATTAAAAAAAAAATCTGCCAAGGCAGGTGCAAGGGCTAAAAGAATACATCTTCTGGTTTCCTTTTGTTGTCTCTGTTTAAAAAAAAAGGAATCGCCTCTGAGAAAAGCCTCTAAGGAATGACTCTAGGCGTAGTTTCTGGAATGAAATGGAACAGACTGCCGTACAAAGAGAAAAAGAAAACACACAGCAAGGCAAGGTGGACAGCGGTGTGAGTCCCGCGGTGAGGTGTCAGCAGAGGAGGTGTTCCTTTCCTACGAACTGTATAAAAGGTCAGCTCATCCACCACCCAGAGGCAGAATCTGCTCCAGCCATCCTGAAGCTTCAGGTGCTCCCTCCTACCATCTCCAATGGAATTCACCGGCAGAAGCTTCCACAGAAACCTGAGTTCCTCCTTGCAAGGTCCTGCACTCAGCATGAGAGGTTCCATGTATGGGAAGGGAGGCATGCAGCACTTTGGGGCGGCACCCAGCGTCTATGGGGGGGCTGGAGGCCAGGGCATCCGCATCTCGACCTCCAGACCCATGGTGGGCTATGGGAGTGATCTCACCAGAGGAGACGTGTTTGCTGGCAATGATAAGATGACCATGCAGAACCTAAACGACCGCCTAGCAAGCTACCTGGAGAAAGTACACTCCCTGGAGCAGTCCAACTCCAAACTCGAACTGCTGATCAAGCAGTGGTATGAAACAAACACACCCGGCATCAGGGACGACAGTGCATATTACCAACAAATAAAAGAGCTGCAAAACCAGGTAAGGGATGATGCCTTTGTTTTCCACTCTACTGCTGAGCTGCACAGTATACCAAGGGGGCATCTATGTTAGGTGGGTGCAAATAGATGTCAGAAAGCAAATTAGGCTGAAATGCTATATCTATAAAAATGGTGAATTCCATAATCTACCCTTAGTGGTTGAATAGCTGACTACATAACTGGATGACTGTAAATCATACTTTGTTAACTTTTTACAATATAGTTACATGGAAAATATGAAAATGTTACCCTCCAGTCTTGTAATCTGTATTTTTGTCACAGTTTACCAGGACACAGCTAAGTGGATAGTAAAAAGTTTTTCTAAGAAGAGCTAAAATTTTTATGTGATGATAAATCTTTTTTTTCACCCAGTTCCCATTAACTTGTGAATTCCCAGTCAATGCAGAGATGCTCCTCCTTTAATTTATGTAAATTTGTAATATTAGTATTAAGACACCATATGAAAAATTTCAATGATGAAGTGACCCAGGGTGGAAATAAGGGGAAGGGATGTAGGTATTCGTGAGGTCCAGATTTTTCAATGCCCTGTTTAATAATCCCATCATCAGTTCAGAAGCCGCTTCTACAGCAATAAGATGTTCTATTGCCCCCAACTCAAATTTGTTGCAATTATATCACAGCCTACTCCCACATTATCGGAGAAAGGTGGAGTTCTATTTATCAACTGTGTAATAAAGGGAGTGAACTTTGCTCCAAAGTGAAGGGCACTTATGACACGAGCACTTGCTCTGCTTTCAAATTCGTATCTAATCGAGGAAAGAATCCCTTTCACTTTCATTCCTATTTTAACATTCATATTCCTTTATAGCAAAGGCCACCTCCTTGGTAGCCTCAGTATACACAGAAAGGCAGCTGGATCTGCTGAAAGACACAGACCATTGTAACATCTTCTACAAGCAGCCTGGATCCATATATATCTTAGGGAACGCACCCATTCGGGAACCCCTTTTTTAAGATCGAGGGCTTATCCATCCTGACAGCTTCAGTGCCCAACACAACTCTCACATAGCAAAGTGTCCATTCATTCAGCCAGTAGTTGGTAGATACTAAGTGCTGGACACTATGCTGAGCATTGGGGAATATGGACACATAATGTGATTTGGAGGAACAGACACAAAGACTTAATCCACACAGAGGGATAGATGCTAGCAAGGAGGGCCCTATAGGGCAGTGAGAACACAGGCAATTCATCCAGTTCTGCCTTGAAGAAATCTCTGAGACTTCCTTGAGGCAACGATGTAGAAGGTGAGACATGGAGGAGAAGTTGTTCACCAAGTGAGAAAGGCTAACAGGAATATTCTCAGCAGGAACAACATCAAGGGGAAGGCACTCGATAAAGTTTGATGGTTCGAGTTGAATGAAATTCTTCCTTTTGTAAAACCATAAGAAAGCTCACCTAACCCTGGGACCAGAGTTGTATTTTATGACTCGATTATGTTAAATGCCCATATCATTGCCCTTCCTATTTTCATGGTTGAAAGGAACATCATCTTTGATAGAATAGTGGTTGTATCTGAAGATAAACTCAATCATTTGAAACTTTTTTCCAGTTGAAAATGTCATTCTTTCTCATGTATTTTCCAGATTAAAAGTGTACAACTGCAAAATTTTCACTGTGTCCTGAAAATTGATAATGCCAAACTAGCTGCTGAGGACTTCAGGCTGAAGTAGGTTCTAGCACCATGGTAAAACTTCCTGGAAAAGGATTCCTTTTAGCTGTGCCTCATGACATTCAGCTTTCCACATTCTTGTTGGTAAAGGAGCTACCTTAAGTAATGTCAGGATCTGGGAGTTTGAAGGGTGGTAGAAGTTATCTGGTCCAGCCCAGCACTCAGGGCTAGACTTCCCTCTCCCACATTCTTAATATTTTTCACTGGTTAGCTCTAGTCGCTAGAACATTCTTTTTTAGTAACCCTTCATCTACCTTTTCACCCACTGAGCCTAACTGTGCCCTTTGGAGTGACACCAAAGCAATTTAAAACTCCCCTTCTGCATAGGTGCCCTTCTCTTATCTGAAGCAAGACATTTGTCTATGCTCAGTGATTCCCCAAGTGAGTCATCCATGCTTCTTGGAGTGCCTGCAAATGTACAGCCCAAGTTCCAGGGATGACCTTTGATGCTTCTGAGTCTGCTGGTGTTTTACAATAGGGTCTGACCAACCAAATAAGTAGGACTATGATTAAAGCAGCTCAGATCGTGTTCACTCTCTTGCAGCCATATCACACTACATGTGATCAGAACTATTCCTCATAAATGGCTCCTATACTAGGGCTTTCTCATCCTGAATGTGTACAATGCATTGGTACTAAAAACTCCTTTGTGGCTTAAAAGGGTAGCATTTTAATGCTACAAAGGATCCAAAAGGAGGAAATGGGAAAGCAAATCCGAAGACTAAAGCAGTTAAACGTTTGTTCATTCCAATTATACCAAGTCAATATCTGGGTGTTCCACTGCATTATCATTTTTTTTAAGTTTTGCTACTTCAATAAAAATGGAGTAGGTAAGATTTTGGAAGAGAATCATGAACTTTTAAGATAACTCACTTTGGATGCATCTGCTTACAAAGTAATAAAAATAATAAATTGATCATGTGCATTCATTAAGTAAATCTAACCATTATTTAATATCAATAATGAGAATCTTTTGCTGACACATTAATTAAAGCAAATATTTTTTTTATTTCCTTAAAATATATTCGAGAATTTAGGAACTTTTAAGAGTTATTTTGGATTGCTTTTTTTACCAATCACTCCAAATTACAGAGATTATATTATGGAGCAAATTATCTGATTCCTGGGTTCCCATGAACATTTTTGATATGTATAAAGGATACAATGTATTGAAATTGATCTCCTCACATACCACGTAAAAATATCTCATTATATTAGGACTATCTGTTCTATAATGGCTTCTGGAGGACTCAATTATCCCTGCATACCAATTAATTCACAGGTATGAGGCTGAGAGGGAGATGCGCCTGACAGTGGAGAGTGATATCCAAGGCCTGAATAAGGTCTCGGCTGATCTATCCCTAAGTAGAACAGACTTGGAGATTCAAGTTAAAGAACTGACTAAAGACCTGGATCTCCTCAAAAAAGAACATCAGGAGGTGAGGCCATGCTCAGAAGCAGTGTTGGGAATGATAGAAATGCCTCTAATAACGATAATAAGGAGGGGGGAGTTGGTAAGAAGATGACAACAATAAGGGTATGAGCTGTCAGGGTTCAATGACTTAGAGCAGTACCCGCACTACAATAAGCCCTACCTAAATTATTTTCTTTCTTTTTTACTCATTCCCCATAAAAGAAGCCATAAGACTTACTCTTTCTGCCCAGCCTCATCTGAGAACGTGCCTCAGACTATAATTAGGATTTTCACTCTTGTAGGAAGTAGACAGCCTACGCAGACATTTGGGCAATACTGTATGTGTAGAAGTGGATGCTGCTCCAGGCCTGGAGCTTGGCACCATCATGAATGAATTGAGGCAGAAGTACGAAACAATAGTCCAGGAGAACCTTCAGAAGGCCAAGGAACAGTTTGAGACACAGGTAATAGCATAATTCCAAAGGGTAAGTAAGCAACTATGTAGAAGCTTTCCTTCAAAAAAAAGATAACTCATGTTCTTTCTTTTCTCTCTCTCCTTACTCACTTTTTTTTTTTTTTTTTTCATTTTTGGAACTTTAGACTCAACTTCTGCAGCAACAAGTCACAGGGAGCACTCAAGAGATAAAAGACAATGAGGCTCAAATAAAGGAGCTGAGACACACCTACCGGAACCTAGAGATCGAACTCCAGTCCCACCTCAGTATGGTAAAGCACATCTAACTTCACACTCTCAATGTAGTGTATGCTTACTAAGTGCCTGTGTGAGGAACTCTGGGGATGCAGAAAACTCTAGGAAATAACCCCTCACCCTTGCAGGGCTGGCAGGGAAACAGGCCAAACCACCGATTATAATTAAAACACAGAAAGAAATCAAGGACAAGGGCAATGTACTGCAAGGATGCAGAGGGGCAAGTAGACCTGGAAGAAGACCTGGAGGTCTACCTGAGTAGACATCACAGAGAAAGTGGCCTTTAAACTAGATCTTAAAATGTGAGATGAATGTGTAGTTGAACAATAGGGGTAAAGACATTTCAGGCTAAGCAAATCAGTCAGCTCCTGTCATGGTGTCTTACAATAACAACACTACCCCATCATGGGTTGGCTGCAGCTCTGCTCCATGGCATTTCCACTGTGGGGGTAAGGCTAAAGGAGGAGACCCTAGCCAGGGCATGCCAGTGTTGTTGCAGAAAGAAAAAAGCAATGGCCAGACCATGTGATAGCTCCTAAAGCTTCTCAGAAAAGGCATTTGTCAGCTTCACCTGCATTGCATTAGCCAAAGAAAGTCGCACGACCAAGCCTCCTGTCAACAGGGATGAGGAAACCTAATCCTCCACTTGGAGGGGCACCACAATCACAGGGAGAGGAGGCAAACGTTGAGAACAATAATACAACATACCACAGTAAGACAACAGTGAGTGCAAGGCTAAAAACGAACAGAAGACTCCAGGAACTGGGGATCCTAGCAGCTGGCTGAGGTCGCCTAGATGGAAAGAGGGGGAAACAAAGCTAGAAATAAGAGTCATGCCCACAATGACTAGCAGTGGAAGTTCTCCTCAAATTAAATTAAAATTGAGCCACCTCTTAAGTTTTCAACTAAGAAACATCCACTTTTTCTTGTGCTCATAGAAAGAATCTTTGGAGCGTACATTAGAGGAGACCAGAGCTCGTTACGGTAGCCAATTGGCCACCATCCAGGCACTGCTGAACTCCATAGAAGTCCAAATGACACAGATTTGGAGTGATACAGAACGCCAGAACAAGGAGTACAATATCCTCCTTGACATAAAGACCCGGCTTGAGCAGGAAATTGCTACTTACCGCCGCCTTCTGGAAGGAGAAGATGTCACGTAAGGCTCTTAGAATCAAGGGACATGTGCCAGTGTCTACATGCTGTGCTATTTTAATGTCTACATATTACACTGTCACTCATTCCCCAGCACCAATGCAATCCCTAGCACAAAAGCAATTACACATGCGCCACCAACAACAAAACAAAAATATACCAAAAGTACACCCATCCTCCAAATACCAAGTATGTGTAGGACCGACTTAGAAGATGGTTCTACAGTAGATGATACAGATTATGCTTTGCTTATTTTTATGATTAATACATAATTGAATAAATTTTAACACAACAATAACTTTTAAAAATCCTCATTGAGAGGTCATGAAATGAACAACAGAGTTTGAGACCAGTTTGAGAATCATCAGTATTGCCATAGCAACTGTCTTCAACTACCACACCCAAGAAACTCAGTAAGAGAACACAAGATTTAAACTTCCACTGTAATTTTGTTATTTTTATTACAAAAACTTCTAGCACAGGGTAAACAGGTCAGTTTTGGAGCTATCTATCTATCTATCTGTATAGAGAGAGAGAGATAGAGATAGATAGATATCTGTATATATATAGATAGATAGAGATATAGAGATATCTGTATAGATAAATAGAGAGAGAGAGAGAGAGAGAGAGAGAGAGATGGTAAAGGGGGGAATGCAAACACAGCATTAAAACACACATCACGCAGACTTTATTTTGAAACAAAAAAGGCAGGACAGTGCTTCATTTTCAAAATGGTGATAACACCTTTTCCTGTCTCTTTTTCTTTTCTTAAAAAATACAGACAGACAAACACAACTATAGAGCATCTGCCGAGCACCCTGGAGGAGAAAGGTAAGTGTTCTAATTTCACACATTTCCTGTAAGACTGAATTCTCACTCAGCAGCTTACCACTTATTAAATGCCACTGGTGAAAAGTAAAGAGAGATCGGTTTTCAAGTCAGCAGATATTACCCTAGGGATTCTAAAAATCAGGCACGTCATATAAAGAAACCCCCAACATGGGAAGTTTGTCATACTCCCACAACAGGGTAGTTTTCTCGGCCCAAGCTATTACCGTTCTGAGACATCCTGGGATCATGAAAGGGAAAAAAAAATAAGATGAAAAAGTACATTTGGCTTAATTCGATATTGTATCTTTCTCTTTGGGGTGGGGAGAGAAGAAAATTTGTGAATTTGGAGACAGTGACATTTTCAGCATTTATTTATAAATTTGACAAGATTATTTAAGAAAAAGAATGGGTTTCTTTTCTTTTTAGGAAAAAATACATGTAAAACCATGATGGTTTAGAACTGAATATTATAAGTCAGCAGAGGCATGTTCCTGAATTAACATTTTATACTTAAATCTAAATTCAGATGTGAAGAGAAAAAGGAAGATTAAGACGATTGTGGAAGAAGTGGTGGACGGCAAGGTTGTGTCGTGTGAAACCAAAGAGATGGAAGAAGATGTGTAAACAGTTGCCGGGAGATGCTGCTGAGGGTTTTAAAGACACGTAGACATAATTTTTGCTCCCTACAAGAAAGTGGCCATCAGAAAGCGCTATTAAAAATTTGTAGTGATCAGAAGCGGGGGAAAGCCCATTTATCAGTCTCTATAACTGAATATAGATGTTTTATTCAGAGGAGTTGCAAAGTGCCTACAAAAATAAAACCCAGTGAGCACTAGGACATTTAAAACCTCATTACCACCATCTTTACCATGAAACACATTGGGTATAAGCTATAGACCACCTAATATCAATTTGTTAACGTTCCTGAAAATTATAGCACATTTGAATTATACTAAACTTTGCAGAGCAGAGGAGTCCCTGCAAATTGCAAATAAACCACTCTCTAATCTTTCCTGTTTCCGAATTACAAAATCTCCTTTCGGGGGCCTCTGGATTCTTAATTGAGCCAATTTCTTGGTTAATTTCATTGGATTTTTGATATTGGTATAATCCTGCTAGCTTTGAGTTACATCTGCTTTCTTTTCCATTGTCTTCATTGCCTTTTAAAATTCACCTCAGCTCAGGGCACCTGGGTGGCACAAGTCAGTTAAGTGTCCGAATTCAGCTCAGGTCATCATCTCACGGTTCATGAGTTTGAGCCCCAAATGGGGCTCTCTGCTGTCAGCACAGAGCCCATTTCAGATCCTCTGTCTCCCTCTCTCTCTGCCCCTCCCCACTGCTTCTCTCTCTCTCTCTCTCTCTCTCTCTCTCTCTCACTCTCACACACACACACAAAATAAGTACATAAACTTAAAAAAAAAAACAACTCAACTCAGCTCTTCGAATAATTTGAGAGTCAGACTCCGATTTCAAATGCTGAGCAGAATAAGAATGAAGCACATCAGGCTTGAAATGGGAATAGATTAGGGGCACAGGTCAATATCAGACTCTTGATTTCAGCTAATGTCACGATCCCAGGGTCCTAGGATCAAGCCCTCAAGCCCTGGGTTGGGCTCTGTGCTGAACCTAGAGCCTGCTTAAGATTCTCTTGTTCTAGGGGCGCCTGGATGGCTCAGTCGGTTGGGCGTCCGACTTCGGCTCAGGTCATGATCTCACACTCCATGAGTTCAAGCCCCGCATCAGGCTCTGTAATGATAGCTTGGAGCCTGGAGCCTGCTTCGGATTCTGTGTCTCCCTCTCTCTCTGCTCCTCCCCTGCTCATGCTCTGTCTCTGTCTCAAAAATAAATAAAAACTTAAAAAAAAAAATTCTCCCTTCTCTTTCTCTCTCCCTCTGCCCATCTCCTCCACTCATGCTTTCTGTTTCTAAAATAAAAAACAAAAAAAAAAAAATAAAAAAAAGAAATGGGAGTAGATTAAACACAAAATTAGTGAAAACCTTCTCAAGGCAGAATGCTTCTCCTTATGATAAAACTGCATAAATCATCAGGTGTTCTCTTTCTTTATGGGGTGAATGTATGTTATGAAATATTTCTCACTATTTTTTTTAAATAATAGCCTTAATGAGATAAAATTCATACACCATAAAATTCATCCTCATAAAGTACACAATTCAGTGGTCTTCAGGATGTTCACAGGATTGTGCAACCATCATTACTGTCTAGTTTTAGGACATTTTCATCATTCAGAAAAGAAACCCCAGAAGTGCCTGGTGGCACAGCTCATTAAGCATCAGACTCTGCATTTTGGCTAAGGTCATGATCTTAGGGTCATGGGATCAAGCCCCTCAGCACAGAGCCTGCTTTGGATTCTCTCTCTCCCTCTCTCTCTACCTCTCTCTGTGTGTATCTCTCAAAACAAACATTAAACAAAAGAAAAGAAACCCCAGTAGGAGTCACCCCCCACTTCTCTTCCCCCCAGTTCTGGCAACCAAATCCACTTCTATGGATTTGCTTACTCTGGACATTTCAAATAAATGGAATCAAATAATTTGTTCTTTTGTACAGAAATGTTTGTAGCAGCATTATCCATAAGCCCAAAGTAGAAACAACTCAAATGTCCATCAACTGATCGATGGATAAACAAAATGCAGTAGGTCCCACAACAGAATATTATTTGGCAACTTATACACAGTGCAAAGAGATGAACCTTGAAAACACTATGCTGAGGGAAGTCAGACCCAAAAAGATACATACTGTATTCTCACCCATTTTGCATTTCAGGAAGCAGTAACTGCCTTGCAAATGTTTACAGGAAAAATCATTTTGCCCTCTCTCGTCATATTGTAGTAAATGAACAGCTTGGATTTAAATTTTGATACATAAGTTTGTAAGTAAACAGGATTTTGAGTGTGATTATATTGAAAATAATAATGTGATTTGCTTACAAATAATAGTATCTACCATTTATTGAGCACTTACTATGAGCTAAGCGGTATGCATGGCATTTTATATGCATTTCTCATTTAATCCTCACACTGACACCATGAAGTAGAAGTTATTAAGTTGAATCATATGGTCTTGCCAATACGTGATCATTTTTTACCTTTAAAAAATAGCAATTTCATATGGGTTGGCCTTATTCTATTATCCCCATTTTATGAATGAGGATTATATATGAAGATATGAAATCAGTCTCCCAAAGTTACAGTTACCAAGTCATGGAGCAAGACTGAACCTCAGGACTGTTTGTCTGAAGTCATGATACCCTTCTAAGCAATTAATTACACAACAGTGAATTCTTTTTCTCCTACCAAAACACATTCCAAAATAGTCTGTAACTTTGACATGCAATTACTGAAACTGAGTCTGATTAGTAAAAACCCTACAGGAGGTGGGGATTGAAATTCACTAGGCATGGCCATCATCAATATGACAATTATTGCCCACGGCCCTAGGCAATAATGATACTTTGTTCAAAAGTTAGGATTACTATTAACTGAATTTCCTATCATAAAAATGAAAACTAATCCTTGCCTTTGGGTGAATCTCTAGTTTCTTCCAAACAATCTTTCAAAGAAAGCAGTGAAACACTACATACATGTGGAACCAGATGGCTCTACCTCTGGTTCTTCCAGTAGTTACTGTGTGAAGGTGAAGTGTTAATCTCCGTATCTATACTTCTTATACCAGCTAGGACACGGAACAGCATGACCCTATTTCTGACAGGCATACAGATCCAGAGAAGACCTGTAGTCCCTAAATATGGGTCTCTTTATCACGCATTGGAATTTCATGACTTCATACGAAACCATCAGTGCCGAAGTGGTCCCATCACACTGCGAGAGAAACCCCAGAGGGGAAGCTAGGATGGACTTGGGGGATTACACCTACTAAGAGCCTTATAACATCTAGAAAGAATGACATCGAATGACATAAAATCAAAACATGACCAGTGGACACCCTGTGCTCTCACCCTTACTGACTTGGGGACAGTCTCAAATAACAATTCCAACTTAAAGTATTAGCTGGTGCTTTTTATTTTTTAATTTCCCTTCAAACATTTGTTTTCTCTCCCCTAGACTCACTTCTAAGATTCGCTTCCCAGAAAAGGCAAGTATAGATACTTGAGCACAATTATTTTAAATTTACATATAGGCATTAGAGGTGGAAAGTATACATGTCAGGACAAAACCGGCTCCAAGTTCAAGAATTCAAGTTAATCATATTCCCATATCACGTGATGATATCACTAAGTTACAAGTCTGCATCTGGCACATTCCCTCCAGTCTGTAAGCAAGTAATAGCCTGTTTTCATTTCTATGGCAATCACAATGGACTCACCCTTGGTGGGGCAGGTTGGGGGGGAGCAGCTTATAAGCAAAAATTAATGACCATAACATCAAGCTCCTGTGCAGGAAGTGCAAGTTGAACTAGTACTTTATATGATCTCTGACAACGCAGTTACATGTCAAAAGAATAACTAAAACTACATTTGCCCACGCGTTTGCAGGATTTCATGTGTCGTGTCATTCTTTCGGTCTCAGCCTGTACAATGAGAAATGAAATTCAAGGAGAAAGCTTTTTTGAAAAGAAAAGAGTGAAAGCTCCTGGTTGATGTGCAGGGCAGAAACCCAGTCTCATGGCTGGCGGCTCTGAGTGACCCTCTGTCTTTTCTGTTTTCACCATAAGAAGCAGGGTTATGTTGTCTATAAAACGCACTGCAACCTGAATCCTGTCTTTGCCACCTCCTGGCTCTGTGGCCTTGAATAAGTCACTTGACGTCGTGACCCTCAGATTGCTCCCTTGTAAAATGGGACAAAAGTATCCAACTGAAGAGGTTGCCACAAAGGTTAAAAATAACGTCTACAGTTTACCTGGCCCACTGTCTAGAATGTAGTAAGCCCACTATCACTATCAACGATTCAAACAAAGACAATCTCATTCAAAGTGCTTGTAATACAGATTAAAGGAACCTTTGGTAACAATCTCCATAGGAGGCTGAGGCCCCTGGTTATTTCCATTTAACACGTTTCCATTTTCTCAAGAAATGAAACCAACGGATTATGGCCTCTCTCATCAAGCAGAGTCTGCATTTGATCACTGCATCTTTTCTATATTTATTGTAAGAATATGTAGTTTCTGCAAATGTCTTGCTTAAAACCCCTTTATTTGGAAATCCCACCGGCTTGCTCTTTGTGATGTGTATAGGAGGGGGGGAAATACATCTCTTCACATGTGTCCCTTCCATCGTAAGGTAAAAGGAAGTTGTAACTGGATTTCACCCTGGGTTCATCATTCCTGTCCCTGGGAAAGCGAAAAGAAGGGTCACACAGTCCTTTCATTTGCCAGAATTGACAGTGAGTATTCCCCATAGAGGTCTGACATGGGCTTCAGGGGTAAACCCTCTGCATTTGCCCCCGTATCACCAATGGGCACTGCTGGCTCCAGCTCAAGAGCTCAGTGGGTTAAGCGGCCGTCCTCTGCTCAGGTCATGATCTCGCATTTTGTGGGTTCGAGCCCCACATTGGGCTCTGTGCTGGCAGCTCAGAGTCTGGAGCCTGCTTCGGATTCTGTGTCTCCCTCTCTCTCTGCCTGCCCCTCCCCTGCTCATGCTCTGTCTCTCTCTCTCAAAAATAAACATTAAAAATTAAAAAAAAAAAAAAAGACTATTCATAGACTTAAAGAGCCTCACTTCGGGGTGCCTGGGTGGCTCAGGCTGTTGAGCGTCCGACTTCGGCTCAGGTCCGGCTTCGATCTCACGGTCTGTGGGTTCGAGCCCCGCGTCGGGCTCTGTGCTGACAGCTCAGAGCCTGAAGCCTGCTTCCGATACTGTGTCTCCCTCTCTCTCTGCCCCTCCCCCGCTCTCACTTTGTCTCACTCTGTCTCTCAAAAATAAATAAATGTTAAAAAAAAAAAAAAAAAAAAAAAGAGCCTCACTTCCCAGGAAGTTAGAGTCCATATTTTCTGGATATTTGGAGGGGCAGGGGGCAGGGATTGAGGGTGCGAGCACTGATATAATTTTAATACACAAAAAATCAGTTGTATTTTGATACATTAGCAATGCTGGGGGTAGAGCAGTGAACAATCAGACAGTGAAATCAGGCTCCTGATTTCATAGAGTTTACTAACAAGGTAATTCTTATGTAAAGGGAAAGCTGTTGAGAATATTATAATATTCTACTCAAAACATAGTATTTTTCAATGTTCAAAAGGTCCCCTTTATGAATCAGAAAAAAAGAAACCATGCGACATCCTAATTCTAATCTGATGATTTAAAATCCTTGAGAATTCAAGGGCACCTGGCTCAGTTGGTTAAGTGTCCAGCTTCAGCTCGGGTCATGATCTCACTGTTCATGAGTTCAAGTCCCACATGGGGCTCTGTGCTGACAGCTGAGAGCCTGGAGCCTGCTTCAGATTCTGCATCTCCCTCTCTCTCTCCCTCTCTCTGCTCCTTGCTCTCTCTCTCTCAGAAATTAAACATTAAAAAAATTAAGAAAAAAATCCTTGAGAATTCAAATTCCTGTATGAATCTGGAAAATGCATTTATTCCCCCACCTCTCACCAGTGCGTTTCACAACTGCTTCTGAATCTATATTCCACTAGGAGATAGACTAGATCATGACTGCATGGTTTACATTTAGTTTTCCAAAGGAAACAAGTCAGAAATATGAGTGAAGAACTTTAAGAAGCTCAAGGCTGAGGACGATGTATGATTAGTTTATCCATTTGACAATCCCTCATTGCCTTCCCACTGTGCCTAAGACACCGGGCAGTGCTGAGAATACAAGCAATAGAATATGTTGGAAGAGAAAAATTCCTTCTGACAACCTATCTCTACTCCACCCAGATTTCTTTTTTGTATAACAAATATATAATGGGCACAATTATTCAATTAGTTCTATACCGATTAAGTTTTCAGTATGCATAAATCATGCATTTGTTGAGCTGGTCAAAAAAGGGGGAAGCACGATATTTTGAATGAGGAGAGTGAACTTTTCAACTGTAACACCCATTTCATGACCTATAAAAGGCCAACCTTTCTGCCTTGCTGACACTGCTTTCTCTCAGGTTGTAGCCCCCTTCTCTGGGCTGCGGATCTCTCCAGCAGCACCATGTCCCTCTCAGTGCGCACCTCTGGGCTCTCCCGGCGGCCATCTTCCCAGAGTGGGACATCGGGCAGAGCCAGGGGCACGTCCGCTTCCATCGTTGGAAGTGGCTATGGGGGGAGCACCTTTGGCTTTGGAGACAGCTATGGGGGAGGCTTTTCTTCTGCTTCCATGTTTGGTTCTAGTTCTGGCTTTGGTGGTGGCTCTGGAATTTCCTTTGCAGGAGGACTGGGCAGTGCTTATGGGGGAGCCCTGGGTGGTGGTTCTGGAGCCCTGGGAGGTGGCTTTGGAAGCCTAGGAAGTGGCTTTGGAAGCCTAGGAAGTGGCTTTGGAGGCCTGGGAGGTGGCTTTGGAGGCCTGGGAATTGGATTTGGAGGAAGCCCCGGAGGTGGCCCTGGAGGCATTCTCTCTGGCAATGATGGAGGCCTTCTTTCTGGATCAGAAAAGGAAACCATGCAAAATCTTAATGACAGATTGGCCTCCTACCTGGATAAGGTTCGAGCTCTAGAAGAGGCTAATACTGAGCTAGAAAACAAAATTCGAGAATGGTATGAAACACGAGGATCTGGGACTGGAGACCCCGGGTCGCAGAGTGATTACAGTAAATATTATCCATTGATCGAAGACCTCAGGAATAAGGTAACAATATGGTTTTCGAAGGGGCTTTGGGAATTCCTTTTGATGTTTCTTTTTTACTATTACAATATTTTACAGTGATAAGACATGTAAAACTTAAGGTTTTTCAATTTGACTGTATTAGGAGCAATTTCTCAACTCAGGATATTTAGTTTCATTTTATCATTTATTATAAAGTGATTGTACTTCTGCTACCTTTTCTGCAAAAACATGTTTCTTGATTTTTAAATAAAATGTTATAAATGTTTTCTTTTAAAAAGTTAAATTGCCTTAAACTCGTAATGAAATCGCAGGTTAACATCACCTAAAAATTTTCTGTCAAAAATATACCTGCATAATACTAGTATTTTCCATCCTCATTTTGTGTGTCTCCCCCTCTTTGGCCAGATCATTTCCGCCACCATTGGAAATGCCCAGCTCATCCTGCAGATTGACAACGCGAGACTGGCTGCCGAAGACTTCAGAATGAAGTGAGTAGAACAAATGAAAGACTGATGAGAATTGACAGGTCTCATTATTTCTTCTTAGTCCCTATTTTCCTGCCTTCATTGATGGCAAACATTCTACCCCTCTGCAGTTCACGTGCTCTGCGCATTTGTTGTTTTGGTAAATGCACATTGGGCATTCTAGGAAGTAATCAGATTCGGACACAATTCACCTCACACATCCTTAATTATAAGGTGTTTTAGCCTAGGGCTATGATCACCATGCTGGTAATTTGCTGTTGGCTCATAACACGGATATGATATTACCACCGATGTCCCAAACCTCGATCTCCCATGCATCAAAATGAATTCATAATGTTTTTGCCCAGAAGTTAAGTGAAATTGTCTTTTTCCGGATGACACATACCACTAAAATATTAACCACACACCTATTTTGATATTCCCTCCTCCTTTCACGTACTCCACCCTCCCAGACCTGAGGAAGAAACACTAATGCTCATCCTGCTCCATAAAATCCCCACACAGGATGTGGCAGTGCTGATGATCCTGAACCTCTGAAGTCTTGGTAAAAGCTATTAAGGAAGTAGCAGTGTTTTAAATTAAATCATGAATAAAAGTTAAGCAAAAAGACTATTATTTTATTTTCAACTGCTTTTAGGATGCCATCAGAAACCCCACCTGGAGAGGGGCCACTACTGTCTATAGCCGGGGTGGCCAGCCAAAGGGGAAACTGTTCCCTGGGACACAGTGCTACTGAGGGTCATTGCTGGCAGAAAAGTCTCACCTCATAATTTTTTCACTTCTCTCCAACTGAGCAGTAAATTACCATGAAAAAAAGGAAGGGAAAATCTTAAAAAGGAAAAAGAGCATCATATGTCATACGTCACGATGCTGCCACTTTTAAATAATCACAAGGGGCACAAGACAGCCCTGAAATGATGGCAGGGGCCTTATTCAAATGGGTGTGTGGACTCCAGGAACTGTTTTGCACTTGGTTTTCAGGTATGAGAATGAGCTGGCCCTGCGGGTGAGTGTGGAGGCCGACACCAACGGCCTGCGCAGGGTGCTGGACGAGCTGACCCTGGCCAGGGCCGACCTGGAGATGCAGATCGAGAACCTCAAGGAGGAGCTGGCCTACCTGAAGAAGAATCATGAAGAGGTCAGCTGAAAAGGCAGCTTTCTAAGCTGCTTTTTTTCTCCCGAATTCACAAATTACAATTTCAAATTTACAAACCTACAGTTAGACCCAATATGGATGCTATATCATGTCCCTGTTAAATTGGCCCTTTGCTTTGAATTTCTGGATGTGTGTTATGTATGGTGGTGGGATTGGTGGTGGTTTCAGTGAAGGTTTAACGGATTAGAGGTGTTTTCTGATGTTGTCATTTGCATCACTAGGTAAGAACAATCAGAATGTTAACTGTCCTGATTTAGTGATTTTTTTAAAAAAATACAGTACTTTTCAAGTTCAAAAACAGAAGTCTACAAACAATACATAATGTTTTATATGTTAGAGAAACAGGTTATGCCCAGTGTAAAACTCCCATGGGACTCTGGTGTGCCACTATATCAAAAGCTGGTGTACAAAACAGACATTAATCATGACCCTGGCAATGGGTTTCTAAATAACTTTCTACTGGAAATCAATGACTGCGGTACAGTGCGCAACCCTTGTACTCTCTGCAGCCCCCCGTCTGGCAGCTGTGGTTGGAACCCCACTATACCTTTCCCACCAGGCCCTCCCTTCTTCTTGGTAAAGGCCCGGGAACCCCAAGAGGCAGGGCCAACTCATCCATTTTCTATGGTAGGCACAGCCCCTAGGGCCTATGGTAAGTTTAGGGACCCAAGAAAATGTCTTAAATTCTTTTAAAATAGAAGAAAAATACGAATTTTTAGGTTAAAAAAAGTTTAATTTTTGTATTATGTCAGTACAGCAACACGGTTATGAAATAAAACGTTCAGTGTCTTTTGTGTTGGAAGAGACCCACGAAAGTCACAACGGGCCTCTGTGCCCCTCTTTTTCTCACTCTCTGTGCCCAGGAGCTCCAAACCTTCCTGGCAGGCGGCCCGGGGCAGGTCAGCGTGGAAATGGACGCTGCTCCGGGGCTGGACCTCACCAGGCTCCTCAACGACATGAGGGCGCAGTACGAGGCCATCGCTGAGCAGAATCGTAAGGACGCGGAGGCCTGGTTCGTTGAAAAGGTACCACGAACAGAAACAAAAGGCTTTGACCCACTTGCAGGAAAGAGGCGCGGGAACAGCGCCCGCTCACGTCCCTTCACCCCTGTTTGCCTCGGCAGAGCGGGGAGCTAAGGAAGGAGATCAGCATCAACACGGAGCAGCTTCAGTCCAGCAAGAGCGAGGTCACCGACCTGAGGCGCGCAGTTCAAAACCTGGAGATCGAGCTCCAGTCCCAGCTGGCCACGGTAGGGCACGCCCGCGCAGTATCTTTTCATGACTTCCAAAGAAAACGTGCCATCCACACTAGGAAGGCCACCGGCGGGCCGCCTTCCTCATTTCAGTCCCCTCCACCGTTCTGTCTGTGCCATTTCCCTCCCACCGTGCAGAAGAAATCCCTGGAGGACTCGCTGGCGGAAGTGGAGGGCGACTACTGTGGCCAGCTGTCGCAGGTGCAGCAGCTCATCGGCAGCCTGGAGGAGCAGCTGCTCCAGGTGCGCGCCGACGCCGAGCGCCAGAACGCCGACCACCAGCGGCTGCTGAACGCCAAGGCCCGCCTGGAGCTGGAGATCGAGACCTACCGCCGCCTGCTGGACGGCGAGGCCCAAGGGTGAATAGACGGGTTGAAATGGGTTGGAAATGAGTTTAGTGGCTGACCAACAGCGGCCACCTGCTGCGCTCTGGGCAACAGAAGGCAGGGTTCTCTGGTTGATGGAAATTTACCACATCTCCTAATGACATGCCTTGGATTTGGTAAATGTCCTACACTTTGCAAAGTGCTGTCACCCGCTATCTTGAATTTTATAAAATGCTGGGATGAATAATGGCACCACAGACAAGAGGCATACTGCAAAGGAGCACTAGAAAAGTCACCCATTAGAGACCTGGTATCAATGCCCCAATGCTAAGAATGACACATCAAATAACAGCCACCTGAGTCACCTCACAACCAACTGCAGCGAACTTTCCAAAAGGGAGCAGCAGCCTGGAATAGTGGGAAGAGCCTGGGGCTGTAAATCAGGAAATCTGACTTCTGAGAGCAGCCAGTTTGCTTCACTTTGAGAGCCCATTTTAGGCACGGTTTGAAAATAAAGGTCCACGCACTAAGTGATTCCTCTCAGGGTGCAACATTCAATCATTGTTCATCAAGAAATTTAGAAAACTAGTTTTATGCACATTTTTAGCTTAAACAGCAAACTCTTTATTTCTCCTCCTCCCAGAAAGCATCATGTGATACCATCTCCCTTGTTTTCTTTACAGCGACGGTTTTGATGAAAGTTTATATGTGACAGACTCCAAATCTCAAACACAGTCGATCGATTCCTCTAAAGGTATGCAGATTCCCTAAGAATCACTTAGAGTAAGTCAGAATCACACTTATTAATGACTAAAACTATAAGATCTCATTAAATATTGCAGTTAATAATATTAATAATTATTATTAATTAATATTAACGTTAATTATTATTAATAATTAATAATATTAATAATTTAAAGTATATTTGCATTTCTGAGCCAAGGAAAAATATTTATGCATTCCTGCAGAAAAATACACAGTCTGTACTATATAAAACTTTTGGCAAGCCCAGGAAGGGAAAAATCTACTCTACAAAGAGGTATTATGAGCATCATAACCACTTTTTAAATGTTTAAAAAGAAAAGTATTTTCATTTGTGCATAAGACAATACAGAATACATTTCATTTTCACTGAATAACATGCATTGTTTTAGAATGCAAAAGTCACTTTCACAAGTTTAAATTTAATGGATTGTATCTGCCACTATCTCACTTAAAGCTTAAGTCAAACAACAATCAATTTTGGATGAATATGTGAAACACTAACTTTCTCCCCCTTCATTCTATTTTTATCTTTAGATCCAACCAAATCCCGGAAAATCAAGACAATTGTGCAGGAAGTGGTGAATGGTGAAGTGGTCTCATCTCAAGTTCAGGAAGAACTAATATAAAATTTCATAAGATCTTCCCCAAGATTGATTCCTTAGGAACAGTAAATTTACAAGCAGAAATTATCCCTTTCAGAGTAAGATATTATATTAGTTCAATTCTACTTTTGTCTGTTCCATTTTCCTTGGATTCCCTATTCACTATGAGTCCTTTTTGCTCTTCAATTACAAATCACTATGGCCACGTTGGTCTTTATAACAAACCAAAATTGCCTTACATCTTTCTGGACCTGCAGTAGTCTTTTCATAAACTTTCTTCTGGTGACCAGGAACATGTTTTAATCACAGGATTTTGATCAAGTAGTATGGTTTTAATAAATAAAAGATGAATGGTAATAATGTGAAATGTGTACCTTCTCTATTCCAACAATAATGTCAAGAGCATAGAGAGAGGTTTGTAAAATACTAACAATAAAGTAGATAAACACTGAGATGAAGATGGCAAGGTTGGAGATTAAGTTAAGAAGATTCTTTTAGAGAGGTGCCTGGGTGGCTCAGTCAGTTAAGCATCTGACCTCAGCTCAGATCATGAGCTCACAGTTGGTGGGTTCGAGCCCCATATCGGGCTCTGTGCTGACAGTACAGAGCCTGCTTGGGATTCTCCCTCTGCCTCTCTCGGCCCCTCCCCTACTTGTGCTCTCACTCTAAATACATACATACATACATACATACATACATACAGATTCTTGGTGCAGCGCCAGCCTGGGATTCTCACTTTCTGCCCCTGCCCCATTCACATGCACCCACATGCGTGTTCTCTTTCTCTCAAAATAAATGCACTTTTAAAAAACAATTCTTTTAGAAGTTCTGTCCTTTTATCGCTTCTCGGCCTTTTGGCTAAGATCAAGTGTAGAAGTTCTGTCCTTTTTACATCAGCCAATCAAGGTTACAGCAAAATTACATTACCCATGATGGGGGAGAACAGTTGTCCTATTCTTTTTCTAGGACCTTCTTTCATTCAGTCAAGAAACACTTATGGAACCCTTACAGTGTACAAGACTGGAGACTCAAAGGTGAATATGGTAAGATCTTTGCCTGGATGAGCTCACAATCGAGGGCAGAGATACACCTCTACCAGAAATGGTGATACAGAGAGATAAGGCAGATAGAAGTTCAAAGGACACATGGACGAAGAAGTGAACAGTTTGTCAGGGGGCAACTAATTGCTTCATACAGAAATCAACCAGGCAGAGAAGGGGAAAAGGAAACAGAGGAAACACATGTGAAAGAACACGAGGGTGTAAACAAACATTGCTTTGACGTCCCTTCTCCTATCTGGCGCCATTGAGGCCGAGGGTGGGGTTTTCATTGGGGTGGATCAGACCCATGAGTCAATAACAGGTGTCATGTTCTGGGTTGTGGCAGCAGGTGGCCAAAGTTTAAGCCTGAGTAGATGGGGGTTCAATCTGGGTTGCCAAAATCGAAACCCTAAAAGGGAAATAAGAGCAGGACTTAATGATTAAGAGCCTGGGCTCTGAAGCCAGACTGGGTTCAAATCCCGGCTCTGCCACTTCATAGTAAGTAACCTAATCCCTGTGTGCCTTAGTTTCCCCATCCATCACTGAAGTGGGTGGGTTTTGTGGAGATGAAATGAGGTAACATACATAAAACACTAGAAGCAGTCCCTGGCACCTAACAAGTACTCAATACATGCACTCTATTATTATTTAGTGTATGGAACCCATATGGGGCACAGCAACCAGGGGAACTGATGAACAAGGAGTGTCATGGGGAGAAGGGAGAGGCAGGAGTCACGCAAGCCTGGAGGAATTCTAGCCATGAGTGCAAAAACCCACGGAAGGTTATTATGCCATTATAGCTGACCTGCTTCAGCATGCAGCTTTCTGAAGTCACACTCCTTTTAATATTTGCTAGTGGTTTCCAGTGCTCCATTTATCTCCATATTATGCATAGCAATTCCACTCTCGGCCTAGCCCTCACCCACGACAACACATCCTGGGAGAACTTTACCTTTTAGACCCAAAGAAATGATCAAAGTCTTTTCCTGAACAAGGTCCACAGCCTCCAAGTAATAGATGATATCCCTTTTCTGGTACACAACAGTGGCTGCAAATAGTACTACTCTTTCAAATAACATGTTTTCCTTATAACTACATCTGCACTGTGTGAGACTCAAAGGAGAAAGGAGTTTTGCACAAGGATAAACCCAGTGGGCTGTTCCTAGTTACCATCTTAGTTTTTCGGCACTCCTTTCCTTTCAAAGCATTTTCTCCTCTGGGCTCCCATGGACAATACCTCACTTGCCATTTTTTTCTCAGATTCTTCTTTGTGACCTCTGAATGCTGGCCACATCTTTCTGTCCTCTCTCTCTACACTCATTCCCTGGGTGATCTTAACTAATCCTGTGGCTTTAAAATAGCTATCTATAGACTTACTGTGGTGGTCATTTCACAATATACACAAATATTGAATCATTATGTTGTGTATTTGAAATGAGTAAATACTGTGTGTCAATTACACCTCATTAAAAGAATAAAGTAATCTTCAATGCATTGATTGCTTCTTGCAGTAGCCTCCAAGATGGCCCCAATGATTCCCACCTCCTGGTACTCCTGTTCCTGTGTCCAGTCCCCTCCAACAATGAAGATCGTGTGTGATTTCCAAGGCTAGGCCACAAAAAGCATTTCAATTCTCGCTGGGTCTCTTGGATTATTCACTCTGGGGGAAGTCAGCTGGACTTAAAGTTATATTGGGGGGGGGGGAGCTACTGAAAAAAAAAAATCAATGATATCACAAAATTGCCCACATAAGCGCCAATGGCTAGGATCTCATGGAATAGTCATCAAGTCCAAAATAGCAGTCCTATTCTGGTAATATTTCAGAATATTCTACAGTCTTCAGTTGGCAAAGGGTGCATTAGGTTTATTATTTAAGTTCACTCTGCCCCATTCTCACTGCTAAGAAGTGCAATTAGCACAGCATCCTTATCACAAGATTCCAGCCCTCATTCACAAGACCACAAGCCCTAATTCAACACAGATGTAAAAGGTCCTTTTGGACTCAGCAATTAATGAACTGCAGAAGTGAGAGGTCTGTCTTTAAGGAAAATAAAGGGAAAATAGCTTACAAGACAAAACCCAAGTACAAGATCAGACAACAAAAGAAAGCATATTGTTCATGATCATTTTAAAATCTAAAACTTCGCCAATTAAAATGTTTACTTTTTATATCCTTTTGTTGTATGTATAGGCTACAGAAAGATCTGGAAAGTATTGTATATACTAATGTATATATTAGTATATTGTATGTATATATGCATATTGTTACAGTGGTTACCTTCTAGAAATTACCAAGGACTCAGAAGACAATTATATTTTTTCTTATGTACATTTCTTAAAATGCTTAACAAAGAGCATGTATAACTCTGATAATTAGGGAAAACAATAACTTTTAGTTATCCAGAACAAATAGGTTTGCAAGTAGGTCACAGTAGAAGGGAACCATCTAGAAAACAACCCTGGGTTGCCAAAGTAGTCAATTCTTTTAGGCTTTGTAAGAGTGCCACCTACTGGAATCTCATGAACTGAACTTTTAAAAAACTAACACTGCTTTTCAAGCCACTTGAGGGATGTTTGATACTAGAAAGTTTACTTTTCAAAAAAGAGAGAGGGGCACACGGGTGGTGCAGTTGGTTAAGCACCCAACTCTTGATCTCAGCTCAGGTCATGGTCTCACAGTTGGTGAGTTCAAGTCCTGCATCAGGCTCTGCAGTGAGGTTGCAGAGCCTGCTTGGGGTTCTGTCTCTACTTCTCTCTGACCCTCCCCCACTTGTGCTCTCTCTCTCCCTCTCAAAATAAATAAACTTAAAAACATTTTTTTAGTAAATAAATAAAACATAAAAAAGAGATAAAGAAAAGAAAAAAAAGGCAAACTATCAACTTAATAAATGAAAACATTCTTATTTAAATAACAAATGGCATTAATTTCCAGAAAGTCCACCAGTAAGGAGGCAAGTTGTCTTAAGGCATAAAGAAGAAAGCTAGTAATTATTCAGAGTTTAGACAACTAGAGAGACAATCTGAACTACTCAAGCTTTTAAAAACATACTCAAACATCAACTGAAAATTTATTCAAATAGCTGAGAAAGTAACTTTTTATAGGCTAGTGAATGTTTAAGTTTTGGGACTAGATCTAAGATTTAAATAACATTTAACATTAGTATCATAAACTCAAAATCAAACTGAAAAATATTAATGTCCTAACTGACTCTTCATCCTATGCTGCTTCCCTGGCTGAACCTGGCTAGTCAGATTATATACATTTTAGTTGTCAGCTTGGAACGCGCGTCCCAAAGTTATATGTATACAAGAAGTTTCTGCTGAGAAAAATATATCCATTTTGGAATATTTCATTTATTTGTCAATACCATGGGATTTTTTTTAAAAAAAGTCATTAGAGCTGCAGTTTCATATTTCAAATGAACAGAGCTGCAAATACAACTTTTTTTTTAACCGGTTGAAGTATAATTTTTCATTTTTTAAACAATGATCAACTGGTACATTTATGTATGTGAGACACCACATATTCATTTATTTGTGTATACATTCATTCATCCAGTATTTATTCAGCACCAACTATATGTAAGTCTATACATATTCTACTGAAAATAACCAGCTATGGGGGCACCTGGGTGGCCTAGTCAGCTAAGCATCGATTCTTGATTTCAGCTCAAGCCATGATCTCACAGTTCACGAGATCAAGCACCACGTCAGTCTCCACCTAAAAGGGCAGAGACTGCTTGGGATTCTCTCCCTCCCTCACTCTCTGCCCCTCCCCCACTTATGTGTATGCACATAATTAATTAATTAATTAATTAAAAAAAAAGAAACAGCTTTTATGGATGTAAATACATGAAGATAAATACATGATAGTTTCATACATTATTCTCCTTTGTTGCATTGGTGCAAATAGAATAAGACAAGTTGTTGTCATTTTTCATTGGCGAGTGTCCTTTCTCCAGACACAGTAAATTTGATTATTTAACAAAAGTGTGAGGAGGCTTCATCAATTCCTTTTGGAAGATATGTTACGTCTTCATTCATTTTTAGGAGTTTTTGAAGTTTTTAAGAGGGGCAACTCATACTGTTCAAAAGGTATTTTCAGGGCATTTTTTTAAGACTGTATTTTTAAGTAATCTTTACACCCAACATGAAGCTCTAAGTCACAACCTCGAGATCAAGATTTGCACAGTCCACTGACTGAGCCAGCCAGGTACCACAGCATATTTTTTTAAATTAGGATACTTTTAAATATTTAATTACATTTTACATTACATTTTCGTTATATAAAAGTACCTCCAAGGTACTTCAAGATGTTTTCACTGGGCACCCATTTTATACAACTTCATGTGCTGATTCTGGAAGGACAGGGTAAGTTTACTGTTAAACTTCCCTATCTTATCTAATAAGTAACTGAGTAGGCTGATAAATAATAAGGTAAATTTTCATCATGGTTTTTTAAAAAACAAACAAACATATACAATCAGCATCCAATCAAGAGATAATCCTGGAACCAAGACTACAGAATTAGATCCAGACTAACAGAGGATTCATTATCAGTAGTGCTACAGATAAAGCAGAACAATGAAGTCTAGTTTCCCCGGTCTCACTGGTCAGAGGCTGGGGGTGAGGAAAAGTCATCCGAGGAGGGCGGGGAGGAAGGTGGGAGAAGCTGGTTCAGTTCCCCAGAGGAGTCTTCAGTGGTAGACCGCCTTCCCCTATGGGACTCAGGAAGGTGTTTTGACAGCTTGTAGGGCTGGAAGGAGCAAGAACTGAGTGCTAACCAGTGGGAAGATGAGAACTGCTCTAGGGGAAGGAAGGTCTCAGCAGGGAGGGGAGCCCGATGAACATTTTAGTCATCATTATCATCATCATCTGTCACCTCCGGGGTACACAGTGAAAAGATGCATGACAGAGGAAATCATCGCTGATGAGATAAAGGACAATATAATACTGTAATTCCCCAGACACAAAGCTCAAGGGACAGATTACACAATTCTTTCCCGATTTGTCCAGATGGAGGTTGTTTGGCTGCATTTTACAAAGGTCTGGCATCCGGGAAACCTAGTCACATAAAACTAAGTTCCAAAAACACATGATATGCACCATAAAACACTTGCTATATAAACATATGTCCAAACGTTTTATATCGTCACTTCTCTGTTCAGAATACGTGTGGGTCATTTATGTTTGGTTGAGACAAAAGAATCACTAAATAAGGGTCATTTTAATGAATTTATACATTTGCATCAAAATGTACTTTGCCTAAACAAGCCAAGAGAAGTTATCCCATCAGTGTTGGTGTAAAACCCCTTCTGTTGTAACTTCTTAACTAGGTTGAGCTCCGTGTCTCCTGAGTCCACCGGTTTATTTACTCATTAAACAAATATTCTGAGCACATCCTAGCTGTATCAGACATTTTACTCCTAAATATCTATGATCTAGTTTCTTTCCTGCATCCCCACCACCACCACCACCCCGTCCAGGCCACTGCCCATTGCCCCCTCGCCTAAAAACCATACAGCTTCCACTTGCTTCCACCTCCTTCCACTGTTCACCCCGCCACAGCTAGGGAGGGACTGTTTTGAAAACACAAACCTCACCCTATCACCCTGTTGCTTAACACCCCTTAGGCTTCCTATAGTCCTTGGAATAAAGACCAAAATCCAGCAAGGTCTGGCCTGGCCCCCTTTCTCTTCTCTCAAATTGTGTGCCTCCCCCTGCCTTTCCTTTATACTTCACCTCCCTTACTGGCCTAGTTTAGCTTTTCTACACCCTGCTCCTTCCCACAGGCTCTCCCTCTTTGCCTAGAATGTGCTTCCTCTCCATTTCAGCCTGGCTAACTCCTACTCACCTGTCAGGTTTGAATTCAGAGGTCACCCCTGAAAAATCTTGATTAGTCTCTCCCCTCCCCCTCCCCCCACCAATCACATCAGGTTCTCCCATTACATACTCTCATAGTATACTGTAGTCTTCTTATGTATTAATTTCGACAACTACTGAATTAATGCCTGCTTCTCCCACTGTAAAGTCTCTAAGGTCTCTATTGTTTTGCCTTCCACTATAGCCCTGGTGTCCAGCCCACTACATAAAACAGCCCACTGCATAGGAGAAAAATCAGTATTTGCTGAATCTGTGTGAATGGAATTGTGTACAGTGCCAAACTACTCAATTAAAGCTGAAACAACATTATTGTCATATCCCCAGGGCTTAGCATAGGGCTACCACATAAGAGGTACTCAATAAACATTTGTTGCATGAATACTGAAAAGGGTTGATATATTTCTTCTATTACTTTATTGAAACATTCAACATATTTTACTCTATTTATTAACTCTAAAATTCTCCAGCACTTATCTTTGGAAAGGCGGACTAAACAAACCCAAATTTATCAATGTACAGCAGCTAAGCAGAGTCCATCACATAGGAGGCATTAAAAGGATGCTCTGCAGGATTATTTACAATAGCCAGGATACAGAAGCAATCCAGTGTCCATCAACAGATGAATGCACAAAGATGTGGTGTGTGTGTGTGTGTGTGTGTGTGTGTGTGTGTGTGTGTGTGATGGAATATTAGTCAGCCATAAAAAAGAATCTTGCAATCTGCAACATCCCCTCTAGGATGGACCTAGAGGGTAGAGGGCATAAATGCTAAATGAAATAGGTCTGCCAGAGAAAAACAAATACTGTATGATTTCACCCATATTTGGAATTTAAGAAACAAACAAGCAAACAAAGAAAAAAGAGACAAACAAAAAAATAGACTCAAATACAGAGAATAATCTAGTGGTTCCCAGAGGGATGAGATGGATAGGATAATGGGTGAAATAGATAAAGAGGATTATCTTGATGAGCACTGAGAAATGTACAGAATTGTTGAATCATTATATTGTATACCTGAAACTAAGAGAACACTGTATATTAATTATACATACATACATACATAATAGGATGCTTTGAATAGATTTAACTTAAATCTATTCATTTTGGTTGCTTTATTTTTTTTTAAATGTGTAAGTCACATGGAAATAAATGAATTTCACTTACTCCTTAAATCTTACTTAAATAATTATGATATCAGGACACCATTAAGATGTTGTTTGCATTTTATTGAGAATTTTGTTGAATTAAATTAATATTTCCAGAGAACCTTTAAGATACTTGACACTTTGTGGGAACGTAACTTTTTTATCTAAAATGCACAAATTCTCACTTGGTAATTTCACAAGGCCTATTTATATCAATCATATTGCTCAACAGACAGTATCTGATGACTCAGTAGAAAGTGATCTTCAGTTTCAATAAAGCAGTCCTTTAATTAATGATGCTTTTTTTTTTTTTTAAGGAAATTAACCTGAGGACTTTTTCCCATATATCTAAAGAGTCCCAGGAGTTGTTTTCACAAAATAGAGTACCTTGGTTTCTATGAAGTCTTTAAAAGTTGAAACAAAACAAAACAAAACTGTGTCCATTAAAATTCACTTACAGAAGTAGCCTCAGACTTCTTATTCATCAGTAGAGTGTGCTTTATAAACAGGCAATCAATTCACTACAGATACAAAACTGAGTTAACTTAAAGCAACTAATGGAAGATAGATTAGCTTTCCATGAAAAAACTGAGACTAAAACCTTAATACTCCCGGCAGTCTAGACCAAAACAGAATGTGTTCCTCCTTCATTAATCAAGGTGCTTTATCTAAAGTAGATTTTTTCCCTCAATCAAATATTTACTGGGCATTACAGAAGTAGCTGTGAGCAAACATAGACATATATGCAAATAACATTACCTTGAGGTATAAAGACACCTGCCTAGACCAGAAAGAAAATGCAGATGAGGTGCTACAGAAGTTTGGCGGAGGAAGAGAATACATTGGGCTGGAGCACGAGGACCAGGGCCACTCTTACGGCACAAAAAGCATTTGGGCAGAGACTTGATGGACATACAAAATCTCAATGTTGGGGCGCCTGGGTGGCTCAGTCGGTTAAGCGTCCAACTTCGGCTCAGGTCATGATCTCACGGTCTGTGAGTTCAAGCCCCGCGTCAGGCTCTGTGCTGACAGCTCAGAGCCTGGAGCCTGTTTCAGATTCTGTGTCTCCCTCTCTCTCTGCCCCTCCCCTGTTCACGCTCTGTCTCTCTCTGTCTCAAAAATAAATAAACGTTAAAAAAATTTTTTTTTTTAAAAAAGAGAAAAAAAATAAAATCTCAATGTATGGTGTTAAATGGAAGTGGGTAGGCAGAACAGAACCAAAGAACATGGGATGCTTTCTTGGAATGCTTTCCCACAAGATTAAGTGACCTTCTTCTGAGAACCCTATATTCTTTGACCGTGGTGGTCTGAGCTTTGTTTATAGAAGATGAGTTTGCGTGTCTGATTCCTGTTCAAAGGCAGGGCCGTGTATTATTGGCCATCCAGAAATACATTCCCAGCACTTAATATAGCATCTCACAGAATGTAGGTATACCAAATACATGTTGGTTGAAGTGATGTTTAGAAACGTCGCATTCAGGGGGCGCCTGGGTGGCTCAGTTGGTTAAGTGTCCAACTCTTGGTTTCGGCTCAGGTTATGATCTCATGGTTTGTGAGTTTGAGCCCCACATCAGGCTCTGCACTGACAGCATGGAGCCTGCTTAGGATTTTCTCTTTCTCCCTCTCTCACTGCCCTCCCCCATTCATGCTCTCTCTCAAAATAAATAAACTTTAAAAAGGAAAATAAAATAAGAGAAAATAAAATAAAATGAAACATCACATTCAGTTTATACATTGTCAAGATGATTGAAAAATTCAGGGGAAAAGACTGGCTGAAATCCAATGAAAACTATTAGTCAAGCCCATCATTTGGCACAGTTTAAAATAAAACATATGTTGACTGAATTTTTCATTTTGGCATCAATTATGCTGTCACACAAGTATGGCTCTAGTTTATGAGTCACTCAAAATTATTTAAGCTGGGAATAATAATACAGTGTATTTTAATCACTATATTACAGAAGTGAGGCCATAGGAAAACAAAGTCAACAATACTGCAAAGTGCCCACTGATCAATTTTTGTTAGGAAGAATGTCCCAGTCAGGAGTGCTATAACAGCAACACCTAACAATTGAACAACCCAGAAGAAAAAATATGAATTGTCAGGGAAATTCTGCTTCGAGTGAAATAAAAATCCAATGCGTATTATTAGGTTTTGCAATAGCTCATGTTGTAATACTGAATTGTGATTTTAACTGAAGGAGGAAGATAATTATAGCTTAGGAGCCAACTAGCTAATCAACACCATAATCAGAAATGTCTAAAGTGACAAACCTTGGCCCCACACCAAGAGGGTGAACCCAAAATGTAAGTGAAACAAGTTTCCATTACAAATATGTTGTACAAATATGTACAAATATGCTCAATACCTGAGCCATCTTGAAACCCAGGTGGGGGACAGGGGGAGGTGAGGGTATTATATTACTAATGACTAATTACTAAATTTAAATAATTTCTATATTTAATAGGAAAACAAGAAATTCTGTGCTGGATTCTATCTCTGGAAGCACTATTATGCTGGAGACTGATGCAATGGAATAAAACACAGTTAGCATGCATTCCTTAAAAAAATAATCCTTTAACTAACACTAGACACCAAAAAAACCAGAAGAAGTTTGATCAGTCCTACAGATTTAGAAGTGATTCAAGTAATGGCAACCTAGATGATAATGGAAATGAAAACCATGTCCTTCAAGGAGCAATTGAATGAACGGTGACGACTCAGCTTAGAAAATAAAAGATTTAGGAGGGTAGAGTAACACTCTTCAAATATCCAAGAGACTCCAAAGGTAAGCTCTATGTTGGCAGAGGGCAAGCTATATTCTCTGTGGCAGACTTCAGCTCAACATAATGAGAGAGTTTTTAGTAGTTAGGGCAGCTCAGAAATGGAATGCCCGGTGAGATAATGAGCTACACTTTACTAGAAACATTTGAGTACAGATGGGAGATCTTTGATTAAGGGAGTTCTGCTTGGTGTTGAGTATCATTAACAAGAGAAGCAAGAAGGAAACTAATATTTTTGAGTACCTTCCATTTGCAAGACACTTTGCACATGTCATCTACATTGGCAGTCTCAAACTTGCAAATTGTATGTTACTTCTCAGATGAGGACGCTAAGGCCCAGAGATGTTAAGTAACTCATCACACACCCAGTAAGAGGCAAAGTGAGGACTTGAACTCTGGGGAAAAACATCTAAGGTCCCTCACAAATTCTGTCCTGGTTGACACCTTGATGGTGAATGTGACAGTGGTCTAGATAATTCCATTCTGATAATTCCTGTCCATCTATCTAGTCTGGTATTATTTCCATCAGAGTATCTAGAGACTTCTGGTCAGACAACATATTAGCTTTCCCCCATGACGTCAAACTCAAAAACTAAGCCACCTCTTAGATCCTTTCCAGGTGAATTCTGGAATTTGATGACCAGAATGCTGAAGAGCTCATCTAAACTAGAAAGGGCAGAGAGTTTTAGCTCACATGGATCCAATCTAGGTGACTGATTGTGGCTTCTTGGATTAAGGTCATTAATAAGAGTTCCAAAGCCAGTGCAGGTTCAGCAGGAAGGAGTGTTGTTTTCGATTAGTAATGTCTGCCATGGCTATAGGACAGAAGAGCGGCAGCAAGAATATTTTGTGTCTATCATCTCTAATCTACACATTTCCTAAGCCTTTTTCTATTTTTCATCATAAATTCTTGAGTGGATACAAGCTCCATGTTATTTTACCAACTGTTGAAAGTAATGTTTCCTGCTATTATTCCTAAAACCACTAGTGGAGGGTTCAGGAATACATAATGAGGCAGACAGAGGCCACCCGCAAGACTGATTATCAAAGAGCTTCCTTAAAAATATAAATTAGAACTACGGAAAGCTTACCGTCGTCCAGAATCTGTTCCTTTCAGCCTTTCATGTCCAGAAACTGGACTTCACCAGTATAGTCAGAGGTAACGTGGAATTTCATGAAGACTTACAACAACTGAATTCGCACAATACTAATGTACAGATTAAAATGCCAGACAATTAGGCAACAATAAGCAACATGTCTTTCCAGGTGTTCAAGGCCTCTTTCAGAACACTCACTTTCCTGCTATAGGTATACTTGACAGGGTGAAACAGGAATTAGGAAATTGCTGCGTAAGCTCAGAACTCAAGAAGTTACTAGAAGACTTGAGGGACATTTCCTCTGGATCTCACTGAGGCCAGGTAAGATATCTCTGCTACTCATTAGGCAACTCCCCTATAGTGGCTGTATTGACTGTGTGCCCAAATTCAGCACTGCTCTCCCTAAGATGAGGCCAAAAGAACCTTCTTTGAATCCCCCTTTTATATTTCCTGCTGACCACACTCCTTACCCAGTTGTTGGCCCTGGGAAATATATATTTTGGTTTTATTAGTTCAGTTAGGAAGGCAACTATATTTCCTTTTCTCCCAAGTTCATGGGGATACTTCACTGTCACATCCATATTTACAGCTGTGACTACCTCTTTCAAGTATCAAAGGGCAACCCCTTGGTTCACTGTACATAAGAATGAAGCCTTATCATTTTAAAAGTACAAAGGAGAATGATACCTTCCAGGCTCCGTGCACATTTGCCACAGTGACTCTTCTAAAACATAGAATTTTTTCAGTCATGTTTTTAATGATACCACAGATCTGTTCTTTAAAAGTTCTTGGTGATGAGGTTTAAATTAATCATCCAATAGGTCATTTCCTATACCAATGAGGCTGTCCTGTGTCTTGGATCACTATTTCTTTTTCAAATTTTTTAAATGTTTATTTTTGAGAGAGAGAGACAGAGCGTGAGCAGGGAAAGGGGAAAGAACAGAGAGCGAGGGAGACACAGAATCCGAAGCAGGCTCCAGGCTCTGACCTGTCAGCACAGAGCCCAACGTGGGGCTCAAACTCACAAACCGTGAGATCATGAACTGAGCTAAAGTTGGACACAACCGACTGAGCCACCCAGGCACCCCCTTCTTGGATCACTATTCTTTCTTTCTTTCTTTCATTAAGTGTTTTATTTTAATTCCAGTAGAGTTAACATACAATGTTCTATGAGTTTCAGGTGTACAATACAGTGATTCAACAGGATCGCTATTATTTCCTTTTTTAAAAAAGTTTATTTATTTTGAGAGAGAGAGAGAGAGAGCACACGTGAGAGAGAGCACACAGGGAGGGGTAGAGAGAGAGAGGGACAGAGAGAGGATCCCAAGCAGGCTCCGCACTGACATCAAAGAGCCTGACACGAGGCTTGCCCTCATGAACCATGAGATCATGACCTGAGCTGAAATCAAGAGTCAAATCAGACGCTTAACCAACTGAGCCACCCAGGTGCCCTGGATCACTATCATTTCTGACTACTCGTTCCTTCCAGATACCTAAGTGCTACTTCACTTCTTGGTTCCCTGAGCGTTCTCCTTTTCTTGCTTTCCAAGAAGCCCTAAAGAGCTACAAAATTCTACTTGCTCCTGTTTTCAAGTGCATTCCACACCCAATAATCTTCAGTCCACCCTCGCTTCCTCCCTCACCATTCTTTTGTCTTCTATGCCCACTCGGGATGCTGCAGCAATACAAGACACATATGGCTTTGTTCCATCTCTACCTTTTCTTCCCTAATGATGGGCAGTCTGGCTCTGGGCCCTGAATTGTCCAGGAAATCCTTGCTTTCAGATCTCTAAGGATCTTGTGGCAATATCATGGACATTGTTCTAGCCCTCATTTTCCCTGGAGATTTTCAAACTCAAGACATGGAAAAACCTTTGGGAGGTTCTAGAAACTCCACCAGGTGAATCATTTGTGCTTCAATCCATGCTGTGATTTCCTGGGGTTTCCTCACCATTCAGCCTTAACCTTCTGCTCTTCTCTCCCTTAAAAAACTCAGTTGTTCTCATGGCTTCAACTATCACCCCAATATGGATGCTACCTGGCTTTGTGCACTCTCCTCAATTCTTCTATTAATTTCTGTTTTAAAGGAAATTAACATTTTCCTTTAATTTCAGCACATGGTCATGTTATATAATCAACAAACTATAGGGGCGCCTGGGTGGCTCAGTCGGTTAAGCGGCTGACTTTGGCTCAGGTCATGATCCCGCGGTCCGTGAGTTCGAGCCCCGCGTCGGGCTCTGTGCTGACAGCTCAGAGCCTGGAGCCTGTTTCGGATTCTGTGTCTCCCCCTCTCTGACCCTCCCCTGTTCATGCTCTATCTCTCTCTGTCTCAAAAATAAACAAACAAACAAACTATAAAGACTGAGAATATGTATGTATTTTAGTTAGGAACTTTGAGAGAACTCACTTCCCAGTACTTATATGGTCTTTTCAGAATCCCAAACAGCCAAATTGAAAAGTGACTTTGCAGTCCTAATCCTACTTGACATCTCTGAACTACTGAAATCCTCTATGTTGTTGACCACTCCACCTTCTTGAAATTCTCCTCTCCCTTGGCTTTCTTGAAACTTCTGTGTTCTAGTTCTCTCCTTTTTGAGTGTTACCTTTCAACCTCTTCTGTTTCTCCTTAAATATTACAGTTTCTCGGGGCGCCTGGGTGGTGCACTCGGTTAAGCGTCCGACTTCAGCCAGGTCACGATCTCGCGGTCTGTGAGTTCGAGCCCCGCGTCAGGCTCTGGGCTGATGGCTCGGAGCCTGGAGCCTGTTTCCGATTCTGTGTCTCCCTCTCTCTCTGCCCCTCCCCCGTTCATGCTCTGTCTCTCTCGTCCCAAAAATAAATAAAAAACGTTGAAAAAAAAAATTAAAAAAAAATATTACAGTTTCTCAAAGCTTTATCCTTGGTCCTCATCTCTACGGATTCTATGAAATCTCATCCAGTTTCATGACTGCTCTTTTGCCAATAACTTCCAAACCTAGCCACAGTTTCTGAATCCCAGACCCACACTGCAACTGCCCTTGAAGTATCTGTACCTGGATGATGACAGGCGCTTCACCCCTAATCTTCCCCATCCTGAGCTCATTATCTTTCCCACAAGACCTGCTCCTCCTTTGCATTCCCACATCAGCTAATGGCACGTCTCAAAGTCCAAAACTGGAAACCTTCTGCCATTTGACACTCCCTCCTTCTCCTTCCTCACCCCAAAACTAAGCAATAATCAAATGCAACCATTTCTATCTTCTATCTTCCCATTCTTTCCACCCCACTGCTACTTTCTTGAAGCTCTCAATGTCTCTTCCCCTCCCCCCAGACTCTTGCAAATCCTCCTATCTCCTCTCCCTGCCTCCGGTTTCCCTGTGATCCATCTAGTACACGGGCAACAATGTTATCGTTCTTAAAATTAGGATCATGTTCGTCCCCTGCATAGCAACCTTTGTTGGTCCACCCCCTGACTATGGGACCAAGTCCAAATTCCTTAGCATGGTATTAAAGGCCCTTCCCCAACTGATTTCCAATCTTATCTCTTGGAAATCACTCATACAAACTTTATGCCCCAGCCAAACCAAACGTTTCAGTTCTTCAAATAGGTCATGCATATTTACACCTCCTGTATACCCACTCGTCCCTCCACCTTGAAATTCTCCCCCCACTCATTTTTTTACAAGTGGCATCTCCCTCTATCCTCAGGGGACTGGCTTCTCTTTCTTGGTGCTTCATATGCTGTACATAAATCTGTATTATTAAAATCATCCTATTTTGTAATTATTTGTGTCTTATCCCCTGCCCTCTGCCTCCCAAGATATGGTTTCTTTGAGAGCAAGGACCACATCTTACTTACCTTTGCATTTCAGAACCCCATACTTCTGGTATATAGTATATATTCAGTGAATAACTTGCACAAAAATGGGGAAGTCAGAGCCAAAGTGCCTGACCCTTCCCCACAGAAGGTGAAGGGAAAGGCCTAGAGGCAAAAAACAAAACAAACCAAAACAAAACCTCTTTACCTTCTTTTCTGCTTCAGCTGGTCTAACGGTCAGTTGTACTAACTGAAAGAATACAAAAAAGTCCTTTCTGCAGAATTTTTGTCACTACAAAGCCTGAAATTCCACTTAGGTAAAAGGTACATTTTTTTAATGTAAATAGTTTTGGTGAACGCCTCTCCACTCCTACCCACCTTTGTCAGTAAGTCACACCTTAGATGAATGAGACTAACCAGATGGTTATCCGACTGGTACCTATTCCCACAGCAGGGTTGAAAGCCTCGAAGCAAAGGAGGCCAAAACAGGGGAACGGAGCACGTCAAGGGAGGGCGAAGGAAGCTGGGGTGTGGCTCTACCATGCTAGGGAGCGCGGACACACAGCAGCTGGAGGGGGACGGCTGCCGGGAGGAAGTGGGCAGCAAAACCGAGATCCAAATTCAGTGATGGGAACTTTGGTAGGGACTTGTTCTTCTGGTCCTCCCCAGAGATGGGGGAAACACCCTCTCTCACATTCAGCAAAAGCAGCCCCACCTCTGAGGCAGGCTTGGCTTTTCAGGAGAAGAACTCACCTTCCATTGTTCCTTCACTCCTGCTAACCCTTGTAACTCACCGAAGTATTGTTCCCACCTACTGCCCCATTATCCTGCCTTTCATCTAGCGAGGAGGCGAGGAAGACAGGGGTGAGCCGGTTTCTGCAGTCCCAAAACATCTTCTATTATCCGAGAACTTCTCTTTCTTCCTACCTTGCTTGGGGCATCAAGCAGGGTTTCTAAGAGGAAGACTGGAAGAAAGAAGCCAGAGTGCTTCCACAGAACAAACGTAATGTGTATCCAGGAATGTTTTCAGTCCTGTGAAACCTGGATCAACAGACCTTAAAGAAACTAAAAGCCAAGAGCTGTCTGTGAGGATGCCCCACTCATACTGAATGTGACTTTTGTGGGGGCCTCCGTAAACTAGCCCTCCAAAGCACCCCGGTTCCTATCTTCCAAGCTCTGTTCCCTGCTTTCCTTTGATTCTACAGTAATTTTTTTTTATTTGCCTTGTGAGAGAAAGAGAGAAAGAGAGAGAGAGAGAGAGAGAGAGAGAGAGAGAAACAGTGAGCAGGGGAGGGGCAGAGAGAGAATCCCAAGCAGGCTCTGCTCCACGTCAGCAGAGAGCCTAACGCAGGGCTTGAACTCACAAACTGTGAGATTAGAACCTGAGCTGAAATCAAGAGTCAGAGGCTTAACTGACTGAGCCACCCAGGCACCCCGGTTTACTTTGATTCTAGAAGCCCTTGACACTCTTGCATTGAATTCCCCCGCTTAATGTGACCAGTCTGTTTCTGATCGCCATGCCTGCCTACACTGTGAACCCCACCTGGATCCTCCTGCACAGATGCTAACTCCATCCCCCACTCCCCACACTGTGTGCATACATCTCCCACTCCATACCAGTAAGCTCTGCTCTCCACCTAGTATTATGCTAAGTGTCAAGAAAGAAACATGAATAATGTATGGTCTCTACCTTCAAAGAGCTTATACTTTGATAAGCATGTATTTCATGGTATTGCAATTATTCACTTTCCCATTAATCTCCTGGAGGGTAAGGACTTTATATAAGCCTTACCAATCAGTAGAATCTGAGCAGGAAAGAGCTGGAACACGCAAATTGGGAAAAACTGAGGAGAAGCTAATACAAGGACTACTTGCAGAAGTGTGGACACAGCGTACAGAAACCAGTAGCTATGGTTACTCCCATACCCAAAGAGACAAAGGAAAGTGACTCAGAAAGAGAAAGTCCTATAAAGAGGGTCCCCTTGAAAGGAGTTGTGGCTTTTTATGAAAGGCCACACCCAACCAGTAGAGGCCAGGGAAATAAATACCTCAAACTCATTCTCCTCCCTCTCTTCCCCCCATTTACTGATTGGGTCCCCACTATGCCAACTAATGAAAGCCAGGGGGCAGCAATCCTTCTGGAGCAGGAGAGCAGGAGGAGAAAGATGGCAAGTGGATCTGGAGGGGCAAATGGCTTTGTAGGGTCGGCACTCGGTACATGTTTGCTAAATTCGATTATCACTACCACATATACACAGACAATTTCTAGGTTCACTTTTCCCATTTTATTAGTTCTCAAGTAGCTACAGTAGTGTTTCAGTTGACAGTTTTCCTGATATGTTCAAGTGTTAACTCTCCCTCTCCGCTACGGAAATATATATACTAACATTAAAGAGACAATTATCCTAAAAAAAAAAAAAAGGCAATTGTCTTCAATCTAACTTCCCAATAATCAGTTCCACTCTGGACACCCTGATGAAGGCTGAGATTCTTCTGTCTTTCTGTGCATTTCCACCCCCTCCATTTAGTGCACGTAAGTGTAACAAAATCATGGGCCCTCGGGGTCTGAGACGCTGACACAGAGAAGGCCGAACAATCCCCATGCACTCTGGGGATAGAGTGCAATGAGGTGGAGATCATGGCACAAGGGAGTGGGGTGGCACAGGGCTGCCACGTGCAGACATTTGGGATGCTGAGGACGGACAAGAAGATACGAAAAGAAGTGCCAGCAAGAAAGTCTGAAGGAGAGGTGACTTCCAGAAATTCAGAGCAGACTATGGGAGCAGAACTCTGAGAAATGGGCATGGAAGCAGGGAGAGTTCTGTGCATAGAGTAAGAACTAAGAAAGTTTGTGCCTTCTCTTCAGGCTACCCCTCCCCCCCCACTCCACACACATACATTCTGACAGATTAAATCACATGTTTGCTTCAAGGCTGCCCTTTTAAGTGTGAAACTGCTTTCAACAGATTTCTGCCCAAAATAACCTCTCTTCTCCTTACCAAGAACTGCAATTCCTATCACGGGAAACAATCTCTCCCTTCACAATTGAAGAACAAGTTCAGAATGCATATGCTAGAGCACCTGGAACAGCACGGTAAATAGGGCGCTCTATTTCTCTTTTTGTAAATGAACACTATCGTATCTCTTCCTTGGAAAAGGGAGTTAAAAGACGAGAAAGCCCATGGCTTCCGATGAAGGGCAGAGAGATTTCAACCCAGAGAAGGGTGAAGAAGGATGAGAGTATAGACACCAATGACGAACACCAACAACCCCACAGTTGGGTGCAAAGGCACCCATGAGCAGTCCGAGATGTGTGTGGATATCCAAAATCAATGCATGCTCAGAAGCTGGACTTAGGAGGAACTCAGATCCAGAGGCATGCATGGTATCTGTCAAAAACCTAAGGCCCATAACTGTCCCATGAGCATCCCTGGCACATACTTGAGCATTCAGTAAGTATGGCTTAAGTGAATGTGTGACAGAAGTACGGTTATGAGTTTTAAAGACCACTCTGGACTAAAGTGAGGGAGCAGGGGGAAGAAGAGGGTAAGGGAGAGAACGAGCATTTATTGAGTGACTACTGTGTACCAGGCACTAATACTTGTTTCTCATTTGCTTTCCCAACATCTTCTGGAAGGTGTACAGATGAGGAAACTGAGACTCAAAGAAGATAAGTAACTTTTATCCAGGCTGGAAAACAGTGAACCAGGACTCTAACACCCATCTGTCTGACTCCAAAGCATATACACTACTCCACACAGACTCCCTGGAAAGAGACTGGTAGTTGGATTGCAAAGCTACACCAAAAAGAGAGACACCTGAGCTAGGCTCAAGAGCATGGGAATGATAGAAAATATAGGGTCAGAGGGAAACAAAGATTTTTCTGCGAGATGCATGCCTGCAGAGTTTCAATAAAAAATGACCATTCATCATGGTTCAAAACGCAGGGTCATGAAATGATCTGTTTTTCCCACCCTCACATAGTTTCCTGTCATATGTAGCCAACTCCCTGGGAGGCACCACTTGCACCTATATGGCCCATCAATCTCTAAATTAAGGAGTAGAGGGGCGCCTGGGTGGCTGTTGGTTAGCAAGCGTCCAACTTCGGCTCAGGTCATGATCTCACGGTTCAGGAGTTCGAGCCCTGTGTCGGGCTCTGTGCTGACAGCTCAGAGCCTGGAGCCTGCTTCAGATTCTGCGTCTCCCTCTCTCTCTGCCCCTCCCCCACTCACACCCTGTCTCTGTCTCTCAAAAATAAGTAAATAAACATTAAAAAAACCTTTAACTAAGGGGTAGAGAGATTAAGCTGACCGCCCAAAAAACTATATATTTTTTAAAAACTGCTCATAAAAGATGATGTAATGTGATAGTGTTACATAACATAAAGCTCTACGATGGTCTCCACAATGCACTGACTGAGGCTATACTTTGACCTCAGACTTCTGTTACATTTGCACACAATGGCTTATTCCTCTGGGCTCTGACAGCATAGCCACAGTGACTATGGGTCTGTTAAGGCCTCAGGGGAAGCTATGGCATTGTAGGGGGCTCACAGTTAGGGGGCCTTCTGGTGTACTTTCTGGTGTTGGGGTTGGGAGGCTGGGTGCTGGAACAGGGTAGAGTAGCATGAGTGCCGGACCCAATGGGAGCCATGTAAAATGCTGGTAGCTCTGATGATGGTGGCCTTCTTTCAAGTAACACAAGGGAAAACGTGTGGAATTTAAACCACGGGCATGATCTCCTACCTTGACAAGGTGCATCACCTGGAAAACACCAATGCTGACCTTGAATTAAAAATAAAAACATAGTATGAGAATTTTGGAAAAAAGAACATTGATGGTCAACCTCAAGACTATAGCAAATACTACACCACCATTGAGGACCTTAAAACTCAGATAAGTTATCTTACGTATAAATAACTTTTCTTTCCTGGATAACATACATTATATCACATAAATTAATGCATTTAATTTAAACATAAAAATATCTGGGGGCACCTGGGTGGCTCAGTCAGTTAAGCGTCAGCCTTCAGCTCAGGTCACGATCCCACGGTTCACCAGTTCGAGCCCAACATCAGGCTCTGTGCTGACAGCTCAGATTCAGTCTCCCTCTCTATCTGCCCCTCCCCTACTTGTACTCTGTCTATCTCTGTCTCAAAAATAAACATTTAAAAAATTAAATAAATAAACATAAAAATATCTAATGTGCATAAAAATTAATATAAAATTTCCTGATGACACTCATTTGAAAGAGCATTTGACTTATTTTTCTTTATTTCAGAAGTTGTAAAAGAAAATATATTTAGCTGAAAAGTTCTATAACAATTCTAGAAAGGTTTGAACTTACTGTTTATATACTTTAGACAAATATAGTTATGATGGCATACACTTATAATTATTGAAACCTATGATGCATATAATCTTGACCTAACACTCTATATATTTTGTTGAATGATATGGTTCCTTTTCCTCTCTCAAAGGTCAACCCAATATTATTTTGGAAAAAGTCAACACTCTCCTTCAGATCAACAGTTCCAGGCTTACCATGGATGACATCAAGCTCAAGTTAAGCCAAAAAACACATAAAGGACTGATTGTTAAGAAAATATTTTTGCCCATTCACATTAATTACATTTAACAAGCAATTACCACAAAATTTACAATATAATTCTTTCATATTATTACATAGCCCAATATAATGACCTCTTTTAAAACACTTAGATTACAATAAATAACAGTAATAGGCTACCTATCTGAAAACTCCCAGCTCTTGGAAATCTAACAGATGGCATAGGACTCTCAAATCATGGGTCAGAGACTCATTTTTACAAAAGTGCAGAAGGTCTCCAGTACTGCATTTGAAAGTGAGAATTTGGTTCCCTTCTTGGTCAAAGAGCAGAAGGTAGATTTTCAATCTTTTAAGACTTCAGGAACACCGGACCTACCATTTCCTGAACACCGAGGATGCGGTAGGCCCTGTGCTAAGCACTTTTGCACACATCAGTTCACTTAATCCTCACACTATTCCTATTTTAACAATGAGGAAACTAAGGTGTAGAGAAAATATTTGCCCAAGGTGACAGCTAAAAGTGGTGAACGTGCAATGGGAACCCTGGTCTTTACTCCAGAGTTGTGCTCTTTACCCTCCACTATGTGGAATGTTCTAGTACCACTAGATGAGGAGAATTCCATTACTAAGTTGTATTTGTTCTTCTAATTGTGCTTTGTCCACATACCACAATGGAGTTTCCCATTACCAGAGAGTCGAGGTGGATAGCATCAGCCTGAGAAGTTTTGGATGGGTTGTCCCCAAACAAGACTGATCTAGCGTTGAAAATGGAAACCTGATGGAGGAAGGAGCTGACTCACCTCCAAAAGAATCATGGAGGAGGCAAGGGTGGGGGGTCAGAGAGAGACTCATGAAGAATTAGGAATTGCATGAAATGTTAATCAAAAGCCTCAATATGTCAGCACTTGAAGATATGGTAGTGGTGGGTGTCATTAGAAGATTCCATTTCATAAAACACAGGTAAAATAACACAGACTGTAAAGTCAAGGTGTCTATAAGATTCTTCACACCTTGTTCCCTCTGCCTAGCCCTCTGATTTCAGGAAGGCCAACAGGGGCCTGGGTCACGAGAGGGGTCCTCACTAAATATGATGCTTTCTAAGATCAGCATCATAAAGCATTGTGCTAGAAAGCACACTCAACTGGAAGCAAATAAGAAAAATAAGAGTCAGCAATGCTAGGTGGTAGGAATATGGAATTTCTTACATTATTATTTGTAACTTTCTGATCTTAATTCTCAGTGTTTTTTCAATATTCTGTAAATGTCTCAAAATTTTAAGGAAGACCACTGGCCTAAGAGTTAAAAGTCTTGGATTCAGGTTTGTGCTTTGTTTGTTCATCATGACTTTGATGAGTTGTTACTCTCTGAGTCTCAATTTTTTGCTAGTTAAAAAATAACAACAGGGGCGCCTAGGTGGCTCAGTTGGTTAAGCATCATGATCTCGGCTCTGGTCATGATCTCACGGTTTGCGAGTTTGAGCCCCGCATTGGGCTCTGTGCAAACAGCTCAGAGTCTGGAGCCTGCTTCAGATTGTGTCTCCCCCTCTCTCTGCCCCTCCCATGCTCATGCTCTGTCTCTCTCTGTCTCTCAATAATAAATAAACATTAAAAAAAATTTTTTTTAAATAAAATAACAACTCCCCTCTCTCCACCTCCCAGCAAAACTTTCCTCTCAGGGTGACAGTAAAGATCAAATGAATCACTTATATTAAGATACTTTGTAAAATATAAAAATATTATTATCTTAGAAAAATATTATCTTACATTGGTCCTGAATATTTGTGTAATCGGGTTGCCAAACAAAATAAATGGACACTCCATTAAATTAATTAAATCTCCATCAAATAAACAGTGAATAATATTTTATTATAAATACATCCCAAATACTGCAATGGGACATACTTACTCTAAAAAAGTATTCATTGTTTATCTGAAATTTACATTTACTTGGGCATTCTGTATTTTTATTTACTAAATCTGGTAACACTGGTAATTTTGTAATCTCATGGAAATTTTTTTAAACCTTAACAATGATTTCTAAAATCTACATTTCCAGTTTTATCTTTTTAATCTATTTGCATGATCATATCCCCGATGCAAAAACCAAGTAACCTGTGACATTTCAAATTATTTGATTTTGGATCAGTAAATGAAGGGAGACGTGTTAAGGTACCTCGTGTTGAAGTGTATGTCCCAGGAGTGGACCTGACTGCCCTACAGGGCCAGGTGAGGAGGCAGTAAAAGGTGTTCACAGAACAAAGCCAAGAAAGGCTGAGGCCTGGTTTATGAAAAGGTAAGTCTATCGCCACCAAAAAAATCATGGAATACCTAGCTGGTACAAAGTATTTGTACTTTTATTCCACTCTAAGGCTTCAGAGCAAAGAACTGAATGGGCACGCATTGGCTTCTGCTGACAAGTACCAACAGGAATAAGCCGGCTGAGCCACATCAAACTCTCCACACGCTGGAATTAAAGCTTCAGGCCCAACCAGCTCTATGAAGAATGTTGCAACGTGTTGTTCTCAGAGTCCAAATTGTTATCCACATATGACAGTTACAAGACTGGTCACAGATTTCTCAAACTATTTTATGTCTCTAAGGAATCATCTCTTCATTGTAAAAACTAAAAGCGACTCTGTTTAAGGTTAAACAATAAAGGAACAGGGAGAGGAAGACCCAGTGCCAAGAACGGTTTCTTTAAAATTACAAACTATGTTCTGTTTTTCTCCACTGCAATTTTTAATAAATCATCTTTCACTCTTATTTTCTATCCCTTCAGGAACAATCCTTTGGATTCAGTTTGACAGAAACTGAAAGTAACCAACTACTACGGTCAACTTTCACAAATTCAAGAAATGATGAGCAATCTGGAATTTCAAGTTCAACAAATCAGGACTCAAGTGGAGAGCCAGGATGTTGACTAGGAACAACTCCTGGGCTGAGATTCGACCAGTGAATGAAACTGAAAAGTACCATAAACTAATGAATGGCAAGTCTGGGTAAGAGATTAATTAATCCACTAAAACCCTAGCCCTCTATTAAACACTCAGTTCTTTTTTATATGTATATTAAATATAATTTATTGTCAAATTGGTTTCCATACAACACCCAGTGCTCATCCCAACAGGTGCCCTCTTCAATGCCCATCAACCATTTTCCCCTCTCTCCCACCCCCCATCAACCTTCAGTTTGTTCTCAGTACTTAAGAGTCTTTATGGATTAAACACTCAGTTCTTAAACTGACAGTGTGTATGGGGTGGCCTGGGTGGTTCAGTCGGTTGGGCATCTGACTCTTGATTTCAGCTCAGGTCATGATCTCATGGTTTGTGGGTTCAAGCCCCTCATCAGGCTCCGCACTGACAGCATGGAGCCTGCTTGGAATTCTCTCTCTTCCTCTCTCTCTGTCCCTCCCCTGTTTTCTCTCTCTCTCTCTCTCTCTCTCTCTCTCTCTCTCTCTGTCTCTCAAAACAAATAAACATTTTTAAGTTTTAAGTAAGATAGCATGTATGTACTCAAGCCTAAAATATCAGGCCAAATAGCACTTGTCATAAAATAATTTACCATTGTGACTGACCCACTCCTACCCACTCAAATCCATTACCCTCAAAACATATCCATATTGCAAAGTGTTTGCAGAACATCTGTGAAAAGAACATATTGAATCATCTAAACAAAAAGGAATATTCTTCAAATCTGCTTCCTTTTAAAATTCCATTTAGCTCATTTGTTAGTAGGAAATGTAAGCCTATCCTAAAACAGACTAGCTATAACAAAATGGTTCCCTACTCACCACTGTCATCTACATTTCTGGGACAGTCTTTGAAACCACAAAGCAGCATTTAATTAAACATCTGACAGTGAAAGGTGGTGGTTAAGAGTGTCAAAGGTGGTGGAGCTAGAGAAGACAGAGCTGGTTTCAATTCTGGCTCAGACACCAGTGTATTAGCTGTACCACCCTATGCCCGACACACAAGCATTGTAAGCTTCAGTTTCCTCCTCCATTTCTTTAAAAAGGGTTTAAGAATAGTATCTGCCATACAGGGTTGTTCCATGAGAAAATGTGCATAAAGCCCTTAACAGCGTCTGGCACAGAGTAAATGTTAAATAAATGTTAATGATGAAAGTTCTTGCTATTCATAATATTCTTATGCTTAGAGCAACTTGATGGCTGTCAGTGTGACTGTTACAACAGTTATCCCATTGTACTAGATCTTATTTATTTATTTATTTATTTACTTGGGTGAGAGTGCATACCTGCAAGTGGGGGGAGGGACAAAGAGAGAGGGACAGAATCCCAAGCAGACTCTGTGCTCTCAGCAGGGGGCCCAAGGCAGGGCTGATCTCACAACCCATGAGAAATCAAGAGTCAGTTCCCTAACCCACTGAGCCACCCAGGAGCCCCAGATCACTTTTAGATTGCAGCATTTATATTCCAAATGTCAAAAAAAAAAAAAAAAAAGGAAAGAAAACACAACATCTTACGTTGTATCTTTTTTATATCTAAATTTTAGGACTAGAGAACTCATTTATATCTAAGCTTAAGGACTAGACAAGTCTAACCTTCACTCCACATTTTAACCAAAATGATCAACACAGGAAATATTAGTGAGACACCAAAAATTCTGGTAGCTTTTGGGTTATGAAAGTTGGAAAATCCCAAAGCAACAGAACCCTTCCAAGTCACAGTTTACTATCAAATTAATTCAGATAATACACCATTTGTTCAAGATTTAGAATAAAAACCTTACAAAAAGCAGTTAATCTCCATAAAGGGTTTAGCTCTGTCTAGAAAAGCCAGCATAATAAAAGGATTAGTGTGGCAATTATGCATGGTGGCTAATTGCTCCGATTTGTTATTTTAACGACTGATCTGGAGCTGAGGACCATCACGCCCAAGACTTAGGGACCTCCAGAAACCCAAGCAGGAAGGACCCTCAGAAAGTCAGGACACAGTCTAGCCTGGGTACAGATAAAACCTACAAGTCTGACCCCTCCAGGAGAATTCATGTCCCAGTCTGTTTTTCATCACAAATGAAATGATTTTTAAAAAGGCTTACCTGATCTGAGAAAGAAAACAGAACCCCTCATGTTCTTGTTCATTTTCTAAGTCACGTGACTGCAAAATACAATTCTGGATCACTTCCAGAGACTTTTAGCTCACTCACCGTGTTAAAAGTTCTCAAGCTAGATCTGTACCCAAATCCCAGCTGAGTCCTTCTACTGAACAATTTTGAGCAAGCTACTTAATTTTTCAGTTAAAATAAAAGCTACCTTGTACAATTGCTGTCAGGATTTGATGAGACAAAAATTCAGGTCAAGTGTTTGGCACGGGCCCTGGAACACAGAATAAGTCTCAATAAGCTCTAATTATCTGAGGACTGACTTTGCAAAGGTTACTTTCATATTTATTTAATAAATTTAATCCAAGAAATTAGTGTTCTTTGGGCATTATCTCACATCAACCTTGTAGAGGGAGGCCACAGAATGGTTACAGTAAATTTTCTCCATTGCAATTATGTGTTTCATTTTAATAATTGTTTCAATCTATTCCTTTCCATTCCCACCATACACACACACACACACACACACACACAGGTGATCTGGACACCGAGCTATTGTCAACTTGTTATAAAACTGACAAGCTGATTCTTTAAAGTATTTTAAAAATCTCTAAGCAATAAAATTAAGAGATTAACTCGTAAGATTTTTTTCTTAATTTAAGCACATTATATATATTCATTTAAAATTACTAGAGTGGGGGATTGCCGCTTTTATTATATTCTTTAACCTCTATATGTACCATTTGGAAATCAAAATTTTGTCTACTCTTTTTAGATCTGCCCAGATTCCCTAAGTAAAAATTAACAAGATTTCATAAATTACTTTCTCCCATTACCACACATCTTTGAGAGATCGATTTTGATTAACAACCACAATTGGACCTAAAGGAATTTTCTTGGATTTAGGAATAAGGGCAAAAAACAGCCACTATTTTTGACAATGTTGTTTTAATATCTTAAGAGTGTAGTTTGTAGAGCTTGGCTGGTTGGCTGGTACTTTCACTTTTACTACTTTTTATGAAAACTCAAAGGGATATTATCGTTCTGTTTTCTGCTCTACATCAGTAAATTCTCCTCCTAATGCAGGTGATTCATAGTTTCACACCTCCTAATGCAGGTAATTGTTTTCATAGAATGAAGTCAACTCAATCGAAAGGAAGAAACCTATGACATGCTAACGAAACATAAAGGCCAAGTCACATAACATTTAATCCTTAAGTTACACCAAACTCATGTGCTTTCTAACTAGAAAACCAACTAAAATAGCCAACTATCCTAATAAACAGATTGAAGTGTTAGAAGTACAGATATATTTTGGGAGTTTGCCAGTATCAAGATCATCACAACAGATCCAAGACCAAAAAGGGGACCTTTAATGAAGCGGAAAAAGTGAGGGCCAAAATGTTTTTTTTTAAATATATAAAGCATATATATAAAGTCCAAGGTATATATCTTTATATATTTTGGATACCTTAAAACTCCTATGCAGAATATTAGATTTCTTATCATTCTTATGCAACATTCTCACATCTAAAAGTATTATAAGTTACTTTAAAGTGAAATTAGTTGTCTTCAACTGGCCTTTATTTAAATTTTGAACTTGCACCACTGCCAAAAACACTTTAGAGAACAAAATAAAGGCAAGAAAAGAAAGTAGGAAAAGGCACTGAGGTGATACGAAAACAGTCAGAGAACAGTAAGTATCTGTCAGGTACAGACTGGGTATACAGCACCCTCCCTTCTCTAAAGGGACTTAAAGGCCTCATCTCACTGGGAACAATGATGGCACAGTGTATTATAAAACACTAGATTACCCACACAGGAACTAAAAGAGACAGACAGACGTGACTTACATTAATGGTGAGAAACCTCATGAAGGAGAGGACATTTAAGCCAGAGCTTCGAGTTGAGGTAGCATGATTTGAGTAACTAGCAAAGTGAAAGAAGGACATTTCAAAACAAGAGCAACAAAGGCCTTAAATTCAGGGATAAAGCATAATGTCTTGGCCAGGATTAAAAAAAAAAAAAAAAAAGGCTTGCTGATCATTAAAGAATTTTTCACGGAAATGCTAACACATTTTTTCATTGGATTGTGATTATACATATTGTAATATTTATGAGTACATGCATCCCCCGCTTTTTGGAAGTTCACCTTGATGCCATTTTGCTTTTACAAAAGACTTACATTAGTACCTGTTCTCATTAACTGGAAAAAATCCAAAGAGATTTTCACTTTTGTGAAAAATAGGCAAAAAGCGAAAACAGCACCAAGCGTTTCTTGCAGTGAGCCATTATAGAGGTAGCAAGAATGGCCCCACCAAGCTCCTCCCCTGAGAACTACATTCAGCATCTCAGCGTCTATCAGCCATAGCTTTCCACTGTGTCTGTGAGCGTGTGGGCTTTATCTCCATGTATTCTGTGCATCAGTTAGCAAGATGTGTCCCAGGGTATCAGAAAAGCCTAAAAGAAGTTATTTTGAGGACTTGGGGATGCTCAAAATTTTCCATATAAATTAATGATAACTGCTTCTTTGCTTCACAGGAACACTCTACTTCCAAACAGCAGGGGAAACCTACAGTATTACCCATATTTTATAGGGTAGTAAAATGAGACACAGAGAGGCTGAGTGTCTTGCCCAAGGCCACATAATTACTTCATGAGGAGAATGCAGCTCTCCTTCCACTCCAACATCCTTATGCACCGCAGGGAGCATGAAGATGAACAGACAGAGTCAGGCAAAGCTGTTGAGAAGACTTAATCCATCCACAAGAGAAATCCATAATAGGTGCTTGAGTACACTGATGAAGTCATGACAATACTTTGTCAAGAACATTAATCCTGCAGCAGTGAACAGGAAAGATCTTAAGTGACATAGCACTGAGCCAAGAAAATGTCTTCAGAAGCTGGTGATATAACATTGGTGACAGAAGTGCTGAAAGCCTGGATTAGGGCAGTTGCAGTGGGACCAGACAGAAAGAAAGAAAAACATCAGCTAAGATTTAAAAAAAAAAAAAAAAAAAAAAAAAAGACAAAATTGGGGATTTGGGGGATATAGGAGATAAAGAAAAGAATGAAGTTAAAAATGAAAGCACAGGGGCACCTGGGTGGCTTAGTCAGTTAAGCACCCAGGTTTGTGAGTTTGGGCCCCTCATCGGGCTCCCCGCTGACAGTGCAGAGCCTGCTTGGGATCCTCTCTACCTCTTTCCCTGCCCCTCCACCACATGCACACACACACTCTCTCTCTCTCTCTCAAAATAAATAAACTTCAAAAAAAAAAACCACACATCATTTAGAGAAAAACAGATGGCAAACTTTATCACAAAGTTATCAGTAAAGCACATCTTTCCTTTGCCTACCCTCCTCCCCTGCCATTTTCTCCTCCTCACCAGCCATTTTCCATCCTCTAACCTTATCCTTTCACTCATATTTTTCCGGCCAACTGTGGGTTAGACAGTGGCTTAGGCTCTAAGATACTGATCACAGTAATAGTAACACCAATAAACATGTCTTAAGCACTTGTTCCATGTATGTCAGGCACTGTTCTAAATGCTTAATATTTAACTAACTCATTCAACTACCGCTGCAACACTGCAGAGTAAGCAAAATTATCATTCCTTTTTGAGAAATGAGGAAACCGTGGGGCATCTTGGTGGCTCAGTCAGTTAAGCGTCCGACTTTGGCTCGGGTCATGATCTCACAGTTTGTGAGTTAGAGCCCTGTGTTGGCTCTGTGCTGACAGCCCAGAGCCTGGAGACTGCTTCTGACACCTGCTTCCAATTCTGTGTCTCCCTCTCTCTCTGCCCCACCCCCGCTGACACTCCGTCTCTCCTTCAAAAATAAATAAACATTTTTTTTCAATTAAGAAATGAGGAAACCAAGACAACACACAGTGAGTGGTGGGGTGTGGGCTGTAACCCTGGCAGTCTGGCTCCAGAGCCCACTCACTTAACCATCTGCTATATTAACTGAAAAGCCTTCATGTAATTTCCACATTTTTGTGGCTTCTATCACAGTGCAATCCCAGAAGTTTCAGAAAAATTGCATGATATGGGAGTGTCTGCAGATTTTAAAGCACTGAATTTTAGATGTTTTGCAATGAGAAGTCATGGGCCTTATGAATATCTTCGCTAATTACTAATTATTGCCTAAATACTCAGTCGTCTGGGAGGAGGGTACCAAATCCACTACACAGTTGTACAATTTTCTATTTGGCTTTGACTCTGTGGGTGGTAATCATAAAGGCACATTCAGCAGTTTGCACACAGTCACAGACCAGTCAAGCAAAATATGTCTAACTTTCAAACTTTCTGTGATAAACAATGGAAAACTCTAAACATTTAGCTCATCAATCCTGCCATCTTGAGACATAATCTGCACTACCAGAGTCCTCTTTCTGTAACTACTTAAATTACTCATTGTATCTCAATTAATCAGAGAAAGAAACTTGCAAATAGAATTTTCAAATAGAAACTTCAAAAGAGAATTTTACTTGAAGAAAAACAAGGAATAGGAAAGGTCCAAAAATCCCAACAGTGCGACAAGTCAAGTTGATAACAAAGCTGAATCAACATGTTTCAAGAGCCCCAGCCAAACTAAACTCATGAGAATAGTGTATACCCACCTTAACCATGACTGCAAATCCAGAAGCAATTAAAGAGGAAATTAATACACTGGACTACATGAAAACAAAATACAGTAAGCAAAGTGGCCAAATCTAATATTGGGTATATATTGTAGATTACCCTACTACAATTCCACTAAACCTCTCTTGTGGAAGGACGCCAGTGGTTCCTAACTGCCAAATCAAGTTTCTCTTCAATCTCCTTTCTCCTTGGTCTCTCTTTCTGGTGACCAGCCTACTTATCTGGGTTCCCTCCTCCCTTGGCTTCCAAGTTCCTTCTTCCTCTTTCCCAAATCATAAGTGCCCTCCTTCTCAGTATTATTCTCTAGTCTCTAGCTCTTCTTCCCAGCCCCTAAAGTGGCCATCCCTCAAAGTTCAGGCTTAGACCTTCACTCATTTCTTTCTCAATTCCTTCCCTTAGGGATCTTACCTATCTTGAATGTATCTGCTGCTCTAATCTCCCTCCTGAACTGTAGTCCTAGGAGTCTAAGTGCTAAGACATTTTTACGTGAATATCCTGGTACTACTTCAAATTCCTATCTTAAAACAAACTTCTCAAAACTTCATTTTTCTTTCATTGTGCCCTCATGCACATCACACGCGCACACACACACGCGCGCGCGCACACACACACACACACACACACACACCAGACTGTTAGAACCCCTCCCTGCACTACCTCAACACCCTGGTCATGCCTCAAGTGTAGCCCAGAGTACCCTATATTAGAATCTCCAACTTGTGGGTATGTTTGCTTGTCTCTCCAAGTACAGTGCAAATTCCCTAAGTGGCAGATTTGTCTTAGTCACCTATGTATCCCCAGGGAATATTGCAGGTACCAAATAAAATCTGTTAAGAGAAATTAATAAATATAGATGATCTGATCTAGCCAAACTGGCCCATTAAGAGTCTCCACCTGTTTGGCATTTTCATAGTCCCCACTTCCCAGAAAGGTCCTCTCTCTGCTGCTGCATGCATGGAAGAATCCTACCCATCCTTTGCAAGACTCAGCTTAAATTCCACTGGCACATGAAACTTTGTCAGATGACCCTATTCCAACAGGACTCCTTGCTCATCAGCCTTACAGCGACAGTCTTTCACGACAGATCCTGTCATGAAAACAGGATCATCTTTGAAGCTGATTCAAAACCAGGCTCTAGCATAAACTACCTATGCTACTCTGGGCAATTCCTAAAGCTTTCTAAAGCTTCACTTTTTTTTTTTTCCAGCTATAAAATGAGGTATGTAATACCAATCAGAGAGAAATTGGGGAGGATTACAGGAGACTAAACCATCTAGAACATAGTAGATGTTTAGAAATGTTAACTCCTTTTCCCCACCCCACCTCCTTTTCACTTCATTTACCATTCATATGGTGCTTAGGTTGATAATGTTTGTTTTGTCTCCTCAATTAGATTGTAAGGATTAGTAAAATCGTTAAGGGCAAGAGCTGAATCTCACTCATCTATCTTCTAAATACCTATCAACGCCCCACAGAGACACAATAAAAATAGAAAACAACGAAATTACAGTTACAGTGGATTATGGCAATCAAGTGTATACGGTGCCAAGATTAGAAATGACAGTCTGTAAATTTTCATCCCATTTAGCTATAGAATTATTACATGGCACCTCTGTAACGTCACTCATGCCAAAGGCGGATTTCAACAAATGACAGTGCAAATAAAAACAAATCAATTTCTACAATATACAGGTTAATAATCAGCCTTCGAGAATAGATTTAGTTAAAGGTGGTTTAAATATTATAGTTGGTATTAGAAGAGTCTCTATACATGTATTTGTCCCCGTGTACTTTTACGCACAGGTTTCCTTTCACATATTCTTTAATATGATTGTAACAGATTTCTTCATACCACTTGCACCGGTTAAATAACTGAAAATAGATTTAAATTTTATATTTCTCCACCAGGGTGAAAAAAAATAGTAAAAGCTAATACTGAAGCAAAACTGGTAAGATCAAGATCCAAAATTCATAATAATGGCAGGTAAAATCTACCAGAATCTCTTTAATTAAAATGGTTTCTTTCCAAATCGCTTTCATTAATATCAAGGCTTCAACATCCGCTCTGAACTTACTGGAATGGTTTTTTGTTTTCTCTATCCTGATTTTTACAGCCTTCCTCTACCGCCTGCTATCTTCCTCAAGGATCAATTCCCATGGTTGGGTTTCATTATTTCTTTTAGCTACTGCCCCACTTACATGTGCTAACAAGTTGGCGGAACCACAACGTGCTGGGTAATAACCGTAACCCCTGACAATCAGCTCTACACTAACACTCCCAGCCACATTCCCCTTCCCTGAAGAAACAAACTATTTCTACAGTTTTCATAGGCTGTGCAGCTGTACATCTAATAGGAAAAAGCAATTCGTAAAACAAGAGCATGTGCCAAATACCCTATCATCTCAACATTTTCATGCTTCCAAGGACTTTTTGTTTTGTTTTGTTTTGTTTTTTTCCCACGTGGAGAAGTTTATGGTGAGAAAGAGAGGCATTCGATTCTATCAGACCAACCACAGTAGAGAGTACATAGACACAATGGTAGCGTAGGAAAGAGCCAAAAGTCAGGCATCAAAACACTAAGTTTCTAATCTCAGTTCTACCACCTATTTCATTTCGTTAGGTGAAATCATAACCTCTCTCAGCTTCAACTTCCTCTTTCATACACTAGAGATAACCACCATCCCTATTTCAGCAGCTTGTTTCACAGATTATAAAATCACAGGATCACAAATGGCACTGTTTAATTATAAAATATGTGTGTGTGTGTGTGTGTGTGTGTAATACACATGAATATATTTTTGAACAACAGCATTGTCATAGCCTATGGGTAGATGAAAAATAATTTTATACCATGTATTAAAGTCCCAATTAAATACTTCACTAGACAAACTGTTACACCAAATTCTATACACAGTGTATCCAAGGAAAAAAAAAATTTTTTTTGAGAAACAGAATCTAGCTTGGAAACATATGTTCACAGTCCAGATCATAATTTTTGGAGCAAGTAACATTCTCTAATCTGGATTTATATTCCTGTAAGCAAATTTTTAATCACAATTACAACATAACTAAGCTCTCCCTTTGGGGATCAATCAAATTTAGAGTAAAGAAAGTAATGGAGGTTAGTTTGTCATATATTGTGCTAAGAATTTCTGCATTATGGTCTTCAAATCAGGCTTCACTATGATGAATTTAAAAATCAATAAAATCCAGAATCACTTCATGATTTTGTTTTTTTTTTTTTTTTAGGTTAAAAAGAAAGGGTGCCTGGGTGGCTCAGTTAAGCGTCCAGCTCATGGTTTCAGCTCAGGTCGTGATCTTGCGGTTTGTGGTATTGAGCCCTGTGTTGGGCTCCGTGCTGACAGCATGGAGCCTGCTTGGGATTCTCCCTCTCTCTCTCTCTCTCTCTCTCTCAGCCCCTCCCCCGCTCACACATTCATATGAGCTTTCTCGCTCTCAAAATAAACTTAAAAATATATATAAGGTTAAAAAGAATAGCACCATTAAATTGGCAGATTCCTAAGTCATTACTCACTTCCAACTCTCTAAGCAAAGTACCACTATGCTTTCATTCTCCAAATAAAAGATTCCCTACAAACACTACACACACACACACACACACACACACACACACACACACACTTACCAATTTGGTTTTTTTATGGCTTTAATTTTTCATATGTGGCATCTTTTGAACACTAATTAAACTGTTTAGCATATTTTTTTCTTTTCTTTTTGGTTTGCTTACAATTTTCTACAAGATCCCCATTAGAGCATGACTTTGTTAGTTTTTTTTTTCCAATTAATTAAAACTATTTAAAACATGGATTTGAAAAATCTTCAACAATAATTTTGTAGCTAAAATTCTTTTTCCAAACTTTGCAAACATTCTGTGTAACTAAATTAGTACTGAGAAAAAACTGGATTTAAGTTGCTCAATATTCTTCAAAAGGTAAAAAAGCATAATGAAACATAAGCTCATCTGAACTACACCCATTTTCAATTTCAACACAGCAAAACTCCTGTTTGTTCTTAGGGCAAATTCAAAACCATACATATTGGAATTGGTTATTACCAACGATAATTTATGCAATCATAAGTAAAGATGCTAAATTGGCAAAAAGAAAACCATGCAAGTAAGCAAACTCTAACACATGTGGGACACACCCTCTCGGTGTATAAAGGCTTGTCACTGTCCTTGGTAGCAAGCACTCCCTGAGCTAAACAGCATCACCATGTCTGTTCGATACAGCTCAAGCAAGCAGTACTCTTCCTCCCGCAGTGGGGGGGGAGGAGGAGGAGGGTCATCCTTCAGAATTTCAAGCAGCAAAGGCTCCATTGGTGGAGGATTTAGCTCAGGGGGGTTCAGTGGTGGTTCTTTTAGTCGTGGGAGCTCTGGTGGAGGCTGCTTTGGGGGCTCATCAGGTGGCTATGGAGGATTAGGAGGAGGCTTTGGCGGAGGAGGCTTTGGTGGAGGAGGCTTTGGTGGAGGCTATGGAAGCAGCAGCTTTGGTGGGGGCTATGGAGGAGGCAGCTTTGGAGGGGGCAGCTTTGGTGGTGGCGGCTTCAGTGGAGGCAGCTTTGGAGGCTTTGGGGGTGGATTTGGAGGAGATGGTGGCCTTCTCTCCGGAAATGAAAAAGTAACCATGCAGAATCTGAATGACCGCCTGGCTTCCTACTTGGACAAAGTGCGGGCTCTGGAAGAATCAAACTATGAGCTAGAAGGCAAAATCAAGGAGTGGTATGAAAAGCATGGCGGCTTAGGCCAGAGAGAACCTCGTGACTACAGCAAATACTACCAAACCATCGATGATCTTAAAAATCAGGTAAGGTGCATCTTAAAAATCCAACTTTAAGCCTATTTTTTATCCATGTAACTCAGATATGTGACTCTTACATTAACTACAATGTAGCTATTCACTGTGTTTGCCTAGGTTACTTTCTCTCTTCCAAAAATAATCCAGTCTCCTCAAAGGTAAATATTTGTGAGGATATGGTCATTGAAATCTTCAATGTGTGTTGTATACCTTATCAGATGACGGATTACTGAGAATTTTTTTATGTTTTAATGAGTGTATGAGTTCATAGTTAAAATACTAGGTCATTTACAAATATCGGAACTGAAAGAATTATTAAATCAATCAGAACAAGACAGTATTCAGATTGATAATAAAAAAAATCCATTACCAACATTATAAGTAACATGAATTCTCCAGTATGAAAATGGGATATTGTTTGCCTCTGGGAGATTTGTGAATTGTACCTACTGTGTGTCAGCCCAGAGTGTATTCATTTAGAATGTATATTTAAAACAAGTTAAACCAAAAGGTATGAGTCAGTCAAAAGTTCACTGAAATACATGGAAATCACACAGTATAAAATGGGACGGGGGAGAGGGGAGCTGTGCAAGAACACAGCTATATAACTGCAGTTAGTTTTCAGAAAAAGATGATACAGAAGTAGATATGTATAGAAACTTTAAGAGAACAAATGACTCAAATTTAAGTATATGAGTAGCCCTGCAATATTTTATATTTAAGATAAAAAAAATCCCCCCAGGATTTTGTAAGAGAACATAAAAATGCAGCTCATCTATCTATGCCACCTGGTTTTATAGTGGCGTATCTGTATCTGATTTCTTTGCCTCTCCCTCCAGATCCTCAATCTGACAACCGATAATGCCAATATCCTGCTTCAGATCGACAATGCCAGGCTGGCAGCTGATGACTTCAGATTAAAGTAAGCTAAGTAAACATGGTACAACACAGTCACAACAAATACAGGAGTTGTTTTTAACAGTGACTTTGGACACCTACAATAGCATTTACATTTTCTTGAATTCATTCAACGTTAAACAGTATTGGAGCTGTCCGAAAATTTTTCAATTTCAATATTACCTTCTTGGCAATATTAAAAGAAGAAAATGCATTTTAAAGTAAACTGCTAAGCTCCTTTGCATTAACCCACTAATATCCCTCTATCCCCGTATGAATTAGTACACAATAAATGTTGCCATATGAAGCCAACTCTGTATTCGCTTCTAAAACAGTCTCAGCCCAGGAACATCTCCCATATGTAAATTACATCCAGTATTTGTACCATGCTTGTTTCAGGTATGAGAACGAGGTCACCCTGCGCCAGAGCGTGGAGGCTGATATCAATGGCCTGCGCAGGGTGCTGGATGAACTGACCCTGACCAAGGCTGACTTGGAGATGCAGATCGAGAGCCTGACTGAAGAGCTGGCCTACCTGAAGAAGAATCATGAAGAGGTGATGCAAAAAGTTATACGTCCCACAGCCAAAAATAAAAGGGGGGGGGGGGGGTCATGTGGTCATGATACAATCATTAAATTTTTCTGTTCCTCTAACAGGAAATGAAAGACCTTCAAAATGTGTCCACTGGTGATGTAAATGTAGAAATGAATGCTGCCCCAGGTGTCGATCTGACTGAACTTCTGAATAACATGAGAAACCAGTATGAACAACTTGCTGAACAAAACCGCAAAGACGCTGAAGCCTGGTTCAACGAAAAGGTTAATTCGTCTTCCTTCATAGTGGGGCCAACGGACGTTTGGTTATCATTTCAGAATTTTCTCATCTTTTCCCCTGTTGTTAATACTCTAGAGCAAAGAACTCACTACGGAAATCAATAGTAACATCGAACAAATGTCCAGCCACAAATCGGAGATTACTGAATTGAGACGCACGGTTCAAGGTCTGGAAATCGAACTACAGTCCCAACTAGCCCTGGTATGTTTGTAATTCTCTCTTGAAATAACTTCAACTTTAACACACAAAGTTTCACACTCACATAAGAATATGCACCACAAGAAAAAAAGAAAGAGTACGAAAGTAGAAATAAAATTGGAGCTCTTTGTTAATGGGAGAAAAGTCTTAGGGGCCCTGCTCTAAACGTGAAGTTAAAATGTTGCCATTAAACATAAAACACAAATTCTATTCATTTCCTTTATTCTTCTATTTGATGTCTTATTATTAAAGATTAAATATTAATTATCATTAAATAATTATTAAATAATCTTCACTGTACTCTATTAAACAAAGAAGTCTCTAAGCCACCGTACATTCTCTCCTTCCAGAAACAATCCCTGGAAGCCTCCTTGGCAGAAACAGAAGGTCGCTACTGTATGCAGCTCTCCCAGATTCAGGCCCAGATCTCCTCTCTGGAGGAACAACTGCAACAGATTCGAGCTGAAACCGAGTGCCAGAATGCTGAGTACCAACAACTCCTGGATATTAAGATCCGACTGGAGAATGAAATTCAAACCTACCGCAGCCTACTAGAAGGAGAAGGAAGGTAAATTATAAAAATCCTAGAATTATCCCAGTTGGTCTTATTCAGTGTTCTAAATCGCCGGGCTTTTCCAAAACCCAAAGTGCCGGAGGATGGGCGAAAGGGAGAAGGGGGAAGGCAGAGTACAGAGAAAGGCGTATGCAACCACAGCCTGAGTTTCCCATGGATTTGATTCTGAAAGTTGTGTGCATATAAAACTGTTCGTTAGTGGGTCTGAGAATCCATATTCGACAGGTATTTTTTTTTTCCCCTCTCGAAACACGTTTTGCTTATTTTTAAAGTAACGATAACCTAGAAGGCGACCCACCATTTTTCAAAGTTAGAGTTAACCGAACATAACCCTCACTCCCGGTAGTTCCGGCGGCGGCGGCGGCTACGGCGGCGGGCGCGGCGGCGGAAGTTCCGGCGGTGGCTACGGCGGAAGTTCCGGCGGCGGTGGCGGCTACGGCGGCGGCTACGGCGGCGGAAGTTCCAGCGGTGGCGGCCACGGCGGTAGCGGCCACGGGGGTAGCTCCGGCGGCAGTCACGGGGGTGGTTACGGCGGCGGCAGCTCCGGCGGCGGCGGTGGCCACGGCGGCAGTTCCAGCGGCGGCGGCTACGGTGGAGGCAGCTCCGGCGGTCACAAGTCCTCGTCTTCTGGGTCCGTCGGGGAACCCTCTTCCAAGGGACCAAGGTCAGCAGAAACTAGCTGGGGTAATCAGAATTAGTTTTAAATTTCCGTGATGATTTTGTTGCTTTTTAAAGCTTTCTAAAAAATTAAAATCTTAGAGATTTCCGCTTGGATTTTTTTTTTTTTTTTTTAGCAAACTATACTCTTGACATCCATCTTGAACGAAAAATAACCTGGTGCAAGATGCTGTAGCTTAAATACTATTCGGATCTAAAAAACAAACAAAAAAATAGGATTTTCTTTCTTTTTTTAATTAAGTGTACTTTTCTTTTAGAAATTTTGATTAATTAGTAAGAAGCCCCACAAATTATTTAGTCTAAATTGTTTTTTTCCCCTGTGATTCATGTACAGATACTAACAAAACCAGAGTAATCAAGACAATTATTGAAGAGGTGGCACCTGATGGTAGAGTCCTTTCATCAATGGTTGAATCAGAAACCAAGAAACACTACTATTAAGCCGCATCAAGAGGAAAGAGTCTCCCTTCACACAGACCATTATGTACAGGTGCATGAAAAACAAAAGCGCCAAGAAAACACTTCAGTCTTAATGGTCTATGGAAATAGGTTCACTCCTTGAAAATAAGGTGTCTAAAAGGTGTTTTGTGGTTTCTGTATTTCTTTTCACTTTACCAGAAAGTGTTCTTTAATGGAAAAAAAAAAAACTTTCTATTCTCATTCACTAATGAATTTCAATAAACTTTCTTACTGATGCAAGCTATCCAATTTGGTCAGAATTGTCCTTATTTAAATTAAGTGATTTTTTTTTTAACCTTAAAGATTAGTGAACTATAGCATTTGAAGGTTCATTTGTCCAGAAATTCTAAAGACAGAATTATTATCATTATGATTTCCCTGAGTAAATTTTTTAATCTTGTGGGTGTTAGATCAATGTCCATAATCTCACTAAGTCAGAAATCTGATACCCAATCTTACCCTTTCTTAAAGATATACCATAGGTGGGAAACTCCCAGTGCTCTGGCTTTGAATTATTTCAGTCCTGAAAATTCTAAAATATCTCCAGTAAGTCTCCATGGATAAAGTTATTGGAAATTTCACATTTTCTGATTACTTGGCTTCGCACATTTACCTTCCCTCATTTTCTTCCCATTCATTTCTGCCCAGTTGCTATATATACACCTTAAGAGATATCATCTACCACTCACCAGGCCAGTAATATATCACCCTAACAAAATTATTTGGTGTCTGTCAGATGAACAGGAGAAGACATGATAATGCCAATTTTACCAAAGGAACAACTTTAGGTCCCTGCCTTCACCAAACACGTCTCGTGATAAGTACTAAAGACCTGGTGTAGGGTCAACCCAGTCATATTCTTCAGCCATTAAGAACCCAGCTGACAGTACTCTGCTAGTATATGGAGTAGATGAATTTACTAAGGGCTATATTTATTCTTTGTCCCTAAGACTACCTTGTGTTCCCTGGTGGGTTCCTAGATACCCAGGTCTACCAAATAGCAGCCTGTCTCTGTATCCTTACTGATTTGAGCTTGTTTTCCCCAAGACCAGAGCCCTGGTCCCCAGGTCATTTACTTGGGTCTCCTGCTGGATAAATCCTATCCTCTGTACTCAAACTGATGACAAGCCCTGTTTCAAAATGGATGGACTTCCCTATAGTCAAGGCTCCATGACCTACCTACCACCAAATATTATCATACTTCAGAAGCTCCCCACTTAAGTTGGCATTACTTTTTTATCTGGGTACAGCGTCCCTTCTTGGGAGCCTGTGTCCTAAGTTTCTGTTGAAGTCCCAACATGCTACACTGTAAAGCCCTAAAACTGAGATATTGATGGGTAAGGACCCTGAGCTGCCACTGTGTCTATACTGAATGCTGTTCAGAAACACTGCCTTTTAAAATATCTAACAAAGTCGTGGCACCTGGGTGGCTCAGTTGGTTAAGTGTCCTACTCTTGGTTTTGGCTCAGGTCATGAACTCAGGGTTCTTGAGTTCGAGCCCTGCATCAGGCTCCACCCACAGGCTGCTTGGGATTCTTTCTGCCCTTCCCCTGCTCACTCTGCCTCTCAAATAAATAAACTTAAATTTAAAAAATAAATATCTAACCGTTAACCCAGAGCCTAGGACTTAGAGTATTGTTAATAATCTGAGATGGCCATTCTCCTAATTCTGAAGAAATAAGTGTTCTCCTATTCAGTGACACAAATATAAACATGATACTATGAGATACTTGTGTTTGTTATTAACCTTTGTCTCTTCTACCCAGTCCTACCACCACTACCTGCCTAACCCCCACCCCAAGCAGAGATCTCAGCTGATCAGAGTTCTTCATCTGGTTGGGTAACCCTTCATTCCTGAAAGGTCTAAATCATGGTAGTCCCTGTCTTCTTACCTGTTTAGTCTTCCAGTACCTTCTTAAACAATTATTTATATTACATTTTCTCTGATGAAGTAACTACTTTATCTCTGGTAAAGAACCACTTTCTTTGTGGATGTGAACTGTGGTATTCATTTCACTGTATAGTTAAGTCATTATGTACACCTTAAACAGTACTGTGTGTCAATTATATCAATAAAACTGGAAAAAAATTAAAATAGAACTTTCTCAACGGAACTCAGACTAGTTTAATAAAGACAGTCTTTACAAGTTTGATTTTAGCAAGGACATTGATATTTATAGTTAAAAAAAATTATTGCTAACTGTACAGATCACTACTCTTACATGGATTTATGATGTAGCTATTAAAAAAATCCTGTACACATTCTTACAAATTCTAAAGTTGTGACAGTGTCCTGCTATTTAAGCAGGGCAGTGTCCAGTAAGACTAGCAGAGCCAACTCTGGCATTCATGTGGAATCATACTAAACAGCAAAAGCTGGCTTCTTTTCCAGAAGGTTTGCATCATGCCTCTTAAAGCTTTGCACCATGACCTTGATGTCTATGATGGCTCGGTTTTGCTAGGGCATGGAGAAGTAACTTAGTTATGGTCAGGTTTATAGGGGAAATAGCTTGTGTAAGGTTAACTAAATAAGGTCCACCCAGTATCCCATCTACATGGCATCTGGAGAGTGAGAATTAGGGAAAGAGGTCATTTGTGGGTTTAAGCATGCATTCCAAAGTCAATGGTTCCTGGATTTCATATCCTGTCAGTGGCATTTACAAATCACGTTAAGTTTTGGACAAGTTACTTGAACCCTTCTGAATTTCAGTTTTCTTATCTGTCCAATACAATTGTCCCTATAATAGGGACAATAACTACTTCATATGAGATTGTGGGGATAAAATGGGTTAATGCCTATAAAGCCCTTAAAAAACGACCACCATGGAATACACATTGAAAAAACAGTATTCTATTTTGCATAGCAAACCATCAACAAAATGAAAAAGCAGCCTACTGAGTGGGAGAAGATATTTTCAAATGATACATCTAATAAGGGGTGAATGTCCAAAATATATAAAGAACTTACACAATTCAAAACATACACAATCCAGTTAAAAGTGGGAGAAGATATGAACAGACATTTCTCCAAGGAAGATTATACAAATGGCCAACCGACACATGAAAAGATGCTCAACATCACTAATTGTCAGGGAACTACAAGTCAAAACCGTAGTGAGATATCACTTTATACCTGTCAGGATGGCTAAAATGAAGAAGAAAGGAAATAGCAAGTGTTGGCAAGGATGTGGCGAAAAAGAACCTTTGTGCACTGTTCACGGAATGAAATTGGTGCAGTCACTGGGGAAAACAGTAACAAAAACTAAAAAATAGGAATATTATATGATCCAGTAATTCCACTACTGGGTATTTACCCAAAGAAAATGAAAGCACTAATTGGAAAAGATACAGGCACCCCTACATTTATTATGTTTATTGCAGCATTATTTACAATAGCCCAGATACAGAAGCAATCTAAGTGTCCATCGATAGAAAAATGGATAAAGAAGATGTGATATATATCACATATACATATATGTATATACATATATGTATGTACATATATGTGTGTACATATATGTATATGTGATATATATCACATATATATTTAAACATAAAATAAATATTTATAAATAAATTATAAATACATTTATAAGTAAATTTGAATAGAACTTTATATATAAATATTTACATATAAATATATAAATATATATCACATTCCATTATATATAATGGAATATTACTCAGCCTTAAAAAAGGATGAGATATCTTGCTATTTGCAACAGCACTGATGGACCTAGAGGATATTATGCTAAGTGAAATAAGCTAGACAGAAATACCATATGATTTCACTTACATGTGGATCCAAAAAGCAAAACAAATGAACAAACAAAAATAGAAACAGACCCACAAATACAGAGAACAAACCGATCGTTGCCAGAGGGGAGGGTAGTGGTGAGATGTGTAAACTGAATGAAGGGGAATAGGAGATACAGGCTTCCAGTTGTGGAATGAATAAATCAGAGGGATGAAAGGTATAGCATAGGGAATATAGTCAGTGGTATTGTAACGGCTGGCATGGTGACAGATGGGAGCTACTACACTTGTGGTGAGCACAGCATAAGTACTGAGTGGTCAAATTGCTATGTTGTACGTTTTGAAAAATATTTTCAAAATATTACCAAAACAACTGAAAAAGACACTACTGAAATTTGGTAACTGCTGTAAATTTTTAATCCTGTTTCTTCAATATATCTGCTTTTATCCTTTGTTTATATAAAGAGTATATAAACGTGTTTATAATGCATGCTTCTAGTATGTATTAGATAAGTCCAAATAAATGAGGATTTTATTAAGCAAAAAACAAAACAGCATTCTGTTCATCCTCAGAGAAATATGCTTATTGGCTAAATAGTTTCTCCAAAAATGGGCATGAGCATCACAATAAATTGTTACTAGAGTAGGCCATCATTAATGTGGTCTGCCACGGGGTAGAGATCAAGGTCTGGTTGCTGCCGTAGGGCTGCAAAACAAAAATCCAGACAGTAGGAACAGTAGTAAGAGTGTGTCACAAAGGATTAGGACTAATCTAGTCCTGTGAACCTGAGGTCCAATAAAACAGAGCAAGAGGTTTGTGAAGGTAAGTAGGAAGGACCAGATGATTGTCCCAAAGGTTTGAGATAGCTGACCATCCCTAAAAGCTGCAGTTGTGGTCATCCTGATCATGATGCAAATGACCCATGCTGTGTCTTTGAATGACAAAGAGAAACGAGTTATCACAACAAAAATAAGTCCAGCCTGGAAACCAGGTATCAAGGATATTTCTTACAGATACTTTTTGAACCAGATTGTCCCACAGAAAGCCATGCCAAAGGAGGAAGAACTCTTTGAGTTGTCACATTGATTTTCAGTGTCTCTAAATAAAAACACAAACATCATCTCACAACCCCAATGCTGCATAAGAGATCTTTGCAGCCTAGCAGCAGTTAGAAAGGGAATAATTGTGAATTAGTACAAATATTGGGCATTACCTGGGGGAAGAATTGAATAGTGTTCTGAAAATAGCTTTGTCCTTCAGGATCTTAGCCAAGAAAAAATCACATACCAGGTTTCTGATTAACCTTTCCTACTCAGAATATGTTATCTCAGGAGAAATGCTTGAAAAGCATGAATATACAGGTTCACAGGCTAGCAGAGCCAGGACAAAGCTAATGACCTTTTTGGAAGAGGAACTCTCATTAAAGTTTTGATCTATAGAGCTTCTGTAAGGTTTCCTAAAGTAAGAAATTTGAGGGGAAGACTAGAAAACAAAATGGCACCAGGGGCGCCTGGCTGGCTCAGTTGGTAGAGCATGCGCCTCTTGATCTCAGGGTCATGAGTCCAAGTCCCACGTTGGGTGTAGAGATTACTTAAATACATAAACAAATAAATCTTTAGAAAACCAAAGGGCACCAAAATGCATCTCTGTAGATTGAAGCAGTTGTAAAGACAAAAGCAAATGGGGTATGCCCAGTAAACACATAAAAAGATGCCCAACATCACTAATCATTAGAAAAATGCAAATCAAAACTACCATGAGATACCATTTCATACCCATTAGGAAAGCTACCATCAAGAAAAGGGAGGGGGGCACCTGGGTGGCTCAGTCAGTTAAGCATCTGACTCTTGATCTCAGCGACATATTAAAGCCCCGCACTGGGCTTGGAGCCTACTTAAAAAATAAAATAGAAAATAGCAAGTGTTGGCAAGGTTGTGGAGAAACTGGAACCTTTGTGCCCTCCTGATGGAAATGAAAAATGGGACAGGGGCTGCAGAAACCAGAATGATGACTCCTCAAAACATTAAAAACAAAAGTACCGTATGATCCAGCAATTTCACTTCTGGGTCTAAAGTCAAAAGAATTGCTATTAAGGTCTTGAAGAGATATTTGTGTGTGCCACGTTCACAGCAGCATTCTTCACAATAAAGCTTGGGAGGCACTTATTGTCTTCCTTCTGGATGCCCTGCTACCGATATAGTGCCCTGTACATTGTAGGTGCTCATTAAATCCTTCTTGAATGAACAACAACATAACTGAATGAATGACATCCGGTAGGCAGCATGACTACAGTCAGAAGTTTCATTTTACTATTAACTAGAAATTCTTGAAACAATTTTGTAAGAAATCAGCTTATGTTTTCCATTTAAAGAGAGATCTGGGCATCATCTGAGTTACTTTTTCGTCTGACTTTAGGACAACTATTTAATGAAAGGACCACCACACTGAATCACAAGACCCATTCTGACCTGACTCACCATGTTTCATGCTGTGTATCCTTGAACAGTCTCTGTCCTCAGTTTCCTCATCTTTAAACCAGAGGAAGGAGACCACTTTTCTTAATTCCCAGATTCATTATAAGGATCAAATGAGATCATGTACAAGAAATCCCTCTGGAAGCTGTAAAGCACCATATAAATGTAAGGAAATCTTGTCTTTATACTCATCGTTCTCTGGAACTTTGAGAGGATAAACGTTGAGGTTCCTTCATACCAGGGGTCTAATAGTTTCCAGCTGCAGGCATGTGAGACCCAGGCTGAAGTGGGGCTTCTGCTCAGAACTACATCCATTTGCAGGTGAGCGCTGCCCCCTGGTGGAAATAGAAGGGCAGGGACAATTGCGGTGAACAATTTGGGATCGCCAAGGAAACGAGTTATTTCCACTTAAGCTTAAAAAAGTTTTTTTTCTAACGTTTATTTTTGAGAGAGAGAAAGAGAGAGAGATAAACAGAGCATGAGCGGGAGAGGGACAGAGAGAGAGGGAGACACAGAATCTGAAGCAGATTCCAGGCTCTGAGCCGGATGCGGGGCTCCAACACACAAACCGTGAGATTACGACCTGAGCCGAAGTCAGACGCTTAACCGACTGAGCCACCCAGGCACCCTTCAACTTAAGCTTTTTTTAAAAAATAGCTTCTCTCCTTCTTTTGTCACAAAAAGTCCTTTGGAATTTTTTTTACATATGCAGGATACATACACATTACACCAATAATTTGTCTAATTATTATTTACAGTTAATAATTAGGCACTGAAGAGATTTTCAATTCTTCATGTTTTGATATTCTAATTCTTTAATATTTTAATTCCAATAATTCAATAACTCAAAAGAATAATTTGACAATACAACATGATAAGACTATCGATGGCAATATATAAAATAGGTATTTGTGTGGGCATAGATAATTTAGAGAAACTATTTGTATCTAAAATACACTTATGATGGGGCACCTGGGTACCTCAGTCAGCTACGCATTTGACTCTTGAGTTCAGCTCAGGTCACATGATCTCACAGTTAGTGAGATAGAGCCCCATGCCTGGCTCTGCACTGACACTGGGGAGCCTGCTTGGGATTCTCTCTCTCCCTCTCTCTCTCTCTGCCCCTTCACTGCTCATGTATGCATGTTCTCTCTCTCTCTCTCTCTCTCTCTCTCTCACTAAATAAACAAATAAATATTTTAAAAATAAATCAATCAATAAGGGGCACCTGGGTGGCTCAATTGGTTAGGCATCCAGCTTCGGCTCAGGTCATGATCTTGCAGTTCATGAGTTCAAGCCCAGCATCAGGCCTTGCTGCTGTCAGTGCAGAGCCTGCTTTGGATCCTCTGTCCCCCCCCCCCTCTCTCTCTGCCCCTCCCCGGCTCGTGCACATGCACTCTCTCCCCTCCTCTCTCTCTCAAAAATGAACATTAAGCAAATTAAAATAAATAGGTAAAATAAAATATGCTCATGGTGCCAGAATCTCAAGGCTATCTAGAACATGCACCAAGCCTTCACCTGGCATGTGCCTGGTGACTCTGAACAAATTGTTTAACATTCGTGGGTCTCAGTGGCCTCATCTGACAAAGGAGCTGAATTAGGTAATATCTAAGGCCTTTTGCAGCTCTAAACAAATCCCACAACTTTGCCCAGAAAATACATTTAAATGCCATGCCAATGGCAGCCACAGTGCCAGATGACCAGGCTTCAGACCGCTTATGCCAACACAGTTCCAGAAGACAGAACTGTCCTGGGGCAAAACAATTCTATACCTGTCTTCACCACAGAACCTGGAACCAGTCCAGCCCAACCAAATCCCTTCTACCCCTCCTTTTCCTATCCTCTCCACCTTCTTCACCCCCAGCTTCCTGTCCACCGCCTCAAGAGGAGGCTTCTCAGGTCACTTCTTGCTCATCTCTCCTGCCCTCTCAGCTGGACCTGCTCACACTTCCCCCACACACCCCCAGTCATTCCAAACTCTTTGACGCAGAAGGTTAAACACAATCCAGCTTCTGCCTGATCCTGACCATACATTTCTTAAAGACTGTGCCCATACACCTCTGCATTTACTTCCCATTATGTCTTCATTTCTATATTCAGCTTTGAACACCAGATATAGTAGCTATTTATGCATTAAATAAAGGAATCAGTCAATATTTATGTTATTGTTCAAGGTAATAAATAGGTGTTATAATCATGGTAAGACCAGAGAAGTTACAAGGATCATATTATTTTTAATAACAATTTTTTTTTTGCTATGGGGGGATGAAATATGTGTTCCTTTACTTAATATATACCTCTTTATATACCTTTGAATACCTCTTTATATACCTCCCTGGTAATTAAGACCCTACTGTAGCTGATGGTACCCTATCACAATCTTACTTAACTTTTAAAACTTTATGATATCTGGTGCCAGATAATGACGGTATATTCCTAGGGCCTAGATGAAAGTAAAGGATTACTCACCCAAAATTAGAAGTTAAAATAATGAACTTAATATAGAACTAACCCTGTTATATTTAAGATAACAAATACCCCAAAGCAACAGCCAGGGATGTTAGACATCAATTTACAAAAAAAAAAAAATTACCTAATTATACATAATTTCATGCTAATCTGAATGATGCCATTTCTTTTCTGGCATGCATAACTCAAATAGAAACACCCCAACAATTGTGTATAAAAGCCCAAAGACACCATCAGCACATGATATTCTGTTCTCCTTTGAAATTACACCTATCTTCTTCCAGACAGGGTGAACGTTTCTCATCCTATCATGTCTCTCCGATTTTCTAGTGGGTCTAGGCATATTTGCTTATGGTCTGGAGCTGGGTCTGTCAGACCATCCAGTGGAGGCTTAGGCTTTGCAGGCAGCAATGCATGTGGCAGCTCTGTGGCTGGAAGTGGATTTTCCTGTGCCTTGGGAGGGGGCCTGGGCAATGTTCCTGGGGGGAACCATGCTGGTGGCGTCCTTGGAAACGCTGCTTGTGCTGGCTTTGCTGGAAGTGAAGGGGGACTTCTGTCTGGGAATGAGAAGGTGACCATGCAGAATCTTAACGACCGCTTGGCATCCTACCTGGGAAATGTGCGAGCTCTGGAGGAGGCAAATGCCGAACTAGAGAGAAAAATCAAGGGCTGGTATGATAAATACGGGCCTGGATCTTGCCGTGGACTTGATCATGACTATAGCAGATACTACCAGATAATTGAAGAACTTAAGAATAAGGTGAGAAATTACAAATTTGGAAATACTCAAGGTATTTAAAACTAAGAATTACCTACCCAAAGACATAAAACTAGAACAGGAAATGCCTCATAACTGTTATCTGTCATTTATATCATATTTATTATTTCTTTTGATAAAACATTCTTCCTATTAGTCAAAAATATGCACTTTGAATCATGGTTTCCAAGTAACTTAAATGTTACTAGGTTTGTTGTGGGGGGGGGGTGCTTGGGTGGCTCAGTCCGTTAAGTGTCTGACTCTTGATTTCAGCTCAGGTCATGATCTCACAATTTGTGAGTTTGAGCCCCACGTCAGACTCAGTGCTGACAATGTGGAGCCTGCCTGGGATTCTCTTTCTCGCTCTCTGCCCCTCTCCTGCTCACATTCCCTCTCTCTCTCAAAATAAATAAATAAACTTTTTTAAAAATGTATTTAAAACAGTGTTACTAGTGGGGCGCCTGGGTGACTCAGTCCGTTAAGTGTCCGACTTCAGCTCAGGTCATGATCTCCAGGTCCGTGAGTTTCAGCCCCGTGTTGGGCTCTGTGCTGACAGCTCAGAGCCTGGAGCCTGCTTCGGAGTCTGTGTCTCCCTCTCTCTGCCTCTCCCCCACTCATGCCTCTGTCTCTCTCCCTCTTTCTCTCAGAAGTAAATAAATGTTAAAAAAAATTTTTTTAATGTTGCCAGTTTTGAAATATATTCATTGATAAGTGTCACATTCTAAAGGTTATATGAGTATAGGAGAAGAAATAACCATATTTGTAATTTTTAATGAAAATTTTAAGTATTTTGGCTGTTACTTAAGGAAATAGGATTTTTATGCAAAGTTAATTGTGTCAAATTTTTTATTTGCTGAGAAATTGTAAGAGCTGGCGTATTTGTCCTGTCCTCCCTTTTGGCTTCTAGGTTATCTCTTCCACTATTGCTAACGCTAACGTAATTCTGCATATTGACAATGCCAGACTGGCTGCGGATGACTTCCGGCTAAAGTAAGTGATGGAAAACAATCACTCTCGAGAAAATGTTTCCTGTCTATTTAATATGCTAAATAAAATTTCAATTTTATCCCAAGGAGTATACACTCTGAAAGATGATAGTAAGTAATGCATGTTATAATACTACAATACCATATGGCATAAAGCACATTATAATATTACAATCAGCTATGCTCAAAATTTATACATATTTATTACATTCTTGAGGCAAAACATCACTGTATTTCTATGCCTGCCTGGAATAGAGCCAAGTGCAAAGTAGATGTTCATAAAATATGCATCAAGTAAGGAAAACGAATAACTAAGATAAAATTCTAAAATGGCAAAAAAAATTTTTTTAATTAAATTAAAAATAAATAAATAAAATGGCATATTTGGGGGCACCTGAGTTGTCAGTTAAATGTCCGACTTCAGCTCAGATCATGATCTTGCTGTTCATGAATTCCAGCCCCATGTTGGGCTCTGTGCTGATAGCTCAGAGCTTGGAGCCTACTTCGGATTCTGGGTCTCCCTTTCTCTCTTCCCCTCCACTCTCACGCTCTGCCTCTCTCTCTCTCTCTCTCTCCTTGTGTCAAAAATAAATAAACATAAAAAAATTTAATAAAAATAATAAAATGGCGGGCGCCTGGGTGGCTCAGTCGGTTGAGCCTCCGACTTCGGCTTAGGTCATGATCTCACGGTTCGTGAGTTCAAGCCCCGCGTCAGGCTCTGTGCTGACAGCTCAGAGCCTGGAGCCTGTTTCAGATTCTGTGTCTCCCTCTCTCTCTGTCCCTCCCCACTCACGATCTGTCTCCCTCTGTCTCAAAAATAAAAAAAAACATTTTAAAAAATTTAAAAAAATAAAAATAATACAATGGCAAATTTTTATTTTATTGGGATCCGCTATCAGAATTTGTGTCACTAAATAAATGCTGATTATCCTACACAGAACTGGATAAGAGAGGAGTGAAGGAAGGCTTTCCATGTATACTTTTATAATATTTTGAGTCCCAATTCAATTTCCAGTGTTCAGCTTAAAGCAATTGAGGTTCTATTTTCCTGCCTCTTGAGAGAGTCTAACTTGTGTTGAAATTCATTTAATGCCCCCCAAGGTATGAAAATGAGCTCGCCCTTCACCAAAACACAGAGGCTGACATCAACGGGCTGCGGAGAGTCCTAGACGAACTGACGCTCTGCAGGACCGACCAGGAGCTGCAGTACGAATCCCTGAGCGAAGAGTTGAGGTACCTCAAGAAGAACCACGAAGAGGTAGGAGAAGCTTTACTTCTAGTCAAACCGCCATTCTGTACATTTTAAATACTTTGGGGGGTGGCATTGCATTACAACAGTATTCCATACTCATTACAATAATTCAAACAATGCCAAGGCATTTATAAAGAATTTTCTTTCTCCCACCCTCTGCCCTTCTGATCTCGTCTCCGAGGTAATAAATATTAAGCATTTGATCTGTACCCTTCCATTTTTTAGGCTGATATAATATTCTATCCTTCTGAAAATGGTGCATTGCTTTTGCACTAATACACCCCTTTTTGTTTGCACTACATTTATTTTTTTCATTCATAAAAACTTATCTTGAGGTTAACCTCACTAAAGACCTCTCTGACTTGGAAAAGATGTCACTGTTTTCTCCACTTAGTGAGCCTGGCTTTAATGTTGAACCCGGCACAATAATAAACCCATTATTTGACACCTTACACCAGGCAGCTTCATACGCCTTTTTTTTTTTTATGGTTATCTCCCCAAAATAGTCTCCAAAACAATGGATGAAAGGTTTTCAGAAAACACCCTATGACAGAAACGCCTAAAACACCACCAAATCTAGCTGTGCCAAAGGGGAGAATGGGGGAGGGGGGCGAGGGGGGAAGGAAAGGAAACATGAAAAGGGAAACGGGGAGAGGGAAGAGTAACAGGGTGTTGGGCTGGGAAGTCAGGCCACAGCCTAGAGCGCGGAGAAGCAGTCACAGGCGCCCAGCACATGAACTGCCCCAGGGTCACGTTATCATCTCCCTGCAGGAAATGCAGGCCCTGCAGTGCGCGGCGGGCGGGAACGTGAACGTGGAGATGAACGCGGCGCCTGGCGTGGACCTCACGGTCCTGCTGAACAACATGCGGGCCGAGTACGAAGACCTGGCCGAGCAGAACCGCAGGGACGCGGAGGCCTGGTTCAACGAGAAGGTGAGGCCGCCCCCCACCCCCACCCCCACGCCCCAGCCCTGCCCGGTGCGCGCAGGCCCGCTCACCCCTCTGCACCCCGCCTTCCAGAGCGCCACCCTGCAGCAGCAGATCTCCGACCACGCGGGCGCGGCCACTTCGGCCAGGAGCGAGCTGACCGACATGAAGCGCAGCCTGCAGACCCTGGAGATCGAGCTGCAGTCGCTCCTGGCAATGGTAGGCGAGGGCGCGGGTCGGCCTGCAGGTCGCGACTCTAACCGAAGCCCTCCCTCCCTGTTAGAGCTTTGCTTTACCTACAAATACTTAGAGCGGACGAGAACAGGGAAGACAGACACTGAGACCCCCAGAAAGAGACAGAGCGTTTCTTCCTCCCCGAGATCACTGAGGGTTTCCTTCCCGGCCGGCGCTCAGTGCCCGGTTCGTGAAAATAGCCCACATTTCCCGCGGCCCCGTCCTCAAGCCCCGCAGAGCCAGCGGCAGCAGTATTGCCCCACCTGAAAACTAAGTGTCAGGCCAATGTCAGGGGGCCACACAAGGCCGACCTAGCGTCACCGGCATCTCCTGGTACTGAGGGAGCCAGTGAAAGCCGCGTGGTGCTGTTCACCCCGCAGAGGAAAAGGTACACATCTGAATCCCGATGAGCCCCATCAGCCTCTTCCTCCCCACCCACCTCACAGAGCTGGGCTTTCAGCCACCCTGGCACCTCCTGCCAGTTAGTTCCCAGGTTACCATGGAGACGAGCCAGGGCTAAAACGGGCTTCCCTTCTGGGGTGTGAGCTGGCAGCACCCGAAAAGCTTGATTTTGAGAATTACCACATACATGTGGCCCAAGCGCCCCTGTCCTCATCAGGGGTTCACGCTCCCTGAGGACACTAGGCTGTAACCCAAAGGAAAGAACCACTGTTAATACGAATGAGGGCAGCGAGCAGAGAAGGTAAAGATGACTCAAAACTATAGGAAGACTATTCTTTTATTTTTTTTTTATGGTTATTTATTTTTGAGAGAGAGAGTGGTAAGCAGGGGGAGGGACAGAGAAAGAGGGGGACAGAGAATCCAAAGCGGGCTCTGTGCTGGCAGCAGAGAGCCCAATGCAGGGCTCAAACTCACAAACCATAAGATCGTGATCTGAGCCGAAGTCAGACACTTAACCGACTGAGCCACCTAGGTGCCCCTAGGAAGGCTGTTTTGACTTAGCCACCCTAGAAAGGTGCCGTGCTCTCTTACTATATGCTGTTTAGATTGGAGACTAACTTAACCAGGGTGCCCCTCTTCTCCTGACCCTGGTCACCACTGCTGGCTGGTTCCCGACACTCTCCCTGCCTCTCCTGGAGCCCTCTTCTCTTCCCTATTCCCTTCTGTCCTGCCACTGGAACCCTGTATCCCCGTTCTTGGCAACATGTTCTTGCTGCTATATCCCTGGGCACAATCTTCCCTCTCGTTTCTGAGCTATGTTGAAAGAAATAAAGTCCTGAGTTCCCAGGTCAAAATGGAAGCATTTTCACGTAGGAGATGATGTTAGAAAGTAGTTAATTCTGTGAAGCCAGTAGTGACACGGTTTGGGTTCAGGAGATAATCCAAAAAAAAAAAAAAAAAAAAAAAAAAAAGCCCATGCCAACAGACAACATAACTGAATTATAGAATAATAGTGGCATAGAACATAACTTCAATACTTGAGATTCTTTTGTCATAAGATGAATTCTAAGCATGGTCTATAGTACACAAATCACATGTAAGTTGGGAGTCATCTAAATACAGAAACTTTTCATACGCTTCCTGTAGTATGCATACAGGCAAGTTCATCCGTTCCTCCTTCGTCATCTACAAGCTAACCTTTACAGTGGAAGGCTGTAAAGATAGGGATGCTGTCCCCTCTGACTAAGAAGAGAATTAGCACCCTTGAAAAGGAATACCACCTGAGGACACATCCTCAGGGAAATTAAAGTTTCGAACAACAGAGCACACACCTCGCTGACGTCTTGCCTCTCGGTGCCTCCTCCTCCCCAATACCATCCTGTTCACCCTCCACTCCTTTGCCCCGGAGAGCCCAGCACCACCCAGGTAATGCCCCAGTTGGCCTATTCATTAAGTCAGTGGTTCTTAGCCCCATCAAACACCATCCGTGTCTGCCTGTGATGACGAGTATTTCATAACTCCCTCTTTACCTTAGAATGAATAGGTGATATATTTAGCAATACAAAAACATTTTTAAACTACCATAATGCCATGACAGCAAAAAAAAAAGAAAAAATAAAAGTATTTTTAATTAAATATATATATAATATGTAAATACTTGGGCCCAACTATCCCAGAACATGTAATGAAAGAGACAGAGGCTTGCACCTTCCCTTGATAACTACATTTTGTTTTAAACAATGTAAGATCAGGAGAAGAAAAGGAAAATGAAAGAGTGGAAATGGGGGTGGACACTCAGATAATAACTAATATCAGGAGAAGTAATGACCACCCAGATGTCCTTACCTATGATAAGGGAAAGAGGGAAATTACTTTAATTGAAGTAGAAATCGTGTGACCAGACAAATGACAGGGTATTCAAGTGGAAAGGAGGAGGTATAATGTTCATAAGAGTAATGTGGAAATAATGACCTGTACTGGATTATGAAATATATCCCTTGTGTTGAAAGCCTACCCCTGTTAAGGCATTCGTTCAATCTCAAGTGCTTCATAAAAGGCCTTTGAATAACAACAGCAAATCCGGGACAGAGAAGAAAAAGAAACAGCAGCGCACAAGGCCTTGGGGCAGCAGTAGAGTAGCTCTCTGGAGACAGTAGCAGAATAAGACTGAAAAACAAATACCAACCCCAAAATAAATAAGTGATTTCAAAATATAAAATTTCCAATATGATTTCTTTTTGTGCTATCTCCCCAAAAAAGTATTAATATATAGATTGGTCGTGATAGCAAATATTGCCTAAATAGCACAAAAGTCCACAGGAACAGTCCAAAGGGCCATTTATATCAGGTCATCCAGCATGCCCGGGCCCCCACCCCATAAATGCCCGTGACTTCCCCTGCCTCTGTGCCTCCTGTCTGGTTGTGACGAGCCCCAAGATTTCCAAACCTCACTCTGTGCTGCCGTGTGCTGAGAAGCTCTGATCTGCATAGTCCTCAAAGTGGCTTCATCCTTGCTCTGACATCTTCTGCCCTCAGAAACAGTCCCTGGAGTGCTCCCTGACCGAGACCGAAGGGAACTACTGCACGCAGCTCGCCCAGATCCAGGCTCAGATCGGGGCCCTGGAAGAACAGCTGCACCAGGTCCGAACCGAGACGGAGGGCCAGAAACTGGAGTACGAGCAGCTGCTCGACATCAAGGTCCACCTAGAAAAGGAAATTGAGACCTACTGCCGCCTGATAGATGGAGATGGGAAGTAAGTAACACCATTTGAAAATCCAGTTTTTACTTATTTTTAATTTTTTTTGACTTATTTATTTTGAGAGAGAGTGCAAGAGAGAGCACGCATGCACATGAGTGGGGGGGGGGGGAGAGAGAGGGAGAGAGAGAGAATCCCAAGCAGCCTCTGCACTGACAGTGCAGAGCCTGATAGGAGGCTTGAACTCACGAACCCCGAGATCATGATCTGAGCCGAAATCAAGAGTCGGACACTTAAACCAACTGAGCCACCCAGGCGCCCCTGGTTTTTACCTATTTTAAACCACAACCATGGACTGGCCATCCATGTTTCATGCCTCCAAGTCATTCCTTCTTCATTCCCACTGCAGAGAAGTGTGCCCACCTCTTGCCTCTGTGGTTATCTCTTCCACATTCTGTAAGGCACAGCCCGTTCCTTATTTGCCTTGGAGGACCCCAGTCAGCCCTTCAGAAAACCCCATTTGGTATCCATGTTAATCATTATAGGTTTCAAGATGACTCCCCCCACCAGGCTTTACCCATCTTTCACTCCGTTCCTAATATCACTGCTGCCCTGAAATAAACTACTCTATACAAACCCCAGGGATCTACATGTTTTTAAAAAGTACATATTTGTATTTGTGCATATAGAATATATTATGTATATATATGAATATATATATTCTTGGGTTTTGAATTCTTGAGTTTAAAAAAATCAAATGGAAACAAACTTATTTTATATCCTTTCCTTAGAAGACAACTATTTCCACTTCCTCTACACAAAAATTTTAATATTTTCCTTTATGGGAAATTAACATCTGTTTTTGGCATACAGAGTTCACCTGAGTTCATGTTCACCACTTGACTCAATGAATATCTCTTAAATGATAACCAGAAATATTAAAGAATAAACTGGGGTGTTTTTGTTTTGTTTGTAGCTCATGCTCCAAATCAAAGCGCTTTGGATCAGGAGGCTCAGGAAGTTCACCCAAAGGTAATTAAATCTAATTCTTTTTCTACTGCAGCAAGTACTTTTGAGTTAATGGCAATCATCTACCATGGCAACAGTCTACATTTAAGTACTTTTAACTAAAGTGCTCTGAACTTGAAATATTATTTTTAAGTGGATTAAATTACCCCAAACTATTACTATAAATCTTTTTTTAATGTTTTATTTATTTATGTATTTATTTTAGAGAACAAGCAGGGGAGGGACAGAGAGAGAAGGAGATAGAATCCAAAGCAGGCTCTAGGCTCTGAGCTGTGTGCTCAGAGACTGACCCGGGGCTTGAACTCATGAAACGTGAGATCATGACCTGAGCCAAAGTCAGATGTTTAACCGACTGAGCCACCCAGGCGCATCCCCACCCCCCCGCCCACGTAAACTATTATTGTAAATCTACACATGCTCTCTCACCAAAAATGTACATAGTATATTATATTACAACCACCACTGGAATTCTTCATCATGTAATCTTTTAGCTGGAATATGTGTATTCACAGGTGTTTTATTTCTAGAGTTATCCAAAACCACATTGGTAAAGACAGTGGTTGAAGAGATAGATCAACGTGGTAAAGTTCTTTCATCGAGAGTCCACTCCATTGAAGAAAAGACATCTAAAATGACCAGTAACAAAACAGAACAAAGGGTTCCTTTCTAGCCACCATTGAGAAAAGAACAATTTGGGAGAGGATTCTTCACAACTGCATTATTCTAAATATCAAGAAAATTATTATTTTCTACCTTTAATGATAAATCACTTAGCAAAAATAACCTGGTTTCTTAGTTCACTTTTACAGGGTGTTGGGTGTTTGTTTTCAAATAAATAAAAAAGTGATTGTGCACTCATTTCCATTCACTCATGACTAATAAATAATTGTTCAAGATTTATGTTTTTTCTACATGCATAGGGATATATTTATGGAATCTGTTTTCATTGACTTTCACTCTAGTTTTAAATTATAGTCAATACCACATGGCATTATTAACATTCACTAGGTGTAATCTTTTTTTTTTTAATTTTTTTTTAATGTTTATTTTTGAGACAGAGAGAGACAGAGCATGAACGGGGGAGGGGCAGAGAGAGGGGGAGACACAGAATCGGAAGCAGGCTCCAGGCTCCGAGCCATCAGCCCAGAGCCCGATGTGCGGCTCAAACTCATGGACCACGAGATCGTGACCTGAGTCAAAGTCGGACGTTTAACCGACTGAGCCACCCAGGCGCCCCTAGGTGTAATCTTTAAGTATCTCACCATTTTTACATGGGCAAATAATCTGGAAAAAAAATTAGAAATTCTCCTGTGATTGAAAAATCCCATCACTAGATGGCGCATTCCTGGTATTCTACTGGCAAACCTATCAAACTCTGGAGATCTGGATACTTCCCAGGGTACTGTTCCCCATACAATCAGAATTATATCTGGAAAGATCCACAGCAATGAACCTTGTGTGAATAGCTTTTTTTCTAAAGCAAACTTTTTCTGTCAAGCCCCAGATAGCAAACAGTTCAGGCTTTGCAGGCATAAGGTCTCTTTTTCAACTATTTGGCTAAGCCATTGTAGCAGAAAAAGGCCACAGACAATAGATAAATGAATGAGCATCACTGTGTCCCAAAAAACTTTATTTACGGACACGAAAACCCAAATTGCAAATAAGTTTGACGTATTATGAAATACTACTCTTCTTTTGATTTTTTTTCAACAATTTAAAAATAGGAAAACATTCTTAGCTCGTGAGCTATACAAAACCAGGAGGCAGACCAGATTCAACACACCAAGACCTGGTCTAGAATTTAAAATCTCATGAGGTTGATGAACATTGATGAGGGAGCATAAGGCAGGCTGAGGGCAAAGTATAAACTACCACACCCCCACCCCCAGCTGGGATATGTGTGACATTCCTCAGGTACTTCTGGGTGCCTGAGAACAAAGGCAAGGACAGAAAACAAATGGCTAAACTGGTAGAGTCTCCATCAGTTTACAAATATCTTAGTAAATTATAACAAAAAGGTAATCTTATCAATAGCCTAATCTCCAGGAACTTTCTACTGTCTTAATGATAATGCTTTGCTAGAGGGAAAAACAATCTTAGCCTGACAATAGCTAGGCCTCCAGGACTCTGTGAGTCTTCTTTAGCATATGGAAATCCCTTTAAGAAACTTGACTTTATGTCCCCCAGCTCCATAGTATATATAACCAGTCACTCTTCACAACCCCAGTGCAGCTCTTTCTGTCCACAGGTCCTGTCCCCGTGCTTTAATAAAATCACCTTTTTTGCACCTAAGATGTCTTCAAGAATTCTTTCTTGGCCATCAGCTCTGAATTCCACCATCACTGCAAAACCCCATCATTCATTACAGTTACTGTGTCTTTCTATGTTTCTGGATCAAAGTGTATGGTAAGCAGTCTTAATAGATGTTACATTCCCTAAAAGGAGAGTGGCTCTCCTATTTCTGTAATATGTGGTCTGATTCTGATGAGAAGTTCCAGTGAAGGCAGGAATTCTCCCCAACAACACAGCAGTCACGTGGGAGTTCAAATACTCTTCCAAATATACAGCATACAGGGCCAGATGCATAATTTGCAGGTGTACGTACAGGATGAAAATGTGGAGTCTTCTTGTTCAAAAATCAGGGGGGAAAAGTGTCATTCAAGGCACTAAAATATAAAGTTGTTTTCCTTTCTTCTGCAGTCATACACTCTACTTGTCATGTTTTTCTTATTTGTTGTTTAATGTCATTCGCAGTAAATAAAAATTAAAATTTTAAGTTATTGGCATAAATTTTGCCATTCATTTTTGTGTTGGGAAATACCCATTTTAAACTCGAATATAAGAACATTTAACTTGTGTACAGAATCTCCAAAATAACACAATTTATATTTCATAGCTGATACATGTGAAAGAAAGGAAAAAATTCTTCCTTGACTTTTCAAGGTCTTCCAACTAGACTAAGAATTAATTTACGTGAGTCAGATTAACAGGAGAAAAAAACCCAACAAAGTCTTACTACATGCTCACGGAGACCCAACAATGAAAGTGAGACCCAAAGAAATGACCAAGGCAGGCAGTTTTTATGCTTCTTAGACAAAGAGAAAATAAATCTGTGAGCAGTAGACAGGACAAAGGAAACTTAACTTTGGGAGCTTCAATTAGTAAGGAATTCTAAGCAGAATTAGGGCTAAGGTAGTAAATCAGTAAAAAGTAACAAGAGTTGTTTACACGACTTTCTTGGCTCTAAATTTCCCATCTCTGGTAATAAGGATGTCTGTTTACCTCTTGGTACAGAGAGGGTATGTTTCACATAGGAGATTTATTTCCTGCTTTCAGAGGGACAGAGAGGAGGGTTCGAATGTCCTTCTTGTACAGGCTTTCTTAAGTAGCTTTTATTTAAAATAGTCAGTATGCCAAAGTAGCATATTTTGGGGCAGGCTGCCTTTTGTTAGCCCCTACAAATATGTGTGTATTTTGTTCTTACCAAAACAGTGGAAACACTGCACCAAACCAACTCAGCTCGTTTTCTTTCACTTCTTTAAACAGTAAAACCTTGGATTGTGAGTAACTTGTTCTGCGAGTGTTCCGCAAGACAAGGCAACATGTCTAATAAATTTTAACTTGATAAGCTGAGCGATGTCTTGCAACATGAGTCCTGCGTGACGCCAAATGTCACATGATCACAACCGAGCCAATGGTTCTTGAAATCCCCTCAGATATACAAGTGCTTTGGATTACAAGTGTGTCTCCAGAACAAATTATGCTCGCAAACCAAGTTTTTACTGTATGCTCACATCCTACGAATGCATGCCATTGGCATACTGATGATTAACAAAGAGACAGGAAAAGAAGCAGGGAGTTGCCCTATCTTTCCATAGCATTGTTTTCAGCATACAGGGATATAACAATATGCGATAAGTTTCCTTGGAAGTTCATGTTTCTTAGAACACCGCTGCCTTCTTTCTGCATCTGAAACAAATTCTACTTGAAGGAAAGCCTGGCCTCTCGGGGTTGTCAGAAACTCTACTTACTCGGTCATGGACATACAGACATATTTCCATACTCCTCTGCTCAGACACTTGTCCCATTGCCCCAGCGGCCTTCGCTTACAAGACCCAAGTTCAGGGATAAAATTATTAAGACTATCAAGATGGTAACAGAAAAGCATGAAACCAAGCGTGAGGTCGTTTGGAACATGAGACCTTGTGTGCTGCACAGATTTCCCAGTGATGAAGCCAGCCCGGCTTATCAGGTGTGCTCATAACACATTGATTTTAAAAACACTGTCTCCATGGTGACCGGCTTTTCCTGGTGTGATACAGCGATTTATAATAAGAAACATATTTTCATCCCATTCCTGGCACAGAGCTCCCAAAATCCTTGGAAGTTCCAAGGTGTGGAGAGGTTTCGAGATTCTTTTGTGATGTTAACGAGGTGACTTTTGGAAACTAAACATGGAGGGTGGTTGCCAGATGAGCCAACCTTGGGATGAGGGGGTTAGAACTTTTCAGTCCCACCCCCAACCCCACCTCCCGGGAGGGGAGAGGGGGGAGGAGCTTAAGTTCAATCACTAAAGGCCAATGATTTAATCAACCACACCTATGAAATGAAGCCTCCATAAAAACCCCCAAGGACAGGGTTTGCAGGGCTTCCAGGTGGATGAACATGTGGAGACCTGGGGGGAGTGGTACATCCAGAGAAGGCACAGAAGCTCTGTGCTCTTTCCCATACCACGCCATATACATCTCTTCCATGTAACTGTTTCTGACTTCTATCCTCTTATAATAAACTGGTGATTTAATGAGCAAAATGTTTCTCTGAGTTCTGTGAACCACCCTAACGAAATAATCAACCCAAGGAGGGGACCCTGGGGAAACCTGTGATCTGCAGCCAGTGGTTTAGAGACACAAGTGACAGCCCAGACTTGAGATTGAGGTCTGAACTAGTTGGAGGTAGAGTGAGCAGTCTTACAGGACTGAACCCTTCACCTCTCTCCAGGTAGACGGTGGGATAATTGCTACTGACAATTGTGCCAGAGGATTCCTTGGTGTGGGGAAAAAACCCACACCCTGGATTGGAATCAGGGTCATACTCCTGCCGTGGTACAGTGAGCACACATTGCACTTTGTGGTAAGGGTGCTGTTGATGTGACAAGATTCAAAAGAAAAGCAAATAACTCTAAGTCATCATTTTGTTGAAAGAAAGAGAGAAAGAGAGAGGAAGGAAGGAAGGAAACAAGGAAGGAAGGAAAAAAAGAAAGAGAGAGAAAGGAAGGAAGGAAGGAAGAAGAAAAGAAAGAAAGAAAGAAAGAAAGAAAGAAAGAAAGAAAAAAGAAAGAAAAGAAAGAAAGAAAAAGAAAAAAGAAAGAAAGAGAAAGAAAGAAAGAAAGAAAGAAAGAAAGAAAGAAAGAAAGAAAAAGAAAGAGAAAAAGAAAAGGGGTGTCTGCATGGTTCAGATGGTTAAGCATCCAACTCTTGATTTCAGCTCAGGTCATGGTCTCACAGTTCCTGAGATACAGCCCCTTATCGGGCTCCACAATATCAGCCCAGAGTTGGGCTTCTCTCTCTGCCTCTCCCTCACTCACTCTCTCTCTCTGTCTCAAAATAAACCAACATTTTTTAAAAAGAAGAAGAAATTACAAGTCTAAAATGAAGTCATATGCCCCCCCCCCATAGCAGCAAACCAAAACTTAATTACAGTTTCAACCTATTCCAGCAATGTGACCTTTTAACGGTCCATCTGAAATTTCCTGATAGGAAATGATGAGGTCATCTACATGATAAAACAAAAAGCAAAAAATCTGCCCTTCTCTTCCCCCAAAAAAGAAGAAGTAAAAATCCTTTTGTTTTTTTCTGTTGCCAATACCCTCTTGCTTTACCCTCCTTCCTATAAAAAGCCTTCCATTTTGTACAGCTCCTTGGAGCACCACTCGACTTGCTAGGTGGAATGCTGCCCAATTCATGCATTGTTTAATGAAGCCAATTAGATCTTCAAATTTACTCAGCTGAATTTTGTTTTTTAACAATTTCTTGCCAAGGGAACAAACCAGAATTCCCTGTGTATCTTTTTAGCAAAGGAACAGACGTAAAATGAAATTCTGGGTGTGTTTCCTTTCTGTTCCGTTGAGTTCATAGATCCAAGCAAATATCCCATCCTCAGAATTTAGACTTAAATCTGTCCTTCCTTTTGAGGAGGGTGAGAATTCCCCATGGTGTTTAGGTCTGCTTTTCCTTCACTCTGCAGAAGTCTGGGGCTCCTGAGTTCTTCAGGAGTTCTGCTAATAATTGATGAAGTTTTGGGGTGATGGTGGGGTTCGGAGCTGACGGCCAAGAAACAATTCTTGAAGACGTCTTTGGTGTAAAAGGTGATTTTATTAAAGCACGGGGACAGGACCCGTGGGCAGGAAGAGCTCCACTCGGGTTGTGAAGAATGACTCATTATATCTATGGGGCTGGGGGAGGTAAAGTCAAGAGGAAGTTTCTTTTCTTTCTTTTTTTTTCTTTAATGTTTATTTATTTTTGAGAGAGAGAGAGACAGACAGAGGGTGAGCAGGGGAGGGGCAGAGAGAGAAAGGGAGACACAGAATCTGAAGCAGGCTCCAGGCTCTAAGCTGTCAGCACAGAGCCTGACACGGGGCTTGAACCCACAAACCCTGAGATCATGACATGAGGGGAAGTCTGGCACTTAATGACTAAGCCACCCAGGTGCCCCAAGAGGAAGTTTCTTAAAGGGATTTCCCATATGCTAAAAACTCACAGATTTCAGGAGGCCTAGCTATTGTCAAGCTAAGGGTCTTTTTCCCTCTAGCAAAGCATTAATATTAAGACAGTAGGGAGTTCCTGGAGAAAGAAACTACTCTGCCTGCCTCAAGTATCTGTCAATGGGCTGCAGGTTACAAGGAAATTCAATTTTCTCTGCCATTTCCTTTTTTTTTTTAATTTTTTTTAAACATTTATTCATTTTTTGAGAGACAGAGAGGGACAGTACAAACAGGGGAAGAACAGAGAGAGAGGGAGACACAGAATCCGAAGCAGTATCTGCCATTTCCTTCTTGCCTTTGTTCCCCATATCACTATGGAGGGAGGGTGATGTTGGGGCTCCAGGAAACTGAGTCTATAGGTTTCTGTATATTAGGCTAATGATAGATTGCCTTTTTCTTGTAATTGACTAAGATATTTGTAAACTGGTGGAGAGTCTATCAATTTAACCATTTATTTTCTGTCCTTTCCTTTGTCCTTAGGCAGCCAGGAGTGCCTGAGGAATGTCACACATATCCCACCTTGGGGGCAGGGGGCAGTGAGGAAGGGGGTAATGTTAGCTTGTGCTTGGTCCTCAGCTTGCCTTATGGTCCCTCATCAATAATCACATGTTCTTCTCCAATCCTTGCCGGTTGCTTTTTGCTGTGGTGACATTCTATACTGAGTGTACTTATAAGGAATCAGTTGCCATCTGAAGGAGGACTTCAGATACTATGCTTGGGTGGTTGTTAAAGCACAAATCACAAACTGATATCCACCCCTGTTTTTCAAAGAGAGCATGAGTGGGGGAGGGGCAGAGAGAAAATCCCAAGCAGGCTCAGCACGCTGTCATCACAAAGCCCGATGCAGGGCTCGAACCCACAAACCAGGAGACCATGACCTGAGCCAAAATCAAGAGATGGCACTTAACCGACTGAGCCACCCAGGCACCCCAATATCTCTTCTTTTAACAAATACCCGAGATTTGTGGGAGCTCATTACAAGGGAAGTGAATTACCATTTGTTATTGGGTGATGCAAATGTGTTGCTGTTGTGATTTTTAATTTTTTTTGTCATCACAAAGAATTTTATAATACATTGTCATATACATATATTGTATGTCTATATATAGATAGATATAGGTGTATATATCATAGACTCTGAGTTTTACATCTGCTGAGAAAGGTCTTTGTCATTACAATATTATAAGTAAAATTGCCCATGTTTTTCTTTTCTTTTTTTTTCTTTCTTTCTTTTTTTTTTTTTTTAACTTTAGAGAGAGAGAACAGGAGCAGAGGGGAAGGGCAGAGGGAGAGAGAGAGAATCTTGGGCAGGCTCGACACTGGGCGCAGAGCCTGATGCTGGGCATGATCTCACGACCCTGGGATCATGACCTGAGCTGAAATCAAGAGTTGGACTCTTCAACCAACAGAGCCACCCAGGTGCCCCGCCCATGTTTTCCTTTTAGTACTTTTGAGATGGTAATAGGATTTTTGTCATATGACATTTTTATCCATGTAATATTAGCCATCCTCCTTTTCTATAAATAGCTCCCTTGGAATAGTGCATGCTATTTAATATACTATTGAGTTGTATTTGCTAATATTTTATTTGAGATTGTGCATTTCCAGAATATGTATTTTCTCTGGGAACTGATTTTCTTTAAACTTCTTATTGTGTTTGTAACTTATTCAGTGTAATGATTTCTTGCTTTTATTTCTTACCCTTTCCTAAGTTCTGTCTCCTCATTTCTAAGTGTCCCAACTATGGTTTATGTAGTTTTTTTTTTCTTTCATTCCATCATTTTTAACTCACTTTAGATCACTTTGAAATGGTAGGTTATATCTTAATCTGTTTTGCAAATGTGTCTTTCTGGCATACTCCCATTTTCTATAGAGATGTAATTTAGCTCCTAAATTTTTTTTGTTTTTGTGTGCTAGCATTTTGTAGGATTTTACTTCAATCCTTTTCTTTTTTTCATTTTTTAGGCAATTCATGTTCCTGAACTTCTAGAATGAATATAGTTCCACAAAGCTTTTCTAAGTGCACAGAGCTCCCTTTTCTCAGTTTTCATCAAGTGTTCAAAAATATATTGGCTTGATTTCAAATTTCCTGTCTGGACCTTCACTTTCCTTCATTTCTACTGACCCTATTCTGATCAGTTTTGATTCTTCTTTCTGGGGTTTCTTCTCATGGTGGGATGCTCTCTTGGAAGGGAACCACAGCTTTTTGTGAATTTTGAGAATTCACAGAATCTAGACTATTTTCCTCTCACCTAATGGCAAGACTCTTTTCACTCACCTACTTCTGGATGGGCAAAATTCTCCCAGTTTTGTAGGCAGATAGGGTTAGGGGTCCCCAGAAAAAGAAAGATGAGTTACAGCTTTCTCAACATAAGAGAAGTCATTTTAGGCCCCCAGCCATGTTGTGGTCTATGCCTGACCAGCACAACTTGCCCAAGCACACTTCTAGAAGAACTTCCTAGGAAGTGCTGGAATTACAAAGAAATGCAAAAATCTCAGTAGTTCAAGATTTTAAGGGAACAAAGGGAATGCAACAACTAATTCTCCACCAGGCAAGGGAATAGCATAACCACATCCGAGGCAACAAATCAATAATAAGCCTTCCAGTGCTGTTTCAAAAGTAAAGATTGACCTAACACACATCCTTGAGTTGTTTTTTCACAGGATTTAAACCCCTTTGAGCACTCCAATACCAGACTAACTAGAGCAGAGAATGGATGATGCTGACCCGTGCTGGCCCCCATGACTTCAATCAACTAGGACCTAGACTCTGTCCACTTAGGATGATTTTTGCCCAATTCTCTACTAAATTCTCCCTCACTAAGTCCCTCTGTGAATACACATGCATTCTTAGCTTAAAACTTCTCTAATTTTATTGTTTGGGGAGACACTGCTGTGGCAAATATCCATATGTTCTCCTTACCTGTTGTAAATAAAACCCTTGATTTTGCTATTATTTGGCTTGGTTGTGTCTTTTGGCTCAATACCCACCAAGTGGCAAACCCAGTTTCAAGTTACAGTTTCACCTTCCTCCTCAAATTCACCTGCTGTCATTTTCAGTTGGCCTTCCATTTTTCTCCTGTAATCAGACCCTTCAGGTGCCTCTGGATTCCCTCTTTTTCCCACAGAAATGCTTCCAACATGCAGGTCTTAAGGCTAATGGTAGTTTGTTCTATCAGCTTATATTTTGGGTTTCTTGATAATACCTTGCCCCTAGATTTGTTAGAAAAGTTGTACATGGAGGGAGGGTGCTTGGGTGGCTCAGTTGGTTCAACATCTGACTCTTGATTTCAGTTCAGCTCATGATCTCACCTTTCATGAGATCAAGCCCTGAATCAAGCTCTGCACTGGCAGCACAGAGCCTGCTTAGGAGTCTCTCTCTCCCTCTCCCTCTCTCTCAAAATAAATAAAATAATAATAAAGTAAATAAAAAATAATAAAAGTTGTACATGGGTCTCTGGTTTTGTGATATAATTGTTCTGTGTGATCTCTATGTAAGAATTCAAAAATTCTGCCATTATTGCCATGAGTTCCCAGAATCCACACCTTATTCTTGAAAGACATTTCTGTTTGGTGCTGAGTTTTAATGTGAGAATTATCTTTTCTTAATATTTTGTAGAGATCATTCCAGTGTCTTTGAATTTCTATTGTTGCTAATGGAAGCTGCTGACAGTCTGATTATGGTTCCTTTGTAGATGATCTCTATTTTCTCTGGCTGCTTTATGGTCTTTTCCTTGTCTTTGGTGTTCTTCGGCATCACTATAATGTGACTAGAAGTAGATTCTTTTTTTTTTTTAATTTTTTTTCAACGTTTTTTATTTATTTTTGGGACAGAGAGAGACAGAGCATGAACGGGGGAGGGGCAGAGAGAGAGGGAGACACAGAATCGGAAACAGGCTCCAGGCTCCGAGCCATCAGCCCAGAGCCTGACGCGGGGCTCGAACTCACAGACCGCGAGATCGTGACCTAGCTGAAGTGGGACGCTTAACCGACTGCGCCACCCAGGCGCCCCTAGAAGTAGATTCTTAAATTCACTTTGCCTCTTCTATTGGAGGACTATTTCTAGTCTATTCTAGAAAATTCTTACCCACTGTCCCATTCTGTTAGTGTTGTCTTTAGGGTGACTCCAATCAAAAGCGTGCCAAAATTTCTCTCCAGTCTCTCTCTCTCTCTTGCTCTCCCTCTGTCTCATTCTCTTTCATTTAGAATACCTTATCATTTTCCCTACAATTTACTTATTTTCTTCTCAGTTATGTCTTATCTGTTGCTTAATGCTCAGTTGAAATTTTCAATTTTAGGTATTATATTTCCCATTTCTTATTTTTATTGAAGTATAATTAACACACAGTGTTCTATTAGTTTCAGGTGTACAATATAGTGATCCAGCAATTCTATATGTTGCTCAGTGCCCATCATGATAAGTGTCCTCCTAATGCTCTTTATCCATTTATTTTCTCTTCTCATTTCTTTTTCAAATTTACCTAGTCATTTTTGATAGTCACTCATTCATTTGTAACACCTGCGGTTCTCTCTTTCACTTCCCTAAACACAAAAACCACACTTTTTTTGCATACACTTTCTTATAATCCTATTATCGTTGGTCTTTGATGTCCTATTCTGTAGACTCTAGTTAGGGTTGACTCTTAGTCATATGGGTTTGTTTCCTCACACGTTTATTTCATTATGAGTGTGTATATGGTTGGAATTTGACTTTGGGAGGCCTGCAGGGTCAGGACAGAGATGATTTCCCCAGGGTACTATGGAGCAGTACCAACCTGAAAACATCTTAAATGAATTTCTTGGATTGGGGTTCTCAGAGTAAGTGGGCATGAATTCAAGCTGTAAGACTGTATCAGAGTAATGCCATGATTACAAGTCATCATCAAATATCAATAACATTAATATTATTGAATTTTTACTCAGTACCATCAGTGACAGAATGATTTACTGGTTTCTCCATTTGGCCAGCAAGGAGATTTTTGTAACATCATCTTTTCTACTGAAGTCATAGGCTTTTGGGATATACAGCTTTAAGTGGTGGTCTCAAGTTCAGCTATGACACTTGGTCAGGTCCAAATATTATTCCTCAATGGAACTCTTAAGCAGAAAATCTGTTTCTGCTCTGGGTATATTTCTAGGATGACTCGAGCTTTTGTGTTTGCTCACCACTCATATTTCAGCTATATGTGTTTTCTCTTTTTAAATGACTTATTTTCTTTTCTTTTGAGCTTAGATATGAATTTAAAAGACATTTTACAATAATTTATTCAGCATTAGGATATTTCATCTAGTCTTATTTAACTGCTAGACATGGAGATACTATGGTGTCTATTTTTTTTTAAGTTTATTTATTTATCTTGAGAGAGAGAGAGAGAGAGAGAGAGAACATGAGCCAGGGAGAGGGGCAGAAAGAGAGGGACAGAGAATCTCAAGCAGGCTCCGAGCTGTCAGCACAGAGCCCAACATGGGGCTGGATATCACAAACCATGAGATCATGACATGAACCAACATGAAGAATTGGACACTTAACCAACTGAGCCACCCAGGTGCTCCCCACAGTCTATATTTTAAACTGGACTCTGTATCAACTTTGTTTGTAAATTTTACAATAAAACCTCTGTACCTTACAATGAAACTTGGGGTTCTTTTTTTCTTGGTTAGTTTTAAATGAATTTTTACTTTTTACCAAAGTAATGAGTGTACTTTGTTTTAACAGTCAAATCATGCTAAAAGTAAAAACAAAAGACAGTAGTGTCCTTTCTCTCCCTTCTTTTACCTCAAGCCCTGATTTCCACAGGCAACCACTTAAAACTCGTTTAGCTGCTCCTTGTCATCTTTATCTCTATATTTTAAAATGATATGCATTATTCAATATTTCTTGATTTATTGGTTGTAGATATTATATATTGTGCTCTTAAAGGAAGGTTGAGAGTTTTGCCTTTACTACCTTCCTTCTTCTCCTAATATAGTTATACCATAATATTTGGTTAAATCAATGTTCGGTATCTTCATCATTATGACTAAGTAAAGATCGTTCGTTATTGTGTTGAACAGTATACACCATGTTTTCTTAGACAACTGTTTGCTCTTCATGCAAGCAATATTTTTCTAACATTTTTACTAGCCAAGTTTCCTATACATCTTAATCTCTCATACTCTTTCTTACATAAACAAAACCACCCATCATTTTCATGTATCCCCGGCAGATCTCACACTCAGAATCTTCCCATCTTGTATTTTTTCTTTCAACCTAGTACCCAGCCATCATCAGGGATGTGCACTCAGTGCACTTGTACTGGGACCCCATTTCTTGGATTCTAAGCTTTCCCTTATCTTGTTCATTTTCCCTTCTAGTGGTTTTCTGACAAAGTGTGTAAGGGAGGTAAATTTTTTGAGAAATTTCATGTCTGAAAATATTTTTATTCCACCCTCATTCATGATTAATTGTCAATGTAGAGGATTTTAGGTTGGATATCACTTTTTTTTTTAATGTTTATTTATTTTTGAGAGAGGGAGAAACAGAGCACAAGTAGGGGAGAGGCAGAGAGACAGAGAGACACAGAATCTGAAGCACATTCTAGGCTCCGAGCTGTTAGCACAGAGCCTGACGTGGAGTTAGAACTCATGAACCGTGAGATCGTGACCTGAGCCGAGGTGGGACGCTTAACCAACTGAGCTACCCAGACACCCCGGATATCATTTTCAAGTAGAATTTTGAAGGCATTCTTCCTTGGAGTCATGACTTCCAGGGCTGTTGACAATTTCAGAGCCATGCTGATTTCCACATCATTGGTTGTGTTCTCTTTTCTTCCGGTATTTTAAGTGTTCTCTTTCTCTCCGTGGTTCTCTGAAATAAACTGAGCACATGCTGTGTGGCAGTTCTTTTTCACTTATTACTCATAGTTCTTGGTGGCCTCTTTCAACTTAGCAGCTAGGTCCTTTAGATATGAGTAGTATTATAGAATATGTTTATAATATAATTTCTTCATCATGTCTTCTTTCTCTCTTTCTGATTTACTTAAGGTTGTTCTTCTTGGACTAAGCCTCTAATTTTCTAATCTTTTCTTTTATCCATCTTTTTGTCTTTTGTCAACAGTTAGGGAGATTTTTTTTAAGCTTATCTTCCAACTCTTCCATTGAAGTTATTTTAGAAGTTATTTTTTAATTCTGAAAGCCCTTTTCTTGTGCTGTTCAATTTTAATGGTACTGTATTCATGTTTCAAATATGCAATATTTTTGTTACTTCTAAGGACATTAATGATAGGTAGTTTTATTTTGTTTTTTAAGTTTTCTTTCAGCTTCCTTTATTATCTGTTTCCCAAGTGCCATTTTTCTGTTTCTTTCTTTGAATCTTTGTCTTTCATGTTGAAGTGTTTTCCATTGTATGGTGATTTCTGAAATTCTGCTCATCTTTAAGAGTAAAGCCCTAAATATTTGGAGGCTGTGTGTGTGTGTGTGTGTGTGTGTATCATCACTCCAGAGTGGTTGTGCAGTAAGCATTCTTTGGTATATTCAAGTATCTGCAGGTATTTTCTCTAGAACTCTTCAGGTAACCTGGGGAAGAATCTGACAACTAGAAATGGCTCCCTAATTTGCAGGGGCTAATGCAAAATGAAAATGTCAGGTCCCTTGTTCAAAAGTCAGGAAAAAGTTCAGTGAGAGATACTAAAATATGAATATTTTTCTTTAAAAACATTGTATTACTTATAACATATAATAGAGGTTTAGTAATACAGATGTCACATAATCTTACAAATTACAAAGAAATAACATTTTTGATGTCATAATTTTATGTAATACAATAGGGTATGCTGCTTTATTAATATGATTTCTTGATCAATCAGCAGATTTTTCTGGCTTGCTTTTCTGCAAATTCACTTATTAGGTCATGAAAATTTATATTTTTACCAACTTCATTTTCAACCTCTATAATTGAAAGCGATGTCCATTGTTCTTGGCAAATGCAAGATCTCAAATAATCTCAAATGGAGACAACAATAGGAGCAAATACCAAAAGGAGGGAAAGGAGAAGAGCAGTAAAATAAAAGAATGAATAGGTCAGGTAAGTACAACCTACCTCAAGAAGAAACACATGTCAGGCAAAGGAGCTTTATCTAGTTTATAGACCATGGATTTTAAACCACGTTTTTAAACTCACAGAAACACAAGTCACGGCTCCATTTTAGAAATGGCAGCTCAGCGAGAATGAACTTTGCATTGATCACACAGCCAGGAAGTTGCAGAACTGGGATATGGATGCTGATATATCTGAATCCAAGAGCCCACATTCTTTCAATTACATGAATGGTGGTGTGTTTTAGGAATGGTGCCTTGACTTACTGATCTGCCTACTGACCAGGACAGAGAGGAAAAAGACTTGAACCAAAATCCAATAATTGAACTGAAAAAAAATGATAGTGAAAAGAAAATAGAAGAGATAAATGCTTCAAGAGACACTGCAGAAGTACGTTCAGTTGGACCTAGTAATTTGTTGGATGTGAACTGTTAGAAGATGACAAAAATTAAAGATTTCTTAGCAATCTTGAGCATGAGTCAGAGTAATTCCACCAGTAAGTAATGAAAAAAGGTACAAAAGACAAAGTCTGATGACAAACTTTGATATGACAAAGTGTGAGTGTTGAACTAGAAGTCATGACAGAGCCTCTCAGTAGAAACGTCTGCTGGGCATAGTGAGGCCCAGTGGGTCTAGAATGGGGCAGAGGCCAGCGCTAAAGATGTATATTTAGAAACCATTCACCTAGAGCCAAAACAACAAGAAGAGATAACAGCACCAAAGGAGAATGTGTAGGAAACAAGAAGACCAAGCACAAACCTGTAAGGAATGACAAAATTTAGGGCACAGACACACTGAATGAAAGAAAGAACAGGAGCAAACAGAAATATTCTAATAGAAGTATTCCCAGAAGGCAATTGTTCAGAGCTCAGTAAACCTGGGGTGGTCAGTATCAAATGTGCCTAAGATAGTGTAGGAGAATAAACACAAGAAACACTGACTGAATTGGAGATGTGGGATAATTAGCAATCTTTAAGAGTTAATTTCAATAAAGTGCTGGGACCAAAATTCAGGAGTGAGTAGGAGGAGAAGAGTGGAGGAAGTGAATGCAGAAAATTTTTCTAGAAATAATGAAAGGAAGATGGGTGTCTGGGTGGCTCAGTCAGTTAAGTGTCCAACTTTGGTTCTGGTCATGATCTCACGGTTCATGGGTTTGAGCCCTGTGTTGGGCTCTGTGCTGACAGCTCAGAGCCTGGAGCCTGCTTCAGATTCTGTCTCCTTCTCTCTTTGCCCCTCCCCTGCTCACACTCTGTTTCTCTCTCTCTCAAAAATAAATAACATTAAAAAAAAAAAAAAGAATGAATGAAATGAAGAAATGTAAAAATGCAAGAAATCTAGAAATAGAAAGGCCACATACAGACCATAGTTTTAGTCTTTTCATTTTAAAGATAAGGAAACTAGGCCCAGAGACGTTAGCTAACACCTTTATTTAACCTGGGTGGCAAAAGAGCTTAGACAGAAAACGAGTAAAAATGAAATGGTAACTCAGGAGGGATAAGGATCAAGGAAGACTTTCTGTTGCCAAATAAGAGTCCATTTAATTCCCCAATTTTCATTTAAGACCTGGCCTCCTTCCTCTAGTACCATGAGCTCGTGATCTTGAAATTATTTTCAATACATCTGAAAGAAAGATCATATTATCCACTGAAAGCCATGACTATGATGCCTCGCATGCTGGAAAAATATATGATGTTGTTGGTTTGAGCAGGGGAAAGAGAAATTTGTCTATCACACTTTTTTATTCTTAAAGGAGTTGTATAGTCCTGAAACCTGGAGGACAGGAAGGATTGCTCATACTAAATTTGAAATGCATCACTATAATAATCTTGATAATACTCCTCCCTGTCCTATTTTGGAGATAACAAATAACCCCAAGGTAACTATCCACCTACAGAAATGGACACAGTAGGGTAAAGGCGTTCATTAAAAAAAAAAAAAAAATCACCCAATTATGAATAATTCAGGATGAGCTGGCAAACACCATTTTGCTATGAGTAGCAAAGTTCATCAAGAAACACCCTGATAATGCGTATATAAAGACAAGCTCAACTGTTTGAGCAGAACATTTGCCATCGAAGCTTCACCCCAGGAACAAGCTCTCCAGCCTGGACATCATGTCTGTGCGCTTTTCTTCTGCATCCAGACGGCTTGGCTCTAGCGGGGGAGTGGGCTTTGGGGCTGGAAATGCATGTGGTGTGTCAGGCATTGGAAGTGGCTTCTCTTGCGCTTTTGGGGGCAGCTCACCTGCAGGAGGCTATGGCGGAGGGCTCGGAGCGGGGACGGCCTCTTGTACTGCCTTCATGGGGAACGAACACGGCCTCCTGTCGGGCAACGAGAAGGTGACCATGCAGAACCTCAACGACCGGCTGGCCTCCTACCTGGAGAATGTGCGCGCCCTGGAGGAGGCCAACGCCGACCTGGAGCAGAAGATCAAGGGCTGGTATGAGAAATTTGGGCCTGGTTCCTGCCGTGGTCTTGATCATGATTACAGCAGATACTTCCCAATAATTGATGACCTCAGGAACCAGGTAAGAAACACAATGTTGTGAGGGTTAGTTAATACCCCAGAGAGTATTTAGCCACACAAGCACCCACAAACGTGTATGCTGTTACACACAGCAGGGCTTTGCTCTCAGCTTCTAATTTTCAGAAGTTCATTATTAATATTAAAAATAATTTATTAAAAAATTTGTTAATGTTTACTTTTGAGAGAGAGAGAGAGAGAGAGTCACAGTGTGAGCAGGAGAGGGGCAGAAAGAGAGGGTGACACAGAATCTGAACCAGGCTCCAGGCTCTGAGCTGTCAGCACAGAGCCCAACACGGGGCTTGAATCAGGAGCCATGAGATTATGACCTGAACTGAAGTTGGAAGTCCAACCGACTGAGCCACCCAGGCACCCCAATATTAAAAATAATTTATATTAAAATTCTAATCTCCGAACATGGCTCACCCATACCTGGTATGAGGTATGCACGTTTATGCTTTTTGTGATATGAAAATATCAAAAACTGCCCAATGTTTCCTGCTATTTATTTATAAGTTTTTCCATAGAAAGGATTTTTTTAACAGGTGGGGTGAAGTGGTAAAAGAGGCCAGACTTACTTTCCCGTTTCCAAAAGAATCATCTTATTATTAGAGACAGAATGCCAGAAAGATTACTATAATTTCATAGGTGACTTTATTTCAAGGGGATGTGACATTTTTAGATTATTTCCTCACTCTTAACTAACTCTCCATTTATCAGATAATTTCTGTAACTACCAGTAATGCCAATATTATCCTGCAAAACGATAACGCAAGACTAACGGCTGATGACTTCAGGCTAAAGTAAGTAAAGCTGAAGAGAAACCAAAGAAGGTTATCTCAACATTCCCCCACCCCTTTAATTTAGGCTATTGGAGGTCACCTAACTTGTTTGATTTTGCTTCTTTGTTTTAAACCAAATGCGTATAAGAATGACCAGCTGAATGGGAAATTTAGGAACTTACACAAATGAATGTTAAGATCATATGAAAGATTTTCGAGTGTTCCTATTCTCTTGCTTCAAAGAAATTTGTTCATTGCATTATGGGCAGTCTAACGGAAATTTTGAGTAGATTTTAACAGTTCGACCTCAAAGCACGGTTGGAGTTTTATGATGACCTAAAAAGTGATGGGACTAAGGTAATGCAGGTGTCTACTATTTCCTAAGGTTTGAAAACGAACAGGCCCTTCACCAGAGCGTTGACGCGGACGTCAGCGGTTTGCGCAGGGTCCTGGATGAGCTGACTCTGTGCAGAACGGACCTAGAGATCCAGCTGGAAACTCTGAGCGAGGAGCTGGCTTACCTCAAGAAGAATCACGAGGAGGTAGGTGCTCCGTCTCCCCCGATTCCACAATCCGCCTCGCTCCCAAAATTGAAAAATACATGTCAGATGACGAATCTGATGTCTGACGTCAATATTCCAAAAGGAATTTGTCGATTTCTCCCTATGGTTTAGACTGTTTGAAATGTTCCTATCCATCCGCCCCCAAAGAAACAAACTTTTTTAAACAAAGCAAAACAAAACACTTCTAATCTTCTGCATCCTGTCTTGTCTAGTTCCTTTGAAAATACTCAGCTCCTAACATGGTTACCTTTCTTTTAGGAAATGAAGGCCCTGCAGTGCGCGGCGGGCGGGAACGTGAACGTGGAGATGAACGCGGCGCCCGGGGTGGACCTCACGGTCCTGCTGAACAACATGCGGGCCGAGTACGAAGACCTGGCCGAGCAGAACCGCAGGGACGCGGAGGCCTGGTTCAACGAGAAGGTGAAACCCCGTGGGGGCGCGCTTGCCGGGCCCAGAGCGCTGATGCAAGGCAAGCTGTACCCTAACATGCTCCCCAACCTTGCAGAGCGCTTCGCTGCAGCAGCAGATTTCCGACGATGCTGGTGCCACCACCTCAGCTCGGAATGAACTTACGGAAATGAAACGTACTCTTCAGACTCTGGAGATTGAACTTCAGTCCCTCTTAGCAATGGTCAGTAAAAAGTACAAAAAAGATTTGTTTCAGAAATTGAGGCTTCTTCCACGTGATATTACTTAGTTTTGTTTTTATCCGTTAATGACCGTGCTTTGAAATAAGACACCTTTGCATTTTGCCCAGCAGAAGCCCTCTTTGCCTGGAAAGTATACCTAGATGCTCATAATTATGAAACATTAGAAATTAGCAAGTACAATTCTTTTGAGGTGCCCGTAAAAGAAAAGCGTTTTTACACTGAGTCTTCCCTCCTAAGGCAAAAGATCAAAAAGCATTCTCCATGGAGTGCAAAAATACCTTTTCACCTCTCCTAGCTTCCTCATCTAGCATTCCTTTGGAACACTTAATTAAGAGTACTTACAAGTTCCATCTTAGGTGGCATAAACAAGAAGCAAAGCAGAGGTGGGAAGGTTGCCTATAAAGCTAAACAGTCATGATAATAATAGTAACCTTTTCATTAAGGCCCAGCACTTTCCCCCACAGGAATCCACAATAACCCTAGGGCTTGGGCAGGGCAGACTTTATAATTCATGTCATTATTTCCAAAAGAACAATCTAAGATTCAAAGAGTCTCCCCAGAATCCCCCAGTTGAATATGAAGGAACCAGAACTTTCTCTCCAGATTTCCTAGCTCCCACCTCTATACTTTTTCCACTATGGCAAGTAAACAAACCTTTAGAGTTGATCCACAAAGGAGGGTATGAATGTATATGAAATTGGGACTTTGCAAAAAATTCTTGCAGATGAAAGAGTAAGACACTCTTATCTTCATCCCATGTAAAACTATAGCAGGCATCCCTCTTTAGGAGAGACCCTATATAAACCCATTTGGATTCACAAGCTGATGAGTCAAACCATTCAAAGATTTAAAAGGTCATTCTTTCCTTTGGGTCATTTTACTTCTGGAAAGTTCATGCATTTCACTAGGGGATTGTCTTTTAATAGAAGAGCTAATCTCCATGAGAGGAAGCTGTTACATGATTAGAAACAAGGCAGCTAATTGTCTGAGAACTTTTTTCCTGGGGAATGTGGCAAATTGTGCCAGACTCCACAAGCATAGGCTATATTGGTGGGGTAGAGGGATCTTTACACTGTGCCCTATGAAGAAACAAGTTCATCTTTGCTAACACTCCTGGACATGAGTGACATTCACCACCAACTGTGTCATTCTCAAACACAACAACAGTATGACGATTAATATTGAACAAGGGGGACTCTTTGGGGTAAATATGGTCATTTGCATTATGTAAGGATAACTCTTTTAAATGTCTCTTAAGTGCTCTGCCTGATTCTAAAACAACATTGTGACATTTTCTACTGAACTGTGTCTTACTGATCCTCAGAAACACTCCCTGGAGTGCTCCCTGACCGAGACCGAAGGGAACTACTGCACGCAGCTCGCCCAGATCCAGGCTCAGATCGGGGCCCTGGAAGAACAGCTGCACCAGGTCCGAACCGAGACGGAGGGCCAGAAACTGGAGTACGAGCAGCTGCTCGACATCAAGGTCCACCTAGAAAAGGAAATTGAGACCTACTGCCGCCTGATAGATGGAGAGGATGGGTAAGTACCACTTCCAGTGAGAAAACATTTTATCTTAAGGTTATTGATTTTTTTTTGAAATCAGGGATAAAGTATTTATGACCCATATCATGTGTACATAAACTACTTCTAGTGTTATTTAGAATCCAGATATCTCCCATCTTTTTTTTAAAGTTTATTTATTTTTGAGAGAGGAAGGCAGAGAGAGAGCACAAGCAGGGAAGGGTCAGAGAGAGAATTCAAGCACACTCTACACTGCCAGTGTGGAGCCCCCTGAAGGGCTCAAACTCATGAACACTGAAATCATGACCTGAGCCGAAATCAAGAATAACACTTAACAGACTGAGCCCCCCAGGCGTCCCCAGAGATCTCCCATCTTAAATCCTTGTTTTACAATTTCCTCAGCAAAACAGAGTGAAATAATTAATGCAAGCTCTCTTATTTTTACAGCTCTTGTGTTAAATCAAAAGGCTATGAAGGACCAGGAAATCAAAGAAAAGGTAAACAAAAGCTGTGTTAAGCATCCGGTATTTACTTGTATGTTTCAAATTATGAGTTAATTATTTCCCCTTTATGAATTTGATAAATTCTAACAATTCTTATGTGTCATTTTAGACTCATCTAAAACCACCATGGTTAAAACGATTGTTGAAGAAATAGATCCTCGTGGCAAAGTTCTCTCATCCAGAGTTCACACTGTGGAAGAGAAATCCACCAAAGCCAACAACATAAAGAGTGAACAGAGGGTGCCTTCCTGAACCCCCAAAGAAGAGCCCCTAAATTAAAATACCAACCTGAAGCTAGGTTCCTAAGTGAAAGCCCTCTTATTTTTCTGCTTTTCTTCCAGTGACTTAAGAACCTATTTTTAGAATTGTAGCATTTCTTTGGATTTCTCTCTGGTGGTGTTTCAATAAAAACTCTTCTTGTTGCAAGACATCTTCACTGGTTGTGGCCAATCTTTGCATTTTAAACATACCCCAGATGGGAGCTGAATCTTATTTTTAATTTCTTCTGTTTAATTCAGTGGCCTTCACAAGTTAGGAGTAAGTTTAACAGGCAAACTGGTTGGAGTCTTTTTCACATCTCTGTAAAATTTTAAATCTTTCCCCTTCCATCTATAAACACTTGTTATGCACACTTGCTAAGTGCTGGCAATGAGAATAAAAGTGTATAAAATCTAATCCCTGAGTGCAACTTGCTCATAGAGTGGAAATAAGAAATTGAAGAGCCAAATACATCCTTAAAATAACAACAACAACAAACTGTAAATGGTGATATTTGAAGGTAGAATGGAAAAGAGAGAGATGTAGGAACTAGACAGGGCAAAAGTGGAATTCTGCAACACAGTGTTTGGCCACAAAACACGTCTTAACAAACTGAAGAAGACTGAAACTGTATCAGGTGTCTTTTCTGGCCACAGAGTATGAAACTAGAAATCAATAACAGAAGGACAATTGGAAAATTCAGAAATATTTAGAAACTAACTAAGACATTTCTGAACAACCAATGGGTTAAAGAAGAAATTGAAAGGAAAATTAAAAAAAAAATCTTGAGACAAATGGACATGAAAATATAATATACCAAAACCTATGGGATGCAGCAGAAGTAGTACTTAGAGGGAACTTTCTGGGATAACCACCCATATCAAGAAAGAAGAAAGTTCACAAATAAACAATCTAACTTCACACATCAAAGAACTAGAAAAAGAAGGAGAAATTAAGCCTAAAGTTAGCAGAAGGAAGGAAATAATAAAAATTAGAACAGAAATAAATGAAATGGAGACTAGAAAAGAAACAGATAAGATCAAGAAGACTGAGAGTTGGTTTTCTGAAAAAATAAAATGGACAAATCTTTACTAGACCAACCAGAGAGAGAGAGAGAGAGAAAAACTGAGAAGGAGAAAACACTTCCAAACTCACTTTACAAAAGGCCAGCATTACTCTTGTACCAAAACCAGACAAAGATGCTACAAGAAAAGAAAATTATAGGCCAATATCCCTGATGAACTTAGATGCAAAAATCTTCAACAAAATTCTAGCAAAACAAATCCGACAGCACATTAAAAGAATCATACACCATGATCAAATGGGATTTATCCCTGGGATGCAAGAATGGTTCAGCATAAACAAATTAATGAATGTGATACACCACATTAACAGAAGGAAGGGTAAAAATCATGTGATCATCTCAAAAGATACAGAAAAAGAATTTGACAAAACTCAACACCTTTTCGTGATAAAAATGCTCAACAAATTAGGTACAGAAGGAATGTAAGTCAACATAATAAAAAGGCCATATTTGACAATACCACAGGTAATAACATAGTCAATGGTAAAAATAAACTGAAAGCTTCTCCTCCATGTCAGGAATAAAACAATAATATTCATTCTTGCCACTTGTATTCAATACTGGAATTCCTAGCCAGAGCAATTAGGCAAGAAAAAGAAATAAAAGGTACCTAAATTGGAAGAGAAGTAAAATTGTCTCTGTTTGCAGATGACATGCTCTTATGTATAGAAAACCCTAAAGACTTCACCAAAAAACTGTTATAACTAATGAATAAATTCAGCAAAGTGGCAGGATACAAAATCAACATAAAAAATCAGTTACATTTTTATACACTTAATAAATTTTTCAAAAAAGAAAATTAAGGGGCGCCTGGGTGGCTCAGTCGGTTGAGTGTCCAACTTCAGCTCAGGTCATGATCTCACAGTTCATGAGTTCGAGCCCCGCATCGGGCTCTGTGCTGACAGCTCAGAGCCTGGAACCTGCTTCAGATTCTGTGTCTCCCTCTCTCTGCCCCTTCCCTGCTCATGCTCTGTCTCTCTCTGCCTCTCAAAAATGAATAAAACTTAAAAAAAAAAAAGAAAATTAAGAAGACAATTCCATTTATAGTAGCATCAAAAAGAATAAAATACTTGGAAAAAAACTTAACTCTGGAGATGAGAGACTTATACACAGAAAACCACAAAACATTGATTAAAGAAATTAAAGCACCCACAAATAATTGAAAGACATCCCATGCTCATGAACTGGAAGAATTAATAATGTTTAAATGGCCATACTACCAAAGCAATCTACAGATTTAATGCAATCCCTATCAAAATCCCAATGACATTTTTTATCATAAACAGAAAAAGGAATCCTAAAATTCATATAGATACACAAAAGAACCTTAATAGCTAAAGCAATTTTGAGAGAAGACAAATCACACTTCCTGATTTCAAAATATATTACAAAGCTACAATAAATAAAACAGTATGGCAGACATAAAAATGTGGAGAAATTAGAATCCTTGAGCACTATTCATAGGAATGCAAACTGGCATAGCCACTATGGAAAACAGTATGACATTTTCTCAAAAAGTTAAAAATAGAATTACCATACGATCCAACAATTCCACTTCTGGGTAAATACCCAAAAGAATTGATTGCAGGATCTTGAAGAGATATTTGTACATCCATGTTAAGAGCAGCATCATTCATAATAACTAAAAATGTAGAAGCAACCCAAGTAACCATCAATGATGAATGAATAAGCAAAATGTGGTATAAACATACAATGGAATATATTCAGCCTTTGAAAGGAAGGCAGTCCTGACACATGCTTCTATATGGATGAAATTTGGAAGTCTTTAAGTTAAGTAAAATAATTCAGTCACAAAAAGACAAATACTGTATGATTCCACTTACATAAGGTACTAGAGTAGTGGAATTCATAGGGAGAAAAAAATAGAATGGTGATTGCTAGGGGCTGGGGGAGAAGAGAATGGGGAGTTATTGTTTAATGGGTATATTTAAGTTTTACAAAATAAAAACAGTTATAAAGATGGATGGTGGTTGCACAATATTATGAATGTATTCAATACCACTGAATTGTATGCTTAAAAATGGGTAAGGTGATAATTTTATGTTCTGTGTATTTTACCACAATAAAGAGAGTAGAGATCCCAGAAATATATCCACATATATATGGTCAACTTATCTTTGACAAAGGGGACAAGGATACATAATGGGGAAAGGGTAGACTCTTCAACAAATGGTGTTGGGGGGCGCCTGGGTGGCTCAGTCGCTTAAGTGTCCAACTCTTTGTTTCGGTTCAGGTCATGATCTCACGACCTGAGAGTTTGAGTTTAAGCCCCGCATCAGGCTCTGTGCTGGCAGTGCGAAGCCTGCTTAGGATTCTCTGTCTCCCTCTCTCTCTGCTCCTCCCCTACTCATGCTGTTTCTGTCTCTCTCAAAAATAAAATAAAGCTTTAAAAACATGTTTAAAAAAATGGTGTTGGGAAAACTGAATATCACATGTAAAAAGAGGCCCATGTGAAAGTGGCCCCTATCACATACTATACACAAAAATCAACTCAGAATGGATTAAAGACCTAAAAATAAGACCTAAAACAATCAAAGTCCTCAAACAAAACATAGGAGACGAGATTGGGCGTGTTCATGGTGATATGGCCATAGACATAGGAGAAAGTTCCTTGACATTGGTCTTGGAAATGATTTCTTAAAAGTGACACCAAAATAAAAGGTAACAAAACCAAAGTATATGCAGGACTTTTTTACATAACTTCCAGGAAAGAATCAGTAATAGTGATACCCAGCACTTTAAACTCTATTCTAAGCCTCATTTTATTCTCAAAACAACCCTATAAGATAGGTACTGTTAATTATGCTCTTTTTATACATAAGGAAACTAAGGCAGAGAGTGACTGGCTTTCTCAAGGTCACACAGCTAATAACTGGAATTGCTGGAATGCTAATCCAAGCAGTCTGGCTCAGAGTCTGTGTGCTTCACTCTAACATAATACCGTAGTATTGAGAACCTCAGGATTCCACAAGGAATCCTTCCTTCTACTGAGGGAAGGGAGGAAAAATCTAAATGCATTCTAACTCCAAACAGACAAAGATTAAGCCGTCATCAGAGTCCTTTACAAGGAGGTAAGGGACCCTGCAGAGTGGCTTCAGATAGTGTCTGATCTCATTCCTCAGGTCCAATGTTCACCTCAGAGCAGAGTGGGACTATCAAAACCAGGGAAGCCATTCTGTGGGAAGAATTAACACACCAGAATCTGATTCTTCGGATACCTGGGTGGCACAGTAGGGTTGAGCATCGGACTCTTAATTTCGGCTCAGGTAATGATCCCAGGGTCATCGTGGGATCAAGCCCCACGTTGGGAGTTGGACTCTGTGCTGTGCATGGAGCCTGATTGTGGTTCTCTCTCTCTCTCTCTCTCTCTCTCTCTCTCTGCCCCTCCCCCACTTTCTCTCCCTCTAAAAAATAGAAAATTTAAAAAATTTTAAAAAGAAACTGATTCTCCAAAAAACTATTATCACTATAAAACAAACATCATTCATGTTCAAGAAAAATACTGTTCCAACTTGGATAACAGAAATGTAGAATGTAAATTTTGAACAACATCAAAAGATATTGAAGCATGTTTGAAACTAAACACTAAATTTATCAGGGGCAAAATTAGCATAGGATCATTAGAGTAAGATAATGTGATGAACGTCTTTATCTTGAGGTAAGCAGACATCTATGCTGCATAACTTAAAGTTTAATTTAATACAATTATTTTCGAGTACCTAGAATATGCACATTATATAATGAATGTTCTAAGGCCTAACAGAATCTCAAGAAAGGGTAATGGTATGTGTTTCTTGCCATGAATACAATAACACTCTTGAGGAAGAAATGTATGGATAGAAATGGCCTAGAGAATTTGTTAAGTCTACCCCCCACTTCTGGAAAGGACTAAAGCATACCTAAACTTTTGTAGCAAGTATTCGTGTAGAGGAAATCTATGATTAAGAAAAGTCAAGGGGTGCCTGGGTAGCTCAGTCGGTTAAACATCCAACTTCAGCTCAGGTCATGATCTCACGGTTTGTGGGTTCGAGCCCCATGTCGGGCTCTGTGCTGACAGCTCAGAGCCTGGAGCCTGCTTCGGATTCCGTGTCTTCCTCTCTTTCTGCCCCTTCCCTGCTCATGCTCTGTCTCTCTCTCTCTCTCTCTCAAAAATGAATAAACATTAAAAAAAAAAAAAAAGTAAGTCAAGAGATTTTCCCTGATGAGCAAACAGATGACAGTGTTTTCAGGAGTTAAGCATCATACATTCCAGTCCTGCTTTGTGATCTGTGTTGGCACTTAGCTTCACAGCCAACTCATCCCCAAAATGGTTCTAATAATATATGCCTAACTTGTTCTACAAAAGATTACAAGTTAATTCGTATTTATAAGATATCTAGAGATAAGTAGATTATGTTAATAATACTTTGTGGCCTCACAATACCTCTTATCCAAGACACTAAAGACTTATAAACTATTACACTGACCCCATACTCTGTTTCTCTTGTTTTATTCATGGGACATTTGGGCAAAAGATTAAAATGGTTACCAGGTCACAAAAAAATCAAAAACAAGTCTCTGAATACCAGCTGCACCTCCTATCACACATTGTTCTAAACCTGTAGCAATGGGCTGAGTTACAGTTTTATATTATCTTAAAATATTTTGGTCAAAAAAATCCATGTGTTGTGGCCTGCCAGATATTCTGTATCTTTCAGGAGCAATAATCTTGGGTGTTTTTCAAAGTATCTGATATGCACAGCATTGAAAAATCTCATCCAGGGGGCTCCTGGGTTGGTCAAACATCTAACTCTTGATTTCGGCTCACGTAATGATCTCACAGTTCATGAGCCCAAAGCCTGTGTTGGGCTCTATGTTGTTGGCAGGGACCCTGCTTGGAATTCTCTCTCTCCCTGTCTCTCTGCCCCTCCCCCACTCACGCTCGTATGCATGCTCTCTCTCTCTCAAAAATAAACATTAAAAAAATCTCATTCAGAAAAAATTACTGTTTCTAAACGATCTAAACCCATAATCAGTAGCCAATTTGTAGCATTATAAGTTATAGACACCTGACCCTGTCTGACATGTTCGTTTTATTATAATAATTTAAATAATTAACATCTACAAAATGTTTGTGCCCTTCAGACTGCTTTATAGTCATTAATTATCAGAACTGCTCAACATTCAGTGTTAGTATTTTCATTTGCCTTGCGGGGAAATGAAGCACAACCATATGGGATAACTTCCCATGGGTGTCAAAGGAAGAGAATGAAGAGGCTCCTTACCTATGACAACTAATTTTCCATCTTGAGTACGATAATCATTGGTTTTCTAGGTAGGGATGAAAACACACCTCTCCTTCAAATATTTTACTCTGTATTCATCAATAGGAAGTTCAGTTCTCAAAATAATTCTTTTTTTTTTTTAATGTTTATTTTTGAGACAAGAGAGACAGAGCATGAACGGGGGAGGGTCAGAGAGAGAGGGAGATACAGAATCTGAAGCAGGCTCCAGGCTCTGAGCTGTCAGCACAGAGCCGGACACGGAGCTCGAACCCACAGACCGTGAGATCATGACCTGAACCAAAGTCGGAGGCTCAAAAAGTATGGCAGGATTTCTATTATTTCAGTTTTCAACTTAAAAAATCAATTAAAAAAACCCGACTATCAACAGATCACTGTATACTGCGAGTACCTCCTATTAATAAGAAAGGAAATGTCCAGTAAAGCATGAATAATAGAAATACTCCATAAACATTCTCAGGACAAAAGCCGTAGACATTTCTCGTGTGAATTATTAATTCTTTATTGTCTAGGGGGGAAAAAAAAACACTAGACTCTCTTCCAGAAGTCAAAAAAAAAGAGATATGGGTACTCATATTTAATTTTGACCTTTGAAACTATGATTTAGTATTACTCGACCTGGTACCTTTTTCATAGACCAAGATATCCTGGGGGCACTTTTCTACCTACAGACTGGACCCTATTAAAAATCACCCAATTATGAAAAACAACAATTAGGGAGCAAGTAATATTTTATTACAGCTTGAAACAGTCAAGACTGAAATGACCTACAGACTCCTATAAAAGGCCAATGGAGATCCCAGCTATGGATGGTGTACTTTTGCTTCGCTCCTCGCTGAGAAAGGGTCGCTCCGCTATATTATTGCCATGTCTTTTCAACTTTCTGGTGGCTCCAGGCGAGTCTGCTCACGAACTGGCCCAGGGCGGCTGTCTGGTGGAGGTCCAGGTTTCGGGGCTGGGAACGTATGCCGTGGGTCTGGAGCCGGGAGCAGCGTTTCTTTTACTCTTGGGAGCACTTCTTCCGGTGGAGGTTTCTGTAATGGTGGTGGGGGCTTCTCTGCTGGTTTTCTTGGAAATGAGCATGGCCTCCTTTCCGGGAATGAAAAGATGACCATGCAAAACCTCAACGACCGCCTGGCATGCTACCTGGACCACGTCCGAGCCCTCGAGGAGGCAAACGTAGACCTGGAGCAGAAAATCAAGGCCTGGTACGAGAAATACGGGCCCGGTTCTTGCCGGGGTCTAGATCATGACCACACGAGATATATCTCAGTCATTGAAGATCTTAAGAGACAGGTAAGAAATATAGATTTGCATACTTTTATGAGACTCTAGGTGTATATACACTAAAAAAAAAAAAAAAACAAAATATAAAATGTGCTTAAAATTTTTGCATGATGTAGAATTTGCTCACTCTCCATTCCCAGTGCTTAAAGCAGTAAGTGGAAAAAAAAAATGTAGTATTAAAAAAAAAATCATAGACAAATAGTTTCAAAATGGACATAATTGCTTTATTGATCTTATATTTGGCTCATATTTTTTGATCAAGAGAAATAAAAGTATCTGTGATTGTAAAAGCTTACACTTTGGCTCTTAAGCTCTGGACATTCATTATCTGAAGATAAAGCCAGATTCCTTTAATGTGGAAAAAATGATACTAAAATAGATACTTGATGGGTTGAGAAGATTAAGAATCACATTTAAATTCTGGACTCTCCCTCGACTTTCAGCACTTAGCATTTTGCACAATCTACCCTATTCAGGTTATTTCCATGGCCACCTGTAATGCCAGCATTATTCTGCAAAATGACAATGCCAGACTGACTGCTGATGACTTCAGGCTGAAGTAGGTGAAATAACGTAATTAATTGTAATAAAGGTAAATACGACCATTGGAGTAAAAAACAGACCTTTTGCTTTAAAAGCCAACATGTTTTTATGACATCAGACTAAATCCCTGAAGAAATTAAATGCACCCTTATAAAAAGAGCGATCATAAATTTTAAACATTTTAATTCAATGATTAAGCTCATTGGATGATAAAAACTCTGAATAAAGAACTCTTCCAAAATATTCATTATAAATCAGTAGGGATTCCAATTTGCCTATGCAATAAGCCTCAGGAGCATGCATAGAACATCCTATCCTTCATTATACAACATGTTGGAAACAGTTATGCTTTGCACCTGCCTACGGTTACAATTCTCAAGCGCTTTAATAACCTTTCAGGTATGAAAATGAACTTGCTCTACACCAGAGTGTAGAGGCCGACATCAATGGTCTTCACAGGGTTATGGATGAGCTGACCCTTTGTACAACCGACCTCGAGATACAGTTTGAAACGCTCAGTGAGGAATTGGCATACCTTAAAAAAAATCACGAGGAGGTAAGGGACCCTGCAGGGTAGCTTCAGATGTGACCTGATTTCAGTCCTCTGTCCACTTCAGAGCAGAGTTGGACTATCAATCAAAATTCTTCCTTGAGTGTTAAGACTGATCCTTTTTCCAGGAAATGAATGTCCTACAGTACGCGGCTGGGGGGGATGTGAACGTGGAGGTGAACGCAGCGCCAGGCGTGGACCTAACTGTCCTGTTGAACAACATGAGGGCCGAGTATGAGGACTTGTCTGAGCAGAACCGCAAAGACACGGAGGCCTGGTTTAATGAAAAGGTACATCTGTGGCCAATCACAGACCAAGGGCTTGGTCAGTAGACCATCGAGCCGCTCACTAACCCTTCTGATGATTATGCTACAGAGTGCCTCACTGCAACAACAGATTTCTGATGATTCAGGAGCAGCCACCACAGCCAGAAATGAGCTGATGGAGCTGAAACGCAATCTGCAAACCTTGGAAATAGAACTTCAGTCCCTCGTGGCCATGGTTCGTAGGAGTCACCATTGATTTGAATGAGTGTGTGTATATGTATGAACAAACACACATCTAACTAACTAAATATAACTAATTACATATAACCAAAAGTATAAAATGTGGTAAATGTAGTAAATAATAAGAATGTTGTCCATAAAACATTACTCCTTTTTTAAGTTTATTTATTTATTTTGAGAGAGAGCGCATGTGCACAAGCAGGGGAGGGGAAGAGTGAGATGGAGAGATAGAGAATCCTGAGCAGGCTCCACACTGTCAGCACAGAGCCCAATGTGGGGCTCGATCTCACGAACCACGAGATCATGACCTGAGCCAAAATGCAGAGTCAGACGCTTAACCAACTGAGCCATCCAGGCGCCCCCCATAGACTTCTGACTCACCAATCCCAAAGTTTAAAAATTAAACTTTCTCAATGGAGAGAAAATGTTTGTTTGAAAAACAAACAAACAAACAAAAAACCCCTGGCTAATGCAGATTTTCAACTGAAAGGATTTAGACCTCATATAAATGCTTCTTTCCACCTTGAGAATGTTTTAAATATGAATGCACTGTTTATCTACTGTCCATGCAAGCCTGGCTTTATTCTTCTTCCAGAAACATTCGTATGAATGCTCCCTGGCTGAAACTGAAGGTAATTACTGCCTCCAGCTCCAGCAGATCCAGGACCAGATTGGGGCAATGGAGGAAGAGTTGCAACAGATTCGCACAGAAACAGAAGGCCAGAAGCTGGAGTACCAACAGCTTCTAGATATCAAAATATTTTTAGAAAAAGAAATAGAAACGTATTGCAAATTACTAGATGGAGAAGAAAGGTAAATACTAACTTGTGAAAAAAAATTAATCTCACGTCCACTGGGTTTGCTCGGTATCACATGTGTGCCAGTATCATATTCTAGAATTTCCTACTCCAAGGATCATACCCACTGTGGTCTTGGGAATTTATTACTGCATCCAAGTGAAATGAAAACAAGCAGCCATGTGTAAGCCAAATCAAATATCTAAGTACATAAAGGGTGTGTATCTATATTTTTTTTTAATTTTTTTTAACGTTTATTTATTTTTGAGACAGAGAGAGACAGAGCATGAACGGGGGAGGGGCAGAGAGAGAGGGAGACACAGAATCGGAAGCAGGCTCCAGGCTCTGAGCCATCAGCCCAGAGCCTGACGCGGGGCTCAAACTCACGGACCGTGAGATCGTGACCTGAGCTGAAGTTGGCCACTTAACCGACTGAGCCACCCAGGCACCCCAAGGGTGTGTATCTATAATAACAGGACATCTAAATACCGAAGGTTAAACAATTCCTATACTCCAAGTGGAAAATTGCCTTCTATGATTTATTGGGGGAGCACATGTCCCATAACAACACACTCTATTTTATTGTTACTTCACCAGTTACCACACGTGCACCCTGTCTTAGGTGGGTTATTACGTTTTCATTTGAAAGAGGAACAATGACGACTTCATTGGAGAAGTGATCATAGCTTGTTAGCCAAGAGCAATAGCCCTGGAATTGTAGCCCTGGGCACACCTCACACCACTGGGTGAATTTGAACACATAGCTTAAACTCTTTAAATCCCAGTTTCCTTATTGGTAAGATTGTGAGAACACCAAAACCACACTCTTTACTCTTGACCATAGCACTTCACTATGTAGGTGAAGTGCTCATGAGAGTGGCTTGCACACAGAAGGGGACTTGGTAATCAGTGGCTATTACCAAATGCTTGCCTGTGGTCACACCGGGAGTCAGTTCTATCTCATGCATCTTCCAAGGCCAGTGTCAGTCCTCTACAATTTATTCTCATAGGAACTCAACAGTGATGCTCCCTCCTTCAAACTAAGGGCTCATTACACCGTTCATTATTCACTTCTTTTACTACATCTTTCATGCTGTTTTCCAGACAACTTCTTACATGCATGTACTTTATTTTCAATGGTGTAAACTGTGTCATCACTCTACATTTTCTATAGCAGCTAGCCCAGCGCCTTCTGCATTGTGACACCCCAAACATGTTCATTGGCCAGGTGATTGACTGAAAAGTCAGAGTGAAAACTTGTAGTCCCCGGATAGGGAGACAAAAGAGAAAATAGCTGGTCACAAGGGAATTTCTTATCGTAAACATTTATTTAATTTCCTCCTTCAGTACATTGAGGTCATGAGAGGCTTACTTATATGTCTCTTAGGCATAAGAGGAATTTAATTTTGTGGAAACTAGAACACCAAAACTTTTATTCCCAATTCATAGGTATTTATGAGCTTCCTTGTGAAAGAAAAAAAAAAGCAACAATTTACTCTTCTCTTCACAGAAAAAGCAAGTCCACATGTTACAAATCAAAAGGACGTGGGCCAATACATTCCGAAAATCAAGTCAAAGGTACAGAAGATTTTTTTTTTTTTACTTGGTATAAATCTTTTTGAAAGCAGCAGTTTTAATAAGTCACTTATTTGTACACTAAATCAAATTGTTTCTAAGATTGGGGTGCCTTGGTGGCTCAGTCGGTTAAGCCTCCGACTTTGGCTTAGGTCACAATCTTGCAGCTCCTGAGTTCGAGCCCTGCGTCAGGCTCTGTGCTGACAGTTCAGAGCCTGGAGCCTGCTTCAGATTCTAGGTCTTCCTTTCTCTCTGCCCTTCCCCTGCTCATGCTCTGTCTCTCAAAAATAAATAAACATTAAACAAAATTTTAATAAAAAATATAAAAAATTGTTTCTAAGGTTACTTGTAGCCAATGAAGGAATCAGGGGTCGTTATGGAAGTTCTTAATGTTTGTATTTTATATTCTTGTAGAAGAGATGTGGTCAAATTATAAACTTACTGAAATGGGGACTCAATCTCCATTTTTCTTACCTAGGACCTATTATTTTCCCAGTTTCAATGCTTTGGTGGAAGAGCTACTTTATTTTAAACCACAAAAAATAGGGCAGGTTGGTATTAAAAAGAAGACATTACTTGCTCCAGGCCAGTACCTGCCTGACACTTAGGTTGTTCACACTCTTAAACACTCATTGTTCTAAAAACAGTGGCAAGTATAAGGCAGTTCTGGGCCTCGCATAGGCTTCAAACACAGTATTATATCTCAATTTACTGCAAACTTACAAACACTATTTTTATTTTTGAATTTTTTAATGTCTGTATTTGACAGAGAGAGAGAGGGAGATGGAGTGCAAGCAGGGGAGGGGCAGAGAGGGAGGGAGACACAGAATCCAAAGAAGGCTCCAGGCTCTGAGTTGTCAGCACAGAGCCCCATGGGGGGGCTCAAACCCAGGAACCATGAGATCATTGCCTGAACCGAAGTTGGATGCTTAACAAACTGAGCCACCCAGGTGCCCAACAAATACTACTTTTAAAAGCCTACCATGAATGACTAAGTATCTTTCAACCCGTTAAGAATGAGTACTAGATTTGCATTTATTTTATTTTAGACTCAAAAGAAGAAATTGTCGTCAAAACAGTGGTTGAGGAACTAGATCAACTTGGCAATGTCCTTTCCCTGAGGGTCCACTCAGTTGAAGAAAAATCCTCCAAAATAAGCAACATTACAATGGAGCAAAGAGTACCTTCTAAAGCACCAAAGTGAGAAAACAAGTTATGAAGAAAAAAAAAAAAGCCTGCCTCTGCAGAATCCCATTGACTAAATAACCCAAGGAAATAATTTATTTCTGTTCTTAAAAAATGCAAGGGCTAGAATTTGGTTTCCTTCTCTACTCTTCTTTTTCTCATGTTCTTTCCATGTAATCTTTCTGAGAAGTAGGAGAAATCTTGCTCCATCTCAATGTTTTGTTTCTATCACAGGGGACTTTTTTTTTTTTTTTTGGCATTCATTAAAAATGTTTTCTGTTGCAATTTTTTCTGATGAGTCTGGTGCTTTTGAATTTCTATGGTTGATCCTAATGTGACAGATCTAAGGATTCTCTGGTAAAATAAAGTGCCTCACACAGTCACATTTACTTCAGTTCATGACAAGATAAGTTGGAAAGAGCACTAGCCCTAATCTCTGGTCCCAAATCTGTCCCCGATCCGCTACGTGAGTGAGTAGATGTCCTTGGGTTTCCATGGATGGGAAGAAGAGTGTCCCCATTGATCACTGGGATTTGCTCACCTTTTAATGGCTAGCCTGCATGGGCGATCAGTTAATGTTAGTTTGTTGAATCTGAATCTGGATAGCTGTTTTTCCATTTTGCAGCACCTTCATCTGTCTGCTCCTACCACAGTGGAGAAAGCCTATTGTTTCAGAATGGTGGAAGAAGCCTCAACAACAACAACAACAAAAAACATGTTCAAGGAACTAACTGACCCCATAGAATCCAGGAAAGATTCAGGACTTGGAAGAACCAAGTAGGATGGTGGACCAGGCTGAGGGCAGGGATATTGACAGGTGAATTTACCATGACAGTAATGATGCATAAGCCTCAGGGTCCCTCATTAGCACAGGAAGGGCCCTAGAATTATATCTGTATAGACATTTTTGTAAAATTTGTGCAAAACTAAGATAATTTTAGCACCATTGGTTAAGTCTGCTATCTCTACTCCAATTTCTCCTCTATCACTTTCCCTCATGTCTGGGGGTGACCTAGCATGTCTAAGATGGGTGACCATACAATTTATTATATAAATGTAACATTTGAGGGAAAGTAAAGGATGCAATTAGCCAGGCATATTAGCAGACATGAACTGACTTATCGTAAGCATATGGACATAAAGTCAACTTAAGCCAAAGACAGTTGAATTGAACATCGTGGAATATATTAATGAGGTTCTCATCATTTCCATGGGAGGCTTCTAGGACTATTCCCACTGCCCACCATGCCCATGTAGTGTCATTTCATAAAGGCACAGGGCTGCAAGTTGTAATATGAACGTATCTTATAGCACATAGCACCAGAAATATGTAGATAACAGAAGAAGATACAAGGTATGAAGTGCATGGAGCCAGAAGCTAGTCTATGGAAAATCTTTTAACTCATCAGATGTGTAAAACTGTAGAGAATTCATTTTCACCAATGCCTGCTAAAGACAAACATCTCCTCCTGTCAAGAATATAATGGGTAATGCAACATATTTGTTATTTTCAGTACTGCTTTATGCTCCTTATACACTAGAATTTTTATAAATTTTATTTTTGCACAATTCCTATAAGAAATGTTCGCATATGACAGGTCCATAAGTTATGAAAATTGCATTCCTCTGGGAGTGAGCACAAGACATATGGCTCTTTGTGACTCATTTTAACGCCCTCTACAGAACATCCACCCCAGAGAAAGAGCTCCATAACTACGTGGACAAGCTGATTCATGGAGGTCAGCCAGGCTCCCTCTTCACAATGAGCTTGCACAATAAGCCCACTGTCAAAGTGGCCATTATGGAGGCTGTACTTCAGTACATGTGTGTGACATCCCTCTCTCTCAGGCTGGTCAAGCTACTGACCTGTCATCAGCAGACATAAAAATGGAGTCCTTGAGATGGTACCATTTTTTAAGAAAGAAAACTAACCACATGCTTATCAGGATACTACTGGGTTCCTTTACCCTGCAGGGAACAGCAAATTTTCCTTAACGGAAGTAACACTTCATTCAAATATAGGTTTGCCTTTTAATTCCTATAGTACCTCTGCAGCACTACCATCGGAGACCAAAAATTGGATAAGCTTCAGGCCCTAGATCTACCTCTAGCAATTGGTTTAAAGTCAGAATAGAGAAAGTAAACCTTTTCTGGCTTCCTGAAGGATAAAACAGAGACAACTGGGGTAGGACAACAGTTGAAGAGGTAGGAGCTGAAATTTCTCCAGAACTGATGAAAGACACCAGTTCACAGATTAAAAGTCCTACACATCGAAATAAAATGAAATGCACATGGATCAGATCAAAGTAAAGCTAAAGACAAGATAAAAACAAAGCCACAATCTTACCAATAAGGAAACTGGGATTTAAAGAGTTTAAACCATGTGTTCAAATTCACCCAGTGATGTGATCTGCACCCAGGGCTACAATTCCAGGGCCGCCACTCTTAGCTGACAAGCTATGGTCACGTCTCTGATGAAATCGTCATTGTTCGTCTTGCAAATAGAATATCGTTCAAGTCAGGCAAATGGGGGGAAATGATTACCTTCAAATGAGTGGCAGCAAGAATGAATGCCAACTTCTCAACAGTTGGAATCCAAAAGAGAGTAGAATGATATCTTCAGTGTGCCAGGAGAAATCCTAAATGGCCAGTAAATGTATGAAAAGTGTTCAACCTCACCAGCAATCAGAGAAATGGAAGCGGAAACCACATGAGACGCCATTACACAACCTCCCGCTTGGCAAAACTTTTAAAATATTTGGCGCAACTTGTGCTATCTTCTGTTGAATTGTTTCCAGTTGGGGACTAGTATGAACAATACTACTATAAACATTCTGTACATGGTACCTGTGACGTGTGCACGAGTTTCTCTACACAGCAACTCACATATATACTGTCTACAAAAGATTCACTTCAAATATAACAAATACGGGTAGACTGAAAGTGAAAGGATGGAAGAAGATACACCATATAAACATTAATCCAAAAAATTGTTTTCAAATTTGTGAATATGTGGGGTGATGGATGTTCTTGACTTACTCTCTGGTGATCATTTTGTAATATATACATACATGGAACCATTATGTCATATATCTGAAACTTAATACAATGGTATATATGAATTATATATCTTAATTTTTAAAAATAAATTTTAATTTACTTTTAATAAATCACGAGTGGTTGTATTACTATCAGAAAAAGCAATCCTAAATATATTAAACAAGAAAACTTCAAAACACATGAAGAAAAACTAATAGAATAGAAAGAAGCAATAGACAAATCCATAAGAACACATTTTGCATTATTGCGTTTATAGCACATTTGTGACATAAAATAATTATAGAGATGGAGAACAGATTCATGGTTGCCAGGGGTTAGAGATTGGGAGGGAGGGGGTAGGTGTGACTATAAAGGGGTTAGCATGCAAGGGTCTTGTGAACATGGTACAATTAGGTATCTTGATTGCAGTGGTGATTTCATGAGGCTGCACATGTGATAAAATTGCATAGAGCTGCACATGCGTGCACATGCATGCACACACACAAATAAATGTGTGTACAACTGGCAGAATCTGAATAAATGCTATGGATTATATGAATGTCAATTTCCTGGTTTTAAAAGTACTACAGTTATATAAGGTGTTAGCACTGGGGGCCTGGGTGAAGGCTGCCCAGGACCTCCCTGAACATTTCTTTGCACATTTTTTGCACTTTTCTGTAAACCTATAATTATTTCAAAATAACTTTTTTTTTAATTTTAGAAGAAACCATAGGAGAAAAATCTTTATAACTTTGGTTTAGACATAAATTCACTACATATGACACCCAAAGCATAATTTGAAAAAAAATACATACATATATATATATATATATATATATATATATATATATGTTCATTTGGACTTCATCAATGTGAAAAATGTGTACTATTTAAGAAAATGGAAAGACAAGGGGTGCCTGTCTGGCTCAGTCGGAGGAGTGTGCAACTCTTGATCTTGGGGTCGTGAATGTGAGCCCCATATCGGATGTAGAGATTACTTAAGTAAATAAAACTTAAAAAAAATTTAAAGACATGGATTATGAGAAAATGCCTGCAAATCACTTATCTGATAAAGTACTTGTATCCAGATTCTTATACATAAAGAATCCTCATAACTCAATAGTAAGGATGCAAAATAATCCGATACATAAATGGGCAAAAGAATTGAACTGATGTCTCACCAAAGAAGAGATATGGGGGTGCCTGGGTGGCTCGGTCGGTTGAGCGTCCGACTTCGGCTCAGGTCATGATCTCACAGCTCGTGGGTTCGAGTGCCAGCCACATCGGGCTCTGTGCTGATGCTTGCTCAGAGCCTGGAGCCTGCTTCGGACTCTCTGTCTCCTTCCCACTTCCCCTCCCCCACTCCCACTCTATCTCTGTCTCTCAAAACTAACTAAATGTAAGACAAAAAAATTTTTAAGAAGAGATATGGATGGGAAGTGAGCACATGAAAAGATGTTCAACATTATGAGTCATTAAGGAAATGAAAATTTAGGCCACAATGAGATACCACCACACATCTATTACAATACATAAAACATATTTTTTAAACTGGCAATAGCAAGGGATGGAAAGGATAAGGAGCAACTAGGACTCTTATTCATTGTTGATGAAAATGCAAAATGGTACAACAACTTTTTTAAGTTTTATTTTTTATTTTGGTGAGGGGGGAGGTGGGAAAGAGAGAATCCCAAGCAGGCTCCGCACTGTCAGTGCAGAGACTGACATGGTGCTCGATCTCCCCAAGCACGAGATCATGACCTGAGCTGAGATCAAGAGTCAGAAGCTTAACAGATTGAGCTAGCCAGGCGCCCCATCAGTTTCTTATAATATTAAACATCCATCTATATATATGGCCCAGCAATCCCACTCCTTCATATTAAATAAAATCAAACTTACATTCACATAAAAACCTGTATGTGAATATTTATAGTGGCTTTATTCATATTTATCAAAAACTGGAAACAACTAGTGAGTGGATAAACAAACTGCAGTACGCCAAAAAAAGTGGAAAACAGTCCAATAAAAATTAACAAATGTTTAATAAATACACTCAACAGCATGGATGCATGTCAACTGCATTATGCCAACTGAAAAAGTCAGACTCAAAGAATTCACTGTCTAATTCCATGTATATCACATGGTGGGGCAAAACTACAGACCTAGAAAAGCGATCAGTGTTTGCCTGGAGTTGGGGCTGTGGGCAGAGACGGAGTACAAAGGGATACAGAGGAATTGGGGGTGGGGGGGGGGTCAGGGGACTGTTCTATATCTTGGTTATGGTAGTGGCTACATGACCATGTTTTTGGCAAAATCTATAGAACTGTAGGCTATAAAAGGCTAATTGTATTATGGATATATGAAACCTCAATAAATCTGATTAAGAAGAACTGGCAAAAAAAAAAAATCTTAAGGAATCCATTCTAAAGAAAAATGTGAACATGTTCAGCATTATCAATAATAGCAATAAGCTGGAAACAATCTGAAGGTCCCTTAGTAAGAGAGTGGTTGAACAAATTACTTAAAATTAGGTTTGGCTCCGAGTAACAGTACGAGAATAACAGGACTTTATACAATTAGAAGTTTCTTTCTTTCACGCATAAAACTGCAGAAGTAGAGCATTCAGGGCTATGATGACAGCTTTGCACCAGAACACCAACAGAAACCCAGGTTGTTTTCAGCTTTCCACTTTACCAGAGCCAGAATGTGGCCTTGGCTCATGGTCCAAGGGGAAGCACCAACCATCAGATCCAGCCATCACACCCATGCCAGCAGGATGAAGGAAAACGAGAAGATGGGACAAAGACTTGTGTCAGCTTCCTCTTAATTTTTTTAATGTTTATTTATTTTTGAGAGAGAGAGAGACAGACCGACAGAGTGCAAACGGGGGAGGGGCAGAGATAGAGGGAGACACAGAATCTGAAATAGGATCCAGACTCTGAGGTGTCAGCACAGAGCCCGATGTGGGTGTCAAACCCACGGACCATGAGATCATGACCTGAGCAGAAGTTGAACGCTTAACCGACTGAGCTACCCAGGCGCCCCTCAGTTTCTTCTTAAAGTTTCCAGAACATGCCACATATACTCCTGCTTGTATCACATTGGCTAGCTTAATCACGTTGTCACAATTAGCTGCAGAGAATGCCTGAAAAAGCAGTCTTTATTGTGGGCAGACATTGCCCAGTTAAAAATTTGGGGGTCAACCGACAGTTTCTACCACATTAGGCACCTACTCATGCTCTAAGGCATATTATGTACAGTGAACAAAGCAAGTTAGAGAACAGTGCATATAACACAGATGATTCACGTGTGGCACTTGTGTATTTACATACTATGCATGTGTGCAAATGAACAGAAAACCAGTTGGAGGGTGCAAACAGCTGGAAGGGTACACTGGGAGAGTAGGGAGGACAAAAACGAGGAGGGACTTTGATATTTTATTGGATATCATTACACACTGCTACATTTGTTTACATCAAGAACGTTTTCATGCAGAACAAAATGGTGGTTGCCGGGGCCTTGAGAGGGGGGAATATGGGATAGGTTTGTAAAAGGGCCCAAACTTCCAGTTAGAAGATGAATAAGTTCTGAGGACTTAACATGTAGCATGGTGACTACAGTTAATTATATTGTATTGCATACTTGAAATTTGCTGAGAGTAGATCTTAGGAGTTTTCCCTCTCACACACACAAAGGTAACTTGTGAAGCAGTGGATATGGTAATTAAATTGACTGTGAGAATCATTTCACGGTGTATCCATGTATCAAATCATGACATTGTACATTTTAAATATATTACAATTTTCTTTGTCAATTATATCTCAATAAAGCTGGAAAAAATAAATAAAAACTTGGGCGAAAAGAATAGAATGTACAAAGTTGATCAAAATCACTAGGCAAATATCAATTGCATTTCTTTACATAGTAAAATTTATCTAGAAAATGTGATTTCTAAAAGATGTCTTTGGGGCTCAGTTAGTTGAATGTTCAGCTCTTAATTTCAGCTCAGGTCATGATCTCAAGGTTCATGAGTTCAAGTCCCACACTGGGCTCTGTGGTGACAGTGCAGAGTCTGCTTGGGATTCTTTCTCTCCCTCTCCTCCCTGCCCTTCCCATGCTGTCTCTCAAAATAAATAAATAAACATTTTAAAAATAAAAATAAAAGATATCCTCAACAACAATATTAGATAAATATCTGGAAGTTGTTCTAAAAAATGATATGAAAGCACATATGGAAAAATAACTTTTTACTAATGGAAATTGAGGAAGACCTCAGTGAATGGAAAGGATATTCAATTTTCTGGATATACACAATATCATAGGGATGTCAAATTTTCTCAAATAGTTTTAAAGATTTAAGGCACATCTTAAGATCTTATTGTATTTAAAAAGCTGATTTTAAAATTTATATAAGAGGAATTGGGATGAGCACTGGGTGTTGTATGGAAACCAATTTGACAATAAATTATATTTTAAATTTATTTTTTAATGTTTATTTATTTTTGAGACAGAGAGAGACAGAGCATGAACAGGGAAGGGTCAGAGAGAGAGGGAGACACAGAATCTGAAGCAGGCTCCAGGCTCTGAGCTGTCAGCACAGAGCCCGATGCGGGGCTCGAACTCAGACCGTGAGATCATGACCTGAGCCGAAGTCGGAAGCTCAAACGACTGAGCCACCCAGGCGCCCCAACAATAAATTATATTTTTAAAAAGAATGAAAAAAAAAGAGGAATGGAGAAATAAAAATTGACTTGATGGCAAGGAGTTGGTGGAGTTCTTGCCTTACCAAATATCATGTTATATTATGGAGCAATTGTGACAAAAATGATATGGTTCTGGCACAGATAGAAAACTGGTACCAAATGAATCCTCACCTATATGAAGATTTTCTTAAGGACAGAGGAGGCAGTGAACACTTTCTTTATTGACAATATGGCACTACAGGGAAAGGATGGCACCATTCAGTAAATATGCTCAAAGTATCATTATCCACATTTTTTTAAATATTTACTTATTTTTGAGAGAAAGAGAGAGAGGGAGAGAACAAGTGGCAGAGGGGCGGTGGGGGGGGGGGTGGTGGCGCGGTACAGAGGATCCAAAGCAGATAGCAGAGAGCCCGACGTGGGTCTCAAACTTATGGGGAGATCATGACCTGAACTCAAATCCAATGCCCTACCGACTGAGCCACCCAGGTGCCCCCATGATCCACATTTTTAAAAATGAAATTTGATTCTGTATCAAAGATTCAAAAAAAAAGAATACTAAAAAATTATTCCAAACTACCAAAGCCTTAAATGTGAAAGGCAAAATGATTCAATGTTTAGAAAACAAAATAAAATATTTGTATGAGCTTGGAGAATTAATCATTTCTTAAATAAGATAATAGAGGGGCGCCTGGGTGGCTCAGTCGGTTGAGCGTCCGACTTTGGCTCAGGTCACGATCTCGCGGTTCGTGAGTTCGAGCCCCGCGTCGGGCTCTGGGCCGATGGCTCAGAGCCTGGAGCCTGCTTCTGATTCTGTGTCTCCCTCTCTCTCTGCCCCTCCCCCATTCATGCTCTGTCTCTCTCTGTCCCAAAAATAAAAATAAACGTTAAAAAAAAAAAAAAAATTAAAAAAAAAAAAATAAGATAATAGAATCACAATCCAAAAATAAAGAGTGATAAATTCAACCTGTTTAACAATGAAATGATAATGGATTAATATCCAGAATATATAGCACACTCCTACAACTCAACAACAAAAAAACAATATGACTCTAAAAATGGGCAAAGAACTTGAATAGACATTCCTCCAGAGAAGATATTCAAATGGCCAACAAGCACGTGAAAAGATGCTCAACATCACTAATCATTAAGGAAATGCAAATCAAAACCACAAGAAGACACCACCTGATGTGCATTAGGATGGCCACAATAAAGAAAAGAAAAAAAAGAAAATAACAAATGTTGGCGATGATGTGCAGAAATTGGAACCCTTGTGCATTATGGATGGAAATGTGAAATAATGCAGCTACTATGGAAAGCAGTATGGCATTTCCTCAAAAAATTAAAAATAGAATTACCATAAGATCTAGTAATTCTACTTTCGAGAAGTAGAATTCCCATGGGAAATAAAAGCAGGGACCTGAACAGATATTGTATACCCATGTTGATAATAGCTTTAATCACAATAGCCAAAAGGTAAACGCAACTCTAATGTCCATCAACTGATGAATGGATAAACAAAATATAGTATATACATGCAATGGAATATTATTCAGCCTTAAAAAGAAAAGAAATTCTGACACATGATACAATATGGTTGAAACTTGAGGACATTATGCTAAAGGGAATAAGCCCATCACCAAAAGACAAATAATGTATGATTCTACTTATCCAAAGTGCCCAAAACAGTGACTGGCACATAACAGATGTTTACTACATATTTATTAAATAAACGAATGAATGAATCTGTAACAGCCTCACATAATAAATATTCATAGAAATTGTGCCCACAAGTCAATTTCCAGATGTTTCAAAATTTTCCAAAATATTCAGGGTTTTCAATAAATATATGGGAATCCACACCCAGTAAATAATTAGTCTACTGATGACTTTCACCTAAGCTAAACCACAGTGAAATAAAAACAGACGAAACATTTCCTTCTAGGTTTGCTTTAGATTTTTGCAGGGTCAGGAAATACGTTAATGTCCTTCCAAACTCCCGCAACACATAAGAGCAATTAGGGGTGTGTTCCTAATTGCCAAAATGGATAAGAGAAGACAACTATCCCCCAACATAAGTGTCAACAGGAGATGACGCACATCAGCCAAAATGGAGGTTCCCATTAGAAACAGTGCCAAGAGGGAGGGAAAACTAATAATGGAAGGACCATTTGAGGGGAATAACACGAGTCTGTGCTCTACTTACGTGGAAAGAACTGTGAAAATAAAAGTAGGAAAGGTCTCAGAAGCATCAATATCTATTAGCATAATAGCCCAAAACCATGACGCCAGATTTTTACTGTGTGATGGACGGACGAGTTTTATCTTCTAAGGATGGAAGTGAAGAGTGACTCACTCACCATTTAAAGATGTAATAAGGAAACTGACATTACTCCACCCAGACCAATTTCTCAGATAACCACCAACCTGAGGGCAACTGCCCTCCTACAGAAAGGAGCCCAGCTAAGTTAGTTACTAATTAGGAAAAATCATCCAATTATGCTAACTTGCTGAGGCTGGCAAGCCATGTTTTACTCTATGTAGGCAGAATTTCATCCAGAGCACACTTGGGAATTGTCTATAAAAAGGCAAACAGAAGAGTTGAGGAGACGAGGCACTCCATTCTGACTTCCTCCGAGACAGCTGTGCAACGCGCTTGTCCTGACACCATGTCTCTGCGACTTTCCAGCGGGTCCAGGAGGGCCTGCTCCCGTCCTACCGCAGGGTCCCTCAGGCTCTCTGGCGGGGGAGCCGGCTTTGGAGTTGGAAATGCTTGCAGCATGCCCGGAATTGGAAGCAGTTTCTCCTGTGCCTTTGGGGGCAGTTCATCAGGAGGCAACACAGCGGGAAGCAATCTCTGTGCTGGCTTTACACTGAATGAGGGCGGCCTCCTGTCGGGCAACGAGAAGGTGACCATGCAGAACCTCAACGACCGGCTGGCCTCCTACCTGGAGAATGTGCGCGCCCTGGAGGAGGCCAACGCCGACCTGGAGCAGAAGATCAAGGGCTGGTATGAGAAATTTGGGCCTGGTTCCTGCCGTGGTCTTGATCACGACTATAGTAGATACTTCCCAATAGTTGACGATCTTAAAAATCAGGTAAGAAATTACACTTCACAATCATGTTTATTTCTAAACGTTCTTTTCCTTTCTTCACTGAATACTAAAAACACTTATCGTCCCTATGTGTAATTTCTTAAGGAAATTTCAATTTAGCATTGGAAATAAGCATTGAGTAGATTCAGTTGGTGAAACTCATGATAAAAATGTCACTGACTAGTAACTATATTAATTTTTATTATTTCCATTCCCTACTCTAAAAAAAAAATACTTGTATCTTATTGGCTGTAATAAATTGCCTTTTAAAAGTCAAACCCCCCTTTTCCAGATCATTGCTTCCACCACCAGCAATGCTAATGTTGTTCTGCAGATTGATAATGCCAGGCTGACAGCGGATGATTTCAGACTCAAGTAAGTAGGCTCAGAGAGTGAAAAGGATACATGGTGATTGATGCAAAACATTAAATTTAATTTATTTTTTGATCCCTCCATTAAATATTACCAACTCTTATTCTAATACTGGTAGAACACTTGGATTTAAGCAGAATATAAAAAATAAACAGAATGTTATTACTTCTTTATATTTGGCTATGAAATATAAAGTATGAACTGCTATAAAAGCAGCATCCCATCCCCTAGTTTCTTTTCTGCCAAAGAAATGCCTCAAATTAAAGAAAATAATAGCTCTTATATATACAATATACTTTGAAAATGTCTCTGTGGCCAAACCTCCCACTTCAAAAGTCCAGACTTCTAGTGTTTGATCACTGATTGGTGACTATTTCTCCCACCATATGACATCCTGGAAAATCATTAATATTCTCTAAGGTATGAAAATGAGCTGGCTCTTCATCAGAGTGTAGAGAGTGATGTCAACGGGCTACGCAGAGTTCTGGATGAAATCACCTTGTGCAGAACAGATCTGGAGATTCAGTATGAAACTCTCAGTGAGGAGATGACTTACCTGAAAAAGAACCATAAAGAGGTAAGAGCTGTCTGCGCACATTTTGCTATCCCTCTGCAGATACCTTCCATCTGACAGAAAATAATGCGCTTGACTTCTTAAATAAGAAATTGGTACTAAAGACCCATTGTCAGACAAGCATGAGGCCTGAGTTGTCTTGAGGAATGGCCTCATATTTGTCTAGATTCACCCTTGCTTGCTCTCTCATCAAGTTTCCCATGGAGGGGTGGGGAGGGGGGAATCCTGTTTTCCAGATCAATCAGGGTTACAAGAGTAGTGTTTGGCTAGGTAATTATAGCTAAGTTAAAATGATACAGTTAAGAGATTACATCTAATTACATAAATATACTATAAGCATATCCTAAGAAAACTAGATCTAAATTTCTATGTAATAGTGAAAGACTCAAAACACATAAGCATTTACTTTATACACGCAGTAAATATATACATTTAATATTGATGTATATTCTTTTAAAAAAAAATTTTTTTAGTGTTTATTTATTTTTTAGAGAGATAGAGAGACACGAGTGCAAGTGGGGAAGGAGCAGAGAAAGAGGAAGACACAGAATCTAAAGCAGGCTCCAGGCTCTGAGCTGTCAGCACAGAGCCTGACACGGGGCTCGAACTCACTAACTGTGAGACCATGACCTGAGCTGAAGTCGGCTGCTTAACTGACTGAGCCACCCAGGCACCCCTTGATGTATGTTCTTAATAGATGTATCTATAAAAATAGTGAGACTGAAAATAAATTGTTATATCAAAAATTTTTCTTCCAAATGAAGAGTATACCTCAAAGTGGTCATTGTTGGAAGCTACTTCGAAATCAGATCATACAGCCACTGTTCCTAAGACACAGCTTTGGGATTGCTTTCAGAACCACTGTTTTCTGGGGAAAAAAAATCTTTATTCTTTGAAAGTGAATTTGATATTTTTAAACAGCCAAAAGGCTTCTACAGTCAAGCCTACTAGTTAACACAGGAGATCAAGCTAAAAATGCTACTTGATTAGTCATGAGGCTGTCTTATAAAAAAAACTACTTAAAAAACAACATTTATATGGATATATGGGTTCAACTGTGGGTATAGCCCATGGTTGTTACTGAATACATTTTTGATAAATTAAATACAATTGACTTTTTTAATGCTTCACTCACAGACAAACCCACATGCATCTTTTTTTTTTAATGTTCATTTATTTTTAAGAGAGAGAGAGAGAGAGAGAGAGCGTGCACAGGTATAGGAAGGGCAGAGAGAGAGGGGGAGACACAGAATCCGAAGCAGGCTCTAGGCTCCAAGCTGTCAGCACAGAGCCCGATGAGGGGCCCGAACTCACAGACCTGAGATCATGACCTGAGCCAAAGTCAGATACTTAACCGACTGAGCCACCCAGGCACCCCTATTAATTATAAATAGACAAACATTTATAAATATAAATAAACATAAATACTTATAATTATTTCAATTGTTCAGAATTATTCAGACTCAGCCCCTCAACCCTGTCCATGCCGTGTTCAGGATGTAGCTGAGTCAAGAACACATGGAAGCTGCTCTCTAAGTGGAAGGAAGACCAGTCTACCAATGTGGAGACATTTCAGTTGTAAATGAATAGAATAAGAGATGACAGATAATTCATTTTAAAGATCTTAAGGAATTAAGACTTTCTGTGCAACAGAACTAAAACCAACGGAGTTATAAAAGCAGGACTTCGGTTCACCATATGGAAGAGCTCTGGAACAATTTAAAAAATTCTCCCATAAGGAAACAGGCTGCTTCGTGAGACGGGAATATAAAAAGTAGAGAAGGGTCGTTGCTTAGCTGGGGGCGGGGGGCGGGGGGTGGGGATGTACAGCCAAATGTACTCTAAGCATCCTTCCAAAGCTATGCCTCTGGACTGTCTGTGAGATCCCTGCATACCTGAGCAGCACACTTTTTGGCCTCCAGGAAATGCAGGCCCTGCAGTGCGCGGCGGGCGGGAACGTGAACGTGGAGATGAACGCGGCGCCCGGCGTGGACCTCACGGTCCTGCTGAACAACATGCGGGCCGAGTACGAAGACCTGGCCGAGCAGAACCGCAGGGACGCGGAGGCCTGGTTCAACGAGAAGGTGAGTCTTGCCCAGAGAACAATCCCTCCGCATCTTAGTGACAGTCACAAAACTAAGATATGCTCCCTCGTTTATACCTTTTCAGAGCGCTTCGCTGCAACAGCAGATCTCCGAGGACGTCGGGGCCACCACCTCAGCCCGGAATGAACTGACTGAAATGAAACGCAATCTCCAAACACTGGAAATTGAACTTCAGTCTCTCCTAGCCACGGTAGGCAAAGGACGAATTCCCACCGTCTCCTGGGGTATCCTTGCAAATATGCGCCAGTTGGGGGCGCCTGAGTGGATCAGTTCCTTAAGCTGAGTTAAGTTCTGACTTAGGCTCAGGTCATGATCTCCTTGCTTGTTGCTCCTGGATTCCAGGCGTGTTTCTTGTGCTGACAGCTCGGAGCCTGGAGCCTGTTTCAGATTCTGTGTCTCCCTCTCTCCCTGCCCCTGCTCACCTGCTCATGCTCTCTCTCTTTCAAAAATAAATAAATGTTAAAAAAAAATTTTGTTTTTAAAATATGCACCTATTGGTTTTAAGGCCCCTAACCCTTGTGGAAACATATCCACATACACATTTATGTAACTAACTTAGAACATAAGAAAAGAATAGGATTTTACATAGAACGGCCAAAACAGCCACATTCATGTCTCCAGTTTATTCAACCAGAGACATGTGCTCCTTTTTAAGAATTTCACAGTCTTAACCATGTGTCAGTGTGAAATTGAACACAATTGTAGACAAAGTTCACAAGAGAAGAAAATCATCTATCAGAGCAAATTTCTGCCTATCTGTATCTGCCTCAGGTTCTTTCTTGTTCCCTGATAGAAACACTCCCTGGAGTGCTCCCTGACCGAGACCGAAGGGAACTACTGCACGCAGCTCGCCCAGATCCAGGCTCAGATCGGGGCCCTGGAAGAACAGCTGCACCAGGTCCGAACCGAAACAGAGGGCCAGAAACTGGAGTACGAGCAGCTGCTCGACATCAAGGTCCACCTGGAAAAGGAAATTGAGACCTACTGCCTCCTCATCGGTGGAGATGATGGGTGGGTAAAACAAATTTATAGGGACGATGTCCTGTACTGAAGTCCACTTGAAACTTAGATCCCTGGAAAGTGAATGTAAACTAACATGACTGTATTTATTGTCACAAATGCTAAAGATTAAACAGAATACGGGCCTGCCAACATACAAATTAGCAACATCTGACAAAACCAAAAGATGACAAGCCTGTATTAAAGGTATGACAAAAATATCACCTCTAGATACTAAGGCAGAGTCGTCCCAACTGTGTAACCCACGGCAACTGTTCTCACCAAATAGCTAAAGAAAATGCAAGAGTGAATCTAGAATTAAAGGGGTTCCCTCTGAATCACTCTTTGGTGATGTTTCCAACGATATGTGTTCACAGGGCTTGCAAGTCTGGAGGTTACAAGTCTAAAGATTATGGATCTGGAAACATGGGAAATCAAGTCAGAGGTAATTAAAATGAAATTCTGTGTGTGTGTGTGTGTGTGTGTGTGTGTGTGTGTGGTTTTTTTTAAAGTTTGTTTATTTATTGGGAGGGGAGGGACAGAGAGACAGGGAAACCAAGAATCTCAAGCAGGCTTTGCACTGCCAGCACAGAGCCCCATGCAGGGCTCAAACTCACCAACCGTGAGACCACAACCCAAGCCAGAATCAAGAGTCAGATGCTCAGCCGATTGAGCCACCAGGCACCCCAAAATGGAATTGTGTTTTTATGCTGTCGTATTTCACTTGCAATGTCCAGCTTGGTTGTTTTTGTATTAGGCTTAATGAGAACAGATATGATAAAGATTTATAGTAGATATCAGTGTGTGCTGGGTGTCTAACTTTAGTGATATGTGCTAATTTTAAACAGTGGAATATGTCACCATGTTTTTAGCGAGCCAAGAAATAAAAATTCACCAAAAGTTTATCTATTTGTGCTTCCTACATAGTCCATGCTATTCAAAAGTCTATTAGTCCTTTAACTGATATAATTTCTTATTCATCTTTTCTTTCAGTTTTTTCATTGTGGTAAAATATACAGAACATAAACATTACCATCTTAATGATTTAAAGGATACAGTGCAGTGGCACTAAGTACATTTATGTTGTGGTACAACCATCAACACCATCCATCTGTAGAACTCTTTTCATCCTGTTCTACAACTATTGAACAATAGCTTCCCATTACCCCCTCCTCCCAGCCCCAGGCAACCAGCCTGCTACTTTCCTTCTCTATACATTTGACTACCCTAGGTCCCTCATACAAGGGAAATCATACAATATTTGTCTTTTTGTGATTGACTTCTTTCACTTAGCATAGTATCTTCAAGATTCATCTATGTTGTAGCATGTGTCAGAATTTCCTTCCTTTTGAAGGCTGAATAACATTCCATTGTATGGATATACCGTATTTTATGTATCTATTTATTCATCCATTGGTGGACACTTGGGCTGCCTCCACATTTTAGCTATCGTGATCTTATTAATCTTTTATCAACTCTCTAAAATCTCCTTTTAAATTTTAATTTTTAGATCTGGCCAAAGCCATAGTGGTTAAGAAAGTTCTTGAGGAGGTAGACCAACGAAGCAAAATACTTACCACCAGGCTGCACTCCCTGGAAGAGAAATCTCAAAGCAATTGATTCGAGACACAAGAGAGAGAATTTGGCAAATACTATCTAAGAAGAGAGAGCATTGTGTCTGGAAAAATGAGCAAGCCTAAGAAAAATGCCTGTCCTGTTTTCTTTCTGTTACTGAAATATGAGCACCGTCTGGGCAATCAATAGTGGTATCTCCCCACTCATCTGGAAGAATGTCACATACAAATATGATGACTTGATTGTCCTACAGAAAACGTCAGTTCTTTGTATTCAATAAACCTTCTTCCTTTAGCAAGTTACCACGGGTGGTATTGTCTTATCTTTAAAACGTTCATGTCTGTGGTACACATGTATGAACATCTAACAGCTTTTTTTATTATTATTTGTTTTTACATTTGATTTATTTTTTTGAGAGACAGAGAGACACAGAGCATGAGCGGGGAAGGGGCAGAGAGAGGAAGACACAGAATCCGAAGCAGGCTCTAGGCTCTGAGCTGTCAGCACAGAGCCCAACATGGGGCTCGAACTCACAAACCACGAGATCATGACCTGAGCTGAAGTCGGACGCTTAACCGACTGAGCCATCCAGGCGCCCCTAACAGCTTTGAATATATGAAAATTTTAGGGACACCTGGGTGGCTCAGTCAGGTATCTGCTTCAGCTCAGGTCATGATCTTGCGGCTCACGGGTTCAAGCCCCGCGTCAGGCTCTGTGCTGACAGCTCAGACCCTGGAGTCTGCTTCGGATTCTGTGTCTCCATCTCTCTCTGACCCTCTCCAGCTCACGCTCTGTCTCTCTCTTTCTCTCTCTCAAAACTAAATAAACATTTTTTTAATTATTAAAAAAAAGAAAAATTTTAAAAATAATTGACAGGTTTCCCCCTAGATTTTCATGAGGCTTTCCCAATAATTCAAATAAGACAAATTCAGGAGGAATAAAAATACTTCCACTTAAATCCCCAATCTGCCATACTGGTGATACAATAACAAGCTTTTTCTCTTTCATAATAGCTACGATGCATACATTTCAGGTTCATCTATAAAATAATAACACTACTTCTCTCAAGGGGTTATTGTAAAGGTTAAACAAATGAACTACAGGATCATGCACTTAGGGAGCGAGTGCTCAATGAATGCTAACTCATTTTTTAATACTTGATATTTATAATGATGAATTTTCAAATCTCATTTTCTTTTTGAATATGTATTTAAACAATATCCCAAATATAGGGAGGTTAAAGCAAACATCCTGGTTTAGAATCCAAGTTCTATTTATTAATGGAGTCATTCACTTGTATTACAAAGTATGCTTGATGCTTATAACTCTCTTGACCAATGGATCCATTTCCAGTAAAGGGAAATAAATCAGATGAACTGAAAACATAATTTCCTCAGGTCAAATATTACCCCTAGATACTTTGGTGACTCTCAGTCTTCTATGGATGGGCTATCCAAGTTGTAATCCATCCATGAAAATTTGATTTCAGGCTTCATCTGAAAATGTTAAGCAGAGAAGATGCTGGGATCCTTTAAGGGCACTAGAATTATCCTTGAGTTACTTTTATTGTCTTCTTCTAATGAATCTTAGCCAGAGGCCACTACAGTCAAAATGCCTAACAAGATCCTGCATCGGATTATATGAAACAAAATATTATAATCTCAGAGAAAACTCCACTTAGAAAAGAAAGATCTTGCACAATTATCTAAATGCTGAAGGAACTTACACCACCCTTCCCACCTATCATCAAATCCTCCCTCATTATAGTGATGCTGCCAAATGTAAATTCTTTAAAAAAAAATTTTTTTAATGTTTATTTATTTTTGAAGAAGACAGAGCATGAGCAGGGGTGGGACAGAAAGAGACAGAGACACAGCTTCCAAAACAGGCTCCAGGCTCTGAGCTGTCAGTACAGAGTCCGATCCGGGGCTGGAACTCACGAACCACGAGATCGTGACCTGAGCCACAGTGGGATACTCAACCGACAGAGCCACCCAGGTGCCCCCAAATGTAAATTCTTATTTGTCAAAATTTATAGCCCTGTACACATCAAAAGGGCAAATTAATATTTCTGTCAATTATACCTAGTGGCATCCAGGAGCTGTTTCTCTATCTCACAAGAATCAATTCTGTACATTTCTTCCCACCTCTCCATTTAGTGATGTCACCTAGCTTGAAATCAGCCGCAGAGAAGGTATTTACACCACAGAAATGGGCTAGCACTGTAAATCAGGACTCATTCCTCCCTGAGAGTTGGTCATTAAGTATTTACCAGCATATCACTGATTGCACCTCAAGAAAAATGACTTCATTTATTTCTTTTGAAATATTTATTTTATTTTGGGGAGAGTGCAAGTGGGGGAAGGGCAGAGAGAGGAGGACAGAGGATCTGAAGTTTGATGCAGAGCTCAAACTCATGAACCACGAGATCACGACCTGAGCCAAAGTTGGACCTCAGCCAACTGAGCCACCCAGGTGCCTCAAGAAAAAGACTTAAAAAAAACCCACAATGTTTAATGTTTCAGTATGTGACCTGCATGACCTGGCCTTGCTTATCCTTCCACTCATAACTTCTTCTCTGACCCCACCCTCAGTTCTAACCGTATCGCCCTTTGTGTTATTCCTTGAATACAAGTTCATCCTGCCTCTGAGCCTTTGTGCTAACTGTTCCCTCTGACGTGCACTTCCCCTGGACCTCCTTATGGCTGGTTCCTTTGTATCATTCCCATCAGAAGAGCTGTCTGACCACTCTAGCAAAAGTTGCTACTATATTAGAACACTTATCACCATACAAAATTATCTTGTTTATTTTCTTTAATGTTTATTTTTTGAAGAGAGAACGTGCAAGTTCATACATGTGTACCACAGACATGAACGTTTAAAAAATTTTTTTTAATGTTTTTATTTATTTTTGGAGGAGAGAGAGACAGAGCGTGACGGTGGGAGGAGCAGAGAGAGAGGGAGAGAGAGAGAATCCCAAGCAGGCTCCACACTGTTAGCACGGAGCCCAGTGCAGGACTCAATCCCAAGAACCATGAGATCATGACTTGAGCTGAAATCAAGAGTCAGCTGCTTAATTGACTGAGCCATCCAGGCGCCCCACAAGGATATCTTTAGAAAAACACACAAGAAAGTTGCAGCACTATAGTAACTATAGTAATGCAGCCAAACTGCACAGAGTGGTGATTGCCCAGGTAATGTAATAAAGCACTGATTCTCAACTGCGCTCAGTGTATGTTCACTCCCCTTTGGAGTAAACCTGAAAACAGCATGCCAGCCACACAGAAATTCTGATATTCACTCTCCTCCCCCATTCTCAGCCGAGATTGTTATCACAAAAGGTTGCCAGTAGGGCTTTGGCAGGTCATGCCCTGCACTTGGGTACCCAACCCACGTTCCTCTCCCCAGGCAGAGTGTCCAAGAGAGAAGGCACCATTTTTCCTTCTGTACAAACTTACAGGAAGGAATATAGCAGTACTGGGACACGTCATTAAAATACCAGAATATTTCACAGGACTGTTAAGTAGCCACTGCCCAGAGACCCTGTAAAAGCCCTCAACTATGGCCCCAGGCCCTTCTCCATGAGTCCTTCCCCACCACCCAGTAACTAAACACCTGATGCAGAGCAGAGGACTCTAGGACCCCACTCCAGACTTGCCAGCTGCCAGTGTTCATTCTGATTCATCAGTGCCTGTGCCATAAGATTGCTAACTATTTTATTTATTTATTGTTTTATTTTTTAATATAATTTAGTGTCAAGTTAGCTAACATACAGTGTATACAGTGTGTTCTTGGTTTTGGGGGTAGATTCCCATGATTCATCACTTACATACAGCACCCAGTGCCAGTGCTCATCCCAACAAGTACCCTCCTCAATTCCCATGACCCATTTTCCCCTCTTCCCCCTACCCCCATCAACCCTCAGTTTGTTCTCTGTATTTAAGAGTCTCTTATGGTTTGTCCCCTCCCTCTCTGTTTGAAACTATTTTTTCCCCTTCCCTTCCCCCATGGTCTTCTGTTAAGTTTCTCAAGTTCCACATATGAGTGAAAACATGATATCTGTCTTTCTCTGATTGACTTATTTCACTTTGATTGCTAAACATTTTAAAAGGGATTTTACCCCTTTTCCTTTGTTTTCTTGTACACATCCTTCGAAAAGCCTTAAGGAACCATTTGTATGGGTTCAGGAATGGTCTGGTATATGATATAAAGTCATATTTCACAATTGTTGTGGTCTGTTTCCAGGGCACAAAACAGCGACCAGACCAAGAGCTCTGTGACAATGCAGACTGGATCCAAGTGGTCCTGGCCCCAGCTGGCAGGTCAGGGCAGCATGGCTTAGACCTTCTCCTCTAATTCATCCCATTAATGAATCAAACTAACATATCAAACTAAAGAAAAATATATTCTCTAACTTACTTATTAGAGAAGCCAGCACTGAAAGCATGCTTAAAGGGTCAGGCCCTGAACTGCCTAGATTCAAAATAATTTCTACCTCTTTCGTGCTGTGTGCTTTTTGACAAAGTTACCTAACTGCTCTATTCTTCAATTTCCTTGCCTGTAAAATGGAGATAATAATGATAATACTTTTTTCAGAGTGTTGTTATGGGGATTAAATATTCGATTTATGTAGTTTGAAAAGTGTTTGGTTCATTTTGAACCCTCAATAAATGTAGCCTGTATGATGAAAAACTAAAAATGTAAAAACTAAGTTCAAGATATTAGAGAACTTGAAAGAGGTAGGAAAATGTAGGGATAGTCAAATCTGAGTTTCCCCAAAGGCTACTGAGTCCCCAAGGGGATTTAGAGTCCTCCTTGGTACTCAGAATGAGAAATAGCCTTATCAGTCCTTTTAAAGGTGAATGATAATTCTCCCCACTTTGCATAAGGCTCAGGCAATGAATTGAATAAACCAGCCAAGTAAAACCAAAGCATTCAGGAGAAAAACGACCTAATTCTAAAGAATGTGTTGCCAAGATGGCAAGTCTACAAAGAAAACACAGAGCACAGCTCCAAATCCTATCGACCCTATCCTTTGTGCACAGGTGCCCCCTGAGGCCAAGATGTTCCTGCTCAGGTGGGAGGTACCACCCAGCTAGGTGGGTAACATGCTTGAACTAGTGTCTAAGGCAGGAAAGCAGCCGAAAGCTTTCCAGAAAGGGAAAAGAACACGGCTGCCTTGGTTCATTAGGGACCTCTCCCTGCTTGATACAAAATGGGGTATATTTATACAAAGTACTGAGAGAAGATAGCTACAATTTTTTTTAATTATCTGGAAGATTTAGTAAATTTGAAACAAAAAAATATACAGGTATCAGTGAAGTCTTCTTAACATTTATACACTAATCTTCCTAATTCTTTATTGTTTACTATAAAACTACATACAGATCTTTTCCACTGTAATTTAACACTCTGCACTAGGCTGTTGATAATCTCAAGTCTCATGATGCTACAAGGACTTGGAAGTTGTACTGGAAAATGAGAAAGAAAACACCCCTTCCTCTCTTCTCTGAACTCTGCTCTGTGCAGGTGTGTTGGGAGCCCCAAGACCATCCTCAGGTTCAGTCATTCCCCCCAGAAGGGCTCACAGAACCCAGAAAAGCTGTTATATTCATGGTTATGGTGTATTATAGTGAACATATACAGATTAAATCCACAAAGGCAAAAGGCACAGAAGGCCAGGTATAGAAGAGACTAGACACAGTGGAATCATAGAAATGGGACTTATTTCTCCCAGAAATGACATGTGACAACACATATATAGTGTGTCCAACAAAAGAAGCTCACAAAACCTTGGTATCCAGGGTTTTTATTGGGGGTCGGTCATGTTGCCAGGGGGGATCCATCTGACACACCTTAGTTACTCAATCTCCAGCCCCTTCAGAGACCACACTGATATATGGTAGCCCAAGGACCCCACCATAAATCCTATTGTTACATAAACTATCTGGCATCTACAAAGGCACTCTAATCAGGCAAGATATTCCAAGGCTTAGAGGTAATCTCTCAAGAGCTGGGCAAGGGCCAGACTTCTCTTTGGAATGTGCAAGGTTTGGGCATCCTAAGCCTGCTGAATTAACCCTACACTGCATGTGGGATCTCATGGCAGAGCCCCATGACAGTACAGAATCCAGCTCGAAGCAATTATTCCCTACAACTCAGCCCTGAACTGCCAGGATGGATGAACAGTCCACACTCAAGACTTCAACGCTCCTTGGATATCCAGGCTCTGTAATCAAGTGTAACTCATGGAGAGTCCATCTTTCCTTAACGTGAATTCTATCTTAGAGACCTCTTTTATTATTTAGCACCTGCCAGGTCCTGCTGATCTGCACTGGCATATTTTCAAAACCCAGCCACAAAGAAAATTGAGACTGTTTCACAGAAAGCCCCTCAGTTCCCACATAAAATAGAAGATGGAAACAATTACCACTGAATGTACCTAAATCTCCACTCAGGATCAGAGGGATCTAATAGTGTTTGGAAGCTTTAACTATATAAGAGAGATAGATGTGTGTGTGTGTGTGTGTGTGTGTGTGCGCGCGCGTGTGAAGAATACTTGAATCAAGTCAAGCTTACTAAGGATTTACATTCCTTGGAACCATTTTCCAGGCAATTAAACCAAAAACGGGAAGTTCAATCAGTACAAACAGACATGTTTCAGACATATCAGAAAATAGTATTTTCTAACCTATTGCCACAATTAACTTTCCAGGCCTGAAAACCTGAGGAGAGAGAAAATATGACTGGATACTTACTTAAATTTAACATAAAAATTCATCTTCCAGACATAAAACTCATTCCTCCCTTCTTCCTCACCTTCAATATCGATTTTTCTTAAAGTCTGAAGATAAGAACTCAAGGAAACACACACTGGCATCACAATTAATTGAATGGTGAGTATACATCAGGTTTATAGATCACTTTAGAATTTGAATATACAGATACATAACAAAACATCGATCTTCACGAAACCCTAGAAGATAAGTGTGATGACCATGTACAGATCAAGAGTCAGACTCAGAGATGTTACCTGTCTTGTCCTTGGTCTCATGGCAATTAAGCGACAGTATGGGACTTGGACTCAGGTCTCCAAACTGCCAATCCAATGCTTTCCCCACCCAATGCACTACCTTAGGAATTTGACAAGGATTTCAAAAACTTCAATGCCTTGAACTTTATTCCACAAAAGGTTATTTTACATAAAATGTTTTAAAACATATGGAAAGACATAGAAACTAATAGATATATGGGGCACCTGGGTGGCTTGGTCAGTTGGGTGACCAACTTCGGCTCAGATCATGATCTCAGTTTGTGGGTTTGAGCCCCATGTGCTGTGCTGACAGCTCAGAGCCTGGAGCCTGCTTCAGATTCTGTGTCTCCCTCTCTCTCTGTCCCTTCCTGCTTGTGTTCTCTCTCTCTCTCTCTCTCTCTCTCTCAAAAATAAATAAAAATTTAAAGATTAAAATAAAATAAAAATAAGTAATAAAAGAAACAAATAGATATACACTTCTTTTCTTCAACATGGACCTAAAATGTTTTATGCCACCAATCAACATGAAATGAACAAAGAGTAAATTATATTCATTTCATTAAGAAGAATTTACTAAGGCAAAGACTGAATGCTTGTAAAGTGTGACTGTTCAAGAATCATAGGAAGATTGGTAAATTTCATGGGAGTTTTTGCTTAATTGTAACTTTACCAAGCTTGTTTCATAGTGAGCATCTCAAAGCAAAGCTGGCGGAATCAGAATTCACAATAAGAAAGTATCACTCACTAAAAAGATCAAAATTTTAATTTCAAAAAGCTGCTTTAACACCTCTCTCTCTCTCTCTCTCTCTCTCTCTCTCTCACACACACACACACACACACACACACACACACAGGTTCTTTCTTTCCCAAAACAAGGAAATATTACAAAACATAAAATATCTAATGATCATTTTTAAACTGCTGCAAAGGGACAGAATTTAAGGTGGGAACACTGAATTTCATGTGTAAGGGATCCTAGAAACAAGGAGATCCATGGTTTTTATTCATAAACTTCATTTGTTTCAGGATTGATCCCTTTCAAGCTAGGCTCTCTTCAAGGTACATGGCTAGTTGGGGACATCCACTTAGAGACTCTCAGTGAAGGGGTCACCGCGAAGAGAGCACATCAGCAGTCAGAGAGCATTTGATGTAGTGAAATGAGTGTTGCATGGACTCCAGAGACCCTGGCTCCAACCCTAGTTTTTGCACCAACAAGTTGTATTATATAAAGGAAAACAGCTTTTTTTTTTTTTTTTTAATTTTTTTTTCAACGTTTTTTTTATTTATTTTTGGGACAGAGAGAGACAGAGCATGAACGGGGGAGGGGCAGAGAGAGAGGGAGACACAGAATCGGAAACAGGCTCCAGGCTCCGAGCCATCAGCCCAGAGCCTGACGCGGGGCTCGAACTCACGGACCGCGAGATCGTGACCTGGCTGAAGTCGGACGCTTAACCGACTGCGCCACCCAGGCGCCCCAGCTTTTTTTTTTCAGTTTTATGAAGTTTTTAATTTTAATTCCAGTGTAGTTAACAGTGTTATATCAGTTTCAGGTGTACAATATAGCAATTCAACACTTCCATAGATCACCTGGTGCTCGTCACGACAGGTGCATCCTTAATCCCCTTCACCTATTTCACCCACTTCCATCCCATCTGGTGACCACTAGTTTGTTCTCTACAGTTAGGAGTCTGTTTCTGGGTTTCTCTCTCTCTCTCTCTCTCTCTCTCTCTCTCTCTCTCTCTCTCTCTCTCTCTCTCTCTCTCTCTCTCTCTCTCTCTCTCTCTCTCTCTCTCTTTCTCTCTCTCTCTCTCTCTCTCTCTCTCTCTTTCTCTCTCTCTCTCTCTCTTTCTCTCTCTCTCTTTTTCCTTTGCTCATTTGTTTTGGGAAAACATAATTTTAGATCTTCAGTTTCCTTCTCTGTGAAATGTCCTGACTGCCTGTCACAACTCTAATAATTATTTGATTACGTTGGTATGTACAAGTGTGGTTGAAAACAGCAAAAATGATGTGGAAATGCAAGTATGAATAGCAGAAGAGATCAGACAAGACAATGATGTCTTAGTTAAAGGAGCAATAAGCCTTGAATCTGATGAATCATGAGAACAAACTTGTGAAAAATGATACTTAATGCAGATTAAGGATAGTGGTGTAGGTGTAAGTATAGGTTTCCATGGTGATAAACACACCTACAGTTAAGGCAGTGTCATGAAGTAAAGACTGGAGGTTACAATGGTAGGCTTTTCCCACGTGAAAAGCATACCATCTGGAACCTCAGTTCCCAGGATAGAGCATAAACAAGCCACTGATTTGAAAATTGAAATAAATAGAGATTTGGTCCAGCCAGAGAGAGCAAATATTATCCAGTAATTATAGAATGGAGGAGTCAAGCAAGAAACCTACTACTCCTCAACCTTTCTTCTAGGTAATAGTTTTGTAGGATTTTTAAAATTAAAAAATAGTGCATTGCAACATATACATAATATTGCTTTCTGATTTTTTTAGGTAACTGGTTCTAGGGATTAAAATCTCAGAAATTTTTTTAAATGAGTAAAGACATAATGGTTATTGAATCCATCAATTTGTCGTTAAAAGCAAAAGCAATCTTCTATTCAAAGGGGGTTGTAGGGGCACCTGGGTGGCTGTCAGTTAAGTGTTGAACTCTTGATTTTGGCTCAGGTCACAATCTGAGGGTCATGGGATCAAGTTCCATGTTGGGCTTTGTGCTGCATGTGAAGCATGCTTGGGATTTTCTCTCTCTCTCTCTCTCTCCTCCTACTTACATGTGCTCTCTCTCTCTCTAAAAAAAGAAAAGAAAAGAAAAGAAAAAAGAAAGAAAGAAAGAGAAGGGGGAGGTTGTATACCAAGAGGGTTTTTTAAATAAATCTTTCTACTTAGCTAACACATTTCATACTTGCTGTATGCCAAGAGTATACTTACTCTTAGTTCTTTACAATGATACCTTGTTCAATCCTCATGGTAACTCTATGGGGTAGGAAGTGTTGTCTTCACTTTACAAATGGGAAAACCAGTGTACAAAGATGTTAAGTAACTTCCTCAATGCCACACAGCTGGTAAATAGCCAGATAATAAATGGGGAGCTGGAAGTACAAAACTGTGGCTCCAAGAATCTTTAGGCATGCCATTCTGACCTTTTGAAATTTGAATACATTTTCCTTCAGAAACAATGTTATAAATAATTATAAAGTTCCACCATAGCCCATTTTAACCACATGTAGCTGAGCTGAAATTCTGTAGTATCTGTCGAAGAATAAGCGCTCAATAAATGTTTGTTGAATTTAGTAGAGAACAGATACCCACCTATGACATTAGCACTGGAGGACAGCATAAAGCCCCAACAGCAGGAACATGGATGTTCTCCTCTCCAGCATCTCCTACGTCAGTCCTAACAGTTGGTGGTGAAAAGGAAATTGGGAGATGGGGCCTTATGGAGGTGGCACAGGTCTCTGGAAGCAAATGACAGATGGGGGTCTTGATTTTGGCAGTGGGGCTACAGCAAAGAACTTCGGCAGCAAAACTGCGAGAGAATCGGTTACTGTCACTGGGTAGCACAATATGGTTACACGTCTATGACAGAAGATGGTATGAAGTGCATAGTAAGGGGACAAGTGAGCTTGTAGGACTCAGCTACATAGAGACTGGGTTTCTAAGTAGGGCAGCTATTTGCATTCAAGGAACGATGATACATCAGCCACCAGCAACCAAGAATCTACAACTAGGTCAAACGCTGGGACAGCAAATAATCTCTATTGTTTTTCAGTGGGGAAAAAAAAAAGTAAATTATTTTTCTGATATGTTCTCAACCTTGTGAAAATTACATAAGAGAAGACTTGCTGTGATCATATAAAATACAACAAAAATTATACACAAGTTCTCTAAGATCAGGGACTGTGATTTGTCAATTTCATTCCCAAGACCTAGCAGGGTGGTCTTTGCAAGAAGCAGTTAATAAATGATAAGGTAGCAGAATTCTCGCAACAGAGAGTTGTGGCACCGAGGCTTTTTATCCAGGAAGCAACTTTTATTCATGCCAGCACTGCTCAGTTGGGTTCATACCCAAAGAACTGAGCACTGAACAACACATGGCATAGTTTTTTTATACCTTTTCTATTTCTTTGTCTCCCATATATGGTAACAAACATAAACATGCAGTCTAGTTAAGTAGTCTCAGTTTACAAGGTCATGAGGGATGTTGTCACGTAGGTGCATAGCCAGGTTACCTTGAAGTTTTCTCTTCCTTTTTTCTCTCTCCTTAGGGAGGGGACCCTACCACAATACAAGTTGACTTATTACTGCTATGTGTAAAATATAAACTAACAAGATAATAATAGAATGATAAATTAGAGGATGATAAATTATGGAATGATAAAAACGGAAAATATTAGAATAGATAGAATAATTGATAAATGAATATAGTAATAGATTGAATAATAAACAACAGAATCATAAGTGAATACAAATATCCCCCACTTTTTGAAAATTCTTTGTTATACCACTTCGCTTTTATGAAAGACGCATGTTTGTACCTGACTTTGCTAACTGAAAGAATTCCAAAGAGGATTCCGCTTTCACAAAAGCATGAAAGGAAAGACAAGTCTGTATCAAGAAAATAATATACAGCGAGAAGCAAAACAAAATTGAAAGAAAACATTGTAAACCTTAATAACGCATGGTCAAAATCCATTCCAACACCAACGGGAATCTGTGCAGCTCGCCAGCCCAAAGGACTCCAGATTTGGGCTACCCAATTTCTATCTCGTCTTACCTACAGTTTGGCACCACCCACTGGCAGCTGTCTACTTGTCCAAAATCAAGAGAAGATTCTGGAACCAGCCAGCTTCCAAGAAAGCAATAGTTCCAGGAATCCACAGCCCGTTTTGCTTGCCTGACTGATCCTCAGCCTTCTATTCCCCAAACACCCCTTCCCTAACCACAGCCCCTCAACCCTGCCTGTCTACCTGCCACACCTCTCCATCTCAGCCCAGAAGATATGAACTTAACCCACCTTCTTGGAGGCTGGATGCAGCAGGGGAGTCAACAGCCAATCACTTTGCGTCTAAATGTTCAGCAATACCACATGGTACCAGGAATTTTCACTGTCCTTGTCACATATGACTGTCCAAGGGCTGATGTCCCCAGTACATTAAATTCATGAACAGATCCATAAGTAAAAGATAACCATCATGATAAGAAATGGATACATGATACACATAAGCAATTCATACAATATGAATGGCCAAACAAGCATTAAAAAGTGCCCCATGCCCAACATCTCTAGTATTCAGAGAAAGACATCACAACAGGCCCATTTTTGTTTAATGATCATACCCATTTCAGCAAGGGTGTAGGGAAAAGGCACTAACAGATTGCTGGATAGAGTGTAAATTGGCAAAACCATCAAGAGAACAATTCAGCAACAGGAATCAAAGACCTTTAAGAAAAGAGTAAATGTTCTTAGAACATGCAGTTTCATTCCTGGAAATTTATCCTTAAATACTCATATTGTATGCCCATTCCTCCCAGCAGTGTCTAATCGTAGTAAAAAATCAGACATAATAAAATATCCCACAACAAAACATCAACAGACTGTCACAAAACACCCATCAAGGTCCACTGAAGGAGAGTTGTGCAGCCAATAAGAATGTTCGAGTTGGTGTATTGGCCTGAAAAGGTGTCAGTCATTTTTTGAGAAATGAAAAGTAGAGTTTCAATACAATAAATACAGTATCATCTACTTTTGTAAGAAAATAATCATTCATGAATTACATACATGCTTATTAAAAATCTGAAAGAATGTACATCAAAATGTTAAAAGTGGCTACTCGTGGGTAGTGAGAATATGAGTGATTTTTATTTTCTGCTCTGTGTTTATATGCACTTTCCAATTTTTATGAAATAAACATGTATCACTTGTACAATTTTAAAATCTTAAATGCAAAGAAAAACCATCTGTATGTTTAAGTGTTTTTGCAATGAATAGGCTCCTTTTTTCAATTTTTAAGGAAAAATTAAAAAATAGCTAAGTGGTATAAATGTGGTAGAAACTGTAAGAACAAAAGAAAGAAGCAGCATGGGGGGAGGTGGGGAAGCTGGTAAATTAGAAGTTGGTAGGTGGAGCCAGAAAAGCATTCTAGAAGAGGCAGGTCTTGAAAGGTAGTAAAATTTGAATACATAGAGAGAAGAAAATAGGGCATAGTTTGGGTCCTTGGCTCCAGGACTAATCATGTCAACGTGCTTCTAGAAACATTTAGTCACTCACAATGAATAGGTCACTGGCTAGTACATAAACATCACCCTGCAGCCCTTCTCAGAAATATTTATGTCTGCTCTGTACCCTGGACTCACTGTCGAACACCACTGTGGGAAAGACATGGGGTTACTCAGTACCCTTCAACCACAGTTCTATGGACACCCAGTTCCTCTGTCTTCTTCCAGGGCACAGACACCAGAGAAGAAAGAGAATTGCTTTCTAGGGCTTTCTCCTCACTCAATATGGCTCCCACATCAGAGCTAAATAAATCCCATCCCTTTCTTCCCTCCCTGGAAAGATCTTTTGTCATAGCCTATGCTCCCATGAACCCATTGTGTGGATTCCCTCCACACTCTGGTGACCCTACTGGGTGTCCCCCTAGGTCCTAACCCCACAACCAACCCTACCAAGCCCGGCTCAGAGTTGTGAGCTCTCTACTCAGACTTGCCTTGTTCCATGAGCCCTTCTCATTCCAGGCCACAGCTCTGCCATGGTTTCTAGACAGCCTGCCTTCCTGGGGTGAATCCTGTGCCCTTTCTCCCCTAGCATGCCTCAGGGCCAATGCAGGTAGGCTGTCAGCCTGAGCCTGCCACAGTCCCTGCCCCTGGAATGAGCCTTGACTGAACTGGTCTGATGGGCACTGAGATCACTCACAGGATAGCATAATTTGTCTAAATACTAGAAAGATCTCCAAGTGTGTTGCCATTGACTAGTATATGGTATTCTCTTATAATTATTTTAATATTTTCTGTACCACCATTGTGTCTCCTATCTCATTTCTAATCTTGTAGATTTCGATTCCTTCTCTCTTTGCTTTAATCAGGCTCGCAATTTTTTTAAACGTTTATTCATTTTTGAGAGACAGAGAGAGATGGAGCATGAGCGGGGAAGGGGCAGAGGGAGGGAGACACAGAATCCCAAGCAGGCTCCAGGCTCTGAGCTGTCAGCACAGAGCCCGAAGCAGGGCTTGAACTCACGAACTGCGAGATCAGGACGTGAGCCAAAGTTGGACACTCAACCACTGAACCACCCAGGAGGCCCAAGAGGTTGTCTATTTTAACCAAGGGCTCCCAGTAGCCCATTTCTATCCTTTGCTTTGTCTTGACCAAACTCTAGTTAAGCTTCTCTCTTTCCTAGTTTCATGTAGGAAAGAGAGAAGCCAACTAGAACTGATCAGTTGTAACTCAGATCAGAAAACATTGCCTTGGAAGAATTCCTGTGCAAACAAGCATCCTCTTCCTCCATCAGCTGCCCTGAACAAGTCTTCCCTTAGGGCCCAGTTAAGGAGGACCTCTAACTCAGATTGTGTCTATTCTGACCTCCCATTTGCCACAATCTCTATCCAATAAGCAGTACTCTCTACCCAGTTCTTAAGTGCAAACACTGAACTTTTGCAGCCTATGCTTTAGTAACAAAAATCCTTCCTCATTTGTAATATAAAACATTTCCTAAATCTGACCGTGAGGTAATTCACTAAACCCAATTGCTAAATATTAGAGCTTGAAGGGAACTTGGAAATTATATAGCCCAGTAGAATAGTTTTACAGATGGAGATACTGTGGCCTCATCTAGAGACATCCAAAGAACTGAAATTTGAGGACTGTTTTTATAAAATTTTGCTACAGTCCTGGGTGGGAAGAGATCAGAGGACGTGGACAGGTAAAGATTTCCCCTGAACCCACGGGATCAAATATCACCCATTCCTTTGCTATGAAACAATGACTTTACTACTGGGATTCCTTAACTGAAGGTCTGCAGCCTTTCTGAGATCAGAAGGCCAAGAAGATTGAGGGGCCGGGTTCAGAGAGACAGAGGGGAGAACACCTAGCAGATTGACTTCACAATGGAAAGAGACACAGAAGGCTGGGCCTTGCTGCCTGTATTACAGTCTGGGTTATATATGTCTGTGGGTTCTCTGAATAGAAAGCTATTGTCTCTCTGGCATGAAGAAAAGTCCAAAGGCCCTTTCAAGCAAAAATAATCAATAAACTCTGCCTTCCAGTGTACTGAAGATGGCGGAACAGCACGGAAGTTTTTTTGTGTCTCACGTCCATGAAATACAGCCAGACCAACACTAAACCATCCTACACACTTAGGAAACTGATTGGAGGATTAACACAACAATCTGCACAACCTGAACCACAGAATTCAGTAGGTACGTGGTACAGAGAGGTGAACTTGGGGAGTGAGAAGGCGCAGGAAGGGAGGTGCTTTTGAAAGCGGGGAGAGAATGGAGGCTGGAGGCAGGGTGGGTAGGATATGGGAAAAGCACCCCTCCCCAAAAGCAGCTGGAGAGAAAGTGGAAAATTGGAAACAGCCGCAGGGACTAAACTAAAAAGGGAGAAAGGAGAAAGGAGAGGGTTTAAATTCCATTAAGACTGTAAACAAGGGGAGCACAAAGTCTGCAACTCGGCAGCTCGATACCTGGCGGTGCCTGGTGGGAACGTCGAATCTCCAGGAACAGAGTGGGGTCTGGGAGGTTCTCTGGCCACATGGGAAAAAGTGGTTCCACTGGTGGAAGGACATTTGGCAGAGACTATTGAAGCCACCTGGTCCCAGCAGACCCCAGAAAACGGCCACATTCGCTGGTGCTGGAACAAGGTCATTAAGTGTGAAGACTGGTGCCAGATGTGTGTTGTGATTTTCCATAATCCCTGAAAAGCTGCTGCCACAGTATCTCGCGAACTTTTTCTGGGGCGGGCTGGCACCTAGCCGCAGTCTTGGGGCACCAGAGGCAGCAGGGTCCAGCAAGCATTCCTGGGTGCAGCCGGCATTCGGCCATTGCTCATTTGGCCATTGCTCGGTGAGACCCTCCTGCAGAGGGGCGGAACGGGTCAAAGCTGCAGTCCTTCAGAAGTAAGGGGCTGGGGAAAACAGCTGCATCTGAGACAAAACTCGGGAGAGAGGTACTGCCTGGGGCCTGGTCACAGTGAAAAAGTGGGGAGTGGACAAAAGCTGAAGACAGAGGACGGGTGCGCGATTGCTGATCCGGGAGAACAGACTGGGTGACTGGGTGGCGCCATTTTCACCACTGCTGTGCATGCGCATACGCACCTACGAGCGCTAAAACACTGCACCCCAGTAGGCTAGCAGCGCCATCTAGTGGAGAGCGGAGCCATTACACTGAGCCCCACCCAACTGGGCCAACTTCGCTCTTCAAGAACACAAGTCTCATCGCCATCTTAGTTTATGAACTATAAAGCTCCACATAGACTGACTTCTAAGGGGAAACGAAGTAACTTCAGTCCATCTATTCAATTTTCTTTCCTTTTTTTCTCTCTCTTCTACATTTCTTTTTCTTGAATACAGAAAGAGAAAATATTCATTTTTATTTTCAATTTTTATTGAAATATTTTTATTTAATCTTTATTACTATATTTTTTGCTTTTATGTAAATTTTTTCAAATTCTATTTTACTTCCATCATTTTATTTTAGTCTACTACAGTGTATTCACTTCTTCAAATTTTCAAACGATTTCCTTTTTTTTCATTTTTAATCTTTTTCTTTTTTGTTTCTTTTCTTTTTCTTGAACACAGAAAAAGAAGAAATTCATATTTATTTTTAATTTTTATTAAAAATATTTTTCTTTAATTTTTTTCTACTATATTCTTTACTTTTGTGCATATTTTTTCAAATTCTATTTTACTCCTATCATCTCATTTTAGTCTACCTCAGTGTATTCACTTTTTCAGATTCTCAAACGATTTCCTTTTTTTTCTACCCTCCCTTCTTTTCCTCTAATCTGTCAAATCATTTTCAACACCCAGACCAAAGCACACCTAGGATCTAGCATCATTTATTCGATTTGTGTGTGTGTGTGTGTGTGTGTGCTTTTAATTTTTTAATTTTAATATTTTTAAAATTTTTTTAATTTTAATTTTTCTACCTCATTAATTCCCTTTCTCCCTTCAAAATGACAAAACGAAGGAATTCACCCCAAAAGAAAGAGCACAAAGAAACAACAGCCAGGGATTTAACCAACACAGATACAAGCAAGATGTCTGAACCAGAATTTAGACTCCCAATAATAAGAATACTAGCTGGAGTCGAAAATAGATTAGAATCCCTTTCTGCAGAGATAAAAGAAGTAAAAAATCACCAGAATGAAATTAAATATGCTATAACTGAGCTGCAATCACGGATGGATGCAGGAGCAGCAAGGATGGACGAGGCAGAACGGAGAATCAACGATATAGAGGACAAACTTATAGAGAATAACAAAGCAGAAAAAAAGAGAGAGATTAAGGCAAAAGAGCATGATTTAAGAATTAGAGAGATCAGTGACTCATTAAAATGAACAACATCAGAATCATAGAGGCCCCAGAAGAGGAAGAGAGAGAAATAGGGGTAGAGGGTTATGTGAGCAAATCAGAGCGGAAAACTTTCCTCACTTGGGGAAAGACACAGACATCAAAATCCAGGAAGCACAGAGGACCCCCATTAGATTCAACAAAAGCCGACCATCAACAAGGCATATCATAGTCAAATTCACAAAATACTTAGGCAAGGAGAGAATCATGAAAGGAGCAAGGGAAAAAAAGTCCCTAACCTACAAGGGAAGACAGATCAGGTTTGCAGCAGACCTAGCCACAGAAACTTGGCAAGCCAGAAAAGAGTGGCAGGATATATTCAATATGCTGAATCAGAAAAATATGCAGCCAAGAAATCTTTATCCAGCAAGGCTATCATTCAAAATAGAAGGAGAGATAAAAAGTTTCCCAGACAAACAAAAATTAAAGGAGTTTGTGACCACTGAACCAGCCCTGCAAGAAATTTTAAGGGGGACTCTCTGAGGAGAGAAAAGATGAAAATATATATATAGAAATAAATAAATAAATAAATACGAAAAGCAACAAAGATTAGAAAGGACCAGAAAACACCACCAGAAACTCCAACTCTACAAGCATCATAATGGCAATAAATTCATATCTTTCAGTACTCACTCTAAACATCAATGGACTCAATGCTCCAATCAAAAGACACAGGGTAACAGAATGGATAAGAAAACAAGATCCATCTATATGCTGTTCACAAGAGACCCACTTTAGACCTAAAGACATCTTCAGAGTGAAAATAAGGGGATGGAGAACCATCTATCATGATATTGGTCAACAAAAGAAAGCTGGAGTAGTCATACTTACATCAGACAATCTAGACTTTAAAATAAAGACTCTATCAAGAGATGCAGAAGGGCATTATATGATAATCAAGGGGTCTATCCACCAATAAGACCTAACAATTGTAAACATTTATGCTACAAATGTGAGAGCACCCAAATATATAAATCAATTAATCACAAATATAAAGAAACTCATCGATAGTAATACCATAATAGTAGCAGACTTCAACACCCCACTCACAGCAATGGACAGATCATCTAATCAAAAAATCAACAAGGAAACAATGGCTTTGAATGACACACTGGACCAGATGGACTTAACAGATATATTCAGAACGTTTCATCCTAAAACAGCAGAATATACATTCTTCTCCAGTGCACATGGAACGTTTTCCAGAATAGACCATATACTGGGACACAAATCAGCCCTCAACAAGTACAAAAAGATTGAGATCATACCGTACATATTTTCAGACCACAACACTATGAAACTCGAAATCAACCACAAGAAAAAATTTGGAAAGGTAACAAATACTTGGAGACTAAAGAACATCCTACTAAAGAATGAATGGGTTAACCAAGAAGTTAAAGAGGAAATTAAAAAGTACATGGAAGCCAGTGAAAATGATAACACCAGAACCCAAAACCTCTGAGACGCAGCAAAGGTGGTCATAAGAGGAAAGTATATAGCAATCCAGGACTTCTAAAGAAGGAAGAAAGGTCTCAGATACACAACCTAACCTTACACCTTAAGGAGCTGGAAAAAGAACAGCAAATAAAACCCCAAACCAGCAGAAGACAGGAAATAATAAAGATTAGAGCAGAAATTAATGCTATCGAAACAAACAAACAAACAAACAAACAAAAAACGAAACAGTAGAACAGATCAATGAAACCAGAAGCTGGTTCTTTGAAAGAATTAACAAAATTGATAAACCACTAGCCAGTTTGATCAAAAAGAAAAAGGAAAGGACCCAAATAAATAAAATCAAGAATGAAAGAGGAGAGATCACAACCAACACAGCAGAAATAAAAACAATAATAAGAGAATACTATGAGCAATTATATGCCAATAAAATGGGCAATCTGGAAGAAGTGGACAAATTACCAGAAACATATACACTACCAAAACTGAAACAGGAAGAAATAAACTCTGCCTTCCTTCAATCTGTATTGGCTCTGGACTCCGGAGGACAGAAGTCCCTCAACCCCTACAAAGTCACTTACCCATTCTTTTAACTCTTGGTAAACCGACTAAATGATCTTCAGGAAAATTAGAAAATCAAGCTGTTTGAAGAGATTGTAGGTCATTCAATCTCAACAAGGACGAAGCTGAATCATTTTCTCCCAGAACAAAATTTGGCAAAGTGGCGTGACCAAACAGATGCTGGTAAAGAAGAGGAAGCCTAACTGAAACTATAAAGAGAAAAGAATGCAAAAGGACGACGGGGAAAGAAAGTGGGAAAGGAGAAGGTGTGAAGGAAGAGAAGCAGGCACAGAATAGGTGGCGCTCTCCCCAATCACCAATGGGTGATTTGGTGTCTGACCATAGCACAGGGCTGAAATCCATTTGTGGATGGCACTACCTCGTCTGTAAGTGGCTTCTCAGGACACGTACTATTGCAAAAAAATTTTTTTCTTTTTCTTTCTTCTAAGTAGTTGAGCCTGGTGGGGCTCACGGTGGCCACTATCTGGACACTGGCCTAAACAGTGATTATTTCCAGGGGCCGCCCCCAGGGGATGCTGACATGTCCTCCTCTGCCCACTCCCCAAACAATACTTCCTCTCACTGACAACACCCCCAACACACACAGGATCACAAACCCAGATGGTAGAAAACAGGGGTTTGGAAGACAGAACACGTAGTAAAGGACAAAAGTGATCAGCTCCCGAGTTGTTCATGAAGAAGGAGAGCCGTGCTGTTTTTTATTCATTCAAGGAATATTTATGGTTTATCTACAATACGTAAGTTTCACAAAATGCCTGTGCACACAACAAAATGGAGCTTTTCCCTTTTCCCTACTGTCTGTCACGAGAATTTCTGCCAACACCCAGAGAATACTCCATGGCTAGTTACTTTCCTTCGCTATTCTGATCTTATGCTTCCATTTGAAAACCATGTAACAGGGGCGCCTGGGTGGCTGCGTCGGGTAAGCGTCTGACTCTAGATTTCAGGTCATGATCAGAGTTCGTGCCACCGAGCCATGTGTTGGGCTCTGTCAGCATGGACCCTGCTTGGAATTCTCTTTCCCTCTCTCTGCCTCTCTATCTCTCAAAATAAATAAATAAACATTAAAAAAGAAAAGAAAACCATGCAACAGATTCCCTAGAACAAGCAGAAAATAGGAGCCCCAAGTTTATTCTAGTCCCTCAACTCAAGATTCAGCAGGGGTAGAGGTGCCTGGCTGGCTCAGTCAGTGGAGCGTGTTAACTCTTGATTCCAGGGTTGGGGTTTGAGCCCCACATTGGGTGTAGAGATTACCTTAAAAATATAAAATCTTTCTTTCTTTTTTAAATGTTTTTGAGTTTATTTATTTACTTTGAGAAAAACAGAGACAGTGCAAGTTGTGGAGGGGCAGAGAGAGAGAGAGAGAAAGAATCCCAAGCAGGCTCCGTGCTGCCAGCACAGAGCCCAGTCCACGGCTGGAATCCACGAAGCTACAAGATCATGACCTGAGCCCAAACCAGGAGACACTTAACCAACTGGGCCACACATTGCCCTCCTCCCCCCCAAAAAAAATCTTAAAAAAAAAAAAGATTTATCAGGGGCAGTATCCCACACCTTTCAGTACTTGGTTTTCCTACCAGTCTAAAAACATAGACTATATTAATCTGGATATTTAAAAAATGCTAGTAATCTATCTGATAAAAATTTTGTCAGCGGTCACTATTGGCAAATCATTCTGCACCCATTGCAAAAGTTTGATTGCATAATGAACCCTAGTTTACATGATTCTTTGCAAGTAAAAGAAACTGTTAACAAGAAACTGTTCAAAACAATGTATAACTGAGGGCAGCATTGAACTGGGAGCCTGGATATTGGGGATTCACTCCATTTCTTTTAAACCACCTTATACTGAGCAACTTTTGATGCCAGGCACTGAAGCTGGCATTTCTGAACATTATGTTTCACTGGAATCTTACCAGATTCTTGATTCATTTCAGTTTACAAATGAAAGAAATGGCAAGAACTAATTTGTGAGCTTTGCGCGTCATTATTTCAAATAAAGAGAGTGAGTATCAAATTTGGAGGATGTCATAAAACAACGGGGACCAATGTTTACTAAAGAATTCTAACACTTCAGGCAAGAACAGAGTTGTATTGACATATGTGATTAAAACCCTTTAATCCACTGAACACCAATGGTCTAGAGTTTGCAAATCATAGAATTAGGATTAGTCGGATAGTTTTATCATTTAAAAGTAAAGGAACACGGGGCGCCTGGGTGGCTCAGTCCATTAAGTGTCCAACTTCGGCTCAGGTCATGATCTCACGGTTTGTGGGTTCCAGTGCCATGTGAGCCTCTGTGCTGACAGCTCGGAGTCTGGAGCCTGCTTCCAATTCTGTGTCTCCCTCTCTCTTCCTGCCCCCCACCGCTAGCACTCTGTCTCTCTCTCAAAGAAAATAAACATTAAAAAAAAAAAAAAAAGTTTAAAAGTAAAGGAACATAGATACATACAAAGAAAGCATTAAAAATGCATTTCAGGGAATACTAATGAACAGAAAAAAATCTGTGGGTTTACATCTACATTTATTTATACATTACTTCATTAGGCAAAGAATTTGAGGTAGTAATAGTCGTTTTATTTATTAAATGCCCTTCCCAGCCATCCTCTCTGAATACAGAGTATCAGAGAAACATCTTAGAACTTAATCTTGAATCTGAATTTTAAAAAACAAAGGAGAAATAGATGTTAGCATTAAAAATTATACCAAGAAGAAAGCTAAAAAAAAAAAAAAAGGACACAAGAGGAATACCTCAATCATCACAAGCTTCTTCAGTGGAGACCCAAACATCCAGATATCCCAAAACAGAAGGTAAGTAAAGCTGCCAACATGAAAAAGGCACAACTCACAGGACAACTAAAAACACAAACTCCAAGCAAAATTCAGAGGCCAAAGATCCTGCTGAATGTTGTCTTTTAGAGCTCTTTGCACAGAAAGCTCTTTCTACTTAGGCTCTGAAATTTCTCAGTTTTATGAGATTTCTTTCACTTAGCTCTTGTTCCTTTCTTTAAACCTTCTTTTAGCCAAATGCCAGCCTTTCTGAATGTGGAAAGATTACATTTTATAAATTTAAAAGGGGAAAAAAAGCCCAGTGATTGTTTCTCCTCTCCAGTATTTACATATCATTTAATCCTTCCTGCTCCAGCTTCCTGGGTTTCCTAGCTCTGGGGAGGGGTGAGGCAAGATGACCAATGTAAGGTAATGGTTGGTGCTTTTTTTTGTTACGGGTGTGATGGGTGTGATGAGAATTACTCCCAGCTTAACAATTTAAAATTTATAAAGCACCTTGGACGCCTTGGAGAGATAGCACCCTACATATAAGATTGTCAACACATCACTCCTGTGAAAGCAGAGCAGGTAAGTATAAAAGCTAATTCCTGAAGAGCCACCCAGCAAAGGAAACTATCACCTACTTAATAGTGTGCCCCAATCAAAGGCAGTCCAAGAAGAAATTAACAGAAGGCAGAATGCTGGAAAATAAATGATCAATTATAAAGGTTAAAGCACACACATAGTTTAACATGGACTGCCAAGATAAAAACAGTTTTAAATAAGCAAAAGTCAGCTACTTGAGCATACAGCTAAGGAGGCCAAGAAATATTTTAGAAGCATCTATACTTTTTTTAAAGACACTTTTTAAAAATTGTGGTAAAATGAACATAACATAAAATTTACCATCTTCACATTTGTTAAGTGTGTGTTCAGTAGTGTTAAGTACATTCACATTGCTGTGCAACCGACCTCCAGAACTCTTCATCTTGCAAAACTAAAACTATATCCATTAAAGAACTCATCATTTCCCCCACACCCAGCCACTGACAACTACCATTCTATTTTCTGTCTCTGAATTTGGTTACACCAGGCACCTCATATAAATGGAATCATACAGGAATTGTCTCAAGAAAAAATAACACTTTTAAACATTGTTTTTTAAAGTTTACTTATTTACTTTGAGAGAGAACAAGAGAGCAGGGGAGGGGCAGAAAGAGAGAGAAAGGAAGAGAGAGATAATCCCAAACAGGCTCTGCACCAGCAGCTCAAAACCCGACTCGGGGCTTGAACCCATGAACCGTGAGATCATGACCTGAGCCGAAACCAAGAGCCGGATGTTTAACTGACTGAGACACCCAGGCACCCCCCCCCCTCCAAAAAAAAACTTTTAAACCACAGAAACTACTAGCAGAGGCAAATGGAAATAATCTAAAGTACAAAGGGACAGAAAAACAGGAAGCAGAAAGTGAACTGGGGAGGATTCTAGACTTTGGTATTTATAAAATGATCCCAATCATAACATTAGTTATCAGAAAAGGATACAGATCTTTTCTAAATATCTTTTCAACAAAAATTGAAAAACACGAGCAGAAAGTAGACTGGGGGAACTCCACACTTTGGTATCTGCAAAATGACTCCAGGAATAATATTGGTTAGCAGAAATGGATTCAGGACCCTTCTGTAGGTATCTTTAAAACAAAGATGAAATCAACATCATCCCTTAGTTTCTTAATATTTTACTCCAAAGAAGGAAAGTTGGTATCACCATCTCAGACTTCAATTCAATCAGAAAGAAAAGCATCTTCGTACCCATTACATCAGTGACAATCAACTCCCAACAGATGCTGAAGCAATCCACCTAAAGACGTTGTCAATCTCTCTGAGACATTCTCTGCTCAGATAAACGTGTTGCTGAGATCTACTAATACATGCAGGGAAGACTGTTATATTTAATGTTTTCTTATTAACAGCAAAAATATCTAGCCTGATCTCAGAATACAGAGAAAACTTCAACACAAACGTAACCTTAGAAATATGCTGATTGAAATAATCATAGAGAAAGACAATTAAGTCTAAAACTAATGCTGATGTGAAAGCTAATTCCAACTTTAAGAGAATAATATGAACAAAAGTTATGAGTTTGATGGGAAATTTCCATCCTCGTTGCATTAAGTATTTTAATTACATTTGCTAATCTGGGGATGTGTCCTTCAATTGGGAAATCATGAAGCAAAATGAATAGAACTCATTCAGAAAAGCATGATCAGTCATCTAAACCTCTGAAAGATTAAAACTGTAATTCTGGGGGAAAAAAGTTTTTGCTTTGCTCCACCTTATTTTTTTTTTCTTGATATAGTAAATGCCCTGAGGCTCTGGCCTAGCTTCAGAAAAAGAGCCAGGGGAGTGTGTTCACAAAAAAGAAATTATCCAATTGCAGATTAGCAAAACTGTAACAGGGATTAAGACGTGACACAGAAAAGGAACACCCTAAAAGTGTGTATATAAGGGCAAAAGGAGAGCTTGCAAGTACATTCTTCCCTGTCCTCTCTCTTGTTCACCTGGACAAGCTGAACGTTTGCAGGAGCACCATGTCTTGCTCATCTCGTGTCTCCTCTTCCAGGGCTGGGGGCAGCGGCTTGGTCAGGGTGTCCGCTGCTGGGAGCAGCTTCAGCAGTGGAAGCAGATGTGGTCTGGGGGGTGGCTCTACCCGGGGCTTCCGAGGAGGAACCAGAGGCTGTGGCCTGAGTCGGGGATCAAGCAGTGGCTCCGGAGGAGGTTTTGGTAGCTCGGTACAGGGTGGCTTTGGAGGCACTTCAGGCTCTGGGGCTGGCTTTGGTGGGGGTTCTGGCTTTGGCGGGGGTTCTGGCTTTGGCGGAGGCTCTGGCTTTGGTGGGGGGTCTGGCTTTGGTGGGGGCTCTGGAATTGGGGGGGGTGCTAGTGGAGGCTTCTACATCTATGGCGGTGGTCTGGGGGGTGGAAGGGGGGGTGGTGTTGGTGATGGGGGACTTTTCTCCGGAGGTGAAAAGCAAACCATGCAGAACCTCAATGACCGCCTGGCCAGTTACCTAGACAAGGTCAGAGCCCTGGAGGAGGCCAACAGTGATCTGGAGAACAAAATCAAGGAGTGGTATGACAAATTTGGGCCTGGGTCTGGAGATGGTGGATCTGGAAAAGATTACAACAAATACTATCCAGTAATTGAAGATCTCCGGAATCAGGTGAGACACTATCCACTGCTGAGTTCTATTATTTCTGTATCTTCTGCTCTTATTCAGATCATGTACTGTAATGAAGATTTTAAGTCAAGGAATTATTTGAAGACATATTTGCTTGTTGTATATGTAAAATGGGATTTGGTGTGTTTTAACTATGACAATACTGCATATGACATCCGACCACATTAATGATCTGTTTGCCTCTCAAATTTGAGTATTTCTACATAAGAGAAAAATTTATATAATGCGAGGCAGCTAATTAACATGTACATAGAAGAATGATGGCAGTGAGTCAATACTAGCTTTATCTAGTATTTATTTTCATGATTAATTCTAGCAGGTTGACATATTCTAGTGTCTTGTTAGATTTAAATAATCTTTACAACTGTTTTTCTTCCTGGAAAATCCGGTGCAAATATTGTATGAGAATGTGCGTAATCTGAAATGTTTAGCCATTGTTGTATGGGGAATATTTTTTAAAAACTTTTTAGAAGTGAAATTCATTTTTTGCACAGTTTTCTGAAAGAATTTATAGAACAACTGATCTTCCAAAGCAGCAGAAATAAGCAGAGGACTGTGTTCTATAAAACAATGTTCCATGCTGATTCCAGCAAACTGTTACCTTTTTGCAGAAAGATGTAGTTCAGCTATGCCAGATTATCAATAAAGATGTCATTACTAAGCAAGTTTTCAAAACAATTTACCTTTAAAAACCGACTCACGGGACACCTACCCTCACAGGTGCGTGTGCAGATACAGGTAAAAAGCATCCATGATTCATTCACTATTATTGTCTTTTCTAGATCATTGCTGCAACTATTGAAAATTCTGGGATCGTTTTGCAGATTGACAATGCCAGATTGGCTGCTGATGACTTCAGACTGAAGTAAGAAAAGCAAAGACTTGAAAACAAATGTTGTAGGAAAAATAAAATTCAATCTGTCTGTTTCCTTTATTCTAAGCTCAAAGAAATATCTTTTAGGGGATCAAGACCTACATTTACAAACATTCCACCAAGAGTAAATTTGAGAGAGAAAGAGAACACCAGTGGGGGGGAGGGACTGAAGGCAGGAGTGAGAGAGAGAGAGAAACAGAGAGAGAGAGAGAGAGAGAGAGAGAGAGAATCTTAAGCAGATTCCATGCCCAGCACAGAATCCAATGCAAGGCTTGATTTCACAATCCTGAGATCATGAGTTGGGCCAAAATCAAGAGACGCTCAACTGACTGAGCCACCTAGGCGCCCCTCCAAGAGTAAATTTTTAAAACCGCCACTCCACCAACAAGGAAACAAAAAACAGGTCAAAATAAAGATGAGTTTTTGTTATAAAAAAAAATTAGCCATCAGTAGGATTAACATTAGGTTCATAATTTTCTTTCCATGGGAAAAACTCCTAAGAGAAAACTTGGTAGCTTTCTTTTATCAAATAGCTCAGAGGAAAAAAACTTTTTCTTGAATACATAAGAATGGATGTACTCTGAAATGCTCTATACTGTCCTTTCCAGGTATGAGAACGAGCTATATCTCTGGCAGGCCGTGGAGGCCGACATCAACGGCCTTCGGAAAGTTCTGGATGACCTGACCATGACACGCTCTGACCTGGAGATGCAGATTGAGAGCCTCACCGAGGAGCTGGCCTACCTGAAGAAGAACCACGAGGAGGTAGGAGCACATTCCGCACTATTAAATGACTCTGACCTACGTACTTCCCGCACATCCATTCTGTAAAAAATTCTATCTAAGTGGATTTCCAACTCTTATGTCCAAGGAAAAAAGCAGTCATGAACAAATTATATCTGATTTTGGTGGGAAGCAGGGGGTAGCCTTTAGTGTCCTAGTTTCAATTTTTTTGTTGGCTCTGCATGTTTTAAGAAGTCTTGGGGCGCCTGGGTGGCTCAGTCAGTTGAGTGTTCAAGTCTCGATTTCGGCTCAGGTTATGATCCCAGGGTCATGAGATCCAGCGCCTGAGCCCCTCATAGGGCTCTACCCTGAACATGGAGCCTGCTTAAGATTCTCTCTCTCCTGCTCCTCCCTCGGACACACACTTGCCCTCTCTCTAAAAGAAGAGGAAGAGGAGGAGGAGGAGGAGGAGGAGAAGGAGGAGGAAGAAGAGGTCTTTGCTTTTCTGTTTTTAAAATTTTTTCTTTTTAATGTTTATTTTTGACAGAGAGAGAGACAGAGCACGAGCGGGGGAGGGGCAGAGAGAGGGAGACACAGAATCGGGAGCAGGCTCCAGGCTCCAAGCTGTCAGCACAGAGCCCGAGCGGGGCTTGAACTCATGAACCTTGAGATCACGACCTGAGCTAAAGTCGGACGCTCAACCGACCGAGCCACCCAGGCGCCCCTTTGCTTTTCTGTTTCTATCACCGTGATCTTTTTTCTTCGCGCTAGGAAATGAAGACTACGCAAGGAAGCTCCGGAGGGGACGTGACCGTGGAAATGAACGCCGCCCCCGGCACCGACCTGACCAAGTTACTGAATGACATGAGGGCACAGTATGAAGAGCTGGCGGAGCAAAATCGCCGCGAGGCCGAGGAGCAGTTCAACAAGCAGGCAGGTTATCACTGCTGGGTGTCTGAGAGTCACACGCAAGCCACTTCAGGTCATTTCTTCAGCCTGCAGCGACTGCCATTCTCTTTTTTATTTAGAGCGCATCACTGCAAGCACAAATTTCTACCGATGCCGGAGCAGCCAGTTCTGCCAAGAATGAGATCACAGAACTGAGACGTACTCTGCAAGCCCTGGAAATTGAGCTTCAGTCCCAAACGGCCATGGTGAGCTCAAAGAGGTTTGCAAAACCTCCAACAGGGAGTTGAGCGGTTTCATTCTCCCTCTTTGCCAAGATGTTCCGCTTGGCACGTAATAAAAGGGCGTCAGGAGCACTGGCTTGTGGTTGTAGAAAGCGTGAAACATTCTAGTGAAAGACAATATACTTTCATAAAAGATTTAGTGTCAAGGAAAGCGGTTATGTCAACAAAAATGAAGGAACCCATGATATAACAACATAGGGTGTAACTTCTCTTTGTACCTTACGCTATTTTGCGTTAAAAAAAAAAAATCATCCCATGACTTATTTTCATCATGATTTTTTTTTTTTTAACTGGCTTTTTCTTTTAGAAAAGCTCCCTGGAAGCGACCCTGGCTGACACAGAAGCTGACTACATGGCTCAGCTGTCAGAGATCCAGATGCAGATCAGCGGCCTGGAGGAACAGATCTGCCAGATCCGGGGCGAGACCGAATGCCAGAACGCAGAATATGAGCAGCTGCTGAACGTCAAGACCCGCCTGGAGATGGAGATTGAGACCTACCACCGCCTGCTGGATGGAGAGGGAGGGTAAATGACAGTCAGCCGCTCAGTGCGTTCCTTGGGGTACTTATGTTACCAAACCAAAATGGGGGTTGGGGGCTGGACTTGGGTTTGAAAAGTCACAGTGACATGGTTGAATCAAAAGTCATTTACTTTCCGCAGGGAGAGCCCCCTGCGTGAAGGGTTAGTCCCGCCTTTGCAAACTACAAAGGAACACAATTCCTTTTTTCCTCTAGCAGTTCTGGTTTTGGAGGATCTGATTTTAGAAACTTGGGCTCCAGAAATACAGGATCCAGAAACATGGGATCTAGGGATTTGTCCGTGTCTGGTGACTCAAGATCTGGAAGCTGCTCTGGCCAAGGAAGAGGTAAACATATTTTAATGTTCGTGATCGTTTTATCATTTAAAGTAAAGGCATGCTTTGCTTGTCATATAAAAAGTGTACAGGGGCACCTGGGTGGCTCAGTCAGTTGAGTCTCCGACTTCGGCTCAGGTTGTGATCTCACGGTCCATGAGTTCAAGCCCTACATTGGGCTCTCTGCTATGAGCACAGAACAAGCTTTGGATCCTCTGTCTCCCTCTCTCTCTGCCCCTCCCTCCCTCCCTCTCCCTCTCTCTCTCAAAAATAAACATTAAAAAGAAAGTGTATACTCTTGTTTACATAATCTTAACCCAGAGAGAACATACTTAAGGAATGTACTTGAATTTCTCTTGATCTGGGTTTCTGTGATTATTTCCAAACTGACATGGTGATTCTGTGATTTTCAGAGGCAAACAAGACAAGAGTAACAAAGACCATTGTGGAGGAAGTGGTGGACGGCAAAGTCATCTCATCTCAGGTCAGCAATGTTTCTGAAGTGAAAGTTAAGTAAGCAATTTCCAGATCAGCAAGAGTGTCTTTCAGAAAAATAATGAAAGGACACAAATGAAGAAATCACATCAATCTTTCTAGCCATCTTTCTGGATGTCTTCAGGGAAAAGATTCCATCCAGAAATAGCTAACCAAATAATTTTTCTGCATCTTCTTCTTTTCTTACCCACAACGCTCTTGAAAAAGTTGAAATGACAATTTTGCTCTGTTTCCATGCTTCAATAAACTTACTTTTGCAAGTTAACTAAATGCTTCTGGAAATTTTTTAAGAAATTCAATATTTTCCCTAGAAATAAAGCTTTCAGTTATGATCTAGCTGCATTGTTATTATACTAATATTAATTTGTTATTTATATAGTACCCTCTTCATAAAAATCAAGATTATAGCCATTTGGCTTGTGGGCATTTCTAGCAACATCCCATTGGAACTCACTGATAGCTGAAATTAGGTCTTAGTGTCCCTAAAAAAGTTGTGGGAAAGAAAATGGGATATGTGATACGGCTCCAGATTTCTGAAAACCTCAAAAGCTCCAAAGAGAAGAGATCTCAGATACTTGTACCCTTACCAAATCTAGCCACACCTCTAGCCAAAAACTGTCACTTAGCCAAGCTGGTGTTTCCTTTTCCCACTGTCCACTGCTGAGTTGGCCACGGGGCTCTGTCTTGTCTTGCTTGGGACAATGAAGCTTGTTAATGTAGGGCAGGAGATGGTACCGGCTCAGTCCCAGGAAGAAACAGACACAGGACAAAGCCACACTGGTTAAGGACTTTTCCACTTGAGGAATTCAATAGCACCAGATCACAAACTAGAGAATCAACCCCAGAAGCCAGTCCTCAAGAAAAGAATGCCAGGCGTGGCATAAAAAGCCAAATTTAAAATTACAAAGGATGAACCTGAACATAATTTATGCAAATTATACCTTCAAATCTAAAACCAATAAGATCTGTATGAGAGTATCAAACTTTTTAAAAAAATTTTTTAATGTTTATTTATGTTTGAGACAGAGAGAGAAACAGCATGAGCAGGGGAGGGGCAGAGAGAGACAGAGACTTAGAATCTGAAGCAGGCTCCAGGCTCTGAGTTGTCACCACAGAGCCCGATGCAGGGCTCGAACTCATCAACTGATGAGATCATGACCTGAGCCGAAGTCAGACGCTCAACCGACTGAGCCACCCAGGTGCCCCGAGAGTATCAAACTTTAATAATCCAAAACCACCCAAAACATGTAGCTTTTCATTTTCTAGGCATATTGAATAAAACCTAAAAATGAACCTGCAAGCACACTGGGACTTCTGCTTTGATAGATAACTACAGAGTTATATATAATATATATATAGTAATATATATATATATATATATATATATATATATATATATATATATTATATATATAATAGCTACAAGCACAAACCACTACTCAAAAAGAGCAACACTGTCTTCAAACATATGTTTCCCATCAAGCCATTACAGTAACTTAAACCTTGGATGTTTTTCCTCTAGTGAAAATTTCAGAAATATGAACCAGCTGATCCAATGTGGATTAATAGTGGAAAGACACAAATGGAAACCAGTTGTGTGCAGCCTCTGGTCCCTCGGGTCATCACGGCCACACTGGGGAAGCCTCTTTCTGTGAGTCTTCCCAGATGCACGCTTGTAGTCCTGTACCACCTGGCACCTACGTTTATGCCTGGTATTATCTGCATGTCAAAGCAATAGTATATGGCCACTCTGAAAATCATCTTTAGGTGAAAACCCTCATCCTGTGTTTCCCTGACATGTGTTAAGAGGCCACATTTGTACTAAATGACCATTTACAGATACAGAAAAGGCCAGAACATGCTGAGATGCAGTAAAATACGTCTCTAGCATTTCAATTAAAAAAAATTTTTAATGTTTATTTATTTTTGAGAGAGAGAGACACAGACAGAGTGTGAGCAGGGGAGGGGCAGAGAGAGAGGGAGACACAGAATCTGAAGCCGGCTGTACTCTGAGCTGTCAGCACAGAGCCTGACTCAGGGATCGAACTCATGAACTGTGAGATCATGAACTAAGCCAAAAAGGACACTCAACCGACTAAACCACTCAGGTGCCCCATGACCACTTTTTTTTTTAGCTGGTTCCTCTATAATGCCTGCTCCATCTTTTCTCCCCACCACGTGCCCCAGGAGGTCACCTCTCCTCTTCAGAACTCCTCTGCACCCAGAACACTTCTTACAAACAGTAGCCATCCAACAACCAAATGACTGAACCCTGAGATCATGACCTGAGCCAAAGTCGGACACTCAACCAACTGAGCCACCCAGGCAACCCGCATTTCAATTTTTAAAACGGGAATTACTGAGCCATTTGGGATCATGAAATTTCCTTAGAGTACTGAACAAAATGTTAAGGATAGGGTGTTTGCACACTATGACCTGTCCTGAAATCTCTTCAAAACCACATGACATAAAACTGCATATGTTTTATTCTGGAACTCTATAGTTCAGCAATCCACCAACTTTTCAATGAGTGCGGACTTACTCTTAAGAAGGAAGAGCCAGTGCCTACGTGGTATGAATTTTCATCGGTTGACTTTTGATCCAGAGATTCATACGGTCGTTCTTGTCATTCCGACCTCAAGGGACAATGGGCAAGAATGGTGAGGGTGCTGGACATGGTATCTGTCCTCACAAAGATTAGAAGCAAGAAACGAGGTTTGTAGGAAGCAGGGAAGAGGAAACAGCCAAAGGATTTGAGACCCTATGGAAAGTAGCCTAAATTTGCTTAATGACTTCATGGAATTAGACCCTGTTCAAATGACCTATAAGAGAAGACAGTGATGAATATAAATCACCCAGAATGTAGCTCAAGTAATATTTTCCCAATAACCTCCTCAACTAGCAAAATACTACATGTAATACAACATTTTAAAAAATTATCAGTGGCTCAAATGGGACACTTGAAAAAAAACGGGAAATATCGGTCAAGCTCTTTTAAAAACAATTTTCTGGGGGCACCTGGGTGGCTCAGTTGATTAAGCATCTGACTGGATCTCAGCTCAGGTCATGATCTCACAGTTTGTGAGATCCAGCCCTGTGTAGAGTTCTTTGCTGACAATGCGGAGCCTGCTTAGGATTATCTCTCTCCCTTTCTCTCTGCCCTTTCCCGGCTCCCATGCACTGTCTCTGTCTCTCTCTCTCTCTCTCTCTCTCAAAATAAATAAATAAACATTTAAAAAGAAAGAAAAAAAATTTTCTCATTTGTAATATCACTGGCAATATGAAATGATAAGGTGGAAAGGCGCAAACACTGAGATAACATTTCAACTAATTTTTTTTAATGTTTAGCATTTATCTTTATTTTTTTAAGAGGTGGGGGAGGGGCAGAGGCAGAGGGAAAGAGAGAATCTTAAGGAGGCTCCACACCCAGCAGGGAGCCCGATGCAGGGCTCCACCTCATCAATCCTGCGATCATGACCTGAGCTGAAATTGAGAATCGCTGCTCAACCAACTGGGCCATCCAGATGCCCTTAATGTTAGTATTTAAATGGTGTATAGAAGACAAGCCCAGAACATATCTATCACAGATCTATCATGTATCAAGTGCATAGATTCCTGGGGTGGGGGCGGGGGGGGATATGTTTATTTCATTGACCAAACCGCAAGGAACACGAAAGCCTACGGTTACAACACTGCAGGAGGACTATATCACGCGGACTCCAGCTTGCTTCTTAATGGCCCCGTAGATCTGGGAAGTGTTTCCCAACACCACCACCTCCACTAGCTCATCCCTAACACCCTGATCTTTAGAAACACGTACTGCTTTTAGCTTTATTCATTGCTGGCAGCTAGCTACAAAATAAATTACTTCAAATGACTTTTTATTAGTTTGCCTAAGACCAAGAAGTCAGGTTTTTAAATCTCCATGATGGTTGTCACGTAAACAAAGGCTTTGTGGCACCATTTCAAGATAAGGCAATTGTACTTTCCCCTCCGGGGGTGCCACACTCAAAAGTTTCCATGAAGATCCAGTATTAATGCTTGCGATTTCTATCACAATAATAACATAAAAATCACAGAGTTTTAAAGAGTTGGATGGCGACTTTTATTCCAAACCCTCAATTTCTATCCCAAACACCCAGGATAGAAATTCTTCCTGGAAGATTATTCTAGGCCTCTAGTCCCTGCTTGAAGGTGCCCAGACCTTGCAAAGTTCATGACTTGGTAAGGGAGATCATTCCATTTAAGAACAGGTGTAAAGTTAGAAATGGTTTCCTTATATGGAGCCAGATCTGTCTCTGTGTAACTTCCAGCAATCTGATCCTGGTTCAGGCCTTTGGAGCTTTTTTTGGTTTTTTAAATCAAGATGTTGACAGAGCTGTGTTCCTTCTGAAAGCTCAAGGGAAGAATCCTTTATCTTGTCTTCCAGCATTCAAACATTCTTTTTAATGTTATATTTGTTTTTGAGAGAGTGTAAGCAGGGAGGGGCAGAGAGAAAGAGGAACAGAGGTTCTGAAGTGGGCTCTGTGCCGACAGCAGCCAGCCTGCCATGGGGCTTGAACTCAGGAACCTGGAGATCATGACCTGAGCTGAGGTCGGACACTCAACCCACTGAGCCACCCAGATGTCCCGTTTGGAACTATTTTTAAATGGTCACGTGTCTTCTTTTTTCTAAACAAAAATCTCAATTTCTTTAGCCATGCCTCATCTGACATTGTTTCCATACTCTTGATTACCTAGACCACATGTTTTGGATATAATGGACATATTCACAATTAAATAGTCTTCTTAAACTATGGCACCCAGAATTGAACACAAGGATCAAGCGCAGTGGGAGGATGACTCCTAAACTTGTAAATCTTTTGATAGAGTCTAACTTCAACGGCCATAGCATATTCACGACCATTGAGCTGGGACTTTTACAGAGAAACTTTATCCTTCACCGGATGTTTTATTCTCTCTTTTTCTTCTAACTCATGGAACTTCCTTTTTTTAATTCTATTTACTTTATAGAATCTTACCACTAATTTGGGGTCATCATTTCGCCCTAAAAAGTGTTTAAAATACATTTTTTATTCTCTCACTCAACATACTAAATAGGTATTATTTAGAAAAAATGCAACAAACCTTAAAATGCAACCAGTATTACACCAAAGCCCCCCACCTGCCAGTAACTATCAGCTTGACATGTATGTTTCCTGAATAAGCCATTTGAATATTTTATTCCACGTTAAATTGTTTCAATGTTAATAAAAGTTTTAAGAAATGCTTATTTACTGGGCCAGCAGGTTGTATAAAGACATAGGAATAGGCTCATAGGAATAGTTACCCTTTAGAAAAAGGAAGCAAAGGTCATGCATGAAAAGCACATCAAGTGACACGGAGTTTATTTACCAAAAACATTGTCTTTCTAGTGTGACAGCTTTTAGTTAAAGATAGATAGATACACAGATAGATAGATAGATGACAGATTTATTTCACTGCCTCTGACAATATACATAATGAAGAAAAATGTGTTTTGTAATATGGAAATCATGGGGGGGGGGCTTCCCATTAGAAAAAGGCATCTGGAGAGAGGAAGTAGGATGTGTCATGGTTATTGTCTCCAAGTTTAGATCACCTGCTGCAATTCAAAATCTGCATATGTTGATTCACCTGCAGAAGGAGCCAGGGGTGGCCACAGCAGAGGTTTACAAGAACCTGGAGAAACTTACAAGTTTGTTATTTAATACTAAATCAAAACATTATAGCGTTATCAGTTCCTCCTTTTCTCTTTAACTTTCTTGGGGGTCCTACACTTCCATAAAACAAGAATATACAGCTAGATATTATTAACCACTTTGAAAGCCCAAGGCAGGCTTTGAGAAAAATTTAAAACTTAAAATATTATTTTCTTACAATTGACAAAATCAAGAAAGAAGAATATTAAAAGGAATCTGACCATTCTCTCTTCCTACATTTTATTCTTATTTAAGACAGGATACATAAGGTAAGGATCTGCCATTTACTATAACTTCACCGGAAATCCCTGAAATTGATTTCAAATAGCTTCATCTGAAAAGATGGCATATTCATCACACAATTCCAAAGGAAAATAAGTTGGTACAAGCACAGTCATCAAAATGCATGAGGGCAGAAATTCCATAAGTGAAAATACAAGCTTAAGTAGGCTGATATCTGCTTCATTTCTCCAGTGGGAGATAACAAATATCTGAAGGCATTTTCTGTGCTTTAAAATAAATAAGACAGCCTATGGGGTTTAACAAACAGTTAACAAAACAAGAATTTAGTACTACAGATGTCACTGAAAATCCTTTAGGTAATTGTACCAAAAACGAAACACCCACTTTATCAACTAGAAAAGGAGGTACTAATTGATAACTCCCTAACATTCTCTTGGAGGATTGGTTTTGCAGGGTTGAAACCCTTCCATCATGTCCCATTTTGCCCAAAAGTCTAGTCTATTAGATTCTGATCATGGGAAAGGAAGAATCATAGGGGAGAAAGTGGCTCAAGCGGCTCCTCAGGGGGAGATTTTCCTACCAACTTTGGGGGTGCTAACCAGGGAGGAGGTGTGAGCAGGTTGCTCTCTGATAATGAGAAGGATATGATGCAAAACCTCAATGACCCTCTCCCAGTCTACCTGGACAAGATGGCGCTCTGGAGCACCATCAAGTAAACTTCAAGTTCACTTGAAGATAAAATCAAAGAAATTTGGACCTGAGGCAATGGTCAAAAAGTAAAACAGGACTAAAGAAGTATCATCATCTGAGGGGCACCTGGGTGGCTCAGTCAGTTAAGCATCTGACTTTGGCTCAGGTCACAATCTCACAGTTTGTGGGTTCGAGCCCCACATCAGGCTCTGTGCTGACAGCTCAGAGTCTGGAACCTGCTTCAGATTCTGTGTCTCCCTCTTTCTCTGCCCCTCCCCCACTTGCACTCTCTCTCTCAAAAATAAATAAGCATTTAAAAAAAAAAAGTATCACCAGATAATTGAGGAACTTAAAAACAAGGTAAGAAATTTTGCTACTGCTGGACAAAATATGACAAAGTGACAAAATATGAAAAGATTGAGACCATCTTACACCATATCTGTACTTCCCTCAATTCAACCAGATTAAGGAATTTAACAAGCAACAGAATGTACTTCTTAGCTATGTTCCATTTTTATTTTTCTAATTTGCTTACTTTTATATAGTTCATTTTCTGGAAAGAATTATAGAAATGTTTCCAAAATACTTAAACAAAATTAAACTAAGTACATTGCCTATAGTCACTCTATCCTCAAAAGAAGAGATAAATGCTATAGATATACTTATACAACTATTTAATGTATTTGTCATTAAGAACGATATACATAAAAAATTTCTGTGAAGACCCTGAAACAGGCATTGCTAAATACCAGTGTATGAAAGTTCAGAATATGAGCATAACAAACACAGCTTCTATGTGTGTCCTGCTTTTCCAGATATTAAACACAACCATTAATAACACCAGCTTCACGCTCCAGACTGATAGTGTAAAATTAGCAGCTGAAGACTTCAGACAGAAGTAAGACGTGGTTACCTTCAATGGCACAATGGAACATATAAGCTATGGAGAGAAGCTGTGGGTGAAGCTGTGCTTATTTTTATACTGGAATCACAAGTTACAAAAAGAGGATTGTTCTTTTTAGAAATAAATGAAATCCTAAAAATGGAAAGATGCTTTAGCTGAATACACTACAGAAGGCCATTATTTACAAGAACATTATGGCGATTCTGTGTTCAAAGAATCATCGCCTAGTTTATAAGTAAAAAATTTTTTTAAGTTTATTTATTTTTGAGAGAGAGAAAGACAGACAGAGAGCAGGAGAAGGCAGAGAGAGAAGAAGACACAGAATCTGAGTAGGCTCCAGGCTCTGAGCTGTCAGCACAGACCCCAACGCGGGGCTCAAACTCACGAGCTGTGAGATCATGACCTGAGCTGAAGTTGGACGCTTAATGGACTGAGCCACCCAGGTGCGTACCCAGTTTATAAGTAAGAACTTTTAGGGTCACCTGGGTGGCTCAGTTGGTTAAGCATCTGACTTTGGCTCAGGTCATGATCTCACAGTCCCTGAGTTCGAGCCCCGCGTCGGGCTCTGGGCTGACAGCTCGGAGCCTGGAGCCTGCTTCAGATTCTGTGTCTCCCTCTCTCTGGCCCTTCCCCCATTCATGCTCTATCTCTCTCTGTCTCAAAAATAAATAAACATTAAAAAAAATTTATAAGTAAGAACTTTTATGAATTAGGTATATTTTAAGTGAGGTACCATTATGTGTGTCTGATGATTCTTTAACTCCTTTCTTGACATGTATGTACAAGGCCCTCATGAACAAGAGGAAAATAAAGTATGGCAACTGTGTCCAAAGAAAGAAAAATGCTAGAGAGTTCTTCCTCAAAGCTTTCAGTGTTTTATATGCAGTGCCATGGTACTCCCACCCTCCCCAAAATGTGAAATGCAAATAGCAAATTATATTTGCATCAAATATAAACTGAAGCATTTCTGGAACAGTCCTTAAAAAGATTGTTTAGAATACAGTATTAACACAAAACTAATAACCACTGAAAGCACTTGAAACTTTTTTTAGGTGTGGGTCTGAACTGGCCCTGTGGCAGAGTATGGAGGCTGACAACCACAGCCTGAGCCCAGTCCTGGATGACCTGACTGTCCAACACTGACCTGGAAATGCAGGTCGAAACCCTGGCAGAGGAGCTAGCTGATCTCAGGAAGAACCATGAAGATGTGTGTGTCTGTAGGGTGAAGTGTAACTTGCCCTTTTCTTTTAAAAAAAAATTTTTTTTTAGGTTTATCCATTTTTCAGAGACAAAGAGGGACAAAGCATGAGTAGGGGAGGGGCAGAGAGAGAGAGGGAGACACAGAATCTGAAGCAGACTCCAGGCTGTTGACACAGAGCCTGACCAGAGGCTGGAACTCACAAGACCACAAGATCATGACCTGAGGTGAAGTCAAAGTCAGACGTTTAAGGGATTGGGCCACCCAGGTGTCCCTAACTTTCCCCTTTCTTATTTTTTGTCTTTGATTCCAATCTAATGATGAGGTTAAAGAAAAAAAATTTTTTTAAGTTTATTTATTTATTTTGACAGAGACAGAGACAGAGTGAGTGGGAAAGGGGCAGAGAGAGGCAGAGAGAGAATCCCAAGCAGGGTCAGCGCCATCAGCCCAGAGCCTGACCAGGGGCTTGAACTCACCAGCCGTGAGATCATGACCTGAGCTGAAACCAAGAGTCAGACACTTAACCAACTGAGCTATGCAGGCATCCCAGAGGTTAAGGAAAATTCTAATAAATGAAGTGAATGCTACTGCCATTGTGGTTGAATTCCTTGATGGTTGTTTCCCACTCAGGAAATTAAAGGCCCACCAGATATGGCAGGCATGTGGAGACGGTCGTCATACCTGGAGCTCAGCTATCCCGGCTCCTCAATGGCAGAACTCACCATGGGGCCCTCACCGAGCAGAATCACCAGGATGCTAAAATTAGGTTCAACAACAAGGCAAACTAAAAACACAGTCAAGGTCGGAGAATTAGGACGACTTCCCTTTGCTGATAAATGACTCTGTTTTATAATGGTATTCCAGAGCAGAGTGCTACTTCAGCAGATAGCTTCCGCCGCGGAAGCCGCCAATTCTGCTAAGGTTCAGATGAATGAGCTGAAGCAGACTATTCAGGCCATGGAGCTAGAACTAGTCTGCAGGAGCCCTGCTATGTCACGATCTCCTCCTGGGGGACTATGCCAAAGACCAATTTGTCCCCACAGATAATTTCCTGATTTCACCTCAGCAATATGGTTCCAAAATATTATATTCCCAAATGGGCTCTATTTTTTAAAGCTCTTAAAATCTTAAGATCTTTGGCTTCTTAATTATTAGCTTAGACAGTAAAGTGTTCACTTAATGCATGAAAAATATGTAGAAGCAAAATGAACTGCACATACCAGCCCCTATTTTGAAAATACCACAGCCCCTGAATCAGCTAAGACACTGCAAATATCAACATGAGCTCGCTGTGAGGGAAACACTGGGCTGGCTCATTTTCGGAATGAGATCACTTGTTTCTATTTCCGGGTAGGTGGTAAGGCAAGACTCCTGTCTAAAAGCTTAAGACAATTAGTGTCGGTAAAATGTCTTCAGGAATATCCAGCTAGGATTTCTTTCAATATCAAGGAGTGATGTTGAATGTTGTGTTTTAATTATGAAGATTTCATACATTTAAACTTGAATAACAATGTTTTCCTTTTTAAGTCAATCTTCACTTATATTCCCAAAAGATGAGATGATTTGTGATAAGCATTTATTAAGTATCTGATGTTTCAACAGCTGTGACATAGGAAACAGGATAGTGGTGGCATGTCTGTCTTCTGGGAAGCACATTTCCACCATAGGGAAACGTTTACTAACCTAATAATGCATTAGCCAGTTCCTATATTTTGCATCAGCCCAGTAGACCCGAGCCCCAGTCCCAGGCTGTCTCTAAACTCAGAGTGTGACCTTAGATAAGTCACTTTTCCAAAAGTATCCATCTCTAGACCTCATTTTTCCATTATCTATACAACAGGGGAGTTGGCAATCCCTATGATACCTTCTTATTCTACAGTCTATGACCCTATGCAACCAAATTTTTAAAACCATCAAAAAATATCAAGGTGGGTGAAATGAATATTATAGTGAATTAAAATTAGGCCAGATTTACTCTAATTCAAGGAGTTTGTTATATCTTTTTAATACATCCAATGTCAGGTTCTAAGGTAGGGTTTATCAACCCTGCAACTCTAGACATTTGAGGTTGGATAATTCTTTGGGGAGGGGGTAGCTGTCCCGTACAACCTATGCGTTGTAGCAGCATCCATGGGTTTTACCCACTAGATGCCAACAGCATCTCCTATCACCCATTTTGACAGCCAAAATGTCTCCAAATGTTGCCATATGCCCTCAAGAGGAGCAAAGTGACTCCTTTTGAGAATCACTGCTCTTCACATGCAAAGAGCATTTTCATACTCCACAAAAGCGAGTGCTCATCACGGTATGAAATGCTCAGCCTGGTACAAAACACACAGGATGAAGTACCCTCCTTCCCTCAAATCTCAAATCTTCACCCCTTTAAAACATGGTGTCCAAGCAGAAAGGGTTATCTCTGTTTCACTTGAAAGAGAAAGGGCTGGAATAGAGGAAAGAACACGCCTATGAGTCCTGTCTTCTTTCTCACAGCACAAATAGGAACCCTTTCTGATACTTATCTGCCTAAATAACTCTTTGTTTCATCTTTTCTCTGGTGCAAACTTCAAACTTCACTATATCCTCAGTAAACATCCCTGCAAGCCAGGCTGACAGAACCCGAGGCCAACTACCAGACTCAGCTTTCACAGACCCGAGTACAGATGCTGACCCTGGAGATCCAGGTGCTCATGTTTGCAAGGAGATAGAAAGCCAGAACACAGGCTACCAGCAGCTCCTGGGCATCATGGTGTACCTGGAGAACCAAACCGAGACCTCCCACTGCCTGCTCCAGGGACAGGGCTGGTACTTGGGAAGCTGTATTCTGTGAAGAAGGGGAGCAGGTGGGGCTGGGGGAAAGTATAGGTGTCCAGTTGCTTCTATGCACGTTCTTAACTAAATGCAACAGTATTATACTACAAGGGCTGAACAAACTTCCACAAGACCCATCCTGTAAGTGCCGGCTCTATAAAGGCAGCGACTGAGGCCTTGATTTATGAACGCACCCCCCACCCAGTCCCACGCATTACCATCCCACACAAGACACTCCACGAATGTTTGCCCAACTGAACTGAAGTTTAGGGCAGCGCCGTGGCCCTATTTCCCCTGCTCAGAAAACAAGCACATTATATCCAACCTGTTATATGCTTAATAGTCATTTGGGGCCATGTAATTCAAAAACAGAATGAATAAAAATACACCAAGTTAAAATGCAATGCCTTCAACTCACAGTCTTTAAAAACAGTCCTGGGTATTACGATATTTATGAATACCTCAAACGATTAAAACAGAGTATAAGATGTTCTATTTTTCTTTTCAGTCATGAGTTTAAAACTGGATCCAAAGGAGGAAATAAATTGAGGGTAAGTTCTATAAGAAAGATTGTCTTATTTCATTTTCTTTGGAGGAACAATATATTCCAGGCCCAAGAGAATTGTGTTTTTATATGAATTTATCATTTATATTATGCAATTAAAAGCATATTTTTAAAAAAATTTTAACATTTATTTATTTTCGAGAGAGAGACAGACAGACAGACAGAGCACAAGCAAGGGAGGGGCAGAGAGAGGAGGGAGACACAGAATCTGAAGCAGACTCCAGGCTCTGAGCTGTCAGCACAAAGCCCGATGTGGGGCTCGAACCCATGAACCATGAGATCATGGCCTGAGCCGAAGTTGAATGCTCAACCAACTGAGCCACTCAGGTGCCCCAGCAATTGAAGGCATATTAATCCAACGCTTAATTATGGAATAGTTTCAACTGACATATTTGTCAAAATAGCACTGTAATTTTTTTCTTTGAAATGTATGCCTATATGAAGTAATAATAAATGTCCTAGAAGCTTTTATCACACCACATTTAAATGTTTTCCTTCCAACATTGTTCAACTCAATATGTGGGGAGACATTTTAATGAACATTTCTTTTGAAAGGTCAAAATAACAAGATTTATGCTGATAGGTTAGTTTAACACCGTTTTTCAAACTGTATGCTTTGACCCGTTAATAGCTCTTTAAAAATATTGGGTCACAGTCAGCATTTTTAAGCAGAATGTAAGAGAAAACAGCAAAGTACATATTATCTATGAGTGGTAAATATTATTTTACAAATGTTTTAATTATAAGTGTGTGTTTCTGGGTATGTGTGTGTGTGTACGCTGATGTCACAGCATAAAATGCATTTCTTCTTATGGAAGAAATTGGAAAACTACTGTGTTTTTTTGGGTTTTGAGGGGTTTTTTGCAACCTGCCTCTACCTCTATCAGTTCATCGTCCACACTGCTGCTAGAGCCATCTCCTAAATCTGGATCACATAGTTCAGGCACTGTTCCAAGCACTGTATGTGTGTCAACGAATTCAGTTCTCATTATGATCCTGTGAGGCAGACTATTAGTAACCCCATTTTACAGATGAGGGAACACATCTGTAACACAGATGTAACACAGAGCAAGTTAAATAAATTGACCAAGGGAGTCGATAAGTTACTTTCCAAGTTTCTGACACAGGTTCTTCTCTGGATGAATCGACAGTCTAGAAAGAGAAAAAATATATGTAAATATATAAATAATAAAGCACTAACCATAATTCTGACTGGACTTTAAGAAAAATCACTCTGCATTAGTGAAGCTCTAAAGAGTAAAGATTGAAATCAACAAGATTTATATGCTTATCTTTCTGACTATTTAGTAGGTAGAGAAGTTAAAAAGTGCCCAATAAGACAGCTGTCTTGGGGCGCCTGGGTGGCTCAGTTGGTTGGGTGTCCAACTTCGACTTAGGTCATGATCTCACGGTTCGTGAGTTTGAGCGCTGTGTCAGGCTCTGTGTTGATAGCTCAGAGCCTGGGAGCCTGCTTCGGATTCTGTCTCTTTCTATCTCTCTCCCTCTCCTTCACTCATGCTGTCTCTGTCTCTCAAAAATAAACATTAAAAAAAACTTTTTAATACAGCTGTCTTACTTTCTTTTTATATATTTTTTAATGTTTATTTTTTTATTTTTGAGAGAAAGAGCACATGAGCAAGGGAGAGGCAGAGAGAGAGGGCAAGAGAGAGAATCCCAAGCAGGCTCCACACCATCAGTGCAGACCCCAATGTGGGGCTCAAACTCATGAACCGTGAGATCATGACCTGAGTCAAAACCAAGAGCCGGAAGCTCAACAGAGTGTGCTACCCAGGCGCCCTGACAGCTGCCTTACTTTTGATTAAAGTGGAATGCTTTATCAGTTTACTTCATTTCCATCAACATAAAATTGACTTTTCATTTTCCCTATTTTCTTTTCACAGAACCAACAAAAATAATCCAGTACAAGACAATTGTTGAAGAACTTGTTGATTGCATTGTCTCATCACACACAAAAAAAGATATCTACCAAAGACCAGCTTAAGGAACATCACACAAATCAGCTCACAAAAACTAAGACAAATCAAGGACCATTTAATCTTAGTCGTATATATAAGATAAGCCATCCAATGTTTAGAGAATCAAACTGAAAAAGATGTGAAGACCATGGGATACATCCAAACAATACTGATCTTTTAACAATGGGAAAAAGAAATGTCAGCAAGATAGTTGGATTTTTTTTTTTTTTTTTTTTTTTGCTTATCTGCAATGAAGTCATAGGAACAGATCCATCTTCATTTTGAAGTTATTTTAATCTTTCTGAATTTACTAAAAATGAGTACACCTCTGATTTAGGAGGTCTAATTTTGAGGTTTTCAGTTCTGGTCTGAAGCAATCAACTTGGCTCAAGTGCCTGGCTAAACACTCTAGATAGCAAACAATAAGAGGTAATATTTTCCTTCGAGAAGCTAACATCTAGCTGGAACGTAAGAAATACGTGAAAAAGTTCAGTGGCATCAGAATATCACATAGCACCAAAATTAGTAGTACAGATGGTAAATGCCAAGAGAATTCACAGATGAGAGTTCAATATGGTCCAGAGAGGCCAATGAAGATCTCATGAAGCTCTAAAGTAAAGCTACACTAATATAATAGTTCGTACTCAGCAGTGAGCAAAAATTTAAAAGACAGTATCAAGTGTTGACTAGGATATGAAGCAACTGGAACTCACACCTACTACTAATGGGGGTACAAATCAGTGCAACCACTTTGGAAAATGCTGTTATCTACTACAGTTGAAGAAGACACACTATGAACCAGAAATACCTCTCATTCATTCATTCAACAATAATTGAACTCCTCCCATATACCATGCACTGTTGTAAGCACAACTTTCCAGTCTAAACTACCCTGGGTCCCCACTAAAGCAAAATGTATGCATAGATACACCAGAAATCATGTTCAGAAATGTTACCAGAAGCACTGATTATAATGGCCAAAAAAGTATTTTTGAAAACAGGCCTGTGGATTGATAAATTGTGAATTTCTTCATAAGAACAGAATTCAATAAACCAGGGAAAATTAATAAACTAGAACATACAACAAGGATGAATTTCAGGAACATATTTTTAAAAAGCAAATTGCAGAAGAATATATATAGTATTATTCCATTTATATAAAATTACAAAAACATGTACCACTATTAAATAATGTATGGTTTAGTGATGCAAACAAATGAGGGCACACTGAAAAGAAAAGCAAGTGAAATATAAACAGAATATGAAGGGGGCAAGGAAGTGGGTAGGGGCGCACAAGTGACTCACTGGTAATGTCAATGTTTTATTTCTTTTTTTTAATGCTTTTTTTTAAACTTTTTTTAACGTTTATTTATTTTTGAGACAGAGAGAGACAGAGCATGAACAAGGGAGGGGCAGAGAGAGAGGGAGACACAGAATCTGAAACGGGCTCCAGGCTCTGAGCTGTCAGCACAGAGCCTGATGCAGGGCTCGAACTCACGGACCGTGAGATCATGACCTGAGCTGAAATCGGACGCTTAACCGACTGAGCCACCCAGGCGCCCCAACGTTTTATTTCTAAAGTAGGTATGGTTCATGGGTATTTGTTGCATTGTTTTCTTACTACCTTGTACATATTTTATAAAAATTCTTTTGCATCTACTCAATTATGTTTTTTAAGTTCAGTAAAGTGCTAAGTGTTGTCTTTTGAAGGAAGGATTTGAATAGGCAGACATGAAGCCAATACAAGTGAAGGAAAGGGATAGGGTTGACCATGATATACATGGAATCATGAAGTGGAATCTGGCAGAGTGAAGAATTCATCTTGGATAACGACAGGGATAAGACTAAATATGGAATATGGTCAAATCACGGAGAGTCTTAAGAGCTTCTTTGAGGAGTATAGACTAATCTGAAATTCCACAGGGAACTCTTGAAAACCTTGGGCTTAGGAGTAACCTATCAAGGGTTGAAAAAGGAAATTAATATAACCTCTGTATGCAAGATGGATTGGGGCAGTGGGGATGGAGACTAGAGATAAGGTAAATAGGTTACTGTGACAAATTAAGGATAAATTGAAATTTTTCTGGACCTAGATACTCCTGGGGGAAGTAAAGAATCTGAGAGACAGGATTTGGTTAATTATTAAACTATAAAGAATTGGGGTGCCTGGGTGGCTCAGTCAGTTAAGCGGCCGACTTCGGCTCAGGTCATGATCTCACGGTCCGTGAGTTCGGGCCCCATGTCGGGCTCGGTGCTGACCGCTCAGAGCCTGGAGCCTGTTTCGGATTCTGTGTCTCCCTCTCTCTCTGCCCCTCCCCTGTTCATGCTCTGTCTCTCTCTGTCTCAAAAATAAATAAATGTTAAAAAATAAATAAATAAAATAAATAAAAAAATAAAGATTAAAAAAGTTTTTAACCATAAATTATAGAGCTAAGATGGTAAACAAAAATTCTAAAATTGCAAGGTGAAATAAAAACTGGAAAGTGGGGAGAGAGAGCAAAATCAGAAGGGAAGAAGATACAACAGGCCATGCATATATTGAGCTTGATGTAACAATGGAACATCCACCTAGAAATATCCAACAGAAAACCAGAGATACAAATGGATAATGTCTACAAATTGCACTAAGATAGATATTTATAGCATGAAAAACACAATAGTCTTAACTGTCATGTAAAATTGATTATACACAACAAAAATCCTAACCAACAGGTAAACATTCAAACCTTTTAAGTGCATTTTAAAAACCATGTTATGGCTAACAAAACTCTAAAAATTCAGAACTAACTGTATTTTGAAGTATGAATTATCAAGAACCATAGCAGAGGGGTGTTTGGGTGGCTCAGTCAGTTACGCATCTGACTCTTGATTTCAGTTTAGGTCATGATCTCATGGTTTGTGAGATTGAGCCCTGTGTCTGGCTCTGCACTGGCAGCACAGAGCCTGCTTGGGATTCTCTCTCTCCCTCTCTCTCTCAGCCCCTCTCGGGCTCACATGCTCGCTCTCTCTCCCTCTCTCTCAAAATAAACAAACTAAAAAATTTTTTAATAGAAAAAGAACCACAGCAGAGAGGTCCCTTTCAGAAATGAGTCACACACAAAAATACCCAATTCCATATTCAGAAAGGAATCATGCAAAGCCAGCCTCATAGGTACTTAACTCACAAACCATTTATTGCTTACAATATGCAGGTACAGTTGTAAGGTAATACAGCTAAACTATCAAATAATAGAATATAGAATATAATATGATGTAGCTAAAAAGTAATATAGCTAAACCATCAAAAGTATCATAGTTGAAAAAAGACCAAAGTGAATCCTAAAAGATTAACACTTAGGATTTCTCAAAGAAAGTTGAAAATGTTTCCCTAAGTCTCAAACAATGCTGACTTCAATGACCATCTCTTCCAAAGTATGAGTCACTAGTTTTCTGGCTACTTGGAGAAGTTTCAAAGGTAATGATTTGTGAGGGTAACTGAGCTTGTAGTACCTGCGTGTCAACATATCACCAAGTTTCATGTCAGGAGTCAGCAAGGATAGATGTACTGAGCCACTGGTGAGCTGAGATATTTGAAAAAAAAAAAAAAAAGCAATTACGAAGGAGTTGAAGCTTAATGGATTAGTATAATGAATTTTTCTGAAGGCAACACTGAAAATATTCATAAAAGGTGTGGCAGAACGTGGAGTTGCTAAAGGGCAACTATTCTACCCCTACCAACAGTTTGTTTTTCATATAGACTGGACTAAATTTCAGGAAATGTGTTAATTTCCAAATGTAATTGCTTAAGATTTAAGCCAAAAGACATTTTAAAAGGTATTAAACTTAATTTTTTTTTTTTTTCTGAATGGACCAGTGGTGTAAGAAGCCAAAGAGAAACAGAAGCCAAACTGAGGGGCCAAAAAATTAAAAGGAAACAAAAAACGTTCACTGATTTCGGAACACTTTGTACCACCAATGAACATAGTATTGCTGAAGACTAGTCTTCAAGAAATCAGCAACTGTGTTAAGTGCTAAATCAGCAAATCAATCAGCACACTTTTATCTTAATACCAGATTATTTTTTTTAACTCTTTTTTTTAAGCAGGCTTCATGCACAGCATGGAGCCCAACACGGGGCTTGAACTCACAACCCTGAGATCAAGACCTGAGCTGAGATCAAGAGTCAGATGTTTTTTTTTTTAATTTTTTTAATGTTTATTTATTTTTGAGAAAGAGAGACAGAGTGCAAGCAGGAGAGGGGCAGAGAGAGAGGGATACACAGAATCTAAAGCAGGCTCCAGGCTCCAAGCTGTCAGCACAGAGCCTGATGCGGGGCTCGAACCCACAAACTGTGAGATCATGACCTGAGCCGAAGTCAGACGCCTAACCAACTGAGCCACCCAGACACCCCAAGAGTCAGATGTTTAACCAACTGAGCCACCCAGGCGCCCAAATGCCAGATTATTTTTAACAGCTCAAAATTTATTGACTGCTAACTATATGAAGTTATGATTAGAAGTAAAAAGGTAACATAACTAAACTATGAAAGGTATCGTACAGAATCCTATAGTTGAAAAGAATGGGTTCTGATTTACTCAATCTCTAAGATTAACACTGAGAATTTATCAAAGAGAACAGAAAATGTTTCCCTAATTCTCAAACAACGCTGACTTCAACGATCCTATCATTGAAAGCACACATGGCTAGTTTTGTGGCTGCTTGGAGACGTTCTGAAGATGATTTTTGAAGGTCAAACTACTGATTCCAGCATTTTCTCCAAACATGTAAAATTATTCACAGAAGTAGAAGTACTATTTTCACATAAAGTGATATGATCTGTAGATGTAATTATGTTGCATTAAACCGAATAATTGCTGGGTATGCTGGATTAGTGTCTTTAATCTGAACACAGCCCCACACCCAAGAGGAAAAGATTATCATTCTATCTTGAGTATACAACACCAATCCCTAAGAGAGCAACTCTTCTCCTGGTTATACAACGAGAATGTCAAAACAAACCTGAACCTTGCAATGAACATTTCCAGAATCCAAAACATATTTTTGACAGAAGTTTAACAATAATCAATTCACTTTCAAGACATGATATAAAGTCAGTAAAAGATGATCTACTCTGATATTCATCCATTTGTTCGAAAGCATTAAATGAACATTAAGTCTAAAGGAGTCATGGCAAAACCCATTAAAGCCGGGAGTTGGGGCAGGTTCCAAAGAAATATAAAACACATACTCTGTGCCCTGGAGAAGTTCTCAATTTAGTGAAGGAGGAAATAATTACCAAGCATTTTGAACGCCACTAAAAGGTTGTGGAGAAGTAAAATTTTTATTAATCTATGTACTTTTAAATGCCATTCATTTAATAGCTAAGGTCAGATACTACCTCCTCCAAGCCAGTGGGGAAATAAATTAAAAAAAATTTTTTTGTACAGCTAAAATTTCTTTTGTAAAATGTGTCTTTATAAAAAGCCTCAAGGTACCACTGCTGGGACTCCAGTTTTTATACATCAAGCTTAGTTAGAAAGGGATCCATGGGTATATACAAGTATGAATGTACTACTATGCTTCCTGTGTCCTCCAAAGCTATATAACCTATCTGAGCAGCTGGAAGGCACTCAGATACTTACACACTAACCAGGAAGGTAGAAGCAAGAAAAGAAGAGAAAGATGGGGAGATAGAAACCGATGCATTTGACAGCAGTTGGCAGGGAGCAGAGTCCGGCCCAGGGAAAGTTGGAGGGCTCAGCACTGGCAGCAAGAAATTAAGGAGACAATGGACATCATGGAGAAATAAAGCAAAAAGGGCCACGGGATATGGAGAGGCGTTTCTGGAACGCTCTGGGCCACTTTGGGCAGTGGAAGAACATTTAAACCTGAAAATAGAACTTAGTAATTCCAGTCATTATGTGCAGACCAATAAGCAAAAATAATATCCAAAAATATATGAACTTGGGTTATAGATAAGAACTACGTCATACCTTTGAATGCGATCCACGCACGTCTCATGCTGCTCACACAATCTGTCATGGGGAGGCTATTGGAGAGGACAACCACAGCGGGGTCCTGCATTCAGGGCATTTGAAACACATAAATGCTCGATTCTGGGGACTGGACTATCACAACTACAAGAGTTGCACAGGGCGTATATCCAGGACCAGGAATTGACCGGCCTATGATCAGAGAAGGTTCATACTGAGGCACCAGCTGGCTCAGGTAGGGTGGATGTTGAAAGCCAAGCAGAGGAATTTCTGTGAAGTCTTGCTTCTGCCATCATCAGCCACCCTCCGATTTTCCACTTACCATCTCTTCCACTTTACTACTTCTATTTACCAGAAAAAAAAAACAAAAACAAAAAACTCCACACAATGACCTAATCATCTCTGATATAATGCATATAATGCATTTAGCATCTAATGCTATATAATGCATATAATGCATCTAGCATATAGTATCTTCCTGCGTGTGCTAAAATGTTCCCTCAACAATTTTTTTGTTAACCAATTCTGGACATTTCATATAAATAGAAGCATACAGTATGTGCCCTTTGGTGTCTGGCTTCTTCCACTTTGTATAAGGTTTGCAGGCTCTTCCATACATCAGTATGTCATCCCTTATTATGGATGAAGAAAATTCCATTGTACAGAAATACCACAATTAGTGTATCCATTCATTTGCTGATGGACACCTGGGTTATTTCCACCATTTGAGTATTATGATCAATGCTGCTATCCGTGAAGACACAGCAAATCGATGGTAATGATGTGAAATTGTTGGCGTTTGGGAGTGAATGGTCAAGAAAGAATTTTGGGGGGTGCCTGGGTGGTTCAGTCAGTTAAGCTCAGGTCATGATCTCATGGGCTGTGAGTTCAATCCCCATGTCAGGCTCTGTGCTGTCAGCTCAGAGCCTATAGCTTGCTTCAGATTCTGTGTCTCCCTCTCTCTCTCTGCCCCTCCCCCATTCACATTTTGTCTCTCTCCCTCAAAAATAAAATAAACATTTAAAATTTTAAAAAAAAGAAAGAAAGAATTTTGGAAATGCCTTCTGTGCAAAAAAGAGTGGTATTAGTAAAGCAGGAGGACAGGACCTGTGGACAGAAAGAGTTGCACTGGGGCTGTGAGGAGTGACTGATTATATACCTTCAAGCTGGGAGGGGGGTTAGGGATAGCCTAAGTCTCTAAGGAACTTGGAAGCAAGTTTTCCAGGACCTGAGGGGCTAGCTGTTGTTAGGAAAATGTCATTTACTACTAGTAAAACCTTAGTCATGAGACCCTTCAGATGTATATCGGGGGCCATATGCTTGGAGGATGATTGTTAACATATATCTTGGGGGGTAGAGACATAGGAAGTTTCTAAAGGGATTTTTGGTAGGATCCTGGAGGTCGGGCTAATGTTGAGCTAAGGTTGCCTTTTGCCTTTAGCAAAGTATTAACACTGAGGCAGCTGAGCTCCTTGAGGAAAGTCGCTATGCTTGTCTCAAGGACTTGTCAATGGGCTATAAGTTATAAGGAAGTTTCATTTTTTTTCCTTTTGTCATTATTCTCCACATCCATTACATAGGCTGGGGGAAGAGGGAAATGGGAAGTGACTGTTTAATAGGCTTGGAACTAGATAGATATGTTGGTTATACAACATTGTGAATGTACTAAATACCAATGAACTATACATTTTTTTAAATTTTATGTTTTGTAAATGTCATCTCCATTAAAATTTTCTTTTAATTTCAAAGCAAAGTCTCCACCATCACCTGCCTAAAATGTAGGTTAAACCACAAATAGAGAGTGTTATATATTTTTAAATAGATTGCCTGTAACATTGCCTGTAAGCCATCCTTCAAAGCCAAGGTTGGACACTATCTCCCCCATGAAACCTGTTGGGGAAATAGAACTAAAAACAAAATCTTCTCTGCATCTAGAAATCTTCTCCACAAAGTATAGAGAAAGAAAACACTTGTATTATTGAATAAGCATCAAACCCGAATGCAATTCCCATTACAGGTAGTCACTAAGAGATCACAAAGACAGAGAAGAGTCTCATTCTGAGCAGACAGAACCCATTACAGACATGTTCTCAAGATAAATAATAACAGGTCCTTGAGTAAAAGGACTTGTCAGCATCATCTGTCACATGTAGCTCATCCTAACTTTACCTGGCAATTGGGGTCACCATCTGTGTTAGCTATTAGACTTTATATAAAGGAAAAATAAGTTCCTCTTATCTTTAGGGCAGGAGGTGGTTGTGGAGCAAGGCATCCACCAAAGTTAAGCTCCTAGCCTCCTACAGAGACTGGGAGATGGGGCTGCTATGTTCCTTGGATGTTTACCACCCAAAGATCTGGTTCCCAAGTCCTTGAGAAAGACATTCCAGGGTCCTAAAGAGGGCCAAAGATTTATTTAGTTTTTTAAAAGATTTACTTACATTTCAAAGAGACAAAGAATGTACACTTAACAAGGTTTCTAAAGCTCTAAGAAACAAGGTTTCTAACTTAACGAGGTTTCTAAACGCTCTGAGAAAAGGGAGTGTGAGTGTGTGTGTCTTCCCTTATTTTCAACAGGGAGAATTAAGCTCCTTATTTTTAATTTGTATTTGCCCTTACAAGCCTCCTCTGATCCCATCAGCAAAAAGTAATTACTCTCTCCTCGGGAGGTGCCTTTTCTGTGGCGCCTTCCACTTTCCACCTTGAATGGAAACAATGTCAACAGGATCCATATCTGGTGCCTTTCTTCATCCCTTGCAGTGCCCAGCATACCACACAGAGCCACCAATCGGGAAAGGATGCAGACAACAGGAGGAAACTTTGTGGCAATGGCAATCTTGTGATTCTTGACTGTATAACATCTACGTCCTGGTTGCAATATTGTCCTATGGTTTTCTAAGACATTATCACTGGGGAAACTGGGTATGTGGGATTTCCCTATACTATTTCTTCCAACTGAATCTACAATTACCTCAAAATGGAGAGTTTAAAAAAAATAAATAAAAGCGCCCTAGGGGCACCTGGGTGGCTCAGTCAGTTAAGTGTCGGCCTCTTGATTTTGGCTCAGGTTCTGATCTTACGGTTTGTGAGTTCGAACTCCACATCAGGCTCTGCGCTGATGGTGCAGAGCCTGCTTGGGATTCTCTCCCTCTCTCTCTCTGCCCCTCCCCTGCTCACACTGTCAAAATAATTAAATAAACTTTAAAAATTAAAAAAAAAAAAGAAAGATTATCTCTCCCTCTCCCTCTGCCCCTCCTGTGCTTGCTCTCTCTCAAAAAAAAAAATTTTTTTTGGAAAAAAAATAATAAAAAGGCCCTTGAATAAATAAACACATGTGTGTTATTAACATCAAACATCAGTCACAGAATACAATAAAAAGAAATACAGGGGCACCTGGGTGGCTCAGTAGGTTGAGCATCCAACTCTTGATTTCGTTCAGGTTATGATCACAGGGTTGTGGGATTGAGCCCCAAATCGGGCTCCGCACTGAGTGCGACACCTGCTTAAGATCCTCTCTCTCTCCCCCTCTGCTCCTCCCCCACTCCTGCAATCCCCCTCTAAAATAAATTTTTTTAAAAGGGGGGTGGGGAGCTAAGGGAACACCTGTCAAATTGTTGAGAAAGTTGTACTCAGGGCCCAACAAAGACCTGTACTCCAGGGACCAGAAAAGAAAGACAAATATTGTAGCTCAAGTGGGAGCAGTGAACGGGGTCACAGTTTCAGCTGAAGAACTAAACCTTCAAAGGTTGGGGCTTCATGAAGGCACCTCCAGAGGAAAAGGGGATGGGGAAAAGAACATGGAATTTCCTGAATTGTTTGCTTAGTGCTTATAATCTGCAAAGCTAACGACATAGCGACATAGGAGTTGTATCTGCAATACATGGAAACTGTGTATAACCACTATCCGAAATTGCCCTCACCCCTGAGTGACAGTGATGCTCATTTTTGAGCATGAAATGCCTGTGTGTCAGGCTGCAGTGAACAAAGTAGGAACAGGCACTGTCAGAAGGTACCAGAGAAAACAAGACCCAAAGGCAGAGTCCGTGATTAGAGAAATGGCTCTGCTTTTTACTTGTGGGTTCCAGGAGCAAAGAATGAATTCAGTACCTGCCAAGAGCAAGCCTGTGCATGTACAGCCTGCTTAACCACTCCAAGTGAAATGTATGTGCAGGGCATGATACGTGTACAGACATTGCACATGCAACTTGAAACATGCTAAAAATGCTGGCAAATATGTTCCAACACAAATCTTTGTCTACTTACATTCTTAACTGATACTTGGAACAAGACTAAGCCATATTAGGCGGAGGCATGTTCCTATGAATAGAAAAATCACCAATATAACAAAAAGGGGACAAACCGGTAAAGTAAAAGCCTGTCACTTAAAACAATTTTTTACAAGTACAAGAAAAACACATCTTTATTTTCTGACTAATTATGCATCTATAATCTTATTAAAGTGCATGACTGAGTAAAAAAAGAAACACAATGTCTTTAGCTGCTGAAGAAATGACACTTAATAAATAAAATATTACCCCAGCTCTATGGGATTATCTGCCAAATTAAAAGATCAGTTGGACTGATAGCTCTAAGGAAAAGAGATTCATGTTTACAACTGCCTGGAGTAGAAATCCATTTAATATAAACTTATGTTGCCTTCAGTTCTATCTGCTATGCTTGTTGGAATAAAACCTGATCACATTTATGTGTAGGACCAAACATTAAATGGACTAAGATTTGTGACCCTTGTATTCAACAAACTTAGGTACCTTAAAGGAGGTTCAAGTGCATTACATAAAAAGTGCATACATATGTGTCCAAGTGCAATGCATAAAAATAAATTAGTTCATTATTTTATTTTCAATATTTTTTTCCTCCTTAAAGCAAAAATCCAATCTTAAGTCGAAACAGGTTAGAAGAGATGTTATTTCCCCCAAAGGTTAATGAAAATTCTCATCATATGACTCAGTAAAAACCCACCAAGATGGTGCATCCCTGACTCACTTGGATCTACACACGTAGAGAGGGTAATGTTCTTGAACTTCTTACCTGATCCCTGGTAGTTCATCAGCAGCTCTGTTCTTACCTCCTTTGAGCAAATAAGTAGCCTCTGGGGAGAGTGAACAAAGCCCTTCCTCCTAGATTGAAGAGGTCTCAGGGACCAGACAGAAGATACAGAAGAAACATTCATTCTACACACTTTTTTTTTTTTTTTGTTCTGCCATCTCAGTGCTAGGCACAGAGCTAGACAGATTCATGACCAGACAGACAGGTCTTGGAACTTACATTCTAGACTAGAACCCTCAAGAATAGAAGAGCTTCTCTGGACCAAAGGGAGAGGGTAGAAAGGAGATGGGCAGCAGTAGGTCCCTGAGGGAAAGGGATGCCCAGACCCCTCTTCGGAGTCAAAGCAGCAAAACGGGAGGTAAGTTGGGGACCTGACTGCTTAGGAGCACTGTGTCCTGCTTCTTGGATTGTGTCCCCAGGAAAGGGACAAGGGCCAAATAGGTTTTGGTTGAGCAGTGTGTCTGGGCAGATGGAGCCACAATCTACCTGCTACTTCCCTGCCATAGGCACACTGACGCAGCAGAATGGCTCCCAAGCCCTCAGGCATGGAAGGGTGTATGGAAGAGAGCAGCTGGATGTCGTGAGGGCAAACACAAATTAAAAATAAGAGGTTTAATTCTCTCTGTTGAAAATAAGGGGAGAGACACACACTCCCACTCCACTTTCTTAGAGCGTTTGCTTTAGAAACCTTGTCATTGTAAATTCTTTCTGTCTCTTTGAAATGTAAGTAAATCTTTTTAAAAGCTAAACAAGCCCTTAGCCAGCTTTCTGACCTAGAAATGTCTTTCTCAAGGACCTGGGAACCATATCTTTGTACTGCAAGCATAAGGCACATAGCGGCCCTGCCTCCCAGTTTCTGTGGGGAGGTAGGAGATTCTCTCAAATCTACATCCTGTTATAAAGAAGTAAATTTTTCCTTGTATGAAGCCTCTTAGTGAGCCCAGATGGTCACCTCAATTACTAGGTAAAGTCACCAAATTACCAGATGAGCTAGTGTGACAAATGGTGCTGGCAAGTCCTCTTACTTGGGGACTAGTTATTGTTTATCTTGAGAACAGGGATGTATGGGTTGTATCTGCTTGGCTACATAAGAGGGTGAGATTTCTTTCTGTCTTTGCAACCTCTTAGTGGATTACTTGTGCTGTGTATCACATTTGGTTTAACGTGTATACAATAACGAAAGTGTTTTCTTTCTCTACTATAGAAGATTTCTGGGTTGGGGGATATTGTTTGTAATCGTTTCCCCAACATCTTGAACGGGACAAATGGAAAGAACAATGGACTGACCTAGTGAACCCAGACTTGGACAAAATGACCTCAAGGACAATACTGACCTCCTAATCCCAGCTACTGAAGTTCCCCAAAACTTAGATGCAAGGTTTTGGAGAAAAAGCAGGAAACCCAATTGATGAGATTTCATTACACATCCTCTACAGAATGGGAGCTCAAAGGAAAGATTAATTTGTTGTAGAAAAGTAAATAATTCTTATGTCTTATCTACCTGACTCAGATCAACAACAGCTACCACACGAATACTGGGATTTGCCAATGTTTAGCTCCTAGAGTCTTACTTAAGACACTTGTACTAACAACCCATTTCCTTTGGGTGAAGTGGGAGAGGGATGAGTAGAAGGAAACATTCATAACATGTACAGCTATAATTGTCAAACTTTGCCATGTATTGGACTCACCTGGGGAGTTTTTAAAAATGCAGATGCCCAGGCAAAACATCCTGAGCTAATAAATCAGAATCCCTGGGAGGGGATGCAGTGTCCCTATTCCTTAAAGTTCCCCAGGTGGGCTCACTGTGCAGCAAGTTTGGGACCAGTGATTTTGTTTTTAAATTTTTTATTTATTTTTGAGAGAGACAGACAGACAGAGCACTAGTGGGGGAGGGGCAGAGAGAGAGAGAGGGAGACACAAAATCTGAAGCAGGCTCCAGGCTCTGAGCTGTCCACACAGAGCCCGATGTGGGGCTCAAACTCGTAAACGAGATCATGATCTGAACTGAAACTGGAAGCTTAACCAACTGAGCCACCCAGGCGCCCGGAGAACCAGTGATTTCAAAGTGGTACCAGTGTGCACACAGATTAGCTAGAGATCTTGATTAAATGCAGATTCTGATCTAGGAGGTTGGGGTGCAGCCTGAGAGCCTACATTTCTAACCTGCTCCCACTCTAAGTAGCAAGGAGGTAAAGACCTCTATTACATGCCAGTGTTTTACTTCTGATTACCAGGAAATTAGAAGTTGTGCTGTAAAGGGGTAGGCTCTGGAGTCAGACTGCCTGGCTTTGAATCTTGGCTCTGCACTTGATTGCACTTCAGTGTCTTTATCTGTAAACCAAGGATGACAACAGCGTCTACCAATGTTAGCAACCATAGTAGTAGTATGAGAAATGTATCATTAATCTTAATTCACAGATGAGGACGTTGAAATTCAAAGAGTATCAGTACTTTACCCAAGCTCACCTTGCTAGTAATTGGCAGACAGAGGTTTGACCCCCAGTCTTTTCCCACTATATCCTGCAGCTTTAAGGGTCTGGATTGAAATTAGCCCATTATCCTCCTGTCTTCACTGTTTCTGATCACGTGACCACCGATGTTCTGGTCGGAGAGTGCTTTCCTGAGTCACCTCTGACTCCACTCCCCTTCCCTTTAGTAAACAGCTGTGCCTAGCTGAAGCTCCAGAGGTCATACCTGCTCCCCCTGCTCTATTCCCACAGTGTTACTCAAATTCAGCTTTCTAGGGTCTCTCACCCTGAACTTTGGTGGAAATAGCTTTGTTCTTTTTCATTAGCACTGCTTCTCCAATCGGCATCCCTACACTGAAATCTTTTGCAATTAATTAATTAATCCAAATTAATCCAACCATGGGACTTCCCCTTTCATAAATCAGCAACGATTCTCCATTATTCGCCAAATAAAACCCAGCCTTCATCACCTGCTTTTCCATGATCTGGCCCTGACCACTTTTGTTTTTAAATATTTTTTAATGTTTATTTATTTTTGATAGAGAGCGCACGCGCACACACACACACACACACACACACACACACACGCGCGCAGGCGCGCGCGCAGGAGCAGGGGACAGGCAGGGAGAGAGGGAGACACAGAATCCGAAGCAGGCTCTGCACTGTCAGCACAGAGCCCTACTCGAGGCTCTAACTCACAAACTGTAAGATCATGACCTGAGCCAAAGTAGGACACTCAACCGACTGAACCACCCAAGTGTCCCATGACCACTTTTTTTTTTTAACTGGTTTCCCTGTAATGCCTTCTCCATCTTTTCTCCCCACCACGTGCCCCAGGAGGTCACCTCTCCTCTTCAGAACTCCCCTGCACCCAACACACTTCTTGCAAACAGTAGCCATCCAATAACCAAATGACTGAATGAATGGCTTCAGTCTTGAATACTAAGCCCCAAGGATCTGGGGCCCACTCTCAGGAATGTCCCTAGAGCCAGTGTCCTCAACCACAGCATTTTGGCTGTTGTGAAGTGTGTTATAACTAATGAGTTCCTATTAATAAAGTACAACATTTTCAAATGATTTCCTTCTGATAACCAGAGTGGATTCAGGATTGTCCCTATGACACCCTTGCTTATTTGCAATGTTACGATTTTTGAAGCATAAGAGAACAGGGTGTAATAGAGTTAGTGCACTGAAAATTGCATGAAACGTGCAATTTTATATATGCCACAGTGTTTAATGAGCTATTGTTACTGATATTTTTAAATGAAGGGCAGTGGGTTTTTAAAAAAATGTTTTAATGTTTTATTTTTGAGAGAGAGAGAGACAGAGACAGAGTGTGAGCAGGGGAGGGGCAGAGAGAGAGGGAGACACAGAACCTGAAGCAGGTTCCAGGCTCCAAGCTGTCAGCACAGAGCCCGATGCGGGGCTCGAACTCACGAACTACGAGATGATGACCTGAGCCAAAGTTAGATACTTACCTGACTGAGCCACCCAGGCAGTGTTTTTGAAAAGTAAATTAGCAATATTTTTTCCTTGAAAAATGATATTTGAGATTTTTGAAATAGTTAACTTCATTGTTCACATGCTTGCAGAATACCTTTTTAAAGAAATTTTTTTAATGTTTATTTATTTTTGAGAGATAGAGAGACAGAGCACGAGTGAGGGAGGGGCAGAGAGAGAGGGAGACACAGAATCCGAAGCTTAACCAACTGAGTCACCCAGGTGCCCCAAATACTACTCCTTCCCTTCTCCCCCCACCTCAAAAAAAAAATCTAGCACTATTTCCTTTAATCTAAGATTCATGTGGAGGGGCACAGGCGTGGAACTCTCATTTGTGTGAGGCAGTGGGGGCCAAATTCTAGAGCTGCACTGTTCAACACAGTAGTCACTAGCCATGTGGCAATTGAGCATTTGAAATGTGACTTGTCTAAATTGCAATGGGCTATACCAATATACGTTGGCTTTGAAAGACAGTATCAAATATAAAGAACATAAAATATCTTAATATTTTATATTGATTACATGGTGAAATAATTATACCTTGGCTTTATCAGGTTAAATAAAATATAATATTAAAATTCATTTCACTTGTTTCTGTTTCTCTCTCTCAATTTGGCTACTAGAAAGTTTAAAAATATGCATGTGGTTTACATGTGTGGCTCGTCTTATATTCCTATTGGAAAGCACTGCTGTAGGGTACTTAAGACACATCTGGGAGTCCTATTTAAAATGCAGATTGCCAGGACCAGTCCTCTATGGAATCCAGTTCAACTCTCTGTATTTTTCAGCAGAGATTAGCAGGAGCTACATAAAGTAATGACTGTACTTCTTTACTTTCTTGCTGTTTTTCCCACTACCAACCACCTGATTCTCTTCGTATGTCTCCGTTGCAATTACCAAGAAACAGGAAGAGTCTGGTTTAGATATTCATAACTGACCCTTTGTAATCAGAGCTTTTGTATCAAGCTAACTCATAGGTCTCTGACCTATGGACTGTCTGTCCACACTTCAGTCAAGTGTCCGTCTCTAGGCCAATCAGTTGTGGTTGGTGGGGAGGGTGGAGGAGGCAAGGGTCAGGTTAATCAGAGGACAGGAATGACCTGGAACCTCTCCTCTCAGCTTGGTTTACACAGGACTGTAGGAATGCCCAGCACAGACTGGCCTGGCCAGCAGTGCGTTAATTCAGAAATTAAAAGAACACGTTGCATATTCAAAGGCCCTGTAAGCACTAGAGCCAAGGATTGATTATTTCCTGAACTACCATTTGGACACAATTCCAGCCAAGCCACTCTACAAATAACAAAGACGATAGATCCATTCTCAAAAATATTTCAGTCACCCACATTTCAGTCATAACAGCGAGCTGGCCAGAGTAAACAATAAATTTAGGTGACGAGGGAGAGAATACAGAGGCAGATGAGGCAATATATGGAAGAAAACCAAGCAATCATAGTTCCAATCCCAAAGATACCATCACATCGCCATAAGGCAAGACATCTTAACCCCTTCTGCTTCCGGTTTGTCACCTTTTCAGGGTACAAAGTGACAGGGATTAAGAAGTGGCTTAACCCCTTCTGTTTCCGGTTTGTCACCTTTTCAGGGTACAAAGTGACAGGGATTAAGAAGGTTAGATGGAATGATAGATGTAATGATGCTTTTTGAAGGTAAAAGAGTGCACAAATGTTATATTTACAGGTATGAGTTGTCTGTGAACTATACGTTTCCTAATGAAGGAGTAACCCCACAATAAATCTTACCCAGTGAATACCCCCTGTAGGCAGACCATCTGGTTGTATTTCTTCAACCTTGTTAAAACATTGGAAATGTTAACTCTCAGCTCTCACAATCTATTAGCCCTTACCTGCGGCTATAGCCCTCATCAGAATATGCCTTCAGGAATCTGCCTCAATACATCAAACCCTGCCATCAGGCCAGCAGCCTGCCATGAACCACACAGTATGCATTTGAGAGAAATACAATCAGTCCTGTGGCTAAGGACAATGGCCAACTTAATCTGATGGTAGCCTTTTCCAACACCTGTCAGAATACTCCAGACTTACAACATGTTCTAATAATGCCCTACCACAGCATTTCTGTTTAAATAATCCAAATGGCAAGAAAAACTATAAAAGAAAATTTTAGCTATCATGTTTGCAGCCCGGATTAATTTCCATGCACTATCTTGGGAAAAACAAAATACAATTTCCTTCATCTTGTTCCCCATGTCCTTTTCCACAAGGTAAGTTGACCCACACACACACCCCCACCCCCCGCCAAGGGCTCAACTTTACAGAGAACCAATTTCAGAATACTGCGGATGTTTTCCTTTTTCTGTTCCTTTATGGAGAGTCTGACACATCTACCAAACCGACAGTAGGAGAAAAGGGTTTGCCAAGTATTTGCACAATTGATTAGAGACACAGGAATTTCCGCGGTTGTGAAAAAGGAGCTCTGCGTCTTTAAGGCTCCGCGGAGCTCTCGCTCTCTGCTCGACGCAGACAGACCAGCTCTGCCGCAGCGACTCATCCTATCGATAAGGTTCACTTAGCCAAGGTGGAGGATGGGAAAAGAATGGAGCTGTCCCAGCTACTCAATGAGATCAGGGCAAACTATGAAAAGCTCCTCACGAGAAATCAGATAGAGACCGTGCTCTCAACAAGGATCCAGGTAATGATTTCATACAGACAGGCACCTTCCAGGATAAGGAGACAATCCATGTCTATCCAATTCCTGTCCCGGCCTCTCTGAGGTACAGTATTTCCTTTTCAATGCAGCGTCTACTGGGGAAGGAATTTAGGTTTTACTGCAATGTGACTGGACTACAGGGGGAGACGCTCTAATTAGACTATTAAGTGACCATTCAATGAATGTCAATTGATGCATTTGATTTTTGTATCAATTAGGAGGTTACTATCATTAACGAAACATGGGGCCAACATACAATAAAATGGGGCACTCTAACCTCTTTTAGACATCCTTCAGCAAGGAAGTATTTCAAATACCCTTTGAAGATATTACGGAGTTATTTATAGAGATTGTTTAAATAACATCTTTTAATATGGCAAGCTTTCTAGTAAGATTTATTAGCTTGCATACTTTGTAGAAATAAAACTAAGTAAAATATTTCTGAAAGGTTTCCATCATCGTTTTAATGAGCTCAGTTTTATACCAGATTGTTATAAATAGAAATTACCTAAATATGTGAACATGGCATTCGGAAGCAGTGGTATAAATTGGGACAAATCAAAATTCCCCACATTGATAATGACTCCCCACTTATACAGTTTTGCTTGTGTACTACAAGATGAGAAATGTTGATTTCCAATAACATTGTCCAAGTTATTGGACAAGCCATGAACTATTTAAGCACTGAAAAAAAGAGAAAGCCAAGTTAAATAAGGGCTGACTCTCAATTTCATAGACTCACTTTGCTTTAAAGTGACAATCACATTTAGCAACTCATGAATACCTCAAATGTTTAAATAAATGCACAAATAAATAATTTAGAAACAAAAATTTACAAATTCAGGATTTGGGGGATTTTGTTTGTTTGTTCATTTCGTTTACCTATCATATCTGAGTTCAAGTTCTAGTCCAGGCACCGAAATATGGCAAAGAGTGAACTTAAGAACCTCACTGAAAGGGAAAAAATATTTCCAGGAAATCATAGGGCTTTATTTCATTAGCAGTTCATTTTTGGTAACAATATAAATTGCACCTCAGGGTAATATTCTCAGTCTTCACAAAGAATGATCAGTATCCTAAATCAAGCAAAGTCACTGGAATATTTAAGTACTGGAATAGTTCACTCACCTTTTGCAAAGAGAAGGGAAAAAATTAATAGATGACAATTTCTGAAAATTATAGATCAAAGAAACTATTTTGCAATGGTACCAATACAAGTTATCTAGTTTGTAAGTCATGATGCCAAAATGAGTAAATTAAAGTAAAAGGGAAAAGTTGCAGTAACTTGTTTCGAGTCTTCTTAACGTCAGTCTACTTTAGGGGATTTCTTTCAAGGAACTCAGAAATTCAGAGAAGCCTGATTAATTATTACAAAATAAAGAAACATAAGCTTTTGGTGATTCATTGTTGTAGAATAAACTACCCCAAAATTCAATGGATTAAAACGATGGCATTGTCTCTCATGATTCTGTGGGTTGACTGGGTTCAGTGGGGGTGATTCTTCTGCTACATGTGACGTTGGCTGAGACTATAATCATCGTGGGGCACAACTGGGCTAGGACATCCAAGGTGGCTCACTCATGTGTCCGGAACCTCGGCAGGGTGTTTGGGGAAGGCCGGCTCAGCTGAGACCATTGGGTTTGTTTCTCTCTCTCCATCTGGCCTGTGTGTGATCTCTCCAGCAGCGTATCCAGACTTCTTAACGTGCTGGCCCAGAACTCCCAAAAGCACAGGAGTGCAAGTTTTCAGGGCTTCCTAAGGTTTAGGGCTAGAATGGGCACTTCTGCCACATTCTACTGGCTAAAGCAAGACACAGGTCTGCCCAGATTCAGTTTGGAAGGGGACCACACGAGGACATGAATTTGGGGGAGGTGTGGTTCAGTGGAGGCCATCTTGGGACTCCAGCTGCCACGCGAACATAGCTGCCAGTTTCATACACAATCCAAACGACCGGCAGACACGAGCATTGTTATGCTCTCCTATTTCTAAGTTCTTGACATTCTGTTTTGTAATTGCTCTGGTATGTATTGCTGCTTGACTTTGCCAACATAGCGCTAAGAGCAAGTGATACAACAAACCTAAAGAAATGTATGAATTTTGTTAATGCCTTGCCCTGAAGTTTGTAAACGTTCATTTACTACAATGTTTGCTTTAAAAAATAGCTATTGTGTCATCAAATTAAAATTTTTTATTTCAAAATGCATTTTGATAAAAACATTAAAAAGTTATTTTTGCTTTAAAAATTATACACAATCAATTCCTTCCATTGCTCCTGCTGCTTTTGGGGCCAAATGTTGAGAATTCTGTCAAAAGATACTTTCATTTGATTTGAACATCAGCATAAGAGCATTTAAAGCCAAATATAACATATTCCATTTATTATTTAATATGTCGACATTTAGAAAACAATCTTTAAAGATGTAATTTTTACTACTTCCCTAGATACCCAAGATTAACATGCTTTCCAAAAAGATCATTTGAAAAAGGTAAATCACCAGTGGGTTCTCTTTATACGGAAGTCTATTTTAGAGCTTCTAATGCCTATGATAACTTAATTCTCTAAATTACTCATAATATACTTTCCAGCAGTGTTTAATCCCCGTCCATATACCCAGTCCCAGAATTGATTGGTTTAGACTATATGGCTGTTTATCTGCTTTTACAAAGCAGCCTACAAGAAAATATGGGGGGAAATAATAGCTGAGTTTCAATCCTTCTTCCTGAATAATGCCATAAATAATAGAACGGTCAGAATCAGAGGTCTCAAGCTTAGATCCTGCAAGCTGTTACTTTTCATTAAAATAGATGTATTTTTCTCTGCATTTCCTAGACTGTCATAGTAGGAAGAGACTTCTAAGGTTCATCTTATACCTGAGAAAACTAAAGCTCAGCATGCAATCCACTCACTCCCATACCTGATTAATTAGTAACTAAGCACTGGAACACACATTTGAAATTTAACAGGTTAAAGAAAAAATGAGACACCTATATTATGTTTTTAGGATTTACTTTTAAAGGTCTCATTTTCAAGAGTGCTCTTTGTGTCTGTTGTTCTTGGTGGTGGTGGCTTTCTTAAAGCTAGAAGAAGATATGAGCAAAAAAATGGACAAAGACGAAGAGGCTCTAAAAGCAGCTCAAGCAGAACTCAAGGAAGCTCGACGCCAGTGGCACCACCTGCAAGTGGAAATTGAATCTCTCCAGGCGGTGGTGAGAATCATCTTGATCTTAAAAGTGACTGGCCCACTCAGTCCCCAGGCATTTGCTGATTAAGAGACAGAAAGGAATAATGCCTATTAACTTCCAGTGAGAAACTGAAAATCAAGGCCACTGAAATCTATCCCTGGTGCTAGTTCGACTACCCTGCTCCGTCCATCGTGGCCACGGCTATTAGCAATTCACTCGAGGTTTAGTTCACGCCTATAAAAAAGGAAGTAATCCTTGCTTATCATCCTGGGGTTCTCTAATTTCTGGCATGGGAGAACCTAGCCTTTTTCGTTATCCAAAGTTGTGACTGTGGGGAGTCTTCTATCTACACCCCTGTGACTTGTAATAGTAAAAAAATATTTAAACGCTTTCCTAACATGCCTTTAAAAGCAGCCTGCTCTGCTTTGACATATGATATGCTACATTTTCAATTTTTAAAAATCAAAAAATCAGAGTGATAAGTCAGTTACGTTGTAGATTTTTTGTTGTTGTTGTAAGAATTATCACAGGATTCCTTTGAAATAGTACGCTCTCTAGCTATGATTTTTGTCATTTGAGTCATACACAAATTTGTCAGGAAACATCTCTTGCATAAGTGATATACTACGATTGCAAACCTTTAAGAAAGAACATAATCGAATGAAGGCATTACACATCAGATTCAGAAACACATTTTGTTGCACTGATTCACTGATGACAATCTGTATAAAACAGGAAAGGGGCCTTGAAAACTCCCTACATGCCAGCGAGCAGCATTACCAGATGCAGCTGCAAGACCTAGAAGCTGTGATCGAAGGACTAGAAAAAGAGCTACAGGAAGTAAGGCGCGGCATCGAAAAGCAGCTGCAGGAGCACGAGATGCTTCTCAACACAAAGATGAGGCTAGAACAAGAAATCGCCACTTATCGCCGCCTCCTAGAAAAGGAAGAAATCAGGTACCTAATTCCATATACAGTACTTAATGACAAGTGGCCAGAAATACAGAGTCACTTACATCTTTGTTGAGGTAGTTAGAAATCACATCTAAAACCCCAACATTCAGGGCACCTGCATGGCTCAGTTGGTTAAGGTGGGACTCTTGATTTTGGCTTAGATCATGCCCTGCATCAGGCTCTGCACTGACAGTGTGGAGCCTGCTTGAGATTCTGTCTCTCCCTCTCTCTCTCTGCCCTTCCCCTGCTCCCTCTCTCTCTCAAAAATAAATAAATATTTTTTTAAGTTCATTAAAAAAAAAAAAACCAACATCACCACAGCATGCTCACTGAGTTCCTAAACAAAATAGGATTAAGTAGGCAGAGAACTATTTTCAGCCTCCCAAAATTATGAACAGAATGGCCAAAGTCGGGTACATTAGCTACAACAAGGAGCGTGTCAAGCCTAGAACAAACTGTAAATAATTCTCAGTTGCTACAAAAATGACCTTTCTTAACTTCCTCATTTTCCTTGCCATTCATCTCTTTTAGAATTAGTCACTGTCTTCCATGGACCACCCACAAAGAAAGCTTGGAAAATTCACCTATGACCACATCTCCCCACCCAAGGCCCACTCCCATCACACATCAAAAGCCAAAATTAATAATGACAATAATAATAATTAATAATAATAATAAAACATGATTATATTACAACCATAAAAAGTTTAGTTCTGAGCACATGTTTTGAAAGTCTTCCAGATGTCCTGATAACAAAAGGTATCAAAATATCACAAGAGAAATTCTTACTAATTTACAGTTTCATAATCTGTAATCACGTATAAGGTCACATGGCTCTGAACACAGCACAACCTCCAATTTTCCGTGTTCCCGTGTTAAGAAACTTTCATTCTTGCTTGCTTCAGAATTCCTAGTCCTCTACAAAATTAGAGGAAACTACTTTAACCTATAAGTCTTGACGTTTATTAAGTGTCTTGACATTTATTAAAGTTTTGGAAAACACAAAGTGAATTCCAAATCTACCGCTTACTAACTGAGGCACACGAGGCAAGTTACTGAACCTCTCTGTGCCTCAGGGTTTTTTCATCCATAAAATGGGAATAATATTACCTACCTCATAGGGTTCCCTTGTGGATTAAATAGATTAATGTTTGTATAGTGCTTAAAAGAGTGCTATATAAACATATACACACATATAATTTGTTATTAAATAAAATAAGTGGTGGTGGATTTTATTAAATGCCTAATCATTCAAGATGATGATAAAGTGGTCTTTAAACCTGTATTCCTTTAATACAACTTAAAACATTTTCGTTATGCTATATTTAAGATACATGAGAAAGCATCAAGAAGAATCTCACAAGCCTCACGTACACACTTCCCCCAGCTCAAGAAATGAAACGTATACAGTATTGTTGCGATCGCTCCACCCTGACCCTAGACACCTAAAGCACATCCCCCCACCTTCTCCTTCTCCCTCAGTCTAACCTGGATCCTGAATTTGATGCTTCTCAGTCTCACACATTCCTTTATACTAATATGTAGATATGTATCCCTAAGCAAAAAGTGAAGATATTTTGCATGTTATTTTATTATTATTATCTTTTTAATGTTTATTTCTTTGAGAGAGAGAGAGAATGCAAGTGGGGAAGGGGCAGAGAGAGAGGGACACAAGATCTGAAACAGGTTCCAGGCTCTGAACTGTCAGCACAGAACCTGACACAGGGCTCAAACTCACAAACTGTGAGATCATGACCTGGGCCGAAGTCAGACACTTAACCAACTGAGCTACCCAGGTGCCCCGTGTGTTATTTTAACCTTTATAAAATTACCTACAAATTACCTCCCCCCACCCCCACTCAATGTTATACTTGGGAGATTCATCCATAAAGGTACAGTGTACCCTGGGGCGCCTTGGTGGCTCAGTTGGTTAAGCGTCCAACTTGGGCCTAGGTCATGAGCTTGCCATTCCCGAGTTCACGGTGTACATTGGGCTCTGTGCTGACAGCTCAGAGCCTGGAGCCTGCTTCAGATTCTGTGTCTCCCTCTCTCTGCCCCTTCCCCATCACGCTCTGTCTCTCCGTCTCTGCTTTCTCTCAAAAATAAATAAACATTTTTAAAAATTTTAAAAACGATACAGTGTATCTTTAGCTCATTTATTTTCACTGCTAAGTAGTATTTCCATTGTATGAATATACTACAATTTATCCATTCTCTTACTGGCGAGCATTTGTTTCAATTAAAGGCTAATATGGTCTTGCTTCTATAATATAATTCTTTCCAATTTCAGATACTATGGTTGTATCCAAGGTGAGAAAAAAGAACAAAAACCTACGACAAGTAGAGTTGGTTTTGTTTTACCTTCAGGTGAGTTTCTGATATAAGTAAATGACTTGAAAAGTAAAACGTCATTTATAGGGATTATAAATAAATACTGTACAGTAGCAAAAACAAGCAATGTTTGAGTAAACTTCGACACAGAAATTGACTGTGACTATTATTACAACATTGTGATTGAATGTTTCATGTTAATGTTTACACAGCCATTATAAATGAAATATCTTTCTCAACCAAACTCCCACAAAAGTATGAGAACGAAAAAGTGGAAACAGTGACCAAACAAGCAATACTGAATGGAAATGTTGTGAAGGAAAGCACAGAGGCTCGTGGCACAATTCAGTAAGTAAAATAATTTTGACTAAGAAACAATAATACACACATGCAAAGAAATTAACTTCACTTGTGTAATCTCGGTGATCTTTGCATGTTTCCAAACATAATTTTAATATGCTGTGATTTTTTTAAATCCGACATGACTAGATATATATAAACAAAAACCCAGAGGAAGGAGTACTCAACCCTTAATTCACCATTTTTCTAAAATTATAACCAAAACATGTGAATTGCATAGAATTCCTTGGAAATTATATTCATTTGATTTTTAAAGTATGTAAATTATAAATTTCACTATGTCAATTGTGAGTTATAATTCAAAATGTGTCAGTTATGAACTATGCAAATTTCTTGATTTCTTTTTCATATGGAATATATATTAGGTATTTTTAATAGATCCATCCTTCTTTATATGGAAAGGTTTATTTTATCATTTCAGGACAGAGAAAGTGGATGAAGTTATTAAGGAATGGGAAGGCTCCTTCTTTAAAGACAACCCTCGATTAAGGAAAAAATCTGTTTCTCTTCGTTTTGACCTTCATTTAGCAGCCACTGATGAAGGGTGTTTACAGACTAAGCAGGATAATCTACCAGATATAGAAGTCAGGCTTATCATGAGAAGATCATGTAGTATCCCCTCTATCAAACCTCCATCCGGAGCTAATTAATCCAAAGACAATATTTGACTTGATTTGAAAATGACATTAGGGTGGACCAAGGGTAGGCCATAGGGTAGGCCATACTGATCACCCTCTGTCCCAATTATTAAGTATGTATGTTATGATCAATGTGCAATTCTCTTCAGAAAACAAACAGTAAGGAACAAAATTTCTCTGAATCTAATTATGGATGTACTCTTTGAAGAGGGGGAGCTTAAAAATAAAATCAGAAATTCAGTATGGTTTCTATTTTATTTGCTCCACATAGTCTTCTCTTTTTTCCTTGAAATGTTATCGGAGACTGTAAGTGTTAAGCTGGCTTAAATCTTTGAAATTTCACTCAACTGGCCAAAAATTCTAGGGAAAAAGAACAGTTTGTTTAAGTATGATTGTATCACATTAAGAATCCTACCAACTTATGCATCATTATTCCATGACTGGTTATATCTAAAAAGATTTTTCTACTTAGAAAGGAAAACAATTATAAACAAACTTTTAAAGAGGGCTCACTATTCACATAACTAAAAAAAACTTTTTTTGAGACAATTATTTGCACACTTAGAAAAAAAACAGTTACTTTCCATGAGCAGTTCTGAGCAAGCTATAGAACACACCCCTCGCTAATTTGATGATTAAATAAAATTAAGTTAATCTTCATACAAAAGCTTTTTGTAACCATTATCTGATTTCCAGAAGAGTAACTTTATTCAAAGAACTTGAAGGTTGTGTCCTCCCCCACAAAAAAATCAGAAGGCCAGCGGCACAAACAAAAGATGAAAATCTCGTTGCTATGGTTACTAGAATAGTTCTCCAATCTCACCATCCCAACTTTTCCATCTGTCAAGCTCAATGTGACTAATTTGGATATTCAGTGTGAGCATTAGATAAGATACTATAAAAAGTATTATAAATATTTCTTGCAATCATTTATGTGAACTATGATAACAGTACTGTTATCTAAGCTATTTGCAGGATTTATGTTTTTAAATTGTTCAAACTGTAATAAATATGGACAGAAAATATATTTGTGAATAAGTCAAGTATTGTTGCAAAGTTTTTTAAACAACCTAATTTGTTTAATACAGGCATATTTATTTATTTTAAGACCTTAAATAATAATACCTGTTTTAAAACATTAGAAATTTATAGGCTATCACTTTTTTTCTAAGCAGAAAAAATGTTGAGTACAACTCACCATACTTTTTCCCAGCTAAAGTGTCATATAAGGGCTACAGCTCATTTAGCATTTTTAGTATAGCCTCTGTAATCTCCCTCTCTCTCTGTCTCTATTATTTCAAACAGAACAAAATGTATATTTTAACCAGGAGAAAATTGTGTTAAATAATCTTTAACATAATACAGGGATATAAAATTTTAAATTTTCTTTTTCAATTACTTTAGATTCCTTTTAGCCTGTCTTATCCTATTTAGCAGAAGGGATGATTTTGTTTTGTCAAGGATACAACGGCACGTTAAATGCTTATTCTTGTGCAAGCGTCTGACATAAAATACATCCTGTACATAAGTGTTTTCATTCAATATTAGTTACATGCTATGCTACAAACTTTATCAATGCTTTGGAAAAATGCAATCGTATAAGCTATTGTATTAAAGTTACTATACTAAGCAACAGTAAGCATAATAAAACAATGTATCCAGCGTAATCTATATGCAGTGTTAAAAACAGTACTGGGCGTCATGAATGTAACTGCTTGTTATAGTAATTCCACTATGCAGCTCTTGTGTGTATAACATGTACATTTTAAAATACAGTACTTGACTTTATAAAAAAGTTTTATTTGCTTTGGGGTATTTTAAATTGGGATATGAATTTACCAGAGTAAATGATACCACTACAATAAAAAAAAAACCTGAAACATGAACTTGAAAGTTGCATTTTATTTGAGTGTGATACATTGTATTAAGTTTAATTGTTCTGATATTATTAGCTCACTTGGGGAATGAAGAAATGTGCAAGCATGGTGGAGACAGAACAGTTTTTATACTTTTTTTGGCAAAAGAGAAGTTAAGAATGGTATAGTCGAATAAATGGTATATTCTAATTAAGAGAATCAAAATAATCCCACCATCCTGGGAAAAGTGTAACAGTAGCTATAATTTGCAAAATGTTTACTCTGCCCTTGGCACTGTACTCAGCAAAGTTGTACATAATCTCCAAATTTTACAGCAGTCCTACAAGATTTTATCCTCATTTTACGGTGAATAGAACTTAATATTCTGGAGTCTCTGACTTTTGTATATGTCAAAATACAAATACAAAAGTAAAGAATGATTCCAATTACTAACGATTATAGGATCCTAGCCCAGGCACCATCACTAATTCCCCATGTGACCAGAAAGGAATTACTTGAGTCCCCTAAGCCTCAGTGTTCACACTTGAAAACAAAGGAAAGGTGATGCTTGGCAATATTCCTACCTTGATTACAGCACAGAGTTGTTTGAAATAATATACGTGTGAAAATATTTGACAAAGCACTACTCAAATATACAATGCCATTTGGATGAAAATTGTCATTGGGAATTTGTGAGGACAGTTATAGCTGATGGTGATTAAGTAATAGTTCAAAACACAAACGGTGAAGAAATTTTCCAAATTCTTCAACTGCTGCTAAATTATTCTTTCCCAGTGAGTTACCTAATTTGAACTGTTCCACCATGATAGTTTTCAAATTACAAAAGTGTTCTCTAAAGTAAAAAAAAAAAAAAAAAATGCTTAAATTAATTTGAAAGTGTCAAGTGGAAATGTATTATGGAGAGGAGGAGCCAAGATGGCAGAACAGCATGGAAGGTTTTTTGTGTGTCTCGCGTCCATGAAATACAGCCAGATCAATGCTAAGCCATCCTGCACACCTAGAAAACTGATTTGAGGATTAACATAACAATCTGCACAACCTAAACCCCAGAACTCAGCAGGTACGGATGCAGAGAGGTGAACTGGGGGAGAGAGAAGCCATGGAGGGCAAGGAGCCGCTTTTTCATGTAAAGAGAGGATGGAGACGGGGGGATACAGGAAAAGCACCCCCCAAAAGCAGCTGGAGAGAAAGTGGAAAAGTGGAAACAGCCTCAGGGACTGAACTAAAAAGGGAGAAAGGAGAAAGGAGAGGGTTGAAATTCTATTAAGACTCTATAGAGTCTGAAACGCCACAGCTCGATACCTGGTGGTGCTCTGGTGAGAAAGGCGAATCCCCAGGAGCAGAATGAAGTCTGGAGGGTCTTCGAGCCACACAGGGAGCGGCGGTTCCCCTGCTGGGCGGACACCTGGTAGAGGCTGTGTGGGTCCCCCAAAGGGAAGGACCCAGTGGACCCGGGAGAACAACCACATTCGCTGGTGCTGGAACAAAGTTGCTGGGGGTGAAGCCCGGTGCCAGATGCACTTTGTGATTTGCCATAATCCCTGAAATGCTGCTGCTACACGATCGTGTGTGAACTTTTTCTGGGGCGGGCTGGCACCCTGCCGCAATCTCTGAGCATTGGCAGCAGCACGGTCCCGTGAATGTTCCTGGGTGCAGCTGGCACCCGGCCATTGCTCGGTGAGACCCTCGGCAGAGGGGCAGAACGGGTCAAAGCCGCAGTCCCTCAGAAGAAAGGGGTCGGGAAACACAGCCGCATCGGAGATAAAACTCAGGAGGGAGGTGCTGCCTGGGGCTTGGTCACGGATAGCGTAAAAGCGGGGAGTGGATAGAAGCCGAAGACAAAGGACAGGTGCAGGGTTGCTGGTCAGGGAGAGCAGAGTTCCAATACTAGAGACTGGGTAGCTGGGTGACACCATTTTCACTGCTCCCGCGCATGCCCATACACACCTGCATGCGTAACAACAATCCACCCCAGTAAGCCAAGCAGCGCCATCTAGTGGAGAACAGAGCCACTACATTAAGCCCCGCCCAACGGGGCCAATCTCACTCTTCAGGAACACAGAAGAGTGTTCTCCGCCTGCTTAGTTTATGGACTATAAAGCACTTCATAGTTTGACTTCTAGGGGAAAATGAAGTAATTTCAATTGTATTTCAATCTGTTTGCTGGTCCATCTATTCAATTTTCTTTTTTTTTCTTTTTTTCGTTTCTTTTCTTTTTCTTGAATACAGAAACAATTTATTTTTATTTTCAATTTTTATTAAAAAGATTTTTAATTTTTTTCTACTATACTTTTTACTTTTGTGTAAATTTTTTCAAATCCTATTTTACTTCCATCATTTCATTTTATTTCAGTGTATTCATTTTTTCAAATTTTCAAATGATTCCCTTTTTTTTTTCTTTCCCCTTTTTTCTCTAATCTGTCAAGCCCTTGTCAACACCCAGACCAAAACACACCTAGGATCTAGCATCATTTATTAGATTTTGTGTGTGTGTGTGTGTGTTTAATTTTTTAATTTTAACTTTTTTTAATTTTTAAATTTTTTACCTCATTAATTCTTTTTCTCCCTTCAAAATGAAGAAATGAAGGAATTCACCCCAAAAGAAAGAGCAGGAAGAAACAAAAGCCAGGGACTTAACTAACACAGATACAAGCAAGAGGTCTGAACCAGAATTTAGAATCACGATAATAAGAAAACTCGCTGGAGTCGAAAATAGATTAGAATCCTTTTCTGCAGAGATAAAAGAAGTAAAAGCTAGTCAGGATGAGATAAAAAATGCTATAACTGAGCTGCAATCTCAAATAGATGCCAACGGCAGCAAGGATAGATGAGGCAGAGCAGAGAATCAGCGATATAGAGGAAAAACTTATGGAAAATAATGAAGCAGAAAAAAAGAGGGAGACTAAGGCAAAAGAGCACGATTTAAGAAATAGAGAAATCAGTGACTCATTTGAAAAGAACAACATCAGAATCATAGGGGTCCCAGAAGAGGAAGAGAGAGAAATAGGGATAGAAGGGTTATGTGAGCAAATCATAGCAGAAAACTTTCCTAACCTGGGGAAAGATACAGACATCAAAATCCAGGAAGCACAGAGGACTCACGTTAGAGTCAACAAAAAAAACAACCACTAACAAGTCATATCATAGTCAAATTCACAAAATACTCAGGCAAGGAAAGAATCATGAAAGCAGCAAGGGAAAAGAAGTCCTTAACCTACAAGGGAAGACAGATCAAGTTTGCAGCAGACCTATCCACAGAAACTTGGCAGGCCAGAAAAGAGTGGCAGGATATATTCAATATGCTGAATCAGAAAAATATGCAGCCAAGAAATCTTTATCCAGCAAGGCGGTCATTCAAAATAGGAAAGACTAATAAAAGTTTCCCAGACAAACAAAAATTAAAGGAGTTTGAGACCACTAAACCAGCCCTGCAAGAAATTTTAAGGGGGACTCTCTGAGGGGAGAAAAGATGAAATACATACATACATACATACATACATACCAAAAGCAACAAAGACTAGAAAGGACCAGAGAACACCACCAGAAATTCCAACTCTACAAGCATCATAATGGCAATGAATTCATATCTTTCAGTACTCACTCTAAACATCAATGGACTCAATGCTCCAATCAAAAGACATAAGGTAATAGAATGGATAAGAAAACAAGATCCATCTATATGCTATTCACAAGAGACCCACTTTAGACCTAAAGACACCTTCAGATTGAAAGTAAGGGGATGGAGAACCATCTACCATGATATTGGTCAACAAAAGAAAGCCAGAGTAGCCATACTTACATCAGACTATCTAGACATTAAAATAAAGACTGTAACAAAAGATGAAGAAGGGCATTATATGATAATCAAGGGGTCTATCCACCAATAAGACCTAACAATTGTAAACATTTATGCTACAAATGTGAGAGCACCCAAATATATAAATCAATCACAAACATAAAGAAACTCGTTGATAATAATACCATAATAGTAGGGGACTTCAACACCCCACTCAGAGCAATGGACAGATCATCTAATCAGAAAACCAACAAGGAAACAATGGCTTTGAATGACACACTGGACCAGATGGACTTAACAGATATATTCAGAACATTTCATCCTAAAGCAGCAGGATATACATTCTTCTCCAGTACACATGGAACGTTCTCCAGAATAGACCACATACTGGGACACAAATCAGCAAGTACAAAAAGATCGAGATCATACCATGCAAATTTTCAGACCACAACGTTATGAAACTCAAAATCAAACACAAGGAAAAATTTGGAAACGTAACAAATACTTGGCGACCAAAGAATGAATGGGCTAACCAAGAAGTTAAAGAGGAAATTAAAAAGTACATGGAAGCCAATGAAAATGATAACACCACAACCCAAAACCACTGGGACGCAGCAAACGTGGTCGTAAGAAGGAAGTATATAGCAATCCAGGCCTTCCTAAAGAAGGAAGAAAGGTCTCAGATACACAACCTAACCTGAAACCTTACAGAACTGGAAAAAGAACAGCAAATAAAACCACAAACCAGCAGAAGACAGGAAATAATAAAGATTAGAGCAGAAATTAACGCTATCAAATCCAAAAAAAAAAACAAAAAACAAAAAAAAACCAGAACAGATCAATGAAACCAGAAGCTGGTTCTTTGAAAGAATTAACAAAATTGACTGGCTAGTGGTTTACTAGCCAGTTTGATCAAAAAGAAAAAGGAAAGAACCCAAATAAATAAAATCAAGAATGAAAGAGGAGAGATCACAACCAACACAGCAGAAATAAAAACAATAATAAGAGAATATTATGAGCAATTATATGCCAATAAAATGGGCAATCTGGAAGAAATTGACAAATTACTAGAAACATATATATACTACCAAAACTGAAACAGGAAGAAATAGAAAATTTGAACAGACCCATAACCAGTAAAGAAATCAAATTAATAATCAAAAATCTCCCAAAAAACAAGAGTCCAGGGCCAAATGGCTTTCTAGGGGAATTCTACCAAACATTTAAGGAAGAGTTAACACCTATTCTCTTGAAGCTGTTCCAAAAAAATAGAAATGGAAGGAAAACTTCCAAACTCTATGAAGCCAGCATTACCTTGATTCCAAAACCAGACAAAGATGCAACTAAAAAGGCAAACTATAGACCAATTTCCCTGATGAACATGGATGCAAAAATCCTCAACAAGATATTAGTCAACCAGATCCAACAATACATTAAAAAAATTATCCACCACAACCAAGTGAGATTTATTCCCGGGATGCAGGTCTGTTTCAATATCCACAAAACAATCAATGTGATTCATCACATCAACAAAAGAAAGTTCAAGAACCATATGATCCTCTCAATAGATGCAGAGAAAGCGTTTGACAAAATACAGCATCCTTTCTTGATAAAAACCCTCAGAAAGTAGGGATAAAAGGATCATACCTCGAGATCATAAAAGCCATATATGAAAGACCCAACACTAACATCCTCAATGGGGAAAAACTGAGAGCTTTCCCCCTAAGGTCAGGAACAGGACAGGGATGACCACTCTCACCATTGTTATTCAACACAGTATTGGAAGTCTTAGCCTCAGCAATCAGACAACACAAAGAAATAAAAGGCATCCAAATTGGCCAGGAGGAGGTCAAACTTTCACTCTTTGCAGATGACATGATACTCTATATGGAAAACCCAAAAGATTCCACAAAAAAACTGCTAGAACTGATTCATGAATTCAGCAAGGTTGCAAGATATAAAATCAATGCACAGAAATCGGTTGCATTCCTATACACCAACAAAGAAGCAAGAGAAAGAGAAATCAAGGAATCGATCCCATTTACAATTGCACCAAAACCATAAAATACCTAGGAATAAATCTGACCAAAAAGGTGAAAAATCTATACACTGAAAACCATAGAGAGCTTATGAAAGAAATGGAAGAAGACACAAAAAAATGGAAAAAGATTCCATGCTCCTGAATAGGAAGAACAAATATTGTTAAAAGGTTAATACTACCCAAAGCAATCTGCATATTCAATGCAATCCCTATCAAAATAACACCAGCATTCTTCACAGAGCTAGAACAAATGATCCTAAAATTTATATGGAACCAGAAAAGACCCCAAATAGCCAAAGAAATCTTGAAAAAGAAAACCAAAGCAGGAGGCATCACAATCCTGGACTTCAAGCTATATTACAAAGCTGTAATCATCAAGACAGTATGGTACTGACACAAAACAGATGCTCAGATCAATTGAACAGAACAGAGAACCCAGAAATGGACCCACAAACTTATGGCCAACTAATCTTTGAGAAAGCAGGAAAGAATATCCAATGGAATAAAGACAGTCTCTTCAGCAAGTGGTGCTGGGAAAACTGGAGAGCAACATGCAGAAAAATGAACCTGCATGTGGTATATTTCTTACACCATACACAAAAATAAACTCAAAATGGATGAAAGATCTAAATGTAAGACAGGAAGCCATAAAAATCCTCGAGGAGAAAGCAGGCAAAAACCTCTTTGATCTTGGCAGCAGCAACTTCTTACTCAACATGTCTCCAGAGGCAAGGGAAACAAAAGCAAAAATGAACTATTGGGACCTCATCAAAATAAAAAGCTCTGAACAGCAAAGGAAACAATCAGCAAAACTAAAAGGCCACTGATGTAACGGGAGAAGATGTTTGCAAACAACATATCAGATAAAGGGTTAGTATCCAAAATCTATAAAGAACTTATCAAACTCAACACCCAAAACACAAATAATCCAGTGAAGAAATGGGCAAATGACATGAATAGACACTTCTCCAAAGAATACATCCAGATGGCCAACCAACACATGAACAAACGTTCAACATCACTCATCATCCGGGAAATACAAATCAAAACCACAATAAGATACCACCTCACACCTGCCAGAATGCCTAACATTAACAACTCAGGCAACAACAGATGTTGGCAAGGATGTGGAGAAAGAGGATCTCTTTTGCACTGCTGGTGAGAATGCAAACCGGTGCGGCCACTCTGGAAAACAGTATGGAGGTTCCTCAAAAAGTTAAAAATAGAACTGCCCTATGACCCAGCAATTGCACTACTAGGGATTTATCCAAGGGAGACAGGTATGCTGTTTTGAAGGGGCACATGCACCCCAATGTTTATAGCAGCACTGTCAACAATAGCCAAAATATGGAAAGAGGCCAAATGTTCATGGATGGATAAATGGATAAAGAAGATATGGTGCATATATATACAGTGGAGTATTACTCGGCAATAAAAAATGGAATCTTGCCATCTGCAACTACGTGGATGGAACTAGAGGGTATTATGCTAAGCAAAATTAGAGAAAGACAAATATATGACTTCACTCATATGAGGACTTTAAGACACAGAACAGATGAACACAAGGGAAGGGAAGCAAAAATAATATAAAAACAGAGAGGGGGACAAAATATAAGAGACTCAAGTATGGAGAACAAGCAAAGGGTTACTGGAGGGGTTGTGGGAGGGGGCATGGACTAAATGGGTAAGGGGCATTAAGGAATCTACCCCTGAAATAATTGTTGCACTATATGCTAACTAACTTGGATGTAAATTTTAAAAAGAAAAGAAAAAAAAAAGAAAAAAAGAAATGTATTATGGGACACGGGCCAAAATGAAACTTTAGTTAAATGTATAGACACATCATTCAAATGATCAACACATAAAACCAAAGGAAAGTTTGTACACAGGGCAGAATCTGCTTCTGTGGCTATAAATGATGATCAGCATGGACACACCGACTGCTAATATTAATGGACATACTACAGATTTTGAAGGAAGGTATGTGTGCAAATCAGTACAAGCCTCTTCTGGTTTCCTTTACACACTTAGACCCTAGGCCAAGGTTGGCCAACTTTCTCAGTAAAAGCCCAGGTAGCTAATATTTTAGGCTTTCCAGGCCATATGATCCCTGTAGGAACTACACCATTCTGCTTTTGTAGCTGAAAGCAACTATAAATAATATGGAAACAAATGGGCATGGTTGTGTCCTAATAAACTACAAAAACAGGGGGCAGCTCAGATTGGGCCTGCAGTAGTCCTTTGCTGGTATCTTCCCCAGATCCTCAAACAAGGTCTATGGATGCCAGACCATACCTTCAGATTCTCCACGACCATCCTATTTTCATCCTTTTCCATACCATGTGTCAAAGCTCATGTCCCAAATCCTCAAGGTATCTTGTAGGCAATGCAGAAGCTTGTAAAAACAAACCATACTTTGTCAAATTCTACAACACGCTGTGAAATTACTCTGTCCTGGAATCTACCGGGCTTCAAGATTTCACAACTATTTCTAGTGATAGAAACTGAATACCCATAACTTCTGCTTTCACAGACACAGCTGAGAAAATTAACCTATTTCACCATTTTGCCTATCACCAGACTTTTATAAGCTATTTGGCCTGGGAGAACTCTGTCTTCTCTTTCCCTATTTTAAGAAAAAAAAATTCCAGGGGTTCCTGGGTGGCTCAGTCTACTAAGTGTCCGACTCTTGGTTTCGGCTCAGGCTTTGCACAGAGCCCTTTGGGATTCTCACTCTCTCCCTCTCTCTGCCCCCCCCCCCCACTCACAGTCTCTGTCTCTCTTAAAAGAAAAAGAAAACTTTAAAAAAGAAAAAGAAAACAACCATTTAAAATAGCTTCATTAGAAAATACTACAAACTGCATGGTTCAACGATTGGTTCAAAATCTTTCTGGAGTCACAGATCTCTTTGAGAATCCGTTGAACTACTAACACTCTACCTGGGAAAAAAAAAAGTACAAAAAATTGCACATAATTTTAAAGGGTTGATAGACCTCATTAGGGCCTATTCTTGGACTACCTAAGTATCTAAGGACTGTAGATTTTCCCTTGTTCTCCCATTTTCTCCTTTTCCTTCTTTCTTCCCAGCCACGGCTCTCTTCCTACCCCTCATTCTGTCTCCTTCCCCAGCTTCTTCCTACAGCACTGTGCAAAGAAATCAAAGAGACCTGGGCTTAAATCCAGCTTAATCACTTACTAGTTTTGGCTTCCCTGTTTGAGAAAGTATGGGTACGTGTCAGAGAGGAAAGCAGACCAAGTTCCTGGATCTTGCTGCCAGAAAGAAAATTAAACTACTTGGGCCTAAGACTATCTCTGGGGTTTACCACTAGGTTTCTGTAAGGGTTCCCAACACCCTTTATAGTTACAATAGTTTCAATAGTCATATTAATGATGCATCTCATATTTTCCAGGAATAGTCACGATTCCAAAAGCCTGTCCTGTTGTTCCAATAAACACCCTAGTACATACAAGATCATACCTGAGTTTGCCTTGGGGGGGGGGGGGGGGGAAGAGACACAACACAGTGTAAGTAGAGTCAATCTTGGTGAATATTTCACTCTTCAGTCTTAATTTCTTCAGGACTAGGGAATAGATTTTTTTTGGCCATTATATTTTGTCTGTATTCTTCCTTTCTTAATTTTGCAAATCTTTGGGAATGGAAAAAGAGCCAAGCAGAGAAAAGGAGGTAACTATTTATTCACTCCACAAACATTGAGCACGTGGATGTACCATACACTGTTCCGGATATGAAAAGTCCCCACGCTGAAAGAGCTTTCAATCTGATGGGAAGAAAAAGGCAACAAAATAAATACATAGTATGCCAGGTGGTGATAAGAGCTATAGAAAAACAAAACAAAGCAAAGCACAGACCATGGATAGAGATTGGGAAATGAGTTGCAATTTTAAATAGGTCTGAAAAGACCCACTGAGAAGATGACATTTAAGCAAAGACCAGGAGGTGGGAAAGTGTATCAATGTCACTACTCCACTCAGATCCCCTTTTCTTTTTCCGCCATTTTTGTGCCACCTCTTTCCCACTACAGTGTAACATCCGGCACCTGCAGGACTGCCTGGAAATGACACAGAGGAACACCTGCCCCAGCACCACACTTGCCCAATCCCCCCACCATAACCCCAAGTGCAGGGAAGAAACCAGGCTGGAGGTGCTGGACAAAACCAGAGAAAGAAGGTACTGAGATTCTTGCTGAGGCTTTCATGTATCTTACATTAATCTTTTATAAGTCTTAGATGCTTTTATATTAAAAAGGTGGTTTCAAGTACAATTGACCCTTGAACAACATGGGTTTGAACTGCACACGTCCACTTACACGTGGACTTTTTTTCAATAAATATATTGGTAAAATTTTTGGAGATTTGCAACTATTTGAAAAAACTTGCAGAGGAACTGCATAGCCTAGAAATGCCAAAAAAAAAAAAAAAAAGACAAAGTTAGGTATTACTGTTAAGAATATAGTATGTATTGGGGCACCCGGTGGCTCAATCGGTTTAGCGTCCAACTTCGGCTCAGGTCATGATCTCCAGGTTGACGAGTTCGAGCCCCAGGACGGGTAGTGTGCTGGCAGCTCAGAGCCCCGAGCCTGTTTTGGATTCTGTCTCCTCTCTCTGCCCCTCCCCCGCTCATGCTCTGTGTCTGTCTCAAAAATAAAAATAAAATAAACATTAAAATTTTTTTAAAAGAATATAGTGTATAATACAAGGCATAAAATATGTGTTAATCAACTATTCATGTTATCAGTAAGGCTTCCAATCAGAAGTAGGCTATTAATAGGTAAGTTTGGGGGGAATCAAAAGTTACAGCTGGATTTTCTACTGGGGGGGGGGGGGAGGAGGGCATCTCTAACCCATCCCCCTAATCTCCCTCCTTCAAAGTCAGCTGTACATTATCTCAAACACCACTCAGACTACCTGTCATCCTTTGATGACCTCTCTTTTAGTCGTCCCCTTCAATTTCACTTATCTCCATTTATGACTATGAAAATATTGAGAGCGGAAGAATTAGACAAAATGTCACTTATGCCTGGCTTTGCAGACTTCTAGAAATGTCCTCATCTCTGCTGGCATGCCCAGGATGGTGGCTAAGAGCAACCCAAAAATTCAATCAGTCAAATGTCAACAGTGTTTTCAAGTAATTACAGATTCTTCTCCCTTCACAGCGGCTCACAGCATGGGTCAGGTGTTTATATACCCAAGGAATGGGGTACTACCCGGTAAACCAACGTACTCATGGTTTGGTGGAAAGAGCCCTGGACTACACCAGAAAGCTGCCTCAGTGCACATTTATTGAGCATCTAACAATGAGCCAAGCCCTAAGTAAGCACTGGAAATAGAAAGATGATCAACGCAAGATGACTGAACCTTTGCTCTCAAGGCCCACAATACGCTCGAGATAGAAAACACAGTCTGATACAAGAGAGTGGGTACACAGTATCATAAAGTTACCCAACTACCGTGGGAATTCAGAGGAAGGACTATTGGGGGAAAGTTCCAGGAGGGCACCACAATGAGAATCTGAGCAGGATCCGGAAGGACAGAGGTGTTTAAGCTGAGTGGGGATAAGGCAAGGCAGCACTGGGCAGAGACGGGTGGCATCCCGGCGCCGCAAGGGCGCACAACCTCGAGCGAGGGGATTTACATCTCTGGGCCCCGGCTCGGAAACCTGGCAATTCGACTCCACTCGCGCTTGGAAAAACTGAAAAGGTCCGTGTTGCTTTTGGTCAAGGGTTAATGCCCAGCCGTTAAAGCAGGAAGCCCTGCGAGGCGCCCGTGGGGACCGAAACTCCGCGAACCGAGTCGTCCTCGCCTCCACCCCTCGGCTCGCTGAAGTATATACTCTTGTTCCGAGAGAAAGAGCAAGGAAGAACCCGGAAAAAACAACCACTACTCCCCCCACCGCCGCGAGCGCGGTGGGGGCCAGGCCCGCGCGGCCGTAGTGGTTCTGGGCCTTTCTTCTCGGCGCGAGCCCCGCCGTCTTTCGGCCCCGCTCGTGGAAGCCGAGGCCCACGCTTCCCGCCACGCCACCTGCCGCCGTTCGGGCTCCGCGCGGTCGCCGACCGGGCCTCGGCCGCCGCCGGGCCCCTCCGCCCACTTCGCCGTGACGAATCGGCGCCAGGCCTGAAGAGTGCCCACATTCGGGGGGTTTGAGGAACGTTTGTGGCCTGAAAAAAAATCCCTGACTGGACCAAACACCACCGCGTCCTCACCTGGAGGTTTCCTTTTGCAAAAGAGTCGGGTGAGGGCTGGAAAGCAATTAAGAAGAGTGTGGAAAGTGCGAGTGCGGACGCTCCGGACGCGAGGGGCGGGGCGTGCGCGGGACAAAGGAAAACGAGGCCGGAGCTACGGGCGCTTTTTCTGCCCGCGGGTGAGTGTTTCCGACTGGGCCCGATGGGGTCGGGAGGGTGGCGAGTCGCGGTGTCCCTGCTTGGCTGGACCTCGAGTTCCCGGGGGTTGCTGAGGTTCAGGCTGGGCCGCGGGGCCGGAGCTGGGGGCCGGTTGCGGCCTCCTTGAGGCCTAGCGGAGCCGGAGCCGGGAGGGAGGTCTATCTCGGGCCCCTCCTCGGCGGCAAGATTTGCCCCTGCCACTAGCCCCGCCAAACTGGTCAAGGCACCCATGCATTCCCTTCTTTAGTGGAGTTGCTGGTGAAGTGCCTTCTCTACAACAACCTAAAGGAAACGACCTCAGGGGAAGCCCTGGGGCAAGCCAAGCCCTTGGTCCCTCCCCCCCAGGAAGGTGGTTTCCCCTTGTTTCGGCAACGACCGAGGAACTTGTGGCTTAGAGTGGAGAGCGAGAGCTCTGAAACAGTTTGGCCTGGGTTTGAAACCCGGCTCTGGCACTTCCTGGCTGTGTGGCTTTAGACAAGTTACTTAAACTCGCCGAGACTCCCATTATTCCGGTGTAAAGTAGGTTATCAATACATACCTCGTAGGGTGGTTGTGACCATGAACCGAAATAAGTGATAAGCCTGCCCCGTATAAAGTGTTCAACAAATAGCTAGTATTTTATGCCAGGCACGGGGGATGGATCCAGTGGCAGACAAATGTACAAGCTCACGCTTAGAATTTATAGTAGCAGACGAGAGCAATAATTTAAAAATATTAACAATAAAGTGTGATGTACCAGGGAGCTTTGCCAATTATTGTCAGGGATCCCCGCAGCAAGGCCTTCTGGATGTTGACAGTCCCTCCACCCACACCCCACCCACTCCCTAATGTGAGCGGAAGGAAATCTATCTGCACCGGAGTCCATGGATTCTGCCCCTTCCTTAAGAGGGAGAGACCCAGGTTGGGCCATTGAAAAATTTCTTTCCACACAGTCCTCTTATTCCTTATGCTCCAGGGAATTCCCTTAAAATGTAGAATAGAAGCAAAAGCATCATGCTTGTTTTCACGTAATGTTCCATGAAAGTATTCCAGTAGTCATAGAAGTTATTTGCTTCTTTTTTAAAAATGAATGCTTGTCTCTTTGTACACATCGTGTGTGATGTATTTTGATGTGAGGAACAAGCTCACGCGTGTATGGTCTTGTTCTGAGCTGGTAATATTAGGACAAAATGCATTAAGAATTGAGCTAGGTGCTGGGACTGCAATAATGAGTTAGATGGTCTCTATTCCACAATCTAGCCATATTAACAGGTATGATACAATGTAATGAACAATATTATAGATCTGTAAATTGGATAGGAGTACAGATGAGGAAGCAATTCATTCTTCCCGGGTAATTTATCATGAAAGTTCCACTGTGGAGATAATATTTTGAAATGGGCTGTGAAGGGTTAATAAGAGTTTCTCAGGTAGACTCTCAAAGTTATTCCCAGGAGAGAGAAAGTTATTTGCCACCATTAGAGAGCGTAAAGCTCATGATCATGCCAGTTACCTTTTGCGTTGCCTCCAGGAATAAAATGCTGCCTTGTTTTAATAGAAGTTGTTATTCTAAGAGGAAGGTAAAGCTGCTGTTCATCAGTGATCTGTCAGTATCTGGTAGGCCTTGTTGGGGTGGGCCCTGATAATACATCACATTTTATTGTCATTGTATTTTTATCAGTTTAATTAAATGTTCACATGGCATTAGCAATATGTTTTCCATGCAAGAGGTGGCCCAATATCATAAGAAGAAACTTGGAAGTCTATGTCTAATATTAATGCTAATATCCCCAGTAATTTGTTTTAGTTGTTTAATTCTGATGAGCCAAATGACCTATAAGAACTAGTTAAATATGCAGAAAATTGGATTATTAGAAGATAGTGTAATTTTACTAAGAAGTACCAATTTAAACTACCCTATTCTTTAGGGAAACATCTCTTATGCTTGCTGAGTTTTGATTCTCTTTTTTTTTTTTTTTTTTTTTTTTTTTTTCTTTTTTTATTTTAGTGTCTCAGATTCATTCTTAAGGAACTGAGAACTTAACCTTCCAAAATGTCAAGTAAGTTTCATTTTTTATATTTATCAATCTATTAATAAGAGACTAATGCCCTAGCAAATGGGAATTCCAAAATACTCTCATTTTTTTTCTTCAAAACAGGACCATTGGTAGTTTTGTTGCATAGTATTATATCTCAGTTGTTTACAAGAAGTTATTTATTTTCTTTCAAACAGAAAGACCATCTTATGCCCCACCTCCCACCCCAGCTCCTGCAACAGTAAGTTTTAATTTTCTTGTTAATGTAATAGCCAAGTCTGGCCTTGATACAAAAACCCAGATGTCTTCCAGTGACAGTCACTCAGTCATCACAGCAACAGGATGAAAAATTCAGCCAAAAAACAGCACTTCCTACTAAATAAAATAACTTGCATCTTACCTTGAACCAACCCCAACATTTAAAGAAACATACTGCTGAAATTCCAACCTCCTATGCTCAGTTCTTTTTTTTAATGGGAAATAAATGATAAGTTTAACACCTCTTTCTAGTTAATCTGTCAAGACTCTTAAAAGTTAATATTGAGTGAATGCTCACTCTGCCATTTGTTACTATTTTTAAACCTAACCTTCAAGTGGTTACATTTTTCTCTCCTTGTTTATATATAATTTTCATATTAAATCAAATAGTGAAGCTTCCAGTTCTATAATAACACTCATTGTAAATGTTTATTTTTCAAGCTGTTTAAGTAAGGATTTCATTATCCGTGGGTCAGATCCTGCCTATTGAATGTTTCAAAGTTTCTAAATACTTGTGAACTAGGTTTTTCACCCAACAAGTTCTGGCCCAGCTTGGACAGCATGTAAAATAATCATCCAATCCACAAAACAGATATAACAGGAACTGTTCAGGCCTTGCTGAAATGGATTCCTTGTTGGGTTTTTTTGTTTGTTTGTTTTTGTCTTAAAAAACAAAACAAAACACTGTTAACATTGACCATAGCCTACAAAAGCAATTCTTTAACAGCTGTCAGCCCTCCTTCCTTACCCCTTAGCCCCAAAATTTCAGGCTAGACTACTAATTAGGTCCTTGTGTAATTTTTTTCTCCACTCCATGACTCTTCTTACTAACCCTCAGATGTATGCTTTAGTTATGTTTATCAACAATTTGTTTTTCCTAAGATACTTCTTAAAAGAGATACCGTATCTCATGTTCTCATTTCCATTTATGTAACATACAATTTCAGAAGTTACTTCCAGTACTCTTAAAGTCCTGTGTTTGGTTTGTTTTCTTTCTTAAATCAAAGAACATTTCTTATGACCATCTCCTTGGCACTCTGCTAGTGGTTATACAGGTGGAGTTGAACAGTTGAGATTCCTGACCTCAAAGAGCTAACCATGTACTTCAATTTTGGAACTGGTATAATTGTAATGTTTTAGTTTTGATTTTTTTTAATTCCCTTACTTAATTTTCTTACATTGTGATTCTCATTCTTTATGCAACCTTTGAAGATGTCATTTTGACGTAAATATTGCCTCTGACACTGTATAATCTCTTGAAGACAAAAACTTGATTTTTTGAGATAACAAAAATAGCTCGAAAACCAAGTGTCCCCTTATGACTTCTCAAATGTAGAAAGGGATTTTTTTTTTTTTTTTTTTTTTGGCCTTTCTTTAGTCCTATTTCTGTACCATTGTAATTTCACATTGACACATAAAATACAGAAGACTAGGGATTAGGACATCCAACAGAATGGATATGAAATGAATTATCCTCCTTCCTTTTCTTTTTTTTCCATTACCTATTTACCATCACCACCACCACCACCACCAATACCACCACCAATACCACCACCACCCAAATGTACCACTCCAAGTAACATACACTTCTTTTGTGCCTTTGATACTTCATCTGTGTTTTGCCTACTTAAATATGCTTAATTTGCGTCTTTTATACCTATACAGACTAGAATTGCTCAGTTGTTCTCCTAAAGAGTTGCAAATGTAATATCTGCTTGAATATCTTTCTTTTGGACACTTAGGATATGTGTAGCGGCATGTTTTAGAAAATTGTGTTTATAACAGCTTCAGCTTAGTTGGGGTGTGTTAAGTGTATTTTACATTCTACACGTGAAGACTAATATTGTTAATTGCATGTTAAAATTAAATTAGTTGTTTTGATTGAGTTTCATTAGGTTAAATACCCTACTTTTGGTTTCTCTTTGCTACATCCTTTTTATGCATTCTACCTTGATTCTCATGAACATCGGATGTCATTGTTTTAACCATGAGGGCACTACTGTCTAAGAGCCCGTTTGTGATTACATCAACATACAATTCAAAAAGAAAAATTCCATTGCTGCAGTGAGCAGCTGTGTTTTGAAAGGGTCAGAGCTATCAAGAAACTAGATGAAAAAGGAGAGTTCAAGTCTGTCGACTAGAAAAGTAGTTTGCATTAAAACTAAATGCAGAAAGTGTTCATGATTGACCTCTGGGTGATGGATCAAAGAAGAGATGGAAGAGAAAGTCTAAAAAAGAAAGACTGGGTTGAAAAGATGAGATAGCACCCCAGAATTAAATCCATGCATTTCTTACAAGTCTTTGTTTTGAAATCATGTATGTGACATCCATTGAATCCCACATATGTTCTTTTCTATTGACAACTCTGGCTTCCTGATTTGAGTATCTTTTCATTTCTCACATTATATAGAATGATTTAAAACTGTCTTTGAAAACAATCCATTTCTTGTTTTTATTTGTTTTTAATAGATAAATACATTGGCAGCATCTACATAACTGTCAAATAAATCACATTTTGTTTTGCATGTAAAGTGTTTTCAGACTTCTAGTTTATCACACTTCAAGCCTTCCTATCTCAGACATGTATTGCTAAGTTGTTATGTTATTGACCATAAAGTAATCCTGAGTGTTTGACACACCTCAGTGTGTTGCTTATTTCAGAAAAATCACACACATTCTCACTCACAACAAACACCACTGGCCCCCCCGCAAAGAGGAAAAAAGGGAAGGAAGAAAGAAAGAAAGAAAGAAAAAACACTTGCAGACTGGTTTCTCAATGAAAGAAAAAGAACAATTACAACACATCATTGCTTGTTTAAATTCAGGTTGCTTTTGCATGCCATATGCAGATCATTTTTCATTTCTGTGTTTTCCTCGTTTGAGCTCATTTCTCATTCGTGTTTTTGTCTCATTTGTTTCCATCAGCAAATGCCCAGCACACCAGGGTTTGTGGGATACAATCCATACAGTCATCTCGCCTACAACAACTACAGGCTGGGAGGGAACCCGGGCACCAACAGCCGGGTCACGGTAGGAGAATCAACTATTACAGCATCCGGCAAACAACTGGATTTGACCAGAAATGCCTCCAGAGTTAGGTCCTTTTGAGTCATCAGCACAGCCATCTAAAACAATTTTTTTAACCTGGCTTTTTCAGTATTTTAAACATTCGTTGTACGATTGTACACTGGGAAAAAAAGTAGTGAGATCTGGATATGTATATAGAAGAAAAGAAGAATCCATTCTGTTTGGTGGTTGGTAGAGATAAAGCCCTGGGCACTGCTTATACTATATGTAGACAAACCTAGAATTTATTACAGCTAAAATACCCTTTTTGAGATAAAGAGTATCTTTCATTTAAGGTCATTGGCGTCAAGCTCAAGGACTCAGTTTCTTAATAAAAGCCGGGCTTACGGACCTGAGCTTTTTTCGGTGGCCCACCAGTTTGAACTGCTACACATAATTGTTTGTCTTTTGGATTTAAGAGCTGACTTTCTGAGATTCATTTCTCTCCAGTTAAAAAGAGAAAAACATTTTCATATCACTTCAAAGAATTGCAGAATGCAAGTTGAATGTGCCAGACCATTTTGAAGTGCATTTATAATCCATAGGACAAGGGTATGATTTCTGTAACTGACGATGTTTCATTTAAATGATCAACTTAAGACACCCAAATTGGGTAATGTACTTCACATTTTCATTTTAGAATCATCTTAAACTACAGTCAAAGAAGCTTAAGTACCAAAGAAAGATAAATGTGAAAATGATTTACCAAAAGTAAATAAAAATAAATCCAAAAGCCAAATACCTACATACATTGGAATGTGGCATTGGTGAGAATTTTTCCAACCCATAATGGCTGTAAAATTTTTAATACTTGGTTTTTGTTTGCTGTATTCATAAATAATTGAATTAATGTGACTTCAAAAGAGCCCTCTCACCCTGTAGTCAAGCTAGAGCAGAAAGCTTGTAACTATCAAACTGTATGTCTATCTTGGTAAGCATATTGCTTAACTTGATAGTTTTGTTTGTCTAAATTTTTCATTGTTTCTGCATAATTTGTACTTCATAAGCATATCAAGTTTTATGTGCCATGCATATTTCATGGTATCTGGAAAGAATTTTGACAAGTGTGTGTATGTATGCATTTCACAATGCATACAGTTTTTATGTGCATCGGTACGTGTTTTTCCCTGGCCTAAATGTGTTTCACAGGTATAATGGGTGGCAAGGTTATCCAATGATAAAGAACATTTAATTTAAACAAGGAGCAGAATCAATTTTGGATCATTCATGTTAATGCAGAAAATTATTCATGGAGAGTGAACAAGAGAATGATTACATTTTAATAGCTCTATACAGTCAGCTCTTGATTATCTATGTTAATGGCATAGAAATGGTGATAAGTGTAATATTAGAATCATTTGTATTTCAGTTTGTATAAGCATTTTGTTCCTAACTCGGATGTATCTGCGGGAATTCTCTGTTAATAAAGAGAGATCATTCAGTAGGAAAAGGAAAGGTCACTCGCTGTCTCAGGGCCTGTGAGTCAATGATCTGTTTCTCATTCCCTCTTGGAGATGTTAGAACCCAGCATTTGCATTGGGCACTAGTTTCCGGGTCGATTAGTGCAGGAGGGTTGTTGGGCATAGAAAATTTAGTATTTTGCTTCTTTGTGGTGGTTTTCTTGGTATCATTGTCCTCTCAACACCAGATTGAAGTGTAATCAAACTGCTTGCTAGACTTAACCTGAAGGGCCTAGAAACTGAAGGGTTTCAGCCTGTGTTAACCCCAGCCCCTTCAACTTTTAGTCTTCTCTCCTTTAGGTCACTGAATTGCTGTCTAAGAAAATTAGTTATGCCTGAAGTTTCATACACCTTTTTTGTATATCTAACTTAAGCTTTGTTATGACTTAATAGATCTGATTTTGACCATGATAAGTGTTTTATTTTCAAATGACCCCAATTATGTGTTACCTTTTTTTTTTTCTCCCCTTTTTGGCTCTTAGTTGGTATTATTGTTTGCAAATAGTCTTAAGTCAGTGATTTGAAGGAATGATTCTGTGAAACCCCATCAAGTAGCTTCCTTTAGGCTCTACAGAACATCTGGTTTCCCTGGTGACTCTCATGCACTTGAATGGTTTTGAGACTATATGCAGTGTGTTGAAACCTCTTGGAGCACCAGTGACAGCTGTGAGATGGAATCCATTCCTAGTCAGTCCTTCTTCCCGAAGGTGATTAGCATGCTCTTAAGTACAGGTGTGAAACCAGGTAGAGACAAGATGTTAAACACAGCTTATTTCTGTACTGCAATGGAAATTCCATCCTAGAAGGAAACCCTTAAATGAGACCCTGCCAGAGAAAGCAGGGAATTGGAAGAAACAACAATAAAATCTCTTGAGTGGCCAAAATAAATTTCATAAAATTATGGTGATTCCCAGGAATTACTCTCATGTGAGCACAGTTGTGACAAGCATAGTCACACAGTTACTTTCCCCAACTCATTGCCAGTTAGAAAATGTAAAGGTGGACAGTTGCGGTTAGAGGTAGCTTTCTTGATAGAAACACGTGAAAAAACCCTCCAAAAGCATAACCACTGGGCCATTTGGTAAAGGGGCCAGCAGCTTTTCACTCCTCAAGCTAGAAGACTACAGGAAAGCAGGGGTTGTTTCTAATGGACTCTTCTCAAAACAAGGTTAAAGTGTCTTAAGTGCAAACTGGTTTTGTGTGTGTGTGTTTTTTCTTTAAGAGTAATGTTTAAGGCATTGTAGAAGTCTGCTGAGATGGCAAATAAATTAGGGATGTTTAGTGATATAAATCTTCAGTGTCCTGAAAACCTGCTAGAATTTAACTTTGTGATTCTTGTTTTGGGTTTTCTTTTGTTTGTATTTATAAATTGACTATCATTGTAATGAAAATACAGCCTCAGTATGTAGACGATTTAGGTACCTTCCTTTGGAAGAAAGGAGGAGAAATAAGCAAATCCATTAATATTATCAAATGTGGTTCTCTGAAAAGTAATCAGAGCAAATATTACTAGAACTTGTTTTTAAAGTGTTTTAATTTGATATATTTAAACAGACCTTTTAGAATTCTTTCTCTTAAAAAAAAGATCTGTGAGTGGCGGTCTACCAACTTCAGTTATTGGCATAATTCCAACTTTATTTGTAACCCACTTCATGGAATTCTGAAGATTTATGTTGGAGATGCTTTCTAATAACTTTATGAATGAAAAATCAGACCTTTGTGTGTCTTGCTCTGAACCCATGATTTAAGTTTAGCCTTGTAGGAGTTCCCTCACCCCTCGTTGAAACTGCTGCAGACCTGGAGACAGATCTTCTCTTACTGGCTGTTCAGATCACTGCTGTTTACAGTTTCTATCCCTTGTGGCTCACCTCCATTGCCCGCTGCTGGCTAAAACAAAACAAAACAGGGTCTGTCTGCATGGGCACCAGCATGAATTATTGTATAAATGTATAGGAGGAGTGGAAAGAAGAGTGGAAATCCTGCTTCAAAGGTGATATGCTTTCTAACAATTTCATGTATGAAGAAGCAGAGTTACTGAAAAATATATAAGGATGGAGGAAGACCCTCCTTGGAGGAGGAAGCATTGTTTGAAAACAGTGGAATTGGGGCACAGATACACTAATCTCTGAGCCTTGGACAAAAAATAAGGTTGTAATTGATGTCCCAACTCAAAAGAGGCGTTTGTCCAGGGTTTTATCATAACAACTGAAGGGCAAGGGAACAAAATGTCACTAAGTCTCTTTATAAGGAGTTGCCAGTCTCTGTCTTTTGATAATTAGAGTGAAGCCAGCACCTCTTCTCCCTCCCCCAAGCCTGGCAAGGAGAATCAATATCAGTTGTCTCCTAGAAACTGGGGGAAATACATGATTTGGCCATGATTAATTTATTCTGGGTCCTACATCAAATGTAGTCATATATGTTAAAATGAAAATAAGTTCAGAAAGAAACACTCTTGGATTGGAGTTATCTGGGGTGCTCACTAGAAGCTCTTTGGTATCTCTTGCCTAGATATTAGCCCATAGAATGAACCAATCTCTCATTTTTTCTGCTTTGGTTTTTTTTTTTCTCTAACTCACTTTTTCTTCTCTAGCTCACCTTTTTCTTTACCTTTTTAAAAAATATTTTGTCTTTCCTCTTGTTTTCATTTTTCTTTGTTCCCACCAACCCCAAAATTTTTAAATCGATATAAGGTAAGGCCTCAGAAATAACTTAATTGGGCCCTGTGTCTGCCATTTCTCTGTTCCTGATAACTTATTTACTCCGGCACTGTTATTACGACTCAGGACAAGAAAAGGCATGACTTTAGTTTACGCTTTTGGATCCCCTCAATACAAACCACTAGATACAGACAGAACCTTAAGAAAAATAAAATGTCTAGTCCTGATAAAGGAAATAAGGGTTGTTGTTTTTTTCTGTTTTTGAACCTAGGAGGTAGTTTTTGTAGGGGTGTCATTCATGTGGGGGTGCAGTGTATTCCTGAAGCTGTCCGAGTAGATACAAAGCCCCCCTCAGACTGTGAGTGTGGTAAGTGCTGAAAGAGCCCAGACTCGGGCAGATAATCAAGTGTTGACTGTATGTGTAATGGTAAATTAAGCACAACAAAAGGGTGCTAGGTAATGTCCTAACATGGGACATGTGATATGTAACTCTATATTTTTGATGTATGGATTATTATGTAATACTTTGTTCTTACAGCCAGGTTGTCAAAGCAGTAGCAATAAACTGCTAAGTAAAATATTTTAAAATTTTGTGCCTAAAGTCATTTTCTTTATTTTCTTTTGATGTGAACATTTCTGAATTTGCAGTGATAGCTATTTTCAGTGGAGAAAATATAAGAATCTTGTATCCATGGACGAGTAGAAGAAAGGCGCATTAGAATTTGTTAAGGGACTCTCTTTTCATTTTGCTGGTGAACTACTTGCGATTGAATAATGAATATATTTAACTCTTTTGTAGGCCTCCTCTGGTATTACGATTCCAAAACCCCCAAAGCCACCAGATAAGCCGCTGATGCCCTACATGAGGTACAGCAGAAAGGTAGGTGCCCAGGAGCCAGGGGGGAGTGAGGACTGCTGTCTTTGCTTGTTTGCTTTCCATCACATTTCATAATGGCTTAGCCAGTTTTTCTGTGCACAGAGGGAAGGATAAGGAATTGCAGTTTTTAAAGAACTTAGTTCTGATTTCAGAATTCCAGAACTAAAATCCAGCAAGAATAACATGATTAAATAAAAATGGTTTAAATCCAGAAGGTAATGTTATGTAGCCAATATATAGTCTTTTGGAGAAATTCAGTGACGTGAGAAAAGTGTGAAGTGAAAAAAGGAATACAGGACTACATCTGTTTATTTGTGTCATATTTTTTATTAAAACAGTGACAGCTATATGTTAGTTTGAAGGAAAAAAAGCCCAGAAGGCAGTAGTTGTCTCCAAACAGTGTAAGCTTATGGTAATTTTTATTTTCTTTACATTTCTTAAATTTTCCCACATGTTTTTATTTTGTTCTGTTTAGTTCCATTTGGTGACAAACCTATATTCTCTTAAAATGACAAACACAGCCAGTGTCTTTATTAATGACAAGAACATTTAGCATATTTGCCACTATTTAGAAATTTTGGGTCATAATTACTGTACATGTATTTGAAGATAAGGTCTGTTGTGTTAGCAGATTAACCACTTTCCTTCTAAATTCTGTGAACCTTTAAAGAGACAGAGACTGTTACTGGGTTAGTTCATCTGAACTGTTAACAGTGATCGGAGATGTCTGAGGTCTGCTGTGTATTAATCCAGCAGAGTATAGATGAAATGAGATTGGCCAGCTATTGATAATTGTTGCAGCGGGCTGATCAGAACACAGGAGTTTAATACAATTCCCTCTGCTTTTGTTCATGTTTAAAAGTTTCTGTATTGGGGTGCCTGGGTGGCTCAGTCGGTTAAGCGGCCGACTTCGGCTCAGGTCATGATTTCGCAGTCCGTGAGTTCGAGCCCCGCGTCGGGCTCTGTGCTGACAGCTCAGAGCCTGGAGCCTGTTTCAGATTCTGTGTCTCCCTCTCTCTGACCCTCCCCCGTTCATGCTCTGTCTCTCTCCGTCTCAAAAATAAATAAACATTAAAAAAAAAAAATTTTTTTTTTAAAAAGTTTCTGTATCAAAAAGTATTGTTAAAGGTCTATATTTTTAGGCATCAATACTGAAATTTCATGTTTCCTTTTTAAGGTCTGGGACCAAGTAAAAGCTTCCAACCCCGACCTAAAGTTGTGGGAGATTGGCAAGATTATTGGTGGCATGTGGCGAGATCTCACTGATGAAGAAAAACAAGAATATTTAAACGAATACGAAGCAGAAAAGGTAGAATGGGGACCACAGCGGGATGGAGACAATATAAAATGCATAAACATTTGCTTGTTGTATAGAAAAGAAACAAAAGATCTAATCAGCTAAGTCTGCACTGTCTGTCTGCCTGGGTCAAGTCCCTTAATTTTTCTACGCTTCAGACTCCTTGTCTGTAAAAAGGAAATCATTTTATCTTTTGATATTCGAATGAGATAAAGGTATTCATATAACCTGTAATATGTGAATTATAAAACTGAAAAACATTTGAATTTCAGATAGAGTACAATGAATCTATGAAGGCCTATCATAATTCCCCCGCATACCTTGCTTATATAAATGCAAAAAGTCGTGCAGAAGCTGCTTTAGAGGAAGAAAGTCGACAGAGACAGTCTCGCATGGAGAAAGGAGAACCTTACATGAGCATTCAGCCTGCTGAAGATCCAGATGGTAAAAAAAAAAAAAAGTGGGGTTTTGTTTATGCATTCTCTGAGAAGTAAAATTACAAGGAATCTTTTAAGTTTGTTTTTATTTCCTATCCTAAATGGAAAACAAAGCATACTTAAGTGCCATTTCAGTATTTTCATTAATTATTTTAAGATCTGTGTATGAATTTCCCACAAGAAAAAGATATCTTTGTTAGTGCAGAAAATAGCAAAAACTATTTATTGTTTATCAGAATGTTTATACTCAGAATGCAGGAAAGGTTTTTGAGTCAGAATTTTGCCTTACCTGCTTTTAAAGAGCTGAATGCCTTCTTATGTCCTGTTTTCTTATTGGTTCCTTAAGCTTGCTGAATTAAAGGCTCTTAAGGGAGAAGGTTACTGAGTGGGTAGAAGTATTATAAATTTGTTTGCCATTTAATTCAGAAATCCAACATAACTCATGGTGACACGTGAGGGAACACATACAAATTTTATGCACATGTACAAATGTATACACATACAAATAGCAGAGCTTCCTGATGGGCAATCTGTGACTAGGTTGCAGGCGTACAGATTAATCCCGGGTTCTCCACAGCCAGGCAGGGTCTGACACTGCAAGGAGCCTCAGAGTTGGCCTCCTGCAGCTATGAGCATTCTCCTCCACAAATCAAGCCTGCTGTACAAATAACATTTTCTCCCTGTGTGGCTGTGACGTGGAAAAGGCCAGAAGCTCTAGCTACAAGTAACAAAAACATCAAGAAAATAATTTAAGATCCCATAGTGGTAACAAAGAGGAAGCTTGTAAGAACTTTAAAAATAACATTGAGGGAGGAAGCAATAATGTCACCTAAACACAATGAATAAACATATACCCAGAAGGAGAGGAAAAACAATGGTTTTTTAAAAGAATGGACTGGGATATTGATAGATATTCACATAAATACAGAGTAGAATAGAATACTGTAAATAATAATAATAGAGTAGAATACAGACTAGGAACAATGCCTAGTGTTAAACTCTGTTTAACAGAGTCAGCAGTGCTTAGGACACACTAGCAAACACAGACCAAAAATTACTCAGATTGGATGATTAATGCAAGAAAAACATAGTGAACTAAAAAATAGAAGAAGATCCAGTCTACAAATAATTGAAAAGATGGTGAGGGTTCAGTATAAGAGTACACAGAAGCCACAAGTAGAAACAGTTAACAGTCTTTGTTAGGTGAAAGGTGGCTGCATGAACATCGAGCAGGATTGCAGAGATTCATTCAGAAACAGTCTTCAAAAGATCTCTTCTCTGTTCCTCAGACTTTGGCCCATTATGTTTTGTAAGTTTAAGATAGGAACTTAAAGCTGCTGGTAAGAAAGTAAGGTGAAAATAAAGATGCCAGGATAAGAATAACTTTAGACCTTGGACTTATGCCCCTGAACTGAGTAGAAAGAGGAAGGTTTGGGAGGTGAGGATGAGCATCAGGCCAAGAGAAGGGTGGTCCCTGTGAGCACAGCAGCTGCCAGCTTCTGTTACAGAGAAGGCATACACAGTTTCCACACAAAGCAGTGAAAGGTTTTTTAAATGGCAGAGAATATTCATGAGATCAAGTAAATAGCTGGAAATTAGAAAATAACCAGAAAATATAAGCCTACTCCTTCCCCCAAAAAACCCAAATTAGACAACTAGAAGTGGCAGGAAAGACAAGTCTAGATTGCTAAGACTTGATTTCCCCTCCAAGTGATCAACACTGGCTCCAAGTAATGAAAGAAAACATCAAAAAGCAAATACATATATATAATTTAGAGGTAGCACGAATATACCATGTATAATCTCAAGTGTGAATATGGAAAACTTCCTTAACAAATAGAAAAGGTCACAATCTTTTTAAATAGTATTCTTTCTTTCAGTAGTTTTAATTTTAGAAGTATATGTCTTAAAGAAATTACTCGAAAGGAGACAGAAAGTAATTTGCACAGCAGTTTGTAGCACTGGTATTATGATGATGGGCATTTTAGGAACTACTTGATTACCAAATGATAACGGAGGTGCTGAACTGTGATAGAGCCACACAATTCGGGCCTCTAGCAAAGTTTCCTAAACCATGGTCCCTCCACCTTTGGTGGGCCACTAAGATAGTTTAGGTGGGTTGGAGAGGAACTTCTATTTTAATGTGTATTGCTTTAGAGGGAGCTTTTTTTTTTAAGTGAGTTAATTTAAATATGTTAAATAAAAATAGTACAGATTATTATCAGTTATGTCCAAAATCATGGAGGTGATAGAGCAAGGGTTGAGAAGAAGGAAATACTGTTTCATAGCTATTAAAGATAAGCATATGAGCCTGATCCATACTATATATGTATGAACTTGAGTGAATGAAAACAAAGTAATAGCTTTACAGACTGGCAACAACTATATTTGTATGTGGATTAATAAAAGTAAAATTTGGTATTAAACATTCATTTCCTATAAAATTACTTTAGGGCTTTAATGGTTTTTTAATCGAATGAAATGTATATGCTGGTCTGGGAAACAGTATTGCTAGAGATAATGTTTTCTCCGCGGTGGGCATTTTCATTATTTTACTATTGAAATTAAACAGAGACAAAGACACTGCCCGGTTCAGATGTTGTCATTAGGTGTAAATGCCTTAAATTACTACCAAGAAAGTGAACCATTCAGCAGCATTTCACTTTTGCTGTAACATGCAGCCTTCCCGTTGATGGATTTCCAGGCCAGAAGACACATGGCTATCTCATTTGTGTTTCAACCAAATCCTTCTAGACACATATCATCACTTAAAGATTTTGTGAGGAAAAACCAATACCTTGGCCAGTGAACATGTTAAGTCCTCTGTATGACTTTTATCACGTGACTGCCCCGGTGCTCCCACAATGCCCTTGTTAGGCCCCATTGTTAGACCAGTGAGGGCCATGGCTCCTTGGTAATAAAGCATTAACATTGTTACTCTCCTGTTTATGGTTACTGGTGACCTCATTTCCAGAACATCTTGTTTATTCCAGATTATGATGATGGCTTTTCAATGAAGCATACAGCCACCGCCCGTTTCCAGAGAAACCACCGCCTCATCAGTGAAATCCTTAGTGAGAGTGTGGTGCCAGACGTTCGGTCAGTTGTCACAACAGCTAGAATGCAGGTCCTCAAACGACAGGTCCAGTCCTTAATGGTTCATCAGGTAAAGTCACAAACTGTTTGTTATAATAAGTTGGGCCTGTGTCACAGACCCCCAGTGGCGTGATTCTATACCATGCAGCGGTATGCCTGTTAAGTATTTCTGTGTTCGTTGTAACCTGTTCCTGATTCGGAGAAGAGCTAGAGGAAACGGAGGTTTCCCAGGGATTTAATAAGTTGTTAAAACTGTAACAAAGACGCTTGTGATGGAAAGTATGTCCATTCAGGATTTTAAGACATCCTATCATCCTTTACTGCTTAACTAAATATTTTTTTCTGAAGAAATTAAGCCTGAAACAATATTCTTTAACAGCTACTTGTTAATTGTAATCATTCCTCTATACTGCATTTTTTGCTTTTAAGATCTTAGCTAGACACATTGTGTAATAAATGATTTAAATAAAAAATTCAAAATCTTTGTCACACTGTTAAAAAGTATAGACTACTACAGGGGTGCCTGGGTGGCTCAGTCAGTTAAATGTCCGACTTTAGCTCGGGTCATGTGATCTCATGGTTTGTGAGTTCGAGCCCCACGTTGGGCTCTGTGCTGATGGCTCAGAGCCTGGAGCCTGCTTCAGCTTCTGTGTCTCCACCTCTCTCTGCCCCTCCCCTGCTGGTTCCGTTTTTTTCTCTCACTCAAAGATAAATAAACATTTTTTTAAAAAAGTATAGACCGCTACAAAATGAGATGTATTTCCTGTGTTTGACATTTGCTTTTGAGAAAGTAATTCAGTAATAAGAAAGCTGGATCCTGTGTCTTTCAGCGAAAACTAGAAGCTGAACTTCTTCAAATAGAGGAGAGACACCAGGAAAAGAAGAGGAAATTCCTGGAAAGCACAGATTCATTTAACAATGAACTTAAAAGGGTATCAATTTAATGTGTTCACTGTACTTTTTATCACTGTGTCTGTTATTGTTTTTCTCATTCTTTTTTCTAAAATAGTGTTTTTATTGAATGTTACTTTCAAATAGAATTAACTGTGCTATAACCAGTAAGATCTTTGTTTTATGAAATTATTCCCATTTTCTGGCAAAATTGCAGTGGGTTTAAAATATAAAAACACACACGTGCTAAGTCCGTAGACTCTGGACCCTCTGGTGTTTTAATTTAAACTCCTGCAATCATGAGTTTGTTTTCATTTTACTGAGATTTATTCATTAAATGTTTTCATGAAATGTAGTTTACAGTGTGTACTTTGTATTAAAACAAGTACACCTAATGTTAGGTAGCTTGAGATAAAAAATGGAAGCCTTGTATATAACCCAGTACTTTCAGCATCGCCTCCCCAACCGTTCTGCAGTCCTTAGGGTTACGTGGCTGCTTTCTTTTCCTGTAGACACAGAGTTTCAGAGCAGACCTAGAACCATGTTTTTTCCCTTCCTGTATACATGTACATAGTTCCTAGCCAAGAAAGCCCCCTTTTGAAATAAAATTTCTCTGGTTCAGAGATTGTAAGAAAAGAACATTAACTAAGAGAGTTTTCTCTCTTTCTGTTAGTTGTGCGGTTTGAAAGTGGAAGTGGATATGGAAAAAATTGCCGCTGAAATTGCACAGGCAGAGGAACAGGCTCGCAAAAGGCAGGAGGAAAGAGAAAAAGAGGCAGCGGAGCAAGCTGAACGCAGTCAGAGCAGCATGGTTCCTGAGGAAGAGCAAGCTGCCAGTAAGACCGAGGACAAGAAGGATGACGAGAGTGTCCCAATGGAGACAGGTGAGCTGCCAGTTGACAGCAAAGTGAATGTCAGGATTATTCTCTTTGTGATCTACACATTTCTCTGCAAATCTTAATCTCTGTCCTAGATTCAGCTAAAATGTTGGTGTCAACACAAAACAGCAGTGGGGCATTGGTGTTTAGTCTGGCTATTTGAGGTCTCAGGTATTTGCCCAGATCGAGGCATCATTTTCTAGCTTGGGAATATAAAGTATAATGATACAAAGGTTAGGATCCTGGCCCTGGAGTCAGACAGATCTGGGTCTGAACTCTTTCACCACCTGCTAGCATATGACTGGACAAATTATTTAATCACAGGTTCTTTGTGTAAGTACTCTGGTGCCAGCCTCTGAGAAGGAGTGCCCAAGGATAAATAAGAAAATGTATATAAAATCATTTAGTATTGGATTTGATGTAGTGTTGGCAGTCAGTATTTTAGCCTTTATTGCTAAAATGTGATTTGTGGTTGTTGCTTTTAAGGATCAGGGACACCTGCAAGGGACACCTGCAGGCCAAATCCTTTCCCACTGCCTATTGTCATAAATAAACTTTTTTGGAATATAGCCTTACCTGTGTGTTTACATGTTGTCTGGATGCTTTGGGGCCACCACAGTGTAGTTGAGTGGTTGCAGAGACTGCCTGGCCCATAAAACCTGAAATACTTGACTGTCTAGCCTTTACGGAGAAGACTTGTTGACCCCATCTGAGAAAAGTTCTTACTACCAAGCCTACTAAAAGCATTTCTCAAAGCACAAAATAACATGTCAAACTCACATAAAATATTGATTAAATCAATTACTTGAAATTTTGAGATCGCCTCACCTTAGGTACTACTTTGACCCTGTCCCGTGCCCTGTGCAAACAGGACTGAGCTCAAAGTATCATGGGAAATACAGCTAAAGGCTCCCTGGACCATCATTGCAGAAGGGGGAGGGACAGTCTTCATACTTGGTATTCAGCTGACAGTTTCTGATTTGACATCAGGAAAACATTTCATGGAATATAGATCTCTTTACCAGATGTTTCCACAAGATCTAATTCAGCAGATTAGCATTTCAGATAGTCAGATTTTTAAGTTTCATTATCTGACTCTTTTTCTGCTTTGAACATATTTTTTATCTTAACAAATTTGGAGCATGAGCACATTTTTGTGGTTAAAGCAGGAGCTTGAGAATTAGGGTATGGAGTATGATTCTTTGCTTATTTTGCAAGTAGACAGAACACTCTGTCCTTTGCCTCTGTTCTATGAGTAGAGCATGCCTGTATAGTCTTTACTTAGATTTTATCCTTCTAGCTAAAGAAAAAGATGAAATTGAGAATATTAGAATAAAAACTTCGTGCTCTTAATTTCGTACAGAAAACAACCCAGCATGACATTTAACAAAGTACCTAAAATATCTCCCTTTTATCATTTCCACACCTGCTTTCTTACTAATTAAATCCAAAGCACTCCAGAACAGCATTGTCCAATGGAAATAAAATGTAAGTCGCTGTGTAATTGTAAATTTTCTAACGGCACTTTTTACAAGTAAAGCAGAACAAATGAATTAATATTAATAATATATTTATTTGTTTAACCCAGTATGTCTTGAACAAGATTTTAACATGTAATCAATATTTTTTTAAGTATGACTTTTTTACATTCCTTTTTCATACTAAGTTTTCAAAATCTGATGTGTATTTTATACCTGTAGCACATCTAAATTTAGAAGCTAAATTTTCATCAGAAATACTTGATCTGTATTTAGCTTTTGTAAATTTACAGCTAAAAAGTAGATTTGCAAACCCAAATTGTTTCAGGGGTGCTAACAGTTCCTCAGTCATGCTGGCTCTTAATATTACTCATGGTGAGCGGCTACCATGTTGGATGGTACAGCTCTAGACTGTCAGCATAATTAGAAGAATGAATTTGTGTCTTGGAACTAACAGTGACAGATGTGTGGTTACAGAGGAGACACACCTTGAAGAAGCGACGGAGAGCCAACAGAATGGTGAAGAAGGCACATCTACTCCTGAGGACAAGGAGAGCGGGCAAGAGGGGGTGGACAGTATGGCTGAGGAAGGGACCAGTGATAGTAACACTGGCTCAGAGAGCAACAGTGCAACCGTGGAGGAACCACCAGCAGACCCCACACCGGAAGACGAGAAGAAAGAATAAATGTTGCCTTGTTTTATGTGTTCTAAATACTTTTTTAAATGAAAAAAAGATGTTTTTTGAGTTTTAATGGTGTTATGTGGTTTGTGTATTAATATTTTTCTTGTCCATATCACACCACCAAATGCTTTTGGACCATTTAGCATCATGAGCCGAATGGCACAGTCACCTTTCTTAAGCCGTTGTGAAGATGGTTCCTTTCTTTGGGTCTTATTTCTAGCCCTCGACTACTGAAAGCCTCAGAATTTAAATTAATTGAGAAAACACCCACCTCTTTTAGAGAGTTCTCCTTTGATGCTGCACAATCCGACTCTTACGAATGCCTTCCTATAGCTCACTGGGGTGCTTACCAAAGCCATAGCTTTAAACCTCCCGGTCCCTGTCAACAGTCTCCTGAAAGTCCCCTTTCCTGTAGCCTTCCACAAAGAGTAGCTTCTTGAAAACGTTATCATGTATGAGTATGTATTTGTTCACTTACCCTTTTTTATTTTTAATCAATGTCACATACCAAGAGTTGTGTTAAGGAGTTGACTGCAACTGAGCTTGGGTCGTATTGATCCAGAAATAGTTTCCATAGGTAGAGTAGTTACCAGCTTCTGAAGTAGTCATTAAAGTCAACATGGCACATACACATTACGTGTACTGCTTTTTGTTATGATTAATATTGGGTGTGTTCTGATAAATTCATCCTTATTGTACAGGAAAAAAAAAATTACTTTTTTACCAAGTTTTCCAAAGACAGAATAGATCACAAAGCTTAAGGAATTGAATAGTCTTGCGGTGAACTAGACAACTTCAAAATGATTAGCCCATTTCCAGAAGGAAAACAGCTGGGAATTAAGTTCATCCACTTGGAATTGTTCTACAATAATCAAAACGTTCAAAACCTCAAGGCTCAGGATCCCATAGATCAGAGTCTACCTTTTTGATAAATTCTTAGTAAAGTCTTGGAGACTAGAAGAAAGATAGTTTGTGACACGTATGCGTCCCAAAAACTAGAGTAGATTTTTACTGAATAGTGGTATATCTGATGGTATATGTTTCTTAAAGGTCCAAATGTAATAAATAAGTGGAAAAAAATGTCTCTGTGTTTTTAATGCACTATTTTTATGCAAAGCAAATACTTTGTTACTGTGACATCAGGGAGTGGCCTCACACAGCCATTATAGATTTGCATCTTCAGGGCCCTTCTATCACCCAACGATGTCTGTAAACTGCTGCAGTAGCAAGTTCATTTGTACAAGACACTTAGAAAAATCCATCTCCTTATAGTCATGCCATATATAAAGGTTGGTCTTTGACTCTAAAAGGAAGTATGTTCCTACATTTAAAAAAATTTTTTAACATTTACTTATTTTTGAGAGAGAGAGTGTGCAAGCAGGGGAGGGGCAGAGAGAGACGGAGACACAGAATCCAGAGCAGGCTCCAGGCTCTGAGCTGTCAGCACAGAGGCCGACACGGGGCTCGAACTCACGGACATGAGGTCAAGACCTGAGCTGAATTTGGACACAAGGGACTGAGCCACCCAGGCGCCCCTCTACATTTAAATTACCTTTGAAAAGGTGGGTAAATAAGCCCTCAACTTACATGGAGAAAACTCCATACGGACAGGACTTAATTCATAGTGATGTTTTTTATAATTTCCTGCTGTTGAGCTCACAGCACATAGTAACCACGGCTGACTCCACTCACTCAGGCGCCAGAGACTGAGAGGGGAAAGGAAGCTTGATACTGGGTGGGAACAACCCTCGATCTCTTTTTCTAAATAGCATATGGGATCTTTCTTCTGTTTGTGAATTGAAGAACCAACCGGTCAAATAGATCAGTTTCTGGGTGTCGGGCATCATAAGGCCAAGACCTGTAGGCATCTCCTACCTAACAAACTGGTAACTGCCTTGGTGTATTCCCTCCATCAAAACTGGGCAGAGAAGTTAAATATATGCGTGGAGAAGCATGCCAGAGCAAGATTCGGGTCATTCACCATGGTATTGAAGTCTTAAGACGACAGAATCAGTGCCTTTTGCCAGGCTGGATTCAGCCCTGAAAAACAAGCCTATCTACATATGCCTGCCCACACCATGCTAGGCCAATTGGCTGGAGAATGAATTCAGTCAGATCCGATGTGACTGCTTTTAACCACAGGGCAGGGAAGATTGAAATTAAAACTCCCAATTGTCAGAGCGATCTGTGTAGAAGTCACCAATGCTGGAGATGTTTCAATGTTTCTTTGACAATGTGGGATAGAGCTGAGGTCTTTGATTTTCTTTTTGTTTCCCATATTCCCATAGGCACTGGTCAAGTCACATAAACTCTCAGCCTATTTCAACTGTAAAATAAATTGAACTACTTTGTCTCGGTGTCTTCCTGCTCCAAAGAGCCATGACCTTTAGTGCATTTATTTTGAGTATGAATGCGTAGAATTTAAGGGCTTATATTTTCATTAATTTTTAACAACCAAAAAAAAAAATGGGAGGGGGAATCCCCCACAGTCCCCCAGTTTTCTTACAGGAGTTTCAAATTTCATTTTTTACCCTGTCTGTCAACAAGCATGTATTTTTAAATGGCTCTCCTACAGTACATGAACATTCTTCTGTAAAAGAGAGCTTTGGGAGAAAGTTACTAGGAGCTATCCCATTTTAACATAGTAGAATGTCCTATGGAAAAGATAAAATACTTTGTATATTTGAAAAGGGAAATCTGACATTTGACTAAGTTGCTCTAAATTTTTAGTTTTGGTCCTTCACATTTAGATACCAGTTTGGGGTTTCAGACAGTTGGTGCTGACAGTGTGAAACTCCCACTGCCTGCAGTTAAATTGAAGCTTTGGTTTCTCATGTGAACAGGCAGGGAAGCTGGGATTATGCTTTGTTAAATCCTCGTTTCATGAATAATCCCCCTCTTCCCCCAAGCACTACCACACATGGTCTCCCCACCTGGTTTCAGCATACGCAGGGGTTTTATCTTGTTTCTGACCACTGGGCACACCTTGCTGGAACAATAATTGGCTTCTTAATGATTTGCACAGTAGAGGGCTTAACGTCTTTGTGAATGAAAAATCCACTGTGCAAAACAAGTTAAAAGGAACTTGTTAAAAGGAGGCTTTTTAGAAGAAATCATGCTGAATTATAATTTGGCTTACTGTGATAATGCTTCTTTGATCAGTATGGGAAGAAAAATTCAGAATTTAGTAGAAAACAATGTCTAAATGTATTAGAAACTATAAAACTATATTTATAAATGTCTTTAGTATTAGGTTGAACCATATGAAATTGTCAATGTAGGTTTTTGTCTACAAAATGACAAGTTCAACTGGTTCAACCTAGTAATTTTGCATTTTATAGTCCAAGTATAAGCTCGAAATAGCAGCTTTCTGAGTGTGAAATGATAGAACCTTCGATTTATCAGGCTGATCTATATACTTCTTTAATAATTACTGCATATTGTTAAATAAAACCCTGATTCAAATGCAAATCCCAAACTATCAAGTATTTAACCACTGATTTTGAAAATACATTGCAGGCGGGGCACCTGGGTAGTTCAGCTCAGGTCATTATCTCACAGTTTGTGAGTTTGAGCCCTGCATCAGGCTCTGTGTTGACAGCTCAGAGCCTGGAGCCTGCTTTGGGTTTTTTTGTTGTTTTTTTTTTCCAGATCTATTGTATAGGTTTTTTTTTTTTAATATACGAAATTTATTGTCAAATTGGTTTCCATACAACACCCAGTGCTCATCCCAAAAGATGCCCTCTTCAATACCCATCACCCACCCTCCCCTCCCTCCCACCCTCTCCCATCAGCCCTCAGTTTGTTCTCATTTTTTAAGAGTCTCTTATACCTGGAGCCTGCTTTGGATTCTGTGTCTCCCTCTCTCTCTCTCTGCCCCTTGCCCGCTCACACTCTCTCTCTCTCTCTCAAAAATAAATTAATATTAAAGAAAATGTTTTTAATTTAAAAAAAGAAAATACACTGCAGGAAAGAGTTAAACCAACAGGTTTACGTTCACATGTTTTCTCATTTAGCACCAAAAAGTTTCTTATTATTTCTTTTTTTTTTTTTTTTTTTTTTTTTTGCATGTATCAGGAGTAAAAAGTATTGTGTAGGGAGGGGAAATTCCCCAACGATTTAATTGCTTTTTACATAAAACTGAGACAATTGCAGATAATGGCTTCCTATGTTGAGCCATTTGAAAGGAAGGAAAGACTGCCCCAGACTCCTTGACATTCAAAAGTGGCCAAGAGGGGCGCCTGGGTGGCTCAGTTGGTTGAGCGGCTGACTTCGGCTCAGGTCACGATCTCACAGTTCCTGAGTTCGAGCCCCGCGTCGGGCTCTGTGCTGATGACTCGGAGCCTGGAGCCTGTTTCGGATTCTGTGTCTCCCTCTCTCTCTGACCCTCCCCCGTTCATGCTCTGTCTCTCTCTGTCTCAAAAATAAATAAATGTGAAAAAAAAAAAGTGGCAAAGACCTTAGGTCTCATCCAGCCTTAGGACAGAGAGCATCCCCTTCCCCGTATTCCCTAGAGTTGTCATGCGCTGCTAAAATAAATAATGTCTGGTCTTGGGAGACCCATCCACTCCGAAGACAGAGCTTTCCTTGTTTAGCTAACTCAAAAGTATTTCTCCTCATTGAGCTTTAAAATCTGCCTTCTTATAATGTCAACCCTCTTGTCCTGCTCCCACACCTGGAAATCGAAGAGAATAAATGTAATCTTCTCCTGAGTAAAACACCTTCAAATATGTCAAGACCAGTGCCCCTTGAGATCCTGCCATAGGACACAGTTTCTCCCGTCCAGTGTCTCTTGATGAACTGTGGGTAAAGGACTATGTCTTTTCTACTCTTCAGGTCTGAACTGCTAGAAAGCACTAATGTTCTCTCTAATAGGGTAAAATCATAGTTCCTCTGCCGTGTACTGCACTTGATCAAGGCACATGTCGAGACCTCAGAAACCACCTGTCTGAAATAAGGAGGGCTGTTCGATGATGCCCTTAAGGTCCTGTCTGGCATAAAATTTTTATAACTATGGTATAGATGCAAACTCCGTACAATGAGTGTTGATTAATAGTTTCATATGGACCAAAACGGGGAGCAAGGGGGCTCGATTCACTAACACGGTACTTCTCAAAGTTCAATCATTTGCATACATCACAACTACCATTTCTAGGTACCACCTGTACCATTATTACTTAATAGCTTTCTCTGAATCAACTTACTCATTCCCCTTGAATCATTTATTTTAGAAGGAAACTTTATATCAGCATAAATGTGAAACCATTATCTTTTGTCATAAAACGAAAATAGTCTTAAATACAGATATTTTGCTGGTTGTGTTTATACTTAAATCACATTATTTTAAAGAACATTATTTAAAAGATCTGCACAGGGCCACCCGGGTGGCTCAGTTGGTTGAGCATCTGACTTCAGCTCAGGTCATGATCTCGTAATTGGCAAGTTCAAAAGATCTGCACATCATCCAAAATCATCTGAAGGCTCCCATGTAGTAGACTGGATAGAGATCTTTGGGGAAGGCTGCAATAAAAGGAAGGCATACTTCTTGCTACCTGGAATCCCAGGAAACTATCCCTGGGTCAACAGCAGTTTGTAATTCAAGGACAAAGTAGTGAAAGCTGACCCTGTGATCACCTAATATTAAAAACCAACATCTGTTGAGCACTTACCATATGTCTCTGTGCTTTTCATACTTTTGAGTTTTATTTTCTAATTTCCTAAAGTTAATATTAGAATAGATCACTTTACCAATGAAATCTGTATTTATAATCTTAAGCCAAAGTTAATCAACCCCTACAAACCATTTTCCTTGGAGAAAAAAACAGCCTCAGGCTGTAGCACAAGGTACTAAAATGATATGGAGATTAAAGTTGTGTCCTAGGATTTCATCACTGCAGACCAATAACCCAAAAGACTTGAAGACAAAAGAATCTACTTGGAGGTCAGTGTTCTTACACTGGGAGTTGTATGCGTGAAACATACTCCCTTTTGAATCGTTGTCTTCTTTCCTTCAGAGTTCTCCGTACCACCAAAATAAACAACAACAAAAATGCACCGATTTAAAACTAATGACTTGTAAACTTTGATGATACAAGTTATCATGCGGCATGGAGAATGACTCCCATGTCTGATAGGGTGTGTTGTGTTTGCATTTTACCCCTGTTGTGGTTTCCTGTCAGTCTGTGAGCTTTGGGAACCCTTTGAAAAGACCTTCCTGGCTGAGTCTCAGACATTTCAGGAAGTACCAATGTCAGATGGCTGCCATGCAGTTACTTACTCTGTAAACTTTACCCACCTCTTCCTGTGTGTGAGCTTTGGATGGGTCTTCCTCCTCCTCCAAAAACACTCCACATATCCTGGGACATTAGCTTTCAAATCAAATGTCAGTCATAGTCCAAATGGATGATTCTCAAATTAATGGGCATCAAAATTTCCCCAGGGAGGCTGCCCGGGCCCCACCTAATCCTACCCAATTAAAGCCTGCCAAGTGGAAGCCTAGGAATCCAGCACATCAAAGCTTTGAGAACCACCAATTTAGTTTAATCCCCTCATTTTCCAAAAGGGGAAACTGAGGCCCAAAGAAGAGAACTGAGCGACTGACTCATCCAGGAGCCAACCATCTGGGAGCCAGGCCTAGAATTGTTCTCTACAGCTTCTCCCTCCTTCAGATCTTCAGGACATTCAAAAACCTGTGCAAGCCCAGCTGGACTGAACTTTGCCGAAAGCTTGACATCCTTCACCTGCCAATTTATTTAGACCAGGATCACTTTCCTTGCAAAGAAACCTTCCTACTTCTCCCCGCTAAACAGCAGAGGCTAGCACCGTGAGTTGTCATCAGAAACCCGAAACCAGTTGTGACCGGTATCCAGGAACCTAGAGTTTGATGTGCTCTCCAGAAGCAAAACCAGTGAAATCCAACCTGTACAGGGTGAGATCCACCACGCGAAGAGAGGCTGTGAAGAGTGGTGTCAAGAACGTTGCTTTCGTGCAATCCCAAGTTCAAGTCCAGTGACGCCATTTCCGTTTTGTCGTCTGCACAATGGGGACAAAATGACTGCAGTACCAATTTCCCAGGGTGATATGGAGAAGAAAATCATTAATCATTTTGTCGGTGTTTTCAGCCAGGCCCTCCTTGCAAAACAGTTCTCCTAGGCTTCTCACTGAACTGTAATGATCACCGAAGCGTGTAGCTTCATGACAAAAAGTGAGCAAATGCAAGAATTGGTACAGGATCCCGCCACCATAATATCTGTTTCCAAACACTTCGCAACCCAGTTGAGCACACCAACACTTCAGCACTTGGTGTCATGCACCGAAGCAGAGGACTCATGTGTTGAAGCGGGGGGAAATTTGTGCTTATCAGAATAGCTGACTCACCGTTGGTTACAGCCAAGCGAAGGCCCAAAGCAGGATCTGCCTGGGTCTCCTCTCTTGCAGCAAGATTATCTCATCTTTATCCACACCGCCCCCTGCCCCCCCACCCTACCGACCTTGAAAGTAAATTTTATGATTTCCCACTTCCCAAGATTGGTCTGTAGACCAAGGACAGGTGGATAGTTAATTGACACACTTAAAAAGAAGCAAGCCGATTTGTTCTGCTGTGGTCCAAGTTGTTCTAGTCAACACAAGTTGGAGTATCCTGCTGTCAGGGGCGTTAGAGCTGCTGTCAGCTAGAACATACTGGGTAGTTTGATAGCCTGAGACGAAGTGCAATATATTTATACATGATTTCCCTTCTCGGGGTCAAGAAACAGAGAGGGCTCTTAACACCAGGCTTGTCTCATGAGGTAACGCCCTCTTCTGACAACAGGTGTGAGCTCCCTGCCGGAGGGGGAGGAGATGGGCTGTTTCCTGAGACACCGGCCAGAGACAGAATCCCTAGTCTGACGGTGTCCTGGAGGTATTGCCTCGCACCTGGGAGGCAAATGCTCCATCCACCTGGGTGCCTGTCTCCCAGGCTGTGCCTCCGGCACCCTCTACAGGACATTGCCAAGAACTGGATGCAGGAAGCTGGGACAAAACCCTCAAGTTCACACATTTATCTGGGACGGAGGGGGGACTTTCAGTGCTAAAACTGGGAAAGTCCCAGGCAAGCTGAGACAAGCTGGCCACCCTATTAACTAAAAGGGGAACCCTATTAACTAAAAGGGGATCTAAAGCCCGGTGTAAGGGGTAGAGATCCTGAGTTATTAAACCACCTTCACTTTTTGGTTGAGATCAGGGAATGAGGGGGAGAGAGCATGGATGGACCAGAATTCTAAGGAGAGAGGGGCAGGAGCTATCTGGGGGTTGGAAGTGAGCTATTGAATAAAAGAGCCCTTTTCCCTGAGTCAAAACCCCTCGGCCCTGAAGCAAAGAAATGTGTCAGATTCTGCAGCAGCCTGGGAAAGAGCTGGGGTTGGTCATTTCTGTTTTTCTTGGTGAGCTGTGAATCATTCTTTCAAGTGTTGTTCCCTCAACAACTATTTAACACCTAGTATAAGCCAAGAACGTTCCAAAGCACCAGTAATAAAGATTCAGTATGACCTGGCCCCTGCCTTTCACCTGGTAGAGGAGTTGTCTATACACAAGGTCAGAGTCCAGTGGGTGAATACCAGCATGGATAAAAAACTTTGCCCAAATGTGCCCTGGAAATGCCCTTACCCTACCGAGCAGTGAGGAGCTCCTTATGGGCGCCCGAGTACAGCAAGAACCACTTGGCAGGAATCAGGCCCAGGGCCTGTGTTGGGGGAGCATATGAGGGACAGCTGGAGTCTCCTGAGTCCTGCAAGATCCCCAAAGCTAGCCCACCTTCTCTACCTGGCCTCCAGGAATTGACAGAGCCCAGAAAAGACAGGTGAACACCTTGGTGGAAGTGTGAAAGAAGCAATCAAATCTCTAACCACAGGAGGTATTTTGTGTGTTATCCATGATGGGAAAGATCATGGAGCAACATGGGACCATGCATGTGCTCTCAGATTAGATTCTTTCAGAAGGTAAATGTATATTGGGATTATATCATGCACAATTAAATACCTGTCTGGACAAGGACTGGAAGGGAAATTGGATCCAGTGTGTTTGTGGTGAGATCAGGGGTGACCTTTTATTCTTCTCTTTTGAAAACTGGGTTTAATAAAGTTACATTATTTTATAACAAACAAGGACAAATATCTTTAATGTTAGAAAGTTCACATGTCCTACACGTTAATGAAAAATGAAGTCAAAAAAAAAAAAAAAAAACAAACCCATGATTGTTATGAATTAGACCAGTTACAAAAGAAAGGACAGTCCCTAGATGAACGCATCTGAAGTTCCCCAGGAAGAGAAGAAACAAAAGTTTGCACAGCGGAATTAATTCTCCTTTCAACTCATGGGGTTAATTATTTTGTTCATCTTCCCACCCTAACTGGTGCCAGAGCTGGCATCGGAACACCCAGGCCCGGAGTGAAGACACCAGCTCTGCCCAGCTGCCCCCAGGCAGGCTGGGAGATGTAACAAGAGGCTGGTGTCCTTCCAACACATGGTCTTTGGAGGATAACAAATCCAAGTTGCCAGCAAAACGAAGAGATGGAAGCTTCTGATTCAACAGTGAGGCCAGATTGAGCCTCGGGGTCCCGCAGGGCTGGGGTGTGTGTGGACGACCAAGGAGGCCACCAGGACAGGTTCCCAGCTGCTGAGGGCCCGGCTCTGGGGCTCAGAGGTGGGTCCAGTGCTACCCCCTCACACATCCCCCCGGATCCCCCCACCCCCTCTCCGTGGAACTTCCGAAAAGGCTTAGGATCATTTATGTAAACTTTAAACAGGATGCGTCCTGTTCATCCAGTTTCAATGCTGCAGGGAAACCAGCAAAGCCCTATCACATTATGTTCTCCACCCAGGGCCTATCCCAGGACCCAAGGCCTCCCCCACCCCCAAGGTCTGGCCTGGATTGTGGACAAAGAAGTAAGTATTAGCTGGTAGGAAATTTGAACCGTTGTTGAGTCAACTCTGTACCAGAGTTTATCCATTTGCAAACATGGTTCTGGGGGCCAAGGTGGCCACCCTGAGAGGTCGCCTAGCACCTCTGCCCCTTGCCATTCACCCCACTTGCTGTACCCTAGAAAGACAGAAGAAACTGGAATCTACCTGGGTAGAACCTTCCTGGCCTCACCTGAAAACCAACCGACCTCCATCCCAAGCCCCTAGGCCAGGCAAATTCCTGCAATGCCAGGGCCAGATTGCAAACATTTCTGCCCTCTTTCTCCTGTGTCAGACGAGCAAAGAGCTCTGTTACTCCCAGTGGCCCTGGCTGGGTGTCTCCTGAGTCTGGATCCTGACCCTGATGAGATTTCAGCTCTCTTCAGATCCAGGGGGAGGATTTGCTATGAAATTTCCTTCCCAGCCTTGTCCCCAGCCTCTTCCTCTGACACAGACAAAAACAGACTGCGTCTTCTCCAGAAAACAAGATGGTAGCTGAGGAGCCAGTGATGGATCGTTTTTCACATGTTCATCCAATACTTACTGACAGCTTAATAGATAGCCGGGTGATAGGGTACACTCCGAGATAAGAGGGACCTGGGAGCAGGCCCAAGGGGGTGGATTCTTGAAACCAGAGGAGAGAGATGCCCTGAATGCCTCAAGCTGGGGTCACATTCTTGGCCCCTGAGCCAGAGGAGCTCGGAGGAGGGACATAGCAAACCTTGGAGTGTGGAGGGCAGAGGGCCCCCTGCACGATGATCTCCATGCTTCTCCATTGGGGAACTTTGGTTTGTAGTCCAGTGGGCATGCCCAGTAGCTCTGTATTTTGATATCTGTCAAACAAGGGGAAGAATAACCCCTTCCCTCCCAGAAACCCTGATCCCCAGCTTCTCCAGCCCCAAGATCCCAAACCCCAAACAAGCCAAAACCCACGGGAGACAGGAGAGGGCCGCCATGATGTGCCCTCCCCAGCAAGCTCCCTGTCCATCCTCCATGTCCCAGACCCTTATTCTCAGTTCAACTAAGCTATACGAGGGAGTGCTCCCAAGGGGAAATAGGAATGGGACCATCTGAACTGCAAACACTCTGGCTGCTTTGGAAGTTCACACTTGCCCTATCATGCATTGCTGATTTTCAGCACAGAGTATGTGGTCCCAGGAGCAGGGGCCACTGGGTCCAGAGACTCTGTCCTGGGATTTGGCCTCGGGGTTCCAACATCAGGCTGCCTCAGTCATCTCTAGCACTCCCTCCCTTCCCCACCCCAACTCCTCTATTTAACCCTTGTGTTTGTGTGCAAGTCTGTCCGCACCAGGAGACTGAAATCTCTTGGAAAGCAGGGGCTTCATCCCTTGGCTGTTTATTCTCCCCACCTTCCCACCAGCCTGTTGCATATATCAAGTTGTCAGTGAAGTCTGCCAAAGCAACAAGAAAGTTTGGAGGCATGCCTACTAGACTCTGGGAAAGTCAGCCCTCTCTTGGGAGCAGATACTGCAATTAGGAGCTCTCAAAGTCCCTGGGCTTTGGGGTGGGGGGATCCCCAGCATCCAGGAGAGTCCCAGAGCTGAGAGTAATGAGCAGATAGTGCCTCGGTGCTGAGGAGCACAGCTTCTCTGTCTTCCATGGCCGAATGGCTCCACCCAGAGGATAGTCGGCTGGGATCCCTGTTCACACAGACCTTTCTCCATCCATTATGGATGAGCTTTCCTGAAGAAACTCAGAAACCCCAGCTGAATAGCTCTGAAGAATTACCTCCTTTTCCAGAAATAGCCAGTGTCCAGCCCTCGCCTCCAACCCCAGGAGTGCCACCTATCTGCAAATGAGAGGGAAATTGGGGCAGCTCAGAATTCCGCCTCCCACCTGGGGGAAGCTCTGAGAACCAGATGAGGCAATCCATGGATGGGCACAAGCTACTAAAAAGTACAAGGCTCTGCTCAAACCCAAGGGGGTTTTCGGTTGTTGTCTTCAGGGCAAGAGGCGCTGTAAGAAAATTCTCCCCTCCTGTTTTCACTTCCTCTTCTCTCTCTTTACCCTGGGAAGGGGAAAATCCTGCAAAGATTTGCAGCTGATGTATAAAAATACCAAAATAAATTTCGAGTTGCATTTTAACAGTATCTTCTGGTGGCAGCCACGTGACTGGGTTCTGACGTTCCAGATGCAAAGCCCAAAAGAATCACAAGACCAAAACAAATTGTGTGAGTGGTAATGCCTTCTGGTCCAATGCACCACCATATTGTCAAAGCCCCTCCAGCCTGGATGTGGATGCCTCTAAATGATCCCCACACTGTTACCGTCTTCAGGCAACTCTGTGAAGACACTGTCTCTGGATTATGCTAGAGTCCATGGACCTACCACCCACTGGTCTCCGGTGGGGGCCAGGTGGTATTTCAATGGCACAGAGAACCCAGAAATACTCAATCCTGCCAAGCCTGCTCCCCCTCCCACAAGAAGTTCCCAAGGAAGCCAGACCAAGGAGCAGCCACTAAATGGGAGTCACAGTCCCGTAGCCATACCAGCACGGATAATGTCACAAAGCTCTGAGAGCTGTTCTTACATTTACTGGGATTAATAGTAGCACATATCTGTGCTATACATTTACTATTGTGCTGGGCCTGGGGGTGAGCAAAGCTGGGAAGAACAATGAAAGACTAGCAAGAGGGAAGGTCATGTTCAGTGGGTTCAATAGTGGGGAAGTGAAGAGTGAGGAGGTGTGGCTGGAAGGTGGTCCCAGTGTGCCTTTGAGAGACTGTAGGCCTTGATATATGCTGCCTAAATGCTCCCCTCAGCCCCACCCCAGCCCAGTGAATGCCTACCTACCGAAGGGTATGGTCCCAACGTGAGTCACCACGGTAACCTCAGAGCCTGGCTGGTGATGGGTAGTATATTACAGAAGAGGGGCTGGGTAAATGTTCTTTGAATGAATGAATGAATGAATGCCAAGTGATTACAGGGCTAGCATATGGCCAGACTTTAAGACAGACACCCTACCTTACACCACTTTTGTCCCCATAGGGCTTCACAGTGAAGCAGCCACTTCATTGGAAGGACTACCTCGCTCAACATTGTTTTTTGATGCTTATTTGTTTTTGAGAGTGAGAACATGAGCAGGGGAGGGACGGAGAAAAGGGGGACAGAGGATCTAAAGCAGGCTCTGCACTGACAGCCAGTAGCCCGATGCGGGGCTCAAACTCAGGAGATTATGAGACCTTGAACTGCAGGATCATGACCTGAGCCAAAGTCAAATGCTCAACTGACTGAGCCACCCAGGTGCCCCTCAGTCAATATTTAAAAACCCCTTTCCTTTCATTCCTTCTCCTTGTTTGTCCGAGGCCCTAGACTTTAGCCCTTCGAGGCACTGGTGATGCCCTGCTTCCTTCCAGGAAAATCTGCGTTCCTCAGAAAGGATAACAGACAAGTGACTCACAAAGGGCAACACAGGAGTAGAATGGGGCCATCTCTGTCATCTGTGATAGGGGCAAGGGAGGTGACACTTTTGCTTCCTGGCTCTCAAATCTCATTCTGCATCCCCAGACAGTGTCTTCCACCCAGGGGTAGAACTGACCCTCCTGTTTTACTTAAAGTGAATTAAATTGAATCACCTTTCATAATTGAGTGACGCAGAAATGTCCCTATGGCCACCCTGGCCCTGGGCACCTTGCCGGCATTGCCCCAGCTTTCTTCCTCTGGCTACCCGGTTTCTGCCTGGGGGTCTGTTAGCCCTCCCACATGTTTGTTGTGTTACAGGCATTTGGAGAGGGGTTGCCACCCCCTAGCATGACTGTCTGCTGGGATGTGGGTGCTGTTCTTAGACAGCATTTCCCACTTTCCTGGGTGGCATGACTATCTCACTAGGCACTGGAGGTGGGTGCTCAAAGACACCAAAAAACATGCTTGCACAGCATGAGGGGGTGTCTGTTTGCCTTAGAGATCTGGCCTATGTGGTTTTCTTATAGAGCTAGGCACACAGTGCAGCCTCAAAAAAAAAAAAAATCATTTTTGGGAAAAGAAAAAAAGATACAAAATGCAGAAGAAGAACTGTCTATTTAAAGTAATCATGTGGTGAATTGTTGCAAAGTGGTTAAATCCTTTTTTATAGCAAGTCTTTTTTTTTTTTTTTTTTTTTTTAGAGAGAGAGCTCGAGAGCAGGGGGCAAAGGGCAGAGGGAGAGGGGATATCAAGGAGTCTCCATGCTTCAGCATGGAGCCCCACACGGTGCTCTATCCCATGACCCTGGGATCATGACCTGAGCTGAAATCAAAAGACAGATGCTCAACCAATTGAGCCACCCAGGTGCCCCTCTAGAGCAAATCATCTTAATTGAGTTTTCAGGATGTGGATTTGTTAAAAATTTGGAGTGAATTGCATCCTTCCAGATTCACTTTTCCTATGGGCTCCCTGAAGTCAAGGGGCTAACAGCTCCTAAAAGTAGCCATCAGTTACACAATCCTTATCATACCCACAGCACTAGGGAAGGGTATAAACCTAAACCCTTTAAAGAAAGTCAGAATTTCCACCATGAAAGGGAATACAAAGGATGGTGTCGGTAAACAAAACAAGCTATGCTCCGCGTTTCACAGTTAGTAAGTCAGTCCTTCATTCTTTTCCCATTTTTGCCAGGAAAATTGAGCTCAGCAGGCCTGCTTTTTTTCTTATAATGCTAACTGATGAAACTGCCTTCAAAATGCAAGCCATCATCATGAACATAAGTCCCTAAGAAGGGATTGCAAACAATGGCCTCTCTCCCCACACAGCTAAGGAGGGAGAGGTGCCACTCTACATCACAAAACCAACTCAAAGAATCAGATCTGACAAGGTGTTAGGATGAAAAGTTTTACAAAAATAAAAATCTTGTTCTCCAGGGCAGGGTGTAGACTCGGGTATCCATCACTGTTCTCTTAGTTAGAATAAATTTGTCCCTGGATGAATACACTCAACAAAGCAGTCTGGTAAGATTCCTAAGGCTTTAGAAGTGGTTGCCATGTCCAAGAAAGAAAGAAAGAAAGAAAGAAAGAAAGAAAGAAAGAAACAAAGAGAAAAAGAAAGGGGAAGGGAAGGGGAAGGGGAAGGGGAAGGAAAGGAAAGGAAAGGAAAGGAAAGGAAAGGAAAGGAAAGGAAAGATAAGAAAAAATAAGCCCCAGGGCACCTGGATGGCTCAACTGGTTAAGCGTCCAACTCTTGATTTCTGCTCAAGTCATGATCTCACAGTTCATGAGTTCAAGCCCCAAGTAGGGCTCTGCACTGACAGTGTGGAGCCTGTTTGGGACTCTCTCTCTGTCTCTCTCTTTCCCTCTCTTTCTCTCTCAAAATAAATAAACATTAAAAAAGAAAAAAACCAAAAGCCCTCACAGACATCTGTAGTTCTGACTGGTTTGCTCACTTGAGAATGGGCTGTTATCTAGAAACTGACATCTTCGTATTTCTACGCTCTTCTGTCAGTTTCTCTATCAAATCATCTACAAAGCCATTCCCATTTCCTCATCTCCCACTTGCATGATAGAAAAACATGAAACCTAACAGCCTGTGGGCTTTATAACATAATTTAAAAGGCTCAGGTATTGAAATTAACAGGGCTAAGCATTATTTCTCTATTGAATGGCCCTTTGAGTTGTTTAAAATCCACAGTGGGTGGGCATCCTGGAGATGTGCTTCCTGACACCTGTCTCCCCAAGAGGCCCTCCTCGTCCACCCTGAACTTCCCCTTTGGACACTTCAGAGTCTTCAGTGTGAAACAAGACAAACAAATTTTTATCATTAAGTCCCTGTCATTTTGCTTCGTGTTATCAAAGATTTCTCTCATCAGGGATAAACAGTTGGGAGGGAGAGAAGGGATGAGAAATGGGAAAAACAATAGTCACTCATCACTAAGAGTCACTCATATAAAAAAAAAAGTAGCATCTCAATTAAAACTTGTAGGTGTTTAAGTTCAGTCTCACTCTGTAGAGTCAAATATTGAATTTCGGTTGCCTTATGGGGTGTCATTGAGATCCTGATTAGTCAGACACAAATTGTACAGCTGGCTCAATTCTCGGGACCCCTCAGGAATTCTCAGAAGAAATAGCACTGTCACATCCACAGTCTACCCCCACCCAAAAAAATTACACATACATGTAAATGTAATCTACCTGATTCTGGGAACTCTTCTGGCTAGTTCCACTCTGCTGAAATGTAACCAACACTATGCTCTTGGAGCTCATATCATTCCCTCCCACAAATCTACTTCTCTACCCGGCTTGGCTGATCAAAATCCCACCTCCCACTGCTTGAATACAGTGGATACATCCTTATAATGAACCAATATGCAGCCATTTATTTTTTTAGACATAGATTTGTTTTTTCATTTATTTTTAAGTTTATTTACTTATTTTTGAAAGAGAGGGAAAAAAGCAAGTAGGGGAGGGGAGAGAGAGGGGGAAGAGAGAGAATCCCAAGCAGGCTCTGCACTGTCAGTGCCCCAACTTGGGGCTCGAACTCATGAACCACAAGATCATGACCTGAGCAGAAATCAAGAGTCAGACACTTAACGGAGTGAGCCACCCAGGTGCCCCAATATACAGCCATTTAAAGTGACGTTGTGAGAGAATAGTTAATTACAAGGAGGAAAGTTCATGATGTATTTGTTAAATGAAAATAGCAATTACAAAACAACAGGTGTTATATACCTATTTTTGAAAAGCATATATTCTTTTTTTTCTTTTTTTTTTTTTTTTTTTTTTAGTTTTTTAGTGTGTATTTATTTTTGAGAGAGAGAGAGAGAGACAGAACTCGAGCTGGGGAGGGGTAGAGAGACAGGGAGACACAGAATCCAAGGCAGACTCCAGGCTCTAAGCCAGCAGCACAGAGCCCGACACGGGGCTCAAACCCACAAACTGTGAGATCATGACCTGAGCCAAAGTCAGACACTTAACTGAGCCCCCCAGGCATCCCTTCTTTTATTTAAAAAAAAAGATTGGACAGACACGTGCCTGGGTGGTTCAGTCGGTGAAGCGTCCAACTCTTGGTTTCGGCCCAGGTCGTAATCTCATGGTTGTGAGTTGGCGCCCTGAGTTTGGGCTCTGGGCTGGGTGTGAAGCCTACTTAGGAAAAAAAAAAAAAGATTGAGCAGATATGGTCATCTCTTAGTGGTTTATTTCCTTTCCATACTTCTCAGCATTTCACATTTTACTTTTGCAATTGAACGAATATAATAGCAAACATCCCACTTGCTATTGGCTGCATTGTGCCCTTCCCCAAGTTAATATGTTGAAGTCCTAATCTCTACTACCTCAGAATGGATTTGGAGACAGGACCTTTAAAGAGGGGATTAAGGTCAGGGGTGCCCAGGTGGCTCAGTCTGTTAAGCACCTGATTTTGGCTCAGGTCATGATCTCATAGATCATGGGTTTAAGACCTACATCGGGCTCTGTGCTAATGATTCAGAGCCTGGAGCCTGCTTCGGATTCTGTGTCTGCCCCTCCCCTGCTCATGCTCTCTCTCTCTCTCTCTCTCTCAAAGATAAATAAACATTAAGAAAAAAAATTTTTAAGAGGGAATTAAGATCAAATTAGCAGCCCAACTAACTTAACACACTACAGGTCTTCCAAAGACCAGCTCAAATGCCAGCCCTGCCCCCAAACCTCCTCTCACCCCCAAACTGCCCCTCTTTCCACCTTTCTGTCGCCACCACTTTTGTGTCCTCTGGCCTCATTTAGAGTCACACTTGTTGACACTTCTCCCGGGCTAGGCCAGGCCAGGCCGGAAGCCTCTTGAGGGCTAGCGAGGCCCACGCCTCACTCCCTCTGCTTCCCCGAAGCCAGGGCCAGCTCGGATCCCCGGACGAAAGAACAACTTCCCCAGGCCGCCAGTAGGGGTCAGACCGCCGAGAGCTTTCCCCTTTCCGGCGGGGGGGGGGGGGGGGTGTGCGGCTGTGGCCCTGGGCCCGTTTGTGTCTGCATGTAGGTGTGTGTCCCCGCTGGGGGAGGGTGTGGCGGTTCCAGGAGGGCGCCACTTGGTGCCAGCTGTGTAACCTTGGGGGCAGTCACACGTCACACCCAAACCTAGAAAGTTCACACAGCATTTGTATCCTCTGGTTTCGTTGTCATGACGATCCACTAAGATTGCCTATTATTTCCCCCCCGTTCACAGGACAGGTAACCATCCTCCAAGAAGGTGGAAGAACAACACATTTCGTTGTGGAAACTTGTGACAATAGCAGCCAGAATGTACCGAGTGCCTGGCAACGCACTGCACAGGCCGTGTGACTTGTCCCAAATAATCCTCGCAACAAAGCCTAGAAGGGAGGAATTATGACTTGACCCATTTTATAGATAAGGAAACTGAGGCTCAGAGGGGTTGCCTGAGATCACAGGACTGGAAAGTGGTGGAGTTGGGGCTTAACCACGGGTTTCATAGCCACGGCCCACGCTTGAAACCAATATGCCACACTCCCCCTTCCCCACATAAATTAGCACATCGAGAAGGTGTTCAATGAGGGGAACGGGCAGGAACTGTTTCAAACACCAGAGACTAAGTTCTTCTGGAAGGTCTTCTTACAAATGGGGTGATTTGAGCTAAGCCTCTTGGACACGGTTGAGTGGAAAGGATGGGGAGGGGTCAGGCTGCCTCACTTAATGCTGTTTACGACTGAGTTTCACGAGTCAGATTTAACCACCAGCTTCAACTCCCTACATCCCCCTTGAGCCCCCCAGCATGTGCCCTCCACTGGGCTGGGAGGTGCAGGGGAGAGGAAGACAAAGGAGAGCTCCCTTCCCTGGGGAAGGCAGACTGTGCCTAATAATAGGGACTCAAGATGACACGCATCAATTCCATTGCCCTGATTTTAAGGCTCTACCCAGGGCTTTGAGTGGGGAAGCCCTGCTCCCAATTCTGCCATGAATTTTCTTCCTTTCACCTCCCCCCCCTTTGGGGAACCTGGTTTGTTTCTGATGCAGGTGAATCTCAGAACAGAGGTACTGCCGCGAATTTTCTATTGAGATTTTAGGCAAATCTAGCCAGTCTCGTGGCCTCAGCCTCTGCACCTGGAAATGGAGTCACTGACTATGTATTGCAGAATGACTTCCGTAAGCTAACAGCAATCATTTACATGCAATTTCCATTCTTTCTCTCTCTCTTTTCTTTTTTCTTTTGTTAGAAAGGTGATTTTAGGGGCACCTGGGTGGCTCAGTTGGTTGAGCAACCGGCTCTTGGTTTCAGCTCAGGTCATGATCTCACGGTTCAGAGTTTGAGGCCCACATCAGACTCTGTGCTGACAGTGCAGAGCCTGCTTAGGATTCTCTCTCTCCCTCTCTCTCTGCCCCTCCCCCTGCTCAATCTCTCTCTCTCAAAATAAATAAATAAACTTAAAAAAAGAAGAAGAAATGTAAGCTTAATGTTAAGGAGAGAGGTCAAAACAAAGACATAGGTTTAAAAGTCAGCAACATACAGATAAAAGTCATGGGAGTAGATGGACACTCCAGGAGAGATGTTTGTTAAATGAAAGAAATGTTAATCCATTCTCCCAGGCCCACCTCATGGTTCCACACAATCAAAAACTCTAACCCTGGCAACTAAAATGAAGAAAAGCAGGGGCGCCTGGGTGGCTCAGCTGGTTGAGCGTCTGACTTTGGCTCAGGTCATGATCTTGTAATTTGTGAGTTTGAGCCCCACGTCGGGCTCTGTGCTGACAGCTCAGAGCCTGGAGCCTGCTTTGATTCTGTGTCTCCTTCTCTCTCTGCCCCTCCCCCACTTGTGTTCTGTCTCTCTCTATCAAAAATAAATAAAATTTAAAAAAAATTTAAATAAAGAAAACCAGCTATTTATTGAAGGAGGGGATAGAAATAGCACCAATCACCAGTTTTCATGCCCCTGGACTGGATGATGCTTTCAGAGAAGATGGTAGAAGTGGATTAACCTCACAGTCCCCCAGGAAAACCAGAGGAAAAGAGTTGGGTCTACAGCAATAACGTGATCCCAACAGTAGCACCCATGTGAATCCAGAGGGTCTGGTTAGGGACCCTCTCCTAACTTCTGCCCCTCTTGCTGGACCCACTCTTACCAGAACAGGTACCTGAACAGTGGGGGCATACTTCTCATTGGCTTATTTCTTGTAAGGCTCAAGACACAAGACAGAGTCTTAAGGAGTTGACTTGAGAACATTTTCTTGCACAAACCGAATAAATGGGAACATTTCCCTGGCTGGGGCCAATGCAAAGTCACTTTAGATTCATATCCACATTTAGCACCTTGGCATGTATCTGATTTCTCTGTATTTTCCTTTTTTCTTCCTTCCTTCCTTTCTTTCCTTCTTTTCTTTCTTTCTCTCTCTCTCTTTTGTTCTTTCTTTCTTTCTTTCTTTCTTCCTTTTTTCTTTTCTTTGGGTCTTTATTTTCTTTCTTTCTCTCTTTCTCTTTATTTTCTTTCTTTCTCTCTTTTGTTCTTTCTTTCTTTCTTTCTTTCTTTCTTTCTTGGTAGCAGAAAAACTATCTGCAGAGAAAATTTCTTCCATGTGGATTGAACACGCTACCTTTTTCATCCCAGCCTCCAAGTTTAGATATCTAAATCCAGTTTTGAGAATATTATGGTCCCCTTCTGCAGAAGGTAAAGAAGAGAGGGGTCCCCTCATTCCCTCATCCTATAATCCCAGGGCTGCCTAAGTAGTGCCTGGCCTCTCCTAATTGCTCTCAATGTTAGCATTCTGCAATGCACCCAGTGTATCAAGGGGCTGGGGCTCTGTAAGGAAACCTCACTTTCCTGAGCTTCTGCAGAATCTGAGAAGATGTGGTGAAAGAGAGAGATTTCTCAGTAACTGTGCCCACGTGGTTCCGGGGCCTTCGCAAGCTCTGTCTATGCCAGATGATTCTCCTGTCAAGCAGGACAAGCTATCAGTGCTGCCAGTCATTTGGTGCAATGAGGCCCCCTTATCACCGTCATTCGTTTATCTGACAAACATTATACATTTATCTGCCTGGCACCATGTTCTATACTGGGGATACAAAAATGAAAAGACAAAGTCCTTGTCTCCAACGTCTCAAGACCTACTAGGGCAATAAGAAAGTCTCCCTTTTTTCTTTCTCACCCCCTCACCCCCACTCCAGTCCCATATCCCTGATATCAGGAAGTAAGACAAGCCTGGGTTGAGTCAAGTTGGAAAAACTATTGGGTTGGGCTGTTGGCTACCATTTTGGCTAAGAACCCAGTAGAATCTGAGACATTTAGAGTGTGCAGTAATGTTGGTTGCCCAGATGATCTTCTCTGTGGCACGATTTGGAGTGGGCTGGGGGTAAGCCTTACTCTAGGCTCCTAGGAAGGGACAAGCCTACAAAAGGAAGATAAAACAGTCACAAAGCTAAACACACTGCCTGTTCCCCGGGAGAAAAGAAGATGATACAAGTAGAAAAATATCCAGGCAGCAGAGAATTATGCAGGGACAGGCAGCCAAGCGGGGGAAAGATGTGAATCTAGGTGCCAAACTCCACGCAAGGGCCCTGAGGCCTGGCCCCAGCAGCAGGGGGTGGAAAACTGTTACCACCTCCCCTTTTCTGGTTGGGGAGGTATGGAAGGTGAGTGGAGAGGTTGCTTAGGTAGACTAGACTTATGCAAACCCCTTCCCAACCCTCTCCCTGCCAACAACTTGCTGCCAAGAGGCTGGGTCTAATTGACTCTGGTCAGATCTGGTCAGGTCTGGTTGCGTCCGGCTGAGTCTGATTGGATCTGGTTGGACCTAGTCAGGTCTGGTCAGATCTGGTCAGGTCTTAGTTGAGTCTGGTCAAGTCTGATCAGGTCTGGTTGGGTTTGGTTAGGTCTGTCCAGGCATGGAGCTGAAATACTACCCCTGCTCTACACGGACTAGTAGTCAACACAGACACCTAAGTTCAACTCCCGGACTGCTCCTTGCTAGGAAAAGTCTCTGCTTCTCTTTAAGCTTCAGCTTCCTCGTGTATAAACAAGGGCCCTATCAGTACTTATCGTAAAATTGTTGTGAGGAGTGAGACAACTTGTAAAAAGCACTTGAACAGTGCCCAGCAGAAGTGGGGTCTCAATGCCTGTTATTATCAGCTACCTGGTATCTTTCCACCTGCTGCCCCTGCCCCAGCAAAATGGACTCTGCCCGCCCCCTGGAACTCACATCACCACCTGGCTTTATCTTTCATCTTCTGCCCTTGAAGGGAAGAGACGTGTTTGACTCAAATCTGTCAGAATTCAAATGAAAAGTGAGAATTTCATTGATTCTTGTGAGAGAGGGAGAGAAAAGAAAAAAACCTAGAAGTGATGGTGTCTATTGGCAGAAATAGGCAACCCGTGCCAGTTCCCAAAATACAACATAGATTGAATCACTGGTAGTTAGAGACAAGTGGACATTAAAGATAGACTTGCAGGGCTCCTGGGTGGATCAGTCGGTTGAGCGATCGACTTCGGCTCAGGTCATGATCTCACAGTTCATGAGTTCGAGCCCCACATTGGGCTCTGTGCTGACAGCTTGGAGCCTGGAGCCTGCTTCCAATTCTGTGTCTCCCTCTCTCTTTGCCCCTCCCCTGCTCATGCTCTGTCTCTCTCTCTCTCTCTCAAAAATGAATAAATGCTAAAAAAAAAATTTTTTTTTTAAAAGATAGACTTGCTACTACCAAGTGTGGCCCGTGGGCATCCCCTGTGAGCTTGTTGGAAATGCAGACTCTCGTAACCTACGCCAGGTCTATGGAATCAGGATCTGAATTTTAACACAATGGCTCCTACGGTCTCCTATGCTACATTTGAGATGTACCGGATAAACCAGTGGTTCTCAATCTTGGTCACACTGGAATCATCTAAGGGGCTTTGAAAATTTCTGTATCTCAGAACAGCTCAAATCTCACCAGGTTTTTCCAATACGTAACCTGGGTTGAGAACTATTGGGCGACACCAACCCTACAATTTACAGGTCAAGAAGCTCAGGTCCAAGAGGTAAACTGATCTACCCAACTCACATGGCAAGGGAATGACAGTGCTTGCGACTTGAGCCCAAGTCTCCAACTCCCAGGCTCCCTTCACTGTACTTCACTGGCCTACAGTAGTTTGGGAAATGGGAGTGGGGAGGGGAGAATCAGGTTTCCCTTTCTGATTTGGTGTTTCTGTGGTTGGGTCCTCGTGTCAGGTCCTAAAGGAGGGCTTCCTGGACATAGGTGGCCTTAAGCTTTGAATTCCACAATGAACTATGTCCATGGGGACCTCACCCTCCCAGGTGGTAAGTTCCCAAATCTCAGGACCATGTGGGATTCTGCTTCCTAACAGATTACCAGTATCTGGGTTAAAACACTCTTACCCAGACAGCCTGGCCCTGCCATTCCCACACACCTCTGTCTTCCCAGAGCTTCAAGTGCTCAGGGACTGTCCCACCTCCCAGGCCACAATGTTCTCAGAACTCAGGTGAAGTTTCTGAGCCCCCACAGTCTCAGCTCCCGGCCCCTCACAGAACTGCTGGGACAGGCCCGTTCTCAAGTCAGCAACCGCGACCGTCTCGAAACCATCAGGGCTAGAGGCTCCCCGTGACTTGTTTTTGCTCTCTTTCAGGGTTTGGAGGGGGTGGGGGGAGTGTGTGCCTCTCAAACCTCTGATTGTGTCTGCTTTCTGACTTTTTCTGGCATGTTTTTGAAGTGGCTTTTTGTTATTCTGCCTCAGCTCACTCACCTTTCTCAGCAGCCGTGGAAAACACAGCCCTGTTCTACTCTCCGCTGAGCACTTGGATTCCATGTAAACAGCTCGCCTGCTGGCCTGACCCGGCTGAACAGGTCGGAAGGGCCTGGGCCTGTCGAGCCCTTGAAAATAAACATGTGGCAGAAAGTTTCCCCATGCTCAAGGTGGAGGATGGGGTAGACACAAGAAAGCATAAGGAACTTTCTAGGCACAGGATTATTGATGGCCCAGGCAGCCCTGGAGCAGCCAAGGATAGGGACTTTCTCTTTCCACGAGCATCAGGCCTCCAAGAAAGAGGCCTTTCTGATCTCCTGTCCTGAAAACTGAAGGATAGCTGTAGAGCTGTGCTGTCCAATATGGTAGCCTCTAACCACGTGTGGCTACCGAGCACTTAAAATGTGGCTGGTGTGGGGCGCCTAGGTGGCTCAGTGGGTTAAGCGTCCAACTTCAGCCCAGGTCATGATCTCACGGGTCGTGGGTTTGAGCCCCGCGTTGGGTTCTGTGCTGACAACTCAGAGCCCTGGAGTCTGCTTCAGATTCTCCCTCTCTCTGCCCTTCCCCTGCTCACGCTCTGACTCTCCCTCTCTCTCAAAAATAAATACTAAAAAAAAATTTTAATTAAAAAAAAAACATGGCTAGTGTGACTAAAGAACTGATTTTTAGTTTTACTTAATTAAATTTAAATAGCTACATGAGGCTGGTGGCTGCCACGTGGGACAGTGCGACTCAACAGAAGCGGCTCTTAAAGCTGCACATTAGAATCATATGGGCAAATGTAACACTCTGATGCCCGGATGCACCCCCAGGTGATTCTGATTTATTGGCAGAGGGTGTGGACCAAGCAGCAGAGTTTTGAAGGCTCCACGGGCAACTCTAATATGCAGCCAAGTCTGAGAACCTCTTGGCCCAGAGAACTTGCAGCAGCCCCTCCAACCCTAACTTCCTACATTTGATTTCGTTTCTGCAGTATTCAGAATTCGAGGACCAAGGCGTTTACTTAGGGGATCAACTCAAGCACTTGAAGATGTTTTGCCATGCTCTGAATGTAATAGGAACATGTAGGAAATGGAGAAAATTCAGAAAAATAAAAAGGAGAAAGTTAAAATCCCCTAAAATCCCACCACCTCAAAAAAGAATTAAAACATTTGGATGTAAATCCTCCCACTTTCCCGTGGATACAGCCTTATGTTTTGTTCAAAATCGGGGCCATACCATGCTTCCTATTTTGTGATGGATTTTTGGCACTTTGCTTACTTGGTTAATACCCATTCATGTACCATAGATTGTCATGGCTACCTGGTATTCTATCACATGTATAAACCACAACTTTTTTATCCAAATCCATATGAATATTGGTCCCATTTTTGCTATTGTTTAAAAAAAAATCGCTAGGAACATAACAATAGCAATATCTTTATGAAAAGCCATTCACTAACCCCTTAAGAAGATGGGGGGGGGGGAGGGGAAGGAAAGAGAAAAGAAAACAATACAGTCAAGAGGCATACCAGATTCAAAGTAATTCAAATGACTCTCCTGTCAAACCTGTTTACATTCTTACCAACAGAGCATGAGGGTACTTATTTTTATGCATGCTAGCACTGGGGATTGAGTTCTCAAATTTAACCAGGTTGAAAAAAAAAAAAAAAAACCACACACAGGCAACTCACAGTGAAGTTTGGCGTGAAGTAAGGCATACCTAAGGTACTGCCTTAGGTATTGGAGATAAGGATGAATGGAACACCTACCTGCCCTCTGAGCACTCGGGGCAGGGAGGAATTCAAGGGCTTGGCTTTAAGTCAAGGAGAACATGGATGCTAAATACAGGTAGGAAAGCCATGCTGCGGAGCAGGGAAGAAAAGCTCGAAATTTTTCATGATGATGTGGGGAAGTCTGGTGTGGGGGTTGGGATGCATTTGAGCTGGCTCAAGACGGATGAATACAGGCACCAACAGGTGGTGAGAGGTGATGGTACTTGGCAAACACCAAAAGGTGCTGGAGGCTCAGGGACTGGAAAGGTGTCACTTCCATGCTTCGGTGGCTCTCACAACTCCCTGCAATCAGGAAGCTCCCCCTTAGATCCATCAACCCACAGCCTCTTATTGACACTTAAATCCCTTCCTTCCAGCTATTCGCAATGGGAATAGGAGATGACTTGGTTGTCCACAGTCACCTTCAGAGAATTCTAGATCAATGCACTATCAAGCATGGTATGGTATGTTTTTATTTGGATTATTCCCCCCTTTTTTTTTTAAAGCAACACTGACATATAATGTCATTATGTCCATTTTAAAAATGAGTCAGAGCATTCCAGGTCGCAGGGCAAAAGTCTGAGTGACTTGGATTCCCCGGGCCTCAGGCCCCGAGCCCACCCTGTACACTCTTCTTGGGATGGCCCATGCCAGCCCCGTGTAAAGAGGAAGGCAGCCAGTCCAAGTCCTGGCTCTTCCCCTTAAGACCATGGGAGAATTCACTTCATCTCACTGAGCCTATAAAACATGGATTGTAGGAATCATGACCATTAGATTTGAGGGGTGGGAAAGCATTCTGTTAAAAATAACAATGAGATGAAGAACCTGTAACTCCCATCAATGTGGACAATGGCCAAGTAAGCCAGCCTCTCGCTTTCTCTTTTTATGAGTCTCTGTGGCACACACACACACACACACACACACTTTAAACCTTAAAGTCTCAGACATACTGGCATTTCAGGAATAAGGCAAGTCCCCAAAGATGGCCTTTCTTCAGAAGCTCACGAAAAAGGAATTAAGAAACTTGCCCAACCGTGACCTGAAGCCAGAGGTATGAAGGGCATGACAGCCACAGGACCTTTGAATGTGAGATCCCCTTTTCCATCCATTGACCTACACTCCCCCTTTCCTCAGATCTGTCCTATAACGTCAGGAACAGAATCAAATTTCCCACCTGCCCCTTCTCCTTATAACTCTGTGATACATGTCCCTGGAGAGTCCCACACATCAACGCAGAACAAAAACAAAAACAACAAAGAAAAAATACCAAACCTGCCCCCTCAAAGCCCCCGCCCCTCTACTATGAGTCGCCCACATGATAGGAGTTCTTTTACTCAGGTTCCAAATACTAGAAATGAAATGGCCTTTTTTTTTTTTTTTCACTTCTGCTATTTACGCAGAAGTGCCTGCCAGTGACCTCAAGGCTAAACCCACCATATTCAAGTTTATTTTTAGATTTCTCAGCTGTAGAAACCTACAAGATGCCAAAATGAGTTCAGTGATTCAGTCAACAAGGGGAAGGAGTTGTGGGGGACCGAGCCCTGTGGAGAACCTGCTTCAGGCCAGGTACCTTCCTGGTTCTGTTTTGTGTCGTCCTTCCAGAGACAGAGGAAACTGCGAGCGATCGTACCTTCGCAGGTATTGAAATCAAGGTTCCAGGTAGTTATATGACTGTCAAAATCAATCAGTTAGTAGTGGAACCTGGATTTGAAATCAGGAATGACTCAAAACCCAGGGTTTTTGTGCCAAACCCTTCCCGCCTCCCTTCTTTTCTCTTGTTCACAGCCAACTCCCACATATCTCCTTGACCTGAGTGTTTGCACTCTCTCTGCCCTAGCTACCTGTACCTTGCCCTTTTATGCTTGGGAACAAAAATAGGGTCAACCCAGGGAAGGTTCTGGAAACATAAGGTTGTTTTTTTTTTTCCTCCCCCCTCAAAGCAGCGGCACAGGCCTGATTCCAACCCATCCAAGTGACTGACTGCTTGCCCCATACAAATCCTAGTGTTAAGGAGAACAGAAGTGAGGTACAACTCTCTAGTACCATGGGGCACCGCAGCTGGATCCAGGCTAGAATCCCGGCTTGCACCCTGGAGGCATTTACACGTCACTAAGCCTCCATTACCTTATCTATAAATTGGCAATGATATACCCACTTGTCAGGGTAGTTGGGCCCAGGTCAGATCCCAGCACATAGTTGATGTCTAAAAACTGCTCGTTCTCTTCCTCTCTTACCTCCCCGGGAGAGGGGAACAAGGCTACCACCAGGGAGCAGGCCCACAGGAAGCTTTGGTAACTATCTCTGAGGAAGCTGAATGGATTCCTTTAGGCCTGCCTCAAACATCTGCAGGGCCCAGGCAAGAGTACCAAGCAATGGAGGCCTACATACCACATGCCCAGATATTTATGTTATAGATCAAGCCAAAAAACTGTTAAATAACAGGTTCTATCCTAGTTTGAAAATCTATGTTTCCATAATGAAAAATGTATTTTATAATGACCTAAAAGGCCGTGTTCAAATTTAGAGTTCTCAGACTCCATGGAGAGCTTCCCTCCCAGCCCTCAGCGCAGGCCTGCAGTCCACTCCCCTTTTCTCTTTCTCCGCCCCTGCCTGCACATCTAAGCTATGTCTACACCACCACCTACACATTCTGCCAGCCTTTGGCCACCTCGTAAACCTGGGAGTTTCTGGATGCTGTGACCTGGAGCATGACGCGGAAGTGGGGACACAGACCCACCACGTGCCCCTCATTTGCCCGACAGGGAGGAGAGCCATCAGAAGGCCAGAAATGGGCCTTCCTCTACCCGGGTCTGCGGAAAGCACTGCATGTGGTCAAGGCACTGTGTGCCTGTCCTACTAAGCAGGAATTCATGCCGTGAGCTGGCACCACGACAGTTAACCTCATCCTTCTTCTATTGCTAAGCCCTAAACCTGACATTTGAAAGGAAATTATACTTTTGACCATTTCAGTCTATTTGCAGTAATCTTTGTCTTTCTCTATCCCCAGGGCAGGAGCCAAGGAGGGGGAGATTCTGATGTGCATATGTTGATAGTTACACATAGAATCTCTTCAGCTCTATTTTTGTTCTCTGCTTAAAAAATCTTTGCTCTGAGAGCTATAGGGGATGATGAAACTGTTACATACTGTGTCTCCCTTGTGGCAGTGGTTACACAACTGTATGCATTTATAAAAACCCCTAGACGTGGGCACTAAACTAGGTGAACTTTACTATACGTAAATTATATCCCAAAAAATTATGTAATAAAAGTTCTTTCGTCAAACCACATTTTAAGAAAGGAGCAGGATTTGAAAGAGAAATATGTTCAGGCACCCAAAATAACTTCTTTCAGTGTGACATTTAGCATGAGTCAGTGTCACGAACATCTGTCACATTCGTAGATGCCCATCATCTTACGGATAGCCTTCCTTTTCTGGAGGAAATTCCCTTGTTAAGGTCCTGCCTCCCCAGGAAGAAGTCAAGAACTCAAACTCCCAGGCTCCCTTGAAGCTAGGACATGAGCACGTGACCTACTCTCTGCCAATCAGAAATGCAATGAAGACTGATTTCGAAGTGAGTAGGTGTGAACACCCAGACCGTAAGGGGCTTACATTTTTGCTGACGTGTTGGCAGTAGAGGCGGTCCACTCTGGGGCTTTCGGTGGTGGAGTGTAGAGGGGAAAGAGGATGGATGGGGGAGTTCCATTCCTTGCTCTCGGCTACTGGCTGTGAGTCCCCTTTGGGAAAGTCCTTAACTTCTCTGAGTTTCTATTTCCTCATCTGCAGAATGGGCAGCAGAATACTTACCTCGCAGGATTATTGTGAGATCGAATGAGGTGATGCAGGGTCTGGCATGCCGCAGAGTCCGAATAAGTATTAGCTCCCTTCCTTCCTCAAACGGTAGGTAAGATCCTTGAAATTAATGGCCCTGCCTTACCAGCCTTCCCAGAGTACAGACCCTATGAGTTTTACTCAGAAGCCAAAGCTGACACTGACCTGTAAGGAGCAGGGGCAGGTGGCCATGCAATTAGGGAGAGATAGGCACATTAAGCTTCCCTCCTCCACCCATCTCCTCCTGTTGTACCAGAGTGGCCACTATTTCATGAGCTCTAGGTGAATCCTGTTTGGGGTCAATTCAACAGAAAAACCCTTCGGTGTGACTTAACATCCACTAGTTGAACACCAAAAATATGCCAGGTGCTGTGAAATAAACATCTAAGAAATAAATAAGGTGCCACTTAGTTGTACCCTGATGGAGAAAGATGCATACATGCCTAGGATAAATATTAGACTGAGGGTGCCATCACAGCAGTGTGAACAGCATGGTGTGGGCATCAGGTGCGAACGGCATGCTGTGGGCTTGAGACATCAGAAATTCCTCAGGAGCCAAGGGCTGTTTGAGTTGAGTCTTAAATAACAAGTTAGAGTCTAACAGGGGAAGAAAGGGACTTCTCTCCTTGAGAAGTGCATAGTGCTTTGGGAGAACTCAAAGTTGGCCCAGAAAGGCTGGGTACAGGTTGGGGTTGGAGACTGAGGCCAGGGCTGGTGAATGAGCTGTGTTGAGAAGGGCTTTGCATGCACAAGAGGAGAAAAAAGCAGACATGGTTTCCCTAAACAACTGTGTGAGAAGGATGGTTTCAAGACTCCTCCTGTGTTTTTTTTCTCACCAATGCTCTACTAGGATTTCCGAAATGTGCTTAAACAGAGCTTCTCTGAACGCCACAGCCCCTCCTGGAGATGATCAATGGAATCCCCAACCGTGAGGCCAGAGAGGACATCCAAGGTCATCTGGTTCAGTCCCCAGAGGAGGGAGCAAGAGAGGGGCTCCTGGAAACTTGGCAGGCCAGGCTGAGACTGGAACTCCAAACTCTCCCACCACAACAGATGGTCTTGAGCTAAACAAGCATAAAGACACTGGGCTTTCTAATAACTAACATATACAAACTCCAGGCACTGAGCCAGCAGCCCGCAGGTGAGAGATCACGGGCAGCTTCTTGGAATGTGCCGTGGGGACTGCTGAGTGGCTCTAGGCCCTGGGCCTGAGCCTGTTCATATGCCCCAACTCGGGAGGGTCCTCCTGGACCCAGGAGTGGACCCTGACTGCGGTGAAGTCAGGTGGGATGCAGCAGCGGCTTGTTGGGGATGTGATCCTGTGCTTTGAGAGGAGGGGCTTCAAGCCGGGTGGGGATGAAGATGCTACAGGCACCAGAGTCCTTGCCAAGCACTGTCGTGACCTGCAGACGAAGCCCTTCTAATGAGCCCTCCTCAGCTACGTGAGCTCCGGCTGGTGGAAGCCATGGTCTGGGAAGGCCTCGACGTGGTCTGGTCCTCCAGGGCCCTGATAGGACACAGTGACTCAGCAGAGACTGCCCCCGACACCATCAGAGGGGACTTCAGCATCCACATCAGCCACACCAGTGACTCCATGGAGGGGGCCCAGACGGAGATCCAGCTATGGTTCCAGAGCAGTGAGCTGGTGGATGGGGCAGACGAAGGCAACCAAAGCAGCATTTACCCAGCCTGAGCCCTCAGGCTGCCCTCAGCCACCCCGTCAGCCACCCAGGATCAACTACCTCTGTCAACAAGAACTTGAGCCCACATCCATGGTCCACCTATCTGCTCCAGACCACCTCCTTGTCCACCTTCTGCCCCACTGCAGCCCAGGGGGGTTGAGCAACCAAACTTTACGCACCTTTAAGTATCCTAAGCCAGCAAGAACTCGGACCAAATCCTCTCTGTACCAAAGTGCCAGAAAACCTTTGGGGTGTCTCCAAAAGTGTGTAGTGTGACCTCCCTTCCCCGAGAGGAGGTGGACATTAAAATTCAATGTGTCATGCACAGAGGTGGATCATTTATTATATTCTGCCATGTCTGAGGTAACGATGAAGACTTTATGGAAAGTTGTAAGAGTCTGAGAGTAGAAATAAAGCTTACCCTCTCACACACCTTAATTAATTAATTAACTAATAACATGTACAGACTCCATTGTGAAATATGTAGGATTAGCCCAATGGTGGGCTCGGTCTGGGGGGTGGGGAGTTGGCACTGTGGATTTCTCACCCATCACTCGCCTTAAGATCAACCTCACCATTTCCGGCCCCTGCTTTCACCACAGAGGCTATTTTAGCCCGAGTTTCCAGTCGCCCTCACCACCTCCCCAAGATAAAGGTCACTGCAGAAGTCATCACCAGGTTCTCACTAAGGAACAAAAAGAGCCAAGGGGATTCTGGGCAGCCCTCCGCCACACACAGGGGCTCTGGCACGGAGCTGTTGGGACAGTTGGCATAGTGTGGCCATCCCTTCTCCCCACGGGCTGAAACTAGAACGGCATGAGGTTTCTCTGAGCAATTCTAGAACAACTGCTCCCTTGCTTTCCCTTTCACCTTTCCTCAGACCCCCATCCTCACCTGCCCCCACTCCTTCCCTCACAGAGCTTGGCGACGTGAAAAACACAGACCTATAAACTCTTCCTCTCGGCACTGAACCCAGGTGGCAAAACAGGAAGCATCTTCTTGTTAAGGCAAACCCATTGTGTTCTCCGTGCACGCGTGTCCCGACAAGCAGCAGGAAACCGCCACTGGGCCGTGGCAACAGGTGTCAGGGTGACCTGAAGCCTCCTGCTAGCCTGTGCCTGGCCCTCCTTCCCTTTCTTCCTCCTGGACAGCCGCCTCCTTCCTCCTGCAGCCTGACAGCTCTTCACCTCATACCTCTTGCTCCTGCCCTTCGTGGTGGCCCAAGGCCTGATACAGACCTTAAAAGGCCCTAAACCCTAAAAAGATTATAGCCGCTCTCCAAATGTAATCTGTAACACTGACCAACCAACACACATACACACACACACACACACACACACACATATGCTGGAATTAAGAGAGCTGCTCCTTTAGATTTTTGGGTTACAAAATTCTAGGTAAGTTCAAAGCAGAACGTTTCTCAAATTTGGGGCGTCCCTGTCTGGTTGGAGCCCTAAATCTAACTAACCAAGTTACCCAGCACTGACGGAGGCCCACTCTGCTTGGCTTCACATGGGAGTAGATTGTTCCCAAGTAAACTAAAACAGGGATTGGAGCTGGGGGAGGGCTAAGAGATATGATCGTGGACTTGATCTACTTGCCCAGAGGGACTGGAAGCCAGAGGACACTCGGGAGAGTCAGGAAATTGGTGCTTTGACCAGGGCTCCAGCTGCAGGAAAGGCAGGACTGAGTTTCTGCAGATCTGGCTCCCTCCATGGGACTCTGGGCATGCTTCCTTCTGGTAGGTCTCTCCAGATCAGACCTTCTAGAGAAGATCTCTGTTCTTTCTTGCCCTTTTCAAGACTCACCCTGTTCTTTCTGATGGTAATGGGGGTGGGGGGGGGAGTTTATGGTAAGCTATTATTCCTTTGTATTTATTTATTTTTATTTTTTACGTTTTCCATTTTTACTGAGACATAATGGACATAACAAACACTGTATTAAGTTCAAGGTACACAGCACAATGACTTTGATTTACACATATTGTGAAATGATTGCCACAGTTTGTTAACATCTATCATCTCGTAGATACAAAAAGAAATGAAAAAAATTTTTTCTGGTGATAAGACCTCTTAAGATTTACTCTCTTAGGAACTTTCTTTTTTTTTTTTTTTTTTTAAACGTTTATTTATTTTTGAGATAGAGAGAGGCAGAGCATGAACAGGGGAGGGGCAGAGAGAGAGGGAGACACAGAATCTGAAACAGGCTCCAGGCTCTGAGCTGTCAGCACAGAGCCCGACGCGGGGCTCGAACTCACGGACTGTGAGATCATGATCTGAGCCGAAGTCGGACGCTTAACCGACCAAGCCACCCAGGCGCCCCTTAGGAACTTTCAACTATACTGCCCGTCAGGGTTGCCTACCACATGTTTCCTACCACACTCCTGCTCAGTCTTTACTGCTCCTGAACTCTTCCCAACTTGTGTTCTGGTCTCATGTTTCAGCTGACGCCTCAGCTTGACAAAGATAAATGTGTTTTTATTAACATTTTTGAGATTTCAGCGAAGAGGGAAAATCCAGACTTTTAAATACTGTTTTCAGACATGCCTTTGGTATATTTTAATTTCTTCTGGATTTTGTACTCAGCCAATATCATCTATTCTGCATGTCCTATATAATATACCTGAGTAGACTGGTTAGTCTAACCTAGGCCTTTAAAAACTAATCTTGAAAAATCAGTATTTTCCCAGTTTGTTGTCAGAATTAGCACACGGACCACGTTTCACTTGAGAAAACTTGATGGATCAGATCAGTAGATAGTATATCACTCTTTACAAAGTCTAGCAGCCTACCTTCTTAATTGGAAAGCACAACTCTAACCAATTGATTCCGAAAAAGGAGTTCATCAAAAGGATACAAGGTGGGTCCGAGAATTGGTAAGAAACAGCAAGACCACGTTCTTGCTTTGCAGACAGAGACAACTCAGCTAAGGTATATTCATATATATATATATATATATATATATATATATATATATTCAGTGGTTGAACTGAATAACTACAAAAGTTTCTTGCAGATCCTGCTCCCTGCTCCTTCTTAGAAACCTTTGCTCATGGGCAGGACTTCCCCAAAAGCAGTACGCACATCCTCGGAGAATAAGACAGGGTGCAGAAAGTGTAGTATGAGGGCATCTTTTCCAGGCAAGGAGGGGGACAGCCAGGACCTGTCTTTCATGTATGTCAGGTCATGCCTAGCGTCAGTCTGGCATGATGGGAAAAGCCCCTTAGCTTGGAATCAAAGGTCAAGTCACTTTCTCTCTTGGAAGTCTCAGTTTCCTTAATCAGAAAACTGAAACATAGCAAACAGAGTAGCCCTGGAGGTTACATGGATAAGATATAGGAATGTGCTTAGAAATATGCAAGCTCCATGCATATGCAGAGACTTATTACTTCCCATTAGTTGGCATGCTCTTTGGTCATTAGTTAACTGTGGTTTATCGGGCCTTCAAGTCCTAGCACTTGACTCAACACCTGGCTGAGTAGGGGCTCAGTAAATGGATGCCAGGTGAATGGATGGATGAACAAATGGACAAGCAGAGTCGTGAGGAACAGTCAACTCTAGGAAATGCTTTGCACACCATCTATTGACACATCACAACAGCAGAGAGAGACTCATTCGCTCCAAAGATACAGCGAAAGCAAAAGATGTCTCACGTGCCAAATACAACTTACCCATCGCTCAGGTAACGAAGGCCAGAAACCTGATCCACAGGCTACGTGTTCCCTGCAAGAAGGCCAAGTTAAACAGTGTGGCTCTCCCTGTGTCCTGAACTCCCAAACTGAGAGATGCTGAGAAAGTAAGCAACCTGTTCAAGGTCTGCTGGGCGACACTTCTGGCCTTGGCACTCGCTACTGATCACTCACCACTACCTTCCTTCCTTCCCCTGGGTCACTCCGACTCCTCTTTGATGGCACTTTTTTCATGGCCTTCCTGATTCCCTTCCTGTGTGCTCTAGTGGCTTCCTGGGCTTGCCCCACCCCTACTCCATTCGTTCCTACAACATTGTACTATATTTTGTCTTCCATTATTTTAAAAATATTCTGAAATATTTAAATATATAAAGGTATAACGAATAATACAATCATATTCCTAGACACCTCTCCATTTGCAACCTCTTCCCTTCCCATATTGAGTTTAATGTATGCCTTGTCATGCACATTTTTGTACTTTTAGTGCTTATGGGTTAACTGCCTCTTTATTTTTCCATCTTCCCCACTATTATGGAATAAATGTTTGTGTGTCTCCAAAACCCATATGTTGAAGCCCTAACCCCAAGGGTGACTGCATTTGAAGGTGGAGCCTCTAAGGCAGTAATTAAGGTTAATTACTTAACCTTAATTAAATTAAAATAAGGTCGTAAGAGTGGGACCCTGATCCAATAGGATTAATGTCTTTATAAGAGATATCAGAGGCCTCACTTTCTCCCTCCTTCTCCCTCTCCCTCTCTTCCCGCCCCTTTGCACATACTGAGAAAAGGCTATGTGAGGACATAGTGAGAAGGTAGCCATCTGCAAGCCAGAAAGAGACGCTGACTCTCCTGGACCCTGATCTGGGACTTCCAGGCTCCAGAACTGTGCGGAAATAACTTTCTGTTGTTTAAACCACCCAATGTATGGTATTTTGTCAGCTTGAGCTGACTGCTACATCCACTGTGCCCCAAGTGGGCTAGGAAAGGCCAGGGACCACGGGTGTTCATCTCTGTAGACTCCACAGCCATGCCTGACACGTACATGCTTGTCAAATATTTGTAAAATGAATGAAAAGGAAGTCACTGCAGAACCAAAACAGATGTCCTAGGGCCTATTTCCCGGGACCAAAGTGTTCTCTGCTCTGCCACAATACAGGTCCCATTCAAGCTGCTGCTGAGACCACTATCTATAGTCAACTCCCAACAAAGTAAATTTAAGAGGAGAAAAGGGAATTCCCAAGAAAAAAGTGCAGGAAGTGCTGGCATCTTAAGAAAGTCGCTTTAGCGACCAATTAAATGTGTATCAGGCACCTGCTTATTAGGAATTCAGTGTTGAACAGCCTCCATTTCTGTAAGGCAATAGTCTTTATATTTTTTAGTTTTTTTATGTGTTTATTTTATTTTTGAGAGAGAGAGAGAGAGAGAGACAGAGTGCGAGTGGGAGAGGGGCAGAGAGAGAGGGAGACACAGAATCTGAAGCAGGCTCCAGGCTCTGAGCTGTCAGCACGGAGCCTGATGTGGGACTCGAACTCACGGACCGTGAGCTCATGATCTAAGTTGAAGTCAGACGCTTAGCTGACTGAGCCATCCAGGTGCCCCGGCAATCAGTCTTTAAAAGACCAAAGACCTAGTGGTCCTAAGATGCCCTGGATATAAGCAAGCACTATGTGTCTGCTTCTGTTATGGACATGTCCTTTGTATGGACACTTTGGAGTACTCATGGCACTCCAAATGGAGAACATAAGCTGAAAGACCTCTCCTTCAGTTTATAAGACTAAGCACATCCGTGGCACAGCTTGAACATGATCGTGGCCACTCCCACGAGCCCCTAAGCATCAGTAAGGGGCTTTACTTCTGGAGTCTCTGCTTTGACTTCTAAGATTCTCCAGAGGGAAAGAGGCAACAGTCTCAAGAAGCTGGCTTCAAGTCTCTTGCTCAACGTGCATCACATGCTCCATAACAAGTGCGATGAGACAGAACCCTCCATGATGGAGGATATCACTGTGGGACCCATTATTGAACTACTATTGAATTATACCAAACTACATAAAAAATCTGTTGTTGTTGTTGTTGTTGTTGTTGTTTAAATCACAGCATTGTTTGAGACAATGCAAAGACGACCCAGAAAAGTACCCAGCACAATTTTGTTTTCAAGAAGCATAGAGTCTATTCCAGAATAGAAAATAGTTCCCGTGCCATGGCCGTATATACCAGTTTGGGTGTCACCAAACTAAAGTGCTATGGAAGTGCCGAGAAGAAAGGGCAGAGGAGGTGGGCCATCCTGAGTCTCCAAGGATGGGATGGGACTTGGAAAGTCATACTGAGTTCTTCCTACACTGCACCTCCCATAAAGAGTGTATTCACAGTAAATAGTCACTGACTGCATGCTAACACTCACGAGGGATTATGAGGGAAAGCTCATAATCAGTGTTGAAAATACTAGGGAATCCCCAACGTCTCACTCAGAGACCAGCTAAGAAACTGAAACTGAAGGCTCCCAGGCCACAACATGCCACATCCACGTAGCCAGAGCTGGAGGGGCTTGGCAGTACAGTGAGCGGAGGAAAAGGCTTTGAAGTGAGCACCACCACTTAGCATCAGGCAGAAGCTACTAAGGAGACCAGAATCAGTAGCAGCCCATTATCTCTCTACCCCCAAAAACGTGGCGTATCTGCCACAAAATTCTCTAGTCCTTCCCAGTGTACTTGCGGACTTTCCATGGTGGCCTATACCAGTGAGAGAACCAAGAAAATCCCTAAGGATAACAAGGAATAGCCTGAAAAGAGAGTCTGGAGCTTATGGAGAGTCTGGAGATTATGTCTAATCCCGTAACTTTTTAGATGGGCAGCCAAGAACCAGAGAGAGGAACTGACTTGAGCAAAGTCACATAGTAACTTATGGCAGAAGCAAGACTAGAACACAGATCTTCTGCCTCTGAATTTATTTTTTCTTAGAAGCATCTGGCACACGGAAAAGGGCTCCAGGAGGAAGCTTCCGGAATAATTCCAAACTGAAGTTGTCCTGACGTTCCTTACCAACACCCTGCCCAGATATAACCCCTGAGGATCCTCTCCACCTGGTTCAAGAGATTGCCCATATCCCTAAAAGCAAATGGGTTCCAGATGCCAATGAGAGTAGCCAAAACCTTTGGGTTGGAGGAAAAGTTCAATGAGGTCTTCTCATGCTTCCATTTAGGGATTTGGAATAACAGGGAGTAGTTAAACAATAAGCAGGATGCCATAAAAAAAAAAAAAGTCTTGCACTTCAGAGTCTCAGATGCCAAAGTTTAGGCATCTTCTAGGCAGCCCAGTCTCCTCACTTTGCACTTGAGAAAACTGAGGCCCAGAGAGGGGAGGCAATTTGCCCAAGGTCATACAGGGAGCTAAGCCCACTGCACTATACCCCAAAAGAATGTTCATATGTCTGGGGAGAAGAAATCCTATTCTATCTACTTGCCCATCTGCTCTGTGAAATCTTGGATGTTTTTCCCCCTTATTTTAGGTAAAGCATCATTTCATGCTTGGTTTTGGTTATAACTGTAGGGAACAGGGGTATAATCTAACTTTAACTTCTTCTGTACCTTAAATTCTTTGGGGACAGGAATCACCTTGTATCAGTCAGGGTTGAAACAAGCAAGACCCACTCTAGATATTTAAAACAAAATCAATTTAATATGGGGGGCTAGTTATCCAGGTGATGGAAGAGCTGAGAAGTCAAACAAGGGATGGTGAGGCTGCCCAGAGATTAATAACAGTAGAAAGTTTCCAGCATCCCTGCGGCTGGAGGGACACAGGAAGAAAGTAGTACTACCAAAGCCCAGAAACTAGGGCAGGAGCTGCAGCCAAGGTGGGGGTACTCATCAGGTACCGGCACCACAGCAGCAGGGGCTGGCTGATGGACTCTAGGATCACAGACATGAAGCCACTGCTGGGGACACCACTGGAAGCAGAGAAGGAAACACCCTAGTGATGGAAAAAGCCATACCATGCAAACAACACCCACAAATGAGTTTGAAAGGCTATACTAATATCAGACAAAACAGACTTTAAGACAAAAAATGATTATAGAGACAAAGAAGAACATTTTGTAATGATATAGGGATCAATCCATCAAGAAGATATAACAAATACACATATATGCAGTTAAAAAACAGAGCCCCAAAACACATAAAGCAAACACTGACAGAATCAAAGGGAGAAATACTCAATTCAACAATCATGGTCGGAGACTTCAAAACCCTACTTTCAATAACGGATTAAAAAACTAGGCAGTAGATCAATAAGGAAGCAGAAAACTTGACCAACTATAAATCAACTGAACCCAACAGATGTCCATAGACTGCTTCACCCAACAACAGCAGAGTACATATTCTTCTCGGGTGCACATGGAACATTCTCCAAATAGACCATATGTTAGGCTATAAAATGAATCTCAACAAATTTTAAAGAATTAAGATCAGGGTGCCTGGGTGGCTCAGTTGGTTAAGGTCTGACTCTTGATTTCAGCTCAGGTCATAATCTCATGGTTTGTGAGTTTGAGCCCTGTGTTGGGCTCTGTGCTGACAGTGTGGAGTCTGCTTGGTATTCTCTCTCTTCCTCTCTCTCTGCCTCTTCCCTGCTCTCTTGCTCTCTCTCAAAATAAATAAACATTAAAAAAAACTACACATATAAAAATATTAAAAAAAAAATAAAAGAACTAAGACCACACAAATGATAGTCTCTGATCACAATCAGTAACAGAAGGAATGGGGCACCTGCGTGGCTCAGTCAGTTGAGCATCCAACTTCAGCTCAGGTCATGACATCATGGTTCATGAGTTCGAGCCCCACATTGGGCTCTGTGCTGACAGCTCAGAGCCTGGGGCCTGCTTTGGATTCTGTGTCTCCCTCTCTCTCTCTGCCCCTCCCCCACTCGTGCTCTGTCTCTCTCTCAAAAATAAATAAACATTAAATAATTTTTAAAAAAACAGTCAATAACAGAAGGAAAATTTCAGAATCCACAGATACGTGGAAATTAAATAACACACTTGTAAATAATCAGTGGACCAAAGAACTCACAAAGGAAATTAGAAAATGCTTCTAATGAAAATACAACATATCAAAACCTATGGGATGCAGCTAAGTCAGTGCTTGGAAATTTATAGCTATAAATGACTATATTGGGGAAAAAAAGAAGAAAGATTTCATATAAAGAACCTAGCTCTCACCTTGAAAAATCAGAGAAAGAAGACCAAACTAAACCTGAATCAAGTAGAAGGAAAGAAAGAATAAAGACAAGAATGTAACCAAATGAAATAGAGAATACAAAAAAGTAGGGAAAATCAATAAAACCAAAAACTGGTATACTGAAGAGATTTAAAAAATTGACAGATCTCTAATTAGACTTACCCTGATACCCAAACCACACAAAAACATCACAAGAAAATAAGACTACAGACCTTTATCCCTTATAAACATATATGCAAAAATCCTCAACAAAACGTTAACACCCCAATTCAGCAGCATATAATAAAGATTAGGGGCTCTTGGGTGGCTCAGTCAGTTAAGCATCCCACTCTTGATCCCAGTTCAAGTCAAGATCTCCCAGTTCATGAGATCAATATCCACCGTGGGTTCTGTGCTGACATCGAGGAGCCTGCTTAGGATTTTCTCTCTCCCTCTCTCACTGCACTCCTGCTCTCTCGTTTCTCTCTTTCTCTCTCTCTCAAAATAAATAAGTAAACTTAACATTTTTTTTGAAAAAAAAAAAAAACATTATACACCATAACCCAATAATTTATCCCAGGTATCCAAGGCTGGTTCAACATACAAAAATCAACCTACATAATACACCATATTTAATAGAATAAAAGACAAAAAAAAACAAAAACCAAGGTGGAAACAGAGAAAGCATTTAACAAACTCCAACAAATTGGGAATAGAGGAGAACATGATATATAGAAATTAACTCAAAATGGATCAGAGTTAAATGTCAGAGCTAGAAGTATAGACCTGTCAGAAGAAAACATAGGAACAAGTTAAATCTTGAACTTGAATTAGGCAGTGGTTTTTTAGATAGAATACCAAAAGCACAAGTGATGAAATAAAATAAATGAATTGGGACCTAAAATTTAAAAATTTTATGTTAGAGGTGAAAGACAGGGGCACCTGGGTGGCTTAGTCAGTTAAGTATCCAACTCTTGATTTGGGTTCATGTCATGATCTGATGGTTCATGGGTGTGATCCCTGTGTCAGCCACCACTCTGACATTGCAGAGCCTACTTGGGATTTTCTCTCTCTTCCTCTCTCTCTCTCTGCCCCTCCCCTGTCCCCCCCCCCCCACACACACACACACATACTCTCTTTTTTTCTCTCTCTCTCTAAATAGATAAATAAACTTAAAAAAAAAAAGAACATGAAAAGACAATCTACTAGATTGGAAGAAAATATTTATGAGTCCTATGTCTGATAAAGGACTTATACCCAGAATAATGAAGAACTATTACAACTCACAATAAAAAAACAAATAACCCAATTCAAAACTGGGCAAATGATTTAAATAGGCATTTCTCCAAAGAAATATAGAAATGATCAACACCATTAGGGTAATGCAAATCAAAACCACAATGAGATACCATTTCATAACCACTAGATGACTACAATTCAAAAGACAATAACAGGTTTTGCCAAGGATGTGTAACCTTCATATAGAACTTATGAGATTATAACATCATGAGGCCACTTTGGGAAATAGTTTGACAGCTCCTCAAAATGTTAAACCTGGAATTGCCATATGACCTCACAATTTCACTCCTAGGTCTGTACCCAAGAGAAATAAGAGCATATGCCCTACACAAAAACTTGTAAATGAATGTTCATAGCAGCGTTATTCATAAAAAACAAAAAGTAGAAACAACCCAAGTGTCCAACTGATGATGAATAAACACAATGTGGTATATCCATACGATGGAATATTATTGGGCCATAAGAAGCAATGAGGAAATGAGACATGCTATAACATGGATGAACCCGGAAAATATTATGCTAAGTGAAAGAAGCCAGATATAAAGGCCACATATTATATAATTCTATTTATGTGACATGCCCACAATAGACAGATGTATAGAGATAGAAAGATTGGCGGTTACCAGGGGCAGGGGGCAAAGGTGGAGGGGAGATGGGGAGTCATTGCTAATGAATAGGGGGAGGGTTGCAGGGGAAAGTGATATAAAATGTTCTAAAATTGATTGTGGTAAAGGTTGCACAACTCTGTGAATCTACAAAACCAAAAAGAGTGAATCTTAAATTTATATGTGGGTTATAGCTCAATAAAGGTGTCAGAAAAAAAGGAAAGGAAGAGAAGAGAAAGAAGAAAGAAACATTCTGACAATGTCTCTCATTCATTCAATGCCTCCCATTGGCCAAACCTACCCAAGAAGCTGGGAGGCAAAATTGTTTGGGAAATGTAGTTCCCTGTGACACTGAGCAGGGCAGAGGAAGGATGGAGATAACCCCTCACTCACCTCTGATTCTCTGGCCCGTGAGATTCAGTCTATAAACACGTGTCAAATCTATAACTGGCCCTTATTCTCCTGCCTTGGGCTGGGATCTGTCTGTTGGACTATACAGGGGGCTTTTTGAATATAAATAACCTGATGATTCATGATCCTATGACCAGTGAGTGGGCTATCACTGTCACCTTCTCATTCCCCTTGGTTCCAGAAAGCACTATAGGGTTGAGGCCGGATTGGAGGGAGGAGCGGGGGTAGGAGGGGCAGAGAAGAGGGTGGCTGCTCTCACAACTTAAAAGCACTTCCTCCCCAGACAGTGAGAGCTCAAGACCCGGCACAGCCTTCCTGTGTGGTTTCAGCCGCCCAGAGAGTGTCATGGACCTGGGTGAGTGAGCCTCCTATGTGAGAAAAAGCAGTACTGGGGTCACTCTGACATCCAGCCTGACTTTGTGGAATGGAGGTGGAGGAGGGGGATGGAAGGTATGGAGGAGCCTCCTGAGGAATCAGGTTCTGAATTTGGTGTCTGCTCCCAGACAGTGCCACCCTGTTCTCCCAGGCATGGTGGATGCACCTGTCAGACCTGGGGAAGGGGGTAACCATCGGTACTAGGAAAGACAAGGCAGAGTGAGGTTGTGTCTTTCTAGAACAGTAGGGACGGGAGAAGGCTGCAGGGCTAGGGTTGGTGGTGATCTGGACGGCACCTGTTCTCATCTCAGCTTGGGGTGATGGGTGAGGCTCTCTAGGACCTGTTCCATCAGGGACAAAGTCTCCCCAGAGGGCTCTGGGCCCCTCCGCTTCCCGCCTTCCCTCTGATTTCCACCTTTATCACCTGCTAACCAGGGATCAGAAGCTCTGTTACCTCAGGGTTGCGAGGAGGAGTAAATAGGAGATGATGCCTTGTGCCAGTGGTATAGGCGGTGCAAATGCAAGCCGGCTGCCCACCTCTCTGGCTTTGCCGCCGCCTCTTGCAGGTTAAAGGCTGGGTGGGCTATGGGAGATGGGACCGCAATGGGGCATTCAGTTTGAAGTCAGAGCCCAGGCCTCCAGCACAGCCTCTGTGTCACTTCATTGCTTTTTCTGCCCTGGCAGATGAGTTTTCCCTTTAAAAAGCCTGTCCTCTGGTCTAACCTCAGTCTTAACTAGAGGGAATGAAGCTCTTGAGAGGGTTTTGAGGGGTACGTCCAGCTCCAGACACCCCATTTGTAAATCTCAGCTGTGAAGTCAGACCGGGCTGAGGCTACAAAGGCCAGGTTCCTGGATGGTTCATTCTCACCAGCAAGCGAAGCACCACGGCAGCCTCAAAGCCGCAAGAGGTTGGCTTTAAAAAGTGAAGGTTCACTGGTGCTGTCCTCATACTCCTCCCACCACACCACAGCTTCTTGCCTTTACTCTACCTCCCCCACACCTGCCCGGAACCCTGGGCGGACAGAGTGATCAGCTGTAAAGGGGTTAAAGTAGCCACCCACCCCACCACCTGGGGCTCCTGGGAAGGTGGGGTCTGATCTTTACCTCTCCATCACAGGTGCTTTGGGGGTATGAGCAGAAAGTATCTGTGGAATGAATGAATGACATCAAGAACTCTGAGTTGATTTTAGTTTTTAAAAATCTCTTCCAACCTCCTCTCCTGCCACCAGCCTGCTCGCTAATCCCACTCCCCAGACCCCCACCACTTACCATAATCACAAAACGCAGGCATCACCCCCTAAGAAGCGGTCCCTGACTCTCTGTGTGACCTCTGTGAAGGAAACCAAGCAGGGTCCCAGTGGTGTGATGGGAAATGTTGGAAAACCTGCTCCCCCCCCCCCCAATCCCCCTAGGAGGAAAGGCTGTGATTGGTAGTTCTTGCCAATTTCCATTGTGTAAATTCTCCCGCCATGGTTAATTTCAAGCCTTAGACAATTTCAAGGGATGAAATGGCTGAGCACAGAGTCAGGGAAGGATGTACACAACTAGCTCCCTGGGCCTGTGAGAACCAGCTCTCTAGTCCACCACTGAGGGTCCCCCACCCCTCCCCAACCTAGGTTTGGGGAGCTAGTCTCACAGGCTTTGATGGGGGGAAGGAGGGCAACCTCTGGTTTAGGAGAAAGGGATGTTCTTGCCTGCCTCACTCAACTCAAGAGAGAGCCCCAACGGCCAAGCCTGAAATGCTGGTAAGAAGGGAAGCCACTGAGAGAAGCGTTGCTCAGAACGGACTCTGGACGGTTGGTTAAGGCGTGTGGGCCACAGAGGATCTGTTTTTCTCTCTTCATCTGCCCAGCAGGGAGCAAGAGGTGGGCGAGGAGACAGAGTTTCTGTTACACAAAATGAAAACACTGAAGCAGGACTGAACTGGTCTTTGATTCACGATTTGAATGAGCACCCCCCACTCCAAGCATCCTCCCCACCTTCGAGGGAGGAAACTTAAGACCTCAGAATTCTCCAAAGCAGAGAAGAAAAAAATGAGTCCATCAGAGACTTCTCTCTCATAGCTTGACCTGAAATGGTGGCAGAGGGGTATTGAAGGAACTCAGGGCCAACCCTTCCCGGCCTTTTGGGGCCTGGCCGGGTGGGGGTGGGGGTGGGGGTGGGAATGGTACAGCCTGAGGGGGCTGTTGGAGAAATCTCTCCTCTTGGTTTGGCACCTTCTTTCCATCGGCTATCACTGATGGGCGAATTGGGGCATGACAAGTCTCGTGGAGTGAGAGACACATATGTCAACAAGCCACTGAGACAGAGCGAGATACAAAGCTGATGGGGCGAGCGTGAGGCACTTGGGAAGCTCAAAGAAAAGAATAGTGAGCATGGGTCAGAGGGGCATTTCAGTTGGGTTTTGAAAGGTAGGTAAGCGTCACCAAACCAGACAAGGAGGAACAAGGGATGCGGGATGTGGCAGGGATAACAAATCCAATTTTCATCAGAGGCCAATAAGTCAAATGCCCTTATGTCAGGGCAGATGTGGGGCCAGTTCTGCGATGTTAGGGGAATAGAAACAACAGAACTGGATGACCCGTAAGATATGGGAAAGTGAGGATTCCCATCCTGCCCCATGGAGGTCCCTATACACAGTGGGTTCATCAGAAATGTAATGGGATGCAGTCGTGAGAGTTCCATTCTAATCTCAGATCAGTCTCTTAGAAGCTGTGTGGCCCCAAGCAAGTGGCTTAACCTCTCTGGGCCTCTATTTTTGGGAATATAGTATAAACATCGCAAGACATCGCTCACAGGATGTTGCAAGGGAGACATACACAAAGACGAAAGGGAAGAACAAAAGAGGGGTTAGGAGTGTGGTTTCTGGAGATGGAAGGATTCAAAGCCCAACTCCACTACTAGCTGACCGTGTGACTCGGAAAATTACCAATCTCGCTGTGCTTCAGTTTCCTCAGTGCCAGATGGGGATACCAGGAATACCTATGTCAGGTCTTCTGTGAGGATGAAATTATCAGACCTGGGAAGGGTTTGGTGTGGACTGAGAGCTCAGTGGGATCTGAATATCACTGGATAAAACAGTTGATATCACAGTGACTGCAGGGTTCAACAGCCCTGCCTACTGCCTGAAGGGCACCCCCCCCCAGTTCTCCCACCTTCTCTCCAAATTTCCTTACTGCTTCCTTGCTTCTTCCCTCCCCTTCTCCACTGCCTCCTCTCCCTCCAACCCTGCCCCCTGTAAAAAAAAAAAATAAAAAGTGTCAGCAGGTGAGGAATTCCAGAGAGGAAAAAGTCTGCAGGGGCTTTGCGGGGGGGCAGCTGATGGGCAGCTATAATTCTCTGGGCAGCCTTGAGGGCCCGGAAAATGTGGAGATGGAAGTTCAGGATTTGGGGGAGTAACTGACCAGCAGTCTCCTCCTCCCAGACAGGGAGGCAGTTTCCCTTGCTGGGGGCTCAGGTTGGAGTTCTAGGGAATTTTCTTTCCATTATGATTATTACTAGAAACTCAAGAACTCAGAAAATACCCAACATGTAAGTCACCCACTTCTCAACCTCTGAGATTCCCAACGTCAGTGACCTCACCCAAGCTGGTGCTCAGGGTCCATTGCTTTATGACTTTGTGCCAGACAGAAGCAATCTGACTCATGGCCGTTGACCAGGCTCCTGTCCCACCACAGAGTTCCCCTAAATTCCCATTTGATAACCTTTCTTGAAAACGGCCTATTTTTGTTCTACAAATCCTTGCTCATCCGCCATTTCCAACACACCTGGAATGAGAAATCATCTACACACACACACACACACACACACACACACCCTGGTCCCGCCCCGTTTCTCTTCCCCTCCACCGGTGAGCAAAGGAATGGGACAGGGCCCAGGAGGAGAAGGGGTTGATGGAGTAAAATAGAGACACCTCTTGCTCCTTGTATCTCACCAGTTGTGACTTAATCAAACCTTTGAGGTTTCTCAGTTCTCACTGACAGTCAAAACGAGCTTTCTCTAGAGTAACGAAATATTTGTACGTGTTTAAAGAAACCTCGAGCGCTTCACGCCAAGATGAGTCAGTGGAGGCTGGGCTGTGCGTTGGACCCTGACGAGAGCGTGGCTGAAGTAAAGACGTGGGCTTGGGCAGGGCCCCTCCGGGTAATTCAGCGGATGGGAGAGGGGGGCTAGGATGTTGCATGACAATCTGTTCCCTACCAGGGAACAAGGGGGCAAGCTGGGGACAACCGGCTAGTGGGTGCCTGCCCTCAGAAAGAGAAGACAGCCAGGAAGGCAGGTGCAGGCAGACCATGAGGGTCTTGACTGCCATACTAAGCTAAGGGGGCTTCCTCCTTAGGGGTGGATGGCGAGGTCCTCAGGATTTCGGAGGACAGCTGATGGGGGTGGGCATCAGAGGTCAGCCTCAGAAAGACGTGTCTAAGCAGTAGTGTGCCGTATAACTTGCTTGACGTGAGAGAAATACCTATTTGCTTATGTGGCCTGATGCCCTTCCTCCTTCACTCAGGAACCCCCAAGCCCAGAATCCCCCGCGTTAGGCTCTCCATCAGAGCACACGGTGTGTGAATTGGGTGTCATGCAGAGAGGCTTCCAGCAGGTGGCGCTGTGGCCAAGGAAACAGACTCCGGTGCTCTCCCTCTTGGAAGCAGAATTCCTCGCTGCAGGAAGAGGGCCCCCAGCTTCCAGAAGGTGCTTGAAGCACAGTCCGAAGCATTTCCCTGTCCCTGCTGAGGCTGGAGGTGCGACCGGCCTGCAAGTCCTGCCTGGGCATGCATTGGTGGCACCCCAGTTATTGACTGTCCTGTGGGCCAGGCCCTGGCTGGGAACTGAGGGTCCTGTTACTATAGGGAGGGGGCTACAAAGGCAAGAAAGCACAATTCCTGCCCTCCGGGTGCTCCCAGAAGGTTAGGTGATCTGTACATAAAGTACCCTGTGAACTGTCCTCCCTGCTCAGGCTCAGAGGAAGTAAGCTCCCGCTCCAGCCCCTCAGCTCCTCTACAAAGCCGAACTGAGCAGCCAACTGTCCATCTTCTGACTGCAGCACACCAGGCCTGTGCTCACCTAGGGTCTCGGCCTGCTGCTCAGACTCAAGGAGAGCCTCCTGGCTTCCAGAATGTACCCAGGGCACACTCTGGACAGGCCAGACGGGGTCCCTTCCCCACAGCTGAACACGTTCCCCTTTCCCACATCACACAAGGCCCCGGATTAGCAAGAAGTTAAAGAGAGAATGTATACACACACTTCAGTCAAGCCAAAAAAGTAGTTACTTCAGAGAAGTCTCCCATCATACCACACTGTCACAGGACAGTGTCCCCTCAGGCCATCCTGGTGCTCTCTCTCCCTTGGAAGAAGGGGAAGCAGGGCATTCATTCGTTCATTCATTCACCAACACACAATTCCCTGGTGCCTTCTTGATTTGGGGTCTGCGCTGGGTAAAAGGGAAGAGATCCCTGCTCTAAAAGCAGGCTGAGAGAACAGGCAAAGTAAACCACCAGTTGGCCTTGATGAATGTCACTTGAATGAGAGGCTATGGAGGCAGATGGGTCCCCAGAGCACTTTCCCATCTTTGAGATGCCAGGAAATAACCTCACTCCTCCACCCATCCCTGTGACATTACCCTATTTCCTCAGCTGGCCTCACCCAGAAGACACTCAGGGCTGTATTTGGGGCTGCCCACTCACCTGGGTGTAGGAAAAATGCTCCCCAGTGGCTACTGGCACCAGAACGGTGCAGGACACACACACACACACACACACACACACACACACACCCTGACCACCACCACCTCAGGGCTGTGCTACCCATATAACCTGGAATGGGAGGGGCCACTCAGACCCAGGAGTCAAGGTCAATCAAAATTCAGCCTTGAGGGGTGGTATGGGCCAGAGTGGACTTTCCAACTCCAGAAGACACCCTGAAGAACCAAGAAGGGGGTGGGGAGCAGGGACTGCCCGCTGATCCCACTCCTTCCCAGGACCTCGGAGTAGAGAACGAGGAGGAGAGGGCGGCAAGGCTGGGCAGGCAGCCAGGTGCTTCAAGGCACAATCTGGTTCTGATGTTCCAGGCAAATGTGGTGCCTGGGGCTTGTGATGAAAGTTCCCAGCAGTGCCCCCACCCCTCCCAGAGGCTTTCTTTCATAACAAATCCCTGGCCCTGCCACGCAATAACTTTCTCACCTTGTCTCCTACAGGGAAACCAATGAAAAGCGTGCTGGTGGTGGCTCTCCTTGTCATTTTCCAGGTGAGATCTGTGGCCGAGAAAAGCTCTGTTCCCTCCTCCATACCCCCTCCCCAAGTCCCCCCCCCCTTCCCATCCCTGGGGTCCTGGTGGAGGAGGTGGGCACTTGCTGGAAGAAAATAGACCCAGACACAAACCCACTCGTTATTCCTTAAGCTGATGGCCATCCCTCTCCATCTGCTGAGTGACCCTACAAAGCCACAGATGGTCTCTGAATGTCCTTTACTCCATTTAAATGAAAACATGGGGTCAGGGAATAAAACACCACTGTCTCCCCCACCCCACTTCCACTGTCCCCATTCAGGATCCAGAAATGTGGGCTCCATCTGAGTTCGTGGGAAGGAACTGCACAAAGCAAAGGCTGTGAGGTGACTGGAGTCTATGCATATGTATGCATAGCCACACATGTAAAACTTCATACGTGAGCTGAGAGAACCCTTGGTCTGGTGGCCTGGTTACTATCCAGTTACCGCAAAGCTGTCTCCCTCCCCCAGTGTCCAGCCGAAGCCTCCCCTGGAGGCCCCAGTCCCTTCTGTGAAGTCAAGAGGCCAATTTGAGCCCCACTTAATGGGGAGGGAAGAAAGGATGAGGCCTGGGACACTGGGGGTGGGGGTTGGTGCACATACTTTATGGGGGCCTGAACTCTGCAGGAGCAAAGTCCCCCAGTTTACAACGTTCTGCTTCGCAATCCCAGAAACGGAGACAGGAAATCTGGCCCCGTGAAGTACCAGAGTTAGAAGAAACTGTAACTCATACAGTCTACTCTCTTCCATTTGTTTGGGGCGGGAGCTCTCTTGGAGGGGGAGGGGGAGGGGGAGGGGGAGGCTGAGGCCAGAACTGGAGAGGCAGTCCTTCAGAATTTGGCGCTTCCCCGGGTCTGGAGGCCAGAGGGGCAGCTTTCCAAGAGCTCCGGCCAGAGGCAGGCCCCAACCTGGGCGCTGTTCCCAAAACCCCATCCCAGAGGCCCCCCGGAGCTTGGGCTGCAGCCCACAGCCTGGCCCCCCTCCTCATCACCACTCACTCCCCTCTTGCTTCCCATTTCCAGGACTCGGGAGGGGCTGTGTTGCTGCAAGTGGAGCCTGGAAGGTTGGGGAGGGGACAAGACAGCTGGGGCTCATTCTTCTCTTTCCTTGGGGGGAGGGGGGTGGCTCAGATGGGGCAGGATGTGGTGGGGCTGAAGGCTACAGAGGCATCAAGCCTGGTGGCCTGGAGCCAGGAGGTAATAAAGGGGAGAAAGAGAAGGCGGGACAGGGTGGTGGGGAGCATGCTTCATAGAGGCTGGGTGTACCCCCTTATGTCCAGGGACCCCGGACTTAAAATCCTGGGCCTTACCATGGGTGGCTGAGAGCAACCAGCCTCTTCCAGGACTCCCAGGCTGCCATCATGCCCACATGAGGGAAAGGGGGTTGTCACTGATATTTGCTCAAGATAGCAAAGCCCAAAGAAAAGGCTCCTGGACATTAGTTTGTCCTTGTTCTGTCCCCAAGCAGGACAGTGATAAATTCGGAATTCGGAAGTAAGAAAGACAGAGACAGGATGTGGGGAAGTCAGTAGACTGGGTTCCACTCTGGCTATGTAACTTTGAGCGAGGCTCTCCAAGAGCCTCCCTTTCCTCAGCTCTAAAGTCACTCCAGCTCCCCAGTTGTATGCAAACCCCATCCTGTTGAGCTGCCCAGAGCCCACTTCCCAGAGTAGGGACCGTGGGCTTCCTGAGGCGATCTTGCAGCCCCACTGCCAGGCTGCACAGGCTTAGCCATCGCTGTGCGCTGAGGCACGGGGCAGGCGGACGTGAGTCCTCCTTCATTGATAAAATCACAGCAGGCTGCCTGAACCCTCACCCTGCCCTGCAGACAGGCTAAAAAAAAGCCCTGAGCAGCTGAGCCTGGCTGATTGGGATCTGCCGGAAGAGACTGCAAGGAAGAAAGAGACAGAGAGGTAGGGGAAGAGGGTAGCACAGAGGGAGAGGGAGACAGAACCACACTCTCTTCCTGAGGTGCAGGAAGGACTCCGTCACAGCTGAGGAGGCTATGGCCCAGTGGTGCATCAACCACTCCTGCCATAGCCGTGCAGTTGAGTGCACTTGGGCACACATTGTCTGAGCCCCTACTGCGTGCCGGGCACCGTGCCTTGGGCCCCAGGGATTCATAGAATTCTTCGAGTCCCTAACTGCCCAAAGTCACAGCAGCTCACCCCACACCAGGGTTTCAAGGCCTCTCAACCAAGCATTTGCCTTCCTCTCTTCTCGCTCTAGGCCCTCCTCAACCTTAACCCCAAGGTGGATTTTCCCTTAAAAGCTCAAGTATTTTGTAGGCTCCCTGGAAAAAATCTTTCTAGCAGATTCTAAAGGAGGCTCAAGAAGAAAGGCACACATCCCAACTCTCCTGGAGTTTCCAGGCGCCAGAACCTAAGTTAGGCCCCTCGCCACAGCCACGTGAGGGAGATAGTACCCATGTCCATTCCACAGATGAGAAAACTGAGGCCCAGAGATAAAGTGTGTTTATCTGGCCCAAGGCTCATCTGACCCCAAAACCCAGACACTTTCCAGTCCCCCATCAGGGCATGTAGTGACAAGTGTCTCAGAGATGGCAAGATCAGACCCTTGCTACCTATTAGAAATGCAGAATCTTGGGTTCCAGCCTATTAAATCAGGACATGCATTTTGACAAGATCCCCGGGTAATTCATATGTGTGTCAAAATTTGGGAAGCACTGGTTTCACACCAAAGAACCACCTGGAAAGTGGCCCAGATCCATAGAGCCCCGCCCTCTGAGATTATGGTTCGTCTCAAGTAGGGTTTGAGAATTTGCAGGTGATGCTGATGATGCCAGTGGTGGGGGCCACACGTTGAAACCACTGCCCTGGGGCAATCCCAGGGCAGCAAGATTCGCTGAGCTGAGCTGGAAACCACTTCACTAAGCTGGATCATGTTGCCCTATTCCCGTCCCCGCAGGTGTGCCTGTGCCAAGATGAGGTCACAGATGATTACATCGGAGAAAATACCACGGTGGACTACACGCTGTATGAGTCCGTATGCTTCAAGAAAGACGTGCGGAACTTTAAAGCCTGGTTCCTGCCAGTCATGTACTCCGTCATCTGTTTCATGGGTCTGCTGGGCAACGGGCTGGTTGTGCTGACCTACATCTATTTCAAGAGGCTCAAGACCATGACTGATACCTACCTGCTCAACCTGGCCATGGCAGACATCCTCTTCCTCCTGACCCTTCCCTTCTGGGCATACAGCGCGGCCAAGTCCTGGGCCTTCGGCGTCCACATTTGCAAGATCATCTTTGGCATCTACAAGATAAGCTTCTTCAGCGGCATGTTGCTGCTTCTTTGTATCAGCATTGACCGCTACGTGGCCATTGTCCAGGCCGTGTCGGCCCACCGACACCGTGCCCGCGTCCTTTTCATCAGCAAGCTCTCCTGTGTGGGCATCTGGATGCTGGCCATGGTGCTGTCCACCCCAGAGCTGATGTACAGCGGCCTCCAGAAGAGCAGCAGCGAACAAGCACTGCGGTGCTCCCTCATCACTGAGCACGTGGAAGCCCTGATCACCATCCAGGTGGCCCAGATGGTGGTGGGCTTTCTGATCCCCCTGGGGGCCATGAGCTTCTGCTACCTCGTCATCATCCGCACCCTGCTCCAGGCACGCAACTTCGAGCGCAACAAAGCCATCAAGGTCATCATCGCTGTGGTCGTGGTCTTTATAGCCTTCCAGCTGCCCTACAATGGGGTGGTCCTGGCCCAGACGGTAGCCAACTTCAATATCACCGGCAGCGGCAGCTGTGAGCTCAGCAAGCAGCTCGACATCGCCTACGACATCACCTACAGCCTGGCCTGCGTCCGCTGCTGCGTCAACCCTTTCTTATACGCTTTCATTGGCGTCAAGTTCAGAAGTGATCTCTTCAAACTCTTCAAGGACTTGGGCTGCCTGAGCCAGGAGCGGCTCCGTCAGTGGTCTTCCTGCCGCCACACCCGGCGCTCCTCCATGAGTGTGGAGGCTGAGACCACCACCACCTTCTCCCCGTAGGAGGCTCCTCTGCCAGGACTAGATGGACCTCCCCCAGGGCCCCTGGGCTGGGGATAGGGAGCAGATGACTTGGGCTCCAAAAACTGCAGAGGGAAAAGCAGTCCTGGCTATTAAGTTTTATCTCGTGGGGAAAGCCTGTGCCGCAGCCCGGGCTTCACCCTGGCCCTAGCTACCTCCACCAAGGTTGCAAAGAGTTGTGGCCGATGAGCCACACCAAGTCCTGCAACACTCCCAAACCGAGGCTGTTGTCTCCCAAACCAAAATCCCAAAGTGGAAGTCGGAATACGGTCCACACTCTTGGGGTAAACAAGTAGTTGGTGACAGGTAGGCTGGCGGAGGGGGCCCGGCGGGTCCTCTGAAGGAAACTCCTTCTGACCTAGAATGACATCCTCCCTGAGATTCAAGGGCTGAGACAAGGTCTTCCAGAAAACAAGGCTTTGTCTCCAAGACCAGAGATGGTGGGGAGGCTTGGCATGGCAGCGAGAGGAGGATGCCAGTGGGCCCAACTCCGACTTTCTGCCTTCATCGCTTTTTCCACTGTCATCTGAGCCAGCAAGAAATGGCAGCCTCTAGGCCTCCCCCAAAGCACACTTGCCCCTCGCCTGCCACCTCTCATCAGGCTGCTGCCCTCCCAGGCTCTCCTCGGGGAGGGGTGTGGTGTTTCTTGCAGGTCAGGCCAGCCGCTTCTGCCCGGCCAAAGCCATGCTCCCAGCCAGGACTCTGGGGCAAGGATGACGTGTGGCCAGCCCTTCTCGGGTCTCAGCTCTGCTCAGATGGAGGAGAGGGCAGGGAGAGGGGTTAGGGGCCACGGGGTGGTGACAGTGCTGGCTGCCAAAGACCAATGAGCTGCTTTTTGTTCTTAGTCGTGGGGACAAAAAACTCTCATCCTGTCCAGCACGGTTTACTCACATACAAATACAAGTTTTCCCTTGAGGAAACAACAGCTTTAAAAGAAGGGAACATTTTTTGATAAATGACAAATGGGCATGTTCCTGTTTTGCAAACTCTCACTTCCCACCTGACCACCCCCACTCCTCTCTTTGCCCCGGTCTTCATTGCTCAGAGATGCTCGGAGCCACGAGGTCTGCCGAGCTATGTCCTGAGCCCATCCAATGACACAGCCCCAAGAGACTAAAAGAAGCAGGGGGAGGGGAGGCACAAGGTGCCTGTCTTGCAAATGCCCTTCCAGAGCTCATGGGAGAGGACCTAAGCCTGCACCATCAGCAGTGATCTAGAGTCACCAGTGTGAGCTGACCTTTGGAAAGAACCAAGTTGTCCCTATAACCTCAATGGCTGGGAGCTCTCCCTGACCTTTAGGAACATTGACACACTGATCTGCTCATCTGTCCCGACTCAGCCTGGAACCAGAGCCCCTGACCCTTTGTCAGTCCCTTCAAGTTCCCCAAAATGGTGTTTCCAGGGAGGGCCTCCCCCTGGGCACAGAGACCACAGCACGCTGGATTAAGGGGGCTTGGGATGAGACCCATGTGATAGGCTTACCCTTTGCTGGCTGCTTGAAAGCCAGGTTCGCCCACGTCCCTCCCTACTGACCATTGTTGCAGCAATAGCCAATGTATGGTTACCCACCATGGAGGGGCAAGAATCAAGAAACAGCCACTGCCCTCCACATATATCCATGTCCCTGGGTGCCCTGATGCCCAGAACCTGACCCCTCCAAGCCAGAGCGGAAGTTAGCCCAAGCTGTGACGTATGAGGAGGGATCTAAAGGGCCCTGAGCACCAATACTTGGGGGCCTGATGCGGGGAAGGGGGTGACATTTATGCAAAGGTGATTCCATCAACTTTACAAAGTGAAAAAAAGCCTGTCTGGTAATGAAGCCCATTGTCCAATTTCACAAGCACATTACATTACCCTCTGCCGTGGGATGCCCTGGGCACTGTTTGTCAGCCGGCCTCCATACCGGGAACCGGCGCCCTGGGAAAAAGGAACCCGGCAAGGACGCAGTCAGCGTGGGGCAGTGCTTGCCGCAGCAGCATTAAATATTAAATGGTGCAGCTGCAAATGTGTGTGCACGAGTGTGGGGAGAAAGGGGGAGCCCCAGAGTGCCTGTGGGACCCCAAAAGGAGCGTGGAGCCCACTGGTGTGCACATCCTAACGAGGGTACAGGCAGGAAACCCAGCCTCAGTTCCTGAAGGGAGAAATGGAAAGGAACGGTCGTGAACAGGAAGCCAGTCCAACCGCACAAACATGCCACCTCAGCTTCAAATACATTTTTCTAAAATAACTGGACATCTCCAAGTATTTACAAAACCCCAGCAAAGTTAATTCCCCAAACTGCTCTATCTCAGCTCATTGCTGGCCTGGCCCCTGTTTCCTTGCCCAGCACCCTCATGTGCCTTCAATGAACTTTGGGGGACCCCTAGGAAGAAAGAATAGACTCACTGGGGAGCACTCCCCCAAGGGCTTCTCTCTCTCTCTCTCTCATCTGCTTCATACAACCGCGCCGTCTTCCTAGGTTCATGGCCCCCACAGCCCCTCCCCGTCTCCCACAGCTTCCCCCTTCTTTCCAGCTCCAGCACCTTGCCCCCCAGCTTCCCTGCCTGCAAACCCAGGCCACAAATCTGCCCTTCCAGCCAGAAGCACCACACCTCTACATGGTTTCACGGAGCTGCAAGGGGCCTCAAAGATCCCCAAAATGGTGTTTCCAGGGAGGGCCTCCAGCTGGCCCAAGCCCCAATCACTCTCTAGATGGGGAAACTGAGGCTCAGAGAGAGGAACTGACTTGCTTAAATAGACACTGCAATGTACGGATACTGGATAAACTTGCTTTGGGCGCCTGAGGATCTGGCAAGATTGTGGAGGCGGATGGGGGAGAGCCGAGGCTCTGGAGACTGGCTGACTGTGAACCTCAACTCTATTGCCTCCCAGCTGTGTGACCTCCAACTGTTGCTCAACTGCTCTGAATCTCAGATTTCTCAACTGCAAAGTGGAGAGGATTTGGCAAACATTTAGCACGGTGCCTGGAATGCTGCATGTGGCGGTGAGGAACCCAGCCTCTGCGGCCAGACTGCCTGGCTTGAATCTCAGCTGCGCTACTGGTCTTAGTCTCTCCATGCCTCAGTTTCCTAATCCATGTGATGGAAACAAAAATCATTGCACCTACCTCCTAGGGTTGTCATGAGGAGCAAATAAAATTCATATATGTAAAATGCTTAGAAATCCTTACGGAAGTGTTGTTGATAATCGTTCAGAAATGTTCAAGACACGGTAACTAAAAAAAAAGTTGCTAACCACAAAGAAACCAAATTCAATTCTTTAGCCCCATTTCCATCCTCATACAATTTGTAAATCAAGCTGGAAGACAAGCTGAAGATTAGTCAGTCTGTCCTTCCCACCAATTGTACAGGTGAGCCAACTGAGGCTCTGAGAGGTGAATGACTCCCCTGGGGTCTCTCAGGAGCTCTTGGCCATGCTAGAACTTGAACCCAGGTTCCCAAGCTCCATCCAGAGCTCTTGCTCCGGACCTCCTGCACTCACTCACACTGCCCTACACATCCACCCTGGCGTTTGCCACCCTCATCCCAGACCACGTAGCTCTGCCCTGACAAGCTCCAGCCCTCCTGTCCTGTGGCCAGGTCCTTAAGGAGACTCTCCCCTCTCCCCCTTAAATCATTCCTGTCCTTGCCATTGAGTCTGGGAGAATGAGGTACAAAGAAAAGAACAATGGCAGCAGGCCCAAAGGAATTCAGGCAACTGATCTTTTTAAGAAACGATCCTTTCTGGAGGTCACGTTCTCAGTTATTTGTCTGTATTGAAGGTAAATAGTTGGAGGGAGAAGAAACAGGCCTATGGGGGCGGGGTGGGAGTTGAGGCGAATAAGATGGGGAGCAGAGGGGCGCAATTTTGAGTGGGGGCAAAAGGCAGGGGGAAGGTGGGGCAGGGGTGTATTCTAGGGACTACTCAGGTAGGGACCAGACTTGGAGAGTGTTGTCAGTGGATGGAAAGATGTCCTCCCACCACACACACACACACACACACACACACACACACACACGGCTTCCCTGGACCTCCCAATCACAGGTGAGGAGAAAGGAGCTCTATTAATCTTAGACACAGGTGGGCTCATGGCCTTCTTTGCCAGGAGGAGGCTAGAAACAGCCCAGTTCCCCTAGTCTGAGCCCCTAGAAAAACCCTATGGAGTAAAAGAAGCAGGTGTCTTCTCCCTGAAATCAAAAGAACAACCATGTCAGCCCTCCCAGCTTCCACTCTGAGAGCAGATGTTTGAGAGGCACTGCAGGGAGGAGAAGCCTCATCACACACGCGCACACGCACACGTACACACACGTGTGCACACACACCACCCCCCAGCTCAGCCATTTGTCTTGTCAGGGGCCTAGAAAGAGACACAGACAAGGGGTCTGCTGTAGAAAAGGCTACATGGCCCCTTGCTCAGCCAAAGCAGCTCTAGACCAACAAATCTCATCTGATCTCCAAAATCAGCAGCGAGGGCACGTGATTGCTCCACGACTCCCCTCCTTGGGTGCGTGCGTGGCCAATTCAGACTGCTCTTCCTCCCGCATTCGCTGTGAAGATGAATATAACCTTCTTTTTGTCTATTGTTTCCTAACCCCAGGGAATCCACTTGCTGGATTGTTCTATGTGTAATAGTAACCACTACACAGTGTGGCCTCCAGGTGCTCCTCTCTGTGTAAATAAACATCGGCCTGCACGAGCAGGGTGGGGTCAGGCTTTGCCCGTTTCTGGCCAGTTTCATTCCCTCCGGGTGCAATAGGTCCAGAGGTCAGACAGCCATCCCCCTAGCAAGAGGGCAAGTGAGGAAACATGCCTTGCCCCGGCATTCTCTTGTGCCTATGTCAGAGCTTGTTTAGGGCAGCGTAGTTTATATTAGTCCCAAGTAAATATCTGACACGGTGAAGTTCAACAGATACTGCAGATGAAATGCCCCAGACCCTTTCCCAGAGTTTAAAAGGAGGCCTGGAAATGCACGCACATTTATCTTCTATGGTTTATGCAAACTACTCAAGTGACTGAAACAGGAACATGGTCACGTGTGAAGGCCAAGTGAAGCATTCTTCCCAGGCCCAGGAGGTGTTTTCTGTGGCATGGTCAGAGCCTATGGTCCAGCCAGGGGCCAGGAGTCACCTCTGGTGGCACCAGCTCTGTCTCTTGCGTGGAAGCCTGGGCTCCCACCCCGGTAGCTAACTCCCCGGACCCTGCCGTCTTGCCTGCACTAACACCTCTTTCTGCCACCTGCCTTCTTTGGACACCCCCATTTCAGGGATGCTCAGCTACCAAGGGGTATTTCTGGTAACCTCTGGCCTTGGGGGTCCAGGGAAAGGGGAGCAGGAAGAACAATGGGAAGCTTTGAGCCTGGGGAGTTCAGGGAGAGGCCCCTCTGCCTTCAACTTCACCTTCAGATCAAGACACAGGCCTACACCTGCCTGAAATCCTTCAGTCCCTGTCAGAGGTGGAGCTTCTGAGTCAGAGGCTGGATAATTACAGGGTGGGAGGCTATCACAGAAGTGACTGCAGGAATCACAGAGCCTCTAGGTGGAAAAGACCTCACGTAGGAGGGGAGACAGGCTCACATTTACTGAGTGCCTATGATGTGCCAGGGACTGCTGGGTATACCACCTCCCGCTGAATTCTTAGAACAGGTGAAAACGCTGAGGTTCAGAAAGCCTGTGTGACTTACCTGAAGTAACACAGCCATAAGAATAACTACAACCTTACCACAATTGTGTTAGCATCAAACCTGCACTAAGCATCAAACCTTAACTCATTTAATCCTCAAGCAACCCTGCTAGCGTCCCATTTTACAGCCGGGAATCTGAGGCTCAGAGAGGTTAAGTAACTTGGCCAAAACGCACAGCTGCCACGTGATAAATCTTCACTAAGTGGCTTAGTTCTTGACCAGTTCTTTGACCAGCTGGCTTCCGAAGCCCGTGTTCTTGCCACTCGACTACACAAGCCAACTAAATAGCTGCTCGGTCATTACCAAATATGCATGGAGCCCCTCCTTTGCGCCAGGCCTTGTGCCAATATTCTCAAAATGTACCAGCCAAAACTTTGCAAAACCTACTGGACACAAAGCTCTGACCTGGGAGGAGGGAGAACCAAATAACAAAGATACAGCCCCCATCCACCAGGGGGATGTGACCCCACGGGCCCTGTGGCAACCAGGTCTTTGCTGCTCCTTGAAAGCTTGGTCTCCCCTTCTCTCCTCCAGGCTCTGCTTCCCACCCAAGCTTCCCCCACAGGCCAGCCCTGCAGGGCTGCAGGCTCTAGGAGGCAAGTGTCTGGACTCTGCCACGGACATACTGGGCAACACCGGCGAGTGGCTCCCCCCACCCCCACCCCGGGCCTTCATCTCCTTAACTGTGAGGTGGGGGAGCTGCACCAAATGATTTCCACCATTTCTTCCCGCTCTGATGCGGTGGTGGCTCCTCACCTGGGTGGGGTCGGCCAGGCAGGGCTCTGGGCACACTGATGCCTGAAAGGGGTACAGAGTGAGTGGGTGAGGGGCTGAGGAAGCTGCCCCACCCCCAGCTGTGGTTTCTGGTGGGGCCACCGTGGCAGCAGGTGGAGGGAAGTGTTTGTCACCCTTCCAACAAAGCAGTAAAACAAAAGCCTCCCGGGGCACTATGGGAGCAGGCAGCAAAGGGCGCCAAAAGTGCCAAAAATAAAACACACCTTTCCTTTGATAGACACCAGCGGCTGCCGAGGTGCCTGGCCTGGGGGCGGTGAGCAAAAGGCTTCGATTTCATGCCCGAGACCGCACCTGCACACAACCGGCACGCACATACACATATACAAGTTGCACACACTCATATACACAACCAGCTTCACGGGCCTGAGACCCGTGCAGTCCCACAGAGCTGCGCTCAGAAGGCCCCACACTTGATTTAATGCTCAGCTGTCTCTATCTTGAACTTCTTAATAATTTTTGCGCAAGAGGCTCAGCGTTCTCATTTTGCACTGGACTGGACTGTACAAGTTCTGCACTGAACCCTGCTGGTGTACACGCAAAAGTATGTACATTCACAATATGTTTAAGAAACACACAAGCATTTATATACACCACACGCGCACACACACACACAAGTATAGATATGTGCATACACTCCCACATAGAGCAGTAGTCCCCTCATCCTCCATGCACACTCACTGCAGCACACACATGACCGAGGGGCCATGGACACTCACCAGTAACACTCAGACACCTGCAGTTCACCCACACCTGTTGGCACAGCTCAATCACCTTAACGTTGAGAGACAGCCGAACAAAGCTTTGGGGAAGGGGCATGGTGGGAAAGCATTTCCTCCTGTCCCCAGCCTCCCCAACAGCTACAGCTGGCTTCTCTCATCAGCCCAAGGCCAGCAGCTGGGACCAAAAGCAAGGTAGAGATTGGGAAGTGGAGGGATCAGTGGGAAGGGAGCAGGACATGGGGTGGAAGGGAGAGAGACAGCAAAAAAGAACAAGAAGAACAATAATGGAGTCTCCAGGCAAGTTAGCCAGAGCAGTGGTCCCATACGAGTTTAAAAGGCCTTGGACTCGGGGCACCTGGGTGGCTCAGTTGGGTAAGCCGGTTTCAGCTCAGGTCATGATCTCACGGTTTGTGAGTTCGAGCCCCACGTCAGGCTCTGCACTGACGGCATGGAACCTGCCTGGGATTCTCTCTCTCCCTCTTTCTCTCTCTCTGCCCCTCCCCTGCTCACACACACACACACACTCTCTCTCTCAAAATAAATAAATAAACTTTAAAAAAAAGAAAAAAAGGTCTTTGACTCAAAAAAGTAACAGCACTGTCCGCCCCTGAAAGCACAGTAACCCCACCCCACCCTGGAGAGGCAGTCACAGGAACCCCACCTCCTCTTCTCACTAGCTCCAGGGCCTTGAGCAAGCCACTCAACTTCCCAGCCTCAGCTTCCTTCTCCTCGGAATGGAGAAAACGATGTCCACACCAGAGGGGTATGAGGTACGCCCAGATCCCGCAGCCTCGCCTCCTGGATTCTTCCCAAGCTTCAACATCTTGTCTCCTTGTCAGGCCTTGCAATCCGATCCTTGGTTCAGAAACTCCAGACCCCTCATTAATGGCAGATGTTCAGACGTGTTTATTCCCTGTCTTCCCCTCCCCTCCTTTCCTAGCCAGACACAGACGTGACAGGTAGACACATTCCATGACCCACCATCCCTTCAAAGACCTTCAGCATCCTAAGGCCCCTTTTGATGCCACTGCACACACCCCCTCAAACCAAGCAGGGCCTCGAGGCCTGGAACATTTTCTTCCTTCTCTGCTTTCTGCCCCCAATCCTAATGTTCCCTCCTTAAAGTTGTTCCAGACTCTGTCACTACCCTAAGGGCCCAGCAATCTGTTCAGTGTTACCAGACACCAAGGAGTTAACCGGGAAGCAAATCAGCTCCAAGGGGTGCCTCTTTTCCCCTAAGAGATGAAGGAACTATTTCCCTTGACACATGAGAGAAGAAGTCACTTGCTTTGGTTGCAGAGTGAGGGCCATGGCCCTGCCCCCCTTACACCCACCCACACGAAGAGCGGAACGGCCATCTGAGTGATGACCACCAAGAACCTTGATTTCATTAGAATTCTTACAAGGGTGTAGATCCTTCAGATCCCCACACACACTCCCTCGATTTATGGAGAAGGAAACTGAGGCACTGATGAGTGAAATGATGGGGAAGATGGGCCTGTGGTCTTTCTGCCATGCGGCCCCTAAGAGACGAAATTCAGAGCGTCCTTCCCCACCCGCCCCCAGTCTCTCTCACACACAGCTGACTTTTCCCATTCCTCAGGCAGGTTGGAGGTCAGCCAGGGAGGGGTAGAGGCGGTCTGGTCACCAGGTACCCCTTGACAGGCAGGAGTGGGGCAAAACAAGGGATCTGGTGCCCGATTCCCATTCTGGTTTCACCATTTACTGTCTGTGTAGCCTTGACCAGTGCCTTACCCTCCACAGCCTCTGTTTCTCCCTCTGAAAATGGGCATGATGTTTTTCCAACAACTTTCCTACAGCTGTTGGGAGAATTACATTGAATGACATAGGGAAGATAGGAGCTCTTTGTGACAGTAAAGTCGTGTGGAAATAAAGCCTTTTTGTATTGGCTTGCTAAATGATACCTAACTGGGAAATTAACACAAAACAAGGGCCTCGGCCTGGCAATCACTAGACAAAAAGCCCTTCAGCCTGAACGACACCTTTGGAAAAGACACCCTTTCCTTCACAGTAACTGGAATACTCCCCTCTTATGTGAGTACATGCTTGATCATTTAGGGGCAATTTTTCCCCAAAAGATGCGGGAAGTAGCCCCCCTTGGCACATGAGAACAGAAGTCTCTTGCTTTGGTTGCAGAACAAGGGCAGTGGCTTGGGTGCACCTGTGTGCTCCTGTACCATGTGGTCGGTCCTCAGCAGGTGCCCACCGTGCTCCTTGATGACTGCAGCTCCTTCCAGGAAAGGAGGCTTCAGCCACCAACCTGAGCTGATACAGACCAGTTCCTGATTGGCCAGCCGAGCCCAGTACCTGGCACAGAATAGGTCAAAAACATTTGTGGAATAAATGTATAAATGGTGAATTTGGGGTCTTCCCACACCCTTGACTCATAAGTTTAAAATCTACCCAAAATCCCCTGTGCTGCAGAGATATGCCCAGCAGACAGGCCTCTGTGTGGGAAGAGCTTAGTCAAGGCTAAAGGTAAGGGGGGCCCTTTCAGATGTGCTGTCCTGAAAGAGTTTCAGACCATAAACAGATGACCTTGCCCTCTTATGGCCGCCCCCACCCCCCACCCCCCAGCACGGGGTCCAGGTGCTGACGCAGGCTCCTCTACAAATAGATGCCGTTTCCATGGGAACTGAAACCCCAGTTTGTTTTTCCCTCCAAGGCACTCTGTAATTTCCAGCACATTTCTGTGCAACGTCAGCATCGTAACCTCACGGCAAGCTGCTCCTCGGAGTGTGAGTCCAGACCAGGGCAGCTGAGCTGACCCAGAGACATCACAATGAGGGTCCTCTCCCGGAAGGGTCTCTGGGGGCAGCAGTCGCCAGCCTCTGCCTGCCTCCCCACTGCGGAGTGGTGCCCAGCAGAGGAGGAGAGGGAGAGATGAGTCCTCGAACCTCCCCAGGGAGGCCGGGTGGGGGACGGGGGCGGGGGGCGGGGGTGGACGGGGGACTCATTTCCAGTAAGAAGTAGGAGAGATGCACAAGGTCTCAGTCTGGCAGCCTGGGCCCCAGCGATGGGTAACAGATGATTTCTGGCTGCAGGGGGGAGGGGAGGTGGTGCTCTCAGCGGTTGGATCATCAGCCTCTATTGTCTGAGCCTCTGAGGAAACCGCCACGAAAGCAAAAGCAGAGCAGAGAAGGACTTGGGAGCTGGAGGGGGTGTGGTTGGTGGACAAGGCAATGGGGAACTTAAAAGCCAGGATGAGAACTATATGGAGCAGGGGTGGGGGGACGATTCTCTGCTCTCTGTCTCCTGTCCATTCAGGCTTAGGGCCTGGGAGGCATGTCCTTCCCAAGTCAAGCCCTGAGACGGCCACAGCCTGGGAAAGACCCAGAGCCAAAGGACCCAGCTAAGCCCACCTGGACTCCTGGCCCAGGGCGGCTGTGGCCTCTGCCTCCCACCACCTATAAAGGCAACAGGTGCATGGCCCAGGCACCCTCAGGGGCCCCAGAAGGGGAGTGTGAAGCCAGGGCAGGAGTTTGGATGCCTTTGAACTAGGCCCTTGACCTCACACTCTCTCTCTCTGAGCATCATCATCAGCAACTTGGGACATAACAATAACGCCTACTCCTGCCCCTTCCAAGGGTGTTGTGGGTGGGGTGAGGAAACGTGTGACAATGCTCTGCACCCCAGAGCCCTCAGCTGCTGCTGCTGCTGTTGTTGTTATTGTTACCTGTGGGGACAGCTCCACTGCACCCTGTTTCAACCCCAGAGCTCTCCACACTGCCCACCCCTCCTGCAGAGCGCCCGGCCACGGACCGACTGATGGCCTGCCTCTCGGCAGGCCGGGTTCCCCGATTACTCAACAGCGTCCACTCGGGACGCTTCAACCCCAGGCAGGCGGCCGAGGCCCCCAGCAGAGCGAGAGGAATGTTGAAAGGAAACGGGACACGGCCAGCAACGTGCCCTCCCCAGATTGGTAGCCATGTGGTTGCTTTCTGGGGGCCCCCGTGGCCCGGTGGCCCCATACCCTGGCCTCACCCTTCTGCCCTCAGCGCTTGGAGGCCATGGCCATTCATGCTACCTATTCAGTGCACCATGTGGTTAACGACAACAGTCAAACCACTGACCTGATTTTCTGCAAAAAAGAAAAGATAACAGGGCACTTCCATGTGGGTGGTGTCACAGGCGCTCACTTGCACACACATGCAAGTTCCACACAGTGGAAACTTTCTCTGTCTCCTTGACAGGAACCCAGCCCTGAGAGAGAGGGGGAGAGACTGAAGTGCCTGTACCCAGAGCTTCCTGGGGTACAAACTCGGTGTTTACCTGAGCTCACTGAGACCTCCTTCATGAGCACGGCCGGTTTGAGGTGCCTCCCCTGCGGGGGACATTGCCTCTAACATGGTCTGAGCCTCTGTGAGGTGTCAGCTTTCCCACCGGGTTGCTAAGTTCAGGCAGGATGGGGCCATATACCACACCCCCACAGATCCCCCAGCTCAGCGCCATGCTACGGTCCGACAAAGGAATTGTTAACAAGTTCCCTGACCCCAAAAGGTCCGGAGAGGTCCTGAGTGGAAATATCTGCCAAAGGAAAAAAAAAAAAAATGTGTCCTGTCCCTGCACTTTCTCTACACCCAGAGTCCCGCGGACCCAAACAAAAATATCTTAGGGCCAATTCTGCCGCTTATAAGTGAGATATGGTCTCCTTGTGGTTAGTTCTTGGTGGTGGGCAGCTGTTATTATTATTAGTCCCCATCAAAGGGAAGCTGCTTTCCTCTGTCAGTCTGGAACAGCATCGAGAAGAGCCGTCGAGTGGCCGAGCTCAGCACTGTGGCCACCCACCCCCATGTGGTCTTAGCTGTGCAGGGTGTCAGAATGGAGACACCAGAGGTCACAAGCCAGCACCGCAAGGACTTGCCTCAGACCTGGAGAGTCCCCAGCACCCCCACTCCCCATTATCTATCTTTCCTACTCAAGCGTGGTCCTGAACCAGCAGCACCTGGGAGCTTATAGGAAACGCAGATGTTCAGGCCTTACACCTCTGAAATCAGAATGTGCGTTTTGACAAGCTCCCTAGTTGACTCCCCAGCCCAGGCCCAGGTCTCCTGGGAGTTGTGTTGTGCCCCAGGGAGGCTGCGGCCAGCTCACCTCAGTCACCACTGCCTTCTTTCCCCAGAGAAAAGTCAGGTGAGGTGGGTGTGCTCATGACTCAGAGGGTGCTGGCTGCCTGTGCTGACAATGGGCAGAAGCCCCATGCCCGAACCTACCTCTCATCCCCCCCACTCTCTCCACCTTCCAGACTTTGTCCGTCTCGAAGCATGGAGCGGTGGTGGGCAGGGGGCCACATGCAAGGTGTCGTCTGGTCTGACCAAACCTTTGAAAGTCTTCCGGCTCGCCCACTCTCCAACAGTTGATGGTCACAAAGGTGACCCAGCACTCCAGGTGTGCCTACCCCTTGCCCTTTGGCTTGTGTCCCCTGGTTAGCTCTATTCTGAACCTCCTCGGTTGACTAGAGCCAAAACTTGGGCCTCCACTCCCTGCAGGCAATCAGCACTCCAGACGAGCCCCAGAGCCCCAGCTGAGTTCAGGGAGGGGAGTCATGTTGGTTAAGAAGGCAGTTTGGCTGAACAGAAAGCCCTTAACAGCTATCAACGCCCCTAGGGTGTGAATATCATCGATTCACTTATTCACTTAACATCTTAGTGTGAATTAGCTACTGGCAGAGGTGGGTTGGGACGTGTGGCCTGTGAAAGTTTAAGAGACGTGGTCTCAGGATTGGGAAAGCAGGGGTCTAGCTCGTTTCCACTCCTCTCCCCACTACTCCAGCCAGCCACTCCTGCAAGGGCAAAACCTCAGAGGTCTGTGCCTAGGGGTGAAGTCACCAGTTTCCAGTTTGCCCCTGTCTCCTGACCTGGGATTTCGAGGGGTTCTATGAGGAGGGGGCTGCCTCAGAGCTCTTCCTTCAAAGCAGCTTTGAAATTTCCCAGAATGGAAAGAAGAGAGGTAAGAAGAAGGGAAGGAGGGAAACTGGTATTTCAGGGGCTCCTAATATGCATTGGTCACTGTGCTGACTGTGTAACCATTAGCTCATTGGGTTCTCCCAATGCTGTGAGTTGGTACTGTTATTATTCTCATTTTATAGTCAAGGAGATTGAGGCTGGAAGAGGTTAATAATGCACACAAGGTCACCCAGCTAATAAGAGGCAGAGGCAGGATTAGACCCAAGTTCTGTCTAACCTGGGGATTCCCCCACGACCAGCCAGGTCTAGCGAGGCAGGATCATGAGTCCGTTTGCTCTGCCTCTGAGACCAGCCAAAGGAGGTGGACAGCTCCAACACATCCCTCCTCATGGACTTTGGACAAAAACTGGCAAAATGAACCTCCATCCTGAAGCCCCTCTCTGTAACGCTCCTCCTGGAGAAAGTTCACAAAAGGAAAGGGAGCCGGCAAGCCAGCCTGAGTGGCACCCTCTGGTGACCTGGTGGCTGTGCCAGCATTGGGCATAGGGCCCAGAGATCCTGACACCGCCACCCCTCCCCCACGTAGTCTCATTCCCAGCCCCTGGTGCTGCAGGGCTCCTGCTGGCCTGATGTCACAGCGCCCAGGACGCCACAGATCCCAGGGCCCTACCCATCCTACCAGGTGGGAGAGCCAGGGGAGGAGCCAGCTGGGGCCGGGAAGGGCACAGGTGTTCCAGCTGCACCCTCCTCTCCCCCAACCAGGGCAGGCACAGGGTGAAAAGGAGCAGGGGCCATTTTGCCAGGCTGGCCTGCCACAGTACTGAAGAGTTCCCCCACCCGTGCCATTCCCAATATTTAGAAAACTAATATTTATTGAAGTAAGCCAGGATGGCCATCTTATTTTACCCGTGAGCCACAGGTGTTGTTATGCTCAGGTCACTCTGAGGAAACCGAGGCCCAGAGGGATTTACCAACGTGCCGAACGTCCCACAGCTGGTGGGTGCAGCAGCCAAGAGGCAAGCCCGGGCTTCTCTGGCTCCCTCTCCGCTCAGGGCTGATACTTCCCCCAGGATCTCAGTCCTTTAAATGTGAGCCTGATTTGATTCTTGAGACCGGAAGCCGAAATTGCCCGTGCGCAAGCCCTCTAGCAGCTTCAGTGTGGTCAGCGCTGCTCGGGGCCTGACCCGCAGGCAGGTGGACGGTCTCACCACGGGGTGAGGGCGGCTGGAAAGGTGTGTTCCACACAAAGAGCAAGCTGTCAGTTATGTCCTCGTCCTTCCTCCGCTCAGAAACCTCACAAGGGTCCCACTGCCTCTCAGTGAAACACAAGCTTCACATTCGAGCCCTCCTCTGTCTAACCCCACCCTGCTCCATACCCCCCTGACTCCCCATCACCCCTTTGGTTTCAGCTCAACTGGACTGGTCTGTGTTCCCCCACTGAGACCTGCGTTTCCCTTCCCCTCCACCTTTGCTGGGCTCTTTCTTCCCCCTGAAATCCCCACCCAGCCATCTTCACCTGTCCGAGTCCCGTGTCTCTGTCATGACCCATTACCAATGCCACTTCCTCCAACTAACACTTTAATGCGAACTCCCCTTCCTGTAGCTCCCCATGGGTCTACTCCACCAGGTTTACAGTTCTCCAAAGAATAGCTCATCCCCCACTCCCCCTCGCCCCAGTCTGTTGCGAGCTCCCAGGGCAAACCCTGTCTGGTTTCTCCGTGCAAATTCCCTGGTGCCCCACACAGCACTGGGAACGTGGCAGGTGCCTCGCAGGCCCGGGTGGAACAGAATTGTCATGGCATCTCTCTGGAAGCAGGTCTTGCACCTAGAGACCTAGGGTGGTTCAAAACGAGACTCGGATTTCCTGGGGTGCAGGGTGTTCTTGAGCAAGGCTCTGCCCCTCTCCAAGACTGGTTAGAGGTGCCAACTCTGTCACCAGGAATCAGGAGAAATCTGGGAACGGTGAGCAGAGCCAAGGAATGTCCCACCCACGGCATCTGGAGCCACTTCCTTCCTGGAAAGAGAACAAAGCAGAAAGAGGAGATAAAACCTCCCCTTGCATGGAGGGTGTGGAGGGCTGGGCCCCAAGTGGGCAGGCCTCCAAGAAGGGAGGCTGCCAGGTGACAAATGGGAGACCTGAGGGTGTGGTCGGCCAAGACCCCTTCTCTTCCCCCCTTATCCTCTGTTTCTTCCAGCCTCTCCTCTGTGAACCCCAGACTTTCCTCCCCCACCTCCTTTGTCTTTCTATTTCCTCACCTCCTCCCCCATCTCTCCCTCCTTTGTCTCCATGACCACCTACTCCCCTGGACTCCACTGCAGAAAGACCACGCGTGACTCTGCATTTCCACCCCCTTATCTTGACATTCCAGGCTTCCTCGTGGGCTGCCAACACACCTCTCCACCCCTTCCCGCCTCCGCCTCCCCCTCCCTGAGCTTTCCTCCCTCTTGACTCTGTTCATGTGATTCCCTTAGGCCTCCATGAGCTTTCTCCACCTCCCCCTATGTGGCTGTCCTGCCTCTCCTTCAAGACCCCTCAGATTCCACCACCACCACACACACACACACACACACACACACACACACACGTCGGAAGTCAGAATGTATCACCCCCTTTGCTAAGCTCCCCCTGTGCTTTCACCTCCCACCCGATGTTTACTATGCTCTGCTATGGATGGAAAGAGCAATAATAACAGAAATAGAAATCTTTGTTTCCCAGAGAGTCCTGCCTCCCCTTCCGTAGTACACAGAGTCGACCCTGGGAAGTGGCTGCCCACCCAGAACTACATTTCCTGGCCCCCATGGCATTAAGATGAGGCCACGAGACTCACCAATAGAATGTGAGCACACGTGGAGCTCCTGGGCCGAGGCGGTAAGAGGCTGATGTACCTTCTCTACACTCTCTTCCCCACCCACTGCCTGGATGCCCATGGCCGAAGAAATCTTGGAAGCCACACGTTGAAGATGGCGGAATTGGCAGCAACCTGGTCTCCCAATGAGCTCCACGGCCAACCTGGTATCTCCCGAGACCATCCTAGGAGCAAAAACCAAACCTCGAATCGTCTCTCAGCCATTATACATTCTTGGGCCTATTTGTTACACCCAGTTAGCCTGTCGTGACCAATACAAGCAGCTACCAATGCATGGAGCACCTACTATCTGCCTGCAACTCTATTAAGTGCTTTCACATTCATTACCTCAGTTCATGCTCCCAGCACTTCTGTGAGGGAGTTGCTGTTAAGTCCCCATTTTACAGATGAGAAAACTAACACTTAGAAAGATTAAGTAACTTGGCCAAAGTTACCCAGTTAATAAGCTTCATTCTAACTGGAACCAGAGAACAGAGCCATCTATAGTGAGTTGGGCACTTGTCTGATATCCTCCCTGAGGTTATTGTCACTGGGAGGGTCAGGGTGGTGTTCTAGTCAACCCTTTCTCCGCTGCACGGCCAAGTGTGTGAGCCACCCTAGATATTGTTAAATGTAGCTGCTTTTTAGTTCTTATTTTCCAAAAGCCTGCTAGGTCCTACAACAGGGGGTGGGTGGGGGGTGGCACTGCCCATATGTCACCTCTGATCACTGCAGAAACCCTGCCCGGCGGGTATTTACTTGGCTGACCTGGAAGCAGTTTCCAGGAAGCTAAGCGACCGGGCCAAGTAGAAGGAGCCGTGTCTGTTGGACCCTCACCTCCACGCTGAGCCCAGGAGAAAGCCTCACCTTCATTCCACCTCTCTCTTGTCAGATCACTGCTGACCCTCCCGGGGGGTTCTGGCAGAGCCAAGGTGGGAATGGAGGGGCACATGCACACGCACGTGTGCCCGTGGGCACATGCACACTGCACATGTGCAGGCACGCGTCCTACGTGAGTGTATCAGTGTTTTGCCGTTCCTCTCTCACTCAGTCTGGTTTTCATTTCTTCAGGGAAGGGGGTGGCGTATGACCAAAAAGTAGAAAGAAAGAGAATTCCTCAGGCTGATGGAATGAAAGATCAGAGAACATCAAGGTCGACAGAAACTGTGGGTATCATGGCCAGCCCACTGGCTTACCTCAGGAGGAAACAGGCCCCAAGAAAAAGACTAGCTCGGTGAGCTGGGGTTAAAATCGGCACTTCAAAACCCCCACAACTGTTCTTTGTATAAACCCCTCCGCCCCAAAGCTGCAGAGGGCCTAGAGCACCCACAGCTTCACGGGTCAGCTCAGGTGTCCCCTCCTCCAGGCAGTCTTCCTTGGCGCCTCTACCCCTTCCCTGTACTGCAACGGTTGTCTCACCCACTAGATTGGGAGAGGGCAGAAACAGATTCTGTCTTTGTCACTGTTGCCTCCCCAGACCTCAGAAGACCTGGCATGTGGTAGGCGCTCAGTAAATACCTGTGGAACTGAATGTCCACCTGAGCAAATGGATAAACCGAGTGGTTATAGGTGCTCTTATACATAATAGTGGCCTGATGATATCCGCACATTGCTTTCGTTTCTCAGACCAGATAGTCTCAATGGAATCCCATGAGACCCCTGGGGCAAGAAGAGTGATATCAAGTGTACGCACAAGTGCTCACGTACACACATGCAAGCCAGCACAAGCAGTTCCCATTCGTGCGTAGGTATAAGCATATAGAGACTCATCCCCTTTCTAGCTAGCAAGGAGGATGCCATGACGTGCTATTTCCTGTTTTATCTGCAGAAATGGAAGCCTCCTCCACCACACACACACACACACATACACACACATCTGGTCCCTCACAAGTGCAGGGCTGGTTTTCCCCTTTAGTGGAGGAGAGCAAGAGAAAGCCAGCTGGCCACAAGGGGGCATCCAGAGACCATTGGGACTCAACGCCTGAAAGCCAAGGTGACTACTCTCGCCTCAGAGACAAGGAGACCCGACCGGCAGGGAAAACTGAAGGGCCTGGGTGGGCTCTCGTGTGGAAGTCCGGAGGAAGAGATAACCAGCCGCTGGAGAAATGAGGCCAAGAGACGAGGATAGAGCCTCAGTCAGTAGATAATGGAAATGGTAATAACAATTGTTCTATTTACTCGGTGTTTACCATGTGATGTCCCATGTGCTGATCTAATCGCCCAGCAGGTAATAACCCATTTCATCCTCACCTCACCTCTGCAAGGCTCAGTATTGCTATAATCCCTGTTTTATAGGTGACAAAACACATGTCTCAGAAAGATTAAGGGGCAAAGTCAGAATTTGAACTGAGGACCCGTTGTCCACAGTCAACACTGTTAACTACTCTGTACCCTCGGCATTAGACCTTCAGACTTCCTATTTCTTAAGAGTTTTTTTTACGTGTTTATTTATTGGCGGCGGGGGGGTGGGGGGGGGGGTGGCGCAGAGGATCTGAAGCAGGCTCCGAGCTGTCAGCACAGAGCCCGACGCAGGCCTCAAAGTCACAAATCACGAGATCATGACCTGAGCCGAGTCAGACGCTTAACTGACCGAGCCACCCAGGCCAGGCGCCCCCAGACCTCCTATTTCTCAGCCCAGGACTCCACAATGCACCCCATTTGCCTCGTCTGTGAGGCCTTTCAGGTAGTTTTGGAAGAGCCTGGGAACTGATTTCCCAAGAGTGAATTGCTTGTTGCCCTGAAGCTATCCCTTCACATGCTCTAAACTGTTGACGTTGGTTGGCATAGTTCCTTTGAAAGCAATAAAGCATCTCACAGCAACACCCATGAAGCTGTTTCTCTTCCTTTGACCCAATAGTCTCATTCCTGGGACTTTATTCCAAGGAAATAATTCCAGCGGAAGCCCAGTGTTATCTGCATAAATGCGTGCACTGAAGTCTTTTCTTTAAAGGTCAAAAACTGGGAACCAGACTAGGGAAGTGGTTTAGTAAACTGGGACATCAACACAATGGGCAATCAGGCCTGGAAAACTGCAGCTGTAGAACTGTGACAGGAATGGGGAATGCTTTTACTACCCGCTGTGTCACCACCAACATACACACCCCCCCCCCCCCCCACTAGCTAACTCAACTAACCACGCTTATCAGAGACACGGAGAGGGAGAGAAATCTCTGCTGGTGTTCAAAATAGATTCTTAGCCTCCGCCGCCCCCAAGGAAATGAAAGACAAGCTGAAACACAGCGACAATATAAAGAAGGAATTCTCTGCTTTTGAGTTTCTGAGGCCCCAGGTCCTAATGATCTAGAAGATTTTCAGAGAGTGATTTTGATTATTGGTTATTGATGATTTTCACTTTCACACCGTGGCTGTGATGGAATTAAGTGATGTGATTCTTCATAAATTCTGTGAAGGTTTAAAAAAATAATAATAACGGGGGCACCTGGGTGGCTCAGTTGGTTGAGTGTTCGAATCTTGATTTTGGCTCAGGTCAGGCTTTGCACTGACAGCATGGAGCCTGCTTGGGATTCTCTGTCTCTCCATCTGCCCCTCTGCCGCTCGTGCTTTCTCTCCCTCTCTCTCAAAATAAATAAATAAACAAAACACAAATAAAATTTTTTTAATTTTAAAGAAGAATAATAAAATAAATTCTGTGAAGGTAACTGGTATGGTTTCTGCTTTCTGGCGGGACCCCGGGAGACACATACACGGACCACAGACCCTGATGTATGATATCGCCCCCCTTGTTGACAAATGGAGGGGAAAAAGGAGATTTCAAAATTAGCCTGCCCGCCAGGAGTTCAAATTATGTGAATGTATATATACGTTAGGATGGTGACAAGGATGGCTGTCAAATCAGTCATACTTTTCCAAATCATACTTTGTATTAGTCACCTACTGCTACGAATTGCCCTAAAACTGAAGTGCCTTTCACCAACTTTTATTAAACCGCAGGTCACGGTGAAGGTCGTGAATCCAGGTACAGCTTAGCCGAGTCCTCCGCCTCAGGGTCTCTTGAGGGCCGCAACGAAGGCACCGTCCAAAGCTCACTCACGCGGTCGTTGGCCGGATTCTGCTCCTCGTGGGCTGCTGGGCCAGAGGCCTTGATTCCCTCACCGCCAGTTGGCCGGAGGGCTCCCTCGGCACCTTGGCACATGGGCTCCTCCATAGGGCAGCCCCAAGGTTGCAGCTGGCTTCAACAGAGCGAGTGAGAGAGAAGAGTCACAGAGAGTGGGTTCGAGCAGGATGAAAGTCACAGTCCTGAATAGCCTGACCTCAAAAGTGACATCCTCTCATGTGTGCCATGTTTTATTCATTAGAAGCAAGTCACTAGGTCCAGCCCACACTCAGAGGGAGGGGAATACACAAGGACATGTGGTGTGCCTACCACATACTTGAACACTTATAGTATCTTCTCAATAACAAAAAACAGTATTTTCGACATGACTTGTCTAACGTGGGGATTTTCTAAATGTGTCGGCAAACTCCCACACCCATTTCTCATAGGCCGCGGGCGGGCGTCCCCTGCCCCCATGGAGCTAAGGTTCATGGTGCTCATGGCCTCTGATCCCCACCTCACCTAGCAGAAAGGCCCGGCTTAATGAGTGAATTCCAGACTTGGAAGGAGGGTGACAGTCGTGTGGGAATGGGGCAACCAGACACTTGCAGAAGCCAACAAGGCCTGGCCGGAGGTGGCCTCATCTCTCTCAGGCTCAACTCCCCCCTTTCTTCTCAGCCCTCCTCACTCCAGCCACACCGGCCTCTTCCCCGGTCTCAGACAGGCCAGCCCCTCCCATCTCCCTGCAGGAGCTTGTGATCTTGCCTCTCTCAGACCCTGGCCTGCCCCAAAGCCTCACCTGCCTAACCCTTACTGAACCTTCAGCCTCAGCCTGGACATCACCTCCCTGCAGGGACTTCCCTTGGGCCTCCACACTAGGCCAGGTCCCCTCCCTAGAGATTTCTTTTTTTTTTTTTTTCTCATTTCGAAGAATTTTGACATTTATTTTTAATCAGTCTCCTAAAAGCTTTAGCACAGACTGTTTTTTCAAAGTTTCAAAGTATTCTTTGCACACAAGTTCTTTCATGTTTTTAAGTTGTGTCATCTACTCTCCATGAAACTTGTCTCCATTAAGTTGACGATATATCCAAAAGGGAAGGAATTCCCCCAAAATGCCAAAACGAAATAAATTCTAGACTCTAAATCATATTGATATCCATCTGGTTATGTCTACTTTCCTCTGGATCCTTAAAAGTGACATTTCCCAAAATGTTCCCTGGGAAAAGAGTTCTGTGGTCCGGTCGATTTGAGCAAAGTTGCGTCCTCTGCCTCTATGCAGATCTTGAAAACTCCTGCAGTAACTTTGAGCAGGTGCAAATCTGTTTAAATCCATTTTCTTACTTAAGGTTATTTGGTCACCAAACTAACCCAAAAAAAAAAAAAAATCTGATCCTACAAATACTCCAGTGTATACACTTAGAGAGCCACCTGTCTAGAGGAAGCTGGAGACAGGACGCTTCCTTGGAGATTTCTGAGGCTGACTCAACTTGGAAGAGCATTTTCAGCAAGCCCTGGGGGATTTGTTATGTAGTGCAGGTTTGGGAGACCCTGGCCATCACTGTTACAGGCTCCCACAGCACTTCCTTCCCCAACCTCAGTCAGCACATGGCACACAGGGGACTGATTAGTTGGTTCCCTGAAGGCCGGGTCCACGGTCGGGGGGGGGGGGGGGGGGGGGGGGGGGGGGGTGAATGGGGAAGGGAGGGAGCAGGCCAGAGGGAGATGGGGACAGTCTGCCACCGAAAAGGTGGGGCAGAGCAAAGCAGCACTGATTGCTTTGATGTGGACAGGAGGGAGACTCAGCTTGGTTCTGAGGGAGGCAGGCCCCACAGGACATCTGGGCTCCACTGAGAACACTGAGGATGCCAGGGGAGAGTCAGAGATCCAGGACAGGCAGAGATCTTCCAGAATTCCTGCAGAAAATCGGGATCCTTGGGTTCCTTCAGGTACAGTGTGGGTGGCCCACAGCCCCGAGATTTAGGGTTACCAGATTCAGCAAATAAAAACACAGATGCCCCCATTAAATTTGAATTTCAGGGAAGCAACAAATAACTTTTTAGAATAGGTATGTCTCAAATATGACACGGGCGTCTTGTATTTTATCTGGCAACCCTGCCAAGTATGAATTGAGTCTCTGGCACCCGGGCTGGAGTCCATGATTGTTCCAAGGAGTTTCTGGAGAAAGGAACTAATTCTAGGGCTCCTCTCTCCAAACAGGCCAGGCCCCAGCCACACTGCTCAGAAAATGGCAGCAAGCATCACTATTATAATAATGCAAGATTAGAAGCAACATAAATGTCCTTCAAGAGGAGTGTCTTGGGTTTCCTAGGTTTGCTGTAACAAATACCACAAACGAAGTGGCTTAAAATAAGAGAAGTTCATTGTCTCACAATTCTAAAAGCTAGAAACCCAAAATCAAGGAGGCAGCAGGGCCAGGCTTCCTCTGGGACTCTGAGCAGAATCCTTCTTCGCCTCTTCCTAGCTTCCAGTGGTGGTCATCAATCCTTGGTGCTCCTTGGCTTGTGGTTGCATCACACCGGCCTCTGTCTCTGTCATCACTTGACATCGTCGCTGCATCTCTGTCTCTCGTCTTCTCTTCTTATAAGGATACCAGTCACCCTAATTAAGTGTGACTTCATCTGCATTCAATCGCCCCTTGCCAAGATCCTCTTTCCAAATAAAGTCACATTCCCAGGTACCGGGGATTAAGACTTCAACATACGTTTTTGGGGTCACAATTCAACCCACAACAAAGACAGTGCATACATTAGAAATGGATACACGGAAGAAAGTTCGTTATGGACTTTTGAGTAAAAACAAAACAAAACAAAAAAACCAGGGTACATGAAATAAAGCATACACGGCATGATCCTCTTTGTGATCTTCTACAAAACCTACGTCTGAGCCTTTATGTGTAATTATTACTTATTTGTTAACTCATTCAACAAATATTTACCAAGCACCTACTAGGATACTGCAGTGAATAAGGCGGGTCCCATCCCTGCCTTCCTAGAGCCTACACAATTGGGGAGCAGCTTGCTGGAAGGGCACACATCTACCCATTGTTTCTATTTCCAAGTGAGTTTGGAGGGGGAGAAGGAAAGAGGTTTTCTTTGCAATTTTTTTGCTGTGCTGCTTGAATTTTTGTAACAAGCATGTTATTAATTTGTCACTTTCAAAAAAAAAGTGTTTAACCATTTTTTAATCTGAAAGCCTGGCCCTCTGGAAGTTCCTCTGCCATGTCTTCCTGAGCACGGCGGTTCTGACACAGTTACAAAACTTGTGACACCACCTTGTGTGGCTGTCGGACCAACCAGCAGGGCTTTCCCTGAGTGTGGGTAAGCGATACCCAGTAAGAGTGCTGCGTATGATCCAGGTGCTTATTTCTTAAAATTTTATTAATTAAGAGTGAGATACTTATAACTACACACTTATCTATGTGCTTATTTGACGTCTATCTCTCCTACTAGATTCTAAACCCCAAGATGGTGGGGCCATAATTTTTTTGTACAATATTGGGTAACCAGCCTCCCGACACAACGTGCAACACATATCAGTGAGGTACTCCATAAAACTGCAGTGAATGAATGAAAGAATATCAACGCTTGGGTTGGCTCCTACCCATCATCTAGTCGAACCCATTCGTTTTATAACTGACAAAGCTGAAGCCCAGAAAAGTCAAGCCGCAGAGCCAGTAAGTGGTAGCATAACCTAGAAGCTTGTCGCTCTCAATCCAGCCTCTTACTCTGGGGAAAAAAAAAAAAGTGATACACGTTCTACAGTGAGATCAAAAGACATACGCAATTAAGTATAGAGAAGCACTGTCCAATAATTATCAAACTTTGAAACCACTGTTTTCATCTAACTGTGGCTTTTCCCACTGGGGCTACGTAGGCAACAGATGTTGGGTTTTGCGGGTGCTAGTTAATCACACCCCTCGATTTTCCAAGTTCTGATCCAATTGAGAAATAGTCACAGGAGACAAGTAGGGATTAAAATGTCGGCTTTATTTCTGGTCCAGATGGATCGGAGGATGTGGCTGAGACCCAAGACCCGAATGGGCTTCCTTTCCCTTCTCCCCTGACTTGACCCTACCCACCCACTCACACCAGAGCAGCTGGACTATTGAAGTCCTCTCGGGCCGGGGCTGGGCCTGCCCTGGTGCTCAGCGCCTGGAGGACGCAGGAGCAGAGAGGGCAACATGCCATTTGGAGTCAGGTCAGTCCCAGAGCGAGAGCCAAGAACAGGCTGAGCAATTGCACACTTGATACCTTTTCCCTGCCCCACCAACCCAAGAGGTCACTGCTTCTCTCACACTGAGGACCCAGGAAGGGGTGGCAAGAAAGTGGAAAGGTTTCTTCCCAATACTTCCAAGAGGATGTAAGTTCCTGTTTCATAGGCTGGTGGGAGAATGGGGAGAGGAAAACATTGTCCCCCTTAATGACAGCCCTCAATTCACTCAATACCTCTGTGTTCCAGAGGATCTGAACACCTTTTCAGGGATCTGAATACCTCTGTGTTCCAGAAGGCAGCTCCGAGTTTAAAGATTGGATCAAGTGAAAGGTGAATTTGCTGGGGGTGGGAGGGGGGAGAAGCCACAGAAATCTGAACAATTGGTAACTTAAACTAATAAGGGATATATTTTTCTTATCCAACAGGAAACGCAGAGGTGAGCAGACCTGGGTTGGTGTAAAGCTAGGTGATGTGCCCCAGACCAGGGCTCGTTCTGTCCTTCTGCTGCACTTTCTTAGCAAGTGGCTTTTGTCTTCATGCTCACAGGATTCCTACTCCATGTCTAGGCATGCTATCTACGTTCCAGGCAGGAGGAAGGGAGAAGGGCCAAAGGGCAGCTGAGTCTGTCCCTTTTACCCAGAAAATGGTCGTTTTTTTCATTCAGTACATGTGTGTTTTCTCACTGGCCAGAACTGGGTCACTTTCCCCACCTCTCCGCAAGAGGACCTGTGAAATTTAATTTCTAACTTGGCAAAATTGATTTCTTTCAAGCAAAGGAAGAATAAGAACAAATACTGGATAGCAGAATGACCTGCCACAAAGGTCGTAAAACAATGATGAAAGAAAACATAGAAAATATTGTCAAAATATTGCTTATTTTAAAAAAAAAATCTAGGGGTGCCTGGGTGGCACAGTCAGTTAAGCATCAGACTCTTGATCTCAGCTCAGGTCATGATCTCAAAGTGTGAGATCTCCATGCTGAGTGTGGAGCCTGCTTAAGATTCTCTCTTCCTCTCTCTCTCTCTCTCTGCCCCTCCCCCACTTGTTCTGTATTTCTCTTTCTCTGTCTTTCAATAAATGAATAAATATTTTAAAAGTTTTTAAAATAGAAAAATATCTAGGGGCACCTGGCTGGCTTAGTCAGTGGAGTATGCAATTCTTGATCTCAAGGTTGTGAGTTTGAGCCCCACATTGGGCATAGAGATAGCTTGAATGAATGAATGAATGAATGAATAAAACTCTTTTTAGTTTTATTTATTTATTTTGAAAAAGAAAGAGAGAGAGGCATAAAAAGAGAGGGAAAGAGATAATCCCAAGCAAGCTCCATACTGTCAGCACAGAGCCTGGCTCAGGGCTTGAACTCATGAACCGTGAGATCATGACCTGAGCTGAAACCAAGAGTCACTTAACCGACTAAACCATCCAGGTGCCCCTGAATGGATAAAACTTTTAAAAATAAAAAAATCTAAATGGGTTGGGCTTACTGGGGAGGGGAGCAAACATTCAAGAAAGAGATTATCCCCTGTGCAAACACATTCAGAGCATAAAAAAGATCATAAGCTTAGTTCATTTTACAAAGCTAACATAACCCTGATGCCTAAACCTAAGAGAAAACATACTAACGTAATTAATTAATTAATCAGTTAAAACCACATACCAAGCTAACTTGCAGGCTGACAAAAATTCTGCTTTTCCCTTTCTTGGTTCCCCCCTTGTCTTACTTCAGCACATCCTCAAATAACTTCCTCGGAAAGACCGTGTGGCAAGTAAACTTCCTCAGCCCTCGTCTGTCTCTGTATGTCTTTGATTTGCCCTGGTACCTAACAGACAGTTGAGTCAGGTAGTGCATTCTAAAGTGAGCGTCATTTTCCTTCAGAATTTTGAAGATACTGTTCCACTGTCTTTTGGCATCCAGCACCTCTGGTGAGAAATCTGGCATTTTTCTGATCTTCATCCCTTTGTAGGTCACTTTTTTTCTCTCTCTGGAAACTTTGAGGAGATGCCTTCTCATTTTCTTGGGTATTCTGAAATTTCAAAATCTTGTGTGTTCTTTATACTGCGGGCTCTGTGAGCTGTATTAGTTTGAAGACTTGAGTCTTTTTGGTCTGAGAAATTCCGTTCAATTATTTATTTGGAAATTCTCTCCCCTGCTTGCTCTCTTCTCCCTAAAATACTTATTCATCAAATGTGGACTTCCTGCATTGTTTCTTTTTTCCTCTGTCTCATCTTTTCTCTAATAAAATTTTGATTATTTTCCTTTTTGCTTTATTTTCTGAGAGATTATCCTGACTTTAACTTTCAACATTTCTATGAATATTAGTTAAATTTTTTTTATGTCCAGGGACTATTTTGTTCCCTAAGTGTTCCTTTTTTTTAATACTACTCATGTTTGAGAAATTCAGTGCCTTCTTGAATTCTCTTTTTAACTTCTACCTATAAATTGTTGTGATTGACTCAGAGGTCTTATTTTCAGTTTGTTTATCTTTGTCTTTCTATTTCATATTTCAGGTTTCCTTAAATAGCTCCTGGCTCGTGGTTGTCCCTTCATATTTAAGAATCGGGCAGTAGAAAAGTTTCCTGGAAGTTTCGTGCACATGGATAAGAAGAGATGAATGGCAGGCTTTGTTTCAGAGTGAGCTGGTCTTTACACTTTTGGGCTTCTAAATGTCAGCCTGTGATGTGCTTTACTTGAAAATACCACCTCAAAACCCAACTTTCCTAGTCTTCCTCAGACAGTTTAATTTCTTTAAAGAAGACTCTCCATTTTAGGGGGAAAAAGTAATATGGGGGTGGGGAGTAGAGCTGAGCACCGTGCTTGTCTGGCCGAGCACTTTGTGTGCAAGGCTCAGGGAAATTTATTGTCCCATTTATAGACTTTTTTTCTTTTTAGAGAGAGACAGAGAGAGAGAGACCACATGAGCAGAGGAGAGGGGCATAGGGAGAAAGAGAGAGAATCTCAAGCAGGCTCCACGCTGAGTGGACTCAGCAGACTTGACACAGGGCTTGATCCCACAACCTGGGATCATGACCTGAGCCAAAACCAAGAGTCGGACGTTCAACCAACTGAGCCAGCCAGGTGCCCTCCATTTATAGACTTTCAGTTAAGCCCCCATCTTCAGCCACATATCCCCTTGCCATCTTCCATTTAACCCAGCAAACCCAAGTCCCAAGTTTCTCCCCCATCAAACCACTCCTCCAGAAATTTGTTGAGATTTCTCTTGCCCACAGATGCCCTTCCCTTAAGCCTTTCTTTGGAAAGGTGTATATGTTTATTATTTATTTCTAAGACATTTCTGAAGAAAGAGGACACAATGTGCGTTTAGTTGACCGTCATGGACTGGAAGTCCCACCTGCCTCATGATGGAGGGTGGAGGGCATGGGAGTGTTTTCTTTTTTATGATTTTACACGGATGGACCTAACCAGACTGTGCAGTCTTTCTAATCAATGACACATTTACAAGAAATTCAAAAATCTGCACAGAGATGGAAGGAAAACTTGTTTTTATTACATAATATTTGAGAGTGTGATTAAAATATATTTTAATCTATGAAACTAAAATCGGACATGTCCCTAAAGCACCTCTTCAGAATCCTAAGTTTCATAGAATATGCTCAAGAAACCACTGGCCTAGTAAAATGAGCCTGATATTTGGAGTCAGACAAACTTGATTCAGAACATGGCTCAATCATCTATTCTCTCCAAATGTCAGTTTCCTTAACATCGATACCACCACCTTAATCGGTACCCACCTCCTTAATTACTGGGAGGATTAAATGGGGTAATACACATGCAAAGCACCTAGCACAGAACCTGGAGATTAGTAGGTGCTCAATAAATGGAATTACTCTTCCTCCTTCCCACCTCATACTGAGCTATCCCCCATGCCCACTTTGTTCATGCTATTTTTCCACCTCCCCCCTCTCCACCTCTTGAATGACTGCTCAGTTTTCAAGGTTCACATCAAACATTCCCACATTTACAGAGTCTTCTCCAACCCGGCAGAAGGTTCATTGTTCATACCTCTGGCACCTGTTCACACTTCTGTTGTAGCTGTTATTTCTCTGCAAAAGAGACAGCTGTGTGCACACACCTGTCCTTCGGGTGGAGAAGGATTCCTTAAAGGCAACATCCTGATCCTGTTCCTAAGATTCCCCCCAGCACCCAATATGGTAGCTGGCACATAGTAGGTACTCAGCAAATGTTGGAATCGAATTGCACTGCAACAAACTAAACTGGATTATGGGTAGCCTTAAACAACTTCCAGGCTGAGACACAAAAACCAAGTCGTGACCCAAGGCAGACAGATTCTAACTTGTCTACATTGCAAACACCTTGTTCCTTTCTTGCGGGAGTTTCTGAGCTGTTGTCATAATGACCTCTGCCTCCAACCTTGCCACTATGCCAAACACAAGTAAACACGTTCAACTCCACGAGACAGAACCTTGGTTTGGCTTCGCCCTTGCCCCGCCCCATGAGACAGAGTCAGGAGGACTAGACAGAGCTTACCTGAATTTATGGGAACCCACTGGGTGGGGATAGGATTTTTCATTCGCAAGAATGACATGTTTAGCTCTGGGGCTGGGCGAGGGCAGGATGCTTTCTCTGTTATTCTTCTCTTTACCTTCCTGGGCAGCACACGGCAGAAGAAGATGTCTTGGGCCTGGACCTCTCCCCTCTTCTCCCCTCTACCTTCACCTCCTACCCAGGCACGGTCGTGCCATTAGTCAGGCAAAATAGAGATATGACACAATCTGCAAGCAGGACCCTGTTCCCCTGCCTCACACAGAGCCTGGGGGTGGAAGAACATACTGGGAGTCACTGGCCTAATGAAGAATGCAAAGTCCCTACCCTCAAGAAGCCCCCAGTCTGATAGGGTGGGACGGGGGGACAAAGCACAACTCCCAGGCTGATGTGGTCACATCCACACCGAGGCAACACCCAGTCCAGTGGGGGAGACAGTGCATGTGCACACAAACATCATCCAAAACTGAGTGGATTCGGCACTGGTCATGTGGCCCACCGCGTCCCTACTGTGTGCCAAGCGTTTAACATATGTTCTCACTTACAAGGTCGTCACCCAAGTGGTCCCGTCTCAAAGCCGACTTACCATCCACAATGGCCACCCAAAAAATGATAATTTCAAAATAACTCAGCTTGTGGATTGGAATTCCTTAACCCCACCAGAAGGGATTTGTAGGTCAGAGCGATGCTGTGGAGACCTCCTTGCCCTCCGATGCTCCTTGATCTCCAGGCTCTCCTTCCTGACACAGGGCAGCTGCCCTCCCAAGGCCCTGCTCTCTCAGCCCCGCCCCCAACTCCCCCTCTCTCTCCCTCCTCTCCATTCTACATCACATTTGCTCAAGGATTATTCTGACAAGTCGGCACCCTCCTCAGAGGCTGAGGGAGGCAAAGCAACTGAGTAAGCCAAGCCGAATGTGCTCCAACGGGCAGGGAGGAGGGAACGCCTGGGAAGGAACACTCGTGCACTAATAATTTCCATCCTGTCACACACATATTACCTCACTTCAGCCTCACGGCCACTCTATAAGGTTGGCGCTATTATTTCTATTCTATAGAAGGAAAAAAACCGAGCTTAGCAAATAATGTGGGGCCAGCGGCATACCACAGCTCAGTGGTAGAAGAGGGACTTGAACCCATGACGTCTGGCTTCCATGCACAGAGAAACACTAAAAGAACAAATATCAGTTAGAACGGTGCCCAGAGGGAAGGAGTCGGGTGACTCAGGGCTTTGAGGGAATGCTTTGTGGAAAGCACTCTCCGGGGTGTGGTAAACTCTTCAGTACCTCAGGATATGTATGTGTTTGTGTCTGTATGTGTCTGGGAGGTAGGTGAGGTGACCACAAGGAGTTCCCCTCAGCCGTGGTCCACCTCTTACAGCTCACGGTGTGGGAGGACATTCCATGCGGAGCCACTCACGCTGAGGAAGTGCAGGGGCAGCTGTGAGGTCACCTCCAACCCTGAGAAAGACGCACGGGGACTCTCACCCGGGGTCAGAGTGGGCCAGGGGACTCCTGAGAGTATAATTCACTCAGGGAATCTTGCCACAGAACGTGAAGATTCTGTCTCTGACAACAGGGGGCTGGCAGGGCAGAGAGGGTTGTCCCCCTTTACAAGCAAGAAAGGTGGGGCCAGTGACGTTTCACTGCCGTAGAGAAGTTGGGGCCAGGCTCACGCCCCGACCTCCTGACTCCCACCACACCCTGCAGCCGGCCCAGCCTGCCGGGGAGAAGCAGAGAGTTCTACACCTCACTCCCACGTCCCCAAACCCCCCCCAAATAGTGCTCCAGATGGGGCTTTAACACTTCCCTCCTTTCCTTCTGGGGCCACCAAGTGACTATGTGCTCATTGGGTAGCTCCTCAGGGTCTGGTAAGAGAAGGCACCCAGTGAACGGAGGGGTGCGGGCAAGAATGGCAGATGGTATAAAGAGAAGAGCGCTAGGCAGGAGTCCATGGGGACCTCTTCCTGTTCTGCCACAACCCAACACCCAGGACAGCCTTCCTTCACTGCCCAGGAGGGGGTGAGAGCACACCGTGCTGTACAGAACCCTTGGAGGGCAGGGGGGTGCAGGAGGATGGAGGGGGCCGAACAGTTGGGGTGCATATGCCTTTCCTCAATGCCCACCTCCCTTCAACTGGATTAGCTCCGACTTAACTGTTTTATGCGTCCACACTTGCTGGCAGGCTTCTGCTTGAAGAAAGGTTCAGGCCTCCTACCTTCTTGCTTAAGAACACCTTTTTACAGGGTTTGTTTTCAATCCTTTTCTGCCGTGTGGGTCGAAATCAGGATTCCCCGTTTAGGAGGAGGTTCCTATGCGGAGCTGGAACAGGCCGAGGGAGTTTTCTCCCCTTCGCTGCTCCTGAGTACCCCCCCCCCAACTCTTGATCTCAGAAGTCTTGAAAATATGGCTTCTCTTTGAGGCCACCTCCCCCAAACACCTCCCCCTTCAGTATCTGAACCTTCTGAACGTCTCTCTCTTTTACTCCCCTTGTGGTCCTTGCCCTGCCAAATTTGGAGGCTACTCCCAAGTGTTTTCCTCAGTCCTTCAAGAAGGGAGTTTGTGTGGGATATTTCTGAAGCCCTCGAACACATAGGCTGTGCCTGTGCCCTCGGATCTTCTCACAGCCCGTCGTGCATCCCTGGTCACCCACGGTCTTCCTGTTTCACCTGCACGTTGAAGCCTGTGGAGCTGTCTCCCAGCCCCATCAGTTGTAGAAGATTCCAGCAGAATGCTTGGGTTAATTCCCTTTTCTCTTCCTCACCTCTGAGCTCTGTTAACCCCCTTCCCCCGCCTTCTTTATTTATTTATTTATTTATTTATTTATTTATTTATTTTTGAGAGAGAGACAGAACATGAGCTGGCAGGGGCAGAGAGAGAGACAGGGAGACACAGGATCCGAAGCAGGCTCCAGGCCCTGAGCTGTCAGCACAGAGCCCAACGCGGGGCTCGAACTCACAGAATTCGAGATCATGACCTGAGCCCAAGTAGGATGTTTAACCCACTGAGCCACTCAAGCGCCTCCTCCCCACCCCCCACCTTCTAGAAAGCCCACAGCTCCATGATAGTCCATCTAAATACCCAGAGTGCCAGGACAAAGGGGACCAGGGGGGGAACAAGTGTTCTATCCTCCAAACACCCCTCCCCATGATCTGAGGAGGTTTGAGTAGATACCCAAAGGCAGTAAGACGAGAGCAAGAATTGGAGGACGCTTCAGTCCACAGCTCACCCTGGAGAGAATCCCTCCCTGTCAGGGGGCTGGATTGGATGATCTTGAGCTCTTAGCCCTGGGGCCCAATGGTGGGGCTGCCCCCAGGCCCTGGTGCTGGTCAGCAGAGTCTCTTCCCCCTCTGACCTTCCAGGAGGCAGCTCTTCCCCTCCCTATGTAGGTCTGTTGGCCTGGTCTATGAAGTAGACCCATGAGGCCAGGAGGAGGTAGAGGGAGAGGGTGCATGCTGTCAGTACCCCCAAGGCAGACATAAAAACCACCCTGAGGTCAGAAGCCTGAACATCATGCATGTACCACAACCCATAAATCTTGACCCCATTTCTAGCCACAGTGAGCCCTGGGGATTATGGATGAAATGGGTAGATTGGGGAAACACCTCAAAGCCTACAAATGCTCCCCACAGCCCAGGCCCCGAGCGCAGCTGGAACCCCCAACAGTCCTATCCTCAGCACCCAGAGGACAGATGGGAAGGCAGCGGTTGTAGCCTCACACACCCACCCCACCACTCACCATCCAGACTTTGGGAGGGTCCCTCAGAGCTTTCTGGGGGGCCTGGGGATGATAGGAAGGTTACCAGCAATAGGGCCTCTGGGAGGGAACACTCCTCAAAGCCTTGCAGGAGCCCCAGTTTCAAGGCAAAGAAACATCCCTGCCCTCAGGGAGCTCCCACTCCAAGGGGAAGACCCTGGCCTTATTTGGGGTAGGGGGTCAGGCTTGCTTGCTGAGACACCTCAGGGCTCCTCCACTGCTCCCTCCCCCAGGGAAGGGCGGGGCTGAGGGTGGAGACTGTGAGTAATCGAGGTTGCAGAGAAATACACTTCCAGGGAAAGTGACTCAGAGGCGGGAAGAGAGTGAGAACCGGGCTGGGCCCTCACCTGGCCTGGTGGGCACAGCTGCCCCAGGCACCTGGGGAGACCCCTGTGCCCTCCCAAACCCTCAGGCTCTACTACTCCGAGAAAAGGGCCCCGCAGGGGTGACATGTGCCCAGGGGTGCCAGATAGATTCCCAGGGTCAAGAGTCCTGCAAATGATGGCAGGGTGGAGAGGAGACCTTAAGGGATTCCTCACCCAGAGCCCTGACTTCTCTCTGCCAGAAGCTCAAAAGGTGTTTGCAGAGAGCACCCACCCCAGGTGCCCGTTCTCCCTCCAGGCGTGTGCCTTGGGGCAGAGGCCATCTGAACCTCTCAGAGCACTTTGCACTTTCAACCTGGCTGGGACGCCTCTAGCTGGTCCAGAGAGACTGTGAGCTACATGAAGCCAGAGACCAGCCTGACTGTGGCTCAAGACAGTACAGAGCAGATTCCCGGTAGGTGTTTAAAAGTGTTGAATGAAAAAATGACCCACTAAGTACAGTATTTCTTAAGGCCAGTCATGTGCCTCCATCTCCACTCCATCTTGGGGATGCCACAGCCTCCGAACCGGTCTCCCAGCTTCCTCTCTTGACCACCTCCAGCCTTCAGCCATAATACAGCCAAAGGATCTTTCAAAAACACAGTATCATTACACTTCAAACACCATTGCTTCCCGCTGATCTTGGGATAAATCCAAAATCTCTAACCTAGCCCACAGGAGCTGACCCTGTCTATACCCCCCACCCAGCCTTCTTACTATAAGCCCCTCATTCTTTGTGGCACTGAATTTTCTTTGGCACTTCAGGTGGACAGCTATCACTCCTACCTCAGGACCTTGGCACTTACAGTCCCCTCCCCCTGCCAGCTCTTTCTCTTTTATCCTCTGAATCCACTTGCCTAAATCTTCAGGTCTCAGATTAATTGTCTCTTTCTTGGGGAAGCCCTTCCTGATCCCCCAAAGGAAAGTTCCCCATTACATACCCTCAAGGCAACCTCAGCTTTTCTTTCAGAGTATTTTACACTGTTTGTAATTATGCATTTGCACAGTTATTTCATCAACGTCTATCCACCATACTCATGCTGCTCCTACCCCAAAGACCATCAGCAGCATGTGGACCAATGCCCAGCCCCAAACCAAGAACACACCTGACCCAGAAATGCCCCGCACCACATGGGACTGGGATTCGGGAAGTACTTGAACCAAGAGGTCAGCCCCACCCTGTGCAAAAGGTGTGGGGGGAAGGAACTCGGGGGGCAGCATACTCACCTGGAAAGGGAAAGCTGTGGAATATTTAGAGAGAGAGATAAGGTGGCCAAAAAGCAGGAAATGAGCTGTGGGGAGCTGTTGGCTGAGACAGGGCAGTTTAGAATGAAGGCTGCAGATCAAAGCCACAGGAAGTGGGCTGGTTTTTTCAGTAACGGAAGAATCTGATCAAAGCCACACTTTCCGGTCTGGGTGGGGTAGGCAATTCATTCACTTATTCATTTGTGTTTGTACATTATCATACGATCACTCCACAAATATTGATGGAGCACCTCTCTCTGAGCCAAGCACTGTGCTGGGCCCTGGAAATACAGTGCTGAATAAAAGTGGACCTGGCCTCTACCACCTTGAGTTTACAGGCTTCGAGCTTAGTGTCCAGACCAGTTTCACACTGCAAATCTGCCGTCCATGTAGTGGATCACAGCCAGCATATTTTGAAATGAAATACAGACTAGAATGGAATGAGATGGGATGGAACGGAATGGAAAATATCAGTGTATCCCACTTAGTAAGGAAAAGTATTGTTTCAGTTATTTATGTACTGTGTGAACTGGGTCCCAGCATAAAATGTATTTCTCACTGTGGGTCACCACCAAAAAAAGTCTGAAAGCTACCAGTCTAAACATTACTTAAATAACCCCAGAAATCTATAGCTGATGTCTATGCTAGGGAGCGAGCAGAGATACAGGAGTGCTAGGGGAGAATAGGACAGTAGGATCCCACTGGTCCGGGCTGGAGAAGGCTAGTCAGGGACGTCTTCCCTGGGGTGAAAGGCAGGGCAAAGGAGCAGAGGAGGCAGAGAAAACTGAGTGTGCCATCTGGGAGAAGAAGCATGGAAAATGTAAGGGGAGGAGGGGGCAGGGGCCTGTAGTCCGGTGAGCGGAGGAGAGGACAGCATGACATGCGGATGGAGAGGTAGGAAGGACCCGTATGTGGCTTGTTGAAGGGTTTGTTCTTGACCCTAAAAGCAAGGAGAAGCCACAGATGGGTTTATTCATTCATACACTCGACAGTTTTCTTGACCTGGCTGTCCTGGTGCTGGAGGCACGGAGGTGAACGAACCTGCACGCCTCTTCTAGGCCAGCTAGAGAGTCGCGATACATGGGAGCGGTTACTCCAATGGGCAGACTCACATCCTATTTAAGTAAACTGATGCCTTGGGTTGGGTTCCCCCAGAAGCAGACTCTAAGACAAGAATGAGCATGCAAGTCATTTACTTGGGAGGTGATCCCAGGAAGCGATGGTAGGAAAATGGAAGTGACACAGGGAAGGGGAGGAGGCCAGTTGCAGGGGATGGACCCACAGCCTTGGGCAACCATCTCTATCTGCCAGGAGACCTCTGGGAGACTGTGAGGGGCACACTTCCTAAGGGGCAGGAGCTGTGGTTTCCATACTCCTGGGGCACTCCTGGACTGTCCTCCACATAGGCTGGGCTGCTCCTGTTGCAGAGATAGCCATCTGGCAGGATAGCAGGGTACAGCGCCAGAGGGATATGGACAGGGCACCGGCCATTTCTGCCAAAGTCATCCTGTACCACTTCTAGAGGATTCTGTGGTCCCTTAACTCATCTGCATTTGATTTAAGGATTACCCCAAAATCTCTAACTCCACTCCTCACTTTTCCTCTGATCTCCGAATCTTTATATCAACCAACCATCACTCAGACCTCCCCCTTTGGATGCCCCATGAGCACCTCAAATCATCAAGCCCTAAACTTAATTCATATGAGTCCCCATCCGCACCATCAGAGCAACACCTCCAATTTTCCTGTTGGGATGAATGGCACCCCAATTACCCTGTCTTCCAAGTCAGAAACATAACATCCCTTCTCCTCCTCTGCCTCCAACCATCAGACAACAGTCCCTTAGTCCTGCCCCTCCCTGGTCCAGGCCACCACTGCCCAGCCAGAGGATGCCTCAGCCCCTTTCACCAGGTCCCATCAGCTGCCTGGCTGCCTTCCTCACCCCCATCGGGCCATCCCAGGTCAGCCTTCCAAAATGCAGATCTGGTTGTGCCAGTCCCCTGATCAAAATCCTTCACACCTCCTCACTGCCCTGAGGATGAATTCCAGACACCTACTTGCATACAAAGGCTTCCATGTAGGGCATCACCCCCGGCCATCCTGGTGTCCCCGTTCCATCATTGCCACCATCTCACCTCATCTGCTCCAACTATTCAGATTATTCCTAATTCCCCCTCACACACCCATTCCTTTGCCCTTGTACCTACCTGGCCCGTGACCCTTCTGGTCTCAGCTCAGGCTGAGTCCCCTAGAAAGGTCACCCTGATCTCCCCCAAATACCTTACACGTCCTCCTTTACAGCAAGGATGTCATGAAATAGCCACTGTTTAACTGCAGATCTGCCTCACCAACTGTATCGTGAGCTCTTTGAGGGCGGGACATTATTTCATCTTTGTTTCCATAGAACCTAGCATGTGGGCTTCTCCCAGAAAACGCTCCATTAACATTGGCCCACCAATGAAGTGACCAGGCTCAGGTGACACTGATGGACAGTGGCTGAGCTGAGATGGGAAGCCATCAGCACAGGTGACAGACGCCTGTTAGGACAAGACAGCATAGAGTACTCCTTCCTCTACCGGCACGGCACTCCTGAACCCTGTCAACAGGACCTAGAGTTGTCGTGAGAGTGGGGACACGTGGCACCTAGCCATCCTCACTCTCTCAGGACCAGAAGCAGGGTCAGACTGACAGACAGGCTTTGAACTAGGCAGAGCAAAAGGTTTCTATCCTGCTGGGTACTACAGACAGCCTTGGCTTCAAGGGGCCATGTGCACACAGGGCTGTACCCACATGGGCCAAGTGCCCAGTGAGGATTAGGTGATAGATTTGCCATCTGTGACTCTGGACGTGTCCCTTCCCCTCTCTGGGCCTCAATCCCCCCATTTGTATAATGGCAACTTATACCAGGTCGATTCTAGTTCAAAAATACTATGAAGCGAGCCTGAGGGCCAAGTCCAGGACCCATGACATGGTGTGGAAATGATAGTATTTAGGAATGGCTGCCTCTGTCCAGCCTTTGCCCTTGGTACCTGTTCTCCGGGCGAGTCCCTTCACCTCCCTCAGTTTCTTCATCTGTAAAAGAGAATATTGGCATCTACAGAGTAAGATTGCTATAAGGAGAAATGCAATGAATCTGTAAAGTACCCAGAGCAGTGCTCCACCCATAATTGATGCTATAATCAATGTGGGCCCTTTCCCCTGATACTAGAAGGCACCTGTGAGTGCTGGGCACACCCCGGCTCAGCCTCCAGAGCACCAGCCTCGAAAATTCTTCCCTCACTTACCTCCCATGCCTGCCTCTCCCTTCTCCCCCATATGTGGCTTCCCTCGGCACCAAGCTCAGCTCCTTGCCTGAGTCTGGCAGAGGGCCAGAGTGGCCAGGTGAGTATGGTTAGCCACAGATGTGACCACCCAAGATCCTAGACCAGAGCGGCAGAGCCTGGATTCACACTGAGGTCTGGGGGCTCCAAGTCCAGAGCTCCCATCACAAGACAGCAGACCCCCATGTGATACAGGCCCACAGGCTTGCTGCCCACTCGCTGTCCAGCCACCCTCCCTCTGTCCCCAGGTGACCCCACTGCGTTCCTGTGGCTTGGGGTTTGCAGTTGCGGTGGCGGGTGACCAAAGGCTTGGCACCCTCCCACCAGCAAGTGGGGAGGGGGCTCCAGGGGCCAAATTCTTCTTCAAATGAGATTCCCGTGGTTTCCTCAGCTGAGGCGTCTGCGGAGCAGAGAGCAAACAATGTGGAATTAAATTTCTCTGGAAAACAGCCTCTGCAAGTGAAGATCTAAGCATCCCTTTGGGCATGGGGCCGACTTCGCCCGGTGCCAGGCTGGACTCCCACTGACTTCCAAGCCCAGCAGTTGAGCAATGCTAACCCCTGAGGCCATGCACCCCTTACCCCCACCAGCAGCCTCCCCACCCTGCGTGACCTCAGAACTGTCACCAGAGAAGAGCTCCGGCTTTTCCTGGACTCGGCTGGGGCACCCTGACCAGGGACAGCTGAGAACCCCCAAACAGGAGCATCCTTCTGGGACAGGTCCACACCAGCTGCGTCTGCCACCGCCCCCACCACTGGGCGGGATTCAGGATCAGGTTGCAAAGACTAGGGGACGTGGTGAGACTGGCTGTCTCCCTGGGTCCCTAGGCCCCAGCAGCATATTCTAGAGTGACAGACCCCAAGAGGCACAGAAGAGGAAAGAACAAAAAAGCACAGCCACCAGCGAATTTCCCCAATCCCCTGCCCAATATCGTCTTAGATCCTGGCAGAAAAAAAAAAAAAAAAAAAAAAAAAGGCCCCTACACATGTGATGTATTCGTACAATGGAGCATCACACAGTCATAATAAGGCAGGACATACTGACACATGATACAACATGGATGAACCTTGAAATCATTATGCTAAGTGAAAGGAGCCAGTCACAAAGACACATATTGTATGATCCCATTTATAGCAAATATCCAGAAAAGGTAAATGAATGGAGACAGAATTCAGATCAGAGGTTGCCAGGGCCCGGGGTGGGGGTGGGGGGGGTGGGGGGGTGGGGGGGTGTGGAGAAGGAATGGGGAGTGACTGTTTAATGGGTATAGTATTTCCTTTTAGGGATGATGAAAACATTCTGGAACTCAATAGAGAGGATGGTTGCACAACATTGTGAGTGTGCTAAGTGTGGCTAATGTTACATTTATGTTATATGTGTTTTACCACATTAAAAGAAAAAAAAAAAAAGTCCCTGTCCCTGGGTCCCCCACTTGCAGAGGGATCCTGCTGTGGCCGCCCCTGAGGAATGAGGACTCCAAAGGTCTGAAGTGGATGTACCCACCAGGGCCACAGCCTCCCTTCTAGAACACACTTGACACCCTATTTTATTTCCTGCCTAAACACCCTGAGACTTCTCCAAGTTCCTTTTCCCAAAGGCAAACTGCAGTCTGGGCCCAAGGACAGACAAGGGACAGCAGTTTGCAGGGGAGTAGATGGAATTTAGCTTATCTGGCCTTGCCTGTCCACCCCTTCTGGTGCAGGGTGGAGCCAAGAATGACAAGAGAAGAGGGTCAGACCACAGGCCAGGGCCTGGGACCCAGGGGCCAGCCCTCCCTGGGCAGCTGCCTGCTGGCACAGAATTTTAAGTCATCAGAGAATTATGAATTTGACCCTGGCCCTCAAGTTCATTATGAAGGTATATATGCCAAGATGTATGGATAGAACATACTTCATTAACGGTGTGTAAGCTTGACTTAGAACTTTTGAATATTTAGATTCATGGTATTTGGGCATCTGTATTCACCTTGTATTGCTGTGTGTTAACAAATGACCACAGAGTGGCTTAAAAGAACACGGATTTATGAACTCACAGCTCCACAGGTCAGAAGTCCAGGTGGACTTAACTGGGTTCTCTGCTTCAGTTCCTGTAAGGACGAAACCAAGTGTCAGCCGGGCTGGGCTCTTGTCTGGAGGTTCTGGAGAAGAATCTGCTTGCAGGCTCACACAGATTGTTGGCAGAATCCAATTCCATGTGGTTGTAGGACTGAGGTCCCCATTTCCTTGCTGGCTGTCAACTGAGGGTCACTCGAGTCAAATCTTTCTCATGCTTCAAATCTCTATTACTTTCCGTTCTGCTACCAGATGGGAGGGAACTCTCTTCTTACAGAGAATTCATCTGATTAGGTCAGGCCCATCTAATTCACCTCCATATTTTAAGGCCAACCAACTTGAAACTTTAAATTTTTTTTTTTTAACGTTTATTTATTTTTGAGACAGAGACAGAGCATGAACGGGGGAGGGTCAGAGAGAGAGGGAGACACAGAATCCGAAACAGGCTCCAGGCTCTGAGCGGTCAGCACAGAGCCCGACGCGGGGCTCGAACTCACGGACCGTGAGATCGTGACCTGAGCCGAAGTCGGCCGCTCAACTGACTGAGCCACCCAGGCGCCCCAACTTGAAACTTTATATCTGCAAAATTTCTTCATATTGTATCTAGATTAGTATTTGATTAAGTAGAGGATGGCATCTTAGGATTCTGCCTCCGACTGCCCCTATTTGTAATCTTTCCCAGGGTCTTGGAAATGTTAGGGGACAACTGCTCCAGCCAGGCAGGTCCAGTTCTCTCTACCTCAAGACTTAACTCATGGGAGCTTTGCTTAACCTAGAGCAACCATGGCCCACTTCTATGGTGTCAATGCTACCCTTTCTCCTTCAAGGACCTACTGAAATGCTACCTCCTCCATGAAGCCTTCTGCCTGCACCTCAGACAGAATTAATCTCCCCCAGGGAACACTTTACTTTACCCCTCCTCTGTGGCACATCCCAGCCTGCCTTGGGTTACAGCAGAGAGCTCTGAGTCGTCTCTGCCCACTAGACCAGGAGCAACCTGTACCAGGTCCAGCAGGGATCCAGAGAGATGAATCCAATGTGGTCCTTGCTTTAGAGGATGCCAAGTCCAGCAGGATCAATGAACCTAATAATAATTACCATTTATAAATATTTAGTGGGCAGAAATCAGGAATCATTGCACATACCTTTCAAACATCCCAGAAAACTGAGGTTCAGGGACATTAACCAGTTTTCCCAGAGTCACATGGCTCATCGGTGGGGAAAATTGGGAGTCCAGCTCCAGAGTCTAAATTGTAAGTCCTACACAATATTGGCTCACAAAATCTTAAAGAATTCAAGCCCCCCAACTTCTCAGCTGGGGTCAGACACTGTGTTAATCAGGCTGTCACCGCTGTACTCACTGCAACATTTTGGTGGCTTCACATATGAAGATTTCTTTCTCACATAGGTGCAGTGGGTGTGGGCTCTGCTCCTCATAACTCTGCAGGGGCCAGGACCCCTCCACCCCACTCTGGTGAAGGCCTTATCATCTTCCCCTGGGCCCTCCATATCTGACCATTGGACAGGGAAGAGAGTGAGCCAAGGTGAATTTTTCAGGGATCAGACCAGGATAAGACACAGGTGACATTTCTTTGACTACATTCCACTGGCCAGAACTCAGTCCCTGGCCCTGTTTAACTGCAGGGGAGGCCGGGAAGTGCAGTCTCACTGTGTGCCCAGGAGGAAAAGGAAATTGAATCTGGGGAACAGACAACATGGGTCTTGCCACGGATGCCACGCTCTTTGGCCACACGTGGCTCCAGGGGTGCTGTGGGCAAACGGCCACCAGGTGCATGACAACAGAGCTGAGCTCAGGAAGTGAAGACAAGGGCGGCCATGCTGGCGGGGGATTGGGGGCAGGGAGGTGTGAGAGCGCAGTGTGTCCTTTTACTCACTTACCAGGCTCAGCAGGAAGCCTTGCTCATCCAGTGAGCTCACTGTGGGCCTAGAGCTATGCAGAATCACCTTCTTCCTCCCTCAAGCTAGCCGGGGATCCTCTTCCATAGGGCCAGGCCTGGGCAGATGGTCCAGCAGCTTGGGTCCAGGGGTGGAGCACAGGCACTGATGTCCCAAGGAGCATCCTTCCATCTCCCCTCCCCCAAAAGAATGAAAGTCCAACAAGGTCTGCCCAAGGGGAGCATTGTCAAGCCCTCAGCCTGCCTGTTTTTGGATCCAGGTAACTGCTTTTCTTTTCGAACTTAACTCTGGTTAAGGTATAAGAATCCACAAATTATGTTCCAAAGCCAAGTATGGATTATTTGGTCCAAAGAGGCCACACAACTTATCCTTGATCGAATGATCCAGGCTCTGCCATAAGAGAGGAAGGGGTGGACAGGAAAAGGGTATTCTAACAAGAAGCATGTCCATACCTGCACTTGGGGCCCACCCAGTGCTGCTCCCCAGAGAACACAGGGTAGAGAAAATGCCAAAGTGCTGGCCCTGGGCCCTAAGAAGGTAGGTATTCCTGGGGCCCCAGGACCCTGTGCAGTGGGGATGGGAACTGCACAGACCAGCCTGCACTGACTTCACACGCCCTGGTTGGTATCAGGGGAGGGCCCAAGAAGGCAAGGACCTGAGTTTCAGTCTGGCTCTGTCACCACTTGCCGTGGGCCCTTAAGCCACCCCTAGCCCCACCTCTGTGCCTCTCTGAGCCTCAGTGACCCATCAGTCCACTGAGATCTGACCTTCAGAGAAAAATGCACATACCCCTAGGGTAGCACAAAATGATCCATCGGCACCTGGGAAGAAGAATTTTAGAATTCAAGGTATATGTATGTGCATGTATTTCCATCTAAAAGTAAGGAGGAAATGCAGCTCTAATAATATTTGACATACAGATGTTATGTACCCCTTCTTGGCCGATCACGTCCCCCACATTGGTCAATGTCTGCAGGGAGGTGCAGGTGCCCCTCAGGCAGACAACTTGAGAGTGACGTGCTTACTCTCTTGTTTGCTTTGCAACAGATCGTGACCTACCGCCGCTTACATATGCCCAGGTCAGTGGAATTTGCAGATTGTAATGTCTGATTCAATCTAAATTAACCCTCCTAAAGAAAGGACAAGTGGCCTAAAAAGATTTCTGCAAAGACACGGCAGGAAAGGCGCTTCCCCCTTAATCCTAGGACATGATTTCATGTGACATTTCATAAAGGAAAAATAAGGGTTGTCTGTTGAGATTTCCAAAAATGAAATCCTTTTCAGCAGGATAATGGCGAAGTTTAAACAGTTGTTGAGGAAGTAACTTTTTTTGGCAGGAAAATAGTATATAGAGCCTTTAGAAATAAAGTTTGAAAGTGTTCCCATTGTTATAAGATTTTGTGGCTGGAAACCTTGTGTGTTCCCAAAATCTTTCATATCCACCCTTTAAAAAAAATTTTTTTTTAACTTGGTTAAAAATCTTCCAAGTGAGGGGCGCGTGGGTGGCTCAGTTGGTTGAGGGTCCGTTCATCTCTTGATTTTGGCTCAAGTCATGATCCCAGGGTCATGGGATTAAGCCCTGTGTTGGGCTCTGCGCTGAGCATGAGGCCTGCTTGAGATTCTCTCTTTCTCCTTCTGCCCCTCTCCCCCGCTCGCTCACTTTCTCTCTCTCTAAAGTAAAAAAAGAAAAGAAAGAAAAAAAAATCTTCCAAATGAGTTTGAGTGGGTTTTAAATCCATTTGCTGAAAGTATTAAAATGCACCACATTCCAATTTCTTTGCAAGAACAACTGATTGACATGAGAGAGGATGGAAATTTGAAAGTCAATTTTGAACAAAACCTTTGCATAATTGGTGGATGGCACTGAAAATTGAAACATGAATGTCATGACTTAATGAGCTGAGCCCACAATGCACCTCGTCCGTCTGGATCTAGGTATCTCCATGAGGCCTCCTTTCTAGCCGTGACAGCCTTAAAAGCTGAATATGAAATAAACCGAATTTAGGGCCAGACATTCAAGCCACTGCTCTACGAAGTGTTAAATCAGGCTTTTCAAAAAATAAAGAAGCATATTCAGTGGTGGTGTTCTCACTATGGAAGCAAAAAGGGATTTTATACCATGATTAAATGAAAAGCCTTAAAAATTACTTTAAAACTTGGTGTTTATTATATTTTTAATTTCTATTTGTATGGCTTTACAGTATACATAATATTGTACATTATAGCTAATTTGTACCTATATGGATAATGCACATAATGCATTTTGTAATGTACATATACTTATGTAATGTACATACTAATATATATTTGTGTGTGTGTGTGTGTGTGTATGTGTATAGTTCATGTATGTAACATTCTATGTATATAATTTGTAAACTAATAGCTATGGGGGGGGGGTGCCTGCTCAACATTTTTTGCTGATGGGACGAATGGATTATAAAGCTTGAGTTCAAAGATGGCTTCAGTGCCAGGGACCCCTCTGGCTCTGGCATTAGAGACGGCATGGGGCGCCCTTTGTCCTGGATGGAGGTATTCATAACGATAACAACGATGTTCCTGGCTTGGGCCTCACCTGACCTGCAGGTGGAATTTCAGGCATGCACATTTTGTAGCTAAGGAGTCAGAAGAACAGAAGAATAAGACCAGAGAAAACTCCACCTCCTGAAGGCAGCTCCTTTGTAAGGGCAGAATGCCCTCCTCCCTCCCACTGCAACAGGGGAAGGAAAACAAAACTTGCCTCCCGCTCAGGGGGAATCCAGAGGCCCTGAGAGGATAACTATCGTTCCTGGAGCATGACAGCAAATGGCAATGGAGACCAGGTATAAATTCAGGCCTCCAGAGTGCCAGGTCTGGCCTTTTACCTGCTCTGCTCTCCCTGGACCTTAATGCAGAACCTAGTTCTTACCAAAATTCTCACCACTGTCTCTGTTGAGAAGGCCTTCCTGCTATTAATTTTAGTCTCGCGTGCTGCAAATAAAGCCTGATGTTCAGGTCAGTTCTCTCTGCCCCCCTGCAGCAAAGAACATCCCTCCCCAACATCTTTTGCATCTGTCTTAACACCAAAGAAAAGAGAGTTCCAGAGAAAAGTAAGGCCTGCGCCTCTGCTATGCTTTCAGGGGGCTCGGCAACTCCCAGAAGCAAAGATCTTTCTATAGCACAAATATGTCCATGTTATTCCTTCCCTGGTCCTGCTGTGCCTAAAAGCATCCCCTGTATCTCCACTGCCAGCAACAGAAAAGCCAGGCAGCTGAAGCCCCAACCCACATACCCTTCCCCGCTGGCCCCATATCAGTCACCGGCAGGAAACAGAAACCACACTAGCAAATTTAAGCAGAAAGGAATTCCATGCATCCTGTGCTCACAAAATCATCAGAAAGGCTAGAGGAACAGGCTGCACCTGCAGGAATGGCTCCCAGAAAAACCCGCGACCCGACTTGAGAGCTCGCCTCTGGCGCCTTCAGGAAGGTAAAGAATCAGGAGCCACCCAGTGTCTGTTGACTTTAAGACCATCACCTAACTGGTTCAGGATCAGAAAGCCATTTTTAGGAACAGCCTCTCCACACCCACAAAGCTGGACTCTGGATGCTAGAAGGCAGCTGCCCCCAAATCCCAGTGTCTCCACCACCGTGTTGACCAGCAGCAACAAACCATGTTCCCAAGGCCATTTGATTGACAGAAACTGTTGCCTAACCAGGACTCCAGGCAAGGGAGGGTGAGAAATACAGAAAAATGCATCTGCTGCGTTTTGGGAAATCAATTAACATACGCCATCGCATCAACAAGCTATAGAAGGGGGGCATCTGGATGGCTCAGTTGATTGAGCATCCTGCTTCAGTTCAGGTCACGATCTCAGGGTTCAGAAGTTCAAGCCCCACATCGGCTGGCTGCTGTCAGTGCAGAGCCCGCTTCAGATCTTCTGTCCCCCTCTCTCTCTGATCCTCCACTGCTTGCGCTCTCTCAAAAATAAATAAAACATTAAAAGTGAAACAAAACAAAAAACAAGCTATAGAAGAAAAATCACACAACATATCCACAGATGCAGGAAGAAATGCTGCCCCAGGCTCTGGGGAGACTGATCGTGTCAGGGGGAAGGAAGGGTCAGGAAGGGAGCAGAGAGAGGTTGGGGGAGAAGCAGGGTGGCATGGGGATGGGTAGGCAGGGTCTGGAAGGTCGCTGAGACTGGAATCAGTGTTCGAGGACTGGCCTAAGGTGCAGAAAGTGACCAAATGTAAAACAAAAACAGCCACACCTTCCAAGAAAGACTATAACCTGAGGCACAGGATCATAAGTCTGGGGGGGCCTCCCAGCCCTGAAAGAATTGCCATAAAGGCCGTCCTCTGTGCCAGTCCCCAGGGAGGCAGCCAGGACTAATGCCAGAACCACCACAATCCTGGCCCAACGTGATCACCTCCCTGTGACGTGCCCCTTCCACAGCAGATACTCAGCATCTGTCCCTCTGCACTCCCCCACCCCTACCCCATTCTCCCACCTCCCTCCACCCCCAACCCCCTTCCTGAGCTACTGCAGTGGGTAAGGCCACTGCATGTAGTGCACCCAGCTTATAGCTTACAGCTTGCAACCGCCTCATTTTCTTCATTCAAAGACACAACTGTTCCCCAAGCCATGTGCCAGCCGGGCTGCACGAATCTCCAGAGACGCCTTTTAACGTGACCGTCAGGAGGGAGCACCTTTTTATAACTTGGCACAGTTTTGCTCCCTGGCCTCCCATGACGCTGGTTCATCATGCCTCCACTAAGCCACAGGGCATCAAATACTTTGAGGCAGGAAGCCTTTTCACTGAGCATAATGGGGGCACTAAGTGTCCCACCCACCCACCCAGCCATCCCTGAGATTAGCCACTGCTGGGATCACCACGAGTCCCTGAGCTAGTGACTTTGCCAGCTCCCTCTCGGCAGACCAACCTGCCCAGACCTGGCTCGGCTCTGCCACCAGCGCCCTCCCCCCACTGTGACTGGATGCCCCCTTGCAACTCTCTGGGACCCCTGGCACAGAACAAGGAGGGGGTTGGGGCCAGGGAGAGGGGATGTTTAGACTTGAGGTCTTTCTGCCATCACCCCTGCATGGAACATCCACCCCAGGGGCACAGACCAGACCATGCAGAAGGGTAGCCCCTGAGTGAATGAATGAAGAGGAGCAAGGTTATGTACGAGCCCTTCTCAAAGTCCTCCAGACACTCAGAGTGCCTCCCCTTGGTTCAGAAGCCCCATCCCCAGGCTAAGAAGGAAAAAAAAAGAAAATAGAAGATCTATGCCCAGGGGCGCCTGGGTGGCTCAGTCGGTTGGGCGTCCGACTTCGGCTCAGGTCATGATCTCACGGTCCGTGAGTTCGAGCCCCGCGTCGGGCTCTGTGCTGTCAGTTCGGAGCCTGGAGCCTGCTTCGGATTCTGTGTCTCCCTCTCTCTCTGCCCTTCCCCTGCTCACGCTCTGTCTCTCTCTTTACCAAAAAATGAATAAACGTTAAAAAAAAAAAATCTATGCCCACCCTTAATTCCAGTGCACCCCTACCCTGGGCTTGCCACAGTGTGACCCAGCCCAGAGAGTACAGGGGAAGGGTCCTTGCTCACCGATGTCCTCCTTTCCCAAAGGCAAGGACTTCACTTTCTGCCAGCCCACAGTCCCTTTCCTGGCTGCCACATGGTAGGAGGAATGCCCACAGTGCACCTTAGTCCTACAAGGACCTTGTCCCTAACAGGTAGAGCTTGTCCTAATAAGCAGGGCTCCACTGACCACATGGTACATAGACCCCTCTCTCCCATAACAAGGGGCATGGGGCAGGGGGCGGGGGAGCAGGCAAGCAAGAAGCTTGGGAAACATACACGCGCGCACACACACACACACACACACACAGCCCCAGCAAACGCCAGGCCGGGTCACCACCCATTGTTTCCCTTCCCTGGTGCCCGTGCCAGCCCCACCTGAGCTCATCCAGACACAGGAGGGGTGGGGCCTGTGGGCTATCAGCCACGTGTAGGGCCTGGAGGGGAAGAGGGAGGGAGGGTGGGAGGGCCAGGTGCTGCTCTTCAGGCAGGTCTGAAGGTGAACTGCACCTCCCCCTTGAGCAGTCTTGGTCCCAGGAGTCAGGAGTGAACACAGCCGCCTGCCCGCCCTGGACACCAGGTATGTGCCTTTATTCTTTAAGGACAAGAGAGGGAGACTCAGCACCTTCACCAACCTCATTTAACCCTTTGTCCTCAGCTTCTCCACGTGTCCTGGGACTCCAAGTGAAGGTGGAGAGAAAGGGGAGGAGGCCGTAGATGACAGAGAGATGGTCTCAGGACCACAGACCTCAGAGTTCAGCGCTTTAAGAGAAGGAAATCTGTACCCTTCGGTGTACAGATGAGAGAACCAAGGTCCAGGGCTGGGGTGGAAAGAGGCTTGCCCAAGGTCACAGAGACTTGGGAAGGGAATGGACAGAGAACCCAGGCCTCCTGCCTCCCAGCCCACAACACGAAGCCTGTCCCTGAGCCCCCATGCTGGGCCATTCAGAGGCTGCCAGGAATGGGGAAGGGGGGTGGGGGTGGGCCATGGCCATCCGAGGGTCTGCTTTAGTGAGTCTGGGATGGGAAAATCAGAAGCCACTCTTCAAGGATGGGGGTGGGGTGGGGATGGGCTGTAGAGGCAAAATGCTTTGGAGAGGAGGCTCAGGCTTCACCTTCTGTCGCCCTCCCCCTTTGCTGACCTGGGCTCATAATAGGAGGGAGAGAGTAAGTCAATGAAATGGAAACAGGGATTTGCCAAGGTATCAGGATCCCCCTGCCTCCGGAGCCCTTGGAAACAAAGAAAGTTATTTGAGTCCAAATCAGAAAGGGGAATATACGGGAAGGACCTATGAATAGGGCAGAGCTGGCTGGAGCCCTATACACCCCCAACACATACAGAGGCAGGTGTGCGCGTGCGCACACACACACACACACACACACACACACACACACAGAGTCTGGAGCCCCAGCAACCCTCACCTTTACCTTACAGCAGAAAAGAAAGAGCTAGAGAGTGGGCTGGTGAGAGTGTCCAAGAATAAAGGAGTGAGACCCAGCCCCTGCCCTGGAAGTGTTCAAGGTGAGAAGAGAGTTTGAACAAGACCCTGAGGGGCTACCTGCCTTTCACTCAATCCCAGGCCTGTCCCACTGGGTTCCAGAATCCCAGAAGGAGCAGATGTGAAAAGGGTCTTAAATCTATGAGGCAGTAACACAAGGTTAAGAGTTTGGGACTGTGGAGCCAAGACCATCCAGGCTCAAAACTACTGGGTTCAAACCCCATTTCCACCAGTGGATTCTGCAGGCTCTATGACCTGAGTCAAATCCCTGAACCTCTCCAGCCCCATGGTAATAGTACCCTCCTCATGGAGCCACGGAGAAAATGAAATGAGTACATTTTAAGCTCCATTATTATTATATCCCCATCATACAGATGGGACAACTGAGGCCCATAGGGGAAAGGGTAGCAGTTTTCCAATCAGTAAGCAGGCATCCCGAGTGATAACCCCAGCCCACAATGTGCTCTGCAAAGTCAGTAACCCCAGGCTCCTCTGTGGGGCCCAGCCAAAAACCCCTCAGGGTGCACTGAGATCCTGCCCCAGTAAACTCAGGCCACTTGGAGCATGTGAGGAAAGAGCCACAGCTCCGCGTCCTCGGTTGCTCCTAGGAAGGAGCCCAGAGGACTATTCCCTTCCACTGCCATTTATAGACATCCTTCCCAAGCTTGGGATGCACCGCCCCCTCCAGGCCCCAGCCAAGGAGAAGTCTGGCAACAGAGCCTACAGGAGCCATGGGGGACAAGGGAGACTGGCTTTTCTCATTAATTTGCTGTGTGACCTTGGGCAAATCGTACACCCTCTCTGGACCTCGGATATCCCTCTGCATTTGAACTCCATGCGGTAAAGGGAGTTAAGAATCCCAAGTCCCGCAGCCTGGGTTTGAATCTCAGCTCTACTTTTCTGGATGTGTGACCTATGTAGATTCCTTAACCTCTCTGAGTCTCAGTTTCTTCACCTGTAAAATGGACTAGTTAATAGAGATACAACAATTCCTAGTGATGTGGGGGATTCGAATAGTTACCACGTGTAAAACACATAGGTGAGAGCTTGGCACATGGCGAGTGCTCAGTAAACGGGAACTATGATTACTATTATGAAAGTGTTATACTCTACAAAAGCCCTTCTTTCCAAGAATTTAGAATTGCCCAGCTGCTTTCACTCACCAATTTCCACACCTCTCTCTGGGAGGATACAGGGCAGGAATTCTTATTCTCAGCTCACAGACGAGGAAACTGAGGGTCAGAGTTATACCTTACAGAGCTGTTTGAGCTGGGACTTGAATCTGAATCTTCAGACTCCACAGTTTGCATTTGCCCTAGACTGGTCTCTATGCCTTCTCCAGCCCTGGGGTCTGATGTGATGGAGGCATTTTGGAAAAAGGGAGAAGTAGAGTCAGGGGGTGTTGTGGGGCACACAGTGAGGCTCAGGGCTAGCAGTGGTCGTACAACCAGCAAGTCCCCTCTCCTTACAGTTTTCTTGGCAGCCCCAGTCCCAGAACTTGTCACCACCTACCCAGCCCAACCTATAAGAAACTACTAACATGTGGCATTAAGGCTAGACAACAAGGAGAACTTTCCACACTAAGGGAAACAGGGAAGTCGGAACATCTCTTTCCCAAATGAGCCCGCAGGGAATGATTATCAACTGATGATGTCACTGCCAAGCTCAGAACTATTCTGTGGCTCCTCATTGCCCTCAGGGTGCAGCAGGCACTACAGAGCCCAGCCTACATCTGCAGGGTCTGGCCAGCCTGCCTCCCCCCACCTCATCTTTCCCCCCATCCAACTAGGTGCTCTCTGTTTCTCAGATGCTCAGTAATACCTAGTGATGTCCCCTGCCCACTAGGGCCCTGAACATACCTGTCTCTTCACCCTACCTGCCTTGCTCAGCTAGCTCCTGCTTTTCCTTGTTGTCTCCCTTTACATGTCCCTTCCTCCAGGAAGTCCTCCCTGACCTCCACACCAGTGCCTGCAGAGTCTCCTTGCTTTGCCTCTTCCCTGGTAACCCTGTTTAGAATTGCTCACCTGCTTGCTTGTCTGTTTCACCAATTGGCCCACATGCAGTAGCAGCTAAATACAGGGTTTCTGACATCAGGCAGGCTGAGGTCCTGTCCTGCTCTGATACTTGTTGGCCGTATGACCCTTGGGTGGGTAACTGACCTCTCTGTCTCTCCAGTCACACATCATAAAATGGAAAATAATAGTATCTACCTCATATGGTTGTTAGGAGGAGTTTAAATGGCTTTCTGTGTAATATGTGTGCATAGTAATTACTCAATAAATATTAGCTAGTATTTATTTAATAAATAAGTCTGTGACATAGTAGATATTCAATAACCCCCCAATAAGAGATTTTATTTAAGAATCACTTACATAATGCTTTTTATGTGTCATGCACTGTTCTAAGTATGCTACAAATCTTAACTCATTTTACAGATCAGGAAAACTGAGGTACAGAGAAGTTAATTAACTTGTCCAACATTGTACAGCTACTAAGTAGTAGAGCCAGGATGCAAACCCAGACAGTCTGGCTCCAGTATCCTTGCTTCTTATTTTATTATTATTTTTTAAATACTTATTAAGTAATCTCAACACCCAACATGCCACCCAAACTCACAACCCTGAGATCAAGAGTCACATGTTCTTCCGACTGAGCCAGCCAGGCGCCACTCCACCCCCACCCCCACCCCTGCCAGTATCCATGCTTTTAATGAATGAATAAATAAGCCTTTGCTTTGTGGGGAGGGGTGGCAGGGGCTTCATCTACCAAAGTTACTCAGTTCCCAACCTTGGTATCTTTCAGGTCCTGGGAGCTTCCGGTTGGCAAGCGACATCTCTGGGGTGTAACTGAGGCTGATTTGAAACCAGAGGTAAACCGACAGTCACTGGCCCTACTATGTCGCAAGTGATGTCCAGCCCCCTGCTGGCAGGAGGCCATGCAGTCAGCCTGACTCCCTGTGAAGAACCCAGGAGGGTCCTGCACCCAGCACCCAGCCCCAGCCTGTCACCCCAGTGTCCTTACTACACCACAGAAGGCTGGGGAGCCCAGGCCCTGATGGCCCCTACACCAAACAAGGGGCCCCCCAGCAGACTGCAGCAAGGCCCACAGACTGGGGCCAAAGCCAGCTGCCTCCTACAGTCCCCTAGTGAGCAGGCCTCAGGGGCCCTAGAGGACCTCGACTCCTACATTGACTTCTCACTGGAGAGCCTCAACCAGATGATTCTGGAACTGGACCCCACCTTCCAGCTGCTCCCCCCAGGAGCTGGTACGCCCTGGGCCGAACCCACCCAGAGCATTACCACAAAGAAAAAGAAAGATGAGCCTGAAGCCTTGGGTAAGGACGTGGGGCACAGTGCCAGGAGGGGGGACCAGACCTCATGAGGAAGAAGGACTTTTTCCAACAAATCAGAGGAGCAGGAGACTATGTCCTATTGGGAGGTGCTGTGCAGCCTTAAACAAGTTATTTAACCTCTGTTTTCTCTCCTGTATAAAGGAGATAAATACAAGTTTCCCTCACTATCCAATTCTATTTTATTACTGAGTTTGGAAAGGTGACGGATACCTGTTTTATGCGATTTTTCAGACTTTAAATAAGCTACTCTATATAAGAATTTCATACAATGCCATGCAGTAAATAAGAGCTTGATAAAGGTGGAATCCCTGAACCTCACTGTTCTATGGTATATCCTAACCCCGGTCCCCTGAAACTCTTGTAGGATTGCTCTCTGGGCCCCTATTGCTGTTTAGGGGAGTATCTCTCTGGGGAGTCCCAAGCTGGAAGTAGAGTCACAGAGGTCAGTCTACTTAGGGCAGAACCCTGCTGTGTCTCAGGGGTGGTGTGCTGGTAAACGCCTAACACCTAGCTCCACGATGGGATGGGAGAGAGCCCTGATTTGAAACATCTGCCACCAGGGCCGATTTCAAACTATCAACATGATGTCACTGAATGTAGCACTGGAAAGACATGCCTGTACAAGGCCATTATTGTATTTATAGTATTTCTACTATACAATATAATAGATATTAATAACCTCAAGAATATAGATGATAGTGGAGTGCCTGGCTGGCTCAGTCAGAAAAGCATGTGACTCGTGATTTCGGGGTCGTGAATCTGAGCCCCACGTTGGGCGTAGACATTACTTAAATAAACAAAACTTTTTAAAAATAGAGTATAGATTATAGTAAAATAATTGGAATGTGGTGAGTTGTATTTATTATTTTTGTTTTTACCATAAGTTATTTCGTTGTAAGTTTGCATGATTAAAAAAATGTTTAATGTTTATTTATATTTTGAAAAAGAGAGAGACAGTGCAAGCAGGGAAGGGGCAGACAGAGAGGGAGACACAGAATCCAAATTAGGCTCCAGGCTCTGAGGTGTCAGCACAGAGCACGACGCAGGGTTCCAACCCATGAGATCATGACCTGAGCCGAAGTCGGATGCCCAACCGACCGAGCCACCCAGGCGCCCCTATATAATTTGATTTTTAATCATGTCTAAGTTTAGAAATCAGCTGGACAAAATCTGAAAAATTTAACAATCAGCTCCCATGGACTGGTACAACTAACTTCAATATACCACCACATCTAAGGAATTCTAGAAATCCCTACATCTGGTGTCCGTTTCCCCAACAAAGAGTTTCAAGTATACTCTGAGGATAAGGATCAAGAAGCAGCAGCCCCATTAGATAGACCAGAAGACTGAGATCTCCAGGGCGTTAAACATGGATTAAGGGGTACAATTAGGATTAGAGATAGGGTCTATAAGAATTTCTACTTATTGAACACTTATTATGTCCAAGCACTGTGCTGAGCCCCTTATAGGAGAACATTTAATCCTCCCAATCTATTCCCATGAAATATTTTCTGCCCATTTTACAGATGAAAAAACTGAGGCTGATGGACTTCAGTAAGGAGCCAGTCCAGCCTAATCACTGGAGGTGGACAAACCTTAAAGAAGCTATTGACTTCACTTCTTTGTCTCCTACTCCTAGTCTGTAAAACAGAGACGAGTTCTTACCTCAAAGGGGGTTGCAGGGATTAAAAGAAATAACACTTGTTGAGGGTTTATCACAAGTCCTGGCACACTGTTAGTCATTATGAATGACAGCTGGGTTTTTTCTTAATTTTTTTTAACATTTATTCATTTTTTAATAATGAATAAGAGTGAGAGAGACAGAGCATGAGCGGGGGAGGGGCAGAGAGAGAGGGAGACACAGAATCAGAAGCAGGATCCAGGCTCCAAGCTGTCAGCACAGGGCCCGACGCGGGGCTCGAACTCACAGACTGCGAGATCATGACCTGATGCTCAACTGACTGAGCCACCCAGGCACCCCACAGCTGTTTTAATTAAACACAGGGGTTGCATTTAGGACCAGTCCGAGGATAGGTTCAGGGTCTGGGGCGGAGGTGAGCCCAGCACCCAGGTCCTCTGGCGCCTGAGTTTCCAGCCTCCAGCCTGCCTCCTCCCCCTCCCATTGAGCATTGCCGACCAGGGCTGTTATAAGAACCACCTCTATGCCCCCAAGATCTTCCTGCTTCTGGAGGCCAGTCACAGGCATGTCTCTGCAGGGAAGGTCGCTTGGGTCTAATTACCATTGGCAGGAGCAAGCCCAGGGCTGTAATGTTAATGCCCCAAGGCAGGGGTTCCACACACTCAAGGCCAGCTGGGGCAAGACAGTCTCTGTGGAGCATCCACATGTATGGGGTGGGGACGCTGACAACCAGGCCCTTTCTCCAGGGGCCAAAGGTCAGTAGTCTGGAAGCTCAGATGCTCTAAGCTATGTCCACCTGACTCTGGGTAGCAGAGGGATTTGGGGAATGAGTGGGCAGCCAACAGTGGTCAGAGGGTCCTGATGAAGTCCCCCAGCTCTGCCCTAGCCTCTTGTGATGGAACAAGAAAACCCTCTCTCTAACCTCCACCTGAATGGCGGTGATGCCTGGGAGCTCACTACCTCCTGAGAGAGCCAGCATAGTCAGCTCCCAGTTAGACTGTGATCACTAATAGCACATCACTGTGATGGGTGGCACCTGTCTCATGCATCTCCACCTGCCAAAACCCTCGCCTCAGACCACCACTCCTGGTGACAGCAATTGCCAGCCCATGGCAGCATAGCTAATTCTGGGCACAGTGGTGAGTTCTCATTGGGCCAAAGGTATCCAAATGTGTGGGATGCCCCACCTTTGCCTCTCATCCCTCCTTCTCTTGGGGTGTCAAAGGGAATTGTGGTGCTAGCGGATGTTTACTGTTTCTCTTTGTCCTCACTTGGCAAAATTAGACATTAAGCGTCGGCGATCCTATGTTTCTCCCTTCCCTAAATGTACATAGATTTTGTAGTGCATGATCTCAGCATCGACCCTGTGAGGGAAATAGTGGCAGGCTCATTTCACAAATGAGAAAATGAGGCTCAGGGAGAAGAAGAAGTAATGACCCATGGTCACACAGCCAGTGAGTCATAGGCCAGGCCTCAAAGCCCAGGCTTCTGGCCTCCAGAGTCTGTGTTCTTGCCTTTCTCTCGTTGGTGCTAGTTTCCTGCCCTCCAGAGCTTTGAAGAACAAATCTGTTTGGAGGCAGCCTGAGGGCTCCTCTTCTGGGGTTCCACCTCCCCCCTGTACTCACACACCTCCCCCAGCTCCCCTGCCCCTGCCCCTTCCTTCAGACTTACCCTGGGCGGGGGGGGTGGGGCATCCCACCAGGAGGATGGCTTCTGCAAGCAAACACCATATCCATCTCCAACACCCCTCCCCATCTTTGGAACAGGAGCCCACATTTCATTTTCCAGCAATTTCTGCCAGGCAAGGCTGTTTGCCAATCCCAAGTGAAGGGTGTTTAATAACTATCTCTCTGCCCCCCACCCACGTGCCCCCTTCCACCAGCCCAGCTTGGTGCTGGCGCCTGCATCCACCCAGCACTGCTCAGACTTGCCCCACGGGCCTGTAAACAGCGGCTGCACCCTGGGGAGGGTGTGGGGGCCTCCACTCCCCCAGCCACATGCACCTCAGGGCAGCAGGGAGAGGTGACTCACAGCTCCAGGACTCCTTCCGTCCTCCCTTCCCAACCCTACTCTGTAGTCCCCAAGAAAGGCCTTTGGTTGGTGTTTGGATGACCCAGTGAGTAGGAAGCTCAGAGCTTCACCGGGCCAAGAGACCCTCTGCAAAGCAGCCAAGGACTTCTCACAAGGACCAGGCCTTGGGAAAGTGTCCTGAGGAGCCCCTCCTCCTGGAAGGGGCCCCCGAAACTGAGCACAGGAGCAGGAGTCGGATTCCTCCGCTCCCTGGCTGTGTGGCATTGGATAACTCACTCAACCTTTCTGAGCCTTGATTTCTCATCTGTTATATGGAATAACATTTTTTACTTCAACGGAGTTGTTGTGAGGATTAAATGAGCCAATACAGGTAATGTGTTTGCAACAGCGCTGGCACACAGCACTCAATAAATACCAGCCTTCATTAAAAAATTATGCAATAAATGCCAGCTCCATTGCCACATTTCTCTGAGCCTCAGTTTCCTCCTCTGTAAAAGCAATGGCTGCTGGAATTGGGCATAAGGGCCGAGAGGATTACGGCTATAAGCACTATAAAGTCCTATAAAAATAGAAGTTGTGCTTGCCAACCTTCCGGAGGAATCCACCCCATTCCAAGACCTCTACTTTTTCAGAACCCACAATACATTGTGCCAAATCGTCTTCTCTTGCCCTCAGCAGTAGGACTCCCACTTTAGCTGGACAGTGTCAGCCATCTGACCAATACTGGCCTCAAAAAGCAGGCACTCAGGAGAAGTTCCCTGAAGCCCACCATGCACCAAGCTCCAGGCATCGTTCATCAATGTATTTTATCCTTACCAAAATCTCGGGAGGTTGGTTTTAGATCCCCACTTTGCAGATGAGGAAACTGAGGCTCACAGTGGTTAGGAACATTACCTGATGCCTCTTGGCGGGAAAGTGGCAAAGCCAGGATTCACACCCAGGTTTGTCTGACGACAAAGCCAGGCCTGTTCCTCTACCCCTTGGAACAGCATGCTCAGGTCAGCCTCCCAGCCCCCCTCATCTGATGTAATCCTCCACCTCCACCCCAGCCCAAAGCAGGATCAGACAGAGGCAGTAACCGCCAGCAGGCTCAAGGTCCTACCCGGGAGCAGGCTGGGGCAGGCAGGGATTCCACAGTCATGGTGGGTGGGAGTTGGTGCATGTGCCAAAGCCCAAGGGGGTGGGAGGCCGGCAGACAGGAGCTGAAGGTGCAGTTTCCCGCTGACTTTGCCCCAGTTTCCATCCTGGGAAGCCAGAGGCAGGACTCAACAGGCCTCCAGGAGGGAGCAGCTAGGTAGCCCCCTCCCCCCCCCCCCCCACACACACACAGCTTCTACCACCTTTGCTGGAACAGCACCAAGGACAGTTCCCTTCCCCCAGGTCAGGACCAGGTGTGTCCATACTCACCCTGGAGAAAACCACCCAGTGCCCCACTCCAGGGAGGAGCAATTTCTCAGAACAAGAGTCCTGGATGCCCCCATTGAGAAAAGGAAAGAGCACTGGAGTGAGCCACCACCCTGGGGCATGTTTAATAGCCAACAACTGGGCACCAGCTAGAAGCATGACCTGGGAGGTCCACAGCTTGATAATGTAGCAAACCCTACCTTCTGGGAGCTCCTGCTCTAAAACGGACTTCTCAAAACTCTAAAGTGCACTCAGATTCCAGGGAGTCTTGCTAAAATGCAGACTCTGATTCAGCAGGCTTGTGGTAGAAACAGATTATACACATCTTACCAGCTCCCAGGTAAAGTGGTGGTGCTGGGCTGGGCTGGGGGCCACAGTGGTGTGGCTTGGTGCACATTGGAACCAGCTGGGGGACTAAACAAACAACCTGAGGTGTGGGTCTATACCAGATATTCTGATCTATTTGGCACAAGGTGTAGCCTTGGGTATTAGGACTTTTAAAAGCTCATCAGATGAGTCTAATGTGCCACCAAGCTTGAGACCCCCTGCCTTCATTGTAGACACAGATGTAGAAACACCCTTCAAACACCCTGACCAATGGAGGCATCAGAAAATGTGACTGGCACACTCCAAAAAGCAGTCATTTCAACCTGAGGAGGGGGACATTCACTCGGGAAAAGATTCCCTAGTTTAAAAGATTTATGTGCCAAGAACAGTGCTATGTCTCCTACATTCATCTTGTCTCATCCTTACTGTAACACAAAGAGGCTGGGTATAGTCACCCCATTTTACAGGTGTGGAAGCCAAGGTTCTAGTTGCTGAAGTCCTTTGGCCAAGTTCTGTGATAGTAAGTGGCAGAGTCAGATCTGAAACCCAGGTCTGTCAGATTCCAAGACCTGTGTTCATTCCACTGCATCTCCACATGAAAGGAAGATATCACAAAGAGGGTGACTTTGGAACAGTGCCTAGAAGGTGGAGCTGGATGCTAATCCTAATCCAGCAAACTCTTCCTCCCTGAGCCTGTTTCTACATCGGTCTAAAAGAGGAGAGACCAGATGGGCTTGAGGACTCTTCCAGCATTCCTGTTCTGTGACTACAGGCTCCCAGGTTTCACCGATGCTCTGCTCTCTCCCCAGACATAAAGTACATCGAGGTGACCTCCACCAGATCAAGGTGCCATGATGGCCCCCAGCGCTGCTCCAGCCCATCTGTCACTCCACCCTTTGGCTCCCCGCGCAGTGGTGGTCTCCTCCTTTCCAGAGACATCCCTCGAGAAACTCGAAGCAGCAGCGAGAGCCTCATCTTCTCTGGGAGCCAGGGCAGGGGGCACCAGCGCCCCCCTCCCCACTCTGGGGCTCCCTCCTCTCATCCCCCACCCTCTCCCAGCATCTCCATCCCCTGCATGGGGAACAAGACGTCAGGCCCCCATGGCTTGGGCTCCCCACTGGTGGCTTCTCCAGGCTTGGAGAAGGGGCTGGGGGGCCTGGCCCCACAGCGGGGCAGCAGGGTCTCTGTATTGTCAGCCAGCCCAGCATCCGACATCAGCTATGTGTTTGGAAGGTAGGTCACTCCCATCATAGCTTCTGATATTGCCTCCACAACACACACACACACACACACACACACACACACACACACAGATCCTAAAATAGATGGGCACTCTGCTCTATCTGAGCAAAATCAGGATGTGTACCAAAAACATGAGCGAATATTCTCTTTTACACCATCACAGCCATTTGGACCTCAAGCTTTCCTCAAGCACTTAGAATATAACTCAATATACAAAGATTTTTATTCATGCCTACCACTTGGGAAAAGAACTGATGAGGCTTACCTGCATCCTTTCCAGCATTCATACAACCCATCTCAAGGAAGAGAGCTCTTTTTTCAACCTCAAAACACAAGGGCATAAATAAAATTTGGGGGCTTAGGGAAAACCATTTAGGAAAGGAAAGCCTCCCTCCTCTTTATTGCTAGCAAGACCTAGGAGGAGGGAGGCCGACCTGCCTGAGCATTATTCCTAATTGCTGCAGCCCCGTGTGCAGGCCTCACAGTGGAGCTGCACACACACACACCCTTCCCAGGAGGACCAAACTGCAGGACCTCTGTCCCCCACACCGACTCCAAAGCTGCTGTGCCAAGGCAGTCGTTGGCAAGGAGGCTGGGATTCCACAGCCATGGCCGTTGGCATGGGCCTCTGAGCTCAGAGAGAAGTCTGGCTGGATGCAGAGCTGGCCTCCTCCTCTTCCTCCAGCTGGGGAGCTCCCTCCGCATCCACCGTAGACACGGTCCAGCCTGTGTCCAGCCTGCGTGCAAAGCTCTTGGGAATATTGGGGTGCTTGTGTGATAGCTGTCAGAACTTCCTGGCTGGGAAGGCAGAGGGAATCCGGTCCAGCCCAAGCCCACATGACCTGCAGGGAATCAGCTCTTTGGCTACTTTAAGTGACCAAAGACTTAGAAGTACAGAGATATTTCTGTACCCTTCAGCATCCCTTGGGGATCAGGTGGGCATGCACTTTGTCCTGGGCTATGGGGAATGGAGTATACAACACTCTGTTTAACCAGAACTCTAGGCCCCGAGTGTCCACTCTGACATCCTAACACCCTGCCTGTCTGGTGCCCTCCCTGCAGCAGCCAGTCCCTCCTCCACTCCAGCATCTCCAGCCATCAGTCATCTTCTAGGTCCTTGGAAAGCCCAGCCAGCTCTTCCTCCAGTCTCCACAGCCTTGGCCAAGTGTCCCTGTGCACGAGAGCCAGTGACTTCCAGGTCCCCAGCAACCCCACTGCAAGCATGGGCCAGCCCAGAGCAACCCAGTCCCCACCACTGGCCAAGGAGCATGCCAGCAGCTGCCCGCCCTCCATCACCAACTCCATGGTGGACATACCCATCGTGCTGATCAACGGCTGCCCAGAACCAGGGTCTCCTCCATCCCAGCCGACCCCAGGACACCAGGACTTTGTCCGACCTGGGGCCACTTCTTCCGGCCACTCCTGTCTGGCCACCAGGAGCCACAGCCAGACCCTGCCAGATGCTCCTCTTACCACATCCTCGGAGGGTATGTTGTAAATCAGTACTTAAACCGTTGTGAAGTTTGGCTTGGGGGAATAGATAAAACATCAGTGGGTTTCCGCAATAGCAAGTCAACACGCTGAATACCTACTGTGTGCCAAGCACTTTGCCAAGTAGTAGGGACAGAGAGATGGCCACAGTCTAGAAAGAGATACAAAAGCCAAGGAATCCGTGTAGAGTAGGATAAACACAGAAGTAAAGAGATGTCCTAAGTCTTGGGGGGCCACAGAGGGAGGAGTGATCCTTTTAGTCTGAAAAACTGGGAAAGCTCCTCGGAGGACGTGACATCTGAGCTGAATCTGGAAAGTGGTGGAGTCTGTAGCCAGAGCAGGAGAGGAGGGGCATTCCCAGCAGAGGGAACAGCGAGTCCACAATCATGAAGGTGTAGAGGCACATGCATGTTTAGGAAATGACTGCAGTGTTGGGTGTAGGGTCAAGTCATTGAGTAATCTGGGGCCAGATTGGGAAAGGCCTTGAACCCCAGGCTAGAGTGGATTTTACCCGTTAGGCCACGGGGGCCTTAGCAGAGCGTCTCAATCGAGAGAGTGATGGGGTCGGAGGTGCACGTTTTTTTGTTTTTTGTTTTTAATTTTTTTTTTAACCTTTATTTATTTTTTGAGACAGAGAGAGACAGAGCATGAACGGGGGAGGGTCAGAGAGAGGGAGACAGAATCGGAAACAGGCTCCAGGCTCCGAGCCGTCAGCATAGAGCCCGACGCGGGGCTCGAACTCACGGACCGTGAGATCACGACCTGAGCCGAAGTCGGCCGCTTAACCGACTGAGCCACCCAGGTGCCCCCGGAGGTGCACGTTTGATAGATCACTCTGGCAGAGGAACTGTAGGGAGAACTGTTTTGTTTTGGTTTTCATCACGAAGTGGTCCAGACAAGCTATAATGGGGGCCTGAACCAGGGCAGGGCAGGGCAGTGGAGGAGAGAGGACGGAGCCAAGAGACCCTCGGGATATGAAAACAGCAGGCTTGATGACTAACCCACAAGAGGGAGAGGGAGGAGAGTCAGTCCTACCTCTGACGTTCATGGATGACGAGCACACAGAGGGCTGACCGAGACAACGCATTCCAATTCAGACAGCTAAAAACCACAAAACAGCAAACACCCTCCTTCCCGTAGTCTGTGACTACAGGCATCCAAAAAGAACAAAACCAGCCAGAACCCAAAGCATGAAACACAGAGGCACAGCCTTAGTACCCACGGGGTACATCTCTCCAGAGTAAAGCTCTTGCACAGCCCCCGGGGACACTGTCCCTGCTCTGGCCTCATTCAGTCACCTCCTTCCTGAGGCTTCTCAGCCCTCACTCAGCCACAAGCATCAGGGTGACTCCTGGGGGGTGTGATGTTCACTCTGGCCCACGCTGCCATTCAGGGAGCCATGTCAATGTAAGCAAGAGAAAATGGTATGACGGGCGTGCTTTGAATCTGCTCTGATCGTTTTCCCAGGGCAAATCGTTTGCAGATTTTAGTACATTTTTTTTATAATGAGTTACTCTCAACCGGCCATAACACACCTTTTTAAGATGCCAAAATTGAGAACCACAGCTCTCTGTCTTAGGGGACCCAGGAAAATGGCCATTCTGTCATTTCAAAAAGCACATTTACTTAGCCTGGTAATATTCCCATCCTGGTTTGGTGATGCCCCAGGATATCACTAATTATACCCTGGAACCTTATCAAATTCTGCAAACCATTCTCAAAACAAAATCCATGCTAATCGCCTAGGCTATTGGAGTATTAAAGACCCTCAGAGGCTGGTTAGTACATTCGGTCCTCTCTGGGCTTCAGGAGCAAAACAATTGTCCCAAATCAGAGTCAGGAATCCTGTCTCCTGACTTCTTCTGCACAGGCTCATCGGCCCAGATCTGCTGCTTTCTTTTCCTCAACCTTTTCTTTCAATTTCTTTTCCAACCCCCCCCCCCCCAAGACACTTGTAGGATTCTTAAGGAGGAAGAGAGGATAAAATCAAACAGATGATGCATCTCAGAATCTCTTATTTATCCCTTCTTTCGGTCCACACCAGACAACACTAGATTTGAGAAACTGTTTCTCATTAAACTGAGATTTTTATCTGTTTGTGATTCATTACCAAGGATACAAGGGGAGACTCCTAAGTCCTACATGTGCCAAGCCCTGGAATTCTTCTGTTGGATTTTGCCTCTTGCAGGACGTTGGAGATACAATGGGGTTGGGGTAGGGTGGGGCGGGTTGAACGGGACCACTGCACAGAGGAGGGGGGAGGGTCTCTCAGCTCCCCTCTGTCCAGCCTACAGGGTCCACCCTCTCTGTCTCCAGGTCCCCCCAGGGACATGCAGCCCACGATGAAGTTTGTGATGGACACATCTAAATACTGGTTTAAGCCAAGCATCACCCGGGAACAAGGTAAAAGGAAGCACTGTGTTTCAACGGATGAGTGACCCAAGAGTCTGGGTTCCCCACCTTGTATCAGGCATATGGGGCCCTGGGTCATGTTAGGGGAGGGAAAGACAAATGGTAGGTCCAGGGAAGGGGGTTATCCTGTGAACCTCTTGTCTCGAGGAAATAGAGACTGCAGCAGGAAGGGTAGAGATTAGATAACAGAAAGGACTTCCTGGGAACAAAAAGTGATTCTGTAATGTCTGCTCTATGAAGACCTAAGGGGGCTGGGGGACAGAGGGTGTCCAGAAGAGAGGGAGGAGGGTGCGGTTAACTGTCTCTGACCCAAGGATTGTTCCAGCAATCGAGCTGCTGAGGAAGGAGGAGCCAGGGGCTTTCGTCGTGAGGGACAGTTCTTCCTACCGAGGTTCCTTCGGCCTTGCCTTGAAGGTGCATGAGGCTCCTGCACCTGCCCAGAACCGATCAGGTACGCACCGGTCTCTGTCCTCACTCAAGACCTCGCAGATGCAATGGAGTGTGGTAGGCTTTAGTCCCAGCTCTGCTGCTGCCTTGCAGAAGGCCCGTAATGACAGCTGGGAGGACGGTCCACCTCAGGGCTCTCCCAGCTGCCTTCCTGCAGGGGGACTCTAGAAGGAGCTCCTTCCACGGCAAGCCTAAGCTGCTTCTGCCTCCCAGAGTCCCCAGATTCCCCACTCTGCTCTCCTGGGGGGCCGAGAGGAAGTTCCCAGCCCCTCTCCAGGATCCTCTCCTCTGGGTGCCCACCTCTGTCCAGACCAGATTTATTGTGAAGGAACCTAAGGTAGTCATAATGTGTGTGCCCTAGCTCATGATATGTGTGTGACAGTTTATCACATGTGATAGCTTATCACACGCTTTCCCGTGGCCTCACACACAACACACACAGCTGTGGGGCATCCACCCTACACCAGGATACCTCGCTGGGAAGACAGATAAAGACTGATCATATCATTATAGTACAAGGTACCTAAGTACCAGCCCCTCACCAAACCCCAGAATTGCAGCTCTCACGTGACGAACAGATGAGGTAAATGGGGCTCCGAGAATTAGCCGATGACCCCCCAGAGCAAGGATGAAAACCCCAAATGCATGCTCTCTACACCACGCCTCTCTGTCTAAATAAGAAAGTGATCTCTGGGTGGCGTTGGTTGTCAACGAGCCTTGCCAGCGAGCACAGAGAGGAGGAAGCCAGGGGCTGGTGAGAACAAGCAGACGGACATTGTTCACCCTCCAGGGCCAGCCTGGCGTCAGCAGGGACCATCTGGTGGAGAATAATAGCCCCTGGGAAGGAGTGGGTAGGGGGAGAGAGAAATCAGGCTGATGCGTTAAAATCTGATTTGAGTAGTCATTGAGAACCAACCCCCATAGCTCTTGAAACCAAGAGAAGGATCTCCTGAGAGAATTACTGGACACAGAAGACTTTGAGCAAAGGCGTTGACACCTCCTTTGTGGGAGGCCTTGAAGACAGGGTTCTTACCAGCAGTCCCACCCAGAGCCAGGGGGATGAACAAGTTCACCTCTGGACGGACCAGGAGGAGGCAGGTCAGGGAATGAGATGGTCAGCGTTCGGCCAACACTGGACTCTGGAACTCCCATCCACACGCACTCTTTCTTCTTTCTTTGTCCAGGTGAGGACAACAGTGACCTCATCCGCCACTTCCTCATTGAGTCTTCTGCCAAAGGGGTGCATCTCAAAGGAGCAGATGAGGAGCCTTACTTTGGTGAGCGTCTCCAGCCTGCAGGCCCCGGGGGTGGGCCCTGCCCTTCTGGGCCGGGAGGCTGGTCGGGGACAGGCCTTCTCACACAGAGCTGCTCGTCTCCTTGCAGGGAGCCTCTCTGCCTTTGTGTGCCAGCATTCCATCATGGCCCTGGCCCTGCCCTGCAAACTCACCATCCCGCAGAAAGGTGGGTGTGGGCCCCAGAGAGGCAGCATCGGGGCCCTGGGCCTGTGTGTTCCTACTACAAAGGCTCCTAGTGGTCACATCTCACCTCATTTATGGATTAGTGTCACAGTTAAAAGTGCTTTGTCTAGCATCCATCCGGCATCGCCACTTCCTGGCTTGAGGAGGTTGACCTCTCTGAGCCTCTGTTTCCTCCTCTACAAAATGGGGACAGCCGTCATCATACCACAACTGTGTCGAATAGGTGTTATCCTCATTTCACAGATAAGAAAAAGGGGACTCGAGGGGCTGAGTAATTCACCCCAAGGTATACAGATCATACCTCAAACCGAGACCAGGAAGTCCCATCCGGAGCCTACAGCCCAGTAGGCTGGTGAGCCGGACTAGACAATCTCAGGGTGTGCAGGAGGAGCAGCAGGGCGGTTCTGGGAGAGGAGTCAGGGCAGGCGAAGCTCCCAGTGTGGTGATGTGGAGGGCCTCCCTACTTTCTGAAAAGAAAGGCCTGGGTTTAGGAAGGGCCTGAAAGAAGGGAGGAGGTCAGAGGCTCCTGAGGGTCAGGTGATTACAGCAGATCCAGGGGCTGGAGGAGCGAGGAGGAAAAGGAGGGATCAAAAGACTTGCAAGCTAGGCATCTGGGGAGCCCCAAGTGGCCCCGTTTGTCTGATTACGGTAATCACTCCAGGTTTCTCAGCGGCTTGCTTCCTGAAGGTGGGGGCGGAGGTGGGAGAGGTTCAAAGGGATTAATGTTCCTAAGAGAAGGGTCCGTTCACTCCGCCCCCGCCCCCTCCGGGGCCTGTTCTTTGCTTTGGCTCAGAATTGGGAGGTGGAGAAGCCTCAGACCCTTCTACAGGCAGCCGGGCCTCCTGCCTAAAGAAATCCGCAGGTGAGTGGCATGGAGGAGGCTCCAGTCTTGGCTATGACCCCGCGGGCACCTCCCAGCCCCACACTCACTCACATGGGCATGCAGGCCCGCACACGTTCCCATCACAGCTTTATTTCTTCATCCTTACAAAGGTGCCCCGGTTCTCCCCATCCCTGTAAACCCGGAGGTGAAAGGCCGCAGGCCTGGGGGGTGCGGGCAGTGGGCAGAAGACAGGGAGGTGGGTGAGGCTTACACCCCACCCTGCACACATATGGGCACATGTGGACATGCCGAGGTCTCTCTGGTCCTGAGGGACCTGCCCTGGAGGTGGTCTGTGGGCCTGGGATCCTCTGTGGAGTGTCAGGTCCAAGTCTTGGGGGGTTTCCAAGGGGGAAAGGTTGTTCGTCTTCTCGTCCAGAGGCCAGGCACAGATCAGCCCTTGTCTGAGTGACAGCTCCTGCAACGGGCCCTTCCCCATCCTTGTCTTCTCCACCTTCTCTTGACAATGAACCAGGGCCCCAGGGTGGGTGGAGGTGGAGGCAGTGCCACCCATGCTTCTGGACAGAAGGAAGGTTTGTCTGGACATCCCTAACATAGGGCAACAGCCCCTCCTTTACTCCACCCTAAGGGCCAGAGGCCAGAGCAATGCAAAGCCACAGATGATCCCGAAGTCCTCTGGGACTGGTCCTCTGCATGGAGGATCCTGGCAGGGCCCAAGCACAGCATTTACCTTCCACAGGCTGCCATGCCCTGTACTTGACCTCCGTGAGTGTAGAGACCCTGAGCGGAGCCCTGGCCGTGCGGAAGGCCATCTCAACCACCTTTGAAAGGGACGTCCTCCCCACACCCACCGTGGTCCACTTCAAAGTCACCGAGCAAGGCATCACCCTGACGGATGTCCAGAGGAAGTAAGGGACTTCCCTTGCCCTGGGGCTGCTGGGCTGGGCAGGGGGAAGTGGAGGGGATGGCTGAGACGGCCATGGATCAGTGATGAAAGTAAGATTCAGGATCGTGGACCCAACGTGGTCAGTGACTTGCTGAGTGACTCCAGGCAAGTTCCCTGCCTTCTCTGAGCCTCACACCAATGACCTCTTACCAAAGTCCCCCTTCCCTGTGACCAACAGAGATGGAATTAACCAGGATTCACTGGGCACTGGTTAAATCTGCATCCATTGACGGCACATCTGCAAAAGGCCAGACTCTGGCTGCCCACTGGGACACACTGGATGAGATCACTCCTTCCCCAAGCTTAGGGCTTCACAGTCTAGCAGGAGCCCGGTCCTGGGCTGGAGGAACAAGAGATGAGCAAGATGCCATTACGATCCTCAAGCAGTTACATGACACAGTGGGCGTGGGGTGGGGAGAGGGTAAAAAACCCCAGTATGTAGGACACAAGGCAAATTCACTCCATGACTGGAAAGAAGTGCCAACGTGTGCCCCAGGGCCCAGCAGGGCAGGCTGTAAGGGTCTAGCTGGGAGGTTTCTTAGAGAGCAGGGCATGTGACCTCTGGGAGAGCTGGAGATGATGGAGGTAGGACATGGCCCTGGGATAGGCTCTCATCAGCTCTCCTTCTCTCCCTGCCTCTTCCAGGGTGTTTTTCCGGCGCCATTACCCCCTCACCACCATCCGCTTCTGTGGCATGGACCCCGAGCAACGGAAGTGAGTTCAAGGCTGGGCTGAACTCAGGAAAGCCATCCAGGGCCTAGCTGCCCACTGGGGTTTCTTGCTGACTCTGGGACTGGGATCACAGACAGAGCCTGTGAGCCTCGAGGGGCCAGGAGCAACGGGATGAGGGCAGGGTGGGACCCCGTGGGGTGTGGACGCAGCTGGCCGTGCTCCCCCCGCTGCTCAGCCAGAGTCCTGCGGAATGCAGAGAGGTCTCAGTACTCATAACTGTCCATCTTCCTTTCCCACAGGTGGCAAAAATACTGCAAGCCCTCCTGGTAAGGCCTTCCTGTGCACTGTCAGTCACCATAAAAGGTCTCCCTGGAGCAGGGCCTGGGACCCAACAGGAGAAGGGAGTTACAGAAGGAGGGAGCCCCTGTCCTGATCTTAAGAGAGCCCATGGTTTTGATGGGGTGGCACCAGCCCCAGTCCTCAGAGAGCCTCCAGTCTGAAGGAGGAGTCATGAACCTGGGAGCCCCCAGTCTAATGTAGGAGGCACAGGGTCTAACCTCAGGGAGCTTTAATCTATAGGGATGCCCCAATCTGATGGTCAAAACACATCCTTGCCCTCAGGAACCTCCCACTAAGATGAGGAATACACAGGTCCTGTCTTCAGAGCCTCCCCCCATTCAAAATGAGGGAAACTTAGATCTTGAGGAGGAGGAGGCATATCCTATCCTCAGCGAGCTGGGGAAGGGGCAGCAGGGGAGCACTGTATTTGCTGAGATCACCTCTCCTAACCTCTCTGGGCCCCACCACCTCACTCAGCCTGTGCTCTCCCACCAGGATCTTTGGATTTGTGGCCAAGAGCCAGACAGAGTCCCAGGAGAATGTATGCCACCTGTTCGCAGAGTATGACACGGTCCAGTCGGCCTCCCAGGTCCTCAGCCTTGTGGGTACTCTGCTGCAGGACACAGAGAGGATGTAGGGGGAGGGAGCTCCCTCTGCACCTTCCCAGACATCCCATCATACACTGATGAGCCAATCTATTGGACTGGAGGAGAGAGAGATACCACACCTTGGTGAAACCCTTGAAACCCTGTGACCTTCATCAGTGACCCTCAGCCAGACCCCACTGTGTCTCAGTTTCCTCAACCAAATAAGGAGGCCATAGACAGGACCAGCTGTTCTCAGACTTTGGTGGGCATCTTAACAAGTTCCCTGTGATCCTGAAGCACACCCACACCTGAGGGCCACATGGAAACAACCTCTGAGGACCCCGGACTCCATCAACGTGGATACTACCAACACAGCAGCTTGAGTTAGAGACATGTGACCCTCTGTGGTGGCAAACAGCAGGTGCTGGGTCAGGACCCATGCGCCCCTAGCTCAAGGCTGACCTGGGAAAGATGGTCTGCAAGAATTGATCAAAGGAGGAATGGACTGACTCTATTTCTCTCTATATCCGTTTCTTCCACCCCCACCCCCCTGCCACTTCTGCAATTGCTTCTTGGGCAGCTGTTCCCAGGACAAAGCAGGATCTGCCTGCCCTGGATTCTTTAGGCCAATGTGGCCATGATTGTCAGGGCAGCTTAGCAAGGGGAAACTTGGCCCTATGGTCAGAGACCACCCAGCTCTCCTCACATTCCCGATGTCTAATCCCCGCACTACAAATGAGTATCAGCCCCATCTTTTCTTTCAATTTTTTGGTTAGCAAGTGTCCTCCAGCTGGTGTCACAACTGCCCTAATGCTCCTTATGCAACCCACAGGAGGGAGGTGGGGGCCGGGACACCCGACACAAGGGTCAGCTTTCTCTGGTTCTGCCTCAGCCCCGGTCTTGTTGAGTGTCCCCTGGTCCCCAAAACACACTCATAGAGAAACGCGGACAAGTGTGCACAGCAGTAGGGCATCAACTGGCCTTCCAGCCACACGGGGGCAGCAGAGAGTCATGAATGCAAACAGCCAGCCAACTCCAGAGGCCTGGAGAAGCTGGGCGGTCTTTCTCCCACCCCACTTCCATCAAGACTCCCAAGAAGCTGGAATAGTTTGTCTAACAGGCCTGGGGTCCTAAGAAAACCACAACATGAGGATGGAAGAGGCTCGGAGAAGAAGCCCACTTTTGTTCTACGAGGAGCAAGTGCCTGCCTCCTCCCAGCTGTGGGCCCTGCCACCGCATCATTATCATTATCTTTGGCCAAAGCTGAGCCTGACAGATTATGGTTTCAACCCAGGCAGCCAAACTGGACTGAGGCTGGGCTGGCGGGACTGGCTGAGAGCAGCCCACCCAGCCTGTGCTCAGGCACTGCCCCATCCCTGGAGAGTACAGAACACTGGACAAGGTTCTCGAGGTCACGGTGGCCAAGTTCTCAAGGTTATATTCAGGCGGCTGGCAGAGACCCCTTTTACCCATGGGTGCCTGTGTAGTTCCCATGGAAAATAAAATTTCTGTCTTGGCATAACAGTTGGTTCTAAGGCAATCAGGGCTGCCCCCTCAGAGGTGGAGACCTACACAGAGAGGCGACCTGAGTTGGCAGGCAATGACAGTGTCCTGGAGAAGACTGCATTTGCCACACTCCCTCCTACCCCCCTGGCCACAGCAGTACAGTAACCACTGGCTTCCCTTCATAAACCATCTCTTAAACCATTCCATGTTCACCACATTTCTGGCATACTCGGTTTTCTTCTTCACGACTCCTTGCCTACCATTATGCCAGGAAGACGGAGAGTTGAGATTTTGCCCGTGTCCCAGGGCTGAAGGTGAGTGTGTGTAGCCCCCCCGATGGATTCCAAGGTCTCACTCGGGCTCCCTGAGGGACAAGAGGCAGGTGAAACATGGGCAGCTCAAGGGGAGTCTGGAAGAGTCTCTGAACCCAGATGAGCCCCAGGCTACCAACTCAGCCCTGGAGAAATGGACAATGGCTTCATCATTTCATCCTGGGCTGGGGGGGGGGGGGGGTGCGTTCTACCATTAGCTTCTGCCAGTTGGCAATTGGCAGTCCAAGTCTTGCCAGATGGTACAGGAGGGGCCTCAGGAAATCCACTTTCCTAGAGACCCTTAAGAAGGGGGGCTGCTGCTTCTGTTTAGGCTGAGTTATATGACCCAGTGGCAGGAGCTGCCCTGAAGGGCCTGTGAAGAGACTCTCCCAATGGCTTTGAACTGCCATTGAGGGGCCCTGCCTCCCCTCTCGCTACCAAACTTCAATTCCAGCCTCCCGCCCCAGCAGCCCCCCTCGATCTGGCCGTGGGCTGAGTCCACTGAAGGTAATTTACCTTCTCTGCCGCATTTACCATAAAACTCATCTTTCCTCCAGGAAGATTTAACAAAAAATTTGACTTAGACTTTTGCCGATGGGGAGAGCAGCCAGCCCAGAAAGGGTAGGAGGGTTGGTGGGCAGAGGGGAGGAAGGACAGCCACAAAGCCAGGAGTCAGGAGAGGAGGGGTCTTCACATCTCAAGAGTTCTCTGTCCAGGAGGCCCCAGGCCTTGCAGCCCTTGGTCTGAAGCCTCCCTCACCAGTACCTTCCAGTGTCATTCCTCCCAACTTTCCATCCTTCCATGTCCTGCTGTCTATACACATATACCACCTGTCCACCCCTCCCTCAATCTCCATCCCCACGTTCTCCCTTTTCGTTCTCACTTCATTCTTTCTTGACCCACCTGCTCTCAAACCTGTCCTCTCCCTCTTTACAGGAAAACCTTCCTCTCTCCAACTCTTGTCCCATTTATTTTTTTTTTACTGTTTATTTATTTATTTAGAGGGGGGAGGGGCAGAGAGGGAGGGAGAGCGAGACTCCCAAGCAGGTTCTGCATTGTCAGCACAGAGCCAGACGTGGGGCTCGATCTCAGCCTTGAGATCATGACCCGGGCTGAAATTAAGAGTTGGAGGTTTAACCAACTGAGCCACCAGGGTGCCCTCACTCTTGTCCCATTTAATTTCCTCACCCCATTGTCCCAGATGGCTGGACTCAGAGCAAAGCCCAGCTAGAGTTGATGGGAAGGGAGAGGGACAGCCACCTGCACCGTCAACCATTTTTCAAGCCTCGGATTCCCACCCTCTCCAAAGCCTGCCTCCTCTCTGGCTACAGAGTGACCTCCCCAGAAACCTGAAGCACCCTCCCGCCCTGCCACCTCATCTGTCTGCTCACCTACACTCATCTGTCTGCTCACCTCTTCTCTTTCATCCTCAGCCTCCTGTCCTTAACTCTCGAGCCATCCAACAGGCTGAGGGCTTGGACCCAGGGCAGGGCTAGGAGGCAAAGGGCTCCCGACCCAGAGATCGGTGCCTTGCTTCATGCAACAAGGGTTTTCTGGCTGAAGGCTTTGTTTGTGTGAGCTAGACACACAGATCAGCGTTAACAGTGTTCTAACAGAGGTTCGTAAGTGCCATGCAGGGCTGGCAGGAAGTTTAGAAACAGGGAAGGTAAACCTTATCCATTTGGAGGGAATGAGGGCAATGTTGCCAAGGAGGTAACATTCAGGTTGGGTCTTCAAGGGTAAATAGGAGTTTAGCATGCAAAGCAGGGGAGAGAAACCAACTTTTATTGGGGGGCTCTTATGTGCTAAGTACAATGTGAGTCACAATGTGTATGTTCAATCTCATTTTGCTGAGATTCAGAGGGTTAACTTGGCCATATTCAAGGGCAGTGGCAAGAAATAAGATTCTAAATTTGTGCCCGTTCTACTGCCTCAGCATTCTCAGACAAGCAGATGGATGAATCTACATGTGGAACACACAGGTATGAGACGATACCATATTCACCGTTGCTGAAGTATATGGTACTCAAGGGAATAAGTGTAAGGGGAAGCAGAATCGGCAGCCAGATTATCAAGAGCCTTGGGTGCCAGGCTGAGAATGTCTAGGGCATGAATACTTATTAAATGAATGAATGAGTCAATGAATGACTGAATGAGGCTGGACTCAAGACCACTGTATGCAGTTGTACAGGTCGTACAATGTACAATCATGCACGGCAACCTGCTTGAACTTCATCTGATGGGCACTAGGGAGACATCAGAGGCTCTTCAGCCAAGGAGTAAGTGACCAGATTTGTGCTTTAGAAATATGGCTTGGGGGTGTGGGAGGGCAGGAGACTGGATCTGAGGGCTGGGCTGGGGAGAGGTGTGATCAGAAGAGGAAGCCGTGAGAATTTGGACTTTAGGCCAGGAAAGAGATAAGAGCCTAAGGAGACAGGCTGGGGCAGGAACCTACTTGATTTAGCCCTGAGTCCTTGGTTCCTCTGACATGGAAGGGCCACATGCGAAAGAGCAGGACCAAGGCATCCCAATCCCACTGGTGTGGGTCTCTTCAGACAGCCATAACATGATACTGGGTGGCCTAAACAACAGACACTTACTCTGTCACTGTTCTGGAACCCGAAGTACCAGCATGGTTGGATTCTGGTGAGAGCTCTCTCCCTGGCTTGCAGACAGCCACCTTCTCGTCGTTTGCGCGCATGGCCTTTCTGCAGTGTGTGCTTCTAGAGAGAGAGCTCTCTTCTTTTTTTTAAGTTTATATATTTTGAGAGAGAGAGAGAGAGAGAGAGAGAGAATCCCAAGCAGGCTCCATGCTGTCAGCACAGAGCCTGACTCAGGGCTCAATCCCACGCATCATGAGATCATGGCCTGAGCTGAAATCAAGAGTCGGATGCTTAACTGACTGAGCCACCCTAGGCATCCCTCTCTTCTCTTCTTAATAAGGCTACCAAGTCTATCAGATGGAGACCCCATTCTTCCGATCTCAGTTAACCTTAATTAGCTCCTAAAAATACTATCTCCAGATACAATCACACTGGGGTTAGGGCTTGTGAATTTGGAGGGACACAATTCAATCTTCCCCCAGCTGAGCTCCCCACTCCCACAGTCCCCCTGTGCCCGCCTGGCTGGGGCTCTCTTCTTCCTGACCCTCGCCCTTAGAGGTAGCGGGGCTTATTCGGTAAGTCTCTGCTTCCTAGAAGGTATCTCAGCCTTTACTCCCTGCAATCGAGTCTTAGCAAGGTAGTCAAGTGGAGCTTGACTGGCAGCAGGACTGGGGGCCAGGGAAGGCAAGCCAGGAGGAGGGAACCAGAGAACAAGAGGGGAAGGAGAAGGGAGAATGCCATTCAATTTATCATTCACTCATTCACCAAACGTGTGCTGAGCTCTCGTGTGAGCGGTGCAGGATTAGGCACACCGGGGTTGGGCAGGGAATGGAGAAGAGGTCTGTATGTGCCCCGGGAAAGATGTTCTCTCCTCTACAACATGAGATGTGATGCCGCATTAACACTGAGATGGGACATATCTTTGCCTAGTTCACCGCCCCCCCCACACACACTTCCCTCTTCTGCATCAAGAATTAGAAGCCCGGGTGGTCAGGCAGAGCTGAGTGGCAGGTCCCCACTGCCACTGACAAGCTTCATGGTTTAGGACAAGTCACTTCTCTGGGCACTATAATACCCACCTCACAAAATTAAGGTGGTGGGAAGCCTAAAGAGACACTGAACGTGAATGTACAAACGTGCATTATTGAGAAGGATGGCACTCGTATCAATCTGTCATTGAGCATTCAATATATTCCAAGTACCATGCCACTGGAGCAGGAGCTCCACGAGGAAAGCTGAACTCCCAGCACCTAAAACAGTGCCTGGCACACATCATGCCTGTAGCATTTGCTAGAAGCTTTGCCATATGTGGGCTCATTGAATCTTGACGACACCACTGCATAAGTACCATTACTTAACCTTGTTTGATACATATAGAATTGTGGATTAGGAGATTAAGTCAGTTTCCCAGGGTGCAACCATAATAAATAGCGGAGCGAGATTTGAACCCAAGCAATCTGGACCCAAACCCACGGTGACGATGATAATAATGATGACATTTGGAGCTTATTGAACGCGAGGTCATTAAGTCCAATCCCCTGCCTCTACATACATTCACCAGGACAGGGTTGTCTGCCCCTCTTCCTAGTGTCTCTGCCAAACCCCTCCTCTTCCATCAGGGATTAGGTCCCTAGCCCCAGGCCACTCCGGATGTTCACAAAGTCGCCCCTCCCTCTTTCTGCCTGGAAAGTGGCACATCTCCCCCTATAACCTCCCACCCAGAATCCCAAAATCTTCCCGCAGGACCTCCTTCCTTCTTCCCCAACTATAGCCTTACTTAGCTTCCCCTTTCTGGTACCTGAAGAGTCCTTTCTTATGGAAAAAAGGTAGATGCCCAAATACCCCCCTGGACTCCCCAGGAGATGGTACAAATAGAACATTGCCCTGAGTTCTAATCCACTGCTGCCACCAGCTCATTTATGCCTTCAGACAAGCAAGTCACAGACCCCACTAGGCCTCTGTTTCCCCCACTGTGTAATGGGTGAACTAGAGAAGACCTTAAAGGCTGCTCTCAGCCCTGGTCTTCTTGATAGTGACCGTTCTCAGCCACCAGGCTAGAGCCACCCTCTCTCCCCCCATACACACTCCTCTCCAGCTGAGATATTCCCCGGGGCTCTCCCCAGAGCTTCCTGTGTGGTCTCCCCCCCCTTATCTCCCAGCCTGGAACTTTGGGATCTGCCTGGGGGCAGCCTCTGCTCTCCCCCCACTCCAGACCTGCCCTCTGCTTTGGATTGTGCTGACCCTCCCTTCCTCTGCCAGGGCGCAGAGTCCTCTGCAAGGCTACCGTCTGCAGACAGCGTAAACGGAGGCTGGCCCTCCGTTCCCCAGCCTGTGGGCCTGCTCCCCTCATTAGAGCCCCAAGAACATCCCCATGCAGGGGTTTACAAAAACCCTTTGCATTTTAAAGGCAACCTTCCCCACCACTATCCCCAAAAAAGAAAACTTTTCAAAACTTTTCAAGTCTCAGTTTACATTTCAATATAAACCCCTCTGGGCCTACTGCCTGGGATCTAGGACTCACTGCCCCCTAAATTCGAAATCTCTTTGGGGGAGGGTTTTTGTCTTTACCACAGCCTCTCCCTCATTGCATGGGGCGGGACCTGCCCAGGGCTTTCGGAGGTGGGGGTGGTCACAGTTCCGGGATGGCCTGGCCTGACCCCTCACAGGGCCAGCGATCAGGCCAGGGTCACTGAGCAGTCACATGTCACTTTGAATGGGAAGCCTTGAACTGAGGCTGAGAAACGAAGTTGGGCAACAGCTCAGCCAAAGGCAACTGGACTTTTTTTTTTTTCTTATGTTTTTTGGGGGAAAAAACCTCTATTGTCCGACTAACCTTCCATGATGCTGGAAAATTCAATTTATTTCCTGAGCAGTCTGGTCCAATTTCCCCTGGGTAGGGACAAGACTGGGCTTCCCTCCCTGCTGTTCCAATTTAGAAGCTCCGGCTCTGCTCAGGGACCAGGACCCAGGAGCCAGGCCGGGCCCCTGAGCCCTGGCCCTGGCAGCACCCACCCCCCCAACATGATCCTTCCCCAGGGAGCCCCCATTCCAGCCCCTGCATGTAAGGACGCTTTTTCTTCAGTTTCAGGGTCCCAGTTTCCATTGCCATTCTCGCTTTCTCAGCAACCTGGCTTTGCCGGGCAGCTGTGTTGGCCTGTCTCAGACCCACGCCAGCAATCTATGTGTGCCCCTCTGGGTCCCCCAGCTTCCTGCCTCTGTCTCTAGACTCTTCGGGGCAAGCCGATAGAGGTACAGCTGTAAAGCATTTGTGCTGGCCGCCAGGCTGGCGGGGGAGCCATCTGCAGCCCGGTCGCTGCCAGGCCTACAATGACGGGAACCCTGGGCCCCAGCCCTTCCACCCCAACCCCCAACACAGGAACCTCTCTGTCTACGAAGGCCTAGGAGGCCAAGGGGAAGGGGAATGACCTTGAGGCCACTGCAGGAGACAGGGTACAGACATAGTCAGCCCCTACTTGACAGCCTACAGCTGAACTTCACTGCAGAGGTGGGGGAGGGGGTGCCGCTCCCAGAGGAGGCTGTCAGATGATGGGGAGGGGGCTTGCTGTCCACCCAAGCCTCAGTGAGAGACTTGTCCTCAGCCGGCCAGCGTCCCACTGCCACCCTTCCTGAGCTAATAGAAAAGTTCACAGGCCACTAGTGGGTAGAGTAGGGAAAAGGGAAAGGCCTCTCTCTCCTAGCCCCAGCAAAGAGAAGCCCCCACATCCCCACCTTCCCTTAGTCTATACCCAACTCCTGTTTTGGGAGGGGGGGCGGGGTGCATTGAGAGAATGGACTTCTAAGATGCCTCCGGCCTGCAGTAGACCCATCTGGTTTCAATCAGGAGAGCAGGGTCCCAGATCATAGAGGCACATGGGGGAGGGAGGCTGTGCACACATTCCACCCCCCAGCCCCTCTCCAGAGTGCAGCCCCTTTCCCATGTGATCTCCTTTCACCTCCCAGGTGGGCCTCACACAGTCACTAGAAGACTAGGTGAGGCAGGGGAAATTTAGGGGGCAGTAGTACAGACCCCAGACCTCTGTCCATGTTAGAAGAGCAGACCACAGAGGAGAGAGAGAAACCTAAGGAAAGAGGGGCCTGGAAGGAGAAGAAAGGGCTGCAAACAGAAGAGAGTCAGAGCAAGCGAAGGTCCTAGAAACCACCAGGTCCTAACTGGATCTTATCACAAATGGGGAAGCAGAGGTCCTGAGAAGGAAGTCTAATAGGTCCACCTACTGGACTCAGCCCCAAGCCCTGTTCAAGCATCCCACCCACCCGTCTTAACAGGAATCGCCAACCCCTTCAACAGATGAGCAAACTATGGCTCATAGGAGAAGAAAGTCCCACCTGCCCAACCTCACCCAGGTGGTAAGCAACCGGAGCCACCATTTTGGCTTCCCTGCCATCTCTAGACTTGGATCAGGTGGGAGCCCAGTCCTGGAGAAACCTACCCTCCCCAACTAGGGCCTGCTCTGGTTCTGGAACCCTCACCTGCTCAGTCCCAACTCCTGTCTCCAGGTTCAGGACGAAAGGATACAAAGCCTGAAAAAAGCAGCCTTCCTGGGCATGGCTTGTTGCCAAGGTTCTAATCCTGGTTCCAGAGGACTTTGGCACTCGGGTCTCAACTTCCCCATCAATAAAATGGAGGAGTGTTGTCTAAAACTGGGTTGGACAGTGATTCTGAGATTCCCCAAACCTCCATTTCTATCATCCTAAACAAACCTAGAGGCTTCCCTTGGCTTGGGTGGTCTTTAGGAAGAGGGTTGATCCCAATTTCAGAATTTAGAGCTGGCAAGAGAGCCAGGCTTTAAAGAGAACGAGGGGACCCAGCCAGCCATGGAAGCCGCTAATCTCCATCTCTCCCTGGGGGACTTCACTGCCGCCTCCACTGAAAGCAATTTGTCATGCCCTGAATTAAGTGATTCCAACAAGGGTTTAATTTCAGTTTAATGGCTCTGTTTTTATGTGTAATTAAATACCGTTGCATGGCGAAAATATGTTGTTTGCACTTTAGAGACTGTGTAAGGGCCCGGGAAGCCAATCCCACTGGGTTTCTACTCCCAGGCTCCACCAACCCCTCCCCTAGTCTGGCTGGAAATGTCCAGGTCCTAGGGAAGGGGGTGGGGGACCTGGGGAAGAGAGGAGGGCGGTGAGGGGAGAAGTGGGCTTGGTGGCGCCTGCTCACTCAGTAGAGAATGTTTCTAATTATCCTCTGCACCCCCACTTCTACTCCCTGACCCTACCTCTCCCCAGCCCCTGGGGCCTCAGACATAGAGGGGACAGATCACTCTGACAGTGAGGATCTAATTAGACCCTTGGCTGGCTGAAGTGGTGTCTGTTCCCCCGTGGGTGTGTTCAAAGTCCTGCCCCATTGTCTCTCCTCCACTTATTGTTCCCATTAACTCCCTCCTCCCCCATGAATATGCCTCCTCCCCCATTGACCCTCTCCCCTGACTCACAAACCCCCCCTCCTCCCCTCTTCCCTCTGACAACCCCACAACCCAACCCACAACTGACCCAGCATCCCAGCTGTCAGCCTGCCTCCGAGCTCCATCCAACCACATCATCTTGCCTTCTCCTTCTAGGTCAGAGGTGACATTGCCATAGGAGTCTGGAATGCAGGGGGAGTTTCTCTGGCTGGGAATGTTTAGGGTCATTTACCCCACAGCCATATTCCCCCTCCCCAGGAAGGGGGGCCAAGCAGGCACCCCAAGTCCTGCATGCCTCATGACATTCCTGGAGCAGCTTGGTATAGCCCAGTCTGGCCCAGAGGGCAGAGGGGTTGGGACAAGCGGCCTTTTCCTGGAAGGAGTTTGCAGTGGCCGGAACCCAGGGGCCTTCGTAGGAGGAGGGGCCAGGAAGCTTGGCCAACTCTCCAGAGATGCCCCTGCCTGAATCCAATACTGGAGTCTGTCCAAGTCTCCCCTTTTTTCTCCCTACTCCCACCCTGCTTGCTTGCCAGCAGAAAACCCAGCCCCCAACCCTCAGCAACAGCAGGGCTTGATCTCCACTAATGAGCTGGGAAATGGAAACCAAATGCCTGATGCATGTAGATGGGCACCAATGTGCTAAGGGATCCTGATGGGGTGCCTCCCACCCACCCCCACCCCCACTCCAAGCCACAGTGGAGGGGTATAACACTTCTTGGGGAGGAGAGCGGAGCACTCAAGGACCTCAGTTTTAAGTTTATCTGGGTAAGTGCCACCAGGACACGAGAGTTTAGTCCTTGCCACCTCCTCCCTTCCACTTCTGCCAGAGATGCCGATGCCCTGTGACTATTAGAGTGACCATTAAAGGGTATTTGGAGGTCATGGCTGGGGCGGTGATGGGGGGGTGGGGGTGGCGTTAGGTGCAAATGAGACCAGCAATTCCTCTCTGGAGCCTGATTCTCCCTGCTGTGACACTCCCCAGGGCAGTTTACTTCCTCTAGCCTGGCAGTGGTAGAGGGTGTCCACCGTGACACAGAGCTGCTTTTATTTCCTTCTTTTTGGACACCTAGCACCTGCTTCTGGGATCGCGGAGGCAAGCACCAGGGGTGGGTGGGGGGCAGTGTTTCTGTGGGATGTTGAATTCCCTCTCTCAAGGTGCACATTCGCTATTCTTTGGTGCTAGAGCTCCCCACACATCCTGCAGTGGGGACGCCTAATGAGCGAAGGCCACTCATTCACAGCCAGGAGGGAAGTAGCAACACACTCTGTGAATTTCTCTAGTCCCTCCCTCCTCACATCACACACATTCACACTCAGATTCACAACCCACGCAGACATGCCTCTCAAATTAGTGTGTCCTCTTCACACGCCCGGATCAGGTATACATGCCCTGTAAAAGCCCATACACTCACGTCTCGCTTTGTACATTCAAAGGCATCGCTTTGCTATATTCACACGCATGTGTGTACTCGCACATGCACACACACACACACACATATACCACAAATATCACAGAGGCATACCCCAGGCCATATATGCAGCTACTTCCCAAGCAGATCCAGCTTTCTTTGGAAGCCCAGGAAAGGAAAAGGATCTCTTAGTGCCCACTGCCAAGGTACAGCACTGAGAGGAGGGGGCTGGAGAAAAAAGGGGAATTTACAAAGATGCTTTAGGGAAAGAGATGCTATCCCTACATTTATTTGATTTAAGGACCTAGAACTTAAGGGTCTACGTGTCAGTGAAAGCTGATATGCTACTCCAACATGCCTTGGCTTCAGCCCAAGAAGTACTGGATTCCATGAAGGGTGGTCAGGGAACCAAGGTCACTTTGTTATCTCCTACTGCTGGCAGTGTCCTGTGGTGCCTCAGGGAGACCAGATGGCTGCGGAATGCTGCCACTGGGGCAGAGCTAAGGGGAGGAGGATTGCAGCCCCAGTTTCAAGATACAGATAGTACAGGGGCCACCTCATCAGGGGCCAATGAAATCGAAAGGCCTGGGCGTGCCTCTGGAACTGGGGAGGGGCTAGGAACCCAGAAGACAACCCATCAGGAGGGGGCTCCCCCAGAGTGCCGCACACTTGGTGCACAGGGCCTTCACCCTGCCCATGACCTCCCGAGAAGGGGCCCCCACCCAGATCAGTGTCACACACACAGAACACAGAGATGGGGAAGAGGGACATTGGGACACGACCAGAAATCCAGTCATACCACATGGGCACAAAATCTGGGTCTGGCACCAAGAGCCCACAGCCTGGTGAGCTCAGGACAGCAAGATCAAAGATGGCCCCACTCCCAACCTTGCAGAATCAAATCTCAACACAACCACCCCATTAAGGAATCTAGGCAGTCAGAGCTGTGGAATGCGTTGGAGAGTCTACCCCCTCTCCCCAACTTCAGGGAAATGTCTCCTTCACTAAATTAATACATCAAATCCAGATGCAAATCCAGTCTGCCTGATGCCCTAGGAAATAGCCCAGCTTCACACACCAGATGATCCCAGAAACAGCTCTGGTCCAACAGGGCTGCCTCTGCTTGTCTTCCTTCAGAAGCCATTTTTTGCTCACCGGAGTCTGAACACAGACAGCATGACTCTAGGGAAGCCCCCTGGGAAGAGGCTGCAGGGAAGAAGATGAGCTGGTCGACTCTTTGCAGTTGTTTTACCATGTAGGACAGGTCTGGGGACTACATGATGACCCCGCCTTCCCACCCCTGGCGCACCCCTGTCTCTGATTATAAATAAATCAACCAAACACAATTGCCTAGTTTTTTTGTTGGTGTTTTGTTCTGTTTTGTTAAAAAAAAAAAAAAAAAGACAAGACATCATGATCAACTGGTAGGTCCCTAAGTCTCCTTCCATCCAGTCAAGCCAGAAATGCCTGGAGGGTAGGGAGGTATAGGGAAGGAGGCAAGGCCACAGGCAGGGAGCCACTAGAAGGACAGAGTCATCTTGGTGACTCTGTGGCTGTGACGAAAACAGGGGAGGAAGCAGGACACCGGGCAAGTCCTTCACCCCCGAGCATGTGTGTCTCTTCTCCATCAGGCACATGCAGTTCGATTGTACATTCTTTCCTCCCACCCTGACTGTTCAGAGATGGGGCCCACCTCCCCAGCCCTCTGTCCCACATGCCTTCTTCTGACCCTCTTCCCTCCCCCAAAGCAGGGTCTGGGCTGCCAGGCCACCAAGTAGACAGCACACCAGACCCAAAGTTGGGCTTGTCTCTATAGGTCCTTCCCCCTGGAGGGAACTAAGGAAGAGAGGAAGGGCACCCTGGCAGGCTTGATCTTTGGGAGTGGGTCTGGGACTCCTCACCACTGAATCATCTTCCACCCACACCTTCCTTACAGCCTCCACCCTCTGACTAGATTGAGGGGAGGGACAATGGTACAAGGAACGATGGTCAAAGTACATGTCTACCTCCCTCCTCTGATTCCGGACATGAGACTTCTCTTCCCCCACAAGCTTATGCTCAGCTTAGAGGAAGTAGCCTCACATCCCCAAATCAGAAAAAGTCAGAATAAGAGCCCCCAGGGCTAAAAACTAGAGCTGGCCTGTAGTATGTTGTCAATAAATGTTTTTAGACGAGTGGCTGGATGAATGAATGAATGAATGAATGAGTCCAGGATCAATTTGGAAACACAAGGGCTCCCTATTGCCACTCTCAGACCTCTCAGGCTATCTAAGCCCAGAGAGGACACCCCTAGGCTTTGGCTCATCCCAAGGGCACACCCATACACACACACATACATACACGAAGGGAAATTTCTGGGCCAGAGACAGAGCCAGGACTCAGACCCAGGCTCCAGGTCAGCTCTGCAGCCTCTAGGGGATGGGGTGACAGGGAGCACTGAGCCCCCTGCCTCCTGGCAGGGCTCACTCGCGGAAGCTGTCAGCCAACTGGTGGCAGTCCAGCTCCCCTTTTGGTTCCAGGCCCCCTGGAAGTTTCACTCCTGTCTTCCGGTCCACACACCAGCACTTGCCGCGCTGCCCATCTAAGGCCGGGTGACACTGTCAAGACAAGGGTGGGAGAAGTCAGTTCCCAGGCAGCCTGCCCCAACCCCAGCCCAGCCCTCAAGTCAGACAGTTGATCCAAGATGGCCTGTAACGGCAGAGACTCTTTCATGATTGTGGACCCTCTGAGCCCACAGCATAAAGAGATCTTGGCCAAGAAGGAAAGGTCAAGTAGAGAGAACTTGGCCAAGAAGTGAAGGTTGTCTCAGAGGTCAGCACTGGTCTAGAGATAAAGGGTCAAGTGTCAGAACTTTCAGTGGGATAAAAATTGGGGGAAGAAAACACATAGAACTGAATTAACACCAAGAATGAACTCTAATGTAAACTATGGACTTTAGTTAATAAATGTATCAACACTAGGGACTCCTGGGTGGCTCAGTCAGTTGAGCGTCCAACTTTTGATTTCAGCTTAGCTCATGATCTCATGGTTGTGAGTTCGAGCCCCGCATCAAGCCCACCTCTCAGAGTCTGCTTGGGATTCTCTCTCTCTCTCCTTCTCTCTCTCTCTCTCTCTCTGCCCCTCCCCCCTCTCAAAACAAATAAATAAATTTAAAAATAATAATAATAATAATAATGGGGGCATCTGGGTGGCTCAGTCAGTTAAGCATCCAACTCTTGATTTCGACTCAGGTCATTATCTCACTGTTCATGGGATCCAGCCCAGAGTCAGACTCCATGCTGTCAGCGCAGAGCTTGGGATTCTCTGCCTTCCCCCACTCGCACACACACTCTCTCTCAAAATAAATAAGTGTTAAAATAATAATAATAATAACAATAATAATAATAATAATGTGTCAATATTAGCTCCTTAATCTGTGATAACATATATACCACACTAATACAAGATGTTAACAGGGAAAACTGATGGGGGGGGTGGTAGATGAGAACACTGTAGTTCTGTAGTCTGTAGTCTGTAGTCTGTAGTATGTTGTCTATGCTCTAGACAAATGCTCGATTTTTCTATAAGCCTAAAAGTGCTCTAGAAAATAAAGTCTATTCATTTTTTTTAATTAGGGAAAACAGTTTTTAAAAATTGGGACAAGGATAAAGTTTATATTGGGATAAAGCTTGCAGACAGGTTTGGCACTGGTTTCTGGAGCCCTTTCTGGTCGTCCACTCATTGCACACCACCCCATACCCTCCTCATGCCAGCCTCGGATTTGCAGACCTGGAGGCAGCCCTTCTCCTCCTGTCTAGGCCTTAAAGTGGCAGCCCATTTTGCGGATTTGTCTATAAAGCACAGAGTGGGAGAATGCATGTGTTTGTGCCCACAAAGAGCTGAAGAAGACCCCAGCCAGGATTCCCCAGGCTACACCCAGCACAAGGCACCCCGCTGCTCTGCCCAGATATGCCACCCTCCCAAGTAAGCCCACTTCTCATGGGTCAGAGATGGGGCTGAGGCAGGCCAACCTTGCTGAACATCCTAGTCTCCTGAGGGCTTATCAGAGGAACCCATGTTCCAAGGGCATGAGGGAATATGGAGGTTTCTGCATTCGTGTTTTCTCTCCTGTCCCCCTTCTTCCTCTGTTTCCACCCAAAGCTCCTGTCCCCAGCTGTCAGATCTGGCTATACCCCAGGTGGTTTCGTTACTCAGCCTGGGGGAAGGGGCAGGCTGATTTTCCTCCTTAGCCCTTCCTGACCGAGCCCCTCCATTCCAAGATGAAACCTAAGACATTCTATGACAAAGGAGAACTACTCATAGGATGGAGCAGGGGGAATGAGAGTGTGTTGGGAGGTAGACATTGACAGGAGTGCTAAATGGTGAATCCGGAGGTGATGGAAATAGCCCTGGATGGGGAAGCAGGATAGCTGGTCTGCCATTAACTCACTCTGAGACTTCGGGCCTCAGTTTCCTCACTTCCAAAATGAGTGTGGTGGGCAAAATAAGCTGAGGCTCAGGAGGCTGAGGGAGGGCCCAAGGGGTTAGGTTTGGGTTGGGAGGTCTTCCCCTCCCTGAGATCTCCATCCTGGACCAGGATCTCCTGTGGAGAGACCAGGAATGCCCCCAGGAACTCAGGTCAGGACCGAGCCAGCAGTGATGAAGACCCACCTGCTTGGGGTGGAAGTTGCCATTTCGGTCGCAGTTGGGGATGGGGATGATGTAGAGGTCTTCATGGGTGCGGCTCTGTGAGGCGGCCAGCCGCTCCAGGGCCCGGTGCAGCTCACTCTGGCAGGAGCCTTGGGGCTGGAGGAAGGGAGGATGGAACAGCTTAGCAGAAGGGAGAGAGGCAGGAAGACCAAGGCTGGAGGTCAGCTCACAACTGAAGGACCTGAAAGGAGGCTCAAGGCCCAGAGACTGGGCAGGGCCCAATGGGTTCAGGGGACACCGGTGGGCAGGGCAGAAGGACACTGAAGAGAGGATCTTGAGCCAAAGAGCTTCTAAAAAGGAGGACTGTGAATGGAAAGGACTTTGTGGGGAAAGAGGTTGTGGAACCCTATGGAGATGGTTGGGAAGGGGGTGATTTCTAAGCAGGAGGGATAGTTGACATCATATCATTAATGACTTGTAAGACCTAGGCAAGGATCCACTGGGAACCCCCCATCAGGAAGGACAGTAACCAGACCCTGGAGCAAGGTCGGCAGGCCCCCTGCTGTGGCCAGCATTAGCCCTTGAGTTACTGAAAAGGTCTGGGTGGCAAGTCCAAGAGAAGGGCTAAGAAACACCAGGAGGCTTGGGGCAACCGCTATTTACAAACCAGTACAAAAGTATTTCAGTACTTAAAAATTACTTCAACTGCATCAACGTATACAACTGATGACCAGGAAAGGAATTTCAAGGAATGAAATGAGGATTTGGTCCTGATGACGCATACTAGGTGCATCTTGCACACAGTAGGCATCCAAAGAATGTTTCTGAATGACATAGTCCAGATCCAGTGGTGGTGGTGGTGGCGTGTGTGTGCCTGTGCACATGCGCATTTGTAGGGCTGAGGTCCTCACCACGGGCCGAGCTTCCTCCCGGGGCACCCCGATGACCTTCATCTTGCCCCCGCTGGTGCTGCGGTCTCGAATTTTGGCTAAGTGCTTCTGCAGGCACCTGCGGTCATGCGCACTGCAGGGACTGAAGCTGTTGTTCGGGTGGTCACCCTCATCCTTGTCTGCAGTCAGGCCGAGATGGAGAGAGGTCAGCACAGGGAAAGGACAGGGCAGAACACCAACCCAGCCTCCCACCTGCTTTCTTCTAGGGGATTCTCCAGCCTGGCTCTGAGAAAGGGTGGGGGACCCTGGGCTGGGGGTGGTGGTGAAAACAACACCCCTGTCTCCTCCCTGCTCTCCTGGATTCCTGAGGAGAAAATCTTCTTAACATCCTTGACTTGTCCCTCACCCCACCCAGTCCAGCCCTCAGATGAGTCACCAGCTGCAGCTGCGCAGACAGCAGGAGGGTCCCCTGGGCCCTGCAGGGAGGTCTAAGGCAGGCAGGGGCCTCCCCCCTGGATCTCGTACCCCCCTCCATTCAGCTCCTCCTACCATCCCCCTCTCCGTCTGCTCTCTCTTCCTGTCTCCTTTCCTGGTCTTTTCAGCATCTGGCTGAGCCAGCCAGGGGATCCCCAGATCTGTTGGCACTGCTGCCCCTCTTCCAAATGGCCAAACTCAGAGTTTCCATGAGTGATGAGAAATCTGGCCCAAAGGGCTCTCCCCATTGGCTAGACAGGGAAGAAGAAGCGGGAGTGGGTGTGTCCGCCTGCCTGCATGAGAAAGTGTGCACCCACACGCATGTGTGTGCAACACACTGTGTGGCCGCAGGACCCAAAACATCCTCACACATCACTTCAGTCCCCCACCTCGACATCTCCCATCCTTGGACTTTAGACCCCACCGAAAGTCCACAACTATGGCCCAGAGGCAGGTCACTGGGGAATCTGGATATAGGAGGTGGTGAGGCTGGACCCACACACTCTCCCTGGGATCTCCTGAAGACTCTACCTGAACTCAAGAATAACCTGAGCCAGAAGTCCCAGAACTGAAACCACCACTCCACCCTGCAGGCAGCCAAAACTGGAATACAGGCCTGAACTGGAGAAAGAGGTTGCAAGACCTCTCTGCAGCTCAGAGCCACCTCTGAAACGCTTGGGCTTGGCAGCTCACTGCGGGCCTGAGTGCAAAGCCCCTGCCAGCATTCCAGATGTTGGCAGCCAGACAGAAGGTTACATCTGGTTTGCGTCAGGATTTTTTTTTTCCTGAGGAGTTAGCAGGTTCCTCCACGCATGGCAGCAGTCCCAGAGCTGCCTCTGGGTCAAATGGTATTTTTCCGCCTAGCCAAAGTTAGTTGGGGGGTTAGTTCTCTTTTTGTTCTCCTAGTTCTGGGGGTGTGGGGTGGGGGGAAGTAGGTAGATAAAGGGAAACCAGGAAACGAGGAATCGAGACTCTCAGAAAGGCTTTGTCAAGATTCCATACCAAAGGTTATTTATAAAATTGAGTCACCAAGGATGGGAAGAAGGTTTTGTCACAGGTGGAGGGCTGGTTTAGAAAGAAGAATCAAAGGTAAGGAATAAATAGAGCAGATAGATATAATCTATCCTTTTGCATATTCAACATCCCAAGAAGGATAGTCCGGAAGGGACTCCAGTCTCAGAGACAACATCAAGTTCTTAAGGGTCAACCAAGGGGAAAACACCTCCCAGTGATGTGGGTAGCAAGAGATGCGGGTACATTTCAGAAGACCAGGATTGTCAAGGGGGCCATAAGTAGATAGACACCAAACCCTCGGTGAGAACCCGAGAAAAGGTCCAGGATCCAGGCTCTCCCAAGGAACCTTTCTGGCCCAGACTGGCCAGTGACCCTGCCCCTGCATCCACCTTGCACAAAGTCACAAGACTTTTGGATGGGGCCACAGTGTTTCAGAGCTATAGTCTGGAAGTGGGTATTGGAGTGAAAGAGGAAATGGAAGATTAAAAGAATTAGAGCCACGGGCACCCGGGGTGTCTCAGTTGGTTGAGAATCAACTCTTGATTTTGATTTAGGTCATGATCTCATGGTTCGAGGGATCAAGCCCCATGTTGGGCTCTATGCTGTCATCGCATAGCTTGGGATTCTCTCTCTCCTTGTGTCTCTCTGCCCTCCCCCGCTCATGCTCACTCTGTCTCTCTCTCAAAATAAATAAATAAACATTTTATAAAAAGGAAAGGAAAGGAAAGGAAAGGAAAGGAAGAGAAAAGAAAAGAAAAGAAAAGAAAAGAAAAGAAAAGAAAAGAAAAGAAAAGAAAAGAAAAGAAGTTAGAACCAAATCTTGGAACGACAGAGGCTAAGCTAAGACATGAACAAAAGCACACACCATTTTCCTCGGGAAAGGCTGGAAGGGATCACAAGGACTCAATTGCCACAGCCCATAATACTAACCCGAGGGGCACCCTTGGAACCTGAAAAAGGGGTTTGTCTTTTCTTTGCGTTTGCTTTCTTTTCCTGACTATAAAGGGAAGCACTACTTTGCACAGTGACACTTGTTCCTCTTGGTAGGCAAGCAGAATGTTCTTAGGTTCGAGAAGTAAGGAAGAGTTTTCTAGCAAGTGGAAGTAGAGAGCCTCCCCCCACCCCCATCCCTGGAAGTGTGGCACATCAGAGTGATAAAGGCCTCAAGAACAAAGTGAGATCTGGAGTAGAAATGTAACTGCAACTCGGTGTTCCAATGTTGAGTCTCTACAAGTTGAAGTTCACAAATGACTAACACTCGGGGGAGTGTTAATGGATATATGGAATGTTTATCCCTTCCCTTAGGAGGTATCTCTAAGGAGGACAACTGGGTCCGCTCACTGAAACCTGGGGCCGCGCAGGCCATAGGGCAAGGCTGGAAGCATAGTGTATGCTCTTGTGTGGGTAGGGCCCCATGCCACACTGAGGGGGATTATCTGGAGAAAGCTAAGCAGGCAGCATGCCTGGACTCCCCCTCCTTGGTTTCCCCACTTTTTTGTTGTTGTTAGGCAAGCTTCTTTTTTTCTTTTTTTGAAGAACTGAAGAGCCCTAGAAGTCTCCAGAACACCCAGACTTGAGTCCAGAGATTCATCAGTGTCATACTTGGACCCCTCTCGCCTGAGGCCAGACTACTTCTCCCCACCAAAAGGGCACTCCACAGAGGAGATCAATCCTTCATTAACACCACCATGCCAACTCCCAGCTGCTCTGCCAGGTCTGGTCTGGGTCTGTCCCCAGCTTGTGTCTAAGCTCAAAGAAGAACACACCAGATAGGGAGAGTAGTTGCTTCCTTAATCTCATAGGGACACACCGTATATCCATAGCTGCCCACTCAGACACAGACAGGTCAGGACTTAGGAACCACAAGCATATACAAACAGTCACGTGTCCAGGCACACACGGGTCCACACGTGCACCCCCACATGCACTCGGGCACTCTGACCCTGCCCTGGGCAGACACAGACCCGGGGCAGGGCACGTTGCCTGCACCATAGCCTGTTGACTTTCCACTTAATCTGTAACTTTTCCTTGCCCAGCCTTGCTTAATAGGCATACTGAGGATCGACCCCAGGATCCAGCCCTAGGCACTGGGTTTGGGAGGGTGAGGGTCGTAGCCTTGGGTCTCTGAAAATGTTAACCTTCCCATCTCCAAAGCTGGTTACGTACTTGCTACTTCCCAGCTTACTCAGGAAATCCAGCCACCTGGTACTGCTCACCCAGGTGGGGCCCTCCGGAAAAACCCCAATCCCTGTGGGATCCCCTCTGAGCAGGAGCCAGAGTCAGACCTAGCCACCCCTGCCCCGAAAGATTTGACCTTCTGACCTCCGGAGGCTTATTTAGGAGGCAGGACTTCCAAGGTAGGCCAGGTCATCTCCTCCAGCCCCTGCTTGGAGCCAAGCCAACAACACTCAGCCACAGGGGAAACCTTGGTCTTCGCTCCAGCAACTGAAGGAGCCCAGAGAGAGGAAAGACTTCACAGCTTTGGCACCACTGGCTGAAAAGTTCATGGTCAAAGCTACAGGATTTCCTCTTTCTGGCAGCCTGGTTTCATCCCCCTGATTCCTCCTCAATTCCAGCCACGTCCCCTTCAAGACACCCAGGGTGAGGCTGTGAGGTGGGTGGGCCCAGCCACCCCAACACCGGTGTTTCAGCCACAATTTGGAGGATCACCTGCCCTGCAAGAAAGGCCTTTTCCTTCGCCCTGGACTCTGCCTAGAGAAGCCAAGATCACCCATGCCAAGTACCCCACCCTTTCTTCGAGGTCTGGCCCTCGGGGCATCCCCTCACCGCTGTGCAAGCTGCCAGCCTCAGACTGAAGGAAACCGGGCCCATCCTTTCCATGTTCACAGCAGCAAAAAGCACCGAAGTTCCTCCCTACCCCTCTCAACTCCTCTGAATGCTCCCCTACTTTGCTCACTTGCCCTACTGTGCCCCCAAAGCCCCAGCATCAGAGAAGGATCGAAGCGTCAACCGAAACCCTCTCAGCCTCTTATTCATTACCATCCTCAGCATGGCTCCAATTGACTGAGCTCTTACACCATGCCAGACACCCCAAGCCTGTGAGGCAAGTCCTGTGTCACCTCCATTTTACAGATGAGGAAATGCAGTAGACTGGGTGGGGGCAAAGGAGGACAGACTTATCCCTGCAGCTCCTATGTCTTTAAATGGAAAGACTCCTGATACCCGAGGCACCAATAATTCCGGCTTTGCCAATACTAAAGAAAAAATGTTAAGCAGCCATGCTCCTCCTCCCACCTCCCCCAAGGCACAGAATTTCTGGGAAGGCCCTGTTCCCATGACATGACTGGATTCCCAGTATTGAAGTAAAGGGGACAATATTTGCTGCGTTGACTAAAAATTAACCCAGTCTGTCTGTTCCCTAACCCTGTCCCAGAGGGACCCAAGAGCACAGTTTAGGAGCTCCCCAGTCCAAACGCTGATCTTCCCACTGTCCACTCCCCCAGATTCCATGAGTCAAGGGTCAGTACACTGATGCAGAATTGTGGACCTCTGACGCACACGTCCCACCCTGCCCCCACCTCTGGGGGCCTGAGCAGTGTTAATCCACAACCTTTTCTGGCTCGGAAAGCTGAGACAGGAGGGCTATGGGGAGCTTAGGGGGGTAGAGGCTTAAAATGGAAGAAGGAGACCCACTCCTGGGGCAAATAGTAGGCAGCTGGGCATAGCAGGCCAAGGGAAGGGGTATGCCAAGTGGCTGCCCTCCCCCAGTCACCTGCTGAAGCTTAGCCCCAAGAGGAAAAAGCAGAAAGAGGGGCCTGATGCCCTCTGCCGAACTATTCCCAAGGCAAGAAGGCCCAAGCCTTGGGACATAGGAGGGACAGTGGCCTATTGACAGTGGAAGGCTAGAGAGAATAGTGGGGATCAGTCCCAAGCTCTGGCCATCTTTTCTCACCAGAGACCCTGCAGGGCTGTTGCGCAACTCTAGGGGGCGCCTTTCACATGGTGCAGGGAGTCCTTCTGTGATGATTAGGAGGCATGGACACAGCTTGCCAAGTCGGTACCTAGTTTCCCCAGGGTCCTCCAGGATTGCCCTTTCCCCTCTCCAGATCTCTGCATGCCCTGCATGGGTGGAGGACAGGCAAGGAGGGCGGGGGGTGGGGGGAGGGCATTTGAGACCTGGGACCTGTAATCCCAAGGGGATGTAAAGGCCGATTTGCATGATGTCCACAGGACAATCACACACTTCATACCATTTCCCCCAGAGCCCCTATCCCAATGGGATTAGATTTTCCTCCACTACAGGATAGGGAGCTCCTACCCGGCCAGGGGGGAAGGGGTGCTCGAGACCATCTAAGGGCTCTTCTGCCCCATGTTCAAGTCAGCGAGAGAAGAGGAGGCTACCAGCCATCCTAAACTGGTACATATCCACTGGCCGGTGGAGGATGCAGATAGAAAGGGAAAGAGATCCCATTATACTCAGCCCAGGAGCTCAGCCCTCACTCACAATCTGGTCTGGTACGAGTACCCCTCCTCTCCCACTGGCACCGGCATCTGTGCCCCAGGATCAGTGCCTTACTCCCTCAGGACATCCCCCCACCCCACCCCCGCTTCCCAGATGTGCCGGGTGCCAGGCTGGCATTTCTCCTAGTATGTTTTCTGCTGACCCATCTCTCACTGCCTAGGGACAGGAAGGGCAGAGAGGCCTGAGGCCCAGACCCCTGGGGTCCACCTCCTTCCTGTTTTCCCTGCATCCTGCTTTCCTCCGCTAACAAGCTGCAGAGGATTGAGGAAGTGGAGCGGTCTGGGACCCAGGGCAGGAAGCTTGGGGCCGGAGTCCCAGCATCCGGACTGCAACAATGGAAGCTTCAAGCACCAGGAAAAGAGACAGACACAGACAGAGGCAGAGGGAGAACAAATCAGTCAGAGAGGGAACCAGAAACAGAGGCAGAAATACAGAAAGGCAGACAGAGAGAGAGAGATTCCAAAAGTAACAGAGAAAGGCAGGAACAAAGAAAGAGAAACAGTGATAGAGACACGGAGAGAAAGCAACAGAAAGGGGCGGAGGACAAAGAGAAGCAGAAAGGGAACAAGACAGAGAAAGAGAAACTGATAACAGGCGGAAGTCATTGAGGAAAGGAGAACTCAGGAATGTTGGTCGTGAAACTAGAGACAGAGGCAGAGCAGGAGATAACAAAAGAATAAGAGAGAAGGAAAGACTGAGAACGATTATAAGGAGAAACTGAGAGAGGCTCGCTAAGAAACGGAAAAGGAGAAAGTGTAAGAATGAGTTTAGGGCAAAGGGCCCTCTAAACCTCTCTCCCTCTCTCTCTCTCCCGCTCTTCCTCCCCGCCCCCCCCCCACCCTCCCTCTCCCTTCTCTCTACTCCCTATCCCACACCCGTTAGGTTTCTACAGCTCTGGGCTGGGAGCCAAGACTCGCTTCTCTTCTGCTACCTCAGACGACACCTGCCAGGAGAGAGGAACGGGGTGCCTGTGTACCAGAGCAAGATGAGGTGCCCAGGCCTGGCAGAGAGACCTCTGTCTTCCCAATACCTCTCAAACAGCAAGGTGAGCTGCCCAGGGGCGTTAGGGAGGGGCAACTCTGATGCCCCTCACCACCAAAGCCCCTCTAATTTAGATGTCCCACTCCACCCCACCTGGATGTCAAAAGGCCACGCCCTGGCTTCTTAGACCCCTGGGCTTTCACCTGTGGCCAGGATGAGGGAAGTCCCTGGATCAGGAACAGAAAGCCACCACCACCGCCCAACCCATCCTCTAGTTATCTGGCCCTAGGCCGCTCACTTGCAGGCTGGGTGGCTGGACCGAGTCACAGTCACATAATGTTCCACTGTTACCCCAGCAGCCGGGACAACCATTGAGACCTCTCCTCCCAAATAGGCACCCTTGAGGAGGTTGGAGATGAAGGGCTGGGACAGAGTCTTCTTTGCTGGGGGCGACAGCCTGCTAGGGACTCAATAGCAGTTTCCTTAGGTGAGCCTGTCCTATGCCAGCCCAGCCCTGCCAGGTACCCGCCTTCTTAACTCACTGGAGATTTTCAAGGGCTTTCCAGGCCAGCCCGAATGGGGAAAGGGCTTCTAGGAGCGGAGCACACCGAGGAGGGCATGCAAGGGCAGGGGCACCTTACCAGAGGGCTGCAGGCTTTCCTGGATGGCCTCGATCTCCGCCAGCTCCATGCACACGCCTTGCCCGTGCATCAGCGTGTGCAGGGGCTTCTCCACACCCCGGGGCGGGTAGCAGCGCAGGCCCGAGCCGCAGCGGGGGGTATACACCCCGCAGGGCATCCCCTTGCCCAGGGCACAAGTGGCGCAACAGCCGCAGCCCGGCTCCCGCACCAGCTCCTCGCAGCCCACGGGGGGGCGGCAGCGCGCCAGCTTCTCCTCGGAGCAGGGCGGGCAGTGGATGGCTTCGTCGCCAAGGCTCGGCCCGGGCCCGGCGGCCAGCAGCAGCGCGGCCACGAGGCAGAGGGGCAGCATGACCGAGCTAGGACGGGGCGCGGGCGCGGGGCGTGGGAGGGAAGAACGGGCGCGCAGACTGAGAGCAGGGACACGGGGCGACAGCGCCCGGCGCGCCTGGAGGACCCGACCCGGAGGGCGCGGGGAGACGGGGCGGCCCCGCGGGCGGACAGGGACGGAGCCAGGGAAGTTAGCAAGCGGGCTGGAGGGGAGCGAGCCTGGCCGCCGAGGCGCTGCGCCGCATCCTCGGCCCGGCCCAGGCGGCGGGCGGCGGGCGGCGGGCGGCGGGCGGCGGGGGGGGGGCAGGGGGCTGAGCGGCTGCCCGGGACCGGCTCCCCCGGACTTTATACCGGCCCCTGGCCACACCCCCAGCGCCTTCCCAGAGGTGGGGGAGCGGGGGCGCCGGGGGGGAGAGGGAGAGGCGGCCGTTAGGGGGAGGGGGCGCTGTCCTGAGTCGCTGCCGCCGCGGCTGCCGCCGCCGCCGCTACAACATCTGAAAGTCCTTTTCTGCCGCAGAAGGAAGCGGCGCAGTTTGGAAGCCGTGGCAGGCGCCGAGAGCGCCTCTGAACCCGAGCCTGGGAGGGGAGAGAGAGAAGAGGAGACGCAAAGGGGCTGCTCTTTGGCCTCATTCCCCGACCTTGGAGGATTCCTCCCCTACCCACCCCCCCCCCCCGCGGCTGCAGTCCCCCCCACTGAGAACGCGACCTCCTCGCCTGGACTCCCGGCTCCGCGGATTCGGTCTCCCTGACCAGAGCCCTTTCCACCCCACCCTAGCGCTTCCAGTCCCAACCACTGGAGACCTAGTCGAGCGAAGTGGGGAAAGGGCAGCAAGCACCCAACGAGGGACCCAGAAGAGCCTGATGGCCCTAAGAAGTTAGTAGACTTTCTTCCCACTTGTCCTTCCAGCTCCCCCCCCCCCCCCCCCCCCACACACACACCCTATCTCCCCAGGGCTCATCTGGGCCCTGGTCCACTCTGCCTTCCAGAGAACTGTATCAACCGAATTCCTGGGGAAGGAGGTGCTAAGCCCCTTCTTCCTTCCTGGATGCTTGTTTCCACTGCCCGACTCCCTCCCCAGAGGAAGATTGACCAGGGAGATTGCCACCGTCGTTGTGCAAATTGTGCATCGCACAACTCCTATTTCTCTCGTAGCCCCTTGTAGATTTGTGTAGCTGTTAGGACAGTTTTCCAGCAGGTGGCAGACAAGCATTTCCAGGTAGGGGTGTCTTTTCCTAATTTGACCAGCTTTGCTATTTGGGCTAGCTAGGGGCTGGCTAGGCCCTCTGTGAGATCCTGCTGGTGCCTGTTTCCCCCATGCTCACCTCAGTCCTGCTGGGATTGGGAGGCACCCTACAGTAACATTTGAGTAGGGACCTGTCTCCTGGGTTCTCTCTCTGGTCCCCTGTTCCCTAGGTACTCATCTATCCTCCCCCACAAAGCTTTCTGCTGTCCTGGAGCTGGTTTCAGGATGCCTGAGGGGTAAGGGTTCCTGTCAGGGCATAATAGGTGACCTACCATGGATTTTTTTTTTTTTTTTTTTTTTTTTTTTGGCTTGGCTTGGCTTGGCTTGGCCTATAAAGCTACAAGGTAACCAAGCCAAAGTACAGATCAGAGACCATCTTCCAGACTCCCAGGACAGCGATCTTTCAGTCTCCCAGCAAGTAGGCCCCCTTCCACTTTCTCCAAGTGTAAACTGTCCAGGTGATAGGAAGAAGAGAGGGGCTGGAAGCTGAACTTGTAGGGACAGAACACAAAAGTTGCAAACTGACGGCACCTACTGGCAACTATCAAGACTGCAGAAGATCTGGAGAGTTCTGACGGGGGGGGGGGGGGGGGGGGGGGGGGGGGGGCGGGGGTGGAGTGCCGGAGGACAAGATTCTGGGATTCTCTCCCTGCTATCTCACAGACAAACTGGGGTCTTTTCTGTCTTGGATAAGGGCAAACAGAGCCAGGCTCTTTACGTCCCCAGGGGAAGCCCAGCCTGCACCTGATTCAGAAAACTTCCCCTAGCTCTATCCCCCTCCATCATCACCGAGGCGCCAACGTATTGTATGAACTTGGACACCACCCCTTGGAGCTGGAATTGTCCCTAACTATAAAATGGAGGTATATCATCTCCACCTATTCTGCCTCTTGAAGCGCTTGTGGGAATAAAATGGGAACTGAAAGGATGGGTTCCAACCCCAAAGCCAGACTTGCCCCTTTGACAGCAAACCTGAGAGAGCTAAAGGTGCTAGGACATGGAGGAAGGAGTTGCAGGAGAGGCTGGACTGAAGCCAAGAGAAGGACCTGGAAGTGAAGCATGAGTGCAGGTGAGTATGGGAAATCCAGAAAGGCTTCCAGGTAAGACAGGTGCCCAGACCCCTATCCATCCACTGGTGTTCACCACCCCCACCGCCAAACATCAGTGTCTGAGATAATTCCAAAGAGGCAGGAAAATAGACATAAGTAGATCATCGAAGCACCTCCCCACCATTCATGCAGCACATATTTACTGGACACTGTGCACAGGCTTTGTGCTACATTCGAGGACCCAGAGCTGGCTGAGATCACTCCCTGCCCACAAGGAGCTCACTGCCTAGTGAGGGGAGACAGGCATACAAATAAAATGAGTCTAAGAAGTGTACAGGTGCCCTGGGAGACATCCACATGGGGTGCTGTGGGGACCCAGACACACAAGTGGTCAGTTCTACATCTGGCGCCTGGAAAGACTTCATGGAGAAGGTAACTCTTGAGCCAACCATCTTCCATGCTAGGGGAAAGAGCATCAGGCCGACCTGGATTCTAATCCCGGCTTTGCCACTGGACTTATTGGGGAACCTGAAAAAAGTTACTCTGAGCTTCATTGTCCTTACCTGGAAAATAGGGCTTTGTGATAAGAAAGAAAGAAGGATGGGGAAGGGACAGACAGAAACAGAGCCTTGTGCAAATCGCCCAGCATACAGTGAGCACTGTGTGTTTGCTTCTTCCTCTCCTTCTTCTGGAGGCAGGGCCTGTGTTTCCCCAGGCAGACTGGAGGTTCTCAGAGGACTGGGTTTAGTGTCTCCCCCTGCCTCCCACGGCTTGCTGGTGTCTAGGAGAGGCTACATAAGGGGCATAGGATTTGGAGTCAGAGGACCTGGGTTCAAACTGCAGCGCAGCCACTGAAGAGCTGTGTGACCTTGGACACACTTAAGGTCTTGAAGGGTCATTTTCATCCTTTTTTTATTTTAATGTTTATTTATTTTTGACAAAGCACAAACAGGGGAGGGGCAGAGAGAAAGCAGGAGGCAGAGAATCCATGCAGGCTCCACACCGTCAGTGCAGAGCCTGATGTGGAGATCGAACTCACGAACCATGAGATCATGACCTGAGCCAAAGTCAGGCACTTAACCGACTGAGCCACCCAGGCGCCCCTCATCCTCTATTTTAAAAGGAAAGAAAGAAAGAAAGAGAGATAATTGGGCTTACCCCACAGGATGGGTTGCAAGAGAAAATGAGATAACGGCCAAGAAAGGGCTTTGGAACCCAAGGAGTGGGCGCCCAGGGCTCTACCAGAAAAAGAACCACTGTGGGGCGCCTGGCTGGCTCAGTCAGAAGAGCATGCGACTCTTGATCTCAGGGTTGTGAGTTCCAGCCCTACACTGGATTCTAAAAGATAAGATAAACTTTTAAAAAAGAGAGAAAAGAAGAACAACCTATGACTCCCCCTCAGCATCCTTCTCTGTCCCTAAGCTTCTAGACACCCAGGGCACCAGGAAGATGCTCCTGATGGAAGAGTGAGAAAAATTCCCACTCCCTGCCCACTTCTCCCAGCCCATACCCTTCCTGGCTTGTTGCTTAGAGTCTCATTAGCTCCCTTGTTAGTTCAGTTGCAAACTTCTACTGGGTTCAGGCTGGCTTCTTTGAGAATTGATAGTCCTGCCCTCAGGGAAACCCCAATCTCATGGGCTTGTTCTAGAGAGTATCTGATGGAGTAGACAAAATACATATAATATGAGGCGCCTGGGTGGCTCAGTTGGTTAAACATCCAACTCGATTTCCGCTCAGGTTGTGATCTCAAGGTCATTGAGTCCTGAGTGTCTGTGCTGAGCACTGAGCATGGATACTTAAGATTCTCCCCCTCCCTCTTTTTCTGCCCCTCCCCTGCTCGCATGCATTCTCTCATATTCCCACCCCCCTCCCTCTCTGAAAAAAAAATTTTTAAGTACTCATAATAGAGGTGCCTGGGTGACTCAGTTGTTTAGGCATCTGACTCTTGATTTCAGCTCAAGTCATGATCTCACAGTTTCATGAGTTCAAGCCCCATGTTGGGCTCTGCGCTGACAGAAGATCCGCTGAGGGAGATTCTCCTTCTCTCTCTGCCCCTCCCTGCTCACACTCTATCTTGCTCAAAAATAAATAATAAATTTTAAAAAAACTTTTTAAAAACTACACATAATAATGAAAGCTAACACTTAACACGAGCCATATGGTTCTAAGTGCTTCACTCATGTACTTCACAACAATCTCATGAAGTGGTAGTTATCATTATCCCCCTGTTAAGATAGGGAAGGGAAACTAAAGCACAGAAAGGTATGTAACTTACTCAAGGTCACACAACAAGTAAGTGGAAAAACAGGGGTCTGACCCCATGCAGTCTGGCTCCAGAGTCTGTATGTATGATTAACTCTCATGTTTTACAGCCTTCCAAACAGCTGTCAGAAGTACTCTAAACAACTGCCGAGGGAAAAAGACTATGGTACAGAGTGCAAGATGGGTGCAGAGAAGGAGAGTGGAAGTGGCATTGGCATGGAAATGGACCCCAGAACTCCCCAGAGCTTTGGCTTCCCAGCCCCTCCCTGGCGCCCTGGACTTCCCACTGTGCCTGCCCCAAATAGGGGGGCTCAACTCCCTTCCAGGTTGGCTGATATCCAGACCCCAGGTAGAGCATCCTCCAGGGGGCGCTGCAGGTGTGCTCTGAGCAATGGCACATCAGTACAGCTGCCTCCTTGTGCACCGGGGCCCCATACTTGGAGAGAACAGATCAGGAGAGCTAGGATCTCCATAGAGACCCCATGGTACAGAGGGAAGTCTGGTTCAGAGGCTAGAGCCTCTGGACACGTAGCTCGAGAAAAGGACACCCAGACAGAGGATGGGGAGTGGAGAGGAGAGCCCATCTGCAGTTGAGCTGGCCAGGATCTGGTTTCATATCTCCAGCCCAACCAGCTTGGCCACTTGCCAGCTTTGTGGCCACTTCTCCTTCCTCAGCTTCAGTTTTATCATCTGTAAAATGGGGGAGGGGAACTCATTGAATTGTGAGCCCCCTCCCAGCTTGGGCAGTCTAGGAATCTAGAACCTCTGGAGTCTTTTTGCCTGGTCCCAGGCCCTATGCCGGCATGGCTCCCAACCCCCCAGAGTTTGCAGTTTCCAAGCCAACTGACACCCATGGAATCACTTTCTCATTGGTCAAAGAATGTGTAGGAGACAAGCCAAGTGAATGCTGTTGAGTCCTATGAGAGTTCTGTCACTGCCCAGAGAGGTGACGAGGCTCACTCGAGGGCATACAGCTAGTAATTAATAGAGCCAAGACTTAAGCCAAATATATTTACTACCCGCTACAGACATAGTGTCACGAGCCATGCTTTCTCTGTTGCCAGAGCACCACCAGTGAGCTAAGGGCTAAGGACTCAAGGAAGGTTGGGGTAGGAGGAGACGAAGGAGGTACAACCTGGGAGAATCCATGCAGATGACGCTTGCAAAAGTACAGACACAGAGGGGACTCTGGGAGGAGAGCGACACATGTGAGGAAGGGGAAATTATTTGCCCTGCCTCCCCTGACACTTGTTGAGTCAAAGAGCAGGGTATCTGCCTGCCAGGGTGCCTCTTGGCCTGATAGATCAGAAGACCAGAATCAGAGCAGACCCCGTGTCCTTCTCCCACAGGACCTCCAGGCCTCTAGGCCCTGCCTCCTACTCCCCCAAGCCTGGGGAACAGAGGGCTACCTTCCTCTTAGAAAACTCCGGAGAGACTCTACCAAGGGGCTGCTAAACCCAGACTGACCCTTCAAACGGGTTCTAAGCTTAGAGAGACCCCACAGAGGAGTCCTCAGACTTAGCAAAACCCCAGAAAGAAGCCCTGGGATCCAGAGAAATCCCCAATACCCATATTTACAGTCGCTCTCATTCCCTGGCTGCACACTTCCTCTTTCCACACTAGCACTGGGAGTTCACAAATATCCCCAGTCATGCCTTCTCTATATTCCCAGACCTCCCTGCCGGCCCTCTCATTCCATGCCAAGGGCCAGAATCTCCTCACACCCACATTTATGCCTCATCCTTTCTGCCTCCGCACCCCTGTTGACTTCACCCCAGCCCTTCCTCTTTCCTTACCCAGAAGAACATTCTGGCCCAAGGGGCCCCCGAAACTTGGTGGTAACCAGGCATCCCAACGCCACCGGGAAAAGTGGGGAAGGGGCTTCCAGGAAAGATGAGTGTATTGTAAGTGAGGAAGGGGAAAGGGAGCAACTGTGGCCTCCATTTCCTCATCTGCAAAATGGGAATGATACCCACACATACCTCATAGGGTTGTTATGACAAGCTGTACAGACTGCTTGCTTTTACCTCATTTAGTAAATAGATATGGAAAAACATACTGAGATACCACTCTATTCCCACCAGACTGGTGAAAAAAATTTAATGTTTATGTATTTATTTTGAGAGAGAGAGCGTGCACGCCTCATGCGCACAGAGAGAGCAGGGGAAAGGCAGAGAGCAAGGAAGAGAGAGAGAATCCCAAACATGCTCTGCCCTCTCAGCACAGAGCCCGACTTGGGACTCTATCTCACAAACCATGAAATCATGACCTGAGCCGAAGTCAAGAGTTGCATGCTCAACCAACCGAGTCACCCAAGTGCCCCAGATCAGTAAGAATTTTAAAGACTGAGTACCAAGTGTGGAGTAAGGGGACTGTCATCTAATACCAGTAAGAAAACAAATGTGTACAACCAACAACTCTACTCTGAGATATGTACCCACTAGAAGTGTGTGTGTGGGTGTGTGTGTGTGTATTCCAAAATACATATATGAGTGTTCATAGCAGCATTATTCAGAATAGCCAAACACTGGCATCAGTAGTAGAATGGATAAATCAACGGTTGAATGAACTATTGCTATACCAACAACATAGATGAATCACAAAGTGAGCAAGAGATTACTATTGTAGGATTCTATTTATAAAGAATTCAAAAAGAGACAAAACTAATCTATGGTGTTAGAAATCAGGATAGGAGTTACTTTTGGGGAGAATGGTGGAAGTAGTTACTAGAAAGGGCCTCACGGGGTACAGGTGATGTTTATTATTTAGTTACATGGTGTATGCACTTTATGAACATCCATTGAGCTAAACATTTCTTATTTCTGCACTTTTCTGTATGTGTGTTGTACTTTAATTTTTTTAAGAAACAACTTTTTTGTTTGGTTTTTTTAAGAGACTGCTGGCTCTCAAGTAGGCTGCTTGGACTGGATTCTTTTTTTTTTTTTTTTTAACATTTATTTATTATTGAGAGACAGAGAGCATGACCAGGGGAGGGGCCAAGAGATGGAGAGACACAGAATCTGAAGCAGGCTCCAGGCTCTGAGCTGTCAGCACAGAGCCCAACACGGGGCTCGAACTCACAAACCGTGAGATCATGACCTGAACCGAAGTCAGACGCTTAACAGACTGAGCCACCCAGGCACCCCTGCCTGGACTGGATTCTTGGCAGTAGATTTCCGATAAGTGAGCACACCTCTCTACGCCTCAGCGTCCTCATCTTTTGCATTAAGTGACCCTTATGTAGGGTGGCTATCATGATTAAATGAGTGAGAATGTGTAAAATGCTTACAATAGTGCCTGCTACATATCAAGTACCCAGTGAGGGTTGGTCATTAGCCATGACCAGCCAAGTGAGTGAGATTAAGAGCCTGGAGCCAAAATGCCTGCACTAAAACCTGGACTTGCCATTTACTTGCTTTGTGACTTTGGCCAAGTGACATCCTCCCTCTTATCCTTAAATACCCTCAGTTGTAAAGGAGGGCTAATGGCAGCCCAGTCTGATAGGGTTGTTTGAGAACCTACAGAAACATTACACAGAGGCACTTAGCACAGTGCCCAGAGTAAGGCTCAATACGTGTCAGCTGTTATTATTATTGATCACCATGGTAACCTTATTAACCCATTTTGTAGATGGTGTTCCAGGTAGTTAGTTAAAAGACTGGCTTAAGGTCACATGCAACTAAATGTGATTTAAACCCAGCTGTGTGATAATGGAACCCAGGCTCCTACTGACATGCCCATACCACCTCCAGAGGCGCCATAGCCTTGGAGACGTTTGCCCAAACCCAAACAGCACCTCTTCCTCCTGCCAGGCTGCCCCCTGCAAATGAAGCTCTTGTCTCCAGTAGCTCCAGCTGTCAGGGTTCTGGGCGACCCAGAGGCTGTTGTGCCTTCCCTGCCTGGCAGGATCTAGCACCCATCTGACAATTCTGGTGCCCTCATTTGGGGTGCTGGGGATGTAGCCCAGAGCCCAGATCTAGCCCCGGCTGTGGGAAAAGAGAGTCTCAGAGAGAAGCCACGTTGGCCCCCAGGGCTTCTGGTTGTCAGCGGCCTCTTCTACTGCAGTCTTTGATTTTCTTTGTCCTGAGAGAGATAGGGGTAGTCCTAAAGATGGCTGATGAGGACTGGAGACAACGGGAGGGCAAAGGGATAGGACTGAGGGGGCCCAGAAAGAAGGGCCAACCTGCCTGGAACCCCTAATCCACATAGCCCCCACCTTCTCCTCTCCTGAAACCTGGATCCCTCCCAGCCTCACCCCCTCAGTCCTCCCGGTGTCCAGAGGCTTGATGCTTGGAGCCAGTAATCCTCAAGATCTGTGCAGTCTGTTCCTCACCCCCACCCAGTCTTGATGATCTAAAAAGCAGCAGAAGTTGGGCCCCAAGCCAGGGAAAGCCAGACAGCCCGGAATGGAGAAAAATTTGGCCTCAGGTTGAAGTACACAGGCTGTGGGGCAGGGGGCTCTGGTCTTGCAGTCATAAGCCATGTACTGTGGGCTTGTCACTTCACCACAATGATCCTCAATTTCTTCATCTGTAAAATGGGGATGTCAGTCCCTACTCACTCCGCAGGGCTGCTAAGGAAGATCAGATGAGGCTACCTATATAAGTGTAAGGACATAGATACCTGAAAGCAGGTCACCAATTAGTGGTGTCATTATTGTGACCTTTTTTGATTCTAAGATTCTATGATGCTCTGAAGTAGAAGGATAGAAACAAGGGGAAAGGGTACTAAAAAGAGGAAGGCCACGAGAGGGTGGGGCTGAATCTGGAGTAGGACACACAGATGGAAGGCAGAGAAAGATGAATAGATGTGACAAAATGAAGAACTTGGGAGGGAGGGGGGAGATTCATAGATAGATATGAAACCAAAGATCCCAGTCCAGAATCCCCCTCTCCATTCATTCATTCATTCATTTACTCATTCATTCTTCAGATGGAGACTGAGGCAGTAGCTGCCAAACTGGACCAGGTCTCAGAGCCTGCATCTGGCCAGAGGTCTGCTCCCAGCAGCACCCAAGGGCTCTTGGAGGGTGATAGGCTGGAGGGGGGGGGGGGGCGGGGGGGGGGGAAGGGCATGTCTCTGCAGCTCCAGGTGTTCTTTCTCAGATCAGACCCCCAGGTTCACAAACCAAAGTCAGAGGGGGAGCAACTAGCTCCTAGGAATACCTGTCTCCTCCCTTACTCCCACCCTGACTCTCATTAAGGAATGGGAGGGGAACCCAATAGGGCAGGGTTCAGAGAACTAGCTGTTTGATGATAGTGGAAAACCCACACATCAGAATTGGTGTCAGAATCAGAGGAACCATGGGTGGGACCCAGAAAGAGAGGAGGAGCCCCATCTTTTATGGAGGCTTCGTTACAGAGGCACGATTAATTAAATCATTGGCTGATGGTGATTGAACTCTGCTGCACCTCTCCCCTCCCCAGAGGTTGGGGGTTGGAACAGTTCCCACCCTCTAACCACTGGGGTGGCTCCCTGGCAACCGGCCCCCAGCCTCGGGTTACCTAGGGGCTTTCCAAAAGTCGTCTCATTAACATAACAAAAGACACCTTGAAGGCTCTCTTCACTTAGGAAATTCCAAGGGTTTTAGAAGCTCTGTGCCAAGAACAAAGAAAGACCAATATATATTTCTTATCAAAACATCACACCTCCCAAGGACCTTCTCTGGGATTTCTGCCAATTTCAGAACTGGGTAGAAAGTGGCAAGTCCAAGTGACCCCCTTCCCCGCCACATTAGGAGACATACTGGCTTTCTCACCCCATCCTCCAGGCCAGCTCTCTGCCTGTTATACCTCTCTCTGAGCCTCAGTTTCCCCATCTGTACAATGAGGAGGTTGAACTTGGTAATCTAAGAACCAGCCTAGTTTTTTTTTTTTAATTTTTTTTTTTAACGTTTATTTATTTTTGAGACAGAGAGAGACAGAGCATGAACAGGGGAGGGGCAGAGAGACAGGGAAACACAGAATCTGAAACAGGCTCCAGGCTCTGAGCTGTCAGCCCAGAGCCCGACACGGGGCTCAAACTCACGGACCGTGAGATCATGACCTGAGCCGAAGTCGGACGCTTAACCGACCAAGCCACCCAGGCGCCCCAGAACCAGCCTAGTTTTAATCTTCTCTCTTCTAAGGAAATCCAACCCTGCTCCTGTCATACCTTCTAGGTGTGCCTGTCCTGTTTGGCCTCCTGAATGTCAGGTAAGTGCCTATCTGGGTGAGGAATTTCAAGAACTTTGGGACCTCTGGGATGGCAGTGGAGGTAGGACAGAGGAACAGAAGGAAGATTGAGGAACAATTTTAACTTGGTCCCCACCTCTCTGCTGAGCTCAGGTGAGACATGTTGATGTAAGAGTGCCTCATCTATCCACACCCCCAGCTCACCCTAGCCTTAGAAGTGATCCGGGAATGGAACACCTGGGTGGCTCAGTTGGTTAAACGCCTGCTGTTGGCTCAGGTCATGATCTCACGGTTCATGGGTTCGAGCCCTACATCCGGGCTCTCTACTGTCTGCTGGGAGCCTGCTATGGATCCTCTGTCCCCTCTTTCTCTGCCCCTCCCCCCCTCAATAATTAATTAGTTAATTTTTAAAAAGTGATCTGGGAAGAACAGAAAATCTAAGGGAAGGATTGGAGGTCAGGGTCTTGTGAATGAGATTGCTTGGGCTTTCTCTTTACCTACTCCAGTTAGAACCAGGGTTCATTCACCCTAGTGCAGAATTCTCCCTCCTTTTCACTTCATGGGGATGCAGCCTTACTCAGGAAAAGTATCCTCTAGGACTCTTGCAGCTGACTCCTTCTGCCCCTTCTGGGTTTTCATTCCATCAGTTCCCTCACTGAATCTTTGAATTCAAGTTACAAAAGCCCTGGGACAGCCCCAGTGTCCCCAAAGGCAGCACAGCCAATGTCAGCAATGGGTACTGAGTCTTCCACTGAATCCCAAAAGTATGGAGCAAACTGTTGGTACAGTGGGTCCAAGCTTCCAGGGGGTAGTAAACAGAGGCATGTGCGGACCTTTGCTTTCACTTTGGGGTTTGATTGCTTGGCTGTCCCTCCAGAGTTGGCACTCCAGCACAAGAGGGCCTGCCGCTGGGTATGCTGCCCCCAGGTGGACAATGAGAGTACTGATAGCATTCACAGTGGGTCTCCTGGGGAGTGGGCATTGTACCAGGTGTTGAAGGTTCCAAAGGAGCAGGCCTTCAGAAGAGCTTGTGGCCAGAAGAGGGAGACCTGCAGCTAAACACACAACGATCAGTGCTATGTAACAAAGAGAAATGTACTGGATGCCAAGAAAGCACAGAGGAGCCCGGAGTGCGTGATTAGAGAGAACTTCAAAGGGAAGTGATGTGGGATCTTGTCTTAAAAGATAAGAAATTTACAATCTAGAGGAAATTACCTAACCCCCTTAATCTTCGGTTTCCTCAGTATAAAGGGTTGGTGTAAAGAGTAGGGGGAAAATTATGTACAGGGCTGGTTACTATGTCTAGTACATAATTGGCACTCAGAAAACTTACGTATTATATGGTTTTTAGGAAATGGCTCCGATGGTGGGGGCTGACAGGTCTGCAATTTGTAGGCAGACTGGCAGCTGGAGACTCTTGTGGAATTTCTGTTCCAGTCCTGAGACAGAATTCTTTCTTTTCTGAAAAACCTCCATTTTTTGCTCCTAAGGCCTTCAACTGATTGGATGAGGCCCACCAGCATTACAGAGGCATTACAATCCTTTTTTTCAAAGTCAACTGATTGTAAGTGCTAATTACATCTACAGACTACCTTCACAGCAACATCTAGGTTAGTGTTTGACCCAACTGGATGCCATAACCTAACCAAGTTGACACAGAAAATTAACCATCACAGAGGTCATTCGAGGCAGAGGCTACTCCAGACAGGGACTATGTTATATTTTTCTAGTTGATTATGCTTTCTGAGAAGTCGTTCTTTGTTAAATGGGACTATGTTTGAATACTATCAACAATTTAGAGCACAATTTACAGAAACATAAACTCCTGTGTAAAATCACCATAACATCTTAAAGTTAGATGGGATCTTATAGATCACTGAATATAACCCTCACTTTGGAGAGATCTCTCTTACAACATACTCAGAAAATGGTCGTCTAGACTCCAACATTCCAGTGGTAAGAAAAGTCCCTAGATCCTAAGAATGTCTATTCTTGACCAGCTCTAATTGGAAACTTTTTCTTTACATGGTACTTTCTTACATCAGTACCTCTCATTAATTATTCTTTTTTACTTATCAAAGACAAATCTTATCCTGAATTTTTCCCATCCTTGAATAGAATACTTCCTTACTTGTCCTAAATGTTTATTGGTCAGGTCAAAATTCTTTTTTGTTTTTTTAATTTTTTTAATTCTAGTATAATTTATATACAGTGTTATATTAGTTTCAAGTGTACAATATAGAGATTCAATAGTTCTATACATTATTCAATGCTCATCACGAGAAGTGTACTCTTAATCCCCTTCACCTATTTTACCCATCTCCCCCACCCGCCTCCCTCTGCGGTATTTGTTCTCTATATTTAAGAGTTTGGGGTTTTTGTTTGTCTCTTTTTTTCTTTGATTGTGTGTCTTGTTTATTAAATTCCACATATGAGTGAAATCATAAGGTATGTCTTTCTCTGGCCGACTTATTTCACTTAGCATTATCCCCTCTAGATTCATCCATGTTGTTGCAAATGGAAGACTTCATTCTTTTTATGGCTGAGTAGTATTCCAGTGTGTGTGTGTGTGTGTGTGTGTGTGTGTGTGTGTGTACCACATCTTCTTTATCCATTCCTCTATAGATGGACACTAGGGTTGCTTCCATATTTTGGCTATCATAAATAATGCTGCAGTAAACGTAGGGGTACATATACCTTTTTGTATTCTTTGGGTAAATACTCAGTAGTGGAATTACTGAATCTAATGGTAATTCTATTTTCAATTTTTTGAGGAACTCTGTAGCTGCACCAGTTTGTATTCTTACCAACAGTGCACAAGGGTTCCTTTTTCTTCACATCCTTGCCAACACTTATTTCTTTTTCATTTTAGCCATTCTGACAGGTGTGAGATGATATCTCATTGTGGTTTTGATTTACATTTCCCTGATGATTAGTGATGTTGAGCATCTTTTCATGCTCAACGTGTATGTTCGCCATCTGTATGTCTTCTTTGGAGAAATGTCTCTTCATGTCTTCTGACACTCATTTTTAAATTGGATTATTCATTTTCTTAGTGTTGAGTTGTACAAGTTCTTTACATATTTTGGATACTAACCCCTTATCGGATATATCATTTGCAAATATCTTCTCCCATTCAGTAAGTTGTCTTTTTGTTTTGTTGTTTCCTTTGCTATGCAGAAGCTTTTTTTTTTTTTTTAGTTTTATTTATTTATTTTGAGAGAGAGAGTGCCAGCACAAGCAGGAGAGGGGCAGAGAGAAAGGGAGAGAGAATCCCAAGCAGGCTCCCCATTGAAAGCATGGAGCGTGACGTGGGGCTGGAACCCATGAACCTCAAGATCATGACCTGAACTGAGATCAAGAGTCAGACACTTCACTGACTGAGCCAGCCAGGCACCCGTGTGCAGAAACTTTTAATTTTGATTGGGTCCCAATAAATAGTTTATTTTTACTTTTGTTTCCCTTTCCTTAGGAGACATCTAGAAAAATGTTGCTATAGCCAACGTCAGAGAAATTACTGCCTGTGCTCTCTTCTAGGATTTTTAGGTCTCAGGTCTCATATTTAGATCTTTAATCCATTTTGAGTTTATTTTTGTGCATAGTGTAAGAAACCATTTGTTGATGAGACTTTCTTTTTCCCATTGCATATTCTGGTCTTCTTTGTTGTAGATTAATTGACCCTATGATTGTGGGTTTATTTCTGGGCTTTCTATTCTCTTCCATCGATCTGTGTGTTATTTTTATGTTATTTGGTTACTACAGCTTTGTAGTATATCTTGAAATCTGGGATTGTGATACCAAAATTTCTTTCTTAAGTATTCAAAGGGCTTCAAGACAGCTTCATTTTAAAAGCCCACATAGGCTTTCTCCTATTGTGTCTTCTGGTTCTTCTAGTAAGAAAAGGACTAGCTGCCTGCTCCAACTGACAGTCTTTTCTGTGCTCTGTAAAATTCCCACCATTCTGCTTCTGTAGCTTCTTTCTTTTCATGATCAAGAGGGAGGAGAAACATGTAAGCAGCATTTAGTTGCAGGCCTTTGATTTTCTTCAATCTCAAGCAGATTGAGGGATGCCTGCATGGCTCAGTCAGTTGAGTGTCTGACTCTTGATTTCAGCTCAGGTCATGATCTCATGGTTTGTGGAATCAAGCCCCATGTCAGGCTCTGCAATGATAGCACAGAGCCTGCTTGGGATTCTCTCCCTCTCTCTCTGCCCCTCCCCTGCTCGTCCTCTCTCTCTTTTTTTTTAAAATAGATAAATAAACATTAGGGGCACCTGAGTGGCTCAGTCAGTTAAGCATCTGACTTCGGCTCAGGTCACGATCTCACTGCTCATGAGTTCGAGCCCCATGTTGGGCTCTGTGCTGGCAGTGTGGAGTCTGCTTGGGATTCTCTCTCTCTCTCTTTCTCTCTGCCCCTCCTCCTCTCTCGCTCTCTAAAATAAATAAACTGTAAAAAATTTTTTAAAAATAAAATAAACCCAACTGATTGAAAACAACTCAGTGCACAAAAAGTCATATTTGGAATTACACAGTGTTAGAATTAGAAGGGCCCTTAACAATCATTTACCCAGGGTTGGTTGGTTTGTTTAATGTGATTAGTCAATCCTCATTTTCAAATGAAATCTTACACAGAACTAAACTCTTACACAGGACATAAAAAGACAAAAGTGGAGCTCCTCTGGGTTAGAGAACCCTGGCCCCACTTCCACTAACTGCCCTCCCCAACCCCACCATTACCTCTCTAATACTCTGTGGAAAGCATTTTGCTGGGCTACCTAGACTTCAGTTCACAGGTAGAGAAGCAGACCTATAGAAAGGAAGGGATTTACTCGAGGCCATGGAACTAGTGACAAAAGAGCTGGGCTACAACTTACCACCACAACACACTGTCCCTCAGTTTGGCCCAAAGTTTGGTTTTTCTGTAGGGAGTCTCCCCACTGGATCCACATATATTGAAAATCTATATGTACAAAACTTACATTCTCACACAAGCTTGTCTAGACAAGTATGCCTTGCCTTTAGTGAGGTGGGAAAAAGGGACAGGAGTGAAAAGGGCAGAGGGCAGGGAAGAAAACAAACACGTAGAAAGTCACATGGCGGGGTGCCTGGGTGGCTCAGTCAGTTAAGCGTCCGAATTCAGCTCAGGTCATGATCTCACAGTTCATGAGTTCGAGCCCTGTGTTGGCTTCTGGGCTGACAGCTCCGAGCCTGGAGCCGGCTTCGGATTCTGTGTCTCCCTCTCTCTCTGCCCTTCCTCCTCTCACGCCATCTCTCTCTCTCAAAAATAAATAAATATTTTAAAACTAAAAAAAAAAAATAGTCACTTGGCAAAAGATAAGGAACACACAGGATTATCAAGATCCACAATTACTGAGGGAAATTTTTTAAATTGTGCTTATTTAAGCTAAATTTTTACATTATAAAAATAATAAATGTTTATAATGTTTTTAAGTTTATTTATTTATCTTGAGAGAGAGAGGAGGGGGCGAGGGCGTGCACACCAGTGTTGAGGAGGAGCAGAGAGGGAGAGGGAGAGAGAATCCCAAGCAGGCTCCATGCTGTCAGTGTGGAGCTCAACACGGGGCTCGATCCCACGATTGAAAGCCAAAGTCAAGAGTCAGACATTTAACTGACTGAGCTACCCAGGTGCCCTTCTATAATTTTTAATTTTCAAATGGGATAGAATGGAAAATATGAGTTTTCCTCCCCTTCCACCATTTATAATTCCTTCCAGAGTTTTCCTTTTTTTTTTTTAATTTTTTTTTAAACGTTTATTTATTTTTGAGACAGAGACAGAGCATGAACAGGGGAGGGTCAGAGAGAGAGGAAGACACAGAATCCGAAGCAGGCTCCAGGCTCTGAGCTGTCAGCACAGAGCCCGACGCGGGGCTCGAACTCACAGACCGTGAGATCATGACCTGAGCCGAAGTCGGACGTTTAACCGACTGAGCCACCCAGGCGCCCCCTTCCAGAGTTTTTCAATGCACATTTACCCAAATAGATTCTGTTCTACATACTATTCTTCACCTCATTTTAAAATTTTTATTTTAATTTTTTAATGTTTATTTATTTGAGAGAGAGAGAGAGAGATAGAGAGCATGAGCAGGGGAGGGGCAGAGAGAGAGAGAGACACAGAATCCGAAGCAGGCTGCAGCCTCCAAGCTGTCAGCACAGAGCCAGACTCAGGGTTGGAACCCACAAACTGTGAGATCATGACCTGAGCGAAAGTCGGATTTCTAACCGACTGAGGCACCCAGCGCCCCACTTTTTAAATGTTTAATATATCTTAGTGATGTTTCCATATCAGTACACCTAGGCCAACTTCATTCTCTTTAATAGCTGCATATTGTTAACCTTAAAAATAAACCCATCAGTTATTTTACCAGCAAAACTGGGTTTATTTGGGAATAGCAGAGAACTGCAATTCAGGACAAGCAAGCTACAGCAAAACCATAGGCAAGTCCAAGGAACAAAGGAGAGGGGCACCTGGGTGGCTCAGTCGATTAAGCCTCTGACCCTTGGTTTCAGCTCAGGTCGTGATCTCATGGTTCATGAATTCCAGTCCCACATCCAGCTCCACACAGACGGTGTGGGGCCTGCTTGGGATTTCTTGCTCTCCCTCTCTCTCTGCCCTTCTCCTGCTTGCTTTCTCTGTATCTCTCAAAAAACAAATAAATAAAATTAAAAAAAAAAAAAAAGAACAAAGGAGAAGACCACTTCTTTATAGAGGAAGGGTGGGGGGGGGGGAGTAGGGAGGGTCATTAGAAACAAAAAGTCCATTGGAGCAAAATGGGGTTCCTAGTGGCTTTTCTTTGGCTCAGTTGTGGGAATCTCTCATTGGCTAGGCTGTTGCTGGAGGAGGAGGAAATCTTTCTTCCTCCAGCTGGGGTAGTAATGAAGTAGCTATAGCATGGATTTGCAAGGTACATCTCTTCCTGTTGGGGTCTGCAATTGATGAGGAATGGTAGGGTGTGAGAGTTCTCCCTTCTGGCTTCCTAGCTCCATTTTAGTGAGATTTTCCTTTATAAATTTTCACCTATCATTCTATTCCATGCTGCCAGTCCTTTGCTAATAAAAATAATATTGCAATGACTTTATATATACACACAATTGTGGGAATGTATCAGTATTCCTAGAAGATAAATTACTGAGTCAAAAGGTGTGTACACTTTTAAATTTTCGATAGACACTGGATTGCCAGACTGCAGAAGGAAACCTCTGTGTGAACTTATTGGGGACTAATCTCTCATCTTGAGCTGCTCCCCGCCGGAGCTTCCCTTGTTCTCCTGCCAGCTCTGTTTGGTGGCCCTCATTGCCCCATTTTCTGAAACCCCTAATTGTCCAAGGACCAGACCTTCAGTGCCACCAGAAGGGAGAGGCTGAGCTCCATGGAATGTTTTAGGCTCTCCTGGCCTCCTCCATCCCAAGGCTGGTATCCCTGGTAAAAAGTACTGATCTGACCCTATCAGTCATTAACCTCAAGGTAAAGAGGGTCTGTTGGCCCAGCCCTAACCACCCCAGACCCTGGACCAGTCCAGCCTCATTCAGGAATTCCCAGTGAACCCTAGCCTAGCCAGCTCCATCCCCGAAATCCAGAGCCACATTTTCAGTCCAACCCCCTTCACTCAGTCAGCCAGCTAGAGGGAAGAAATAATGCACTTTCAAGAGGAACTCCCTGGTGGAGGATGGAGACACAGCTCCTTTAGGACCCCTTCCCCCTGCTGCTGAGTGGAGAGACAGAAAATGCAAAATACCCATAAAAAAACAACCAAAAAATATTTATCAAAGGAATTCATCCGCATATGCAAATGTACTCCAAACAACTGGAGGAGGCCTTGCAGAAAGGGTCTAAGAAGATTCCCTGAACAAGGGGAATTTTGAATTGGTTTTGGAGGAGAGGACTTGGAGAATTGGCAGGGGAGAGGGAGGAAGGTCTTGAAAAGGAGTAGAGGTAATAACTGCTAACATGTTTGGAGCATTTATTATTTGCCAAGCAATGCATTAAGCACTGTATACATGTGTTATATCCCTTATGTGGAGGTACTCTCGTTATCCCCATTTTAGGTGAAGAAATGGAGACACAATGAAACTGAATGACTCGCCAAGGTCATACACCCAGCCAAGTACTGTAGCCAGGAATCTGACTCCGGTACTTAATGTTGACCCAGGGTAGTAGGGATGGGGCAAGGCACGGAGTAGCTAGTTTGAGCTCCCTGTAAAGATGAGGGAGGCAGGCAGTAATGAGGATGTGGTAGCTGCCCCCTCTCCCCACCAAAGCCCCTGGAACTGACTCCCTACCCCTTCTTGCCTCCCAAGCCCACCCATCCCAGTCTTCCTTCAGTGGCCCCCAACACATCCTGTAGGACACCCTGTGATAGGCTCTGGAAAGGAGGAGACACTGACAAAGAAACAGCCTGTGTCCTAAAGAGAAGCCCCAACCCTATCCCAACCCTCCCCATAACAAGATGATCCCACTAGAGGGCTGGAAAATTGTTCTAAGTGCTTCCATATCTCATTTATCCCTCTGCACTTTTGATAAAGGATAATGACATGGGAAAACTGAGGCTCACGGAGAATTTTTTGACTCAAGCCTGTGTGACTCAAGTCCTTTTGACTCCACAGTTCTGCTTCTGGGTTTTTGGAACAGAGCCTCACAGAATCAGGATCAAACTAAACTGCAGGGTCCTAGAAAATAGGGCAAGAGCTGCTTATTAAATTCCTGTTGCCTCATCCCCAACGGGTCTCATGCGGTACTGCAGGCTGGGATGACCTACAAGGCAGAGGCCAAGAAAGGCAGAGGCCGGGCTGCCGTCCTTGGGAAAGCATGTCCACTGACCACTACCTCGTGGGGCCTCTGTGCTCCAGGAAGTAGAAAGCAGCATGGCAGTTCTCTGTCAGGGCCAGCCTCTGTTCTGGGGAGGCTGCAGAGAATGAATGGCTGGCCCTGGAGCCCAAGGCCTGGTCAGCCCTTTGGATGAGCAGAAGTTACTGGATTGGATGGGCTTCCCTACAACTGCTCTGAGACCCTGGTGGTCCTGTGCTCTGGAAGTTGCCAACTGGTATCAACACATGCAGTGAGGAGAGTGGAATGAAACACTTGGAATTACTGGAGGCCGGGAGACCAGTGGACAGGGGCCAGAGCAATGCCAAAGCTCCATTCCTTTGGCTTTTCCAATCACCCTAGCCCTAGCCCATTGGCTACCTCCATCCTTGACTTCCGGTGACAAACCTCCCCCCGCCCCCCATCACCAGCCCTCCTTGGGGCTTTGCTAGCCCAGCAGATATTAGATATGCTGGGGTGATTTAACAATGTGTTGACCTCTGATTTCTTTTAGAAGGGGGGGTGGGGGAAGAATTAAAGCCACAAATCGTCAAGCCAGCCTAAGAAAGATTCTTGCTTCCTGATTCTGATACTGTTAGTCTACTATTCTAAACATCTTACATTTATCTTGTGTAATCCTCACACAGCTGAGGTAACACGGTTATTCTCCTTTCTCAGCAGAGAAAACAAAAGCACCAAAAAGCTGCCTCCATCCAGACCGCACGACTGGCAAATTGCCCAGCAGGGATAGAATCTCAGGTTAAGAATGATTGGAAGGAAGTGGTTCAGACGACAGAATTAGTAGTCATTCAAATTGTGCAGTTATTCTATTCTGGCATCTTGTAAGGGGAATAAAAAATATATATATACGTTCTTTTGTCATTTTAACATTGTGGATTGACAAGGGCAGAATAAACCCACTCAAACGTTTACACCGAAGAGTTTAAAAAAAAAAAAAAAAAAACCAACAACTTCAGTCTTTGGCTTGGCATTTCCTCCTCAAATGTGAACAGCTTGTCTGCATAGCAGAATTCAGGGAACTTAACACAGAGGAAAGCAAAAGCAACAAGCAGCAGGGCATCCTACTGGCTTTCTGAGGAAAAAGTTTCTGTCCTCGAATGACCCCCTAAACACCGTCCTCGGCTCCGGAAGCGGTAACCACAAACTATTCTTTTGGATTGACCAGCTTGCAGCCCAACGCCGCTCTACTGGGGGACTTGAATGCTGCTCTCCATTTTGCGTGGCCTCTCCACACCCTCTATTCTACCCCAAAACCACCACTGTGGCACTTCGGTTTCTTCGAAAAGAAATTCTTGGGAGGGGAGGTTGAGGCAGACGCCAGAATCTGCCCAGAAGGCCGGCTCTCGGTTTCCTCAGGAAAATGAAGCTAGGACTCCCGTTCCTCTCGCTAAAAAGCCTCGGGACGGGAGATGGTTTTTAGATTTCAGGGATCTGAAAGAAATTAGCAGCTCGCGAGGAATGCTTCTCCTTCCTCCTTTTGCCCCAGCCTGCACCTCAGAAAACCACGCTGGCCCCCCGAGTCTCTTCGGGGTAGTCTGCACCGAGAGAACAAATAGACTCCTCCTCATTCGCCAGATTCCCTGTCCGTCTCTCCGCTAAGACGCCGAGTGGTGCCTTTTGAAACCCTCTAGTCCCGCCTCCCTTGTCTAATTGGCTTGTTCAAACAGGCCCCGGCCAACTCAGGCGTTCATTGGTGAATATAAAAAACAAGCTATGATTGGTTTCTCAAGACGGAGCCTGTGAGAGCGAGTCAGGGATTGGTTCATCTGGTTTGGGCGGGCTCCAGGAAGGTTCAAATGCGACTAGAAGAACTTTTCTAACCGACGAGCGTCTGTGGAGAAGCGGCTAGTTCCGTGGTGGCCTCGTGGGTCCCGCCGGTTTAGTCGCTTGCACGACCCCCTTCACGACCGTCACCATGGAGGTGTCACCACTGCAGGTATAGCTCGTGAAAGGGGCGGTCGTGGAGGTTCAGCGCGGCCCGGCATCTCTCTGGCTTCAGGCGAAGGGTTAGGCTCCGGGGCTGTGGTCCGATCGCTGCCGGCCGGGAGCCGGTATTCCGCGTCGACCGGGTCTCCTGGGCTCGGCGGGATCGTGAAGAGGATAACACCACTTTATGGTGCTAGTATTGAAGTATTATCGGCTACTCTGGCTTCTGGGGTGTTGGGTTCTGTTTTACTGTCTCTAGGGTCAGTATTCCACTGGTCTGTATTATAATGGTCCGCGTGTGACTTTAAGCCGCACAGACAGATGCTTTCCTTTCCTTCCCTCCCGTTGAAAATGAGATTGATTGCCCCTGACCCTGGAAGGTGCAGAGCACTGCACGACGTTCCTATTGACGAGCCGGCAGGCCCGAGTTGCTTGGAATATGTCCCTTCTGTATTCAAAACGTTAACTTGGCCAAGGATCGAATCGATGGCCTTCCCAAACTGATGCTGAATAGAATCTGTTATGTGCCTGGGACATAGCGGGCACTCAGCAAATATTTGTGAAATGTATGAGAGAAGTGGGTGTATTTTATTGATGACATCTAAAACATTCAAGGAAACTATTTTCACGTCACGTGCACTTAATGTATGTTTATTCAATCCGACCCCTGGGAGCTTTGCTGCAAATTAACTTAAATTGCTGTGTTTGTACAAAACGATGTCAGCTCTACCAATACCTGGTAAGAGATTGTGATTTGTTACAGTGGGTAAATCATTACGGTGGGTGTTCTGTTTTTGTTTTTGTTTTTGTTTTTAATAAGCCTCTGATTAAAAAACCCTTTTCTACAATTTTCTAAAATTGCTAGCCTGTAAATGAAAATATGCTAATCAACAAAACAAAGAAAAATGAAGATGCTAAGAAAAGACTGTCTATTGAAAGGATCTATCAAAAGAAAACCCAACTGGAACATATTTTGCTCCGCCCAGACACCTATATTGGCTCCGTGGAATTAGTGACCCAGGTAAAACCACGTAATGAAATGCAGTTACCAAGTAGTTAAGATGTATACTTTTCCAGGTTAATTTGCTATATACTTCAGGTATTTTTAGTGTCACTAGAACCAGCCTGAGCTATCCTATGTATATTGTAGTATTTAATCCAGAAGACTTTACAGTAATCATAATGATAAGACAGAATAAATGTAGGGTAAAAGTAACTATATTTCTTTGCCTTATTTCTAGCAAATGTGGGTTTACGATGAAGATATTGGCATTAACTACAGGGAAGTCACCTTTGTCCCTGGGTTGTACAAAATCTTTGATGAGATTCTAGGTAAGTAAATTCTTTCACATAAAGATCAATCGGTCAAATCCTTCATAAGAAGTATCATTTCTAGCAAACCATGTAGCTGGCAAAAGTGGGGCAGTTTACTGGAGTCTAGCGATTTGAATTCTTTCCTAGAAGCAGCACTATGAATAAATGTTAAATTAATACCTGGGTAATATTACTCCTGTGCTGTTTTAGATTTTTTTTTCTTTCTACATCTTAATGTTTTTAAAAATACTTTAATTGCTTACAAATGTGTATTTTCTTCCAGTCAATGCTGCAGACAACAAACAAAGGGACCCAAAAATGTCTTGTATTAAAGTCACAATTGACCCGTAAGTCTCTTGCATGGTCTTTTGTTTTGTTATAGCTCATTGTTACTGTTAGTTGCATTTGCTTTGCCTTGTACTAACATTGGCTTTCCCACCCCCCCCCCCCTTACTTGCAAAAGTACAGAAAAGCAGAATGTTACAATGAACAATCTGTGATAACTACCACCCAGATCCAACAGTTATCAATACTTTGCTATATTTGCTTCATCTGTATTTTTTCTAAGTCATTTCAAAATAAATTACAGACATTATGACACTTCATCCCTAAGTATTTCAGTAAGCATCTCTAATAAATGCTCTGTCTAAGCATTCTGGAATCTAGAGCTTTTTCTTCTCATGATGCTATTCAAGTTGGAAACCAGCAGGTGGTGATAGAGAATAATTGGATCTAATGTTTCTGGTTATAAATGCTGGGTGTCCCTTAATGGATACACGGGTGCATGTTTCACCTTTTTATTAGCCTGCTCAGTTATGGCATAAACTATATTTTAGGTTCTTTGGAGGAAGTGTGTTAATGATGTATTTGACTGCTCCGAAGGACTTGATATCATAGTCTTTAAGAAAATGAGCTAGTTTTAGTCTTTTGTAGATAATCTTAAGCACTACTCGGAATAAGATCCATAGTGTGTGTCTGGTTATACCTAAAACTGTACTATCTTCTGAGAATTAACATAAAGTAGCTAAGAGAGAAATAATTCCAAATAAATTTTTACCATTTTATTGGCCAGCAGGGAAGTTTACAATTGCTAATGTTTTTCCCTTTCATATTTGTTTTGCAATGTGCTTTGTTGGGTGGGAAAGCTAAGCAAGCTAGGGACAATACAGATGATCCTCTTCAAAGCAGTATAATAGGGGTGCCTGGGTGAGTCGGTTAAGCGACAGACTCTTGATTTTGGCTCAGGTCATGATCTCACAGTGATAAGATCGAGCTCTGGAGCCCTGGAGACCAGCGTCAGGTTCCACACATAGTGTGGAACCTACTTGGGATATTCTCTCCCTCACTCTGCCTGTCTCCCGCTTATGTGTGCGCTCTCTCTCTCTCTCAAAATAAAAAAATAAATAATTTTTAAAAAGCAAGCACTATAATAATATTGTTCCTGAATTTTGTCCTTTCCATTGGGCCTAAATCATTTCCCTTTGTTTATCCTAACATTTTAAAATTTCATATTTTTTTTAGCATTATCGCTGTCTGCCCAGGTGTTGGAAAAGGATTCATTCTTTTTTCCTCTTGGCTCCTATTACAGGAGTGTCAGGAACTAAGCATGATGGGAAAGGTAGTTCATGCTGAATTTCAGAAGATATATACATGAAGAAGAGTCAATGAAATTGAGACTTGTCAATTTATAGATTTTAGAAATAATGATATTTAAATATGAAAATACTAAGCACTAGTTTACATCTGTTTTACAATAAAAGTTTCTTCTTTTCTTAGGGAAAACAATTTAATTAGTATATGGAATAATGGGAAAGGTATTCCTGTTGTTGAACACAAAGTTGAGAAGATGTATGTCCCAGCTCTCATCTTTGGACAGCTCCTAACTTCTAGTAACTATGATGATGATGAAAAGAAAGTAACAGGTAGAGTATTGAGGAAAATAAAGAACATATTGGTTGCTGAAAAAACACATCTTTTAAATGACTGTGGCATAAAAGTTAGAAATACTGGAATAAATCTCTATAATTGATTAACACTGACAGTGATAGCAAAGTATTTTACATTTATTTTCTCAGGTGGTCGAAATGGCTATGGGGCCAAATTGTGTAACATATTCAGTACCAAATTTACTGTGGAAACAGCCAGTAGAGAATACAAGAAAATGTTCAAACAGGCAAGTAAAGAAGTATTTTGTGCCTCCATTATAAGTTGTACTTCAGTGGGGTGCCTGGGTGGCTCAGTTGGTTAAGTATCTGACTTAGGCTCAAGTCATGATCTTCCGGTTCATGAGTTTGAGCCTGGCATCGGGCTCCGTGCTAACAGCACAGAGCCTGCTTAGTATCCTCTCTCTCTGCCCCTCCCCTGCTCATTCTATCTCTTTCTCTCTCAAAAATAAATAAATAAACATTTAAAATAAATGAATAATACTTTAGCAATGTATAACAGCATTAATGGTTGGTTTAACTCAACAAAATTTATAAGCTATTAAATCATGGAAAATTATTCATGAACATATATTAGGTTATTTTTTAGGACTTGTAAATTTGTGTTTAGTTCTAGTTCGTTGTGAAAAGACTTGAATTTTTTCTCTTTCCTATTTTTTACTTGACAGACGTGGATGGATAACATGGGAAGGGCTGGTGAGATGGAACTCAAGCCCTTCAATGGGGAAGATTATACATGTATTACCTTCCAGCCTGATTTGTCCAAGTTTAAAATGCAAAGCCTAGACAAAGATATTGTTGCACTAATGGTCAGAAGAGCATATGATATTGCCGGATCCACTAAAGATGTCAAAGTGTTTCTCAATGGAAATAAGCTGCCAGTAAGTATTTTCTGGGGTGTTAAGGACAATGAAAGACTTTATGTGGTCATCATCAGAGGCAACACTGATTTTTTTTCTCATTATATATATATATACATTTTTTTTTTCTCTAATCGCTTCTTGGATACACTCCTGAAAAGAAAACAGTATGCCACATCTTTTTACTTAGCTCTTTTAAACTCACTAAAGGAAATGTCATTCTCAAACAGTCTCCTAAATAAATCCTTTTGTGCCCTTTAAGACCATTCTCTTATGCCCATTAGTGAACATTATTTCACTGGTTTTGAAAAATCCTCATGGTCTATCATTGAATACTTTTTACAACTTTTTTCTAATACCATAACTTTTAATTCCTGTGCAGGTAAAAGGATTCCGTAGCTATGTAGATATGTATTTGAAGGATAAGGTAGATGAAACTGGCAATCCGTTGAAAATTATCCATGAACAAGTAAACCCCAGGTGGGAAGTATGCTTAACAATGAGTGAAAAAGGCTTTCAGCAAATTAGCTTTGTCAACAGCATTGCTACTTCCAAGGTAATTTTATTTTTGTATTAATCATGATTTATCTTTACACAGAAGTGTTACTCTTTTATATAAAATGAATTTGAATATTTGGCTACCTTGGCATAAAGAGAGCTAAATTAAATTGTTTTCAATATTTGGTCATGATTATAATTTTGAGGATCCTAAGCTTTACAATTTGGTATTTTTCCCCATTAGGGTGGCAGACATGTTGATTATATAGCTGATCAGATTGTGACTAAACTTGTTGAGGTTGTTAAAAAGAAGAACAAGGGTGGTGTTGCAGTAAAAGCACATCAGGTATGGTATTTTAGCCTGTTTTTTTTTTTCTTCTTCTTCTAAAGACAAGGAAGAAGAGAAGGGCTATAAATAAAACCTAAGTTTTTAGTGATGTAATGTCAACTTTTCCTGCAGGTGAAAAATCACATGTGGATTTTTGTGAATGCCTTAATTGAAAACCCAACCTTTGATTCTCAGACAAAAGAGAACATGACTTTACAAGTCAAGAGCTTTGGATCAACCTGCCATTTAAGTGAAAAATTCATCAAAGCTGTGAGTACTTAGACGGATATAAGAAATAGAAACACCTTGCTGTATTGTCCATTGCCCTTCCCAGCCCTGCAAAAACAAAGATTCCTCCCACAGGTCTTCTGCCTCTGAAAAGGAAATAAAAAATAGCTTTCACCTCACTGGTCTTACTACAGCCTTAGTTACCATCCATATGCTTAAATTTCCCCATTACATACCACCATTTCGTTTAGATCACTTCTGAATTCAGCCCATTTAACTGCTTTCCAAACATTGAATGCCTAACGTTGCCTCTCAGTTGACACATACAAAATTGACTCCGTTTTCTTTATACTCACTGACCTCTATACAAAGAGCTTCCCCAAAAACAAAACTATTTCCTGTTTTAGTAAAAGGTTCCAACTAAACACTAGTAAAAGTTTGCATAAACAAAGGTGGGAGCCTTCTCTTTACCCCCCTGCCTTGTCTCTAATCCAACCAGTAAGGTATCCATCTTTGGGGTACCTCAATAGCTTCTCACTATCATCTCTTTTCTGTATTACTATAATAGATTTTTGATGTTTATAACATTTCAGTCCTTTTTTTGTAGTGCTCTTGAGTAATCAAATAAAAACAGTTCAAATTCTTTAATGTGGCCTATAAGACCCTGACATCTCCAACCTCACCTCAGTGCACCTTTTTCCTATGTTACCTAAGCTTCATCCTACTGGCTTCAAATTACTCAGAAGCATTAGTACTCTTCCTTCCTTACAGCTTTTTCACATGGTAATCCTGCCTGGAATGCTCTTACTTAGCTAACTACTTTAGATCTTCAATGTCATTTCCTTAGGAAAGCCTTTACTTTCTCCCCTTCTCCCCAACTAAGTTGGTTCCATTATAACAGTGGACGTACATTATTAGATATAGCACACTTTTCACTTATCCATAACACTCATCACTCTTATAATTTCTCATTTTATTTCCATCTTCCTTGTTGTATCTTAAAGTCCATGAGGACAAGGACCATGACCAATTTGTTTTAACCGCTAGATCTCCAATGTGGATCTCAGTGCCTAGCACAATGTTAAGTGTGTAGTCAGTATATATTTATGGAATGAATGAGCCCAAAGGAACCAGTTCCCTCAGTTATGATAACCTAAGACAGGAAGACCTGTCATCCAATGTCTGGAAATTATTTTTTTGCCTCTTTTTAAATGTTGAATTATTTTTATTTTTATTTTTATTTTTATTTTTATTTTTATTTTTATAGGAGCTCACTTGTATTCTAGAGTTCTGACAGAACTCTTCTTCCCTAACATGAATCTTCTCATTTTCAGGCAATTGGTTGTGGTATTGTAGAAAGCATACTAAACTGGGTGAAGTTTAAGGCCCAAGTACAGTTAAACAAGAAGTGTTCAGCTGTAAAACATAACAGGATCAAGGGAATTCCCAAACTCGATGATGCCAATGATGCAGGTACACAACTAATAATGTTTCCAAACTTCAAAACTTTTGGCTCAGTTATTTGTTTTACTCATTAACAGCATTTCCTTTGACATGTAATATTCAATGGAATATTTTTACTTGGTTAAAAATCAACCAATTTGGGGCGCCTGACTGGCTCAGTCAGAAGAGCATGCGACTTTTGATCTCAGGGTCATAAGTTTGAGCCCCACACTGGGTGGAGATTTACTTATTAAATAAATAAATTAACTAACTTTATAAAAAGGCATCACTTTAAAAAAAAATCTGCCAATTCCCTGTTACTGAACATTTAGATCATTTCTAATTTTTGGCTATTAATGTTGAGATGACTATTAAGAGTATAAAATAAGAATATCTATATAGTGATCTATTACCTAATGTAGAGGAGGAAAAAGTTTTCCTCAGCTCTCTTAAGTCCCTGGCTGGGTCTGAAAATTAAACTGATAAAGACAGGTTAATAGATGAAAAGCATACAAATTTATTTAATATAAATTGTACTGGACACAGGAGCTTTGGGTCTTCATAGGAAAATGAAGACCCAAAGAAATGGTTAAACCTGAGGGGTTTTTTTACGTCAGGTTTAAGGAAGAGTGAAAAGATATGATAAGGGCAAAGAGTATGAACTAAGTATAGTAAATGGGGAGGAAGCTCCGTGAGGCCTGTTCGTTCAGATTCTTTTCAGTGTCACTCTGGGAGATAAGAATGTTCCTTTCGACTCTGGTATATGGAGGGCACCTCTCACATGAGGGTTTCATGATCTGTTTCAATTCAGCTTAAAATATTCAATATGCCACGTGCCCTATTTTGGGGTATTATGTTCTGAACCCCATCACTAACATTTTTTAACATAATATATCAAATGAATGTTCTATAACAGTATAAATATCATGAGAAATGAGTCTAAGAGGGATGCCTGACTGACTCACTCAGTGGAGTGTGTGACTCTTGGTCTCAGGGTTGTGAGTTCAGGCCCCATGTTGGGTGTGGAGATTACTTAAAATCTTTTTTAAAAAGAAAAAGAAACTAGTCTAAGAAACTAGGACTTTTTTTTTTACTATGAACTTTAGTTCTAATATATATCTACTTATTAGTGTTTTATCATAAAACTATTAATAGCACATCTGAGTTAGTATATTTGAGGTTCAACTAAATGTGCCAAGAATTTAATTTGTGTATTTTTATTTTAGGGGGTCGAAATTCCAATGAGTGTACACTTATCCTGACTGAGGGAGACTCAGCTAAAACTTTGGCTGTTTCGGGCCTTGGCGTGGTTGGGAGAGACAAATATGGGGTTTTCCCGCTTAGAGGAAAAATACTCAATGTTCGAGAAGCTTCTCATAAACAGGTAGAACCATCTTTAGAATCTAAATCAAGTTTTATAATACAGGATTTTATGCTCATACTTCATTCCTTCACTGGCATTTTGAAATATATTTCAGATATTTATTATTATTTTAAGAAATTGGGTACATTGTAGCATATCTTAACAGATCTTTCTGACTTTACCTAATGTATAGGCTAATAACTGAAAATACTGAAGCTCAAGAAAACCCAACAATAAATAGTGTCCTATATCTTTGTTCTTTTCAAATTTATAAACAAAACATTACCTTTTTTTGGTATATGTCTATTTCAGATCATGGAAAATGCTGAAATTAACAATATCATCAAGATTGTGGGTCTTCAGTACAAGAAAAACTATGAAGATGAAGATTCATTGAAGACTCTTCGTTATGGGAAGATAATGATTATGACAGATCAGGTCAGAATTGCTTTCAAATATTTTAGATTGTTAACACTAAATTAAACATGTCTTACGGTTATTGCTTTCCTCCTATGTAAGGAAATTACTTAACTTGGAGCTATAATCATCACATACATATATATTACATACTAAATGAGCAGATTTTCTTTTTTTTAATCCCCATAGAAAAGTTTTTGAGAAATTACCAGTAGGTCAGTCATTTGTTTTTGGTCTCAAAATAATTCTTTTGTGTTTTGGCTTTCCAAATATTTCTAGGACCAAGATGGTTCCCATATCAAAGGCTTGCTGATTAATTTTATCCATCACAACTGGCCCTCTCTTCTGCGGCACCGTTTTCTGGAAGAATTTATCACTCCTATTGTAAAGGTATATTAACTTCTAAATTACCATAATGGATATTTTAAGGCCCTAGTCAACCCTTTATACGCTTATAAGCCCAGTGGTGGACAGTATACAGGGGACCTAGGAGTATACAAAACCATAGCAATATCTTCTTTACCACAGGTGTCTAAAAACAAGCAAGAAATGGCATTCTATAGCCTTCCTGAATTTGAAGAATGGAAGAGTTCTACACCAAATCATAAAAAATGGAAAGTCAAGTACTACAAAGGTTTGTAAGAAAACCCGTATAGAACTTCTTATTTTGTTATATACCATTGTACAAGATTATATGGAGTAACTTAGTATTCTTGGCTGTATAGGTTTGGGCACGAGCACATCAAAAGAGGCTAAGGAATACTTTGCAGATATGAAAAGACATCGTATTCAATTCAAATATTCCGGTCCTGAAGATGATGCTGCCATCAGCCTGGTCAGTTTGAGTTCTGTTTCATACGTACATTCTGGTTTTGTAAATCACTACTTTAGCTAGTCAATTGAAACATAAATTTTTATATAATAGAATATTTTATAGAATATGGAATGTTTTTGGTAAACATATCTTAGAGAAAGGGACCATATGTTTGCTTAGTTTGTATACAAGAGATATTTTAGAACCTATTCGTATCAGTTTTTTCTAATTTGTAGGCCTTTAGCAAGAAACAGATAGATGATCGAAAGGAATGGTTAACTCATTTCATGGAGGACAGAAGGCAACGGAAGTTACTTGGCCTTCCTGAGGTAAAAAATCTTACATATCCTACAAAATGATGACTAGTTATTTCAGTAAAAAATTTAATAATGGATAACTATATAAATGTGATTGTTTAGACTACTACATAAATGTTTGTGGCCTGAAAGAAATTGCAAAAGCAATGCACTTTTTCCTAATTGTGTAGCAATTACATTGGCTTTATCTTTAAAACCTGTAAAATATGTCTGCATAATTCTGTATCTTTGAGAGACTTAAGAATTATCATAGAAATAATATGCTGACAATAGCCAAATTATGGAAAGAGCCTAAATGTCCATCAACTGATGAATGGATAAAGAAATTGTGGTTTATATACACAATGGAGTACTACGTGGCAATGAGAAAGAATGAAATATGGCCCTTTGTAGCAACGTGGATGGAACTGGAGAGTGTGATGCTAAGTGAAATAAGCCATACAGAGAAAGACAGATACCATATGTTTTCACTCTTATGTGGATCCTGAGAAACTTAACAGAAACCCATGGGGGAGGGGAAGAAAAAAAAAAAGAGGTTAGAGTGGGAGAGAGCCAAAGCATAAGAGACTCTTAAAAACTGAGAACAAACTGAAGGTTGATGGGAGGTGGGAGGGAGGGGAGGGTGGGTGATGGGTATTAAGGAGGGCACCTTTTGGGATGAGCACTGGGTGTTGTATGGAAACCAATTTGACAATAAATTTCATATATTGAAAAAAAATAATATGCTGAAAGATTTTTTTGGTGTTAAATATTGTTAAGACCAGTGATCTTTTTTTTTTTTTAATCTTTTTTATTTTAAACTAGATCATGTAATACTCTCTTTGGTCCCTCAGGATTACTTGTATGGACAAACTACCACATATCTGACATATAATGACTTCATAAACAAGGAACTTATCCTGTTCTCAAATTCTGATAACGAGAGATCTATTCCATCTATGGTGGATGGTGAGTTCCAATTCGTTAGCCTGTTTCTATCATACACAGAGATCAATGTCCAGAAATGGCTAAACTGAGGATACTAATATTTGCACTTCTTTCATTTTGAAGGTTTGAAACCAGGTCAAAGAAAGGTTTTGTTTACCTGTTTCAAACGGAATGACAAGCGAGAGGTGAAGGTTGCTCAGTTAGCTGGGTCAGTGGCAGAGATGTCCTCTTATCATCATGGTGAGGTAAACACAATCCATAATGTTTCCAGAAAGCATTATAACAGTAATACCTGTAATATCATTTTCCAAACACTTAATGAGAGTACTTAGTGATATGAACACTGGTTCATCCACAGTAGAGGACAATTTGCTGAAATCTGTCAAATTATGAATGTGTTTACCCTTGGACCTAACAAATCTATTTCTAAAAATAATATCCTGATAGGTTACTCATAAATCTGCAAAGATCAATATTCAGAGATATTTAGTGATGTTTAATATAACTGATTCTAAAATTTAGACATCGAAAATGGCTATCAATTGGCAAATTGTTTTAGATTGTGACACATCTATGCCTGGAGTCAATGATATAACTGAAGTAAATCTGTGTGTACTAATGTTGAGAATATCCAGCCCATTGTGTGTGCAGAGAAAAAGCCAAAACAATACCTTAAGCAAAATGTCTACAAGGGTGTCCTCCCAGTTGTTAACTTTGGTTATCCCTGTCAATTGAAAAGGACAACTGTTCAATTTTTTATATGTCTGAATTGTTTGACTTTACACAAACATATTCCTTTTTATAGATTTTGTGATTAAATTCCATTTTTGCATTCACCATATGTATACATATTTTTAATGTTATTAGTTTTTGAGAGAGCAAGCAGGTGAGGGGCGGGGTGGTAGGGGAAAGCCATGGAAAGAGGATCCGAAGCCCTCTCTACACTGACAGCAGCGAGCCTAATGCAGGGCTGGAACTCACAAGCCATGAGATCATGACCTCTCCTGAAGTTGGACACTCAACCCAGGCACCCATGCATTCAATGTTTTATTTATTCTTGAGAGAGAAACAGAGGCAGAGCATGAGTTGGGGAGGGGCAGACAGAAAGGGAGGCACAGAATCCGAAAGCAGCCTCCAGGCTCTGAGCTGTCAGTACAGAGCATGATGCGGGGCTCAAACTAACGAGCCGCAAGACCATGACCTCAGCTGAAGTCAGATGCTTAACCAGCTGAGCTACCCACGTGCCACAGTTTCTAGTACTTTAAAATGTAATGATTGTCTTGCTTGTCACTTTTAATCAAAATGTTCACACAACAAACATTTGTTGAATGCTTACCATGCACCAGGTATATATTTAAAAATCAAATATGTTCTTTACTTCAAAGTATAATCACAATTTAACCAGAGGACCAACACGCATTCACGCAACTACAGAATAAAGTGATGCATACTAGAATAGAAATGAGCAAAGTGTTGTAACACAAAGGTGGAAATATTTCATTCTGCTGAGGCTGAAGAGAAGAGCTATGCCTTCAAGGTTAAGTAGGACTTGATAAAAACTATTAGAAGGCAAGAGCCCTCAACTTGGAGCCAGAAGTCTTAGGTTTAGGTACATCTGCCATGTATTTATCTGGGAAGAATCAATAAACATCTATGCCTCATAAAACCGTACACAATTATAGTGAGGTTTAGTTATAATGATATTTTTATTATTAAGAGCCTACAGATCGGATTAATGAATCTTTTTCCACCTCCAGATGTCACTAATGATGACCATTATCAATTTGGCTCAGAATTTTGTGGGTAGCAATAATCTGAACCTCTTGCAACCCATTGGTCAGTTTGGTACCAGGCTGCATGGTGGTAAGGATTCTGCTAGTCCTCGATACATCTTCACAATGCTCAGGTGGGTATGCTTTCAATTTCTAGTGAATTGCCATTTCTAATTTTGAAATAATTAGTTGGCCAAAAATATATAAATTCAGTTAATCAGAAAATGTGCTTTAGATGTAAATGCTTAGAGTATTAATTTTTTTTTAACTAGCTCATTAAAGTTTAATTATGCTACTCTTTATGATCAGTAGAAAGTCTAAATTCTATTTCAGTTTGACGGCCATGCCTTTGAGTTTCTTAGTTGTTTCCTTGCCAAACTAAATGTTTTTACTTCCGTCTCTTATGTTTTCTTCTCTTTCATCCTATTGAGCAGTGGTTCTCAACCAGGATAGATTTTTGCACTGCCACCCCATCTCCCAGAAGACATAGTAGTGTCTGGAGACATTTTTGATTGTCATGACTAGGGCAGCTGTGCTACATCTAGAAGGCAGTGGCCAGAGATACACCCTATGATGCATAGGACAGTCCCCCACAGCAAAAAATAATCTGACCCATAATGTCAATGCTCAGGTTGAAAAACCGTGCTGTGGACTTGGAGTCAGAGTAAAGAGTTTAATTCCTCTGAAATACCACAGCTGAAATCTTACTTCCTTTCTAAGTCTATGGAAAGTACACTATGAATGGTCGATTTTCAGCTGTCACCTTATTTAACCTTCCAGCAGCATTGGATACTTAATCACTTCACCCTCCTTGAAACTCTTCTTTATTTGGACTCTAAAACACTAGACTGTTGGCTTTCCTCATTCGTCTTCTTGGCTGGTCTTTCTCATCTTCCCAGCCTCTAACTTCTGGCCTGCCCCCAAAGCTCCTTCATTAGCTCTCTTTCCACTAGCTATACTCAATTTCCTATCCATGGATGATAGCCCATCCATCTAGACTCACAGTCCCAACCTGAATCTCGTAGAGCTGCCTACCCTCTCAAAATTTACTTCTTGGATATCTTATAAGCATCTCAAACCGAAGTCCAAAACAAAATTCTTAGCCTTCCTGTCTCAGTAAATGGGATGCTATCGTTCTAATTCTCAGACTAAAAACCTTGTAGTCACCTTTTTTCACATTGGTATCCAATTCATCAGCAAATCCTATGGGTTTTGCATTAGAAAAATACTAAGGCATTCTGTTTACCTAAAGTATTTTAATATAGTCTACCATCCTTCTTTCATTCTTTATCCTTCATTCTTCATCCTTATAGTAGCCAGTTGATTTTTTTTAAATAGGCCACTCTGGTTCAGAACCTTCCAACTGCTTCGTTTAGAGCAAAATCTAAAGGACCTACATGATCTATGTGCCCACTCCCCATATGGTTTGATTCCATCTCATACTATTGCTGTTCCGAACACACCTGGCCTCTGCCTATACACAAATGTGCCAAGCACACCTTTCAGGGCCTTTAACTTACTGGTCCCTCTGCTTACACTACTCCTTCTCCAGATAACCGCATGATGGCTCATTCTCTCAATTTCTTCTCTGCTCTAATATTATCCTTTCAGAACGTGTGACCGTTCCTTAGCACACTCAATCACTTTTACCTACTTTTTCTTTGTTCTTAGCATTTACCCCACCACCTGACAAAATGTATGTGCATTGTCTATCTCCCTGTAGTAGACTGTGAGCTCCTTAGAGACTTTATGTCTGCAGTGCCTAGCACATACAAAGCGCTCAATAAATACTGTTAAACAATTACTAGTCAGCAATTAAAGCCAAGGTAATATGGAAGGTTTTATGCATAGATATGAGACAATACTTGTCCTTCACAAGTTAAGTATCAAAGCCAGTATTTTTATAAAATAACATTCTTTGATTGTTTTCTTTAGCCCTTTGGCTCGGTTGTTATTTCCACCAAAAGATGATCATACATTAAAGTTTTTATATGATGACAATCAACGTGTTGAACCTGAATGGTACATTCCTATTATACCCATGGTGCTGATAAATGGTGCTGAAGGAATCGGTACTGGGTGGTCCTGCAAAATCCCGAACTTTGATATTCGTGAAGTTGTAAATAATATCAGGCGTCTGATGGATGGAGAAGAACCTTTGCCAATGGTAAGTATTCTGTGTGTATCAGGATCCTTCGTTTTCATCTGGTTTCAATTCATCAGGCTATATGGTTAAAGAGGACACATAAAATTTATTTCATACTTTAATATTCATTAGATTTATTGTTTAATGCTGTGGGGATTTCTGTTTTTAGTGTCACATTTAGAAAACCTGTTCTTCTTTAAAATACCAATTTAGCTTCCGAGTTACAAGAACTTCAGGGGTACGATTGAAGAGCTGGCTCCAAATCAATATGTGATTAGTGGTGAAGTGGCTATTCTTAATTCCACAACCATTGAAATCTCAGAACTTCCCATCAGAACATGGACCCAAGTACGTAACTGTGGGTTTTTTTTCTTTGATTTTTATGATCAAGGAAACACTTTGTACTACAGCTTGTTAAATACTCATAAGCCTGTGTTTTAGACACTTAACAAAAAGATTATTCTATCTTTCTTTAGACATATAAAGAACAGGTTCTAGAACCCATGTTGAATGGCACTGAGAAGACACCACCTCTCATAACCGATTATAGGGAATACCATACAGACACCACTGTGAAGTTTGTTGTGAAGATGACTGAAGAGAAATTGGCAGAGGCAGAGAGAGTGGGACTACACAAAGTCTTCAAACTCCAGACTAGTCTCACATGCAACTCTATGGTATGTCTTATTTTATGAGAGATCCATATGTTTCGATTTGTATTAAAGATCCACCAGTTTTAAAAGGATATCCTAGAATACTTTTATATTTCCGAAGAATAAATTCATTTCTCTAAAACCATTAAAGTTTAGCCAATTTATCTGTTCTTGTCTCTAATCTTGTTTTTCTTTTCTAGGTGCTTTTTGACCATGTAGGATGTTTAAAGAAATATGACACAGTGTTGGATATTCTAAGAGACTTCTTTGAACTCAGGCTTAAGTATTATGGATTAAGAAAAGAATGGCTACTAGGAATGCTTGGTGCTGAATCTGCTAAACTGAACAATCAGGCTCGCTTTATCTTAGAGAAAATAGATGGCAAAATAATCATTGGTATGTTTTTGGAATAATAACTGTCTATACAATTATGCCAAACTTTAAACATTTTTAGAGAGAATAATAGTGGGGAGGGAGGGCAAAATCCATTTAGTTCAGCTGGTTACTTATACAAGCATTTATTTTAAATACCTAGGCATTTATAGTTTGAAAAAGATAGCTCTTCTTAGACTATCTTGAGAAATCAATATTTAGTTGACATTTAGAATAGAGAGCTAGAAAAAGTACCTGTGTAAAGAGAAGAGAAGTTAGGTCTGTCTGATAGGGAAAAAAAGAGACTAGAAGGAAGCTTATAAATGGCTTATATTACAAGTAAATTGTGTACTGAAGACTGAGTTATGTCTCAGAAAAAATTTTTTTTTAAAAGACCTTCTAGAAGCACCTAAGTCAGGGTTTAAGTAACCAGGAAGTAAACAGTTTTGATAAAAGCTGGAGTATAAGGAAGGTTAAAAGAAATAGCTCAACCCTGTCCAGGGCTAAGTAGGAAAGCTAGGTAACTAACTTATGGGTTATAGGAGCAAGTCCCAAAACATGGCAACATGAGTTCCTTGTGATCACAGAATAATTTTCTGGTGGTACACAAAAATGTTTAACTTCATAGTTAAATGTTCAATTTCATGAATATTTTTAAAACTAATAACATTAACTGTCAGCTCCCTAATTTCATAAGACTGTTGCTTAAGGCGAGGCTAAAATGAGTAATATTGGACATGACTCCAAGAAAACTAAAAGTAAAGGTTGTATTTAGATGAAATAATGTGACTATCCAGTCTTCTTGAGTATAAAAATGTAGAGGGCCTAAACATGTAATCTGTATCAAATTAATTAATAAAATATGGCACTCAGAAATTCATTCTGAAATATCAGTAGCTAGTAATTCAATATCCCTCAAAGAGTAATAAATTGGCTGCAATAGTCCTTGGAAGAGAAAAAGGAAATGGATGCAGCATGGAGAAACCAATGGTTGGGTTGGTGGCACTAAAAACTTGCCCAACGAAATGTTGAAACGTTAATAAGGGAGTATAATTGACGTAGAGACTTATCAGAAATAAAGGTATGATTGTCTTCTATTCTTTTAAGAGTTATGATGGGGCGCCTGGGTGGCTCAGTCGGTTGAGCGTCCGACTTCAGCTCAGGTCACGATCTCACGGTCCGTGAGTTCGAGCCCCGCGTCGGGCTCTGGGCTGATGGCTCAGAGCCTGGAGCCTGCTTCCGATTCTGTGTCTCCCTCTCTCTCTGCCCCTCCCCCGTTCATGCTCTGTTTCTCTCTGTCTCAAAAATAAATAAAACGTTAAAAAAAATTAAAAAAAAAAAAGAGTTATGATTAGGTTAACAGTCTCATACATGATTTGACTGCCTGCCTTGTGGTAATTTACATCCACAGTGGTTTGGGGAGAAGACTTCTCTCTATACCAGGATATACAAATTTATGTAAGACAAAGACCATTTAATTTTTAGTTTTAATCTTTTGAATTAATATGGTACAACTCATGCTCAAACCCATTATCTATGTTTACTTTTATTTTAATAGAAAATAAGCCAAAGAAGGAATTAATTAAAGTTCTGATTCAGAGGGGTTATGATTCTGATCCTGTGAAGGCTTGGAAAGAAGCCCAGCAAAAGGTAATCTCTTGGTTAGCATTTTTCTATGTTATCAAAGACTGTGTATAATCTGTCTCTGTTTCACATGTCCTGTTAAAGCTACATTTTAATTCCTCCTTTAGGTACCAGATGAAGAAGAAAATGAAGAGAGTGACAATGAAAATGAAGCCGAAAAGGGTGACTCTGTAAAAGATTCTGGACCAACCTTCAACTACCTTCTTGATATGCCTCTTTGGTATCTCACCAAGGAAAAGAAGGATGAACTGTGCAAGCTGAGAAATGAAAAAGTGAGTTATTGGTAGAGGGTACATGTCGCTTAGTTGTTTTAGTAGTGAAAGTAAAAACTGCTTCATGAAAATTATGTGCTATTTATTTATGCCCATAAATTAACTCTTAATTTTCTGACTATCTTATGAAGGAACAAGAGCTAGAAACATTAAAGAGAAAGAGTCCATCAGATTTGTGGAAAGAAGACCTAGCTGCTTTTATTGAAGAGCTGGAGGTGTGTCGTTTATAATGTCTGCGTTAGAGTTTTTGTTTTATTTTTTTAATTATTTTTAAGGTTATTTATTTGTTTTTGAGAGAGCGAGAGCGAGCATGGGAGAGGGGCAGAGAGAGGCGGGGAGAGAGAGAATCCCAAGCAGGCTTTGCACTGTCAGCACAGAGCCCGATGTGGGGCTCAAACTCACAAACTGCGAGATCTTGACCAGACCGAATCAAGAGTCAGACGCTTAACAGATTGAGCCACCCAGGTGCCCCAAGAGTTATTATTAATGAAATAGTACATTCCAGCAGTATACCTCTTTGTCAAGAAATTTCACAATTGGCAAATAGAAAGGATATAAGAGGCATAAGGAAACATTCCAAGATAACACATAAAAGAACGGATTGTTAGGATAAAGTAAATGATACTGGGAAGCATACTACCTAGAAGGTTTTGGACAAAGAGAGCAAAGGGCAAGAGCTGATTTCTGACTTATTGAAACTGAGAAGATAAAGAATTTAAATGTGTAAGAAGACCAACCCAGTCCCCCAAGTCAACCTAAAAGGACAAAGATACTTACCTTCAGGATTAGCTAATCAGTTTCAGAAGATACTTTGTTACCTAAATCTCACTAATTTGCTTTGTTTTCCAATATTATTTTAAGATAAGAAAAGCATTTCATAAACTAAGTTATAATGCTTACCATGCAGTTTTATATTATTACACTTAGGTATGGATGTACAAGTAGAGTTCCACCCTTTCTCACTTCTTATTTAAGTTTACAAATATGTATATATGTACCTATGTATTTTATCCCTAACCCAGTTTCCCCTTTTTATCGTCAGCAGTTTAAATGGTGGAATCAAGAGTAGAACCCAATCTTCTGTCTCCACACTTGTCAAAGTGGGTCTTAGTTATATATTCACTATTATTGGTGATATACTTAGTTGTATAGTTTATCACAAATTTACCTTAAGATGTGGGGTGCCTGGCTGGCTCAGTCAGAAGAACATGTGACTCTTGATCTTGAAGTCCTGAGTTCAAGCCCCACACTGGATTTAGAGATTGCATACATACATAAAATTTTTAAAAATTTTTATATTAAGATGTACAGATTGAAATCAGTTTGACTGTTGCCTTTTATTCTATTCCTATAACTAGCCTAGATTTTGTATTGTCTTTGTTGGCTTATAAACTTGCTTTCTTTTACCCCTTTGTAGGCTGTTGAAACAAAGGAAAAACAAGAAGAACAAATAGGACTCCCTGGGAAAGGGGGGAAAGCAAAGGGGAAAAAAATACAGATAGCTGAAGTTTTGCCTTCTCCATGTGGGAAAAGAGTCATCCCCCGAGTGACCATAGAGATGAAAGCAGAGGCAGAAAAGAAAATTAAAAAGAAAATTAAGGTAATACTCTTGAAAAGTTATACACTAAAATACTTGAAACCTATTTCAACTTAAAATTGAATAAATGATATTATAAAATTTCTAAGCCCATAGTTTGTAAGTTATCCTATATTTAATCAAAACTTGTCTTTCCTGTGAACCTAATTTTTTTTTTTTTTTTTTTTTTGGTGTTTAAGTATCTTGAAAAAGTCATGCCCATACCTTTATTCATAGCTCTTAACCAAAACTTAAAGAAAAAAATCACTCTTTGACCAGATATATATTTGTATATTTGACCTTACATTATTCCAAATAATAAGTTGACAGAACTTGACCATCTTTGTCTTGCTCTCTCTTATTAGAGTGAAAACACTGAAGGGAGCCCTCAAGAGGATGGTATGGAACTAGAAGGTCTGAAACAAAGGTTGGAGAAGAAACAGAAAAGAGAGCCAGGTATTAAAACATTTTAAGTAAAATTATAGAGTTGAGATTAAATTTTGTCTGTTACCTAGTATATTCTGCATACATGTTCAGTACTAACATGATGGAGGACTATGTCTGAAGTTTACTTGAACCTCCCTAACACTGTCCTTGGATTTGATTTATTTTAGAAGAGATCATTTTGAAATAATTCGTTAATTTGGCAACTTGAATTCCTTAGTTGGGAATCTAAAGAAAACACACTCAGTTTATTAGATTTCACTTTCTAGCCAGTTAAAAGGCCTTGATGTATATTATTTTTTTTTTTTTTTCAACGTTTATTTATTTTTGGGACAGAGAGAGACAGAGCATGAACGGGGGAGGGACAGAGAGAGAGGGAGACACAGAATCGGAAACAGGCTCCAGGCTCTGAGCCATCAGCCCAGAGCCTGACGCGGGGCTCGAACTCACGGACCGTGAGATCGTGACCTGGCTGAAGTCGGACGCTTAACCGACTGCGCCACCCAGGCGCCCCCTTGATGTATATTATATAAAGCTTCTTGAGAACAGTGAGCACATCTTAGTCATGTTTGTATTACCCCTATAGTTGAATACCATATAACCATGTCTGGGTTATAAGTAGCACCCAGTAAATTAAATTTAAGAATTTTACTACACAGGGACGCCTGGGTGGCTCAGTTGGTTAAGTGTCCGGCTTAGGCTCAGGTCATGTCACAGTTTGTGGGTTCGAGCCCCTCATTGGGCTCTGTGCTGACAGCGCAGACCCTGGAGCCTGCTTCAGATTCTGTGTCTTCCACCCGCCCCCCCCCCCACCCCTCTCTCTGCCCCTTCCCAGCTTGTGCGCGCTCGCTCTCTCTCTCTCTCTCTCAAAAATAAATATTTTTTAAAAAAGAATTTTACTAGCCATTTGATTATGCCCTCACTGAGTATCTACTTTTTTTAACTTCTTCATTAAGATATTCACATACCAGGGGCGCCTGGTGGCTCAGTCGGTTAAGTGACCGACTTCAGCTCAGGTCATGATCTCACAGTTTGTGGGTTCGAGCCCCACGTCGGGCTCTGTGCTGACAGCTTGGAGCCTGGAGCCTGCTTCAGATTCTGTGTCGCCCTCTCTCTCTGTTCCTCCCCCGCTCACACTCTCTCTCTCTCTCAAAAATAAATAAAGATTTTAAAAAATTAAGAAAAAAAAATTCACATATCAAATTCATCCATTTAAAGTATACCTTCAATCATTTCAGTATACTCAACAGTTTTAAAACACTTTTTTGTCCCAAAAAGAAACACTTTACCCATTAATGGTCACTCTCTCTGTTTCCTCCCAATTTCCCCTCCCCCTATGCAATCATTAATCTACTTTGTGTCTCTAGATTTACTTACTCTGGACATTTCATATGAATGGAATCATATATACGTGGTCTATTGTGCCTGGCTTTTTTCACTTAGCATACTTACAAGGGTGGTCCATGTAGTAACATGTATCAATACTTCATTCTTTTTTATTGCCAAATAGTATTTCACAGTATGGATATACATTTTATTTGTTCATTGGTTGATAGGTATCTGGCTTGTTTCCACTTTTTGGGTATTGTGAACACTGCTATGAACATTCACATATAAGTATTTATGTGGACTTCATGGGTTTGTTTGTTTTTAAGTAGGCTCCACGCTGGGTGTGGAGCCCAACCCAGGGGCTTGTACTCACGACTCTGACATCAAGAACTGAGCTGAGATCAGGAGTCAGGTGCTTAACTGACTGAGCCACCCAGGTGCCCCCGTGGACTTAATGTTTTGATTTCTTTTGGATAGATACGTAGGAGTGGAATTGTGTGGGGTGATAGGATTTTTTATGTTTAACATTTTGAAGAACCCTCTGCACTGTTTTTCAGAGCAGCTGCACCATTTTACATTCCTTCCAGCAATGTAGAAGGGTTCCAGTTTCTCCACATCTTCACCAACACTGTTAATTCATTGTCACTCTTTTTCATTCTAGCCATGCTAGTGGATATGAAGTGGTTATCTCACTGTGGTTTTGGTTTGCATTTCCCTATTAGCTAATGATTGAGTTGAGTATCTTTTCATGTTGCTTGTTGGCCTTTTATATTTCTTTGGAAAAATACCTATTCAGACCCTTGGCCCATTTTTTAAAAATCTTTTTTCTTAATGTTTATTGAGAGAGAGAGGGAGACCCAGAATCTGAAATAGGCTCCAGGCTCTGAGCTGTCAGCACAGAGCCCACCTAGGGGCTCAAACTCCCCGCAAGATCATGACCTGAGCCGAAGTTGGATGCCCAACCGACTGAACCACCTAAGCGCCCCTTTATTTTTATTAAAAAAAATTTTTTTTTTAATGTTTATTTATTTTTGAGAGAGACAGAGCGCGAGCAGGGGAGGGGCAGAGAGAGAAAGGGAGACACAGAATCTGAAGCAGGCTCCAGGCTTTGAGCTGTCAGCACAGAGCCCAACACGGGGCTCGAACTCACGAACTGCAAGAACATGACCTGAGCCCGAATTCAGTTGCTTAACTGACTGAACCACCCAGGCACCCACCCCCAAAAAATTTTTTTTAATGTTTATTTATTTTTGAGAGAGAGAGAGTGCGACAGAGTGTGGGGGTGGGGTGGGGGGCAGAGTGAGAGAGAGACACAGAATCTGAAGCAGGCTCAAGGCTCTGTGCTGTTAGCACAGAGCCCTATGTGGGGCTCAAACTCACGAACTGCCATATCATGACCTGAGCTAAAGTCCAACACTTAACTGACTGAGCCACCCAGGCAGCCCGCCCATTTTTTTAATTGAGTTGTCTTTTGTTGTTGTTGAGTTTATTGTAAGATTTCTTTATGTATTCTAGATGCCAGTCCTTTATCAGATACATAATTCTCAAATATTTTCTCCTATAGATTATTTTTTTTATTTTCTTGATGATGTCCTTTGAAGTACACGTTTTGTTTTTTTTTTTAACTTTTCAACCTCTAAGAACAGTTTATTCTATTTTTTTTAATTTAATTTATTTTTTTAATTTACATACAAGTTAGTTGGCATAGAGTGCAACAATGGTCTCAGGAGTAGATTCCTTAATGCCTCTTACCCATTTAGCCCATCCCCCCTTCCACAACCCCTCCAGTAACCCTCTGTTCTCCATATTTAACAGTCTCTTATGTTTTGTCCCCCTCCCTGTTTTTATATTAGTTTTGCTTCCCTTCCCGTATGTTCATCTGTTTTGTATCTTAAAGTCCTCATATGATATTTGTCTTTTTCCAACTAATTTCACTTAGCATAATACCTTCTCGTTCCATCCTCATAGTTGCAAATGGCAAGATTTCATTCTTTTTGATTGCCAAGTAAGACTCGGTGTGTGTGTGTGTGTGTGTGTGTGTGTGTGTGTGTGTGTGTACCACATCTTCTTTATCCATTCATCCATCGATGGACATTTGGGCTCTTTCCATACTTTGCCTATTGCTGATAGGAAGCACAAGTTTTTAATTGTGATGAAATCTAAGTTATCTTCTTTTTTTCCTTTTGTTTCTTGTGTTTTTGGTATCATATCTAATCTTTTGCCAAGTCCACGGTCATGAAGATTCACCCCTATGTTTTCTTCTAAGAGTTTTAGTTTTAGCTCTTACTTTTAGGTCTCTGATGAATTGTGAATTAATTTTTGTATGTGGCATTAGGAAGGAGTCCAACTTCATTCTTTTGCATGTGGATATCCAGTTGTCCCAGCACCATATTGAAAAACCTTTTTTCCCTATTAAATTATCTTCACCCTTGTCAAAAATCAGTTAGTCACAAATATTAAGGTTTATTTATGGATTCTCAACTGAATTCCATTGATTGATCTGTAAATCTAACCTTGACTGTCTACTTTTTTTTTACTTTGAGATAGCATGTGCGAGAGGGGGAGAGAGGCAGAGAGAGAGAGAATCTCAAGCAGGCTCCATGCTCACTGTGGAGCCCGATATGGGGCTCAATCCCACAACCTGAGCATGACCTGAGCCAAAATCAAGATTCAGACACTCAACCAACTAAGCCACCCAGGCGCCCCAAATATCTACTTTTAATAGATAATGTGTGCTCAGTTCTGTGGGGAATGAAAAGATGAATAAAACAGATGAAAACATCTTAGTATCAAACTAAAGAAGTAATAAAAGCATGCCAAATTGTGCAAAATTATATTAACTTTAAACCTAGCTAGCAGTCGGTTAGCATATAAAACCAATGAATCAGTTGAATGTTTTGAGCATTCATGTTCCCATTACTCTCAAATAATGTGAGGGCACAAGAAGTGGGAGAGCATGGTGTTTACCTTCAAGAGGTTTATCAAGAAAGTTAAAGCAATATATACTAGCCATTGTAGGAACTGAGAGAAAGGCGAGATCAGTGTGGGTGCATGTACATTGTAGAGGCTTTGTGAGAGAGGTAAAACTTGGGTTACAGTCCTGAAGAGTGGATAAGATTTAGGTATTCTAGATTAGGAAAAGAAAAATGGGCATATAATATGCATGGGACAATGAAAAGACCTCCTCAACGGGGGCCGAGGGGCACGCTCATATTGGGAAATAGTAAAAAAACAGAAAAAAAAACTTAAACTAGATGACAGAGAGATAGAAAACCAGATTGTTGGAGGATGCTGGATAAGATTAGATTCAACTAGGAAATCTGACGTAGATAGGTATACTGACAAGAATATGAAGGATGGTATAAGATCAGTGAGGGTGCTGCCCTTCTCCTCTTTGGGCCAGGACTAGTGACTTTAAACCTCCTTACTCGGCCGTTAAACACCCTCAAGGTTTCATCCTAGCCATTCTTTTCTGTTTGAATTGTCTCCCTTGCCTTGACTTCAACAATAACCTTCTGTTGATCTTGCATCTATTCTTGCCCCTTTCCAATCACTACCCTGCAACCTGAGAGAACTTTTTAAAATTCAAATCTGGTTATATTGGTTCCCTGTTTAAAACAAAATCCTTGGGGTTCCTGAATGGCTTAATCCATAGAGCATGCAACTCTTGATCTTGAGGTCATGGGTTCAAGCCCCACATTGGATGTACAGCTTACTTAAATAAGTAATAAATAAAAATTTAAAAATGTAAAGGCTTAACAAGACCAGCCTCTCTCCCTGCAACTTCTGTTTTCTAGCCATAATGGATTTCTTTCATTTTCCTAAATGTACTGTTTTCCCCACAGGTCCTTTGTACATGCTATTTTCTGCACTGTAATATTTCATTACCCACTTGCCTTCAACTAGTTCATTCTAAACTTGAGGTCTCAGCTGAAGCATTTCTTGGAACAGTCTTCTTATTTAAATACATACACACATGCCTCATACCCTACATAGACACATTATATTTATTTATGGGATTAGATGACCAAGCTATATAAGCTCGATAGGAAGAGGGACTATATCCGTTTCCATTCACCGTTGTATTCTCAATACTAGCACAGAGCTCAATAAATACTTGAAAGATGGATAGATGGTAGATGGAGAAAAGTGTGGCTAAGAATATATGAAAGTGGTTAATTCCTATCTCCCTTCTAGGTACCAAGACAAAGAAGCAAACTACGTTGCCATTTAAACCAGTCAAAAAAGGAAAGAAGAGAAACCCCTGGTCTGATTCAGAATCAGATATGAGCAGTAATGAAAGTGACTTTGATGTTCCCCCACGAGAGATAGAGCCACGGAGAGCAGCAAGTAAGCACAAGCGAACAACATGCTAGATATGTTGCAATATCTGGGCCAGTGTATTTCAGGGCACAAATCCCAGAAATTATTATATACTAGAGCGGTAATTACTAAGTTTTTAAAAAACTACAGCATCTTTTAGGATATTAAACTAAAGCTTAAATCTTCATGAATTGTTATAGCAATCTGTGAATTACATATTTCTGTTCCCCTCTTTTATTCTTTGATGTATGTTTTTTATAGCAAAAACCAAATTTACAGTGGATTTGGATTCAGATGATGATTTCTCAGATTTTGATGAAAAAACTCAAGATGAGGATTTTGTCCCATCAGATGTTAGCCCAGTTAAGACCAAAACTTCCCCACCAGTGTAAGTATCTTCTCTAACATGAATCTTATCATCGTGATTGTTGTCAATAGTCAATGATACATTCTTTGACACATGTAGAATTGGTTGTCAGGATGTTGATGGTTTCTTCTTTATTCTAGACCTACTAACAAAGAACTGAAGCCACAGAAGAGTGCCACATCAGGTATGTATTTAATTAAAAATAGTGAGATGTCTGCTTCACTGGGGCACTTGGGTCTAGTGGGTTCTAATCTGGACTATGTTATCCAAGTCCTGCCTTGGAAGATAAATGTGGGTTCTTGTTAGCATTGCGTTGATGTTGTTCATTAGGGTTAGTTTTGCACAGAAACAGGTTCTATACTTAATATACTGAAAGTCATCACATGCTTGCTGGGTGCTAGAGGTACAAAAAATATCTGCTGATGAAGAATCCAGAAATTAGAACAAAGTTGTAAGAGTATGTTTTAAATATTCTAGAAAAGTCACAGACTTGGTATTTAAATGGGAACTCAGAGAAGGAAATGGATTTTTGTGTGTTGCTTATATGTGCTATTTTCCTTTCCATTTGAAGTAATGGACCTTGATGCTGGTGGTGCCAAGGACAGTGTACCACCTTCTCTAGATTCTCCGGCCGCTGATTTCTCAGCTGAAACTGAAATCATAAACCCTGTTTCTAAAAAGAAGGTAGCGGTGAAGAAGACAGCAGCAAAAAGTGAGCCTCAGTCTTTCAAAAGGGTTAATGTTAGGATTAAGAAGCTGGCTACCACAAATGAATTCAATTTTTTATTCCCAAAAATTACTATTAATATTGAAATTAAACCTTTCCCAAGTGAAAGCAAATATTTAGATCTTTGTGATCAAAACTGGTGGTCAGAAGGTCTAAAATCAGCATATATCTCAAAATGCCAGGTGTTATCTATCTCATTATCTATGACAGGGATAAGGTTTATAAACAGTTGCAAAGGTTTAATGTAAAACATACCTATAAAAAAATTAGATGCTGAGGCTCCTGGATGGCTCAGTTGGTTAAGTGTTCCACTCTTGATCTCAGCTCAGGTCTTGATCTCAGGGGCATGAGTTCAAGCCCCGCCTAGTAAAATAGGAGCCTACTTAAAAATACTTAAGAATAGTTTTGATTCTCTAATGTACTTTCAGCTCTATTAGATTTTTTCCTATGTTAAATGTAAGCATTCAACAGCTTGCTAAAGAAAGTCCACAGTAGAATAATCCATCTAGCGTGGACATGATGAATGCCTATGTTGACTTGCAGGTCAGTCTTCCACCTCCACTACAGGTGCCAAAAAAAGGGCTGCACCAAAAGGAACCAAAAAGGAGCCAGGCTTGAATTCTGATGTCTCTCAAAAGCCTGATCCTCCCAAAACCAAAAATCGCCGCAAAAGGAAGCCATCCACTTCTGATGATTCTGACTCTAATTTTGAGAAAATGATTTCTAAGACAGTCACAAGCAAGGTGAGTATTTATCCTAGTTCGTCTGTTTGCTATAGCTGTTTTAAAATGCATAATTAAGATTTGCTCTTAATCTGACACATTTTTTAAGAAAATAAATTTAAATCTCCTAATCCATTTACTTTTACTTACTGTATCACAGTTACATTTAAAAATATGCCACTTAGTCAATGAGAGACTAGCCTTAGATCTATTTCTTACTACTTATTAGAAGGTGGGAAACTTCTTGAATTATAGTCTGTTGATATAGTTTTTCCAGTGAAATGTTGCTGTCAGACTAACATTGTGCAAATTACATGGACTTCCTCTTGTAGAAATCCAAGGGGGAGAGTGAGGATTTCCATCTGGACTTAGACTCAGCTGTGGCTCCTCGGGCCAAATCTGGACGGGCAAAGAAACCTATAAAGTACCTCGAAGAATCAGATGAAGATGATCTGTTCTAAAATGTGATTATTTTAAGTAATGGTCTTATTGAGCCCAAGACTGATTTTAGAGTTACCTGAATCCCTTAATTTCCTCCCTTCTGTATTTCATTTGGGGAAGGTAGTTTTAATGCCGAATCATCAAAGTGAAGTGTGTAAAGCCTAAGTATCCCTTCCCTTTTTATAATACTGTCTAAATAGTGACCACCTCATGGGCATTGTTTTCTTCTCTGCTTTGTCTATGTTTTGACTGTCTTTTCTTTTGTCTTTAGAATCTGATTTTAAATTCTTCTGGACTCTAGAGATAGTTGTGTGGTCACTTCAGCATAATACAGTTTACTGACCATTCATTAAGCTAAAATTGTTATAAAAGTGTCTATTCTGCCTCCTTTCAGTTTCCTACTTTCCGTAAATATGAGATAGAGCATGATTAATTCTGTTTTACCTTAAAATTTAGGTAATTTTCCATCAGATAGAACTTTATAGTTCTAATACAAATACTCCCCACTCAGCCTTTTATGTGCTGAATTTCGGCTCAAGCAATTACTCATATTCTTTATATCCTTTTGAATATTAGCAGAGGCTGAAGAAAACACCTTGGCTGTGTCTGCATAACCTCAACACAGTCAATAGGATGAAGAAAATTAGACCATAAGTTATGACTATCTCAGCTCTTGACTTGTCCCCTTGGGCTGTCTCCAAGTCCAAATCTCCCAAAGAACAAATGTCTAGGGAGCACTGGATTGCAGAAAAGTGGAGGACAGCATTCAAAGATCTTCTATGAGTGCCATACTCAGCAGTGAGCAGTTATAACCACTTTGGGAAATCTCTATAATTTTCAACTTACAAACTTTTTAAGGCCTTTCTGCATTTTTACATGTTGTGTGACTTGAGTGGTGTTATCAATGTTTTTGTAAATATTTACTATGTTTTTCTATTTCACTTAATTTCAACAATTTTGTACTTTAATAAAATGTTCTAAACATTGCAACCCGTTGATTGATTGCCCCTTTGGGGGGGGGGGGCTTGCAATATACCCTTTACTTTACTCTAAAATATATCCCTCTTCACTTCCTTTTGAGAACTATTCTGATCATGTGCTGATGTACCGACCTAACAGCCCCTGGCCGTGTGGTAACAGGTCTAAGAGATAGGCATCATGACCTAACCAAAGCCAATCAGGTTTTTTCCTGGGATTTTATACATGGGTACAAAGTTCTTCCATCTCCTTCATACTCAGAAGGCCTTGGCCCTACATCAGTAAGTAGTTTCAAATATGCATGTCTTTTTTTTTTTAATTCCTTTACAACTATTTTGATAATCGGGACAACTATTTGATGATCTCAATAAGGGCAACTGGCTAACCATTTAGAAAAAAGAGAAATGTTAGATAAATCCAATTCCTTCCTCACATCTTATACCAAAGTTAAGTTCAAACAGACAATATTTATTTAAATGTCAAAAGCAAAACCATTTAGAAATGTACCAGAAGAAAAGTAATCTTGAGTTACAGAGGGATATCCAAAACATATCCCCAAGGGTAGTGTTGACAAAGATCTGGAAAAATGATCCCTTTCATCAGAATCTGGGCAAAGAGGCCAAACTCTGTCTCAAAAACTCTCACTTTAAGAAATTTAGTTCAAAGGGCACCCGGTGGTTCAGTTGGTTAAGTGTCCAACTCTTGAATTCAGCTCAGGTTGTGATCTCACAGTTGTGGGTTCAATCCCCACATCAGGCTCTGTACTGACAGCATTGAATCTGCTTGGGATTCTCATCTCCCTCTCCCTCTGCCCTTCTGCTCAAGCGCACTCTCAAAAATAAACATTAAAAAAGTTAGGTCAAGAGAAGAATTGAAACATGCAAAACCATGTAAACACAGAAATACAGGAAATCTCAATATCCTAGTTACATAATGTTACAAATGCTACCATTAGGGGAGAGTGGGGCAAAGTACACAAGGGATCTCTGTTTCTCAAAACTACATATAAATCTACAATTACCTCAAGAAAAGCCACATGCAAAGATGTTTTTTAAAAAAGATGCTTATTGGGGCACCTGAGTGGCTCAGTCGGTTAAGCGTCTGACTTCAGCTCAGGTCATTATCTTGCTTTCGTGAGTTCGAGCCCTGCATCAGGCTCTGTGCTGACAGCTTTGGAGCCTGGAGTTGCTTCGGATTCTGTGTCTCCTCTCTCTCTTTGCCGCTCCCCTGCTCACACTCTGTCTCTCTCTCTCAAAAATAAATAATAAACATTAAAAAAAAAAAAGAAGAAGAATCTATAGATTCTATTTTTTAAAAAAAGATGCTTATTAAAATTTATGTAATAAAATTGAAAGTAACCTAAACATCCAACGAACAGACTTCAGATAAAACAATTGGTTTAAACAAATTATGGTACAATGAGGAATACCAGGTACTCACTAACAATGATATATTTGGGGGGGGAAGAAAAATATTGATTGACATGAAAAGACACCCAAGACCTTACTGAGTGAAGAAAGCAAGCAGATTACAAATCAGAGGTGAAGTCCCTGTCTGGTAAGTATGCATTTGTTTATAAAATAAATCAAAGAAAGCATATAAATCCTCTTTAAAAAGAAAAAGTCAGAAACCTTTACCTTTTAAAAGTGGAAGTTTGGGGCGCCTGGGTGGCTCAGTCGGTTAAGCCTCCGACTTCGGCTCAGGTCATGGTCTCGCGGTCCGTGAGTTCAAGCCCCGCGTTGGGCTCTGTGCTGACAGCTCGGAGCCTGGAGCCTGTTTCAGATTCTGTGTCTCCCTCTCTCTCTGACCCTCCCTCGTTCATGCTCTGTCTCTCTCTGTCTCAAAAATAAATAAATGTTAAAAAAAATTTTTTTTTTAATAAAAAATTAAAAAAAATAAAAGTGGAAGTTTGTTCCCAGTAAAGCACTTGCTAACTAAAAGACTGAGTAAATACATCTCTTGACTATTCATTCTAGACATTCGAGAAGATAAAAATTCTAGTGCTAATAAACTTGGTCGTATACATCTAAACCCTTTATAGAATGTAATTATTTCTCCTACACAGGAAACATTGCTTAATAAATATTAAGCAATATTACATCAATTAGAATTACAAAAGAATACTTACTAGGAAAATAAGGGATTCAAAACTTGCATTAGTTGATATATAATACAATAAGCTTACTAAGCCTTTTTGTTCTTTTATTATATTTTTTTAGAGAGAGAGAGAAAAATCCCACTCAACCGAGCCACCCAGGTGTCCTATCCTTTTTGTTTTTTTTAAATACATTGCATCCCACTGTTTTGCTGAAGGGGAATTTTTTAAGTGATTCCTAGCCATTTTTCCTAAAACCCAAAGACAAAATTTTTGCATGCATTTTTTACTTCTAGAGTGAGGGATATCTGTTCTGACCTATCCAGCACCTCTTTCCTCAGTAATTCCACTTTTGGAAGATTATTCTGAAGTCCAAAAAACAAAAAGTTTGTGTCCAAAAGCATTCATCGTGGCATTATTTACACTGGTGAAAAATGGAACAGAATAGGTGTACTGCAATGGAAGAATTGGTTAAACTGGTACACCCTTATCATGTATTACCAAGTCATTAAAAGTCATATTTTCCCAAAACATTTAATAGCACAGGAAAGTCATTGTGTTGGGTAGAGGGGGAAAAAAGATACAAAAACTATCCTGTATAATGCATCAAAACTCATTAAGTTATATTATAAAATGGTGCATTTCGCTGCGTGTAAACTATACAGCAACAAAATAGGAAAAGCTATCTTTTAGATAGTATGAAGCTCAAATATAAACCAGAGCTTCTCAAACTTGCACTTACAAATCCACTAGAGATCCTGTTAAACTGCAGATTCTGCTTCAGTAGGCCTGGAGTGAGGTCTGAAGTTGTTACTAGTAATTTCCCCAAGTGATGTCAGTGCTGCTGTCTGGGGAGCCTACTTGGAAAAGCAAAGGTGTAGAGTACATATCAGTGCTCCTCTGTGTGTGTGTGTTCCCTGGACCGGCAGGATTAGCATGACCTGAGAGCTTGCTAGAAATTCAGATTATCAGGCCCACTCCAGAACTGGGTGATTTAAAAGCACCTGTTTTAAAAAGCGCTCCGTTAATTCTGATGCAAACTGAAGTTTGAGACCAAATGCTATGTGCGCTGAAAGGCCAACTGCAAGTTGCAGCAAACCGTCATCTGCTTTTCTTTGGATAATGAGATCTGGGTGATCTCCTTTTCTTCTTTGCATCTTCCTATAGTTCACAAAAATAGTCAGTGTTACATGGTTTTATTCGAAATGAAAATAACTATAATTTTTTTTCAGGTTTTTAAAGTATTAAATGGGTTCCAGTTCTAAAATGATGCTGAACTTGTACCACGCCAGGAATCGATCTCAGGTGTTTCTTACCGATGGGCCGCCCGCACCATTGCAAATCTGAGGAGGGTGTCCGCAAGCTGTGTTGAAAAACCGTGTGGCGGTTAATTGTAGGTGTCAACTTGACTGGGTTAAGGATGCCCAGATAGCCTGTAAAATATTACTGAGTGTGTCTCTTAGGGTGTCTCCAGAACAAATTAGCATTTGAATCAGTAGACTGGGTAAAGATCACCATTACCAATGCGGATGGGCACCATCCATGCGGATGGGCACCTTCCAATCCGTTTGGGCACCATCCAATCCGCCGAAAACCTAAATAGAACTGTTCAGCGGGTGGGGGCAGACCTGGGGGAACTAGTTTCTCTGAATCCCCACCTCCGCGGAGAAAGCCATTAAGTGGTGCAGATCTGCGACAATGAGGGTTAAATTCCCCTTTACTGGATGTAAGGACACCTACCGGGGAGAAAAGACTACATTTCCCAGCCTTCCTTGCGGAAGGTCATCCTGGCCAATGATAAGTGAGCAGTCGGTCACATGGCAACTTCCGGGACTTTCTGAGAGAGCCGTTTTTGCACAAATTTGTCCCGCCTTCGTCCCTTCCTCCATCTGCTGCCTGGAATGCGGCGGAGGAGGAATGGTGGAGGACGAGGACCACACCCAGGGAGGAGTTTGGAAGGAGCCTGCACCCCCAAGGACTTTGAGGCCCAGAGCTGCCCCTCCTCCCTGAACAGCCCATCGCCCTCCTCCTTTTGTGTGAGAGGGAAACCAGCTTCTCTCTTGTTTAAGCCCCGGCTTAGTAGCTGTGCTGTTACAGCCGAACCTAATCTTAAATAATTATAGAGCCAAGGGAGGAGGGAAGGCCTGAAGGGGAAGCAGGTCCCCGTGAGTGATAAAACCGCAGAGCCTGAGGGGTCTATTGGGAACCACAGGCTGAGGGCGGGGAGAAGAGAGAGGAGCGGGGACAACCTGTGAACCGAAGGTCGCCTGTCCGGAGGATTTGCAGGCCTGGAAAGAGTTTGAAGGGTCAGACACTGTGTAGCGGAGGGGGGGAGGGGGAAGGGGGGAGGGGGGTGGCGGGGAATGCTCCAGAGTAATCAGAAGCCAACACAACCACGCGCATCTGACTCCCTCACCCTTCCCACCCAGGCCGAGGGGGAAGGTGAGGGAGGAATTTTACCATTAACCCGTTTTGGGGTTTTCATTTCTACCCAGGACTAGACATTCTGATTACCGATCTCAGACCAAATCGGCCACTTAAGTGATCACTAGCTTTAGAGGAGACCAGAGTTAGCAAATGAGGCAAAGTGAGCTCACCGTCTTGGGGCAGAGATGGTCTGCCCGGTCCGCAACCCTCCCACCCCAACCTTCACCCACCCAGCCTCTACCACGTGCCAGGAACTGTTCTAGGTGCTGACACGGGACAGTGAACAGGGCACCTCGTGGAGCATACATGCTAATGGAGGAGATGGGTGCTACACGGGATACAATTTTTAAGTAACCAAGTATGTTATGTAGTGATCAGTGCAAAGGAAATAAAGCTGAGAAAGGGGATAGGAAGTAGGGGGTTAAATTCCCGTTAGGAAGGCTAGGGAAGGCCTCACTAAAAGGCAACATTTCTGTAAAGACTAAAAAATGTTAGAGGGGTTGGGATACCTGGGTGGCTCAGTCGGTTGGGCGCCTCTTGATTTCAGCTCAGGTCATGATCTCACAGTTCGTGAATTCAAGCCCTGAGTCAGTGGGAGCCTGCTTGGGATTCTCTCGTTCTCTCTCTCTCTCTCCCTCATGCGCAGTCTCTCAAAATATATAAATGAACTTTTTAAAAAAATGTTAGAGGGGCACGGGGACAGAAAATACAGCCATGTGTTGATGATGTCACTTACTGGGTACAACCATGTAGTGCCTGCATATGTGTGTCCATGTGTGACAGAATGGGAATTGGCTCCCCAGCCCCCACAGGGTAGAGTGAAGTGTCTGGGACAGAGATTGAATATGAAACTGGGCAGGATGGGCCTCTCAGCCCAGCTCCAGACCTTAAGTATGGCCAAGAATGGGGCCATGTGTCACCAGCCCTGGGCAGCATCAGTGACACCTCCTCTCAGTCTGGACAGCGCTATCTGGGAAGGAGGACGGGCCCCGGAGATTGCACAGTCTCCTGTGTCTGGCCTGTGGCATCAGGGATTGTGGACAGCATGTGACCATGCTCCTGCCTCACCCTAGCCCACTACCTCTGCCATTTTCCATTCCCCAAAAGCAGACAGATCTGATGGGGTTTTTCCAGGCTGGGCCAGTGTCCCGACCCAGCAGGGGCTGTGAGGACAGGGCAGGGACCATTCCTGGACAGTCAGGAGAGATGAGGTGTGTCCCTGAGCCCCCATGGCTGGGGCTGGGGGTTGGGGGTCGGGGGTCGGGGAGCAGCTTTGCCAGGAGCAGGCAGAGGTGAGGGTTGGGAAAGTCAGCCATACCCCCACCCCACATCCTGTTTTTGGAATGTGGGGCCCCAGCATGTGCTTTCCTTTGGACTTTGTCCAAGGCAGTGTCTCCCCACCCAGGTCCACTCCCAAGGGAACCCTGCATGACAGTGGGGAGGGTTCCCCACCACATCCATCATTAACCGAGGGTTTTTCCAGGCTGGGCTGGACCCCTGAGCCAGCGTAGGTGAAGGGCACATTTCCCACCCCTCCCTGAAATCAGGCCAGGGGGTCCCTGTCAACACATGGAAAACTATACAGGCCCCCATGGCTGACGGGAAAGGAAATGTCATGGAGGGGGAGGTTCTTGGCCTCCCCACTCAGAGAGGGGCAGGCGTGTCTGGGCCCACCAGACCCAACCAAAGCCCTGGGGATGGTCAGGCCCCGGAACACCACCTGGGAAGCCCAGCCAAGCTAGAGTGAGAACAATTCCATGAGGGGCTTAAGCACATGGGCTCCCAACCCATCAAGCCAGGCATGAGACGGGAACTGGCTATTTACTTGCTGTGTGGGCAAGTGGCTTAGACCCTCCCAGTCTCAGCTTCCCTCCTGCCAGGGTCATCAAGAGGATGCAATGAGCTGATTTGTGTGATCGGCTCGGCGCAAGGCCTGGTCCAGAGCCTTGAGGAGGTGTCCCCTCCTCAGCCACTCAGATCACCACGCATCATCCTAACTCTTCCCCTAAGGGATAGCTTCTCCTGCCACCTAGAGTTGTAGAATGTGATTCAGAGCCTTACGAGGGCAGAGAAGTCCTTCTATTCATTTTTCACATTATAAAATAACATGCTTATTAGAATAAATCTGGAAATTATAGAAAAGCAGGAAGAAAGCAAAAGCTTTTATTTAACCACCAGTGCTGAACACTCTTGATGCCTTAATGGTTCCCATATGGGATTCTTTCCTGGGCACAGGTTGTCTTTGTTCTCCATAATATGGTTGGGACCTTAGCATTAAGATAAGGAAACTTGGGGGTCAGATAGCGCAGCCTCCTCAGCTGAAAAGCCAGGAGACTGGGCCCAGGAGAGCTCAGTGACTTGTCTAAGGCCAGTAGTGGCAGAGGTGGAACCAGATCTACTAAGATCTGCTGCCCCCAACGCTAGCACCAAACCCTCCTCCAGCCCTGAAGACTGCCTTCAAAGGTGACAGTCAGTTGCTAGTGGATCTAGGCCTTCCAGTTTGGGGGAGTCTGTTCCATGGGCTTCCGTAAAGTCCCCCTTCCTCAAAAGGGGTGTGGCTCTGGTTAACCCCCACCCCCATTTCCAGAAGGAGACACAGCAGGTGGGATGGGGGGAGGGTGGGTAAGGGATAGAAAGGGAGGGCTGCAAAGCCCAGCAAGGGGCATGGCCTTGTGTCTGTTCCCAAGGGTGGAGCCAACCGACAGGGCCACCCTGTCCCTTTAAGAGAAGGGGGAGAGCAAGCCCCTCTCGGCTATTCTGTCCTGTCATCTATCCTGGCCAAACCCAAAAGGGAAAATGAAAGAGGCCCCGGGAGAGTAACAGGTCCCAGCCATCTCCCAGGATCCGTCCCTCAGCTCTAACACCTCAGCTCCAGCCACAGGGTGAGTGGGGTCAGGCTGGGGTCCGGTGGCACGGGGAGCCTGTGGGGCCTGTGTGAGTGTGTTGGAGAGGTTCTCCGGAGATATGGGAGGCTGGAAGCAGAGGGACACCATGGAGGAGATCGGAGACGGCTGGGCCGCTCAGGAGTGGGATGGCAGGGGACCCCTAGAACAAGGGATAATGACAGAGTTATGGAACTCCCCATTCTGAGAGGAGTTCACTGCAGTAAGAAGGGCAGGAGAAATGGTGGGCAGAGAAGGAAGGAGGTGAGGTCCCTCTGGGTCTGCTGGCTCCCACCTCTCCCAGGTTAAGTTGGGTCTGGACTCCCCGGTTGGAGGTACCACGGTTGCCCATGGAAAGCATCCTTGGGCACGTGAGGGCACCGCTGGGCTTCTGGTTCTACAATGCAGTCGGTCTGGCCCTGCCGATGTCAAGTTGATTCCCTACGGATATAGACTCTGGAGGAGCATGGGGTCCAACCAAGCAGGCCCGTGGGGGTCTGGCTAGAGCACCAGGGTGGGGCTCCTCCCCAGCACCTTCTCCCCAAGGAGAAAGGCACCCACAGTTGAGAATCTCCTAACCCCTCCTGCCCCCGCCCCCTTGCTGACTCCCTCGTTCCCACAAAATCCCAGCTAAACCCAGGCCTAACTGAGCCCCTGCCGCACCCCAAGTTAGAGGAGGGCTAGCTAACCTCACTCCATGGGCTGGGGGGCTGGGGTGGGGCGCGGATCGGTAGCCTCTGACACCGGTCCCCCCCAACCCCCGCGTCCCCAGCGCCATGGGGGAGTGGGCGTTCCTGGGCTCGCTGCTGGACGCCGTGCAGCTGCAGTCGCCGCTCGTGGGCCGCCTGTGGCTGGTGGTCATGCTGATCTTCCGCATCCTGGTGCTGGCCACGGTGGGCGGCGCCGTGTTCGAGGACGAGCAGGAGGAGTTCGTGTGCAACACGCTGCAGCCCGGCTGCCGCCAGACCTGCTACGACCGCGCCTTCCCGGTCTCCCACTACCGCTTCTGGCTCTTCCACATCCTGCTGCTCTCGGCGCCCCCCGTGCTCTTCGTCATCTACTCGGTGCACCGCGCCGGCAAGCAGGCGGGCGGCGCGGACGCCGGGCCCGGGCCGCCCCCGCGCCGCCGCTGCTACCTGCTGAGCGTGGCGCTGCGCCTGCTGGCCGAGCTGGCCTTCCTGGCGGGCCAGGCGCTGCTCTACGGCTTCCGCGTGGCCCCGCACTTCGCGTGCGCCGGCCCGCCGTGCCCGCACACCGTGGACTGCTTCGTGAGCCGGCCCACCGAGAAGACCGTCTTCGTGCTCTTCTACTTCGCCGTGGGGCTGCTCTCGGCGCTGCTCAGCGTGGCCGAGCTGGGCCACCTGCTCTGCAAGGGCCGCCCGCGCCCCGGGCGCCGTCGCCAGGCGGCAGAGCGCGACGGCCGCCGCCACCGCGCGCGCCCCGACCCCTGCGGCCCCCCCGCCTACCCGCACCCGGCGCCGGCCAGCGACAGCGAGGGCGGCAGCGGCCACAGCAAGGCGTCCCTGGCCACGGTCCGCCAGGACCTGGCCATCTAGAGGCGGGCCGCGGGTGCTTCCCGGAGAACTGTCCCCGGGACCCTGCCCTGCAGCGTCCCCAGCACTTCCCGAGTGCGCTGGGTTGAGTGGGGGCCCCGTAGATTGAACTGTGGCAGGTCCTTGTTGCCCTGATCCAGGTGGCAGGGGGGAGGCCTGGGGCTGAGAGAACGTGCACAGGAGGAGGGCACCGCAGAGCCGGAAGGGGAGGTGCAGGTGGTGCCCAGAAAAAGTACTTGTGATACCAGCCTCCCGAGGGCCTCTCCTTCTTGGGGCTGAGGCGTGGCCTCTGTGTGGGCTCCCTGTGTATGGCCACACACTGCACATATGTGTAGTATGAGCTGCGTGTGCGCATGCACATGTAAAACCTGTGTGAACTCTTTGTGTGCGTGCACGTGAACCGTGTGTGTACGTGTGTGTGTACATCCTATGTGGGCTCTCTGTGTGTGCGTGTGTATTCCCTGTAGGTCTGCGTCTGTGCAGGCATCTGTATGCCCTGTGTGAGCTGCGTGTGCATGTGTGTGTGTATGAGAGACAGAGAGAGATCTCCGATATGTACCGGGTGGGTGGTCAGGACCCAGTGCCAGCAGCAGCCACACTGGCTCCCTCCCTACCTGCAGGGGTGTTGCAGGAAGGTCTCCCCTCTTGACCGAGCCCACAGAGAGAGGAGGCAGGCGCCCCTTCACGCTGGGCAGGCCTCAGTGCGGTAGGGCTTGTGGACACCATCCACACTCAACCTTGTGGCCTGGGCAGTGGCCAAGCCCTCCCTTTGGTGGAGGTAGAGTAGGGGTGGGCGGTAGGGTCAGAGGGCAGGACTCTTTTCTAGATTCACCCCCTCACCCTACTGCTGTTCCTCCCCAGTCTATAAACTCGGCTAAGTCCCTGCCGACCTCAAAAGAAAGCTGCCTGAAACGTGCCCCTGGCCCTGCATTTCCCTGTAGCCACCACCCTCTTCTCTCCTCTGAGAGTATAAAGAGCCACCTACATGGCCGCCTCTGGTCCTGCTCCTGTCTCTTCTCTGTCCCCATCTGTCTTCCTCCCTCTCCACCCCAGTGGGGCTGCTCTCCGTAAGATCACCCAGGCCCTAAGTGACATCCAGGGGCCACCACGTGACTACACCCTGGACTTTGTTCAACCCCCCTGAGCAGGCTGCTGCGACCCGCTCTGCCTGATTTTCTCCTGTGTCCTTGGCCCTTCCCTCTTTGTCCTCCTTTCCTTGCGCTCTTCTTCCTGGACCCCCCCTGCCTGCACTGCACACAGCAGCCAGAGGGGTCTTTCTAAACAGTCCTCCTCCTTAGGCCCCCAGGGGCTCCCTGTCATCAGGGTAAGTCAAGCACCTGAATGAGCCTTCTGAAGTCTTGCCCTCTCCTGGCCCTGCTTCACCCCTGCTGCACGGGCTTCCTAACCATACTGACTTTTCTCTTCCTACAAACACAGTGACCAGTTTCCTTCCAGATGTTTGAACGTGCTGTTTCTTTGCCTGGAGCAGCCTCTCTCTGCAGCACCCCTCTCCCCACCCTAGCTAATACCTACCTGCCTTTCAGTCTCATTTGGAAATAAATAGATCCTTTTCCTAATGGCCCCCACCCCCAAGTCAGAGCTAGATGACCATGGCACCCTTGCTTCTCCAGAAAGAGCACTTCTGCTGAATGGCATTACTTGCTCCCCCACCAATGGCTCCAGAGTCATGCTTAGTAAAATATGTTGATAAGGAACCCAAGGCGTCCCAGAGGCCCAAGCACTTATCCTTGCTCACGGTGTGCAATAGTGTCTCTCTGATGTTGATCAGTCAGGTGTGCAAAGCCTGGATCTCCAACAAACTCAAATGTGGATACACAGCTGTTCTTCGGATGTATTCGTTCAAGAAATATTTGCTGAGCACATACTATATGCCAGACAACTTTCGAGATCAGAACCGTTCAATAGAAATAGGATGTGAGCCACATGTGTAATTTCAGATAGTCCATTAGCCACATTAAAAAGTAAAAGGAAACACATGAAATTAATTTTAATAATATATTTTCTTTAACCCAGCATATCCAAAATACTATTTCAACACATCATCAATATGAAAAAAGCATTAAGGAGATATTTTATATTCTTTTTTTTTTTTTTTTCTAAGTCTTTGAAATCTGGTGTATATTTTATGCTTGGAGCACATCTGGATTTGGACCAGCCACATTTCTGGACTCAGTCACCACATACGGCTAGTGACTGCTGTACTGAACAGAGCAGATCCAGATGTTGGGCTCCAGTGGGCAACAAAACCTGCCCTCATGAAGCTTACAAAGCAGGCAATAAATATAGCACATACCGCCAGATATCGCTCAGAGTAAGGGCAGACAGTGACTATCCCTGAGGAGTGACACTGGAACAGAATGTAGCAAAGAGCTAGCCATGAAGCTGGCTCTGGGAAGAGCATTCCTGGTGGAGGGGCTGGCAAGTGCAAAGGCCCTGAGGCAGGAATATGCTGGGGTGTTTGAGGCCAGCAAGGAGGCCATTGTGGCTGGAGTGGAATGAGGGATGGGAGTGTGGTCACCAACACCTCAAATGCAACCCAACTGCCTTAGTTCCCTTCTCAGTGCTGTTATCTCCATCCACCCAGGCCACCTGCACCCACTACTGCTGAAGGCTGTCTTCTGCCCACCTCCCATGTCCTGTCAACCACCTAGTCCCATTTTACCACCGAAGCATTTCCTCCCTCTACCACTCTCATCCCTCCAGGCGCCGACCAGGGTCAGCCTTGTCACCAGTGGCCGGAATTGCTCCCACAGCTTCTCTGCTCCCTGCAATTCCAGTCCAAACAGCTCACTCACTGGCTTGAGATCCTTCACTCCCATTGCCCTCTCGGTCAAGTCCAGCTCCTGAACCGGCCCTAGCCTGAGCCCATCCCAGCCTCTCCAACTCACTTCTTCCAACATTCCAACCAAAATGGTTAAAGCACAGAGCTGGTGACAGTTTCTGGTCACATGAAGCTATTTATCACCTCTGTGTCCCAGCTGGCTAACTCCTTCCCTTACACCTAATTTAGCTGGGAGCTGGGACACCTCTTCCAGGAAGCCTTCTGAAATTTGTCCCAGGCCTGGTTAAATGCCCTGAACTCCCATAGACCCAAGACTTAGCCACGGCCTTTCCCAGCTTGTACCCCAGTCAGCATCCTTCAGTCAGTCTCCCTGATGGTGCAAAGCACATGTCAGCAAGGATCAGACCCCACAGCAGGGGTTCTCACCTGGGGGCAGTTTCTCCCCCCAGGGGACATTTGGCAATGTCTGCAGACATATTAGTTTGTCACAGCTGGGGGGAAGGTGCAGCTAGCATCTAGGGGCAGACCCCCTACAATGCACAGGACAGCCCCTCACGACAAAAGAATCCCTGGGCCCAAAATGTCACTTGTGCCATAGCTGAACTGTGAGCCCCTGAGGACAACCTCAAGCCCCAGCATCAAAGGTACAACTCCAAGGGGGCATTTTATAAATGTGGGGCCACTGCTACAGTTGTCAAAATGAAGGCAATCCTGTTGGCATTTGGTAGGCAGGGGCTAGAAATGCCAAGATGCCTTCTTACAACACGCACCACACGTGGGGGCACCTGGCTGCCTCAGAGCATGTGACTCTTGATTTGGGGTTTTTTTTTAATGTTCATTTATTTTTGAGAGAGAGCTTGCTCGTGTGCACAAGTGTGGGAAAGGTAGAGAGAGAGGGAGAGAGAGCATGGGGGAGGTGCAGAGAGATCTGTGCTGACAGCAGAGAACCCGAGGCAAGGCTTGAACTCACGAACTATAAGATCATGACCTGTGCCAAAGTCGGACGCTCAACCAACGAAGCCACCCAGGCACCCCTGATTTCAAGATTGTGACTTGGAGGTTGTGACTTAGAGCCCCAAGTTGGGTGTAGAGATTACTTTTTTAAAAAAGGGAGAGAGAAAAGAAATTTCACACATGACTTTAGAATGTCCCACTGGATGGTCACATAGTGAAAAGCCTCTCCATAACTACCTAAGCCCAAAACCTGATTCTGTTTCACAAGTAAAACCTTAGGGTTGTGGTTGGGGATTTTTTTTTTTTTTTTTTTTTTTTTTGCGTGGTTTTATTATACATTGGCAGCTTTTATTTCAACATTACTCATAAAGTTTCCTAGGCTTCTTAGGGCGCCTGGGTGGCTCAGTTAAGCATCTGACTTTGGCTCAGGTCATGATCTCACGGTTCGTGAGTTCAAGCTCTGCTTCTGGCTCTGCATTGGCACCGTGGAGCCTGCTTGGGATTCTGTCTTCCACGTTCTTTGCCCTTCCCCCGCTTGCTATCTCTGTCTCAAAATAAATAAAAACTTTACAGAAGAGGGGCGCCTGGGTGGCTCAGTCGGTTAAGCGTCCAACTTCGGCTCAGGTCATGATCTCGCGGTCCGTGAGTTCAAGCCCCACGTCAGACTCTGTGCTGACCATTCAGAGCCTGGAGCCTGTTTCAGATTCTGTGTCTCCCTCTCTCTCTAACCCCCCCCCGTTCATGCTCTGTCTCTCTCTGTATCAAAAATAAACGTTAAAAAAAAATTTTTTTTTAAAACCTTACAGAAGAAAAAAAAGTAGAAGGAATAGAAGGACAATGTTCTATCTGCTATGCAGTTGTGTCCAAGTATTAACGTACTGAAATTCATAGTCCTTCCCCTTCATTTCTCCTTTACAATACAGCGTGATAGCATAGTGATTTTTGTAAATCACGTGGATAGGTATGTTACGTTAAACTTCTGTCAGATTCATAAAGAAAATGTTAGAAAATATTTGCTGGAGGAAGAGAACCTTGGCCTCCACGTGCACGGTGACTGCCCAGATGGCCAGATAAGTAGGGAGCTGCCGCCACCTGGTGGCTGAAGTAGAAATGGCAGGCAGACTCCCACGGAAGGAACTCTTTCTGCCCAGGAATCTCTTCCTGTCCAGGCGCCCTAACCCACCCCAGACACAGCTTCCACTGCCACCTCCCTGGAACCCTCAGACCTCAGTGCTCGATGCTTCTTTGGGGGCAAGATTCCAGGAAAGACCTCTGGGTGAGAGGTGGGAGCTCTGAGTACTGGTCCCCCATCAGCCGTGAATTCGCTGTGATCCTGGGCAAGGGCGCTGCTCTCTCTGGGCCTTGATGTATAGAGTGTGAAGCGTGGATAAACTTGGTCTCTGATGATCCTACAGGACTGCCACACTTGATCCTCTCAACCAGGAGCATCCATGGTCTCCTGCAACCTGTCCTCTGTGCCTCCTGCCTACAGAGTGACTTTAGGGGTAGGCAGGGGAGGGCAGGACAGTCCTTCTTGGAGGCACAGGGATGGATGGACTAGTTTTCTAATCTTCATCCGAATCTGTGTTCTTGTTAGCTTGCCAGGAGCTCCTGACCCAAGTGCCCATGCCAAATTCCACCTCTGAAGGTCAAGCGCAAATTAGAGCTCCTCTGCCACTTAGGGACCCTCAGACCCAACCTCTGGCTTCCAGGGGCTCAGGACTCTGCAGGCAGGAGCTGGCTTCCTCCTTCAGACTGAGATTGCCAGAGAGCTGAGGCTGGCTTCCTCCCTCAAACTGGGGACTCCCTGCAGGTGGGAACCGTTTCTCTGCTCTCCCCACCTTCAGACTGGAGCTCCCTGACACGGGCCGTGTGGACCCCTAGACAGAGGGCTTCCCAAGGGCAGGCCTATCTTGTTCCACCAAAGACCCCAGCACAGCAAGGCAGGCTCCGAAGGCAGCTTGCCCCCTGGTGCTCATACCTGGCCCCCATCCCCAGTCCCTGCCCACACACCAAGAGAAGGCAGCGAGGCAGTGAGACTCTGAGGCATGTGTAGAATAAATATAACTTTATTCTTTATCCAGTAGATCTCAGTGGAAAGTCCAACAGTAACAGGTGCACCAGCGGGCTCTGGGGGGATGAGACCCCAACCCCGGGGCAAGGAGGGCAGGGCAGAGCCAGCTCCCCCAGCCGGGGCGTGCAGGGGGTGAGGGGAGGGGACCCCCTGTAGGCCCGTCCTGCGGGGCAAGGAGGGGGCACGGGTATGGGTGGGGGTGGGGCAGGCCAGGGAAACAGAGGAACTCGGGCCAAGTGTCTGTCCGCCCGTCCGCTGTGTGTGTGTGTGTGTGTACACGTGTGTGTGTCTGGGGGCCCTGTGGGCAGTGCTGGTGGCTGTGAGGCTGGGGGACGGGGCAGCTTGAACCCCTCGGCCAGCCCCTTCGCAGTGGGGGCTGGAGGGCTTCGATGATGTGAGCCCTGATGGGGAGGCAGCTCTGCCAAGGCCACAGGGCAGAGACACACACACGTGGATGTTCTGAGGACCCCCCCTTGCTTTGCCCCTGCCCTGTCTCTCCTGGTGAGCCCCCTCCTTCCAGGGGCTGCCGGAAACTGTCCACGCCCAGTGGTTAGGCAGAGGGAGAAGGGGAGGGCAGATCTTGGAAAGTTAGTACTTCACAGTTTTAAAGAGAAAACTGAGGAGGAAAAGGCTGGGGAGGAGGGCTAGGGGGTGCAGGGACATGGAGAGAGACTGGGAGCCCCTTCTGAGCCGCTCCCCTCTCCCAGGACCCACCCCCCTCCAGCTCTGGATCCAGCTCCCCCCAATACACAGCACAGATTCCTTCAGTATAAATGTGCTTAAAATGAAAATTCTTATTAAAAAAATCAAAACCAAAAAAAAATTAAAATAAAAACAAAACCAGCGAGAATTAATACCTGGGGGTTGGTATGGCAGGGTATGTACAGGGGGAACCCCCCACCCCTGGCCCACCCCCTCTGTCACCAACCTAGGCAGGGGGGGGTTCCCGACCGGGGGGCAATGGCTTGCGGGTTCTGAGTATGGGGGAGCCAGGTCCTGGCGTTTGCTGGTGATGAAGATGTGGCAAGGGGGGCAGAGGGCTGTCTTGATGAACACCAGGCCCCCAGGCTCCATCCTGAGGCCCAGGACCAGGGGTCCTCACTCAGTTCATGACCTTGCCCCTGACATCAGCCCAGGCTGCAGGAGCAGGCAGTCCATCTGCACCTGGGCCTCCATCTGAAGAGTCGTCGCCTCCTCCCTCCTGTCCCCCAGGAAAGGGAGGACAGGTGGGGGGCAGGGCTGGTGGGGGTCGCATGGTTGGTAGAAAGGCAGAGAAAAGCCAGGGCGTGGGGTGAGGGCTGTGTCCACGGGGCACGGGCGGTCACGGGGAGTGGGCGGCCGGGCTGCTTCTGTTTGAGCTGGGGCTGAGGCTGGGGCTACAGCTGCCGGGGGCGGGGGCCAGGCCGCCCCCATCCCGCCCCCCGCCCCCTGGCTGTCCGCTCAGAGTGTCCAGGCCCTCGGAGTTCTCTAGCATTTCCTGGATGAGAGGTGGCATGGAGCCCGGGATCTCCATCTTCAGCGTGATCACCCGCTCAGCCCCTGCAGGAAAGGAGGAGCAGAGGTCAGCACCCCGGCCCCCAGCCCCACAAAGCTCCAGGAGGGAGGGTGCAGGGGTGGGAGGACTGGTACTACCAGTATCAGCATCCAGTGTGGACCGAACTCAGGGCTCAGCTCTTTGACATAAGCCAGCTCTCCTAAGCCCCCAGTTCTAGGGGCAGCAGTGTTTCCAAACTCAGGCTCCAGGGTCAGACTGCCTGGGGTTGACACCGGGCCCTTTCCTAGGTGCTGTGTGTTACGGATTCTCCAACTGACACGTCAAAACTCTGTAAACACCATCATTAATTATCCCCAGGGAAACTGAGGCTCAGAGCTGTTAAGTGACCTGCTCAAGGACACACACCCACAGGGTCTGGAGGCAGAGCCATGCCCTCAACCACCACGCAGAGGTGACGCTGCCACCTTAGAGCTCACAGGCAGGTCACCTGGGCACGGTGAAGTCCAGGTGAGTGGAGTGGGGCATCGTCCTGGGCACAAAGACGTGGCGTGTTGGCTCACACGTGGGGGGCCGGACTCTGGGCATGGGCCAGGTGTCGGGGTCCAGCCCTGGCGGACACACAGGGCATCCTTCCAGGTGCGGGAGCCTCACCCTTAGCACTGATGCTTCGCAGGTCCGTGATCTTCATCAGCATCTTGGGGAACATGTGGGGGCGGCTGGGCCTCCGTTTCCGCACATAGACCTTCAGCGCCTCCAGCAGCGGCTCCTGAAGCATGTCCACCCTGTCTGGCTGCTCCAGGTCCTGCCGGTCTGAGGAAGCAAATGCCCCCTGAGCAGCTGCCCCGGAGAAGCAAGGAACACAGCCGCGCTCCCAGCCTTGGCCACGGGAGGGCGCGCTTGTCCAGGCCACAGGCTAAGCGTCTCTGCTCCTGGGACCTTCCCCTACAAGGGCAGTGGCTGGAGCCTGTGCGGCTGTGAGAAAGGCTCCAAGAGGCTCTTAAATGCGAGCAGAGAAGAACTGGGGTGGGGCTTGTCCAGGGCCCCCTCTGACAGCCCAATTTATAGGGATGTGTCCCCTGAACACGGGCGGTGCCGTCCTCAGGCAGAGGGAGGATGCCCAGGTAGGTCTCACTCCCACCCATCATTGTGGACACCAGCACAGTATGTCAAAACTCTTAACAATAAAATAATAACACCAGCAAACATTTACTGGGCCTTACTGTAGTCACACTGTGCCTTATTTATTACTCTCTTAATCCCCCCATCAACTTTATGAGGTGGAGACCATTACTGCCCCATTTTAAAGAAACGGGGGCTCAGTGAAGTTCAGCAACTGCTCAAGGTCACAAGCTGGCCAGGATTTGAACCTGGGTGGTCTCACCTTCAAGCCTTCACTCTTAAGCCCCCTTAGAGTGGGAACCAGAGTTCAGGTCTCCACTGCCACTCCCTTGCTGTGTGACCGCAGACCAAATCCTGCCCCTCTGGGTTCTCAGTCTGCCCCTCTGAGAGGGGCCTGACAGAGGCTAAGGTCCCTTTCTGATCTGACCCTGGGCTTCTCCCTGGGAAGAGACTCCGGGGGCTGCCCCACCACCCACCCTGGGCCTGACCCCCGCAGTCCCAGGCCCCCTGCCCACCTCCACAGATAAGACAGATGGCACTGAGAAGACCAGTCTCAGCATCATCCATCTCCAGGGGCAGCAGCTGGTTGGCAAATGCGAAGACCAGATCCGTGAGGGGGCCGAAGCCGGCATTGTGCATCTGGGTCCGGTTCAGGGTCAGCCCATCTGAGAAGGTCATTGTGTCCTGCTCGGGCGTGTACCGCGTGCAGATCCGCAGGATCTGGGTACAGAGGATGCACAGGTTCAGGGACTTGACCCATCCTTCCAGCACTTCCAGTACCAGCATCCCCCACAGGACCACCTGGCAGGTGGCCAACCTGTCTGTCGGACAGAACCTTCTAGAATCTTCTGCAATGATGGAGATGGCCTAGGTCTGCACTGTGCAAGTAGTGGCCACCAGCTACAATGTAGCCATTGGGCACTTGAAATGTGGTTAGTGCCACTGAAGAATTGAACTAAGTTTAATTTTAATTAAATTTAAAGAGCCACACACAGCAAGCAGCTACTGTAACAGACAGTGCAGATCTAGATCAGCTGATCTCCATCCACAAGAGAATTTAGAGGGAAACTAGAATTTTCAGGAGGCAAGGACTGTAGCAGGTTTATGTCTACAGATCCTGGGACTGGGTACACAACAGAATTCCATAAATGTGTATCAGCTCCAACCATTCCAAACCCCGATCCAGATTTGAAACTCTTAAATCTGGGGCACGGGGACAGGAGACTACCCAGAGATGCCATACTCTGCTCCTCCTGCCCCACCCCCACCAGGAAGTTGTAAGCCTTGTCACCTCCCAGGTTCCCCTACCCTGGAAGTGGCCAAGAGGGGACAGGTGAGCAGAGCCCATCAGGGATGACAAGGAGAATCCTTTCAGCCTTGGCTTTGACAGTCCCCATCACACACATCCTGCCTCCAGCCTAGTCGCCCTCTGCCCCACCAAATGCCCTGTAGTCTCCTGAACCCAGCTGGTCTCACACCCTCTTGGGCCTTTCAAGCCCTGCTCCTAAGTTAGGGCCCTCTCACATGCCCCTTCTACACAACCCCAAGCTGCCCCCTCCTCTGGATGCCTTCCCTGGGGCCCAGCAGCCCTGACTCTCTCTCCCAAAAGGGAAGGGACAGCCCTCCCCCATCTCCAGCCAGCACTCAGCACAGTTTTATAACCTCTGTTTACATATCTGCTGCCTCCACCCACAGAAGGTTCTCAAGAGAGGGGCTGGTGTTGTGTTCACCTCTGTTCCTGAAACCCAGCTCAAGGCCTGGCCACACAGGGTCCTACGTGAAACTTTATTAGACTGAAGACATGGGCAGATGGGTGGTGGGGTGAAAGGTTCAGTGGAAAGATCAGGTGGGCGTGGATGGATGCGTGTCTAGGTGAATCGGTGAAGCATGGCACATTCAGATGCTGAGTGGCTAAGTGGACAGGTGGACACATGGGGGAGAGGAAGGGTGGACACCGGGCGGTGGGCATTTGGATAGATGGATTCCAGATGTGTGTTTGGCAGGGTGGTTATTTGAGTGGCAGGACCTTCTCCAAGGACTCGGGGGCAGTGCCCGGGTGGGCAGGGTGCAGACCCTCACCAGGATGTCCAGGCAGGCAGCCTTGAGGAGGGTGATCTGGTCGGCAATGGTGAGGGTGGTAAAGCCGGGCAGTTGCTTGGCGAACTCCACAGTCTTAATGATGCACTTGGTGGAGAGTTCACTGAACTTGTCCCAGAGGTCAATGTCCAGAGAGACACGTTGCTCTGAGCTGTTGTTCTGGGAGGGACGGGGGACAGTGAGGGCCTTCTCCTCAAGTACCCCTTCTCAGCCTGGCTCCACTGCCCCCACAGGCCTGCCCTCCACCCACTTCACTTCCTGAGAGCCCCGGAATCAGGAGGCAGCAGGAGGAAGGAGAAGAGGGGAAGGGAGGACATGGAGGCCCAGGCAGGGGTGAGGAGGGGCGAGATGGGCCCCCTGGCACTGGGTGCACCCCACCCTGCCAGGCCGGGGGAAACCATACCGTAGTGTATTTGCCCAGCTGGCAGAGGGCGGGGAAGGTCTCCTGGTGCGCTTTGCGCACCTTCTCGATGAGCTCCCCAACCTCGGGCGTCAGCGTGTAGCTCTCTGAGCACTCAGGCTTGGGCGCCTCCTTCTTCTTCTTGTTTCTGTCGTTCCTCACAGCTGTGGAGGGCAGAGGCCGGGGTTACAGCAGGTGCGGGTAGTGGCCCATTCCTGCCTGAGCTCCTCCCACCAGACAGAACCACTGGCTGCCAAGGAAGTCACCCGGCCAGGCCCGGCGCAGGCGCACAGGAGCGCACTCACGGAGTGCACGTGTGAATGCGCACATACGAGTGTGCACAGGCAGGTAAGGTGTCAGCACACGGCCCACCCCTCCACACCCACCTGACCCACACGCCAAGTCCTGCCCCAGCACGTGACCACAGAGCACACACCCCTTGGCCAGCCTGTGTCCCCTGTACTCCTACACAGCCACACCAGCCCACACTCCAAGTGTGCAGGTGTCCAGGGCTGAAAGCAAGTGTGCAGAGGGTCCCAGCTCCGTGCTCTGCCTCCCCCGCCCCCTACTCCCTCTGCTTCCAGGAAGGACTGGTTCCTGCCTCCACGGGCCCCCAGCCCCCCTGCCAGCAGTCTCCCTGGGGGTCCCAGGGACTGGCTCCGAGCAGCTCCCCAGCCTGAAAGTGGGGGCCCGGCGGGAGAATCTCTCGGCCCATTAGCCGGGGGAGCTGACAAATCACCAGGGGCGCTGAGCCGCACACACCACTCGGCTTTAAAGAAGCGATGGGGTCGTTACCAGCCGATTATCCCAGACACACAATCACTCACAGGGCCAGTGGTGGCGCGGCTGCTGACGCTGGAGGAAGAGAGGGGGGTGGGGGTTGGGGGCCCAGGGAGGGGGCAGCGGGTGGGGGTGGGGGGAGCTGGCATAATTTGGAGATCACTCATGTCGATTCTGCAAATTCAATAAAGTGCAAGGGAGAGGAGGGAAGAGGGAGAGGGAGAGTGGGGGGGGATAATTTGGGAAGAGAAAATTGCAGCTGTGACAAGACGTTTATCATTCGGAAGCTTTAATTCTATTGAAATGGCAGCTGCTCAGCTCCGGGGCACAGAGCAGCCGGAGAGGAGAAGGAGGGAGGGAAAGGGGGAGTTGGTGATGGGAGGGAGAGGGGGTCCCCACCCTGGTCCTTCCGCGCTGAAAAGCTCTGGGAGTGGAAGGCAGCAGAAGCAGTGGGAGGTGGCGGCGCTGGGCCCTGAAGGGAAGGGTCCCGGGCTGTCACCCACTCTACAGTGTAAAGCCACCGCTTCCTGGGTGCCAGACCACGCGTCCCTTGCCTCCCAAGGCAGGAGGTGGCAGGCTGCTGCAGGGCCCCTCTGCTCCTCTCTGGGGTTCCTTGTGTCCCCCCCCCCACATCCCCTCCCCACTTCCCTCTTCCACTGCCCTCCCCACAAAGGGCTAGGGGGTCCCGCAGCCCCCCTCCCCCACCCCATCCCCCAAGGCTCTGGCTCCATGGCAACGGCCACGCAGACAAGGAGGCGTCTGTCAGCGTCATTTATCTCTGACATCATCAATCACCGGTCACCACGGCAACACCCATGATTCAACACAAGAGGGTCTCCCTGTCCAGCCCTCCCTCCTTCCCTCCCTCCATCAGGCCTCAGCTGAGCCCAAACTGGAAACCCCCATTCCTCTGGGACCTGAGAAGTCCCAGTTCTCTCTTCCAACTCTAGGTCCCAGGCTTCACCAGACAATGGCTTTTAAATCCCTGTGCCAGCCACACACCCCCCCAACAACACACAAATACCAGCCAGCACCCCTCTGTGCAAGCCCTCCCCTAAGGTGCACAATCCAGAGGGCCTCAGGTGTGCCTGAGCCCCGCCCCAAAGCGCAGCAGGGCCTGGAAGCAGACACACATGCACGCGTGTGCGAGCACACACAGCCAATTGCATGCAAACGGAATGGCTGCCCACACACAGACACACAGCGGGCTAGAGGTGCAGACAGACGCACACGTCCTTGCAGCTGTACACAAACCGTCCTCAACCATGAGCCCGCACACTGCACCACGGGCACACGCGCTCTGGTCCACACACACAGGTCCACACACACATTATCCACCCGCCCCGACTCCCATGGCCTTTTAGGAGCACGTCGGGCCCTGCCTAATGCAGAGCCGGCTCCTGGCACCGTGGCACTCACACTCCTTGGACATGCCCACTTCAAAGCACTTCTGCAGCCGGCAGTACTGGCAGCGGTTCCGGGTCACCTTGTTGATGATGCAGTTCTTGTCCCGGTGACACGTGTACACCATGTTCTTCTGGATGCTGCGTCGGAAGAAGCCCTGGGTATGGAGGAAAAGGAGTCAGGTCAGCCGCACCCACGGTGGGAGCGTGGCGGGCCTGCAGCCTCGGCCTGGAGGGTGGAGAGCCACGCCGCTGCTGTCCTAAGCCCGACGAGGTGAAGAAAACAGTCCCACAAAGACACCCCCAGAAGAATCCCAGTGCCCGCCTTAACACTGCAGGTGGGCAGCGGTCTTCCCACAACCCATACCCACATGCCTGGCTTTCTCCCTCCCAGGGAGAAGGATCTCAGGGCTGCTAGTGAGTCAAGAAAAGGGGCAGAGAGGACTAGATGGGAGAGAAGCAGAGCTCTGGAATCCACAGCCCCAGGCTCAGAGCACAGGAGAAAGAGGCCATAGAGGGACATACGCAGGCTAGCCAGAGAGGTGGAGATGCACACGTGATCGGGAGTAAGGCAGCGAGACACATGGTCACCGACCAGGCAGATATCCATGGTCACAGGCAGACCTGGGCTGGTCAGAGGCTGCACACACAGGCTGACCAGAGACAAGCACCCAGGGACAAACTAGGAACAACCAGACAGGACAGGCGGACACACACATCCGAAGCCTTGTGCTTTGCCCTTGTCTTTGCCCCGCCCCTGGGGATAGCCACTCCACGCCGAGGGGCAGCCTCAAGCCATGCAGCTTCTGAGCCCCAATCTCTGGGGAAGGAACCAATACAGAGGCTCAGGCACAAGGGAGAGGGGAAGAAGCCACACCCACAGCTGCTGGGAAGGTGGCAGCCTCATCTGCACTCTTGAGCCTATTGTGGGCACGGGGAAATCCAGTCAGACCCCGGGGAGCCCACAGCCTGGGCACCCGAAGGAGGCCAAAGCAGGGCGCCTGCTCCTACCTGCCTCCCGCCAGGCTGCCATGGTGAGGTTCAGGCAGGGCCACTGGGGGCAGGCCTCCTGGGTTTCCAGCCAAGACCCAGTTGGCAGCCAGCTCACTATGGCAACCTGGGTGGCAGCAAAGGGAGTGCACACCCTGGCAGCTAGAGGATGGAGACAAGGAGAGGGGCTCAGGCAGAGGGGGGACCTCCGGTTTGGGGGTTCCTGATCATCTACAGGAAGGTTCTACATATGCAGTGTCCCTCTCCTCCAAGGATCTGCCACCTTCTGCACAGAAGGAAGCAAGGGCAGCAGTTTCAGAGACATCCCCCATCCCCAGCCCCCCACCCCCAGCATACTCCAGGACGAGGCAGTGGGGACATCCCATTTATCTAATCAGGACTGTCCTTCCCAGTGACCCCCTCAACTCACCTTGCAGCCCTCACAGGCGCTGACCCCATAGTGGTAGCCTGAGGATTTGTCTTGACAGACAAAGCAAGGCTTGTAGATGCGGGGGAGGGGGGGTGGCGAGGGAGGACTGGGCACTATCTCTTCGGAACTGCTGCTCTGGGTCTCAATGGCTAGAGAGAGAAGAGGGGAGGAGCAGTTAGAGACCCAGGTCACCATCCCTAATACCGTACCCACCCTGCCTCTCCCAGCCCTCACCACTGCTCCCTGGGCTCTCCCTCTAAGGCAGGGACAGTCTCAGGAAAGCTGGGACTTCACAGCCAGACGTGGAGAACGAGGCTGCCAATGAAGCTTCCAGCACCCCATCACTCCTGCCTACTCCCCCAGCACCCCGCCTTTCAAAACCAGAAAGATCAGAGGATAAACCATCAGATTTGTATGTAGACATAGCCACACTTGGGGGTTGGGGACAGGAGTCAGCCTGGCTCTCAAGCCCTGGCCCCATCTCCCCCAAGTTAGGAAGGAGTTAAGGCCTGATGAGGAGGGAAGGAAGAGGACACAAGCTGGGGGCAGAGGAAACTGGGGTCAACAGGATATTCAAAGCGGCCACTCCCCCACCCCCTCTGCTTCCGTTCCCCCCCTCCACCCCTCAGCCAGCAGCCACAGCCCCTCCTCCACCTAAACAATCCCCTGGCCAGGGACCCAAGGCAGGGTGTGGAAAGAAGATTTGCCAATGTTGGAGCAGAGCAGGTGGGGATTCCCCTGAGATAAGCAGGGGGACCCCCGGAGGCAGGGAGAAGACTCCCTCTGGACCCCGGAAGCCCACTGCTCTAGATGCCCCCTATCTAGGGGGGAAGCAGCATGACAAAAGGGGATCTGTTCTTATCAATGCTCTGTCTGTCTGCCCTCAATACTATGTCCGGGTTACTACCCTCCTCCTCTCTGGTTATTCAGCCCCAAGAGGGCAGCGGGGGGGGGGGGGGGAGTGACCCAGCCAACAGGGGCAGCCCCCACTAGCCAAATCCTCCCCAGTGCCTGGCCCCCTGCCCATCACCCCAGGCAGAACAGAGCTGGGTTAGGTGGGGGCTGTCTGTGCCCAAAGCCTGGGCAGCTGGGGGTGTATCATGCTGGATGAGAACTGTGACCCGAGGCAATCCCAGATTCCCAAGGTGCCACCCGGCATCCCCCAGAGGCCTTTGCCACATCTACTTGTCCGGGGCCAAGGAGGGGCAAGGATGCCTCCCTGAGCAGGTAGATCCCGGCCTCCTCCCACACCCCAGAATCCTACCTAGTCTCCTCCCAAACTCCAGCATGCAAGGTTCTGGAATTCAAAGGAGCTCAGGGCAGCTCCTGACCCAAGCACCTTATGGCCATGAATCACATGACCCCAAAGTCCAGACACAGAGAAAAGCAGTAGCCGGACACTGGGGGCTGGCTGCGTACGACCACCGCCCCCACCTTACCTGCAGACACACCAGGGACTGCCAGGCGGCTGATGACAGGGAACCAGGCCAACAACCTTGGCAGGGTTTTCCTGGCTCTTTGCAGGACCTGGGCACCACTTCCCTGGTCAGCCTGGTTGACCACCACTGCCATGGTCCCGTGCCCCGTCCCTGCCCAGAGACCAGCCTGCAGCAAAGGAATAGTGGATGCCCATACCCCCACCAGTCCACAGCCTGTTCACTGACCTCCCCTGGCTCTCTGCTTCTCACCCCAACACTGAGCTGCCCTGGCCTGGTTTTCCCCCCACCTCACCCTCTCAGAGGCCAGACAAGCAAATCAGACAGGCGAGAGGCCTGAGAACAGCTGCTGGGGGGGGTGGGGTTGGGGGGCCTGGGTGAGGCCAGGAGGCAGAGGGGTGAGTGACAAAGAAGCTCTTTGTTGTGCTAACTTTTTCCAAGACGTAAAAGGAGTAACAATAGACAATCCAGACTGGTTGTGGGGGGGGGGTGTCAAGGACAAGGGGGTGTGTGGGGGGGACCATGGCCTAGAATCCCAGCTTGCTTTCCAATAAGCAGAGGATGAAGGCACCAACCTCCCCTCCCCTCCGCATCCACCCTTTGCCCTGGCCCACCTCCCCAAAGCCCCACCTCTAAAATGGGCCAGACAGGAGGAGAAGAAAGGACAGATGGAGCTTTGGGGTACAGAGTGGGGCAGAGGGAAGGGAGGGCATAGGGAGACACACAGGATACCGTGATGAGGGACAGACAGCTCTAAGGCCAGGGACTGACTAAAGGGGCAAAGGCTCATAGAAATTTGGAGCTAAGGCAAAGTCCAGAGGATGTTTACAGAACTTAAAAGCATGTGCTTTTTAAAATTGTTTTTTGGCAGGATGGGAGAGGTGAGCCTTGGTGGGAGCTACAGTCTGGGCTGGGTGAGGCCTCCCTGCAGCCCACCCCACTGTGGCTGGCTGCCTCTGAGGCTCTAGCATGCTCTGCACCCCCACCCCCTGCACATCCCCACCTGTCACCCAGGTAACACTTCGGAGGTTTTGCACCATGCCCTTTGAACCCAGAGCCCTGGCCCAGTCTCCACCTCCCAGCCTCTGGCCAACAGCCTAGTGAAGCTGGGCCTGGCGGGTGGGGGTGGGGGTGGGGGGGGACGGCACTCTGGAACCCTCCCGGCGTCTGCAAGAGTTAGGAGTCGGCCTTACGTCTGCACACTGGACCTTTGGGGGAAGGACTGCCAGGGCCTGGCCCCTCCCTGCTCACCTCCCTCCCAAGAGGCCCCAGCCCACAAATCTCTCCTCTTCCTGAAGGAGAAGGCTGCAGGAGCACCACACCTTCTCGGCTGCAAGTGCCCGAGGGGGAGCGCCCCCTCGGAGGGCTGGAGCCGGCCCAGGAAGACAGGCGTCCCCTCCCGCCAGAACTGCCAGGTGCCCCTCCCCCACCCTTGGCGGGCAGGGGCCAGGAGGCAGAGGCACAGCGCTCCGGATTCCCCACGCCCCAGAGCCGTTCGCAGGCTCGCACAAGGGGCTGGTTTCCTGGAGGAGATCAGCAGGAAATCAGCCGGGCCCCTGGCCAGCGGCTCCCCTCCCAATCCAGCTGGCGCCCGCTCCTCCGCAGCTCCCCTCGCTGCCCCCGGGGAGGGGTGGGGAGGGGGCACAGGGCCCCCCTGTACTGCCCCCTCCTCCCTCCCCGCGGGGGAGGGCGGGGTGGCTCTGGGCGTAGGGCGGAAGGAGGCCCCTAGCCCAGCGCCCCGATAAGCATCTCTCCCCCTCCCCCCACCACGGGCATCCACGTGCTTCACATTCTTGGACGTCTGGGAGCGGGCGGAGGCGTGAGCGGTGAGATTGGTGGGGGACAGATGGGGAGCCGCATCCCGTGTACCCCTTGTCCTCCAGTGCCCCTCCCCCCAGTAGGGTCTCTGGGGATGGAGGCGAGGTCCCCACAGGGCCCTGCGGGATTGAAAGATCTCCTTCCACAGCCAGGCTGCCCTCTTCCCACCTTGCATGCAGGTAGCAGGAGGCAGTGAGCAGGCTGGAGGGCTCCTGTCACCATAGGACCTCCACACACACCAAGGGATTCCTCCCAAGACAGTGGTGTGACCCCATGTACGGCAGGGTCAAGTCACCACCGGAAGCCTTCAGGTCTTTCCTGCGCCTCAGAACAACTCCCAGCCCACAGCTTTGGGGCTGAGCCCACTGGTACCCCCACTGAGGACGCATACACACGCCTACAAAGGGACCTTGGGAACAGGGAAACCCAGATCTCTAGCTCTACCTAACCTGACAGGGTGTGGGAAACAGCCCTCCACTTCCCTATCCCGAGCCTCACCAAACTCAAGGCCTGTTGGGACCCCATGCTCCTCCTCCCCAACCAGTTTGGGGCCAGGGAGAGCTGAGCTGCTCCCGTGGGGTAAAGGAAGAGATGGGGTTGGAGCCCAAGGTCTCTGATCCCAGCTTCCCCCTAGTCTTCTGGCACAGGTGGCCAAGGTGGTGGAGGGGGTGACCACAGCAGCCGTGCCCCGATTATCCCATTGCGGAGGAACACCTTCCTCCAGCTGTGAAAAGTGGGGAAAAGGGTCTTAGTGTGGCACTTCTTACCAATCCCCTTTGGCCAAAGTCGGCCCACTCACACACCCCCTCCCTCCCACGGTAGGCAGCCTGCAGCCTCCCAGCCACTCAGCCCCAGAGGCAAAGGTCAAGGGGCAGGACAATAGGAAAAGCTGCAGATGAGGTGGCTCTGGGAGGGGTACAGGTGGGGTGTCTCTTCACTTCAGGTCTCTCTTCCTAGAGCAAAGGGGCTGGGGGCTGCCCTTCAACCTCCTCCAATCTGCTGGGCCCCTAGAGACCCACTCCACCCTCCTCCCAGGCAGGCAGCAGGGAGGGAGCCAGTCGGGAGGGTGGGAGAAGCTCCGGGGAAGAGTTGAGCCCCGAGCTGGGAAAAGGAAGAAACCCGAGCCAGGTAACAATAGCCCTCTAGCGCCGGCTCCCTCCCGCCCAGGTACACTACCTCACAGCTGGGTAGGAACACGCCCAGGTGTGCACCCCAGGCGCTAGCTCTCGAGGGTGCACAGAGCCCCTCCCTTCCAGAAGAGCCCGAACCCAGACGGAGGACAGCGGGAAGGTGAGCTGGCTGCAGGGCTCCAGGGTTCAGCACCCCTCTTAGGGTCAGCCCAGTTCCCTGCTCCTATCCCTAAGCGAAAACAGGGTAACAAAAGGACACAGCTGGGTTGGCAGGGAATGCATCCCTCATTTCCAGAGCAGCCCCAGACCCACAAAAAACAAACTCATTCCCAGAAAACAAACCAGCTTAGGATTACTAGGGAGGGATTCTTTCCACCAGAGCAGCCTCTCCCTGCCATTCCTGAGACAGAAACCTCAAAGATGCCAGCCAAGTGTCCAGGGACAGGACAACCCTCATATGGACAGGTGCCCTCCCCAATGTAAAGAGTTGGTTAGGATGGCAGACGGGTGTCAGTGAAGTTGCCCCTTCCTGCCACACCCCACTGCCAACACCAAAGACACTAAGCGCTCCCCGGACAGGGACTCTAATGACACAAGGGCAAGGGCTGGGGGCAGCAGCTGTTGCACAGGAGGGGGCTCTCCCCCAGGCTTTGACGGGTGGGACCTGGGAAGGAGGCCCCTCCTCCTGGAGCAGATAAGCCCACAGATAGGACCTTTACCCCACCCTCCAGGGTGGGAGAAAGGACCACTCTGCCGTGAAGCTACTGGATTCCTAGCAAGAAGATACAAAGTGGAGGCAAAGAGCTCCACTTCCCCTGCAAGAAGTAGCAGAACAGATGAACGAATGCTTCCCGAAGGGAGGAACCTCTAAAGTTCCTCAGCCCTAATGTAACAGAAAGAGCACCCAGGGGTTACTTGGGAGGGTCCAATTGTCCAGCAAGGGCACCCGAGTTTCAGCAATAAAGACGGGAGAGTAGAGACAAGACCCCCACCGCGCCCCAGGCCCGCATCCCCAGTGGGAGTGGAAGCTCCACCACCCACCCCCAGCCCCAGCTCCTACAATAGGAGAGGGGAGGCCGGTACCTACAGTGGTTTGAGCCATTCCAAAGCGGAGTCCGGAGCGGGGTGGAGTAGGGACCAGGGGCGGGGAGCCCTTTCTCCGGGAGCAAACAGGCCCGGTTCTGGTTATAAAAATCCACCACCAGGAAGGGATTGGGGGTGGGGGTGAGCCCCCCCACTTCCACACTCTCGTACATCTTCCCCGCGAAGACAAGAGGTCCGGGCGGGGAAGTCCTGCGCGCCGCCTCTCTCACTCAGCCGGCGGCGCCATCCTCGGAGAGCAGCTGGGGGCGAGGGGCACGTCCCCCTCGCCCCGACTGGCGACCCGGGCCGGGGGCCGCCCGTCGCCCGAAGTCCTGCGTCTAAGTCGGCTGGCCGCTCCGCCAGTCCCAGGTGAACAGCGGGGAAGTTGTGTGCGGGGGCCGAGGGGGGTGTCCCTCGGCTCCCCCCGGGAACGCCCGGCGGAGGCCCGGGAACTCAGCGGCTCCACCTCGAGGGGGCTCCCGTCTCGAGTCGCATGCTGTCCTAGGCAGAGTCCCGCGGCTCCCCAAGTGCGCCGGTCGGGGGCGGGATCGGCGCGGGGCACGGGGGGTGGGGGGTGGGGGGGGACGCCGGGCACTTCCTCCTCCCCGGGGCTCCCGGGGCTTCTCCGGGACGAGGATTCCGGGTGGGGGTGGGGACCCCGCGCGGCTCCGCCTCCGCCAGGCCCGGGGCCGCCGGCCGACGCTCGGTCTCGGAGGTGCTCGCCGCTGCCCCCTGCCCGGAGCCTGCGCGCCCCCTCCCCGGCGGTCCCACCCCCTTTCCTCCGCCCCGTCCCGTCCAGGCACCGCCCCTGACTTAACCCTTGCCCGGCGGGTCCGGCGGGCGAAGCTCAGGGAATTGACAGGGAGAGGCGGGCTGTGGCGTGCGAGTGGGGGGAGCCTGGGAAGGGGGAGGAGAGAAGCGGGGACGGAATGGGGAAAGGCTACAGAGGAGTACGCGGAGGACGGACGGAGGCAGGGTACGCGGAGAGGTGGGGGCTGGCGCTGAGGCAGGAACGGAAGAGGGGCGGGAGTCTACCCCATCCCAGTTCCGGCTCCCGGCCTCCCAGTGATTCGGTCACAGTCCCCGGCCCGGCGCTGGAAGGGGAGAGGTGACGGGGCGGGGAGGAGGGGGTGGTCCCGGTGTCCTCCCCCTAACACACCCCCCACCCAGCCCGGGCCTCATTTGCCTAATGTAATGCGGCTGAACTCTCGCTGAACTCGCCTGGCGGCGCCTCACCTCCGGGTGACCCACCCACCGCTGCCCGTGACATCACCCGCTTGCCAGCCCGCTCGCGGGGCTCGCCCACCGGCCCCCGGCCCCCTCAGGCCAGGCCAGCGTCCCTGGAGCCGCGGAGAGTGGCCGCAGGAGGCGAGGGACCAGGGCGCGCGTGGCCAAGTGTTAGCGCCACGAATGCAACGTGCAGCGTGTGCCGAGTGTCCCGGGTGTGACATTGTGCAGCTCAGGCGTAGTGTCGGGATGAGACACCCGGCTTGTGTCATTGTCTGTGACATCATGTGTGACTCCGGCCGCCCGCCCGCCGGAACCCGACGCGGCAGCGCGTCTGCTTTGGCATAAACGCTTGCAGAAGGGGCTCTCCTCCCCACGCTCTGCGTGCTTCCGGCGAGCAAAGCCCCGCCCAAGGTGTCTCCCAGCGGCTGAACCAGGATTGGCCCCCCACCGCGCAATCCAGCCCCGGAGAGATAAGAGGAGGGGCTGGTGCCTTCCAGCTGACCACTTCCTCCCGGAAGCCCTAGGGATGCCAGTTTCAGTGGAAGAAAGGTCTAGGTTGGGTAGGTACGTGAAGGAGGGAGATGCCCCTAGAGGAGAGGGTATCCTGTTACTCCCACTAACCCTGCAGCAGAACTCCTCATTCTAAAAAAGGATGGGAACTGACATGCTTCCCAAGGACATTCTTCTAGAAGTCAGGTTCTTAATCTGGTCATTAAATCCTCACAGCAACTCCAAGAGATAAGGGGGCATTATTCCTATTTTACATATAAAGAAACTGAGGTCTCAGCAAGGCTAGGTGGGTTGTCCCAAGTTCACACTGCTAATAAAGCTAGAGTGAGTATTTGAACTTTCTGCTGCCAAAGCCCATATTCCCATCATGCCAGGCTGATTCAAGAAAAGGTATTTTCTGAGCACCTCCTATATAGATACTCTGGTGAGTCTGTTCTAGCAGACCTTAAGGAGCAACAGCCATTAAGCGAATATATATATATATATATATATATATATATATATATATATATATGTAATTGCACACAGATAATTGGTATTTGGAAACAACTATAGTATGCTTTGAAGGAGAATTAATACTGTAGGTACCTAATTTAGGTTGAAGAGTCAGGGAGGACCTCAAGGCAGAGACCTAAAGAAAGTAGAAGTTTGTAAGTTAGTCAGGCAAAGAGTAGGAAGGAATGCGGTCCCAGTAAAGGAAGGAGCCTGTGCAAAGGTCCTGGGGTTAGAGATGTTGGTGAGTTCATTCAGGGTACTGACAGAGGACTAGGGTAGAGGCAGCGTAAAATTCAAGAGGAAAACAGACACAAGACCAGGCTGGAGAGGTGGGCAGAGGCCAGACCAGGTGGGCCTGTTGGCTTCAGTATGGCTTTTGGATTTTATCTTAAATGCCAGGAGAAGCCACAGAAAGCTTCCCAAACAGAGGAGAAGCAAGATCTGATTTACAGTGTTGTAAGATCTTTCTAGCAGCTGTGTGAAGAATGGACTGTAGGGGGGCAAGAGAGACCGGTTAGTAGCTGCTACAACAGTCCAGGCAGCATAAAAGGACAGGGGGAGGGTAGCCAAGAGCACTCTGGTGTGTGGCTTTGCAACAGCAAAGTTCCCAAGACTGCGAAGTACAGACATCTACTGGTCTGGCGGACGGGTGGCTGTGGGGCTCCAAAGTGAGGTCCCACCTAAGTGAAGTCTGGGCTGCAGGTGGAATGCTGGGGTCTGGGGCACATATGCAAGCCTTGGCAGTGGTTGAGTGATGGGGAAGAGGGCAGACTGCTTCCACAGCCTTTGGGATCTTTCCTCCCAAACGAGATAGCTCCTGGGCACCAGTTATGTGCTAGGCTCTGTGTTCACTGCTGCAAGCTACTAAGGGATCTGAGACTGTCTCTGCCATCAAAGACCTGGTAACTGGGAAAAGATCTCCCAAATGATTACAGCTCACGGCAGGAACTAGGCAGGAAGAAGTCACTTCGTGGTAGAAAGATGAGTGTTACAAGAGAAAAAAATGACACACAGGTATTCAAAGGTGGGAGAGTGTAGTGTGGAATGGGAAACATCTGTGAAGGTTTCTAGGAAGAGGATGTGAGGGTTTCTGGATTCAGGATGTTCCTTAAAGGATGGTAGGATTTCTGGAGTTGGAGAAAGGGAAAAGTCCAGGTGAGATACCTGTTCTGGGCAGCAGCAAGGTCATGAGGCATGTCAGAGAAGAACACAGTTTCCTGAGGCACAGGGAGAAGAGGGAAAAAGGAAGGTTCTGGTGGCCAAGGGAGGGCTCCAGCCACAGCTACCTGCAGGCCTGAGGTCCAGGCCTCCTCTGCTGCTTCTCTGTGGCATTCCCCACAGCTCCTCCAGGACTGTGTGTTTAGCAGGCCCTCAGCAGGTATGGGCTGAACTGAACTAGCCCCCACTTGTTCCAGGCCCCCTCCTGTCCCCAACCCCATCTGAGGGGATCACAAACAGAAAATCATGAGGCCTGGACCCAGACGTGGGGTCCCAGTATAGGGTGGTCATCCCCCAAGACAAGGGCCCAACTCCACCCACCTCATCATCACTGCCCTTGCAAGATACTTGAAGCTCACCCAGGCTCAACAGTCAGCAGGTCACTGTGGCCTCATAGCAACTCACCCAGCCAGGAACGCATTAAGGGTCTTTCTTTGAAGAGGATACAGACTCAGAGAGAGGATAGGTGACCTGCCCTAGGCTGCACAGGAAGAGCAGTCTTTTTTAAGATTTCTGTCCATGGTGCCTTGGTCTGTGGGCTGGTTGAGGTTCTCAGTAACCCAGAAGTCAAAATGGGGAGGCGAGAGCCTCTATATCTGATCTAGCCAGGGCTGATCTAACCAGTCTACCCTGGGAAACCCAGCTCCACTGGCTGTGCCTGACTCCATAGAGGAGGAGGAGGAGGAGGAGGAGGCCACGTGGGCACTGCCCCAAAGTGATCTGGAGAAGGGAAACACTTCCTCTTTCTACAGACGCTACCCCCTAAAGGGTAGTCATAGCCTGCACTGGTACATCCCTGTGGGCACATGGCCCTTGGCATGGGGTGGACCCAATGTCTCAGGTCCTGCCAGCCCAAAAGGAAGACAGGCTTCCTTCCCTGAGTCCTGCCTGAGGGAGCTCATGCATTATCACTGCTACCAGATAAAAGGTGAGGGGCCCCATTTTCACTCAAAATCCCATCCAACAATCTTTGGCTGACTCTGCATTTTGGACCTCTGGAAAGGCACTGCTAGCAATACCCTCTCTCCCTGGGCTGTCTCTCTTATTGTCCAGGGAAAGAGTGGACGGAAGGGAGGGTGGGAGGAAGAGACTAAAGGAAGGGAGTGGCAGAAGAAAGGAAGAGGGGCTCACTCCCTCCTTGGTCTCCCCAGTCTCCAGGCACACACATTATGAATATGTAGACAGAAAGGAAAAGTCTGGAGCCAGTCTTTTAGGGTTCCCATCTCTAGCTCCTCTACTGATTGCTTCCAACTTCCCTGCCCCCACCCCACAAATTGAAACAAAATAAGAATAACAACTGTGGCTTTTACACTCTGTTCCTACAATGTCTGTCTGGAGGGGGACGGGAGGATTGCCTACTGAGCTCTGCAAACTCCCGTGGGCTGCAGCGGGCAGATTAGGGGGTGGGGATGGGTGTGAACAGATTGTATCCACAGTTTCCAGGACAGGATGGAGATCTGGCCCAGGCCTCTTAGGGCTCTTTGCCTCCAGCCTTCAGGATCCAAAACACAGAAGAGGGGGTGTGGCTTGGCTGCCTTCCCTGACGCCCCCTACTGGGGGAAAGCAGGAGGTTCCTGGGCAGAAGTGGGACTCAGCCATAGGAGAGGAGGTTTCATCATTGGCCCTGACAGACCCCTCCCCCCCAAAGGCTCCCCCAACCCAGGAGTGCCCACCACCATACCCTCCTGCAGCTGCCTATCTGGATGGTGGAAAATAGGTCAGCTTTACCACTCACTTAACCCAATCCCTTAACCTCCACCCACACCAGTTCCTCAAATACAAATGGGGATAATAACCCTCTCCCAGCACCATAGAGATAATCTGGGGCACATAGTACGTGCTCCACACATGTCAGCATCCAGTTCTCTCCAACTCCTCCACCTAGAAGGGACCTGGGTCCCCTTTTCACCATGGTAATGGTACCACGCAGGAGACAGCAAGGATGCAGACGACAGGATGCCACAAGCAGACGCAGAGCTGAGAACATTACGTCGGTGATCTTGCCTAATCTCAGCCTTTGAGGGAGGTTCTGGTAATATCCCTGTTTTACAGACCAGGAAACGTGCTCAGAGAGGCTATCACATGTAGTTAAGTGGCAAAGCCAGAACTCAGGCTCCACTACAGCAGGTAGCCCACACGGATTCCTACAGTGAGCAACAAAACGGGCAGGTTGGTGTTCCCCACTCCCCACACCACCACCCCCAGCCTAAACTGGCGATAAGAAGAGACCCTGACCTCCCGAGACACACAGCACAATCCGCAGACCTCTCCTTTAAACACTCTATGCCCTAAGTCACCGCCTCCTCCAGCACACATACAGACTGACCGCCCCCCCTCCCCAGCTCTGGATTTGATTCTCCCAAGACACGCTCAGCTCTGACCTTCTCACCCCATACACACAAGCCATTAACCCCCTTCCCAACACACACTCAGCCTTGACACCCCCACCCCTAAAACACACACAACCCTGACCCTCCCCACAATGCACACAGAATCTCAACCCTCCATAGTAAATACCAGTCCTCAGAGATCAAGCCCCAGGGGCTCTGGGGAGGGAATCCTGTCCCATCTCTGGGGCCTCTTACTCTGACTCCCTGACCAGAGTAAGAGAAATACCCCTTCCCCAACAGTGACCCAGACCTGTCATTCCACAGGCCACTGGGTCTCTGAAGGATACACCCAAGACACCCAAGGTCCAGCCTCCACATTACATGGGAAGAGGGATGGGAAAGGGAGGGGCACTATGCAAACACCTTTGTTGGTGGGAAATGGGAGTAAAGAGCCTCCCATTTCAGGCTTCCTACAAAAAAAGGTGACCATTGCTCTCTGCAGGAATGGGGGCCACCAATGTCTACCTCTCCTAGGAACTGCCTGACCCCTGGCACCAGCCTCATGGCAGGGAGAGCAGAGAAATGAGGCTGCCTCCATCTCCAACACATATGAATTTTGATCTGTCATGCTTCACTACCCAGGGCTGAAGGAGCTTGGGTCACCAGGCCACCCAGCCCTGCACAGAAGGAGGGGAGATGCCTGGCTCCCTGAAGCCCATGGCTACACCCCTGGTCCCAGAGTAGGAGAATGGCAGGGAGCAGCTCAGAAGCTGGGCGTCTAGGTAGGAAGAGAAGTTGTTGTTTACTAGGAAGAGGGGAAGGGTAGGGAAACCCACAGGCTCACAGAGGGAGGGGGCAGGAAAGGAGCATTGCCTAACCTGGGTGGGGAAAGCCAGAGAAGGCTCCACTTGCCCAAAATGTGGGCACCCCGCCCTGGGGGGGGGGGGGAGAATGTTACCAGGGTGGGAAGTGGGGGACCCGGAAGCCCTCCCCACCCACCTCTAAGAAAGGGGAAGAAGCTTGCAACATTCAGAGGACATAGCATTTGCTCTTTGCTCGTCTGACACAGGATGGGCAAGAACCCAGTCCACCTCCAACTCTGAGCAGTGTCTGGGGCTTTGTTCCCATCACCTGGGGAAGGACAAGTTATCCACAGGTACCAGGTTGCAAGCCCCCCACGTCTCCCTCCCTAAAAATCCCACCCTGGCAGGAAGGAGACACTCCAGTTACTCCAGCCAAGAATACGAATTCCAGTGTCTGTAGACAAAAGGAACCACAGACATGCCCACAACCCCAATTCCATTCCCCAGCAACCCTGAACCCAGAGACTGGCCTCCCTGGCCACCTAGCACGGACTGGAAGACTAGGCCAAACTCGGAGTTCCCCCAACTCCGGGTCACTGTGCCACTCGCCACTGCCGTATGAGGACAGAAGAGAGGGAGGAAACAGAAGGTAGAGAATGAATGGCATTGCAGTGGAAACTGAGGGAGTATCTGCCTGCCCTCTGGTCCCAGGCCAGAAAGAGGGGGGAGCCTGTAGGAACAGACACGGAGCCCCTGCTCCAGCAGCTGGTGGGGCCTGGGAGGGAGGGGCCGTGGCGGAGCCAGAGGAGGAGGTCCAGGAAGCGGTGGTGGCGGTGGGCAGACGGCCAGTGCGGGCAGCGAGGCGCCCGGCCAGGGCCTGCCCCAGGGACAAAGAGACTCCCTGGCTCCGGCGAGAGTATGCTGCCCCCACACTGAGAAGGGGGCACTGACCCAGCCCAGCCGGGCGCACAGGGCAGTGGTGCCAGGCAGCCTGCCAGGGGCTGTGGGAGGGGCAGTGGGTGCCTGGGGCAGGGTGTTCAGTCCCCGCCCACCAGGAGAGGTGGGACACGTTTCCCAGGTCAGCAGCTGACCGACCAGCCAACCGTCCATGGCCCATTCTGCTGCTTCCAACCCCTCCCGCCCCAGGCCAGGCCCCTGCTCCCTCCTCCCCGAGCCCTGGCCTGGTGCCCAGCTGGGCCCTGGGGGCCAGAGTTACTGTAAGCGGCCTGGCAGGCCCAAGGCCTGGACTCCGCCAGCTGGCCATAGCTGCTGCCACCTCCCACTACCTGGCTCGGCCAGCCGGGGAAGGGTACCGAGACCCCTGTCCAGCCAACAGGCGACCCCCGTGGCAGAGGGTGGAGTCACAGAGAAAACACAGGCCCTGCCAAGACCATGCATGCGTGCACAGCCAGAGTCCAGGCTGGGCGCCCCCTCCTGGGACACTGGCCCTGGCCACCAGGCAACCGTGGGCGGAGCTGGCAGGGAGGGGAGAGGTGGGGGGGCTCATCAGCCTCCAGGGCAGTCTGCGCCCTCAAGCTCTTTCCTCAGAGGGGTGGGATGGAGGTGGGGTGCCACTCTCAGGAGAGTTGCCATTTCCACCAAATGTCAAGAGGTGTGTTTACCCGCCTCCGGCCTCTGTGTCCAGTCCTCGGAGCTATTTATAAGGCCCTCAAGAGCACAGCACAGGAGAGGGCGCCAGGAGCCCCGGGGAACGGCATGGTTGCATCTCTCCCTCAGCCGCCCCCAACATCAAACAACCACTGTTACCAGCCTGGAGCCACCCCCCCCCCACACACACACACACAACGATGGTCCCCCTCATCTAGAGAAGACTAGCAAAACAGATGTGCCTGGAGGCCAAGCCCTGAGGCCTGCCGACGCCACATCCCCCTCCCACCAAGCCTCCCACCACCCCACTTACTGGCTGGGGATGGTGTGCTATAGCCGCTGACTGGAAGCTGGTGTTGGAGAGTGGTCAGGGCGCCTGGCGGAGAAAGTCCACCCAGCATTGGCGGGAAGAAGAAGGCGTAGGGGGGCACCGGGTACCCATTGAGGTGCCCTCCCCCAGGTGTTGGGCAGGAGCTGCTGTTGCTGGCCATGCCAAGCAGCCACAGTCAGAAGGGTAGGCAGACAGTCTGGCAGGAGGCTCTGACGGGCTTCAGGCTGCCCCTCCTCGGGGCATGGGGCCTGGGCCCAGAGGGGGTCTGGGTGGTCAGCCCACCCCCCCCTTCTGTCCTGGAGCTTCTGTCCAAGGCCAACAGGCTAATCTCAGCCTCCTGGATCCCCCACTCTAGCGGGGGGCCGTGTGGGTTGGTGGAGGTCCCAAGAGCTGGTCCTTCGGTCAAGCAGTTCTGTGAGCTGGCACTTTTCTGGGAAGGTCCAGAGCTGGCCTTCAGGACACCGAAGAGGATGCCTCTCCCAGATGGGCCCTGGCTAGGCGGCTCGGGGGGCCATGTTCTGTGGCACTGCAGAAAAAGGAAAGGCAGGTGAGTGGGCACTGAGGAGCGGGTACACGGGCATTCCCCGTGGAGCTCCCCAACCTGGGCGGCCGGAGATTCTCCCGTGGCACCCGGCTGAGCAGACAGCTGGCACCATGCCTGGCTGGCAGAGACAGCCTGGGAGCAGGGCCCAGACACTGCTGGGGGTGGCAGGATAGCACAGCCAGGCTGGGGAGACGAGGACAGAGCCCATAGCCACAAAGGGCCTCTCACCCACAGTCCCGAGGGGAAAGGTCAGGGTCTGCCACCCCAGAGGATCCCTGTGGCAGAGGCCAGCAGCTGGCCCTCCTCCTCCCCCAGTGCAGGTTACCTGAGGTCAAGATACAAAGAACCGTGTGCCTGAGGGGGGGAGGGTGGGGGAGGAAAAGCCGCTTCCCTAAAGCATTGGCACTTCTCAGAAAAATGACTCCTAGGCCAGGGGGCCCCTCTTATACCACTTCCCCCCAAAATCCAAGCCCCAGCACCCCAGATGGGTTTGTCCCACAGGCCTAGGGAGGAGGCCCGTTGACATACATACAAATAAGGAAACGGGAACCAAGGACTCCTGGGTATCACCTCCAATGCTTACCAGCATGATGGGCCAGGGGTGGGCAGTGTGTAAGAAGGGTAGGGATTGCACAGGGTAGAACCTCCCCAGCCCCAGGCAATGAAACGGTAAGGGAGATTGATGAATTCAAAGTTCACCCTCATAGTCGGTGGCAAAAGCAACATCCCTGGATGGGGTGGGAGGAGGGCACACGATGAAGGACCAGATGCCCGCCCCCCCCCCCCACATACACACACACATGTGTGTATACAGATCCAAACCCTGTTTGAACAGCTGGGATCAGAAGGGCATGCACAGATAACACCATGGGGCAGAGAGAGGCAGAGATGAACCCAGAGATGCCATGACACAGACAGAAAGGCAGCAACAAGGGAAAAGAGAGAAAGGGGAAAAAGAGAAGCATCCACAAGAGGATGCTTCCAATCAAATCCACCTGGGGTATAGGATATACTAAAATAAATACATGTACATGGATATATTTCTTTATATACAAATACATATACACATATATATGACATATGTATGGCATTGTATATATGTGAAGACAAAAGAAGACAAAAAGAAACAGCCATTTATTTGTTTTTTAATGTTTACTCATTTTTGTGACAGAGACAGACAGAGTGCCAGCGGGGGAGGGGAAAGAGAGAGAGGGACACACAAACCGAAGCAGGCTCCAGGCTCCGAGATGTTAGCACAGAGCCTGATGCGGGGCCCGAACTCATGAACCATGAGATTATGATCTGAACTGAAGTAGGATACTTCACTGAGCCACCCAGGCACCCCAAAGAAACAGCCTTTTAAAACCACAATGAGAGACACCTGGGTGGCTTGGTGGGTGGAGCATCAGACTTCAGCTCAGGTCAAGATCTCTTGGTTTGTGAGTTCAAGCCTCACGTCAAGCTCTGTGCTGGCAGCTCAGAACCTGGAGCCTGCTTCGGATTCTGCGTCTCCCTCTCTCTCTGCCTCTCCCCTGTTCATGTTCTGTCTCTCTCTCTCAACATAAATAAACATTTAAATAAGTAAATAAATAACCACAATGAGATATCACCTCAGATCCACCAAGATGACTATAATCAAAAAGAATAAATCTGTCAAGGATATGGAGAAACCGGAACCCTCATACACCTGCTGGAGGGAATGTAAAACAGTACAACCACTTTGGAAAACAATGTGGCAGTTCCTCAAAAAGTTAAACAGAGTTACCTTATGATCCAGCAAGTCCACTCCTAGGTATCTCTCCAAGAGATATGAAAACATAAATTCACACAAAAACTTGTGCTCGGATGTTCAGACCAGTATTACTCACAATGGCCTAAAAGTAGAACCGACCCAAATGTCTATCAGCTGATGAATGGACAGAGTGTCCATCCACATTCAAACTTAATTCTGCCAGAAAAAGGAATGAAGTACTGATATATACTACTACTACATGTAAACAGTCATGCTAGTTCTAAAAGGCTACATATGATGATTCCATTTCTATGAAATGCCCAGAATAGACAAATCTATAAAAACAGAAAGCAGACTGCAGTCACCAGGGGCTGGGGGGTGGGTTTGAAGGAAATGGGAGGTGACTGCTGACAGTTAACGGGGTCTTTTTAGAGTGATGAAAATTTTCAAAAATTGATGGTGGGGACATTCACACAACTCTGTGAGTATACAAAAACCACTGTGTTATACACTTTAATGGGTGAATTTTACAGTATATGAATTACATCTCAATAAACCTGTTAAAAAGAAGAAAGGAGGGGCCCCTGACCGGTTCAGTCAGTAGAGCGTGTGACTCTCAATGTCAGGGTCATGAGTTTGAGCCCCACATTGGGGGTAGGGTTTAATTAAAAATAAAAAATAAATATTACACAAAGAAGAAGGGAAGAGAAAAGGAAAGAGAGAAAGAGAAAAAAGGAAAAAGGAAAGAAACAAGGTCACAAAGACCCAAACTAAGGACTGCCTGCATTTCCAACCCCTGTTCCTCCCCCCACCTCCCCCACCAAGCCTAGGCCACACCAGGTTCTAAGCTCCAGGCTCCAGGCTCAGACCTAGAATCCAAGGGACATGCACATGGCCAGCGTTTGGCAGAGGACCATGCCTGGGATAGAGGAGTTCCTGCCAAGGCCACAGTGGACAAGGCCAGGACTTTTGGGCCCAGCTGGGCCAGGCTGAGGGAGGGGGAGAGGGGACAGGTACTTGCTAGGGAGGGAGCAGCTCCCCCAGGAGTGGAATCTGGACATTGTTAATGACCATGATTTTTACTGGTACTAATTATGACAACCATAAGGCCTCTCTCCTTACTCCTGAATGAAGTACCCCCTTCTCTCCCCAGGCCCCTGTTGATTCCCTCCCAGGCTGAGAAGGCTGACGTCAGAGGAACAGGGGCCCCACCCATTGGGCCAGCTGCCACCCCAGCCCCCCACGCCCCTGTGGGGCCCCACACAACGGGAACTCTTGAGCTGAGGGAGCCAGGCAAGGGAAGGAGGGGTTGGCCGAGCCTCATCAGCGTTGACAGTCAGACACACACACACACACACACACACACACACACACACACACTCTCTCTCTCACACTCTCTCTCTCTCTCTCTCTCTCTCTCTCTCTCTCTCTCTCTGTCCTGCAGAAACTCATGCATGCAGGTCTATGGAAAGCATCCGGGTGGGCAAGAGCATGCTTGCACGCCCCAGCCTGTGTGTGTGCGGGCACGCACGTGAAGAGAGGGAACCTGGAGATACCATCTCTCCACACCTGGGCTTCACCACACAATGAATATGGTTCAGGGCTTGTGTGCACGGCCCCAGGACACAGCCCCCCACAGACACACAACCACAGCCCCACAGTTTCCCAAACTGCACATTCCCTGGCCCTCACACAGCCAGGCTGGCCTTTGTACCTGCCTCCCTGGGGGCCCAGCACCCAACACACACTGAGGTGCACCCTCTGACAAATACTCAGGAGGGTTTACGTCCACACAGGGGCCGGCCTCCCTGAGGTGAGGCCCAGGAAGCTGAGGCCCAGAAAGCCATTCACTCTAGACCCCAGGCATTCTGACTCAGCTTTTGGGGCATAGGGGGTGGATTCAGTCAGTCCAGTCTGGACCTTCTGCATCCCACCCCTGCCCCCATAGGAGAGATGACTATGCCCACCTTAATGCTTCAACTCTGCCTGTGAGGAGTTAGACATGGGACCAAACTTCAAAACCCCCTGTCCTCCAAAGCCACACCCCAGTGAGAGACTGGAAGGCCTCCCTCACCCCATGAGAGCCTCACTATCCCTAACCCTGCTCAGCCTGCAAACTCTGGTGCAGAGTTACTCAGCTCCCCGGGGAGGACCTTGAGCCATGGGAGGGGGTAAAGGTCATAGAAATGGGCCGAGGGCCAGGCTGGCCAGGGAACAGGGATGGGAGAGGGCAGGGATGATGGGGGCTGAGCCAAAGAGCACAGGCCCTGCCTCAGAAGCTCCCTCTGGAGCCATGAACCCTGGGGAGACACCTGGGCCCCAGCTACCTGGACCCAGGGGTAGAGAACCGAAACCACCAAAGAAAGGGAAAACAAACTACCTACCTCCAACCTCCACCCTCTGCCCACCAGCTCTACTACCCGTGGGCACCCTCCCTCAAGGCAGAGAAAACCACAGGCCCATCCCTCCAATAGGCTGAGCCTCGCCTGGGCACAGTCGGAGGGGGTGGGCGCTGGAGTGCCAGCCACCAGCCATGCACCCTGCCCACCGGAGCCTCCCCCACTCCCAAAAAGTGCCAGGGGAAACTCACACACCTAGAGGAAAAGGCAAGGGCTGGCTGAGCCATGAAGACAGTAGAAAGAACCAGAGGTTTGTAGGGTCAAATCTCAGCTCTGCCACTCTGGGTGACCTTCGGCAAGTCACTTAACCTCTCTAAGCGTCTGTTTACTCACTTGTGAGCTACCCCTCTCAACAACTGGCTGTGTGGTTTCAGACATATGAGTCTGGAAAGCACCTAGCACAGCACTGGGCACACAGGCGGTGCTGGGCAACGGGGCCCCTTTCCCCACACCTCTCACCACACCCCGTGCCTCCCTGGGCCATGTGTCTGCTCTCCCTTCCCTCTTCCCAACCAGGGCTAGTGTCTGTGGACAGGCCCCAGAGAGACAATTACCCATTTTCCAGGGTCTGCTTCCCCCCAGACTGAGAAGAGGGATGTGGGTGAGGGATATTCGGGTGTGGGTGGATGCCCAACCACAGCGCTTTCCCAAATTCCCTTCTTTCATTTCACAAACCAAAAAAGAGAAACCTTTTGGATTTGGGGAGGGGAGGAAGGGAAGAGAAATAGACTATTTCCTTTCCTATCCCCAGAGAAGAGGAGCCGGGGGTCCCCAAACCCAGCTGATCCAGCCTCCCTTCCTCATTGACTCCCTCCTCTCAGCTCCCAGGCTCCCCTGCAACAATGGCTCCCAAGGAACAGAAGGCAGGCAGTCCCAGAGAGGCTGAGAGATAGGGACAGAGACCGGGCAGCTTAAAAGAAGGGGAGATGGGGGTTTTCCTCAGCATTCTAGACAGTCAATGAATCATAGGCAAATGACACCCAAAGCTCAGCTCAACTTGACGGGGTACCCAGGGGAACACACAGGACATGAACCCTGGTGGAAACAAAGACCTGGACCCTCTGTACCCCCTAATCAGATAAGGAGCTGGCAGGGCAGGGCAGGGCAGGACAGGGCGGGACAGGGCAGATTCTAAACCAGAACAGTGGGCTGGAACTATTTATAAACTTTCCAGGAACACACACACACACACACACACACACACACACACACACACACAAAGCCACAACTTCTCCCCTCCTCCTAGCTCTTCAGATCTTCAGGCAGGGTCTGGGGAGCAGTGATGATCACTACTCCCTCTTTCCCTTTTCCAAAGGTTCCTCTGGCCAAGGCTTTCACCCCTCTCCTCCCCTACAAGTCCACAGTCTGGCCACTCTGGTCCTCTGTTTACCTTTTGTTCACCAGAGTCCCAGCTGCAGGGAGCCAGCAAGGCCAGCCCCACTTTGAAAGAGATCACCACCCCAGGAGGGCCTGGACTATGTCGGGACAGGTACAGGGCACCTCTTCTCTACCAGACCCTTGCAATCCCAGGCCTGCCTCACTAGAGCTAGGACTTGTTTGAAAACCTGCCCCAAACATGTGCAGGCCCTTAGCACATCCTCAGAGGGGATTAGGGGAGGGATGAAGTCCAGCATCTTCCTCTGGATGCTGCCACTGCCCAACTGCCTCAAGATGCAGCACTCAGTCCCAGAAGAGTGGGTCTGATGTCCCCTCAACCTGTGCCCCCACCTGGCCCTAGGTTCTGTCCCAGCTACGCAGGGCCACCTGACCTCCAGCAGTGACTGATTACCAAGCAGAAAGGGCAACTGGGTAAGTCCAAACCTAGGACAGGCCAGGTTCTGGGAGGAGGAAATGGTGGTCTCTGTGGGCATGACAGTGCCTCCAACTCCTGCATCCCCAAAGACTGCACCCCAGAGCCCCCTAGGAGACATGCTTGGGACCTCCAAAGCTCAAGGTGGCTGAGCTCCCCCTCCCCTGGAACCCACTGGGTCTTCTTTCAAAGCAGAGAGTAGGTGAAAGGGCAGGGGGCAGCCCAGGCTTCAAGGAGGGAGCAACCTACAGGGAAGGAAGAAAACAGGAAGAGGAAGAGATGAGCCTGCCGAAGCCACAGCCAGACCACAGGAGTGTGTGGACCAAACAAAGGCCCCTCTGTCCGGGCAGGGGACCAAGGGGGCACAGACAAAGGGGACCCCCCCCCCAGCTTGGAAACCACCGTCCTTATACCCAGCCTGGCATGGGGCTTTCCCCACCTTCACCTTGGCAGCTGCCCCCTCACCACTTGTCTCCCCACTATACCACGCAGGAAACACTGTTCTCACAATGGGAGCACACACAGCAAGGTTGTGTTTGTGTGCGTGTGTGTGTGTGTGTGTGTGTGTGTGTGTGTAAGGCTACAGCAATCCCCGCCCTCCGCTATCCCCTCAGCTCTGCCCTAAACCTGAGACTGCCAGATTCTGAATCCTAGGGCAGAAAAGTCAGCAGGACATGGTCCTACCAATCCCCTCCCAGCACCCCTCCCTGGGGACCTCGACTGCAGGGAAGCCGGGAACGCCAATCCCCTGCCTCAGGATATCCTCTTGGCTCTGACCCCAGACCAGGCCTGAGTCAGACTGTACCCCGCCCCATACCCCTCCATCCACTGACCCCCCAGGAACTTCCTACTCTGCACTCGCCTACCAGTTGGGGGTTAGAACTAGGGGGAATCTCCTCTTCTCCATCCCTGGCTGAAGAGGGAAACCCACAAGGGGGTGGGAAGAATGGGTCACAAAGTCCTATGGCCTGCCCCTTAAAGCACAGGGCCTTCAGGCTCAGAGAAAGGCTGGTACAGGCTGTGTGCAAGGGTGAGGCAGACCCCCACCTCCCCACCCCCAAACACACACACAACCTGCCCACAGCCTCCTCCCACTCCAGCTTATACCCCAAGACATCCCAGAAGCTCCCTGGGGAAGGCAATTTCCATGAGAACACAAGATGGGAGAAGGTTCCAAAGGTAAAAGGAGATAGGGAGCAGAGGTCCCACGAACCTCTGTGATGTATCTTTGAGGCAGCACAACCTAGCCTGGAGGGGACAGGACCACACAATCAGTCAGACTCACACAGTCAGCCAGTCAAGCACAGCCAGGCACAGTCACGGTCTCCCCAACACTGGGTCTGAGTAGGTGGCTGTGACTCCTTCCCACAGACAGAAGTCTGTGGGGGGGGTGGGGGGGGCTGCCTAGAGGATCTGGAGCATCAGAGACCACACACACTCAGCCTGAAATAGCCCCCAAGGCAGGCCCCCCAAGTCCCTTCCCAACTGTGGCCCTGGGGGGAGGGGCAGCTCCCTCCCCACAAGAATCGGGGTAGTGCCCACGGCGGCTATCTCCATGGCAACCAACAACAAACATCCCTGGAACCACAGTGGGACAGGAAGTGACAGCCACGTGACAGGAAGACTTTTTTTTCCAGTGTTGGGGGGTGATAAAGATTGTTACCAGCCCCTAGAGAATCAGCTGTCCCTTAAGGTTCCCCCACTTGGAGCTGGAGGGAAGGGGGCCAGCTGGGAGGGTGGCCACCCCCTATCGCAGTGTGTGAGGTTGGTCGCAGGGCTGATGGGCCCTCCCTCCTGGCCTGCCACTCACGGTTCTCCCCCTTCCTCCCCCTCCCCTCCACTTCCTGCCGTGACTAGAGATCAGAGAACTCCCCACCGCAGCTTCCCCTTCTCAAGTCTCGATTCCTGGGCTGGAGGTTTCACCGTGGGCCGAGGGGCAGAAGGAAGGAGGGCTGGGGATCTGCGGTAGGACCCAGGGGACAGAGGCTCTGGGGGAGGAGCCGGGAGGGAGCCACTCCTAGGTAGGTGTGTACACACAGGCACACAGAGAGTGGGTCACGGTGACACACGGCGGCGGCCGGCAGGGCGCAGTGACACACGGAGACTGCCTGACCTCAGGCAGCTCTGGGGGGAGGGGAGCAGAGCCATTGGATACAGCCCGCACACCCCACTCCAGCCTGTCCTGAGCCTCTGGGTTCATCTCAGGCAGCTACTGGCCTCCAGACAGGCGAGATCCCAACTGTACCCAGCCCCCACCGCCTCTCCCCAGCCTTTTGTGCTCAGGAATCCCCCTCCCTGCTCCAAGGTGCCCGCCCAGACGAGGGCACCTTGGTGGAAGGTGGGGGGAAAGGAACCTCCCTCCACCCCCCTCCCCTTCTCTGCAGATGTCCCAGACTATATTTAGCCCAAACCGGGCGGCCAGCCAGACCCAGACTCCCCACTGGTCGGGAGCTGAGCTCCCAGTTTTTATGCAATTAAAACATTAACAGAGAACCACCCCCATCCACAACCCCCATGCCCCCCAGCCCTCCCTGAGCAACAGAGCTCAGTTAACTTAAACAAGGGCAGCTCAGCTCTGCAGCCTGTGAAGGGGATGGGGGGGTCACTGGGCAAACAGCAATAAACCCATTCCTTTGCCCATCTCCCAGGCCCTGCCCCCACAGGCAGGATCGGGACATCATCCTTGAGATCAGGTTGACACTTGCAGAGGGGGTGTGGGGGGGTAGGCTTTCCTTATTCCGGCCGGAAGGCAAAGGCATATCCAGTGGGGGGGGGGGGTTGCCTGGTTGCAGAAATTCCACCTGTCATTTTGTAGCCCCCTTCCATGGCCAGCTCCAGTTACAGCGCTGGGGGTTGGCAACAGGTGCTGGCCAGGCTGGCAGCAGTCTAATCCCCCATCCGCTCCCGGGGCTGACAGTGGTGCCTAGAGGTCCCGGCAGGGGCCAAGCAGGCAGGATGCTGGGTAGAAGGAGGCATCACTGCCAGGCAGGTAGGGGGCAGCCCAAGGCCCTTCTGTAAACGTGGCTCCCTAGACTCTGTGATGTGTGTTGGAGGGTCTAGAGAAGGCAGGGAAACCTTAGTTCCATAGCACCTATTTCATTTCCCCATGATGCCAGGCAGGCGGGCTACAGTGTGGGAGGTCTGTCTGCCTGCCTCTTCCTCCTCCTCCTCTCCAAATTCCAGGAACAGGCAAGGGAGGCTCCAGTTGCTGCGGAGAGAGAGGGAGAGCAAGCAGGCGGTCCCAACTGGTTGGGGGGGGGGGAGGCGGGGACTGGAGCGGGAGGCAAGATCCAGACAAGCAAGAGACACCCACACCCAAGCCAGACGGGGGACAGACACACCGACGCTGACACATTCTCACACTCTGGGCCTGGTCCCTGCACACCACCCACCCTGCAGGGACACCCAGACACTCTCAGCCAATCCTGCCAATCCCCAGAACACTCCCTGGACACACACGGAGATCCAGGCCCTCGCCCCCACCCTCCATCCCCTACAAACCGTGTGGGCTCTAGACAGCAGCCAGAGGGTGGAGAGGGGAATGGAGGGAAGAAAGACAGCAGGCATCAGAGAGGATGTGCGGCCAAAGCCCTGGGAGCTGAGATATCAGTTGCCACACGCCTTTCCCAAAACCCAGTAAGTCAAGACAACCCTGGTCATCTTGCCAGGGACCCTGCCAGCTTCCCACACTCCCAAAACCACTGCCACCAGAAAGGGGCGTGGGGCACTGGGCAAGTGGAGATTACCATGTTCATTCGTCACAGGGATAGGATTACCTTCCCTAGATGCCCATCACCATAGATCCCAGACACTACTCCTAAACAGACCTCCAGAAAGGCCCAAACACACCCATCCCTCAGCTCAGCCCAGGTCAGGCCCTGCCCTGCCCAGCCTATGCTGCCCAAAGCGCAGGGAACCAGGCACTGAGGTTTATATTTTGGAGCAGGCCGCACCCTCATGTCACACAGTTCTGAGGACTACCCCACTAAAGAACCTAGAAGTCTGAGCAAGAAGTGGGTTGGGGGGAAAGGTCCTAGAGGGCAGAGCCAGCTTCTAAGACCAAAGGATTTAGGAAGGAGGAGCCAATTAACCGAGGTCTGGGTCAATGCCCCCAAAACAGACTTGAAGTGCCACTCAGACAATGTCCTCTACCCCACACTAGACAGAGTGGCAAGAACCGCGTCATGGCACATGTGGGTGACTGTGCCCAGCGGGGGAGGCACAGGGGTGATCAGGATGGGGCTGCCCACAGCTAGCTTCCTGCCAGGCTGCCACATGGCTGGGAGTAGGAGGTGGACCAGAGAAGTGTCCCAGAATGGTAGCAGGGGCATTTAGGGTCAAATTAAGGATGAAGATTGAGAGGTGATAGGAGGAGGTGGCCAGGATTAAGCCATTCCAAACCCAGGGTCTTTTCAGAACTGCTACCTCATCTGCACTGCCCTCACCAGTCTGGTGGGGAAACTCCTGCATGGACCATTTCATGCACATTCACTCACACCCTCAAAGTCCAAATCTAAGATCCTCAGCTCCCAAGGGCCTACTCCAGTCTGACCCTAGTGACTACTCGGTCTCAGGACCAACATAGCCCAGACTCCCAGACAGAACTGATGTCCCAGCCCCTCCCAGTACACTAACACCCTTCATAGTCAGAAACCCCCAGACCCCCCCTTTCCTCCAGCTCCAAATACTCTTTCTCTTGTTCTTCCCCCAGACTCATCTCCACCCCCAACAGGGGGAAGCCCCAAGGTGTCAAGCCACCCCCGCTCCGATCTGGGTCTTCCCCAACCCAGCCTCCCCATCAAGCACAAGGCCCTGAAGAAGTGCTTGGCGCTCAAGCCCACTTTGTAGCAAGACCTGGTGCCTTTACTGAACCACTTCCCTAGAACAACCCTGCCCTATGACCACTGCAGCCAGGGAAAGGGACAAGAGACATCCCTGAATCTCCCACCCAGGAAACTGGAGGAGGGATGGTGGTCAGGAGCAAAAGTGAGGGGGAGTTAGCAGAAGGGGGTGGGGAAGTGGGGGAGTGTTCTCAGGAATAGTCCCTCTAAGAACATATACACACACACATGTGCACACAGCCCACAGGCAGAAAGCAATCTGGTAGAAGGAGCTGGCACCAGCTGAATGCTGAGAGTACCCCATGCCAGCACATGGGCATCCTATCCAAGACAGGATGGACAGAGGCAGAGAAATATCTTCAAGGCTGTGGGGCTTTTCTTGTCTGATTTCCATAGGAGTTGGTCCCCATCCCCAGCCTAGCACACTGGTGGCCTGCCGCCCTTCCCACTGAGCAACTTGACAATAGGGCAGTGCCCAGAGAGGAGAAGGGGCATAGCCAAGCTGATTTTCCAGCACCCCCCCCCCTCCACATCCACATCTGGCTAGCAGCTTCTCCTCCTCGTGGGTGGCACCAGGTCCCAGACACCCTCTGCAGAGCAAAGACAACCAGTCCATTCCGTCCTCCCCTCACCCCAAAAAGCTTCCATAACCCCATGGTAGCACTAGATCCAGAGACCTCCCTCCTGGTACTGCACTGACTCCCTTACCCAATTCGATCGGCTCCCCTCACTCCACGGGGGACACCAGCTGAGCGGGCCCCGCCCCCCAGCCGCCTGCTCCGGTGGGGGTGGGCCTCCGGGCTGATTCTCCCCAAACCACAGGGCAGCTCAGATAACAGGAGGAAAAGGAGGGGGCTAGTCCGTTGGGCATCCGATCTCTCCCCAAACAGGTTTGAAAGTCTTTTTGTTTTGTTTGTTTTTGAAGAGGAAAGCAAGAGGGAGTAGGAGTTCCCAGCGGCGGTTCTGCCACAGCTCGGGCGCCGGGGACACGCGCGGCAGACCGCCCCAGATGCCTCACGGCTGCGCGCGAACACTCGGGCGCAGACAGACGCACAGATTGGACTCCCCCACCCTGGGCACGGCGGCGGCGGGGTAGGAAGCCCAGGAAACCCCGGGTTCCCGTCCGAACCCGCCCAGCACCAGGTCCCCGCCTGCAGCTCCTATCAGAGACAGGCCAAGGGGCCCCGGTGCCCGCGGGAGCTGGGGGCTCTCCAAAATCCCCGGGGCAGAGGTTACCTCGCAGCGGGAGGAAGCAATCCGTCCAGAGCGCCCGCGGGCTCGGCGTCTGCCCTGACCCTGCGCCTCGGTGCTGTTAAGCGTCAGGGGTACGGGATCCCAGGAGAGGAGCAGTCTGGGGGGCCGCGGCTCAGGGGCGCGGGGCGAAGGCAGCGGCCATGGCGAGTCACGTGCGGAGGCTGAAACTTTACCCGGAGCCCCAGACTAGGGGGGCGGAGGGTACGGAGCAGGAGGGGCGGCCCTCTCCCCCACCCAGACCCGCCTCTGCCCGCCCACCGACCTATCACCAGCCAGGGGCGGGCCTGTGGGATCACGCCCCCCGCCCCTCCTTAACAGACCCGGAGAAGGGCGAGTCTTAAAGGAGACGCGCCTAGCTAAAGGCTGGACCGTGGGAATCTGGGAGAATTCCCTCCCTCTGCCCCAAAAGGAGAGATTCTGAGAGGGCAGGAGGAGTTCTGCGGAAAGAATGGAAAGAGGACTCTGTCGAGAAAGGACAGCAGTGTGTGGTATCACACTCCCTTGCCCCCAATCACACATACCCACACTCGCAGAGGCACAGATCACACACACGCCCAACACCTAAACCGGGGAAGAGAGCATAATATAGAAGTGAATATAGTGACTCTGGCCCTAGATATTAAGCCCCTAACTCCTATAGTTATAATCCTTCTCTGGGGATCAATTGGAACTCAGAGCTGTGCGACCTTGAATAAGTCGCTTCCTTTCTCTGAATCTTAATTTTCTCATCTGAAAAAAAAAAAAAAAAAAAAAAGGAAGTGCAAGAGTAGGTATACCTCCCTCGAGTAATGACTCCTCTCCTCTTCCCCCAAACACCTCTCCAGTTCGAGCAGGTCTGAGGAACTAGAGCCCAACCTAACCCCTCAGCATCTCCTTGCCAAGTACCCTTCCCCCAGAAGGGCAGTGGCCTTTGGATCTTCCAAGAACCAACCAGGGGGCGCCCAGGAGCACCCCTCAGTGCTAGAGGACTCTCAGACTCCAGCTTCTCTCTCCTGGCCCAGTCTGGAGGGGCCAGAAGAGCTCTCGTTCTTGCTCTAGCGGGGCAAGATCTGAATCACTCTCCATCTGCAGAGACCCCAGTTCCCAGCACAGCCACAGGCCCCCTTCAAGCCTGCTGCTCCGTTTGGAAGGATCGCGTCCCCACCTGTAGCAGCCTACTGGGGGGAAGCAAAATCATTAAGGAACAACACCACCCCCCTCCCCGGTCAGAGAAGTGGCCACAAGTGCCCCCACAGGACTTCCCAGTGGAAGGGGAAGTGTCACACTCCCAGGCTTCCACCCCAGTGAGGAAGACTCTCAGCCTGACCCAGCTGGCAAAGCTCTCAAAGACACCGGCCCGACGGCCCCCGCTTTACAGACGAGGAACAGGAGGTCGGGAGTGGACACAGGGTTCTGTCCACCATCACACCGGCTGCACAGCTGGGTGGAGAATCGGAGTATCTGATTGTTCCCTCCAGCTTTAGCCCCCCAGCCTTGGTAAAGTAGGACAAGCCTGATCGGTGGGATGATCTGCTCTGAGGTCCGGCACAGGGACAGGGCGCTGGGGCAGCGCTTCCCCAGGCCCCTTCCCGCCCTCCAGGCCCGGCTGTCTCTCGCTCTCGCGCTCTCGTCTGGATTTCCGTCCACCGGTGCGAAACGCCCGCCCAGCCCCTCCCGTCCTGTCCCGTCCAGATCCATCCGCAAACATGCGCTCAGCGGGCAGGAATGCGCCAATGGCTCCCAGATGTGGACGCCGACGCTTAACCCCTTCCCCCCCAACCCCCCCCCCCACCCCCCAACCGCCCAGGCCTTCCAGCCTGAGCCTAACCAGCAGCAGGGGGCGTCGCCCCGGGTGAGACCAGCTTGGGAGGGGGCTCAGCGCCAGCCACCCCTAGCCCACACAGGCTCTTCCTGCCCTAGATTTTGCCAGTATCCCTTCTAGCTAAAGCTATGGACACAAAAATGCAAGTGTGCATAAACACGGGTACACTGCCTCCCACGAAGAAAGGCCTTCACATATACGTGCCAGCACACAGGGTCAGGTACACTCGTGCACACTGAGATTCAGATGTGTAAACGCACATGCAGGACCCCCCCCCCATATGTGCACACCCACATGCATATTCAGAGCACACATGTATCCACATCCTTGAGTCAAACAGAACATGCGCATATAAGACAGGCATTTGTGCATGCACAAGGTCATGAGGCAGTGTGGGGCACACTCCTGAACAGACACGGCAGTAGGCCCATGTGCAGATGGAGGAAGAAATTCATGCACCCACACACCCACTCCCCACAGGGGGCCAGACACTCATGCACAGAAGACTGGCCCCAGATGTACAAGCACACAGCCCACAGGCCTTTGGGGCACTTTCCCCCTGTCCAGGGCACCCAGTACTGCCTGTCCAGGCTCCAGCCCTACCCAGGCTTGACTCCAGGAAACAGGAGAGGTCCCCAGGTGGGAGGCCAGGAGTCTTCAAGCTGCAGCAGCTGAACTCCAGCTGTGCCGGACCCCCAGCAGGGTCCCCACCCCCACCCTGCAGGGACCCTACACAGGAGGGGAGAAAAGTGCAGGAGGCAGCAGGAGACTATCAGACTGAGAAAAGCCACAGGCCAGGGGGCTCCTCACTCTTTAGGAAAGACACTCCTTCTTGGGGCCTGCCCTTCCCCTCCTGTATACAGAAGGCAATGGGCTGGGGAAGAAGTCTGAGCCACTGTTTTCCCAAGACAGGGATCTCTCTCCAAAGGGAAACCCTAGAGAGCCCGCAGCACTCAAAGGAGATACAAAATAGCCCTGAGACACCCCCCCCCCAGGAGGGCCCACAATTCCAGCAAAACAAGGCCTCCCTCTCACAGCCGGTGGGGAGCTCCTATTCAAGAATAGCACCGCACTGGTAGTGAGTGAGAAGAGACTACCTGGATGCAGGCCGTGTGGGAAATGTCTGCTGGAACCAGCCCAGCCCCTGACTCCTCTTCCCCTCCCTGGCTGCCCTCCGCCCCCCTCATCCCTGGGGGAGCTCCTCCCACAAGCACGCTCACTTCTCCACTCCCTCTGATTCGAACTGAAGGGTAATCTGGGGCACGGCTCCTGTTTCCATTGTGCAGATGAGGAGACTGAGGTACGAAAAGGAAATTGTCTTGCTCAAGGTCATACAGCTTGCCAGCGGCAGAGCTAAGATTCTGACCCACAGGCCCCTTCTCAACCGCCCCCCCTTCACTCCGAATCAAACATTTCCACTCAGTACCATGCTGCTTCCTTCTTTACCCCCTCAATAGAGCACATGGGACAAACACCAGAGCTGCAGGGTGGTGGATAGGGCCAGGACATGCCAGAGAGAGATCAGAGAAGACACCGGAGGCTACACACATGGTCCCCCAACCCCACCCCAAGCATGGTGCCCACCTGCCCAGCAGGCACAGCCTGGTGACTCAGCTGCATCCGGGGGAGATGCCAGGGCAGTGACTCACCTACCGAGAAGAGCTGAGCCTGGCACCTTGCCAGCCCCAGGACAGAAGTGACTTAGTCACCAAGACTGTGATGCCCAGCAGGCACAGCCCAGGGATTGGGGACAGGGGCAGGCTGTGTCCTCCATGGTTACATGCGCCCCCTGGCGAAGAGCAGGCATCCTAGGGCTAGCCACAGCTGTACCCGCCCCTGTCCCCTCATCACTGCCCACCCCCAGCTTGCCAGGCCCTGTTCTAGTGCAGACAAGTTCTGTGAGACCCCTAGGCTGCCCTGCCCCGCTGCGGCCTGCCCCCTGCCATCATTCACCACCCACTCTCCCACCAGCCCCACCTCCTCCTGCCACCCAAGTCGTACCCAGGCTGTGCGGCTCCTTTAACATGTCCTGGCAGCACCTCCTGCCCCCACAGCCCCTCTCCACCCCCAACACACACACACATGCAGTCACACACACTTCTGCCAGCCCTGCTTCTGCCAGCAGCTGCTGAAGCTGTTGAACAGGAGGGGAATCAGGAGGGTGGGGTGTAGGGATTGGATTACCAGAGGCTGATGGGGTGGGCTGTCACCCAATCCCTCCCCAGCTAGTCCTCCCGCCCCCCCCCCCAGTCTCCCTTACCCACCTGCTTCCCCCCACCTCTGGCTGGCAGCCTACTGCTCTCTAAGGCCCTCCACCCCCACTCCACCCAAGCTAGAAAATAAATGGTCAAGGGTATTTGTCATGCTAAGGCCAGCCCAGTATATGAGAGAAAGAGAGAGAATGAGAGGGACAGAGGCAGCGATGGACAGAAAGAGTAATTCCTGTGCTCAGCGCTCTAGCTACAGCCACTAGGTGTGTATATCACTGTGTATGTGGAGCCGGAAGGGGACTGGGTAACTCTCCAAGTCCCAGGAGGATTGGGGGGGGGGGGGTGGCCCAAGGGGAATGGACTGGCTGAACAACCTCAATCCATTTGCACTACTGATTTCTCACACACTGCAGCAGGCCTGAAGGCGGGCAGGAGTGGGGGGGGGCAGGATAAATCAGCCCCCAGAGACATAGAGACTGAATGGAGAGCGGGGAGAGGTGTCTGCACCACAATTTGTGGCCCACTGTGCCAGGCTTGGTCGGGAGAGGGTAGGCAACAGAGGAATAGGAGACAGAGTGGCAGGAGGCAGAGTGGGGGAGGAAATGTTGGATTCAAGCCCACCTGGAACACCTCCTTCCAGCTGGATCTGAGGCTGATTGAAAGAAAGAAGGTGGGGGACAGAAGCACCACGTTTGCCTCCATAGGCAGGGCCCTGAACAACTCCAGGGGGCACCATTCACAGTCTTTGTGCAACATGGTGGCCCTGGGGGTGAGACTGAGACCGGAGACTGAGTCCTGAGGGACCGCAACTCTCTCCTGAACTTTCTCCTCCCAAAGCTCAACCAGGTGCTCTGCCCCCAGGCCTTGGAGGAGGGCTCACTTCTGACTTGTGGCTGGAAGCCTCTGGTAATCTACCCACTCTTCTGCCTGTGCCCCTCCTTTCTTGGGGGCACTGGCAAACAACCAGGATGACCTCCGTGGGGCCGGAGGGCTCAGGAGAGCCTGCAAAACTCCCGTCCTTGGTCTGTCCTTAGCTCATCTCAGGACTGCGGGCAAATCCGGGCCTTCTCTGGGTCTCTAAGGTGGAGTGAGACTGGATGCCCCTTCCCTGAGGTGTCTCTAAGCCCAGACTCGCCAGCCTGTGAGCCTGTTGGCAGATGCCCAGCACCTTGATTCACACCAGTGGCCACAGGCCACCTAAACAAACCCCAACCCTGACCTCCTTCCAGCCTGGACACAGGCTCTCTCCACATAGTGGAGACTTCTAAACAAACCAAGCTGGGGTTTACGGGAGACGGGAGACGGGAGACGGTGCATAAACAAGCAGAGAAGGAAACAACCAGGTCCTCCTTGCTGCAGCAGGGGAGGGAGACACAACCGGGTGTGGTGAGGGACCCTGAAGAGAGAAGATCAGTGCAAGGGGTCCCAGTGTAGCCAGACAACTGCTTGCATGTCCTAGTGCAAGAAATATCCTGCCCCCACCCAGGCCTGTTTGCTCCTCCACAAGGGGGAGGGATTGTCTAAGTGGTCTTTAATGCCCTTTCAGGGTTCTAAGTCTAGCAGGACAGAGAACCCGCCAAGGGGTGCCCAGTATTCCTCATCCCAGCCCAGCCCATCTACCTGGGTCAGGACCCTCTCTGCCAGACCCTGCCCCAGCCCAATGCGTGCCTCTCTGCCCTGTCTGCTGCCCCTCTGGCTCTTCCTCACTCCTCCGCCTGCCTGCTTACCCTCACCTTGGCCAGCCCCTCTGCTGCCCCGTGCTTTTCTGCACGTCCCTCCTGCCAGGGGACAGACCGACTAAAAATAGTCCCTGCAGCCTTTCTCGCCCACAGCTGCCCAAAGAGCAGGAAATGAGGGGGGCAGGGAGGCCCGTGTCCTGCTCTCCCCCACAAACTCCCAGCTCCAAACCAAGTCCAGGACTCCAGCCTGGGGAGAGTGCCAACCTGGCCATCTCAGGGGCATCCCACACCCCTTCCCTAGGGGAGAGGCCTGCCCATAAGTGCCTGCCATCCTGGAGCTGTCCCTGCCCTCCGAGAGGAGGAGAGCGGAGGCAAGCAGTCTAGAGGGAAACCTTCCCAATTTCTGACAAATCAGTGCCAACCACATTGTGGGCACCGAGAGGGCAGGGCCTGGCTCCACTGACTGGTCTTTTGAGGGCAGAGGGAATTGGCATGGGGAAGTTTGTGCTGGTTTCCTTCATCCTGGCCCAGCTGGAGAGAAGACAAAATAGTGCCCCAGCCTTAATTATGCTAATCCTCTGCTCCCCAAAATGTGTGGGTACAGACATAGGGGTTTCGATGGCCACCCCCAGATACCATGAGAAAAAAAGCTTGAAAGAATAGCAGAAGATCTTGGCTGCCCACATGTAAAGATGAAAGCCTGGAGGCGAGAACAGGCCATGCCTTCCAGGCAGGGCATGTGTTGCCCCCAAGCTGAGTCAGAGGCTGGGAGGGAGGAGTTGGGGTACACAGTGCCAGGGGCTGTGGTGCCCCCACCCCTATCCCACCTGGGATTCTTGACACCTCCCAGCCCAGGGAGAAGGCCCTCCCCACACAGGAGGAAGGAAACCAGCTTAGCGACTCTCTGGAGGCCAGAAGGACAGCCCTGCACCAGGAGGCAGGCGGGAAACCCAGGAGTCCTGGCGCCCAGCCCAGAGAGTGAATGAGAGAAATACCTTGGAGGGGAGGAAACAGCCCAGAGTGAGGCAGACACATGGTGCCCCCAGCAGCTCCCAGATGTGACCCATAAGGGGGAACTGGCCAAAGGGGCTGGATGGGGAAAGTGAACACATTTCCAAACAAGAAGAGAAGAAAACAGGGCCATGAGAATGGGGGAGGGGGCAGAGCCAGCCTGGCCCTCACCTGCTGTCCTCTCCTCCAGGTCACGGTCAGAGATAGTGTCGTTTAGGCCACCAAAGATCAAAGAGGTCCTGGGGTCCTGGGTGGATTCCCCCCTCCCCTAATCTTCATTCCTAGCCTCCTCTGGCACCCCTTCCCCAGGACCAAGCCAAGCCGGGAGTCCGCAGGACCAAGGTGGTGCCTGGGAGGCCTGGACAGTGCCAGGGGCAGCCCTCATACCATCCTCCCACTGGCTTCCCTCCCCCCTGCTCTCAGCCGCCACACATATCTCAGCTGTCCAATCCGATTAGGGCCCCTGTCCAGTGAGCCGGACAAGGAGGCCACTGGGCAGGGGAGAGACAGGGACAAGGACGCTGAGCAGGCATGGCAGAGGAAGGTGGAGACGGGGCTCAGGGGAGAAGGTGTGGAGCCCCAGAGGAAGAAAAGCCTAGTAGAGAGATCTGTCCTCTCAGATCTCAGAGGCTCTCTGGCAACAGCCACCACCGGCATTAGGGTAATTCTGCAGCCCCTAGGGCAATAGCCTGCCTGATTCCACCATCCCCCAGATGGGCAAGGAAGGATTGGGGCGAGGGAAAGCCAAAGCAGAGAGACTGACCTAGATTTAGGAACAGAATCCCATCTTAGAACCCCCACTCCCACCCCAGCGGAAACTACCATTTGCACTGGGTTTTAGAATACATTGTCTTATGGGGCCTTTATGGAGGTGTCCCTATCAGGCAAGCGGGGCTTGCTACCAATAGCCATTTTTACAAATGAAGAAACTGAGGGAGATAGTCTGAGACATTAGTCTGCTGTCTTCCTTGTATTAGCCTCACTGAAATAAATTCCCTTCTTTGTCAAAGAAAGAAAAAAAGAAAGGAAGGAAGAAAAAGAAAAGAAAGAAAGAAAGAAAGAAAGAAAGAAAGAAAGAAAGAAAGAAAGAAAGAAAGAGAAAGAGAGAAAGAAAGAAGGAAAGAAAACTGAGGCTTCAGTACAAATGCACATACCTGTCCACACTCAGAATCTCTACTTTGCTTCCTGGGTCAAGAGCAGAACTAAGTCTGAAGTCACTCCATTATCCACCCTTTCCTACAAAACCAACCTGTTGGGGATCCAAGGAGTCATGGAGACTGCAAAGCACACCCCACACCTAGATAGATTTCACAGTTGGGGACAGGGGACATGCTGCCCACTCCACCACAGAGAGCTAGAGGGGCTCCCCCAAAGTGTGACCAGTCTTTCCTATCACTCTCCTCCCCAGTCGGCTCTGCTCAGAGGCGATATACACACATTCACACAGTTACTCTGACAGGTCATACACCCCTCCTGCAAACCCACTAAACCAGAATGAGATGCCCTAGATCTTCAGAGAGCAGGCTTTGTCAGCCCCCAGCTGGAGGGAAAAATAAGCCACTGTAAACAGTAGGTGCCATTCAACCCTTTCCCAGAGAGCCTGCAGGAGGGCAGAAGCTTTGGGGTAACACCAGGAGCCTGAGGCTCTGAAAGCCAAGGAGCCCAGGGAGCTGGCATGGCTGGGTGGCCTCCCAGATCTGGTCCACACCCCCTTCCCCAGCCATCTGGGCTGAGCCTGTTCTGGCCTGGGCCACATTCTGGGATCTCTCCCCTTCAATGCACGCAGCCACCTTTATCCAAAGCTTGTAGATTTAAAATCACATGGTCTACACACACACACACACACACACACACACACACACACACACGTAGTTGGGGGGGGGGGTTCTTTGCAATAGGTGCTGAGGTATTGGCAGTGATGGGGGCTCTAAGCTGAAAGAATGAAAGAACTTTCCCTAGAGGAACAGGTCACCGAAAACTGCTCACAACCTCCACTACCCTCCAGCAAAGCCTTTAGCCACCTGAGTGTGAGATCTGGAAAGGGGCATTAGTTCCCCTACAAGGTGAGTAGGGAGTTGGGGGCAAACCAAAGTCCCAAGCTCTTGGGGCGGGGAGGCCAGGAGGAAGCGAGAGACAAATCCCCCTGGAAGGCTCTGGTTCCTCTCCTGCTCCCTCCACTATCACCCCAGCACGGTAAATTCTCCTGTCGAGGTGAGGTGGGGGAAGGGGGATTAGGCAATACTGCAAAGGAGGGTGCAAGGGCGTGGGGCCTGGGCAGACCTTCCCCCCACTTTCCATTCTTAGCCTGAGATCGGGGAATGCCTGGGAGGGAGCGCGGGAAGGGCGCTGCAGGGTGCGGGGGGCTCCGAGCTCTCAGACACCCCACTGTTCCCAGGCTCCCACCTCCCCGGACCACAGTGATCAGTGGGGGAGGAGGGATGGGGAAAGCCTGAACTGGCGAGAGGGAAACGACCAGATCAGCAGCGGAGAAGCCCGGCGGAAGGCGGCCGAGGCGGAATTGGGAAGGGGCGTGCGCGGTCCTACCTGCTCAGGTGTGTGCTGGCAGGGGGGCGATGGGGTTCCCAGGAGAACCGGGGAAGCCCTCTCAGCTCGATTCAGGATTCCCCCCTGCTTCTGGGTTAGGCTGCTGCAAGAGGCACGGGTTTCCGTTGGGTCCTAAAGGCCACTCGGCAAACAGTAAGCTCTCCCCGCCCTCTTCCACCAGCCCTGGCTGGGTCAGCGGGTGCAGAGCTGACTGATAGGGGGAGAAGGAACTCACTGGGAGAAAGCAGGGTGTCTCAGTCATGGGCTGGAGACCGGAACAGTCCTCAGTCTCAAATACACAGCACATGGATGACTTTAGCTGAAGACAGGATAATATTTGACAAGAGGAAAAGGACATTTCTTCCTTCCTGCCCCTAGCAGATGATTTGGGCTTTGATGTTGAAGATGGGGGTTAAGATTTCCTTCCTTACCACTCCTGTTAAGCCACTTAGCCATTGAGAATTTGGGGATGGAGGTATGCATTTTGGACAGGTGCTCACTCCTATCCCGCCCCTCAGAGACATAGCACAATCTCCCCATCCCTCCCCACTATTCCTAAGTACCTAGGACGCCACCCAGGGGAGGGGAGGGCGATTTCCCCACAAGTAAAAGGGCGATGAGACATCCATGGCAGTTGGAAACTGGTAGTTTCATATCTTGGCTAGGGTGTGTGTACCTGGGAGTGTGCTAAAGTGGGCAGACATGCACATACAGATGAGAGTATGAGCAGGTGGAGCTGGGGGGCTTTGGGTTACATCTATCACCAGAAATGGCAATTGTCAGCAGGAGGAGATTCAGAACACATAGGGGTCAACCAGTGCCGCTGCCCAGCCCTTAATCCTGAAACTTTACCAGAATGAATTCAGTAAAGAAAGAGTATTTTCCCAGCTACCATTTGGGATAAATACAAGGGACAGAGGGACCTCAGCACAATTAGATCAGCTTCAAGGTTACAGGCCCAGTTTAGGATAGGTGATTTTCCCAAGTACCTCAAAAGGAGGCACTGGGGTTTGGGTTTGGTGGGCCAGGGAAAGGTGGATGGGAGGGCTGCAGAGGGCTGGAGTGAGAGTATTTTGCAAGGAGAATTGCATGCATCTCCAGCAGCAGCAGCAGAGCAGGGAAAGTGTCATGGGGTGAAGGGACTCTGTGGGGCAGGAGGTAGTCAGGGACAGATTCGAGGGCAGGGAGAAAGTATGGCCTCTTCCTAGAAGGGGAGAGGGCAGCAGTGTTTCACCCACATCTTTCTCCCCCTTATAGGAATTACTGAGGAAAGGAGCTAGACAGGAAGGATGGAGGCCCCAGGGTGGAGTCCATGGGGTGAGCTCAGGTCAAGCCTTTCTCCCTAACGTGCCTCAGTTCCCTCCCAGCTGTTAACCAGGGCTCTTGGTTCTTCCCAGGCAGTTAATGAGTGTTTACAAAAGAACTTGGAGATCCTCAGATCTCAGCTGGGCCGCCACTACAGTTATAAAGCCCAATAAGGGCGAGTGTTATTTGGAGAGGGGAGGAGTAGGGCAAGAGGGAAACGGACTCCTCTCTTACAAACTAAGGATAAAACCGAGCCCAGAGAGGAGAGCAAGCCTCAGCTGCCACAGGATATCCTTGTGCCCAGGGACGGAGGTCACGCTCCCCAGTACCTCCAACCACCACCAAAGGCTGGCCTCCAGCTAACTGCAGGCAGAACCCAGACTAGCAGCTGGTCTTCATTAACTCCAGCTTTTTTTCACCCCCCACCGCGAACCCAAGGCTTCTGCAGGCCTTAGCTAGAGGGGGCTGCCCTAGCCCGACCTTGCAGCTGACTCGGGGACTGGGGGCACCGCACCAAAGGCCAAGTTACCAGCTGAAAATAAAGTTGAAGCAAGATTCCCTTTCCCCATGGGGAGCAAGGAGAGAGGAAAGAAAGGAGTGTGGGGGTGAGAGGGTGGAGGTGGGGGAATTTAGGGCAAACAGCAGGCAGTGAAGTCAGCTGGATTGAGGCCCAGAAACCCCCACACCCTGGGGCCAAGTCTTACTCCAGCTTTGCTTTCAGCTTGAGTCTTGGCTAGGCCCCAAACTAGGGAAGGCCCTGGCTGCCCCTTTCCGCCTCCCTACCCCCACCCTTATTAAATACACATTTTATCTCTCAGCATCTTCATTATCTTAACTGAAGGAGACAAGCAGTGGATGGCGGCAGCGGAGAGCGCGTCGGGAGAGGGGGGGCGGTGTGGGGAGCAGGCGCACCCTTGTTATAAAGTGCTGATCTAGCTCTTTCAGGCAGTGTGGGAAACAGAGGAGGGATCAAAGAGAGGGAGGCTGATTCAGAACTCAATTAGAGCTTTTTAAAAAAGGAGCTGGCTCTCTCCTTTCCCCAGTCTTCAGACAGCCTCTACCCAGGCCCCTTGCGCCCAATTAGCTTCTACTGCCAGTGCCTTGGGGCTGGGGTTGAAAATCAAGGGAGGCCAGAGGGCACACCTTCTCCCCCTACAGAATGCACTTCTGAGAAGAGGGAGACCAGTGCCGTTTGCAGCATGAAGGGGAATGTCTTAGGGGGCACCTCAGATTTTCAGGAAGAACCTGAGATCACCACTTTCTTCAAAAGTTACAAAGTGGGACACCAAAGGTGTGTTCCTCCCTGATCCCTTGCCAAATGGAGGCAAAGCTTCCGGCCAATCCCTAGGGACACTAGGTAACATCCAGACAGGTGCCCATCTTCCCAGCCCATGGGTAGGACTCCCTCTCCCCAAACCCGAGGCTTCCTGGGAGCAGTGTGGAAGTTGCCTCAAGCAAAATGCCACTACATCAGAGGGAGCGATTGGTACGCATCTGTGAGACCAATAAACGCTCCACAATGTGTCAAGACACATCTTGTAAGATGGAGCACCCTTCTTTTACAGGGCCCTGCTCCACCTCCGTGCAGAAACACCAACAGTGTTTACCTTCTGATAACTGGCCTCGAGATGGAGGAAAAGGCAGTGTTTTCCTTGGTTCATTTATCCGTCCATTCAATGACTGTTTACTGAATACCTACCAGGTACCCCACGCTGCACTAGGTGCTGGGGACAGACACAAAGGTAAGTACATCTTGGCTCTTTCTTTTGGTCTCCCTCGGTAGTCAAGGCAACACCTCTCAATAGATATTTTTGAAGATCCTCAAGAAGTATCTCAATCCTACCTCCCAGTTCTTATTGGTCAATCTTAAAAGGGCACTTAATAAAGGCAGGGAGCAGTGGGTGGGGGGTGGGTAGCAAATAGAGCTCTGCCAATATTTTTGATCTCTGGGTAGCTTGGACCTCACACACTCTTGCCAGTTAGTTATCTACCCACAGGCAAGTCTTCACTGAGCCAGAAATGTCAGCGGCAGCTCTGGGGTTGAAACACACCAATTTTATTGTGTCTATGTTCTTTCCATGGCAATACCCATCAACACTCTACGGAAGCTTAATCTGCTTCTGTGAAGAAATATAAATCAGGATATAGACACACACCCCACCACCTTCAAGAGGAAGAATGTAGGTCAGCATCTTTGCCACTACTCTATGTGAAACAGGCTACAATCCTGGCAAAAACTAGTAACCACAAGTCCGGCCCATCCCTCTAAAAATCCCACTACCTTCCCATAGCTCTCAGCTTCAGTGAGAAACGCCAGTAAGAAAAGCACTTTCTTCCTCCTCTCAGTCTGCTCTCTGGCTGTCTGAATTACACTTAAGACTTCACTGACAAACATACATCAGCTTTTGCTCCCACAAGGGCAGTGGAAGCCAAGCAGGGACTCTAAGTCTGCTTCACGCATCATTGACAGAACCAACCCTGTTCCAATTGCTGAAGTCTTAAGAGCAGCAATGACCTAGAAATTGACAGTGGGGGGAGAACTGAAGGAAAGGAAACTAACAAACCAGTACACAAAAAACCCTATTTCCAAATACCAGGGGAAAGGGAGAGAAAAGAGGTAGAAGGGAAAGAAATTTGGCCCTTTTGAATCTGCAAATGCAATCTTGGCTCAGAGCCATGGAGGATACATAGCAGCCCCACTGCGAGTCAAGCCATGTTCCTGACTCAAGCCCTACAGTTAAGAGAAAGGCGCCAAGCCTCAAACACAACGAGGTGGGGAGGCCGCTCCTTTTTGGGCAGGATCCTACTGTGGACACAGAACAGACAGCAGCTGCCCACAGTGTGGAAACAAACTGTAAAGCAGTCACGTCTCTTAAGGCTGCAGCATCCAATAAAATGTAATTTAAATCAAGCCTCGCATCTGTTCTCAATCCCATTCAGTCTCTGCTTTCCATCAGCCTTCGGACAATCTTTGCAATTATGCTTGTTAACCCTTGTAGCCCCAGACACTCTCAGGCTTCTAGGTACAGAACTGTGTTTTCCACTCACAGATGACCCTCAGAGGGAGGGAGTAACCTGGTAAAGGTGAGAAGGCGAGAACGACATTCAGACTCTCATGTACAGACAATGCTCTGCCACACCCACCGGTGGGTAGTGTTCATTTCAGAGGGCTCTCTCTGCATGTCCTTCTTCTATCCCATACCATCTGCCGTGGCCCAGATCACATTACAAGGATACAGTGGGCAGCATGAATGAAACACTGGCCAACAGATCATTTGTACAATATCAAGTTCCCCAACTCAAGTCCTGTCCGAGAGGTAAAAGAGCTCAGTGAGCACAGACTTGGTCACTGGCTCTCAGACCATTCACATCGCACATGGTTTGCATTCCAAGCATCTGCTTGAGTTATATAAAAGTATAGTAATCTCCCAAAGGGATCAAACTGGTTTTCTCCCCCTTCCCTCAAAACTACCCCAGCCCCAAGCCTGCAGTTTTAAGGTAGTCAGTGTTATAATGGTGCCCTCTGGTGTCCCCATCACAAATTACCATTTAATGCCACTGGAAACCAAATGAAGCAAAGGGAAGACTTGAGTAGCCACATGGATTAATTTATCTAACAAGACTGGAAAAATCTGAAGCTCAGATGAAAATCCAACCCCAAACGAAAGCATCTGGAAACAAGTCGCTTCATCTGAGGGCAGCTAAGACTGTGGGACAGTTTGGGGAGAAATTTTCACATGGTTTTCTGAAAGTCTGAGCTCTCTTGAAATGTGCATGCTTAAAAAGACAAAGGATGCAACTTGAAAATAAATATATTCACAATCCGTACAGTTACTGTCCCTTTACCACCCCCACAGCCTTGGGAGTGCCCAAGAAGCTCAATGAGTCTTTAAAATGTCACAGTGTGGAAGCACTTGCAACACAAACACAATATCCTCCAAAAAGAAAGAAATTCTTTGATCAAATCTCCAGATCTCCACGTGGACTTGCTTATTTTCCTGCAACATCCTTTTTCTCTCTTCTTACTCTAGCCCCAAGGTTCTTTAAAATATGCCAATGTCTGAAGAAACTAAGAGGTAAATACAAGCACATTCCACAACATAAATCTTGTGTACTGCAATACAAGCATATTGGTTAGAGATACACAAGAGGTGGAGGTAGTGAATATAATTAAAAAAGGTCTACTTGGTAATTTTTAATGCATAAAATAAGACCCCAAATTATTATTCTGCACTAATATTCATGAATCCATAGATTAAAATTTATCAGTTTCATGTTAAAAAAAGGTCATATTGTTTTCACAAATTACCATTGAATGCCACTGAATGGATAAAGTACTAAAATGAAGACTCCATAGATCTCTAAATGCCAGCTGGATACTTTCAGGTAGCGTCATTAGTATAAAAGAAAAGAATTTAAGGCAATCCAGTAGCTAAGATATTTCCGATTAAAGCTTTGTCTTTTAGAGCATGCTCTACTTCCTTCTCTTCAATCTTCAAAGATACCTGGAAAGAAGAGAAAAGGACTTTTCATGGTGGAGAACTCACAAAAGTCAAGTTTTTATTACACACATTTCTACCATGTTGAACTTCTGTCACAAGAGGCAAGAAGTCAATGGCCCGCAGAGAATGCTTCATTCATACCATTGTCCTATCCTCACAGATCTTTTTTTTTTTTTTTTAATTTTTAAAAATGTTTATTTATTTTTGAGAAACAGAGTGCAAGCAGGGGAGGGGCAGAGAGGGAGTGACAGATCCAAAGCAGGCTCCAGGCTGTGAGCTGTCAGTACAGCTCAGACAAGGAGCTTGAAATCACGAACCACCAGATCGTGACCTGAGCTGAAGTGGGATCATGACCTGAGCTGAAGTCAGATGCTTAACCGACTGAGCCACTAGGTGCCCCCCATCCTCACAGATCTTAAACTCTACTTAACAAAAAAAATTGTTTACCTAACTGTGGTCATATTTAAATCTTTACTTTAGCAAAAGATAATCTCTCCAAAACATGACAATTAAAAGCATTATCACAAAGAAGCAGTTAGTTGTACCTTTGTGAAGCGGGTTTCCTTGTTTTTCTTTAATCCTAAAATGCCCCTGGCCTCCAAGAGCCCTGAAAGTGACAAACACTCTGACTGGTCCACAGCTGCCACCTGCTGTTTGCGACAGACGTTACTATAGGCTTCATGTAACTGGGAGGAATAAGGAAGAACAAAAGTTGTTTAAAAGTTCTATCTTTTGTAACTTTATAATCTTTTTTTTTTTTTTTAATTGTGAGTTTGCATTTGTAGGTTATCTGAATACCCTAATTTTCCCTCTTTTCAATCAAATCCTCGAAGAGGCACACTGTAGACATTGCCAACAGACTGTACTGTAATGCAGGAGAGGAGCTCTATATATTTCTTAGGGAGAGGAAGAAATGGAGAGGAGGAAATTAATGGGAAATTCTCAACCACAACCCAAGGGAAATAAAGCCAGTTGCCTTTTATATGGTACCAATATTTATTCTTATTGTTAAAAATCCATTTTTAATTCATATCAGCTGGAGCATAATAGGCCTTTTGGACAATATCTGCTCTGCAAAGCAGATTCTCAACTCACCTTCCCCAGAGTGACCTCTTTGATTTTCAGCTGCCTGGTCAAGAGCAGCAAAGAGCAGACCAATATCTTCTGCTGAAGGGGGAAGGAATCTTGTGCCCCTTCTTGGCTCAAAGTCATTCTGTTACCATCAACTTCTGAGATGACTTGGGATATGTGAATAAGACCAACCCTCCTGGGAACCAGTGACTCAGAGGGCGATTTACCTAAAAAGTAAATAAATCAAGCTTAATTAAAATTTTAAAATATCGTGTGCATTCAGACAGATAATACTAAGTTTTAGCTGAAAGAAATTCAAGTGCAGTCATGTGGTGGCAAAAGCGGAGGTTCCAACTCTGTGACTAGAAGCCAAAGGATGAGAGACAATGCTATCCTTAAAAACATGATGACTTGGAAAATTGGGTTTTCCTCTTTCTGGGTAGAACGGCAAGCTATTTTGTCCTGTGGAATGCAATTTAATGTCAGGGAGACAAAATCCACCTCAGGAAAGAAGGACTAGACAGAAAACTACTGTATTCTGCCTTGGAAGTTCTTAGTACCTTGAAGATGAAAAAGAACAGAACCTTAAGGCAAGGATGATTGTGCATGGTAATTAAGAAAGGAAAAAGAAATTGTAAGAATTACCTAATATCTTGAATCAAATGAGTGGCTAAATGTGGACAGTAAAGGGAATCCTACATAATTCTTCTAGATAGCCTCCCCAAATGACCTTTGAGGTTTGGTTCACTTGCCTAAGCTGATCTACAATAGAGCAACACTTGAGAAAATGTCATTGGATATCTTAGCAGATAGCACCATCTCGGAGGCGGGAGGTTGGGGAACTGCCAACAAGATGCCTAGGACTGTGGCCTCATTGTTTGGACAGAGGAAGGATTTGCTCTGTAACAACCTTTGCCTAAGTTACTTCCTCAGACCACGTGCAGTCACCCCGAAGCAATTTGCTTCTATTTTGTTACCACAAATGGGATGCTGCTGTGAACTAGCGGTAGTAGAGAAACTGGAGATCACTGATCAAGTAGCTGAATCTTAAAGTTGAAAGGAATTTAGAGGTCTCTTCTTGCTTCCTACCCCAAACAATCCCAACCAGTGATCATCTATCCAGCTTTTGTTTGAATATCTTCAAAGCTAGGGAACCCACATATGTGTCAAAGAAGCCCAGTTACTGCTATTTACTAGAAAGTGCCTTCTTACATTTAGTTGAAATCAGCCTCCGTATAGCTTTCTGGAGCCATTAAAAGCTAATCACACATACCAGAGGTCAAAAGACAGGAATGTAGTTAGTCTGATAATTTATGCCAGAAGCTTACAACCTCCTTTAGCTATGTGTGTGCCAGTGGTGCTCACAGGGGCACTGACAAGCCTAAATGTTATTGCTTGAGGAAAAGGAATAATCTGAAAAGTTAAAGAGAAACCAATAACCTAATCTATGCATTGGTATATATTACCTACCATTAATTAGCATACGCTCTGAATTTGGCTACTTCTGAAATATTTTTATTGATTTCCTTTCAACAAATTGATGAAAAGGAAGGGAGGAAGGGAGAGAAGGGGAGAGGGGAGGAGAAAAGAAAAGAAAAGAAAAGAAAAGAAAAGAAAAGAAAAGAAAAGAAAAGAAAAGAAAAAAGAAAAAAGAAAGGAAAGGAAAAGAAAAGAAAAGAAAAAGGAAAAGAAGAGAGAAAAGAAAAGAGGGAAGGGAGGGGAGGGAAGGGAAGGGAAGAAAAGAAAGTGAGTTTTCTATGGAACTATAGTGCTAGAAACAATTTTGATAACTCTCAACCACTGCAGGAGTGAAAGAAGAAACAATCAAATCAGACTGTCTTGTTTCTAAAGATTAACACTGGATATTAAAATACTGACAAGATACGTAGTTCAGGGCCATTTTACATCCGCCATGACTAAGAGAACAAAGCTAACGGAAAGGAAAATTAATTTTGTCATTTTTCTAACAGCCCACTGTAGCAATATCATGTTTGTATCTTCACCCTCCTACACATGTGTAAAGGCTTGAGATATCCCAAGTTGAACAAGATTCTCTCACTGTCTGACTCTTATTTACTGGGCTTCCTTTTCACCTATATCAAGACCTAAAGTGCACTCAACACAAGAACCCAGAGAGAAGCTGGGCAAGCCTTATTGTCTACAATTTTCATTTCTAGAGTTTAGAAAGAAAACTTACTATGACCCAGCCATTTCTATAACACCCTGGGGAGCTCATTTCCAGCAATGCATGGACTACAGTACTGACAGGCCAGACTCAAGTAAAGTAGATGAAATTGACCAAAAACAGAGAATACAGAACAGGATAAGTGTGGATTTAACTGTGTTCATTTCATCTTTCTACCCCTTTCCTCAGAAAAGTTAAGCTTCCAATTATAAAGGAAGACGGGAAGGAGATAAACTACTTACATTCAGACAGCGGTTTGAGGATAGTCTGGCTTTTGACATCCGACTCTACAATTTCAATAGCTCTCCTATAAAAAAATATTTCTAAAATTAATTTAGGCTGAGCCAAACCAAACACCACACCAAACCACCAAGCTCAAAAACAGACACGTGTTTTATAATTTCAAAGCCCCTAAATGAAGCTGGGTTATGTCTCAGCTAAAGGGGACTTAATTGCCTTGAAATAATTTCATGGACCAGGGAATCTGAGAAACTTCAACACTATATGGTTTCCTCTTATAGATGCCAAGTAGGTCATCATACATGTGGCCAATAATAACATTCTGAACAAGGAAAAAATGTCATGGATAGGAGAGAGGATATGTGGGTGGGTGACCGACTACAAAGAGCCAGTACCACCCATACGCACTGGAGCTAAAAGGGGAGTCCTTGGCTACATATACATATGATACATGTAGGCTAAACCACACCAGCCTACATGACAATTGCTCATAGTTGCAGTCTTTACCCAACTAGTTTGCTGACTAGGGGAAACTTTCAAATCCAGGATCATGCCATCTAGCAATAGGCAGAGCTTACTCTCCCACTGCTGTCTCCAAAGTACTTTGCCCACAGGAAGCCATAAGCCAGGCCTGGATCTTTTGCATGGCAGTAGGGGGAGGTTGGACCAGCGGGCCAACACAGCAAGTATCATTTTAATGGACCCAGTGTCCCTACTGGGAAGGAAGAAATTTCATCAGTCAGCACAGAGGCTTTCCCCAGCAGGAGGGGCAGAGGATGGGAAGGGAGAGAGAGGTCTAGAGTACAACTGTGGGGGACCACCAACAGGAGGAAGGGGTGCTCACAAAAGGAAAGGAAGGAAAAAAAAGTCTAAAGGCAAAGATGGTTCAGGTCCATAAATAAACCTGCTTGAGACCAGCTAATGGAAAAGTAAACTGGAGTCTTTTTTAATACAAATGTAATTAACCAATCTATAATCACCACAGGGAGTGCCAGCAACATCTCATTTGTTTCTCCCTCTGTAGGTAATGGACTGATAATGTTTCAGACATTAACACGGTGGAAATGCAGAGCTCCCCACTGAGAAACAAGTCCTCCTTTCTGAGTGTAAAAAGTGGCAGAATGCAGCCTCTTAAGCTACATTCACTTGAGTTACATGAGACAATTAACATCATTTCTTTTTTTAATAAAAGTAGCCGACAGTGCCATAACTCACCTGCAAACATCTAGTGCTTTTCGAACATCTCCTGAAACAGCAGAGACTTTTCGGGCACAGAATTGAATTGCAGCATTGTCCAGAACCTGATCTCTAGATACCTTTGGACAAGACATAGGGGATGACAACATGAAGTATAATATTCCCCCTCTCTGTAATTTAGGTCCCTGATATACATATTTTCATGTTAAGTCTAAACTTGACTGGCCACCCTTTAGGATCTAAGAGATGCCTTTTTTGCTCATAAAGTAAATGGAAATTTCACACATTTAAGCATTCTGTAAGCATGTACTTGAGGTTCATGAATGGGGAAAAAAGGCAATCAGAAATTAGCAAAACTAAACTAAAATAAAATCTATTTGGTCATTTTCAAGAGAAAGTTTTTTTCATAGGCCCTATTTTTAAAGGCCATTTAAAAAGGATTGAGGGGCAGGGCGCCTGGGTGGCTCAGCTGGTTGAGCATCCGACTTCTGCTCAGGTCATATCTCGAGGTTTGTGTGAGTTCGAGTCCCACAACAGACTCTGTGCTGGCAGCTCAGAGCCTGGAGCCTGCTTCAGAGTCTGTGTCTCCTCCTCTCTCTGCCCCACCCATGCTCATGCTCTGTCTCTCAATAATAAATAAACATTAAAAAAATTTCTTTTAAAGGATTAAGGGCACTTGGCTGGCTCACTCAGAAGAGCATGCAGCTCTTGATCTTAGGGTCATGAGTCTGAGCTCCACATTGGGTGTAGAGATTACTACAAATACATAAACTTGAAAAAAAAGAGGAAAAAACAGTATTGAGTGATTCTTCTCTTATTTTTATTCCAACACTGAGGCACCCAATAAATGGAGCCTTGGGTGGAAATTCATATAAAAATGTTCTCACTATGGCCCACAAGAACTCCCTGCTAAGGAAAGCAATCTAAGCAAAAATATTTTAGAATGACTGTTAGGCTTCCCCTCCAGAGCTGATCCAAGAGATACATAATGTGGTACAGTAGGTGGGACTTACCAGATCAAGCCGATCCTGCAAGATAGCAGCTATCTGATTTTTGGTATAAGGTGGGAAGTTCAACAGCTGTGGCTTACATTTTTCTCTAGCTTGAAGCCTCGGCAGAATTCTGTCCGTGAGATCTAGGGTATTAGCAATACCTGAGGAGGAGATAAATACTACCAATCATCAAGGTCAAATCACCTATAAGGAAAACTAAACCCTTTGAAAGCTGAACAAAATTTCTAGTTATAATCCAGCATTCTAACTGTTGCTTCTCACTTGCCACCCACCTTCCACCCATACTTATTAGGTAAGATGTACACAGTCACCTTAGAATGCTCTGTTCAAGTTAGGTTTAGAATTGTTCACTAATAAATAGGACCAGATAGTCCAAAAATCAACGGTCTCTGAAATGAAGTATTATAGCATTTCTATTCAGACTTCACAAAACTGATTTTAGGTTAAAACTACTATTATTTTGTAGTAACTTTCATTTTGATAAGAAAGCAGAAAGCTGGCTTAACATAAAATAGGTGATAGATAAGATGAAGCAATTAAAAAAGAATTCTTTAGAACCATCCTGTAACATTAGCAACTGAACACTAACCAATCAGCACCAATCGAGAATTGCTTAACCATGGCCATTCGAACAGCGTGTACAACACATCCTGCCCTTTGCTGTCCAGCTGATCCACCTCGTCCAACACCAACACACTACATATAAAGAGAAGTGATTAGTATCCATGTTCACCTTAACTCTCCAATCTGTGAGATCTGGGCTGACTCAAGTCACATTCCTACAGCTGACACCAGTTTGGAGGTCATAAGCTGTCCTCTCTCCAGTCACTGTTACAATGATAACCCCCCACCATCACATAAAAGTAACATACAGGTTTTTCAAGCAATTAGTTTAAAAACATTTTTTCCAATTTAAAATTAGAACGTGTATTTTTCCTCTCTTCTTTCCCTTTAAGCATATGTAACTACCTCTTGTACAGCAAATATAGGAAATGTTCTTTTTTTATACAAACTGATAAATTCAAGAGACTAGAATATGAGTTTGTGGGCAACAGACCTTGCAGATTTTTATAGAACAACATGCAGCAGAGCAATACTTACATGATGGGGCCCTTCTCTGCAGTCATATGGTTTTCCAGTTTCTTCATCATGTCCTTCCCAGCTGGCCTGCATACTTCTTCCTGACAAATCTCCTGAGCAATAGCTGGGAATACAGCCTGGGCAGTCCTCAAGGACATGCAATTCAGCATGATAGTTTTAAAGCCTTTCAGTTCCTTCTAGAAAAATGCAAACATGAGAGATATTTTGCCCTCAGATAAAGGTTTGATGGGACCTAAAGCGTCTTTGAGGAGTTAAATGCATGTAAGAGAATAAGTTCTACTTTCATTTAGAAAGATTTAGACAATGAAACTAAAAACATCTTATTTGAGGGAAGATTTCAATCTCCTAAGCATGTCTACTTTTTCTTAACCCTTAATAACCAAGTGTCATTTTAGCAAGAGCTTCATATTTCAGACTTTCAGTGTACCTTGAGGTCTTGCAGAATTCGGCTTAAGCAGGCAGTTTTTCCAGTTCCAGGAGGACCAGAAAGATAAAGACTTCCAGCTTTTTTCCCACAGATGTGCTCCCTCAGGAAATTCCTGATGACATTCATCTCCTTTTCCCTGGCAGGCAGCCGATCTGGGACAGCTGTATTCAGGACCAGCTTTGCTTGCTGGTAGCAAGTGCCTGTGTCAAACGTGAAAGGACAATTAGATACAACAGAGGAGACTAAGAAGATCCACCAGGTTTCATCTGGAGTCACCAGCTTGTTTATGAGGCTGTACTAACAGCTGACATGTGAGAACGAACCTTCTTGCTTGAACAGTCTCATACATGCAGATTCTTTCTCCAGTGGACATCTCTGCTCAGAATTTGTTGTAATCTCTTGACCTTTTCGAACTGAGGAATGTATTTTGTTTTGGTGAACTCTGGCTTGTTCTCTTTTGCTAGGAGACTTAATTGTCAGCTGATTGTCAAACACCAATCTGCGCCCCTTAGGTGTATGGAAGCGAGGGGGGCCATTCTCTTTCTTGCCTTGTTTTGGTGGAGAACAGGGTGGCAAATGGGGAGTGTTGCACAGATTATCATCACCTGAAATATATTAAAATCAAAATACGGTCATTCATAGTAGTGGATAGTAAAAGGACTTGGAACATCTCTGCTTTTCTCAGCAAGAGTCAAATTTCCATAATCAAAACCACCAAAATAAAATGCCTCTTATCTAGAAGCAAATACTGGCCACCAGATGGCACCACTGAATCTTACTACTATTTGGCAGAAAGCAAACGGGTTTAGTGGGATGAAATTTTTAACATTGCTCTAAAACAAGGTTTGTCAGTCTTGGCACCATTGAGATCTTGGACCGAATAATTCTTGTAGGGAGCTATCCTGTGCATTGTAGAATGTTCAGCAGCATCCCTGGCCTTTATCCACTATGCCACTCCCTCAATTGTGACAACCAAAAAATGTCTTTAGATACTGCCACATCACCCTTCATTTAAAAACAAAAAAACAAAAAAAGATCTAAAACAAGACAGGATTGCCAACTACTGTTCTAAAACAATCTTCTATTATTTTGTTTCTATTAATTTCACCATTAATGAGGTGAAAGCTTCAAAATACTATATAAATAACTGCAAGGTCATTTAAAACACTGACGACTAAGTTCAAAATTAAGGAACTGAATACCAGAACTGTTAAGCAGTTCAGAAAGTGACCTCAACACGGAGCTTAACTCTGAAGTTCAGTAAATGAATTTAGCAACTATTTTGAAAATAACCAAAGTGAACAGAGTGGTCTTTTTTTTTTAACTAGTTTAAGAACACAGTGGTCTTAAATGAACTTAGGAAGCTGCTTCAAAGGACTAGGCATCTTATTATTGAAGAAAGAGAGGTCAAGAGCTACCAGTCACAGGGTGCCTGGGTGGCTCCATCAGTTGAACACCCGACTCTTGATTTGGGCTCAGGTCATTATCCCAGGGTGGTGGGAATCAAACCCCGAGTGGGGCTCTGTGCTGAGCGTGGAGCCTGCTTAAGATTCTCTCTCTCCCTCTGCCCCTTCCCCCCACTCATGCTTTCTCTCTCTCTCTCTCTCTCTCTCTCTCTCAAACTAAACAAACAAAGAGCTACCAGGCAAAAAGTTGTTCTGCTATAATGGATAGCTTACCAAGACGTTTTCTGGGGCTGAGAGGCAGAATTTTTACACAAGAACGGCGTGAGGCCTGGACATTGGTCAGTTCTAGTTTGGTGTCACCAGAAGTTTTAGCTTTGTCCAATGTTCGAGACAGCTTCTTTTTTGGAAAACTGATTGTAGCCTGTGACTGGGATCGGGTTTGAGGCATGATGGCAACACGGCTGGGTACAAAAAAAGGGAACAGGGCAATCTGTCAATATGTAAAAAATGAAGGAAAAGTAGCTAACATGGAATTTATAACGATGAGCAACATTTCATAAGTAAATTATGTGATAACAATATTTTAGCATTCAGTTCTACTTCACATCCAAATCTGAGCAATAATAACAAACACTTGCTGTCTACCTACTGTGTGTAAGACGCTGTTATAAGCATTTTATTTTCACTTTAAAGAATCTCTACACCCAGCGTGGAGCTCCGACTCATGACCCCTGAGAGCACAAGTCGCATGCTCTATGGACAGAGCCAGCTCGGGGCCCCTTAGGCACTGACTCATTTAAGTTTTACACACTAGAGGTCGGCACTCTTACTATTCTTATTTTACAGAGGAGAAAACTCAGAGGAACAAAAGCCCAAAGTCATAGCAGGCCAGGCATTCTGGTTCCAGAGCCCAAATTCTTAAGCACTTGAGTGATGCAATAAAAAGTTTATCTTAACTGACTTCTACAGGACTTCTAATTCCCTCACTCCGGGCACGGGGTGTGTCTTTATCACCAGGTTGGCCCAGTACCCTGACATATATACGGTCTTCCCTCCACCCTGCACTCAGTCCTCACGCCACACCTTCTCAACCCCACTCCGAAACATCTCCCTCCTTCGACATTCAGCCTCTTTATTCCACGCACGACTGCCAGGCTACTCCCTTCTCTTACTCCGACCCCAGACCTCTGACGATCTGAGCTCTTCTCCCCTCACTTCACCTCGAGCCTCAGGGGGAAGCAGCGGCCCTCGCCGTAGCCGCTCTCCCAACTCCGCTGCCTCCTGGGCCTTAGGCCTCCCCGAGCAATCCTCTCCTCTCCACCTTACAAGGCTGAGTACCTCAGTGCTGGCTCTTTCTCACGTCTCTCGCACACGGCTTCTGGGATTCTTCAGGGCAAGTTCCGGAATAAACTACACACCAGCTGCAGTAAAGCCCAGCCGCACTCGCGCCAAATCTGCAAAGCCGCAGCTTTACCGCCTCCCGCCAAAGCCCGACCAGGCTTCTGATTGGCTGTCGCTAGACCGCCGCGCGCCTTGGCCCACGCCCCCTCCTTCACTTCCAATCCAGTCGGTAGGACCACAACCAATAAGAGAGCCCCAGGTCTCAGAGCCACTGCCAGGCCACGCCCATCGAGCAGAGAGGGATTCTACATCCGGGGCCTCCGCGGGAAGACGCAAGGTTGCGGAGGGAGCGATTCTGGGTAAGGCAAATCGAGCCGGCCGCAAAGGGCAGCGGGAAGTGTAGTCTTAGCTTCAACGCGACTCTGTTTCCATGCTCATTTTTCCGTGGGAGGTGTAGAGATGTGGTTGCCCCTTCTCACTGGCGCGCGTACCCATTTTCATTATCCTAATGGTATGCATTTTCAGAGACCTACTACCTGTCATGACAGGGGAAGGGGGGGCAGTTCTGTGTGCCAGGCGTGATACTAGGCGCTTTACTTACCTAATGTTCAACCTGCAAGTCACAAAGCGAATGTGCAGAGGGTTAGAGGTCACAGCATCTTGGTGGCGATGAAGAGCTTAGGACCCAGATTTCCTGACACCCAAACCGAGGTCTTTTTTGTAAAGCTCTACACATACATAAATAAATACAATACACTTCAATCGCAGTATCTCCTTGATTTGTGTTTCAAAGATAAGAAATAGGGCCAGGCCTTTGCTTTTGTTAAAAATAACATCCTGTGCACCTTCTTATCAATTCCATTAATCCACACCTTGTGGGGAGCTGAGAGAATTATGGACCCTTAATTTTAAAACCTTATTTTATGGCTAAACACTGGGGTTTCAGGGCCAGAGAAGACCCCTATAGAAGAAGAGGCAAGCTGAGCTTTTAATGAAAAATATAAATTAAAGGAGTAATTTACAGGCCGGCTTCCAAAGCTAATAACCTCAGGTTCCCTTGAAGGCCAAAACCCAATTCTAGGTGATGGCAGGCATTTATCTTTCATTCTTTAGTTTCAAATGAAATAGAGCAATGAAGCTGAGAAATAGGAACCAATGGTATTACAATCATCAGTTAATTATAATTAGTTCATACAGGAGATAAAGCACAAATACTGAGTGTTTAAGTGTATGCCAGGCACTGAGCTCAAGTATTTTACCTATTATCACCTTACTCTCACAAACATCGCATAAAATTGGTGTTATTTTCATTTTGCAAATGAGGAAACTGAAATAGAGGGCTTGAGTAAATTTGCCCAAAGTCACACAACCAGTAAGTGGAAAAACTGGCATTTGAATTCAGGAAGTCTGACAGATCAAATTCTTGACCACTTAAATACAGGGGGAGGTATCAGATGCAGGTCCTAAGTAAGAAACCTTCTGTGTACTTCTAAATAGGAAGGGATGGGGGTGCCTAGTTGGCTCAGTCAGAAGAGCTTATGACTCCATCTCTGGCCGTGAGTTCAAGCCCCACGTGGGGTGTAGAGATCACTTAAATAAAACTTCAAAAGTAAATAAATAGGAAGAGATGGTGAAGGAGCACATTTTGGGAAGGCTCTCTAGGAGCTGGAAACCCTAAGTGAAGAGACTGACGTGAATGGAAAAAGTGTTACCGTAGAATGGAGGCTTTTTGACTTGATGGTATTTCTGATCTCTTAATAGAGCGATAGAACCCAGGAAGCAACATTTACTGTTCATGTATTTTGATAACCTGGCCACCTAAGAACTGTCCTTAATAACCTGAAATGGAAACATGTGTCCAGCCAGCTTTAAGGGGTAGTGGCAAACAACCTCCCTCAGTTACAGTGGGCTAGAGGGAGCCCAGGAAGCAATGAGGACTTAATGTATACATCTTGCAGGCTATGAAAACACTCACCAAGAAGAAAAACAATGGTCCAAAATAAGCCTACAAGATTAAATGACCACCGTGGAAGCAGGCAGAGAATCACAGAATGTCTGGATTGAAAGGTCCCTAAAAGGTTACCTACATGAAGCTCTCCCTTTCCGATACTACAGGAACATGCTGCACATGCCACCAGTTTCTTGCTTCTGTGCCTCTGTCCTTGCTGTTTCCTCTGTGTGGAATGACACACACCATCCTCCCTCCCTGGCTGTCATAAAACCTTTTAATAAGCTACATAGGTTTCTCCTGGCAGCTGTCCTGAAGTGTCCTCCTAGACTCTGAGCTCCCTGGAGGCAAAGACCATATCCTATTCATCTTCATATTGTAGGTCCCTGGTAGAGTAAAGTATACAATACGGGCCTGCTGAAAGAACGGAAAGGACATTCCTGCCAACTGGATATCCACCTTTTTCATGAACACTTTTTGTGGCTGGATAGCATAGAGTCCTTTAAATTTCACACCCCATAACCTAGGAGTGGAAAATTAATTCAATTATGTGTAAAAATGATCCAGACTGGGCTCCAGTGCTGTCATGATGTCAGACGTGAAGCATTTCCCTGTAGTTCTCCTCTGGGGTGGTTAGGGTCTTGAGGTTGACATTTTCCTTCTCTTACCTCTGTCTGCAGAGCAACAGAAGTCAGAGGCAGGCAGCATCCTTGCAGCTGTGGCTGGGCGGGGCCAGGAAATACTTAAACAGGCACATTCACAGTAAGCAGCTGTGTCTTAGTAATAATGACAGTTGACACACTGGAGTCCTTATCACCTGCTTAACTGATAACACAGTAGCATGAGGGAAGGAATCAAATCACACTGGAAGGACCCATCCAGTGCACAACATCCTTGTGTGTGCACCCATGCACGCGCGCACGCACGCACACACACACAGACTAGCAATACCATCTCAACAGGACAGAGAAAACCTTACAGGGTTAGGAAGTGAAGCTGAGGGTCATTCACACAAAATCTATTTGAGGGCTATTTAAAGTCACAGGAGGAACAATTAAATCAATAAATAGGTAGTTTATTAATCATATTAATAACAATGATGGGTCAAATAATCAGGGATTCAGCCAATCTGTTAAGTATGGATGAAAATGAAAGGAGGCCTTTCCCCCCTCCCTCTCACATGTTTTCATATCTAAAATTATGTGAAAGTGATTCATACACACACCCATAATGAATCAGTATGGGAAATAATTTCAAGACCTTTCCTAGTGATGAAAAGTGCAAGGTAAGCTCATTAAGTCTTGGTGGTGATTATGTCAGCTGACCACAGTAAGCAGAGAATGTCTGGTTCAGTTTTTACACCCCAAGTCAAAGTTCAAGAAAGCCAGCTAAGATTTCAATGCAAAAAGCAGGAAAGGGGAAAAAAATAAAATAATAAAATAAAAATAGACACGCACAGTATGTCTGCTCTGCCCCCACCTTTTCTTCCATACCTCAGTCTGAGACTGCCATGCAACACAGGTAGAAAGAAGCTTAAGAGATAGAAGGAGAGGACAAGGCCAGAGCATCTCCTGGGTCCCCTGAAATCAGGTAGGTGGCAAACACTGATGACCAAATCTATCAGAATCACCCAGGTGAGCATGGCCAATGAACTGTGGTATTCAAAACAGCAAGAGGGAAGGAGGGAAAACCCCTCCAGCTACCAGATGCTTCCGCCCAAGTCAGTGCATCTCCCTTCTCAGAGGTCCTAGTCAAACCACTACACTCACTGAAGGCAACAGATTTTCTCCCCTCTCTATGCCACCACTTGAGGCGGCGTTCCAGACAAGAGTACACAGTTTTCAGGTTTTTGTTTTTAAGCAAGGTTTAATTAAACTGCACGGCATCCAGAAGAAAGAAATGTACCAAAGAATCCAACCTGAGACCAGACTATACATTGTGGGGAGGGAGGGGGCAAAATCACTGCTAATTGGGTGAGGGAGCACTGTAATTGGAGTAGAACTCCAAAATAAGTCATACAATAAATTATTTTTTAAAAAGAAAATAAACTGACCCACACGCAAAGATGGACAGACACACACACTCACGCACGCCACACATGTCACTCTAGTCTTTTATTCAGTGTTGACTATGACTTTCACACTGGTCCCCGTGGGAAAGGACAAAGGTTAGACATGAGAAAAGAAGGCTTGGCCCCTCTGCCACCAGTGGAATGAGATTTAAGACAATTAGAGGAAACCCACTAAGCTGTTAGAAACAAGAGTAGAAAGAAGGAAACAGCAGTTATCAAGGAAGATTTTAATTGCTTCAAAGGGAGAGAGGAAGAAAGCAGAGAACTCTAACACAAGTAAAGGCACAATGACCGTGGAGTTGAATGGAACCAAATCCTTCCTTCAGTTAAAGTTATCCTTCTTTTTGTATGTATCTTGAAGGTGGCTGTAATTTTGTTACATTTTGCTTTTAAGAGATGAGTCTTGAAGGCAGACTTGTAATGCCTTCCATTCCCTAAATCAGGGTGTCTTACAGAAAGCCACCTTGACCACATGGCCAGGGACTGAGATTCAGTAGGGAAAGAAAGGCTACAACTGGAATGTGAAGAATTGGATTTGCAGTTGATCGTAGGTTGGGTTTCCAGAAGGACAGACAGCTCAGTGTAGTGCCATCAAAGGGCCTCAGATGCCCTGTACTCCACCCCCAGAGCTTTGCGGAAGGGAAGGACCCTGGAGTCACATTTCTCCCCCACTCCCATAAGCACTCAGCCTACAGATTATTTCAAGTGATCAGGAGAATTAAAACACACCCCAACCCTGAGTTGCTCTGTAGCAAGTCTATTTACAATTTTTTCTCACCTCTCCCTGGAGGTAAATCTGGGCTTCAAGTTGGGAAGCTGTCGGGGGAGGGAATGCCCCCAGTGCAATGGCCAGCGGCTAGTCTCCTTGCGTTTGCCAGTTAGGAGTGCTGGGATGCATTTCTGGAGACAGCAGCCTCACATCCATCAGGTGGGGTAGCCCTAAACCCACACTCTGGGAGCCCACACTGTGAGGATGATAGGGTTCTGCAGCTGGAGGAAATCCCCACAACAGAAAAAAACCATACCTGGAATATCAAAGTGATTCGATCCAGGTCTGGTGACCAAAAAAGAGGGAAGAGGGGCATCTAGCTCATTTAAAAACCTGGAAGCCACTGCTCTGCTTCCCAGAAAGGGTGGAAAGAAACAATTAAGTTTTTCCCACTAGAGAAAAACATCATAAAACCAAACCCGCACAAGGGCTTTTAACACAGATTCCTGATGCTTAGTTAGGCAATGTCTCTTCCTTCTGGGAGGGAATAAGGGGGTTAATGGGACTGGGCAATAGTCTCAACATGAGACCACCCAATCTTCCACTGAAGAGACAAAATTCCCACAAGCAGATAAAAAGAGCAGTTTAAAAGGTGAGAAGTTTTAGTGCTCTTGCAGCCAGCCCACCTTAAATCTATTTTACAAGCTTTTTACAACATATAAAATAGATCAATAACTATGAGGATCACATTCCCATTCTTCAATAGTAAATATACATGACAATAAATCTGTTATTAACAGAGGGACCAAATAACGTATAAGGCAAAAGACATTTAAATAGGTACTGTGCCATCAACATGCTCTCAAGAAGAAAATCCCTCTGATTAGATCTAGGCCCAGGCCTTTTTTCATGAGGCCAAGAAAATGAGAATACAATCAATACCCATGTGACACAGCCCAAATGCTGGGGAATATGAGGGACAGCAGGTCACAGAGGAGGATTATCAGCCCCAATGAAAAGCTGGGGTTTGGCTTTTACTTGTGATACTCATTTTGATGCTCTATGTTTGAGTAAAGGAGGAAAAAAAAAAGATATACTTTGATAACATTGTACAAAAGGCATCAACTCCCATTTCAAAAACAAATGGGAAGACTTCACAGTCCAAGTTCAGTAACTGGTCAGCATCTCCCTGGAACTCTGCTGCAGAATTAACTCTTGTAACTCTTTTTCCCTCCACTAGTTCCCTGTCTCAGCTATCCTGGCTTCAGGATGCTAGGGATATACTGCTGGGAGGTAACTACTAACAGATTTGAAAATAAAAACAATAAAGAGAATGATTAGAAAAGTTTGGTGACAGACCTCACCATGGTTTGTCCCAAGGCCCAATGTAGTCCAGGGGATGGCAGAGGATAGCAGACCCCATACAAATAACCCAAGTTGAGAGCTCTCCCATCTAGCACTGGGAAGACTTGGGTTTCACTGGGCACCAGGCACAGATCCTTAGTCTGTGATCTAACAGATTAGAGAGGTCCCTAAGGCAGTTTAAGCCTGTTGATGTACCTGGTGATAATTGTTAATTGACTCTCCCCATCCATTTCAAGGAATAGCCCTGGCTCTCCTGCTCTAACTCCAAGCTTTGAGCAGTCTCTGCACTTGGCAAGAGCTGTAGCAAACCAAACCAACCCATGTGTAGAACCCAGGGAGCCCCATCCTGCTGCTGGAGAATGGTGAAGTCCCTGTCGCACCATCCAAGCTCAGTTCCTACCTAGATTGGGACCCATTTCCTCTGTGCCCTTTAACCAGGACTGGAAGACAAAGAAACATATTGCTGACTGCCAAGGAAGATCAACTGGACTGAAGCACACCTCACCAAAGTCTTTGTGCTTCTTGGCACAGAGGAATCTTTGACTATCCCCATAAGCTTCCTCACCCTTCTCTATTTGGTTGTATAACCCCTTCAGTCTTGGGAAGGCAAGAGTGGTGGAGAAAGGAACAGAAAGAACATACTCAGCCAGATGGGCTGTGAACTTTGGAATAAGTAGGCCTTAAAGTCCTTCGAAGTCCACAGAGCTGATCCCTTCCATGAGGTGCTTCACCCTTCCCTTGTCATCCTGGAGCACCCATGAGGGGCTGAAGTTTCTGAGCAGGACTAAAAGGGCCAGGTGTCAAGGCCAAGGCCTTATCTTCCCATCTCCCATTGCAGGTTTTTGGAGTATGTGAATCTGTAATGAACGAAAAAATGGGACTTTTCTCTTGAGGGAGTGGGCAGTGCAGAGAGGAAAAACATCCCTCAGCCTCAGCACCCTGAGGAAATGGGCAAATGGGCAGGGATTCCCAGAGGATGCAAATGGCTCCTGGTCCCTTTGCTGCACAGAAACTGACTAGCTCTAAAAGGATCCCCAGTTTATTTCACCCTCTCTTCTTATTAGATGTTTAGTTCAACTGATTAGTATTTAGTATTTGTAATATCCAACTTCTCCCTGGGGTGGTGGCATGGGGTGGGGTGAAAACAAAACCAAAATACCCCTAAAAAGAAAGCAGAACCGTTTCTTTGCCCTTTTTTCAAACATGACCTTTAAAACAGATCACTTCTCTGCAAATTCCTTTCCTGTTTCACTAAAAATGCCCACCCCCCAGAAGTCCTGGTCATGCCAGCCTCCTGAATGATGAAATAGAATATACTCGCCAAGCTTCCCCCACTGTGGGTAGGAGAAGGTAGGAGTACCATTCTCCACCCTGCCCCAACAATGAGTTCATTCATCACAACAAGGCACCTTTCCCCAAAAGGAAAGCAGGAGACATGGAAGCTTTTTCCTCATCTGGCTAGCAGGGCTTGCAAGAGGAGGGATGGATGCAGGGTTTGAGACCCTCCTGTCAATATAAAGAGTCCAATCACCAAGTCTAGAGACGAGATGCATAGATGGAGGTGAGTGGGGAGGACGCTTGGTGTCTAGAGGTGGGTTGCACTGGAGAAACACGTCAGGAGCTCTCATGCAGGTTTCAGGGGAATGGAAGGGACCATCTGAGCACAGGAGAGGGTCCATCCTTATCCTGAGGAACAGGACCAAGCCAGGCTTCACCTGAGAATGGGTGGCAGAGGTGGGGCTCCACGGGCAGCTGAAAAATATAAAAATGAAAACCACATACAGAAGGTCAACCACCAGACCCTGAATAACCCAAACATTCCTGAAATAAGAGACAGGCTCTTTAAGCTAACCTTTAAAATTTAGGGATTGGTTTTGTTGTTATCTTTGTTTTCTTAAGAAAACACTGGTGAGGAGAAGCAAATTTTAACCTAAGAAAAACACACCAATTCTACATTCAATGGAATTATGGAAAAACTTTCATGGCTGCTCTTCTCACCTCGGTTTGTTTTGCTGGGATATATTCTTTGAAAGTGTTTATATTCTTCTGGAGCAGGAAAGTCTTCTACTGGATGGAAAGAATACTTTGACTCAAAATCATCTGGGAAAAGAACAAAAAATTAATTCCTATCACTCTTTCATGTGCTCCCACATACTCCGTACCACTTCTGACCCTCCCCTTGCTAATTTCCCGTGCATTCTGATGGACGATGAGGGGCCCGCCTGGCCCACTAAACCAAGGTTCTGGAGGCCAGCAAGAGCATCTTTCTAGGCACCTCATATGCTGAGGCTGTGCTTAAAGGCTCTTTTCTAATGAAAAGAATCTTTCTAATGAAAGGCTCTTTCTAATGAAAAGGAATCAATCTTTGAATTGGTTCTTCAAATCTTTCCACCAAAAACCACACACTTAACATGAAAGGAGCCCAGCTGTTTGCATGGGAAGAGAAAGAAATACAGTTCTGTTTCAGTCATCTTAGAGACTGTCACCATGGGAAACCAACTGAACTGAATCTACAGATTGGTAGACATTAACCTAAAACGGGAATTTTTGTCATGAGCTAGTGAGAGATCTGACCAGATAATTCCCCTCTGGTCCAAATTACCCTCATTTAAATTCTACGACACAGTTGGGAGAGCCCTCTCATGGCCCCCACTCCCACTTTCCATGGCCCTTCTACAAAGCGGCTCAAATTTTCTATGGGCGTGACTCACTCACATTCCAAAAACCCTGGTCCACCTATTAGGAACAGACTAGAGCAGGAGTGGGTAAGAGTTAACCATTAAAGAATGTAGAGTGTTAGGGTTGAATGGGGCTGTATAGATCTTTCCAGGGGTTCTCAACAGAGGGTCTGAGAAAACCCTATGGACAACCTTTGCTTGGGGCTCCATTCTAAACCTAATGAATTAGAACCTCTTAGGTGGGGCCTAAGACTCATTTATAACCTTGAAAAGTTAAATATGATACACTCCTGATCTCAACCCCCTCATTTCATAGATGAGGGAAGCGGGGCCCAGAGAAATGAAATGGCTTCCTCAAAGTAACACAGCTAGGCAGTGGCTTTGTATTATTAGATTAATGTGGTGTACAGTGGTGTGTTTTGTTTGTTTTCTAAAGGTCCAGAAAGGCCCTCTCCTTCCTAGGAAGATACATAATTCCTGCCTGAATAATCCTGAAGAGGATAAAGTCTCTGACCTAAAAGTTAATCACAAATGATCCTTAGGGAGCAAGAGAGTGGCTTTGGAGTTATTAACACAACACCTACTGATTTTACTTCAATCTCTTCCAAAGCAATCATGCCTAGAATTTGCAAAAGGAAAGGCATGTCAATTTGCAAAGGCCCAGAAGTCCGAGAGGAAGTTAGGAGAAGAACTGTCAACAAAGGGTACCCAGTGACCATTCCCATTGTAGAGTGGCCACTGGAATTAGTGAAGTCACCACAGGAACTGTGAGACTAAAACAGCTTGCTACTCACCCAAGAAAGATCGGACAGTGGTAATAGAATCTCTGTGGCCATTCCTCAGGGGTGGTGGAGGAGGAGGGGGTGGTCCAGCTGGCGTCCTTGAGGGAGGAGGTGGGGGCTTTCCTCGGCTCAGGGGTTCTGACCCATGCATTCGGTATGGTGGTGGGGGAGGGGGAGCATCCCTGGCACCATTTCGGATCATGGGTGGTGGGGGTAGAGGAGCTGCAATGAAAATCCAAAGCAGTTAGACTGCGATGCAGAGATGGTGAGGAGTGGGGGGCGGGTTAAGAGACACACACGAAATGTCTTGGTGCCTTCCCAAAGAGCCAGGCTCTGTGAGCACCCGGGCACCATGTCAAGTATCATACTCACCCTCCTGTCACCCCTATTTAACAGCAGCAACATTCTATCAGATCCCAAAGTTCAGAATGAATGTGTGACCTTTTTCATTTCCTGTGACGAGTCAGCCAAGAACTCTGCCTATTCGTGTTCTTTTCCCTGCCTTTCCACGCCTTCCTCCACATTTCTAATTCAAAGATTTCTCGTATTTAGCCTGTTTTATTGCAAAAAGTTTCCCAAATGTCCTCCTTGCTTCTCATCTCTTATCATGCCAATCCATTCTGCATACCAACTCACTAATGTCCCCAAATACTTGCTCAAACTTTTCCAAGGACTTTGCATTTCCTATATCATGAAGTTTCAAATTCTTAGCTTCAACCCCAGCAGAGTCTCATCCCATCATCTTCCTTTCTTACACAGTAACTTACCACAGCAGTCAGCCTGATCTCACCATCTCCTCTTCCTTGCTTGATTCCTAAGGCTGGGTTGGGTGCCCCTCTTCCACACTCACACTGTTGCCTCTGTACCTCTCTGCTACACTACTATATTGTATTATAGTTGTTCATTTTATGTGCCTCTTCCCCAGGACACTAAGTCAGAGCAGTTGTCCATTCATCTGAGTTCCCAAGCTCAGCCAAATGTACAGCACACAGTTAGGTAGGCAATCAACATTTGCTGACTAAACCAAACTACATACGCTTTGCTCTTGTGACTGGCCCAAAAGACTCGGAAACACCATCCCTCCTCCCTTACTGCCAAACCCTACCTCTCCTTTAAGGTTCAACTCAAGTCCTATCTTCTACAGGCTTTCCCAAAGCAATGCACTCTATTCTAACCCCCTCTTCTTTGTTCTCCCACAGCATTTATAGACTCTGTCATTTATTCTAACACTTAGTAGTACATACTAAAATGAGTGATTCTCAAAATATGTTTAGTATGTTCATCTGCAGAAGTTACATATCTCTAATGATAATCTAATTGCTCAAAAAATTGGGAATGCCTCTTTGGGAATTGCCTCCAAACCCAGTTTCTAATCAGACACATCCATAAATATTATATGATGTTCATATCTCATTTCTGAGGTCATACCACCACCAACAAAAATATTCGTACTTACGTCTTTTCAAAAATCAAATTCACTCTTAAAAGGCAAAAATGTGCCACTAAGTAGAACATAAAAAACACGTCTGAAGACATGTCAATATCACTGGAATAGGTTCTAAGGTGTTTATGTTATATTATTCTATTCTTTTCATTAACTAGCAAAAATAGTAGCTACCATTTACTTCATTTCCATTATATTCCAGGCACTGTCCTGAGCACTTTATATGCATTAAATCTTTAAAAACTCTTCAGTCTCTCCTGCAAATTATGTGGTATTATCCCCATTTCACAAATGAGGAAACTGGGACTCAGCCTGTTTGTCTGAGGCCATAGATCTAACAGACTCAGCACACATCTGCTCTTTCCACTGTGCCCACTCTGCTTTTCATAACTACCACCAAGTACTATGTATTTTATCTCCCCCCAAAATTTGTAACCCACTGAGATGGAAGTGTGTCTTTTGGCCCCAATGCCATATCCAATAAATAGCTGTTACCTAAATAATACATGGAGAGACAACTCAGCTTAACACTAGTTTAGTGAGAAAGAGTGTTGTGGTTTTTTTTTTTGTTTTTTTTTTTTTTAAGGAAACTCTATGCCCAATGTGGGGCTTGAACTCATGACCCTTGGAGTCACATGCTCTACTGAGTGAGCCAGCTAGGTACCCCAAGAGTGTATCTTCAATTTATTCCTTCTAAATTACTGTCAGAATTTCTGTAGAGTGACCACAGCTAAGCATAAAACAGTAATGGGATGATGTATGTAGACAAAGGGTCCAGCACTGTAGGCCCAGTAAATGTTGGTTTGCAATTCTCCTAAAATACACTCTGAATGTCTCCCTCTTTTCAAGGTTTAAGTATGACAGGGGCTATTAGAGGCAATAATAAAAGAGAAATCTCCTTAATAGCACCTAGCAGCAGATCTCTGAACCTTATTTGCATTTCAAATCTGCCCAAACCAAAGCCCTTTCAGGTCACCCTCAAAATATTTCTCTAAAACCCAGATTTCTCAGGGCCCTAAGAGTCTGTTTCTACTCTAGGGCAGTGCCAGGAAGTGTAAGACAGGCAGCATTAGCCAGGCTCAAAAGGACACCAGCTAGACACTGGGCAGGTGGCAGTGATTATAGCCAACCCAGACTGGCCAAATAGAGCAGGACCAAGAGCAGCCTGCTTGCTCCTCTGGCACCCTCCCTGAGGGACCAGGCATCCCAACCAGGTTCTGCCATCTCCAATAAGTTTCTGGGCTCTTTGTCACACCCAATTTTAAGACTGTTTCAAGTGACAGAGCTGGGACCCAAGGACCCTAAGAAAGAAGTAGTTTGTAAAAGAAACCCTGCGGTGGGAGATCACCCTTTTGTAGACCAAGATAAACCTAATTTTGAGGGAAGGGTAGTATTGATTCTTAAAAGAAAAAAAAATCCCTTAAAAATAGTGTTTTACTCTGCAAAGAAAAAATTCAGAAACTATGGACCAACACGTGGCAATTTTTGATCCTTGAGCACTCTGGGAAGACAAAAGGCTCCATGCTTTTTTAAATGTAAATAATTCATATAGAAACAAAACTACATTATAATACTGTCATAATATGATTGAGTAACAGAGATATATCCATGAACTACCTGGAAATCCTTGCGGAAAACCACTAACAGTTATCGGCATACTATTGTTTACAAAGCACTTTCATACATACTTTTATTTACAACCACCTCTGAAGGTACTGTGAACACAAGAGGAAACAAACCCAGAGAATCAGAGCGATCTGCCCAATGTCACACAACAAAGAGAGCCAATACTGACATGATCTCTGATTAAGATACCTCAATTTTTTCTCAGTATTATCACTCTAAGAACTGTTGCTCTGGTTACTGACATGCAGAAGAATGAAACTGGACCACTTTCTTTCACCACACACAAAAATAAATTCAAAATGGATGAAAGACCTAAATGTGAGACAGGAAACCATCAAAATCCTAGAGAAGAACATAGGCAGCAACCTCTTTGACCTTGGCTGGAGCAACTTTTTCCTAGACAAGTTGCCGGAGGCAAGGTAAACAAAAGCAAAAATGAACTACTGGGACCTCTTCAAGATAAAAAGCTTCTGCAGAGAGAAGGAACAATAAACAAAACTAAAAGGCAGCCTATGGAATGGGAGAAGATATTTACAAATGACATATCTGATAAAGGGTTACTATCCAAAATAGTGTTGAAAAATAAACTATCCAAAATAAGTGTTGAACTTAAACTCAACACGCAAAAAACAATCCAGTTAAGATACAGGCAGAAGACATGAATACACATTTTTCCAAAGAAGACATTCAGATGGCTAACAGTCACATGAAAAGATAGTCAACATCACTCATCATCAGGGAAATACAAATCAAAAACACAATGATACTACCTCACACCTGTCAGAATGGCTAAAATTAACACCAAAGGAAACAACATATGTTGGCGAGGATGCAGAGACAGGGGAACCCTCTTACACTGTTGGTGGCAGTGCAAACTGGTGCAGCCACTCTGAAAAAAAGTGTGGAGTTTCCCAAAAAGTTAAAAATTGAATTACCCTATAAAAATCACACTACTAGGTATTTACCCAAGGAATACAAATTCAAAGAGGGATACATGCACCCAATGTTTACAGCAGCATTATTCACAATAGCCAAGATATGGAAGCAGCCCAAGTGTCTATCAACTGATGAATGGAGAAGATGTGTGTACACACACACACACAGACGCGCACATGCACACAGGAATATTACTCAGCCATCAAAAGGAATGAAATCTTGACATTTGCAACAAAGTGGCTGGAGCTAGAGTGTATTATGTTAAACCAAGTAAGTCATTCAGAGAAAGACAAATAACGTATGATTTCACTCATGTGTGGAATTTAGGAAACAACACAGATGAACATATGGGAAGGAGGGGGAAGAGGGAAACAAAACATAACAGACTTTTTAAATTATTCTTTTTTATTAAAAACTTTTTAAAATGTTTTCTTTATTTTTGAGAGAGAGAGACAGAGCATGAGCTGGGGAAGACACAGAGAGAAGAAGACACAGAATCCGAAGCAGGCTCCAGGCTCTGACTGTCCACACGCAGCCCAATGCAGGGCTCAAACCCACAAACTGTAAGATGATCATGACCTGCGCTGAATTTGGATGCTTAACCAACTGAGCCACCCAGGCACCCTCCTAACGAACTCTTAATGATAGAGAACACACTGAGGGTTGATAGAGGAAGGTGGGTGGGGGATGGGCTAAATGGGTGTTAAGCACTTGATGTTTATATGTCAGTGACCAATCACTAAATTCTACTCCTGAAACCAATATTACACTATTAATTAACTTGAATTTATTTAATTTATTTATGGGGGGCGCAACTGAGCAAGGAGCAGAGAGAAGAGGGAGGGAGGGAGGGAGGGAGGGAGAGAGAGAAGTGGGGCTCACCTGAAGTGGGGCTCGAGCTCACCTGGAGCAGGGCTGGAACTTACAAACTGCAAGATCATGACCTGAGCCAACTGAACCACCTAGACACCCCTATTTTTTATATGAAAGTTTTTTTTTTAATGCTTGTTTACTTTTGAGAGAGAGGGGAGAGAGTGCAAGAGTGAGCGGGGGAGGGGCAGAGAAAGGGAAACAGAATCGGAAGCAGGCTCCAGGCTCTCAGCTGTCAGCACAGAGCCCAATGCAGGGCTCAAACCCATGAACCACGGGACCATGACCCGAGCAGAAGTTGGATACTTAACTAACTGAGCCACCCAGGCACCTCCCCCAATTTATTTTTTAGATGTTTATTTATTTGCCCCACATCAGGCTCTGCTCTGACAGTGGGGAGCCTGCTTCGGATTCTCTCTCTCTCTCTCTCTCTCTCTCTCTCTCTCTGCCCCTCTCCCACTCATGTTCCCTCCCTCTCTCTCAAAATAAACAAATAAATTAAAACTTGAAAGGGGAAAAAAAGAAAAGGAAAGCTTGCTGAGGCCTCCACCAGGCCTCAAAGTTGGTGATAGCTAAGTGACAGAAGAACAAGGCTTCACATTCTTCTAAAGAAACCCCAAAGAAAGAACTGAGAAGTGGGAAGCAAGAAGTACACAGACACTTAAAACTATTCAGTTCAGGGCGCATGGCTGCCTCACGTCAGTAGAGCATGTGACTCTTGATCTCAGGGTAGTGAGTTCACGCCCCACTTTAGGCCTACAGCCTAGTTAAAATAAATTAAATTGAATCAAATTGAGAAATAAATTAAAATTACTCAGTTCAACCCACTGAGTTTTTTCCAAACCACTTCTATTTCTGGATGGAGTTAGGTAGATATGGGTTCTACTTAAAGAGTTTTTTTTTAAATCCCTAAGTTAAAAAGACTTTTTTTAAACCTAAATTTTATAGAATCAAAGGCCACCTTAGGAACAGGATTCTTATGGCTAAAACCAAGGAGACATGGAATCAGGAACGTACCAGGTACTATATGACAGCTTAGGCTGGACTGCCAGCTCCTAGAGTACAAATCTCTATGTACCTCACCAACCAGCAGCACAGGTTATACGGCCTCTGGATGACTTAATTTCTTCATCAATGATCTATATCAGCAAGGACTGATTGTTTAAAAGCTCAAAAGCCGGGGCAACTGGGTGGCTCAGTCAGCTGAGTGTCCAACTCTTGATTTTGGCTCAAGTCATACCAGGGTCGTGAGATCGAGCCCCAAGTTGGGCTCTATGATGGAAGTGGAGTCTGCTTCAGATTCTCTCTCTCCCTGCCCCTCTCCCTGGCTCATGCACTCTCTAAAAAAAATAATAATAAAATAAAAGCTCAAAAGCCATTTGTGGAGGGTGTGGCTCAAAGTCCAATGATACAAGAGGACATGGGAGCCAAAATTCCTGGGTCTAGGAAGGCACCAGAGAGCTTCATGATCTACCTCACTCTACTTTCAGTCATGCTATTTTGTAAAAAGATTACACAACCTCTTCTACCTTTTCGAGAGCTCCTTAGTCTCCTGCTCACCCAATTTAGGCCTAAGGTGCACTGTTACAATCAGTCCCTGACCTAAACCCTTAGCTCCCTTGACCCACTCTTAGTATCACACATGCCTAAAAAAGCTAACCCTGGTTAAATACCATGCTGCCCCACTCAGCACCTGCAAATGCACAGCTCGACACACACTGTGCTAATCTCACTTTGAGTGTATGGCTCCTAACCCTGAGTGGGCCTTTCATGTTGCTGATTATCCCAGCACACCCCTAGACAGCCACTCATGCCCTCTCTCTCCTTCCCCCCACCCCTTGTTCACAGCAGATATCCTTGCTTTCCATTTCGCCAATTAGAAACAAACCAGAAGAAACTCTGCGCATGTTCCTATCACTACACCCACCTACCCACTTGCTTCTATGCCTATGCATTCTACCTTCCCTCTGGTTACCATGGAAGAACGGTGTTCTTATCTAAGGCCAATCTCCTACCTATGGATCAGATTCCATTCCTTTTAGCCTTCTTGAGGACATTACTCAAGCAATTTCCCCTGCTTCTACTGCACCATGGGGAGGAGGGGTCCGAACCTTCACTCTCACATCCTCCTCCAGCAACCATTCCATTTATCTGCACCCCACTCCCCTTGAAGCAAACTGAGATTTCTACATTGCTATCTCCAATTCCTTTCCTCCTATTCCAGATTTCCCAAACACATCCCAGTTAGACTTTTACCCTCATCCTCCACCATTCCACTGAAACTACTCTAAAGGGTATCATGTTGTTTGCGGCACCCCCAATGACTCTAAGTTGCTAACACCAATGTCATTCTGTTTTCAGCCCCGGACACAGCTGATGACTCCATCCTGGCATCCTTCCAGCATTCTCTTGGGTTTCTTTCTTCCTCACTAGAGGCTCTTTCTCAGCTTCCTCTGCTCGCTACTATATATCTCTGTGATATAGGAGGACCCCAGGCCTTAAGCCTCAACCTCTTCTCTATTAAGGCCTCAACCTCTTCTCTACCTAGATCAGCTCCTCTGGTGAGCTCACCCAGCACGTGGTTTTCAATATCATTCAAATTTCTCTAGCCCAGATCTCTCCCCTGAACTTCAAAGTCTGACAGACATCCAAGAGAAAATAATGAATTGGTGTTTGGCTAACAGGGATCTCAAACTTGACTTGTCCAGAAATGAACACCTGTCTTCTTCCCCCAAACCTGCTGTGATCCTACCTAGTGGCCCAGTCTATTGCAACAGCCTCGGAAGGAGTCTCCTTTGCCAACTTTGTCCTCATGCAGTCTGTTTTCAACACAGGAGTTTGTCATCCTTTTCAAAGCAAAAGCAACAGGGCACCTGGGTAGTTCAGTGGGTTAAGCATCCTGACTCTTGATTTTAGCTCAGGTCATGTTGTCAGTTTGTGAGTTTGAGCCCCACATCAGGCTTTGTGCTGACTGCACGGAGCCTCCTTAGGATTCTGTCTCCTTTTCTCTGCCCCTCCCTCGCTTTCTCGGTCTCTCTCAAAAATAAATAAACATTTTAAAAATTAAAAAATAATAATAAATAAAATCTGAAGCAATGCTTCTCCTTTGTTCCCATGGTTCTAGTAGCTCTGCATCTCTCCAAGTAAATCCCAGTCATGATAAAGCCTTGCAGTGTTCTCTCGAGGAAATCTAGCTTCCTGATCTCCATGTCCTGCCGCTCTTCCCCTTACTCATTCTAGTCCTGCCAAGATGGCCTCCCTGATGTCCCCAGTCTCAGGGCCTCTGCATTTGCTGTTCTCAATGCTTGCAATAGCTGTTCTCCCAGAAACTGCTTAGCTTATTGTCTTCAGGTCTTTGCCAGACTGTCACTTCACACCCCACTCCTGCAATAAAAATATCACCACCACCCTCCACCCTGTAGATCCTATTCCCCTCCTTCTCTGCTTTGTATTTCTCTAATTTTTTTTTTTTTTTTTTTTTACTAATTTGCTTGACTGTCCAGAGAACAGGAATCTTCTGTCTTTTCTATTGATTGCTGTTTCCCTAACAACACAGTCCGACACATAAAAAGGAACTCAATAAACTTATTGAATAAGTGAATTTTTTTTCTCTTCAATTGCTAAAGGAGAGCTTTGGAGAAAAGGATGAGACAATTAACTCAATTCTCCATCTAATAGAAAAAAAAGGTGCTTCCAGGCACTTACCTGCTCCCCGACTGGGAGGGTCCCGGGCTGGGGGTGGTGGCCTATTACTCTGTAGCGAGGGAGAAGCTGAGGTGGGTGGAGGAGGCGCTAGGCCTCTGACAGGCCCCGGTGTCTTCCTATGCAAAGAATTGTGTCTCTGGGGCAGCTCAGGGGCTGACTCGTTAGTGGGACTGGAGGGTCCATTGGGGACCCCAGGAGGCTGGCGGTAAGGCGGAGGAGGAGGAGCCAGAGACTGGCCACTTGGTCCCGTTCTAATATTCACAGGGGAAGGAGGTGGTTTGACTGGGGGTGGAGCAGGAGGTCCCTCTCGACCAAGGTGCAGCCTTTGTCCAGGTGTGGGCGGCAAGGGTTTCTCTCTGTTGTAGGCTAGGGCTTTGTTGCTGTGCACAGGCAGAGGTGTAGGGGGAGCGTTGGCCCGCCGCCCCGGGGGTGGTGGAGGAGGGGCAGAGCTGCTATGCTTCATGCCTGTACTGCTGGTGGTATTAGGCCTAGAGAGATCCGGTAACGATGGTCTCTGCATCCGGGGCAGTTCTGGGAGTGAGGCTCGGCTGCTGTCTGTATCATCTTGAGGGCGCCCACTGGCTGTAGACACCGGTGGCCTTGGGGCAGCAGCTCGAGAACTGGGGACTTGTAGGGCTGGCTTACCAGCTAGGTTCTCTACAAATACAACATACATACATGTTGGTCAGTATATCCTTCACCCAGCCTCCTTAGTGTAACCTGCATGGTAGCAGGTAAATGCCTGTATAGTTCTGGGTTTTAATCTGGTTTCAGGTTCAGGGCCCACTAACAAATACTGCTGATACAAGATGAACACATTTTTATTTAATCCCTCAGCTTTGGCTTTATTCTACTCTGTAACCCCTCCCCTGCTCCCTTTTCTCCTTTCTCCCACCTCTACCACATGCCTTAACCCTAGATGGCCCACTTGGGACTAGTTAGAAATCAATGCACTTGGGAAATATCCTAATAAAGTACTGCTCAGATACCTGAACCATCCTTGGCTCCCACAGGTCGGAGCTTCGGCACTCCCCCTTGGAAGAGACCTCCCTTGGGCTGCAGGGCAACTGCTCCAGAGCCATAACCACCACTGCTTCCTTTGGGTTCTGGAAAGCATACCATTAGGGTTTTTACTTCACATGCTCCAAGCTGGTGACCAAGTCAATCCTGAGGAGAAACCCCTCCTCTATTTGGGCTTTAATTTGCAAACAAACCAATCTTGCTTTTGCCTTTGCATTTAAATTAAAAATAAAATTGCTAGGCCTCTCAGATCCACAGCTTCATGTGGAGATAAAATTCTACACTGTGATGAAAGAGAAAGAACAAAAGGAAAAAGAAGCCAAACTTCCCTTATTTAGGAAAGGCAGAGGGAAAACCAGGATAAAGACAGGCTCAGAGGAGTGTCTCTCCAAGTCCCAGATGGTAAGGGGGCCAATGACTCAGGGACCCAGGTGTGAGCAACTCTCCAGAGGCCTATCTGAATGGACACCTGTGACAATTATAGAAATCATCGTTGGCTTCAACTTAGTGGTTTTTAGTAATACAGTGGTCTCCTCAGAGAACTGCCAAAGATATACCCTAACAAGCACTAGTTACAGTAGAAGAGAATCTTACCCCAGAGAACACTTCCCAAAGGTCAAAAAAGAAACTTCTAAGATATTCAAATGAACAGAGGCAAAGACAGCCAAAGAACATTCAAAGAAAACTCTCCTAAAGGACAAAACTCTCCCACTCAAGGCCCAACAATAAAAATGACAGGCCAGCCAAGTCTCCAGCTTGATCCTGGGACCCTGGTGGCTCACTAGGAAATGAAGCTTAGACTCACTCTCAAGGATGGGAGCACTCCGATCATTAACATTGGTCACCTTCTTCAGCTTGGTCCCTTTGCAGATATCCTGTAATAGGGCACCTCGACCCCGCTGCTCATCTCTACTCAGCTTGGGCGGCTCTGTGTTTGCCTGGAGGGAGAGGGGAAAATAGAACTATTCATCCTAAATAGTTCCCTTCACCACAAGGTTGGGATAAATACCTTAAGCCAAACTGGATTTCATTAATGCCCCTCTAACCTAATCAGACCCTGCGCCAAATATCACTACCAATGCACGTTTTCATTCTTCGCCTTCATTCTTCTTAGTCCTTCCCCTGTTGTGCCTTCTGCAAAGGGTGTGGTCTCCTTCCTGTTAAGAAACTTCTGAAAGGAGACCTACACTAACACCAAGTACCTGTGTGCTGGGCTTGTATGTTAGATGCTTTATACGTATCAAGGCAAACAATGAGTCCCTACTATGCCTCAAGTTAAGCATGCTACTTCTGTTAGCTCATTTAAATCTTGAAATATTTTTATGAAGTATTATTATCATTACTCATTTGGAAAGTGTGAATAGTTGAATAGTTCCCTGAGGCCATGCACCCAGTACATAGGAAAGCAAAGATCCAAACCCAGACACTGACTCTAAAATGCCCATCTTATCTCAACTAACAGACCTTAGCTTCCCTATTACTTCATCTTCTAAACAATGTTATAAAATAGACCATATTATTCCTATTCCAAAAATGAGGAAGGGAAGGTGTAGAGAAGTTAATGTCACATGGTTAGTAAATGCAGAGCTGGTCTGATTGTGTAAAGCCCATGCCTTTCCCACTTTCCCTATGGTCTCTTCCAACAACATATTTCTTTACTTTTCTTTTTTGAATTTTTTTTTAATGTTTATTTATCTTTGAGAGAGAGAGACAGAGCATGAGTTGGGGAGGGGCAGAGAGCAAGGGGGAGACAGAATCCAAAGCAGGCTCCAGGCTCTGAGCTGTCAGCACAGAGCCTGATGCGGGGCTTGAACTCAAGAACCACGAGATCATGGCCTGAACCAAAGTCAAGACGCTTAACCGACTGAGCCACTCAGGAGCCCCCCTATATATTTATTTTTGAGTTCTTCACCTTCCACCTACCTCTTAAATGCCATTTCAGAGCCCTATCCTCAGCCTCCATCTAAACCTCCCCAAGCAAGCTCATCCAGTCCCATGGTTTCAATACCACTGATAAGCTCTAGTATCTCTAATCTTTCTATCTCATCACCACTTCTGGCCCTGAGCTTCATACCCATGTGTGCCAATGTCTCCAGGACATCTCCAAATGAATATCCCACATATACCTAAAATGAAACACATCATACATACCATGTTCCTTACAAAATTTTTAAATGTATAGCTTTTAAAAATAACCACACAATGGAATTTTTTGGAAGTCATTAAAAAAAAGGATTCTAAAATCCATCTGGAAGATTAAGCAGAGGGAAAAAAAACTAAGAAAATAGGACTTGCGCCACCAAAAGCTAGAATCGACTACAAGGGGAGCACAGGGACAGACAGCTAGATAAATGGAACAAAACAGAAAGTCCATAAACAAACCTAGATCTATGTAAGAAATAATAAAAGTGTATTTCAGCAGTGCAGAAAGCACTGATTATTAAATATAAGCTACTGATAATAACTGGTTAATTTGGGGAAAAAATAATAAAGTTAAACCCCTACCTCACAACTTCTTCTCAAACAAATTCTAGCTGAGTTATAAAATGTAAATGTAGGGGTGCCTGGGTGGCTTAATCAGTTAAGCGTCCAACTTCAGCTCTGGTAATGATCTCAAGGTTTATGAGTTCGAGCCCAATGCTGGGCTCTGTGCTGACAGCTCAGAGCCTGGAGCCTGCTTCAGATTCTGTGTCTCCCTCTTCTCTCTGCCCCTCCCCCACCTGCACTGTCTTTTTCTCAAAAATAAACATTAAAAAAAATTTTTTTAATGTAAACGTAAAAAAAAAAAAACTCACAGAAGTACTATATGGAAAAACACATAAAGGGAAGAATATGACAACTAAAATAGGGAAAGACCGAAAGACTTTTATTTACTTAGGAATATAATCAGATGATATACTGGAAGAAAAAATCATCTGTAACACATAAAGATAATGTCCTAAATCTATACAGCATTAACATAAAGAGGACTTATAAATCAACAGGATAATAAGCAAAGGATATGAACTGCGTAAAAGAAATCAGAGAACCAGCATACATGAAAAAAATTCAACCACAAAAAAAAATTTTTCAGGCTAAAACACAGTATCATCATTTACCAATGAAACTGGTAAAAGGTAAAATTCTAACAGGAGACTGCTAGCTGCAGAAGGCAGCATCCACTGCTCACTGTTGTACAGTGCCTGACACACTGAGGGTGCTCAAAAAAATGTGAAGAACAAGTAACTGTCTTATGGTGGTCATAACGATTCAGGGAAACAGGTACTCTTGTATCACCTGGAGTAAGACAGATTAGTATCATCTTTCTAGAAAGTAGTTTATGTATCAAACATCTTCAGAAAGTCTACCACAAGAATTCTATCTCCAGGAATTAACTTCAAGAAAACAAGTAGAGGGGCACCTGGTGGCTAGGTCGGTTAGGTGTCCCAACTCTCGATTTCAGCTCAGGTCATGATCCCACGGCTTCGTGGGTTCAAGCCCCATGCTGGGCTCTGCACTGAGAGCATGGAACCTGCTTGGGGTTCTGTATCTCTCCCTCTCTCTGTCGCTCCCCTACTCATGCTGTGTGTGTGTGTGTGTGTGTGTGTGTGTGTGTGTGTGTGTGTGTGTCTCTCTCAAAATAAATGAAAACTTAAAAAAAAAAAAACAACTAGAGAAGTATACAAACATGTTAATAATTGCAAAAAAGTTTATAATAGCAAAGAACTGAAAATAATCGAAAGTTCAATAAGGGAACACTGATGGCACAAGCAAAGAAGGGAATGCCAGTTAAGTTCTTCAAGATGTGGCAGTAAATATCTTTACACAGCAGTAAATGTGTGACACAGTCAAGTAAAAAAGATTATAAAACAATACACTTCAGAGGATTTGGATTCATTTTCTCTTCTATAGAACAGGAAAAATAATAGAACCTATCTCATAGGGTAGTTTTGAAAATTAAATGAAATAACACTTTTTGGGGTGCCTGGGTGGGTGGCTCAGTCAGTTAAGCGCCCAACTTTGGCTCAAGTCATGATCTTGTGGTTGGTAGGTTGGTATGTTTGAGCCCCACATTGGGCTCTGTGCTGACAACTCGGGAGCCTAGAGCCTGCTTCAGGGACCCCTCCCCCATCTCTATCCCCCCTCTCCTCAAAAAAATAAACATTAAAAAATTAAAAAAAAAAAACATTTTTCAAGAGCTTATCACAGTGCCTGATGTATAAAAAGAACTCAATAAAAGCAGTAGCTAAATTTCAAGGTACATCTATATAGAACATCTGCAGGATATACACAGGTACTAACAAAAGTTAATTTGGGGTAATACTTCTCTATATTTACTTGAATTTTCTAGTTTTCCTATCATAAATATGTAAAACGTAAGATGCTAACAAAGGTTAATTATTGATAGTTTAACATTTTCTATTTTTATTGGCATTCTCTATTTTTTTCCACATTTTTAATATAGTAAAAAAAATTTTTTTAATGATAGCACTAACCATTTAATGATGTGAGAAGTCATTCACGATGTATTAATGAGTAAGAGCAGATTAGAACTCAGTACGCATAGCAGCGTGGGGGAGGGGAAAAGAAAACAAAACAAATCAGTATGTATATACAGCACAGCCTCCTTTTTTAAAAAAGTAGAAGATAAAAGGGAGGAAGGGAGGGGACGGATATACACAAAACTATTATGAATCATTGGATTAAGTATAATCCTTTATATTTATCTTTATACTTATCCATAGTTAATACATTTCTTTTTTAAATGTTTATTTATTTTGAGAGAGAGAAAGAGAGCAGGGAAGGGGCAGAGAGAGGGGGAGAAAAAGATTCCCAAGCAGGCTCCGTGCTGTCAGCTAAAAGCCCAATGTGGGACTTGATCCCCTGACCCTACGATCATGACCTAAGCTGAAATCAATAGTCAGACGCTCAACCAACTGAGCCACCCAGGAGCCCCAATTTCTTTCTTTTAAAAATAAATCCTATGCCCACGATGGGGCTCAAACTCACAACCCCAAGATCAAGAGTCCCATGTTCTACCAAGTGAGCCAGCCAGGCATCCAAGCCATAGTTCATAAATTTCTTACTCATTACTTTTGTAAAGAGAAAATTATTAAAACATTACTAAACATATGCAAAATTGAGTTCATATCCTCCTCCACAAACCTGTTTCTCTTTGTCAACAACATTCAGTCCCCCAAACTAGAGTCATTCCAACTTCCTTCCTCTTCCTCAGTCTTACAACTGTTACCAACTCTTTAAGATTTTACTTTCTAGGGGCGCCTGGCTGGCTCAGTTTGTTAAGCATCCAACTCAATTTCGGCCCAGGTCATGATTTCACGGGTTAGTGAGTTCAAGCACCGCAACAGCCTACTTGGGATTCTCTCTCTCCTTCTCTCTGCCCCTCCTCCATGCACGCGCGCACTCGCTCTCACTCAAAATAAACAAACTTAAAAAAAAAAAGATTTTACTTTCTAAATGTCTCTCATCTTCATTTCTTCCATCTTTGCTGCTTTAGTGCAAAACTCTCAATTTTCAACTGTAACAGCCTTCTGTCTCCAGTCTCAACCCCAACCTACTATCCACACTTTTCTAATGCACCCAATCAGTTGATTCCTGCTTTTAAAAATACACTACCTCCCTATCACTGCCTGGAGAAAAACCCAAACCCTCTCAGCCTGTGCCTGCCTCCAGCTTCATTTCCCACCACACCCCTCCAGCAATGATCCGATCCTGGGTGTGCTTTCCCACACATCAGCACCCTTCCGTTCTACTTCAATACCAAGTGCCTGCCCTCACTCTTCACTTTCTGGCTAAATGCTACTCATCTGTTAAGACTCCTCTCAAGTATCACCTCCTGACTAGAAGCCGCCTCTGACTGCCTCCACTCCCTCCAGAGCCGGTAGGTGAGGCCTGCTCCTTTATGGCTTCATTTATCTCTGTGTAGCATGGAATTTGCCTGCTGACTTGTCTGTTTCACCCATTGTGCTGGAGCCTTTGAAGGCAGAAATTGTCCTTTCTGGCCAATGGTATTACAGATTATTTTTAATCTGTTTTTCTTATCTGCATGTTTTCCCTCTCTTTCAATTACATAAATAAATCTTATTGGGAAAGAGTCAAGCGATATAGAAAGAAGTATGGAGTAAAATTATCTGGATTTTCTAAGTTGTATGCCAAGCCAAGTGTCTGACATGGTCAAGTACACAACAAAAGGCTACTGAGTAAATGACTAAGACAGCATGATGCAGAGCATTAACCCAGGAAGTTATACAGAACCAAGGATATACTTTGGGTCCTTGAATCCCACTATGACCAGAGCAGCTCTGCTTTCCATTTCACTTATTGGGCTTCCACATAAAATTTCATCCAGAAAGAGGGTTCATACATACCCTCCAACAAAATGTCTGAAAACCAGAACTTACGGAAAAAAAACAAGTGGGCAGACCTGAACTCTAGTCCTAGTTCTAAAATAAATTAGCTAGGCAAGTCACTTTGCCTCCTTAGGGGTACTACCTCTCATCTGTTAAATACCTAAGACACACTTACACCGACACTTTCAGGCACTATTTCTCATCTGCTACACACACACACACACACACACACACACGATATTCATTCCCTCAAGTTTCTTTTGCTTTAAAATTTTACAAAAATGAGATAAAGCAGGCATGCCTGGCTGGCTCAGTTGGTAGAGCATGAAACTCTTGATCTTTGAATTCTACCCTACGTTGGGTGTAAAAATTACTTAAAAAAAAAAAGAGAGAGAGAGAGAGAGAGAGAGAGAGAGAGAGAAAGCACCCAAGTTGCTTCTTTCTCATGTAACACCAGATATCACAATCCACATATAGTAAACATGGTTGCCTCTTCGGTTCAGAAGCCACATTGCTTTTTTTTCCTTCTGTTATCAAACCTTTAAGTCTTCGTACTAATATTTTCTGGAAACTCCTTTCTTTTTTGATGGTGTAGTAGACTTAATGGACTTGGCCTTAGGATGAACTGGTTTGGAGTGGAAGAAAAGGAGATGAAACAGTAGCAAGTAACAACCAGGAGTTGCCGTCCCTTTTCTCAACAATGCCAGAGAAATGCTGTGCTCACCTTTGTAGAATAGTTTTGGGGCAAAAGACTAGTTCCTGTTCTGATGTGACTTGTCCAAATCTCCATTTATACTGAACCCGGCCAAAAAAAAAACCAAGATAAGCCATTATAGTCCTAAGAGGACCATTCAAGAATCAGAAACAGTTAATGAGGAGAGACTTCATGCATTTTTTTCTCCATCTTTCTATGCCACGTATCTTTGAGTACTCCATGTCTTACACCAGGAAGCCCTAAGTATCCATTAAGGTTTTGAGATAGCCCAGGTGGAAGAAGTACATACCTGATTAAAAGTGGGAGGTGGAGGAGGACCAGGGGGTGGTGGAGGGGGAGGAGGAATTGGCATCCTTGCCCTGCTTGCAGTTGATACTGCTTTCTCTCCGTTTTAATTTGCAGCTTTAGGTCACTCATATACCTGCAAATGAAATGGAAATTCTTAAGAACAACTCTGCCATCAGAGACACTGAGTACTCAGGGGGACTTAGGGGACCAGGCAGGACAGGATACCAGAGAGAAACCAAGCAACTCTTCTCCTAGTTCTTCTGTGATATAGTCTAGGGTTCGGTAAATATTTTCTGTAGAAGGTCAGGTAAGAAATATTAATATTTTAGGCTTTATAGGCCACATATGGTCTCTGTAACATTTTATTCTTTGATTTTATTTTGGCAAAAATTTTTAAACAAACTAGTTTTAGGGGCACCTGGGTGGCTCAATCAGTTAAGTGTCCAACTTCGGCTCAGGTCATGGTCTCATGGCTCATGAGTTCGAGCCCCACGTCAGGCTCTGTGGCTGACAGCTCAGAGCCTGGAGCCTGCTTCAGATTCTGTGTCTGTGTCGCCCTCTCTCTCTGCCCCTTCCCCACCTGCACTCTGTCTCTCTCAAAAATAAACATTAAAAAAAAGAGCAGTTTTAGGTTGACAGCAAAATTGAGCAGACAGTACAGAGAGTACCCATATATTCCTGTTCCCCTGACACACACATACACAGCCTCCGTTATCGACATCCTGCAGTGGAACATTTGATACAACGGACACCTCATTACCAAAGTCCATAGTTTACATTAGGGCTTACTCTTGGTGACGTATTTTGTTTGGACAAATGTGTAATGACAACTACATACCACTGTAGCATCATACAGAATAGTTTCACTGTCCTAAAAATCTGTGCTCTGCCTATTTATCCCTCCTTTCCCCTAACCATTGCTCTTTTTTACTGTCTCCATAGTTTTGTCTTTTCTAGAATGTCATATAGTTGGAATCATATAATACGTAGCCTTTTTCAGATTGGCTTCTTTCTATTAGTAATATGCATTTAAGTTTCTTCCATGCCTTTTCATAGCTTGATAGCTTTATTAGTGCTCAATAATATTCCACTGTCTTCATGTGCAACAGCTTGTTTATCCATTCACCTACTGAAAGACACCTTGGCTGCTTCCAAGTTTTAACAATTATGAATATAGCTGCTATAAATATTCTTGTGCAAGTTTTCACGTAGACATAAATTTTTTGCTCATTTGAGTAAATACCACTGAGTGTGACTGCCAGATCATATGGTAAGAGCTACATTGGATAACAAACTGCCCAAATGTCTTCCAAGTGACTGCACCATTTTGCATTCCCACCAGCAATGGATGAGAGTTCCTGCTGCTCCACATCCCTGCCAGCATTTGGTGCTGTCAGTGTTTTAGATAGGTGTGTAGTAGCACTATCTCACTGTTTTAATTTTCAATTCCCTGATAACGTATGAAGTTAAAACCCTTTTCATATGCTTACTTCCCATCTGTGTATCTTTTTTGGTGAGGTGTCTGTTTAGGTCTTTTGCACAGTTTCTAATAAGGTTGTTTTCTTATTGTTGAGTTTTAAGAGTCTTTGTCTGTTTTGGATACAGTCCTTTACCAGATGTGTCTTCTGCAAATATTTTCTCCCAGTCTGTGGCGTATCTTCTCACTCTTGATTTTTACATTTTAAAACTACATTTTTACATTTTAAAAATACAAAAACCATTTATTCACAGGTCATAGAAAAACAGACCACGGCCCAGATCTGACTCACTGGCCAGTCTACTGACCCCTACTATACTCACATCCTTGGAATCTGATCAGAGCATAAACACCATGTGAGAATTTAGCTACTTCTCAGGACACACACAAAAAACTATACAGCTGTCCCCCAATTATTATAGTCTGTAAGTGATCCTCATTTTACAAATGAGATTAAAACCAGGGAAATGCCTTACTTTAAGACATTAAAGTAGGGGGCAAAGGTAAAACCAAAACTCAAGAGCAAAACTTCCCCAAAAGTTTGTCCCAAGGAAATCCCACTTCTTGACCCTCTCTCCCCCAAAAATCAAAGCCAAAATAGTATTAACACTGAGAGTACAAATTACAGATGACAAGAAAGGTACAACTTCACCAATTAATCCATGAAAGAACTGCTTCCAGAAAAGCAAGGTGATTAGATTATGACCCAAGAAATCTCACAAGTAGCCCCTAGCACAGATGAGAGACCATGTGTACCAAGCCAAGTTTAAAAGATCAAACCAGCATGACAATCCACTTGAGGAGGGTTGGTTCTGAACTCTTTACAAGGTGATCACAATTTCCCTGTGAATAAAGGATATGACTTAAACACTTCTCTCAGTATTCTCAAAACCATTTAAACACTTCCTCAGTGATGAAAATAAAGAGCAAATATTTCAAAGGTTCTAAGAAACTAAAAATCTTTAGAGGTGGTTCGAATTTGATTAGAAACATGACTATGAAAGTCTTCAAAATCCCAACCCTTTCAGTAATGCCACTATAGGTTGGATGCCCAACAGAGCTTTTTGCTCCAATCACAAAACTGGACAGTACTCTGGCTAGATGGTTCCCATGGGAAATGGTGTCTGAACTCACTGCAAGAATCAAGAAGTTGACTGCTCTCCAAGGGAAACACCATTTCTGTTTCAAAGCTAAGTCTAGTTTTTCTTTGCCAGGGATCTAACATACTGGGCTTTAAAAACTGATTAAAATAGGGGAGGCTGGGTGACTCGGTCGATTGAGTGTCTGACTCTTGATCTCGGCTCAGGTCATGATCCCAGGACCGTGGGATGGAGCGCTGAGCATGGAGCCTGCTCAAGATTCTCTCTCTCTTCCTCTGCCCCTCTCCCCACCTTGGCTGTCTCTAGAATATAAAAAACAAAAATATTTTTTAAAATTGATCAAAATAGTAAATCCTCACGATCTACCTGTAATTGGGAGGGGGGATGCAAATTTAAAATAAAGATTACAGAGATGAAAAAATTTTCTTCTGTTTGAATTTTCTGGGTTCACTCTGACAGTTCCCCCAAAGCATTCTTTTTTTTTTTTTTTTTAATGTTCATTTATTTTTGAGACAGAGAGAGACAGAGCATGAACGGGGGAGGGTCAGAGAGAGAGGGAGACACAGAATCTGAAGCAGGCTCCAGGCTCTGAGCTGTCAGCACAGAGCCCGATGCGGGGCTCGAACTCACGGACCGTGAGATCATGACCTGAGCCGAAGTCGGACACTTAACCGACTGAGCCATCCAGGCGCCCCCAAAACATTCTTTTAAAAAGCTAGCAGGGGTGCCTGGATAGCTCAGTCGGTTAAGTGTCTGACTCTTGATTTCAGCTCAGGTCACGATCTCATGGTTTGTGAAATAGAGCCCCTCATTGGGCTCTGTGCTGACAGCGCAGAGCCTGCTTAGGATTCTCTCCCCACCCCCTGCCCTCGCACCCTCTCTCAAAATAAATAAAGTTAAAAAAAATTAAAAGCTAACAGTAAACAATAGGCAAAAATAATAATCTACTCAGGAACAAACATTTTCAACTAATTCCAGTCACCTCAATTCCTGCCTTTTCTGAGTTCCCAGTTCTACCTACCTTTGCCATTGCCATGACTGAAATGGTCTCCTAGAATGACCTGGAAAAGAGATTCAGACAAATCTCTAATTCTTTTCATATCCACAAGTGATCCAACCTACATGCTACAAAGTAAGGAGTGATCTAGAAGAACAACCTTATGCCTTACAGTGACCATCATTTATTAGGCAAAATAGAAATTCTCTAGCAAGGCATATCTTTTCTATAAAGCAATCTACTGGAAAAGACTAGTTATATTAATTACACAGTTACAGACACCTTCTTTTAAAATAGGCTCAATTCGGGGCGACTGGGTGGCTCAGTCGGTTGAGCATCCGACTTCGGCCCAGGTCATGATCTCACGTCCGTGAGTTCAAGCCCCGCGTCGGGCTCTATGCTGACAGCTCGGAGCCTGGAGCCTGTTTCAGATTCTGTGTCTCCCTCTCTCTCTGACCCTCCTGCATTCATGCTCTGTCTCTCTCTGTCTCAAAAATACATAAACGTTAAAAAAAAAAATTTTTTTTAATAAAATAGGCTCAATTCAAACTCCAACTTCAAAATAGATCCATTAAAAAAAAAAAAAAATCACCATCATGTGACAGATTTTAGTGTTGACAACCAGTATGGCTTTCAACCTTTCTTCTGCCTCCATAGACTGCATGCGTGACATGCTCCTATTATTGACACTTATTATACAACAATATGCTATGGTAGGGTATCACTGCTTTCCATCTTACAGGTAAGGACACTAAAGCTCCAGGAGTGGATACAATTGCATGCATGCATGCACACTAGAGAAAAAGACTGATCTAAGTAAGGGCATTGCACAAGATCACTTTGGAGTAAACTGCAGAATTAGGACTCAACACCAGCCCTTCTGATCTCCTGCAATTTTGTTAATTGCCACGGAAATCATTTCTGCTAGAAATTGGTTTAACAATTTTCTAGTATTTTCCCCAAATGAAAATTCAACCCACTCCAAATTTCTATTTTATTAACAGAATACAAACAGCTCTCTCTAGGTTTCCCAAGAGCAGCCCAACTTAAGTAAATTTACATTAATACAACATTCCTTTCCCTGAAAATCCCCAAAAGCTTTATTCAAGCTAATTTAAGATGGATAACAATCACTAAGCCAAAGTAGAGGGTCTGCTTTTAGTTAAAAACAAGTGAACCAAAACAGTTCCTAAAGTTTTGTAACAGAATAACAAGTTTTAGTGGCCAATTACTTTTATTTATTTATTTATTATTATTATTATTATTATTATTATAGAAAGAGAGCATGTAGAAGTGTGCACATGCAAGCGGGGGAGAGAGGCAGGGAGGGAGAGAATCTTAAACAAGCTCCACTTGGGCCTCAATCCCAAGACCCTGGGATCATGACCTGAGACAAAATCAAGAGTCAGGCGCTCAACTGACTGAGCCACCCAGGTGCCCCATGGCCAGCTACTTTTAAACAAAGGACAAATTCCAGCCCTTCCAGAAGCACTGTCTATTGCAATTTTTAAAAACTAACAACCCTGAGATTAAACCTAAACCTAAAAAGAGGGTTCTCTACAGAATTTTAAGTCTTTCCTTTCTAATCTTTTAAATGAGAACTATAAAACCTCACCATCTGTGCTCTTCAGAGTCCTTGATTTTCAGAAATGTTGTGAGGCTGCCTCCAGTTCATCAACACACAAGTTCTCATTCCCTTTGTAAGCCCTTCTACCTCAAAAACCATGACAGAATAAGCTTTTCATTCACATCCTCAGGAGTCCGTTTCTTTTAAATCGAGTTCAGAAAGCAGTATTTCAAATCTTTCTGATGTCAAAATTATCACAGAACTCAGAGATAAGTCTTCATAAAATTCAAACAACGCACTTTTAAAAAGCAATGCACTCTCTTCTGTTCCTCAAAAGACAAAACCTAGTTTTCTATTCAATTTCCTAATGTTTCATTCTAAATACGTATTTTGTAAGAGGAAACTTCCTGAGTACAAAGACATTGAAGGGGCTCCTGGCTGGCTCAATCAGTAGAGCACGAGACTCTTGATCTCCAGGTTGTAAATTTGAGCCCCATGTTGGGTGTAATTACTTAAAAATAAGGTGTTAACAAAAAAAAATGCTGAGTTGCTATCAGGGCCCCTGGGTGGTTCAGTCAGTTGAGTGTTTGACTCTTTTTTTTTTTTTAACGTTTATTTATTTTTGAGACAGAGAGAGACAGAGCATGAATGGGGGAGGGTCAGAGAGAGGGAGACACAGAATCCGAAACAGGCTCCAGGCTCCGAGTTGTCAGCACAGAGCCCGACGCGGGGCTTGAACTCACGGCGTGAGATCATGACCTGAGCCGAAGCCGGCCGCTCAACTGACTAAGCCACCCAGGCGCCCCGAGTGTTTGACTCTTAATCTCAGCTTAGTTCTTGATCTCAGCGTTGTGAGTTCAAGTCCCATATTGGCTCCATGCTGTGCATGGAGCCTACTTAAAAAAAAAAATTTAGGGTCTCCTGGGTGGCTCAGTCAGTTGAGCATCCGACTCTTGATCTCAGCTCAGGTCACAATCCCAGGGTCATGGGATTGAGCACTGCATTGAGCTTGGGCTCTGTGTTGGACATGCAGCCTGCTTAAGATTCTCTCTCCCTCTGCATGCATTCTCTCTATATATAAAAAGAAAAAAAAGACATCAACTTTTCACATTTGATAAATGAAGAATCTAATTTAGTTGTTGCTATTTTCATATACTTAAAATAATCTCAGAGATATTCTAGTTACCACTACCATTTGGGGCCTTTATTGAAATGGCATTCTGCTATTATTATAAAACTCAAGTTTCAGGGTACCTGGGTGGCTCAGTCAGTTGAGCATCTGACTTTGATTCAGGTCATGATCTCACGGTTCATAAGTTCAAGCCCTGCATTGGGCTTGCTGCTATCAGCACAGAGCCTGCTTCAGATCCTCTATCCCACTCTATCTGTGCCCCTCTCCTGCTCACACTCTCTCAAAAAAAAAAAAAAAAAAAAAGAATAAACATTAAAAAAAAAAAACCCTCAAGTCTCAATTACAAGTTATTTTTAAAAGAAAAAGGTTTTTAATTTTAAATCTTAATGCCATGTACTTTCATTCTAAGAGACCTTAAGTAACAGCACTCTCCTTTCATCTCACCTTTGATTATCTTGTAAATTACAGTTTTTGTACTGAAGTACCCAACAAAATCCCACAAGGGAAAAAAAAAACTGACCTTAAAAAGTAGGCTGACTCCCTCAGCAAAGTCTCAAGAGCCTTACCTTCTGCCTTACAAGAATCAGTTAAATGAATATGAATTTGGGATGTCAATAAGAAAATTCTTTTTTTAAGTACTCTCTATGCCCAATGTGGGGCTCAAACTCACGACCCCAAGATCAAGAGTCACATGCTCTACCTACTGAGCCAGCCAGGAGCCCCTCTCCCCTTTCTTAAAAACATGTTCAATTCTTTTTTTTTTTTTTTTAATGTTTATTTATTTTTTGAGAGAGAGAGAAACAGACCATGAGCAGGGAGGGGCAGAGAGAGAGAGAGGGAGACACAGAATCCGAAGCAGGCTCCAGGCTCTGAGCTGTCAGCACAGAGCCTGACATTGGGGCTCGAACTCATGAGCTGTGAGATCATGACCTGAGCCGAAGTCAGACACCCAACCGACTGAGCCACCCAGTGCCCCAAACATGTTCAATTCTTTACTATCCTATTAAACCTCTCCCCAGTATAAAGAAGCCGAGAGATAGATAAAAGAGACATTTCAAGATACTCTTTAAAAGACCAATACTCTGCCTACTCTGTCTCCAAATCATCTAAAGAAAAGAGAGTTTTGTCTTCAAGAGGAAAGGTTCCAGACATTCCCCTCAATGGAATTCTTCTGATCCAACAGTTCAAAGCAAAATAAATCTAATAGTATCAGACATGGAACAATAGATGTTTGGCAGAAATAGAAAATCAGCTGCCCTGAGACAAAGTCACAAATGCAGAATGCAGTTTTTGTTTGGTGTACTTTAATCTGAGTCAGAAGAAACTACAGCATTACCTAATAAGGCCTCAATAACCCAGGTAGGTGGGGTGGCAAGACTTTCCAAGCATAGACATTAAAAACCCATTGATGAATCCAATGTTCATAATCACACAACAAACCCTAGAAACATTTACCTCAAACAAGTTCAAAATGAACAACTCCATTTCGTATTATTTCTCAATAAGGTTTTAGACAAAAAAGAATAGCAAAAAACCAAGGGTAACTGCAACAAATAAAAATAAGTAAATAGGGGTGCCTGAGTGGTTTAATTGGTTAAGCATCTGATTCTTGGATCTCAGCTCAGGTCTTGAATTCAAGCCCTATGTTGGGCCCCGCACTGGGCATGAAACCTACTTTAAAAAAAAAAAAAAAAAAAAAAGTAAAAAGTGAATGGATAGATTTTTGTTGAAACTACATTCCAAATTCATCGGTAATTTCACCCCATTCTGATAAGCACTTACTACTGACTCAAATAATCTGTGTTGGCCCATTAGTACCCATGTAGACATTACTCTAAACTAAGAATTAAATTTAGAGGAACATTTCATATATGTATGTCCATTTAACCCAATGAGCTTTTTTTTTTTAAATAAAGATTTTATCTGTAAGTAATCTCCATACCTAACATGGGGCTCAAACCTGCAACCGTGATATCAAGAGTTGCACATACCCCCTAACCCAATGAGCTCTTAAGCACAGACAGCACTGCATCTTTCTATAGTTTTCTTTTTTATTACTTTACAGCACAAAGTGTTCAGTAGTAATGTGCTGAACTGAACAAAAGTAAATTTAAGAGTAACACTGTCTGATTAGTCAGAGAAAGACAAAAATCATATGACTTCACTTATATGAGGACTTTAATAAGAGACAAAACAGATGAACATAAGGGAAGGGAAACAAAAATAATATAAAAACAGGGAGGGGGACAAAACAGAAGAGACTCATAAATATGGAGAATAAACTGAGGGTTACTGGAGGGGTTGTGACAGGGGGGATGGGCTAAATGGGTAAGGGGCACTAAGGAATCTACTCCTGAAATCATTGTTGCACTATATACTAACTAATTTGGATGTAAATTTAAAAAAATAAATAATTAAATAAAAAAAAAAAGAGTAACACTGTCTGAAAGAGCAAACAAGAGTGGTAGAAAAAAAGAAGTAAAGGATGGACATTGTGCCAGAAACAGAAAAAAGAATGGATATCTATGAAAAACAGGAAAGGAAGAAACACGGGACTGTGTGTAGTTCAGTGTTTGAAATTTTTTTAACTTGTTAAATTCAATCATTCATGAATTCATCTACCACCCAATGATATTTATTAAGCACCCATCACTTGATCCATTCAATAAATATTTTTTTAAGTTTACTTATTTTGAGAGAGAGGAGAGCATGTATGCAGAGAGAGAGAGAGAGAGAGAGAGACAGAGACAGAGACAGAGACAGAGACAGAGACAGAGAATCCCAAGCAGGCTCTGCACTGTCAGCACAGAGTCCGACACAGGACTTGAACCCACAAACTGTGAGATCACGACCTGAGCTAAAATCAACAGCCGGACACTCAACCAACTGAGCCACCCAGGCGTCCTCAATAAATATTTCTTAAGCATTCACTAGGAACCAAAGCACTGTTCTATAACAATGATTCTAAGCTGGAATGATTTTGTCCCCCAGGAGACATTTGGCAATGTCTACAGACATTTTTGACTGTCATGACTAGGGGGGTGCTCCTGGCTTCTAGTGGATAAAAACATTCTATAATGCATAGGACAGTCCCCTACAACAAAGAATCATCTAGTTCAAAACATCAATAATGCTGAGGTTGATAAACTCAGTTCTAGAGGCTGAACAAGTTTCTACAATCTTGGGGCTTATGTTCTAGAAGAGATAAACAAGGAAACAAATACAATCTCGTATCTCAGTTACTGATAAAAAGAATTTAAAAAAGAGAATCAGAAAGGCTGAAACTAGGAGTATGATGGAGTGTTCTCTTAGACAGGGTCACAGGGAGAGGGGCTGGCTCTCCACAAAGAAGTCTCTCCATGAGCACACAACTCCTATGAACATCTAGGGAAAGAGTATTCCAAAAAGAATTTTAAAATGGCAAGTAAAAAGTCCCTGAGATGAGAATGAGCTTGTCATGTCAGAGAACCAGTAAGAAAGCCAGGGTAGCTAGAATAGAATACAGACAAGAGTAGTAGAAGATGAAATCTGAGGCCTTACATGCCATTCTCCAAATCCCTTAAAAGTAGTATCCCAGGGCACCTGGGTGGCTCAGTTGGTTAAGCATCCGACTTCAGCTCAGGTCATGATCTCATGGTTTGTGAGTTCGAGCCCCACATCGGGCTCTGTGCTGACAGCTCGAAGCCTGGAACCTGCTTCGGATTGTGTGTGTGTCTCTCTCTGCCCTTCCCCCACTCGCACTCTGTCTCTCTCTCTCAACAATAAATAAACATTAAAAAAAAATTTTTTTTTAAAGTAGTATCCTTCTCCATCCAACATGCCTATACTAAAGAAGTTTAAACCAACCAATAGTTTCACGCCCAGAGTAAACAAGTTCAATTGGTTATCTCATTAATCCCATAGACTGTACTTGATCTCTTGGTTTAAGCACAACTAGGGACCTAGACACTAACTGGAAGCTTCCCAGGGTTAAAAATCACCTAATGATAATCTGTCTGCCTATCCACCTGCCCTTCAATTTTGCTCCTGAAAAGCAATACAGTATGGTGAGGTAGGAGCTCATTACCCCAGTAAACACAATGGCATCCAGTTGCCAAACGAAAGAACTTCAACATGGGAGAAGTGCCAGGAGCTACCTAAGAGTATTCACATGCCACTCCAGGAGACTAACGAACAACAGGCTCCTATAATTATGTGGGAACTGATGTCAACACAGAGTTATGAACACTCCTTCATGTGTTCTAGGATAGAATACAGTGGAGGGTTTCCACTAAAGCATTTTGGTTTCTCTAAAACATAAGGAAACAGACTAGAATGACTTTCATGTCACAGATATTTAACCACCCTCCCACCAACCTGAAAAAAGGCTTTAAAAATAATCCACAGCCCTCTTCTCTCAATGGAAAAGGTGCTACCTTCCCCTTGAAATTCAATTCAGTCAAAACTGGTGAAACAGATTTCTATCATGCATACAGACAGAATTAATTAAAATTCCAAGGTTACTCCATGAAGGGAAAAAAAAATCACTCTTCCAACTGTAGGCATTTTCCATCATGGAAATCCAACTATGCAGCAAATAGGATTGATCCAAAACAAGTAATAAAAAAAAAAAAAATCACATACACACTGTGAATATTTAAACTGAAAATCCTACAATTTCTACCACTAAAGCTGGATTTTTACTCTCTACATCAATGACTTTTCACTGTTATATGCAGTACACAACCTTGAAAGAGAAAAGGAAAGAGGCAGAAGAAAGATATGTAACTGTATGAGGAAATCCTGTCTATATAATTTCTCTAACAAGAAACAGAAGTACACATCCCATGATGCAGCTTTTCCCCTAATATGACTCTTTCCTCTTGTCTTAGATTTGTTTAAAGCCCTAAAAACATAAACTCAGAAGTGTACTTATTCACATACTACTTAATGTAATATGTATTAGGTGCCACGGGTTATTCCCAGATACAGGGCAACCCAGGAGCCAAGCCCTCTCATCTAAAATGATGACAAATCAATGAGAAGTCTGCTCTTGTGTTCAATTAAATAACCACAACAGCAAAGAATGGCTCCATAAAAGAGATGGCTATAGATTAACTAATGCAAGATCAAGGGTAAATGAAAATGTCTGAAAATTATCCTAAACAGAGGTCAGGGAATGACCTCACCAGAACCTACTACACCCCTCAAAGCAAAGAGAAAAATCCTGTTAACCTGAAAACACTAAAGTATTGGAAAGGTAGGGGAACATATATAGAAAACAGTCAACTGCAATAAATCAGTAGTTCAAAGTAGTGTTTTGTAACATAGCCAGAGATCAATAATCTAGCAAACAATAACACTTTAGATTTAGAACTGTTTTTGTGGCTTCATTCACCAAAACTGTTTCAGAGGAACTTGCAAAACATATTAGAGCTGTTTCTCTGGAGTTGTTCATCTTAGGATTTACATCAGCTCTACGTCAGAGCCAACATGACTTTCTCAGGCTGTATTTTAGCTAATAACAGCCACAAGATTTCCAAGAACCAAGAACTAGGATCCTAAACTTGGCCTCTGCATTATAAGACATGTACTAGTTGGTTCCTGACTGCCAAGCAATTCACAGCAACCAAAGAGCAGCTGCAAACATCTCATTTCCAGATGCCTTACAGACTGGCAGTAAATGGTTCAACCATTTTTCCTTTCTAGGCCTTAGGGATCCATAATACAAAAAGGAGAAGAGAACGTGCCCTTTCATATTATCAAAGTTACAAACTTCAAATCACATCCTTTAACATCTCCAAAAATGATTCTGCATTAGTCCAAGGCAGATCATTAGTACATCTATTTTCAAAACCTTGTCAATTTTCCACTTCACCAAAAAAAAAATTAACAGATTCCTGGATTTGGACAGCAAAATTATGCAGAGAGTAGCTCAATGTTCATAACTAATATTTCCTCCTCATCCACACAGGCCAAGAACCAATGGGTCTAGAAGTGCTAGCTAAAAAAAAAAAAAAAATGGGAGTCACACAAGGCCAAAGCCATTAACATCAGCCAGCATTTAACCAGAGAAGAGAGGAGTTAATCAGATGAAGGACACACATTCTAATTTAGAAATCCAGACCAAAGCCAGACAGACTAAAACACAGTCTGAATACAAAAGCAATACTAGGTGGAGCCTGAGAAGTTTGCCTTAGAGACTTGGGAGCAATAAATTGTTTAAAAGGTTCTTCTAAAACAGAGTTTCCAAATTTACCTGAAGATAAGACACATCTTAGGGCATTTGTTTAAAATACACACCCACCACCCACCACCCACCACACACACACACACACACACAGCCACACACACACTCCTGGACCCTAATCCAGACCTACTAAAATCAGAAATATTTCAGCAGAAAGATCTGGTGATCTGTATATTTAACAAGCACCTTAAGTAATACTTGGTATTAGGGAAGTCTGAAAAACATTGTTCTGAAAGAGTATTAATAATCAACTACACCAACACTATTGTGTCTGAACGGAAATCAGCAAGGAAAAGCTGATGAATAAGCTGGGTCAACATAAACGTGTTGCCTGCATTTATCAGTGTTCCCTCATGAAACACCATTAAAACGACAAGAGATGTTTTTTTTAAGACCTAAACCTGAAAAAAAAAAAAAAATGAAGAAAATGGGAAAGGATGCAACAGCAGAAGGATGTCAACAAAATTTTGGAAGCTGGAAGGCACATGCACTAGTGACAAGTAACTTCAAAGGAAGGAAAAAGTTAAATACTTGCAGCAGAAAGTAGATTCCCACCACAGAATCTCAGAAAAAGCTCAGAAACCAAAGGCACCTGGTACCTCTGGACAAAGGGGCCTTGGAGGGGCTAAAACAGGAGAACTGATTGAAAGTCTGTAAAGGAAAGAGATTCCCCTCTGGGCACCTGGGTAGCTCAGTTAAGCATCTGACTTGGGCTCAGGTCATGATCTCACAATTCGTGAGTTTGAACTCCGCTTGGGGTGAGCTCATGCCCTGCTTCAGGTGAGCCTTGCTTCTCTCTCTGCCCCTCACTCACTTGCGACTTCTCTCTCAAAAAAAAAGAAAGAAGTACCCTCTTTCCCTTGCCCATGCTGCCAGGCAGAAAGCCTCTGAACCAAGGGAGCAGTTACAGCTTAGAGCAGGAGTGCCATACTGTAAAAAGGGAGTTCAAGTGAAAGTCTTCCACTCAGCAATGAGACCTGTCCCCGTTCCTCAGCTCTCTTCCCCAATTTGGTTCCAAAACACCTACTGCTGGGCTCATCCTCTCTACGCAGGAGATTGGAAGAGTCCTCTCCAAGGAAAATGACCAGTTGCCAATTCACCCTACAGTGATGCCTACCACTTGATGAGCCAGGGCTCCACACTGAGAGCTTTTTAGTGCCTCATTCTTAAAAATAAACAGCCAAAAATTACCAGACATTTGAAGAAAATCTCTTACAGGAAAGACAAGAATCAAAGTAACAAAACAGAATTCCTGACAATGTGTGAAAATACTTACATATAAAGTTCTGGGGCACCTGGGTGGCTCAGTCAGTTCGGCTTAGGTCATGATCTCACGGTTCGTGGGTTCGAGCCCCACAACAGGCTCTGTGCTGACAGGTCAGAGCCTGGAGCACGCTTCAGATTCTGTGCCTCCCTCTCTCTCTGCCCCTCCTCTGCTTGCACTCTCTCTCTCTCAAAAATGAACAAATGTTAGGGGGCGCCTGGGTGGCTCAGTCGGTTGAGCGTCAGACTTCAGCTCAGGTCACGATCTCGCGGTCCGTGAGTTCGAGCCCCGCGTCGGGCTCTGGGCTGATGGCTCAGAGCCTGGAGCCTGCTTCCGATTCTGTGTCTCCCTCTCTCTCTGCCCCTCCCCCGTTCATGCTCTCTCTCTGTCTCAAAAATAAATAAAAAAAAAAAAAATGAACAAATGTTAAATAATAATAATAAAGTTCTGGAACAAAAAGAGCTTATGGAAGTTTAAAATGCCAATAGCAAATATTAAAAATATCATAGAAGAGTTGGAAGAAAAAACTCAGAATATCTGAAAACTGAATGAGGAAGGAAAAACAGACAAATTCATGAGGAAAAAAAAATTAAGAGGACCAGTGTTGGAATTTCACCATCTGAATAATAAGGGTTCCCAGAAAGAGAAAGGACAGAAATCACTACCAAAGAATACATTATCAAAAATATAATACAAGGGGCGCCTGGGTGGCTTGGTCGGTTGGGCGGCCGACTTTGGCTCAGGTCATGATCTCGCGGTCCGTGAGTTCAAGCCCCACGTTGGGCTCTGTGAGTTCAAGCCCCACGTTGGGCTCTGGGCTGACAGCTCAGAGCCTGGAGCCTGTTTCGGATTCTGTGTCTCCCTCTCCCTCTGCCCCTCCCCTGTTCATGCTCTGTCTCTCTCTGTCTCAAAGATAAATAAACGTTAAAAAAAAAAAATTTTTTTTTAATATATAATACAAGAAAATTTCCCAGAATAGATGCAAATAAGCTTCAGACTGAAAAGGCCCAATGAATGTCAATCATGATGAATTTTTAAATAGTCACACCAAGGTATACAGTCATGTATCACTGTATTTCAGAATACCTGGGGTAAAGACAACATCCTAAAATCTTTCAGAGAAAAAACAAATCCCATACAAAAAATCCAGAATCAGAATAGCATCAAACTTCACAGTCTACCACTGAAAGTCATAAGACCACAAAACAAGGCTTAAAGTTTCCAAATACCATCTCTAACAACATTTTACATCCAAACTTCCAACCAATGTGCAGGCAGAAACAGGCAAGTCTCAAAAAAAATGCACCACCTCCAATGAACCCTTTTTCATAAAGCCTCTCAACGAGGCTCCACTAATGTAACTGTACTGAAAAGAGATTTGTACTTTCCTCAGAGTTTAGGGATGAACTAGTGATTGATACTCAATAAATCAAGCAGAAGGAAGGAAAAAAAGGAAAGAAAAGAATGGTAATTATTATATTTAAAGGGAAAATCTATAAGGAAATACTGTATAAGCATAGTACACACAGTCATCATACTGGATGTTAATTTTTCTTCTTTAGGTTACATTTACCTGTATTCGCTTTCTGGGCTCATGGAAGATGGAAAGGGAGGCTGAAAACCTGGGAACTACATTTCCCAGAATGCCCTTTCAATGGAGTTGTGGTTTAAATTCCAACAGTACATATGGGTCAACTGGACCCATGGCTCAGTTGGAAGAGCATGCGACTCTTGATCTCAGGGTAGGGAGTTTGAGCCCCATGTTATAAATAAATTAATTAATTCCATCAGCACAGACTCATTCACTCAAGCCCTAGAAGATGTAAGAAAGGTATATGTCATTATTGCTTTTCTAGTAGCAATGAGCAGGTGTGTGGCCTCCAACAAATGACAGACATGTCGTTTTGCAGGTTTCCAATATTCTACAAACTGCCTGCTTTGGTATTTAAGATAGCCAAGATTATTAGTGGTTAGCAGTTTGTAATCCCTGCAAAGTGGCTTTCCCTGACCTATGTTCCCATGATCTTCCAATGGTTGTGTAAGCATCTAATATCCTCTTTGAAATATCAAGAATGGTTTGTTTCTCTGATTGAACCCTGATACATAAAAACATATAAAATATTGGTTTAATAAAAACTGTGATGGGACTGTATTAGGAAAGTAGCAGAAAGAGTTGAGGATAGATAACAGTATAAGAATGCAAAATCAGGGATTTCTGGCTGGCTCAGTTGGTAGAACATGTAACTTTTGATCTCAGGGTTGTAAGTTTGAGCCCCATGTTGGATGTAGAGTCCACTTTAAAAAATGTGGAGCACCTGGGTGGCTCAGTGGGTTAAGAGTCCAATTTCAGCTCAGGTCATGATCTCCCAATTTGCGAGTTCAAGCCCCACATCAGGCTCTGCACTGACAGCACAGAGCCTGCTTTGTATCCTTTGTCTCCCTCCCTCTCTGCCCCTCCCCTACACATACACGCGTGCGCGCGCACGCGCGCTCTCTCTCTCTCTCTCTCTCTCACACACACACACAAATAAACATTAAAAAAAAAATCTTGGGGGTGCTTGGGTGGCTCAGTCAGTTAAGCAACCAACTCTTGATTTTAGCTCAGATCAGGATCTCAACAGTTCAAGAGGTTGAGCCCCACTTGGGCTCTGAGCTAACAGCACAGAGACTGCTTAGGATTCTCTCCCTCTCTCTGCCCCTCTCCTGCTCATGTGCTCTTTCTCTCTCTCTCTCTCAAAATAAGTAAATAAACTTAAAAAATATATAAAGGGGTGCCTGGGTGGCTCAGTCGGTTGGGAATCCAACTTCTGCTCAGGTCATGATCTCATGGTTTATGGGTTCGGGCCCGCATTGGGCTCTCTGCTATCACCACAGAGCCCACTTCGGATCCTCTGTTGCCCTTTCTCTCTCTCCCCTTCCCCCGTTCTAAAACAAATATTTAAAAAAATTTTTTAATTATGATAAAAATTTAAAAAATCTTTTAAAAAAGAATACAAAATCATCTTTCATAGAAATTCAATAGATAATATCTGAGACTAGAAAAACCAAGAAATGACAGTACAGGCATACCATGTAAAAATATGGAAATAATATGCATTAGGAAAAAAAAAAAACACCGAAAGTACTAAAAATGAGGACAAATAAGGAGAAATGGAGCAGCTGTTCTTTTAATTATAAGTCTTGTAGTACTATTTGACTATTTAAATTGTGTATTCTTACTATTTCAACTTAAAAATCCAACCATTTAATTACTAAAAGGCAAAAAAATCCTAACACTGTATAAGCAAAATCAAACCACAGACTGACCAAAATTTCAAACCATAAGGTCCATACTGGATCTGTTGCCAATGTAGGTAAAAACAGCAGAAAGTCCCAAACAACCAAATAATTAAAAGGCCATTATATGCTTAATTCTAGAACCTGTATCTCAGATCCAACTCTAATGAAAGCAGGCTGCCTAATGTGACCTCAATCTCCGCCACAGCCTGGGCCTAACAATGTTCACCATCCCAGAGTTCACTCTATCAAAGGTCAAATACGTGAAGAAACTCGAGGCCTCAAGAAGAAATCATGACCAAAATTAACTGCAAAGGTAAGCATAAAAACAAAGGGATAGATCTTAAAATCAATTACCTTAGCTCCTTTTTTAGGTCTTATTTCAATTTAACACAACTAATTAAAAAATTTTTTAGAAACACCCAACATCTGTGGTCAAAACATCTTTACAAGTTCTAGGAAACTGTTAATTAGCGGGTTAGGCTGTAACCTAGCCACAGATGACAAAAAATGGCTCTTCTCACTGTAGGCTAGGCTAGCTGTGTCTCATGTTACTAGGCCTCAGCTTCCATGTCCCAGCAGCCTTCATTCCACACATCCCAAAGATACAAGTAAAAAGCCTATAAAGACAAGAGTCAGGAGTAAGGGAAATCCAGTGAGGATAGTCTCCATGAGAAAAGGCCTGAAAGAAAACTTAAACAGATGCTCCATAAAATGTTGATTCAGACTTCACATGGAGAGAAGTGTCATGCCTCATTTCAAAGATAATATATTAGGCCCTGACTCACCACAGATAATCTAATAACAAAGCTGTGACTTTCATTGTTGAGGCGTCTCTTCTCTCACTCTAATGCCCCGAAGCCATCAGATATACAGACGCTTCATGCTGAAATGCTAGAAAAATTTGCACATTTTCATTCCTTGCTCACTACTGCTGGGCTGCTAAACCAAGAGTCTACTTTAAGTTATGACAACAGGGCAAGCTGATCCAATTACACAAAAAAGGTACTAAATCAAACAGGACCATCTGGGCTTTAAGCAAGAGTATTGTGATGTCTGAACAAAAGTCAATATACTTGCTTTCATATATTCAGAGTTATAATGGCCCTTGGGCTACCGATTCATTTTCACGTCCAATAAGAGTTATGTGTCGTATTAAGACATATGGCCTAGATGACGGACGGGTACAAACAGAGTATTATATTCACCAGTTCATAATGAGAACATCTGTGCTCACCCTCTAGCCCTATGAGGCTTACAAAAAACAGTCAATATTCTCTAGAAGTAAACAGGTTTTCTGTTCCTAGGCAGCAGGTCTGGCAAACCACCCATCTCATCATCCCCATAATCTGACAAGATTGGGTGTGTTCAGGGTGGTATGGCCAAATTCACCATCCCCCATATTCTCAGAATGGTTCCCCAATTATTACTAACCTCCAAACCAATTTCCAAGATCCTAAAATTTTAAGACCTAATCCAGCCATGCAAGTTTAATTTGCCGGACCTAAAAATCAAGACTCAAGACTGAGGCGCATGGGTGGCTCAGTCCGTTGAGCATCTGACTTCGACTCAGGTCATGATCTCACAGTTCATGAGTTGGAGCCCTGCATCACGCTCTGTGCTGACAGCTCAGAGCCTGGAGCCTGCTTCCAATTCCGTGTCTCTGGCTCTCTCTGCCCCTCTCTAGCTCACACTCTGTCTCTCTCTCAAAAATAAACAAACATTAAAAAAAATAAGTAATAACGGGGCACCTGGGTGGCTCAGTTGGTTAGGTGACCGACTTCAACTCAGGTCATGATCTCGCAGTTCGTGGGTTTGAGCCCCGCGTCGGACTCTGTGCTGAATGCTTGCTCGGAGTCTGGAGCCTGCTTTGGATTCTGTGTTTCCTTCTCTCTCTACACCTCCCCCACTTGTGCTCTCACTGACTCTGTCTCTCAAAAATAAATAAATGTAAAAAAAAAAAAAAAAATTTTAAATAAATAAATAAATAATAAAATAAAATGACTCAAGACTAAAAGAATCTCCTTTATCTAAAAAACTTCTTATAGGGGCGCCTGGGTGGCTCAGTTGGTTAAGCGTCCGACTTCAGCTCAGGTCATGATCTCATAGTCTGTGAGTTCGAGCCCCGCGTCAGGCTCTGTGCTGACAGCTCAGAGCCTGGAGCCTGCTTCAGATTCTGTGTCTCCCTCTCTCTCTGCCCCTTCCCCACTCATGTTCTGTCTCTCTCTGTCTCAAAAATAAATAAAAACATTTAAAAATTAAAAAAAAAAAGTTCTTATAAAATACATATTCCATTGTACAGGCATCAGATTTCTGTACAATATTGACAATTTCAGCATCAACACTAGTAAATTAATATCTGTGAAAAGAACTGAGAAAAATCTCTCCTGTAAAGACTGGGCTCAAAATTCACTGTCATTTATCTGGTTTTTTTGGAGACCTCACACTCCCTGAAGCCTTGCCTACCTCTCTACTTCTCATTTCCTAAGCTCCAGACACACTGGAACTTCCTTCCTTCAATTCTTCAAAATAGCCATGTTAAAGAACATGGCCCCTCCTCAGGATCTTCATCTATGCCATTCCGTCCACCTAGCACAGTCTTTGGTCTGCCCCTCATCCCTTAGGTGTCAGCCTTAAAAGTCAATTCCTTGGGGACATTCCCTCACTGCCCTGTTTCCCAATCAACCTGGGTTAGGCTTCCCATTAGCTGCTTCCACAGTATTTAGAGCAAAACAGTAATTAATTATTGTTTAATGGATGTCTTCCCCACCAGACCATAACTGTATGACTGCAAAGGCTCAGTCAGTTTTGTTCACTGGCAAAGCACAGAGCCTGTCACACAGTAGGAGCTCAAAACTTCTTGACAAATAAATGAGTAACAGGGCTAAAAACACATCAGCTTTGGCAATTCTACTTATAATTTACCCTACAGATATAGTCACATATACAAAGGGCCAAATGCTTATGGTTACTCACTAGGGCATAGTTGGTAATAGCATAAAGGCGGAAATATTTAAAATGTCTACCAATACACGGCAGGTGCCAAATCTCTATTGCTTTCATGGAATGACTGCCAAAGTAAGTTTTTTAAAAATGCAAATAGTACTAACAGCATGCTACATTTGTTTAAAAGAAAATGCAAGAAATATATATATATATGCTTTATATGTACATGTTATCTCTGGAAAGGATCTTAAGAAACTGAAAACATCAGTTGACCCTGGGAAGACAGACTGGACTCACGAGTACACAAGCATAAAAGACTATTCAATGTACACTCTTTTTTTAACTTTTGAATTTTGAACCATATAAATGTATTTTTTTTTAATGTTTATTTTGAGAGAGAAAAAGTGTATGTGTGTGCACACAGGGGAGGGGCAGAGAGCGGGAGGGAGGGAGGGAGGGGGAGGGGGGGAGGGGGAGGGAGGGGGGGAGAGAGAGAGAGAGAGGGACACACACTTCCAAGCAGGCTCCACTCGATCTCTCTCCCTTGCTCTCTGCCCCTCCCCTGCTCATGCTGTCTCTTTCTCTCAAAATAAATAAATAAACTTTTAAATAAAAAAAAAAAAATAGAGGAGCATGCAACTCTTGATCTCAGGTTGTGATTTCAACTCCCATGCCGGGTATAGAGATTACTAAAAAATAAAATGGGGTGCCTGGGTGGCTCAGTCAGTTAAGTATCCAACTCTTGATCTCAGCTCAGGTCTTAATCTCAGCCTCCTGAGTTCAAGGACCGCACTGGGATCCACACTGTGTGTGAAGCCTACTTAAAAAAAATAAAGAACTAAAGAAAAATAAATAGAAATAAAACTTATAAATAAATAAAATTTGCTAAAGACAGTCCTATCCTCATTTCTAAGACAGTGATGAAGTTTAAATGATTTGATGACAAATATCCTGCTTACAAGCTAAGCACTGGGCGGGGGGCGGGGAGTGAAAAGAAAGACAATTCACTTATCCACAAATCTCAGACATCCTACTCCATACTAGATTGTACCACTTTATTATTTTTTTTAATGTTTATTTATTTTTTAGAGAGAGAGAGACAGAGTGTGAGTGGGGGAGGGGCAGAACAGGAGACACAGAAGCAGGTTCCAGGCTCTGAGCTGTCAGCACAGAGCCCAATGTGAGGCTTGAACCCACAACTCTGAGATCATGATTTGAGCCAAACTTGGACACTTAACCAACTGAGCCACCCAGGCACTCCTAGATTGTACCACTTTGGAAGAAAATTCCATCTTTTTTACAACTAATTGTCCCGATCCAGATAAATGGAGAATGGTTTCACAGTCAGAAGGGATTACTGACAGAAAAAAGGGATTAGAGAAAAAAGGGAATTCAGCATTTTTTTTTAGCTTAGAAAGTAGGTCGATACATTTGTACGGAAGAAATATCATAAATACTGACCCAAAACAAAATATTCTCACCGAGGGGCCTTAAAATCCAAATGGAGCTTAATCTGAATCCACAAAGTTCACAAAACTAAAGAACTTTTTGAAAACTAGTTAAAAATGGTAAGGAAATCTATACACATTCCTTAGATAAACAGATGTGCCAAACTTTAAGACATTCTTCAGTAAAGAAATATCTGAGACAAGATTAAACACAACTCCAATAATCCTGTTTGTTACCACAATCAAAGCCCTGGAACAGAGTCAAAACCTTTGGATCTGAACCTGTTAGTTTCCCAAACCTGCATATCAGGTACAGAATACTCTGGACTCAGAATGGCAAGAGGAACCTGAATCCAGGGCCACCAAAAAGAGGATTTTTTTCCGGGATTATCTCCAATGTTACAAGGGCCATTGCCATCGACTGCAAGAAATGATCTTCATAATCCATCCCAAGACCTATTAGAGCCACAGTTATCTTCAACTAATTATCCCCTGAAAAACAAAATGGTATTTACTAAGTAGAACGAAGTACTCAGTACAGCCATTCTAAATTGTCATAACTTTGCCATGTTACATGGCAAGTAAGAAGCCAATTCCTGGCTCTCCCATTTGATAACTTCTTTGCCCCCAAACGCTCTTTCTGCATATTAAGTCAAAATCTTGAGATCTAAGACTGACACAGACACCAGCAAACGAATCACCTGATTTCCCTACCAACATTGTTTTTCTCCATAAAGTTCTACTCACCATTTTAAAATCCCCCTTCATAGGGTGCCTGGGTGGCTCAGTCGGTTAAGTGTCAGACTGGCTCCAGTCATGATCTCACGGATTTTGAGTTTGAGCCCCGCATTGGGCTCTGTGCTGACAGCTTGGAGCCTAGAGCCTGCTTCAGACTCTGTGTCTCCCTCTCTCCCTGCCCCTCTCCACTCATGCTCTCTCTCAAAAAAAGGTAAACATTAAATAAAAATTTTGTTTAATACCTGTCTATAATAATACCAAGAAGTACTCATGAATTTAGCCTGTGGTTCCCTAGGCTAAAAGGCTTGAGAGGGAGAGTGGAGCAAAAAAAAAAAAAAAAAAAAAAAAGGTGGGAAATTCTCTCTCTCTCTCTCTCTTCAGTGCTCTGGACTTTGAAAGCTAGGCAGAGGCAATGATTCTGCACTTAATCAGCAAGTGAATAAGAAACAGGTTTGAATTTAGAAGAAGCATAAAGGAGGGCAAGAACATTCAGTAAAGAATACTGACTCCATTTCCTTGCAGAGCAGCTCTCAGGACCTGCCAAAGAACCTCAATTTGACAAGGAACACCCCATCTACTCTAATCCAGGACATATCCCTCAAAAGACAGTCAGTCAACCGGAACTCTGCCAACTTCTGCTTGGGAGTTGTGTGGAGCACAGTAGCAACAAGAGCCTACTTTGAGAAGGAGATCAACAATCACACTCAAGAAGAAAAGAAGTTATTTGGCAAAGGGAAGCATGTTGCCAAAATGTTAGTCACAGCTTAAGGTCCCAGTTTGTGTCTCTGCAACTATTCTTTGCTCTGACAGAGTCCATTCTCTGGCCCAGAAAACCCAGCTCAGCTACTGTCATCTTCTCCATTTAAAGCAGTCATTTTTCATGGTATCAAACTGTGACACAGACAACATATCAACCAGAGACTAAAAAGAACAGGGAAAGAATGTGTTATTTGCCATTTTCTACCTAGGACTGGCTCAAGTAGAGCAATGGAAAAATGTGACAGGATAGGAAGAATGGAAAATCATTATGTTAAAGAGCAGGCTATACCAAAAGCCTGCCCAGAGCTCTGAACTCCCATAACTTATTTCCAAACCCTTTGAAAAACAAACCAAAGAGACACCCTGTGGTTGAAATAACAGCAAAATATTAAGCTGATTTTTACCCCCAAATAAGTATGTACTATATACTTCATAGCCTGAAGCTCTTCCTGCTCTTGCTGGGGTAAGAAGACTATAGTTTGCTTGAGAACAGCCTGAACAAGCCCAAGACTTTCAGAATCATTTCAGAGCAATAGGAAAACAGACACAAGTACACTAGGTTACTCTCCCAATCTAAGAAGAGGTCAAGAAATTGTCGCTTCAACAGGGACAGGACTTCTCTCTTCCTTTCTTAAAAACCATTAATAGGGGCGCCTGGGTGGCTCAGTCGGTTGAGCGTCTGACTTCGGCTCAGGTCATGATCTCGCAGTCTGTGAGTTCGAGCCCCACGTCGGGCTCTGTGCTGACAACTCAGAGCCTGAAGCCTGCTTCAGATTCTGTCTCCCTCTCTCTCTGCCCCTCCCCCACTCATGCTCTGTCTCTCTGTCAAAAATAAACATTAAAAAAAAATTAATAAAACCTGAAAACTCCACTGTTATCAACATCTTCCACCTTGCCCTGCATTTCACCTTTGTGCTGACATCACATAACTAATCAGTACCAACTAAAGTAAACACTACGGATATCAAGTATGAGGTAGATTTGGAAACTGCCCCCTCTTAAGCAAATCCAAGTCAGACCTCAGAAATGCCAAGACTTTCAGGAACACTTCTTCTAAGCTAAATTAAATAAATTCACCTATGAGCAAAGTGTTTAGAATATTATGCCCAAAGAAAAAATTGGAATAGTCAAGATTTCAAAGTATTAACAATAAAGAAGCTGAAACCGTCCGCAAGCACACTCCTCCCCACCAACGGGGCCAAACTGCCTGGACCAAAGCAAAAGGCTCAACTAAATAAAGTACTATTTTTCAGCGAATTCTCAGAGTTCATTGAGGAAAGTCAGTGTTTGTCAAGGGTAAAATAAAACACTGCATTCTCTCACATTCCTCATCAACCAACCTCATTCAACCCAAGCTCTAACTTCCCTATCTCCATCTTGATGGTAGCCAATACAATGTAACAAGTAATATGAAATTCTGGGCTACTAAAAGTTGACTCAGAAAAAAGTTAAAAAACTGAACATGTATTAAATCAAAACCAACTATATTCCCTGGCACAACAAACGTGGAAAACCAACTATTCCCTGGCGTAACAAACGCAGCAAGGCTGAGAAGAAACTGAGAAAACAGGTCTTCTAAATACCAATATCTCAATCTTGTTGTCAGAGATCACTTCTTTGCAACCACTTTAAAGATCCCATTTAGGGGCACCTGGTGGCTCAATGGGTTAAGCATCTGATCCCTGATTTTGGCTCAGGTCATGATCTCACAGTTTGTGACTTCGAGCCCTGTGTTGGACTCTGTGCTGACAGCGAGGAGCCTGCTTGGGATTCTCTCTCCCTCTCTCTGCCCCTCCTCCCCTTCAAAATAAATAAATAAACTTTAAAAAAAAAAGTCCCACTTAGTTAACACAATCTTTCAGAAGCAGAGAAGAACCAAACCTGTCTTTCAAAGGGGGGGGAAAAAAAGGACAGTTTAATGACTTGCCTCAAAGTTACTTAGTAAATCCATAGGTATGCTAGAACAGTCCTTATTCCCCAAGGTTCTCTTTTGGTTTGTAGGAGGAAACAAAAGCCACCAAAATATTCCGTAAATCATTCAGAAAACAATGAGTAAAAACAGCACCATGAAAAAGGAGGTGGATCCTGGGGGAGCCCAAAGCAGTAACAGATTATTCAAATCCCTTTAAAAATACAAACTCCAGTACAGGCCAGCTTCTTCCAGCTCCTCAGCCGTGCGTTCTCTCTTAGTAATTCTCCTTCCTGATCAGTAACTTACCACCACACGCTGCCCACGTCTAACACTTTAAGATTTCCATCTTCCCTTGCTTCACACCACTCCAATCTGAACCCTCAACTCTAGGTTGCTCCCATGTGCAACTCAGTACTTCTCATACCTTTATCTCAACTCTGATTCTTTTTCCACCAACGCTCTCAAGATACCCTCTAGTGTAAGCAGTTTCCCGAATCATCCTAAACCATTGGTTGTCACTCAACTCAATCCCTAAAATGTCACAGTGTCCTCCTCACTCAGCATCCTGTTAATTACCTGTTCACAACAAGTCCGCCCTCCCCATCTCCCTTTAGGCGCACGGTTACTTGTTCCTCACTCCCAGCTGCCGTCTTACTTACCTTACCCACCCTTCAGGATTCCTTATTTCCTGTCTCTCAGTAACCTTCCTTCCCATTTTCAGTCAGCGCTCGTCCCACACCAATTCCCGACCACTCCTCCCTACTTAGATTGCCCACGCCCCGCTCCAAGCTCTTCAGACCCAGCCCCGCGTTCCACTCACCCCTCAGACTCCGCCCCCAGGACCCCCCCTCTCCCTCAGGCCCCTCCCCCAATCTCCTCTCTGTCTCTCTCCCTCCCTCCCTCTCTCTCTCTCTCTCTCTCTCTCTCTCTCCTCTCCAAGCCCCGCCCCAATGCCCCCCACCCCGGCCCTCCCTCCCACTCAGGTCCGCAGGTCATCTCAGCGACATACCCAGCCTCCTCGGCCTCCTTTCGACCGGGCTGTAGCTGCCCCGGGAGCGAATCCTCCGCCACCTCCGCTCCGGCTTCGTCCCGTCCGGCTAGCTCCCCAGCAAGCTCCCTCTCTCGCCGCCGCCGCCCCTTTTGCCAACCCGGAAATGGATCTGCTCCCACCGTCCCCAGCGTCCGCGAACAAAATGGAGGCGGGGGAAAGAGGAGGAGGGAGCAGGGGGCTAAAAGACACTACACGCACGCGCTATCGGAAAGCCCGCCCCCTAACGGCGCACGTAAAGGCGGAAGCCGTCGGGTAGCCGCCATCTTGGGAAGGTCGCGAAAATTCCGCCTGCCTCTTCAAAGCAGGGTTTGCAACTTCAGCAATTGGAATCGTCTGCGAAGACTTAAGCAGAGAGTGAAGCCCAGAGATTCTGATTTAATTGGTCTGGGGTATGTCCTGCGCATCGAGACGTTTAAATTCCGCAGGTAAATCCAACATGTTACCGAGGTGGAGAACCACTGAGCTACCGTCTTGAACATAGCTTTTGCATTTTTATTTTCCCGCGCGCGCACACACACCCACGCACCTGCCCCATAAATGTCCTTCCCTAATTTCGAGTCAAGGAAGAACCCTCTTCATTCAACCTTGCTGGGGCCCAGTAGTCTAGCTCCTGTTGTCATAGCAACAGAGAGGCAAGCCCCTGCCAACAAGTCATCCTTAACGTCATAGCCACCTGACCTGAACACCCGTGAACACGTCTCTTCCGCGGGCCGGGGGTTCCCTAGTTTCCGGGGCTGGGGGATGGTGCTGCAGACTCCTCCAGCTGCTTGGGTCAGGGAGAGGAATCCTGTGCCCTCCGTGGTGGAGCTGCTGTTAACTCCTTCCCAGCTGATTAAGGATCTCTCCCTAGTCCACTCACAAAAGCTCTTTTCTACTATAGCTAACCCCATTGCCGTATATCCTCAAAATGCTCTTTACATCTCTCTGGCATCCTTCCTTGTGTTAAATCCAAAGTAAGGGGATAGGATTGAGACTCAGTTTCCACTGCTTACTAGCTGTGTGCCCTTGGGCTTCAACTACCCTATCTGTAAAATGGGACTAATAGTGCTTGTCTCAACTGTTTTATGGTGTTATTGGAAGTCTCAAATCAAGTAATGAATGGGAAAGCATGTGATAAATTGTAAATTGTTATTTTTGTTTTCCTTCTGTTGTGCCATGAGTAGTGCCGGGCAGCACACACTAGTCAATGTCACAGCATTCATTGAGAACCTGCTGTGGGCTAGGCACCACGAGATGGTTACAGAGATGACTAAGAGCCTAGTTTTCAGGGAACTCACTGTGTGGTAGGCAGACGGGCATGTAAACAGCTAGCTGAGATACAAGTCAGCATGTAATTAGTGCCATGGGGACCTAGGTGCTGTGAGAGGTCAGACAGGGAGTGATTAACTCCTGCTAAAGAATGGGAGAAGGTTTCGTAAATGGTTTTGAACTTGGCCTTGAAGGATGAGTAGAATTTCATTACTAGTCAGAGAAGGTAGGGGACACATTCCAGGCATAGGGACCAGTGGGTATAAAGCTAAAGATTTTCAGGTATGTAGTCCTGCGTGTCTGAAGGTGGGGTGATTGGGTCAGGAAGATGGTAGACCCAAACTCCCCGTTCTTCAACTTCGTGTCCATTCTGTCTCCTCCTTGCTCATCATATACAGTGTGAACCTGCATTCTATCACTGCAGTGCACCCAGTGGCTCCTCAAGGCCTTTGCACTGCCTCTACTCTGCCCCTTCCGCATTTTTCAAGCCTTAGTTCAAATGTCCCCTCCTCAGAGGCATTCCCTGCCCACTGTAGCTAATGTTAGCTGCCCCCACCCCGCCGTCCCCCCCACCATTCTCTATAACATCACTCTGTGCTGAGGGCAGCCACTGGGGTGGAGCACAGAGACATCTCACCTGGGGAACTAGGCATGGGCTTCATGAAGAAAGTGAGGCCTGATGGGAAAATAAGAATTGGGCAGGGCTAGAGGAGAGAGAAAAGCATCCCAGAGCAGAGGGAGAGTATGTGCAAAATAAGAATCAGGGCACCTTCCAAAAACTCAAAGCATTTTGATGTGGTTAGAGCTAGAACTTGGAAAAAGGCAAGAAATTAGGTTGAAGAAATCATCATAACATCTGACATTTATTAACACCATGTTACCATGTAACATTGGCATAACGTCACATGTCATAGCTCATTTAATCTTCACAATAACTTTCTGAGGTAGATATTATTACCCCCATTTTACAAATGAAGAAACTGAGACACAGCAGGAGTAACCATCCTGCCCAAAGCCACATATGCACAAAATAGAACTGGCTCCAGAGTCTGTGCTGTTAATGCCCGTACCAAGTGACCCTGCATTGTCATTTTTTTTAATGTTTATTTTACTTATTTTGAAAGAGAGCATACACACAAGTGAGTGTATATGAGCAGGGAAAGGGCAGAGAGAGAAAAGGAGGGAGAGAATCCCAAGCAGGCGCCATGCTCCCAGCTTGGGTCTCGACACGGGGTTTGAACCCATGAACTGTGAGATCATGACCTGAGCCAAGATCAAGAAGCTTAACCGACTGAACCACCCAGGTGCCCCTGCATTGTCATTTGTGATGTGATTTCCTAAAATAATGAAAGACTTATGGTAAAGTTCTGAACAACACAAAACAACACAATAAATGTATTCATTAAAAAAACAGGTTATATTAAGTTTGTGCAAAAATGTTTCATGTGTGCAATTTCCTTTTTTGATAATATGACAGGCCAAACACCTGGGAGACCTCTCAAAAAACAACAAAAAATCCTGGATAGAAAAATATTAAAAAACATCTTAGGGGTGCCTGGGCGGCTCAGTCACTTAGGTGTCTGACTCTTGATTTGAGCCCAGATCATGATCTTATAGTCATGAGATTGAGCCTAGCATTAGGCTCCCAACTGGGTGTGGAGCCTGCTTGAGATTCTTAGAGTCTCTCTCCCTCTCTCTTTGCCCCTCCCCCACTCACACTCACTCTCCCTCTCTCTCTCTCAAAAAGCAAGCAAGAAAGAAAGAAAGAAAAAAAAAAGTAAAATATCTTTGGGGCACCTGGGTGGCTCAGTTGGTTGAGCATCCAACTTCGGCTCAGGTCATGATCTCGTGGTTCGTGAGCTTGAGCCCCACATCAGGCTCGCTGCTGTCAGTGCAGATCCTGCTTCGGATCCTCTGTCCACCTCTCTCTGTCCCTCCCTTGCACATGCTCTCTCTCAAAAATAAATAAACATACAAAAATAAAAGTATCATCAATGCTTCAATGAAAAAGTAAGGAATTTTCAGGGCAAAACAAAGTAAGTGAAGGCGGGGTTTGTGGAGAGGTAAGTAGAACACTGACGCAGGTTTTTGCTCTAAGGACATTTGCCTAACTAGGTGAACATGAGCTTTGGTCAGTGTCTCATGGAAAAAATAAATGCCTCAGAACCTCCTCAACAGGGGAGTTTAACAAAAAATTCTTCTTTGTAAAAATGGAACCCTCAAAGAAATAAAGGGCTTTATTTCTGGTAAGGGTGAACCAGAAATAAGTCTGTCACCTCCTCCCTTGGGTATAGGGTTAATGGAGATAGATTATAGGCCCAGCTAAGTTTGTTGTTTTGTTTGTTTGTTTTTTTATGGATTTTTCACATGGAATGTCCAATAGGACATTGAAAGCCATGTGGAACCTAGGATAATTCTTGGCTGTGTGGTTCTGTCCCTTGCATTGCAGCCCCCTAGCATCCCTGCCCCCTGCATACCAAATGTCTACAGCACATCCTTATCGTTGTGGTCAACAACAACAAAAAAGCCTCCACAAATTTCCAAAATGCCCCCGTAGAGAACCAATGCCCCACGGTACACTGTCAAAATTGACGGGAGCCAATTTATGAAGGACTTTATTATCTGTCGTGAAAAGTTAGATTTTATCTTCAGGTTGAGAGGGAAACCGTTGAAAGATTTAAGCAGAGAAGTGCTGTGGCCCCTTTTGCCTTCCAGAAAAATCCATCTGACTGAAAGGTGGAGGATGGATTAGATGGGTCCAGATGGGAGGCAGAAACACCTGTTGGGAGGCTTCTGTGAACACATAAGTGGGAGATGATGGTTGCCTGTGGTGACTGGCAGCAGGGCACCAGCCCGACACAAAGGCTTTGGAGGCAGGCCTGCCTGTCTGCAGAGCCAAAGGGCTTGAGTTTCAGTTCTCCCACTACTGAATAAGGTGAGACTTTGGGCAAGTTACTCAATCTCTACCACCCTCAGTCTTGTCATCTATAAAATGGAGATAAGACTGGATGGAATGTGTCCAAAGTGCATACCCACTCGGAAAGCACCCACTAATCTTAGCTATGATCATTATTAGGTATGAGCAGTAGAGATGGAAGAAGTAATTCAAGAGATATTGAAGAAGTGGAATGTGAGGGTTGAGGACAGGGACAAGCCAAAGATGACCCTCAGGCTTTGGGCTAACCTCCTATGTGCACATGATGCTAACACTTAGCTTAGAGAGGCCCAGAGGAAGACAGGCCAGGACTAAATGAGCCCGAGGAGCCTGGTGAGGGAGCAAAGAGAGGTCAGGTAGACCACTACATATCTGGGTCTGGAACTTAAAAGAGTGATCCTAGCAATGTGGGACTCCTAAACTGTGGAGTAAGATGGCCCCTGACAACCCAGGACTCCTTGTATCCATGGAATCTGGGCCGGCCTGTGGCAACCTTTAATGCAGTGGAAGTCAGCTGCACCAGGTCCAGGGCTAAGCTTTAAGAAGACCTGGCAGCTTCCACTCTTGCTTTGGGGACCCCTAAGGTCTCATGTGGGAAATCAGCCTCTCTGCTGCGGACATGATCTGGAGAGAGAAGCTTGGACATGGAGAAAGGGAGGTCCAGCCATCCCAGCATTCCAGCTGTTGCCCCCGGAGTGGGAGACAAGCAAGCCAGCCATCATGGACATTCCAGCTCCAGTTACCTTCTGACTGTGGCCACAAGAGACACCCCCAACTAAGACAGCAGAGCTGTCCAGGTGAGCTCCCATCAACCAACCGGGAGGATCATGAGAAGTTATAAAATGGTTGTTGTTTTGAGGCACTACATTTAGAATAGTTTGTTATGCAGCAATAGATCTCCAAGCAGAATGATACTGATGAACTCTAAGCCCAGGTGTATAGTGAGAAGAGAAGAGGGCTTAGAACAGAGCCAAGGCACCCCACATGCAAGGACCAAACAGGGAGAAGGCTCACACGGGAGATTGAGATAAACAGGACAGAGGGAAATCCTGAGAGCGTGGTGTCCTGGAAGTGGCAATAAGTGCTCAGGAAGGAAGAGTGGTCAGAAATATAAAATGCCAATGAAAGAACAGATAAGTATCCCTTGGATTTGGTAACATGGGAGTCAGTGACCTTGACAAGAACAGTTTCAGTGAGCACTGAGGGTGGACGCCAGATGCACTGGGTTGAAGAATGAAAAAAGCAACAAAATCAAACTGGAGTTACGGTTTTGGGGGTTGTTTATGTTTTGTTAATATTTATTTATTTTTAAGAGAGAGAGACAGAACATGAGCATGGGAGGGGCAAAGAGAGGAAGACACAGAATCTGAAGCAGGCTCCAGGCTCCGAAGTGTCAGCGCAGAGCCCAACACAGGGCTCAAATCCACAAACTGCAAGATCATGACCTGAGCCGAAGTCGGACACTCAACCGACTGAGCCACCCAGGCGCCCTGGCTTGTTTTTTTGTTTTTGTTTTTAGAGTTACACCTATTGACCTGGGTGAATCTCACAAGCATAACCTTGAGGAGGGAAGGTCGCTGAACACTATACCTAGGAGGACAGTATTTATATAAAGTTTTAAAACATGCAAATATTAAAAAACTCTTAAAACTCAGTAATAAAAAGACAAATAACCCAATTAACCAATGGTTAAAGGATCTTGGAGTGGATTGAATGGTGTCCCCCCCGCCCAAAATTCATGTTCACCTGGAACCTCAGAATTTGGCCTTATTTGGAAATAAGGTCTTTGCAGATAAAATTAGTTAAATTGAAGCCAGGTGGGTCAAGATGAAATGAAGTAGATTAGGGTGGGCCCTAAATCCAGTGACAGATGTCCGTACAAGAAGAGGAGAGGCCTCAGACATACACAGGGGAGAACTCCAGGTGAAGACAGAGGCAGATTGGAGCTATGTGTCTACAAGTCAAGCACACAAAGTTCACATAACAGGAAACTGTTTTAACCACTTGAAAGTGTACAGTTGAGCAGGTTTTATATATTCTCAGTATTGTGCAACCATCACCACTATCTAATTCCAGCACTTTTTCATCACCCCAAAAAGAAAACTTGTACCCATTAATAGCCTCTCCCAATTCTGCCTTCCTCCTGTCTCCTGGCAACCCCTAATCCACTCTCTATGTCTATAGATTTGACATTTCATACAATATGTAAGCTTTTGTGTCTGGCTTCTTAGTGTAGTGTTTTCAAGGTGCATCCACATTGTAGCCTGTATCCGTGCTTCATTCCTTTTTATCACTAAATAATACTTCATTTTATGGATATACCACATTTTAGTTTATCCATGCATCAATTAATGGATACTGAGTTGTTTCCACTTTTTGGCTATCACAAATAATGCTGCTCTGAACACTCTTGTATGATTTCTTTTTTGAGGTGATGAACATGTTCTAAAGTCGATTGTGGCAATAGTCACGCAACTCCGTGGTTATGCTAAAAGCCATTGAACTGTACACTTTAAATAGTGCATGTAAAGATCTCAATAAAACTGTTACTCCCCAGAATGCAAAAAAATATATATTGTTCTGAGATGTATACATACACAGTGAATATTTATGGAAATACAGGGAAATGATACCACACTTAGGAAAGCGGTTGTCTCTGGGGAGAAAGGAAGGAGACGTGGCTGGGGACAGGCACCGGGGACCCCAGCTGCAGGGTCAGGTTTTATTTCCTAAACTGGATGGTGGAGACATGGGTGTTCACTACATTAGTCTTTAAACTTTTTGCGTGATCGAAAAATTACACATTTAAACATAATTTTTTAGCAGGAAAGAATGATTGAGATAAATAGGATATTTACAAGATGCAAAAATCACCACATACAACAAAGAGAAGAAATATATTATCTTTTTCATGGAGAGATCTGGCAATCCCTCCTGGACAAACTCAGCCATCACTGATAGGAACCAACCTGACGTTATTTGCCTCCCGGTACAATGGTATTAACAGCATCACCTATAAAGTATTCTTCTCTACGGGTGCCTGGGTGGCTCAGTGGATTGAGCATCCAACTCTTGATCTGGGCTCAGGTTATCTGATCTTGCGGTTTGTGGGATTAAGCCCTGCGTCAGGCTTTGTGCTGAGCGTGGAGCCTATTGGGGCTCTCTCTGTCTCTCTCTGTCTCTCTGTCTCTCTCTCTCTCCCTGCTCCTTCCCCCACCCCCAAATAAATAAATAAACTTTTTTTAAAAAGTATTTTTTTCTAGAATATTTAAGCTCCAGAAAACCACTATAAGGAATGTTCGCTAATTTGGGAGCTAAATTGTCCAATTTGGGAGCCACTAGCCACTTGTAGCTATTAAACAATTAAAATTGTGACTAGTCTAGCTTGACATATGCTGTTAAATATAAAATTAACACCAGGTTTCAAAGACTTAATATAAAAAAAGTAAAATAGCTCAGTATTTTCATATCAATTACATGTTAAAATAACATTGTTTTGTATATATTGAGTTAAATAGAATATATTATTGAAATTAATTTGCCTGTTCTTACTTTTTAAGTGTAACTACTAGAAAAATGTAAATTACATTAGAGGGGATGAAAGTATAAGGGAACAAGAGCATGGGGAAACAGAGAAGTCAAGAATCTGGGACATTTTACAAGACATCTCTCCTAGACTTCGAAAAGTCAATGTTGTTGGAAAAAAAGAAAAGAGCTGTTTTAAATTAAAAGAAACGAGATATAAGAACCCAATGCACTGCTGGGCCTTGATTGGATCAGAATCCCCCCACCTTAAAAAAAAAAAAAAGATTTAGATTTAATTAAAAAAAGTTTTTAAGTAATCTCTAGCCCCAACGTGGGGCTTGAACTCATGACCCCAAGACCAAGAGTCACATGCCCCACTGACTGAGCCAGCTAGGCACCCCCAGGATTTCTTTTTTTAAGTGTTTTGTTTTGGTAAGTTCTACACCCAATGTGGGGCTTGAACTCACAACCTTGAGATTAAGAGTCCCATGCTCTACTGACTGAGCCAGCCAGGCACCCCTCTTTTTTTTAGGTTTTTAAAAAGAGATTTTTCAGACAACCTGGGAAAATCAAATAGAGACTGAATATTAGATGATATCTGAGAACTACTGCTGGCTTTCTTAGGTGTGATAATGCTGTGGTGAATATGCGGGAAATTGTCCTTATTCTTAGGAAGTTTCCACTGAGGCTTTTAGGAATGAAATGATATTAATGTTTGCAACTTACTTTCAAGTAGCTTGGCAAAAGAAAGCGTGTGTGTGTGTGTGTGTGTGTGTGTGTGTGTGTGTGTGTAGAGAGAAAGGGAGAGGAAGTGGGAAAGAGACAACAAAAGCCAATTAGCAAAATGGTAATTGTAGAATCTAGAAAGTTTCAAGGCTATTCACTGTACTAATCTTTAAACTTTTCTGTGTTTAAGATGATTCATGATGGAAAGTTGGGGAAACAAGACAAAATAAAAAAGGAAGGAATGGGAGATGAGGAGGTGGAGACAATCCTTTGCAGCAGTTTGGCCTTGAACTGCCAAGTAAGAGAGGGAATAAGTTGGAGCAAGCACGTAGGGTCAAGAGAGTGCTTTTTAAAAATGGGGAGACGAGGGGTGCCTGGGTGGCTCAGTTGGTTAAGCGGCCGACTTCGGCTCAGGTCATGATCTCGCGGTCCATGAGTTCGAGCCCCGCGTCGGGCTCTGTGCTGACAGCTCAGAGCCTGGAGCCTGTTTCAGATTCTGTGTCTCCCTCTCTCTGACCCTCCCCCGTTCATGCTCTGTCTCTCTCTGTCTCAAAAATAAATAAACGTTAAAAAAAAAAAATTAAAAAAAAATGGGGAGATGAGAGGGTTTAAATGCTAAGTGGGAAAGAGCCAGCAGAAAGAGGAGCATGAAAGATACAAGCTATTCTGGTCAAACTTCTGACTCATGCCTGGGGATAGACCAACCATGTGAGAGATTCAGTACACCCCAAGAAATGTTCTACCCTCCTCCTAGCCCCAAGCTTCAGGAGAAAGAAATCGGTGGTGACACCTAGTGGATTCAAAGGGCACTGTTGAAATTCTTCACTCCTCTCTCTACACCTCCTCAAGAGGGCATCTCATGCTGGTCTTGTGACCACTCCAAATCATTTTCACCCTTTTGTTCACTGCTAGACCAGCCTACGATGTGCAATGCTACTAAGTAAGTTCGTCCTCTCCCCTCTCAGTCCACAGTAGACCTTGGCCACGTCTCTTGTCTCGGCCACTCTCCCCACAAGGAAGCAGAATTCAGACAGGGTGAGGAAGGGACCAGAAAGGATATATGTCCCCCACACCCCAGTCACCCAGCTCCAGTCAAGTGGCCACTGCAGCCCTGATGAGTGCAAGATGGCCATTTCTCAGTTATTCAAGCTCTGGGGATTGTGCAGAGCTTAAACTGTGGTCTCCGGAGTCAGAATAACTGGATTCAAATTCTTGCTAGCTGTGACTTGGCCTCTCTGTGCCTGTGATGCTAAACTTCTCATGACCTTGGTTCTCATCTGGAAAGTGACGCTGATAGAGCCAACCTATTTGTTGGGAAGATTAATTGAGAGAAGGCACATAAAGTCAAGCACAGTGAGTGGCAAAGGACACCGTTCCAAGTGTCAGTTCTTATCATCACTCCTGAAAGAGAGCAGATGACTGATGGCTCTGGAGGTGGCCAAGATGGGGATAAGGAGAATAGCCCACACCACTTTCTCTGCCCTCCCTGGGGGTAGAAGAGCAGGGACAGAAAGGACTGGTCCCTATGATCCTGCACCAGGGCATGGAGTCCTTGAGGGTGCGACCAGTACCCTTTAAAGAGGGCAGAACCTGTCCAGCCCCCATACATCTGGCTTCCCTTGTAACCAGTCCAGCAGGGCAGAGGCAGCTCTCAGTGCCTCCCGGTGCCTCATCCCTGACTTCCCACTTTTGCACTTTGGCCATCAAACCTGCTTCAAGGCCTAAGTCATCATTCTCAAGAAGTTTTCTTTTATTGTCCCCACCACTACCCCCCCCCATCCTCAGACCAGTAGTGAATCTCTTTAGCTCAATTCCTAGAGCATTTATCATCTTGTGTTCTGTCCACTCTTACTGCTCCTATTTCAACCAACCTAATTTATTAATTCAGCAAATATGTATTGAGCGTCTTCTCTGTGCCAGGTACTGTTCTCGGCTCTGGATAGCAAACAAGACACTCATGGAGCTAACATCCTTGTAGGGGAGTGGGCGCAAAGAAAATACACAGAGAATATATATGATGTCAGGGAGTGATGAGTGCCTTGACTATACAGGGGGTAGGGGACAGAGTGGGGGTGGGTGAGATGGAAACAGAGTGGTCAGGAAAGGCTCGGAGAAGAGCAAAGGTGATTCCCTGAGACAGGAATGAGTCTTAGGGTTTTTAAGGAACAGTAAAGCAGTCAGTGTGGCTGCAGTGGGGTGAGTAAGAGGAGAGGGGGCAGGAGATGGGGTCGGAGAGGGAGAATTTTGATTCTTAATGCGTTATTGGAAACAGGAGTGTTACAATCTGAATTGTTTTAGCCGAGATGTAACAAACCTACAGTTATTGCCTAAATCTCACAATTGAGTGAACACACACACATAACCACCCCCCAGGTCAAGATACAGAACATTCTTGGAGCGCCTGGGTAGCTCAGTCAGTTAAGTGTCCGACTCTTGGTTTCAGCTCAGGTCACGATCTCATGGTTTTGTGGGTTCAAGCCCACACTGGACTCCACGCTGACACTGCAGAGCCTGCTTGGGATTCTCTGTCTCCCTTTCTCTCTGCCCCTCCCCCACGTGCACTGTCTCTGCCTCTCTCAAAATAAATAAATTTAAAATTTTAAAAATATAAAACATTTTTATCACCACAAAGGGCTTCCTCATGCCCCTTCCCAGTCAATACTCTCTCCCATCCCCATCAAGTAACCACTATTTTTACTTCTATCCCCATAGATTAATTGGGTCTATTCTTGAATTTCTCTTAAGTGGAATCCTACCGTTTGTAGTCTTATGTGTGTGGCTTCTTTTACTCAGCATTACGTCTGTGAGTGAGGCTCCTTCATGCAGGCTGTAGTTGTTCTTTTTTATTGCTACGTAGTATTCCGTTGTAATAGTATACCGCAATTGATTTATCCATTCACCTGCTGAAGGACATTCTGGCTTCTTCCAGTTTCACGGTCATTAATAAAACTGCTATTGATCACTGTTGGATGTGTCTTTCACTGGACATCAAGCACTGATTTCTCTTGGGAGTGGAAATTCTAGGTCATAGGTTAGGTGTACATTTAGTCTTTGTAAGCACTGCCAAGCAGGTTTCCAAAGTAGCTGTGCCAATTCACACTCCCCACCAACAGCATATAAAGGTTCCAGTTGCTCCACACCCTTGCTGATACTGGTATTACCACTTTTTAAAAGTGTAGTCATTCATGATCTGATGCAGGTTTTTAGCAGAGCAACCTGGCTGCACTCTGAGAACCAAGTGGTGGGATTAGGGTTGAGTTGGGCAGAGGAAGCTGAGACACCAGACAGGAGGCTAGTGTGGGTCAAGACCCACAAATGGTTTGCACTAGATGGTAATAGAGGAGTCAGAGAAGTGGATCAATCAGGACGTGTCCTGGAATTGTAGCAGGAGAGACTGGTTGATGAGTGAGGGAGGGATGAGAAGGAGGCATCAGGGCGAGGCCTGCATCCTTGCCTTGAAAACCTGGGTGGATGAGAGGACCGTTTTCTAAGATGCAGGAGAGAGGGAATAACAGATGTGGGCCAAGGGAAGGCCAAGGACTCATGGGTAGCTGTCTGAATATGTCATCTGCTGGAGCTTAGGCCATCCTTAGAGCACTAAGGCTCTAGATGCCCCCCATCCTAGTATAACTGGCAGACACTGGTTGTGTGAATGGCATGTGCTGTCTGGGTAGCGGCTGGGGGAATGTGCATGCATGCTGTCTGCAGTGACAGATCTGAGTTAGGGGCCCAGTTCTGCCCCCTCGCTCGCCTGTAACTTGGACCTTATGCTAGGATTCCATCTTCCACCTTATGGTGGTAGAATTTAACAAGATCCCACGTCTAGGGCACCTGGAACATGGAAGAACTCAAACTTCCACTCTTCCAAGTTCCAGACACTATGTGGCAAGTCTTAAGAGGCTGGCACTTTTCCCTCATCCACATTTTAAAAGTCTTTCCAGACTTTCCAGACTGAGAACAGCCCTGCTGAGGGGCCCAGCACACTGAGAGGCGGTCCCCTCTCCCCTCCCTCACCCTCTCCCTCAGAGAAACAGAGTGGAGAACAGCAAGCAGCTTGATTCATAGACTTTATCAGCTTTTTCTCCAGCCAGTGGCTTCTGCAGACAACCGAGCCTGTACGGTACACACGGTTCACTCTGGCAAAGCTGGGGAGCAGCGGGGCAGGCATCACGGCTGGGGGCGGGAAGCAGCTAAGACTGGACCAGTGGGCCCCAGTGCTTGAGGAGGGTTGTGGGAGCTTCGAGAGAAGGCTGCTGCGTGGGGTCAGGAGGAGGGCGGCCCAGGGAGAGGAGGGCACGTATTAAGCTGCAGGGAGGAAGCAGGGAGCGGGAGGGGGGCCTATGGTCACCGTCCTTGGGGGATGGAGGCGGTGGGACACAGTGCCAGTGTATGTATGGGGGATGAGGGGTCCATAGACATCTTTTGTGGCAGGAACGAGACAGACCACTGTATAAAAGGGACTGTACAACATAACCTATGATACAATGTTTACATATGATACAAGGCTCTTTCCCTCTTTGAGTTTTAAAAAATAAATTTACAATTCCAGAGCTTTTGGTAAAAAATATATACACCCTCAGAGCAGGAGCAGCAGCTGTTTTTGCTGTTGCTGCTGCTGCCTCTTCAGAAGAGAAAGAGGTGGCGCCAGAAAGGAGGGTGAGGCTGTGCCAGGGAACCTCACCCCGTAGCTGCCAGGAGCCCTGCGCCCCTCAGCCCTGGAGGCCTGTGTGGGAGAGGGAGGGGAGACAGAGAGGTATTAAAGGCATCACCACAGTCCAGTGTGGCCTTTACGGTCTCAGCCATTCCCTCCCCTCACTTCTGTGGGCTACCTGCCCAGGGACAGGGGTCTGCCCCACCCCAGCTCTGATGGGGAGGACCAAGGGGGAGTCAACACAGGGAGGAGGATAGAGACCATGTTGTTGGTGTCCCTCAGAAGAGCCAGAAGGAGGGGGATGACAGCTCCCTTCTTAGCAGTAAGACACCCAAAAGAAGGAGTGTGGGCAGCAAACACCCCCAACTCCTGATACCACCACGTCCCACCCCGCAATGCAGAGGGAGTGTCCTGTAGGCAGCTTAGGCCTGTGTTTCCCTGAGCATCTCTTACCCTCTCACCAGAGCCCACCCAGAGACCTTGGGGAGGCGTGAGTGGAGGACTCCCAAGGGCTGACAGGTAACCCCTTCCCCCTCGCTGCTGCCCCCTGCCCCACGAGCAGCTTCACCCACAGGCTTGGGCACATGGGGCAGCACAAGGAGCTGAGCAGGGAGTGGTGGGGGTGGGGACAGCACCCCGCACCATCACAGGGCCAAGTAGACCAGGGTAGCACCAAACAGAAGGACCCCTGCTACACACAACACCCTCCCTCAGTTACAGATGCGCTGCTGCTTCTTAAAGGGGACAGGTGCACACACACGCGCGCGCGCGCACACACACACACACAGACACAAGGGCAATATAATATTCCAGGAGGGGTGCATCCAGGGGTCCCAGCCCTGACCAGGGAGAAGCCGGCCACGGGTGGAGAGGAAGGCTGCCAATCCCTTCCACAGTTCCGCTCTGTCTCACAGACAACGTGGGCAGCTTTCCTGTCTGCGTGGGAGGAGGAGGTTGGAAGCTCCATCTCTGGAACAGACCTCAATGAGAGGGGGCAGAGGAAGGAGTGTTCTGCCCCCCATCCCTGCGAGGGCAGGACCCAGCAGAGTGCGGTTTTGGCTTGAAAGAGCAAGGGGGAGAGGACTTCAGCAGGATGAACAGGCTTATGAGCCCAGTGGTAAGTCCATCCGACTCTTTCCTGAGGGGCAGGAAGTTGCTCCAAGGGAAAGATGTCAGAGGTGGGTTGGGATAGCGTGCAAAGTGCTTGAGTGCCAGGTGCCCAAGGACCCTGGTGGGGCACTGACCAGAACCTCTGTTCTCACTGACTATTAGCCTCCAGCTTGTAGGAGAGCTCGAAGAGGAGGTTCTGGTTGTCGATGACCTGGAACTGGCGCACATAGGCCTTGGTCTGCAGGTGATGGGGGGATGCCTCCATATCCAGGCCTGGAGGTGTGACAAGAGAGAGGCCTTCAGGCTCCCAGCCTCCCTTCTTGCTCTACATGCCTACCAGCCAGAGAAGAGGGGTGTGGATTGGGACAGGAGGGTCCCTAGAGAGGCCAAAGAGAGGATGGAGAGCTGACAAGTTTAAGGAAATAAAGAATTGAGGATGGTCTCCTCCCGGAATCCTCCCGCTCAGTCAAAGCTCTACCTGTAAAGCTCTTAGAAGCCTGGGTACTCACAAAGGGGCCGGCTCCGGTATTTGCGGATTGTCCTCACCTTTTCAGCCACTGAATGCTGGGAGATGACAAGAAATGAGCCCTAAAAAGGGTACAGAAAGATGCTCCCCCCCTCTTATGCTCCCCCTGGTCTATTCTCCAACTCTGCTGGTTTGATTCCACTCCCTCCAGGGTCTAATTCTGGAGGGTCTCTGAAGAACCAAAGAAGGGGTGTAATGGGGCCGGTGAGGGAAGGTAGAGTTGCCCGCCCCCCCCCCCCCAGCTCCCTGTCAGCTTTGTGGCCTGTGGGCGTGTTGCCACAGCAATGGCAGCAGGGACGGTCAGGAGTCTGTCAGGCAAGCTGGGCACCAAGAAGGAAGGTTGCTGTCTTTAGGGGGCTGCCAGGATGCGGGGAGGGGGCTGGGGGTGGGGGAAGGATGCCAGCCCCTGCTCCCGGGCCAGGGTAGGCCGTACCACTCACCAGCTTCTCAATGTTCACCAAACCATCGACAAGAGTCTTACTCCCCTCATGCAGGAAAGTCAGGTCTAGGGGAGGGAAGAGAAGCAAATGTGAGGAAGAAGAGAGGAGGTCCAAAGGGCCCTTCCCCTCCCCCACGACCCCTCAGTGCGGGGCTCCTCTCCAGTGGGCATTCAGAGCTAAGTGACAGTGGTTGATAGCCGGAACTGGGGCACAGAGACTGTGGCCAGAAGAGCATGGGATTGACTCTCACCTTTGAGGATCAGAGGCACAAAGGGAATCACAGGAGGTTTCATCTTGGAGATGACTTCTCGGTAGCTTTTGTGGTTCCTGCAGGGGTCCTGGCATTCCGCAGAAGAGAGGTTAGGGGACACATAGTCCCAGCGTACCTCAAAGATGCCCCCTACTCCTCCCTCATCCCCCTGCCCTAGATCCATCTCTGATCAGAGAGAGGTATGTATGGGTGTCTAGCTGGGGGTGAGATGGGGAGGAGCTTGACTGTCCTCCCCTCACCTCCAAGGCAAACAGGGCAGCAATCCACCCACCCTTCCCCCTCCCAGCATGCCAGGGGAAGGGTCTTGGGCACTAAAAACCTTAAAGGCAAGCTTGAGGAGGAAGGTTTGTGGGAACAGAGGGTCTCTGGGGTGCAAGCCCAGGGGCAGATAAAAGAGCTGAACCCACTCACTGTCAGGTTCTCAAATTTGCGGAACAAATTCTTGAATTTCCCGGGCAGCTTCTGCAGAGAGTTTGAAGGAAGGAGAAGGAATGTCAGACTGGAGCTCCTTGCGTTTCAGGGCAGCTCTGGCTAATCCCCAGGTGTCAGAGGGGGAAAGGGCCCGGCTATCTTGCAAGGGACTGGCAAGCTGGTCTGGTGGGTAGGGAAATAGAATCAGCCCGTAGTGAGGTCTGGGGAGCTTGAAGCAGCCCGGAGGAATGAATTATTCTGGGGAATTCGAGCCTCTGCGTTGGCACTGCCACGCACAAGGGGCCTCACTGAGCGCTGGCTGGAATCCAGCATCCAAGTCTGAGACCTGGCCTGGGCTGCCTGCCCCCCTCTCCGGCGGGGATTCCGTCTTTTTACTAATTTGCACAAGGACAGGGCGCATTAACCTAGCGGCGTGCCCCGAGCCTGGATCTGCCAGAAGAGGGCGCCTCCTTCCGCCTGGCACAAAGGCTCCCTAAGGGCCAGCCGCACCGCGGGAGGCAGCACTGGGGTGAGCCCGGCAGGCCAAGATCCCCCGAGCCAGGCCAGCCCAGGCGGGAGGACAGGAAAGGGCAGCCATGCATCACCTCCCAGGTGAGCCGCAGGCGGCTGACAGCGGCGTTGTCCAGCCCCATGACCACGGCGTAGAAGGACAGCAGGTCCTGGTTCTGCTTGCAGCTGCGGGGGTGGGAGGAGAGGTCAGCGCGAGGTGGGGGGAAGGGGGTGGTCTCCGCGCTCCCCCTCCGCGGGCTGGCCGCACTCACATGGCCGCGATCTTGAGGAACTTCTTCAGCAGCTGCGCGCGCTTGCCTGGGGCCTCGCACAGCAACACCTCGGTGGCCACCCAGTGCGTGACCTCGCTGCAGCGCTGCAGCAGCAGCTCCAGGTTGGCCGTCTCCCGGCGGCCGCGCTCCCCGTGGAACACGTAGTCCACGAATTCCAGCTGCACCCACGTCAGCATGGCGGAGGGGCCGCCGGGGCGTGGGGAGTGTGCGTGGGCGGGAGGCGGAGTGGACCCGAGGAGGCAAAGGCAGGAGGGCAGGGGTAGGAGGGGTGGAAAATAGAAGAAGCCGGGACAAGACGGGATGCAACAGAAATGGGGGAAGAGGGGAAGCACCATTAATAATACTCTCCCATCTACTGAGCGCTTATTTGGTGCCAGGTCCTCGAACCATCTGATAGACAGTATCGTCACTGCCTTAATTTCTCTCTTTAGTAGAGAATATTTTAAAGATACCTTATCTGGTTAGACCCACTTTACTAAGGACTCTCACTTTGCTGCTTTTTTCAGATTGGAGACGTAAGGCTTAGAGGGTCTGGGGGTGAATTGCCCGAGGGCACCCCGCCAGCCACCTTCTAATGCAAAGTTCAGCTGCACACATGGCCCGTCTCCAGGACCCCACGTTGGCACATTTCTCCCTCCAGGCCCCCAGCCCAGCACCGCCTTCAGTCCCCACCTCGTGCACACATCGAAACAGCTCCCAGTGGAAGGCAGTAAGGTGGTTGGCGACGTCCTCAGGCTCCACTCGGTGGATCTCTGTGTCTCCAGGGGAGACCTGGATCTCCTCGGGGAGGGGCATCTGGTGACAGGCAGGGACACAGGGGCTGGGCTCCACTCTGGGCTTGTGAGTTTCTGCCCCATAGTCCCTCTGGGCCCTCACTCCCAGCCAACGCCTTGTGACAGAGTTCTTACCAGCGCCTCATAGCTGTCGCGGGTGCAGGCAAACAGGTGACTGTTGATGCCCAGCGTGGTGAAGACACAGTCTTCAGTCGGCTGGAGAAGGACCTTCTCTGCAGGAGAATGAGCTGTTCTGCCTCAGCCCTGACTATCTGCACCCTCACACACCCCAGCCACTGTCGCCATCCCGTCTAGAAACTCCTAACCCTGCATGGACACATTCTAGACGAATGGGACTGCTGTTATCACCAGTTTGTGCCACATTCATCTGAAATTTTCAAATAATGATTTCCTCGGCATTCATCACCTTCTTTTACCCCCCAACATTCTTCCACAGCTCTTCTGTCAATTCTATCATCCCCATGATACTGGAATATTTTTTCCCTTGCCTAAGAGGAAAATAGGATTCTGGCTACATTGCAGGCTCTCTGCCTTCCCACAGGGATTGGAGGCCCACCCTGTTTTAGCCTCAAAAACGTAGCCTCCAGGAGGTTAAAGAACCAGATCCCAAGATGAGTAAGAGGCAAGCACCTAGATCAGAATCCAAGTGTCTTGGGCCAGTGCTTTCCAAACTTTAATGTGCATAGGAATCACCTGGGAATCTTGTTAAAATGCTCATTCTGAGTCAGCAGGTCTGGTGGGGTCTGAGGTGCTGCAGTTTTAATAAGCTCCCAGGTGATGCTCATGTGGCTGGCCCCAGGACCACACTTCAAGTAGCCAGGGCCTAGAATTTGTCTTTAGCCATGCCCCAGAGCCCTGGGCAGGTGAGTTTCTCCTCTCCTGCCTGCTCCCCCCCTCACCCACCCCTCAGCCCAGCTGTTCCTGAGCCTCACCTCCGGAGGAAGCCACAGCTACCAGGATGAGCGAGTCCTCGCGCCCTGCAGGCTCCTCTGAGTACTGCAATTTCTCTGTCACAGAACCCAGAATGTCCTGCACTGACGCTGAGAGGCGGCTGCGTATGGTCACGTAAGAGTGGTCAGGCATGTAGACCCGGCAGAAGACTGGGCAGAGACAGGAAGGTGGGTTTTCATTAGAAGGCAGAATGGCAGTGCTGGCATCGTCCCCTCCAGGGCACCTCTGTTCCCCATCCCATCTCACCCCTAACCCTAAATTGATTGGCTTCTGAAAAAGATGCTGGAAACAGGACAGGTTCTACAACACAAGGAGAATGCCCCAAATCCAGAGACCCCAGAGGGCCCTCTGAGCCACCCTGGAAGCTCTGCCCCTCTTAGTGCCCCCACTCACTCTCATCAGAGCCCCGGAAGGCCACTCGGGTCTGCAGACAAGAGTCTATCCGGCGGAAGTGGCGGAACAGTGGCTTCACCTGCTTGCTGGGCGGCTGGCTTTCCTCTGGGATCCTGACATGGACACAGCTGGGCGTCAGGAAGTCCTGCCAGGCATATGGAGCGCCAGGCAGGCAACATCAAGCAGGGACATCAGAACTGAGTCAAGGATGCACCAGTACCAGGTTCAGAAAGTGATGAAGGAGGTCAGAAGAGAGACAATGAACAGCATGGGACAACAGTCCAAGTGACCCAGATCAAATGCCACCTCTTTCATGAATTCTTCTCTGATCTACCCCACCCACCAGGAAAGGTCACTTTTCGGCTTTAACTGCCGTAGGACACTGGGCTAATATTTGTTTACGTTCGTATCTTATCTCTTCTACAAGACTGAGAGCGTTTGAAGGCTGGGCTTAGTTCTTCCTGAAATTTTTTTTTCACCCCACAGGCCTAGCACACTACTTGGCACATGATAGGTGTAGGTCATCCGCTGTTTGCTGAATTTTGCTGACAAGAACTTCACAGCCTGGGAGGAGACAGATGTGTATACAGCTACTTCTAACACGAGGCAGGAGGTGTTAGGTGATATAACAAAGGTACAAGGAGAGTTCTGTTGGTATGAGGCAGGGAGAACTTTCATCAACAAGATGGCATTTGGGTTGCCTGGGTGGCTCAGTCAGTTAAGCGTCCGACTTCGGCTCAAGTCATGATCTTATGGTTCATGGGTTCGAGCCTGTTTGGGATCCTCTGTCCCCTGTTTTCTCTGCCCCTCCCCTGCTCGTGCTCTGTCTCTCTCTCAAAAATTAAAATAATAAAAACATTTTTAAAAATTAAAAAAAAAACAAGAAGATGGCATTTGAAGGACACCTGGGTGGCTCAGTCGGTTAAGCATCTGACTTCGGCTCAGGTCATGATCTCATGGTTCGTGAGTTTGAGCCTTACATCGGGCTCGCTGCTGTTAGCTCAGAGCCCACCTCAGATCCGCTGTCCCCCTCTCTCTCTGCCCCTCCCCCATTCGTGCTGGCGCGTACGCTTTCTCTCTCTCAAAAAAATGAATAAACATTAAAAAAAAAAAAAAGATGGCACCTGACTTGGGCCTTGAAGGACAACAGAAAGAGAAGTGGGTATGGGGGAGTCCTTCTGGAGTGGACCACGTAAATGATGGTAGGAAAATGGGAGAGCCCAGGAGTTCAGGGGTGTATAGGGAGTGTCATGGGGGCTAGGAAATGAGGTGGGAAGCATTGGCAGAAGGCAGAAAAGCAAGGGCGTTCATTGAACACTGTGCAAGGATGTTGCAATTTTGTCTTATAGGCAATTGGGAGCCGAGGATGTTTTTGGAATAGGAGCACGATGTCATCAAACTGGAAAGATCTCTCTGGTGTCAGCATAAGAAGGGAGAGGACACAGGGTACCTGGGTGGCTCAGTGGGTTAAGCGTCTGACTTCAGTTCAGGTCATGATCTCAAGGTTCATGAGTTTGAGCCCTGAATTGGGCTTTCTGCTGTCAGCACAGAGCCCGCTTAGGATCCTCTGTCCGGCCCTCCACCCCGCCCCGCCCCCACTGCCCCGCCAACCGCCCCTCTCTCTGTTCCTCCCCCGCTCTCACTCTGTCTCTGTCTCTCTATCAAAATAAATAAATATTCTGGGGCGCCTGGGTGGCGCAGTCGGTTAAGCGTCCGACTTCAGCCAGGTCACGATCTCGCGGTCCGTGTGTTCGAGCTCCGCGTCGGGCTCTGGGCTGATGGCTCGGAGCCTGGAGCCTGTTTCCGATTCTGTGTCTCCCTCTCTCTCTGCCCCTCCCCCGTTCATGCTCTGTCTCTCTCTGTCCCAAAAATAAATAAAAAACGTTGAAAAAAAATTAAAAAAAAAAAATATAAATATTTTTAAAAATTAATAAAATTTAGAAGAAGAAGAAGAAGAAGAAGCAGAAGAGGAGGAGGAGGAGGAGGAGGAGGAAGAAAGGAGAGGACACAAGACCATAAGCTGAAGCCCTGGACAGGAGGCTGTGGCGATACTCCAGGTGAGAGATAATGAGGCCTAAACGGGGGTTGTGGCGGTAGGGATGGACTGGAGAGAAACTGAAGTGGTCCAAGGGATGGATGGATGGATGCAATGGAGTCCTGAAGTGGGCTCACGTTGGCTCATGACAGCGGATTGTGAAATTTGGGGGCGATTCTGCCTACTGCCTTTTAAAAAGCCATTAAAAAAAAAGTTTTATAAACCTCTAGCCAAATTATTACCACAAAAGGTAGTGGCCTGTTTTACTACATTTTGCTATTGTCTGTGCTTCTGAGGTTATTTACCTCTCTTGTATTTGTGTGGTGAAAATCCTACCTAAGCCCTGCTACTGCTCCTCTCTTCTCTGCCCAACTTCACATTCGGTGACATCACGTTGGTTGCTTTAAAGCAGCCAGTGAAAGAATTTACACCATGGGAATCAGCAAAAGCTACAAATCAGGGCTTTTTTGACCCTGATGTGCTGGTTGTTAAATATGTACCAGTACACCACTGGATCAACAAAGAAACGGATGGGACAACAGACAAGGAAGCCACTGGAGGCCGTGCTTTGTGCTACCCTCCAGCAAGAGAAAGGGGCTGAAAACTAAAACCGCATTGGAGTCAAAAGGCCAGAGGCAGTCCCTGTGATAGAGGAACAAGGGGACTTCTGTCCTGTACCCTCCCCCCAACCCATTCCCCTCACTTTAGCTCCACTGTTTCCACAAGCTGGTGCAGCCTCAGTGTGTCCTCTCGAAGGTCCTGGTAAAGGGACTCATCCTTCATAATCAGCAGGTACAGATCCTGGGGAGCAGAGGAGAGAGAAGGTGAAGGCAGGGGTGTCATCCCAAGCATCACTATCAGCAAGGGCTGGCGCAGGGTCTCCATGCCTTGGAGCACAGAGGGACCATATAAACTTAAGGCCCACAGGCATCTTCTTCCAGGTACCCAGCTTGAGGAGTATGGCTCCTTCAAAGGGGTCCCCTTCCAGAGCTAATAGCCTGCTCACCCGCCTTCTCTCCCCAGGCCCACCTTGATGATGCGGCCGGCCCCCTCTTCCTCCTGCAGCAGCCCCTGGTAGGTGTCCAGGAAATGAAGGAGCATGGCTAGACAGGCTTGCTTCCGACCCAGCCCCTCGGGGCCCTCCATGCCTCCTGCCCAAACAAAGCTGACCCCTTAGTTAAGAAAAAGCCCCAAGCAGGGAGACCTGAAGAAACTGGGAAGGGAGATGAGATGCAGTGGTTGCTTAAGCCCTCCCAAATGCTCTCTAGGCTTGGGGCCAAGAAGAAAGGAGATCCAGGTGTCCCTGGAGCCAAGACCCCCTCATGCCTCAGCCCAGGTATTTTTCTCACAGTAGGTGTGGATGGCATCCACTTGACCACATCCATCTGACCACATCCTGCCTGTTTGAATTTCACTTGAGGATACCCTACCCAGATCCACCCAACCTCTGACTGGCCCATAACCTGGAGCTGGTAAAGGCCAATGATCCTTACCACAAACCTGACCATACCTCAGTGTAAGGCCCGGTGTTTCTAAGAGAGCCTATGGTATTCTACTCAGTGGCCTGACATTTACAATTAGATCCTAAAATAACTCAGCAAGAGGCCCTATGCTTACATGAGACCCTATGAATAGCTCAGCCAGTGGCTTGTCTCTAGCAGACCTTACTAAAGCATAGCCGTGACCTGATGTTTACATCGGACCCTATAATAACTCACTGGGCAACCAGATGTTTAGAGCAGCAATCCAGTGGGGGAGAGAGGCATTCTTAATAGAATAATAACACCTTACACTTGCACAGGGCTCTGCAGTCTCCAAAGCACTCCCGCATCTACTATCAGATTGATCTCCACAGCAGCCCCATAGGTAGGCAGGGCAGGTGCTATTTACCCCCTTTTTACAGAAGAGGAAACTGAGGCTTTAGGAGGTTAAGTGGTCTGCCCAAGGTCACGCAGCTGCTGAGTAAAACCCCTGGAATTGAAACCCAGGTGTATTTTCTAGGGAAGAGTGGAGGCCCTGACATCACACATTGGGTAGGGGGCGTGGCTTCCTCCCGACCTCCCCTTTTGCAGGCTCCATAAAAGGATATTACTGGTGTAGCTCCTGCAGAAATTTCTCCGTGGGGAGGAAGAGAGAATGGGTGAGGACGATGTCATCCAGCAGGATATCTGTAGAGATCAATTGGCACCACTGATGTCAGGCGGGCACTTGTAGGGCCCGACTGGACACTCACTACCCTCCCCCCACCGCCGCCTCCTAGAGTGAGTTCTCCTTAGCCAGGCTGGAGCCCTGGCCACCTGCCCCGTCATGCTCTGCACAAGCGCGCACGCACACGTGTGAAGGTTCTGGGCAGCCGCTGCGGGGGTGGGGTTGGCAGCTGCCAAGGCAGCTGGAGGGAAGGAGGGGGCGCCCTTTGGTCACGCCCACTTCTCTTCAATGGATGTGGGAAGCTGGTCAGATAATATAGCAAACTTGAGATCTGCCCGAAAAAAAGAGGTAAACCACAGAAGTGTCTCTAGACAAAAAGAACTTCCAAACAGAGGTTAGAGTCAGTGGTGTGTGTGGTGTGTGTGTGTGTGTGTGTGTGTGTGTGTGTGTGTGTTCATCCCTCCTGCCCTCCCTACTCTCTACCTAACAACTTTGAGTTCCAACTAGGCAGGTGAGAACCAGCCCCATTAAAAGGGAGAGGGAGTGACTGCCATCTCTTTGATCCCAAAAGCCTTTAAGAAGAAACCCTGTGTCCCCCAGATGCCCAGAGACGGAAGGGTTAATGATGGAAGGGTGGAGGGGAGTGGCTCTCACCACCCTTTTCCCCTCCACACCCCCATCTGGGCCTGGCTCAGCCAGTCAGCCAGGTACAAGGTCGCCCTGACTTGCAGCCAGCCCTGGGGTGGGGCAGGGCAGCCTGGCACACACAGACAAGCAGGGCGCAGGGAGGGAGCCAGGTGTCCTCACCAGGACAGGTTAGGGCCAGGTCCCCAGACACTGCCCCCAGACAAAACCAAGGCTTCTGAGTCCCTTGGCTCACCATGCCCTGGCCTCTGATTCAAGCCATGAAGGTAGAGGAGGAGAACCAACACAAGATCCTCTATTTTAACTACTGCATTTCACAAATGAGAAACTGAGGCCCAGAGTTGGGAGGGACTTGCCTGGAGCTGGAATAGGAACCCAGACTCCTGAGTCTTTGTTCTTTTTTCGATCTGCCTGAGGTAACCAGAGTGTCGGGGTAGAGCACGGTGGGGCTGCTTAGATGTTTGTGAGCCTTTGGCTGATATGGGAATAACTTCTGTAAGTCCCCCTCACCTCCCACACACCCTGGGAAAAAGCCAAGATGGCTTGAGAACATTGGTTATATTGGAGAATATCAGAGTGGTAGGTTAAACTAATTCTCATTTACTAACTGGTTCCCCAAACCAGTTACTCTGGGGATCTAGCTTGCCAGCCCAGATAATAGGATGACAAGCAACCCAAGAGTCCTTTCCCAGGGGAGACCAGGCACAGTGTGTGGCATCAGGCCCCTGTGGAAGGGGAAAGACAGTTTCTCCCTTTTCCTCTTTGCCCAGCTACCTTGCTATGCTCTTAAAGTGAGGCTGAGAGCCCCAGCCCCGACCTCCAGCCCCAGGGATGGTGACAAGGAATAGGGATGCCCAGCATCGTTCCTATCTATCTCACGGGAGAGCTCAGCCAGAGCAAAGGAAGAGGAACATGGGGCAGAGTGGGGGAGATGCTGCTATGGGGGCTACAGTTTGGCGTCTGTCTCTTCCAAGCCAGGCTCTGGTCCAATGCACAGCCTCCCCAGGGAATGTGTCATAGAGACACAGGGTGTGTGGTGTAGGCGGGAAGTTATGGTTAGGAGAGCTGTGTGTGTCTGATATTTTTCTAATTAAATCCAAAAGGTGTCAGCTCCCCAGGGCAACGACAGCTGAGCCAAGGAGAGGGCCCAGGTCTTGAAAAAAATCTAGGGGGTGGGGGATGGAGTCCCATTCCACATGCCTAGGTCCAGGCTCCCTACAGAGGTCTGAGAGCAAAGTGTGAAACCCCCACCTTGAGGCCCTCAACCAGGGCTCCCCACCCTCAGACCTTGCTGGGCTTAGTGAAATACTGAGAGGCAGACTTAAAGACCCACCAGGCTTTTACCTCCACCACCAACCGGCAATTTGGGGTCTCGGTTTCCTCAAAGTTCCCTTAGTAGGGGTGCTGGTGGGGAGTGGTGAAATAGTATCATCGTTTAGGGAATAAGCTTCTCAGGGTGTGGCTATTATTTTTTAAAGAGGCCGTATGCTGAGGCCTACCTTGGGAAGGGCAGGAGTTGGTGGAGCTCAGAATCCCCTCCATGCTGCAGGGTCCTGCTGTCTGTCTGCCCAGCCACCTCTCCCCCAGCAAACACCTTCTGAGTCAGCCCCCAACTAGAATGCCTCCTTCCCCCTCAAGCTGCTAAGGACAATGCATCCCTTTGCCGGGCCAAAAGGCAGCTTGGGCCTTGCGCCTGTCTGGCATTGCCCCACTGAGTGGGCCAGCCCTGTGCTCTGGTGTTTCTAGACAGAAGCAGGGACTCCGGGAACATCTCTCAGGTCTCGGGCAGCACCTCTTGGAGTGAGGGGTGTGAAGCACGGTGTGCTCTGGGCAGCTTCCATCTTAGGGTGTCAGGCCTTAATTTGGGGCCACAGAAGGAGGTAGTCAACCTCAGGGACCCATGAGAGTCTGTGGGTAGAATGTCCAGGGGAAAGGAAGGGTGGCTTGAGGTTCGGAGAAAGAGTTCGCCTTCTTCTCCAGCCAGTGGGTGAGGCTGCTACAGGGAGGAAGGTGGCACAGCCACTTCCCTTCTGCAGAAGGGTCTGTTCCTCCCCTAGGCCGCTGCCCCACTTCAGCTGACCGCTCGGCCCCACACCGAGGCTCCCGCCATAGCGCCACCCCCACTCTCCAAGGGCAAGGAAGAAGAACCGGGTAACAACCCCCAACTCCGGGATGGAGGAGCCTTACCTGAGGCGGCGCTGTCCCTGGTGGCCCCTCCAGCGAGCCGCTCCAGAACCCGGTTCAGAAGATGCTCCGGCCGCTCGGGGGCGCCCAGGGGGGCCCAGGGCGGGGAAGTCAGGGGCTCGCCAGGGGACAGCTCGTCAGAGGAGTACGAGGAAGGCGAGCGCAGGGGTCCCCCCACCCCGAGCGGCCCGGGCCCTGGCACCTCCTCAAGCTGCAGCCAACAGGGCCCCCCGCTGCCGAGCTCCTCTGCGACCCCCGCCGGCTCGCCCCCTTCCTCTTCAGGGGGCGGCTCTAGCCCCGGCTCGGCGGGGGGCTCCCGGAGGAAAGCGGGGAGCAGCAGGCGAGACACGCTCTGACGCCGCTGCAGCGGCCGCAGTCCCCCGGCTGGACCGCCGCCCCCACCAGGTCCCCCGCCCCCGCCAGGCCCACCGCAGCTCCCCGGACCCCCGCCGGGACCTCCCGCCACCGTTCGCCCCGCCAGCTGCGACGTCTGCTTCTTCAAAAATTTCTCCAGTGGCTTCATGCCCCCCCCCGCCCCTCTCCTTGGGGCCGCCGGAGGACCCAGGTGTCCCAGGCGCGGGCGGGGGGGGGGGCGGGGACACGATGCTCAGAGCCGGAGGGGCAGAGCGGAGGGCCGTGCCAGGCGCCGGACTGGGGGCCAGAGGAGCCCGAGGCTCGCTGGCCGGGGTCCAGTGACCAGTGGCCCGGGGAGGTGCCAGAGGGAAGGAGTGTCCGCTGTTAGTGGCCCCCCATGCCGGTTGCAGCTGGCACGCGGCCCAGAGGGTGGATAGGCTGCGGGGCCAGTGCCCGGGGCTCTGCGCTCCTGGGCCGGGCTGCGGCGGCAGAGACAGCGGGCGGAGCGCAAAGCTGAGAGAGGACGCGGCGGCGGCGGCGGCGGCGGCTGCGCTCCTGGCCAGGGGGGAAGGTGGCAGAACTGAGACCGCGCCCCCTCTTCCAGTCTCCGCCCAGTCCCCGCCCCTGCCCCTCCTGGCCCGTCCCCTGGCCCGCGCGAGGCTTGAACTTGGGCGCTGGGGCTGGCCGCGAGGGAAATAGTGAAGGGCTGAATGGGATTGGCTTCAGAGCAGATGCAGAAATTAAGGGCAAAGGTGATGGAGTGATTTAGCAATGGAGAGATTCCTGGCTTGGGGGCTTACAGGGGCTCTTAGTTTCATTTCAAAGAAGTAGGGCAGGCCTGTGGCCTGCAGACTTGGGACTTGTACTCAGGTGAGACCTACAAAGATTGCTGGTTGGGTGTCCATCACCCTCAACCCCGACACTATGCTCTGTTGCTATATTTGTGATTTTATCTTCCTTCTATAAGAAGGGCTGGGAAGGCCTGAAGTGGATTGGCATTGGCACTGGGGGCGGTGCCCATCTGCCCTTTCTGGTAGGGCACAATAGGTGGTGAAGGCCTGGCTTGTGAGAGGCAGGTGCTGGCAGGCAGGTAGAAGCCAGGCAAGGAGCAGCAGCAGGTTGTGGCAGGTCTAGTTGGGGTGAGGAAAAGAGACAGGAGGCAGAGGGGAGGAGACAAGGAGCACAAGGGCACCTGAACCCAGCCGGCAGCAGGAGAAAGCAGGACTGTGGAGATGAGTGACAAGCTCCAGAACTGCCAGCCAATATCACTTAGTGTAGACCCCCTCCAGGGTGGACATAGCCATGGAGTAGGGCAAGTGGTGCCAATTTGCACTCTAAATGATCTTTATTCCTGATGCCTGTGCCTGGAGCATTCTGTCCCTAAAGATACACTGCCCCAGAAGGAGGTGGGTATAGAGAAACACTCAGTGTAAACACATCAAGGTTAAAGTAACAAGGTGGGGGAGTGGCACCAGGTTCCAGAGAGATTGAAGCTCCTTGGACAATGCCCCACCCCTGTTTACCGTGCAGGGACCAGGCAGGGACAGGAATGCTAAAGGCTGGGAGTGGTGGTTGAACTGCAGGGTGTGTACTCCACACGTGTCACCGTGTGTGCATATCTGGTCCTATGTGTGCTAGAGCATGTGTTTACAGAATTAAAGCTTTGCATACCCATCTGTTTGTGGATTTCAAAAGGGAACAGTAAAAGGGAAAGAGTAGTTTTGGCTAAAAAGCTGGAATAGAGATCCGAGTATCAGCTTTCTGGGCTCCCTTTATTGGATACCCCACTATCCCTGGGGTTAAGAGGAGAAACTGGCTGGAGTGGCTAAGAGCTCCCCAGGCATTTTGTGAACCAAATAAGAAGAGGAGAGGGCTCCACTCCGAGCACATGCCACAGTTACCAGATTAAGCTGGTTGCCTTGGTAACCTCCTCTCTGGGCAGGATTTGGGATTGTCAGTTAGGAAGGGGAAAGATTTGGGGAGTGTGGAGGGTGTGGGGGCTGGAAATAAAGGAGGCAGAGACACTTCTGGAAACTGAAAGCTTGGGGAGCAGGACCCCAGCACCCCTGCAACTACTCAAGGATATCAGGCAGCGACTGAGTTCAAGGACTTGAATGAGGAAGGAAAGCCAGCATGAAGTGAGTCATGGCCCTCCTAGAAGAGTGGTTCTCACCCCAAGTGCACATTGGAATCCAGGGGAACTCAACAATACTGATGCCCAGGCCACAGTCCAAATCAATTACATCTTTGAGGTGAGGCTGAGGTTTATGGTATTTTTTAAAAGATCCCCAAGTGGTGCTCACTTTGGCAGCACATATAGCAAACCTGGGATGATACAGAGATTAGCATGGTCCCTGTACAAGGATGCCACATAGAAGATCCCCACGTGATTCAAACAGCCATGGTTGAGAATCACTGCCCTAGAGGGACAGCCCAAGCGGGCTGTCGATGCTAGGAGACAACTTCAGGATTCTAAGACCTTACCCATAAGGTAGCAAGCCTGTGTGTTGACCGCACAGGGGAGAGGGGGCTGGCATGGAAGAAATAGAGGGGAAGAGAGTGATAGGATTAACAACTGTGAGAAGATGGAAGCAAAGAACTCTGAGAGTCCAGCCCATGGACTTCTAGAAGGGAATAGGGCAAGGCTACATAAGGCTGATCTGCCCCTCATACTTGCTTTCTGCCCACTGAAAAGGCAGGCTGGTAGGGCAGAGAACCTGGGGGCTTTGTTGAGTTTGAGTTTCTTCTTGCTGAGCTTGTTACCAGGGCAACAGAGAGCAATGGGATCTAACTGCAGGACTGGGGAAGCAAGAGGCAGGGGTGACGAGGAAACATCTTAACAGTCATCCCTCCTGCCAGTATCCTACCCCCAAGGATGCCCGGCATTCTTTGCATGACCCCCAGGAGATCAGGGCCATAGTTACCCGTCACCCTGTGGGGAGGAGGAAAGCAAATGGACATGACTAAGAGGAATCAGGGGTAGGGGGAAAAAGAATCATGGTCCTCTGCCTCAAGCAGTAGCACCAAGGGATACAGGGGGAGTCCCAACTGTTTTAAGGTATACCATGATGTCCATGCCCCCAGTGCACAAGGATTTGTGGTCCAAGAACAGATGCCACTAGCTCCACATTAAACTCAATCGCTCCCCACACTGGGCATCACCTCTGTAGTAAACCTCACCCCACCCAGGGTCTGGAAGAAAACAGTCACTTCGAAGCTAGGAACTGGCCTGCACACATCAGAGGCTCAGTGAACTAGATAACCGGCAGCATTAGCCACAGCTGATGGTCTCAATAGTTCCGCTTTACCTTTACTAAGGTTAATAGAAGCCTCCCTCTTAGGCTGTGGTTCTTGATACTTCAGTGCCAGAGTGTCTTTACAAGAAGAAAGCTTAGCTACCTGTGCCTCCCCCTGGTACAGTTGTATTGACTTTGGGCACATTACCCTGGGAAACTCACTTGCCAAACACTAACAAAGGTGAAAGGGTAACTACATGTTCACGTGGGTAAGTTGCATCTCACTACTTTTTTCTGTCCCTGATGCTTCCAATCAAAGGGACTGAATAATATCCTGGATCCATGTGGCAATGTAGTTAGGATAAGATAGCCAATGGGGAATACAGATACAACTGTGGGTTCCCCACCTCTCAGGGCTTCCATTTCAGAAGTCTTGAGTTGCCTTGAGTTGTGACCGCAACTCTGGGGAGTCAGCAAGTTCTCTACTGTCCCTCCCAAATCAAGACTCATGCAAAAACACTGGCAAAGGAGCCAAGTTTACAGTCTAAATTTTATTATCTCCAAGTCACAATGCTGATCACAAATGTGCACCCTTTAAAATAGTAACAAACAAACAAACAACAACAGCAACAACAACAACAACACACATGGAGAAATTCTTGCAATGAAACACAGTGGACCAACAGAGACAACTGTCACAGTGTCTTAAGGTCTGGGAACTGGGCATGCTGCCCACAGGCTTGAGGAGACATCTTCAGGTTTAAGGCAAAGGGAACAGCCTACAAAAGGCACAACCACCAGCTACCCCTAGAAGAATCTCTCAGTTATTTCCTCCTTGGGGGTTACAGCTTGAGTGCCTCTCCCCACCCCCCACCCCACACCTGTGACTCAAGAGTGGTTAGGTCAGCTCCTGGAGAGAATAGAAACAGTGACATTACTTGGGGAAACACAGCCATCACCATCTCCCTCAGGTTCTGTAGGATAGGGACAGTGGCCAAATTACCCCTGGCAGACACAAGTGCTGCAGTAATAGGGATCTCTTCCACAGAGGCAGCAGGGGAGTGGTTCAGCGCCATGGATAGGGAAGAAAAGGAAGAGGAGCCGTTGTCCCGAAAATGACTGGCTTCCTTAGGCCTGAAGCCCAGATGTGGGATCTTCTGTTTGCAGGGACAGGAGCAGAACTTGGGGAAAATCAGGTAGTAACATCTAAAACACTTGTAGCAGGAAAGACATGGAGAAGAGCAACTGCAAAGTATAGGGCAGACCACTTGCTGGACACTATCTGCCTCTAGAGAGATGCATTGGTCCACAGCAACTGGAAAGGGGGTGTGGTAGGAAGGATGGAAAGAAGAGAAGCAGAGGGACCTCTAACTCCACTTACCTCCAAGACTGAGCCCTGAGGACTGTGTGAATACAGACCCTTAAGGGGCAAAGGCTTACTCCACTCTCCCTTTCTCACAAGGGCATCTGGACTGCCATCTCTCCCCACTGTAGAGACTCTGCCCTCAAGTAGAGGACTGACACCTACACAGTACAGGGACTGATGGAGGCTCAGACACCTGGAAATCGAAGTCAAGACGAAGGGCTCCTACCACACACTTTAAACTTTTCTCCACAATGAGACACTCTGTGGACGGCTCTGCTTCGAGGATTAGAGGAATTGAGAGAATCCAAGTACAATAACAACGGCCAGACAAAAATGAAAGGCCACCTCTTTATAGACTTGGTGGGGGAAAACTGGCTGGTAAAACTTCAATTATCTGGGATGCAGGGAAAGACCAAAAGGGAACCCAGAGGAGCTAGCAAATCAGAAGAATGAATTTGTCTCATTTAAAGGCAAAGAGAAAAAGAAACTAAAAGAGTATTAATTTAAGAATAATAAGCCAGGCTTTACAAACGAACGTCTTAGGAAACAAAACATACAGGAAGGAGCTTCCCTGGGAGAAGACACTTGAATTTCCCAGGAAAAAGTGAAGAAGAGTAAAAGACATGGGCTTCTAGATGTAGACCCAGAAGCCTGAGCTGGCTGGACCTCTGCTCCTCTGAGCACAGCCAACTCAAGTAAAGAGTGGAGATGGGAGGAAGTCCACTTGTTAGCCCCTTCTCCAACAGAGTCTGTCCTCAGAGGAAGGCAGGGGTCCTCCTCATTCAGCTGCTTGCTGGTAGGAGCCACCCTATAACTTTGAAGCCCTCCTGGTAGTAAACAGCCAGTTGTATTTCTCTTCTCTCCTGGGTTCTCACCTCTGCTGTTCTGACAGGGGTGGGGAAATGGGAAGAAACATCGTTAATGGACCTTCTGGGCATTTACAAGCTGTTTTCAAAAAGCCACGTTTCTAAATCATGTGTTTTATTATTATTTTTTAATGTTTATTTATTTTTAAGAGAGAGAGAGAAAGAAGGAGAAGGAGCACACACGAGTGAGAGAGAGAAAATTCCAAGCAGGCTCTGCAGTACAGCACAGAGATTCTCTCTCCACTTCTCTTTCTCAAATAAATAAACGTTAAAAAAAATAATAATAAAAATAAAAAAATAAAGTCCCTAACAAAGCAACAATAAAACCCCCATGATCTTTCTCCATGACTTTTAGAACTGGCTCTGCTGCAAACACCTCAAATTTAGATTTCCCTTTCCTTAAAAAAGAATGCCCTGCATTTTTCCCTTGCAGATTCCCAAATGAAATTCTGCCAAGTTAACAATGGTTTCTGCTTCAATCCTGCTCAATGCATTCGCAAAACAAAGCGGCTGGCAAATTTTGAGACTCCTTTAAGCCTCCCCACAAGATATCTCATGATTACAACTTAAAGCATTAATTAGGTGATTGTTAAGTAAATAAGCATGAGCATTAGTTTTAAGAATGTTATAAGAGTTGGGGCGCCTAGGTGGCTCAGTCGGTTGGGCAGCAGACTTCGGCTCAGGTCCTGATCTCACGGTTTGTGGGTTTGGGCCCTGTGTTGGGGTCTGTGCTAACAGCTCAGAGCCTGGAGCCTGCTTCAGACTCTGTGTCTCCCTCTCTGTCCCTCCCCGGCTCATGCTCTGTCTCTATCTCTCAAAAATAAACATTAAATAAATAAATAAATAAGATTTAAAATGTTGTAAGAGTCATAGTACATTGTACACTTACTTTTATAGGATGTTCGATTTAAAATATTTAAGAACTCATATTAACTGGAACCCCTGCTTACAACCTGAAATAATAAAGTTAGAATTTGTTACCAGTCGTTAAAAAAAAAAAAAAAAAAAAGGCCATGGAGACACACTCAGAAAAGGAGAGAAATTTTCTAGGGGAAAGGAAAGCCCACTGATGTGGGAAGCAGCTTACATACCTCAGGAGGTGGGGGCTTAATGGTGACTGGCTGGGGAGTCCTCCGGGGTGGGGAGGGCTTTGGCTGCACCTGCTGCTGGGCAGGGTTATAGTAGGTCACTCCTCCATATACCTGTGATGGGGCCTTGGGACCCCAATAAGTCAGAAGAAAAAGTTAGGCAAACTCACCCTAACTATGGTGAACAGGAAACATTATTCGGGCAGGAAGCATTATTCAGGCACAAAAGTAAAAGTACTGGGGAATTTGTAAGTTTTTAAATCTCTAAGCTGCCCCTTAAAGTGATCCTTCATTTCTACCTTACTATCTCTTAATTATGTTCTGGTTCTTACTCCTCCAAAGTATTGCTCATCTTTCTCTAATTCTTACCATCAGCTGAAAAATGGAAGAGGCTAAGCTCAGTGGTGACACCTCACATACCAGATGGTGTCAACCTGTCGGGAGTTAAGCAGCACAGGAAGGGGTAGGGCTGGTAAGGATAATACAGCTTCTTTACTCAATTGAATAGCAGACACAGCCACCTAAGACATACCAAAACACTTCAATGAAATACCATTCAAGAAACAGAAGGCAATAAACAGACGATGGGCATTACATAAGCTGCATTTCCAGCTCCTGACCACCAAGAGGCGTCCTGATGTCACATGCAAATCAGTGGCATCGAAATGTTTTCTCAAATTCCTTAAGCATTCTTCCCGTATCACCTCCTCGTCTGAATTAAAGGATGTGTAGAAAAATCTGCTCATTAGCCATCTCACCTGCGTATTAGGATATAGATGAGGAGGCGGTGGGGGAGGCAGTGCCCCTGGAGCATAAGGGTAGCTAGGATTACCAAAGTTCATGACGCCTGGAGCAGAAAAGTAAGTAGGAGCAAGCAACTGCTGAGGTGGTGGCTGTCCTGGAGACATGGACACTGGTGGGGGATAGAGGCCCGGATTGGGGAGAGGTGCCGGTGTCTGGTGGGGATGTAAACCTGGATAAGAAGAGGAAAACAAAAATTAAATAGAAGATAACACCATTTCCATGGGATGGCTTGGCTGCCCTGCTCAGCACAGAAAGACTCAGGATGAAGTCCTCAGGATGGACCCAAGAGGAGTTTGTTGCTCAAGCAGCCAGAGTGGCCAGCCTTGTAAGCAAGCAGCACAGAGCTCAGGAGGATGGAGCTTGTGAAGCCCCCAACACATATCCTCACGTACTGGAAGCATACAAGCAGAGGTGCAAAGCTTACCTGGGTGGGGAAGGTGCATTTCTGGCTGCACAATCATGCCCTGAGGAGGCAGTGGGGCAGGGCTGTCACCATGGGTATAGATTGGTCCCTGGAACTGCACTGTAAAATATCACATTGGGACTCTCATAAACCCTCACTCTTCGTATCATATGGATAAGTCTCCTTGTCCCCCAAACCCTTTAAAAGATGTTCTCAGTTTTCCATGTGAAGAAAACAGCAGCCAGACAATGTTTGATAACCACTGTGAGAAGTCAGAAGGGAAATTTTAGGAGTCAAGAGGCGGGTCTCTTAATTCACTTCATCCTGCCAAGAAAGGTGCCTAACAAGAATTTTTAAAAAAACAAACAAAACCCCCAAAATAACTCACATGGATCATAGTAATGTCCTTCCATGATACTGATGTGCACAGGAGGGGCAGGGGGATCCGGCACAGGTCTCTGCCGCTGAGATGAATAGCGTTTGGCTCGCCCACCCTGGACACCCTGAAATAACGAGGTCTGAGCAAAAAGACTCCCAGAGGGCTGACTCTCCTATCAAGTCCCACCCTCCTGTAGGTGCTGCAAAACACACCCTTGGTATATGGCACATATTTAAACAATACTGGCAAAATGAAGGGGTTCTGGTTGGCTCAGTTGGAAGAACATGCAACTCTTGACTTCAGGGTCATGAGTTCGAGCCCCACATGAGGTGTAGAGATTACTTAATAAAAAAAGCTTAAAAAAATATTTGCAAAATGAATTGTAAAGCCAATGAGAAACATCAAGATCTGAACCTAGACCCTCTACCCTTTCTGGAGAGCCAAATTAAAAGAAATATGGGTAAATCAATGGGAAAGCAGACTCCAAGGCCTTATCCTGGTTTAAACAGTGAACAACTGTTGCATGCAGCCCGCTCCCCCAACTACTCCCTTTTCCTTTCTGTACCATTTCTTCCATCCGGTTAAACTGAGGTGGAGGTCCTGCTCCCATGTGTATGTGATTGGGCATACCTGTAATATACCAAAAAAAAAGTCATGGCTGCAGAGCAGATAGATGTTGAGTAAGACTAAAGAGAAAATTACAGGTTGAAAAATACAACATGTGGAATTGTTTTATTCTTTTAAACTAACAAAATTCTTTTTTAATATTTATTTATTTTGAGAGGGAGAAGGGGAGAGACAGTGAGGAAGCACATGAGTTGGGGAAGGGCAGAGGAAGAGGGAATGAGAGGATCCCAAGCAGGTTCCACGGTGTCAGCAAAGAGCCTGATGCTGGGCTGAATCTCATGAACCATGAGATCATGAGATCATGAGATCATGAGCTGAGCCAAAATCAAGAGTCAGAGGCATGCCAACTAAGCCACCCAGGGACCCAACAAAATTCCTTTTAAACTATCTCTGCCTCCTGTCAGTACCAGCATTTGGAAATCTGTCCTCACTGCCTGCAATCTTAATATAGCAATAAAGCCTTTGAACACACACACACACACACACACACACACACACACACACACTTCAATGAGAAAGTGCAAGTTCAAATTTCTCCCACCAAATACTTCCCTTTACAGAATCCCTAAGAGGTTATAATTAGCACAGTACATTATCAAACGTATTGAAAAATCTCAGCCCTCAAGTTTCTGAACATAACTGGACATTCTGTGAATCTGCCCAATTATTCTAGGCCATAGAGGTCTAGGATGGACATTTGGGAAGATACTCCCCTCTGGCTGAAAATGACTCAGGACAAAAAAAGACATCTTCCAATGGTAATAAGGTATCAGTAGAAGGGTATACTTCTCCATCCAAAGATCAACTCCAGGTCCAGTTTATACTACATTGGTTTTTGGTATTCAAAAATGCACAGGGGTGCCTGGATGGCTCAGTAGGTTAAGTGTCCACTCTTGATTTTGGCTCAGGTCATGATCTCATAGTTCGTAGGTTCATGCCCCCACTGTCAGCGTGGAGCCTGCTTGGGATTCTCTCTTCCTCTCCCCCTCCTCTGCTCCCTCTCACTCACATTCTTTCTCCAAATAAACAAACAAAATCATGCACACCAGGGAAGGATGCTGAAACTCCCAGTCCAAATGAGGATTTCCAATCTTTAAGTTCAAATCAGATTTCAGAAACTAAGGAAAAGAGGGGCGCCTGGGTGACTCAGTTGGTTAAGCGGCCAACTTCGGCTCAGGTAATGATCTCACAGCTTGTGAGTTCGAGCCCCACCTTGGGCTCTGTGCTGACAACAGCCCAGAGCCTGGAGCCTGCTTCAGATTCTGTGTCTCCCTCTCTGCCCCTCCCCCACCCACACTCTGTCTCTCAAAAATAAATAAACATTAAAAAAATTTAAAAAATTAAAAAAAAAAAAGAAACTAAGGAAAAGATCTTTTGATCTACCTGGCTGGAGGGAAAGATGGATGGGCAAGAGCCTGGTAGATAGGTCCTGGTTTCTAGAACTCTGCTATCCAACGTGATATCCAATAGCCACATGTGGTTATTTAAATTTCTATTAATTAAAATTGCAAGTTCATTTCCTCAGTCACTCTAGGCACATTACAATTGTTCAAAAAGTTCTTACACTATAGAAAACTCTATTGGGTAGCCTGGCTCTAGATTAAGGAAATTAGGCTTTCCTTTCAAACAGATTAGAAAATTCTCATCCAGGGGTACCTGGGTGTCTCAGTCCACTCAGAGTCCAACTTTGCCTCAGGTCATGATCTCATGGTTTGTGGGTTTGACCACCGCATTGGGCTCTGTGCTTACAGCTCAGAGCCTGGAGCCTGCTTCAGATTCTGTGTCTCCCTCTCTCTCTCTCTCTGATTCTGTGTCTCTCCCCTTCTCTCTCTGCCCCTCCCTCGCTTGTGCTCTCTCTCAAAAATAAATATTAAATGTCTCCCCCTCTCTCTGCCCCCCTCCCCCACTTGTACTCTGTCTCTCTCAAAAATAAACATTAAAAAAAATAAAATAAAAGCCCTCCATAAAAAACATTAAATAAATAAATAAATAAATAAGAAAAAAAAGAAAATTCTCATCCAAATTCAAACAAGTATCTGCCTTCAAATATTTAACTATTAATTCATATAATAAGAACACTGCCACCCTCTTCCAACTTTTGCCACAGAGAATGGGTAAAAGATTGTGCATTCAGGAGGTCAATATTGATAACTGGTCAGGTAGGCAAAGTAGTGGGGTAGTCTTGGGTAACAGATAAAACTTCTCTGAGGTCTTTGTATGAATATACCTATGAATATATTTCTTTCAGTTAACAAAAACAAAGCTAGGGGCACCCGGGTGGAGTTGGTTAAGCATCCAACTCTTGATTTTGGCTTAGGTCATGATCTCAGTTTGTGAGTTTGAACCCGGTGATGGGCTCTGTGCTGAAAGCAGGGAGCCTGCTCTCAGAGCCTGCTTGGAATTCTCTCTTTCCCTCTCCCCCATTTGCACATGCATGCACTCTCTAAAAAAAAAAAAAAAAAAAAAAAAAAAAAGATATTTATCAGATACTATATCCCCAAGACACCTAATCCCATGTCCCCAAACTCAGTGATGCTCAGGGAAAAAAGTTAGTCACTAACCCTAAGGTACCTACCCCGAAGCTCACGTGGCTGTAGGAACGAAGGCTGCCCTGGAGTCCAATTCTGTTCTGTTATATTTAGTTGTGCCACATCTTGCTCAAGTCCACTTGTAGTAGAATCCACTGGAGCCTCCCAGGCTCCAGTCTTAGCAGGTGGAGAAGGGGTAGTTTCTGGGACTGGAGGCGCTGGGTTCAGCCCTTCAGGTGGAGGGGGCACCTCCTCTGCAACCTTGACTGCATCTCCAGCTTTGATTCTCGTTCTTCTTGCCCGGGAATAGGATTTCTTCTCAATAGGCCTGTCAGGGGCCGGTGGTGCAGCATCAGGAGCAGCAGCTGGAATCTCTGAGGCTGCCTCTTCCTTCTCAGGACTGCCAAGCACTTGAGCATCAGCTTCTGGAGATGGATCCCTCACAGGAGTCTGCTCTAGGCGCCGTGACCGGTAACTGGCTTCATGTTTAACAGTCTCACCAGATCGGCCACCATGCTGCCCACCAGCATCCACAGGCCTAAAACCAGCACGACCTTCCTTGAAGCCCCCAGATCGAGAGTAATTCCTGGGAGCAGACATCCGGCCAGTACCTGCAGCATTTCTGTTAATAAATGTCCTTGGTGGTAGGGTGCCCCCAGGACCCTGATGGCGATGGGACTTGTTTGGTCGCTCAACAATCCAGTTTGGATCTCTTTGCGGAGGACTCCCAAACCTGAATAAATGGAATGGCAAAAGTCTTAAGGAAAGAAATAACAAAAGAGATGAGATGACTAGAGATATAAACTGAAGGTCAGGGAGAGTTCACCCATTCCTCACTGACTAAATGACAGGCTGAAATGGCATTTAAAAAAGCAAAGGTCTCTCTAAAATATAAATATAAACTGCAAAATTTCCTCACCTGGGTTTCCGGATTCTTCGGGGTTTGATGTCATCAGGATTGTGAGCTGAGCGGATGTCATAGCCATAAAGAGCAATGAGCTCCTGTCGAGACTTTGGAGCCTGTTCATCTTCCCGGAACTTATCATGCTCCCAGCGACCCTCATCCTTCCATAGCTTTCGCTGTCTCCCCTTGGGTCTGGATAAAACCAGGAAAAAGTGTCTTAGGCTGGTAGATTCCATTATATAAAGATGTTCACGAAAAAATAGGGTTGGGCAGAGAAACAGTAGGAACTTCACTGCTCTTCCCATTTTCCCAGACAGATTATACAAAACCAAGAGTGAATCACAGAGCCTACTGAGCTCAAATGTAATAAGGGACAAAAATGAGGAAAGACTTCACTTCAAACTACTCAGCACCTTGGAAATAAATATCTCTTGCTTATAAGGCAGCCTATGCAAGTATTTCATATCCCAGAGTCTTGAGCCTCAAATTAAGGAAGGCAGTGGAAGTGTGGGTCTGGATCCCAGTTCCTCCACCAAAAGTTACCAAATATCCTAAGCCTCACTTTCCTCAAAAGATAATCATAAAACTTAAAGTACTGTGAGCAATAAATTAGCAAAGTGCCGGGCATATAGTAAGCACTAAATACATACTAATAGCAGCAACAAATGGTTGTACCTGACTTCCTCCTCCTGAGTTTGCCCTCGAAGATCATGCTCAAAGAAGAGCCCTTTCCGGGGTATGTATGCTGGGTTCTTCCGATCCTCATCATCATCCAAATGCTTAGGGCCTTTTTTACCCACTTTGTTCTCCACAGGCTCTGTGCTCTCCTAGAGGACAGACAAAGGGCTCCTTATTCTCTCCAAGGTTAAGAGTCCTTATTCTGGCCCCCAAAATGGAGGCCTGTGGTGGACACTGACCTGTCCATCCCCACTCTGCCTCTCTCCAGTTACAGTGCCTTTGGTGTCAGGCTTTTCTTCTCCCTTCTCTTCTTTTGCTGAACAATTAACAGCATCATTGGCTTCTGATTTCAGCTCCACTTTGGAGTTTTCCTCTTCACTGTATTCCCCTTCTTCACCCTGAAAAAAGTTCCCATCAGTTGGAAATGGTGCATTTTTACTTTCCATTCTTTTTTTTTTTTTTTAAAGTTTATTGAGAGAGAAAGAGAGCATGTACATGAGCGGGGGAAGGGCAGAGAGAGAGGGAAAGAGAGAATCCCAAGCAGGTTCCATGCTGTCAGTACAGAGCCTGACACAGGGCTCCAACCCACAAACCATGAGATCATGACCTAAGTCAAACCAAAGAGTTGGACCCTTAACCAACTAAGCCACCCAGGTGCCCCTTATTTTCCATTCTTTAGGATAGAAACATTTTCTAATGAACTTTTACTACCATGTAAGAATTAAAAGCAAACATATCAAAACTCTTACTAAAATTCCTAGAGGATGGGGCGCGCACACACACACACACACACACAAAACACAATAAAAAATATACATACATACACTTATACAGATCCGTGTAAGTTTTCCAGGAAGATATGCAAGGAAATGTTAACCATGGTAGCCTCTGGGGAAGGAGCCCAGGAGATACGAAAGAGAGGCTTTCAACTGCCTAGCATACAGGGGGCACCTGGGTGGCTCAGTTGGTTAAGTGGACAACTTCAGCTCAGGTCATAATCTTATGGTTCAAGAGTTCAAGCCCCACATCGGGCTGGCTGCTGTCAGTGTAGAGACCGTTTCAGATCCTCTGTCCCCTTCTCTCTCTGCCCCTTCCCTGCTCACAGTATCTCTCTCTCTCTCTCTCAAATATAAATAAACATTAAAAAAAATAAAAATAAAAACTGCCTACCATACAAAAGGAGCTTAATCTTTGTTGATGATTTCTCTCCCTCTTCATGGATTATTTCTTAAACATGCAGTGCCTAAAAACTACACTCTAACTCAAGCTGTGAATTGTCTCATCTCAGAATAGCTTAGAGCAGAGATTCCCAACCTTTTAGATTATGTGGACCTCTTGTTAAACTCCAAAATTTTCATGAATCTCCATTAGACAATAGCTCATATAACACCCAGTGACTGAAAAAAACATATTAACAAACAATTTCTATACATTCAATAATACTTCAAAAAAATCTACATTGTATTAACTTGTATATTCAAAACCAGTAATACATAAAGGTGGGAGATGTACATTTAGTCTATAAATAACATGAACTGAGCTAGTGAATTTGCAAACTCTGTAATAACCCTATGATTTTTCAAGGCATTTATTTACCCTCAAATTGGGAAATAATGGCATACATTTTTTATGTCTGTGATACGAATACTCAACTTTCTGCAGCATGAGATCACCTTAGCCAACAACTCAGCCCAGAATTATGTAATTATAAAATTTTGGCTTAAAAAACTTGTTCTTTTTAAGATTTTATTTTTAAGTAATCTCTACACCCAACATGGGGCTTGAACTAATGACCCCAAGATCAAGAGTCGCATGCTCTACCAACTGAGCCAACCAGGCACCCATGACTTAGAAAGCTAGAGAACTTGTATGACCACTGCATTTAAAATTTTTTTTTTTTCAACGTTTTTTATTTATTTTTGGGACAGAGAGAGACAGAGCATGAACGGGGGAGGGGCAGAGAGAGAGGGAGACACAGAATCGGAAACAGGCTCCAGGCTCCGAGCCATCAGCCCAGAGCCTGACGCGGGGCTCGAACTCACGGACCGCGAGATCGTGACCTGGCTGAAGTCGGACGCTTAACCGACTGCGCCACCCAGGCGCCCCATTTTTTTTTTTTTTAATTTTTTTTTTTTCAACGTTTTTTATTTATTTTTGGGACAGAGAGAGACAGAGCATGAACGGGGGAGGGGCAGAGAGAGAGAGAGACACAGAATCGGAAACATGACCACTGCATTTTAGAAATGAAAACAAAGCTCAAGTGCTTTCTTGCCTCTCCACATCTCCTTTCCTCTCCTGCCACATCAAGATTGGGTAATCCTGCTTGTGACAGAGAAACTGCTGAGTCTGTCCATACAGAAGAGGGTCCTTAGGCCACCTACTAAACAGGGGCCACCAGAAAGGGTTAGGTAATAAAGGTGTGGCTAGTTCTAGGGAGAGAAAAGGAGCAATTAAAGCGTATGCTGAGGGAACTGGCTTTAGAATACTTTCATTTCAAATTCCTTTCAGGATTTGGGCCTCCAGAGGCCAATCTATAGGCTGGAGGGTAGGTTTAGAGACCTGAAAACAAAGAAATGGGTTCAAAGGAAGGTGGGCTAGTCCTCACTGCTGGGTTAATAGGTCAGGGTGCCAATACCCCACTGCCACCTGGTAGATAGGTGCACACTAGTCTTATTCTCCTACTGGGTCTGACGCTTGATCTATACTAGACTTGCTCATAACTCCAAACTCATGCTAACATCAGGAATGTGATCAAAGAGTTCTGAGATTCCTGATAAAGCAAAGAAGCTCTAAGTTTCTACCCTTTCTTCAAATAGAGTGGCGTCTGCCCAACCGGCCCAAATGAGCCAACTAATCCTCTTCCCTACTCAGCATCTGGGTATTTCAGCCTCTAAGTGTTTTGGGTCAGATTCCTGAAAGGTGATACTGTTATGAAACCCACAATTAGAGGAAGACCACACCCACACTATAAGGATTAAGCCTCTACTCATAGCTTTTTTTTTTTATTTTTAAAAATGTATTTATTATGAGAGAGAGCAAGTGAGTGGGGTAGAGGCAGAGAGAGAATCCCAAGCGGGCTCCGCACTGTTAGTGCAGAGCCCAATGTGGAGCTTGAAATCACAAACCGTGGGATCACGACCTAAGCCGAAATCAAGAGTCAGATGCTTAACTGACTGAACCACCCAAACGCCCCTACCCACAGCTTTCTAATAACCAAGTGCCCTTGATTCTTCCCATTTCCCCTCATTCACAAGAAGTTTCCCCTCCTCTTGAGATGGGGATGGGTGGGTGGTAATCATTCAGTTCTTTCCCTAATCTTATGTCCCCTGTAAGTTCTAAAGCAGAAATTTCAAGAATCTTATTCAATATGTATATGTGACCTTCATTCATTAGTCCCCACCAAACAAACACACAGACGCACACACTGATCTCAAACATCTTAAAATAGTATCAGCATGATTATGAGAATTTTGTCTTATGCTCTGCCTCCTCTAGTCCATGGTGGAATGTCAAATGAGGGAATTCTTTTATTCCAAATGAGAAACTAATTTTGTTTCCAGGGCAGGACAGAAAGATACAAACAGCAGTGCTGAGAAGACTCCAAATTAGTCTGGTCTAACTGAAGACAAAAAGGTGCTACCCCAGGATCACACTGCTTTGGCTAAGGACTGACACCAAAATCCTTTTCCAGAGACAAAACTCCTCTTCAATGAATACTCTCCCCAACTCTCAAGTCTAGCTCTCCCTTGAAGCCCCTGGTAGCTTTCTCACACAGAAGTTTTAGCTTATTCTTGCATTCCCTATGTATTTCAGAGTATAAGACAAGAGTTAGTGTCTTCCTGGTTCTCAATGTCTCTTCTAGATCTAAGTTCTCCAGCATCATTTTAAATTCCTACTCCCCTGAGGCTCCTATCACCTAGCTATATACCTCTATGCCTTCCTTGAGCCAACCCTGCCACAGACTTGGAAGACTAGCAAGATGCTCACTCTTCACCTCTGCTACGGGCCATCTGTTTCCATGGCCACACTCCAGACAAGTCTTATCTGGAACTACTATACATTTCTTTTTTAAGCAGGCTCCACACCCAATGTGGGGCTTGAACTCACGACCCACGACCCTGAGATCAAGAGTTGCCTACTCTGCCAGCTGAGCCAGCCAGGCACCCCTGCTATACATTTAATTTTTATGCCATACATTTTTAAAAAACTAAGCCTGCTCCTCTTTAAAACTCTTCAATACTCCTTTGATCAAAACTACCACATGCAGGGGCACCTGAGAGGCTCAGTTAGTTGGTTGAGTGAGTGACTTCGGCTCAGGTCATGATCTCGTGGTTCCTGAGTTCCAGCCCCACATCGGGCTCTGTGCTGACAACTCAGAACCTGGAGCCTGCTTCGGATTCTGTGTCTCCCTCTCTCTCTGCTCCTCCCTGATTCGCGCTCTCTCATAATAAACATTAAAAAATAAAAATAAAAAACTGCCACATGCAAAAAAAAAAAAAAAAAGTTAGACCCTCACCTCACCCCATATACAAAAATTAACTCAAAATGAATCAAAGTCCTAAATTTAAGAGCTAAAACTATAGAACTCTTAGAAGAAAACAGGAGTTAATCTTCATGACTTTGGTTTTGGCATGGATTCAGCCTTCTTAGATATGACATCAAAAGCACAAAAAGAAAAAAACAGATATATTAGACTTCATCAAAATTGAAACCTTGCACCATTAAGAAAGTAGAAAGAAAACCCACAGAATGTGGAAAAAAGATTTGCAAATCATGTATCTGATAAGGAACCTGTATCTAGAATATATTTTTATAACTCAATAAAAAGACAACCCAACTAAAAAATAGGACAGTCCTGGGTGGCTCAGTCGGTTAAGCATCCAACTTCAGCTGAGTCATGATCTTACAGTTCACGGGCTCAGGTCCTGCATCGGGGCTCTCTGCTGTCAGCACAGAGCCTGCTTCAGATCCTCTGTCCCCTTCTCTCTCTGCCTGTCCCCTGCTTGCATTCTCTCTCTCAAAAATAAATAAACATTAAAAAAAAGGGGGGGGGCCCGGGGTGGCTCAGTTGGTTAAGTGTCCGACTTCGGCCTAGATCATGATCTCGCAGTTCATGAGTTCGAGCCCCGCGTCAGGCTCTGTGCTGACAGCTTGGAGCCTGGAGCCTGCTTCAGATTCTGTGTCTCCCTCTCTCTCTGCCCCTCCCCAGCTCATGCTCACACTCTGTCTCTGTCAAAAATAAATAAAATTAAAAATAAAAATAATAATAATAAAAAAACAAGTTTAAAAATTGTCTGGGATTTTCCCAGGATTCTGGGAAAATGGCAGCCGCAGTTTTTGATCTCTTCTAACCTCCACATGAAATGAGGGCTTCTAGACAGCAAAATCAAAGCCCTTTAAAGGCTTTGGACGTTTACAACAAAACTAGGTTACAAGGTATTCCCCAGACCTCAAAATACAAGCAAACAGAAATAAAGCACGAACAGCCATTAAGACCTGCACCAGACTGTGTCCGTACTCAAGAAAGCAGAGTAGTAAATGGAACTGAGAACAGGAGAACCCTGAACTAATCAACAGGTATTTATTTAACAGAAAGCTAAACTGAAAACAACAGTTGAAAGTAGGAGGAGTTTTATTGTCTCCAATAGTGTTTGAATGTGAGGGTCCTGCAGTAAGAAGCTCTGAAAGGGCTCGAGGTGTCTAAAATCTCTGAAATCTTGCAACCGACCCAGCTGCCAGGGCTGCCTTCTAGGATAGGGTCCCACACCAAAGAGAAACTTGAGAGGACAATCCAACTGAGCAGGAGAGGACCACAAGGAGTGAAGAGAAGCTACAGAACAAATTAGGAAAGGGAACAAGAGCAGGAAATCACAGAAAGCAATCCACTTTTTTTTTTTTTTTTTAACACTACAGGAAAACAACAGAAAGAGCTTTATGAAGTCAGAAAAAGCTACTCTGAGCCATATGTCCTTCCAACAGATCAGGAAAACTAATATCACATAAAATACAAACCGGTAACAAAAATATAGAGGTCAAATCCTATATAAACTTATCATGAGAAAGAAAAAATAAGAGCATTCTACAAAGAAAGCATGACAGAAGACAGACATATCATATAAAAAGTGTAACTTCATTTCAAAAAAGCTAAAAAGGCATTAAGAAAATTAGGTAAGATATGAAAGAACATCAATCAGAGTTAGAAAAACTCAAAAACGAAACGAAAGAACTCAGGAAAGTACTAGAAATTAAAAAAAAATCATTTCAAATACAAAGCCTAAAACTAGAAGAAACACAAGAGTGAATAAACATAGTAATAACACCTTAAGTGAAAATAAAAGTGATAAGGAAAAAGTATTTTTAAAAATCAAGAAGTAAAGGAAAAAAGGATTAGAAAGAAAGGGTCAAATACTGAAGACACACATAAAATACTTAGGAGGCACCTGGGTGGCTGTGTTGGTTAAGTGTCCAAATTTGGCTCAGGTCATGATCTCAGGGTTCGCGAGTTGGAGCCCTGCATCCAACTCTCTGCCATCAGCACAGAGCCTACTTGGGATCCTCTGTCCCCCACTCTCTCTATCCCTCTCCCACTTGTGCACATACACTTTCTCTCTCTCAAAAATAAATACACAATAAAAATAAATAAAACAAAATACTTGGGATAGGAGTTCCATGACATATTGCAGAGTACATCTCATACCTGTGAACACCAACCCAGAGCAACTACCACCAGACAAATTCTAATATAATTACTGGACCTTAAAAAATATATACTGGGAATACCTACACAAAAAAAAGCAAGTGACCTATAAGGGAAAGAAAATAAGTAATGATCAGTTTTGTTCAAGATAAAATCTTTGGTTCATGTTGTCTTTCCATGGATCTGGAAATAATTTGCAGGAAATACAAAGGACAGAAAAGGCATGTTGGGTTGTACTACGAGTGAACAATCATCAATACCTTTTCAACAGATTAACTGTAAGGAAAAGAAAGGGATGAAAAACTAACCTGTAGACTAAGAGACCGATCAAATTTGGGGCACCTGGGTGGCTCAGTCGGTTAAGCATCCAACTCTTGATTTCAGCTCTGGTCATGATCTCATAGTTCATGAGTTTGAGCCCCACAACAGGCTCCATGCTGATAGTGCATCAATGGAGCCTGCTTGGGATTCTCTCTCTCCCATTCTCTCTCTCTCTGCCCCCCCCCCCCACTTGCACACATCCTCTCTCAAGATAAACTCAAAAAAAAAAAAAAAAATCAAAATTATTATTTTTTTTGAGAGAGCGCAAGTTGAAGAGGGGCAGAGAGAGGGGGACAGAGGATCCAAAGCAGGCTTTGCACTGACAGCAGCAAGCCTGCTGTGGGGCTTGAATTTATGAACCTTGAGATCATATCTTTAGCCAAAGTCAGATACTTAACAGACTGAGCCACCCAGATACCTCAAGAGAGATCATACTTTAATAGGCAAGACTGAACTGTAGCGTATAGGTATATAGTTAGTAATCAAGAAGAAATGCAAGCAATGGATTACTATTAAAGTCAGGATACCAGGCTTTTTTTCTGTAATATAATCTGCTGTCCATAGAAACTTTTTCTATGCTGTCCAATATAGCAGCCAGTACCCACACCTAGCTACTGAGTACTTAAAATGTGGCCACCGCAACTGAAGAACTGAAGTTGATTTTAAGTTAAACTAATTTAAATTTAAATAGCCACATTTGGCTAGTGACTACTGTATTAGAGCAGAACTAGACTTTCTTAACTTTCAGACGATACATATACTATATATTGCCATTTCAAAGTCCCACAAGTCCCTCAATTTCAAAACATCCAAAATTTAACCCACCATTCTTCTTCCTAAAATCTCCTCCTGTGTCCCATTCTTTTATTCTTTAAAAAAAATTTTTTAACGTTTATTCATTTTTGAGAGACAGAGTTTGGGCAGGGGGTGGAGAGAGAGACTGACAGACAGACAGACAGACACAGAATCCGAAGCAGGCTCCAGGCTGAGCTGTCAGCACAGAGCCATATGCAGTGCCTGAACCCACAAACTGTGAGACCATGACTTGAACCGAAGTCGGATGCTTAACAGACTGAGCCACCCAGGCGCCCCGTTCTTTTTTTTTTTTAATGTTTTTTTTTTAAGAGAGAGAGAGAGAGAGAGAGAGAGAGAGAGAGAGAGAGAGAGAGGGGCGGTGTGAGTGGGAGAAGCAGAGGGAGACAGAATCCGAAGCAGGCTCCAGGCTCTGAACTGTCAGCACAGAGCCTGACGCGACGCGGGGCTTGAACTCATGAACCGCAAGATCATGATCTGAGCCGAAGTCGGATACACAACTGACTGAGCCACCCATGTGCCCTTCTCGTAAAATGTTATTTTTGAGAGAGAGAGAGAGAGAGAGAGAGAGACAGACAGACAGACACAGAATGTGACTGGGGGAGGGGCAGAGAGAGACAGACACAGAATTCAAAGCAGGCTCCAGGCTCTCAACTGTCAGCACAGAGCCCGACGTGGGGCTGGAACCCATGAACCACGAGATCATGACCTGAGCCAAAGTCAGCTGCTTAGCCAACTGAGTCACCCAGGCACCCTTCCTGTGTCCCATTCTCTCTCTCATTCATCAACCTGGGCATCCCTTTGACTCCTTAATTCAGGCTCCACATTCAATCAAGAAGTTCTGTTAGTACCACCTAACATGTCTCAAATCTGAGTCCCACTGCCATGTCTCTTCTGTAGGGTACCATCATGTTCCCTGGCTTGTCCTAACAACCTCTTAACCGGCTCTCCCTGTCCCAAGTCTTGCCTCACCCACAATTCATCTTCTTTACTTAAGCCATCAGTAGCTTTCTTTCCTTGCTATTAGGATAACACCCAAACTCATTTACATACAGAACGGTGAGATGCTATAAGTTCATAATCAACAAACTTCACTGAACACTGCATTCTGCATAACAATCTTTCCAGGGTTTCCATTCTCTAGTGACTACTGCAAACATTCTTCACCCCCAAAACCTCTCATCTCCCTTCTACTCTTTACACATTAACTTCATCACTGACTTCAGAGAAAATAAGTCATCTCATCAATCACCACATTCTATGAATTCCATTACCTAAATAGCTTTCAATTCTGTCCACTTTTTTCCTCCCAAGTTAATTTATTTTAAGAGATAGAGAGAGCTCAGGAGGGGCGGGGGGGGGAGGAGGGGGAGGAAGGGGGAGGGGGAGGGGGGGAAGGAGAACCCCAAGAACGCCCTGCACTGTCAGCACAGAGCCTGACAACAGGGCTAGAACCAACAAACCCGCAAGATCATGACCTGAGCCAAAACTAGAGTCAGACACTTAACTGACTGAGCCACCCAGGTGCCCCTTGATCCTGTCCAGTTCCGTTTTCATTGCTATCACACCACTCCACTCCAGGCCACATATACTGCTTGCCTCAACTTGCACATTGCTTTAGCTTTTCTGCTTCCAATTTTGCTCCCCTCAGATCAACTAAAATTGCAGACAAGATAACGGTTATAAAATAATAATTCTTGGGATGCCTGGCTGGGTCAGACGGTAGTGTGTCCAACTCTTGATCTCAGGGTCATGAGTTCAAGCCCCATGCTGGGTATGGAGCCTACTTAAAAAAAAGATCTCAAATTTTACTGTGCATAAATATCAACCTGGGATCTTATTAACATATAAATGTCTGAGTCTTCCCTCCCTCTGCAAGATTTTGCTCAGAACTGGCCAACTGGATTTTCTGAGGCAGGTGTCCCTTGGATCTGACAAACACTTCTTTAAAATTTAAGTCTAATTCAGGGGAGCCTGGCTAGCTTGGTCAGTGGAGCATGCAACAGCTGATCTTGGGGTTGTGGGTTTCAGCCCCACGTTGGGTGTAGAGATTACTTAAAATCTTAAAAAATAACAATAAAATAAGGGCGCCTGGGTGGCTCAGTCGGTTAAGCGTCCAACTTCGGCTCAGGTTATATCTCACAGTTTGTGGGTTCGAGTCCCACATCGGGCTCTGCGCTGACAGCTTGGAGCCTGGAGACTCCTTCGGATTCTCTGTCTCCCTCTTTCTGTCCTCCTCTACTCATGCTGTCTTGCTCTCTCAAAAATAAACATTAAAATAACAATAATAATAATAATATAATAAAATTTAAGCCATCAGTATTCATCACATACTTGGTGAAAACCCTGTTACGCTTTCTCACTTCCTTACGCTATAATCCAAATACATTTTAATCTGGCTTACAAGATATTTTAAGATTTGGACTCAGACTCATCACTTAGCACCAGTCATGCTAAACTTTTCACATCCTCCAAATGGTCATGCAGTCCATTCCTTCTAGACCTTTTTCCCAGTGTTCTCTCTGCTTAGGATATTCTGCCTGGCTAACTCCCACTCACCCTTCAAATCTCTATTTTAACATCCCATCCTCTGTGTTTCCTAAACCCAGTTAGTTGCCCCCACCATGTGTTCCCAAAGCACCCTATGCTTCCGATATTATGACACTCACCAAACATTAATGTAATTACTTGTCTATTTTCTCCACAAGGGAAGAACCATGTCTGTCTTTTATTCCAGTGCTCAGCACAACTCCTGGCACATAGCAGGTACATGAAAATCCCTCGACGATCTTGCCCCTGTTCACTAATTTGCCTTTATTTCTGGTATCCGTCCCATACCTATTATGTTCCAGCCACATCAAACTATCAGTTTCCAAATAATTCAGTCTACTCTGTGTCAGGACTTTCACAGCTGTTGTTCCCTCTGCCTAGAACATGGTTTGTCTAACTCCAACTTATTTTTTCCTGACTACCTAAAATGGATTCAGTACTCAGCCATTAATACCCTACTTAACCCTGTCCCCAGCAGTTGTCACCAAGTCCTAGGATTGCCTGCATGTTTATCCAACTTCCTTACTAAGTCATTCCTAAAGACAGAAATTGTGGTATAGCGTTCACTGTTGCATTTTCAGTGCTTAATGGAAATCTAATACACAGTAACAGTTCTACAAAATCTATACAATGAACCTTTGATCCACAATCCAATTCCTTCTGTTCATAATCCCATGATCAAAATCCAGAACTCAGGACTTTATTCAACAACCCCAGGAAACAAACAGCCATTCCCTGGTAGTTCATCCAACCAAAATAAGATCACAAAAGCTTGGTTTATGGAAATTTTCTCCTGAATTTAAGAGGGAGAAAGCACCCTATAAACTGAGGGATGTTTCTGATACAAACCACTCAGAATCCTGCCCTTTTAAGGTCTTCACACTTGAAAAAAAATATCCAACTGCCTGGTTTCATTCTGTAGGTAGCATAAAAGGAACTGCCAAAGATCCCGTGAAGGACTTCAAGATGTTCTCATTCTCTAATTTAGAACCTTATTTTTCGCAGACAGAGTGAAAAACTGACACTAACAGTGTATCACGTGAAACCTAAAGAGGCATGCACCAAATTTCCCTCACTCTAAACAAGACCTTTTATAACAGTTTTTGAAGAGCATAAATGAAGAATGCACAAGAACAGTAACAAGTGGGTCATGGTACTTTTGAACCACGAGTGTGTACATGTTTTTAAAATACATTAAAAACAAACAAACCATTTTCCAACCTAGATAACAGAGAAAAAAGAACCTGTTACACTCACTTCAGAGTCTTCTGCACTTTCATAATCCGAGAGAACAGCTGAAACAAAACAGAAATACGTAAGGAAAAAAAAAAAGGCAACAGAAATGATTATAAATACATTTCCTGATTGCTTTTTGAGTCAAGCTAAGACTCTAATTCAATTCTGACATCAACCTATCAGGGAGATAAAATTACGGTCCCTATTTACAAATGGGAAACAGGCTCAAAGAGCGATTTGCCCAACATCATACTGCTAAAATGTATGCTTACAAGCCCTGTGCTACAAAGAGCCACGTTATGGCACTTTTCCCCCACATCCATAACAGTCTGACAGGATGTCAACTGCTAAAGATAGGTGATCTGAGTTTACCGGCAAAAAACTTGTCATAATGCTACTCACCATCGCCCTCCATGCCATCTTCACTCTCCTGAAAGGAAGGAGATGACATGGGTTAGTTCCGTGATTTCCAGAGGGTGGGGAGCTAAAGACTCAACACAAAATGGTTGAAAAGGGAGATGAGGAAAGGTACATCTTTAACAAATAGCAGCCGAGGGAGGTCCGATCTCTTCACTTCCAGCCCCAATTTCTGAATAAACATCCGCTTTTCATCTACAGCGGCTCTACCCTTCCCCTTGACACCCCAACACCTCCTCCTCCCTTGGGGGTCCGGATGCACACCGCACTGGGATAGCTCTCTTCTCTAACACGATATGCCCCAGCATCTACCATCAACTCCCAGCCTCGCATCACCACCTACACCCCGCCCCCCGGCCGGCCCCGCCCGCGCGCACTCACACATTCCGACTCCTCGGCGCTCTTCGCCCCCCCGCTCTCCACCCGCCGCAGATGAAGGGCCCCAGCTCGGCCTCCGCGCTGAGAAGGCAGAGAGCCGCTGCCACCGCCTCCAGCGCTACCGCTGCAGCTCCCGCCGCCCCGCGCCGGGGAGCCGCCGCTGTCTGAGCCCGATGCGCCAGACTCCTCGTCCTCCGTGTCCTGCGAAGCGCGCTGCCGCCGACGATCCGCCATCTTACGGAGAACGGCCGCCGCCGGCCAGCTCCTTACGTACCGCGCCCGTCGCAGGGGCTGCCGGGAGGCTTGAGAGCTAGTCCCAGCATGCTTCACGTGCGACACTGGCCGCCGCGCTTTTCGGGAGGAGGGGCTAGGGGCGGGCACCCTGCGGCACGTTTGCGGCGAGCGGGATTACGTAATCCGTGTCGTGCGGGGGGCGTGCCGCGACCCCTGTCTTGCCTGGGGTAGGCCCCCGCGAGGGTAGCGGTGTTCCTCGCCCAGCCATCTTGGGCCTTCCGAGTCGAAGGCGCTCACCTGTCACAGCTTCACTGCGGCATTGGAGCTGTTTCAGGCTTTTCTATTTCCGTTTCTCGTTTCTACCTACGTTTGAAGCAGATCGTTTTACTGCATTCGTTTGCTTAGTAAAATCACGAGTGAAGGTAAACCTCTAAAGTCGTTGTGCTGGGTCAAAATTTGCCACAGCAGCTCATTTGAAGCTAAAGAGCGAAGGAGAAACCAGTTGTCTGCAGTGAAGCTCAAGGACTTAGTGTTGCAGCACACCGTGTTTTCTCACTTCCTCTTCCTTCTTGTATCTCCCCCACCCCCATCCCAGCTATCACCTCTCCCAAAGTGCAGGCTGGTATGATGCTAGACTTAACCAAGATTTAGAACCGATTTTAAAAGATGAACCGCCGTTGGTTCTATTTCCTGACATGATTTCCTTCTTAAGGGTTACCAGACAGGTAGCTGAGGGGAATGCTTTGATTTTGGCCAGGCATTTGCCAGCAGTGAAAAAAAAAAAAAAGGTGTATTTTCTTTGGACCATAGTAAATACGTTCAAGATGTGTAAGGTATTAGTGTACCTACAGGAGTGCACATTAATAATATATATCAAACAGAGAAAAGTCACTATGGCATAGTACAGGATTCTATCCCATGTAACATTTTTATAAGTTATATGGTTAAAGATTCTGATGTTTACCAAATTTATAGACAATACGAAACTAGAAGGCATTCTGAATGATCTTAACAAGTGGCCAAATGTGACATGTTGTAAATCCAGCTCCAAAACCCAGCTTCCAGAGTCCAAAAATGGAGGATGTATGTATGGAGGAAAGAAGGGGAAAGGGAAAGGAAAAAGGAAAGGAACGGAGGAAAAGATTTGGAGGGCTTTTTCTATCACAAGGTAAATTGATGCAAATAAGGCTGCCAAGTTTAGTCTGTAAATAAGAAAAGTGATAACCTGCCACTTTACTTTTTAGTTGTTTGGTCTGGGTTCAATTTTTCTTTTTTTTCTAAGCAGGCTTCATACCCTGCACAGAGCCCAACGTGGGGCTTGAACTCATGTGAGATCAAGACCTGAGCTGAGCTGAAGAGCCACCCAGGTGTCCCAAGGCTGGGTTCAATTTTTAAATGAACATGAACTTGTTCACTCAGAGGGAACTGAAAAATTCAAAATCCTTGCTTTTGAGGAACAAGTATAAGCTCTCTGAATGTTTACCATGAAGAAGATTTGAGATAGCCACAGCAATCTTAACTATTCAAGAGACTATGAGGAACAGGAAGAATTGATCTTTTTTCATCACCCTGGAAGGCAAACCAAGAACCAATGGGTTCGAGTTACAAAAAGTTAGATTTTATCAGTGAGTAAGGATTTTCTAACATTTAGGGAAAAAATGAAAAGTTGAAGCAGAAGCTGGACTTCATTTGTCTGGAATGTTGTCAAGGGGAAATCATGTATTAGCGGTCAGACTAGATGACCTCTAAGGTCTTTTCAACTAGGTTTTATTCATTTAGACACCAGGCACCAAGTATCCTACCCTAGAATCTCATTTTTAAAGTTGCCACTTACCGCATGTGGAAGAGAGAACACAGAACAAAGAGGGATGAAAAACATACATTGTGCTCATACACAAATAAAAGAGAAAATGGTGTGTTTCTCCATTTTTGATACTACACTTGATCTTAGCCAAAAGGCCGAGAAGCGATGTTTCTCCATTTTTGAAAATGCATTTCTTTTTCTAATCTTTTAATATCTACAAGCAGAACTGTTTAATGCTTCCCAATAAATCTAATAAATTGAAGCACAAGTTCAAAAATTAACAGCCACAATAGTTTATTTACAATTGAACTCTTTATAAGATATTTACAAGACAACCAATTTTACACATCAGAAATGGTATCAAAAGTATGAATTACAACACAGACAACAATATGAAATGGGCATAAAACAAAGCTGAAGTGGACAGACAAGCAGTTTCTCTTTTTAATTTATTAACACTAGCTTAAACGTTGTTAAAGAAAGAAACAAAGAACTATGTTTTAGGAGAATTGCAGGGCCGTAGTTGAAGATTGAATTTCACAGTGTTGTATCCCATGTAGGGAAAAAATAAGACTAATTTTCCCCCCACACTCTAACACACTGTAATTTCGCTCTTGGAACTTTGCTAATCTACTCTCCAACCTCCTCAACAAACCTCAACACATCCAAATCAAAGGAGAACTGATCTAGAAGAGGGGACAATAAAATAAGCAGTCCTAGGTATAGGGAGAACCAAGGAAATAGAATCCACTTAAGTCTGGCCAGATAGCACCTCATGGATTCCTCTTAGTCTAGCTCAATTTCAGAACCTGGGGAGTTCCCTGGGTAGGGCACAAACATAAAAGGTTAAATTTGCTAACCCATATCCAAATTAGGAATCCGACAAATGCTGAAAATCAGGAAGAAACAGAGGAATCAAGGAACAACGTAAAGAGACACTGATTGGTCTTTTTTCTTCTTGGGCACATTATAAAGGAACATAACATAGATCAGAGTAGGAAAGCCAAACAGCTTGCCATATTAAAATGATGGAGAACAAAGAAAATCTGGCCCAGTTTTTCTAGAAATCTCCTTCCTCCCCTTAAGGTGTGAGATGAGAGCCCCTAGTGGAACAAGTCCTATTTCTCTCTACACTCTTGCTGCAATGAAGTTCACAGCAGGTTCCCTTGTGGAGAGCCCACTCTCCTAAGCAGATGGAGTTACAAATGAAAGCCCACAGCCACACACACACACAGAAGGAGAAATAAAAGCAGCAAGATCATCCAAGAATACTACATGTGCTGCCGGAATAACTCCCTTAAAAGTCAAACCCAGGGAGCACAGATCAACATCTCACAAAAATCTTTAGCAGTGGGAGGCCCCTGAGGAACTTTTCTTTTCTTCCCACAATGGTATCCCCATTCTCTCATGCTCCACTGATGGGCCGGCCACACACCCTACATACCTTGGCTTCTCCTCTAAAAGTGCTAATAATCTGGGGACATATTCTCTTCAAGGATAAAAGCCCCTACCTTCTAGGAGATTAGACCCCTACTTGTTTTCACACAATAGTCATGAAGACTAAAGAAAGGCAATTCCTATATATTTAAGACCAGAGGTCTTGGCTCTATTTTCCTTCCAGATAGTTACAGGGATCTTACACTGAGACCAAAGTGGCCTGGAGTGCTGTCCTGAAATTTTTTAACAAAATGGGGGGAAAGGGGACCAAGATGATACACATACAAATCTATTTTTACAAAGTGAATGGAGAAGCTCATTAGGTACATCTGTTTGTTTCAAGATGTAGACATTTGCCAGCCAAAGGAAGCACATATTTCCACATACCCCCCCACCCTCCCTAAATCTCTATCCCACCACCAAGAGCTCAGCTAAAAGAATAAAGCCCAACTAAGGAATACTTGAGAAGTGATGTGACACAAGGACATCTGTACAGGTTCTGGCATGCCATCCTCAGATGCCAATTGCTTTTGTTTAGAGCCATAACTTGACCAAAACTAACCATCCCCATTCTTTTTTCTGAATATTTTTTTTGAGGGGTGGGGGAAGAAATTCAGTTACCCATTAACTTACAAAATAATCATAGCCAAATATCCCTTCCCACATGGCTGTATCACAGAATAGTTTTAAGAGAACAACTGTTTTTTCAGACGTGTATCTGCCAACTCTTGAATCTCTTTTCTACCCTGTGAAGATGACTTGCTTCATCACTTCACTTTTTATTCCTCATCTGGTCCTTAAGCTCCTGGTGAGGTTGGTTGTTTGTTTGTTTTGTTTTCGGGTAAACATCACTATACTCAGAACTATAAGGAAGGGTACACCAGGGCGTGAAGAGTGCCATGCAGGCACAGCTCTAAAGGCAGGGGTTGCTTCATCTTCCACAAGTCGAACGAAAAGAGCCCTTTTGCCCCTTTAACATAGGCAAATGTATAGAAGCAGACCCCTCAGGCTTCTAAATCTGCCATCCTATAGATTTAGCTTGAGAGCTCATATTCCCAAAAAGGGAAAAGAAATCCCAATCATCCTCCATAATTCACAATTAGCCCAATGGAAGAGTTTTTGTGAAATCAGAGTGATGAAAACAAAACCAAGATCAAGGGACTATGGAAGGGCATTATCAGCGAATGATAACATACATGAGGACATAGGTCACATATACAGGTCTCTGCCATTCTCTGGGAATGGCATGCTACAACTATCTGAAGACAGAAGGTTCTTGCCAGCCCAGCTATTTCCTACACGTCCGGTGAGGTGTTTGCTTCTTCTGGATCTCCAACCTGCATCGGCTACGCTCATCCAACCAGGGCAGCTCAAAATTCCTGGCAAAAAAAAGGATAAGGAAATCAACTTGCAAGACTAGAAGGGATTCAGTGTGGACATGAGATTAACTCTAAAAAAGAGTTATATGCCCCTTACCACTCCTAATTCTGACTCCCAAGTTCCAAGTTTGGATGGTCTTTCCTGCCTCAAAGCCAGAGAAACAGTTTGCTATTAAAATGACTGAATAATCTACTTCTAACTCAAAAAGCAATCCTCCTAATTATCACTGTCAAAAAACCATGGCTATCCTTAAGCCACCTGTTCTGCCTTAGATCTAGGCTTTCATGAGGTCTAAAAAGGAGGTGGAGTGCAGGCTACCTGACAGGGGAGGGGGGGAAAAAAAAAACCTTTGTACTTACTGCGGAGTTAATTTGGGTAATGGTCGTCCAAATGCTACAACAGGCAAGAAGGGGGTAATCATCAAACTTTCAACTATGGAAGAAAGCCAAATGGGACCTCGTTAGTGACATAGAGGGGAAATGTCTAGCAACTACACCTGCTCCAAAATGCTGTTCGCTCATTCACAGCAAGTTGTACCCTGGAGCCTTGCACCCTTTTCCTTCTTTGAAAACCCTATTCTCTTACACAGACAGAACTTACCGTCGTCTGGCTCAGGGAAAAATGAGGTAACCTCAGGCTCAGATTCCTGAATTCCTTTCTTTTTATACATTCTGAGCTGCAGTCGTTGTAAAATTCTTTGTTCCCTGATCCTCTGAATATCCCATCTGGGAAAAACAAACCAGACAAACAAAACAAACAAACAAACAAACCCAATATTACTGAAAACCTGCTCTATAAAAGCAACTAACACAATCCAGACACCGGTGAGACCCATGCTGACTCTTCTTAATGGGGTGGGCAGGGTGGGGGTGGTAAAGTGAACTGTCTGCCGGTTCAGGAAAGAGTTGTGTCGGTCTAGCAGTCCAAATCATGTGTTGGTGTTCCACAGAGAGTGGAACTGAAGAAGGGCGTACACAAAGAAAAAGAAGCCAAACACCTTTACTTACGACAACTACCACTTCAAACTAAGATACTCAACCAATTGGGATGCCAGTAATTTAAGGGTGTTAGGGGCTCCAGGACTTTTCACAGCATGGATGAGAGAGGTCAGGGTCCTAGGGCTCAGGTGTTCCAGGACGAGTACCTCTAGCCTCACCTTTTCCTTCTCTTCTCATCCAGCTCCAGTTTTGCATGCCGCTTCGAAAACACACTGTCATCCAGGTTCTGTGTAAAGAACAGCAGCTAATAAAGTATTTATCACCACGTGACACATGGGTATAGCACTCATCTCCAGCTTCCAGGAATGTAAAATCTTTTCCCTGCAGGTCCCACCTGAGTCTGTGAGTTCTATGGATGTCATGGGAACCTCCTGGTAACAGAATCAACAAAACACATATGCTTCTCCCCACACCCACCCTTTTAGACTGTCCACATTTCAAAATTATTTCCTTAACTTTCCAAGGTGAAAATCACATCAAACTGAAACAACCCTTGAGACTGCCATAAACCCTTCCTACCTCCATACTTTGCAAGAGTCTGTTTTAAGAGTCAAATGAGTTTGGAATATATGATTTTGTTGCTGAGTGGTACATGCTAATTTTTCTACTTAACGTAAAATCTCATTTTGTTTTGAGCACTCCCTAGCTACTTATTTTTGAATAAATCATTTTACCACTCTGAAACTCAGTTTTCTCTTCTATATAAACAAAAGAGTTGGATTAGATATAATCACTCAAGTTCCCTTCTGGCTTTAGAGTTATTTAACCCATCCATCCAGTTACTATAACACATTCAAGTTAAAGCTCCATTTCTACTCTGTCCCTCACTCCCCTCCACTGACAGGTCTTGGGTACCTACCTCCAAAAGGTCTGAAGGATTTGGGTCCCTTAGAGGCTCTACTGAGTGGTCCCTCCAAGAAGGAACTGAAAAAAAAAAAAAAGAAAGAAAAAGAAAGGGAGGAGGGGTGGAACCACCCTTAAATCCAAGGTCACACAACCCTCCTACTATTCACTAGGACAAGAGGTCTCTCCCCAGATAAGACCAAGTTACCAAGTGATAGGAATCCATTCTATGGCCTCGCCTGAAGCCATATTCAGTGTCCTTGCTATGGTATAAAAAGAACCTAAAATGCCAGTGCAGCAGTCTGCCAAACACAGGATCACAAAAAACCCTAAGCCAATACCTGACAATTCATATAATGGATGCTATTGCAGTTCCTGAAAAACAACTGAAATTTGTAGTCATTTTGAAGTCTATAGTGTAATCATACACCAAGGAATCTCACTCTCCCACATCCAACTGACAGGGAACGCAGCTCCCACCATCCACCATCCCCCCGACCCCCACCCCAGGCCCAGCCAGCACAATTCCTATTCTACTCACCAGCCAAGACTGAAGTTTCTCCTGCAACACTTGATGGCATCAGACACCCTAAATAATGCAGGAAAGAAGAATCATCTCAGTGTAAAAAGAAAAAAAGCCCATACCCAAAATGGAGGAAAGGATCATCACTGAAGTTCTCACTAGGAAGCCATTTTGGTTTTTTTGAGTTGTTCTTTTGAGAATTTCTCTCTGGGGGAGGGGAAGAGGGAACAACAGACAAAAGAAAAGAAAATAAGCCCACCACTTTTTTTTTTACACTGAGACGACTTCTTTTCTTCATTATTTAGGGTGGTTTCCCTGCAACAGTTGATGGCCAAGGATATCAAACCTTAAACTCAGAACATGGCAGGTGAGTAAAAGTTGACCCTATTTTTCAAATAAAAGATCAGTGTTCTCAAAACTTACATATGTAGTCTTCTGAAACAGCTCCCTCCTCCCTCCAAACAAACTACCTTGCTGGTCCAGCCTGAACAACATGCACAAAGACTTTGGCTTCCTTAGAACAAGCCATTGAGCTTCCTCTTGAGATAGGGGCATCAAGAATAAGGATTCACACGTTTATTCACAACTCAGGCTCCTCAAAGGGCTGGGATCCCCCCAATCAGACTCTTTCTGTACTGCTATGCCCACAATCTCAGAGGTGTTTGGAATTTTCTGTACTAGGACAGATAGGGTTTTCAAAACAGCCAGTCAAACAGAACAGCTCTGGACCAAGCTATTTCCCAATCCCGGATGGGAAGTTGCTTCACGGTTTCTCTTAAGTTGTTACACAGCATTGCCATGGCAGCAAGAAGGTTAACCATTAAGGATGAACCTGTTCAACTGACTGAACCAACAAAAAACCTGAACCTAGATCAGGATCCTGGTCTATCTCATGTACTCAAGTGTGAGGCCTAATGTATTTTAGATAATTAAGAAGAGTAATCTATCTTCCCCACTTAATTTTGTCACCAGAACAGCCAAACAAAGCCTGGAGAATGCTCTTGTCTTATTGGAATGGATTCCCATCCCCATCCCTGCTAGGGCAAGACCCAGTGGTAGAAACTTGGGGCTGTGGCTCTATTCAAGAAGGCTTCCCCCACCATCACCCCGGAGTACCCACAGTGACTGTCAGACTAACATTACACAATTGAAGGCACATTGCAGTTAACTGGTTGATGTAGGAGATAAGGGAGTATCTCTGTGTGGAAGCCATAAAGAAAAAAAGGGAATGAAGACCAAGGTCCCACACCCCACACCCTCCCCAAGCAGCTCAGATATCCCAAGATAGTCCTTATTGTTTGAAAAATAGTTTGTAGACCATTTTATTTAAATATATGAACAACCAATGGGCTACTGCAATCCAAGTAAACTCTTCACATTTAGAACCTTTGTGAAGTATAGTAAGATAAAGTAAGACTGTTGGTCTTTGGCAGATTCCTCCTGCCCCCCAGACCGGGACATAGAGATACAGATAAATGTTTATATAGTTAAAGAGCGGAGGCCCAGGTGAAATTCCCCACCCCAAGCTGGCTCCCCAACCCAAAAATTACCATTGGCCCCTGAGAACACCCAAAGACCACCCTCCCAGGTTTCACACAATATCAATTGCAGGAACAGTCGTGCATGGCAAAGTATAAGTTCTATGCATTTCACAGCACAGAAAACCCTTCTTTCAGAGGGCATGCAAGTTGCCGGAGATTACACCCCCAAGTCTGGTGCTCTTGTGATGAGCAACTTACTGGCAAACACATCTCCCAGTGTTGTAAGCAGGCAAATACATTGAGCACATTTTGCTGTAATTCCATCTATTTGCAATGCCTGCACAGTGTCTGTCTCTGGCTGTTAACTTACTCATTCTTGACAGAACTCTGCTTTATTGATTGCACTTTTTTAAAAATGCCAAAGGCATTTTCACACTTGTTAGCTTGACCGCCACCACTAGGGTATAAGAGCAAGTGTTCTCTATGCCTTACTTGCTACAGTCTCCTCCTTCTTTGGAGAGGATTCCCGTAATGGTAACGGTGATGGGGGAGGCTGGTGCCAACGACACAAATACATTTCTGTGGTGGAAAGGTACGGCAAATCTTCTATCTCACTTGAGAAGGCTTTCTCCTTGGGATGGGTGCTGGGTCCCTTCTGGGGAGTGGAGAGTCTTGGCGGGGTGTCCACTGAAGACCGGGGCTTTTCTGGAGTTTCTTGGCTCCTCAATTCACGTTTACAAACAGTTTCAGATAAGGAACCACAGGGTTCCTCTTTAATGGGAGAGTGCTTAGGAGTTTTTGTTTTGACTTTTGAAAATTCAGGAGCCAGCTTTTTAACAGGAATCTTTCTTTCTGTACTTCCAAATGGGGATTTCCTATTAGATAGGGAAGAAAACATTATAAAATGTATTGATTCTTGAATAAAATCTGAATTGATTACATTTTGGGGCAAGAGAACAAACTAGTTCAGGTATCTAAATATCTAAACATCTGGTTCAGTTGGCAACCATGAGCAGGAACAGCCTCATGCTTACCACTATATATGACAGGCCCTCAGTAAGTCTTTATTGAACAACTGAGTTTCCATAAACCTCTAATAGTATCTTATTGCCTACTAAACTTAAAAAGAGTCTTATTTTATTCAAGACCCTTTCGCTAACATCAGGTGCCACTACTCTGTGACTTATTTCGAAAATTCCTGTTGGGGCGCCTGGGTGGCTCAGTCGGTTGAGCATCCAACTTTGGCTCAGGTCATGATCTCACAGTTTGTGGTTTTGAGCCCCGCATCGGGCTCTGTGCTGACAGCTTAGAGCCTGGAGCCTGCTTCAAATTCTGTCTCCCTCTCTCTCTGCTCCTCCCCTGCTCATGCTCTGTCTCTCTCTCCTTCAAAAATAAATAAAAACATTAAAAAAAAATTTTTTTTTTTTTAAAGAAAATTCCTGTCAACCAGAGACCGGTCTCTTATTTTTTCCATCAATTCTATACCATGTTAATTACAATCTGTTTCGTTTTTCTTGCTATCTACCAGCTTTCTTTCTCCCACCAATCTCCTCCCCCAAATCCCCATTCCTAGAATGCCGTCTCGTTTCCTGCTTACCAACCTAAATGCTATACTTCTTTTTTAAGATCCATCTCGCCCTAAAAGTTTCGCTATTTTACCTTAGAATAATCTTTACTGTCTCTGAATCTCACAAAACTTACTTTGTATCACTGTTGTCTACCTTCACGTTTTATTGCAGCTGAATTCCAGTTGGCCAAATTTATGCCACCTTTACAGCTAGACTGACTAATCTCTTTGGGTCCAAGGACAGTTAGATCTTACTTTTTTGTCCACCAGTGTACCTAACACAATGAAGGAATGATTTAACACTTCCTAACTTGATGTCAACTGCTATAGTTTTAAGAAACTCAGCTGCCACATTTGTTGCCCATTCTCTTTGTGATATACTCTGCATTCGGTAATTACTACTGTGACCACAATGTTCCTAAAAGATTTTTATAGCCTGCAAGAATGTTTCAAGATAGTTTCTCAGCATGGAAGACCTCTTAATTCAGGATATGGCTGCATTAAAACTAATTCCTAAATCTCAATCCCCTACTCTCAGTCACTGGAAACAAGTGTCCTCATCATGTCCAGACAGTGTAACAAAGTTATCAGCACACCTTTTGTGTCCCTTTCCACTCCGCCCACAAGAGAAAGGCTTGGGAGGCAGAGTCTGGGATGTCTCGGAAAGCTCCGGCTGGCACTCCAGTTTAATTTTCTCGGATAGCTCCGTTTCCTCTCTCTCTTCAGTTTCATAGCCCTGAAACAGCTTGTGCCTTTCTTTCTCGTTATCCTTCTTTACCAGCTGCATCCGCCTTTCCATACGTTCAATCCGAGCAAGGAGCTAAAAGAGAGAGTGCCAAAATGCAGACTTAACACACAAACAATTACACCCAGGTACTTAGCACCGTTTAGGCATCAGTATGGTCTTCTGCTTTTCCATGGACCATAGCAATTTAACTTATTATTAATAGGCAGACATTAACTGGAAAAGTTTTCCTTAAACACAGTAGAGAAGAAAAGGTACTCTGCTTAATTTTAGGGCTAACCTAGTTGAGGAGAGGCATGGGGGAATTTGTAGTTCATTCTTTTGAAAGAAGATCCTCTTTTCTGGGAGGGGCCACAACATGGCATGGTCTCTGCTACTGCTAACCATGTGGCTCCAAGTCAGGTTGGGAGTTTCCAGAATTAACCCTATGCTCTTTTAGGAGGCCCTAAGTTTCTCCAAATCCTATCCTCTCTCCTTTCACTCCAAAATGCTATCTATACACAAGGGCAGAGTCCAAAGAATATATTGAGAAGGAATTAAAAGCTCACAGTCCCAGTGCCATGAGGGATTTGAAAGTGGTGCACAGGACATTTAAACAATGAATACTCAATTTGGAAGAATTATAATAGAAACCAGTGCCCATAATCCCATCGATCAGAAATATGCTTATTTCTTTACACTTTAGATACCAGAAAAAAATCTACCCATTTATCTAAATATTAACTAAAACAAAGTCTTTTAACTCTAATTAAAGAGAGAACTACATAATCAAACAGAAAATAGAAGTCTATTACCATTGGAAACTTCATATTAAAATGTTCTGAGAAAAGGTGCCAACTATGCTCTTTAAACACTATAGTAAGAATTTTATTTGGGTAGACAGCGATATTAATGTTGTCTTCATTATATCTACTTAGCTGCAGAGATTTTAGTAGAGGCCAAACAACAACTGGAATAAGAGAAACAAGCTTAAGCAATGCTAAGACTGCAATACACAACAGAAACAGTGAATGCCAAGTTCAGACTGATACTCTATCCTTAACTCACCCCACTTTTACTGCCTAGGAAAGTCTGCAAAGGGGCCATTACCTCAGGAACTGAGCATAAACCTCCACAATCAGCAGGGGGGCTCCCCACCCCCACCCCCCGCCCCAGTCAGCCATACTCTCATTTCATCTCCTTCTGTTCTGATTCCTGGCCTTAACATTACTCAACCACGGTTTGTGGGTGACATTTCCTTGATTTCTTCTTTTTCACTGGTCCTTCTCTTTGCCCCACTCCCCCCCCCATGTAAGGATATGATGTGTTGTAATTACAGTACCATCGCACCCCTAGACTGCAGTACAGTAGCTAAGCAGGGCCACCTCCATGTTGAGTAACTTCCACAAATCAACACTATGAGATATTTTAATGAGACCTGCCCCAGCTCCCATTCCACCTTGCAGAATGCATTCTCCAATAAAACAGCCCCTGCTTGATGAGATTCATTTGTAAAGCAAACAAAATGAATAGCCCTCTGCTCCCTTGCTCAGCCCTTGGCGCACACAACGCCAGAGAGAGGGAGAGAGGGAGAGAGGGAGAGAGGGAGAGAGGGAGAGAGGGAGAGAGGGAGAGAGGGAGAGAGGGAGAGAGGGAGAGAGGAAGAGGGAGAGAGAGAGAGAAAGAGACAGAGAGAGAGAGACAGACTGCTGCAGCCTGAACACAACAATTGTAGAAACCATGTTTATTTTTAGGCAGCTGTAAGGTATGCTAGCACAGTAATACCCCCCCCCCCACACACACACAGTTTTCCTGATATCTGAAAGAATTTGTTTTAATGCATAGGGAGCTCTTGACTACTGCTGCAGTGAAAACAAGCCTATATAGTCGTGCTCCTCAGAAGTACAAAGAAATAATAAATTACTGCCCTACTATCTTAAGATTCTAAAATAGGGATTTTTTTTAGAGGGGGTCTACTTTATACATTTAATAAACTTACTTTCCCCTGATGCCTTAAAATCTACCGGCCTCTAAACACAATGCTTATACAAGGGAGCTAGTCAGTGGGTCATGTTTTATAACTCAGATTCCCATTAAAAACTGTCTGAAATCAAAGGCGGTCATTCTCCTCATACCATTGAAGAAAACTAAAATAGGATTCCACTGTGAATCACCTCTGCCTCTCTGCCAGTGAAAAGGCCTACTGCCCTCCTGTCAGAAGATGCTCCAGCAGTGCAACAGCTGCTATGTCCCTCTCCTCTCAAAATGCATCTCTAAAGCAAAAGCTCCTTCAATTAACCCCTTCCATAAAGCCACCACATATGCATTCCCACCTTTGCATTTTCAACCCCTCACAAATCAGATCTTTTCCCACTCTAAACGTCTTTCCCACAAGTCTGGGGCTGTCATTTTAAATTAACCCTTTGGCACCTGAAACCTCCCCTCCCCCTCCCCCTGGGAGGTTGCCCTTTAACCCTTCCCTCCGACCCAACGTGTCTGTGAGCTTGGCTCCCAGGGACTCGACACTTAAGCTACTCCTTTGCTGGTGGCCAGCCTCCTTACCCCTAACCAAGGGATACCTTAACCTCCTACAGCCCCCTTCCCCCGAGCATGCGCACAACTCGCGTTCATCCTGAACGCCGATTAACCCCTCCCGTACCGTGTCTCTCTCTGACTTCAGCTCCTCGATCTCCTTTTCCTTGGCCTGCAGCTGCTGCTGCTGCTGTTCGATGAGGTCCAATTGCAGCAGAAGGATCTGTTTGAGGCAGGCGGCCTGACTGGAGGCTCCCGAGCCGCCGCCACCCCCGAGAGGGCTCTTCCTCATACTCTTCCATCTGCCCTCGCTAGCCGCCAGGGTCCCGGCGGTGGCGGTGGGCGCGAGGGGTGGCGGCCCCGGCAGAGGTAGTGGTGGGGGTCCCGCCGGGTCCGAGGCGGTGGCAGCTGGGGGAGCCGCCCCACCCTTGTCCCCAGCCCAGGGCGTAGGCTCTTTGGCCGCCGCCACGAGAGAGCCCGTCTGAATGGGCAGCACCGCCTGATACTTGGGTCGGGGGCTGCAGCCGGCTCCCGCGGCCGCTGGCTCCCCCCCAATGCCGGCTTGTTTGGTGGCCGGGGGCGGACAGGGCAAGGGCACCGAGCCGCCCCAGCTCTCTTCCTGCTGCCCAGGGGCCGCCCCGGCCGGGAGTAACAAGCCCCGGCCCTTGCCGCCGCAGCCGGCCGGGGAGGGCGCGGGGCTCCCGCCCTGGGAGGAGGCCAGCGGGGGCCCCGGCTCCTTGAGCTTACGGTGCCGGGGGAGGAAGTGGGCTTCGGCCGCCCCGGGCTCGTCCTCGGGCCCGCCCAGCGCCGCAGCCCGCTCGTAGTCCAGTCGCTGCTCAGGGTTGCCGCCGGCAGGGGCCGCGGCCGCCTTGAACACTGCGGATCTCATGGTCATAGTGGTCCGGAGCAGCGTCGGGGACCGAGACGGAGGAGGGGGTGGGGAAGGGGCGAGGTGTGGGGGGTCGAGGACGGAGGAGGGGGAGGGGAGTTTGGCGGGCTCGCCTCAGCAGCGCGGCAGCAGGCCTCGGCTAGCGCGGCTCCTCCGGGGCCCGGGCGCCATCCCGCCGGCGTGTGGAGAAGTGGAGGCCGCGGCTGAGGCCCGCCGCCGGCCCATGGGGGCCTCGCCGCCGCCTCTGCTGCCGCCGCCGCCGCCTTCGCCTCAGAGGCAGGAGCTCGCACCCAGCCGCCCCCGAGCTCATCCCCGGAGCTCGCTTCGGCCCCCCCTGGCCCGGCCGGGCCCGCCTCGTCTCCCCACCCCACACCCCCCCTTCCCCGCCCCGGCCCCCCGCCCCGGAGCTCGCCTCAGCCGCCCCGAGCCTCCATTTTCCCCCCGCTCCTCCTCAGGAGGGGGGTGGGAGGGATGGGTCCGCCCAAAGCCCTCCTACTGCGGGAGGGGGGTCTGTCGCCTCCCCCGGGGGTCTCCGCGCCTCGGGGTCCCCCTCCCCCACAGTCACCCCCGGCGCCTCAGCGTTTCCCTTTAAAAAAACGGAGCCGCTCGCAGCCGCCACCGCCGCAGCCGCCGCCGACCGGAGGGCGCATGCGCCAGGCGGGGAGCGGGCGGGAGCGAACCGGGAGCTAGAGGAGGGAGGCGGGCCGCGCTATTGTGAAAGGGGCCGCCGCTGCCTCGAGGGGGGCGGGGAGGGGGCCGCGGAGGCCCTGGGCGCTGGGGGCCGGCGAGGGGAGGCCAGGGATGAGGGGCGAGGACCCAGGAGCCCGCGGAGGAGCGAGGCGAAGGTGGGCTGCGGAGGGAGGGGGTTACTCGGGGGAGGGTCGGGGGAGGGAAGAAAAGGCGAGGGCGGCTTTGGGAAGATGGGGAATGTGGAGGTTCCCCGGGAAAAGGGAACGCGAGAGAATGGAGCGGAGAGGAGGGCAGGGGGCTTCAGGAGCAGACGCGCCCTTCGAGGCAGTGTACGGAGCGCTCCACGTACCCGGCCTGCGCTGGGCGGCCCCTTCCCCGGGCACCTTGGCAGCCGGCCCGGCCCTCGCCGGAGGGGCCCCGCGGCCCCCGCAGCAGCACCGCACGCCTCCTGGACCAGAGTCAGGATTCGGGCTCCTGTCTGAGCCTGTGGGTGTTTCCTGGGGGTAGAATTCTAACCCCTCCACCCCTTCCACTCCCCAGCAGCCCCACTCTGGTCTGGGAGAGAATGAAGTTCTTTGTCTCTAAGGGATTCAGACCAGAAACTGAGGGACCTCTGGTTCCCAGAGGGAGGAAAATCCATGATGTCTGCTGCCTAGGGAGTTCTTGCCACAACCTCCCTAGAATGAAGTATTGCCAACTACCGACAGTTCTTTCCCAATGGCCATCTCCCCAGTCTTCTTAAGTCACTTCTAGCATCTGCTGGAGGTTCACGAAGGGTCGAAGCAAAAAGGAAATCTCGGAAGGGATTTTTATCACTTTTTTTTTTAAGTTTATTTGTTTTATTTTATTTTAGTAGTTTCCACACCCAATGTGGGGATTGAACTCACCATCCCAAGATCAAGATTCACTTTCTCCTTGGCCAGAGCCAGCCAAGCGCCCCAGGGATTTCTGTCTTTACTGGGAATAGGAATACTTTGCATATTCTCTTATGTGGAGCACTTCTTCCTATCTCTCAGTGTTCAGTGTGTGTGTGTGTGTATTTGTGTGTCTCACTTTCCATGCAACTTAGGCAACAAGTCTTCAGTTCCACGTGGAAAAACTTTTAAGTAGTTTTAATTGATTGTTTTTCTGTTGAGGTGTATTTTTTTTTTTCAATCCATATGAAGATGGAGATGACTAACATTCTTTGGCCTGATGTGAAAACCTCTAATTAGAACTATGTCTCGGCCTTGTGGGCCCAAAGCATGAAGCACTGAAAATTTTAAACAAGTGGGTGTGCATGTGTTAAGATGCCAAGAGAGCCCCAGCCCTCTTCCACCAGATTGTATGGCCTAAGATCTGCAAAGGAAGCATTGGGGTTAGGGATACCAATAAAGGCGGGTGTGGTGGGAGGCACATGGAATATGGTGTTCTTTTTCAGTGTCTAGACTTTCAATACCATCTCTACATTGACAACTCCCAAATTTATATCTTCTTCCTGGACTCCTCCCCTAATCATATATCCAATTGTCTAGGAGACATATCCATTTAGATGTCTAATCAGCATTTCAAACTTACATCTAAGATCTCACTCCTGAATTTCCCTCCTCCAAATCCTGCTTCTACAGCCTTCTTTTTCTCTCTCACCTAATACCCACTCAATCTCCAATCCCACTGCCCTTCAAAATACATGTCCAGAATCCCACTTCTTCACACACCTCCACAACTTCCACCTTAGTCTAAGTTATAGTCGTATCACACCTTTTTATTGCTGTAACCTTGTAATTAGTCTCTCAGTTTCAACCTTTGCCTCATATCTGTTCTCAGCACCGCAGCCATAGTGATCCTGATAAGACATGAGTGAGATCATGTTCTTTCTCTGCTCAAAATCCTCTCATGGCTTCCCATCTTACTTGGAAGAAGAACAAAATCATTATTACGGCCTACAGGATGTGGCCCTCTGGCCACTGCTCTCTGACGTCAACTTTTACTCTTCTCTCCCCTATTCACTCCCCTCCTGCCACACTCCTCTCTTTACTGTCCTTCAGACATGCCTGGTATTTGCCTGCTCACATCCTTTGCCTTGCTATTCCCTCCACTCGGATCATTCTTCTTTCCAATATCCACCTGCCCTCCTATCACTTCTTCAGTTCTTAACTGAATATCATCTCTTCATCAGACCTTCTCTGGTCACCCTATGTGAACTCACATACCCCTCCAAACTCCCTCCCTTCCTTTTCTGCTTTATTTTTCTTCTTTGTGCTTAATACTTTTAACCATGTAATTTACCTTGTTTATATCTTCTCTCACTAGAATATAAGCTTCATGTTTTTTCACTGCTATACCTTCAGCACCTAGAACCATACCTGGCACAAAGTTGGCACATTCATTGAATGAATAAATGAGCTATGTAGATATATTAAGAGAAAGCATCTTCCCTTGACCTTTAGCTTGGTTGACAGTGACAGTTTTAACATTAATATAGTAAAAATGAAACCTAGGGAAGAATAAGGTCTGGGAGTACAGAGAAGATAGAATATACCATCTGGAAGGAATTGAGGAAGTGGCAACTGAGGCGGATCTTAAAGGTTGAGACCATAAGAAGACCTCTCAAACAGAAGTGAGAGCATTACAAAGGCATGGGATAAAAGGATAGATTGGAGTAAATGAGAGAAATTGGCTGGAGTTTAGTTTGGATAGTGGAGAGTATAGGGGATAAAGCAGGTAAGGTAGGTTGAGAACATATTATGAGGCCTAGCTAAGGAATGGATAATTTCTCAGCCAAGGTGAAGCATCAAAGGATTTCCAGCAAAGTGGAGAATGGCCAGATTTGTTTTTGAAAGCTAATTTCAATATTTATATCTTTGCACCTAAGGCAGGAGGCCAATTTGAAGGCTGTTACCCTAAGTGTGAGATGACACGTGGTTAATCTAGGATACTAGTGGTATGTGGTCCCGCATCATCAGCGTCACTGGGAACTTGTTAGAAATGCAAATTCTCAGGCCTCTCTAGATTATTTAAAGAATCATAAATGCTGGGGTGAGACTCAGCAGTCTGTGTTTTAACAAGCCTTCCATGTGATTCTGATGCCCCTCAAGTTTGAAAACTTTCCAGAGTTGGCTGACCAATTTTTTGGGTTTTTTTGTTTGTTTGTTTGTTTGTTTGTGTTTTTTAAGTAATCTCTGCACCCAACCAGTGCTCAAACTTACAACCTGAGATCAAGAGTCTTATGCTCCACCAACTGAGCCAGCCAGGCACCCCTTGGCCTTCCTATTCTTAAAGGGCCAGACAGGAAATATTTTAGGCTTTGACAGTCATAGGGGCTCTCACACTATTCAACTCTGCTATTGTGTTGCAAAAGACATGTGAATGAATAAGGGTGGCTTATGATGACTGTTAATGTAAAGTACCACGGTTGTGGAGATACAGAGGGAAAGGCAAGTGGTGGCACCTGGGTGGCTCAGTTGAGCGTCCAACTCTTGATTTCAGCTCAGGTCAAGATCTCACAGTTTGTGGGATCGAGCCCCACATCATCAGACTCTGCCTCGACAGCACAGACCCTGCTTGGGATTCTCTCCCTATCTGCCACTTCCCTGCTTGTGCAAATAAATAAACTTTTTTTTTTTTTTTTTTTTTTTTTTAAGGCAGATGGGAGACTCAACAGTTAAAAACAAAGGCTCTGGCATGAGACTGCAAGCCGCAATCACAGTTCCACCGTTCAATAACATTTTATTTAGGGACCCTGAAATTTGAATTTCACATAGTTCTCATGTGTCATGAAATATTATTTTAGATTTTTCAACTACTTAAAAATTCTTAGGGCACCTGGGTGGCTCAGTCGGTTGAACATCCAACTCTTGATTTCAGCTCAGGTCACGATCCCAGGGTCGTGGGACTGAGTTCTGCATTGCACTCTGTGCTGAGCATGGAGCCTGCTCGAGATCCTCTCTTTCTCTCTCCGCCCCCCCATCTGCCCCTCTCCTCACTCTGGCTCTCTTTCTCTCTCAAATAAATAAGTAAATATGTTTTTCCAATGTTTATTTTAGAAAGACAGTGTGCAAGCTAGCACAAGCAGAGAAGGGGCAGAGAGAGGAGACAGAGGATACGAAGCAGGCTGACAGCAGAGAGCCCAATATGGGGCTTGAACTCACGAGCCTCAAGATCACGACCCGATCCAAAATGAGACAATTGACTGAACAACCCAAGCACCCCAAAATTTGTGTTTTTTTTTAATGTTTACTTATTTATTTTGAGAGGGAGAGAGAGAAGAATGTGAGCAGGGGAGAAGCAGAGAGAGAGCGAGAGATAAAACACCAAGCAGGCTCCATGCTGTCACCACAGAGCCCAATGCTGGGCTCAAACTCACAAACTGTGATATCATGACCCGAGTCGAAATCAAGAGTTGGACACTTAAACCTACTGAGCCACCCAGGTGTCCCAAAAGTCTTTAAAAAAAAATTTTTTTTTTAATGTATATTTTGAGAGAGACAGAGAGACAGGGCAAGTGGGGGAGGGGCACAGAGAGAGAGGGAGACAGAATCTGAAGCTGTCTGCCCAGATCCTGTCATGGGGCTCGAACTCACGAACAACGAGATGGCGACCTTAGCCGAAGTTGGACACTTAATCGACTGAGCCACCCAGGCACCCCAAAAGTCTTTTTAAAAAATTAAAATTAGGGGCGCCTGGGTGGCTCAGTCGGTTAAGCATCCGACTTCGGCTCAGGTCACGATCTCGCAGTCCGGAAGTTCGAGCCCCGCGTCGGGCTCTGTGCTAACCGCTCAGAGCCTGGAGCCTGTTTCAGATTCTGTGTCTCCCTCTCTCTCTGACCCTACCCCGTTCATGCTCTGTCTCTGTCTCAAAAATAAACATTAAAAAAAAAATTAAAATTAAAAAAAATTTCTTAACTTAGGGGCACCTGGCTGGCTCAGGCCATAGAGCATGTGACTCTCGATCCTGGGGTTGTGAGTTCAAGCCCCACACTGGGTGTAGAATTTAAATAAAGACAGGGGCGCCTGGGTGGCGCAGTCGGTTAAGCGTCCGACTTCAGCCAGGTCACGATCTCGCAGTCTGTGAGTTCGAGCCCCGCGTCAGGCTCTGGGCTGATGGCTCGGAGCCTGGAGCCTGTTTCCGATTCTGTGTCTCCCTCTCTCTCTGCCCCTCCCCCGTTCATGCTCTGTCTCTCTCTGTCCCAAAAATAAATAAAAAACGTTGAAAAAAAAAAATTAAAAAAAAAAAAAAAGAATTTAAATAAAGACAAAATTTAAAAAAACAAAAATGCTTAGCTTTGCTTAGCTTGGGGCAAATACAAAAAGAAGCATTGGGCTGGATTTGGCACTCAGGCTGCAGTTTGCTACCACTGGTCTAAAGACCAATAGACCAAACTGGAACCAATCTACAACAAAATGGAAAAAAAAAAAAAAAAAAAAAAGCAAAGCACTATGCAGTACTCATGTGAATCAATGCAGGGTGGCTTAGAACTGTTATTTATTCTGACATTATATGTTTCCTATTTTGTGTGTGCTAAAATGTACTTCCTTTTGTGAAATGATGGTGATAATAAATAGCAATTGGTGGTAGTAGTTTTTTTAATGTCCTTACTTGGCAAAATAGAACACTGGCAATTCTACATCAGTCCCCCCACTTTTTTTTTTTTCTGGAAACTTTACAGCTCTGAAATCCAAAGTCTAAGATTTCACTACTCCAGACTAAGTAAACATGCTTTTCTCCTCCAAAGCGAAAAGTCTGGACTTTTTGGATTTGGAGGTCTGATCTTGATCTCAAGTCACAGGACGAGGTAAATAAATCACCAGAAAACTTAATCCTGGGGAAAGAAGCTCTTCTAAGAATTCTTGCTTCCAAACCATTAGATTTTTAAACTGTGGTAATCCCTGAACTAAGACATGTAAGGGCCCTGATACCAAACAGTCAAGGCGCAGAGGGAGAAAGGTGGAGCTGCCCCCTGTTGAGAGCACTTAGGAAAACCGTAGGACCCATAAATCAAGTCCCTAAACAATCCTCTGCCTTTTTTATCCATAATGGGCTAATGATCATTTCCTTTTGCCTTCTGGCTAAGGGTATGGATGGAGTTAAAGCCAATACTGTCACTACTCTAAGGATTTAGGATGGCGAATTCCATTTCTATGACCTATATTCTTGGAACTGAGTGTCTGTGGTGTGGAAAGAGCAGGTAGTAAGCCCTGTTACCTGTCTGGGTGTTGGTTTTCCCAGACCAGAAAGAAAATTGAAGTAGATCATCACTAAGGCCCTTCCAGTTTAAAGACTGTATGAAGCTCTGTTTTCCAGCTAACAGTAGGGCAGAACTAGGTAGTAAAAAGAGGCTTGTTTTGGCTTCTCCCCAAGGAGAGAGGCTTCATCTGGGCGGCTTCCTGAGGCTCTTGGAAAGGTAAATAAAGACTGGGGTTGCGTGGCTGGCATTAGCCCAGCTCCACATGGTCTCTGAAATGAGACCATGGGGGAGAGGCCACCTTTCCCTTCTCCGAGAGGATGGGGGATGGGAAACCAGCATGGAGCCACGGAGGTTTCCGGCTCCGAAGCCCGATATGGCTCAGAGCTCTTTCTGGCAGAAACTCTACCCTGCGTTCCAGGCCTCCGCGAGCAGGACGCGCGTGTGCCGCCCCCCTTCTCCCCTCTGCAGGGCCCTCTCTGAGGGCAGGACACACCCTCTCTGCTGCCTCTTTTTTTTCTTTTTAGTAAAATCACAACTCAAATTTGGGTATTTTTCTCCTATTGCCAGCCCCGCCAAAACTTTCAGCAGGCTCCGCCCACTCCACGTGGACCTCCCTTCCCTGTCCCAGCAACCCCTTCGAGAACCCCCCCAACACGTGACCAATTGTTATGTTTCCTTCCTGAGGCTCCCTTTTCTCTGGCACCAACGACTGAACAAAAGTGCCCCCTTCAGGGTGAATGTGGGGCAGCAACCTGGGGAGGAAGAGAAAAGTTGATTGAGGTGTGCAGTGCAAGAAGGGAATGTGACTGTATCTACTTAAAATGATTTCATGCCGTGTAGCTCACTGCTTAATAACATTAAGGATCATGCAATTTAAAAGATGAGGTGGGGTGCCTGGGTGGCTCACTTGGTTGGTCCTCCTGCTCTTGATTTCAGCTCAGGTCATGATCTTTTGGTTCATGGGTTTGAGCCGGAGGGTTGGGCTCCTTCTGACCGTGCAGAGCCTGCTTGAGATTCTCTCTTCCCTGCTCACGTGCTCTGTCTCTAAAAAAAATAAACTTAAAAAATAAAAGTAAATAAAACAGGCAATTCAAGAGAAGGGATATCATCAAAGAAAACGACTTTGGAGGTGGAGTTGGGTAAAGTTTTAGTCCCTCACTGCACAGTTGGTTACCTCTACTCCAACTCCTATTTCCCTTGAAGTTCTTCGTTGTTCTTGGCAGAGCTCTCTGAGATCCGCAGATACCAGAAAAGAACCAAGAGTTCTTTAATTACCGGCTGGATAATGGGAACACGGCCTCTTCTAGAGTGAATGTTTTGCTTCTTGCCTCCTCCACCACCTCCCCTTCCCCAACAACGCTGGAAGCAGTTATTCCTCTGTGAGTTGGTATTCCTCGAGAGCTGACATAAATTATTACCAAAGTGGAGTCTTTTTTCTCAGCATTAGGGACATTTTCCCTGGATGGGAAGAGCACAGGGGATCATGTTGGAGGGAGAGGTGAGGAGGGCAGCAAGGAACAAGAGGACTAACCAGGAAAAGCTGGAGTATAGGTCAAATGAAACCAAACAGAGAGAACTGGTTTTCCTTGGAAAACAATTCTGACCTAGCTTTGTCCATTTTCCTTCCCACCCCTTTCCCCCACATGAGATGTGAGGTTGAGAGGTTGCATGGGAAATTGGGGTGATGGAAGGCATGTGTTTGGAAGCTGACCAGGAGAAAGAGTTATCTATCAGGCAGTGCTCAGGGAAGGAAGAGTAGGGAATGGTAAATTTAAAATCAGAAGTATCAGGATGCCTGGGTGGCTCTGTTGGTTGATCATCTAACTCTTGATTTTGGCTCAGGTCATGATCCCAGTGTTCATGGGTTCAAGCCCCTCATGGGGCTCCGCGCTGACAGTGCAGAGCCTGCTTGAGATTGTCTCCCTCTCTCTTAGCCCCTCCCCACTTGTTCTCTATCTCTCAGAATGAAATTTTTAAAAAATAAAAAATAAAATCACAATTATCACAGGGCCATTTGTCCTTCAAAGTCATAGAGGTCCAAGAGGCTATGGGTCCTGGGGCTCAAAGAGGGAGACTTTATTATAGCCAAGTAGCAGGCTATCCAGGGGCATGTTAAGGAGCAATGTATGGAAGGGAGTGGGAGGAGTCCTAGGGCGCCTATTTTCAAGGGAAAGAGCCAAAAAGCGAGTTAAGCTAGAACATTAAAGACGAGGGACACTTGCTCTCCTATAACTCAGCATCTGTCAACACTCCCATTACCAGGTGCTATTTCCAGAGTCCCGGGCCTAGCGGAGGAAAAGGGAGGGGCCCTGGTGCAAAGACGGAGGGAGACGCGTTGAGCTCCTCCCCCCGCCCAGCTGCAGTTCCAGAGTTTCGCCACTCTGGGTCTCCCGAGCTCAACCACAGCCCCAGAGTAAGGAAGGAAGAGAGAGAACCTCCAGAGGACAGCGTGAGACGTCATTGACAACCCTGCTCAGAGAGGTGACCTGGAGGTCATCTGCTCTGAACCTGCAGACCCTTCGCATGGCCGTTGGGAAGGCATCCAGCCTCAACCCTTCTCTCTGAAAAGGACTTGTGGCGCTGGGAACTAGCTCCCCACCTCTTACCCTCACCCTCTTCTCTGTGTTCATTTCCTCCCCCGCGTGTTTCCTTCCCTTCTCGCTGTCCTCTGGGTGGGAGCACCACCACTATCTCCCCCCAACCCCCCAGCCTGTCAGAGTCCTGAGGAATGCTCTCACCCTGGCTGGGTGCCAGGCTGTGGACTTCCTGGGCTTTGGGGGTGGGGCTTGGCGGAGGGGAAGCCCTTTGGAGAGAGAGAGCCATCCAGTCCGGCACTGCCTGCGTGCTCTCCCTCCCCTTCATGAGCTCGGGCTCGCTCGCTCACACGCCCTCTCTCCCTCCCTCCCTGCCCCCCCCCCCCCCCCAAGTAAAAGGCTCATCTATCATTCTCTGTCACCACCACCTAATTTCTCCCCCTACAATAGCATTTCCTTGCCAGGGCAAAACATCCACAATCTGGAGGCGATGGGCATGCTAAATACTGTGGTTTATAGTGAGAGAGAGGGAAAACACCTATTTCAGAACCTGCCTTCCTGTGCCAGGAGCCTGTAGCTGGAAGGAGAGGTTCAACTGCCAGGGTCCTGAGGTAAGGGGGTTTGTAAATGATAATTCGGTTGTGGGGCTTCTTCTGGATACTTCTCAGAACCTCAGATCTAAAAAAATTACATGGGTCTCTATATAGTAAAGCTTCGGAGTAGATTTCTGCATATCTGACCACCTCTCCTCAGCCTTCATATCCTGAAATAAATCAGCTGAAATCTGAACTCACTGGTCCACATCAAGGCCAAGGTAATCTTTCCAGCCAGATGCAGCAGACTAGGGTGAGTTCAGCAAGAATGGGGAGCAGGCAGAAACCACTTCCAAATCTAGCGAATAGAGGTCAGACCTGTCAGAGACCTCTGGCTCCTATCCAAGAGGTCACTGCTCAGAAATGTTTTTGTATGTGAGGTTTGGATTGTCTTCTGCCGTTGTCCACAAATGACAAAGTGAGAACTCAGTCCTGCAGTACCCCCTGCCTTGCAGTCCCTCAGTGGCACTTTTGCAGCCTGTCTCCCTGACGTCATCTGCAGACCTGTGCCAGATTCCCAAGTTCCTATCTTGAAACCTCAGCCCCCACACCCAGGACCTAGGGGAGAGCTGATGTAGGTCACTGCGGCTGAGCCTGCAGGGCTGTCTGCTCCTTGAGCCCAAAGCCTTTCAGGCACAGAGAGGAACCCTTGCAGAGAGAAGTGAGAGAAAGATCTCTGTGAGAACCAGAGGAAAGCGTATTCCTCAAAAAATGAACTGGGGGAGGGGGCAGCACCTGGGTGGCTCAATCTGTTAAGCGTCCGACTTCAACTCAGGTCATGATCTCAGGGTTCATGAGTTCGAGCGTCGCATCGGGCTTTGTGCTGACGGCTCAGAGCCTGGAGCCTGCTTCGAATTCTGTGACTCCCTCACTCTCTGTCTCTCTCTCTCAAAAATAGATTAGCATTAAAAAATTAAAGAAAAAAATGAAGCTGAAGCAGGGAGAGGCCAGGAGTCAACGAGTCATGGTTGAGACAGTAATGGGAGCTCTGCTCTTAAGGGACAATGTGTGATGGAGGAGAAGAGGTCACAGGAGAGGGGCTGTGCCTTACCCTTGTCCTGTTTGCCTGTGAAAGGAAGCCCTTCTGATCTGAAGTCCATTCCCCCATTTCGCCTTGGTTTGGTGCAGGTTTCATTCTCAGGAGCCTTTGTGATTTGCCTTAGAGACCCTCTGCTTCCTCTGGTCACAGTTTCTGGGTCTCAGGAAGCTGGAGTAGGCCAGAATTGTCCCCACCCTCCCCCATTGAAAGACTTTTCCTGCTTATTATCTGTTAAGCTCATTTTGCCTGGGGTACTTCCACCCCTCTGGAACCTCTTTCCTTTTCTTGGCTCCCCCTACCCCTGTCTCTGAAATCCCCAGGAGCGTGTGCGTGTGTGCACGCGCACGCGTGTGCATGTGCATGTGCATGGTGCTCGTATTCTCTTAGTTATGCATGGGGAGTCAAGGACCTATGGCTCTAACTAGCTTGGGGTTCCCATGGCCAGCAAAAATAGACAAAGGACCAATTTCTACTTCCAGCCTCCAAACAATTTAAACCACAATCAACTGTTCTAAATAAAGCTTCACAACAGGGAGAAAAGTAGATAAGATGGAGAAAGGATAAATAATTACCTCCCTAGCCTTCACTTTCTTTATTCTTCCCTAGTACCATCCCCTCCCTTTTCCTACTACTCACCTGCTCTCATTTCCAGAATCCTTGCACATAGTAGGCACTCGATAAACGCTTTTTATACTGTCAAACTGAATCTGGTTGTGCTCTCTGGCCAAACTTAGATGAAGAAGCACAAAAGGGGAAAGTGGATCCTGGGCTAGATCCTGCAGGACTGATTTGCTAGGGAACAAAGACCTCAGAGCAGTGCTTCTCAGACCTGAGCATGCATCTGAATCACCTGCAGGGCTGGTGACAACCCAGATTGCTGGGCTCTACCCCCAGAGTTTCTGATTCAGTAGGCCTGGGGCGGGACCTGAGAATTTGTATTTCTAACAGGTTCTCAGGTGATGCTGACCCCACTACTAATCCTGGACCACCAGTGGATCCTGAGAACCACTGTGTTAGGGAAGCACAGCCCCTTGCCCCAATGCTCACCATGGGGACCTGGTTGGTTTCCAATATTACGTAGTTTAAGAGGAAGAAACAGGTGAGAATTGAAAGCACGTGACTCCTGCTCAGCCCTCAACCCCAACATGTATAGGGATCTAAGAAAGATAGGGCAAGGGTGAGAAGAAGTCTGTGTCAGACTGATTATCTCTTCTATGTCATTTAAAATGGTCTGTCGACTCCATCCTTGTTAAAAGTCACTTCCCAAAAACATGTTTTGCAGCAGCAGCAAAGGAGCACTAGGAATTTCCTGTGGCGAGGCAGCACCAGCATGGGGAGGGGAGAGGCAGGGCTCAGAGAGAGCCTTCCCTTGGCTTGGGCAGGGCCACGTGCCCCACCCCCTCGCTTGCACATGTCTCCGCCACCACCGCCGCAGCAGCCGGGCTGTTTATGAGCGAGTTGTTGTGGTAGAAATGGAGCAGGCTGCACATGCCCAGGCCATGTGACCCTGCAGCCCGCGTGAGCCTTGCCGGCACAAACACCCTCGGCCCTGTCCTCCATGGGCCAGAAAAACAGGAGAAAAGATGGGGAAGGAGCAAAAGGGCACTAGGCTCCCTTCTCCTTATCTCCCAGCTTTTTATTCTGCTTTTGCCTCCTTTTGTTTCTCCTGAGCCACTGGGGGAGCAAATACCCAGGAAAGAAACAAGGTTTCCCCAGGCATATTCTCCTCCCAGGCAGCCCCTTGGCGTATATACAGCCCAGCGCCTTAGGCCCCAGATGACAAAGGGCCTCCCCAAGCCAAGAGCACAGAGTGGCCACCGTACCCTTGGAGTTGATGTGCTAATGTCAGCCCAGGGCCAAGACTTGGTATCCCTGCAGCCTGGGTTTCCAAAATCAGACTGCCTGGTCCCCTTTTTCTAGGAAGGAGGATGCCACACAGACATGCAGCAAGTGCCTATTCCAGGATTAGAACAAAGAGAGTTCAGGGATTTGTGGGGTCAGGGACACGAAGCCAGGGTTCTTTCTGCAGCAGTGGTCTGCGGGACAGGAGAAGGAAAGTCTCTTTGCCAATGGGGGATAGGGAGGCACTGAGGGCAGGGTGGGGGCTGGGGGGATCTGGAAGAATTTCACACTAACCCCTGTCCGGCTGGAGAACAAACACTAATGTGAAAAAGCTCAGCCTCCATGCCTCATGGAAGTGTCCCCTCCCATCCACCTGGCCCTCCCAGCCCCATAGAGTCCTTCTCTCAGGACTAACCCCAAACCCCCCACTTCAGCCCTCTGCTCCGGCCCCCTGCCCGTGACCCCGTTTCTGAGCAGCAGTGCCTCTTGCTGGGATGTGAGACCGTGCCGGAGTCAGGCGGACAGTAGGTTACCAGGAACAAGCAAATGAAGTGAGCACGACCCACATTTCCTCATCGCACCAAAACTTCGCAGATCCTGCATTGCAGAGCTAGTGCTTTTTTTTTTTTTTTTTAATCTCTGCTGGGCCCCTACACACGTCTGCATTTTTGCAACCAGCACAGATTTTTTTTTTCAGGGTGCAAACTGTGCATTCTAATGAGCCAAAGCTCCTTCCTGTGGCATTGAAAATCTCTTTGGCAAATTGCTTCTCCCCCCTTCACCCCCCCCAATTTAGAAGAAGGGGGGGATCCCAAATTCGCAAAGTCTCATCCTCTCTCTCTCTCTCTCCTTCTCCTGCACCCCTCCCCCAAGATACTGCAGTCTTTCCGGCCCAACTCACAGCTGCAGACTAGGGGAGAGGGATGGGAGGAGGGAAAATGAGCTTTCCTTCTTTCCATGCAGTATGAGCTGGAGGGGCGGGGGTTGCTTTTTTCTTGGGCAGCCCATTACACCCCCCCTCTTCCCTTCCCATCCCAGCCAGTGTTTATGTAAGCCTCCTAGAAGCTACACATGGCCCCTAATGTCTGCCCAGGCCATGGCTCCTCTGAGGTCCATCCTGCTCACAAGGACTGTCATGAGCCTCTGGCCTCCCTGGGCAGCTACACAGAGATCTGCCGTGGCCCAAGAAATGGGGAGACATTGGATAGAGAGTTTGAACTAGAGCTTGTGGTAATAGGTGGAAACAGAGGCAGGCACACAGGTACCCGCCCCCCCCACTCCCTACACACACTTCCCTGCATTTGCGTCCTACACAGGCTCAAGGACAGACAACAGGTCATTGCCTTGCCGGACCTGGACCTGGAAGAGAAAACCACCAGTAGGCTCCAGCAGCAACATAGCAAAGGTTGGACAAGATGGCCTTGGCATAGCATGTGCTGGCTGCCACCACCCCCAACCCGGGAAGAGGACCCCCATGCCAGAAAGAGGATGATCTGAGACCTAGTCTTCCACTGCCAAGGACAGCCCATGCACCTCCTGGATCCTGTGATGCGAGTGGGATCCTGGGCTCTGGAAGGAGAATCCTCCTTCCGGTTCCCCAAAGCATCTACTGCAGAAGCATTGGCCTAGGATGGTGGATGACTCTCGAAGGACTGTACTTAGAAGAGCACATTGCTCAAGCAGGTAAATGGAGAAGTGGGATGTTATTCCTAAGTAGTTTGTACACAATTTCTTTAGAGGCCTTCCCCACTCTCATTGAACTAATCCATTCTTTTTCATTTTTTTAATTAAAATTTTTAATTTTATTTATTATTATTTTTTACAACATAGTGATTCAACATTTATATACATTACAAAGTGCTCACCACGATAAGCATAGTTACCATATGTCACTGTACGAAGTTATATGAGCTAAACTATTCTTAATACATCCCCTGAAGGAAATACCATGGTGCTTTAAAGGGTCCTGGTCTCCCTGCCCCCTCCCCTTGTCACCAGCTGTGGATCCCAAAGTCAGAGGTAGAGAAGAGGGCTCAGATGCCTGCTTCGGTGACTCACCTCTGTAGCAGTCTATGTGGAAATGTGTTTGCTATCTGTTTGCTGCACCCTATTCTGGCCCCTGTCTACCTTTATAACCACATAAGGAGAATGTGGAGGGAGAGAGGGGAGAGTACAAGGGAAAAGGAAATGTGGCTCTGGGAAGGTGAGGTACTAATGGGGCCAAGGACAGGGGAGCTTCAAGTATCTCTTCTGGTTGACACCCCACACTTCGAAGTAGCACTATTGCTTAGGAAACACTGGGATGTGCTTGCTGCTCAGACGTGTCAATGTTTCAGTCAAAGTGATCATTCTCTCCAGGAAAGACAGTCTTGCTAGTGGGAACAGTTGTATCCTCAGACCTGGGGTCCGATTTCCAGCACTCCTGTCTTCATTGTGACATTGACAGTGGTAGTCCCAAGAGAGAGTTGGGGGAGTTTTAGCCTCTCCAAAAATCTCCATTTTTTTGATGTGACATAGTCTTTTATTTTTATTTATTTTTTTTTTATTTTAGAGAGAGAGAATGCATGCACGCCTGCACACACTTAGGGTTGGGAGAGGGGCAGAGGGAGGGAGAGAGAGAAAGAGAGAGAGAGAGAGAGAGAGAGAGAGAGAGACAGAATCCCAAGCAGGCTCCATGCTTAGTGTGGAGCCTGATGCAGGGCTTGATCCCACACTCCCTGGGATCATGACCTGAGCCGAAATCAAGAGTCAGATGCTCAATCGACTGAGCCACCCAGGCACCCCTGATGTGACATCCTCTCAATCTGCAGTGTTTCACTCCAAATACAGTTTTCAGACAAATCAGCTAGTGTCTGCCTCTTCCCAGGCAAGCTAACAAACGTCTCAAAGTTTCAGGTTCCTGTCTCTAAAATAAGAATGGGACTTGTAGCATTGTGTCATTATGTATATTAAATGAAATAATATATACAAAACACTTAGCACAGTGCCTGGCATACAGTTGGTGCTTAATACATGCTTATTATTTCCTCTCCTTGAAGAAAGGAGTGGTGTAAGGATAGAATCTGAGATAAAACACATCCATGGAACCCAGCCCTGGATCATGCTTCACCCTCTCTTTCTCCAGTTCCCCCAACGAACAAATCAGCTCAGACTTAGACCCTCCTGTGGCATGTTCTTGAAATTCTCCCCAAGATATCAATGCTTTGGGTAGGTGAAGAAAAGCCAGCTGGGCCTTTAGAGAATAGGAAAAGATTCTAGGAGGGCAAGGCATGAGTCTCTCCCAGGCACATGGCTGCTTCCCTGATTCTGGGGGAATCCCCAGGGTTTCTGACCCAGGTTTGCATGACCTAGGCAGGGAGGTTACTCCCCTGGGCAATGGTTTGCTTGGTGAGAAAGGAGGGGGAAGGGAAGGCACCTAAGGAAGTCTGACCTGGTTTCCAGCAAGGACCCACCCTCAGTCAGTCAGTCAAGCAGTCAGCCCAAGATTTAGGCCACCCAGGATTTGTACAGGCGTTGCCCTGTTACCCAGAACAACACACTGGCAAGGAGCACAGATTCTGGGTCAAACACACACACATCTATGCACACTCACACCATTCACACTTACACACTCACACGGGCAGTGCAGTCTCTCACTCATATGATCACATGCATACTCTGACGAGAGTTTTAGAGCTCTTGATCCCTTTTCTTTCCTCTGCTTTCTCTATGCTGTCCACTCCCCCCAACCCCAGTCCAAAGAAATCCAGGAGAATTAAAGAATATTTGGGAACACACACACACACACACACACACACACACACACACACACAGGATCTAATCCTGCCCCCAAATGGGGAGGTCAGTCCTCAGAATCCCAGACCCTGAGGAATCTGAGTGGAAGTGTGTGCAACATAGAGCCAGGGCTGTGCTTCCTGTGCTGGATCTTCGATATGCATCCATTCTACACAGTTCTAGTCTGAGCACTGTTTATTAAGAGTCCAGTTCCTTCTTGGGCTGAATTTGGCTATAGGCGGAACAGTGTGTATGTGTGTGTGTGTGTGTGTGTGTGTGTGTGTGTGTGTGTAGAAGTGAACTGGAATGTCCAGCTGGCGGGGGGGGGGGGGTGGGGAGGCTGTGTTGAAATGCACCTGCTGTCTTAAGGTCAAGGTTGAGGTCAAAGAGAGGCCAAAGCTAGATTCTAGTCTGTGTCTCCAAAGGCCAGACAACTCAGCTTTTTCTCCCTCCCTTTGGTGCCTCTGGGTCCCATAGGTCTCTGTCTTTCTCCCAGTAGCTACTGGCAGAGAGAGGAACGGGGGGGGGGGGTAGGGGGAGATAGCCTAGAAGCTTCTGGAACCAAGGACAAGTCTTGCCTCTTGATTCTTCTGTATCCTTCCCTCCAATTGTAGAAGGAATATCCCAAAGTTACCTCTTTGTCAGGGAAGAAAAAGGGGGCCCTATAAGAAGTGCTACGGAGGAAGGAGGGAGCAGAGGTAACCCCCCTCCCTTGCTCCCTCCCTCCCAAGCCTCCGCCTTCATACCTCACTTAGACTGCAAAACAACCCAGCTCCTTGCCAAGAGTTAGGCTGACTGAATTTCAACTCTCCTTGCCTCTGCTTCCTCTTCCCTCTCACTGGCTGCAACTTCAGGGAGAGAGTCTTGACCCCTGGCCCTTTCCCTATAGGGAAAAAGACCAACAAATAGAACAGGAGGTGGGTGGGATCACAAGCAAGGAACAGAGCTGTGGGCCTCAGGGAGGGTCCAGGACAACTGGGAGTGTGTTGGTGTTGGTACTTGGGCTGGTGGGGCACTAGAGGTCATGCCCAGAGCCCTGATTTTGAATCCAGCCCTGGCAGATACTTGAGCCCTGGCCCTGCTTCTGATGGAAGAGTCAGGACAGGCTCAGAGAGCATGCAGCTTACCTCCTAGTTTTCCCTCCAGAGCCCAGCAGGAGGGGAGGTGGGGAGGGGAGAAGGCTGAGTTCAGAACCAAGCTTTCCTGAAAAGCCTCTTTCCCTGTTTGTCCTAGCCCCTCCCAGTTTCTCCCACGCTGTGTTACAGCTTTCCAGCTCTGGGCCAGAAGGCCAGGGCAGGCCAGGGAAGCACCCCCTGTCTTCTCTCTCCCACATTTTTGGGCGGGGGGAATAAAGTAAAAGCCCAGACCATTCTAAGGAGCCCATTTTAGGGAGCACATCTCCCTAAAGGGTCTCCTAAAGGGAGTCAAAGGGTCAGTGATCAAGCCAGCTACTCAGTCACCTCTCAGTCAACCTCACAGCCCTCTCAGTTCCTCTCAGTTCACTCAACTCCTCACCACCCAGCTTCCTCCTTCCTTGGCACCCACACTCCTCCTTTTCTCTACCTCTTTGCTGACTGTCATGTTTCCAGGCATCCACCAGTGCTGCTCCAGGCGCTGTCTGTGAACAAGTGGGGAAGGGCTTCCTGTGAGGGAAAACCCTCCCTCCAAGGACTGGGACTGAGGAGGAAATTAGCAGGAAGCAGCAGGTGGCTCAGCCTCACTTGGTTGCTTGGAGAAGAGGCCCCCATCTCTCCCCACAGTCCACGTCCTCAAGTGGGAGACATCTATTTTCACCAGTGGGGCAATCGCTGCTTTGAGGGGGGCCATTTCTAACCCCTTGTTCAGTGTTTCCCTGTGTGTCTGCTCATCTCCCTGATGTTTGGGAGGGCAGAGGGAACTAGGAATGAACGTCTGACCTTGGGCCACCCACTTCTTCTAAGGCTCATTTTCCTCTTACTGAGGAAAGGATACTGAGGAAGGGGTGGTGGTGGTGAAGATGATCTTCATGTTCCCTCCTGAGTTCCCTTCTGTGGGATCTGCATGCTGCACTCAAGCACTGGTGGTGGTGGGGGTGTCACTCTGCCCCCTGCCTCACCTCAGCCCCATTACTTTAGGATCTTAAAAAGCACTTTCACCATAAAGTTCCCTTCCCTGGTCCTTTTTATTTCCCAGACAAAAGGAAATGACTCACCCCAAAGTCACCTCGAATGAGTGAGGTGGTGTCATACAAGCAGACAGGGAGTCCCCAGAGACAACCTCACCCGCATGGCAGCTCCTCCTCCCTTAGGGATGCTCTCCCTAAGGAGAATAAAAGGAAAAAGGGGTCACATTTCCTTTTGGTCCCTGGACTTGGCCCTGCAGCAGAAATTCATCTTAAGCTCTTGACTTTGGGGATATCTCCCTCCCCTACTGGTCATATCTCCTTGTGTCACTAGTAACCTCAAGGCGAGGTCAGTCCGGCAATCACGTGAAGCCCTCACGTTTGCAAGGTTTGCAGAAAGAGCCTGTTAGCTTTGATCTCCCGGGGAACAGCCAAGCTTGCCAGTCCCTCCCCAGGAATTCACATGCCTCTGCCATACAGGCTTTCCAAACACGCCACCCTGACTCTTCAGGGCACACCCGACCCGACCCGGCTCTTAGCTCCTCCCCGGGTCCCAGCAATCGCTTTTGCAAAACAGAAAGGGGGAAATATACGCAGTCCGCCCACTTTGCCAGTGGACTACAAATCCCGATAGGCTTGGCGTTACGCAGGCGCACGGAGCTCAACGTGCCTGCTGCTGGAAAAGTGTGTCACTGGGGCACGAGGCGCTCCCTGGGATCACATGGTACCAGCTCCAGTGCCGCGTGCGGCCCGGGAACCCTGGGTTGCTGGCGCCTGCGCAGAGCCCTCTGTCCCGGGGAAAAAGGCTGGGGCAAAAGGCGGCTGAGATTGGCAGAGTGAAATATTGCTGCCGAGGGAACGTAGCAGGGCACACGTCTCGCTTCTTTGCGCCTGGGTGCCCCGTTTCTCCCCATCACCTACTTACTTCCTGACTGCAACCTCTCTCCCTCTGGGACTTTTGCACCGGGAGCTCCAGATTCACTACCCTGCAGCGCTGTGGAGCCGTCAGGCAGTGGCACCCCGTGCACTGCAGAGACCCGACCCTCCTTGCTACCTTCCAGCTAGAAGAACTACAGCAGGCTGATTTCCCCTCCCCCACACTCTGCTCTTCCCATGCAAAGCAGACCTCCGTTGCCTCTGCGTCCTACCCTTTTGCAGGGCTGCAGTCAGGCAACCCCGAGACCTTGCTGCAGGGTGCCTCGGATCTTGTTTGTGATCCGTGGGATCCACTCTCCGCCCTCAGTCAGTGTCCAGGGGGCGACAGCAGCAATTGCAACCTCCAGTCTGTGTCAAGGTCCAGTTTGAATGACCGCTCTCAGCCGGTGAAGACATGACGACCCTGGACTCCAACAATAACACAGGTACTGAGATTCTTTACTATCATCATCCTTTGGTACTGTCTCTTCGCTTCCATGTATGCCTTAGAACAAGAGGAACTTTTTAAGGGGCTGGGGACTCCCTCGGTCTGGGGATTTGCTAGCATAATGGGTACCATAGGCTGGGATTTCCAGAGCGAGTTATTCGTCCTGGGAATGTGCCCAGAGGCGCCCCACCACCACCTCTCAGAGTCCCAAAGCTCCTTTTAGCCTGATGGACTCGGATCCCGGGCAGGAGGAGATGGAGAGCGGGTATATGTGATAAGATGCACAGTATAGAGGGACTGGGAGCTTTGGAGCAGTGCCCCAAACGCCCCTTTTTCCCCCTCCCCCCTGCCCTGCAGCTGTAGCATGGCTGACCCTCTCGGAAAGATGATCCTCGCCTTCCTCTCTTTCTCTTCCCCTATTTCCTGCAAGCTCAAGGGAACCTGAAAAGCAGTGGGTTGATAGGGGCTCCAGGCAGGAGAGGCTGGGGGAATGGATCGGATCTCACTGGGGAATCCTCAGTGACAGTAGGGAGCGGCACTTGAGGAGCCAGCAGAGTGGTGCTCTGCCCCAGGGAGGACACCCACAGCGCCCGGGAGGCCCGGAGGGCTCACATGGCTGCGGAGCCGGGCCCACGTGCTGCGTTTGTTTTCATTCAGCAGAAGCCGTGGCCGCCACCCCATTGGTCGTTGTCTCCCGGCCCCGTTACATAATGAGCTCCGCCCCCCCCCAGTCGCCCCGGCAACGCGTGTTCCCTTCTCTCCTCCCCTCAGTTGCCCCGGCCCGGCTGGCGTTTGGGGCCCAGCCCGGGACTTGGAAGCCCAGGAGGGGCGGGGCGGGGGCGGGGCTGATGCTCCTGATTGACGGGACGGGGAGGGGCGGGGCCTTGGGTTCCGGGGTTCCTCGTTGGGGAGCCACGTGCAGGAGGCACACGTGGAGTGAGGACGTGAGGCCGGCTGAGGGCCCGGCTCCCGCCCCGCCCCGCCGAGATCTGGGTGAAGCTGGGCTGACTCACCGCCCCCGCCTGCCTCTTTTTCCTGTCCGCCTGCCTGGGACAGGAGGGGGGTGGGGAACCTTCTCCCCATCCCTGAAGCAGAGTAAACTGGAGCTCTCCCTGACCTCTCATGGCCTCGTGTTTACACTCCTCAATGGTACCTCACATTTAGCCACTCTTGTCTCCTCGTTTCTTTTCTTTTTATTTTGTTTGCACCTACTTCATTTTACTGCCTTTAGACTCAGTTTCACCACATTCCAAATTCTTTCTGTTCCTGGAGCATCTCTTACTCCTGCAAACACTGTCTTAACTCCCCACCCCCACCAAACCAGCAGCAGTCTGTCAGAAAGGACTTCCCCAGAACAGCTACAGCTACATCCCAGAATCATTACTGAAAGTCTTTTTTTTTTTTTTTTTTTTTTTTTGGTCACAGAGAACTAAGACCCAGAGAGAGAGGGGAGGTAACTTCCTCTAGGTCACAGATCAATTTGGTTCTGATAGATCTGGATCTAGAACTAGACTCTTTTGAGCATGCCCCTCACTTCCAGGTTAGAATCATCTTTGGATGAAAGTCTTACTCCCTTTTTGGGGATGGGTGAACTAGGTCAAGTTCATTTACCACCAAATGATATCCCATCCCATCCCCCCCCCACCCCCCACCCAGCTCTGAAACTGTAGGAGCTGACCTGTTGTGCAACTATTTTATTGGGAGCTGGGTTCACCCTGACCAACCTTGAGCTATTTTAGGGTTGCCCTGCCCAGCTCAGTGTGTGTCAGTGGGTGAGCAAGACATGTGCCTCTGGATATACGGTGACATGGCTTGTGTTGGCTCACACGTGTCCTAGGATCCTCCCTTTTCCCACCCCACCCGTGGCAGGCCAAGCTAGGTGCTTGGCAAAGGTGTGGCAGGCAGGTCACCTTTTCTCCTGCTAATGCCACGGGAGTACAAACACCTGGTTGACAATGTAACCAGAGGGTCGAAGTCCCTTGAATGGCCGAGAGCCAAGGTCGTTGTCACCTGGCTGAGAGATCTAAAAGGGGAATTCCTAAGCCCTAGGCTGGACAATTTGTTTTTCATGTCCACCAACCTGCAATGGGCATTGCTAAGTCTTCCCTGGACGCGGAGGGAGAGTCCACTCTGACTCTTGCTTTTGGAGGCCAGGGGAACCAGCCTGGGTAGTTTCAGTTCCTTTGGAGAAACGTCTTCCAGTTTTGGGGGAATGTCACTGTCTTACTCTTGTAAGACCTTACTCTCCTCACTGTTGGCTAGCTTGCCCCAAATAGTCTCATCCCTGGAGTGGTCTTAGTGTTAAAATTGGCAGCTTTTTTTTTGGAGGGTGAAACTGGGCATTCTGAATGGGTCTCAGCTGCTCATCCCATCCTCACATCTGCCACTAACGATGAAGTCATTAGCTAGCTTCAGTCCGTATTCCCAAGGAAGGCTTCCGGGTAGCGGGGTACATATATGAGATGCCTGCAGAGGTCATGCCTTTAGGGAGGCACCTCACACCCAAGGCAGATGTTGAATGTACCCTGCAAAGAGCCTTGGGGTGTCGGTTGGCCATGTCATATCTGGTTTGCATTGGGGAGTTGCTTATTGTGGTTCTTCCTGGGACTCCAAGATTAAGGGTTCCACAGTTAACTTCCGAGCATGCAGCAGTGGGAGGTAGATGGGGGATGAGCAGGAGTGGTGCCCTAGGACCAAAGATACATGGTGCTGACACCCCCTTCCCTTGTGTTCTCCTGCCAGGTGGTGTCATCACCTACATTGGCTCCAGCGGCTCTTCCCCAAGCCGTACCAGCCCTGAGTCTCTCTACAGTGACAGCTCAAATGGCAGCTTCCAGTCCCTGAGTCAAGGCTGCCCTGCCTACTTCCCACCATCACCCACTGGATCCCTCACTCAGGACCCAGCTCGCTCCTTTGGGAGCATTCCACCCAACTTGAGTGATGATGGCTCCCCTTCTTCATCTTCCTCCTCCTCCTCCTCCTTCTATAATGGGAGCCCCTCAGGGGGTCTACAAGTGGCCCTGGAAGATAGCAGCCGAGTGTCCCCCAGCAAGAGCACCAGCAACATCACCAGTGCGTAAATTTCCAGCTGATTTGGGGGAAGTCGGCCAGGACTAGGTTGGGACTTGGTGTTCAGATGACACGGTTATTCCCAGGGCCTACCCTGGCCTCAGGGATTTCTCCTAGAGTTGCACCAACCGCTGTCCAGCCCAGTCTGGATACTGGAGGAGCTCCTCAGCTTTTCCCCTAGAATTTCCAGCCCAGAAAACCTCCACATCTCTGGCCAGACAGCCCTCCTGCTCACCTGCTGCCCCTCTCTTCCCACAGAGCTGAATGGCATGGTGCTACTGTGTAAAGTGTGTGGGGACGTTGCCTCGGGCTTCCACTATGGCGTGCATGCCTGTGAGGGCTGCAAGGTGAGGCAGGTTGGGGGTAAGGGCAGAGAGGTATGACCTCATTCCCCCGGACACATAGGCCTGGCCTGGATGGAGATGCTCACTAGCTGCCCCCATCCTTCCAGGGCTTTTTCCGTCGGAGTATCCAGCAGAACATCCAGTACAAAAGGTGTCTGAAAAATGAAAACTGCTCCATCGTCCGCATCAATCGCAACCGCTGCCAGCAGTGTCGCTTCAAGAAGTGTCTCTCCGTGGGCATGTCTCGAGATGGTAAGGCGGCACTGTTGCCCCACAAAGCATCCCCACAACTTCCCCCCCACTTCCTTCCACCCAGAGTTTGAGTTAATCCCTCCCTTAAAAAAGTCCCAACAGAGACACGTCAGACGGTGAGTCTCCTCTGTATAGGGGATGCCCATCTTTCATCTTTTTGGATAAACACACTTCTTTACTATTCGCTCCTCTGGTCCCCTCATAGGGCAATCCCTACTTGGAAAACTCCCTCAAGGGGCGTGGCCTTGGTTTTAGTTTTGATGTAGAACCCCAAGCGTTCAGGGCCTTGCCCTTTCAAGAGGAAGGAAGGAAGAGAAGCGTGTGAGTGTGTAGGAGAACTTCCTGACGCTGCTCTCATCCTGTCACAGCTGTGCGTTTTGGGCGCATCCCCAAACGAGAGAAGCAGCGGATGCTTGCCGAGATGCAGAGCGCCATGAACCTGGCCAACAACCAGTTGAGCAGCCAGTGCCCGTTGGAGAACTCACCCACCCAGCATCCGACTCCAGGCCCCATGGGCCCCTCACCACCTCCCGCTCCGGCCCCCTCACCCCTGGTGGGCTTCTCCCAATTCCCACAACAGCTGACACCTCCCCGATCTCCAAGTCCTGAGCCCACAGTGGAGGATGTGATATCCCAGGTGGCCCGGGCCCACCGAGAAATCTTCACCTATGCCCATGACAAGCTGGGCACCTCACCTGGCAACTTCAATGCCAACCATGCATCGGGCAGCCCTCCAGCCACCACTCCTCATTGCTGGGAAAGTCAGAGCTGCCCGCCTGTCCCCAATGACAACGTTATGGCTGCCCAGCGTCATAATGAGGCCCTGAATGGTTTACGCCAGGCCTCCTCCTCTTACCTTCCCGCCTGGCCCCCTGGCCCTGCCCACCACAGCTGCCAGCAGCCCAACAGCAACGGGCACCGTCTGTGCCCCACCCATGTGTACCCAGCCCCAGAAGGCGAAGCACCTGCCAACAGTCCACGGCAGGGCAACTCCAAGAATGTTCTGCTGGTGAGGGCACTGGGGGTGAGGTGGGCAGGGGGCCTGGGAGACTGGATTTAGCATAGGGCAGCTGGGTGTGCTTGGAGGCTCATGCAGGGATATCCTCTTCCCAGGGGGGAGGATGCTCAGCCTTGCAGTAAGGGCTGTGCCTGCAAATCCCTGATCTCCACCTGGCACCTGATTGCTCCTTTACCTAAAAGACCGATCCTCTAGGGCCACAGCCTCTAACCTGGGCAGAAGCTGGGGTCCAGCCCTGCTGGGGGAACCCACCTGAGCCAGTCTGGTTGATATTCCCCTCCCCAAATCCCTTCCTCCTCCAGGCATGCCCCATGAACATGTACCCCCACGGACGCAGTGGGAGAACCGTGCAAGAGATCTGGGAGGATTTCTCCATGAGCTTCACACCTGCTGTGCGGGAGGTGGTAGAGTTTGCCAAGCACATCCCCGGCTTTCGTGATCTTTCTCAGCACGACCAGGTCACCTTGCTTAAGGCGGGAACCTTTGAGGTGAGTGACCCTTTGTGCTCCCTGCTCTTGACCTTGGGAAGGATCCTGCAGAAAGACTTGGTATCTAGGATAGGGAGGGGCCCTGAAAGGCTTTGGAACCCCAGTATCTTTGTCCTGGCAGCCTCTGACTGCTGAAGGAAGGGGCAGAATCCCTCCTCTTCCTGCGTCAGGTTGGCTGGGACTTCTGTAATCTCAGCTGGGGTCTCAACACATCCCATTACCTGGAAATAACACCTTAGGGCACATTGCTACCCCCATTCTAGACTCAAATCAATTTTGGTGAACTTTTGCGACCTTGTCCCAGGTCACGGGTAGTGACAAAGTTAAGACTCAGATTCAGCCCTGCTGGATTCTAAAGCCAGGGTGATGTTCCCCATCCTTCCATCTCTCCCCCACCCCCACCCCACTGCCCATTCAGAACCCACCCCCACTCTTTCCCGAGAAACCTAAGGCGGTGCCAGTAAACCCTTTGGAAAACTTTAGGGGCAATTTGGCAAATGCTCCTCCCACCCCACCAGGGTGACTATCCCTGTCCCCTCTCCCTTAGGTGCTGATGGTGCGCTTTGCATCGCTGTTCAACGTGAAGGACCAGACAGTGATGTTCCTGAGCCGCACCACTTACAGCCTGCAGGAACTTGGAGCCATGGGCATGGGGGACCTGCTCAATGCCATGTTTGACTTTAGTGAGAAGCTCAACTCCCTGGCGCTTACCGAGGAGGAGCTGGGCCTCTTCACCGCGGTGGTGCTTGTCTCTGCAGGTAGGTCAAGCTCTCTCCTGAGCCTGACCCTGGAGGGGGGTGGGGGGGAGGAGGCGGACGCAGTTCGATTCAACACACCTTTTATGGAGTACCTACTCTATGCCAGGCCCTGCACCGGGCACTGGGGATACAGACATGATTCAGACACAGTCTAGCTGGGGAGACAGACTCATGCCCGACTAATTATAAAACAGTGAGATAAGTGTCACAGTAGAAGCATGAACCAAGGGCTTTGGAAGCACAGACAACTATTTCTGCCTGGGGGAGCTGGGGAAGGAGGTGACACTTGAGTGGGGCCTCAAAGGACAAGTAAGGTATTGCCAGGCAGAGAGGGGGAAGGGCATCCCAGGCAGAGGGAACTACAGAGCAAAAAGCAAGGGAGCCTGGACACGTTTGGCCTGTTCAGGGAAGGAGAGTGGCCTTGTGGGATGGGAGGTGACCAGCCCTGCTGAGCCCATGCTCCCAGCTCTCAGCTGCCTCCTGCTCTCGGGGCAGAGGCCTGGGAGAAGGAGTTGCGCTCCTCTCCTCCTCCTTCCCCCCGTGGGCCCTCCGAGGGGCTTCAGGGAGAGGCTGCACCGGTGGCCGGGTCCTCCTCCTTCTTCTCCTCCTCCTCCTCCTCCTCCTCCTTCTCCTCGCAGACCTCCTCCGGTTCCTCCTCAGAGGAGCTCGGGGAGCCTGCCTCACTGCTGTCGTCTTCCCCACAGACCGCTCGGGCATGGAGAATTCCGCTTCGGTGGAGCAGCTCCAGGAGACGCTGCTGCGGGCTCTTCGGGCTCTGGTGCTGAAGAACCGGCCCTCGGAGACTTCCCGCTTCACCAAGCTGCTGCTCAAGCTGCCGGACCTGCGGACCCTGAACAACATGCATTCCGAGAAGCTGCTGTCCTTCCGGGTGGACGCCCAGTGACCCGCCCGGCCGGCCTTCTGCCGCTGCCCCCTTGTACAGAATCGAACTCTGCACTTCTCTCTCCTTTACGAGACGAAAAGGAAAAGCAAACCAGAATCTTATTTATATTGTTATAAAATATTCCAAGATGAGCCTCTGGCCCCCCGAGCCTTCTTGTAAATAACTGCCTCCCTCCCCCATCACTGACCCTCCCGTCCTCCCCTATTTAAATCACTCTCCGCCCCCCCACCCCCCACTTATTCTCTAGCCCCCCGATTTGTTCTATTCCTGTCTCAAATCCAATAGTTCACAGCTGAGCTGGCTTCTGTGGTGTGTGCTCGTTTTGGGGGTGGGGGTGGAAATATTGCCAAGGCTGGGGCACACCTCTCCATCTGGTCAGTTTGTGGGGTGGGTATTCTGCCAGCAGATGGGAGGATACAGGGAAACAGCACACAAGTCTAAGGGGGGGTGCCCAAGGGGGTTATTTTCATCATATATTTATTACATAAATATATAGTAAAATAGACGAGCAACAATTACCATAAAAATATCTTTCTTTAAAATCCTGACCCAAAACACAACGGGGTGAAAAATCGCACGTAACAGACATACTGATTGTCAACGTGGGGCAGGAGTAGGAGCCCCCAAGTCACCCCTGCCAGTCCCCCACCCCTCCCTGGGGAAGGGACCTACCTCTTTCCCTGTTTCTGGCCACAACCCCCCTCCCCCCACCCCAGCACCAGCTTCTCATACATTCAGTAGCGCCTCCAGGGAAGTGCCCCCTCCCCCACCCAGGAGATCCCGGGGCAGGAATTACTGTCCCCCTTATGGACGGTGTCTGTGTCACACGCCCCGCCCTCTCCCAGCCCTGTAGACCCGCCACCAGGGGAAGGGGTAGGGGCTCCTCCACCCCCACCCTCCCCAAGGCTGAGCAGGGAGGAGGCTGGATGAGGTATGTGTGTTCTGAGTGATGGGGGGTGGGGATACTGAGATGGAGAGGCGGGTGGTGGGCGCGGGGGAGTGGTCATGGCTCTGGCACCCCCTTGTCCTGGCCTGGCCCATTCCCAGCAGTCCCTCCTCCCACCAATACTGCACCTGCTGCCCCACCCCGCCTGCCCTAGTGCCCCGGGCCAATACTGGGGGAGGCATACTAAGCACCCACGTCAAGGCCATCCCCCTCATTAGCACCAATGGCCCCCAGGAGAGGGCCCTGTCCCCCACTTCCAAAGCAGGGGCTGGGACAGCTGCCTCTCTAGAGCAGGTGCGTGGTGCTCCTGAGTCCCCTGGCTCCTGCCCCACCACATGTACTTGCTCACACATTCACGCAGAGAAACGCACACATACACCCCACATCACCTAGAGTGAGGGGGGAGGGGTCAGAGATGGGGGGGAGGAGTAGGGGATCACAGCTCATATGATTGAGGAGGTGAGGGGGGATTCCCAAGTGCCTGTAAGAGGCCAAGCCCCTTTAAGGCCTTTTCTCTACCATGTTCATGGCTGAGAATGGGGATGGAGGGGTGGAGGTGGGGATGCAGGGAGGGAGGGAGGGAGGGAGGAGACAGCAGACAGGTCAGGAATTCCACTGGGCCCCCAGGGGTGGTATACCCCCAGAGGAGGGTACAAAAGGGCTTACCCATGGGACTGGGGTAATATAGGAATCCGTACCCCAGGAGAGAGAGAGGATAGAGACAGACAAAGACAGCAGGGGCAGCCCACGAGCCCAAGGGGGGCAGGGCAGGCACATGCACAGGTGACAGCAGATGCTCTTCCAGGCCCTCCACCCCTGTCAGAACACCTGGACAGTGGGGGAAGGACATGCCCTGATGGGCAGCATAGCATTGCCTTCCCGTGTGTGTGTGTGTGTGTGTGTGTGTGTGTGTGTGTGTGTGTGTGTATGTAGGGGGCTGTGGCAGGCTGAGGGTCAGGGTGGGGTGGCAGGTTCCCCACTGCTTAAGACATTTTTGCCCCAATAGTGCAAAGCGCAGGAAGCCCTGGCACCCCTCCCCCTGCCCCTGCCCCATTCCCCATGGCTTCCGGGGGCATCTATGTCCACCCATCCATCCCTGCCGACATGCAGCCCTGAGCCCAGGGCCCTCTGGTCTGTTCTGTCCCTCCCCCCTCCCCCCCCCCCACCCATGGGAGGGCTACCTCCTCCCTCCCTCTCTCCCCTGTGGAGTGGGCAGTGGGCGATAGCCAAAAGGAAGAGGAGGAGGGCAGCTCACCCAAGTGCAGACCAACAGAGCACTCCTCACCAGGAGGGTGGGAGGTGGCTCAAGCCAAAGTCCCTGAATTAGAGAAAAGAAGAGGGGAGGGGGTCCCAGGGGCAGAGGGGCGGCTGGCCTAAAGAGCTTCAAAGAAAAAAGGAGGAGCACCAACCGCCCCCTCCCCTGGGGCCCCAACTAAGTGCCATTTATCTAGGCACCCCCATTCTGGTGCCTGCCTGCCCAGAGTCTGGGTTAGTGCATTGAGTGGGAGTGGGGAAGGAAGAGGGCAGAGGTTAGAGAGAGCCCAGAAGACAGATGGGGACACGGTCCTAAGGGGGTAGAGGCTCTGGGAGAAACTCACACACACCCCCCTAACTCCCCCCCAGTGCAGCAGCATCTGGATTGTAGCTAATACTGCAGGTGTGAGGAGGGCAGGAGCTTGAGCCACAGTTTTTCCTGTGTGGGTGCCAAGGTGTGGAAGGAGTGGGGGGTGGGCAGGGAGAGGCCCCTGGGGCTGGGCACTTGAAAGGGGAGCTGTGTGGGCAGCAGGGCAGGCTGGTGAGGGGCCAGCTGGCATCCAGCGTGAGAGGTAGATGGAACTCAGCGGGCACGAGTGGCAGAGAGCAGAGGGAGCACTGGGCGGGGGGTGCCGAAGGGGCACAGGGGGAGGGGGAAGGCAAGGAGGGATGGCCAGGACCCTGTTGTGTTAACTCACAGCTCTGATCGGCAGCCCTGCCCTTGGGGACCTGGTATGTGGGGCAGTTCTCTCTGATTTGCGGGGAGGAGGGGCAGCTCTCAAAGTGCTTAGGGGTGGTAGGGGGCCAGCCTCGGTTAATAACTTAATATCATCTCTCTCTCTCTATCTCTATCAATCGCTCACTCTTTTTTTCTTTTTCTCTCTGTCTAGTTTTTCTTCATTTATCTTCTCCCCTTGCCTGGTTTCCAAAGTGCAGTTAGAATGACTAATTTTTAACCTCCAGGGGGAGGAGCCAAGCCAAGCCTTTCTTTGCACCCAGGCTTCTGGGGAAGCAGAGAGGCCCTTAGCCTGGAGGGGGAACCTCTGTCAAGGAACTGTGCAGGGGGGGCTCTCTCTTGTGTGTGTGTAGGGGCTGAGTTGAGGGCATCTTCCCCCACCCCATATTCTTCCATCCCCTACGGTCAAGATGGCTTGTCCCCTCTTAGATCTCCCTCCCTTCCCCTACCTTCTTAGAGGATGGGGTCCTGGGAACTGCAGGACACGGTCCCCCAGCCTCCCACACTGTCTTTTTCATAGCAAGTTCATGTGTTTGCCCTGTCCCAGGGCTGGAGGTTCTGAGGAGGGACGGGCAGTGCGGGGTGTGTGTGTGGGAGCTGAATCTATCCAAGGATGAGAGGAAGGAGAGAAGAGGGGTGGGGGGCCTCCCTCAGCCCCCCAGCTCTGCCCCTTCTCTCCAGGCTCCTCCCCACCAGCTCCGCACACCCTCTGGCCGCCTGAGGCTTTAGACTTCCTGATCCTCAAAGACCTCGAGGAAGAGTGGGGGGAACAGTTCGGTGGGGCACTCGACTTTCATGTGGAGGAAGCGGCTGGCGTGGCAGGCCCCGATCATGCGGAGGTCAGTCACCTTCATCAGCAGCTTGGGCCAGAAGTGCGGAATGTTGTGTTTGCGGTGGTTCACGTAGTGCTCGAACGCCAGCAGGTACGCCTCCTGACTCTTCTCGATCTTGTCCACACACAGCAGGCCCGAGCGGTCTGCAGGGAAGAAGGGGCGTGAGCTTGAGTGGGTGAAGGGAGATAGACTTGGAGAGGCTAGGGTGGGGAAGGGGAGGGAAAGAGACTGTAGCGTGTGCATGGGAGCAAGAGCAGGGTGGAGGAGGGAGGAGTCTGAGCCGCTGGGGGTTTCGAGAGAGGTAGTGAGTAAAGAAGACAGAAGGACTGAGAGGTGAGAAGAGAGGGGAGGCTTGGAGACAGGGCAGGACTAGGGGGCAAAGAGAAGAGTTGGTGGGAAGAGGGGCAGAGGGGGGATAAGGGGCAGGGAGAGGGGACAGAGGAGGGGTAAGGGACAGGTGGTTGGGGTTGTGGAACAAAGGCAAATGTGAGTGACAGAAAGTGGAGGGGGGGTGGTGGTGGGCAGAGAGAAACAATACGGTGAAGATGGAATAAGGGGCAGAGGAGACATGGCAAGAGATGTGCTTGGACATCAGAACTGAGGGAGGATGGGTAATAGAACAAGGGACAGGGGACAGAGAATGGGCCCAGTGACGGAGGTAAGCTTGGGGAACAGAGAAGCTGAGGAATAGAGAAAGACTGTAGAATTCAGGGAAGAGGATAATGACAGGCGCAGGGCCCAGCCAAGCCCTGGAAGCTTCTGAGCCCTCCCAGCCAGTAGGCAGGTACCTGTTGACATTAGCAGCACAGCCTGCAGCAGAGCCACTTCCGTATCATCCAGGTTAAAGGCAGAGAGTGACTTGCCCAGTTCAAAGATGGCGTCGGAGACTACGCCCAGGCCACCATTCTTGAGCTGCTCCCGCTTGACGGCCATCTCCCCACTCAGCGTCAGGGTGTCGCTTTCGGGGTCATAGCGGACAGCCGCCCGCAGGGACATGATCTCCATGCAGCACCCCTTCAGGAGGATGATCTGGTCTTCGCAAGGCAGCTGCAGAGTGGCAGGGCCACAGGAACACTCAGCATGCCCTTCCCCATGAGTGTCTCTTGTGGATGCCCTTTGGGAGCTGTGAGGCCACCACTCACCTCAGCCAGTAAGGTATACTCTGAACAACTAGCCTTGCTCTGGGCCACGGACATGCCCTATGTCATTAAATCTCACAATTATGCCTCTGAGTTCCCTTCCATCATTATCTCCATCCCCACTGCAGATGAGGAAAGTGAGGTACATGGACTTAGGTACCATGGCCAAGGTCACACAGCTAGTAGGGCAGCCTGTACCCAGACTTAGTGCTCTTTAAAATGAGGAATTTGGGGTGCCTGGGTGGCTCAGTCAGTTAAGTGACTGACTTCAGCTTAAGTCATGATCTCACAGTTCATGAGTTCAAGCCCCATGTCAGGCTCTGTACTGACAGCTCAGAGCCTGGATCCTGCTTTGGATTCTCTGTCTCCCTCTCTCTCTGCCCCTCCCCTGCTCTCATTCTGTTTCTCTCTCTCTCAAAAATAAATAAACATTAAAAATATAAATAAATAAATAAATAAATAAATAAATAAATAAATAAATTTAAAAAATGAGAAATTTGAAGCTGTTGGAGCCAGGATAGCCATGTAGATGTTGGGGGAGAAGGACAGGGAGGGGCTGGGGAGGCCAGGCACTTGGAATATCTTGGTTCCTTAGGCATTCGCTAGCTGTGTGTGTGTGTGTGTGTGTGTGTGTGTGTGTGTGTGTGTGTGTTGGGGGTGTTTGGGTTGTGTGTGTTAGATGTGTGTTGACCTACAGGGATTGCTCCCTGTCCAGAGGACCTTAGATGAGCATATGCTGACACTGGGTGACCAAGGGAGCAGCCCCAGGTTTCCCTCTAGGGTGGCACCATGCCTCTTCCCATTTGCCACTCACCTCGGAGAACATGGGCAGTTTTTTGGCAAAGTCCACCACACGGGTGATGGCCGGGGTGATGATCTTGGTAAACTCGCTGAAGGCCTCTAGGTCCACCTTGTCTCCATCCGGCATGGAGACGATGGGTGACTGGCCGATGTCATCCGGCTTTATAAAGAAAGAGACAGGGGTCAGCTGGGGCTGCAGACCCCTTTCAACCTCTCACTGAGGCTCCCTGCCCACCAGGGGGAGCTCCAAGTCAGCTTGGGGAAGAGGGGCGGCCAGTACCAGGGGACTGCCCTGTCCCATGCCTAAGGCTTCTCCTTCACCTTAGGGCAGAGAATAGATCAGAGCCAGAGCTGCAAGTCGGCTAATAATAACAATGACCATAACACTAGTAGAAGTAATCTCATAATAATAGAAGCTATGTTTACTGAATATGTAACATATTTAATACGGAGGCAGGCACTAGGCTACATGTTTTATAGATCCTATTGAATCCCCACCACAACCTTATAAGGATGTTATACTTAACACCATTTCACAGGTGAGGAAACTGAGGCACAGTGCAGCTGAGTAATAAGCCCAAGGTCACATGACTAGTAAGAGGTAGAACCAGGATTTGAACCCAAATAGTCTGACTCCTCACCATTATACACACGCGTACTTGGTATTAAAGGCTGTGCTCTTAACACTATACTGTTCCACCCGCTGGCACACTCCACTACGAACCAGATACCAGGTTCCTGCCTTCACTCACCATATACAATCAACTGTCCATCTCCTCCCGAGCTGCCCATTCACTTAGCACTCAGTTTTGCCAGGGTCTACCATAATGCCTGGTACCCATCAGGTGCCCCCAAATACTATTACATAACTGTGTCCTAACCCTCTCCTCCCAGTCACTGTGGGCAGGAAAAAGAGGAGAGGTTGCCCCTACTCTCTAGAAATTCAATGGGGAAGCTCCCAATCACATTGAATAGGCAGGGCTGTGACAGCAGCAACACATACGCAGGCATATGCATCAGGATCACCATGTCGTAGAGAGCATTAGCTTTGGGTCAGATTAAACCAAGAAAGCTTTCTGAAGGAGGCAAGACTCTGAGCTTGCTCTTCCTCCTGGCCACGTGGCTGCTGCTCTCCCCATGCCCCTTCTCTCCTTACCAGGAATTTCCGTCTCTGCTTCCAATGGCTGCCCTGGGCATTCGTGCTGCGATGGGCCTCTGTGGCAACATGGATCAGGTCCCACTCTTCGGGAGTGGGCTCCGGTCGCTGCTGCAGTGATCGGATCATCTCTTCCTTTCGTCGCCGCTCCCGGTTCTGCTCGATCAGCTTGCGCTTGGCCACCCGCTTTGAGTCATCTAGAACCACTGTCAACGGCAGAGAGACACGATGCTCTCTGCATGGCACTCTCCACAACCTACTCAGAAGCTACTCTTCCCAACGTAAGGTTAGGAAACTGAGGGCCAGAGACGTTAAGTGACTTCCCAAATATCACCTAGCAATTGGGTGGCACAACCTGGATCATGATAATCACTGGGCCCATGTAGACTATCACGTTCTGGTCTAAGTGGTTATGGTGATAGTGGTTACTAGAAGACCCTGCTACCCAATCCCCAGCCAATGCAAGATGCCCACTCTCACCCAGAAGTGGGGTGTCTTCTCTGGTAGTCAGGAACACTGTGCTAGGGTGAAGTACTCAGGACTCCTTTCTACCCAACAACTCTAAGGCCTTGGAGTGGTGAAAGGCAGGTAGGCACTGGGGCCCATGTGCAGGGCCCATTCAGGGATCCTTTGTTCCCTTTTCCCCAGGGATGAGGGCAGCAGGGACCAAGATCCTGAACATTCATTCCCCATCATCCTGACCTGGATTGTCACTCTGCACTGTGGGCCCTAAGGATACTCTGGCAGGGAGCAGTCATATCTGAACTCACCCCCACCCATGGCTGCCTGGCTCGACACCCACCCCCCCATCCCCTTACAGTCCATGGCCATGCCCACGGCGATGCACTTCTTGAAGCGACACAGCTGGCACTGGTTGCGGGTGATCTTGTCAATGACACAGCAGCTGTCATATTTGCAGGAGTAGGTGGGATGGAGGTTCTTCTGGATTGTGCGGCGAAAGAAGCCCTGGGGTGGAGGGAGATGTAGCATGTAGTGATCATGATCTCTCCTTCATGAACCAACCATGCAACTCACTGGGCGGGCGGGGGCGGGGGAATTAGTGAGGGAACTTGGCATCCTCCCGACACCAGCAAGTCCAGGATCACCTGGTGGGGCCAAAGGACTTTAGAAATATGGAAATATGTGCCCTCAGCTCCCAGGCTGCTGAGGCGCAGGGGCACATGGGGAAGGGTGGTGGCAGGGGGGAGGATGAGGAACCCAGTACACAGACATGAGCCTGGGATGGTGTCAGGTGCTGTGATGCCTGAAGGAATAGCAGCAGCTTTGGAGGTCCAACTGATACCTTATTTTCGATCCTGCTAAACAACTCTGAAAATAAAACTGACTCCCAAGCCCACCCTTATACATGCTGCCTGTTGCTCATGCAGGTGGAATTCTCGAAATGGGGGGTGGGGGTGGGGGTGGAGGTGGAGGTTAAAAATCAAGAAAAGGCACTGTGTATGGACACTAGTAGATTTAAAAGAAAAATTTCAATTCTATGTATCGGGTTTAGTCTTTGCCCTAAAGAAAAATCCTCAAGAATCAAGATGGCAGCAATAACAGGAAGAGCTAACATGTGCTGAACACTCACTATGAGGCACTTATAAGCCTTTTCCATGTGTGCATCATCACATTTGATGCTTGTGTCCACCCGTGAGGTAGTAATGTTACTATCTCTATTTTGAGACTAGGAAACTGAAGTTTGGAGAGATTAAGCAATCTGCCCAAAGTCATATGGCTAAATGGGCAGGAGAGCCAGACCTGGACCTGAGGTGTGGGACACAAGTTCCCAGTTCTCAGATTCAGGGGTGTATTAAAATCATCTAGTGCACTTAAAAATTAAAACAAAAGAGAATAAAAGAGAACAGAATAGAATAAAATAAAACAAAATAAAATAATCATTTACTGCACTTAACGAAAAATGCAAATTCCTGGGCCTCACTCTAGACTTAAGATATCAGACTCTCTAGAGCTGGGGCCAAAGAATTTCTGTCTTTCTGGGATGCTCCTCTGGGACTCAACTGTCCTTGAGGGTGAGGATCCTTGCTCTCTGTTGTGCTGCTTGTATTGCTTCCAGGAACACTGCTATGGGACTCTGAACCCCTGGTGGTCTAAGCTTTGTTGACACTAAGAAAGAGAGGAATGTGAAGCCTTACTATATTTTTAAATACTTTCATTTCTTGGAAAGTCTTACATTTTCAGGAGGTGATGATCCTGGAAAACCCTTGCAGGTGAAAATGAGCTAGGTGAGATGTAATTAAAGCTCCCCAAGTCTATGACCTTGTCCCAACTGCCCACGGAGACTCTGTCATCCTCTCCAACTCTGGGCCCCACTGTGCCGCCCCCCCCCCGGCACTGGTTCTCACTCTTCTAGGTGCAGGGGGAGTAACTGGGGACCTGTTCCAAGACAGAGTCCACAAAGGCCTCACCACACAAGTTCTGACTGAGTAGGGTTGGAATGAGGCCTAGAGATCTGCACTGAACTAATCCTGCAGGTAGTCCAGGGACCACATTTTGAAAACCAGTATTTGTTTCCAGTGTGCCTCTCTGGTAGACTATGAGCAGCTTGAGGGCAGGACACATACTACCTCCTTCACATCTGATCCGCCAAGTGGATGGAGCATAGCTGGGATTTACTGAGTGCTTCTTATGTTCCTGGCACTGTTTTAAATACTTTATGAATCAGCTCATTTAATTCTCGCAACAGCTCTATGAGGTAGGTAATGTGATTATCCCCATTGTATAGAGGAAGAAACCGAGGCCCAGAGAAATTAAGCATCTTACCTATGAGTGGCAGAGCAGAGATTGTAAACTGACAAATGAATAAGAGAGGAGAAATGGTGGTGCAACAGGTGGGGTTTAGGTTAGGTGTCTATAGGGCTGTCTTGGTCAGGAGCTGAGGGCCTTCAGGCGGGTGAGATGGGGGCTCAGGTGGGGGGATGGGGGGCAGGAGCTGTCTGGTCCATACCTTGCAGCCCTCACAAGTGATGCAGCGATAGTGATAACCGGTTGCCTTGTCCCCACACACGACACACTGCTCGTCTTTGTCCAGGTAACTAGGGATATACCCTGGGAGGGAGGAAGGGAGGCAGGCAGGCATGGCTTGGGCCCCCAGCAGAGAGGCTCCTACACTTCCTTCATCCCCCCAACTTTTCCTTCCTGGCCCATCCCCTAGCCCAGCCTCCTTAAATGATTCTTTGTGTCCAGGTAGAATCCTGGAGACACATCAGAGTCACCTTGTCCATCCCCTTCCCTAAGAATATGGAGAATCCTAGTTCTTCCGACTGCCCATTTGGGGATTTTTCTCTTGCTGCATCTGAGGGGCAGGGGATGCAGGACATGTCAGCAGCTCATCTCAGGGGAATACAGTCCCTTGGCCAATTAGCCCCAGACCCTGATTCAGGGGCGCAGGGGGGTGGGGCTCAGGGAAGGGGTTCATCAGGGAAGAGAAGAGGTCCTTCTTTTTTGAGGACCTGTCCTCAAAGGCTGGAGCATGCCCTTATCACCCCTCTCACCTCCAGACAAGTTCGTCCCAAGCTCTCTAGAAGACTCTCCCCAAGGGTCACAGGAACTGCTGGTCCATGCCCAGGCCCCCAAAGAGCTCCAGGCCTGGTTTGGTGGGGTTGAGGGTAGGGAAGAAAGGCACACACAACCAGGCTCACCTGACATGCTGGTTTTCAGGGAACATTGGCCGTTCTTTCTTTTTCGCTTTCCATCTGGTGACCTGGCACTGGATGGGGGTAGAGTGGGCAGAATCACAGGGCAGTCTTTGGGCAGCCCCCTTCTCATCCAATAGGTTTCTATAATCTCCCAGGCCCGACTCCCTCCATCTTGTGTCCTCATTCCACTTCCACCCCCAGGTCAGCTGATAAAACTGAGAAGGGTCCAGCTATCTAGAAGCTTTGGGGTGAGAGATAAAGGGCTTGGCTGGGGGCACAGGCATGTTCTAGGGCCCCAACACACACACACACACACACACACACACACACACACACACACACACACACACTATAGAACCTTAAACACCCATAATCCACAGGATATCCACATATTTAAACCTTCAATACATGGAACTTATGCAGAAAGAATCTTCAGGACATGCTTACAGCTATATAACCTTTAGGGCACATACATATGTACATAACGGAAGACCAGAGCATCTGTCTGTCTTCAGAATAAACCTAAGGATTGTAAATAAGCACCAGGATCTATACGTCTATGAAATTTTCAGGGCATTCTCAAATGCGTTCTATGACCTCTAGGATATGCCCATGTGTTACACAACCCTCTGGACAGACACCTAATAATACCACCCCCACCTCCTAGTGAACATGTGGCTTGATTTCCAGGTCATGTACATGGTAGATAACCCAAGTGATTGAAAACATATACTGACTAGCAACTATAATCTATAACCTGGAATAAGAAGAGACTCCCAGAGCCACCCTGTTCATGGCCTTCATTTAACAAAGCAACAAACCAAAGCTCCATTTGTGCCTGGTGACACTGTGCACTAGAGTCAGAACCAGGACAAGGACCCTCCACGCAAGGTGTTAGCAACCCTCAACCACTGCACATATATGTTATCAACCTCGACCCATACATGTTACATAACCACAGCACACACAGGTTACATAAGCCTCCACATATGTGCACGGATTGTATAACCTCCCACACCCACCCTGCATGTGGCATATTGCAGGGCTCCTCCCCCTGGAGCCTGATGCAGCTCCCAACACACTGACACAGTGACCTTGGCCAGGGTCGCAGTCATAGACAAGTCTGTGTTCCAGGCCCCCTGGGGATTACCCCTGTCTGATTTCTACAACCATTGGAGAGTCATATCTCCCTCCTGCCTCCAGGAGGAGTGGATGTGGGAGAACTCCAGGCCACCCAGCCCCCAGTTGAGCTGGTGGTTTTCAGCAGCTACGATTTACAGGGTGCAGTCCCAGGAACAGCCACAAGGTGGCAGAGAAACGGGGTGGGGGGAGGGGATGCTGCCTTGGAGGGAACCAGGAACCTGCATTCCTGCTTTTCTTTGAGTTGGAGCAGGCTCGCCCAGACTCACAGAAGTCTGGGCAGGGAGATACAGAGGCTGCAAGTGAGAGCTATGCAGTGACAGGCCATATCTTCTTTTTCAGAGCCCTCCCCCCATCCTGGGCTTTGGGGAGGGATACCCAAGGTGCCCTACTCAATTGCCAGCCTCATCCACTTCCTCCATCCCTCCAGGGACCCAGACATGGGCCCCAAGGCTTTGCCTGGCCAAGCCTCTGGCCTCCTGGCTCAAGATCTGGTCTCCAAGGCAACAGCCACACTTCTCCCCAGAGCACCCCCACCCCCACCCTCTCCCTGGCCATAGGCACAGGCTGTACCCAGCTCCTGGGGCATCATGCCAACTGGGACAGAACTCTGTGCCACTTGGGGCTGAAGGGAGAAGCAGAGACCCTCTGGGCTCCTCAAGGGCAACGCAAATCACAGGTAACCCATCCCTAGTTGTGTATGCAGGGCTGATTCCTCCTCCACGTGTGAGCAAAACCTTCAGAGTTGGCATTTACTTCCACTTCCTGGGAGGAGCCCCGTGGCAGTGCCTGCTCTTGCCCATGAACAAGGAAGAGCTTGTGGGGCTCCCAATAGATTCCAAATATAAGCATGGGCTATGACCAACAGTGACTGGTGCATGTGCTCTGAAATGTCATGTCCCATGCATCATGGCTTCTGGACCACACACTAGTCTGGTAGGGAGAAGAGGAAAATGGCAAGGCTGTTTGGATTCCACATGCTCAGGTGAGGGCGGATGAGAGCCACTGGGAAGGCATCTGAGATTTCTCAGCACTGTCAAGAGAAGGGCCACGTGCCTGCCGCCTGCAATTACTGTGTCCTGCATCACCTCCCCCCTCCAAAATGGACATCTCTCAATCCAGGTGCCTAATTCCCTGCCACATGTGGCCATGACCTCATCTCCTGGGCAAAGGTAGGCAGCAAGCTTGTTGGCCCCATGCCCAGCCCTCCAGAGGTGCTTAAAAGGCCCAGGCTCAGCTCTCATTTGCCCAGCCAGGAGATGACCATGCCTGCTGCCTAAGAACTGACACAACCTAGTTGCTGGAGCCATTACCTGTTCTCCTCTGGGTCTGACCCACACTCCACCTTGCTTGGCTTCTGTTCCATTCACTTCAATTCCATCCAGGATGCCCTCCAGCACGCCAAGAGACTGGGGTGGGCACGATGGCCCCCCCGGCACACCCACAGGCCGCCCACCCCCTGCCACCCAGGCCCTAGGGCACAGCACCCATGGTGCCCCCCTCAACACTTGGCCTTTCACACCATGCCCTGCGCCCCAAGGGGGGCGGGCGGTGAGAGGGGCCAGGGAGTGGCAGGTGGTAGGGCTGAGGACAAGCTGGGTCTGAGGAGGGGTCTCGGGCTGGGGGAGTAGCTTTGGAGTCTTGTCCAGAAGTCCCTGCAAAGAGAGGAGAGAGGCAGGGATAAGGCAGTACAATGGTGGCGGTGAGTGGCTAAGATTCCTTTGGTGGCAACATTTTGGGCTCTTGGAGCTCATAACAAGATGGTGGCAGGCATGGAGGGCAAGCACAAACGGGATCAGGACAGCCTGTCAGTTAACAGGTGCAGGAGGCAAGACTGGAGATACACATCCTAAGCCCCAGACCTGGAAAGGTATGGAGGAAAAGAATCAGGTCATCACGTACCGTGTCTCAATCCTGACATTCAGTCAAGCGCCTGGCCTTTTGATGTGTCCATTGAATGTAGCTATTGTTACCACCCGTCTAGCCAAGTTTTTCTAAAAGTTATCAGTATTATAGGGCAAGAGGGGACCCAAGATGAGCAATTTTCAGCTCACCTGTAGGGGGTACTTGAGAAGGAAGGGTGGGGCATGGGGGCAGCACACAGGGATCATGAGTGCCCACCCAAGTGCATTGATGGAGAGAGACTGTTGAAAACAGTGGGGAGCTGACCTCTCCCCTGCTGCTGACCAAATAACCACTCCTCAATCCCAGCTCCCCAAGGACCCTAGAGCTTCCTGTACAAGGTCCCAAATCACACTTCCCAGTCTGAGGACCAGACTTCCCAGTTGTTTAGCTGTGCTACCACCCACCAGGACAGCAAGGGCAAGGGGAAAGGAAGCAAACATGTGTTACCTGGATAGGTAATATGTGCCCTCTGAAGTGGGCATCAGAACTTTACAGATGAAGAAACAAGCTCAGAAAGCTTGATCATTCATTCATGTTCACACAGCTAGGAAGCAGGTGGCTCAGGCAAAAGAACCTAACAGCCTGTCTCAAATGCTAGCCTCAGTCCACCAGCTAGGGTCCAGGGCAGTGCCAGCAGGGGCCACCATTCCCTCCACACTGCCCCTCTGACCACAGGCTACAGACCTGAGGTGTACTGTCTGCACACACAGGCAGGTGTGGGCATGTGAGAAGGGGACAAAGGGTGCAGTTCCCCACACACAACCTCCATCACGTGGCTGCTGTACCAGAGACCTCACCCCTGGGCCCCCCGCCCCACCCCCAGGAGCTGATAAGGAGCCAGGGTGGGAGGGGAGACAGATAAGTCAGGTCATTGGGCAGGGCAGGGCAACCGGACAGGGCCTCTGCACCCAGGCAAGCCCCCAGCATGACGAGCATGGCAGGACCATTATGCCTCTGCTACCCCCATAGACTGGGCACTGGGGGCTGGACAGGAGACTGGGGTGGGGGGGGGCAATGAGCGGGGAGCCTTAGCCCAGGGAGCCGTCAAGAAAGTAGGTCAAGTTTTTCTTGGCTTGTGAAGAAATTCCTGTTATAAATTTATAATGGCGTAGCCAGCCCTAAGGGGTGGAGGTAGGGGGAGGAGAAGGAGTGGGTGGGGATGCCCAGGGACTGGGCACTGGGGCCTGCTGCCCTCAGTCAGGGCACTGAGGGGTAGGGGGCCAGGGAAGTCGTGGGGGTTGGGCCGGACAATAGAGGGCTATTTTCTGTCGCTTCTGTTTCCACTTCTATCTGTGCCCAGCGAGGCTTCCTTTAGTCGGCTCTCTGCATCTGAATGTCTGTCTGTCTGTCTGTCTCTCTCTCTCTCTCTCTCTCTGGGTCTGGGTGTCTCCCTGTCTCCCCCCTCAGGCTGTGCCTCGGTGCTTGGCACACCCTGGCTGCGGTGCTGCCCCCGCCTGTCTCCTGCCCACCTGGCATGCTGCCACCACTTGTTTACAGAAGCTGGAAAAATCCACTCGCCAGCCGGAGGCCCAAGCGCCCCCAGGGATGGGAGGAGGCAGGCAAAGGAGTGGGCATGCTGAGAGAGGGGCAGCCCTGGGGAGCAGGCCCTGGGGGCAGGCAACAGGGCCAGGGTGTATGGGAATGGGTATTAGCAGCTGTGGGCCAGGCCAGGCAGGGAACACCAGCAGCAGCCACATGGCATGGGCAGCTCCTGCCCCGGGCCATAGCTATGGAGGACCCCCTCCTTCTGCACCCTGCCACTGCCAATTGCTACAGGGCACACCTGGGGCAGTGCCAACCTGAGCCACCATGTTTATTTTCCCTTCCCCCTCCCCAGCCCAGCCTTAACTCCAAATGTGTCTGGGCACTGCCAAGGGCTTGCACGTGCCTGCTGGGCGGAGGGGCAGGCTCCCTCTCTGCCCCACCTCTGTGCTGAGCTGAATGGTGCCCTGGTGCCTGTCAGTGCAACCAGGCTCCAATGACCCCTGGCAATGGGCAGAGGAGTGAGGTGCTGCCTTCGTGCTCAGGGCACCCTCATGTGGCACCGAGCAAGAGGCTGGAGAAACCCTGGGGACCCCAGGTCTCTAGGGACATACCTGGGCCTCTGAGGCAACACAGAGTAAGCAGACGGCCCAGCACGCAGGGAGGCATAGACCATGTGCGCCTGTGTTAGCTGTGGGCAGCGGGGGGAGGGGGGGGTATGGTAAGTATGCCCACCCTGAAGGGCAGCCTCTCTCCCCTCATCCTGGAGTCCGGCTCCTTCCTGGCGTATGCCCTGCAGAGACAGAGGCTCAGCCTGAAGAAGAGAGGGTGGAGCTATGGGGTTCTGAGACTGGGCTGGACAGCCGGAAGGCAAGACGCACCTGTCGGGTGGGCTGGCCACCCACTCTCTTTGTCAGATAAGAGCTGTTGGGTGGCAGTATGGGCAAAGTGCCCATGGAGGGGGAAGCATTTCATTAAGTTTAAGTGCTTCTGCAATGGGGGGACAGAGGCAAGAGGCCAATGCGGTATCCATGGGCACCATGCCAGGTTCCCACTGCAGGACTGCCCCACTCCGCAGTCCTGCAGACCCAGGGGGATTCTCTGCCCCCAAATCTAGCCCCAGATTCTACACATGCTACTCCTCTGAGTGTCCGCTCTTGGCTTTGGCCCCATCTGTCTGGGGCCCCTGGACTTTGTCCTTAATGCTCTAAAGAAAGCCCAGCCCTCCTCCTTGCCAACCACAGAGGAAAAGACACACACATAGAGGGGGCTGAGAAAAGTGGAGAAAGCAGAGAAGGAGAGGGGCAAAAGGGATGATGGGGGAAGACAGGGAGAAAGAAAGGAGGGGTAAGAACAAAGAGATGGGCAGGGATGGGGGGGTAGAGCTAGAATGACAATGAAAGGAAAGGCAGTGATGAGATGGGGGATGGGGGACAGAAGGGGTGAGGTAGGGAGGAGAGAAAAATGAAGGAGAGGGGAGACAAAGAGAGAAAGGTAACAAAGAAAGATGGGTGGGGGGTGCTTCATGCCCCGCCTAAGTCCCACCCCATGGAGGCTGGGGGAGGGGGGGAGTAGAAATGGTTTCCACGGTGACAGCTGGTTCTTGGTGGCCTGGCATGTGGGCTATTAATAGTGCTGTGGGTAGGTTCACGCCTCCCTTTCCCCTTCCCCTTTGCCTGATGCTAGGGTGGGGGGAGATACTTCCTCCCTCCCTCAATAACCTGGCATTGATGCCCTGACTCCACACCATGGGCGCCAAGAAGGGTGATGCTAAGGGGCCCCGGTGGCCACTGTAGCCCAAACATACACAGGGGCATGCACAGGCAAACACAGGCATCTGTGCACACACTAGTGCCTGTGCCAACGTGGGCTCCCACGAGCAGCCACAAACACCAACGGCCCCTGGGAGTCTGGCGAGAGTGAAAGCTGCAGCACAACACAGGCCCCCACGTGGAGGGGTAGGTGCGTCTTAGAGCCAGGACCTCTTTCTCCTTTCCCAGGTCACCCTGTTCTATTCTCAGGTATGGACTGAGTAGGACTGCCCCACCCAACTCACTGTTATCCTAGTGCCAGGAAGGAGAAGGTAGCGAAGGCGGGAAGGAAGGTACTACTTGGCAGGTATGATGGTAGAGGAATACACAGACGCAGGCACCAGCTTGGCAAGCGGAAGGGAGGAGGAGAGTGAGGCAGAACTCCTTGGTGGGTTCTCCCTGCGGCCCCCTGAGATGGGATTCTGGAGCTTAAGGGCAGTGACCCTTAAGTCTGATCTCCTAGCCACCAAGGAACCTTGGAGGCTAGAGAATGGGAGATGAGGGTGGGGGATATGACATAGGGGGCTGAATGATTAAACAAAAGATCCTCTGCCCCCAAAGAATATAACAGGAAACTCCCCCCTGCAGATCAGAGACAGAAAGACATAAACAGCAGCCTTGACTTGGGCCAGATGCCCAGTATTAACATCAAAGACTGCAAAGACTGTACATCCCCCCACCCCATCATAACCTTAACCACCTGCTGCTCTCCTCTCCCTCTTCCCACCCCAGGCCAGCTCGTCAGGCATCAAGGTGGGTGCCCAGGTCTAGAGGTCAGCTCCACCCCCCCATGCCCACAACCATGCTCAAAAGCTCAGCCCCTTCCCTGGCAACCCACAGAACGTCTTGCCTCTGCCCCAGTTCCCCTCAGGAACGGAAGCGGGAGATCCAAGTAGCCAAAAAGGCACAGTTCGGAGCACCCCCAAGCTGGGCATGGCACATTCTCCCCCCTCCCCCCAGCAGCCAGCCGGGTAGGGTAATCGGAGCTGGGAGCTAGGGCAGCTGAATGCTGGAGGCATGAATGTCACGGGGCCAAGGCACTCGCTGCAGATGGCATGGGCACAGAGCTTGGGGTCCTCCCTTCTCTGCTGCCTTCCTCCCAGGAGACCATAGAAAGGAGTAGTCTGCAAGCCCAGGGGAGCACAGCCCAGGAGGGAAGAGAATGGTGGAGGCGAAAAGAAAGGCAGGGATGTTCTCCCAGGCACCCCAGGGACGGGAGAGTTAGCCCCCACCCAGGCAGAACTGGCAGAGGCAGAGAGAGGGGGCGGGGAGAGGGAGGGAGAGTGAAAGAGGGAGGGGGGAAGGGAGAGAGAGAGGACGAGAGAGAGAGTGAGAGAGACAGAGCCCGCAAGCGCTAGAGAAGGGGGAGAGGGGGTGGGAGGGAAGGGAAGAGAGAGATTGAAAATTGTGTGTGAGTACGTGTGTGTGCGCGCGAAAGAGACAGCAGGAGAGAGCGAGAGAGAGCGCGCGCGAGCAAGTGAATGCAGCTGAGTCTCCGGCACACACACGGACACGTGCAGACACACACACTCACTCCGCATGCGCAGAGCCACGGGCTGCGGGTGCCCAGTTCCAGGAGATATTCAGAGCCCTCCCCAGCCCACACATGCACAAAACATGCACACATGGATGCGCGCACAACACACCCACTCACTGATGTGTACAAAAACGCCGATAGCCACCAATAGCCGATAGCCTCGGGTCCGCTTTCCCCTTCCCCCGCCTACGCGCCTGGGTAAAAGAGAAAATGAAACAGGCAGCTCAGGCTCTGGGAGCCAAGAACTCATCTCTTCCTTACAAGAGGAAGAGAGGAGGAAGAAGGGGAGGTGGGCTTGTGCTGCTCTTTGCCACTGCTGGGGGTGTGGCTGTGCCTTTGGCCCTAACCCTTAACCCCAGTCCCTGTCCCCAGACTAAGTGCTCATCCTTAAAGCACTAGAGCAACCATCGCATTTCCTGGGCACCAACAAGTTCCACCTTGCTCTTCTCCTCTACCCAGAGAACTTCTAAACCTTCCCTCTGGACCACCTCATACAAAAGCATACAAGAGGGAGGTCCCCTTTGTTACCACAACCTTGGCCTGCTGGGGAGGAGGGCAGGTAACAACAACGCATGTCTGAAAACCATGTGACCCCCCTCACTGCCCACCCCCCCCACTAGCCCCAGATGCTTCTCTCAGAGACTGGGAACTGTCTCTGGTTCCAGGGGGCATGGGGATCCGCATCCTGGTGTGTGCCAGGTCTGGGAAGAACAGGAGAATCCACAGGCGTTGCTTACCCAGCCAGCATGCAACACGGATTGAACACAGGTGTCAGGCCACATTATGTTATTTACCCTCACTCGGAGTGAGGTAGGCATCATTGTCTCCAGATGACGAAAACCCAGGCCAAAGTCAGCAACTGGTGAATGGCAAAGACCCAGCCTCCAACTCCCAGCCAGTGCTCTTTCTGCCACAGTCATGCTTCCCTCCTCCCTAGGAGGCACCAATCCCCCAAGCACCTTTGCAACCGTGAGAACTGGAGTTGGGATTAGCCTCCCAGCCCAGAGGCTCTCCAGTGGCCCACCACGGGGCATCCTTCCACTGTCCTTGCTGCATCTTAAAGGGGAGGGGCTGAAGAAAAGGGATCTGGGGGAGAGAGGGAGTCTTATCACCAGACTCACAGAGGAAGACAGGCAACCTAGGACAAGACCCTGGCCCTCAAGATGTCACACCCACCCACTGTTCCTTACTCAGGACTACCACCCTTCACGCTAATGCCCTCTCAGTGCAGGGATGGGGAATGTGGTATCTATCAGCCAGGGCTAGGTCCTGAGTGATTGATTAATGGTAGGTAGTAGCTGGGATGCTGGATCCCCTGCAGCGAGGTAGGGTGCTGCACTCTGTGTGCAAGAGGTAGAGGGGCTCCAGGTTGCAAAAACTTGTAGGCGAGACAGATGTGACATGAAGGGTAAGGAGGCTGGAGATTAGGGACCCACTATCCTCCCCATCCCCCATCCTATTTCTATGGGAGAACCAATTCTCCACCTGGCTTCTCCAAGAAATCCAGGGGACCTCGGACCTACAGGCTTCCTCACTGTAACTGCCTACATATACAGTGCTTGTTATGCACCGGGCACTTTTAAAAGCTTTTTATATATTCTAACTCCTCTGATCCTCAAAAAGCTGAATGAGACAGGTATTATTATCCCCAATTTACAGATATCGCAAGGTTCAATAGATCGCCCAAGGTTATACAACCAGCAAGTGGCAGAGCTGGGATTCAACACCAGGCACTCCAGCTCCAAAAAAAAAAAAAAAAGAAAACAAAACAAAAAACAAAAACAACCAGCCAAACAAAAACCCTGCTCTTAACCATTACCTGATAAAGGAACAATACCTTGTTCTTTGATCCAGTTACTCTTCCCTTTGACTGAGCCTCAATTTTCCCTTCTATAGAAGCCTATGGATTATTTAGAGTAGAATCACTAAGAGTGCCTTCTCATCCAAATAGGTCATGGCTACGGGGGAGCATGGCCAGAAATGCTTAGTGCCCCCTGGGCTCTGGGCTCCCTGCCCCACTGCCCCCTGCTCAAATTCCCACTCTGGGCTGGCGCCTGAACTCATGGAGCAGGGCCTCACTCAGCCCCCCACATAGTCTGGGCAGCTGTACCCTCAGAACCAGGCTCTGAGGCTGGGCAGAGGGCACAGCTGTTGGGCATCTCTGAGGTGGATTTCAGCTGCCAGGGGTGTGGAGAAAGACCATTGTGAGTCCTGTCACTGACCCTGCTCAGTGGGGCCCTGCCAACTCCCGCCACTGCCCACGGCGGAGGGGGGACTGTTTTCCTGTGGGTCAGTGTGGTGGGGGGGCCTCCTCACTGGTTTGCTTAGGAGCTAGCTGGCTGTAGCCCGCATACCCAGGGCTTCCACTGAGCTGGTGTACCCTTGGCTGAGCCCACCGGTCTAAGAGGTCAGCATGAGCAGTAGCTGACCCCCCTTCCCTTTCCCCCATTCTCAGCCCCCAAAACTTGCTGCTGCAGCTGCAGCACTGAGGAAGTGCAGGAGGATGTCCTGAGCAGGCAGCTGAGCCCCCCGCCCCCCCACCCCAACCTCTCATTGACCCCAGAGGCAGGGCGGGCGGGGCGAGGGGCGGGGTTTGAGTATTAACAACTGGAAAAGTATGAAGCTCATCACTGCCAGTTCCCAGCTCTGAAAAAAGAGGCTGTGACAGAGACAAGAACAGGGGTAGACAGGGGTAGCGACTGGGGGAGAGTTCCAGACTGTCAGAGAAACAAGCTGAGGGAGAATCAGACACAGCAAGACAGAGCAAAAGAGAGACAGCATTAGAGAGAAATTCCAAGTCAAAAATACACATCACTCAACCAGACACTCACCAGCACACGGCCTCCTAAGGAAGGCTTCCAAGTTTAGACGGGAGGGCAGAGGTGGGAAAAGGGGCCAGACTCATGATGGGAGGCAGGAACTCCGCCCAGGGGGCAAGTCAATGGTCCCAGGAAAGGCTCAGACATATGACCCCAGCAGGAGCTGCTAGAGCCCACATTTGCTTTTAAGGTGGCATTAGGGACCGCTCCCTAAAAGCTGGCTCTCCCCAACTGCTTCTCCCCCTACACACACACACACACACACACACACACACACACACAGCAGCTAGGATAATCTCAGCTGCTGGAAGTCACTGGACATTGCTTCAGCCCCATGACTCGGCCCTCTGGAACCCCCCTGCCCCTGCTCTCTTTGCTCTTGTTTCTCTGTCCCTCAAAAAGAGAGAGAGAGAGAGAGAGAAAGGCTAAGCCTAGAGGAAGAAGACAGGAGGAAGCTTGAGGGGAAAAAAATCTACGACACAACTCTGTGTGCATCCAGGGGTGTGCCTGACTGCACAGCTACAGTGTACACATCTGGGGTTGTCTGGACGCAGCTGTCGGCGTAGACCTGTGACTGTGTGTGGACCTGAGCCCTGTGAATGCCTTCTGCACCTGAGTCCCTGGGAGTATGTGCAAATGAGTACACCTGTGTCCAGAGATTTCAGTCAATCAATTAACAAGTATTTACAGAGCACTTCCTGTGCTAGGCTCTGGGTGGGATCCAGAGCTCTTGGAGTGATTCTCCCAGGTCTCAAGGATCATAGTGAGGGTGGGGGGTGGGGGCTGACAAGCAATAGAGACTCAGAATATTATTATGAATGCATGCCTTGCACCATTATGCAGGAAAGTCTTTTCACAGAGACAAGTTTAATTTTCTTTGGAGTAGAGGTTTTGTTGTATACAGAACCTTAGAGATCCACAGTAAGAGTCCAGGAAAATACTTGTTGCTAAGTTGTGTATACATGTGTTGAAATGTAACTGCGTTTGCTTTTGACTGAGTGACAGCCACTGTCACGGCAGGCGATGATGTCTGTGTGACTGGGCTCATGCTAGCACGTGTGTGCCTGTGAGTGACAGGGTCTTTTGTAATGTGCGGCTGTGTGCAATTGCTCTGTGTTCATGCATGCGTGCGATAGTGACTTTTTCTGTGTGGGTGACAGCGACTCCTCCTTGCCCCTGTGTGTGACAGCATCTCCGTGTGACCCTGTGCGTGGGTATGTGCATGGGTCGGTCTCCCTGCTCTTGGTCTCCTGTGGGTGTGTCCCACCCCTTTCAGCTCCCCGGTGCAGCAGCAGCCTGCCTCTTCCCTTGTCCCTATGTGGGTGTGTCCAGCAGCTCCTGTCCTTGAGTCTGCCTGGGTGTCCCTGGGTGTGCATGCATGTGGCTGTCTGTGTGGGCATATCTGTGTGTCTGCATGTCACATTTGCTTCCCCTCCCTCATCGTGGACAACATCCCCCTTCATCCCTTCCCCCTGCTGGAGCCAGAGCCAGCATTGAGGGGAGGGCTCCCATCCCACAGGCTTTCCTTCTGCGACCTCCACCCCTGTAAACGGTGGCACTCTTCATTGGCCCTATCATCCCTGCCCCCCTCCCCGCCCCAGGCCTTTCTTTCACACCGGACAAGGGAGGGCCCCAGGCATAGAAGGGGCACCAAAGACACGTTGCAAGGGGGAGGAAAACGGGGCGGGGGGGGGGCACACCACACAGGTCCCTTCCTCCCTCTTCTCCCTAACCACACTAGCTTGCAACTCTCCTGATCATCTAGGGACCCTCAAATACACTCCCCCCTACACACACTCCCTCCCTTCCAAGCCGCGTTTTTGCAATTAAGGAGTGTTGCAACCAGAGAGCCATGCTCAATTGGGGAGGCGGGTGGAATGGGGGGGGACTTCCCTCTCCCGGGGCCTGTGCAAGCCCACCCCCACCTCCCACCCCCCCCCCACAAGCCCTCTCATACTGCCCTCCGCAGCTGGAGGCGTCTTTGCAAAGGCCACTCGGCCTCGGCCTCGGCCTCGGCCTCGGCGCTGGGGGTGGGGGCTGGGGGGGGCAGGCCTCCGGCGCACCGTAAACAAACCGCGGCGGGCGGGGGAGCTCCGGCGGCCGGCAGCGGGGCCGGGCCCCGGAGTGCGCAGCAGACGGGCCGGACAGAGGCCGGGCGGGCCCTCGAGGGGGAGGCCTGGACGCCATCTCTGCCGGCGAACCCCGGGGCCCACCGACCTCCTAGCAACACCTCCCTTCCCCAGGGCGTAAGTTGCGAGCTCCCGGAATGTGACAGGGTGACCGGGGTGCCGGGGAAGGCAGAGGCTGGCAGCAGGTACCCCCGGGCGCCCCCCAGCCCGCCAGGGAGCTGGCCCTAGAGCCCCACGGCTTTGCATAATCAATCGCGAGGCATTTGCATATTAATGCCCCCTCGCTCCCTCCCCCTTACCTCGGCGTGGCGCGCTGGACAGGGCTGGGCAGCGACGCGGGGTCTCAGCGCCCCGTGCCGGGGGCGTCCATGGGGGGCCGGTGGGGCCCGGGCCGCCCGCCTCCTGCGCCCGGGTGTGAGTGCGAGTGAGCGCGGGGGGGGGGCGGGGGGCGAGTGTGGCGGCCCCGCGGCTCCTCCGGCAGAGGCGGCGGCCGCTCTTGGCTCCTCCCTCCCCCGCCCCGCTCAGGCTGGGGCTCGGGCTCGGCGCGCCCGGCCGGCTCGCGGCTGCTCCCTGCAGGCCGCCTTGCCGCCGCCGGCCCCCGCCCCCCGCCCCCCGCCGCGCCCCGGGACCCCAGCCAGCCGCCCGGCCGCCCCTCGGCCGCCTCTGCCCCCGCCCCGCTCGCGCTCGCCCGCCCCACTCCAGGCGCCACCGACAGCAGTGGTGCTCGGTGACATATTTTAAAAAATAGCCTTGGCTTGCTGGAAGAATCCGAGGTTTTTGGGTTTGCACCGTGGGGATGGAGAAGGGAGTATCGATCGGCCGCCTGCACCTTATAAGTCGGGGAGAAAGTCTAAATACCAAACCCCTATAGGAGCTTTAGAGTTTGTTTCTGAGTTGGGGCCCTTCTTTGCCAGTAACTCAGTGTGTGACCTTGAGCAAATCACCACCGGTCTCGGGGACAGAGCTTCCTCAACCTTAAAATGTGAGGGTTGGGCAAGTGACCCCTCAGGTCCTTTTTACCTCAATCATCTCATGTTTTTAATCTTGTGGAGGTTCACTCCCCATTATCTCCCTTCCCCTCTTATTTCTAACATTACCTGGTCCACTGCCTCCTCTTTCAAATGTCACCCTCTTCCAATATAGGCTTTCTATTCACCGTCACCAGCTATTTCCTCAACAGTCTGGTTCCCTGGTGAGCAGGGGAGGGGGCAAGGCTTGCCCTATCTTCTCAACTCTCAGTTTCACAGAGGTGGTATTTCCTCCCCTGCGTGCCCCCACCAAAATCCACATGGTACCAGGGCCCATCTAAGGAGGAGGGCAGGCTGCATAAAAATGGATCTCCTTCCCCAAAGGAGAGGTCTCCACCGTTCCAGCCCCACCCCCCATGTACACACACACACACATGCACACACACACACACACACACATGCACACACCTGCATTCATGGACATAAAACCATCTCGGTGACGCCAGAGCCCCTTTCATCTCGGGATCTCCCAGCGCCAGGCAGAACCCTAATTACCCCAGCACCCCCCCCTGGCCCCGCCGGTTCCCCCACTGTCATTAGCCCAGTTTTACCAGTGGGGGCCATAGCCTTCCTTTGGCTCCCAGGGCGGGGCCCTGTCTCCACAGTCTGCTCTTGGGGAGGGGTGTGTGTGTGTGTGTGTGTGTGTGTGTGTGTGTGTGTGCGCGCGCGCGCGCTAAGGGAAACTGCTCTACCAATTGCCCAGTTTATACTGGGCAGAATCACTTGCTATGTGTGGGGTTCTGGCCAACAGCCTCTCCTAGTTGGGCTGCCCTTGCTCATGTTAGTCTCAGGCTCCTGCATCCTCAGCTTTGCTGGAGCCTTTTCTCTTAGGGGAGGGGGAGTGTAACTGGGGTTTGCAATGCATGGGGGAGGGGAGGGTGCCTCCCTTGGGACCCCTTGGAATTATGGGGATGAGAAAGGTAGCTGGGATGAAACCTGTGGGATGCAGAGTGGGTGGTGATGAGGGGTCTGCAGTGGGTGAAGAGAGCCTGTGGGGTGCAGTGGCAGCTGCCCTGGGGAGTCGAGGCTGCATGGTGCAGAGTCAGCATGCAGTAAGTAAACCTGTGGGTTCAGCCTGGGCTTGCAGTGGACATGCAACAGCTGCTGCATGGAGCAGGAGGCTGCATCGTGCAGAGTCAGGGCAGTGTGCAGTGTGAGGTGCACTGAGGGTGGCTGTCTGCCAATCAGTGCCACGTCCTCTCCTCGGTGATCATGTTTGGCTGAAACCCTGGGGAGCAAGGCTATGCTGTGCTGTGCAGTGCTTAGGGGCGCGTGCTGTACCCTGTATGGAAATAGCCTCTTGGGATTGGGCTGCCCAAGGAGTTGAGGTAGAATCCCGATGCATGGGATACATTTATGTGAGATGAGATACAATTTTACTCTGTATCCATCAGACAGAACCAAAGAGGCAATGAGGAAGTCTAGCAGTAATCTGGATTAGGACAGGGTGACTGAGTCCACAGGGGGAACGCAAGAGTGCTACGGTTTTGTCTCCCTTACATTCTGGCTTCCCCCACATCTCTCTGACGAAAGGCCCTAAAGATATCTGGTGAGGGAGACTTTTTGAAATCCTAGACCCAAAGCCATAGAAAATGAAGTGCTTCCTGATCCACCTTCCTCCCCACCCCCACCCCCGCCAGGGGCAGACTGGGGCACTTTGAACTCCAAGACAAGAGTTTACCATTCCCATCTTCTCCTTACCTCACTTCCTTGGCTCCCAGTATGGGCTGGTAACAGACCTAGGCAAGGGCAAAGTGAAGGGCACACACTCTCCAAAGCCGGCATCCTGCCAGATGCTGGGATCCAGCCCAGGTCTGGGCTTATAGCCCCTGCCCAGTGTTGCATCACCCCTCTTTCCACCCCACTCATCCTGCCTACCCCCATTTCTTGAAGCTTCTAGCTCCTCTCAGAGTCATTTCAGCCCCAGCTTCTGTTGTCTTCTTGCCAGGAAACCCCCACCCAGGCTGTCTCCTCCCACCCCCCCACCCCCCAACCTCTGTTTCAGGGCTGAATCCCTGGGGAGAGCAGGGAGGTGGGGCACAAGTGAGTATGGATAGAGACCCTCCAAGGGGATATGCCTGACAGCCCCTTCCCTCTCAGATTTTGGTTGCCAAGGAGGCAGCAGGAACAGCCTGTTCTCTGCGCTCTCATCAGAGCAGCTATGCCTGGGCCCCGCCCTCTCTCCCTTCCTCCTTCCTTCCTTCCCAGACTGTTGCTAGGAAGCACCCCAAGATTTCTCAGGGTCCCACCCCTAGAAACCAGGGGATCCAGATATCTTTCTGAAGAGCCTCCCCCAAAGCCTAGAAGTCAAGACCCCACACAGCATCCTCCACCCCTGCCAAGAAGCCCCAAAGGGTTTGGGGAAACAGGGACAGGCCCTCTACCAGCCTGCCCTGGAACTACCTCTGTGGCCTGGGCCACAGTAATCCCACCCCTCCCCCATCCTGAGCTCCTGGGCTCTGGGTGATGTTAGCAAGTGATGAGGTGTTCAGCAGACACCCCTGGACTCTGGAGAGATAGCCCCACTTATTGGGGAGTTCTGGAAAGACAGTGGAGGAAACCTAAAGAGAACCCAAAACCCAGATTTTTCTTCCTCTTAGAGATCTTTCAATCAAGAAAAGGTAGTGGAAATGGAGAAAAGAAAGGGGGGACAGTTTATGGAAGTTGGGGATCAAGTGGCTAGCAGAGATGGGAGACTGGGAAATTTACCAACAATTGCCCTCCTATGGTTAAAATGGCAACTTAATGTCCCCCTACCAATCATCTTTGTCCCATCAGGTACCCTGGGTATGGGTCACAAAACAGAGAGCTAGGGAAGGGACTCAGGCCTGGCTGAACCTGGCCCTTCGTAGCTGAGGCAAGAAGTAGAAAAAGAAACTGACACCTTCTCCAGGTTGTTTTTCAGAGTTTCTCCTACTTTTATTCATTCTTTTGATACCTTTTTTTTTTTAAAGCACTTAATATGTGCCAGATATTGGACCCCCTAAATTTTCCAGCTTTTGGTTTCACTCTTGCATACAGCCCCCTCATCTGGCCTTTGCCAGGAGAGAGGGGAGGAGAGGTAGGGGCACAATGTCTTCTACCATAGAGTTTGGGCCTTACTGTATTGCAGCCCTCCCCTGCAATGAGAGGAGATGGAACAAGCTGGTGTGGAAGCCAGGAGTATAGAGTGGTTAGTACAGAGTGGTTCTCAGGGCCTAGAGGGAGGGGTGATGCAAAGGAAATGGCAGGCCGGCCTCTTTTCCCTGCTGCTGTCCAGGCCTCGGGATCACAGGACGTCTCTTCTCCTCTGACATGGGCGTGTAGAAAGGGAAGGCATCCTTCAGGGTGTTGGGAGAGGAAACTGCTCCAAGGATTCAAATGCTGCCTTCCATTGTCCTGGCTGGTCTCTCGCTGGACCTCTATGGGGCAGTGGGAAGACAGGCACACGAAATGGTGGGAGATCCAGGACCTGTCCCTGAGGTGGGTCCTTTTGGTAAGCTTCTCCCCCATCCTCCTCTCCCCTAGATAAATAGAAAGTAGGGATTTTGATGTAGGGACTGGTCAGAGAAGGGAACTGGTTTGGAACCAGCTGTGTATGAGTGTGTGGGAACAACTCTTTCTTTGTCCATCCACCTGCTGCCAAGTAACTCCCCATAGTGGGGGGACCCAGGCAAGCTTCCAAAGGAAAATGGTTCAGCTGGGGAGGGGAATGACTCAGTTTCCCTGTGGAGAGAAAGGAAACTGAAACCTTCTGTGCCTTGTATGCTTACCAAGTATTTCAATGTTTCTGGGTCTAGACTCTTGTCACTTTTCCTTATACTTCTTTCTAGCCTAGATAAGGAATGTTCCCATCCCTTTGGGTACCCACACCCCTGTTCTCCACAGCCTTTTTTTTATTTGAGAGCACGCGCATGCGCACGAGAATCTTAAATAAGCTCCACACTCAGCGCAGAGCCTGACATGGGGCTTGATCCCGGGACCCTGGGCTCATGACCTGAGCTGAAATCAAGAGTCGGACACGCAACCAGCTGAGCCACCCAAGTGCCCCTCTCCACAGCCTCTTACCCCAGCCAAGACCCCACTCTGGCCTAGCTCCTTTTCTGCCACTGCTCCAGTGTTGCCATGTCACTCTGTCTGGCTGGCTTCCACCTGCCCCTTTTCTCCAGCCAGACCAGCCAACAAGATGAAGACATTGGGGCTTGGAACTAAGAGAGCAGGGTTGGGAGCTCAGCCTTCACTGGTGCTGAGGGGGAAGAAATGGACAGCAAAAGAAAGTGGGGTAAGAAAGGTTTTTGAGAAGAGTACCTGGGTGGCTCAGTCAGGTAAGTGTCTGACTTCCGTTTAGTTCATGATCTCAAGGTTCATGAGTTTGAGCTCTGGACTGGGCTTTCTGCTGTCAGCACAGAGCCTGCTTTGGATCCTTGGTACACCCCCCCTGCCCCTCCCCCACTCGCAGTCTCAAAAATAAATAAATAAATAAATAAACATTAAAAAAAGAGGTTTTAAAATTTTTTTTTAATATTCATTTTTGAGAGACAGAGAGAGACATAGTGCAAGCAGGGGAGGGGCAGAGAGAGAGGGAGACACAGAATCTGAGGCAGGCTTCAGGCTCAGAGCTGTCAGCACAGAGCCTAGTGTGGGGCTCAGACCCACGAACCATGAGATCATGATCTGAGCTGAATTTGGACGCTTAACTGACTGAGCTACACAGGTGCCCCCAAAAGGAAGGTTTTTGAGAAGGGCTGTATGGAGGAAGGGTTTCCTTTATATCCAAAGGGGATGTCTCTTACCCACAGGAGGATTTTCATAGAGTTCCATGCTTGGGGAGAGAGGATCCAGCCAGGGAGCCTGTGGGTTCTAGAGAGCTAATGTGGTGTGGAAGAAAGAGGTGGTGTACAGAAAGGGTGTCTCTGATATTTACAGATCAGAGAGGCAAGACAGTCAAAGTAGGGAAATTGAAGATGGCCTGTGTCCACAACTAAGGGAGCCCTCCTAGTTCTTTAGGAGTCCAGTTCTTGGGGGGAATCCTGCCAAGCCTAGAAAAGGAGCTGCTGGTGAGAGGTGGGGGACAGGGAAGGCAGATGGCCTGACTACAAAAGCCGCCTCCCTGCCACTGTGAAGTGGGAAGGAGGCACCCCTCCATCCCCCAGAGATGTGCCAGGCTTCCTGCCAGAGAGGGATGGTTTAAGCTCAGAATACCACTATCCTCAGGGCCCAGATATTCCCCAAATGTACCCAACACCCACTAACTCAGTCACAAAGTTGACAGCTTCTCTCTAAGAGGGGCAGTTTGGCCTATGGGGGATGGGAAGGGAGCTGTAGGATCCAGGAATGGCCCAAGGTGGGGGCCCTGGGCTGCTGTAACCAGGCAGGAGTGAGAGGAAGGAGCAGGCAAAGGTAGAGTGGGGGCCTGGGAGAAGGGAGGTCAGGTTCATATGAGGCTGTAGAGTGACAGGGGTTGTGGTCATCTCAAGTGTGAGTGTATGTGTGTGTGGCTGGGGCCAGTTTGAAGGTTAAGTGTGAGGAGTCTGGGTTCTCCCTCCTTGCTTCTTCAGAAGCTTTGGCTCCATATATTTGGCAGCTGTTTTACAGAAACACTGTTTCCCAGTGGTGTCACTTGGATAGGCACACAGGGGACCAGAATGGGGGGGGGGGTTGGGTATATGGGGAGGCAGAAAGGCATAGGGAGTAATGACCTTAGAAAGATGTGATCTGGCCCTCCTTCAGCTGCACGCTACCCCCTAAGAACAGGGATCCTTGTTTCCCTGTTGTAATTAGGCTCTGGATACCCAGGATCCTGTTATTCTCTGCCCCAAGGGCCACACGCTTGCTTCCAGAGTCTGAGCACACTGCTGTCCCAGATTCATTACCCTGATGACTGATTTTGCCACTGCAAGGGTGGCCAAAGAATGATTGCTGGGGAATATGGGCAGAACTTGGCCTCATGGACTGGGATATCAACCCCCTTAGGGTATGGGATGGGGGAGCTGAAAGTAGGGGTGGCAGCATACTGGCTTGGGCCTTCATGTTTACTCTTGTCCTCGGTTATAAATGTTAGGGACGATCTGTCCATAGGACAGGGCAGGGACAAGGGCTATATATAGGAAGGGTCAGACATTGGAGCCAGAGGTGGATAGCACTTGCTTTTGAGCTTCTCACTAGAGGGGGGAAAGAAGGGCTCATGCCCAAAGCCCTGAACATAATTATGTACAATATAGTTCCATAGGATAAGCGAGACATCATATTGTTTTTAATAAACTTAAAGAAAAAATAGAATAGTTTAGCTTTACAGGAAAACATTTGAGGATAGTAGAGGGTCCCTACATTCCCCATACCCAATTTCTCCTTTTATTAGCCTCTTACATTACATTAGTATGGTATTTTTTTTTACAACTAATGAACCAATCAATATTGATTATGTTGTTATTAACTACTGTCTGTGCTTTACTCAGATTTCTTAGTTTTCACCTAATGTTCTTCTGTTCCAGGATGACATCTGGGATACCAAATTACATTAAATACTTGTGTCTCCTTAAGCCCTCTTGGCTATGACAGTTTCTTAGACTTTCCTTATTTTTGATAACCTTAACTTCAGTTTTCCTTCTTACTTTCCTCTTTCCTTCTTCCCATATTCAAGCAGTGTGCAAGGCCAGGAGATTCTGGGAGGACTGCCAGATTTGGGGGTTAAGTGGTGATGTGTGTAATTGATCAAGCCCTAATGTCGCCTCTGGGATAAAGGTGTGGAAATAAGAACTCTGGTAGACTCAGGGGTGTAGGAACACCAAAAAAAAAAAAAAAAAAAAAAAAAAAAAAAGACCAGAAAAGAGAAAAACGTATTGCTTAACGAATGCCACGCCCCTGCTATGCCTAGTAACTATCATGTAATGAAAGGGTGTCAGAATATCATTAACGCCTGGTCGACAGTGACGTCTTGGGGCTACGCCTGCTTGCTAGCGGTCTTTCGAGAGCTCTTCCCCCTCGGCCCCCCGAGTCTCTGTGATGCTTCAGCTCTTACATATTTTTCCCTACAGCAGAGAAACAATGAGGGCTGACTAGTTTTTAGTTTCTTAGCTTCCTCTCTAGCCCAATCCAAGGAACTACAATTCCCAGAAAACATCGTGGCGTGACCTGTCTCCTGCTGCATTCTTATTGGCTCATGTTTGTTACTCTCAGCCAATAGAAGTTAAGCTCTTTGATAAGTGCCAAAATGGCGATTCCTAGGATCTAGAACTAACTTGTACGGTAGGCTTAAAATTGGGAAGGTGGTGGATGAAAGGGAAATAGGGAATTATAGTTTTAAGGTTGGGGAAGGTGGAGGAGATGGAGGAAGACACTCTGGATTTGAGGTGGTAGGGGCTGAGGGACTTAGCCAGGGCTAAGGGCGTAATTAGGCAATCGGAATAGGCTTAACCCCTTGCTCCCACCTTTACTCTTTGTACTAAGCGCCTTTGACCCCCTCTTCTTAGTGCTCCAGTTTAAGGAAGGGGTGGTTCAGGAGGGAGGAACTTGATAGAATCTCTACCTTGTCCTTTCTCCATTTTTATCGTAGTTCCTTTGTCTCCCTTAAATCTTCCTGGATCCCATTTCATTCTGTTCTGCCCTCCCCTGTTCTTCCCTCACAATCTCTTCTCTTAGCTCAGTTTCACCCACCTCAAAGCTTACCTCCATCGGCCCCTTCTCAGAGTGAAATCATGAAGGTGGTGAACCTGAAGCAAGCCATTTTGCAAGCCTGGAAGGAGCGATGGAGTGACTACCAGTGGGCAATCAACATGAAGAAATTCTTTCCCAAAGGAGCCACCTGGGACATTCTCAACCTAGCAGGTCTCAAGTCAAGTAGGAAGGAAGGATGGGAGGGCTAAACCCAGAAAAGTTATAACCACTCAGTCTTGCTTTGTTTATTCCCCTTGCAGAAGCACTACTGGAGCAGGCCATGATTGGACCTTCCCCCAATCCTCTCATTCTGTCCTACCTGAAGTATGCCATTAGTTCCCAGGTAAACTGTCCCACCTATTCCAGAGAGTGAAGATTTGAAGGTAAAAGTCTTGGAGTAACGTTGTCAGCTCACACTTTCTAGGCGAATTTGTTTGAACACATCACTTCTCTGAGCCTCCATTTTCTTTTGAAAATAATACTTCATTGGTTGTGATGAATGGTACACTAACTTATTCTATCAATAAATGTTCATGAATGCCTGTATGCATCAGGGAGTGGTGTAGGCCCTGGGAATATAGCTGTGAACAAGACCTGATCCCAGCACATAAGAAAGAATGAAGTTATGGGTAATAACAGACATGGAAATAAGCAGTCAGTCACAGGATGGATTTATGATGTAGATTAAGACAGTACTATGGGAGTACATGGGAAAGGCAAATAATTCAGTCTGAGCAATCAGGGAAGGCTTTCTGGAGAAAGTGATGTTTAAACCAAGACCTTATTATTAATAGGAGTTAGCCAGGCAGATTGGTGAGAATACACAAAGCAGAAAGAAAAGCACATACAAAGGCTGGGAGGCAAAAATCACATGTTTAGGAACCAAAAATAATTTGTACGGCTAGAGCAGTAGTTTTGGTCTCTGGACCCTTTTATGCTTTAAAAACCATTGAGACTCCCACAAAGGTTTTGTTTGTATGTATTATATCTATCCGTATTTACCATTTTAGAAATGAAAACTGAGTAAGTTAAAAAATATTTATGAACTTATTTAAAAGTACCAAAAAGTAATGTCTGGTAAATAAAGCCTGTTATGTTACATGTTAATATAAATAACATTTTAATGAAAACTGTATTTTCCAAAACAAAAAAGCTAGTGAGGAAAGTGGTATTGTTTTATGTTTTTGCAAATCTATTTAATGTCTGGCTTAATGGAAGGCAGCTGAATTCTCATATCTGTTTTTGCATTCAATTGTTGCACTAGGCTATTTCAGTTGAAGTGTATGAAGAAAATCTGGCCTCACACATCAGATATTTAGTTTGAAAAGGGCAGAGTATATTAATAAGCTTTTCAGATAACTGGATATTCATTGATATACTAAAATTCAGCAGGTCATGTGAAACCACATCAATGAACTTTAAAAAAAAATTAATTATTTTTAAAATAAGCTCTACACACATGAGGGTTGAACTTACGACCCTGAGATCAAGAGTTGCATGCTCTACCGATTGAGCCAGCCAGGTGCCCCTCAGTGAACTTCTTACACACTGTTAACATTAAGATCTATTGGTCTTGGGGCGCCTGGGTGGCGCAGTCGGTTAAGCGTCCGACTTCAGCCAGGTCACAATCTCGCGGTCTGTGAGTTCGAGCCCCGAGTCAGGCTCTGGGCTGATGGCTCGGAGCCTGGATCCTGTTTCCGATTCTGTGTCTCCCTCTCTCTCTGCCCCTCCCCCGTTCGTGCTCTGTCTCTCTCTGTCCCAAAAATAAATAAAAAACGTTGAAAAAAAAAAATTAAAAAAAAAAAAAAGATCTATTGGTCTTTCTCTTGCACTTTTACTCATGAATGATTTTATAATATCGTGAATTGATCATGTGGAAAATACCCATTACTGAATTACATAATTATTGACACAATTTAATTATATGATTTACATGTCATGGAGCCTCTGGAACATTCCATGTTCAGTTTTGAGAGAATGAAAGTAGAAAAAGCAAATAACATCTTAGCAATATTTAAAAATAGTTTTTTAAAAAATCTTTATTTATGTATTTATTTATTTTGAGAGAGAAAGATAGAATCCCAAGCTGGCTCCATGCTGGTCAGTGCAGAGCCCAATACATGGCTCGATCTCACAAATGGTGAGATCATGACCTGAGCTGACATCAAGAATCAGATGCTTAACTGACTGAGCCACCCAGGTGCCCCTAAAAAATAGTTTTAACCTCACAGATTCCAGGGGTCCCTGGATCATATTTTGAGAACTGCTGGGCTAGCACTTCAAGAAGGAGATAGAGAGGGCACAAAGGACCTGTGAGTGATGCTAAAGAGTTTAGACTTTATCCTAGGATGACAAGTAATCATTTAAAGAGTTTTAAGTGGAGGAATGGTGTGATAGGATATGTATGTATGTGTTTGTATAGACACTTAACATGCAATAAAATGTACAGATCTTAAGATGAATTCAGTGAGTTTTAGCAATTGTAATATACCCATGTCACTAACATTCAAAATAAGATACAGAATGTTTCCATTCTCCCAGAAAGTTGCCTTGTGCCCCTTTCTAGCCCAACCTCTTACTACAACCACTAAATGTTTTTTGTCACTGTAGATTAATCTTGCCTATATTTGGATTCCATAGAAATGGAATCATCCAGCAATACCCTGTACTCTGTCTTCTTTTGTTTAACATAAATGTTTTTGAGATTTATCTATGTGGTTGTGTATGTCAGTAGTTCATTCTCTTTAAATTGCTGAGTAGTAGCCCTCAGTTGGCATGTATTTCTTATTTCTTTTTCCTCTTGGCTTATGTCTGCTTTCCATGTGAGCACGTGTTCATTTACCTTATTCTTTTTAACTGCTGCATAATGTTCCATGTGTACTGTAATTTAGGTTGCTTTTAATTTTTTACTGTTAAAATTGATGTTTCATTAAGCATTCATTCTTATACTTAGCCTGTCTGCACTTCTGGGAGTTTTCCCTAGGATAGATACCTAGAAATAGAATTGCTAGCTTGAAGCATTCCCACATGTTAAATTGCAGTAGATTCTGGGGCGCCTGAGTGGCTCAGTCGGGTAAGCACCTGGCCTTGGTTCAGTTTGTGAGTTCACAGTTTGTGGCCTTCACAGTTTGTGAGTTCATGCCCCGTGTTGGGCTCCATGCTGCTGGTGCAGAGCCTGCTTGGGATTCTCTCTCTCTCTCTCTCTCTCTCTGCCCCTCTCCCACTCGTGCTTTCTTTCATTCTCAAAATAAATAAAAATTAACAAAAAATTGCAGTAGATCTTGCACATTGCCCTCCAAAAAGGATGGTATCAGTTTATACCCCCTCCGTAGTGTTTGACAGTGTTTCTCAACACCTTTCCAATGCTGGATAGAACAAGCAAAAAATTCCTTCACATTATAATTTGTAATTCCATAATTGTGATGTTGAGCATTTTTTCCATATTTACTGGCTCCCTGTATATCTTCTGGGAATTGCTAATGCATACCATTTGCCTGTTTTCCTAATTTTTTTGTTATTGTAAAAGCTTTATTGAGATCTAAATCACATACTATACAATGTATCCATTTAAAGTATACAATTTATTGGGTTTTAGTATATTCAGAGTTGTATAGCCACTATAACAATCAATGTAGAACATTTTTATCAGCACAAGAATTCTTACTGCTTTTTAAGTGTCTTAATGTAATTGATCTTTTAATCCTGTTATGGTTTTCTATCACTTTTTTTTTTTTTTTTTTTACTTTTTGGTTTTATTTTCTTAGCATGCAGAAATTTTTAATGTTTTTGTTGTCAGATTTAACCATTTTTTCCTATATGGCTTTTGTCTTGCTTAAGGGCTTCCTTCCCTGCTCCAAGGATCAAAATATATTCTTCTCTAATTTCTGCCAACACTTCACTTTTGTTTTTTGTATTTATTTTGTTGAATCCATTTAGGATTTATTGTGGTGTGAGGAAGAGATCCAAATTTATTTATTTTTCCTAATAGGTGGACAGTTGTTTCAATTGCCTTTATTGACTAGGCCATTCATTGTCATATCCTAAATTCTCTTACAAAGTTCTATTTCTTTTTCTTTTCTTTTCTTTTTTTTTTTTTTGACAAAGGTCTATTTCTTGGTATTCCAGTTTAATTCATTGATATGTTTGTCCTTTCTTGCACTAGTACTTTACTGTTTTAATTAGTATACCTTTATGGTATGTTTGATGTCTGATTAGACAAGTCTTCCCTTAGTTTAATTTTTCAAAAATTCTTTGGTTGTTTTCAGGCATTTTCTTTTTTTCTTTCTTTTAATGTTTATTTATTTATTTTGAGAAAGAGACAGTGCATGTGTGTGTGCACCCCTGTGTAAGTGGGGGAGGGGCAGAGAGAGAAGGAGAGAGAGAATAGCAAGCGGGCTCTGCACTGCCAGTGAGGAGCCCAACACAGGGGCTCAAACTCAAGAAATATGAGGTCATGACCTGAGCTGAAATCAAGAGTTGGATGCTCAACCGACTAAGCCACCCAGGCTCCCCTAGGCATTTTCTTTTCCAGACATTTTCTATTTTTCATATTTATTTATTTATTTATTGTTAACTTTTTTTGAGAGAGAGAGGGCACAAGTGATCTAAGGGCAGAGAGAGAGAATCTCACGAGGGGCAGAGAGAAAGAGAGGAAAAGAGAGAGAGGGAGAGAGAGAGGTGGGACTCACCTGAAGTGGGGTTCGTGTGTTACCCTAAGTGGGGTACAGTCTCACCCGAAGTGGGACTTGAGCTCACCCAATGTGAGACTCAAACTCATGAACCATGAGATCATGACCTGAGCTGAAGTCAGATGCTTAAACAACTGAGCCACCCAGGTGCTCCTTTTCCAGACATTTAAAAAACATTTTTTTTAATGTTTATTTATTTTTGGAGGTGAGAGAGATGGAGTGTGAGGGTGGGAGGGGCAGAGAAAGAGGGAGACAGAATCTGAAATGGGCTCCAGGCTCTGAGCTGTCAGCACAGGGCCTGACTTGGGGCTTGAACTCCTGAACTATGAGATCATGACCTGAGCAGAAGTTGGACGCACAACTGACTGAGCCACCCAGGCGCCCTGTCCTTTCCCAGACATTTTAAAATCAGCTTGTTAAATTCTTGTAAAAATCCTATTATATTTTAATGGGGATTTTTTTGACTTTCTGGATTTGGGGAATTTGTGGATTAATCTTAGAAAGATCACACTTGTAAAAAAAAAAGATCACTCCGGTTATAGCTTGAAGAATGAGTTGGAATATACACGTGTGTGTGTGTGTGTGTGTGTGTGTAATATACACACACGTGTATATATGAGCTGAAATACATGTATGTATATATATGAGTTGGCATACATATATGTATGTATATGATTTGGAATATGTACGTGTGTGTGTGTATTTTTAAGTTTATATATGTATGTATTTCTTTAAGTAATGCGTACACCCCGCATGGGGCTTGAACTCACAGCCCTGAAATGAAGAGTTGCATGCTCTTCCACTGAGGTAGCCAGGCGCCCCAGGCTTGCTTTTTTTTTTTTTTTTTTTTTTTTGCCCAAGGACCAAATAGTAATACTTTGCAGGCCATGTGGTCTCTGTCACCATTATCCTGTCATTATAGCTTGAAAGCATATATAGATGGTATATAAGTAAATGAATATGCCTGTGCTTTGATGAAACTTTGTTTTTAAAAAAAAAAGATAATGGGTCCAATTTGGCTTGCGAGTCATAGTTTTGCGACCCCTGATTAACCCTTATTGCAGTGAATTCAGGTAAGAGATGATAGTAGCATAAACATGGGAAGTAGCAGCAGAAAAAAAGATGAATTCAAGAACTGTTCAGGAGGTGGCATTGAGAGGACTTGGTGGTTACCTGGATGAGGCACATGAGAGAGAGGAAGAAATCATGGCTAGTGTCTAGGTTTCTGGTTTGGACGACTCGATGGCTGATGGGATCTTAAGGAGACAGTGGGAAAAGAGTAGGGCTGCTGTTAAGGTTGGGGTACCGCTGAGGGGTGGAGATGACACTGATTTTGGCCTTGTTAAGTAAGGTGCCTGTGTGGGCTAACAAAGAGAAGATACTCAGTAGGTCCTTCAACATATGTGTCCAGAACTTAGAAGAAGAGGCCTAGACTGGCACTGTTGATTTTGGAGTTGTCGACTGTAGATGGTGATGGAAGCTGTGGGCATTGACAGGAGTGCCTAGAGAGGGTAGAGAGTAAGTACAAGAGAGACCCAAGCCAAATCCCTGAGGAAGCAATCACAGGTAGAGAATACGGCTAGGAAAAAGATGCCTCGCAGGAGTCTGAAAAGAAGAGATCAGTGAAGAGGGAAGAAAAGCAAGAGAGCGTGGTATCGAGAGAAGCCAAGAGAGAAGAGGATCAAAGAGTGAAGAAGAGTTTCCTGGTGTTGGGTGCTGCTGAGAGGTCTGTGAGATTGGAACTGAGAAGTATCCATGGGGTTTAACCAGTTTGTTGATGAGCTCAATGAGGAGATTCCTACAGTGGTAAGGACATAAGTGATTGGAGTGGGTGGAATTGTGAACGGAAGGTGGGGAGGTAGAGACAGCGAGTGTGGAGAACTCCCATCTGTGGAGAGAGCAGGATAGAGAGAGTGGTGATTAATTGGAAATGGGGGGAGTGGTCTGCGGGAAGTTCTCTTAAAAATGGCAGAATCTCGAGACATGTAAACACTGATGAGGAAGGCAAGAAGGAGAACAAGGCCAAAGTAACAGTGAGAGAGAAATAAATATATATGCAGGAGTTTCACTACAATCAGCATTGTAAAGTGCTGTGCAAAATTAGTAATTGATTGTTCCTTCCAAGTCCAGAGGCTCTTCAGTTCAGTGCTATGCATGGAGAGGGCACTTAGGAGTAGCTGAGGGTGTTGAATATGAAGAGGAGAGGAGAGAGCAGCCGCAGGGTCAGTCTGGGCTAGCCAGGTGTGCAGCGGACACATAGACGGTCCCCAGCCTCAGAGTCTGGTGGTAGCTTAGAGCTTCTACACTGATAGATACAGTAGACTGGAATAGGTTAAATCCTGCTGTGAAAAACAGTTCGCCATGTGGAAAGTAGTTTTAGGTCTCAAGGGTAGCAGTGCTTTCTCGATACTGTTAGCTAAAATTTACTGGACAGAATTCTGAATTTGGAGACCATAAATACATTAGAACATACTGCATCTCTCAGAACATAGAAAATTGGGGGTTTCTCTTCCGGGAGTTTGGGGTTAGTTTCAGTGGGAACATCCAGCTCCCTCTTCAGGTTGGTATCCAACAAGGTTCATTTCTCTGCCAAGCTCTTGCTATGGGGACATCAGTTATAAATAAACAAATACTCGTCTGGAACGTTATGGTCATTCTGCCCAGGCAGGCTCCCAACTTTCTGATCACCATCAGACACCAGCTATGGCTTCACAGAACATCTTGCTGAGAGTTGTACTAAACACTAATTGTGTATTTAAGTCCTCTGTGTATTTTGCTTTTGTTTATTTAAGAATACTAGTTAAATGTGTCTGAACAGAGAGCACTCTGTTCACATGATGGAGAAATTATACACAGAAGGCATTGCCATGCATGTAAAATTCACCATATTAAGGTCATTGAGGCTGACTTGACTTTCCTCTTGAATCTCTGGAAATTTCTATTCCTCTTGGGAAGACAACCCACGAAGCAGGTGATTATCCTGACAGTTGCTATCATTGTAATCTTTTTTATTACAGTGTATTTTGCCACTGATTTTGAGTATATACTTGTAACTACTTTCTAAAGTATTATTTATATTTTATCAGCATGCAATAAATTTTTTAAATATGACCACTTAATAGACTTTCTCTAGGTTTTAATTTCATGCAGGGCACATTGGTTATTTCTTTTCAACTACATCTCCAATCCTATGGATAGGTTTTACTAATAGTGATCCCACATTTTTTTTCAGAATGCTAGTTCCTAGAATTCACCAATCCAAAGTAATAAAAGCTTACTGAGGACCTACTATGTGCTAAGCCTGGGCTACATTCTAGAGAAACAGATATAAATTCACCACTGTTTCTGTTCTCAGCTCACTGTTCAGATAGGCTTTCTCTTAGTCAAATAAGCTTGGAAAGTATTATTTACTGTTTCCATTTATCTTAGAGGTTCTCATTATATACAAGCATATTATGACTCAGCAAAGCTAAGCAAAGAAAGCTATTTAGTCCGTGGTTTCTTAAATTCATATCACACAAAAGCTGTGTGTGTGTGTGTAAAGTTTCTTAACATCTTGGGGACTCTTTGGAAGAACATCATGCAATAAATATTTCTACAGTAACAGAAATGCTGTGTATCTGTGCTAAAACGGTAGCCACTAGCCACATGTGGCTGTTGGGCACTTGAAATGTGACTAGTCTGACTAAGGAACTGAATATTTAATTTTATTTAATTTAAATTTAAACAGCCACTTGTGGCTAGTGGCTTCCCTATTGGATAGTGCAACTTTGGAAGCTACCTTGAGAAATGCTGATCTAAAGGTGTGTTTTTACTTATTCATTCTACCAACATCATAGCAAGTTCATGGTGGTCACTGAGTAAAAGCATCCTTGTCCTCAAGGAGCTCCTAGTTTGGTGGGGGCAACAGGTACCTGCTGTGTAATGATGGGTATAAGGGGATTAATTACTTGGAGCACATGGGAAGGAGGTTGGGGTCGATCAGAGAAGGTGTCCTGGAGGAGTCCTAGAGAGTAAATCCTAGAGAATCAGAGTGTGTATCATGAAATTCACTACAATTTCAGTGTGCAGGTATTACCTGTTCATTGCAGGAAATGTTTCTTCATCTCCAGTTGTTGTAAATAAAAGTACTCTGAGGGCACCTGGGTGGCTCAGTTGGTTAAGCGTCCGACTTTGGCTCAGGTCATGATCTCACAGTTTGTGGGTTTGAACCCTGCACCAGGGTCTGTGCTGACAGAGCCTCTCCTACTCTATAGAAGTTGTAGGAGTAAAGTAACATAACCTCATTCCTATCCTTTCTTCTGCCTACTAGCAATTATTTTAACCTTGTATATAGTGGACAATGAGTGGCATGTGAGCATGAAACACGGCACTTTTGAATGCCCACCCTGATCTTAGTGGGTGTATGCTCATGGTGTCATTTATGGTAATTTTGATAGAAGCAGGGATGGGGACAATGTCTAGTTTTCCTGCCTCTCTTTTCGTGGGTTGAGGAAGGCCTGTTGAAGGGGTTGAACTTTTTGAGCTGCAGAAATTTGAAGTGTCAGTGTTTGATCCTGTCAGCTGTGACGCTAGTTGTCTGAACTTTATCTTTCTTCTTTCCATCCAGATGGTGTCCTACTCCTCTGTCCTCACAGCAATCAGTAAGGTATGACCATAGCCATTTATGAGCTAGGTGGAGGGCATGGGAGCAGAGAGATGATAGTGACAGATGGGACCCCTCTGCTCGCCTGCGCAGTCATGTACACTCTGAGACTGGAGAGGCAGCACGTGATGCCTCTGGATGGCATTGCTGTGTTCCACTGGAGGGAGGGAGATCCTGGGAAGTGGGGGGCTGGCAATTAGGAGCCAACTTCCAATGTTGAAAGAATGCTGAGTCTGAAACCTGAGGTTGGAGGGAAGATGAGTAGGAATTCTGAATATGCCGTCTGCCTCATGTGTGAGACCAGAGGTCGACTGGGATGTTTGTAGTATCGTTAACTGTTCTTTCTGCAGTTTGATGACTTTTCCCGGGACTTGTGTGTCCAGGCTTTGCTGGATATCATGGACATGTTTTGTGACCGACTGAGGTAATGGCAGGGCTTGTTAACTTCCGGTATTATCCTAGCGTAAAGGAGAAGCTCCAAGCATGTAGACTGAGGCCAACTCTGTGGATTCCCACACTTCTTTCCCCTCTGCTCTTCTGCACCCACCCACCCCCATCCTTTTCTACTTAGTCCCTTGGGATAAAAGACCTCTTCTCTTTGGAGTAGCTCATATGAAATCTTGTCCAGTGGAAGTTGGGGCTGTCTTCCCTAGGACTTTGCTAGCTTCCCAGCTCTCTTCCCTCATAGGGGCGTGCCAGCCACTCTGGGGAAGATTGGTGTGGGTCATATTTCAGCCTTTGGAGCCAAGACAGATTTTGCATCCTTTCCCGGTAGCTGTCATGGCAAAGCAGAGGAGTGCATTGGGCTGTGCCGGTCCCTTCTCAGCGCCCTCCACTGGCTGCTGCGCTGCACTGCAGCCTCTGCAGAGCGGCTCCGGGAGGGGCTGGAGGCCGGCACTCCAGCGGCTGGCGAGAAGCAGCTTGCCATGTGCCTGCAGCGCCTGGAGAAGACCCTCAGCAGCACCAAGAACCGGGCCCTGCTCCACATCGCCAAACTAGAGGAGGCCTGTATGTCCCCTGGTTCCCCTGAGCCCCACCTGCCACTGTTCCCATAGCTGGTTCTTTAATTGAAAGGGGAGAGGCAGGATGCCATCCCACTTCTTTCCAGGAGGATCTGAAATCATCCCACTTCCTTTTTTTTCTCCCCATAAGCATTGCATACATCCCAGGGACTTGGGCAGGGTGGCACCCGAGCCAATCAACCAACAGGTATTTACTGAGCATTATTGTATGCCCAGCACTGTGCCAGGTGCTGGGGATGGGGGGTGGGGGGCTACCAAAGGAGCATGTGGCAGGGTCCCTGCCCTCAACAAGCATACATGCTAGTGGGGAGCAAGACTAGTATGTGATAAACATGGATGAAGTTAGAGACAAGAGAAGTACACCATCCATCCTTGTGTTTGTCTCCACGCTACTCATCTCCTGAAAGTAAATGACTCTTGTTTTTGAGTGTTGCCTAACATGTCCCTTTGAACATGGTACCTGTCTGCTATCAGGCCTGTTGTATCCTATACCGCTTGACTCAAGTGCAGATGTTAACTCTTGGAACCCTCCAGAGCCTGAAGGAGATAGATCACCCGGCGGGAGGGAAGACTGGTTTTCTGGACATGTTGCCCAAAGACCACAGCCTTGTGGCTTGAGACCACCTAAGGATCTCTTGTTCTCCAGTAACAACAATGCTAGAATGGGTTACATCCAGGTCTTCAGGACATGTTTGGAGAACTTGTTATAGGATTAGTATATTTGTTAACTTTTCAAAGTATGTTTTATTGCCTGTGAGAAGTCCAGAAAGATGACCTGTCTATAAAAATGGGCCTTGTTGACAGTATCTTACCTATCTTGAACACTTGACCAATGTTTAGTGGCTGAAAAGTGAATGAATATTTAACTTAATTTTAATGGATCTCAGGTCTTATTTTTTTGTTTCTTTTTCCCATGCCACATGGAGGTTAACGGGCTAGTTGGTGCCAGTATTCATCATCATTTAACCCTCTGGAGTTGTAACTAGGATAAGTGACTCATAATTAAGTGCTAAATAATGTAGTAGAGACCATGAGTTCAAGCATTTAGGCGGAGAGGTTAGCGGGTTGGACCAGTTGGGTGTGTTGTCAAAGGATCCAGACATGAACAAAAGCTTGAGAAGAGTGGTTTGAGAGGTGGCGATGAGTTGGGGCACCACAGAGGGGGAGAGCCGTGAGAGCAAAGGCCTCGACAGGGTGTGGGTGAACCCAGAAGCCTGGTTAGGAATCTAGCTCGACTGGGGTAGAGAGTGATGGCCACTTGCAAGGCTGGCCAATCCTGATGCAATTTGTGGCCACCTCCCTGTTCTAGCCACTGGACTCCAACCCCCCTGTGCCTCTCTTTGCCACTGTCTGTGTTGAACTGTACCTAGGCTCTAAAGTCAGCCACGTGCATCCCCTAGAAGGCAGGCCTCTGGGAATAGTTTCTAGGGACTTCGGTGTTGGTGCTCACTCCCCTTCTAGAAACAGTGCATGCTGCCCTCAGGCCCCTGGCCTCCATGTCATCCTCAGGGGAAGCCTCTGTGCGTGGTTTTGAGGTCCCAGGGGGGCCAAAGTCGAGGAGCTCAGGGCCATTGTCTTCCTCTCTTCTTTTCCCATTGTGTGTCTGCATTTCCTTTTCTCCACCAGCCTCCTGGACTGCCATTGAGCATTCTCTCTTGAAGCTTGGTGAAATCCTGGCCAGTCTCAGCAACCCCCAGCTCCGGAGTCAGGCTGAGCAGTGTGGCACGCTCATTAGGAGGTACCAGGCTCCCAGGCTGATTGTAGTGGAAGGAGCGAGGAAAGGCCCTGGGTGTGGGTAGGGAGATGTGACCCCTGGCCCCCACCCTTCTGCTCACCTGCCCTCCAACTCTTTCTGTCTCCCATGTATCCGTTCCCTTCAGCATTCCCACAATGCTGGCTGTGCACTCTGAGCAGCTGCACAAGACTGGTTACCCCACAGTCCATGCGGTGGTCCTGCTCGAGGGCACCATGAACCTGACAGGCGAGACGCAGCCCCTGGTGGAACAGCTTATGATGGTGAAGCGCATGCAGGTTGGGGTTCCAGAGTTGTTTCTCTGCCAACATGTTGGGCTGGCCCCTTGGGGGCAGTGGGGAGGATTCTTCTGGTACTTTTTGGGAGAACTGGGTTTCCTCTGATCGTGGTGGAAAGCAGATGGCTGTCATACGTGGCAGTGCCATTTCGCCTGACATCTCTTGTTCTCACACTGGGGTGGGGGAGCACCCTTCGTACACAGTCTCTGAGCTTACCTGATCAGCTCCTGGCCTCCCCGGGGCCTTCAGAATATGAAAGGGGATGGGCACCCTTTTAGGCTTCTCTCTTGGGTCTTCTCACAGCATATCCCCACCCCACTTTTTGTCCTGGAAATCTGGAAAGCTTGCTTCGTGGGGCTTATCGAGTCTCCTGAGGGTACGGAGGAGCTCAAGTGGACAGCTTTCACCTTCCTCAAGGTACCTGGGACAGGGGAGCAACAGAGAGCCCAGTCTAGAAATGGTTCTCAGGAAAAGCAGTGACACCCAGGATCTCTGTCCCGCATTTCTCCCTGCTGGCATTGTCTGCAGCCTGCCGGGTCCCCCAGCGCAAGTTCCCATCGATTCTTTTCTCTGAAAGTCCCAGGGCTATATTTAGCCTACTTGGCAGGCGCCCTCCATCTTTTAGCACACAGGTGCTGTTTAGCTCAGTCATCAACCAGATTGGTGCAGGGCAGTTATGGGAGCCAGGGAAGTGGCCCCGGCCCTTGAATCGAGTTCCCTTTTACTTGTGGCATTTCCTTGTGGAACCAGCAGAAGTGAGGGGTCCCTGTGTCCTATAGACGGGGGGCACCGGGCACTTGGATGCCTGTCAGCTTTCTCATTTGGCCCTAAGAGTGCTTTTATTTCCAGGGTGGGAGGGTTCCTGTCTCTCTACTCAGGGCAGGGGGATGGAGGGGATGACTTTATTTCTGGGTGAGAGAAGAAATTCATCTTCCTGTTTTTCCTCTTGTCTCACTCTCTAGATTCCACAGGTTTTGGTTAAGTTGAAGAAATACTGTCACGGGGACAAGGTTGGTTGAAGAAATGAGATGGGGGAGGGGCACGGGAGCTGGTGAATCCTTGTTTCCACCCTGGAGACACAAGGGCAAGGGAAGGGCCAGCCGTGTGTTCTGGCCCCTGGGGGAAGGCTGGAAGCGTGTGGGCACCTGAGCGTCACGCCCATCCTCCGCAAGGCGGCCAGGCCGCACCAGGGGCAAGGTTGCCCAAGGTGTCCCAGGGCCGGTGGAGGGCCATGGTGCTCTACACTCCTTCCTGTCATGTCACTGGAAGCCTGTGGTGGGTACAGCCGACTTGTCGGTGTTTATATCCAGTGGGGTGTCCTTTAAAGTCTGCATCACAGGCTGTGGGTGTAGTGGAGGACCTAGAAGCCAGATGGCACCTTCTGGGTCTTTGTAGGACTTCACCGAGGATGTCAATTGTGCTTTTGAGTTCCTGCTGAAGCTCACACCCTTGCTGGACAAAGCTGACCAGCGCTGCAAGTACGAGCTCCCCTGCTCACCCCCACTGCACCGGAACATGTTCTGGGCTCTCCCCCTTGCTCCTCTCAGGAGACTGTCTCCTGGTTTGCTCCCCTGGGCAGGAGGCGGCAGCCCTGTAGCTGCCGAGTGCCTGCGCCCCTCTAACATCCCTCAGGCAGTCAAACATCCTTCATCCTGAAGGAGGGAGGACAGCAGGCAGGGGCCCATTGTTCCCACCCCTCAGTAACCCCTGCCCTGCTTCCCCGTCATCACCTTTTCCCCTCACAGCTGTGACTGTACAAAATTCCTACTCCAAGAATGTAGCAAGCAGGGGCTTCTGTCTGAAGCCAGCGTGACCAACCTCATGGCCAAGCGGTAAGTGTGCGCTCCCTTGGGCTGGCCCATGGGCCGCTTGCCCTCCTCCTCTCATGTCCAGTCCGGACTTCCCGGTGCCTTTTTGCCTACTGTCTAGAGTTCGGGTTGCAGGTGCCTGGGGCCAGGCCTAGGGATCCCAGGAACAGCAGATGCTCGTTTCTGCACCCTTAGGTGCTGCGCTTGAACTCCCACCGTCCTTTGCAAGCAAAGTTAAAATCCTAAATCTTCCTTTAATATGAAGTGAGCTTTCAACATTGAAGTAACGATCAGTGATAAGTTGAAGCAATCGTGGTCGTGAATATGCTTTCATAAAGATCACCCCGGCCACAAAGGTTCTCCTGTGCTCCCCACCTTCTCTGGGCCTTTGCTTCTGTAAGTCAGGAACTTACCTCTATTTCTTTTCCCTTCTCCAACTGCTTACGGCTGCAGGGCAGCAGACCGGGAACACGCGCCCCAGCTGAAATCCGGAGAAAATGCCAACATCCAGCCCAATCCTGGGCTGATCCTCCGGGCAGAGCCCACTGTCACAAATATCCTCAAGGTGAGTGTGCCCTTTCCTTGCCTCCAGGGTCACGACTTCCTTTTTTCCACTTTTGCTTCTACTTCCAGATAAATAAACAGAGGTCATAGACTTCTATGTCTTCTGGCTTTTATACGTAGTTACTTTGGAGGTAGAGAAAGGGGGAAGGCGGGGAAGCTGCCATCGAAAATAATCTCTGTTGAGCTTGAGCATTACCTGTAAGCCAGGCACCCTGGTAGATGCTTTCACCTGCTCCTGCAGAAGCAATGGGGAATCTCATAGCAGTGACCTCACCCACCCCACCTCCACCATCACCACCATCACACCACCACCATCATGATCCCAGTTGAGTTGAGAGGGAAGGATTAGAGAGCAAGGATGGATTTGGGGAATGGTTTTCCAGAACAGAGTCAGAAAGATGTAGATCGAATTTCAGGTTGTAGTATCCCATTTAATGGAGACATACAGAGAGGGAGACTGTGGTTAGGCTGTATCTGGGGGGTGTTCAGTATTGTTCAGGACTTGATTTCCTGTCATATCCCCAGACGATGGATGCAGACCACTCCAAGTCCCCAGAGGGGCTGCTAGGAGTTCTGGGCCACATGCTGTCTGGGAAGAGTCTGGATCTGCTGCTGGCTGCTGCTGCTGCCACTGGGAAGCTTAAATCCTTCGCCCGGAAATTCATCAAGTGAGGAAGGCTGAGCCCCTGGCTAGGGTTGGGGAGGCATGTCTGAAGGAGGATGTAGCAGAATAGGGGCAAGGCGCTGGAGTCTGGGTCTCCCTGGAGATGCCCAGGGCAAGGCAGGCCATCCCCACGGGAGACGCTGGGGGAAGGCCCAGGTCTCTGGATGTGAAGTGCTCTTTTCTCTGCAGCTGAGCATGTTGATGAGCTGAGAGGCATAAAATGGCAGACGTGGAGGGATTCAGGTGCACCCAATCATTAAGAAGGAGTTCTCAAACCCTGTTGATTGTTTTGGTTGACCTGGAATTTGATATGTAGAACTTGGCTCCGTCCAGTGAGCCATTAACTGGGTCTTGGAAATCTTTTTTCTTTTTTTTAAGATTTTTATTTTTTATTTTTTTATTTTTTTATTTTAAAAATTTTTTTTAATGTTTATTTATTTTTGACAGAGAGACAGAGCATGAGCGGGTGGGGGCGGGGGGGATTGTGGCACAGAGAGAGAGGGAGACACAGAATGTGAAGCAGGCTCCAGGCTCTGAGCTGTCAGCACAGAGCCCGACGCGGGGCTCGAACCCATGAACCGTGAGATCATGACCCGAGCCGAAGTCGGACGCTCAACCGACTGAGCCACCCAGGCGCCCCTAAGATTTTTATTTTTAAGTAATCTCTACACTCAATGTGGGGCTTGACTCACAACAGTTGCATGCTCTTTTGACCGAGCCAGTCAGGTGCCCCGCCTTGGAAATCTTTTAAAAACAGATAGGAAGGGGCGCCTGGGTGGCTCAGTCGGTTAAGCGTCCGACTTCGGTTCAGGTCACGATCTCACGGTCCGTGAGTTTGAGCCCCGCGTCGGGCTCTGGGCTGACTGCTCAGAGCCTGGAGCCTGTTTCAGATTCTGTGTCTCCCTCTCTCTCTGACCCTCCCCCGTTCATGCTTTGTCTCTCTCTGTCTCAAAAATAAATAAACGTTAAAAAAAAAAAAAAAACAGGAAGAGTTCTTTTTTGTGTAGTGATATTCATTTTAAGTGTAATCCCTAATTCAGACTCTAGTGACTGCCTTTCAGGATAGGTGTAGCCCCCTGACTCTTTGCCCTGCTTGGTGCAGCCTGTCTCCATTCCTCCCACAGTTTGAATGAATTCACGACACATGGCAATGAAGAACTTGGTAAGTCAGCTCTGTGCACCTCCAGACCCTGCACTGCAGGAGGGGTGGTGGAGGCAGAGAATAAGGGAGGGCAGAGGGCCTATTGCTTATCCTGGGGAGGCTGTTTTCTCCCCTGAACAATGACGGACTGAAGCTTTTGGGGAGCCTTGAAAGAGGGGAATGCTGGGAAAAGGATTCTTCCCAAACCACCTGTTTGTCTCTTGCTCTCCCCCTTTATGATTTGGTTGGGTACTGAGGAGAAGGAGGGTATCAGGAGTCTTTGATTCTAAGGAAGGGATGATGTTCCAGTCGTCACTCAAGAAAAGGATTCTGAGCCTCAGAGCTTTGAAGAAGCCACTTGATCACTGACCTTCCTTGAGGCAAATCCCGATCCCCTCCCAACCCAGACAAGGGCTTTGGGCCCTGCCCTAGGCAGTGGGGTCAGCCTTCTCATTCTTCATAGCCAAAGCAGCCTCGGTGCGCGCCTTGCTCTTTGACATCTCGTTCCTCATGTTGTGTCACGTGGCCCAGACCTATGGTTCAGAGGTGAGTGAGAGGAAAGCAGCCAGGATTAGAGGCACCAAGTGGGCGGGGCGAAGGGAAAGGAAACGGCCAATAACTAGGGGCCCTTCTCTCCCACTGGTCTCCTAAGCCAGTTGGTTCTGCTGGCTGCAGAACTCTGGTGCCCTCACCCCTGGTGGGTCAACGGATGCCCCCTTGGTCACATCCATAATCCTTCAGTGCGACCTCCACACCCACCACTAGGTGGCAGCATAGCCCCCTCATCTTTCTCCCTTAGACCAATTCATCTTTAGTTCTTCAGGCTGGAAAGTAGAAGCAGTGGGGTAGGAAACGGGGGTGCGGGGCACTGGCTGCTGATGCTCCCTTCCTTTCCCAGGTAATTCTGTCTGAGTCGAGCTCAGGAGCACAGGTGCCCTTCTTTGAGACATGGATGCAGACTTGCATGCCCGAGGAGGGCAAGATCCTAAACCCTGACCACCCCTGCTTCTGGCCCGACTCCACCAAAGTGGAATCCTTGGTGGCCTTGCTCAACAACTCTTCAGAGATGAAGCTGGTGTCAGTGGCCGGGTGCCCAGTCCAAGGGTGGTGGCGGGGGTAGGCCAAGACCCTCTCCCTCAGCCCATCCTACACTCCCCCGTGGTGATTTTCCTCTCATTCCCACCCCTTGCAGGCAGATGAAGTGGCACGAAGCCTGTCTGAGCATCTCAGCAGCCATCTTGGAGATCCTCAATGCCTGGGAGAATGGGGTCCTGGCCTTCGAGTCCATCCAGGTAGCCCCACCTTTCCAGCAGCCTTCTCTCCTCCCTGAGACACAGAGCCAGTCTTTGATAGCTTGTTACATTTTATAAGAACAAGAAGACCCTTAATCCAGGAGCTCATGTTTGGATGTTGATCTTCCTTGTAATTATAGGCTTAGCCACTCCCTCCCACCCAGGCAACTTTGGAAAAAGCATATTTGTGGTGAAAAGAGGTGTGGGATGTGGTCCAGGATTCCACCTGCTGCACTTAGCTGCCCACAGAGGCTGGGGAAAGTGATGGTCAGGGAGGGGAAGATAGTGGCCTCAGTCACCCTTTCCCCTCCCCCAGAAAATCACAGATAATATCAAGGGGAAGGTGTGCAGTCTGGCAGTGTGTGCTGTGGCTTGGCTTGTGGCCCACGTGCGGATGCTGGGGCTGGATGAGCGTGAGAAGTCTCTGCAGATGATCCGCCAGCTGGCAGGGCCACTGTATAGTGAGAACACCCTGCAGTTCTACAATGAGAGGTCAGTAACCCGTCCCCTCGCTTCTGGAACTCTGTAGGCCTGTCGTGAGAAGCCAGCACCTCCAATAACCAATATCCTCCTCTTCTCTTACCTTCCCAAAACATGCTGCTCACTCACCCACGTTTTTATTTACGTGTTCACCCACTGACTCAGCAAGATTTAGTGTGTGTCTCTGTGCCTGGAGTGTTTATAATCCAGTACCTGCTGTGTCCCAGAAATACAGACCCCAAATAGCTATGATTCCTGTCTTCAAAGAGCTCAAGATCTGGAGAACTAGCTTACCAGAAGAACAGAGTGGTTATCTTAGCTCTATCACTGTCTAGGAACTATGAGCCCATCTGCAAAACTATAAGCCTTCAGCCTGCCTACCCTCGTCATCCCCCTATCTGGCTATCTTTTGTGACATTGTCCTGCCTGGCTTTTTAGAGGCTTGGAGGACCTCCTTGGTGACTTCAGACATTGAGTTCAGTGGTGTTTCCCCCTTCCGATAACCTTTTTTTAATACAATTGTGGTAAAAATGTAACCTAAAAAAATTTGTCTTAACTATTTTTAAGTATCTAGTTCAGCAGTGTTAGGTATTCACATTGTGGGGGGTGGGGGGTGGGGGAGGGGGGTGGAACAGATCTGCAGAACCTTTCATCTTGTAAATCTGAGACTTTGTACCCATTATGTAACAACTCACCCTTTTCCCTCCCCCAGTTTCTGGTAACTACCATTCTACTTTGTTTCTATGAATTTGACTACTTTAGGTACCCCATGTAAGTGGGTACAGTGTTTGTCTTCTTGTGCCTGGCTTATTTCATTTAGCACAGTGTTCCCAAGGTTCATCCATGTCGTAGCACATGTCAGAATTTCCTTCAGAATAATATTCCATCATATGTATATGCCACATTTTGTTTATCCATTCGTCGGTTGATGGACGCTTGGGTAGCTTCGCCTCTTGGCTGTTGTGAACAGCGCTGCTATGGAATGGGCATGTACAAGCAGTAAGCTAGGAGAGAGGACTCACCAGGTGGCCCTCAGGATGCTCCTAGAGGGGGGAAGGTGGAAACACTGAACCAAAACACGGTTGGAGAGGGTCTGTGAGATCACATCTCCTTTTTTCCTCACATCATTCTCTATTCCTTTGTCCCTCACATCCATCCTCCCACAAGTAATGGAGGGTGTGCTCTGACGTAATCCACGCTAAGCACCCCGACTCCTATCTGGGTGAAGAATAGTCGGAAATCTGTGGGTGCATCATGCAGGTGGGAAAAAGTGGGCCTGAAAGTCCTAGCAGCTTTCCCAGAGCTGCCCAGCATTCCAGGAATAGTTAGCGCTCAGACTCCGGACTGCATTCACGGTTGAAGACCGTGTATGAGAAAATTCCTGGACATACGCTTCTATTTGCCCAGCTACCAAAGGCCGGGAAGAGTCTTGTGGGGCAGTCCTTGGGCCCTTGTCCTGGAAGTAACAGTTTACTTTGGGAGGAGGCCAAGGCTGGGCGGGGACCCCCCCACACCCCCCCAGCACTCAGCCCAAAGGGAAGTGATCATATTTATTTATGTCCAGGGATTGGCAGGGCCCCAGCTCTGGGGGATGGGGGAAGTTGGAGACAATGAAAAGAGAAAACAGGAATATATCGTTGGAATAACCTGGGGGAGGAGAGCACCCCCTCCACACACAGGCTTTGGGCCCATCAGGTGAGAGGCCTGCCAGGAGCAGGACTGGTAGGGGCAGGTCTGCTAGGGCTTTGTGACTTCTTGTCTCCTCCCTAAGCATAGAATGGGGTTAGTTCCCCAGGAATATTTCCGTAACTCGAGTCCTGGGAAAAGTCTGGCCTGGATGTTTGCTCCACTCTTGAACCTGATATTGCCCGAACTTGAATCTCAGGTCCTCTCCCCCCTCCCCCAGGGTGGTGATCATGAGCTCGATCCTGGAGCACATGTGTGCTGACGTGCTGCAGCAGACAGCCACCCAGATCAAGTTCCCATCCACGGGCGTGGACACGATGCCCTACTGGAACCTGCTGCCCCCCAAGCGACCCATCAAGGAGGTGCTGACAGACATATTTGGCAAGGTGCTGGAGAAAGGATGGGTGGACAGCCGCTCCATCCACATCTTTGACACCCTGCTGCACATGGGAGGCGTCTACTGGTTCTGCAACAACCTGATTAAGGTACCTGGGGTGCAGCAGGTGTGGGCCAGACACCCACCCAGACCTAGGCTGGGGGAGCAGGTATCCTCGAGACTCAAGGAGACCTCTGAGAAAATACCTGGTAGCACCAAAGTCAGTCCTGTCCCCGCATTTCCCTGCACCCAGCCTGGTCAGCCGGGCTTCTCTGGGAGGCCTCTTAAGTGCCGTGAGAAGATTCCTTGGAACACAGAGGCAGGTCCTGGCCTCGGGGCTCCTGGGCTCTGAGGGAAGCCCCCTCTTCAGGGAGCTGTGGCCAGAGGCTGACTCGTAGTGAGGGATGGAGCAGTACCGGGGCTTCCCCTTGTGTGCTCTCCCAGAGAACCCCGTGTTTGGAGCCCTCAGCTGCTAAATCTCCCTCCCCGGCCCCTCCAGGAGCTGTTGAAGGAGACGCGGAAGGAGCACACACTGCGGGCAGTGGAGCTGCTCTACTCGATCTTCTGTCTGGACATGCAGCAAGTGACCCTGGTCCTGCTGGGCCACATCCTGCCTGGCCTGCTCACCGATTCCTCTAAGTGGCACAGCCTCATGGACCCTCCTGGCACTGCGCTCGCCAAGTAGGATTCTCTCAGAGCCTCGAGTCCCCACAGCACGGGGCCTGGGGGGCTGGGCTGTGGGGAAGCCCTGTCAGCTGGGGCCTGATCAGCACCGGCACAGAAACCCTCTCTGGGGCCCTCTGACTTTACCTTCTTTCCCTGGAACCCTTTGCCAGGTTAGCTGTCTGGTGTGCCCTGAGCTCCTATTCTTCCCACAAGGGACAGGCATCCTCGCGCCAGAAGAAGAGACACCGTGAAGACATCGAGGTAGGGCGCATTCATTCATGTGCTCAGAGGACATTTACTGGGCCTTCTGTGGTAAGAGACACCTTCCCTGGGTGGCTGCGTCAGGGCTCAGTTGGCCGAGCGTCTGTAAGGGTGACTGTGTGAGGGGGTCTGTCACTAGGGTTGTGGGAGGGTAAGGGAAGCTGGTCCTATTGGAGATGCCGGCTGAGGCCTATGGGGAGCTGACTCTTCCTCACTCCTATGTGAGCTGCAGCTCTCCTCCCTGATGACAGGGAATTTGGGGACTCAAGGGTGTAAAAGTGACTCTCCCGCCCTCCAGGATTATATCAGTCTCTTCCCCTTGGATGACATGCAGCCCTCAAAGCTGATGCGACTGCTCAGCTCCAATGAGGAAGACGCCAACGTCCTTTCGAGCCCCAGTGAGTCCCAGTGAGCATGCGGACGGGGCTGGGCGGGCTGCTCCTTTCCTGGGAACTCACCCCTGCCTGGGAAAGTTGCTTGGTGTGGTCCGTGGCTGCCGCATATCTGCGGGTCAGAGAGAGTGTGGGGGAAGTTTGTCTCATCCCGCTCCCCACTGCGCTCTGTTTTCTACCTGCCGAGAGCCCAGGGTTGTTGGGGACCTCTTCCGAAGGACTGATGCTCTTCTGCCCAGACCCCAGCCCAGCCCCGCATGCACCACTGTCCCTTCCCCGTGCCTTACTCACCACAAGTGAGTTCACTGCCTCAGGCACAGTCTGTGCCATTGACTCACCAGCTCTGGCCTTCCTTCCCCTGAAACGGCCCCTGAGGTCTGGGCTGGGACATGGGGCTGCTCCCCACTCTTCCTGCCTGAAGATTACCCCTGCCTCTCCAGGCTCCCTTTTCCAAGGGCTTCTCCTGTGGCACTTAATTTTTCCTGTTTCCAGAGATTTCTCTTGAGTCTAGACATTTCTGTAAGGCCTTTTAGGGATTAAATCACCAACTGTGCACTTGGGCAGAGGAAAGATGTTGAGGCCGCCACCTACAAACCCTGTGACCTTTGGCCACTCAGCAAACCTGAGTCTTGGTTTCTTTGTAAAATGGGATTGCGAGGATTAAGTGGCCTGATCCACTCGCAGGCAGCAGATGGGCGCCTGGCGGTGTTCACCAAATGTACTCTTTCCTCTCCCTGTGGGATGTCTGTATTCAGGGCCCCTCTGTGACTCTGGATCCAGGACCTTCCCCGGGCAGGCCCTCCATGCCTGACGAGTGAGGGCATCCCCTGGGAAGGGGGGTTTTGAACGCAGGAGGCCTTTTCCTCAGGCCCCCTCTGCCTGGCCCCACAGCCGACCGCTCCATGAGCAGCTCCCTGTCAGCCTCCCAGCTCCACACGGTTAACATGAGAGACCCGCTGAACCGAGTCCTGGGTGAGTCCTCCCACTGTGCTGCAGCCGGAGGGGTCCTCCTGGTGTCCCTTCACTCCTGCTATGTTGCCCCATCTCCCCGGTTGCTGGCTCTCCCGTCGCCCCCAGACTCCCATTTAGTCCCTCTTCACTCGTTTTCCTTTCACGCTTCCTCTTTTGGATGCCCCCATTTGGGGGGCATTCTGAGCACTTCTTTCCTTTTGCTTTCTGGTGCCACCACCACCTCCCAGCCTAACTCCTCTCAGCCCCTTCTCACGGAGTGCTCCCTCTCCCCCCATCCCGCACAGCCAACCTGTTCCTGCTCATTTCCTCCATCCTGGGCTCGCGGACCGCCGGCCCGCACACCCAGTTTGTGCAGTGGTTCATGGAGGAGTGTGTGGACTGCCTGGAGCAGGGCAGCCGCGGCAGCATCCTGCAGTTCATGCCCTTTACCACCGTGAGTGCTTCGTCTCCAGGCCCGGCCGGTCCCCACCTTCGGGCTCAGATGGGGCAGCGAGTCTTAGTGGAAGCCTGGGGTTCAGTGACAGCCGTCAGAGTAGGAGGGGCCTCCTTCCTCCCAGGACACCGGGGCCACCACCAGGTAGCCCCAGTGAGCGGCCGTTTGTCTGTCTGTGGCAGGTATCAGAACTGGTGAAGGTGTCAGCCATGTCCAGCCCCAAGGTGGTTCTGGCCATCACGGACCTCAGCCTGTCTCTGGGTCGCCAGGTGGCTGCCAAGGCCATTGCTGCGCTCTGAGAGGCTTGGAGTGGCTGCAGGGGTCAGCCGGGGGGGGCCCACGGCTCCAGGCGCCTCAGAGGGGAACAGTGAGGAAAGATGAGACATCATTGCTCATATCCACGTGATGTAAGAACCCTTTGTCATTTCCAGATCATTCCCCTACTCTTGACATCTGACCTCTAAGACGTCTCCCAGTTTCTTTCTTTCATAATTTCCTCTCCCCCTGCCAGCACCTGAAGAATGTGAGCAGCCTGGCTCTTAGCCCAGGGCCCTCCACACCCCACACCCCTGCCCTGCCCGCCACCCCCCCCCCCCCTTCCAACAGTAGATGTACCTCTGAGGAATTTTTACAGGTGCAGAGTGTATATATACACATATATTTTTGTAACACATGAGGGAAGTTCACCTCAGCTCATTTGTAAATAAAGATCTTTGTGGGTCCCTGTGTGACTCCAAGTGGTGTCAGTGTTTGTCCCACGGGGGCAGGGAACATCTTCTCCTTGGAATCCCATATACTGTGCCCCAGGCAGAGACTCAGCCCTGTGGCTGAGGAGGTCTGGGCTCAGGTTCCTGTGTTTGTCCACTCAGCAGGGGCAGACCTTCCCTTCCTAAGACATGCACTGGGCGATAAGGAGTCAACACACGCCTGCCGCCTGCCCCCACACCCCAAAGTCAGACTTAACTCTGAAAAGGGAGAGGTTTTGGCTAAAGGCCCCACTGTCCTGTCCTGATGCTCTCCCACTAGGCCCAACCCCACCCAGAGTCTGACTGGCCCGGAGTTTGATCTGTGCTTTCCAAAAGAGGACTGGGGGGTGAGGGCAGGATCTGTTTAACCCTTGCTTGTCTTCTCCACACATCTCAAGCCCCGATTTCTTCAGGACCAAGCAGAGAGGGAGGGCTCTGAGCCACATGGCTGGGGACTCTGGCCCTGCTCAGCCAGACCTTTCTTTTTTTTTAATTTTTCTTTAGTGTTTATTTTGACAGAGTGGCCCCGCTCAGCCAGACCTTTCTTTTTTTTTCTTTTTCTTTAGTGTTTATTTTGACAGATTGTGTGCACATGTGCACATGAGTGGGGAAGGGGCAGAGAGAGAGCGGGGACAGAGGATCTGAAGCGGGCTCTGCTGACAGCAGAGAGCCCAATGTAGGGCTCGAACTCACAAACTGTGAGATCTTGACCTGAGCTGAAGTCGGACGCTTAACCAACCAACTGAGCCACCCAGGTGCCCCCATCCTTTCTAAGGAGCCAGATGGGGAAGGGAAGTGAAAGATGCTCGAGGAGCCAAGGGGAACCCTTGAGATGGGGGACTGGGGACCGGTTGGCCATCTGAACTTTCCTGGGTCTGGTGGAGGCACCCTGGAACCACGTGCATCTTCAGCTGAGGACACAGGATTGCTTCCAACCTGCGGTGTGAAGCAGCCCCTCCAATCTCTGCATCTCTCTCTCTCTCTCTCTCTCTCTCTCTCTCACACACACACACACACACCTGCCCACTCACCCTGTGAGCTCAACAGCCCCTGAGGCTGAGACCAGGAGAGAAGTGGCAGCTGACCTGAGTTGCTCCCTGTCAGATCAGAAGCAGAACTTGAGGGAGAGAAGTACAGGGCCGGGAATTTGAGTTCTGACCCAGGTTGTCACCCTGAATTCAGATCCTAATCTGTAAAAGGCACTTAACTCTATCGTCGTGGGCAGCTGTGAGTGTGGATGGGCTGGAGTTTATGGAAGATGATAAACTGACCAGCTCTGTGCAGACATTAAATCCTCCCTTGCTTTGGGCCAGTGTCTATGTCTGGACTATTAAGACTCCCCAATCCCACGTTCTCTCCCAGTATGGCTGTCCATCTGCCTTCTGTCTTCCCACTAGGCTGTGGCTCCTTGAGGCCAGGGACCATACGTGCCTTGCCCACTGCTGTGTCCCTAGCACTTAGCTCAGTGCCTGCACAGAGCAGGTACAAGAGAAATCCATGCTAAAGGCGTGAATGTTGATGAGCTAGAGGACGGCCCTCTTCCTCCCTGCACCTCCTCTTTCCCTCCCTCTGGCCTCACCCCCCACTCAGCCCTCCCCCACCCAATCCCTGGCTGGGCACCAGCTGGACTCAAGAAAGAGGAAGAACGTTTACTGGAGACAAACAAAACACTTTATTATCACAGTTTGGCTACAGTGAGAAAGTGGGGGCAGAGGTGGAGGGTTAGTTGAACGTTCCTCTCCATCACACAGGCCCCGCACTCCCAGTCCCCCTCCAGCGAGGCCGGTAAGTGACTCTCTGCCCGGCCCTTGAGGAGTCAGAATCCTGACCCTGGTGAGGGTGGGGCAGGCATTAGGAGCCTGTCATTGTTGCTACGAGGCATCCAGAAAGATGAGAAATGTCAGCCATGCCTGGGCTCCCCATACTGGAAGTCAAAATATTCCCCAAAACATCTTGAAAACTAGATTCCCTAGTGAATTCGTGGGACCCCCAGGGTCAAGCTTTCCGGCCCTGGCTGCCTCTGCGGGCTTTACTGTGTAGGGAAGGGGACGTGAGAAGCAAGGCCTAGCCCACCTGGCATGCGCCAGGCACTTCGGTGAGGCCAGAGCGAGGGAGGACCCGGTAGGGGAACACTGCTGTTTAAATATTAAACAGGGTTGTCTTGTCTCCCACTTGGGAGACTTCCTGATGCTTCCGAGGGCCTCAAGGTGGGTACCCTTGGGCTAAGGGGTTCACTGGGGTTCTTCCCAGTGCCCACCACAGAGCCAGGCCAGGGAGCAGTCATAGAAATCAATACGTGGTATTTACCTATCCGCCTCCCAGTCCCGGGGACAGATTTTCTCCCTGCTACAAGCAGGAGAATGAAACTCAGAGGTGGCAGGAAGGACCCAAGAGTCCAGGGCTCCTTTCTGCTCTTTCTTGTCTTTAAATATTAGGTTTAAATAAGCATAAATATTAAATAAAGATAAATACACTCGTGGGGGAGGGTTTTGCTCAGGGCTTGGTGAAGTGGCGCAGAGCACGGTATGCCACCTCCAGGAAGCTCTGCAGGTTGGAGGCAACCAGGGTGCCTCCTGCCCGGCGCTGGAAGGCCGAGGTGAAGGTTGGCATGGTGCCCTGGGTGGGCGGCACTGCAGGGGCCATCCCCACGTCTTCCATCTGTGGGGGGGAAAGATGAGATCAGCAACCAGGCAGGCCCTGCTGCAAACACATTATTAAATGAGGAAACGCAAAAGGCTGATGGGCTGTGGAAGATCACACGGTTAATGGTGGGGCCAGGCCCTGAACCCAGGTCTGTTTCAAGGTCCAGTGATCTGTCTCCCGCCCTCATCTAGAGAGTGGGGAAGGGCCAGCAGCGAGGGGAGCCTGGGATGAAGTGGTAGCTCCTTACACACATGCCTGGGAGTGCTCCCATCCCGTTCCTAAAGAAGTGGGATACCCAAGCTTTCAGCCCAGTCTTTGGGGACCGGCTCAGTCCAGGCCCCGAACACTTGCCATTCCCAGCGAGGCTCTCACCTGCTGCCAGATGTTGATAGCAAAGTCGGTGATGTCCAGCTGCAGCATGTCCAGGGTGGGGGCTAACTCGGGGGATATCCCTGCCAGGGCCTGCAGGAGGCCCTGGTAGAGGAAGAGGCCACTGTGGAGTTGACGCAGGCAGCCCGTCTGCGGGACAGAGTAGGGCGTCAGAGGTTGCTGCCCGGGATGCTCCTTTTGGGGCCCCAGATTGGAGCCTGGAGATCCAGGGAGACTTCCAGACCATCCTTCCCTCCCCTCATCGCCCTCCTCCCCGTCCAGAAACTCACCAGCTGCAGGGCCTGGCTGGAGCAGCTGCTCAGGGGAGCCTGTGGGATGCCCAGAGCGTGCCCAAGCAGCAGCAGCTCCTCAGGGTGGCACAGCTTGTGGGCGGCACACTGGGGACAGGAAGGATGCTGAGTGAGGGGGTCCTGATGGGGCTGGGCTGCTTCTGCTTCCCGAGTCCAAGTCCTCCCCGTTTCTCCAAGATCTTCCCCTCCCTCCTGGTCCTGCCAGGCTGCTCAGCCCCATTCTGCCCTCCACTGTGATCCCAGGCAGCCGCTCCGAGAGCACCGAGAGCACCGTCCCTGCAACGTTCTCTCCCCCCAGTTCCTGGCCAGACTTCCGTGGCTCCACACCTCTCCCTAATTTTCTCCCCGTTCCCCCTGGGTCTCTCCTCTCCCATGTCCCTCCCTGATGATGTCTTCCTAGTATTCCCGTCCCCTCCCTCAGCTCTTGCCCCTTCCTCCCTCCATGCAGCCCTCTGGGTCTTCTTTCCTCCACCACCCCTCTCCAGCATCTTTGTCCCCTCCTGGCCTCTCACTCACCAGCCTCTCCTGCAGCACTGCGCCATCAGCCTGGACCTTCCTCACTTGTTCTAAGCACTTGAGCAGGAAGCTCTGGGGCAGGGAGCTGGGAGGGCCCAAGGGGGTGGCTTCTTGCACCATCCAGAGTGCGCTGTGCCACAGCAGCAGCTGCAGGGCTGAGGGCAGATAGGGGCTCAGGAGACATGCTGTCCACTCCCGCTGGGGTCCCTTTCCAGGGCCCAGGTTCCCCCAGCCCCTCTACTACTCCATCCTCCCTCCCTGGGGCTGGGACACTCACCGGTCAGCTTCATGGGGCTCTGGGCAGCAGGCTTAGCAGGAGGTCTGGGTGGGTCTGCAGACTCTGGGCTCTGGCAGGGATCAGCTCCAGAGGGCCTTTATACATAAGCCCATGGCGGCCTGGAAGGAAATTACCTGGTGCTACGACTAAGGCTTAGTAATAACTTTATGCAAATTTGGCGTTCAGGACAATGCAGGGGGCTGGGACAAAAAGCTGTTTGCGAAAGTTTTGTGAAATTGTGGAATCTCTGATCCTTCTTTGACGTCCAGTCCCCTTCAAACTCCCTTCCTCCCCTTAGCCCCACCCAGGCCCGAATTGCCCCAGGGTGTTTGATCAGAACCTCTGAACAAAGGCTGAGCCACTGATAAAAGCCCTGGAGGCTGGAGGCTGGAGGCTGGTCAGACTGACTGGGGAAGAGGCCAGCCTCTGGGCAGCCCCTCCCTCCCTCCCTCCCCTGGATCTGCTGGAGCAGTCCCCTGGCACTCTCCCTTGGGATTCTCAAGCCACCTGCTCCCTAGGCCCCAAATTCTGGGAGGGAAGAAGCTAATTTTACCCCCCAAACTCCCAGGAGGCTGCCTTCCTGAGTCCCCTCCTGATGGGCCAGGGGCCTGAGATAGGGACATTGGGGTCTTGCCTCCCATCTCCACCCCACACTTTGATGGGCATCATCCCAGGCTCCTGTCGCAAACTGGTTAGCTGGGAACCCCCCAATCCCCCTCCATGACTCATTCCTTTAAGCCCCCAGAATCCTGGCAGAAACCAGAGGAAACCGGATGTCTGTCCCAAATGAAGCAAGACCTTTGAGGCTCTGAGCCTCTTGGTTCACCTGACCCTGCCCTTCCTCCTCCTCCCGCACTACGCCTCCCTCCAATGGTGTCCACCAGCGCTTTGGAATTGGGGGCATCTGTGACACATGGCTTCCCAGGCCAGGTTCACTGACAGTCAGAGTGTGTGCTGCCCTGAGCTGGAGAAAGGCTGGGAGTGAGAAAGAAGAAGCTGCCCCAGCCTCAAATCCTAGAACCAGGCAAGTATTGGAGTCTGTTCTGACCCCAGTGAACCGGCGCCAGAGAGGAAAGTGCCTTGCCCAAGGTCATGGATAGCAGAGTCAGACTCACAGTTAGTCTAGGCCTCTGCCTCAGGCTTGAGGGTTTCCCACAGGACTTGGGGCCTGACCGACCACACCCAAGGCTGTCACTTTCTGTCCCAATTTACCTCACCTCAGGCCAAGGAACAGATTTCTTTGGATGAGGAGTAGGTGTGTCTGCCTGGGTGAGGCCACCTCTGGGGCTGGGGTGCCCCCTGGTGGCCACAGCTGGCAGGGACTTCACGTTCCGATCTGTTCACATCTTGCCTCTGGTCTCCTGTCCACCTCAGGCTAGGCAGTTGGCAACCAAGCACTGACTGAGACCAGGTGTATGGCCAGCTCTGTGGGAGCAGAGGGGTGGGTTTAGAACTGTGGAGGTCAGGAGACTCATTTGCAAAACGTGCCCCTTTACCGTCCCCCAAAGAATCTCCAGAGGGCTCAGCTGGCTTCAGATGTTGTGCCGCACACTCTCCATACATTATTGGGTGTATTCCTTTCAACAAGCCCAGGAGGAAGGTACTAGAACCATTTCCCCTTTTACAGAAGATGAATATGACCTTGAAGAGGTTAAGTAACCTACCCAAGTAGCAGAACCAAGGTCTGCCCTGTGCCACAGTCTTAAACTCTTAACCATGGAATCTTTTTTTTAAAGCTTATTTATACTGAGAGAGAGTGAGAGCGAGAGCGAGAGAGCACGTGCAAGTGTAGGAGTAGAGCAGAGAGAGAGGGAGAGAGAGAGAATCCCAAGCAGTCTCCACACTGTCAGCCTGGAGCCCGATGTGGGTCTTGATCTCACAAACTGAGATCGTGAACTGAGCTGAAGTCAAACACATAACCAACTGAGCCACCCAGTGCTTCAACCATCAAATCTCTTAATCAATGTTTGGACTTCCTCACCTGTGGCCAGGAAGTTCTAGACCCAGACTCCTGTCTTTATCGACAGTCCAAGTGTGTAGGGTGTTTGGTTGGGTGGCCAGAATGGTGAGAGGGCTCAAAGATCACAATTTGAAGAAAACAGGCTGTTTTGATTGGGGAATCAAAGGAGGGGGTTGTTGCCTGGTCTCAAGGGCTGGACGTGGGACAGGGAGTGAAAGCCACAGCCGGCTAGTTTCCAGATCAACAGAAGTGACTAGCGGTCACAAGTGTTAGAAGATGGAGCGGGCGGCTTCCAGGGGAAGTGAGTGGCCCATCCCAGGAAGTGTTCTGGCATCCATTCCACAGGGAGAAAATCCAAATGTTGGCTGGCAATCATTGGGTACCTCTTATCTGTCAGGTACCTTCCATTACACTTTTGTCATTTCATCCTACAAACCAAGTGGAAGGATGTGGATTATTCTCATTATAGACAAGGGACAGCCTCAGACAAGTGAAGGGTCTTGCCCAAGATCACAGAACTGGTCAGGCGGTGGAGCCAGGCAGGAATTGCAGTCAGGCTTCCCAAGCCCCTGTTGTTCCCATTACACTACCTTCCTGTTCAGATAAGCTGTACCTCTTGGATAATGGCTCAATCCAGACTTCGGCCTTACCCATGGGAGAATAAAGACCAGGTAGAGAGCCAGGGCTAGTTACTGGCCATGACGCACAGGCTGAGCTGGACCAAAATGATCTTGGGGCAAAGGGCCTGGCTCTGGAGACCCTTAGCTGTCATTCAGCCTTCCAGCTTCCAAAGGCTTTCCCTGGTGTTTCTTAATGGCCAGAACTGGTCAGCAACTTCCCCTCATGCTTCCTGTTTTCATCTGGTGCTGGACTTGGAGCATCTTTCTAAGGGCTGTGGAGTGACTCATTTGTTGCAGACTCGGCCCGTGAGCCAATTTGTGTACACCTCGTGTCAAGAAGGGGTTTTACGTTTTTAAACGGATGCGCAACAAAAGAATATTTCATAACTTGTAAACATCTTATGAAATTCAAACTCCAGCGTTCTTGAATAATTTCTTTGCATATTATTTATAGCTGCTCTGAAGGGCAGAAGTGAATAGTTGTGACAGACTGTATGGCTCACGAGCCTAAAAAATGTGCTATCTGGCCCTTTGAGAAAAGGTTGCAAACCATGTGCACAGTGCCTATGTGCTAGGAGGCACACAGCGATGTCCTCTGCGGCACTGTTAATACTAAACCAGTGCACACCAGTAGGGGAAGGGCTAAATAAACTGTGGTCCATCCATACCACATATGCTTCCTTCCCCCCGAGCCCCTCACGGAATGAAAACTCAGCGAGGAAAGGAATTTATTGCTCTTAATAAAGCTGAATTGCTTTATTTAGCTGTTTCCCAGTGCCTAGGACAGTGCTGTGCATGGTATCACCACTAGATCTCAAAACCAATGGCGAGTGAAAAGAGCAAGTTACATTCATGTGATACATCATTTAAAAGATTTAAAAACACACAAAAATGCTGCAGCAACTTCTTACTCAACACGTTTCTGGAGGCAACGGAAACAAAAGCAAAAATGAACTACTGGGACCTCATCAAAATAAAAAGCTTCTTCACAGCAAAGGAAACAATCAGCAAAACTAAAAGGCAACTGACAGAATGGGAGAAGATATTTGCAAACGACATATCAGATAAAGGGTTAGTATCCAAAATCTACAAAGAACTTATCAAACTCAACACCAAAAAACAAATAATCCAGTGAAGAAATGGGCAAAAGACATGAATAGACACTTCTCCAAGGAAGACATCCAGATGGCCAACCGACACATGAAAAAATGCTCAACATCACTCATCATCAGGGACATACAAATCAAAACGACAATGAGATACCACCTCACACCTGTCAGAATGGCTAACACTAACAACTGAGGCAACAACAGGTGTTGGCGAGGATGCCGAGAAAGAGGATCTCTTTCGCATTGTTGGTGGGAATGCAAGCTGGTGCAGCCACTCTGGAAAACAGTAGGGAGGTTCCTCAGAAAACTAAAAATAGAACTACTCTATGACCCAGCAATTGCACTACTAGGTATTTATCCAAGGGATACAGATGTGCTGTTTCGAAGGGACACATGCACCCCAATGTTTATAGCAGCACTATCAACAATAGTCAAAGTATGGAAAGAGCCCAAATGTCCATCGATGGATGGATGGATAAAGAAGATCTGGTGTGTGTGTGTATACACACACACACACACACACACACACACACAATGGAGTATTACTCAGCAATCAAAAAGAATGAAATCTTGCCACTTGCAACTACGTGGATGGAGCTGGAGGGTATTATGCTAAGTGAAATTAGTCAGAGAAAGACAAAAAATCATGACTTCACTCATATGAGGACTTTAAGAGACAAAACAGATGAACATAAGGGAAGGGAAACAAAAATAATATAAAAACAGGGAGGGGGACAAAACAGAGGAGACTCATAAATATGGAGAACTGAGGGTTACTGGAGGGGTTGTGGGAGGGGGCATGGGCTAAATGGATAAGGGGCACTAAGGAATCTGCTCCTGAAATCATTGTTGCACTATATGCTAACTAATTTGGATGTAAGTTAAAAAAAATAAAAAATAAAACCACAAAAAATACTGTATTTTGTAGAAGATAAAGTATAAAAACATAAAGCTGGAAGGCTACTTACAGAATTCATCAGAGCGGCTGCCTCTAGGGAAGTAAGGGAAGGGCCTGGGAAAGAAACAAGATGGGCTTCTGACTGATCTGTAATGGTTTTCCTTGGTTGAAAAAATGACATGATAACCAAATGTCACCATTTATTAAACTTGGGTGGAAAACTCCATGGGTATTTGTTAGGTCATTCTTTCTGCTTCTCTGTAGTTTTGTAATTTAAAACAAAACTCAAAAATCAAAACAAAAAGAACAAAAAAAAAAAAAAAAAAAAGAAAAAAACCCACCCAACCATAAAGTGGAGAACACAGTGAACTCTCCAAGCATAAAAAAGACACTAAGCTTCTCCAGGAAGAGAAAACCAAGCCAATGGGAACGAATTAAAAGAAACTTCCAGAAAGTGAGCAGAAAAATAGTCTATCATAGAGTCAAGGTGGGTGAGAACCAGGAAATCACGTCGAATGACCCCAACTCTCTGTAACAGGATGACATACTCTCCAATCTGTTACCAACCAGGAGAGGACCTGAGGCACTCTGGGCCAGGTGCTGACTCTAAAATTTGTTAGCATTGAGGGGCACCTGGCTGGCTCAGTCTTTGGGCATGTGACTCTTCCCCACATTGAGTATGGAGACTACCTTAAAAAAGAAAAAAGAAAAAAAAAAAAAACAACCTTGGGGCACCTGGCTGGCTCAGTTGAAAGAGTGTGCAACTCTCGATCCTGGGGTTGTGGGTTGGAGCCCTACCTTGGGTGTAGGTTAGTCTTTTTTTTCTGAGAGAGAGTTTCATTACACTTGGGAGGTGGCAGAAGCTTCAGGGCAAGTGGGCAATGCCAGATTACTGTGATCAAGGCTGGGACGGGACCGGGACCCAAAACAAGGCCAGTCGAAAACATGCCTTTAATGGAAATTAGGGATACTGCAAGATGAAAATCTTCAGTTGGTAATGAACACACAAACGAGACTTCATCAAACCCAGTGTGTCAGGTACTGGGCAAAGCCCCGGGAGGACACAAATGCCTCTTCATGCTCTCGAAGAACCTACAAGCTAGCTGGGAAGATAAGTCTTTCACACCACCTCCTGAGAGGATCTGATCTCGAGCGAGTGTTCCAGATGCCAGGGGGATAAATCACTGTGAGGCAGGAAGCCTGGGGGAGGTGTAGAAATCCTCGAGGTGGAGAGCCAGAGCGTGGCAGGAGAGGGAATGCAATTAAGCAGAGGCAGAAACCCACGAGGCCGTGTTCAGATAACAGCGCTTGGCAGGAACAGAGAACATGTACAGCAACGTCCCAGGCGCCAACAGAGAACAGCAGTAATTCAATGACCCGAGATGGGGAGCATCCCCGTCAGCGGCTGGGAGATGTCAAGACTGAGGCAGACACATTTCCCCACTATCTGCAGCTGGAGCCACAAGGAGGCCCCTCCGGGCTGACCCAACTCTCACTCTCAGGGAACAACCCGTCTCCCATTCAGTAAGGGCCAGCTGGGCAAAACCTGCTCTCAACCTGCTGCTGCAGCCTCATCAGAGACCCTTCTCTCCTCTTGCAAACCTCCCGAGGGTCAGACCCCTGCCATTTCTTTGATCCTCTAGAGGTCTAGATTTTTTTTTTAATTTTTTTTTTTTTTAATGTTTACTTCTGAGATAGAGAGAGAGAGAGAGAGAGAGCATGAGCGGGAGAGGGACATAGAGAGAGGGAGACACAGAATCAGAAGCAGGCTCCAGGCTCTGAGCTGTCAGCACAGAGCCTGATGCGGGGCTTGAACTCACAGACCGCGAGATCATGACCTAAGCCAAAGTCGGTCGCTCAACCGACTGAGCCACCCAGGCGCCCCTAGAGGTCTAGATTTTTAACTTCAGAGCCAGGTCATGGAATCTAATCCTTTATTGGACAGATGTGGGAAAGGAGATGGAGAGGTTTAGTGACTTGCCCAATACTGGCCAGCCAGGTAGATGGGAGAGAGGCCCTCCTGATGCCAGATCAGCAGCTCTTTACCCTGCCCTTGGCCTCATTCTCATCCACAGTCACATCAGGTCCCCAGATTACACTGGGGCTGGCCCTCCCAAGACCAGGAAGGAAAAATCTGGGTCTGTCAATACTGTAGGTATGAAGAGTGCAGTCTAGTTATTAAATGATGCACAAAGAGCTTTGGAGAACTTTTTATTGTTTAAAAATCATAATTGAGGCTTCAAAAAACATACAACCCAACACATGTCCCGATTCCAGTCCCAGACTTCCGGGAGAGCACAGATTCCCTCCCATCTTGCTGCCCACACCACTAGCCAGGACCCTGCCCTGGGGAGGCTGCCTGCCCACCCTCCTGCCCACCATGTGATATGTCACTGGCTGGGGAGGGGTCCTGGGGTGAGGTGGGGGTGACTGGCTCCCTGCACCCCTCACCCCCTGCACACATGCTGTCTGTGAGACATGTATGGTAAAGGGGCCAGTTCCCTGGGCAGGGGGCCCCAAGGGGAAAAGATAAAGAGCCTTCCCGACTCACCCCACTCCTCCCCAGCCCCCCAGCTCAAGGGAAGCTGTCATCATCATCTTCGGCCATCTCCTTGGCAAACTCCAAGTCCTGCTGCTCTCGCTCGCGCCGTTCCTGGGGCAAGAGGTGGGGTGAGGGCTGGGCTGCTGGGGACCAGTGAGGCTCTCTCACACAGTGCTTCACCGAGCCCAACCCACCCCAAGGTCAGGGACTGCCAGAGCTTCAGAACTACTCCCAGCCCTTCCAGAAACTGCCCCCCACTCTTCCCTCTCTGTAGGGAAGTTTGAGCTTTCAGTCTTATCCAAAGCAGAAAGCACCTTACCTCTGCAGACTCCAAGTCCTTGTTGTACGATTTGGGAGGAAACCTCATGGCCTGAATGAAGCACAGTAGAGACAGGAGCAAGATAAAGACAAGGCATGCACTGAACATATGTTTATTGTGCTCCTTCTGTGTACTGGGCACCACAACATGAATTAGGCTATTCATTCTTTAGTTTAGTCTAGTGAGGAGCTAGACATGGAAGGTAATTACTACTATACCATGTGGCAAACACTGGAAATGAGAATCAAGACATTCTCACTGGCCAGGGAGGGGGACTGGCAGTGAGGAGGAAAACAGAGGAAAGGAACTGACTGCTTGTGGGAATGGAGGAAAGGCATTCCAAGCAGAGGTTTCAATGTGTGAAAAGGCCTGGCCTAAGTTCAGTGGGGCCAGCCGGGAGGTGGGGGTGGGGGGGGTGGGGAGGGAGGAGAGGAAGGAAAAGTGGGTAGAGAGGAAAAGAGCACCTGGGAAGTGAGCCTAGAGACAAGGGGAACCAGGTCACAGAGGGCCTTTCATGTCTCCCCGAGAACAACATTTACCTGATTTTAAGCAAGGTAACAACATCCCTAGTTTCTTGGGGCAAGAAGAGGCCAGGAAATTTGGCAAACAGAGGGCACCTGGGTGGCTCAGTCGGTTAAGCATCTGACTCTTGATTCCGGCTCACGTCATGATTTTGGGGAGCCCTGGGTTGGGCTCTGCACTGACAGCACAGAGCCTGCTTGGGATTCTCTCCCTCTCTCTTTGTCCCTCCCCTCCCTGCTCATGTGTGCTCTCTCTCTCAAAATAAATTAAAAAAAAAAAAAAAAAAAAAAAATTTGGCGAACAGTACCAGCACCCAACTCAGTGCCTGCCACAGGATAAGAGCTTAACGACCTTTTGAGGAACTAGATACCCACCCTACCTTTTCCACAATTCAGACTTCACTAAGTGTCTTAAGACAGTGATTTCATTTAATGTCCTCAACCCTGCAAAACAGACAGGGCAGGTAATCTCCCCATCGGTTTCATAGATGGAGAAACAGAGGTTCAGACAAGGTGAAGGACTCAGATTTGGAAGCAAATCTGGAACCCTGTACTGTGAATCCATCTGGTTCCCTCCCGGGCAACCAGACCCTTAGAAGCAGGCAAAGGTCGTATAGGCCCACATGCCAAGTCCTTCATTCACTCTGGGACCCCCTGCCCTGCCATTCAGGGACTTTACAGAGATGGTCCGGGATCTAGGCCAACCTCCTCTGAGGAATTCGCAGGTGCTGCTAACCCCCCTCTACAGCCCCGGGTTCTCACCTTGACGGACATGTTGTGGATATCTAGACAGAAGGAGATGCGCTGGTGGAAGGCCAGCTGGGGCTCACGGGTAGAGTAGATATCAATCATCTCCTTGGACTGGACGTAGCCCTTCTCGTGGTTGATGCTGGCCTCAATGACACCATCCCGGATGGCCTGCCGGCCCCCAAATAAAGGAAAAGTCACCAGAAAGCCCATCTTCTAAATCTGAGAACATCCTGTCCTGTCCCTCTCCTCCTCACACTTGTACACTCACTCACGTACACACACTCTCTGGCAACCTCCTGGCCTCATTGTAAGGCCAGCACTCCCTGAAAAGACCATGCCACTACTGAACCCATTCCCTTCCTTGGCCAGTGTCCCATTCCCACCCCTTGAAATATGGCAGGAGGGTAGCAACTGCAGTCCCGGAACTGGCCCCACCTTGGCAACAATGAACTCTGCATCCTCTGGGCTATCCAGCTGCAGCTTCTGGGCGATGTCGGCCAGGGAGATTCGGGAATAGGAAAGGCTGATCATGCGCACACCTGGGAGAGGAAGGAGCACTGGGGTGGGCAGGGTGGCCACAGACCCTCTGCCCACCCATGGACACCCACAGGGTTGCCGCCATCCCTTGCAGAAGCTGATCTGGGTCCTGCTCTTCCAGCAGCCTCTCAGACTCAGATCCGCACCTGTCTTAATGACGTTGTGCCGTAGTCGGATGATTAGGGTATAGGTCCCATCTGCTTGAAACTTCTCTCCAAACTGGTCCAGGACCTGGTTGAACTTGGCAAGGTTTCCGGTCCTGACAGCTGGAGCGGGGAGGAGTGGATCAGATGATGCAAACAGGCAAACCCACTGAAAAGGCCACAGCGCTAAGGGTCTGGCAAGCTCTGGGAGCGGGACCACCCTTACCTTGAGTAAGAAGGAAGTAGGGCATGAGCGAGCGCTTGAGAGATGGCTGACGGAACTGTAGCCGGTCTGGGATCTCCCCAAGCAGCAGCTCCACCACAATCAGAAGCTTGTGCACCTGGCAGTGTGTGACACAGGAACACAGTGGGCAGGGAGCGCCAGCAGGAGGGAGAAGGGAGAGAAATGGGGCTTCAGTGCAGTCAGACGCATTGGGAAACAGGGAAAATGGCACTGCGATTAGGCCCATGCAGAGCTGGGCGTGGAATTGAAGATCTGCCTCCAGAGCCAGGTACTGGGAATATCTGCCTTTTTGCCCACACTGAGCCCTAAATTCCAGTTAATCTGGCTAATCCATACACACTGCTCTGCCATGGCAACGATCTGGAAGTACAGGCCAGATGGGTATGTCCTGTGGCTCCGAAATAGTGAGAAAACAGGGCTTAGTGGCCTAGGGAATGGAGTGTGGGTCAGCCAAAGATGCTGGTTAGAGAGGTGGATCGTTCCTGGAGGAGAGGAGGTGAATGTGTAGAACAAGTTATCTGGGTAGAGGCAGAAGCTCAGGAAGGGGACTGGCAGAACCTCAGTGAATGACCCGAGTATGGATGCAGAAGGCTGGCTGGAAAATCTGGCCCTTCCTTCTCCATAAAACTGTGAGTACCTCTGTGCGCCTACCATGGATTCAGTACCATGGGAGGAAAACTGTAAGAGGGGTGACGCCTAGCAATTAAGGAGCTTCCTACCAAGTGGGACGAACAGGAACACAGACAGCTAGATCGTGTGATATCAAGAGTCACAAGAGAAGTAAGGGGTTAAAATGGGTAGTGGGCTGGGGGCACCTGGGTGGCTCAGTTGGTTAAGTGTCCGGCTTTGGCTCAGGTCATGATCTTGCGGCTCGTGAGTTCGAGCCCCACCATCAGGCTCTGTGCTGACAGCACAGAGCCTGGAGCCTGCTTCGGATTCTATGTCTCCTCTCTCTTTGCCCCTCTCCTGTTTGCACTCTCTCTCTCTCTCTCAAAAACAAACATTAAAAAAAAAATGGGTGGTGGGTGATCATGCCCACACCCACCCATATAATACCCATGATGTTGCCCAGTTCCCTGGAGTAATCCATGAGTGAGGGGAAATGCAGGAAAAAGGCTAAAGTTAATATATGCCATAGGATTCTGATGAAGCAGAAAAAGGAAGGAGGTTGTTTCAGTCAAGGAAACAGATTAGAAAAGAGGTGGATAAGTGTGAGGACACGCCCCAAGAAAGTCTGGAAGGCGATGAAAGATGATGGGCCAGTCTAAGGACGTGCTGTTTTGAAAACCAGGCTGAGCTCAGAGTTTGGAGACAGTATGCTAGTATATACTCACTAGCTAGGAAATGCTGAGTAACGAAGTCCTTGGTATCCTAGTCCCTAAAATAGGTGGCAGTGGCACCGGACCGTAATGCCCAGCCTGCCTACCTCACAAGACTGTAATGCTCTATTGTGCAGGTAAGGCAGAGCAATGCAAGCTTCCTGGGCAAGGCAGGCACGGGCCTGGAGCTCTTTTTAGTTAGGCAGTTGTGTGGAAGCTGGGTTGGTAAAGGGGAGGATGATGACCAGAAATGCTAGTGGCCTGAACAAGGGCACCAGTGATACCAGAGAGGAGACAAATACAAAAGACATGGGGACAAATCAACAGATAACTTAGTGATGTGGAAGGAGGGGTGGTGGTGGTGGTGGTGGTGAGTCCGGGATGATCCTGAAGCTCCTATCTTGATTGGGAGAGCAGAAGGACTGGTAAGGGGTACTCAGAGGGGTTTGCTTTGGACAAGCTTTGTGTGAGGAGTATCTATACAGAGATGTGTGGTGGGAAGCTGGATTTGTAGATCTGGTGTTCATAAGAGGGGTCAGAATTAGTATCAAGCTGAAGTCTGAACCCCCAAACTCCTATGTTGAAGTCTTTAACCCCTTAGGACCTCAGAATGTGACTACACAGGCACCCCTCAGCGATATCACAGGTTCGGTTCCAGATCACCACAACAAAGTGAATATCACAATAAGGCGAGTCAAAGGACTTTTTGGTTTCCCAGTGCACACAAAGTTGTTTACACTGTACCATAATCTATTAAGTATGCAATAACATTATATTAAAAAACAAAAAACACTATATGTACCTTAATCTGAAGATATTTTGTTAAAAAACGCTATCATCTGGTCTTCCAACAAGTGGTAACCACTGATCCCGGATCAGCATAACTGATATCATAATGAAAAGTTTGAGGGGTGCTTGGGTTGCTCAGTCAGTTAAGTGTCTGACTCACGGTTTGTGAGATCAAGCCCTACATGGAGCTCTGCACTGACAGCAAGGAGCCTGCTTGGGATTCTCTTTCTGCCCCTCCCCAGCTCATGCACACACTCTCTCTTAAAATAAACTTAAAACAAACAAACAAACAAACAAACTTTGAAGTACTGTGAGGAAGACCAAAATGTGACACAGAGAAATGAAGTGAGCAAATGCTGTTGGAAAAATGGCGCCGAGACACTTGCTCATTGCAGGGTTGCCACTAACCTGCAATTTATAAAAAAGCGTGTATGTGCGAAGTACAATAAAACAAGGTATGCCTGTATTTGGAGACAGAGCTTTTAAAGAGATAATTAAGGGGCATGAGGTCATATGAGTGGGTCCTAATCCAATATGACTGGTATCCTTACAAGAGATTAGGATACAGTCAGGCAGAGAAGGAAGACCATTTGAAGAGATTAGAAGATGACGGCCATCTATAAGGAAGAGAGGTCCTCAGGAGAAACTAACCATGCGGACACACTGATGTTAGACTTCTGGCTTTCAGAACTATGAGGAAATAGATCTCTGTTGCTTAAGCCACCCAGTCTGTGGTAGCTTGGTGTGACGGCTCGAACAGACTAAGATAGTTAGAAATGGATTCTGGTGAAGCATCATGGAGGTCTGTGTTGAGCCATGCAAGCAAGGAAGCTCACCCAAGGAGAGAATGCGAGTTTCAATATGGGTGAATAAGCTTTCAAAGTGTTGTAGACCCCACTTTAAACCTGAGGCCTCTTTTTACACATTTTCCTTCTCCCTGCTTTACTTCAAGCTAGCTTCTCTTTTTCCATCCCTTCCTAGCTCCTCCAAGGCCTCGGCCCATCACCTGTTTGCTTAAGTCCCTCTGGGTGGAAGTTTCCCTAACTCTGCTTCTTCCTCTCTCAAGCAACCACTCCATCTCTTTCCTGGCCAAAGATCTCTCACTCTAGCCCTTTCTGCTCCTTCCTGCTGCCTGGCTCCACCACAGAAAACTCTGAAACCTTATCCATCTTTACCAGAGTAAAGTCTGGTTTGAGAATCCTACTTTACCCCACAATGTCTCTCTCCAGGACACAACAATTTATATGCTAATTACCTGTGTTTTCAGAAACTTTAGTGTATGTCCTATGTTGTAAGTAATCAACATTCTGCATATGTACTGTGTATGTCTGAAAAGCCATTCCCTTCTGGAAAATTCTACCAATTTGCAAGCACCAGATTAAATTTAACTTTTTAAAGATGTCTTTAATTATTTGACCAAAATCAAACCTGTCTTTCTTTGAACTTCTGAACAGAAACAGACCAATCTCAACTACACTGACTTAATCATTGTACATTTTCATCCTCTCCTCTTTCAAGCGCACTAGGAGGTAGAGGTCACACTGACGTGGGAACAGAGGTTTGTAGTCGAGAAACCTGGGTCCAAATTCTGGCTACCAGGCTCTGTGACTTTACAAAAGTTCTCAAGCCTTTCTAGGTCAATGTTCTTTACCTATCTCACAGTGCCTAATACCACGGTCACCACTCAAAAAAAAAAAATACTTGGGTGACTGACAGCTATTAGGTGGCCAAGGTTTTTCCACCCGAACCAGTCAGCCTTATGGAGATTTTCTGGATTCCCTGGCTACAGAGAACACTGCTCCCAAATGGGCGTGTGAGAAACCAGAGAAGAGCGTGGGGATTCTCAACATAATCCGGGCCCGTGCCTGGAATGACTGTAAAGAGCGCTGGGGCAATGGGAATATTCTAAACCTATCTACCAAGGAGAATACTCTCTCTGAACATAACCACCAGAGGTGCAGCTAGTATCTGCTTAATGTGCTTTGACCAATGTTATTACGCACAAATGCACTATGCACAATGATACACCTTTTGGATAATGAAGGTTAGGGACACCTTCCCTGGCCTGTGTAGGGAAAGAGAACCAAAGCCTTATCAGATGAATAAGTAGTGTAGGGAAGAGAACTGCTGCTCACCGTCTGTTTGAAGCCGACAGCTGTGTGCTGAGGGGCCTTACGAAGGGCATTGGTCATTGTTCTCCGGGCCTCTGAGTACTCCAACTGAATAGCTTTGATTCGCCCTGGGGGTAGAGAAGGGAGTGGGTCAAGAGAATGGCATCATCCAAAGCCCCTTGCAAACCAGTGTCAAATGGGTGTCTCATGCACCAAGTGAGCTGAGACACCTTCTGATCTGACTCAAGGGTCGGGCCCATCGCTCACCTGTGTAGTAGAGGTACCTGGCCCACTCATTGTTGTTGGCCTGCTCGGGGAACACGGACTTGGACACCAGCTTCTCAGCCTGGTCGTACAAGCTGTAGTGTAGGTAGTTCCGCAGCAGGAGGTTCAGCAGGGTGGCCTGCCCATCCGCATCATGCCGAAGGGTGGCTGTCCGGAGCCGAGCATGCAAGAAGCTTCAAGAAGGGAAGAAAAGAGATATCAAAGGGCTCAAATAAGAACTCTTTGAATTGCTTTGACCTCTCCATTCTCTCTCAATTCCAAAAAAAGTGACACAGACTGCTTTTCTGGTTATTCACTGAATATTCAACTATCGAGTGCCTGCGGTGTGAAGCACTATTCTAGGTGCACCAAAAGGACACAACTCTGCATTCTCGTGGGGGTGACAGACAATGATCATGATAAGTAAGTGTATTACTTAGCATGATAGGAGGAGATCAGGGCTATGGAGAAATGGGGGTAAGTGTAATAGGGAACACAGGAGGTGAGGAGGATGGGGTTGCAATTTTAAATAGCTTCATCAGGGTAGGACTTGCTGAGAAAGGAACAATTAAACAAAGGCTTGAAGGAAGCAGGGAGAAGAGCATTCTCGGTAGAGAGAAGAGCATGCCTGTCATGCCCCAGGAAGAGCAGGGAGGCCAGTGTGGGGAGTCAGGGGAGCAGAGGGTGCTGGAGTCAAGAAGGCAGTAACAAGGGCCGGAGCACATCAGGCTTTATGTGCTATCACGAGGACTTCAACTCTTCCCTGAGGAAAATGGGGAGCCACCACAAGCTCTAAGCAAAGGAGTGAAATGTTTTCTAGCCTGTCCTTCCACCCTTGACCTACCAGTCAGTACTCCCTTGATGTGGAGTAAAGGGAAGAGCCTGGGGGATAGTTCTTAACTTTAGGGTCAGACCTTGGCCACCCGTACCTGCGCACCACATCCAGCTTGTCCAGGAACTCATAGACCCGGGCATGATAGTAGTAACACTTTGCGGCCACAAGGTCCAGGGCCCGGCGGTTCTGAGTGCTGATCTTCTGCATTAGGTCATCAGAGATCTTCTGTGCCTGGGGAGGCAGCCAAAAGAGAATCTAGTGGCAGTTCCTCAAAAGCTTGGACATGGAGCAATCACATGAGCCAGTACTCCCCTTCTACGCATAAATCCAGGAGAATTGGAAACATGTTCACATAAAAGCTTGTATGCAAATGTTCATAGCAGCATTATTATTACCAAAAAGTGAAATGATCCCTCCAAGTGCCCATCACTGGATATATGGATAAACTAAATGCAGCATATCCATACAATGGAATATTATTCACCCACAAAAAGAGCTGGATCACAGATCCACACTACGACATGGACAAACCTACAATACGTTATGCTAAGTCAAAGAAACCATACATAAAAGGCCATGTATTATATAATTCTATTTATATGAGATGTCAGAATAGGAAAATCCACGAGCCAGAAAATGGAGATGAGTAGTTGCTGGAGGCTGGGGGGAATGGGGAATGACTATTAACAGCAATGGTGTTTCTTTTGGGGGTGATGAAATTATTCTGGAATTAGACAGTGATGATGGTTGTACAACCTTGTGAACACACCAAAACCCACTGAACTGTACACTTTATTTTTTTATAACTGTTTTTAAAGTTTATTTATTTTGAGAGAGAAAGAGCCTGAGTGAGGGAGAGGCAGAGAGGGAGAGAGAAGAGAATCCCAAGCAGGCTCTGTATTGTCAGTGCAGAGCCTGACACAGGGCTCAAACTCACAAACTGTGAGATCATGACCTGTGCTGAAATCAAGAGTCAGACGCTTAACTGACTGAGCCACCAGAAGCCCCATAATTGATTTTATTTTAGATCTTCTTTTTTTAAAGTTTATTTATTTTTGAGAGAGAGAGAGAGGCAGAGAGAGAGGGAGGAAGAGAGGTGAACTAGCAGGGAAGGGGCAGAGAGAGGAGACAGAATCTGAAGCAGGCTCCAGGCTCTGAGATGTCAGAGCAGAGCCTGACACAGGGCTCAAACCCAAAGGCCGTGACATCATGACCTAAGCTGAAGGAGGATGATTAACCGACTGAGCCACCCAGGCGCCCTTCATTTTATTTTAAGTACTCTCTGTACCCAATGTTGGGCTCGAACTCGTGACCTGGAGACCAAGAGTCAGACGCTCTACTGACTGAGCCAGCTAGGTACCCCTGAATTGTACACTTTAAAGGGGATGAATTATGGGGCATCTGGGTGGCTTAGTCAGTTGAGCATCCGACTTTGGCTCAGGTCATGATCTCACAGTTCATGGGTTGGAGCCCTCCCATAGGGCTCTGTGCTGACAGCTCAGAGCCTAAGCCTACTTCAGATTCTGTGTCTCCCTCTCTCTTTGCCCCTCCTCCACTTGCACACACACTCTCTCTCTCTCTCAAAAATAAATATTAAAAAACTAAAAAAAAAAATAAATAAAATAAAGGGGTGAATTATATTTAGAAACAAACAAAAACCAACTCAAGGCAAGGTAAGGAAAAAACAAAACAGGAAATTGAGAGGGTCCTGTCATTTCTTAAGCATGCTCTTGGGACAGTAGCTGTGATGGCAAAGAAGTTGGCCCCAGTCAGAGGGAGAAGTGGTAGAGCAGTATCCATGGAGTTGTTCAGTCCCATGAAAAGAGCTGCTACTTTGTGAAAGCTTACTATATGCAGATCATTGTGCCAGTATTTTACTTAATGCCAACAATGATCTTGTAAATTGGGCACTATTTTCCCCATTTGACATAAGGCCAGGAGAAATTAATTTGCCTAAGGTATAGCTGGGATTTGAACGTTGGTTTCTATCTCCAAATCTCTATCCTAACAGAATCCACGACACTGTGGAGTTAGGTGTGTTCCCACATGGGGTAAGAGTCTGGGGGGCTGTTTAAGAGCCCAGTGATTCTCTCCATTTCTTCACCAGAGACAATCTCTCCCACAAAACCCATGCACTGCTTGGGACATGTTAACCTTGCCCACTGGCCCTGGATACCTCTTTGTAGCGTTTGCTGTTCATCAGGAAGATGACCACGAGGAGCTGTAGATAGGCTTCCACCTCAGGCAGGAGGGGTGCTGATGCAGCTTTTCCTGTTCGGGGACGGAACTGTAAATCAGCTTCGGTGTCCATGGGCTAGGAGAAGACATGAATTACTGTGGAAAAGCTCAGTCAGATCAGTCAACCAAGAATTTACTAAACACCCACGATGAATGCCTACTATGTGCAAGATTTTTCTAGGTATTGGGGATGCAAAAACAAAGATGGCACACAGTCACCTTCTGAAAGAAGTCAAGGAGGCTGGCAATAGAAACAAGAAAAGGGTTACGGGAATGTAACAGACATCTTTACAGAATATAATGGGGACAGAAAGGATGATGTAAGGACCCCCTCAAAAAACCTACAGTCTAAGTACAGATTAAACCACCACACCTGGAACCACTGTAAATTTGATCAGATAGGGTTTAATAAAGTAACATAATTCTAGAGATGAGATCAAGAATAATGAGATACAATTTTTTTTTTTGTAGGAACAAAGGAAATTTGGGGGAAGTGACATATACATAGTACTTATTATCAGATCTAGTCACCAAAACTGGAATAATATGCAACAGCTCAAAAAGCAAACATGTTGGGTGAATTTAGAGATATAGGGTTAAAAAACATTCCAGGTGAGGTTGGGGGGAGGGTGCTTTCTCGTTCCCAGACAATACACTCTTCTTCATCATTCCACCTCAAGGGATTGTTTGAGTTTTCACATCTATGGAACAGCCTGTGAGCGCATAGGATTTTAGGGATGAAGGTGGCTGAAGGGACAACGTGATTTGAGAAGGGTCAGGACCTGTACATAAGGGGGATTTTACAGCCAGAAAGGAAAAGGAGAGGTCTTTCGTGGCATGGAGACCACTGCCTGCACCAAATTTCATCAGCATTTACTATGTGCCAGGGAAGGTTCTAAGACATTCCTTTACTCAGCCTCATCCCCCGAATCTGTTCACTACATTTAACAATGAAAATGAGGCATAAGGAGGTTAGGTCACTTGCTCAAGTCCCACAAGTACCAAATGGTATAGCTGGGGTTCAAATCTGACTCCACCTCCAAAACCTGTATTCTTTTTTTAACATTTTATTTTGTTTTTTTTATTTATTTTTTGAGAGAGAGCACACTCACACAAGATGGGAAGGGGCAGAGAGAGAATCCTAAGCAGACTCCACCTCACAAACCGTGAGACGATGACCTGAGTTGAGATCAAGAGTCAGACGCTTAACTGAGCCACGCAGGTGCTCCCAGAACCTGTGCTCTTAACCACTGTTTTATACGTCCTCCTCAGTGAGGATTCAGAGGTGGTGGTACCTTCTCCTAGGACAATGGAGACACCACCCAACTGGAGGAGAGTGCTCGTGCTGAGGAGCAGCGTTAAGTGAGTTTGGTTCAAAGGGTCCTGATTCCCAGTTTTTTTCCCTGACTCAGAAGAATGACACCATAGGGCAGAAAGATGGTTCCCCTGTTAGGGGACAAATGAGTCTTAAAATGGGCTGCTTTGCTTCACTACTCAGCTACAGCAGGTAATCAGACAGATCTTCAGGATGGGAAACATTACATCAAGGGGTGGGGTGGGGGGGATGTGGTCTGAGACCAAGCCTGCATCCTTTAAGCACCTGACTCACTCACCTCTTCCAGAAAGGGTAGCAAGAAGTCTCGAGTGGCATTATTTGAGGTGAAGAAGCCATGTACAGCCTTATACAGAACGTAGTGGTTGAGGCGACGTGATGTGGAAGGGAGCATCCGCAGGGCCCTCAGCACAAATCGAGGCTCCTTGCCCGAAACTGCCTTCTCCAGCTGTTTCACATGCTCTTTAATGTCTGTGGAGGACCACAGAAGAAAACAATGTTACTTCCAATTCTTCCTATTCCCTCTCACCCTCCAGGCAAGTAGTTCTAGGGAACCTCTTATAAAAGGGCAAGATGTAGCCAACCACTTCTTTTGCCTAGTAGGGTTAAGCAATACTTACAGATGCCAAATAATGATTTTAAGACATAACCAAGAGACAAAAATTAAAGCTGGGGTAGGGGAAAGGGTAGAGGGTGACAGAAAGAGGAAGGTAAAGAGAACAACAAAAAACAAGACAAATACATGGAGATTTAGCAGATTTCTATACAGGAAGACTTTCTAAATGTAAACAATGGTAGAGGGGCACCTGGCTCAGAAGGCTCTTGATTTTGGCTGTCATTATCCCATGGTCTGTATAGGACTTGGCACTAACAACACAGAGCCTGCTTGGGATTTTCTCTCTCCCTCTCTCTGCCCCTCCCCCACCCTCTCTTTTTCTCAAAATAACTTAAAAAAAAAAACACAATGGGAGAAGTCATACACATACACACACGTGTGCGCGCACACGCATGATGAACTCCACTCTAAAAAATCCTTCCGAATAACTGAACAAAAAAAATATTTGCAACAAATGTGACCAGAGAGTCATGTTCTTATTTTACAAAGAACTTGCATAAATAACCAGGACAAGTAAAAATGAACACAAATGGGGCGTCTGGGTGGCTCAGTCACTTAAATGTCTGACTTCGGCTTGGGTCATGATCTCACAGTTTGTGGGTTGGAGCCCAGCATCGGGCTCTGTGCAGACAGCTCAGAGCCTGGAGCCTGCTCTGGATTCTGTGTCTCCCTCTCTCTGCCGCTCCCCCACTCACTGTGTGTGTGTGTGTGTGTGTGTGTGTGTGTGTGTGTGTGTGTGTGTGTGTGTGTGTCTCAAAAAAAAAACATTAAAAAAACCACAAATAGACAATACAAAAAGAAGAAATATAGCTAACTGACATGAAAATACATTTTACTAGCTTTTGAATAATTGCAAATGGAAATGTTTTCAACTACCAAATTGGTAATATTTAAGAAATCATAACAGAGTTACCAGTGAACAGGATATTTCTGTTGGTATAACATAAATCAGTACAATTTCCCTGGACAATACCTACCCAAAACCTTAAAAACGCCTACCCTTTCAATTCAGGCATATTTAGAATCTATACTGAAGAAATAATTGTAAAGGTAGACTAAAAACCTGGTCACAAAGATGACTGTTGAAAAATTATTTATAACAGTACAAAACTGGAAACAACTAAAGTGTCTAGGAATAAGGGAATACATTTCATTGGTAGTTTCTTAGTTACCTTTGTACACTTAGCATAGGGTGCCTGGGTCCCATCAATGACACAGTAATGATAACTGCTAACATTACAGAGGGTTTACTATGTGTCCATCATTAGGGAGAAAACCCAATGAACAATCTGGTTCCACTTGATCCAGAGTTGGGAAAATAGCACAAGGGTCACAGTGGGAAGCTCTCAGTCTACCCACTCCAAATGTGGACAGGATCTCTAAGAAAAATGTGAATTTGGAGGAGCAAGAGGGCTGTAAGAAACTGGAAACAAGCACTTAGGAGAAAAGAAATGGAGGAATTGGTTCATATTTTAGGTCGAAGATATTAGGAACTCAAAGATGACACCTAAAAACTTGCAAGTCTGTAAAATGTTTAAACTCTTTAGAAACAGGAGTAAGGGAGCAGAAGTACATTGGGATTGTTGGGGAACCTTCGTTACAGAAACAAGAAAGCAAGATACTGAGTAGAAAGTCTTCCCTTAGGTGAATTTACTAGACATAGCTAGCAAAAGAAAACTTTTGTAGTCTTAAAATTCAAGGGCCAGCATTCTGCGTCACCCTGACACCCTTTATACACAAATACAAACACTGGTTTCTGGTGGGATCAATCATATGCTGGGGGCGTTAGAATCAGTTCGGTGGATGTAAACAGAGTAGGTCAGAGAAGACCTAGAAGAGGGAGTCTACAGGCCCAGTGAGACCTACTTCTAGATGCAACTCAGGCAGAGGAAGGTGTGTGTGAAGGGAGGAGTCCGGAACCTGGAGAGAAGGTTCAGTTATTGGGACTGGGGTCGGGAGTGTCAGGGGACTGGAGGTGGGCACTGGGGATATTCCTAAAGAACCGGGGATGGTGGAAGCTGCGCTGCGGATCCCGAGGAGCGCTGTCATCCGTGATCACAGCACGTCCCCGGCCCGGGCTCTCGTACCCTCCAAGGTGACGGTGTCCAGCTCTCGCTGGGAGTGCTCAGCCGCCGCCGTTTTGCTGTCAGCTTCTCCCGCTGACGCGCCACCCGCCGCCGCCTCCTCTTTCATCTCCACATCCTGGGGAGTCGGGGGCGGCGGTGGTTCTTGCTCCCCTCCGCCCGGCGGCGGCTTTGCCTTGTCCGCGCCGCGGCGGCGCCCCGAGCCCTCCTGTTTCATGGTGCCCGGGGTCGCGGCCTAGTCCGGGGACAGAGACCGGGGGTTCGCGTGAATCCTCGCACCAGAAATCAGGAACCGAGCCGGGCCTGCACACGAGCGCGGGCTCGCGACGGGCCGCACGATGACTGAGCAGCTGCAAACCCTTTCCCGGCGCTGGGCCTTCTGGGAAACGCCAGGCCCGGCGGGCCGAAAGCCGAGTCCACAAAAGGGAAAGAAATCAACAGCCGAGGTGCAGGATGGAGGCGGATCTTCGAGGAAGGAACGGGGAGGAGCCTGTATGGGTTTGGCCCGCTTTCTTTGGAGTGCTTCAGTGTGTTGATTTTCTGCTGTTCCTCTCGAGTGCATTTCCACGCACGTCCACGAGATGTCCCCTCAGGCTCCAATCTGGGTTACCTCGGACTCTTAAGAGCGCCCGAACCGACGTGGAGTAGGTAGGGCCTATCGCAGAGCAGGGCGTGATGGGCGTCATGAGTTACCCGGCGGTTTCTTGCCCCCACTCGCTCAGTCTGCCCCCAGTTTAGGATAGCGATCGAGATTCTCGAGGCTCGTACTCAACCGCCGTCCAGTGCATCCAGCGCGTGGGCAGAAGCTACGAAAGAGATATGTGAGCCCCGAACTGGAGAGTAGGAGGAACTCAATGGGATTCAGACTTCTTGTCAGATTTTAGCTAGTGCCGAAAGTAAGGCATAGAATCTCTGTAGCCTGGGAAGGCGGATAGGGGTGGGGTGGGGAGGAGAGTACCCTTGTGTACAATCACTCCAGTATAAAATATACGGGACCACTCTATGTGTGGCACAGGGCCAGCATGTTCGGGGCGCGAGGTTATAAAAACAGCCCTAGAATGTAGTCTGCTAGAAGCTCTGCTCTGCCGTGTATTGTGAGGCGGGAGGAAAGCCGGTGGAAGCCCCTATTGGGAGAGGCTTCAGGGAGTCTGCGGGGTGCCTGTTTGCCTCCAGACACTGTAGTGAAACGGGGAGCAGAATAATAGTGTACCTAAAGAGAATCTAAGAATCCCCAGGGGGATGAAGTTGAACCAGACACCCTGTCCACTTATTTTTCAAAAGAATCCTCCAGTGATTCTGCAGAAGGGGGATACAGATTCCAACTTCTTAAGACAAAAAACAAAACAAAAAAACCCCTCCCTCCCTAACTTGGAACTTGTATCTCTTCTCTTGATGGAAGTCCTGAGGTGTTTGTTTGCTTGTTTTTTACAGAGTGGCAGAAGTATATTAATAGTTAATGTTTAACTTTGCACATAAATCTAGTTTGAAAAAGATATATTAGTAAATAAGTACCTATTTTTTCCCAAACTTTAAAAACTTACACGAAACCTGGGATAAATGTACTGAAATTAGATTTCCTAGGCAGCACTAGAAAACTGTGGGGTGGAAGAGTATTTGCAAAGAGGAAAGCAGCTACAAAATGAGAATTTCAGAACTAGAGGATAATCGACTAAGCTGTCTTTCAGATACGATTTGTGTGACGCTCTTTTCCATGTTTTGGTCCCTTCCAAATTGTGTTATTTTCTAGAAAATCAGCGTATAAGACATTAAAGATAATGTCTTATATAAAGATGTCTTATATGCTGATTTTCTAGCAAATAATACAATTAAAAATTACTCCCCAGAGCAAAAATCTGCAATAAAATGTGTAATAGCTTGTGTATAGTAGCTAGTTTAATAAAACATTATCCAAATAATCAGTTACTACTGTTGAAAATTTATAGTAAGAAATATTAAAAACAACAAAAGACTATCTCTGTTCCAAATTTAGGCCTATTTAAATGATTTTCAATATAGCCTAACTCAATGTAGGGGTTACATTTAGTAAAATCTTACTGACCAGACTTCTAAGACTGTGATTATGTAGGTGGTCCACTAGGATCAGTTGGTTCCCTTGCTTAGCTGAATTATATTAGATTCCTACCATGTGTTTCTCGAATTGAGGAGAATCATTAGGAAAAGATCCATCATCCACATGCTCACATAAAGCCTCTCTCTCCACCTCGTACCCATGTCCCACTCCCCGTAATAAAAACTGTAAGTTAGTTGTGGGAAGTCCTGAGTTTTAAACCAGGTCAGACTCTACAAAACAATCTAGCTCTGTTGTAAGGTCATAGAGAGCAGAGGAATATGTTTTGATCATATTCTTTATATTCAAATGTAGAAAGGATATTGTCTCCCCCTTGTCATACTATTGCTGCAAATAGCTCCTTGAACTAAATGGAAAAACATGTTGTCTGATTTTAGGGAGCATGCCTTGACCAATTCCTCCCTAACTGTCTCTGTGCTGCCTTGGGCTGTGGGATGGATAACAGAACTTTTGAATCATCACTGGAATAAACTCATTAGAGCCTCTTCTTCATAACGCCGTATCTGTCACTCAGGTGGGTGAGAAGGGTAAAGGAGAAAACAGACAAGCTTTGTTGTTCATCCTTATGAAGTTACCTTTCTGAATAGTTAGGGTGTTAGATCATCTCTTTATTAAGTATACATCACAAGAGAAAAACAACCAAGTCAGCAGATAATTACTCAGGATGTCTTTGAGCAATGTAGTGAGGCATTGAAAGATGCCCCAGAATGGGGGAGGATGGCTTAACGCAAAGCTTTTGGCAGTTGATCATGAATTCTTGTTGAGTGAGGGAACCGGTCGGGGGAGGGGGGTGGCTAAGGAGGGGAGAGTCTGACTCCTGGGGCCAAAAACCTTGGAGAAATTATTCCACCTATAAAACTACTTTAAAAGAAATTGGTGAAAGATGTTAAAACCCAGCTTCAGGCAGAGGAGGATGGTATGAACCCAGTAGTTATATAAGATTGCAGTATCTATATTTGCAGGTCCATAGTAAGCCCACATTACTTCCTCCCACAACCACCCTGAATTGAGGGCAGAAGAGAGAAAGGTGAAATAAGATAATATCACAATTTCTTTTTAAAAGTTATGGGTCAGTCTTATTCTTGGGTACTTTTTTTTTTTTTTTTTTTGAAGACTCCTCTGTATTTTCTATTTGGTACACTTGAAAGTTGTCCTACTCTTGTTTTGGGTTTGTATCATGAACAAGCCCGTCCCAGTCTCTCAACCCGAGTCCAGAGGACCCTAAAGCCTCCTCTTTGAAGACAACCTGCTTTGATGATCTTCTCACTTTAGAAGCTAGATTTCACATTCTATACCCTCATAAGTTGTTTTCTGGGCATTTCCCAGAATTATGCTGCAGGCAGTATAATAGTATTCATGTATATATGATCTATATGTAGTGTGATAAGGTCTACTTTTTTTCTTTGGCAGAAGTTAAAAAAAAACACCAGAAGACATTTCACCCAAAGTAAAATAATATTTTCCATTAATGCCAGTAAAACTTGAGTTTTGGAAGCATAAGCAGGAGGGATTGGGATAAGAAATGAATTCGTTTTGGTTTTGCTGAAATGGTTCATGGTTCATAGTTTTAAAAGTTTGAAAGTTTCTACTTTTAGAGGATTTAAGCACCAGCAGATGGGTTGCAGAACTGCAGGGGGAAGGGGAGAGATAGAGCCGGACGAGTGGAAATTGCTTATCTTAGGTGATCAGCTAGGTTTTCTGTCATCTTCAGCCTGGTGGCTCTGAAATACCCTTGGGTGATAAGGACACAGCACAATGAGGTAGGGAGGCATTCAGGAAGGAGGGAGCAAGCGAAGAGGCAAGTTAGGAGGCCTTGGTCAGGAACTGCAGGAGGGAGAGGCCAGCATAAAGGGCACATAGGCGGGGCAGGGTGTCTGGGTCCCACATGTACTGGGGGCCCGATCTCTGCACTTCAAGTCCACTCAGCCCCACTAGGGCCTCTGTGAGGGTCAGTTCCTCCTCCCCAAGGGAGGAGAGCAGGTCAGGCTGCAGGGGGAAAACACCCTCTTTATCCTGTAGGAAATTCTGTTCCATTGTGCTCTCCACCTGCAAGGAACCAAAATAGCATGAAAAGAAAGAGAGACACATAGAGAGAGACCTTTCTCCTAACACATAACCACAAAGAGGGCTACCTTTTTCTTATTATAACTCCTTTCATTACATTACAACTCCATGTGGGCCTTTTTTTTTTTTTTTAATGTTTATGTATTTTTGAAAGAGAGACAGAGTGTTAGCTGGGGAGGTGCAGAGAGAGAGGGAGACACAGAATCTGAAATGGGCTCCAGGCTCTGAGCTGTCAGCATAGAGCTCAATGTGGGGCTCTAACTCATGAACCATGAGATCATGACCTGAGCTGAAGTTGGACGCTTAACCAACTAAGCCACTCAGGCGCCCCTCCATGTGGGCCTTTTAAAAGCTCTGTACAGTGGCCAGTGCTTTTCTTTTTAGCCCTATTGTACAGATTCAGAGACATTAAGAGATTTGCCCACATCACTTGGCTGTGAATAAGCAAAACCAGAGTTTTCTGACGTCTCAAGCTGAAAAACTTAGATAATGGCACAAAATTTACTCTTCTACTTCTGGTTATAAAATAGCAAAAAAAAAAAAAAAAAAGGGAGAACACGGAGAAAAATGAGCATGGGCATGAGCCCCTGTGATACGACAGAGGCCCTTCAGGACAGTCTGTCATTAGGCTCAGTCTGTGTCTTTCCACTGGTTCTAGCTGCCTCCCTCCCAAACTCTCTCTAGCACCTGCTGTTTTTTCTCACCAGCTTTAGCTGCACGGGTAGGATCTTTTTCTCCATCGATTTTACCAGCAGCTTCTGTTGGGCTTCACTTAGCTCTGGAGGAAAAAGAAAAGCAGAGAAACAAATGTGTGGTGTGGGTACGAAGGGGACTACAGACTCGAGACTCGAAATGGATGCCCTTCCAGAACGTCAGTGTTAGTTAATCCACACATTTATCCATGGTTGAATGCTTGCTGCTCTATGCTAGGCACCTTTGCTGGGTGTGTCAGCAAAGTCATACCCCTGCATTCAGGGAACTTGCAGTGCAGCGGAGAAGGCAAAGCCACGTGCAGTGACAATACAGGGTATTAAGGGAGCGATGGAACGATAGCCGAGGGGTCTATTTTGGTCTTAGCATTTGAGGGCAGACTTTTTAAGAGGACAAACATCTCAGCTTACTCCTGAAGGACTAGAGCATTTTTCTAAGGGGCAATGTTTCATGCAGAGGGAAGAAGAGAATTCAGGGCAAGATCAGAAGATGTTACTCTCTGCAATTAGAGCTAACAAATTTGAGAGTGCCTGGATGGCTCAGTCGGTTAAGGGTTCGACTTCAGCTCAGGTCATGATCTCACGGTTCGTGGGTTGGAGGCCCGCGTCAGTGCAGAGCCAGCTCGGGATTCTCTCTCTCCCTCTCTCTCTCTGCCCCTCCGCCACTCACGCTTTCTCTCTCTCAAAATAAATAATAAAATCAAATAAAGCTAACACATTTTGATACAAAAGTGATGAGCTTAGCCATATGTAGAAATTTTAAATACGTGGCTGGTAAAGCTAGGGTTACTTCCCAACCTCTATTAGCAAGACTAGGCCACCTTCCCAGACTATCCAAGGTGCCCAAGTGATGCCTTAGGAAGGCAAACAATTTTTTAAAATTTTTGTTATTTTATTTTATTAAAACAATCTCTGTGCCCAACATGGGACTTGAGCTCATGACCCCGAGATCAAGAGTCACATGCTGTACCAACTGAGTCATCCAGGCACCCCTATAACCAAATTCCTTAAATGTAGGTATATACTACTTAACTGTGGTATAATCTGCCTGGCATTCATTCATTCATTCATTCATTCATTCATTTGTATATCTGGGGATTCATTCAGTGATTCATTCCTATCGCCGAAAATGTATATAAATGAAGACCTTATTCTCCATTTACCTGTTAGGGCTCCAAGGAAATAGAGGATGGCACCCATAGCCTCCTTTGATAGCAAGACATCTTTTGGGAGTGCCTCCAGGGTCACTTCATGTCCTTTGTCTAGAGCCCCTTCAAGCTGTGGGGAAAGGTGGGCAACTAAGTAAGATAACACAATGAAGGGGCCAAGCATAGTGCCTGGCACATAACAGTCCCTGGAGATGTGCTAACTCATGTCCTTGCTTCTTTATCAAGGTACAAAGTCATAAAAAGTACTGGACACCTTGGATTTCTTGGTCCCTGAGCCTTGGACTCTGGAAAGGAAATGTTCCAGTCCTCTTTCCAAGAAAAGGGCCTGCTGGCCTGCTGCCCACCCTCTGTCGTGCCTTGAGGGAATCTGCATTGTTTGCCCTTTTCCAGAGGAATGAGGGAGCAGTGGCCGCCTGGCAGTCTGGGGGGCACCTGGACATCCACCCACTGGAGGGAGACATCCACCTACTGTTGACTCCCCCTGCCAGTTGTGACACCCACACGTGTCTACCAGCAACCTTTCTCTGCGACCTCACCGTGAGTTCCAGGTCTTGTAGCTCCTTTTTCTTCCCGAGAAGTTTGCTGAGGGAGGTGAGCAGGGAGCTTTGCCCTACTTGGCTCAGCCTTTCCACTTCTTGGATCTCTCTTTGAACTTCTTCTTTTAGTGTCTTGAAGTCCTCATGTTCCTCCCCTATTGGGATAGTAAACATGGTAAACAAACCATCTGCCATCTGGTAGCCTGCCCATTCAGTCAGCATTCTGCCTGCGGGGCTCCTTCACTCAGTCTCCCTCAAGTCCCTGTGCTCTGCTCCCAGCCTGAGCCTCGCCTCTCTTTCTTCCTGACCAAGGAACAGGATTATGAAGTTTCTGCTAGCCTTGACTTGTGGAAGGAGTTGTGGTGATGGTCTGGGCAAGGAGGTGGACCAGGACCCACATTAATATCTAAGGGGTAGTTGATTGTCCCTGGGCTCTCAAGCCCCATTCTGTAGCGGTAGACAATTGATTCCCCTTTCTTCAAAACTCCAGCTAAAAGTTGAGAAGGAAAGTCTATTTCCCCTTCTTATGAATTAGTTGACAAAGAATGACTTTGGTGACTGAGTGAAGGCTAGCATGGATGGGTCTATATCCATGGACGTGGGTAGATCAAGGTTAGCTTGAATCTTGGCCTGACTCTTCGGGGGCCTCGCATCCTAAGAATATGTCCTGGAGAGTGGCTTCCTGGAAGTAGCTCCAATCACCAGGACCTGGGACTCAGCACTTCCCTTTCCCTCCCTTCACCCCACTGTCTTCATGCCAAAGTGATGGGAGAAACTTACAAAATTCCTTACCAGCATCAGATGCCAGGATAACTGAGGGGGAAAACAAAAAACAAGAATGTACTCCTCCGAAACAGTAGCCATACCCAGGGGATGACACATTAATGGGGGTTAGGAAATGTATCCTGTCTCCTGGGATATCCCAGCCATCTTAAGGCTCCACCTGCTCCATTTGTGGGAGGCAGGAATGGGGCAGGAGAGAAGCTAATGCAACGTGAAAAAGGGCTCCCGGATTGACTGAGTTGGCATCATGGTGACTCAGTGGCTCCCGTCCCGGGTGCTGGGTGTGGGTGGCAGAGTTGCAGATGTGCGTGGGACAGGTTATAGCTAAGAAGGCCCTTTGAGGCATCAGACCACGTGGGTATCCTGCCCAAAGACTTCCCCCTTCCACCACTTTTTCCTAAGCTATTGGAATTTCTGCCACATTTCGGGGACAGTTGTTTGCCGAGACCTGCTCTGCCATGGTTCCCCGTTGTCAGAAAAAGACTGGAGTTTTAAAAATCTGTGTCAAGAAAGTTGCAGTGAAATGAGAGGAAACACTTACGGGTGAGCTTCTCCTCTGGCTTTTCTGAAGACAGAAACAATGCACATATGTCAGCATAAAACCTATTTGTGCTTTTTTATCTAGAGCGGATGTCAAGGTGGCTTTATCAGTGATCATTATAAAAACACACAGAGATTATGTTAGCTCGCACCCCCCCCCCCAATTTGGGAACACACAATGCCTCCAAGTTTCATTTCTGCTTCCAGTGGTGCCTTCTGGTCTTTCTGGTTCTCTGTCTCTCTAGGGTAGTATTCATGTGCTTCTATCTGTCTTGCCTAAAGTTGGGGATAGATATTTTTGGGGACTTGGGAAACAAAACCAGGGGCTCCTTGGGGGACTATGGTATATACTGTTAGAGGGTACAGGATTTTAGCAGATGATATCAGGGTTGGGCAGAAGATATGGGAAACCAGGTAGCAATTTCACTTACCTCCAGGAGGGAAGGTTTGCATGTTATCGTTGTAGATATGTGGAATGTCTGTAAAGGTGCAAGAGAGGGGAGAACAGGAGGACCTTTAACAGCTACCCACCTTCCCTTCTCCATTCTCAAGTCCATGGGCTCTGCTAAGGGCTAGGTAGGTCCCTGTCCCTAAATGCCTCACCTAACCCCCGATCTACCTCTATTGCTAGAAGAACCCTTGTCTTTCTCTGTAAATCCTTTCCCATGACAACACTATTTTCTGCCTTGCATCCTAGTACTGGTGTCTATGGATGTTTCCTCCACTGGCCACAGACTTCTTGAGAGCAGAGGCTATGCTTGTTCATCTCTGTGTCCCCTTTCCCCAGCTAACGCAGTGCCTAGCACGGAGGAGATGCTCAGAACCCAGGGATTCCTTCACTTCCTCTCCAGAGCAACCTCTGCAGTTCTTTCCCCGGCAGCTGGGCCACATTACAGTACACTCCTGCACTATTCCCTGACTTGCCACAAGACGGGACCGGGATGCCTTAGTACTAATGCGGGTAATTCTTGTCTTGAGGGGAGAATATGCCAGCGTCTGCTCACCCCACTCATCTTTGCCTTTGACCATCAGCTGTCTCACTCGAAAGGCCAGGATGCAGCCCTTGGGGATGGTTACGGCCTCCTTGTGGTTTATGGATCCCTAGGATCAGACAATGAGGATTTATGAACCTGCAGAGATTCTGAGACATGGGGTGGGGGAGGGGGAAATGAGGAGATAAGAAGCTGAAAACCCTTTACTGGTGTCCCAGATTGTCTTTCCACCAGTCTGGACTTCATGGAATGAGCTTCAAAGCTCTTTTGCATCATCCCACTAACAATCTCTATCTCTCTTCCTGGCTCAGACACATGAAGGAAGTGGCCAGACCTGCTCTGTCACCTGCCTGTGCATCTCTGTCCCACCTGAGAGCTTCCACAGGCCCCGGTGCCTTCTTCCTCTTCGCCATCTGTCTTGTGCTCATCTCCTCCGAGAAGCTTTCCATGACTAATCCTACTCTCAGCTCCAACTCATCCCTTGAAGATTTATACAAACTAGATTTAGGTATGTAGACCATTACTTATTTATGTTGAATTTTCTAAGCCTGTGTTCTCTGGGCTTTAACCTGTGTGTCTCCTCCATGAGACTGAGAACTTTCTAAGAGCAAGGGTGTCTCTCCTGTACGTTGGGAGCACCATGAGGGGAAATCCATGACTATGAGTTTCCCCTTCCTTGATAGCTCCCTGTGGCATTTGGCACAGGGATCTGCCCACCCAGGGCACCCTTGCCAGAGAGAGGACTTCTGTCTGGCCGACAGGAGCCTGAATCTTGAAAAGCAGGAAGAACGAGGGGGTCCTTTTTAGTATCCTGGGTGGGCACCGATAAGGTAAAGTTAATGTGTTAACGCAGCCTCTAAGGAGAGGCTAAATGTAAGTGTGTGTGTGCGTGTGTGAACCAAACCTGTAGTCCCAATGGGGCGAAGAATGGGAGGGAGAAGCAACCCTCCGCCTTGCCAGCTCTCTCCAGAGTGACCTCCTGCACGGTCTCCACCACCTCCATCACCACATACAGGTTCTCCCCTCGGTTTCGCATCTCCTTCAGGAATGGGTGCTCAGCTGACAGCTTCCTGTGGCAGAGAAAGCATTAAGGACTCAGCCAGAACCTCTCCAGGCATGGGCCGTGAGCTTCTCTTTTCTTCGGTCATTCCCAGGAGCTAGGCATGGTGGCGTCAGGGAAAGGGTGAGGACTCTGGAGTAAGACCGAGGCTGAAGCCCAGATCTCCCGCTTACTAGCAGAGCAGTTACTTTTGAGTCTTGGGTGCCTCATCTATAAAATGAGGATAATTATCCTTCCCTGCAGAGTTGCTGAGAGGGAAACTGGGAAATCAGCTGGCACAGCTTCTGGCCCGGAACAGGCCCCTCTGGTTGTTCTTTCCCCCTTTTCCCTCTGCCTTGGGGTACTTTCCCCTCTTCCCCCCCCGCCCTGCCCCGTTCTTAGCCCTGTTCATCTCTCCTGGGGTCCTTTGTCCCCATCTCTCATCCTGTCTCTGCTATTAACCCTAGTTGCTTTGACCCCATTTGCTTGCCTACATAAAAGTGTGCTTTGATCTTTCTGCTCCCTCAAATTACCATTCCGTTTCTTTCCTTCACTTCTTTGGCAAGTATCTGGAAAGCTACGCCCATACACAGTCTTTACTTCCTGTCCACTCCTAAATTCTTTTATAATTTGGCTTCTGGTTCTCCTCCTCCACTGAAAGCCCAACGACCTCCTGCCCACCAAATTCAAAGACCTTCCCTAACTCTGCACAACACTGACCCCTGCTGGCCAAAACCTCCCTGTGACTCTGTCTCCTTGGGGCTTCCAGTCCCACTGTGCCACCCTGCTTCTGCTCCCACCCTTTGGGCTTCTGATTCCTATCCGTTCTGTCTATATCTCCTGTGTTATTTTCTTTGGTTCCCTAAAATTTTACATTCTCTAAGATTCTGTTCTCAGTTCTTTGCTGTCTGAACTCTCTCGAACATCCTTCCCTGCCCCCAACCCCCTTCCTATAGTTTTCATCTTTATATGGCTCACCACCACACAGGGATCTTCACCTGACTTCTCTCCTGAGCTCTAGGCCCTCATTTCTAACTGCCTTAAAATTTTTCTTTTAGGGGCACGTGGGTGGCTTGTCGGTTGAGCATCTGACTCTTGGTATAGGCTCAGGTCATGATCTCACGGTTTCGTGAGTCCGAGCCCTGTGTGGGGTTCCGTGCTGACAGTGTGGAGCCTGCTTGGGATTCTCCGTCTCCCTCTCTCTGCCTATCCCCCACTCACGCTGTATCTGTCTGTCTCAAAATAAATAAATAAACTTAAAAAATTTTTCTTTTAAACTTGAGATATAATTGACATATAGCATCATATTGGTTTTAGATGTCCAACATATGCAATGCAGTGTCGTTAACTGTGGCCCCTCAGCTAATGTCTCACTGGACCCGCAAACTCAAAACGTCCAAAAGGGACTCACAATCTTTCTCTCCAAATACACTTCTAAAATCAGGCTTCTTGTTTCTGTTAATGTCATCACTTGGGTCAAATCTTAGAGTTATCTTTTTAAAATTCTCATGTATTTAATTAATTAATTTTGATAAAAGTTGTATATGCTTAAGGTATATGACATGGTTTTTTTAAGTTTATTTTTTTAGTAATCTGTACACCTAATGTAGGGCTTGAACCCACAACCCCAAGATCAAGAGCTGCACGCTCTTCCGGCTGAGCCAGCCAGGTGCCCCACAACGTGTTTCGATGGACATATATATAGAGAAATGATTACTACAGTTGAGCTAATTAACATATCCATCTCCTTACATAGTTACCATTTTGTGTGTGTGTGTGTGTGTGTGTGTGTGTGTGGTGAGAGCACCTGAAATCTACCCTCTTAGCAAATTTCCAGTGTACAGTATAGAGTTATGAACTGTCGTCATCCTGCTGTACATCGGATCTCCATCTTTGATGAAACCTTCTCCCTCACCCTGCAATTGGCTGTCAAGTCGTCTATTCTGTCACCCCAGAGGTCCCCCAGCCCCAATGGTTCCCCCCTCTTTATTCTGACTGCTCTTCCCTCATTTTATATCTCAGATCCTCATTTTGTATCTCAGATGGACAATGGAACAGTGTCCTGCCTAGCCTGCCTCCTTCCAACTCCTGTCCCTCCTCCTCTAGCTTCCTTTCATGTGGCCAGATTAATCATGACACATCAAGGTGTCATTAGGGTCCCCCTGAAGCCTACAGAATAGTTCCACCTCCTTGACCAGACACCTGGGCCCTCCATGGTCTAGGCCTCCCTACCACCTCCCACTTGCTCTACTCTTACCTTTTCTGCTCCTGCCAAACCAGCTCTTCATTCTCCCTAGAGGTTCTGAGGTTTCTCACCCATGTGCCTTTGTAATGTCCTTCTCCCAGACTTGCATGTTCAATTTCTACTCATCCTTCAAAGCCTAGATCATGGGCTGCCTCCTCTGAAGTCCTTCTTCATTTCCCCAGCCAGAAGTCCCTCTGGCCTGCCACAAAACTCAGGCAAAGTCCTCCTATGGCACTTACTACTTCTCACCTTGGATTGATTATAGTCACTGTTGTACACCTCTCCTGCCCCCAAGTCCTAGATTGCAAGGTTCTTGGACAAAGATGTCCTAGTGCACCCTGGCACCTAGTAGGGTATTTTGCACTCAGTGAGACTATATAAATATTTACTGGGTGACTTTCTAAGCACCCCAGCCCTTCCTTCCTGCCTCCCCAGTCCTCATCTTTAGTTCCCTGTCAAGCCAAACGTCTGAGATGTCCAGACTACCACATCAACATGGCATCTGCCACACCCCTTGTGTTGCTGGGGCAGCATTCCCGAGGGCACCTGGTGTGTGGATGGGACTGAGCAGATGGCTTGATTTATGGGAGCAGAACGCTGTGCCCAAGCTTCACTAAGGAGCAGTTAAGACCCTTTCCTTTTTTAGTGTATTTTATAGAGTCATAGTTTAGGAAGGAGCCCTAGAGATTTTCGTCGAACCCCATCATTTTTCAGGAAAGAAAACTGAGGTTCTGAGAGGACAAGTGATTTTTCCAAGGTCACACAGCAAGTTAACGTGACCATACGCATCCTCATGTGTGTGTATGATAGTAGGGGGGTGGTACTGGAGGTAGCAGAAGGATGGGGGGTAATGGTTAGGGAATGGCCTGGAGGCACTCATGGGCCAGAAGGGTCATCTTCAAGAGCTCTCCTGTGGTGACCACATAGGTGAAGGTCAGTGTGAAGGCCCTGCCCTTTAGCTCAGGGCCCAAAGCACCCTTTCCAGGCACCACCCACCCCATCCTGGTAGCCCTCCAGCCCTTTCACTCTCACCTCTCCTGGTGCAAGGTCTCCAGAGCCTTGGGAGCCACACTGAGTGTCTGGACCTCCAGGGTACTGCTTCTGGACAGCCCTGCAGTCCCCGTCACCTTGACTGTCTTTGGCATGTCCACTTCTCCCTCCACTCGGGCATCCAGCATATTCTTAAAGCTAAAGTTTCCAGAGTCTGTTGGATCTGCAGGAGAGAGAAGATGAAAGGCGCCAGGATGGCCGGCGTTCCTCTTCCCTCGCCTTCTGGGAGAACTTTGGGCTACAGGACACCAAACCACATCTGGGTAGAGGGAGCTTTGGGCTCCTCCTCACAAGCCAGTGCCTGGCCCCACCCCTCTGTCCTCAACCCCGTGTCCAGACTAACCTGAAGGTGAGCGGCCAGGCTCAAGCACATCCAGGAGGGTGTAGTCAGTGCGGACATATCGGGCACCCCAGAAGAGAGTGCTCTTTCTCTTCCTCAGCACCAGGCAGAAGGGATGGAAGCGCTTGAAGTCTATGAGGCTGTCAAGGGGTGTCAGGTCCCCTCTAGGGTTTAGCTGTCTGGCCAGGGCCCGGGTGACATTTTCAAATATGGTCATTTTCCCTGTGGGGGGTGGGGGGAGACAGGAGAGTGACAAGTTGGGAGACCAGGACATGGGAAGGCCCCTGCAGAGAGAGATGGCGCTCAGGGTGTGTGTGGGGGGTGGGGCTTCAAGATGCCTGGATTCTAGGAATGTCAGAGCTGAAAGGAACTAAAGGAGTCTTCTCTTCACGACGAGGAGACACAGCCCCGAGAGCTGAGACAACTTGCCCGAAGTCACAGGGCTGCTTAGAGAAGCCAGGCCTTCCCTCTGTTTGCCAAGGGCTCTTTGCTTACCCTGTATTCATTTTCTTCATGGACTCGGAGCCTGGCTAGAGCATTTCATTAGTGCTGCAAGTAAAGTTCCTCTCATACAGCTGTGCCCACCTCGTCTTCCCCAGAGAACTGTGACAGCGGGGACCTGGGATGCCAGGGAAGGAGGCAGCCACCACTGGTGCTGAGGGCCTGAGGAGGCAGATGCTGTTTACCTGCCCCGGTTGTCCTTTCTTTGGGTGGGGCGTCACTTCCCTGTACCCTGTACTTCCCTTGTGCCCACCTCCTGGTTCTTGGGTGTGAGTAGACCCACTTCCCTCCAGGTGCTACCCAATACACCCAGGCATTTGCCTTTGCTCCCTCTGCTTATAATACGCCCCCTTCCAATCCCTATTCATTAAGATTCATTTTGGGTCACCTCTTTGGTGACTCCCTTCTCACTCCTCTCCAGGCAGCTGGTGACTCTATCCTGTGTCCCCAAAGCACTTTGTACATGCCCTTCCGAAACACCTGCAATGTCATGTTGTTGTGATCTGTGCACCTGACTCTCGCCTACTTGATTGTGGCCTCCCAGAGGGCAGGAAATGGGTCTTAGTCATCCCTGTAGCATCAGCACCAAGCACAGTGCCTGGTGCAGACCTGGAGCTTGGCAAATGTGTGTGGAAACAATGAATGAAGAAATGAATGAATGTGGCCCTGGGAGGCACATACTGGGGTGAGAGGGCCCTGGAGAATGTGGGGTTTGCAAGAGCCTGAGGTTCATAGTCTTAGGTTTCTGTCTTTGAGGTTCAAGTCCAGGTGCTTTGGCTGGGTGGCCAGCTGGCACAGCTGGATTATTCCTGTGGCTGTAAGAGGACACAGCAGCTGGCCTGGAACTGCCTCACAGCCCCCATGGGCACCTCACAGAGTCAGGGAAGCAGGAGGCACACGTACAGGTGCGTGGGACCAGCCTGCCAACCGCATTGGCTCCAATGTGCCTTTTTTACTCCTCATTCCTGGAAGGGCCAGGCCAGGCCAACCTCCTGGGGCCAGCCAGATGCCTTTGGGAAGAGATCAGGTGAGTGCTGTCTCCTCCTCACCAGAGAGGAGCTCACAGGACCACTCCTCACTTCTCTCTCCAAGGCCTATGAAGACTCCTACCCCCCCGGGGCTCTAGGGGACTTCTAGGCCCTTCTCTTCCCACCCATGTTCTTGTTCATCCCTAGAACACCCCCCACCTCCCCTGCTGTCATCAGGCTCTTACCAGAGAGCAGTTCTAGGTTCTGTCCAGCAGCCGGCTCTCAGTCTGTAGGTTGAGAGAGTGACTATCCCTCACCAGGACAGGCTGCCGCTTTATGCTTCTCTGGAGGCAAGGATGTAGGCTTCCAGGGACCCCGCCTGCCCCAGTGACCCCACCCCTATCCTGCTCTACTTCCAGGAGAACAGCATCAACCTGTTCCACGTGTGCCCTGCCCCGGGCCCTGGGCCCTGGCCTCCTGAGGGCTGAGGGGGTGGGGAGCTGCCAGACAGGTGCCAACGTGGGTGGAGGGAGCCAGACCAGATAGAGGTGGCCACTGAAGGTTGGCTTCATGGGCTGAGAGGAGAGGAAAGAAGGCACGTTTGGGAGAGGGGCAACAGAGAGGCAGTGGGAGGTGTGCGCGCGCACACGCGTGTGTGTGCGTGTGCGTGCAGGTGTGATGAAGGCGACATCTCTGTTCTGTCATCATTGTGGTCATCAGGAAGTATCTAGGATACATGGTAAGGCCTTGTGGGCATGATAAAGGGATAAGAAACCCCGTGTGTCCACAGATCCCAGCAGAAAGAGCAGCTGAGAAGCTGTCCCGCGTCTCTCTGCTGGTCTGCCTGCACATCACTCCCTCCCTCCCTTGGTTTTCGCTGCATATACATATCTGTGGTGCTGATAGCTGCCTGTGCTTGTGTAGGCAGGGATGCAGATAGACCAAGGGGTTTCCTGCTGCTCTGTGTTCAGCGTGTCTGCTCCTCATGGAGTATCGTACCCACACTTACACGCACACGCACAGGCAGAGGCAGAGCGGAATTAGTGGCAAGACTACAGAGCATGTCTGCCTCGGGAGTTGTTCTTAAGTCTGTGCCTAGAAGGAATTTCAAAAGGGACTTTACACACTTGGTTGGGTTTCTAGATGACAAATCAAGACATTTCCAAGCAAGACTCCTTTAGTGTTGGGACACGAGTCAACGTCTGCATGCGTATATAACCTGAATACAACTGAGTCTGTTTTCATGCTCTAACTTTGAGGCTCTCCTCAGTACCACTCATCCAATAGGAAATGCAGCCTTGAAAACCACGAAGGGAAGTTATATGTTTATTGAAAGTTTTCTTCTTTTTTAAAAAAACTTTTTTTAAAAGTTAATATATTTTGAGGGAGAGAGAGAGAGTGTGAGTGTGAGCAAGAGGGGCAGAGAGACAGGGAGAGAGAGAATCTCAAGCAGGCTCCATATGCTCAGCGCAGAGCTCGACATGAGACTCGAACCTATGAACTGTGATGTCATGACCTGAGCTGAAATCAAGAGTTGGATGCTTAACCGATTGAGCCACCCAGGCACCCACCCTGTCTGGAGGTTTTCTTGAGGGGCTGGTGGTTAATGGGGGAGATCAGACCACACCACACTCAGCAAAACTCCCTAAAAACTGAATTACAACTCTGTCTCCAAAGTCTCATTCAATATGACAAATGCTCCCAAATCTCTCTGTGTCATAAAACAAAACCTTCTGGGTCTCTAGTCCCTGCCCCCTATCTTCTGGCTCACCTTCCTTCCTGTACCCCAGACCTCTCTTGTGGGGCCATCTACCACTTCCTCCTTCAACAGCTCCAACCAAGGGCTTGGCTGTGTGGGAAGGCTGTCTTTAGTCATTCAGTCCCTGTCACATGGGCGCATGTGTGCAGAAATACATGTATGTGCTATATTCTTTCCATCTCTACCTGTTTTCCTGGTTCTTCCTGGATTTCCATCTCTTCCTTTCTGTGGCTCTTAATCACTGCATTGATGTGACTGATGCCACTGCAATCCAGCATATAGTCCTGGGCTGTGCAGTCTCTCAACCTTTATTTATTTTTATTTTTTAAAAGTTTTTTTTTAAATTTATTTTGAGAGAGAGATAGAGAGCAAGTGGGAGAGGGGCAGGGAGGGAGGGAAACAGGATCCCAAGCAGGCTCTGTGCTGTTAGCGCAGAGCCCAGTCTGGGGGCTTGAACTCACAAACCATGAGATCATGACCTAAGCCAAAGTCAAGAGTCCGTAGGCTTAACTGATTGAGCCACCCAGTCACCCACCCCTCTCATCCTTTAGATGGCCCCCTCCCCATCTTCTCACTGGCCCACCATTGCCTCAGTGAGACTTGGGAGTTTCTTGTTGGTGTCTACCCTCTTTCCACTGGCTTCAGGCCAAGGTTTCCAGTCCAGGCCATCCTCCAAAGATCCGGAGGGCAGTGATTTCAAGAAGCCACATGTGTATCTGCTCTCTCTGAGGACCTCAAAAGCCCATTTGGCCAGCTTTCTCTCCTCTGACCTGGAAGTCTTGCTCCTTTCATTTCTCTTGCCCTCCTTCATTCATTCTGGACTCTACCAGACTTGCCCTTGTTCTCCTCATGCCACTCCATTCCACCTCTGTCTCATTGAACCATCCCCCAAACTGCCTAATGGCGTTCAGAAAGGGTGGCTTTGAGGGTTCAAGGCAAAGAGAAGAAATAAGGGCTTGTGGGGTCAGCCAGGTTAAAGATCTTGTGCTTTGAGAATAAAAATAACCATGTCAGGCTTGTTCCTGTGCTGCTCCTCACCCCGCCCCCCTCACCTGCACTCCCCACCCCCTCCATCTGGATGCTTTGTAATTTTTGTTATTTTCCCAGTCCCCCTGCCTCATAGTCTTAGGGATCAGGCCTCTTCCAGAGGCTCCTTTTCCTCAGAGTCCTGGTTTACAATCAGAGGAATCTGGGATATAATTTAAATTGTGCTGGAAGAGATTTAATTTAGACTAATTTGTAAGAACTCTTTAGGTGAATTTAAAATGACTTACTGAAAACAGGAGGCTGGGTGGTGCTTGGTGCTGTTTTAGGCGGCAGGCTTTGCTCTCTATCTCCCTCTGGTGGTCACTCAACAGAGGTTAATGGCGATAATCACCCTTAACTGTGGGCACCAAGCTTGCAATTTGCATGTAGTTGCTAGGAGATGGGGATGAGGGAAGGGAGCTGGCCTAGGGGAGGAAGCCACCTGTTCTCTGGGAACCTGAATGCCTCTCTGACCCATAGAGTGCATTGCAGACACAGACATTGGGACAGGTTGTTATTTCCTTACCCATTTTCCTTTTATTATTGTTGATTTTCTCAAGAAGAGGGCAAAGAGGACAGAGATGAGGTAGGCTGGTGGAGTTCAGAAGGGTGGAAGGTACTGATCCTGGCAAGAATGGGAAGAAGCTGGCACAGACATACTGCCAGATCTTCTCTGAGTAGAAAGAGGTGAAAGGGCTAAGGAGGAAGGCAGGCTGAAATGGAGGTGTAACCCTCTGGTAGAAGGGCAGAAAGAACATGCCTCAGAGGCATTGTATTTTATATTTCCGATGGGAGGTTGGAAGTTTTCGGGTGTAGATTGCAGACTGGGAGCTATATTTCCATAAATCCTCCTTTCTGAACAAAGTAAAACCCCCATAATTCTTTCTTATCCCCTAAAATACTTTGAGGGTTTTTCCCAAATTCCCAAATCAGCTTTGGAGCCCAAGACACCTCCAAACTCCTGGCTGAGTAGACATTGTTCAGGGTCTTGTGACACTTCCTCAACCCAAAGTTGTACTGAAGAACTACAAAAGTGTGTCAAACTTCAAGGTGTCAGCCCTCGCCGTCCCCAGCCCTCCACTGCCAACCCCTCTATGAAGTTGGTTTGGGCAAGGAGGCCACTGCCAGCACCCAGCCCAAATCCAGGGATGCCTCCTCTGTCAGCTGACCACCCCAGCGCCTCAGCTCTTCCTGAGTCCCTCAAGATGCACCTGGAGTAGGTGTTGGAGCTCCTGTTCATGTCATGGTTGACAGAAGAGAAGCTCTCCTCCTTGGCTGTGATTGCTAGGCCCCTCCTGATAAGACAGAGCCCCCAGATCCTTGTAAAAGATACTGGGTGCCAGATGGAGCCTTTGAAGTTCTGCCTCCAAGAGAACTTGGAGCTGAAGTGCCTGTCCATTTCACCAGCTCCCCTGGGTCTGTGCAGAGCCCCACTCTGCTTTCCCTAGCCCTGGTAGGGGAAAGCGGATGTTCAGGCCTTTCAGCACTTGAAAGACAAGAGGCATACAGGGCACAGAGTGGTGACAAGGCATTGTGGTCTCTGGTATAGAGGGGTCCATCCTTGGTACGTCAAGGCTGCAGAGTCCCACCAGGGCCTGGGTCACCTTCAGCTTTGGCCAGGAAATCCCTGAGCAGTTTGAAGTGAGGGCAGAAGAGCCCTACCACCCCCTAGAAGAAATTCTGGTCCAGAGTGTTCTCCATCTGCACAACAGAGAATAAACATCACGGGATGATTTGCATTTGGGGAACCACTAGCTTCAGAGGTGATCTGCAGTAAAATTTTAAGTTCTAGCCCCTGACCCCACCCTTGACCCCCTCTGCCCATTAGTGCTAGAGTTGAGCAGAAGCAGGCACGGATTAAGAGTCTGGAGACCTGAGTTCCATAGACAGCTCTGCTAGGAGCCTGTTGTGTGGCCCCAGAGAAGTACCTTCCTCTCTCTGGGCCAGAGAGGTCATCTGTGATGGAGGGGGTGGAGCTGCATGAACTTCCGGATCTCTTCTAGTGCTCAAACTCCATTTGACCCTAGTTGTCATCCCTCACACCTGTCCTGCAATCCCCAGGCCCCTCACCAGCTCTGTCTGTAGGAAAGGACTTCTTTCTGCACAGACATAGCAGCGGCTGGTGGTCCTCGCTCAACGCTGAAGAGGGAAAATGAGAGGAGGTGGTGTGAGAGACATGAGTATGTTCTCTCTCCCTCTCTTGGTGGGCAGGAGATTGTAAGGCAGCTCTGGGGGCTAACTGTGTGTGTGTGTGTGTGTGTGTGTGTGTGTGTGTGTGTGTGTGTTGGCTGGGGCAGCAGATTCACTCCCCTCCAGGAGAGAATGAGAAGATCCCTGTAAGAATATGTATTCTCCTTTCTTTGGGGGAAAAATGAGTGGAGGCTAGGTGGGCTTACACCTTTTGCCTTTTCCTTGGGAGAAGGGAATGACAGGGGTTGGACCCTGATTGATCTGCTTGTAGCTTGGTTGCATGGGCATGCAACCTATGAAGTCACACAGGACCCCAGCTTGGTTTAATGCTTTCCTGTTGCCATCTTGAAGAATAACTCTTTTTTTGTTTTAATTAAAGTTTATTTATTTATTTTGAGAGAGAGAGAGAGAGAGAGAGCACAAGTAGGGGAGGAGCAGAAAGAGAGGGAGAGAGAGAATCCCAAGCAGGCCCCATGCAGTAAGCGCAAGCCTGCTGGGGGGGCTCAAACTCACGAACCCTGAGATCATGACCTGAGCCGAAATCAAGAATTGGAGGCTTAACCAACTGAGCCACCCAAGCACCTTTTGAATAATAATTCTTAATCATTTTAAGCAAGAACTCCTCTAGGTTTTATTCTTCACTGAGATCTGTAAACTACGTTGCAGGTCTGGCTTGTTACCACTGGGTCTAAGCCAGGAGGCCTGTCAGTCACATGAGGGAGGGACCCCCAACCCCACTCCCGCCCCTCAGCAGAGCCCCTAGCAGGTAGAGGATGTACCCAGCAAGCATGGTGTTGAGTTGACTAGAAGTCTCCAGCAGTCATTCAGAGGACTGAGACCCTGCCCCTGCCCCTTGGACTCCCAGAATCCCTGGGTCACTAAGATCCAGGACCCCATCCATCAGGCAGAGAGTATGGGAAATGATCAGCTAGATACTCCTACAGCTGGAAAGACAGGGAAGTTCCTGAGGAGAGGGAGAGTTCTCCCTGCACAGAGAGCAGACTCCCTCAGGGCAGGGCCCCAGTCTCTCCCTCAACTTAAAGGAGCCTTCCTCCAAGTGCGCTGAGATCTCCCTGGAGAGGCAGGCGGGTCACCCCATCCAGCCCACAAGGGCCCCAGCTCCCTCAGCTCCGCCCAGGCTACCAAGCCACGCCCCTACCATCTTAAGCCCCGCCCCCGCCCCCCACGATGCCCGCCCGGGTCCGGTCCGCGCCCTATGCTCACAGTCTGGCCTCACCACTCCAGCCTCCTCCAGATCTTCCATGTCACCCCTCCCCGGCCTCCTACACTACGCTCGCCCCGCCCAGGCCCCTTCCCAACCCCAGCACCCCAGCCCAGCCCCCGGGTCCCCCTACTCCCGCAGCATCCACTCCTTAGCTGGGCAGCCGCTGTTTCGGGTTTCAATGCCAGCCGCTCCTCCTCCACCTCAGCCCGCAGCGCCAGATACTCCGTGCGTTCCCGGCTCAGGCCTAGGTGAGTGAGGGTGCAGGACAGTGGTGACCAGGACCCTATCCCGCTCCACCAGTCTTCACGTGACTTCACTCAGCGGGTCCCCCGCCCGCAGGCACAGAGACCACCTTCTGAGCCTTGGCGTTCCGTGCCCTCCCGCAGGTACCCCTCCCCAGGGGAAGATGATCGGGGCTGGTCTGGTGTTGGGTGCCCGGGAGCTCAGCTCCTTACGCTAGCGTCCAGTGGGCACTGAAGATCCTGCAGAGGGCAGAGGGACACACCCCGTCACCACGAGTGGCTGTGATAGAGCAGTCCCATGAAGGGTTGGGGGACAGCTGAAGATGGGAACGGGACGGAGGGTGGAGCAGGGAAGGAAAGCCCAGCTGAGACCCGGAAACCTGGGTGCACCACTGGGCTTTTCCGAGGTAGTTTCCCAAACACTCCGGGGTGGGGAGTGCAGATGCAATGTGGCCCGCCTTACAGGATTCCAGTGAGACAATAGATGGAAACGTCCTCAGACCTTTAGAAAAGAGAAGAGGGGAGTTGTAAAAGATGAGGGTGCTGTTATTAGGGGAACTAGGTGAGAGGCAGGTATGGAGAAGAGGGTAGGTTGCCCTGATGGTGGGCAGGGATGCAGGGGAGAATGCAGGGCTGTGGGAGGGGAAGAGAGGGGCAAGTGTGAGCAAGGATGGGGGTGGGACAGGGGAAGCATCTTGGAGATTGCCAGCTTGGAACCCCACAGCAGTGGGGAGGGGGATGGAATGCCCCCTCCAGCCTTGCCCTCCTTCTCCAGGGTGGCTTCCTCCAGCTCCTCCCCAGCCTTGGCCACCTCGAACATACAGGTTCTGCGTCATGCTCCCAAAGATTCTTCAGCTCTTGTGGTGGGTGGAGTGGGGCCGGCTCTGAGTGGGCGGGGCCCTCTTCCTAGCCACCTCCGGCTCCCTCACTTGCACCCCTGGATCCACCTTGTTTCTCCCTATCCCTCCCTTGTCCCTTCCCCTTAGAAGGGTGTGTGTGTCAGTCCCAGAGGGATAGGGGCCCTGAGGTTCTAGTCCTGTTAATTTCTTCCCTGACTCCTTGTATGACCTTGGGCAACTCACCACCCCTCTCTGAAGATCACTGCCAGCTCTGACAGCTGGTGCTGCTCTCGTGGGGGCACGCCCCTGGGTGCCAGCCCCTCTCACCTGGCCTAGTTCCTCGACCTGCTTCCCTACGTCACTTCGCAGTGTTTTCTTGGCTCTAGAGGACATACATGCTCTTGTGCTTGTTCCCACACATTCCTTGCAAGAAATTTCCTTGATGGTCTGACTCTGCGTGATAAAATTGTCCCTGACCCCAGAAGTGAATGGGAATTGAGAGCTGACCTCAGACATTCATTTGAGTATGGGACGCAAAGGTTTTTTGTTTGTTTGTTTGTTTGTTTGTTTAGCATTCTAGAAGAGGAAGATAGTGATGGCCCGGAGTGCAGAAATGAGTATTGTGACCGGGAGCAGATAAGCTAGATTCCAGGGACTTGGAGATGTGTGGGCGTGTGGTAGCAGTAGACCTGGGATGAGGAGAGAGAGACAAAAACTGAGAAGTACCGTAATGTGCTAACTCGAAGTATTGGAGACACCAGAGCCATCTTCACCCATCCAAAGGGCTGTGGTGTCCAAGAGAGATGGGCTTGAACCTTAGTGTTTGCTTTCAATGCCCCGCTGGGCTCACATGACCCCCGTGCCTGCCACTATCACCCGGGCTGCCATCACTAGCCTGTCAGACCCCCAAATGTGGATACCCTGACGTCCTCATCTTTGTATCTGCAGGGCCTGGCATGTAGTAGTAACTCAATAAACGTTTGTCAAATGCATGAATGGGCTTGTCTTGGCATCTGTTTTGGGAGCTCAAGGCCTCGCTCTGCTTTGCTTCCTGCCTTCCTGATTTGGGGGAGCCGTTGCTCATAGGCAGCAAGGTTGCTGGTGACAAAGACCCAGCAAGATGAGGTAAAACTGTTTAGTCGGAACTCCCCTGGGTCTAATGGGGGAGGCACAGCCCTCCCCTTGGAATAAGCTGTTGGGTTGCTTCTGGTTTTGATGCGGATATGCCCTCCCCTCTGTAGGAGAGCTCAGTGTTGCACTCAAAATGTCTGCATGTGAGCCCAAGACAGGAAGGGTGGGGGCTGCGCCCCACCCATTGCTCCTTAACTGCCTCCCTTGGCTCCTGGGTACTCAGGCTGCTCTCTGTTCACTTCCTTTTGTAGATAACGTGGCTTTGTAGATGCTCAAGTCTCTGTGTCTGGGGTAGGTCTTGGTCTCCCCAGCTTCAGAGCTCCCCAGAGAGAAAAGACCCTACTTCTTCCATAAGCCTGGGAGTTCCCCGAGAGTTAGGTTCCTCTCTCTCCCCCTCAGACCAGGAGCTCCCTCAGGGCCGCCCCAGGCTTCTGCTCTGCAGGGCAGGAAGAAATTGGTTTTGGAAGAGCTGAGCGAGGGACTCCTCTTCTCCCACACCTACATACAGCCTGCTGGCTCCAGGATGCTGCATGTGGGTGCTAAGCTGGGTCCTGCCCCAGACCTCCCGGGTTCTTCTGGACCGGGCGTGTGGCTGGGCTCTCTTGGAACCTGGCAGCTTCGTTCCTGGCTCCCGCATGTCCCGGTAGGAGAGGTTGGTCTTGATGGAGTGCGTCTGTACCAGCCAGAAGTGTGAGAAGCAGACAGCAAAAATGAAACCGGCCAGCTGCCTACTTGGCATCTCAGAACATGGGTCCTATGATCTTTGGTCCCCGGTGGAGATAAGGATGGGGGAGAAACCAGTTATCTTACCCCTTGCTGCCTGCCTGGTGGACAAGCACAACTCAGAGGCCAGAGTGCAGAGGGAAGGGCTGAGGGCTTCAGTGATTGTTGCTCTGGGAGGGAGCATCTCTGAGTCTGTGGAGGCCCCACTCTGTCCAGCGTCCTGTAATGTGCTGAGCTGAAGCTATAGCTTCTGATGCCCCCCTCCCACCAATTTCCAATTCAGGGACCCCAGCTGACGGAGGTAAAGGGGTCTCTCCCTAGGGAGAGGAGCCAATGAAGCATCTCCCCTGCCACCTCCATCTTCTGCCCCACTTGCCCTCCCTCTCCCTCTCCTGCCCTAGAACGCAAGAGGGAAAGGAATTTGAGCCAGAAGGGGCCATGGGGATAACTACCAAGATGACACTATCCAGGGCTCTAGGACCCTTCCTCACCTGGGTTCCAGGCAGTTTGCCTCCCTGGATCCTTTCCCATCTGTGCTCAACTCTGAGAAATGGGGTTAGGTGTCTGGGCAGGGGAACCAAGTCTGCAGACCTTAAAGGTGTCGTTTCTGCTGCTTGGGATGACAGGAAGTCAAATGAGGCTCCAGAGATGGACACAGATAATAGAGATCGGGGCCCCACCTGTCCCCCAGGCTCCCGCTCCCATAGGCCTACACAATCTGTTTCCCAGGATCCAGTGAGATGTGTCCCAGCCTGATTCCAGGAGCGGGTGGGTGAGCAGAGTGGGACAGACTGTGGCAAGGGAGAAACTGATGGAGGGTATGATAGGATTTGGGCCAAGATTCCAAGGCCCAGGCCAGGGTGTGGCTGGGGTGGAGGTCAAACTGCAGCCGGAAACTGTCCACACTCTTTCCCTGTCCCTGAGCATCCCTGGAAGTGGGGAGGCCCATATCTCCTGAGAAAAGGGGATGGGGGGTGGGTCTCAGGTTTTTCTGAAATGAGTCAAGTTGAGACTTCCTGAATGATGTGAGGTACCTCAGCCTTGGAGTGGTGGAGGGAGCCTCAGAGATGGCAAGAGAAGGGGCTGGGGATGCTGGAAAGAAGACAGGGAAATCAGGGTGGGTCAGAGGGACTGGGGAGGTAGTGGATTCCTCTTTGCTTCTTTAAAAAAATTTTTTTTACATTTATTTATTTTTGAGACAGAGAGAGACAGAGCATGAACAGGGGAGGGTCAGAGAGAGAGACACACAGAATCCAAAACAGGCTCCAGGCTCTGAGCTGTCAGCACAGAGCCTGACGCAGGGCTCGAACTCATGGACTGCAAGATCATGACCTGAGTCAAAGTTGGCCACTTAACCGGCTGAGCCACCCAGGCATCCCTCTTTGCTTCTTCTTGAGCAGCCTCTCCATCTGTCCCAGAATCTGCCCCAAGCTGGGTGGAACCGTGGTTCAGTGGTTCTTATCTTCAGCTTCTGTTGGAGTTTCAATGAGATTCCCCAAAGCAGCAGTTTCCTCCACGGAGGCTGCATGGGTGGGTCATGCTACATGAGGGCAAGGGAGGGGGTGTGTTGACCCTTTTGGTCCCTTGAGAAGCCCATTTGGTGATAGGGATATCTCATATGGCCCCCCTTCTTCAGGCAACTTGGTCTCCTCTGCCCCACGAGTTCTTTCATTAACTTTGAGCACATCTAGTTTCTCTGTACCCCCTGCTCAGATTCCCACTGAGAGAAATGAGAGATTGCCAGGAGGGTAACAGCTCCCTTTCCCTTTGCTTCCTATGCCCCGTCTAACAGACTGGAGGCTGCCAGCTGATCACTGATGCCTGGACCTTGCCCTCCTTCCCTCCTTCCTGTTTGTCCTCCCTCTAGCCTCCTCCCATTCTCCATTCTGGTTCCATTATCATTAATTCATAGGCCCTGGCATCCCTAGCTGATAGACTCTGGTGTCAGGAACTGGGAGGTAGGAGGGGAGAGAGGAGTTGGCATCCAACCCAGCGGGAGCACACGCCGCCAAAGTGGTGGCAGAGGCCGTGGTAAAGGGCTCAACACTTTCCCACTCCTCACTGTCAGGCCACGTGCATTCAGTGAAATGAACAATAAGGAAGAGATCAGGAGCCTTAATAAAAGTGACTTTATTGAGTTGTCCAGTGATATTCTGGAGGTGGGAGACCTCCTCGTCCCTATCCCCCTCCAACTCCCGGTGACCCATCTTCAGCTCAGACATAGAGGAGACCACTCTTCCCCCAAGGGAAAGGGTTCAGAAAGCCCCTCAGTGTATAAAAGAGAGAGAAGAGAGATGGAGAGTCTCTGGAAAAGAAGCAGAGGACTCTAAGCCAGGAGGCCCCCAAGAGAAGACACAGGGAGAGGAGCCTGGGGTCAAGAGAGAGGCAGGAAGTAAGGGGGGAGCTTCTCGTAGATGGAGAGAAGAGAGCAAGAGCCCACACAGTCCTTCTCCATCTGTCTACACCCCAGTTTCTGACTTCCCCTCCAGCTTGGCCCACCATCCCCTTGCCCCTCTTTGCATCCTCTATTCCAGCCGCCAGGTAGGTCTTTTTGGTGCCCATGCCTTCTAAGTTGTTTGCATCTTCTTTGACTTTGTTTACTGCTTTTTCGCTAGGGTCCTCCCTCTTCTGCCCAAAGCCCTTTTCATTCTTGAAATGTCAGTTCAGACATCCACACAGCCAGGCAGAGGCTTCCTCTTCCATGTTCTCCCCGCACCCACCTCTGTTCTGTTGCCCCCCCACCCACTGTGGACTCAGGAGCTTTGGGTCTCTGAGTCTAGCACAACCAGGCACAGTAGGCGCCAAAGATGGTGTTGGTTGAGAGAGAGAGAGATCAGGTGTTTAGGGGAGACAGAGGAGGAAGTGGGGAGGAATTTGGGGGATGGGGGGCTGTAGAGGAGGCAGAGGGTTAGAGGAAAAGAGAGGGCACGGCGGTAGGAGTGTGGGGCATGGGGCTGGAGGAGTGGCCCCGGTCCTCAGACCACTGTGCTGAGGGTAGAGGAGTCCTCAGAGCGCACGGGCAGCACGGGGGCCGGCTTGAGGGGACGTCGAGTCTCATCCCGGTTCTGCCACACGTAGTGCGCCAGATAAGCCACCACGAGCACCAGCCAGCCCCCCATGGTGACCAGCAGGGCTACATCAGTGCTCCGCTGGGCCCCACCCCGCCCCGTCCCACACAGCTCTTCCTCCCCTGCCAGCGGCAGGAACTCTTGCCCCACGAGGTCTGGTCGGGCTCCGGGGCCACACACGATGCCTGTTCCAGTGTCCGGTGCCAGCCTCACCTGCCTGAGCACCTCCTGGAGGGCACAGTCACAGCGCCATGGGTTGGCGGATAGATTCACTTGGATCTTCAGGCCCACGAAGGCCTCCACAGGCACCGAGGCCAGCTGGTTGGCAGAGAGGTCAAGGTGGCGCAGACTGCCTGCCAGGCCCTGGAAAGCAGCCCCTGAGAGGTGGACAAGGGCATTATGGGACAGATCCAGCTCCTCCAGGACAGGCAGGTGCTGGAAGGCTCCAGCTGGCACTGATGCCAGCCGGTTGGCATCCAGGTAGAGCTTGCGGGTGTCGTTGGGGATGCCGGTGGGCACAGCACTCAGGCCTGCCTGGCTGCAGCGGAATGTCCTCTCACCAGCTTCTTCTGCCACGTAGCAGCCCTGAGGAGGCACCCAGGGGCTGGGCACCGTGCCACCTGTGCCTAGCACCAGCAGGAGAGAGAGGAGGTGACTGGCTGGTGGGAGCATGGCCAAATATTGGCATAGTCCTGGAGTGCAGTAGGACCTGGGGAAGAAAAGCCCCATAAAGGAAGAATGAGTCAAAAGAATTCCATTCCCCACTGCCAGCTCTCTCTTCTGGAGGTCCCCTGTGGGGTCTCTGTGGGCGGGGGCCTTCCTTTGGGGGTTCTGTCAGGCCTGGGTGACTTTAGCTTCTTCTTTGGGGTTTAGGGCTCCTTTTTCAGGCCCTTTGGGTAAAAGATTCCCCTGGGCCTGAGATTTTTCTAGCGTCTCCTTGATTCTGGAGGGCTAATCTATGAAGTCCCATGGTCCAAGGCCCTGTTGGTCACTCTGGGTCTGGGAGCTCCTAAGGCTTTGCTTCTGCCCGTGTACTAATCTCCCTTATTGGAATAAAGTCTTTTTCTACCAACCTACCTGGGTGGCTGCCAGGTGGGCTCCGTAGGCAGCTGAGGGCCAGATTGGCACTAGGGTGAAGGAGACAAGGAAGACAGATCAGCGAGCGGATGTCAGGGCATTCAGCTAGGCTAGGTGACTACGCCTGCTTTCTGTGCCCATCTCCCCCTTTTCCTGGAGCACCTGCCCCCTGCCTGCCCCAGCTTTGTCCTCTCCACTCTACTCTTCCTCCCCCCCACCCTCCTCCTCTCAACCTCTCACCCCTGTTGGTGGGAGAGTCTTCTCCTGTGTTCCCTCTCCCCGGAAGCAGTCTCCCTGCTGCCCGGCTCTAGAGAACCGCTTCCTTCTCTAGAAGCCCTGTTTGCTCGTAGCTGCTGGAAGTTGGGGGCTGGGCCCCAAGAGTGTTGAGTTTCCTGGCATGTGACTCCGGGCCCCAGGTGTCAGATACCTGAGCCATGGCCTGGCCAGGTGATGCCAAGACAGGGCAGATCCTGGACCCTGATGAACTCTGTCATGGGGAGACCAGGCCCCAATTCCTTTCTCTGCTTCAGGCTCCCCTCCCAAGGCCTTGACATTGTCGTCTTCTGTCCCTCCTCTCCCAGCTGAGACTTCCTCCAGGCTGAGACTCCGCCTCTCAGAACCTCTGCTGCTTGCCCACAGCCTGGCCCAGCAGAAGGATCCCTGCTTGGCAGGCCTGGGGGGCAGAATTGGGGTGGGCCCCATCTCACACCCATTGCCTCCAACAGCCATCTCCCCCAATTCGGTCCCTCCCTCACTCTCCTTTTCTGTCTTACTGTGTCCTATGCCACCTTCTTCCACAGTGAACAAACTTCCCTCAGTCTTTTCCTTGGAAATCTTGTCTGTCTCCAGAGGACCTCATCTCCTGGCTCCTCTCAGAGTGTCCAACGCTCTTGCCTGATTGGCAGGCCTCCCTGTTTTAGTTTGTTCTCTGCACGGTTGGTAGATGGCCCCTCTAGAGTTAGAAGGGGTTCTTCAAGGCATCTGAAGTCATATGGTCACTACAAGTTTTCCTGATGATTTTCTGTGTTGGGTTGGAGCTGACTCCAGTTGTCTCTGTTTGCTAGAGCCCTGGGCCCCCAAGTTAAGTCTCCCTCATGTCTGGGAGGGCTCATTCTCCAGGGTCTCTTGATCCTAATCACCATTTGCAGCCTATGCCATCCCATTACAGCACCTTCTCGCAATGCAGTAAAAGAGGACAGGAGAGCAGCGTGTCACAGAGACTTGCACAAAGGAGACTAAGGTCATATGCTGTGGAGACCCTTCTGAGAAGGAAAACCTCGCTGGATTTTGTAAGAGGCTATATGAATGACCAGAGCTGGACACACAATTTCAGGGCCCAGTGCAAAATGAAAACATAGGGCCCCTTGTTCAAAAACTGAGAACTTCAAGATGGCAACAGCAGATTGTAAAACCAACTGCAGGGCCCTTCTGAGTGTGGGGCATGGGGCCCCGTGGGATTGTACAGGCCACATGTCCGTGAAGCTGGCCCTGGAGGTGACCTTTGAAGAAGCAGTTTCAGAAGCGTGATGGGGGCCAGAATCCGATATTGGATGATATCATCTCTGGAGATAATTCACCACTGACTCATTCTTGTGATGTCAACAGGGGCATTTCTCAGACTCACACTTGTCCAAGAAATCAGATAAGACACATTTTCTACACTTGGGCAGGAGAAGCAAGAATTTTGTCTGTGGATTGCTTGTTAGTTGCTTGTTAGGCACTCTGCCACTGAACGCTTGGGTGTCCGTTTTGGGATTGTGGCTGAATGTGGAACAGCAGACATGTGGAATCCTACCTCACACTGTTCTTCTCTCACACTGGCCAGGAGTTTAGCTAAATAAGGCACAAGAGTTGAGCATGGCTGTTGATAGAGCAATCTTCTCAGACTAGGGAAGCTTCCAAGGAAGAGCAGGCCTGGCGTGCCCAGCACAGCAGCTGCGGGAGAAGCGGGCAGTGTGTGTAGTTAGGAGAGCCCAACTGGAGCATTCATGTGGTTAGTCGAGGGTGGCTAAGCACAGTGCTCGGCGGAGAAGGAACTGAGAGGGAGGCGGAGGCACACAAGACGGTGCACATTGCAGGCCGGGGGTTGACAAAGTTGGGGCAGAAATTCTTCTCTGCCACTCATTCATCCGTTCGGTGAGGATTTCCTGTGTGCCTCATGTTCCAAGAACTGTGCTCATGGAAGGGGACGCAGACCCTGCTCTTAAGGTGCTGGGACTTCAGCGGTGGTTAACCCAGCCTGCACATCAGAACCACTTGGAGGTCTCTTACAAATTAGTTGTGCTTGGGCTTTGCCAGGACCAATTAAATTCAGATTTCTGTGGCTAGGGTCTAGGCACTCAAAAACTCCCGAGGCATTTCTGGGGTGCCTAGGTGGTTCCGTTGGTTAAGCATCTAACTCTTTTTAAAATTTTTTTAATGTTTATTTATTTTTGAAAGAGAGAGAGAGAGAGAGGTAGAGAGAGAGGGAGACATGGAATCTGAAGCAGGCTCCAGGCTTTGAGCTGTCAGCACAGGGCCTGACGCAGGACTTGCACTGACAGACCAGGAGATCATGACCTGAGCTGAAGTCAGACGTTTAACTGACTGAGCCACCCAGGTGCCCCAAAGCGTCTCACTCTTGATTTCAGCTCACGTCATCATCTCACCGTTCCTGGGATCAAGCCCCATGTTGGGCGCTGCGCTGACAGCACAGAGCTCGCTCTCTCTCTCTCTCTGCCCCTATCGCCCTCTCGAAACAAGTAAATAAACTTAAAAAAAAAAAAAAAAAAAAAAGCAGCTCCCCAGGCATTTCTAATGTGCAGCCTGAGCTGAGAACTGCCAGTCTGGAAGTAAACATGGGCTTGTTGATACATGCCTCCAAATGTATTAATGTGATGTGTGTCATAACTGACGTGTGTACGAGGAGCTTTAAAGCCCAGAGAGAGAATAAATAACACTGAAAGAATCTGCTGTCTGTCAACTCGGTATTGTAGGGGAGGTGACATTTCCCCTCTTCCCTCTTAGAGCTTTTCAGCTGGGCCTGAGAGTTGAACTCCAACACAGATCAAGAGGAGAAAAACATTCACATTTATGTAAGCATTATGAGACACAGGAGCCCTTGACAGGAAATGAAGACCCAAAGAGGTGGCAAATTGCAAATACTTCTCTACTAGGTTGAATAAAGAGAGGGAATTGTGGAAAAGTAACTAAAATATATGGGGAGGCTAGAGACAGATAAAAATTATTTTTTAACAAGTTCTGTTTGTACAGAATTGTCTCAGCTTTGACTCCCTATTGAATGTTCCTTTTCTCCCTATACAGGAGGGCATCTTTCACTTGGGAGTTTTGTCTCCTGTTTTCAGGGGAAAAGGGGGGGAGATTAGAATGCCCTTCTTGCCATCTGTTGTTTTTTTATGTGAATTGAGCTCAAAATAATCCTAATGTCAAAGTGGCATATTTGGGGGTGGCATCATTCTGCCACCCTTCAATATCCATGCCTTATTTCCTTCCTTGATAACGCCTGCTGATTTGGGAGTAGTTCCTCCTGATAGAGCCTGACTGGTCCTCTCGGTCTATCAGAAATCCCTTTGCCCATTTTCCCAGCCTCCTTTGTGGCCAGGGGTGGTGGGGGTGGTGCAGTTTTGATCAATGGCATCTAGGGGGAAGTCTGCTGAAGGGGTTTCTGGGACAGTCTTTGATTTGTTTATAAAAGAGGGTGGACTAAACCCTCCCTTTCTCTCTGCGGGTTTCTCCCTGCTTTGAACAGGGAGGATCAACCACAGCTATCCTGTGACCCTGAGGCAACAAAGCAGAAAGGAAAGGTCAAGAGCATCACTGAGAAATAGGCCTGAATATCACTGAGCCACTCAACCAACACTAGCAACCGCCAGCTACTTTCACTCTGTGAGAAAAATAAACCCCCGCTTCAGTGCTTTTCAACTTCGCTTCACATTAGACTATGGGAGGTTTTGAAACCTACTGGTGCCTGTGCCCACCACAGAGATTCTGATTTAATTGGTCTGGCATGTGTCCAGTGGACAGGGACTTTTAAAAGCTCCTTAGATGACTGTACTGGCAACTGAGGGTTAGAATCATTCCTTTGCTTGGGTTTTCCATGCTTTCAGCTGGGAGCATTTTTACCTGATACACTAACTTTTCCAGGCTATCAGGGAAGACTTTACCAAGAAGTGACATCTGTGCTGGGTCTTCAAGGCTGAGTTCATCAGGTGGAGAAGCGGAGTATGTATAAGAGCAAGGGAGCATGAGAAGCTTTGGCTTCTCCTAGACGATAGAATGGAGGAGTAGTCGCAAAGGCCATGCTTAAAGTGGAAAGTGGAAAGGGACCAGATCCTTTTCGTCTTGGATACCATGTAAGAATTGAGACTTGATTTAGTGACTGGTAGATTAAGGGTTTTAAAATTAGCTTTGAGGGGCTCCTGGGTGGCTCAGTTGGTTAAGCGTCCAACTCTTGATTTCAACTCAGGTCATGAAATCAAAACTTTAAAAATAAATAAATAGATAAACTTTAAAAATAAATAAATAAATACAATTAACTTTGGTAATTGGATCGCTTTCTGGTTGTGTGGAGGATGTATTGGTGGAAGAAAGACTAATTACTGCGACAGTCCACGTGGGACATGGTAAAGGCCTGAATGGAAGCCATGACACAGGACTAAAGAATGTTCCATTCTTTGCCATGTCTTCTGGGGTGTGTGGGAAAACTCTCGGGCCAGGCCCAAGACCATTTGCTCCATTGGGTGCATCCCTCCCCAATCCCCTTGTGCCTTTGGTGCTCTGGATCTCATGTTCTCTGAGATCTCTTCCAGCCTGAAGTTCGGTGTATCTATGATGGTGGGGCAGGGAAGAGGTTGAGGCATGGCAGGGCCTGGCTCCCAAGTTCAGGGCCAAGGAGAGTAGGCCTCCAGGGCCCCATCTTCGGTGGGCTGTGTCAGGGCTCCTCTTTCCAAGGGCAGTAATTCCATTCCCCTAAGATGTGACCTGGGAGGAAAGAAAGTAGGCCTCCTGGTCCCTGTCTCCCTGATATGGGAAGTGCCCACATACAGCCTGGATAGAGGAAGATAATTGAAAGGAAAGGAGGGCTATATAGCTACTTTACCTATCATGTCAGCAAGGGACCCCTCTAATGCCAGTTTACTGGGTAGTTTGGCAGGAGGGGCAACAAACTTTCCTTTGCTGGAAAGTTCCTTGTGGAAAATGGCAAAGGGGGGTGTACAGTTTATGCTCCCATCCATCTGTCATTTGTTCAGTGCACACCTGCTGGGCCTCTTAGTCATCAGGGGATGCAGAGAGAAGTAAAATGCCCCCTAGACAATGGGGGAAGACAGACATGTGCACAAAAACAGCCCCCTGATAGCCTAGGGGTGAGCTGTAGCTGAGGTGTTTACAGAGGTCAGAGGCATCTGGAAGTCAAAGCAGGATACTCTGCCTGGATAGTTGGGGAAGGCTTCACAGAGAAGGTGACAGGTGAGGGAGGCCTTGAGGTGACAGGTGAGGAAAGGAGTCTACCAAATAGAAAAAGATAGGAGTAAAAAGCATTATAGACTGAGATAAGAGCAAGAAAGAGCAAGGTATTTCTGACAATGGTCAGGAGCTCAGAGTGGCTGTATCTGGGATGTGTGGATCGTTATATCCTTCAGCTAACATTCACTGAGAACCCACTGTGTGGAGGAAACGCATATGAGTAAAACACAGAACAAGCAGTCCACCAGGGGAAGCGGGTGTATAGCAGATAACTTAAATATAGCGCCCTCGGTGCCAATAGAAGGCTTTACAAGGCACCTATGGGAACATGAGGGACATGCTGGACAGGGGGTGTGGCCAGGAGTGGATTAGGGGAGAAATATCCCTTCCTTAGCTGTGTGACCTCTGGCAGAATATTTATTTATTTATTTATAACATTTATTTATTTTTGAGAGAGAGAGCCAGACAGAGCACAAGTGAGGGAGGGGCAGAGAGAGAGGGAGACCCAGAATCCGAAGCAGGCTCCAGGCTCTGAGCTGTCAGCCCAGCTTAACCGACTAAGCCACCCAGGCGCCCCTGGAATATTTAAACTCTCTGTACTACAATTTTCCCATTTGTAAAGTGAGGAAAATAAAAAATATCTATTTCACAGGGCCGTTTTAAAGATTAAGAGACAGTTAAGCGTCTGAGTCTTGATTTCGGCTTGGGTGGTGATCCCGGGGATATGGGATCAGGCTCTGCACTCAGTGAACGGCCTGTTTGAGATTCTCTCTCTCCCTCTGCCCCTCTCCTCCACTCATACTCTCTCTTTCTCTTTTTCTTTAAAGTTAAAAAATATATATATATTAACACGTGTTTATGTATTTATAGATGTGAAGCCCTTTGCCCAATACCTGGAACACAGCCAACACTGAATAACGTTAGCTGTTACTGATGGAGGAGTGGGCATTAGGGGAGGAAGGTGATCTGGGGCAGCTGTCACAGTGGATTTCTAGAGAGGTGGGGCCTGATCCCTCTGGATGGGCACTAGGGGACTTCTTATAGTCACTGTTGATCTGTAATATTTGCAGTTTTCTAGCCTACTTTTTTTTCCCCCCCAGGGGAGAAAATGTCAATTGTCCATACCAAAGTATGCAGATTAAGGGGTGCCTAAAGAACAGCCCTGCTCTTGGTTCCCAGACAGAGGTTCCGGATCCCAGGCCTTGGTTCTGGGCCCTGGCCTGCTTGGCCCTCTCCCTCAGCAGCCCCAAATTGCCAACCACAGGGCTGGGTGAGGGGTGGAGAGTGAGGGCCTGGCAATGCTCTCTGTTTCTCACCAGCTCAGAGCTCTCACTCAGTGTTTCTTTGTCTGCTTAGCATCACCGCCCCCCACTCCAGCTCTGCTACCCCATGCCTGGGGTGCCCCCCACCGAAACCCAAACTCAACTGCCAATGAAATAAACAGCTTTTTTTTCCCCTTTGTATTTGCTCTGGGTGTGACCTCTACACCTCCCCTTTAGGAAGGAGGGAGGTGAGGTAGGGAGAGCAGTGGGGGAAAGGAATGAATTGGAGGGGAGTGAGAGGTGGTTAAGAGTGGAGGGGTGCCATGATTTCCCCCCAGGGGTCAGGGAAAGGGGCTCTGTTTCTTGACGCCCCACCTCCTCACTTCTCACCACGGCCAGGCCATCGTCTTGGGAATGTGCTCCCAGTTTATTTCTCCGCCCACGTTTGCTATCTCGGCCCACACGGTTGTATCTGTGGCAAGGAGAGGCCACGCCACCCTGCCAGATGGAAACACCAAGGCTGGGGAATATGTCTATCTCAGCAGACTAGGGAGCTCCCAGAGGGCAGGAGAGCCTGTGAAAGTGACTCATTGGGTTTTAAAAACACAAACACATTTCATAAAAAATTTAAAACTAATAATTTCACATTACACAAAGATTGACACTGGAGAGTGAAAAAGATCACTCCCAACCCCTTCATCCTAACACAAGATCTGTTTTTATTTTGTCGAAGTTGCACAGCCTAGGAAAGCAGATGTTCAGATTCCATGGACATGCAGAATGGATTAATAAGAGGTAATGATGCAGAAAAGTTGGGGTTTGGAGCTGATGGCCAAGAAAGAATTCTTGAGACATCTTCGATTTAAAAAGGTGTTTTTATTAAAGCACGGGGACAGGACCCATGGGCAGAGAGAGCTGTACTTGGGGCATGAGGAGTGACTGATTATATAAGATTTTCTATCTTATGGAGGGGAAGGTGATGACAGAGTTCCATGAAATTGAATCTATAGGTTTCTGTAAGTTGGCTATTGATAAAATTGCTTTTTTTCCTTGTAAATCATTAAGATAGTTGTAAATTGATGGAGACTCATGTCCTGCCTTACTGTGATTTCTATCGGTTAACCACTTGTTTTTCTCTTTCCTCTGTTCTTGGGCAGCAGGAGAGCCTTGGGAAGGTCACATGCATATTCCACCTCCGGGGGATTGGGTTGGGTGTTAGCCTGTGCTTTGCCCTCAGCTTGCCTTTTGCTCCCTCATCAGTAATACAGAGCACTTACTACGTATCAGCAATTGTGAAGTGCTACACATCTATTGAGCCATTTATTCTTCCCAACGATATGAGGTAGGCATTATCATGATCATCACTATCTCTGTTTAGAAAGAAGGTAACTGACAGGGTACCTGGATGGCTCAGTCGGTTGAGCGTCCGACTTCGGCTCAGGTCATGATCTCGTGGTACATAAGTTCGAGTCGCGCGTCGGGCTCTGTGCTGACAGGTCAGAGCCTGGAGCCTGGTTCAGATTCTGTGTCTCCCTCTCTCTGCCCCTTCCCCACTTGCACTCTGTCTCTCTCTCTCAAAAATAATTACACATTTTTAAAAAGAAAAAAGAAATGAGGTAACTAAAACACAGAGAGGTTCAGTGACTTGCCCAAGGCCACACAGCTGGTAAGTACAGGAGCTGGTTGTTTAACCCTGGCATTCTGGTGCCAGGATCTTACTGGTGTTGCTCTACTTTTTCTTATCATCATCACTGGGGCATATGCAGGTTTATAGAAGCTTTTATTATGGACAATTTCAAACATAAAAAAGTAGAAAAAATAATATAAGGAGTCCCATGTCCCCATTTCCCAGTTTCAACAATTATCACTTCATAGCTCATCTTGTTTCTTTTTATTCCTCCAAGTCCCTAGCCCAGATTATTTTGTTTTTTTTTTTTTACAATTTTATTTATTTATTTTAATATATGAAATTTATTGTCAAATTGGTTTCCATACAACACCCAGTGCTCATCCCAAAAGGTGCCCTCCTTAATACCCATCACCCACCCTCCCCTCCCTCCCACCCCCATCAACCCTCAGTTTGTTCTCAGTTTTTAACAGTCTCTTATGCTTTTAGCCCAGATTATTTTGAAGCAAATCCAGTCATTGTATCATTTCATCCACCTATATTTTAGTATATATTTCTAAAAGATTAGGAGGACTTTTATTTTTAAAAAATTACAATGCCTTAAAAATTATTATTCCTTAGGAGTGCCTGGGTGGCTCCATCTGTTAAGTGTCTGACTCTTGATCTCGGCTCAGGTCATGATCTCACAGGTCGTGGGATTAGCCCTGAGTTGGGCCTTGTGCTGATGGTGTGGAGCCTGTTTGGGATTCTCTCTCTCCCTCTCTCTTTCTGCCCCTCCCTTGCTTGTGCTCTCTCTCTCTCAAGACAAATAAACTTAAAAAAATTAAAAATAAAATAAAATCTTAAGGGCGCCTGGGTAGCACAGTCGGTTAAATGTCTGACTCTTGATTTTGGCTTAGGTTGTGATCTCACTGTTCCTGAGATCAAGCCCCAGTCTCCAAGTTGGGCTCTGTGCTGACAGCAAGGAGCCTGCTTGGGATTCTCTTTCTCCCCCCTCTCTCCCCTCTCCCATGTGTGTGCTTGCTCTCTCTCTCAAAATAAATAAATAAACATTAAAAAAAATTATTCCTTAATATCATCAATTTGAAGAGTCAGTACTCAAATTTCCCTGATAATAAACCTTTTTTTTTTTTTTTTTTGAAGTTGGTTTGCTTCAGTCAGGATCCAGATATGGCTTTTGGATGAAATATTGCTTGATATAAAAATTTTTTTTAATTTTATTTATTTTTAGAGAAAGAAAGAGAACACAAGCGGGAGAGAGGGGCAGAGGGAGAGAGAGAGTCTCAAGCAGACTCTGCTCTGCACAGAGCCTGATGGGGGGGGGGGGGCTCTATCCCAAGATGACACTGGGATCATAACCTGAGCCGAAATCAAGAGTTGGACGCTTAACTGACTGAGCCACCCAGGCACCCCAAATTTGTTTTAATCTGTAAGTCTTTTCCTCTTTTTTTCCCTTTCCAATTTATTTGTTAAGGGAATTGGATGTTTGTTCTAGTTTCCCTTTTCCTAGATTTTGCTGACTGCATCTGGGGGAATACTCATGCTATTTTCTCCCCCTGATCTTTTCATATAACCTAGCAAACATTTTCCTATACTGCCCCATGGTTTTCACAACCGTTAACTCTACAGCCTCATAGTATGCCATCCAGTGGATATACAATAATATTTTTCTCGGGCATTTAGGTTGCTTTCCATTTTCCGCTGTTATAAAAAATGCTGGAATGAACATCCTCCCACATAGTACACGGGATGTACTTCCTTAGAATATGCTACCAGAAATGTAATCATAGCTCCAAGGCCTGAATGATTTTTCAGCCTCTTGGCACATATTACCAACGGTTTGTCCAAGGGGTTGTGCCTTCCCCAGCACCGCATAAAAGTGCTGTCACTCATTCAGTACTTAGGCCTATTCAGGGCTGAAGGATGTTTGGTAAAGACAGGGTAATTATGAGGGCAGAGAGCTAGAGAAGGAGAAAGATGATGACAGGGACTCAGGCTAAATTAAGCAGAGAGTGATCTACAATTTACCGCAGACCTAGAGTGAGTCAGAACTCTGTTCATTCCCATTGTGAAAAAAGCTTGATAACAGGAGTTATTAATAGGGCATGGCATGTCGGGTAATCTTTCCGTTAGACTACGCATTAGTCAGGCCCTTATTTGAGACGTAGGTCCAGTCTGGGTCACTGAACTTTGCAGAGGTGTGAGGAAACTGGCAAAGATCCGGAGGGTTCGAGCAACTTGAAGGATGATGGAAGAATTCCAGAGGAAAGTCAAAGGAGTCAAGTCGGCTCACTTTGGAAAAAAGTAAAGACATCTTTTTTTTTTTGCCTCAGTGCTGGGAGGTTTCTGTAGAAAGGCCAACACTCAGTTGTTGGCTCATGTCTTCAGAAGGCTGATTACACAAAATGGGTGAGGCAGGAGAAACTTCTGTATAAGGTAGAACTTTTTCAGACTCTGGGGTGATTATTTAGGTCTTGGGATGAGTGCTCTTTGGTCATTGGCCCTGGAAATATTTGAGAAGATTCCTGTTCTTCTGCTCCAAGTGGTTCAGATATCCACCTGCTTCCTGCCCACTAGGTGCCTCTGGGGGCCCCCTCCAACTTGTGAAGGCTGTTTCCTGGCAGTCTCCTGGGGAAGGGTAGGTGAGGTCTGAGAGAAGTGCTCCCCAGCCTCCCTGTCCTTTCTGTCCCCTCACATTTATTGCAGGTGTGTTTACAGCCCACCAGGCTGGCATGTCATGGTGTCATCTGATCCTGCTATTCCAGCCCTGCCATACGGAGTGGACTTAGAAGCTGGGTGGGGGCAATGAAAACCACTTAAACCAGCCCCTTTTGGTGGCATGAAGAGTGGGACTGACCCAGGAGACCTGGGAAGCCATTGAGTTCAACTTCCTACAGAGTAGCTTCCTACCATGCAACAGGTGCTTTACATACATTCTTTTGAATTTCACAGGTGTAGAATTGGAGATGAAGACAAGTTATTTGCTCGGGGTCACACTGCTGGTAAAGGTGTGCCTATGTTATGCTGGCCTGGAAATAAAATCTGTGCCCTTGCCTTTGGGGCATGCAGCTGTGAAACCTGCTGCCCAGAGGTGGAGCCTCCCACCCAAAGCCACACAAGCTGACCTGGGACTGGAATTAAGGCTCCTAACTATTCATCAAGGAGTCTTCCCAAGAGGTCCTCTTCTGAGGCCTCACGTGGGGAGGCCAAGGATGTGGCCTGGCCCATGCCAGCCTGGCTCAAGTTAAATGAAGAGTAACCAGTCTCTGGACAAATGCTGCCCATTGGCTACATTATCTGCCCTCTGGACTCTGATCTTAACCAACATAGTGAGAAGCCAGCTTCCAGGAAGGCCTGGCAGGGCAACGGGACTGCTAGTCTGTTTCCCTTGAAGCTAATCTGCGGCCAGGGCTGAGCCAGTTAGGTGTTAAGTGGAAAAACACTGACGTCGGGTCAGAATCTCTGGGCTCTGGTCTATGCTGGGACCCAGCAGGGACCTATGGCAACTTAAAATTCTGAATTTCCTGATCTCAAAACCAAGCAAGAGTAAACCGCACTTGGAGCGCGCTGACGCAAAAGCGGTAATTGTTACACCCCAAAGCAATACCACCATCTGATGTTAGTTTCCTGGGCTACTGAAACGTCTGGCCCAGCAGCCCCAGCGAGGCCAAGACTGCAGCAGAGGCAGAAAACTACAACTCCCAGGAGGCACCGGTCCCTCACCCCGCACGCAGGCAGGCTGAGAAACTACAACTCCCAGGAAGCACTGGGTGGGACGGCGCTGGGCGGTGACGTCGCGGGGGCCGGCGCGGGGCGCTGATTCGGCCCGAGCTGCCAGCGGGGTGTCTGCCGCCGCGGGTTGTTACAGCTGCTGGAGCAGCAGCGGCCCCCGCCCCCGGGCACCCCTCCTGGGCCCTCGACCGCCGGCCCTGTGCGGTGAGTCCCGGCGAGTGGCTTCGCGGTGGCCGAACCAGAAGCCTCCTCTTGGGGCTAGAGGCAGGGTGGGAAAGAAAGTGGGGGCTGCTGGGGAGGCGCCCGGGGCTGAAGGGGACCCGGGCAGGGTGAGCGGAGGTGGAGGGGGTGCATCAGCCGAGGGGGTGCATTAATCGAAGGGATGCCCACAGGGGAAAGTGGGGGCAGGAGACCGGGTCTGGGCCGTCGTGGGGGAGTGCTCCGGCTGGAGGAGGGGGGCGGGGAGAGGCTGGGCTTCGGGGATAAATTGGCCGCCTCCAGGGCTGGGTGAACGCGTGGAGGTGGGGGTGGGGCTCCGGACCGGGCTGGGCTCGAAGTGCGAGGTCCTAGGCTGGGGAGCGGAGCGGGAGGCCCCTCTTCGGCTTGAGTCCCGCTCGGATAATCCCAACAATAGCGAAGACTCCACCTCCTCTTTTTCACCCTCTTCCCCTGCTAGTGGGGGTTCGCCCCGGTACTTGCCGTCTTTCCATTTCCACCGTCCTCCCCAGTCCGGGAGGCTGGGCCAGAGCTGAGGTGAGCGACTGTGGCCCCGCGGGTTGGGCGGTGGGGAGAATGAAAATGGCATTGTGGAGTGATGCCAGGGACCCCATTGTTGGGGTCCGGGTTGTGGGCTTGGATGTTTTGTGCTCTTCATCTAGAAGGCAAAAGATTTGCTGCTTAAGGGGCTGCCCTTACTTGGGGAAAGAGTGGGAAGCGCGCACCTGGCAGCTGTGCTGGGGCGCACTGTGGCCTGGGCTTAGGTGCCAGACTGGGACAGGGATATTTGTGTGTGGAGCCAAGGGGGGAAGGGAGGGAAGGAGTAGAAAACAGCTACCAGCAAGAGAGTAGTTAACAGAACAGAGTTGCTGCAGGCTTTGGTTTGAGACGGGTTATGAAACCACATCAGGCACTGCCACGGCAGCCACCTGCCAGCTAGGGCGGCCAGAACTTTTCAGCCTCAGCTGCTGTAGACTTACTTTACTGGGTTCTTCTTCCTATTTTTCCCCTTCTGGGTGAGGGGCAATTGTTTTTTGTTTTTTGTTTTTGTTTTTTTACTCATGGAAGTGATATGTACCCTTAGTCACACAAACCTCTTAAGAGTGTTTCCTGGCTGCCAACCTTTTTCTTAGTTTCTTGATTTCTCCTGTCTTTTTGAGGGTCTTCTGGGATTTCTGCTGTCAGGGGAGCTAGTGTTCAGTCTTCAGGAAGACACTTCCAAGGGTATCAGTTTAGGTCCTAGGTCTCGGCCCCTCCTGGACTCATCAGGCTTCATTGGATGCCCTAGTTCAGCCAGAAAGGAGTGTAGGATGATCTGGAATTCAGCAAGGCCTGTGGTATTGCTGGATAAAATACGGGGGGACAGCTACAGGTCTCTGTACTACCACACCTTTATAGGCCTAGGTTAGGGAGAAGGGGGAGGGGCAAGCAGTTTCTGGTCTGACTTGGGGGACTCTGCCTCTCTCCTTACTAGTAAGTCCTTCAGAGGCCTCACTTCCTAGCCAGCTCCCCACCGTCCCAGGCTTTTGCGAAGTAGTAGATGTAGTAGGTGTCCCAAGAGCCATGTTAGGGTAACTGAAGCTCCAAGTCCCTGGGAACGTAAACAACTGATTTAGTCTTGGTTTTCTAGTTCCTTGGGTTTCTGTTAGGCCCAATTATCCAGCCTAATGGGCTGAGCTGATGGGCCTCAGGAGCATTACTTCCAGGATGCACCCTGGGACATCTCATGCATGTTTGCATGTTGGGAGAGAGTGTTGTGGGTCACATTTCCCTTGAGGTCTCTTAGCTTGGGGCTCTCTGAGAAGAGGAAACTTGTTCTCATTATTCTGGAAGTAAAGAACTGATCCTTGAGAATCCTGGCTCCCACACGGCTTGGCTGTGATCCTTGCCAGAGATAGATAGCAACCGACTCTGAGGGGATTTGTTGCAGCAGGGTGAAGGAGGCGGCCTTCTGGGCACTTCCAGGATACCTCCATCTGGGAGCCCTTTCTGCATCCCCAGGGAAGATGGGGTTGTTACCATGGTGATGACCTTAGGGTCTTTACCAGGCAGGACCTCCCCTCACCTAGGGAGGTGAGCCAGTAGAAAGGCACAGTCTGTTCCCACCTCTTGCTGGTTACAGGGCCCTTAAGGATTTGGAACAGCTGAGCTCTAGACAAGGGGGCTGCTCATTCCCCTCTTTATGTGCATCCAGGAATGCAGCTGGCTTGCATTGTTTCTTGGGCATCAAGGGCAGCCCTCCTGGTTCCTCCTGCTGCAGGGCTGTGCCATTGGAACTGGGCAAGGGGGAGCATGGTGGTAACTTACACCTGGAAACAGGGGCTTGGAAAAGAGGCTGAGGTGAGGATGGGTGGGGCGGAGAGGAAAGGGGCAGGAGAGAGGCCCCAGGTGTAGTTTTGTGTCCTTGGGCAGGGTGTGTTGATGTGGGTTTCAGCTGCCCGTTGGAACTGTAGATGTTGGCCACGTTCTCTATTTTCACCTCTCCTGTGTTGGGGAAAAGGGCCCTGGTGGTTTGGCAGCAGAGTGGGCGGCATCACAAGGGTTAGCTTGAGTGGCTGCCAAATGGACAAAACATCTTGCATGGGTTGTTTTGTGTCACCAAGAAGGAGGCCTCCAAGTCTGGGCAGAGGTTGTCCCTAGTCTGTTGTTTTCTCTTTCCTTCCTCCCACCCCCGCAGCTTACCTGTCTTCCTGGATCAGGGTTGGGAGAGACCCAGGATTGGATAATTAGGGGAGATGGGTAGAAGCAGTGACCCCCAAATATTTCATTCACTGCTGCCTGTTCTCACCCCACCGCCTTTTGTTAATTTTAATGGTGGTGGGAACACGGGTAGGAGATGCCCCTTATCAGGCCCTCAGCAAGACGGTCCAGCAGGGGTTATATTGAGTGATTCTGAGGGGACAGTCTTCTTCTCCCCTCCCCTGAGCTTGGTGGGAAGAGGGTCCTCATCAGAATGCTCTGGAGGATGAGATTGGGGAACAGGCAATGGTTTCTTTGCTCTGGGCTGGATGGCTCTTGATGACCTATCCACTGAGGCAGTCCTGGTGCCTTGAGGGGCTCTGTCCCGATTGGACAATGTGTAGGGCAGCCTGGTGTTTATCCCAGCCCGGCAGTGGGAAACCAATGGAGCTAAGTCCACGCGGACTTTCTTTGTCCTCTTTGCTTGAGAATCAAAGCAGCAGAACTGCGTGGAGTTCTTGGGGAAAGCAGTGCCTCCCTCCCTGTGGGATTTGGATGGGGCGAGGGGGCAGGGAAAGTGGTGTGACCTGTCTCACCTGTGCTGCTTGTTTGCAGAGCAGCGGCAGGAGAGGGGCAGCAGGATGAATGTGGGCACGGCACACAGTGAGGTGAACCCCAACACGCGGGTGATGAACAGCCGCGGCATCTGGCTGTCCTACGTGCTGGCCATCGGGCTTCTCCATGTCGTGCTGCTCAGCATCCCCTTTGTGAGCGTCCCTGTTGTCTGGACCCTCACCAACCTCATCCATAATATGGTGAGGGCCTGCCTGCTGCCCGTCCCGACCATGTGGGCTGCTCTTTGGTGGGGCGGAGGAGTAGAAGGAGCCCCCCAAACATGGGCCAGATGTCAAGGTGACACGCTGACAACATTTGTCACCCAAGCCCGGACCCAGCTCTCATCTCTGCTTTGTCCCCACTTCTGGGTGCCAGCCACGTGCACTCTGATAAGAGGACTAAAATTTGCAGATTTGTCCACACCTTCAGGATGTGGACCTGGAGGGAGGCCCGCTGGGAACTGAACTAAGGCCTCCAGAGAGTCCCCAGGACCCAGGCGCCCATCCTGGCACAGAAATGCCCCTCTCCCAAGTCTGGATCCCCAGCCATCTTCCAGTCTGGTCCCTCTGCTCCCTCAGCTCCTGCCTGCTAGCTTGTACTCTTTGGTAGGCAAGCAGGGGCCGTCATCTCATCCCCGCCCAGCTGGCACAGGGAAGCTACCACTGGGCCAGACGGGCACTTCTGCAGCTGAGTTCTCTCCATGCCTTATCCTCATGCCAGGCTGTCCTCTCACCCGGTGGGCTCCCTTCTTCTCCTGCCAGGCTCCCAGCTGCCCCATCCTGACCTCCAGCCCACATCCCTCTGCCCCTCAGAGGGAGGCTCCACATAACCCAGAACACAGTTCTTTGACTGGGGTGGTGGAGCTGAGCTGGAGGGCCTTTTGCCTTTTGTGTCCTCTAATGAAGTCCCCTTCCTCCAGGGCATGTACATCTTCCTGCACACGGTGAAGGGGACACCCTTCGAGACTCCGGACCAGGGCAAGGCGAGGTTGCTAACCCACTGGGAGCAGATGGACTATGGGGTCCAGTTCACAGCGTCTCGGAAATTCTTAACCATCACGCCCATCGTGCTGTGAGTGCCTTGGGTGGAGGAGGACGCCAGCAGGCAGGCCAAGGCCTGGGGAACCCTGGGCCCTGCCAGGCTTAAACCCGTCCCCAGCTCTGGCTTTTGGCATGGGCATGAGCAGAGGCAGGGAAGTTGGAGCATCCCCGGCTCTTCTGCTGGGCTTAGGCCTTGTGCCTCTCTGGCCCTGTGTTTCACCAAATGGGCCTTCCTTCCTGCCAGTGACGTAAGCCCACAGACCTGGGATAAAGCAAGGGGACTGGGTCGGGAGGGACCTCTAGCTGGGGAGATCTTGCCACCCTACTTCTGTTCTGGGGGTCTTTCCCATAACTCCACACCTGTTGGGGATCTGCCACTCCCCACCCAGGAGTGAGGGAGGAAGGGTCCTCCAAACAGAGTCTTATGCTTCTTCCCAACCTTCCCACCCAGGTACTTCCTCACCAGCTTCTACACCAAGTACGACCAGATCCATTTCATCCTCAACACTGTGTCCTTGATGAGTGTGCTCATCCCCAAGCTGCCCCAGCTCCATGGAGTCCGGATTTTTGGAATCAATAAGTACTGAGGGTGCCGCCCCTTCCCCTGCCTGGGATGGTAGGGGAGGGGTAGAGGCCTACGCTGTGAAGCTGAAGACAGAAGGAGCCTCTGGATCCTGTTAGAGATGGGGGTCGAGCCTCTGGGCCCTAGTTTCCCCTTCCAATTTCCCTGGTAGCCGACTTGACGTAGCTTGTAGTGGGGTTCAGGTGGGCCCCCCAGGTCTCTGACCCTTTCTGATTTTTTTTGATCTTTTCCTTTTGCCTTTTGGATAGAGACTCCGTGGGGGCAGTCATGGGACGGGCTGGGCTCCCAACCTGTGAGGCTGGGACAGGAGAAACCCCCTGCTCACTTGCTCATCCTCAGACTGCTAAAGCACTTTAACCCCTGCAAGAGGAGCAGGGGGACGGTACAGCTTCTAGATTGGTTCACTTTTATTCTTAAGTTTTTAGGATGACACTCAGTGTGTGCTCGTATGTGTAAAAGCAAGTGCACGACGATGCCTCATCCCTCTGGGTAGAGAACTGCCTATTGCAAGTCTCATGCTTTTGGCAGCTCCCCTACAGCCCACCCGGGGCACTGGATGGGAGCGGGGAGGGTAAGGAGAGGGATGGTGGGGCTGGGTGTGGATGGCCTGGTCTCAGAGGCGAGGGGGCCATGGCCACTCTCATCTTGGGCCTGGTGGAGGTGGGGAGGATGGTTTGGGGGGCGGGGATGGGGACAGTGAATTGAGACTTGGAGGAAGGGGCCGTGTAGCCACAGAGATTGGTATAAGGGAGGAGTGTGGGGATAGAAGCCAGACTCAGCCTCCTCCTTTGGGAAGTGGTCAGGCTCGGAGAGTTAATTTCCCCAGGCATGGTGGTGATAATCGGAAGGGAGGCTTCGGGGTCGGAGGTGGGGGTTACAGCTCCGGGGTTAGTGTGAGGAGTGGAGAGGGGTGGAAGAGGCCCATGAGTCATCGTTAGCACGTTAGCACATGTCCGCTTTGACACTGCCCTGTGCAGGGGTGTGAGGGGTGTGGGGAAACCGGGACAAATGATGAATGGTGGGGCCCTTCTGCAACCTTCACCTCGTAGCCTCCTCATGCATACTGGAGCTGGACGGGGCCTCTTGTGTGTACATGTGGGGCTATGGGGCCACCCCCAAATGGGGTGGGTGGGCCAATGGGGTGGGTGGGCCACAGAATGGTCCCTGCTCGAGCAGGGTAGTAGAAGGAGCCAGGAGTGACCTTCGGGCACTGTCTCCTCAGCCTGAGGGCGGGAGATGGGCAGGAGCCTGAGTGTGGGCTGGAGAGGAGCCGCCTTTTTCCCCTCCCCAATCTGACCAGGGTCTGGGTTACTTTTGAAAAGGTGTGGGTGCCTGTGCCCCCTTCCAGGGCCCTGAGGGAGGAGGGGAGGACATTGGTCCTGTTTCCTGCCTCCTGGCCCCCCTACCCCCCACCCCATGTATCATAGGGAACTTTCACCTCGAAATCTTTCTAAGCAACGTGTGAATAGGATTTTTACTCCCTTTGTACAGTATTCTGAGAAACGCAAATAAAGGACAATGTGTTCCTGTTTCCCCTGAGTCTGGCCTCTGCTTCCTGGAGGGCCCTGGGGGAGGGGGCAGGGGTTTGGGCAGCAGTTCCTGCTGAGGGCAGTGTGAGGGGCTCTGGGGCTGCTGGTCTTCCTGCTGCTCCCAGGGGAGAGAGCGGGAGAGAGCCTGAGGGGCTGATGGGAACTGGCAGAGGCAGCAGCAGAATCCTGCTCTGTGACCTGGCCCGGCGGTTCATCTGTCAGAACTTCTACCTCTGGTCTCCGTGGGCTGGCTGAGTGATGGCTTGTGCGTGGCCTGGAAGGGGGTCAGTTGGGCAATGACTTCATAAATGAAGGCGGAGTCCCGAGGGGTGCCCAGCCCTTTCCTCAGAATGCCTTTCCCAGCTCTCACTTCTCTCCCCCTAGTGCTCTTTCCCTGGGAGGGCTGCATTTCCTCCTGGCCTCTCTGTCTTTGGAGGAATCTTCATGCTTCCTCCCTTCTGCCGTGAGCATGAGTGGGAGAGGAAGAGGTAGCCCCCCAGGGCTTATTTAGGCTCCTGGGGCCAGGAAAGGGGAGGAGTCCTTTAGTGGAGGAACTCTGATCTTTGAGGTTCTGACCGCTCAGTGTGAGCTGTGGCAGTGTTATGTGCTATTCCTAGGACAGGTGCAAAGTCCCAGGTAGATGGGAGGAGCTGCCTCAGGCAGGCTGGGCTTCTCTCTGGCTCTGGGCCAGCGTCACAGTGTGTTTGGAGTGGGTGTTGGGAAGAGTGCAGGGTCTTTGCCCACGTCTGCTGAGTGAGGCCCACACAGTGCTGGGAGGAGCAGTACACCTCCCTGGGCCCAGTCCTGGGGGTGGGGGTGCCCTGGGAGCTTCCATGGACCTGCAGGAGTATAGTCAGGGTGAGGGGCTGGGGCACATCAACAACAACCAGCGTTCAAATCCTGCTCTGCCACTTACTAGACTTGTGGCCTTGCCAAGTTACTTCTCTGAGCTTCAGTTTCTTCCTCTGTTGCAGAAGGATAATAGGCATTAGGGCTGTTGTAGGATTAGCACAACACCTGGTATAGTAAATACTGAACACGTGATAGCCACATTAGTATCATTACTGTCGTTAACTACCACCATAATTTCTTTAATGTTGTTTTGGAACTGAGGGATAAGGGGGCCAGGAGACGGGCAGGCTTGCTCCGGTGGTTTATCTCTGAGGACTGAGGGGTGGGGGCCAGAGGCCTCTCTCTGGAGAAGGAGGTGGGTGGAGAGGACAGGTGGAGGCGTCTCCCTGAGAGGGCTATGTGGGAGCATGTGTGGGGAGGAAGGCTGAGTCCTCCTTGCTGGCCAGCCTGTTCCCCACAGATGTTGGCTGCTGTAGCTCTCAGTCTTCAGCCTTGCCCACCGCAGCATGGCAGCATGGTAGCTGTTTCCAGCTCTATCTCTCTCTTCATACCCCTGACACGACCATAGCCGTTGCCTGCTGGCACTTGGATTGCATGGTCCAGTATGCCTCCTGCACCATTCTCTGGCCCCAAACTCACCTAGAATACATACCAGGTAAAGATTATCTATCTATCTTTCTATATCTATCTATCTACCTATCTATCTATCTATCTATCTATCTATCTATCTATCTATCTATCTTATCTATCTTACCTATCCTACCTATCTTACCTATCTTACCTCTGGCCTTATCTGCCTCCAGCCCAGCCATAATGTGGCTTATCTAAAGGCCTGAGAGATGGGGCACCTAGCCCTACCCAGCTTTCCAGTTCTTTCAGTTCCCTTCTTAGGGCTTCCTGAGACACGGTGGCCAGGACCTGTGCAGAGCTCTTACAGAGGGGATTCTCACAACCTCCATTCCTTGTGAGCAGCTGAGGTGAGTGGCCCCCAAGATAGGCCTGTGGGCCCTGGGCACTGCCTTTCCAGGCAGCCAGAAGAATTCCCAGGCTGAGACTGAGCTGAGAGCTGGCCACCATGATGGGGGCAGGGAAGGACAAGGGAGCATGGGTGAGCAGATGCCTGGGCCAGCCAGAAGGGACTTAGGGGAAGGTAGCCAGATGTAGGATAGGGAAGTGGAGACCAGAAGGCTTGTGAGGGGAGTCCTGGCCCCAGGAGGAAAACAGAGGAGCCTGAAGAAAGGGAAACATCTCAAGAGGAAGGAGTTGCAGAGTGATTGATGGAAGGGGAGAGGGAGAAGGATTTGGAGGTAAGAGTGCGGGAAGGGTCTGGTGTGGTGGGGACAAAGAGCTGCTGCTCAGTAGGAAAAGGGAAGGACCGGCTGTATCAGGTTGGATTTGGTAATGAGCCTATGGAGGGTCCTGCAGGGGAGCTGGGGGGGGGGGTGGTACAGGGGCCAACTGTAGACCTGGAGAGGGTGAAGGGGAAAGTGGGTGGAGAAGAGGCCCCAGGTAGAGTTTTGGGATTCATTTTATTTTTCCAAGAGTAAGGGGACCTTTCAGATGGTGACCAGTAACTGAGGAGACAGGACCTGGGGGTGGAGGGCTATCCAGGACACCTACCCCCAAGCCACTCTTGCATTCCATCCTTTCTCTTTCATTTTCTTCTGAGGCAGAGTTATCACTATCTCATTGGGAAATGGTTGGTAGGAGTACCCATCCCACTACCTTGCAGAACACAGCAAGGGAGGGAGGCCCAGGAGTCAGAGCCAAGGGAAGAAGTAATCATGGGGGTTGGTAATGTGAGGTCTGGCAGCCATGCCTCTTATCTTTTCCTGGGTCCTCTGTTCATCAACACTGTGGGGGTCTGGCTGGAAGATGGTGGGCCTGCCTTCCTACCCCTCAGGCCCTTCTGAGCAAAGGGGCAACTCTGCTGTGGGAGAAAACAGACCTCACTCTTACTTTCCTTTTGGGATAAACACTGTTCCATCTTTCCTCCAGAAGGGTTCTATGAAGGGCAGAGGAGAATCTAGCATTCGTGATGGTTACCCTCCTTGGTGTATAGTGACCACCTCACATTCTAGAAACAGGGAAGTCAAATAATTCCAAGTCCTGATTGTTCTAGAACCTTTGGATCTTCATTGACCCCAGGCTGCCAAAGGGAGATTTAAAAACCTGAACCAATATCTCCCTTCCCCAAACTGAAACTGGCTTCTTTGTCTCCAGTTGGTCCAGGCACAATGTCCAGCCTATTTGAGGAAATCACGAGTTGTGGTCCAAGAGACGGAGCTGGAGGGGATATGATTGCTGTCAGAAGCATCCTTGACTCTGACAGATTTCACTGCTTCTCTCCGGTGAGTGGGAGGAGAAATTTCCGGAGATGCCAGTACCACAGGACAGACCTCACCCTAGAGGACATAGTGGAGAGAGAGGAGGGTGAAGTGCTGTTTGATAAGCTGGATTCTGGGCTCCAAGGTCAGTACGAGGGGGTAAGAGATGGCCAGCCAGGAGACTTCACCCACTCCTGCTCTACCACACTGTCAACTCCCCATTGCCATCAACCACGTCAGCCAGTCAACAAAGAACTTGTATGTACTAGAATTTGTTTGCATATGTCCACACACCTCAGTTTAAGAAATGCACAAAAGATGTTAACTGGAATTTAAATGAAAACTTGAAAAAAAAATGCACAGAAGAGCTGCATGGGGAGAAAGAACAGGGTAAGTGAAAATTTATTTTTATTGAAAATTATTCCTAAATTGTCTTCCTTTCCCATGTTTTCTTTTTGTAAATAATTCACTTTTAAGTTAGCTAAGGTCTTTTGATGTGTTTGTATGTTTATCATTTAGATGGATAAATAAACGGAGGCAGTTTGCTTAGTGGTTAGGAAAGGACACAGGCCTAAGAGCTGAGGGCACCTCGTTTCTAAGCCTGGCTCTGCCACTCACCAGCTGGGCGGCCTCTGGACAAGTTGCCTTCTCTCTCTCTAAGTCTGTTTCCTCAGCTGTCAACTTGACAAGAATGTTACAAGACTCAAATGATATAAATTAGGTCATTTATGACAGTGGTTGTGCAGAAGGAGCATTCAGTCAAAGTTCAGCCCCATCATTCTGCTGGCAGCTGTTATCCCTCGTGTCCCTTGGAGATCAGACTGGATGGGTGAGCAGAACTCCCTAAAGGCTTGAGGGATTTCTAGAGGAGTCTATTCCATTCCCCTGCCTCCAAACTCAGACTTTTGGGTTGCAGAAGCACTAGGGTAAATGTTGCTGAACCCTCACCTGGAGACTTATTTCAGTGTCTCAGACCTCAGGGTAAGGACTTTTACAGCTCAGACATCTTTGCTACAGCCCATCTGGATCTCATTAAGAAAAGAATGCAAACAGTACCACTGTATAGTTTTAGAGCACCTGCTATGTGCCAGGCATAGCCGTTATGTGACCAAGAGCAGCGTCCAGATTACTTGGGCCTTTCCACAAGTGGTTTCATTAAGTGAGCAAGGGGCTTCAGGAAAATTTCAGATGATCATTTTTCAAAGACTGAGTCAATTCTCTGAAAAGTAAATTGCTAAGAGCCAATTTACTAAAAGCTAGTCTCCAAAAACCAGTTTGCCAGATGACCAGTTCACTGAAAACAGAAAAAAACTTTAGACTAGGACTAGGGTGTTTTGCCATGATATTACTCCCCAGGGACGGGGGAAAAGCGTTAAGTACAGAAAAAAAATTGACAAGTTAACTTCCTTTAAGGGAAAGTCTGTCTGTTTGCATAAACAAATCAGGGACAGAGGTGAAACCAAACTTTGAAAAAAATCCTTAAGAATGAAGTGGATGGGTGATTTGAATTGATTTTTAGCAACTTGGCCTGCTTCCTTCTCAAATAGATTATTTTTTAATTATATGGTGCTGATGGTGTGGTTAAGGTGGCATAGGTTTTTGTTTTGTTTTGTTTTGTTTTCCATTAACTAAAGTCCATATACTTTATTCTGATTATCTTGGTTCTTACCTAATATCCTTTCTCTGTTCCAAGATCTCATTCAGGATACCACATTACCTTTAGTTGTTGTATCTCCTGAGGCTTCTCTTGGCTCTGACAGTTTCTCAGACTTTCCTTATTTTTGATGATCTTGACAGTTTTGACGAGTACTGGTCAGGCATATTATAGGATGCTTGTCTATTGGCATTTGCTTGACTTTTTTTCCTCATGGTTAGACTGAAGTAATGGGTTTTGGAGAGGAAGACCATCGAGGTAAAGTACTATTCTTACTGCATCATATCAAGGGTATGTGCTATCAACATGACTTATCACTGTTAATGTTGACCTTGGTCACCTGGCTGAGGTGGTGTTTGTCAAGTTTCTCTACTGTGAAGTTAGCACGCCCTCCCCCCCCCCCCCCCCCCCCCCCCATATATTACATTGTTTTTGTGCTTAAGGCTTGATTTTTCTTTTGTCCTGGATAAAGTACATGTACACTTTTACATTGCTCAAGAAACAAATGGATCCTAGAATGTTAGTGTAACCCATACAGGACTGATTTGAGGCACCATTTCCGGTTCTGTCACATTTCCGTCAGTTACAAAATGTGTTTGTCTCTGGAGATCCAGCCCTGCCCGACCCCCTAAACCTGGCTGTATGAGTTCCTCCTCGTCTGTAGGTTCACATTTGGGAGGTCTGAGAGAAAGGCAGTCAGCTGGCAGCATCTCCACACATGCTCCGCTAACCCCAGCACAGCAGCTGACTCGGAATCAAGGCCCTTATGAAAGTGGCTGATCAGTCTGGGCAGAGTCCACACGGATAGGCAGTGTTCCAGGATTGCTTCACTTTATACCTGCGTGGTTCATACAAACACTGGAGACTGAAGTCTGCTTAATTTTTATTTCTCAATTGGCAAGAGCTCCTAATTCTTTAGCTTTACTTTTCCTTGGCTCATTTCAGCCTCTCAGATAGTTAAATAGGACTAGCTCACATTTATTGAGCATTTAGTATGTGTGCAAGGCATTTTGCTAAGTGCCTAACTGCATTTTTTACTTAATTTCTCCAAGCACAGGAAGTAGGTACTATTAATATTCTCCTTCCATGAATAAAGAAACAGATTCAAAGAGGTCAAGTGACTTATCTAAGGTCATTTGGTAAGAAGGTGGCAGAATAGGTGCAAACCTGGGATTATGTGACCCTTGTGGTGACTCCTGATGAGCACAGCATTTCCTGGGAGCCACAGCTGGAGGATCTCTGCAGAAGGGAAGGGGATTGTAGAGGGGGAGCCCAGGATGGGGCTGCTCCGGGGAGAATTTTCTGCAGAGAGATCTTTTGGGTCAGCCTCAGTATGACCTTTACCCTTTCCAGGCCAAAAGGCTGAGTTCCAAGTTCTGGATGTGGTAGACTCAAAAGGAATGTTGACAGTGAAATTATCGAAAGAAATAATAATTGCAGCGACCTTCCACAGATCCCACAAGCAGAGAATCAAGACATTGGAGACCTGGATACCCAGCAGTATCTGGATTCCCTTGAGAACAGGTGAGGCTGGAGATGGGCAGCAGTGGGGAGTGAGAGGGGGAGATGCCCCTTTTGAGCACCAAGAGCATCTGAGATGGAGGTGCCCCGGCCAGTGCAGTCCCTCACGCCCAATTCCCGGCACTTCCCAAGCCCGTTCCTTACTCAAGCGTGGCCTCCTCTTCCCCCTTCGGAAAGCCTTCTCATTCTTCATGCATCAGCCTCCAGGAAACCCTCCAACACCCCCAGCTCACTTGCTTCCCTGCTACCCTCCAGGGTGATTGATTCTTCTGGCTTGGACCCAAACCTGCTGGTTTCAAGAGGCCACTTTCTGCTCTCCTATGAGTTGCCAAGATCTGTGTTTTGTGCTGTTTTGCTCTGCCTTGTGGCAAGCCATGCCCCTGTTCCTCAGTGGACTGGGAATAGCTTGTGACCGCAACAGCTTTTACTAACCTCTCTGTGTTTATCCACAGCACACAGTAGGCGCTCACTAAGAGAGTCAAAGTGAAGCGCAATGAAATCACAGCACCCCTGTAGAACATTTCCTGCACAGAAAGTGCCACAACTCCACCCCATCAGGGGGGCACTAACCAACTACCACAGAGTTTCTGATGGTTGAGGGCATGGTGCTTCCAAGGGACTTACAGGGACATCACCAGCCTTCTCCCTCAGCGGGCATTTTATTGTTGGTGTGGGTGTTTTCTCCCCTAGCTGAAATTGTTGGAGAGTGTGGAGCAGCTTAGTGGAGGGGACTCAAACTTTCTCCTGGCCTAGCCCTCCTTGAGTGAAATGCCTTTTGTTTTTCCTTTTTAGTTAAAAAGTGAAAGGCTTCCACTGAAATTTTACTGGTCCTTTGAACTACCCCTCCCTACCATAGTGTTGCTGGGGAGGGGTCTTTGGAGTTTTTCAAAGGGAGCTCAATTTTTTCTAGAATGCCTGTTGTTTCTAGTATGAGGCCCTGTGGTGTGTGCATATAGAGTGGGGTTGGGGAGGGTATTAGATAGGTAGAGGGAGGTCAGCAGAGGCAAGGATGTAGGTCTTCCTTGAGGGTTGTTTGCAAATACCAGAAGTTCCATCAGGCTATTTTTAGTCACAAAATACATTTCCTCATGGAATCAGAGATGCCTTCTGGACCCCAAGGCTGTGGACAATGTGGCCAGGTCCCAGGGACCAGTATGAGGAACTGGAACCCCAACTCCCGAGAACTGGGTGTGATGATCTGGGAAGATGCCTGTCTCAGTGCCATGGGAAGGGCTCATGCTTTGGACTCCTACCGACTAGGATTTGAATTTCAACTCTACACTCATTAGCTGTGTGACCTTGGACCATTCACAACCTGTCTCTAGGCCTTAGTTTCCTCATGAAAATGGGTGCAATTCTGCCTACACCATAAGTTTGTGGTGAGGGGTGAAATGAAATGCCATGTGAAGTATCTCATGGTGCTGGCACATTGTAGCCTTCCACAGATGCTAGTGAGTTCTCTTCCCACTTCCCACTTCCTTGCTCCCACAGTGGGTAAAGTGACTACGATGGGGTGCCATGTTCTTTGGTTTTCCAGCCCCAGAGACCCATCATCTCAAATAGGAACTAGCTGATGGAGAGGGATAAATGTCACTCCTGGGAGCCTGAGCTCTATTCCCCTCTATTCCCTCCAGTGAGTTGAAGAGAAAACTACCTACTTTGTTGCAATCAATCTGGAGAAATGAGAGCAGACCTCTATCTGGTGACAGAGACTCTGGAGACAGCAAGGAAGGAAACCCTGAAAACTGAATGGCAGTGTATGTTGTGGAGTTGGATGGGAGGCAGGGTCTGTGAGAGAACCAGCCTTGGCCCACCCATGGTAAGTCAGGCGGATACCAGCCCAGATGTCAGGCTCTTCAGCTCTCCTTCCAGACCTCCCTGAGCAGTCTCAACTGCTTCCTGGCCTTCTTATGACTTCTCATGTTGCCCCAAGAAAGTGCCTGTGGCATTGCTAAGTCCTTCCCGTCACTCTCTAGTAATGCCCTGTTTTTATTTGCTTCTTAGCATTTCTCGTGGTTCATAATTACATGGGGATTTTTTGCTTATTCACTGTCTGCCTCCCTTTCCAAGATACAGGAGGGCAGGAGCCACAGTGCTTGGAATAAAAAGGTCCTCAATAAACATTTATTGACTCAACAGTGAAAGCAACATGAGTTTGGGGGTCAGATGTGGGTTCTTATTTCAGCTCTGCTACTGGTTTAGCTGTGAAACTGGCTTACCTACTGATCCTCTTTGAGCCTCAGTTCTCTCATCTGTAAAATGGGGATTGTTTGGGAGATCAAGCAAGGTAACTATGTAAAGCACCTAGGGATTAACCAACATGAACTCTTTTTCCTAGCACCAAAGGTCAGTAACCAACCCCCTAAAGCAGGTCCTGAGCTATTGAGTAAAGCAGCTCATCTTTCCCAACATGGAGAGAATGAGTAAGCAAGGCCTGATGGGGGCAGACTGAGTGCAGGTAGGTTCAGCTAGACTCTGTGTCAGCCTGGAGGGGCCCTGGTGAGCTCGAAGGTGGGGGGAAATTCCAAGGAAGGGGTGGAGGGTTCAGGGCTGGGAAGAAGGACTGAAGCTCCTTGTGCAGACACCCAGGTTTTGCCCCATCATAACGCTAATCCTTCCCTAGCTAGAGGTGTTAAGTCCTATCTCTTTCTGAGCTTGTTTTTTTTTTTTTGTTTTTTTTTTTGTTTTGTTTTGGTGAGGGGCAGGGTATGAGAATGAGGAAAGATATGAAAGAGGAACTTATAGAGAAAGAACTTGTCTTTCTGATAACTGGTTTTCTCACTCTCTCTGGCACTAGCTATTTGTTTCTTGGGTAACACAAAATCCTTTCCAGAAAGAGAATGGCTTTTAGGCCTTCTGTTCATCATTCCAAAAAGGGCAAGGATAGTATTTTTTAAAAGAAGGTAACAAATGGCCCAGAATTATAGGGTTATCAGGGTTCAGAATGGAATAGGATGCACCCAGGGGTAGGGACCATGGTGTGAGCAGGAAAAAAATCCTGCCTATTGGAGAAGCAGATTGGATTGCATATTGGCCTAGGGTTTCCAGACTCTGACAACTTTGGCCTGCTTTGTGCAGGTTGGTGTGCTGGATCCTGGGGTCCCAGCCCTTACTGAAACCTGGGAGGCATAATTGCATTGCATGTCCAGTTCTCACATGGTAGCACTGGCTGTGAAAGGAGCACTGGAACTAGGAGTAGGAGGGTCTCAGGGTCTAGTGGCTCTGCCACTCACTGGCTCTGTAGCCTCTGGAGCCATGGTTATCCTGATGTTAGCATGACTAGAAGATCCCTGTGATTCTGAACGTTGCTTCCTCTGGAATTTCATAGTCTTCCTCTGGGTCCCAGAAAGGTTGTACTGCCTAAGAAGACTTGGGAAGGGATAGAAAGAGGTCTAGATGTGGTAGAAAATCCAGAAACTCCCAGAAGTTGTAGAAGTGAGTTTTTCAACCCTGGCAAGGTCTTGCTAGCTCAAGAGTGAATCTCTGTCATGTAAAGTGCTACACCTGGGTGGCTCAGTTGGCTAAGCGTCCAACTTTGGCTCAGGTCACAATCTCACAGCCCATGGGTTTGAGCCCTGCATTGGGTTCTGTGCTGAGAGCTCAGAGCCTGGAGCCTGCTTCGAATTCTGTGTCTCCCTCTCTCTCTCTGCCCCTCCCCTGCTTGCGCTCTGTCTCTTTCTCTCAAAAATAAGCATTAAAAAAACAATAAAGTGCCATAACAGGGCCATCTGGGTGGCTCAGTTGGTTAAACATCTGACTCTTAATTTTGGTTCAGGTCATGATTTCATGGTTTGTGAGACTGAGCTCTGTGTTGGGCTCTGTGCTGAGTGTGTGGCATGCTTGGGATTCTCTTTCTCCTTCTCTCCGCCTCTCCCCCTGCTCACACGGGCTCTCTCTCTTAAATAATTAATTAATTAATTAAACAAACAAATAAACTGCCATAACAGAGGAGGCAGAAGGTAGATTCCAGTCTCTGCTCTGACCCACATTTGCTGAGTGACTGAGGACCTGTTGTACCCTCTCTGGGGTTCCGTTTCTTCTTCACTTATCTAGGCGTAATCCTATGGTTGTCTGTATCTGAGGATGTAGGAAGGTGTTTGCGTATATAGTGCTTTGTCATTTACATGAAATGATAAGGATACAGTCTCCCTGGCATGGGCAGTGAGGGCTCAGAGTCCAGGAATGAAAACTCCCACCATTGGGAAGAGAATGTCCAGAGAGGGCTGGAGGTGACCTGAAGACTTTCTGAAATTATTCTTCCCTTCTTTTCAGAGGAAGATGGTTCATCTTGCTTAAATAAGGATTGGAGCTAGCTGTGTTCAGTGTAGCTGCACACTCACCCTTGAGCCTCCTGGCTTCAAGGACTTCAGCTCAGGTGGGAGAGCCTAGTATATGTGTATGGTGGAGGAGTTGGGGAGAGAAGGGTAGGGCAGTGCCCAAAGCAGTCTTCAACTTTAGTCTGGAGGTTGCATCTGTCTCCTTAAACACAGTGGTTCTCATTGATTATATGTAGACATCACCTGGCGGAACTTTAAAACTAGTGATGCCTGAGTCCCACCTCCAGAAATTCTGATTTAAGTTATCTGGGGATGTGGCCTGGGCATCAGGATTTTTAATCACTCCCCAGGTAATTCTCATGCACGAAGTTGAGAACCATTGCTCTAACTTTGTCTAAATCCTCACTACTACTAGCGTGGTCCAGAGACTGCACTTTGAATGGCAAGGACTAAGTAAGTTTTGATTTATTGGAGGTGGAAAAGAATTTGGGATTGGTACTCAACTGGGGTTGAGCTGGGAAGGTGAAGGCGAGGTTGGCAGGAGGCAATGATGATGGGTGTCTGGGAAGAAGGGTGCTTTACTTTAACTGGAAAAGATTAGAAGGGAACCAATAGAGAAGTGGTCTCATGAAGAATGGGGTCGACAGAGGCCTTGGTAATAATGGAGCTTGTTGGCTGGGTAGGTCGGGTTCTTAACTGCTGCCTCTACAGGGAAATCCTTGAGTTTGGAGGACTTCAGAAACATGAAGGAGAAGGTGCAGGACATGCTGAGAGGCCTCTAGGATCTGACTGACTGTGCTAAGCTGCCTCACTAAGCACCTCAACAAGGAGGGGCAGCAACAGAATCTAGAACAAAGAGTAAGGGACCCAGGAAAGAATTGGAGCAGAGAGAGGGAGGAACCAGCAGGAGGGGCAGTTACCGTACTGAAGACAGTCTGCTATAGTGGGACTGGCACTCATCTCCCCCATCTCCTGGCCTCGGTGTCTGAGGCCCTGATCTCTGGTGACCTGGAGGGTCCAGCAGATCCTCTTGTAAGTAGCCTTTTTAATGCTTTTTAATGCTGCTTGGATCTTGGTAAAAACACATACAGAATCAATCTGAATGTCCTGGATGCCTTGATTGGTGAGGAGGGATTTGGAAGTATGCTGGTGTGGAGGAAATGTGGAGCAAAGGGGTCTGTGGGGGTTCAAATCCTGGGAGGAAGGTGACATACATTGCCTTTTACATTTCATGAAGGATAGACTTTCACACTTTAGGAACTAGTCATTTTCCCCAGGCCAGGGGTTGGGGGATGCCTCCTCTACCCGCCTGGCAAGTCTGACCTCCTGCAAGCTAAGAGGGAAGAAAGATTCACCACAAGAGCCCATTTGGAATAACTCTCATCTATCACCAGGGGCTCTGTGGAACCTCCTTCTGATGTTTGTCCCAGGTCTGATGAAATACTGAAGCCCTGTCCCACTCTGTGCTTCTCTGCCAGCAACCCTCTTGACCCTCTTTTTTGCCCCCAGAGATATCTTAGGAGCAGCATCTTGTGGCTGAGGCCCTGGAAAAGGGGATTCTGTCCCTGTTGAAAGACCAGATAAGACACCCTGGACTGAGGGCTAGGGTCATAGTAGAAGTGAATGCCTGTGTTCTCAAGGGACTCAGAAGTCCCAGGGTACAGTCCTTCCTACTTCGTAGTTCTCTGTCAGTTCACATCCATTCAGCTGGTTTGTGGCAATTCCCTGGAATACATGGTTTCCAGGACAACTCAGGCTTAATAGGCTCTGTTGCTAGCCTATGGGTAAGAGAGGGGGGTGGAAAACTGTTAGTCTCAGGATGGCAGTGCCAACACTGATTAGCAGTGCCTGTCACTGTGTTGAGAAAGAATGAGGCTCTCCAGGCCCTGCAGGAAAAAGTGCCATTATGGATTATTACATCTGCCATGGCCCAGGATTAAGAAGTGTGGTGAAATATTTGCCATTTCTGGTATGTTTCCTTGTTCCTAGCTTTTATAGTCTGGTGTGTTTCCTTCTAGGTGGAGTCTGTCCTGGAGCAGAACTGGGGTGAGCAGCCCCACGATGTGGGCTGTGACCCTGATGCAAGATTTCTCTGTGCCCTCCGTGTTGCTGTCTCCGTCCTGCTGCAGCTGGGTGAGAAGCCTATCTTAGTGTCTTCCTAACTATGTTAGCTCTTGAACCATCTGGATGCTCCCCTCCCAGACCATCCTCTCCCCCTGCACCCCCAATCACTAGAACAATGTCTTTATAACAAACAGCTGACTTTTCTTTGATAGATCCCATTCCCTTCATGATAATGCCCCCAAATCAGCCTACATTATATGCATGGACTTTTCTAAGAGTGGCAGATTGATCATATTAATTTTCTCTCCTTGAAATCTCACTAAATAAAGTACTAGAAAAGATGTAAACCCACAATGATAAAGAGAACAAGGCAGCAGATAAGAGATTCTGACACATCTTTGGAAACTAGCAGGTTACTAAAGGAGTTTAAGCCGGGAGGTGTGGGCCTGAGATGTGCTGGAAGTGTAGGAGGAGACTGCTCTTCTCTCATCTTGAGGCTTTTCTCTTTAATATTTTTAAGACAAGGTAATAAAAAGTAAAAGAAGTATATGCTTGTAAAGCATTTCAAATATTTCTCAAAGTTGAAGGCGATCTCCCCTACTTTCTCTAATATAACCACTGTTAACATTTTGGGGTATGTTAACAGTCTTCCTATGAAACAGTGTTTAAAATGGTAATTTAGGAGCTTATGGGTGGCTTATTCAGTTAAGTGTCCAACTCTTGATTTTGGTTCAGGTTGTGATCTCATGGTTTGTGGGTTCGAGCCCTACATCGGGCTCTGCACTGACAGTGTGGAGCCTGCTTGGGATTCTCTCTCTCCCTCTCTCTCTGCCCCTACCCCACTCATGGGCATGCTCCCTCTCTTAAATAAATAAACCTCAAAATATGGTAATTTAAACATGAAACTAGGATGATATAACAAATTTGTTTTCTATTTTTTGCACTAGAGTTGTTTTTTCTTTTAAATTTGTAAAAATATCATATGCAACAAGAATTCTTGTAGATGCTGTTGGGAGTGTAGATTGGTCAACCACTTTAGAAAACTGACATATCTACTAAACACAAGCCTATGAGCTGGCGACTCCACTTTCTAGGCACGTACCCAAGAGAAATGAGTGCATGTCTTCACCAAAAGACATACATTTACAAAAACATTAGCATAAGAGCCCCAAGCTGAAAACTACTCAAATGTCCAATAACTTTAGGATGGATATGTATACTGTGCCATATTTATGCAATAAGAGAGAACAAATTACTGCTATACATAACAGTATGCATGACTTTCACAGACAATGCTGAGCAAATGAAGTCAGACACAAAAGAACATATTTATATTTGGGTCCTCTGAGAAACAGGTGCCAAACTAGAATTAGACATGCCAAAGTCTTTTTAAGGGAAGAGGCTGTGAAGAATAAAGGGAGAGGAATGACAAGTCTTCAGTGCAGGTTTAAAACCTGTGAAGGGAGAGAAGGAGGGAAGAATCGAGTAGGAAGAGTCTCAGAATGCAGGGCAGTTTTGAGAGTCTCAGTCAAGTTGACTTCATCAAAGGTTGTCTACTGGAGGAGCCCCCATCAGGCAGAAATGGCCAGGCTCTAGTATCCCTACCATGCTCAGCCTTTGGCTGGAAGCAGCCCAGGGGAACTTGATCTCAGGAGGTAGATCTATAGGGCAGCAGCTAGAGGTTGTTAGTCAACTCTGCTTCTTGAAGCAGGTTCTCCTAAAGAAAAATCTGAGTGGCATCCTCCATGGCCACCACAATACTGTATGATTCCATTTATATGAGGCTCAAGAGCAGGGAATGCTTAATCAATGGTTGTTGAACTCAAAATAGTGGTTATCTTAGTGGGAATAGTCTTAACTGGAAAGAGGCATGAGGGAATCTCCTGGGGTGCTGGAAATATATAAAGATTCATTGAGCTAACATTTAAGATCAGTATATTTCACTGTATTATACATCAATAAAAAAAAAAAGTTGGGGCACCTGGGTGGCTCAGTCGGTTAAGCGGCCAACTTCGGCTCAGATCCTGATTTCACGGTCCTTGAGTTCGAGCCCCACATCGGGCTCTGTGCTGACAGCTCAGAGCCTGGAGCCTGTTTCAGATTCTGTGTCTCCCTCTCTCTGACCCTCCCCTGTTCATGCTCTGCCTCTCTCTGTCTCAAAAATAAATAAACATTAAAAAAAAAATTAAAAGAAAAAAGTTTTTTTTTTTTTTTTTAAGTACATAGTGTATAATTCCATGTAAATGAAGTGAAAACTGGATGATGGTGGTAGAAGTCCAAATAGTGGGAGCAGTATTGGATAGGAAGGGGCATGAAGGAATCTTCTGAGGCATTGGAAATATTTTATATCTTGATTGGGATAGTGTTTATGTGGATGTTTACCTGTGTAGACATTATTAAGCTATACATTTAAGATCTGGGCACTTTAAGTTTGTTTGTTTTTTTTTTTTTAACTCCACTTTAGGTATTTTTTTTAACTACAATAAAAATTTTTATTTTAAAAACATAATATATACACATGAACATACTTGAACAAACAGAAGAATACAAAAAAGTTAAATAAAAATTTCTTCTCAAATTCTTTTACCTTATAAACCTAGTCCCACTTTCTTGAGACAGCCACTGTTTTAGTTTTTGTTTGTTACTATTACAACTAAAAATGATATTCTTATACTTGTTCTTGATTTATTAACTTTAGATAGTATTTATTGACTTCCCAGTACTACGGATGAATATTGAACAAGAAATACAAAGTAGGAAGAATATTATAAAAAAATTAAAGATACCTATTAAAGTGTTTAATAAAAGGTGACAGGGTGGTCCCCTCTTACCTCCAACATTTTCCCCTTTCCTCTTCCTTAAATTCTGATTCCAGCCACACTAAACTATTGGCCTTTTATTTAAATGTGCCATCTACTTGTACAATCACATGCTATTTTTTAATTTTTTAAAGATTTTTTAGGGGTGCCTGGGTGGCTCGGTCAGTTAAGCATCCGACTTCAGCTCAGGTCATGATCTCACGGTCTGTGAGTTCGAGCCCCGTGTCGGGCTCTGTGCTGACAGCTCAGAGCCTGGAGCCTGTTTCGGATTCTGTGTCTCCCTCTCTCTCTGCCCCTCCGCTGTTCATGCTCTCTCTCTGTCTCAAAAATAAAACGTTAAAAAAAAAATTTAAAGATTTTTAAAAAAGTTTTTATTTGAGTAATTTCTATGCCCAATGTGGGGCTTAAACTCATGACCCCTAGATCAAGAGTCACATGCTCTTCTGACTGCACCAGCCAAGCGCCCCTACAATGATAAGTTTTTTAAAATACAGGTTTCCTGGGGCGCGTGGGTGGCTCAGTCAGTTAAGCATCCAACTCTTGATTTCGGCTCAGGTCTTGATCTCACCCTCATGAGATCAAGCCCCAAATCAGGCTCTGCACAGAGTGTGGAGCCTGCTTGGGATTCTCTTTCTTTCTCTGCCCCTCTGCCCCCTTTTTTTCTCTCTCAAAATAAATAAACATTTTAAAATACAGGTTTCACTCTCCCTCTGTGTAGATTACCTTTCTGCACCTTATCTACCCTTTACACTACAGTTCAAATATTCCTTCCTTAGTAGTCATCCTACTTACCCAAAGAATTTGGATAGTTCTGTATGACCCATAACACATTGAATGTATTTCTATTATGGCATTCATCATTTTATACTGAAATTATTAGTACACTCTTTCACTAATGTAAAAGTTTCTGGAAAACAGAGTTTAAATCTAACTTTAAGTCTTTAAATTTTTGCTAGGGCTCAGTAAACAATTGTTTTTTTCAGAAGTGCCTTTGAGTTGGAAGAAGTTTGGGAGACATACCCAAATTTTATAAGGCTGGCTCAACCTCAGAATTACCAGTTGTCAGTAATAATTTTTTTTGTTTTTTAAAATGTATATTTATTTTTGAGAGAGAGAGGGGAGAACATGAGTTGGGGAGGAGCAGAGAGAGAGGGAGACATAGAATCCAAAGCAGACTCCAGGCTCTGACCTGTCAGCACAGAGCCTGATGTGGGGCTCGAACTCACGAACCATGAGATCACAACTTGAGCCAAAGTTGGACTCAACTCACTGAGCCACCCAGGTGCCCCAAGAATTTTTTTCTGTCCTCTCACAGTCTCAGCAAGGGGGTAGGTGTCTACTGGGTCAGATTGAACTAACCCAGAAGCTTGAGGTTCATATTTCATCTGCTGATTTCCTTCAACTCACATTTCTGATTCCCATATGAAGTTCAATACATCAACTGCATATGTCTGCAAAAGGAATTTCCTATTCTAGCAGTTAAAACTGGTGATAGAGATGACTTTGAAATGGGGGCAGTTGCAATAGTCGTTATTTGAGCTTGGAGAGATGTGGGAGACTCCACTAACTCTTACTTACTCTTCGTAACTCTTCGCTTCAGTACTACTCCCTTCTGATACTTCCTGTATCTCTCCAGGCTGAGTTAGAGACTTCCAAACATAGTGCACCTACCCTTGTAGGGAAGGAAACCCTTTTGGAGAAATGTTAGTTAAGCCACCTGGGTACAAATACGATCCTATGGAGTTGGATGTCTTGGGTAAAGGGGAAAACTACTTTGTAGGAAACAAAATGAGGAATTTATTGATTTTGCTCCTGAGATGTTAGAGAGGGACATTGAAAGGAGAGAGAATGGAGAGACAGGGAAGCACAGGCAAGACAGAGAGAGGCTGAAATTGGGCAAGGTAGTAAAAACTTGTAGATATTACATATGAAAAACATTTAAGAATGGTGATACCAAACGTGTTTCTGGTAAATAGTAAGCTAGATTGTTTGCTCCAGCTCTCCCACAGAAAACAATTTAAAATGTTGGATAAGACAATTTAAAAACATTCATAAAAAGCATCTAATTGTTGACAAGAAACTGATAAGAAACTCAAGCCAAAATAATTAAAAAGGAGACCCAGGGAGATAAGTGAAGTATTAGAACACTAATGTAATTTTTCCTCATATGAAGGGGATTTACAAATCCAGGCAAGCTAGGGCTTTGCTTTGGCCAGCCTTGTAGACTGATGAGTCTAGAAATCAAGGCCAAGGACCCACCCAAGGTAGGGAATCTAATTAAAGGAGATCTTTCCCATATTAACTGGAATCTCAAAGGGCTACATCATTGAGGTAAGACTGAATCATCAGGAAACCCATAATTCTTGCCTCACCTGCAGGGAAGACTCTTGGTATTGGGTTAAGGGGTTAAAGAAAAAAAGAAAGGAAAAAAGTTCTGAAATGTGGCATAGGTTTGTGTTTTCAGATAACTTAGCCTAGATTTACATCATCTGGGTGTTTCAGAGAATCTCAAATTGCAAAGTTAGTTTGTGAGTGTCCAGGATTGGTTGTGTGTCTAGATGCTAGTCAGAATTAAACACACATCTTTCAGGAAGACATCATCTTCATTTCTACAAATAATTTTTTAAGGACAATGAGTTATTCACAACAAACAATATCAAAGCACACAAGGAAATGACACAAGAATAAGCAGAAACAAAAGCAAAAAGAGGCACAGAAATATATCCTTATTGGAATTACTAGACTAGTTTATAAACATACTTATTACATTTAAAGAAATTTTAAAATGAGCTTGAAAAATCAATAGCAAGAAGAAACTATAAAAATTCACCTGTCATATTTGTAAAAGGACCAAATATAACTTTTAGAAATGAAAAATTTGATCCTTTGGTAAAGATTTAATGAACAGGTAAAAGAATATATTGGACATACCTGAGGAGACAGTGAAATTGAAACCAGAGAAAAATGCTCAAAATATAGAGAGACAAAAGATGGAAAATATGGAGTGAGGTCAATAGCCATGGAGGATAGCATGAAAGGTATTAAATATGTTCAATCAGAGTTCCAAAAGAAGGGGAAAATGAGATTAAGAAGATGACAATATTTGAAGAGATGATGGTTGAGAATTTTGCAGAGCTAATGAAAGATACTAAGCCACAGATTCAAGAAGCTCAATGCATAACAGCAAGATCCATAAAAAGAACTCCACATCTAGACAAGTCATAGTAAAATTGCAGAACAACAGCAAAATGTTAAGAGCAACCAGAGAAAAAGATAGCTTACCTTCAAAGGAGTTACAGTTTAACTAAAACTTACTTTAAGGGAAGTCATTTGATGATGAAATTATATCCTCTGCGTGTTGAAATAATTGCCAACCTAAAATTTTATACTTAGCAAAACTATCATTTAAGAACAAAGGTAAATAAAGTTATTTTTTTGACAAAAATTGGGAGAGTTTTCCACCAGTAAGTTCTCATTAAAGTAAATTCTTGCCAAAGAGAAGAGGATCCCAGAAGAAAAGTCTGAGATAAAAGAAGTAATGAAGCACAATAATAACAAAAACTAGTAAATATATTGTTAAATCTAAATGAGCAATAATTGTATATAAAAATAATAAAACAATATTAATAGTGTCTTTTGGGGTTAAGTAACAATAAATTAATATAATAATATATTGAATTTAAAGTGTTCTAAGGGTTATATTTTATCTGGGAAGAAAGAAAAGGTATTGCCTCATTTGGACTTTGATCATTCAGTATACATGCTATAATTTTTAAGGTAATCATTAACAAAATAGAAACAAACCAGTTTGGGAAAAAAATACAAAAAATGAGTGAAAGAGAAACCTAGAACAGATGAAACAAATAAAAAACCCAAAGGAAAATATGGAATGAAATCCAAATGTATTAGAAACTACATTGAATATACATGGGCTAAGCGAACCAGTAAAAATGCAAATATTGTCAGAATGGATAAGTTTATCTATTCACTGCTTATGAGACATATCTAAGACATAAGGACATAAAATATTGAAAATAAAAGGATAGAAATATATTGGATATGTAAATACTAACCAAAAGGAAATTGGTGTGGCTATATTAACATTAGACAACATAAATTTAAGGCATAAAGAATTATTGGTGGCAAAGAATGTCACTTAAGAATGATAAAAGTTTCAATTTACCAGGAAGATATAACAATTTTGAATTGTTATGTAATAATAATATAGCCTCAAAATACAGAGGACAAATATTGACAGATCAGAAGACAAAATAGTCAAATATACAACCATAGTGAAAATAACACAGTCCCCTTAGTAATTAACAGAATAAGCAGCTAAAAGTATCAGTCAGAATATAGACGTTTTGAACCCAATCAGCAAACTTAACCTAATGGACATATTTAGAAAGCTGTACTTAACAGCTGTAGAATATATGCCTGAAATATTTATCAACATTGTCCATATGTCGAGCCATAAAATAAGTTTCAACATATTTCAAAAGATTGACATCATACATAGCATCTTCCCTGCCCCCTATACAATCAACCTGGAAATCTAAGAAAACATTACCAAATATCACCAAATTTTAGGGAAGTAAAGCACATATGTGTAAATAACCCATGAGTCAAGCAAAGGAGATATCCTAGTGAAAACTAGAATTTTTTTTTTTGTTTAACAATAAGAAAAATATACATATCAAACTTGTGTGATTAAGCTAAAGCCAGTTTTTAGAGGAACAATAATGTATCATCTTAATTATTCATGTTAGAAAAGAAGAAAGACCAAAAGAAAAAAATTCAGAGTTAAGTATCTATATCAAGAAGCTAGGGAAAAAAGCTGGCAAAATAAGTCCAAACAAATAAAAGGAAAGAAAATAAAGACAGGGCACAAGTTGATAAAATAGGAAACAAATAATAAAAAGGTTCAATAAAGACAGACATCAGATCTTTGAAATGACTAATAAAGTAGACATTCCCCTGACAAGAATGAAAAAAGAAAAAAAGTGAGCACATAAAGTGGACAGTCCTACAGATGTTATTATAGGCATTAAAAAGAGAATATAAGGAACAATGTTATACCAATAAATTTGAGATTTTAGATGAAATGGGCACTATCCTAGAAGAGTATAATTCGCTAATACTAAACCAAGAAGAAACAGAAAATATGAAAAATCCTATAATCACAAAGCATATTATAGTAGTAAAATATCTTCCCACAAAGAAAATTCCAAGCCTAATGGTTTCTCCAGTAAATTCAATTAAGCATTCTAGAATAAATAATTCCAATCTTATACAAACTCTTCCAGGAAACAGAAAAAGAGGAAGCACTTTCTAACTCATTTATAATGCTAGTAAAATCTAACAAGAACAGGAGAAAGAAAAATGCTGGCCAGTTTTACCCATGAACTTACATGAAAAAATAAGAAAATATATTAGCAAACCAAATCCAGCAATGAAGAAAAGATAATACATTAGGACAAAGTTAGATTTATCTAGGATTTCAAGGTTGGTTTAACATTGAAAAATTAATTTATGTAATTCATGACATTAACAGTTTAAGAAAAAAAATAACATGATCATCATAATAGATACAGAAAATGTACTTGATAAAATTCAATTTCCATTCATGATAAAAATTCCTAGAAAACTAGGAATAGAAGGGAATTTCTTTAATCTGATAACCATATTATAAAACATCAGCAGTAAATATCATACTTAATGGTGAAATGTTATAAGCTTTCTTTCTGAGATGAGAAACAAAATAAGGATGCCTACTATCATTGTGTCTGACACTGTATAGAAGGTGTAGGTAAAAAAACAAAAACAAAAACAAACAAATATATATAAGGATTAAAAAAAGAAAATAACATTACTTGCAGGTGATCTAATGTGTTTATAGAAAACCCAAAAGAGTCTACAGATAAATTGTTAAAGTGAATAAGATAATTTAGCAATTTGCTAAAATCAATATACATTTAAACCAATCATATTCTTATATACATCAACAGAAAATGAAATTTGGAAAATACTCATTGTAATAGCACCCAAAATATGAAATACCTAGGAATCTATCTAACAAAAGGTCTGGAAACGTTCTAACACATTAAGTTATACAATCTTATTGAGAGACCTGAGAAGACTTAATTAAAAGAAGAGATACTATGTTGAAGAATGATTACAAGAAACAGTACTGTGAAAATGTCAATTCTTCCCAAATTAATTTCTGGATACAATAAAATTCTAACAAAATTTCAACAGTTTTGTGTGTGTGTATAACTTAAGCTGATTCTGAAATTTATACAGAAGTGCAAAAGGGCAAAAATAGCTATGATACTCTTGAAGAATGAGGTGAAAAAATCTGCTCTACCAGATTGTCAAGATGGATTATAAAAACTATAATATTTTAGTGCAGCATTAGAGCAGGGATAGACAAATAGAAAAACAAAAGAGACTGCTCAGATATAGATTCTCATGTGTAAATGGACACTTCATATATGAGAGAAGTATCACTGCAGATTAGTGGGGAAAGGCTAGACTTTTCAATAAATTGTGCCAGGACAATTGAGTAACCACATGGATAAAAAATGAAATTTGATCCCTACCACACAGCATATGTAAGAATTAATTCCAGGTGGATTTTAGATCTAAATGTGAAAGGTAAAATTATACTTATATTAACATTAAAAACTTGCATTCATCAAAAGGTATCATAAAGAGGCGAAAACACAAACAGTAGAGTGGGAGAAGATATTTAAAACATATGTAACTTACAAAGCAAAGTATCCAGTATAGGGAGCTTGTATAAATCAATTAAAAAAGATGACCCAACAGAAAAATAGATAAAAGTCTTCTATAGAACTTTTTAAAAGAGAAAATCCTAATGGATATGTTTGGTACTATCTACAATGTATCCCTCACAGGAATGTATCCTTCACAGATAAGCGGGGGAGGGATTACTGTATACCTATGTAATGGAATACTATACAGCAATGGATATAAATGAACTAATGATACATGAAATTAACCTTTAGAAAGAATCAAGGCATAAAAGAATATATTTAATATGATTCTCTCTACATAATGTTCAAAAATTGGGAAACTATATTGTTTAGGAGTCTACACTTTGGTGGTAAAACTCCAAGAAAAGGAAGAGAATTATTATTACAGAGGATCCTCTTTATTTATTTATTTTTTTAAAAGTAAGCTCCACACCCAGCATGGAGCCCAGTGTGGGGTCTGAACTCATGATCCTGAGATAGAGACCTCAGCCAAGATCCAGAGTCAGACACTTAACCAACTGAGCCACGCAGGCACCCTTTGGGAGACATATTTTGGGAGATGCTTTAAAGACCATTGAATTTTGGGCTGAGCACTGGGTGTTGTATGGAAACCCATTTGACAATTACTTTCATATATTAAAAAAAAATAAAGACCATTGAATATTAGACTCTAAGAGAGCTGGGTCAGAAGGAAACAAGAGAGAGGCACACGCACGCATCTTTATCCTCAATTTAGTCTTCTTCTGCATTTTAAAATTTGGCTGACTTCCTTCTATGTGAGCCGCATTCTAGAAAACTTCCACAGAAATGATGGAGGGCCCAGGAGCCTGTTCAGTCAAAAGCTGTGTGATCTATGTCTGCAAGAAATGGACTTCAAGCTAAAATTTGGACTGAAGTGTACTTCCTCTACCCTCTGAGTTGTTGTGCAACTTTTTCTAATCAGTGGTTGGTGGTTTAAACCACTTCTTTCTCTTTTTTGCTTCCTGTTTCCTTATCTTTTTTGTTTTCCAAACACCTTCATTGCTGTCTATTTGTTTCTGGATTCAGATACCAGATGATCAATGTGTTACCCTGGGATGATCCAAAGTGATAGCATAGTATCTGTTTATCCAAACACTGCCTCAAATTTCTAGCAGTCTTCATAATAAACGCTGACACTCTGGAACGATACTTTGGCACCAATCATGTTTCTGCAACCTCAGGAGCTTCAGACCTACATAAATCATTATTGTGCCATAGCTGTCTGAATTTATATTACTTCCTAACAGCTACAATTTGTTCTTTCTTGGCTACTTAATTTTCAATTCTGAGAAATGGGTTACTGGTGAAATGATAAGCCTGCTATGGTAAGAAAATAATTTCTACTCTAGGTCACTGACACCTGCACAAACCTGGCAATCTTGTGTTTTTACCCATTATTGTAACTTAAAAATTATTTTTCTTGAGATCAAGTTTTGTTTTTGACTAAAACTATTCTATTCATAGAGCTAAAGGTAATCATACTAATCTGTCAATTTATCTACTGACATTCTTCCTTCCGAGGGACTGACAAGCTTATGAAACTGAACGTGGAAGGCAAGAAGGGCCCTGAGAAACATTTATCACATGCACGGGCTGTGGGGTAAGGAAAGCTTGCCAAAGGTGAACACAGTTAAGATGCAATATGTCAACAATCTAAAGTGTAAAAGGACACTGGAGGATGAAAAACAATATGTAAAAGGAGAAAATAGTTTCTGGGCTTAGGAAAAAAATTCACAAATTTAAGAGCAGGGCCTACATTCTGTGAGATTATCTAAAGAGCAGGGGAAGGAAAGTGAAGTCACGACTCACATCATCAGAAAGCAGCAGGTGGCAATCTTATGTACTCAGCACCATTGCTAGTTATCCCTTTAACCTGTACTGTTAGTTTTCCCTCACTGGGGTTGGTTAAAATTTGTATTTTGTTTATATCTTATTTACGTAATGGGCACTTTTATTAAACTTTTATATGAAGAGCTCATATAAAATGTTAGGAATAGTTATTACCTGTTAAGCTAAAACTTCCTATGAAAAATGGAACAGCTAATTATTAAGAGCCTAGATGCTGGAGACTTCCAATGCCAACTCTACCACTTACTAGCTGTGTGACTTTGGGCAAATTACTTAACAATTATGTCCCTCTGTTTGCTCTCTATAAAATGTGAATAATGAGTATGTACCTACTATTATGAGCATGAGGACTACTGAATAAATACGTCAAAAACATTTAGAATAGTACCTGGTACACAGTGCTATACATGTGTCAGCTATCATTTGGGAGCAGATGGAGCTTTTCCCTTTGAATTCCCTAGGCATCTATCTCTCTAGGATGGTCCCGGTGATAGTTCTGTTTTCAAGGAGACATTTAATTCTTGAGGGGGCAGAAGTTTCCCCTTAGAATTCAATCATTAAAATGTTCATATTCTGTTTCTCACTTTTATAAAATTCTGTTTAAAAATGGGACAATGCTATTGTAAATAAAAAAGAATAATGCAGTAGTCTATCTCAGGGCAACATTATATTCATTAATATGTGTTAATGCTGACAGAGTAAAGCTGTCCAAACGGCAGAGATTTGACCTTACTGGAATAGACACAAATTCTGGGTGTGGATTTGCCTTCTGTGCTCATAATGCTTCTGCCAGCACCAGTGGACTCATAGGATGCCTTATCTACCATCATGACATTCCACACAGCATTGTGTCTGATCAAGGAACTCACTTCAAAGCAAAAGAAGTGAAGCAGTGGGCTCATAACCATGGAATTAAATGATCTTACCACATGCCCCATCACTCAGAAGCAACTGAAAGAAAAATGGCTTACAAAAATCTCAGTTACAGTGTCTTTTGGGAGACAATACCCTGAAATGAAGGGGTTCTGTTTCACAGGATGCAGTATATGCTTTGAATCAGAGACCAATATATAGTGCTGTCTCCCTCATAGCCAGAATAGTTCAGAAATCAGAGGTGCAAATAGGAGTGGGAAATTATACATAATAACCCACTTGCAGAATTTTTGCTTCCTATACTGGCAACTTTGAGCTCTACTGGTTTGGAGATCTTTGCCCTCAAATGTGGGATGCTTCCACCAGGAAACAATGGCTCTTGCCTGAATTGGAAGATTAGACTGCCACCTGGACATTTAAGCTCCATATGCTATGGCCAGAAAAAAGGGAGGTGGGGTATTAACCTACTGGATGGAGTGATGATCCTGATTACTAAGGGATAACTGTGTTGCTACAAAATGTTGGCAAGAAGGAGTGTTTCTGGAACCCAGGAGATTTTCTGGGGTGTCTCTTAGTTCATCCTTGCCTAATAATAAAAGTTAATGGAAAACTACATAGCAACAACAACAATAAAAAAGGGCAGAATATGAGGACCCATACCCCTTGGGAATGAAGGTTTTGGTTATTCTACCAGATAAAGAACCAGAGCAACTGTCTGGCTGAGGGCAAAAAAAATAAGGAATGAGTAGTTGAAGAAGGAATACATGGGTATCAATTACAACCTCAGGACCAATTATAGAAACCAAGTAGCTTTGCATATTTTCTATTTGCTTGCTATATTCATATGTTTATTTTGTTTTATTTTATTTATTTATTCATTTATTTATTGCATGCACAAGTGGGGGAGGGGCAGAAGGAAAGAGAGAATCTCAAGCAGGCTTCATGCCCAGCTCCATGAACTTGGGATCATGACCTGCTAAAATCAAGAATCTGATGCTCAACTGACTGAGCCACCCAGTGCCCCCATATGTTTATTTATTCATTTAAAAAATTTTAAGTTTATTTTGAGAGAGAGAGAGAGAAAGAGAGAGAGAATGAGTGGGTGATGGGCAGAGAGAGAGAATCCTAAGCAGCCCCCACACCCAGCATGAAGCCTGAAGCCTGATGTGGGGCTTGATCTGATGACCCTGAGATCATGACCTAAGCTGAAATCAAGAGTTGGATGCCTAACTGACTGAGCCACCCAGGTGCCCCCCCCCCCATATATTTATTTTAATTTGCTACCCATTTTCTCACTTTTTATGATTTTTAGTTTATATTCAAGTTGTTGGAAGTTAATTTTACAATTTAGTTCTTAGGAAACTGAATGGTTCTGTGAATGAATTTGAGGAATAATTAATATAGCTAGGAATAAAAACAATGACTACTGGGACTATGTGTCTCTGTTTTTAGGAAATGGTGGATACTTGTAGGATGGATAGCTGTATCTCCTCAGGTAGAAATATAAATTGTCAATGCACAAGAGTTCAAACATGTGTACAAAGGTGCATATGGAGGGGTGCCTGGGTGGCTCAGTCGGTTGAGCGTCTGACTTCGGCTCAGGTCGTGATCTCACGGCTCATGAGTTTGAGCCCTGTGTTAGGCTCTGTGCTGACAGCTCAGAGCCTGATGCCTGCTTCATATTCTGGGTCTCCCTCTCTCTCTCTGCCCTCTCCCACTCATGCTGTCTCTCAAAAATAAATAAACATTAAAAAAATTAATCAAAGGTGCATATGGAAGCTGACTAGCTAAAGGGTTGCATCATGCCAGTTATTATTTATTGCCTCTCAACTCCAAATATATCCTTTTTGTCTGCTTTGTGAAAATGGATCTGGGCCTTGTAAATGTTTTCCTTCACCAGCTGGCACAGTGTTAAATTTTGTCAGAAGATGATGTTGGAGTGACACTGCAGGAGGAAAGGAACTTTCTTTCTGGTTCTGGATTATTGCCTTGTCAGGCTCCTGTAGTATGTGTAATATTTCCAGTGTCCATATGCCACAGTGCATGGTGGCCAGCAGCTTTGCCAACAACCTCTCCTCCTTGTGTGATTTTGTAGACTGAGAAATTTCCCCATGAACAGTTTTTCCTTGGCACCCTAGAGGGTGGATCTCTGGAAAGTTACAGAGAGTGAATTTCCAGCATCGGTGACATCTGCTATTCGGTGACCCATGGTTGTGCCCTCTTCAATAAGGTCTGGATGTCTGCTCTGGGAGATGGTAGCTCTTTCTTGGAGACTCCATCTCAGTCCTAGTGGCAGTAGCTGCTCTTTATATCTGCTATTCCTATATTCTTAGTGTTATTTTTATATCTTACTAGCCAATTCCTTGCTATTCTAATCTTCTGTTATAGTAGTACTTCTTTATATTAAACTTTTCCTGTTCAAATTACTTTGTGTTTTTTGACTCCTAAGAGGATCCTGACTGGCTCACATGTCTACAATGTTAATACTGATACTAAACAATACTATTATTAAAATCATATAATGATATTACAAGAAAGGAAAACTACAGACCAACATCTCATAAAAATAAAAGCAAGAATCCTCAACAGGATATTAGCAAATCAAACCCAACAACGTATAAAAATGGTTATATACCATGACCCAAAGGGATTTATTCTAAATATACTAGGATGGTTCAACATTTGAAAATCAATTAATGTAATCCATCTCATTAACAAGCTAAAGAAGAAAAAATCATATTATCACATCAGTAAATACAGAAAAAGCATTTGGTAAAATCTAATACCCATTCATGATAAAAAAAAAAAAACTCTCAGGAAACTAGGAATGGAGTAGAAATTCCTCAACTTCATAAAGAACATCTACTAAAAAAAACTATAGCTAACATCATACTTACTGGTGAGAAACTGGATGCTTTCTCTCTAAGATCTGGAACAAGGCAAGGATGTCCCCTCTTAACACTCCTATTCAATATCATACTGGAAGTTCTAGTTAATGCAATAAGACAAGAAATGAAAGATATACTGATTGGTAATGAAGAAACCAAACTGTCTTTGTTCACAGATAACATGAATGTTTATGTAGAAAATCCCAAAGAATCAACAAAAAACGTCTTGGAATTTATAAGTAATTACAGTAAGATCACAGGATATAAAGTTAATATACAAAAGCCAATTGCCTTCCTAAATACCAGCAATGAACATCTGGAATTTGAAATAAAAAAGTTTTGCACCAAAAACTTTAAATATTTAGACATAGAAATCTAAGAAAGTATGTACAGGATCTATGTGAGGAGAACTACAAAACTCTGATTAAATAAATCAAAGAAGACCTAACTAAATAGAGAGCTATCACATGATCCTGGATAGGAAGACTCAGTATTTTTAAGATGTCAATTTCCCCCTAGTCAGCCTATGGATTTAATGCAATTCCAACCAAACGCCCAGCAAGTCATCTGGGGGTTTTCAACAAACTCATTCTAAAGTTTATATGGAAAGCCAAAGATCCAGAATAACACAATACTAAAGAAGAACAAAGTCAGAGGACTGATACTAACCAAATTTAAGATGTACTATACAGCAATCAAGAAACATGGTATTGATGAAAGGATAGGCAAATCAAAAAATGGAGCAGAATAGAGAACCCAGACACAGACCCACACAAATGTAGTCAAGCGATCATTGGCAAAGGAGCAAAGGTAATTCAATGGAGGAAGGATAGTGTTTTCAACCAATGATGCTGGAACTGGACATCCATATGCAAATAAATAAAAATAAATAAATCTGGACACAAAACTTATCCTCTTCACAAAATTAATTAATTTTAGACCTAAATGCAAAACATGAAACTATATACTTTCTAGAATATAACGGAAAAAATCTAGATGACTTTGGGTTTGGTGAAGAGTTTTGGGGTATGATGCTAAAAGCATGATCCATGAAAGAAAACTGCTAAGTTGGACTTTACTAAAATTAAAAACTTCTGCTTAATGAAAGACACTGTTAAAAGAATGAAGGGAAAGAATGGGAGAAAATATGTTCAAAACATGTAAGGAACTTGTAGCTAAAATATACAAAGAACTCTTAGAACTCAGCAATAAGAGAATAAAACGATCCAACAAAAAAAATGAACAAAGATCTGGACAAAGAAGATCTAATCAAAGAAGATACACAAATAATTATATGAAAAGATGCTCAGCATCAGATGTCATTAGAAAATTTCAAATTAAAACAACAATGAAATACCACTATATACTTCAGAATGTCCAAAATCCAAAAAACTGAAAATACCAAAAGCTGGTGAGGATGAGAAGCAAGAAGAACACATTAATTGCTGGTGAGAACACAAAAATGGTAAACCAATTTGGGAGATTATTTGTCAGTTTCTTACAAAACTAAACATATTCTTACCATACAGCACAGCAATCACACTTCTAGGTATTTATGCAATTGAGTTGAAAACTTATGTCCACACAAAACATGCACACAAATGTTTATAGCAGCTTTATTCATAATCACCCAAAACTAGAAGCAACCAAGATGTCCTTTATAAATCCATACAATGGGATATTACTCAGCAATAAAAAATGATCTATCAAGTCACAAAGAGACATGGAGGAATCTTAAATGCATATTACTAAGTGAAAGAAGCAAGCCTGAAAAGTCTGAACACTATATAATTCCAAGTACATGACATTTGGGCAAAGGCAAAATTATAGAGATAATAAAAAAATCAGTGGTGTCAAGGGTTGTGGAGCAAGAGGGAGAGATGAATAGGTAAAGCACACAGGATTTTTAGGGTGGTGAAAACTATTCTGTATGAAACTGTAATGGTAAACACAAGGCATTATGCATTCATCAAACCCCACAGAACTGTATAATACAAAGAATGAACCTTAATGTAAACTATGAACTATAGTTAATAATAACGTATCAACATTAGTTCATTAATGTAACAAATGTATCACACTAACGCAGGAGGTTAATAATAGAGGAAACCGGAAAGGGGTGATGGCATGAGCTGGAGTGGGTATGTGGAACTCTAATATCTCAGTTATTCTATAAATCTAAAACTGTATTTTTAAAAAGTCTTAATTATTTTAAAAACTAAAAGCAAAGGGACCAAAATAAATAACTTTTTTGGTTCTAATTACAACGGTAAAATATAGGCCTTTATATCATATCAGAGTGATTTCAAACAAATTAATATATGGGAGGTATAAAGTTTTTTATTATATTATACTTTGCTACTCTTTTTGATCTTAATATAGCCTTAAGTACAGAGCAACAAATTCAGTTTGTAAACAGCAAAACATATTTCATTGAAAATCATCCACTAAAACACTTTCCTTTGTACACTGGAGATATTAAATTCCTTCTTGCAAATGCCATGTCAACTATCTTTTTAAAGTTCCTAAAATGTATGTTTTCCAATGCTCTGGTCTTACTGATCTTACTTAATGGATCTATGATGCTCTGGGATGTGAACAAATTATCTTATGTTCCCCACCTCCACAAGCAAGTAACAATACTTTCACCTCTAGTCTTCATATTACGATTTTTTGTTTGAAGTTTATGTGCAAGATTTAGCTCCATAAATACGGACAGAAACGCAGTTTTGACAAGTAACATCAACATCAGGACTAAAAGTCCCAGGACTACAAGCCACTGTAGAGGAAAAAAACATGGAGTAGATTATTATAATTTCAGTTAGAGGTATTTTATACTAGTAATATAAATCTGCCCTCAATATCACACTGTTTCTATACCCATGTTATACTGAGTAATGTTCAGCCAATTAAGTTGTGAAAGATTATGAGTTTGAAACATTGTAATTTGAGGAAAGGTAGGAGAAAGTCAGAATCCTATTTTTTCCTTTAAAATCAGCATTTTATAGTATCTTTTGCAGTGCCCCATTTACAAGTTCCTATTGCTAATGCTGTTTTCTAGGTAGGACCATTCTGTCATTTTCCTTCATAGCCTAGCAGCTTAACTCAGAATACTATAGAGATGTATCATAATACAAAAGAATGAATTAGGAAAAATTAATATACATGAAGATAATTAGAAATCTGGGCTTTGAATTTTACTTCCCTTTAAATATAACTTTTTGTGAAAGAATCACTATATTCAATTATCCTAAGGGAATTATTCATCTATTCTTCTGACTATATAATCTAAATATTTAGATATTTATATTTTATAATTACCGCAACAGCTAGCACAATTACTGTGTAGACCTTCATTTTTTCCAAAGCCTGGACGACAGCTATCCATACGTACTACTTGAAAACTGTGGTCCACAAAATGCATAGCTGGTATAGTTTTATTAAAGTCGTGGTAGTAAATATATGCTTGGCTCCGGAAAAATTCTTCTATCCGATCTCTTGCCTAAGATTTTAAAATACCAGAGAGAAGTACAATTACTAAACTGTGAACCAAATTTATCCTCCTGTATCAGAGGCAATGAAACATAGTACAAACATGTCATGCTTTATGCAACAGATGAATTCCTAAAAAGTTGTGTGTAAATACGAAAATTAGTCTAGCCTTGACCTTATCAATTATTGTCAATTCATATGTGCAATGGTTAAGAAAAATTAAATTGAGGTTTAAATTATTTGCAGCATGTCTATTCCATGTGTAGACAACTGAGAGTTCATTATTTCTTATTCCAAAGAGCCAAGCAAAATGGAAACCAAAACTGTTCTCTAATCAGCATTAAAACTAATAATGTACATTTTATTTTTTGAGCACAGAATTTAATAATAATTAATATTAACTGAGTGCTTTCCATAAGCCATGCACAATATTAAGGGCTCAAGGAACTAAATCAGGAGAGTAAAGGGATTTTTTTAGACTATGTCCTTAGCTTCTGAGAATGGCAGAGGGAAAGCAACTATAATGACCAGCATAGATACAATTTTGGAAGAACTACTGGTTTAACCTAGGATTACATGATTGTGGGGTTGTTCTTCAAGATGCTACTTAGTTGCCATTTGGGAAACAAAAACCAGGGGTCCATTCTTCTATCATAGAAGAAATACATAATATTAACCTGGAGAGCTACATATTATTCTAGATGTATTATTCCCAAACAAAACAACTTGAGATGGCCCAGACTCTCACAATCTCTGCTTTAAAAACTGAAACCAGTGGTTGGTGGTGGCGGGGGGGGGGGGGGGGGGGGGGGGTGGGGGGGGTGGGGGGGGTGGGAAGTGCCTTGGTGGCTCAGCCAGTCAAGTGTCCGACTTCCGCTCAGGTCATGATCTCACCCTTTGTGAGTTCAAGCCCTGCTTTGGGCTCTGTGCTGACAGCTTAGAGCCTGAAGCCTGCTTCCTATTCTGTGTCTCCCTCTCTCAGCCCCTCCCCTGCTCACACTCTGTCTTTCTCTCTCTCTCTCAAAAATAAACAAACAAACAAATAAATAAATAGTAAGTAAAAACTGAAACTAGGGGCACTTGGGTGGCTCAGCGGGTTAGGCATCTGACTTAAGCTCAGGTCATGATCTCTCAGTTTGTGAGTTTGAGCCCCGCATTGGGCTCTGTGCTGACAGCTCAGAGCCTAGAGCCTGCTTCAGATTCTGTGTCTCCCTCTCTCTCTGTCCCTGCCCTTGTGTTCTCTTTCTCTCTCTCAAAAATAATAAATAAACATTAAAAAAATTTTAAAAAACTAAAGCCAAAAATCAATATACTTTATATTTTTAAAAAGAATAATTTAAATCTACCTGCTTAGAATGTCTATTATTGATAAATATTCACAACATGGAGGAATAGATTTTTGAAGAAACTTTTAAATTAATAAAATAAAGTATTCACAACAATTTTTACACAGCTTTGTTAACTATTCAAATACTTTCCCCCTACATTGAAATTCTTACCTGGAGGATATTATGATTAGTGATATCTTCACAGTCAGCAGAATCATTGCATGCACCTTTCCACCCTGGTGCAAAAGGATTAACTGGAGAGAAATAAAATACCTTCACAAAAGAATTCTAAAAAGTTCCAAACATTCCAACAAAGCCTCCAGTGCTGAATTTAGTATGCATGTGTACATGTGTTTACCTAATCTTAGTGATAAAGTAAAATACACAAGTTGAATAATTTATACATTATTATTTCACTCCATCTGGGGGCTAATCAAAGTAACTACAAGGGTTTAAAATGAATGGAAATAAATTTGGTTTGGTTCTTCTCTTTTATTAAGTTCTTCTCAAAAATACAATTTAAAATTTTATAAGAATTTATAAATTAAATATTAGCTGCATAGTTAAAGGCCATATTTATAAAGTGATATTGACTTCTAAAAGATAAGCAGCCTGGCTGCTCAGGGGTGCCTGGCTGGCTCAGTCAGTAGAGCATGCAACTCTTGATCTTGGGGTTGTGAGTTCAAGCCCCATGTTGGGCATGGAGCCTATTTAAAAAAATTTAAAAAGAGGTAAGCAAAAATATATTGTCGTTTAAGGTAAATAATTAAAACATTGATTTTTAAAACCATAACCAGGCTAGGACCAACAATATGCTTTAGTGCATAACAAACATTTAGGGCCTACTATTTGTAGGATATCTCACATTAAAGAAATGTTAAAAATTTTTTTTTACCTTGAAAGGCTATAAATAGCTCATGTATGAGGCCGTGTTTTGGAATTTTAACAAAATGGCATTTATATGATGGTTCTATGACATGGCATGACAAATCAGAGATTAAATTATCCAAGATTTTCTTCAGCACTCTAAAAAGCAGGTCATTATATCTTCCTTCACAAGACTTTGTGGTAAAACGTACAGCCATCTGATATGAGTAATCAGGTTCCCGATAGGCTTTAAAAAATTATGAGAATAAAAACAATTGTGCTTACCATTAATTTCTTCTACCAAAGAACTTGCAAATAACATGTAATATGAAATCCCATTAATCTTGCAAATCAGCATAGAAATTTATCTAATAAAAACGTTTTATCAGTTTGTTCTAAAAAAATATATAAAACTAATAACTTTAATGAAAAAAGGTTGTTTTCATCTGATGTGTTATCTAATCAGTACAAGAGAAGAAATGGCCGGATAGATAGATATGTTAACAGTATAAAAAAATAAAATGGTGGAATAGCTTAAAATGCAGAAAGTGTCACTGCTCTCAGCACAGTCCAGTGAAAAGGATCATCAATTTGCTTTTATAGAATTAACATCAGTTTTTAAATTACTTGGCAAAATTGTGATATGGTAGATTATACTTGCATACCTAGAGGGTGGGAAGTGGGAGGCTGAAAGAGGATTGTTAAGGACATACTATCTAGATGTCAATTTAAGAGTTTGTGTGGTCATTCTCACTAAATGAAGAGACCATACACTTAATTCTTATCCAAACTAAATGTATAAGTTAAAATGTGCCCATAGTCTTACCAAAGATCATAAAGTCATATCTCTGCTTTACTATTGTTTCTTCTTGGGTTTCTGCTCTGACAGTCTTATAAGAAAGAGTACATGTGTAAAGTCCAGACAAAGCCTCCAGAAAATCTTTCACCATCAGCTTTCCTGTTTTAGTTATATTTATTTGATTATTTCCTAAACAGAAATAGTAAATTATTTGGTTGTTTAACATATAACAATTCAGACACTATTTAGTAAACTTGGGGTTACAAATAAATACAAAAATTTAAAAATTAATGGACTATTTAAACATTTAACTTCAAGAATTAAAAGAAATCTTAATTCTGTTATACTCTTGTGGAAAGCCACATGAGGTAAGCACACTTTTGAATTTTTTTTTTTTTCCAACGTTTTTTATTTACTTTTGGGACAGAGAGAGACAGAGCATGAAGGGGGGAGGGGCAGAGAGAGAGGGAGACACAGAATCGGAAACAGGCTCCAGGCTCCGAGCCATCAGCCCAGAGCCTGACGTGGGGCTCGAACTCACGGACCGCGAGATCGTGACCTGGCTGAAGTCGGACGCTTAACCGACTGCACCACCCAGGCGCCCCATAGGTAAGCACACTTTTGAAATATATTATGGTTTTCTTTAACTTGGTTCTTGGCCTCTAATTTCAATTGGTTTATGCTGGTAACTTAGTAAATGAAATTATTCTGCTCTGTAGTACTACACAATTTCCTCATGTAAAACAGAAATTAATGCTAATATTCTCCAAAACTCTTCTAACATCATGAAAAAGTATATATTGGATATTCATCTCCAATACAGATACTACAAAGATAACTTTTAGGTTTTATAAAAACTTTTGAACTAATACCTCTCTGAGAAGTAAGGTACAAAAGGTTTGCATGCTGGTTTTTACATACAGAGAAAATAAGGCACAGAGCAAGATACATAACATGATTTGTCTAAGTATGGAGCAAGTGAAACCCCAGTTAAAATTAAATTTCAGGAGTGTCTGCATGGCCCAGGCATCCAGCTTTCGGTTTTGGCTCAGGTTGGCCTCACGGTTTTGTGAGTTCGAGCCTTGCGTCAGGCTCTGCACTAACAGTGCAGAGGCTGCTTGGGATTCTCTTTCTCTTCCTCTCTCTCTCCTCCTCCCCTGCTCACGCTGTCTCTGTCTTCTTGAAATAAATAAATAAAACTTAAAAAAAATAATTTAAAAAAATAAATAAATTTCAGGGCACCTAGGTGGCTCAGTCGGTTGGGCCACTGACTTGATTTTGGCTCTCAAAAATAAATAAACACTAGGGGCGCCTGGGTGGCTCAGTCGGTTGAGCGACCGACTTCAGCTCAGGTCATTATCTCACGGTTTGTGAGTTTGAGTCACGAGTTGGGCTCTGTGCTGACAGCTCAGAGCCTGGAGACTGCTTCGGATTCTGTGTCTCCCTCTCTCTTTGCCCCTCCCCCACTCATGCTCTGTCTCTGTCTCAGAAATAAATAAACATTAAAAATAATAATAAAAATAAATAAACACTAAAAAAATTAAATTTCAATTTGTTCATTCCAATAAGTGACAGTGCTTTTCTTTTTAAAAAAGTCCATATCATTTTAAAAGAAGATACTGATATCAAACAAATTACCTGTTAATGGCTTTTCATTAGGCCCAATCCATATGTAGGTGGGGTCCACTGTTTCTTTTTTAGCACGTCTAAAATCCATACAGACAAGGACTGGGCTATGATGATGTAATTTTACATATAATTTCACTGTGACAAAATAAAATAACATATAGCCATATTATTAGCAAAATTAAGAAATACACGTCCTACCATTTTGTCTCAAGGACACACTAATTCTTTTTGGATTTCCCTATTTGAAAAAATAGCCTATCATTATAACATTTAGAATACAAATATAAATTCCTTCTTGCTTCTTACAAGTTTTTAAAACTCTAGATTGATAGTAAATATTTTTTTTCTGTGATATAGTTTTGTTTATAAAAATGTACATGATGCATTAGTTCATTTTAATGTACAGATTCAGAACTCACTTGAATCAATTTTTTGAAGGGTTAGTGGAATCAATTTAAAGATCAGAAAAGGGGGGCCCTTGGGTGGCTCAGTGGGCTGAGCCTCAGATGCTTACTTGGTTTCCGCCTAGGTCATGATCCCAGAGTCCTGGGATCCAGCTCTGTCTGGGTCTGGCTCCCCGCAGGTAGAGCCTGCTTGGGATTCTCTCCCTCCCATGCTTGCACTCCCCTCCCCTGCTGGCACTCACTCTCTCTCAAAATAAATAAATTAAAAAAAAAAACACCTTTAAAATTAAAAAAAAAAAAAAAAGTCTACTGAATGCCAGCCCCTGAACATACAAAGAAGGTACCGTCCCACGGTTTGGCAGGTGGTGAAAAGGGGAGGGACTCCAAACATGGAGAGCTTCCAAACATGACAAATGCCCAAAGTTATCCCAAAGTTATCTCAAGTTAGCCTGTGGGACCAATTTTTCCTTGGGGAGTGTGGGGAAGTGTTATCATAGTGATAAACAACATTGGAGCTGAGCCTTAAAGGATGTGTAGGAACTCCAAACAGAGGACTTGCAGCCCCGGAAATCACTCTGAGTGGGCCTTGCGTGTTGCAAAGCAGTAGAGATGCCTGGAAGAAAGGTGGCATCAGAGAAAGATCTGGATTGAATCCTAGCTCCTGACGAGCTGTGCGACTTCAGGCCAGGTGATACACTAAGGTGTAGCAGGGTCTCTGTAAGGATGAAAGGACGAGAGTGCCAAGCACCAGGTGGATGGTCAATGAACTTTCTCTCCCTTTCCCTCTGCTGGAAGAACCTTAAGCAGGTCCACTGCTCCCCCCGCTCTTCTGACAGACTCTGCGGGTGAAGAGTCCTTAGTACCTGGGTGTCCGGGCTTGCCATAAATGAAACCTTTGCTTGTGCGTTCCGAAGAACGCCGACCTCCAGCTGCGGAAGAAAGAAACCACTGACTTTTTCGGTAGAAGAGGAGCCGGGGCTCACAGTGGGGTTAGGGCGGGGAGAAGCGGAGGGGACAGGACTGGGAAGAGGGACAAGGCTGTGGGGGGAGGACCGAGCGGGAGGAGCCCCACCTCCAGTGAGGTACCAGAGCACTGCAGAGAGTAGGACCCACGCTCGCATCACGGCTCAGGGGCTAGCGTCGAGGGAGGCGTCGAGGGGCGGGCTCCTTCCTACCTCAGCCCCAGCCCAACGCCTCCCCATCTCTCCTCCACAGAGCGGAGCAAACCGCCGGGATCAGCTCCCCTACCCGTCCGTAGCTACCGCGGAGCGGACGCCCAGGAGAGCGCGCGTGCGCGCTCCGGGAGCTCGCGCGCGGAGGCGGGGCCGGCGCGCGCTGGGCCCGAGCGCCGGAGGCGAGCGCCCCGCCCTCTCGCGCACCCTCGGCCGCCCTCGTGCGAGTGCCTCGCGCCTCACGCCTGGCGACTGGTGGTGTCATTTTCCCGCGCTCTCCGCGACTTAATTCTGTGAACGGCTCCTGGGAGAAGGAAGGAGTAAAGTTAAAGAAGTCAAGGCTGCACGTTTCGGTTACTTAACCTTTCTGGAGGCTGAAGAGATCTACGAGAGGAACACTGCGGGCTCCCAGTGGGACGATGGGGTAAGGCAAGTGAGAGATGCAATTACATTAGGACCGGAGAGAGGTAGAAGCGTCGGAGAAATTTCCTCCCCACAGGACACAAAGAGCTTGTGGAAATTTCCTGTGCCTTGGTTCTCATGAATTCTGCCTGAAGTTGTGTGCACAATCTTTTCCAAACTCTTCCACCCGATTTTTACCTAACTGCATTTCCTACCCCCCAAACGAAGAACCGGAGGAACCACTAGTGCGCCAACAAGGCATCTCCAGCCCTTCCCACTCGAGAGGAACATTTAACCTTTATTTTCCACATCCCAGTATCAGAGGGTGTGGGGAGACCCCCCATGCAAATTTATCTAGGGTTGTGAAGTAATCTTTTGAAAACGGACCCATTTGAAAGGGCAAGATCCCCAGCTCTGCTTTCCCTGTGGGGATCGATGACAAATGAGTCGAGATCACAGAGCTCTGAAAGAGACCGTGCCCCGTCATTCATGGTTCCTTCTTGGCTACCAGTTTGGTGGCCTGTTTGTTGTCTATTTCTTAGCGGTGGGACACCCTGGGTGGTGGTTTTGAGTAAGCTGGTGGGTAAAGAGACCAAGGTTCAGACAGGGTGCAGAATGATTATTTGGGGTGAGATCAAGAGTTTTCAGTTTTATTTCCTTTGAGCCAAGTCAGTACTTGGACTATCTCAGATGGTCCAGGAGCAACCTTTGTCAGTGATTTCATTTTGAGTCACTGTTAATTATACCTACATAGCTGAAGCCATGAAATGTGACTCAGTGAGTCAGATCCACCCATGTCAGTTACTGTGTCTAGATTCATGGTTTAGTCTCAACTGTTCCTTTCTTAAGGTGGTGATAGTGGAGACAGATTTAGGCATTATCTTTAATTCCCTAGTAGTTTGACTTTCCAGTGTTAGTCAAAGTACCTTTGGTAGCTTCCCAGTTATTATAAGTAAATCGATCCTTATAAATCCTGTGTGATAAACTTTGACTACTGTGAGGAGAGACTAAACTAAACGAGTCGTGGTTGTTTGCTGCAAGTGCGTGTCCATTCTTCTAAAATAAACTTTTAATTTAAAAACAGTTTTAGATTTATGGGAAAATGGGGAGTATAGTACAGAGTTCTCACATGCTCCCACCTAGTTTTCCCTCCTATTGCCATCTTACATTAGTACAGTACATTTCATACAGTTAATGAACCAGTGCTGATGCATTACTATTAAATAAAGCATGTACTTTATTTAGTTTCCTTCGTTTTTACCTCATCCCCTTTTTTTCTGCTCCAGAATCCCATAGTACATTAAGTCATCGTGTCTCCTTAGGTTCTTCTTGGCTGTGACAGTTTTTCAGACATTTCTTATTTTTGATAACTTTGACAGTTAATGACAATTTTGATGACATTGACCTGACCTTCACTGGTTAGGTACTTTGCAGAATGCCTCTCTATTGGAATTTGTCTGATGTTTCTCATTATTATACTAAGGTTATAGATACTGGGGTGGAAGACAATAGAGGTAAAGTGCCATTCCCATCACATCATATTAAGGATACATACTGCCAACATGCTTTATCACTCTTGATGTTATCTTGCTCATCTGGATAAGGTAGTGTTTGTCAGGTTTCTCTACTCGAAAGTTACTCTTTTTCCTCTCTTTCATACTGTGCACTTTGGAAGGAAGTCACTATGTGCAGCCCACACTTAAAGATTGGGGATTTATGATCCACCTCCTTGAGGATGGAGTAGCTAGGTAAATTATTTCATGCATCTACTTTTTATCTATTCCCTTAAGTACCATTCTCTGAGTCTGAAATACTCCATTTTGAACTAATAATTTACAGAGTAGTAACATGTTCCACTGCTAAGTGTAATAAAAGTTTTTACATCCTTTTAATAACCAAACAACTATTCATCCTTAAACCATCCCTGTGAAAATTTACAGTTCCTCTTCTGCTACTTTTGATGTGCTATTTTTGCTTTTAGAAACTAACAAACAACAAATTTCCCCTTTCAATACTATAATTAGACTTGTGTTTAGAGTATTTCTCCAAAATTGACACTATCCTGTAGAACTCCAACCCCTACAAGCTACAGAGATACCACACTGGTGTCATGATATTAAAACAAAGCCAATGCAACTTATTTACTCATTAAAGAAAAATTGCCCACCACACATGTATGTGTATGTATATAGATACACATGCCTATATGTATGTGTGTGTATGCCTCCTATACCAAGGCATATTTAAAATAAACTAAAATTCATAAAATTACAACATGTATATTTTAACTTGTAAGTGTGGGTTTCTTTTGATATGGTCTGCTGATGCGCAAACTCCCAACCTTAAGTCTGAAATATACACTAACAATGTAATTTTCTAGCAAGGGTGGAAGTGGCCTTTTTGAGAATCATTCACATGTCCAATTCAAAACAATGGATATCTTTATAAGGATTCACCAAAACAATGTCCCTTAGACTTCAATGTGAAGAAAAGTTCTGCTTTTGAAATATTGTTATGTGGTCACTTCCCCTTTCCTTTTCCTATAGTCAAATTTGTGCTTTACCTCTATAAAGAGGGAGGGATGTTGGGGAAAGATGTTGACTGGTACACTTTTGTGCAGTAACATCTTTGAGTTAATTTTACTATCTTATCACCCCCCCCCCCTTAGCTCTATTTACTTTACTTACTTTTCTGATACAGCGTGTGTGTGTGTGTGTGTGTGTGTGTGTGTGTGTGTGCATTTTTTGGTAAGCTGTCTTAGATCCTCCTTTGAAGAAGTCAGAGTAATAGAAAATAAACACACGTAAATAGAGTGCATAGTATTTTGTGAGTGGTGGCAACAGTTCTCAGACAGGAAAATAAAAGTGAGAGAATTTTTGCTTCGCGAAATGAAAAAGTTGAGTTGATAAAAGTGCCCAAATCCTTTTGAACTTAGAGTCTTCTGAAAACTTGGACGAAGAATTATCACGTGAAAAGCAAAACTGAAGAAGAAAAACATAATACTTCAAATGAAGTGTGTTCTCTTTGATAGTATTCATGGCTATCATCCCCCAATCTAGACCAAAAGTTCCAGATCTTGTTACACTTAAGACAAACCTCTTTGAACTTAAACTTGTAAGAAACAATCCAGAGCCCCTCTTCCCCCATATATTACGCTCCCATCCGTTATCCTTCTTAGACACTTTGGGACAATTTACTGATGGGCCATTTCCATCCCATCTGGGTTCTCGGGTTTGACATTCAAAAAGGGGCTGGAGGTGAGGAACCTCGGGCGCTCCGCGGTGAACGTGCTTTAAAGCCGCCGCCAGCCAGCGCCGCTGTAACCCTGTGCACCGGCGGGTCGCCCGCTCCTGCCCCTTTCAATCTGCGCCGACGCGGCGGCGCGATCCCGGGGACTCCCCGCGCCGGGAATCTCCCGCCAGCTGCGCGCTGCGTCCCGGCGACGGCAGGAGCACGTGGAGCGGCCGGGTAGCCAGAGCGGCAGCTCCAGCCCAACCCAGCCCGGCAGCGAGATGGAAGGTGAGCCTCCAGCCCGCTTCTTTTCTAAGGGTCTTTGAAAAGCTCGACCGGTGCACGCAGCAGAGAGAGTACCTTCTGAATCTCGGTTTTGCTTCTATTTATTTCTTTTGTCAAAAGTAAATATGAGGCATTTCAGAGGGCAAAGCGTGTAGTTCTTATACATCTCTCATTTTGCCCCCCCCCAACCCCCACCTAACTTTGGGAAGTGATAATTTCTCCGCAATTTTATGTCTTAAGGGTTGTCAGACATGAGGGCTCAACTCGAAGTCTGCAGAGGAAGAGTACTTATGGGGCGTCCCTGAAATGGCAGCAAACCTGGGTTGGAATAATTGATTCTTTTGGATGTTTTTTTTCTTCCATGGCCTCAGTGTCCATTGGATTCAGGCTAACCTTAGTGACTTATTTAGAATTAAACTTAACAGTTTTTCTTCTTCTAAGAGTAAATGCTGTCATATGGGGAAGGTAAATTTTAAACTGGTTGGCACTTGTGGTTCCCTTGGAACTCGATCTTCTAATGGTCCTTTATCCAAAGCAAAAACCAGGCTCAATTAAAAAGTTTCATTTGAATTAATTTTGAGAGTCGTGAAACTATCCTCACTTCTCAAAAATTTTCAGTATATACTTACTTGGGATAACTAAAATTTCACACCATTGTTGTAAACTTTTCAACAAGGGTTTGTTACACTCTGAAAATGGAAGATTTTCAAGTTGGGGAATGCATTTCAAGTTGGGGAAGGTGCTGATATTTGGAAAACTAGAATTTGTGAGAAATGGATTCATTCTCTTAATAAATGAGATACTGACACCTAATTAAAATGTTAATTTGATAAATATTATGAATAACATGTTTTTTTCATATTAATGAATTGATCTTTGGCAACTCTAGATCTAGAGTATATAAAGTTATTTAAATTTAATTAACTACTTTGAGACACAAGATACATGTGGCAGAACTTTTTTTTTTTCCTTCAAAATATAATTAAGTGCAATATTGTGGTCCTGAATCTTCAGTTTGTACCTGGGTATGCTTACAATTTTTCTAACTGCTGTGGCCCATATAAAAATTTTTTTTTCTTTAAGTAGAATGTCAAACAATAAGTCAATAAACAGTATGTGTTTAGTATGGATATGACAACTTTTAAATAGCCATTATGAATAATGCTTCAAGTGTTTTATGAAAAACTATGCTTTTAAAATTTTAAATTATTAGGGTTTAAATAACTCTTAAAATTGACACTGTGAATATTTTAAAAATGGTCTATGAAGTATAATTGTTAACATGTAAAGGCTTTGTTGACCAAGAACAGGAAAAAAAATTAGGTCACTGTACACTATGAAAAAATAATTTTAAAAATTCTCATGCTTTAATTATTATAAATGAATTGCTGAATTTATTTTGTGAAGTCATAAATCAATATTCAACACTATTTTTTCTTATTCCTAATCATTTCACTTCTCCAGACTAACATGCAGAATAGTGTAAATCCATGGAAACTAGAGTGTTTCCCTGTAAATGTTAATACTCTTGGATTCATTTATTTAATGTGAAATAAAGAAATTATTAAATAAATAGCATAATTTGGGGTAGTAATGCCCTTAACAAAGACTTTTAGATAAGCCTGAATAAAGGCTCTCTGAAAAAGAAAGGAATGAAAACTTGTATAGAATTTGGTTTAGAATGCACAAACTATAAATGGAAAGAGATGGAATCTGGAATATAGGCAGTGATCAACTGTGAGTTTATATGTCTAGATTAAATTCATAGGTCCGTAGAGATGGATGGTATATAGTATGCTTAATGCAAAAACTTGAAAGAAAAGAAAAGGTTAATGATATGAATTTGGCTGTGCTCACATCAGGTCCCTGAGGACAGAGTATTTGATGCAGTAAAATATCTAGTTCTTTACTGCCACCCGAGATTGACTAATCTGGTCCATGTGTTTGATATTTAAAATATTTTTATATTATCTTGACATTTTGGTCTCAATATAAAGAAATTTGACCTGGAATGTATACCTCTCATTTCTTGGTAGTATAAGAAAGTAGAATACTTTATGGAATACCTTTATTTTCTGCCTAATTTGGTGGTAAAATTTACATGCTATAGTTTATTGCAAAATGTGAAGCTGTTTAGTCATTCCTTCAACATATAAAATCTTTTTCAAATTCATTCATCAATAGATGTTTATTGAGACTTTCTATTATGATTTCAGATGAAATAAGCTTTGAAATTGAAATTTTGTCATGTAAAAATGAAAAGTTAATGCATATAATAAATCAAAAGCTGTAACTTTTTTCTTTTCTCACAATCTTTGATCCTAAGTATTTTCTATCCAAAGACTCTTGATGTTGCTAAGTTTTGTAATTTGTGTTATAATAACAGTATCTTCTTCTTTTTGTTATGGTTGAGAAATGAGGTGGTTCACAAAAATGGATTTCATAGGTATTGGCATGTTTCTCATTTAATATAAAACCTTTCTATTTAAATGATATTGGGTAGAGATCTTTCTAAGTGCATTTATTACACAGCCTCCTCCCTGTCTTATAAACAAAGTACATGAGAGATCACTTTATCTTGGTAACCTTGAGTTACTATTCTGACCATCAGGTAATGTTCTATAGTATATTCTTATGGGGGATTTGAACTGTGCAGAGCTGAATGCCCCTACACTAAATATTCCAGGGTTATTGAACAAATTTTGTTTCCTTGATGTCAGCTTCTGCTTCTTATCACATGGCTTTTGTGGAAGCCATTTTTCACTTCTAGGTCCCTTTCTATGCTTTGGATGGTTGAGTTTTACAGAGATATAGCCTCCAAATGGTGGAGTTTACTAGCCCTCCATTATGAGCATATGAAGGATGAAATGGTAAAGTTCAAAGGAACAAAAATGACAGAAAGGTCACAGGATCCTGACAGAATATAATTTTAGAAAATTCCTGTGTGTACTTCCTATGATCCAATATGCTATTTCACACTTCCATGTCTTCACTAAGATTTTCAGCCCATTTTCTACCTGGTTATGCTTACTCATCCTTCGCTCTGCAGGTGCCCTCCTTCTGATGACCTTCTCTGATGCCTTCTGGTGGTCTCCCTACTGGTCCCTCACCTCCCTTCACCTAGGCCAAGGTCCTTTCCTTTCTGTACACACTTCTGCCAGTTGTATTTATTGCTTTAAATGTTTCTAACCCCACTGGTCTTTAAGCTCTTAGAGGGCAGAGAGTATGTTTTATTTTTGTGTGCTCGGTGTCAGAAATAGTTTCTGTTCATAAAAGACCCTCACAGTTTGTTGCATTCAATTAAGAAAATAGTGCTGAAAAGTAATTTTCATTATGTTTATATGACACCTTTTATTAATTAATTTCTATGAGTAGGAGATTGGTGCTAGCAATTCTTTGATAGAACTCAGAAAAATTTTAAAGTATTTAATTAAATGGTATAATAGAAAAAACAGAGAAAACAAAAATGTTATTATTATTTTTTTTTGGCTAAACTAGCCTTAAGGCAAAATCTTATCTATTAGCTATACATCAGCAGATTTCAGGATTACATGTAAGTCTATTAAAATATGGATCAAATATGAACAGAAATTTGCTTTCTCAGTCAGTAAGATAGAAATGACACTGTAAAATTAGCATACAACTTTCCAGTAATACCTTTTTAATACATTATTATAAACTTGTCAATATATTAACTGTATATACTCACTTATTTAGTACTAAAATGTTAGTCATAGATCTTTTATCAGTCATTCAATGTAGACCATGTATGAGAAGAACTGAGTGATTAATACAGAAACTTGCCTGTAGTAGGTGCTTAATAAATGATGTTTTCATGCTAAGGGTTCATTAATTATTGTGAAAAGAGATTCTAAACATCACAAGGACATAGAGTGCATTCTGCTATCTAGCTTTTTAAAAATATAACTCTTCATTAGCTGGTAAATTTATAATAATTAAAAAGCATAAGGATGACTCTAAGGCCTTTTGAATCACTAAAAAAAGATGAAATAATGAAACAATTATATTTCTATTATATGTAGATTATTTGAAATGTAATCTATGTATAACAGTTATTATTACTATATAGCCTATCAAAATACTTTAATCCCCAGTAATTATGAATAATTTTTTCAGTCTTAATTGAAATCTGCTTTCTGCATCCAAAATTAAAGTTCTTAGAGTCCAAAGTGTTGTAGAGTAAATCAAAATAATGTGGAGTTGATACCATATTATATTAGATATGTGTTTCATCTAAGAGACATAAAAAGTAAGTGTTTAATAAAAGATATGAAACAGAATAAAATGTATTAATGGAACACTTACCTCCTGACTTTTTGTATCAATAGAATTGGCAGCATATTACAAATTGTATTTGTTAATGTATGTTCTTAGAGATGAAATTTTTGGTACCTCAGATTATTTGTGGGTTTATAAAGGAAACTTTTTAAAATAAGAGAAATTGAAAACATTTCAGTAGCATCACTGATGAAACAATGCAAAGCTACATTTTTTAGTTATAACTCCTAATTATCTAAAAGATTACTTAACTAGATTTCTTGCTTATTTTGGTTGTTAACATACCTGTAGCCCTTCCTAGACTGTCAGGTTCCAAAGCATAGGCATATTTTTTATCATCAGCCCATTCCTCAGCACATAGTACAACAACAGTCATATTTATTGAACAAATTAATGAATGAGTTGCCTGTGTGTTTCGTCATTTGATTATTTATTTGTTCAGCTTTTAGGGCAAAGAGAGTAAAGAAAATAATGACATTGAAACTAGATAATTATGCTGGTTAATTTGTCAGAGGTACTGTAAAAGGTTTGGTAGAAGAGTCTGGAATGTTGGCTAAATCTAACAATATGAATAGTACCATCTTTTTCTAATCCAATATTGACTCTACTCTGGGAAAAATAATATAGTGCCCTCTAACTTATGGATTTGTTTAAAATTTTTGCAGCATTCTTTATGTCGATGAAGCACTGCACTTTCCACAATAAACCATTTTTCACAACAAATGTTTTGATTCTTAAAGTTGACAATAATATACTTTACTTAATTTGAGTTCTCTAACACAGCATATCAGTTCACTTGCAAAGTGATATCTATTTGAGAGACTATTAACTTATCAGAATATTTGGCACATCAGAAGAGTTTCCTGTAATAGTAGTCATGTAGGCTGTGGGTATGAAAAAAGATCATGCTCACAAACCTACAAAAATTTTTTATAGATGTGGAATTACATCATAGTTAATATATAATAATAGCTCCAGTCTGAAAACTAAGTAACTAATTTTTATAATATTTAACAACTAATCATTTTTGCTATCATCTATCTTTATCTCTGTAATTAGGAAAGGACTTGCTAATACTCATTAATAGTTGATTTTATGCTTGCATGCAGTATAGACAGTACCATGTATGTGCATCAGAGGCTAACTTGATTTAAATTTCATTTGACTTTCATGAGTTATCATTTACCAAATTTTAATGTGTTGAAGATTATCAATGTATAAATTTATACTCTGACCTCAAAGTGAAACTTTTTTAAATCAACTCTTTGAAACTCTTTGAAATATTAGCATTTTATAAATGTGATGAGTAAGATTACGGTTCTGCCCTCTTGGTTTTTTTCCTGTGCATATTTGCTCATGTAAAATTATTGAATTAAGAACATCATTAACTCTTCTATTCCCTGTGTTTAATTAAGTACCTATAAAGGCTCAGGCTAAGGTGGTTGGGACATGCTTTTGTTATAGTGTAGTAACCAACTGCTCAATAACAAGAAAACACATCATGATTATATATTATAAATTTTTAAAATACTTATTGTAAGTGTTGGGGGTACTTCTTGTCTTATTTTTATGTTCAGAGTTAAAGAATGTGAAGAATTGTTAAATATTTTGAGTGATTCAACTTTGAAACAAAGATAGTTTAAAAACTATTCTGAAATACAGGTGCCTGGGTGGCTCAGTCACTTAATCATCTGACTCTTGATCTCAGCTCTAGTCTTGATCTCAGGGTCATAAATTCAAGCCCTGTGCTGGGCTCTGTGCTGCGTGTGAAGCCTACTAGGCAAACAAACAAACAAACTCTCCTGAAATAATAAGGTGAAACTCTTGCAAGTGGTAACAGTTTTTATATATATGCATCTTCATTTTTTTCATATTGACAAGACAAAATATAGAATAATGTATGTGTTGATGCTGATATAAAGCTGTAAGTTTCATCCATATCTATAGATTTTTAGTTTTTATTAAAAGGCATATTGTTCTCATTGTTTGACCTTTTGGTAATTATTACATATTTGAACTTACTATACTGTATACTAAGATACTCCTCTATGTATTTTATGTATGGCAATCTCTGTAAGATTTCATTTGAAAAATGAAGTCTCTCTTCAAAAACAATTTTAAAAACTCCTGGGGTAGAAATAGATGCTTTTTAACTAAGTAGTCTCTGGAAGCCAGTATTGTCTAAGATTCAGCAAGTTCTGTAAGTTGTGATTGTTAGAAATTAAACTCCTTTTCCCTTGGTTCTACAACTTCCTTTGTTAAGGCTAAGCTTCCTAACTTCATTTTGGTGCTGTGGATGTTATGTTGTACCATTCAAACCTTGAGAAATAGTTGGCCCATTGGGCTGCATGAGATATTTGTCTAAAGTAGTTGTGTGCCAGTGGATTCAAGGGGACCAAATGAGAGAAGTTATTTGTAACTGGTGTAAACCACCGATTTGCTACCTGTCTTGGTTTGAGAATTATTTCAGCAGGACAAAAGACTTTATGGACCATCCTAACCAACACACTTCTGCTTACTACCATAAAAACAAAATTCAGTGGGTGAACGATTTAGGATGAGTCATTATTTTAACATTTTTCATGCATTGTAGAAATAAGATTGTGAGCTTGTTTGATAAACAGTAATTCAGTATAAGATAGACGCTTGGCATTTGTGAATATAACCTGTTGTTTTGACTCTTTGTGAGTGATCCTGAAGGAATACAATAATATGTGGAAATTTGTAAATGTTAGGGCTTTTGTAAAGGTTTAAATAGGATAATGTATATAAAAGTCCTATCTCACCTTTTTTTGCACATTTTTTAATTGGGTTTTCTTTTTTCTTACTGATTTGAAGAAGTTATTTATATATCCTACTTGGTTTTTTTAAATTTAATTTATTTTTTTAATTTACATCCAAGTTAGTTAGCATATAGTGCAACAATGATTTCAGGAGTAGATTCCTTAATGCCCCTTACCCATTTAGCCCATCCCCCCTCCCACAACCCCTCCAGTAACACTCTGTGTGTTCTCCATATTTAAGAGTCTCTTATGTTTTGTCCCCTCCCTGTTTTTATATTATTTTTGCTTCCCTTATGTTCATCTGTTTTGCATCTTAAAGTCCTCATATGAGTGAAGTCATAGGATATTTGTCTTTCTCTGACTGACTAATTTCACTTAGCATAATACCCTCCAGTTCCATCCACATAGTTGCAAATGGCAAGATTTCATTCTTTTTCATCCTGAGTAATACCCCATTGTATATATAAACCAAATCTTTAACCATTCACCAGTTGATGGACATTTGGGCTCTTTCCATACTTCAGCTATTGTTGATAGTGATGCTGTAAACATTGGGGTGCACATGCCCCTTCGAAACAGCACATCTGTATCCCTTGGATAAATACCTAGTAGTGCAATTGCTGGGTCGTAGGGTAGTTCTATTTTTAATTTTTTGAGGAAACTCCATACTGTTTTCCAGAGTGGCTGCACCAGTTTGCATTCCCACCAGCAGTGCGAAAGAGATCCTCTTTCTCCGCATCCTCACCAACATCTGTTGTTGCCTGAGTTGTTAGTGTTAGCCATTCTGACAGGTGTGTGGTGGTATCTCATGGTGGTTTCGATTTGTATTTCCCTGATGATGAGTGATGTTGAGCATTTTTCATGTGTCGGTTGGCCATCTGGATGTCTTCCTTGGAGAAGTGTCTATTCATGTCTTTTGCCCATTTCTTCACTGGATTATTTATTTTTTGGGTGTTGAGTTTGATAAGTTCTTTATAGATTTTGGATACTAACCCTTTATCTGATATGTCGTTTGCAAATATCTTCTCCCATTCTGTAGGTTGCCTTTTAGCTTTGCTGATTATTTCCTTTGCTGTGCAGAAGCTTTTTATTTTGATGAGGTCCCAGTAGTTCATTTTTGCTTTTGTTTCCCTTGCCTCCCTTCTTACTCTTGCTTCCAGAGTAAGAAGTTGCTGCAGCCAAGGTCAAAGAGGTTTATGCCTGCTTTTTCCAAGAGGATTTTGGTGGCTTCCTGTCTTACATTTAGGTCTTTCATCCATTTTGAGTTTATTTTTGTGTATGGTGTAAGAAAGTGGTCCAGGTTCATTTTTCTGCATGTCACTGTCCAGTTTTTCCAGCACCAGTTGCTGAAGAGACTGTCTTTATTCCATTGGGTATTCTTTCCTGCTTTGTCAAAGATTGGTTGGCCATACATTTGTGGGTCCATTTCTGGGTTCTCTATTCTGTTCCATTGATCTGAGTGTCTGTTCTTGTGCCATCTACCTCAAATTTAAATTAGTAGGACTGAGAGACCAGAACACACAAGTATATAGTTTATGTGTTATCCTAGCCAACAGCCCCAATGCACATCTCAATAAAAGAAATTTGGAGATTCTCAAAGGACTCCACAGTTTTCCATTGCAGACATCAATGACCTAATATAGTCCTGTTTGCCCCAAACCTAAGAAAACCTGGAGAATTTTTACAGGTAATCTAATTTAGGGATGGAGACATACTCTGTATAATGGGACACATAATGATTTTAAAAAGTTGATATTAAGAATTAATGTAATGGCTCTTAGATCTTGTAGCTAGTACTCTATACAATGACACTGATGATTATATGATGGCTCCTTGGGATATTCCATGGTCATGCTCACAGTTAAATAAGAATTTGGATAAGACACAAAAACAGGAAAAAAATTGTTTTTATCAACAGAATGCCCTTGTGTCCAAAAATCTTATGTGGGACAGATGCAAGTGTGATGTTCCAGTTAAGAGGAGGGAGAAGGCAAGAGACTACTGCTAGGCCTACCTAGCTGCTGGCCCTTTCCTTCTCCTGACACAGATGAGCACCTGTGGCAGCCCTCTGGAACCCTGGAGTTCCATAGAACACATTTTGAAAACTATCCATTCAGACTGTTAACATGTTTTTTTCTGGGGTAATCCTGTATATAGACTTGCCTCCTTCAATCCATCCATTTTGAGGATTGCTGCCAGAATGATCTTCCTAAAATATCAAGTCACTCCCCTACTGAAAAAACCATTTTAAGGATTTCTTAGTAAGACATTTAAGATAATCCACAATGTAGCTTCAATATGCCTTGTCAGAGATAACGTCTGTCCTCTAATGTTATGCTGGACTGCTTAGTATTCCCTGAACATGCATTACTTTTCCTAACTCCCTATTTTTCTAATGTTGTTCAAACCCAACAAGTCCAAAAATTAACTCATTGTCTGTCTCTCCAATCCAAACCAACTTCTCCTGATTTCTCAACACTGTTAATAGCACCACAATCCCATTGAAATCCTCATTCATCCATTATGTTCCATCACAAATGCCATTCCTTTTAGGAAGCCATTCTTCATTCCAGGTTGGAATTTATCCCTTTTTCTGAAACTTAGTAACATTTTATGTCTAATGACTGCCAGAACCTAACTCCATTTTATGTATAAACATGAAGTATTTTTGGATGGTTTTAATACAGCCTAAGTTGTCTAGCAATGCAACTACTATATAAATGAAGAGAAGATGATTCTTTGTTATGTTGAGAGCCAAGACTCTTTTGCCATTATTGATGCAACCTGTATCCTTCTGCATTTTTAGCCCTTACATTCATGGTGACTCTACAAATATATCTGACTACAGTAATATTATGTTTTCTAGAATGATTGTGCTGGGATATTTACATATTGAAAGACAAATTATTTTGTTATTTTTTTATCTTTATATGACAGTTGGGGCTTTATTAAAAAAACTCACATGTGTGGATAGGTTATATTTAATTCATGATGATAAAAGAGGTATTACAAAATATTTTTTCTAAAAGGGGGACACTTCTTTCTGAGTCATTGACTGTGTGCATCAGAGTGGTCTGAGCTGGGGGTCTGTCACCAAGATGCTTCAAAGCCTTTTTAAAAATGTTTGGGTCCCCATGAAGCCCTACTATACCCAAGTGTACCAGGAGATTTGGGTAGGAATGGAGTTGATGGGCTTCATTGTTTATAAAATCGGGATTGATTATAAAAGAAATAAAGCTTTGAAAACTTTGAGTCCTGCACTTGCTTGTGGTCATCATTAACCAGGTTTACTTGGAATACACATCAGCTGGAACGTCAGTCTGTCTATAAATCTCAGTAAGTTAGTTCTGTGCTCTGTTGGATAGAAACGTGAAACATCGCTGTACACTTGTAGACATGTTGTTTCCTTTGTGGCATGAATAGATGTAACTGTGAGATGCAAAAAATAAAAAATAAAAAATAAAAATAAAAGGAAGACACTTGGCCTTGATAGATTAGGTTGAGAATCTTTCTAAGTTTACTGTACTACAAGAGAACAGCCACAGCCTAAATAAGATAATGTTTATGAAAATCATCTTGTATAGTACTAGACACAAAGTTGAGGTCTAGCAAATGTTTATTTTAGTTCATAAATCATTTACAGGTATCCTTTAGACCCTTGCCAATCTAAATATAATCTGTGGACCAGCATCAGCAACATCTGGCAGTTGTTACAAATGCAGAATCTTAGGCCAGACTTGCTGAATTAAAATCTGCATTTTAACAAGGTTCCTAGGGAATTCTTGTGCATATTGAAATCTTATCAGCCTTGGGGCGCCTGGGTGGCTCAGTCGGTTAAGCGGCCAACTTCGGCTCAGGTCATGATCTCACGGTCCGTGGGTTCGAGCCCCGCATCGGGCTCTGTGCTGACAGCTCAGAGCCTGGAGCCTGTTTCGGATTCTGTGTCTCCCTCTCTCTGACCCTCCCCCATTCATGCTCTGTCTCTCTCTGTCTCAAAAATAAATAAACGTTAAAAAAAAAAATTTGAAATCTTATCAGCCTTGCCCACAGTTTGAAAAGTGTCAATGTAGCTTATCATCACTCTCATAGCACATGTTTGATTAGTAGTGGATCGTCTTTATATATGTATTTGGAATATATATTTTATTTAATTGCTGATTTTATTTTTTAAAAACATTTTTTACTGTTTATTTTTGAGAGAGAGAGAGAGAGAGAGAGCAAGTGGAGGAGGGGCAGAGAGAGGAAGAGAGAGAATCTGAAGCAGGCTGTGTGCTGACAGCAGTGAGCCTGATGTGGGGCTCAAACTCACAGACCGCGAGATCATGACCTGGGCCGAAGTCAGATGCTCAACTGACTGAGCCACCCAGGCACCCCTAAATGCTGATTTTAAAAGATAGTTGAACAATGAAAGCTTTAGAGCATTTATTTTTTTTACTTATATTGTCATACATTTGTGACACAACCTAATCCAAAAATCAGAAATCTTCATTCATTCTTCATTTAAAAAATATTTATTGAATGCCTATTATGTGCCACATATGCAAAATATTGGCATTACAGTAGTAAACAAGACAGGCAATGCTTTTGCTGACACTGAATTTAGAGTCAGGTAAGGAAGACAGGCCCCCAACAAGTAAATAACAAATGAAATAATTAAAATACTAAGTGCTGTGAAGGAAATAAAAAGAGTGCTAATATGGAGATTAATGGTGAGGGACAGAGTTGGTAAACTCTTTTTTGGTTAGAGATAGAGATTTGGTCATCTTCAGCACATAGATGATATTTAATGCCATTAGAATGGATGGGATCACCTAAAGAGAGAATGTATTGTATGAAGGGGGCCCAGGATTGAGCCTTGAGAAACATCTAACTTAAGTGGTCAGATAGAGGAGGAAGAGCCAGCAAAAGAGAAAGAGCAGCTAGCAAGACAGGAGGAAAACCAGCAGAGCATGGTGTAATGGAATTCAAGAGTTGGGAGTGTTTCATGAAGGAGTAGGTGGTCAGCTATGTTCAATGTTGCAGAAAAATCAAGTAAAGTGAGGACAAAAAGTGTGAGTTGGTTTTGGCAACATAAAACTTGCTAAGTGACCTTAACAAAAGTGGTTTTTGTGGAGTGGTGGGGATGGAGGGAACAGAGGAAGTAGAAACATTAATACAGACTATTTTCCCCAGAAATTAGCTAGGAGGTGAGGCAGAGAAATAAGTGGGCATGTTGCTGGAGAGAAATGTGGATCAAGAGATTTTGTTTGTTTTGTTTTCCAAAGACTAATAACACTTAAACCATCTGTAATATATATATATATATATATATATATCAAGCACCAAAATTAAAACAAATCTTGAAATCTCAATTCTCAGGGAAGTTTGGTTGGAGTATTAGCTATCACTGAAAATATCTTTATATATACTTGACACATAACATTTAAATACATTTCCTCACCATGAGAATTTTTAAGATATATGCTGCCCTTTTTAGTGGATGGTTGGTATAGATATAATCTGTATTCTGTAGAAGAATCATGAGAAACCCTTGAAAGTCACTTTTTTCAAAAGCGGGAAGATAGTATTATAATTGCATCGCTAAGGTTTGTGATTTTAGATATTTGAAAATGTTTGAGTGTTCAATAGATTTTTTTAAATTAAGGAATAAAAAGAAGAATAAAAAATAAGGAATAACTTATGCAGTGAAGTGCACATCTTATGTTATATAGCTTGATTAATTTTTACCTATATACACACCTTCCTGATCGAGATATGGAACATTTGCATCACCCTGAAGGTTCCCTTGCTCTCATTTAAAATTGGTATCAGCACTTTTCCCCATTTAAACATTATTCATACTTCTATCATCATAGTTCAGTTTTCCTATTCTTGATTTCCATATAAGTGGAATCATATAGTACATGATTTTTTGGTATCTGGCTTCTTTTGCTCAACATACTTTTTGAGATCCACTCATATTGTTACATTTATTAGTAGTTTATTTTATTTTGTTATTAAAAGGTGTAAATATACCACAATTTGCTCATTCTACTCTTAATGGACATTTGATTGTTTCCAGTATTTGTCTATATTATGAACATTCATATGCATGTCTTTTTGGTGGACATAAACATTTATTTCTCTTGGATATAGATCTAGGGCTAGCATTTCTGGGTCATAGGTTAGGTGTATACTTAGCTTTGATACATACTGACAAATAGTTTCCAAAGTGGTTGGACCAGTTTACCATCTCTCTAGCAATATTGGAGAGTTCTAGTTGTTTCACATTTTACCAACGCTTGTTATTATCAGTTGTTTTTTTTAATCTTAGCCATTCTTGTGGGTGTGTAATGGTATTAAATTGTGTTTTAATTTGCATTTTTCTGATGAATAATGATGTTGAATACCTTTTCATATGTTTATTGGCCATTTAGATATCCTCATTCCTGAAGTTTTGTAAGCCTTCTGTATATTTTTTTAAGTTGGGTTGTTTATATTTTTTCTTATTGATTTTGTAGGCATTTAAAACATATTTTAGGGGCACCTGGGTGGCTCAGTCAGTTAGGCGGCCAGCTCTTGATTTCGGCTCAGGTCATCATCTCATGGTTCGTGAAATCCATCCCTGCGTCAAGCTCTGTGCTGATAGTACAGAGCCTGCTTGGGATTTTCTGTCTCCCTCTCTGTATCCCTCTCTCTCTCAAAAATAAATAAATAAACATTAAAAAAATATTTTAGATGGGGTGCCTGGGTGGCTCAGTTGGTTAAGCATCTGATTTTGGCTCAGGTCATGATCTCACTGCTTGTGAGTTTGAGCCCCGCATCAGGCTCTGTGCTAACAGCTCAGAGCCTGGAGCCTGCTTCAGATTCTGTGTCTCCCTCTCTCTCTGTCCCTCCCCTGCTTGTGCTCTGTCTCTCTCTCTTTCTCTTTCTCAAAAATAAACATTAAAAAATTTAATAAAAAATAAAATAAAATAATATTTTAGAAACATGTATTTTGTCAGATGTGTATTGCAAATTTTTTCTTCCAGTTTGTAACTTGCTTATTTTCTTAATCTATTTGATAAATAGATTTTTTTTAACTTTAACTAAGACTAATATATTAAATTTTTGGGGGGAGGATTGAGTGCCTCTCACATCCTGTTTAGAAATACTTGCCTACTCTAAGACCATAAAAATATTCTCCTGAGTTTTCCTCTAGAAATTTGATTGCTTTAGCTTTCACATTTAGGTTTATTACCCACTTTAATGATTCTGGTTTTTCAAATTTTTATTTGAATTCCAGTTAGTTAGTGTATAGTGTAATATTGGTTTCAGGAGTAGAATTTAGTGATTCATCACTTACATATAACATCCAGTGCTCATCATAACAAGTGCTGTCCTTAATACCCATCACCCATCTAGCCCATCCCCACCTCCCTCCATCAACCCTTAGTTTGTTCTCTATCATTAGGAGTCTCTTATGGTTTGCTTCCCTCTCTCTGTCTTTTTCCTCCTTTCCCATATGTTCATTTGTTTTGTTGATTCTGTTTTTGACCCCAATTATTTTATAACAGAAACTAGACATTTTGCAATTAAAATGAAAATCTTACTTGGAGAATGTTGGATTCAATCATTTTAACACAAACATGTAAAAAAAAATTTAATGTTTATTTTTGAGAGAGAGACAGAGACAGAACTTGAGCAGGAAGGGGCAGAAAGAGATGGAGACACAGAATCCAAAGCAGGCTCCAGGTTCTGAGCTGTCAGCACAGAGCCTGATGAGGGGCTTGAACCCACAAGCTGTGAGATCATGAACTGAGCCGGACACTTAGCTGACTGAGCCACCCAGGTACCCCTAACATATTTTTTTAAGTAGCAATGACATGAAATACCATTCTTCCTTTTCTCTATATATATTCATTTGGTGGCATGTGATATCTGTGGCAAAATGAATATGTGTTTATTTTTCTACAACTTTAGAGTAATTGACCTTCCAAGGAAAATAACACTAGATATTGAATTTGCTGTTTTAGACCTGTAACCAACAGTCTATAATTTCCTCATTAGACATTTAATCTAGTTGGGAAATAGGATATTTTATTAAAAAAGAATAAGGTAGGAAAAACTGGAATGGTGATGTGGGCTGTATTTGATCTGGTGTCCTTAGAGAAGTAATCTTGATATTTATTTATTTTTTATTTTTTTAATGTTTATTTATTTGGGGGAGACAGAGAGACAGAGAGACAGAGTGCAAGCAGGGGAGGGGCAGAAAGAGAGGGAAGCACAGAATCCGAAGCAGGCTCCAGGCTCTGAGCTGTTTGCATAGAGCCCCATGCGGGGGTCGAACCTACAAAGCGCAGGATCATGAACCTGGGCTGAAGTCAGATGCTTAACCAACTGAGCCACCCAGGCACCCAGTAATCTTGATATTTCTTAACCTTTACCTTAGTCCAAGGTAGAAGAAGGAAAGGAAGTATTTCATGACATGAAAGGAAGTATTCCTCATGAGAGTAGAGGAATTACTCTCATTTTATATCTTCCTTTCCCCTCAATCATAGTCAACTGAAGTGTTTGAAATTATTAGGTCTGAAATCTTTTCTAGTTTTGGCCTTCTTCTAAAATCTGTAATCTATATAGGAAATCACTTTAAACATTATTTAAATTTTTTGAAACAAAAGGGAAATTCAAGACATGAATCCTGCTTCTTAATGTGTCACTGACATTGTACCCTTAGACAATTACGTGACTTTATATTTTTTGTCTTTCTTTGTGTCTTGAATTTTGTCTGTATAATGGGGAGATAATAAATGCCATTGCACCTGTTTATCTTCCAGAGATGCTATGAGATAATATGAAATCTTCATTTGTACTACTGGGCTAAGTGGTTGATGTCACATTTTTGGAGAACCACAAGCAAACAAAACCAGGTTCAGAAGAAAGCTCTAACCATGAGTGAGAGTGTTAGCATCTGAGTGATAACTTATCCTGTATGTTTCCAGAGAGCTGAACTTGGACCTGAAATGTACATTTCAGGAAATTTGAGTTCAGCTATCTATATTTAAGGAGGAACTTTTTTTTAACCATTAGAGCTTTTCTGAAATGGCAAGGAATAACATTCTATATTATTGGAAGTGTGTAAGCAGAGGCTGTGCAACCCAAATAGGGGGGTATTGGAGGAAATTCAGGTAGCAGAGGAAGAAGAGGTAAGATAGCTAAGATATCCACTCCAATTCTTATATTTTAATTTCATTAGGTTATAAGGATCATTTTTCATTAAACAGAACTATTCTTGGGGAGCCTGGGTCAGTTAGGCATCCAACTCTGATTTCAGCTCAGGTCATGGACTCACATGGTTTGTGAGATCAATCCCCCCATTGGGCTTCATGCTGACAGCACATGGGCCTTCTTGGGATTCTCTCTCCCTCTTTCTTTGCCTCTCCCCCGCTCACCCACGTGCTTGTGCTGCCTCTCTCTTTCTCTCAAAAATAAATAAATAAACTAAAAAGCATAACTAATCCTGTGTGGTAAGATTCCAGGAATGATTATACCTGGTAGTATTAAGAGAATTAGAGAAAGACCTTTCAGAAATAGTAGCTCACCCTTCTGTTGCCGCATTTATAGTACTAAGTGTTAATTTTGTTATTGTCGAACACATTTTTGTAGTCAATGACTCAGTTTCCTAAGCTTTTAGTTAAAAAAATTAAAAGTGGACCTTTTAGAGAAGAGAAAGCTTTTTTGTTTTTTTTTTAAGAGGCATGAGGATAGGGGAGTCAGTTTACCGTTATGAAGATAAAAAGGAGTGTCAACACTCAGAGACAGTTTTCTGGCAGTTGTCAGGGACCAATGCTACAGGCAGCTGTCGCACTTGGTACAGGATTCTTTCTAAAATTTGACATTTTGCTCTCCTTTAGCACCTACACTTCCTACCAGGAAAACAGAATAGTGAATAAAATCTGATCTCTGAAACTAAGAATAGAATTTTGTTAGCTGATATTCTTCATTGAATGTCAGTTACTTAATAGTATCAAAATAAAGGCAAGTTTACAACCACTTGAGTTAAAAATATGGTTACAAATTCTGTTGCTAATGAAAATATTTGGTTTTGTTCATAGATAATTTATTTTAGAGTTAAGAAGTAAAAACCTTCACACGTGAACTTTGATGAAATCTCTATTAACCAGACTGCTGCCATTTCCAAGTTTAAATTTTATTTGTTATCTACCCCCTTTCATTTAGCAGTGCGTAAAATGCTAGAATCTCTGAGAAAAATCTTAGTATCTTTTTTTATTTTTGAATGTTTATTTATTTTTGAAGGAGAGAGAGAGAGACAGAGCATGAGCAGGGAAGGAGAAGAGAGAAAGGGAAACAAGAACCCAAAGTGGGCTCCAGGCTCTGCGCTGTCAGCACAGAGCCCAATGCGTGTCTCAAACTCACAAATCATGAGATCATGACCTGAGCCAAAGTCAGACACTTAACCAACTGAGCCACCCAGGTGCCCCCAAAAATCTTAGTATCTTAACAAAAATTCTAACTAGTGAAATTGTTTTAAATGGCATCTTCGCCAATGAAAAGAGAATCTGAAGGAATAAAAACAAATTGGAAACTGTCATTTCTCAGCAAACATATGATGAAGGCTTGATTTCAATACTGGTAGAAAACAATTTGAGATTGCTAGTAAAGCTTTGAGACTCTGGAGTACTTGGAAAGCTACAGAAGAAATAACCTTTAATTTTCCAGTCAAATTAGTTTGTCAGCCATCTCAGTAATAGAATAGATATAATTTTTATAACGTTTGTTATTTAAAGGTCAAGGGAAAACACTAACGATTTAATTAAAACATATGAGGAGATTGGTTATTTAGTTGTAGGAAGGGCAGGAGGACAAATGATATGAAAAGAGTGTTTGCTAGGGTTTTCTGCTAGATTATAATTTTGGCTTTTAAATGAGATAAGAAAATTGGTTTTATCAAACGATACCAAAAAAATCCTAATGGAAATATGATGCTAAGTATATTTGTGCACATACATGTGAGTATGCTTTAAAATATTTTATCTGGATGTTTGGCATCATGTGGTGTTTTATTTTATTTTATTTTATTTTACCCTCCAAAAAAGTCACATTAATGTTTCAGTCAGTATGGAAGGTGTTGTCTAGATGCTTTATATCGTTGATTACTACATTAATGAAAACTACAACTTTTTCCTGAAATTCCAACTATAGGAATTTTGGAAATATTGATAGAAGATTGCCATTGTTAAATTGTTTCCTGGTATAATATCTTTGATTTTTTCTTGGTATTTAATTTTTATATGTGGTTTGATTTATTTTTTTCCTGATCCAGAGTTTTAGTGTTTGTTTTAAAGAAATAGCTTTGCAGTGGTATCCCAAGCAACAGCAGGATATTCTAAAATCTAGAGCAGTGCCATTCAGTAGAACTTTCTGTGATGATGGAAAGGTTCCTTGTCTATGCTGTCCAGTATAGTAACCACTAGCCGCATGTTCTGTTGAGTACTTGAAATGTGGGTGGTGGAACTGAGAAACTAAATTTTTAATTTTAATTAATTTACGTTTAAAGTTAAATCGCCACATGTGGCTGGTGGCTACTGTATTGGATGATACAGTATTAGTATTAGTAATAGATCTAGAGCATGGCTTGGTAAACTTTTCTGTAAATGACAAGATAGTGACTTTTATAGGCTTTGTGAGTCATATAGTCCCTGTTGCAACTTTTCAGCTATGTACTCCATTGGAGTACAGAAGCAGCCATAGACAACACGTAAATGAATGAGTTTGGCTGTGTGCCAATAAAACTTTATTTTTGGATACTGAAATTTGAATTTCATATAATTTTCCAGGGGCATGAAACAGTATTCTGATTGTTTTATCCATTTAGAAATGTAAAAACCACTCTTATTTCCCATGCTATACAAAAACAGGTGGTAAGCTGTAGTTTGCAGAACTTTGATCTAGAGTGTCTATAAGGATCAATAATAGAGGTATAAAAATTCATGTGTTCATTCAATAAATATTTATTGAGTGCCCATAATGGTTGGGCACTATTTTGGGACCTGAAGATACAGCAAAATAGTAATAAAAAATACAGACAACATTCCTGTTGTCATGAACTTACATTCTGTTAGAGGGAGATAGGTTAAAAAAATAACAAATATATGTGTATATATGTCAGGTGGTGACAATGAAGAAATTTTATGAAGAAAAATAAGGCAGGGTAAGAGAAAAGAAAGTGACAATGGAGGATGACATTTTATTTTTTTTAATTTTTAATTAAGTTAAAAATTTTAATTTTAGTAGAGTTAACACAGTGTTATATTACTTTCAGATGTACAATATGGTGACTCAACAATTCTATACATTACTTAATGTTCATCATGATAAGTGTACTCTTAATCCCCATCACCTGTTTCACCCTCCCCCCTCCCCCAACAGAGGATGATGTTTTTGTATAGGATAGTTAGGTAAAGCTTGTTTGGTAAGGTGGTTTTTGAGCACACATCTGAATGAAGAGAGGAAACTGGCCACATGGTGATCTGGGGGAAGAGCATTCTGGTCAGAAGGAAAGGTAAATGAAAAGGTCTTGAGGCAGGAGTATGATTTACCTATTCAAGTAACAGGAGAGATGTAGAAAATGAGGAGACTTATATTTAAACAAAATTAACACACTCTGGGATTCTTCTATCATCTGCACCAGTTATGATAAACATTGGTACAGGAAACTATATTTCAAAAGCAATACAGGGACCCTTCATTCTTAACTTTCTAGAGCATTCTTTTGGAAAATATTGTAAAGCTATGTTGACTGCCAACATATTAAAAAGATGGCAGTAATTTAACATTAAAAATATTTATATTTCAAATAGAAAAATTTTGAAGCGTTTTTTTTTTGTACTGAAGTGTAAAGAAATTACAAAATGACCCATTAAAAACTGGAAAGTTTTACTGTACTTAGAAATATTTAACAGGTTTCTGGTCTTCAGTTGGAATTCCTTTCACTGTCTGTCTACTACTGGGCTTCATCATTTTATAAGGACCTTTGATTTCAGGTGCAAAAAATGTACTTCAATTTCTTTTGTCCTGTGTTTTAAATATTTTTTACTACCCAAGAAGAATATCCATGTAGCCTGATAATAGATGGTTTTAATGTTTCCTTCAAGTTCTGAATGCTAAGGTAGTCAGAATCTCCTTTTTCTCTTAGAAACTGTACTCATTTGTTTCTGGTGTTATTTGTAGCACACAAAGGCCACTTGAAAAAATATTGAGAGCTATTTAAATGTCATTGTCAGGGGGTTTAAAAGGTTCAGGGGCTGGGACCTTTTTCCTTTAGGTCACCAAATTAAAAGCCATCTTGCTCTGTAGTAAGTAAAGAATATTTTCACATGAAGGTTGTTTATGTGAAACCTTTGAGCTAGTTTTTTTTCTTTTCTTTTTTTTTTTTCCTGTTAAGAATCCCTTTAGTGTGCAGGTTAAAAGTTTCACATTTAGCTTTTTTTTAAACTTAAAAAAATACTATCAAACTTACAGAGAAGTTGCGATATAGTACAAAATTTTTTTTTCAGAAGCTTTGAGAATAGGTTGCTGACACAGTGCCCTATAATCCTTGAATACTTTAACGTACTAAAGTATACTTCTTCTATATAACCACAAAACAACGTCCAAATCGGGAAATTAACACTGATACATTACTACCATTTAATCCTCAGACCCATTCAGATTTGTCCATTTGTTTCTGCAGTGTTATTTATTGCAGGAGGATTCAGCTCACAATCACACATTGTATTTAGTTGTCAAGTCTCTTCACTCTCCTCAGTCTGGAACAGTTTCTTAGTTCCTCAGTCTTTCATGACTTGACACTTTTGAGGATTACAAGCCAGTTATTTTGTAAACTATTCCTCAGTTAGAGTTCATTTTCTCATGGTTAGATTCATGTTATGTGTTTTGGCAGCAATATCATAGAAGTGATGCTGTGTTCGGATGGCACATAATTTTCATTTGTCGTGTTACTGATGATGATCACTTTGTTCAATTACCATGGTGTCTACCAAGTTGTTTACTATGTGGTTGCTCTTTTCATCTTTGTAATAATAGGTATTTTGGAAGAAACACTTTGAAACTGTATAAATACTCCATTCATCATCTGACTTTCATTTTATTTACTTATTAATGTCAATTTGGACTCATGAATTTGTTTTTTTTTTCAATGAGTTATAATCCAATACCATCATTTTTATTTTGATACTTCCCTGTCTCAGATTTGGCCAGTGGAAACCCCTTCAAGATAATGTCTATATCCTCTAATATATCCTCTTCATTCTGTAGGCACTTCCATGCTTTGTGACACAACAAAATGTTCCAGACCCATTATGTACTTTTCCCTGCCCAAACCCTAGAATAAGCCATTTCTCCAAGAAGCCTGGATCCTTTAAATGGAGAATGATATTTAGAAATTAATATCTGGGGGCACCTGGGTGGCTCAGTCAGTGGAGTGTCCAACTCTCGGTTTTGGCTCAAGTCATGATCTCGCAGTTCATGAAATTGAGCCCCGCATCAGGTTCTGCACACTGACAGTGTGGAGCTTGCTTGGGATTCTCTCTCCCTCTCTCTGTCCCTCCCCACACATGCTTGCATGCTCTTTCTCAAAAAAAAAAAAAAAATTAAAAAAATTTAGAAGTTAATATCTGGATGCTAGAAGTTGGTGTAGTGTTACCACTCCCAGGTGCTCTCAGTGGACAGGGCTAGGGATTATATGTATGTATATCCATACATACACGTAGACATCTATATTTTATATTTATTTATGTAGAGTAGAAGCCATGCATTCACACCAGTACCTTCATTTCCAGTACAGTACCACAGGCTTCCATATTTGTAACTCCCTTCTCTGACAGAGAAAAACCCGGCTCTTATTACCTTATTGTAGTCACTTATTTGATCAATCCTCCTTTATATAACCAATCATCCATTGCCACTACCATCCCTTCATCAGCACAGATGCTTTCCTTGCCTCGTTTGGGTTCTTACATCCTGTACCATAGCCACTATGCTATTGGACACCCTTTTCAACTGCTCAGGCTCTGACACCTCCATGTAAAACTATACCTAGTAAGTGGATCCCTTCTTCACCCCTCTCAAGTTCTGAACTTTGCACTGGAGTGCTCCTGTGCATAGAAGCTCTCCCCACTGTCCCCACGTGGGTACCTTGCTCACACCCATTTAGGCTCTGAAAACCCACACCAGACCACCTCTATGTACAAATGTCCTATTCACTATGCTCAGGCTCTGATTCATACTAGGCTATCCCTTATCTTGGATACCCTTTTTATCCCTCTTGGACTCCAGCACTGCACATGAGGCAATTCTCCAGCCTGAATGCCCTCTTTAGCCTACTCATGCTCTGATTTACATGCTGTCTGCCATGTAGAATCCCTCCTTACTTCATTCAGACTTCCCACTCCATATAGTCATACTCTCACACAGCCTGCCTTGGGCTGCTTCCATTCCTTACATGGACATTCTTCTTCCACATCTTGGGTTTTGACACCCCATACTAGGGTGCCCCTTTGCTTATTTAAAAAATATGTGTATTGGGGCGCCTGGGGGGCTCGGTCAGTTAAGCGTCCGACTTCGGCTCAGGTCATGATCTCACGGTCCGTGAGTTCAAGCCCCACGTCGGGCTCTGTGCTGACAGCTCAGAGCCTGGAGCCTGTTTCAGATTCTGTGTCTCCCTCTCTCTCTGCCCCTCCCCTGTTCATGCTCTGTCTCTCTGTCTCAAAAATAAATAAACGTTAAAAAAAATTTTTTTTAAAAATGTGTATTTTCCCTGCCTTTATGCTTTGGCACTATCATCTAATGGATAATATGTCAAAAATTTAAAATTAGAATGTAAGCAGAGTAACTATATTTTTCAAGACAAAAATTGAAATAAGACTAGATAATAGTATAGAATATTTGAAATTAATACTATCCTGAACAGTTTTGGGTATATGATCATTATTAAAATAAGGAACAAAGAAGATTTTCTAGCAATGGAGTGATAGATTCTGAACAAAATATGAAAAAATCTATTACCTGAAGGCATAGGAAAATGACAAAAACAACCTGCTTTTATGGTTCTTTGTTTTAACTCAAGGGTTGGCATCAATTTTAGCCTTGGGGTGACCAAAACTTGAGTAGATAATCCATAGTTATACTGACTTAAAAAGTCATAGCAGCCACAGCAGCTGGGAAGGAAGGAGGGAAATCCTGGTGTGAAAAAGGCAGAGAGGGATTTTTTATCTATAAATTTTCTGGCTAATCCAGATCTCTAGCTGATTCTTGAACCACACATATATGGGTCATGCTCTGAGCAGCCCATCTGAGGCTAAAATATTGAACAGAGATTTATGCCTCTCCAAGACCAACCAATTTCCCTGAGACTGTGAAAGTTCTCTGTTCTGGAAAAACCCTCAATCCCAGGCATTCTGGGACATTTGGTTACCTTCAGTGCTGCTCACTATAATGAAACAAAATTCAAGTTTGAACCTATGTAAGTTAACTGCATGCTTTAAAAAGCAAAGTGAACAAAGAAAAAAAACTTCCTATACTATTCAGAGGAACATAACAGAACCCACAAATTCTGTAACATATCATTTATAATGTCCAGGGTACAATCCAAAATTATTAAGTCATATGAAGAAGCAGGAAAATGTAACCCATACTCAAGATAAAAGGAAGTCAATGGTAACTGACTCCAAGATGACATAGGTATTGGAATTGGAAGGCAAGAATCTTAAATAGTTATGCTAATTATGCTCAAAGATGTAAAGGAAAATATGCTTGTAATGAATTAACAAATAGGAAATCTTGGCAGAGAAACTATGACAAAAGAACAAAATGGAAATCTGAGAACTAAAAATTATAATATCTGAAATAGAAAACTCATTGGACAGACTTAACAACAAATCAAGATGACAGAAGAAAGAGTAAGTGCATTTGAAGGTATATCAATGAAAGTATTCAATCTGAACAACAGAGAAAATAAAACATTGGGGTTGGGGAAGAACAGAGCCTCAGGGGAATTGGGGAAATATTAAAAAGTCTAACATATATGCAGTTGAAGTCCTAGAAGGAAAGGAGCAAGAGGATGGAGAAGAAAAACTATTTGAAGAAATAATAACTGAAAATTTCTCAAGTTTAGTGAAAAACATAATTTTACAGAAGCTCAGTGAGAGAGAGGGCCAAGTGGGATAAATTCAAATAAAATCATATGTAGGCATATCATAGTCAAACTGCAGAAAACCAAAGGTAAAGGGAAAATCTGGAAAGCATTCAGAGAAAAAGAATACATTGTATATAGGAAAGCAATAATACAACTATCACTGACTTCTCATCAGAAACAATAGAGCCTAGAAGGTAGTAGAGTGTCATCTTTAAAGTGCTGGAAGAAAACTGTCAACCCAGAATTCTGTATCAAGTAAAAATATCCTTTAAAATTGAAGGCAAAATAAAGATATTTCCAAATAAATGTAAACTAAGAAAAGTTGTCACTCACATAGTTGCATTACTAGAAATGCTAAGGGAAGCTCTTTTGACTGAAGAGAGATAATACCAGATGGGAACTCAAGTCTTCAGGAAAAAAAAGAAAAGTACTAGAAATGTTAAGTATAAAGTTCTAATTTTTTTCCTCTTAATCTCTTTACAATACAATTGCTGTGTAAATAATTCCTTTTATTCTCCTTGAGGTACTTTTTAGGGAGGGTAGAGGAAAAGAACAGTCCTGCTCTGAAGGGGAAATCTGCTAAAGCTTCCAAAATAATATCCTTATTAAATTTAGAATCCTCAAATCTGAAAAAAAATTAAGTAGCTAATATTTATAATCCTTTTCTTTTCAGATATAAAACCAAATGTGGAACTGAAAAGCACTCAGGAACAGCCTGTGCCCACAGGTAACATCAGGTCTTTCCTTTCTAGAAATATACCTTTACTGAAATTACCAAAGAAAGATAAATATTCTGATTATAGTAAAAATGCTATAGAAATGTGTTGGGAAAAAACATAGTTGTCTCTTTCTGATACAAAAATAACTCATCCATTTACATTATATAAATTATTTGGCATCATAGGGCCAAACTTAATGTTGATCACTGTTTTTTTTTTCCTTTTAATTATTTTTAACTGACTAGTTTAAATAAAAGCAGTTTTTGTTGACCAATGTAGTAGCTTATGTTTCATCAGCTTGTGCTTTTCACTCTAGATAGTGGTCAGCAAAATTTTTGTGAATGGCAAGATAGTAAATATTTTAGACTTTGTGGGCAATATAGGATCTCTGTCACATATTCCTCTTTATGTTTTTTGCAACCTTTTAAAAATGTACAAACCATTCCTACTTCCTGGGCCCATATAAAAACAAGCCATTGCTTGTGGCTCTCAGGCCATAGTTTGCTGACTCCTGCTCCAGAATAAACTAGAGACATTTAAAATAATCTATTTCCTAAAAATAACTTCCATGTTTCCTAGATTGATTAACCCACTTTGTTTGGATCATAATTTGTGCTACATTACAAAATTAACCACTGGAGTACCTTTTTGTTATTATCAATTATAACCTTATATTTTAATTGAACCAGGACCTCATGTTAGTTGTTCAGGTGTGCACTTTATGTTAATCATTTTAAGCTTGAGAAAAGTGAACTACTATTTAGAACAGTGTCTTATTGTTCATAGAGTACATGTTACAATATGCAGAAGTTAGGAGCTTAATGTGTTTATAAATCAAAACATGAGTCCATGATAACCATATTTTCAGCATCTGTTAGTCATGGATTTTATGAAATATGTTTCTATTTTACTCCTGTATTCCAGCACAAGTCCTGCTCCATCTGTTCGGTCACTGGTGAGCTGGAAGGAATACCACTGCAGAGTTTCTAGTCACTTCCCCTATTTCACCTAGCGTAAATGCCACAGGATTCAGTTTCTTTGACTATTTGTTGTATGTAGTAGGTACTCAATAAATATTTTATAAACATTAGAAAGGAGTTTGATAGAGGGACACCTGGGTCTCTCAGTCAGTTAAGCATCCAATTTTGGCTCAGGTCATGATCTCACGGTTCGTAGGTTCAAGCCCCATGTCGGGCTCTGTGCTGATGGCTCGTAGCCTGGAGCCTGCTTTGGATTCCAAGTCTCCCTCTCTCTCTGCCCCTCCACTGCTCATGCTCTGTCTCTCTTTCTCTCAAAATAATAAATTAACGTTAAAAAAAAGAAAAGAGGGGCGCCTGGGTGGCTCAGTCGGTTAAGCGTCTGACTTCGGCTCAGGTCATGATCTTGCGGTCCGTGGGTTCGAGCCCCGCGTCGGGCTCTGTGCTGACAGCTCAGAGCTTGGAGCCTGTTTCAGCTTCTGTGTCTCCCTCTTTCTCTGACCCTCCCCTGTTCATGCTCTCTATCTCAAAAATAAATAAATGTTAAAAAAAAATTTAAGCCACCTGGGTGGCTTGGTCGGTTAAGCGTCCGACTTCGGCTCAGGTCATGATCTCACGGTCTGTGAGTTCAAGCCCCGCGTCGGGCTCTGTGCTGACCGCTCAGAGCCTGGAGCCTGTTTCAGATTCTGTGTCTCCCTCTCTCTCTGCCCCTCCCCTGTTCATGCTCTGTCTCTCTCTGTCTCAAAAATAAATAAACATTTAAAAAAAAAATTTAAAAAAGAAAAGAGTTTGAAAATGAATAAGTTTTTAGTTTATTTCTTTTGTTAATATCTTTTTAAGCTACTATGCTTGTACATGAAATAATACACCACATTGTTCCTTTTTTCTAATGTCTAATAATATCAATATTTATTGTACAAAAGTATATTTCTGTTAAACTTGATTTTTAACAAGTTTGCTGTTTATTTAAGCATGCTTTTATTATGTCTGCTCCCTTTCACTTGTGAACTCACATAATACTTTGTATTTCCCTTACTCTCTTGTCTGAGTCTGCATTATACTTATGATCTTGTCTTAATCTATATCTGCCAATTATAAGCTCCTTGAGGATAGGAATTATTACTTATTCATATCTATAGCCTTGTCAGCATTTAGTAAATGTTCAAAGAAATAAAGGAACCTGAGGGCCAATATGTTTTCCACAGAATCACATTTATAATGTGAACAGAAAAGGAAAATAGGATTTGATATACAGTTGCATATGGGTTTCCTTTTAGGAAAGCATCTTCCCAAATCAGATTATGCCAGTATTTTTGAGCTCAGTATTTCCCATCACTACACAAATACTTCTTGGTCATAAATAACAACAGCATCCTACTGAATATTGTGAGACATATCAAAAGAGAGAGAATTTCTGTCAGGAAGGAATATGAATACATTTTAACTCAGGTGCACCCTGGGCATATTTCTAAACCTCAAGAGTTATCACATATATTCCACTTGGTGTATATATGAAAGAATTCTGTCTATCATTGAGATATTGTGCTGAAATGGGAGTCTACTTAATACATGTTTATAAAAACTCTTTAAAATTTGACTGAATAGTTAAAATTCTTTTTATCTCCTAGAAGGTCCAGTGATTTTGAATGACTACGATTTAACCAAACCTCATGAAACAGAAAATGCAGACAGTGTGGAAGGCCCAACCAATGAAGATGAAGATATAGGAGGTGAGCCATTGAGTACAGACTAAAAATGGTTATAGATATGGTTGAGGCTAAATATGTGGAAGAAATCAGAAACTTGCATTTGTGGGTTGAGTTGAAAGTAATTTTTGTTCATTTTACGAATATTAATATTTAATAATTTGCTAAAGGGTATCAGCAAACTTTGAGAATTTAAGGTGCTTATTCAGTATTCAAGTTATACTAACTTCATTTCTAAAATGTTTATTTGACTCTTTTCTGTTGTAAAAATAATACATGTTCATTATAGAAATTGTGGGGTATTTCCCAACACCAACAACCAATTCTCCAATTCTTCAGAGAATAACTGGGTGTCCCACAATTCCATTAAATTCTCATACTAACTCCTGGAATTAGCAAAGAACCCACATGTTAAAGGCTCAGTCCCACAAGACTGTCCTCACTTTAGACACCAGTTGAAACTACCAGTCTCCATGTTACCTACATTTCTGTCCAGGTTGGCTACAAATGCAGGATTTTCCACACCCACCCTCCTCAGGTTTGATAAGTTGCTAGAATGACTCAGAGAATTTAGGAAAGTGCTTTACTATTACTAGTTTATCATAACGGATACAATTCAAGAACAGCCAAATGGAAGAAATGCATAAGGCAAAGTATGTTTAAGACTTTTTATAGAGCTCAATCTTCAGAACCTACCCAGTGCCCCCCTATCACTTTGTCTTTCTGGTGATGAACCCATCCTGACTAGGGCCCTTACCCTAAGTCGCCTCATTAGCAGAAACTTAGGTGTGATTGAAAAGAGATTATTATAAATAACAAAAGATACTCCTATCGCTCAGGAAGATTCCAAGGTTTGGGAGGACTCTTGTGCCAGGAACCTGGGACAAAGACCAAATATATTTTTGTATTTTACCATAGGCCACCCACTGGTCTTTGAGCACGAATCTCTTGTAACAAAGGATCATAGGGGCGCCTGGGTGGCTTAGTCCATTAAGCATCCAACTTCGGCTCAGGTCATGATCTCGTGGTTTGTGAGTTCGAGCCCCACACCGGGCTCTGTGCTGACAGCTCAGAGCCTGGTGCTTGCTTCAGATTCTGTGTCTCTCTCTCTCTCTGCCCCTCGCCTGCTCACTTTCAAAAATAAATAAAACACTAAAAATTTTTTTACAAAATGATCGTAAAAGTCAAGATCCTGGCACATTACTACAGTCACATTCAGTCATTAATAATTATTCTGGTTGAAAATGTCTCCCAGGGTGAGGTCACTCAGGTTTACAGCCTTCCATTTGATTTTGTCAGGTTCCAAAAACAGGAATGGTCTCAGCAATGTATGGCTTCACCTTTTCAGCATCTGGTATAATTGAACTGAGAGACAATATTTACAAGTTTCTTGTTCTGAGCCTCTCTTGGCATTTTAATATAATACTGCATTTCCTTCATTATATAATCCATTGATTGATTCCTTTACCCTCAGCTACTATTCCTTCTTCTCTTCATCTACCTGAACTTTTCCACTTTTGGAAGGAACATGAGGTTTAGCTGCTGTGCTGGTCTAGATTGCAGGCAGCAATACTAGTGTAGCAAGTGCCTCCCCCTCAATCCACTCCTGTTCATATAGGGTAGAGTTACTTAGGTACAGAACTAGCAGGCTATTTTTGCCACTAGCAGTATAGCTGCAGTCACTGTTAACCTCAGTTTTGCCAAATGGAGTGAAGGCACAACCTACCCTATCAGGCCTTTAGGAATTCTGACATAAAGGTTTAACACTGTAGCTACTTAGGACGTGTGGGTGGCCCAGTCGGTTAAGTGTCCAACTTCGGCTCAGGTCATGATCTCACGGTTCATGAGTTTGAGCCCCGCATCAGGCGATGTGCTGATAGCTCAGAGCCTGGAGCCTGCTTCGGATTCTGTATCTCCGTCTCTGTCTCTCTGCCCCTCCCCTGCTCACTCTCTCTCAAAAATAAATAAACGTTAAAAATTAAATAAACAACAAACCTGTAGCTACAGTTTCTTGCTTAGGAATCATCTCTGTTTCTGTCATTTGTTGCAGTGCTGGTCCTATGACTACTGCATCAGGTAGGAAAGAGAAAGCTGAGGTGATGTGAGGAAGAAAAAAAAGTATGGTCATGAAACCAGTGTCCTCTCCTCTTAGGAAGAATTATAGTCATACCAATATTTCTCCCCCCCACCCCATGGAAAAAATTGCATAGTCACACTAGCATCCTCTTCCATCTCTCTTCCCCAGATTCACCAGAAAAACAGGAATATATCAACAGGGACATTCCCTTAATCCTGCTCATGTTAAGTGTGAGCACACATTCTTGAAGACACTAAACCAGCCAGCCCTTCATGTCTACACGTTCCCGTTTCAAACAACCAGTGTTTCAGTTGCCTGTTCCAATTCTCTATGAAACTATTCTTCTGAGGACAGTATCTCTCTGCCCATCATTTGACATTATGGACTGTAAAGTGTGTTCTTGTCCCAAAGAAATGTGATTTGGTGGCCCAAATTGATGCAGTATCTTCTGATCCGGGTTGTGGGGTTTTTTTATTTGTTTGTTTTGGGGGTTTTTTTGGTTTTGTTTTGTTTTTTAGTACCCTGACCATTTGCATCTACAACCAGGTAAGCAATACACAGTCCAGAGTCAGTGTCTATTCTGTCAAAAACCATTTGTAAGCCCCCTGGGGCTACTGGCATTGGTTCAGTGTAATCCACTTGCCAGCTATGTATAGGGCCTTACCTCTGAGGAATCTTCCCCATAGCCATCGGAAGCCTCTGTCTCTCTTGTTGGCAGATAGAACAGTTATTGTTGGCATTTTGAGCCTCAGAGAGTGCAAAAGGAATATGTCCAGATTCAGCCCTCTGTATTTCTGTGGTCCCCAAATGTCTATGCCTTTCATGGACACCATTTGGCCACTTCAAGTAAGTACACTGTGATATCCACTTGGTTCCAATCCCCTTCCAAACCTGGAAGGGGATTCTTCTGATGGGCATTGACATGTCCTACTTTAATGCACTCCTCAGATTCCTGTAGTGATTTCCATACGGTCATGCCCTATATGGGCATCGCTTTAAAAGACCAGTTTTCAAGGCACCTGGCTGGCTCAGTCAGTAGAGCGTGTGACTCTTGATCTCAGGGTTGTGAGTTAGAGCCCCACACTGGGTGTAGAGATTACCTAAATAAATAATCCTTATAAATAAATAAATAAATAAATAAATAAATAAATAAATAACCAGTTTTCCTTCTACCTATCCATATGGCCTGGCCACTGGCCATCACTCATGAATCAGGTAAAAACCAAAATGTGGAGGCTTTTGTCATTGTTAAAATTCTTCCATCACTGCTAGGAAAACAGCATGTAATTCATCCCACTGAACTGATGTTTTTACATCTTCAATCAGAGTGGTGGTCTTCCAAACAGGATATTGTTCATTTACCTTGGAACAGCTATCCAGCAGCTCTTTGCTGGTCAGTCAGTAGCTGTTTATCGGGCACTTCTAAGCAATGATAGAATCTGGCAGCCTCATACAGTTCCAAAGTCAGTCCTAGGAGAGAAGAGGCTCACTGCTTGTCAGTACCTCCTGCTTGCATTCCTCAGGTAGTATAATCCTGTATAAGCCATTTCCATTTATTGTGGAACTGTCTTGGGTATTGCCCTCCCAGAAGCATTAGAGCGTTTCTGTGACATCACCTAAGATATCATGGGTATGCCAGATGTTAAGATTGTTTTTTCTGCAGTCATAGGGCAGTTTCAATTGCCTCTACTAATTGCCTCTAAAATGGAATTCTTGATTCCACCATCCCAACAGTCATCACTGGGAAACACTTGCAGACTTTTGCCATAAAGCCCAGTCTATGCTCCATATGGACCCATCATCTGTCCCCACCAGCGCTGCAGCTTCTCTTCTACACTGTGGGCTTGGGCAAGCTTATCCATCCCCATTTAGAATGTCCGATTAATAGGACAGATTTACATGACTTCTGTCTTATGGAAACAATCCCCCAGTCAGATACAATGTCCATGCCCATAATACATTCAGGTGAAAGAGATGCAGCCACTTCAAACATACCAGCTTTCCTCCAGACTTTCACATTAGTCTTTCAACCCTTCCATTCTTAACTGTAGCCTCCATCAGGACTTTATGAACAGGTTTTAGTTTTATAAAATGAAGTAAGGGAGATGTTTCCCAGTCAGACATAATATCCATTCCCATAACACTTACAGGTAAAAGAGGCACAATTTCTTTAAATACAGCCTATTTCTGGGGTGCCTCGGTGGCTCAGTCAGTTAAGCATCTGATTCTTGATTTTGGCTCAGGTCATGATCTCACAGTTCATGAGATAGAGCCCTACATGGGTCCGCACTGAGGTCTGTGCTAATAGCCAGAGCCTGCTTGGGACTCTCTCTCCCTTCTCTCTCTGCCGTTGCCCCCCTTGCATGCTCTTGCTGTCTCTCAAAATAAATAAATAAATTTTTGGGGTGCCTGGGTGGCTCAGTCGGTTAAGTGTACGACTTTGGCTCAGGTCATGATCTCACAGTTTGTGAGTTCGATCCCCACGTTGTGCTCTGTGCTGACAGCTTGGAGCCTGGAGCCTGCTTCAGATTGTGTCTCCCTCTCTGCCCCTAAACTGCTTGCTCACTCTTTCTCTCTCTCTCTCTCTCTCTCAAAAGTAAATAAAATATTTTTAAAAATTAAAAATAAATAAATAAATAAACTTAAAAATAATAAACAGTCCAATTTCCACCAAGCCTCCCCTTTAATCCTATCAACCCTTACATTTTTATATTCTCTCAAATTGAAGGCCCCTATAAGGCTTCACATAACAAGCCACAGTGAATGAGGTTTCCATGTCAGGGAGTCCCAGAAACTTTTCTTCTCCACCCTCCTAACCATTTTACCCCTTCACATGCTGAAGACTTTAGGTCCCTAGTTAGAAGTTGAGCCCATCCCTTTTGTCATGACAAAGATTAATCTGTCCGACTATTGCCCTAGCTGATTTCAGATCAGATTTCTGTTTGTAATCTTTGCTTTCTGGCTTTGTAAGTTCCTGTACACTGAAGAGAAGAGTGGACTTGTTTGGGGCCCTTTAAGGAAGGTGGTCCCTTTGGTCTACCCAACCTTGCACACTGCTGTCTTAAGACCTTAAGACCTTTGTTTCAACCCCATCAATATGTTTCCTTTATCCTGTTTCTTAATAACAATCTGAAGATTTTCACCCTGCTGAGATAAGTCCTTTGACTATCCCCTTTATTTTTCTTCTTTGCTTTGGACTTACCAATGTTTGCTTTATTCTTCTTATTTCTTAATAACCATTTACAATTTTCCACCTTGCTGGGACAAGTCCCTTGACTCTCCCTTCTGCCTTTTCTCATTTTCTTGTTAATTAACCTAATGTTTTTATTAGTATCTGTAAAACCCAAGAGGGGAAGCTAAGGCAGCAGATTCACTCAGGTTTCTTGGACTGTTACTTGATTTTGCAGCAGGAAGGTTACACGGGGTGCCTGTGCAAAAAGGCAGAAAACTGTGTTTTCTTAGATTCTGTATTTGTCTCTTTGGCATCCATTCACCTCAGGACCAGTTTTATTAACTGTATTGTCTTATATTCGTATTTTGGATGCTTTGACATTTGGGGTCCTTACAGACCTGAGGAAAGGCTGCTTTTCCCGGGGATAGCCAATTCTTACAGATAGCAGAGGCGTTAGCCAGGATCATGCTTTTCATATACAAATCAACCAATCTGGAGTCTGTATGTCTCGCCCATCTTCTTACCTAACTCTCATACACCAAGTTAATATTTCCTCTGCCCAAAATCATCTTACAATGAAGTATATCAGATAACTGGAGACCATTCTATGTCCCAAAGTCTTCCAGAATTATTCAAACCAGCCAATCCTAAACTATTTACTCTGCCTACCTTGCCTTTTCTCATAAACTCCAATAAAAACGCTAGCCTAGGATTTCCTTCACTGCTCTTTTCTGCCTCCTGACTGGCACTGGTGCTTTCCCCTGTGACCCTGTGTGGCATGTGGCAGTACCCCTCTATGAGTCCTGTGAGTATAATAAACTTCTTCCTTCAAATCTTTGTTCTCATCTCCTCTTATAGCTCTACCAGCGTCACCATACCATATCCAATATGCATGCTCTTAGAATACCCCTTTAAACCACAGCATTTACCATGACCAGGGTAACAGGCACATTCCATGAATGAATATGTCTGTTATCATAAAGCCAATCCTATATGGCTTACATACAAAGTATATCAGCTGTTACACTTCGGTGTTCCACTCAGCATTTATAAATGGAGGCAGACAGTCCTCTTCTCAGGGTAAACAGACCCTAGAGTGGTTTTATCTAGTCCACCAGACTGCTGTGTGTCTGGATCATGTATAGCCACCTGTGATTATTCCATAGTGAGTTGTGGGTTGGGTATCAACTCAAACATGTTCTTCTTCTCTGTAGAATTCAAAACCAAATATACTTGCTCTAAATTAGTCACTCTTACTGTCCATTTTAGTAATGGTTCTTCAAGAAGCTGATGATACTGATTCACAAAATGAGATGCCTTCACACTATACCCCTGATTTCAATAGTTTCTCGGTTTTTCCCTCCCTCAATGTGAACTCTCTTTTTGGTGACCAGAGGTCTTAGAGGTCCTCTCTGTTGTTACCTCAAAATTTTACCTTTTGGGGAAGCTTTTAGCCTAATATCTGAAGCTTAAACCAGCCAAAGTCTGAGCTTGGTCTAACATCAAGGTTTGAGCCAAAACTCTCTTTTCATTTCATTTTCATAGTAACCAATTTCACCTTTTCCCGATTAGTTTGCATTTCTTTATGAATCCAGTGAACCACTCCCCAGGAATTGGATCCATTTCTGAAAACCCTTGGTAATTTTACCTTTAGTAACTGATCATAACATAGCTCCTTAACCATAACATGAGTCACCACATGGCCAGGACTCAGAAGTCCCTAATTTCTTGCTCTTTCTTCCTTTCTCTTCCCAAACCACATGTTTCCACGAGCCAGACTGCTCTAGCAAATCCCACTCCTGACACCAATTCTGGGATTTTTTTTTTTTTTTTCTTTTCCAACACCAACAACCAATTCTGCAGACTCCAATTGGGCAACTAAAAATTCAATTCAGTTATCATACTAACTCCTGGAGCATAGAACCCACAGGTTAAAGGCTCAGTCCCACAGAACCCACAGGTTAAGGGCTCAGTCCCACAAGACTGCCCTCACTTTAGATACCAGTTGGAACTACCAGGTCTCCATGTTACCTGCACTTCTCTCCAGCTTGGCTACAAATGAAGGATTTTCTGTACCCACCCCCCTCAGGTTTGATAAGTTGCTAGAATGACTCAAAGAATTTAGGAGAAATTTTTACTTAATGTTTCTAGTTTAGTATAAAGGACCAACTCAGGAACAGCCAAATGGAAGAGATGCATAGAGAAAGGTATGGAGTGGTGGGGCATAGACCATCCATGCCCTCTCTGGGCACACCACCCGCCCATGATCTTGATGTGTTTACCAACCCAGAAACTCTCTGAATCTCATTATTCAAGAGTACTTATAGAGCTCAATCTCCAGTCCCTACTCCCCTTCCCAGAGCTTGGTGGTTGTGACTGAAACCCTTAACCCTTAACCACTTGGTCTTCCTGGTGACTATCCCATCCTGAGGTTAATTAAGGACCCCATCCTAAGTTCATTAGTATAAACTCAGGTATGATTGAAAGGAGGTTGTTATGAATAACAAAAGACACTCCTGTCACATAGGAAATTCCAAGGGTTTTAGGAACTCTGTCAGGAACTGGGGACAAAGACTAAATATATTTTTATATTTTACCACAGTTTGGAAAGTTCATAGAAAGAAAAAAGAAAAATTCACCTCTATCCTTGCCACCCAAATATAGTCTATATCAGCAGTATGGAAAACTTCTAGGCTTTTTGTGAATTTGGAACACTATATTTATATTAACATTGCACACATTTTATGCTAATATTTATGTTGATAAATCCGATCACTATTCCTTTATGAATGTCACTCAGATCTCATCTTAGATGTCATTTCTTCAGAGAGATTTTCCCTAACAACCCAGTGACTGTTCTTTTTTTATCCAGTCGTTATTTTAACACACTACCCTATTTTAATTCTCTGCATGGCACTTACCGTGGATAATTTTGGAGTTTTATTTATTTCTTTATCCTTCTACCTTTTATGAGCCAGGATCTTGGGCTGTCTTTTTCACTGCTAGATATTTGTAGCACCTAGAATAGTACTTGGCTCATAGTAGGGTGTACAATAAATATTTGTCAAATAAGTAACTAAATGAGTACATTAGGTTAATTATACATGTGTATCTATGTGTTTCATAAAGGAAGAAAAGAAAAAAAAAAGAATGTTTGAGATCTTTTCCTTTTGTCTTAGATTCTTAAGGGACCAAGAAATACAATTCTGTGTCTAAAACTTCTGAGATTCAAATCACAGCTTCAACTAACATTCCAGCTCTGCCTAGCTGTACATTAATTTGTACCAGTTCTTAACCACAGAGACTGAAAAAATGCTGCCTGGCACAGGATGTGGTCATTTGTGCTGAGGAAAGGCATACAATGTTCTATCAGTTTTATGCAACCTCTTGAAGATGCCATCCATGGAGTCACACTCAGAATAAGGCAAACAATAACTGTGCCTTTGGCTTGCATTTTTCTGAATTAGTGTTTCCGAGTTCTGGTAGGTGATGCCATTTAAGTTTAAGTTTGAACTTTTGATCAGGAAATTTATAATTTATGTTAGAATTTGCTCTGGATTCAGAAGTAGCCTGTGAGTTTTATGTTTTTCAGGTGATCAGAAAAAAAAAAAACAACCCAACAGGTTAAATACTCAAACATAAACAAAACACCAAAGAATTTCATTCAACAATAGGAATTTAAAACAAATATTGTAAAAACTCATGTGATACAGCACTTCTCTGGGAATCCATACAATAGATTCCAGTCCTCTACATTTTGACCCTGCTCCAGAAGTGCTTCCAAGGAGAAAAGAGAGAGATTCAGTCTCTGTGGTCCACTCAATCAATTTGGGTCATCTTCAACTGCTGTAGCTTCTGGTGCCATTTCTATTGCCTTACCTTCAATTCGATGTCAGTGATGATTGGGATATTGGTGTATTTTTCTCAGTTGTTAGGGGTCTGGGAGTGTCATAATGGTTCTTGGTAGAGACTAGAAGATATAATCAATCATTCTAAATGATTTGGGAAAGAGAGAAGAAATGGCTGTTTCCTTTAAGCCTGATTTAAAAAGAAAAGAACAGGGGTGCCTGGGTGGCTCAGTTGGTTAGGCGTCTGACTTGGGCTCAAGTCATGACCTCAGGGTTTGTGAGCCTGAGCCCCGCGTCAGGCTCTGTGTTGACATCTCAGAGCCTGGAGCCTGCTTTGGATTCTGTGTCTCCTTCTCTCTCTGCCCCTCCCCAACTTGTGCTCTGTCTCTCTATGTCTCTCAAAGAATAAGTAAATGTAAAGAAAAAAAAAGAAATGAACAGGCTAACTTTAGCATTATTTTATTATTTCATTATTAAACTCCAAACTGATTATTGTACTGTTAATGCTAGCACTTAATCTGAATCATATACCTTTGGAAAAGGATGTTACAAGGTCTCTGCTTTTTAAAAAGATAAAATATGATCAGTACATACAAATTATACATGCTAAATTGAAAAATAATAGAACTGAAAAGTAGCATTGCCTGATAGAAGATATGCCTATTGCATAATAAGGTACTTCTGTCATATGTAGCATAGAGATGCATTAAGACTAGTTAGGATTATACTTTTAAAGGTAGTTAGAATTAATTTTTTAAAGAAAATTTAGCTATAATGTAATAATGATAAACAAATTTAAAAGCATACTTTAGAGGATCCGATTTTATTTAAGTTTAATGGAAGCATTTTTTCTAATGTTCTTTAAAAAGTTTTAGAACTAAGATCTGTCTTGGAATATTTTAAATTCAGAATAAATGTAATCATGTCTGATTTATATGTTAAAGAAAGTGAAATGTCATGTGCATCTAAGTTTCCAGCTCTTAGAAAATTGTTTTATACCAAAGAGACTCATAAATATGGAGAACAAACTGAGGGTTGCTGGAGGGGTTGTGGGAGGGGGGATGGGCTAAATGGGTAAGGGGCATTAAGGAATCTACTGAAATCATTGCTTCACTATATGCTAACTAATTTGGATGTAAATTTTAAAAAATAAAAAATAAAGTTAAATCAAAAAAGAAAAAGAAAATTGTTTTATAGAAGATTAGAATGCTAACTTTATTTTTCTCTTATGGAATGATAGACTAAATTTTTTAGGGGGAAAGAGTGTTTACCAATTGGAATTATTGTGTGAGAAACAAAATAAAATATTTGGAAAAAAACTTTTAAAAGATAGTAACATTTAACATAAATTCACTTATTTCCTACCCTCCAGATATTTTGATAATTTTTAGTTTTTGTTTTGTTTTTTAAGTAATCTCTATGCCCAGCGTGGGGCTTGAACTCACAACCCAGAGATGATCTTTTTTTTTTTTTTTTTACTATATATTCCTAGGAGCCTAGTGCAGGAGTTAACAATTTTTTTCTGTAAAGGACCAGATAGTAAATATCTTGGGCTTTGTGGCCAAATGATCTCTGTTGCCAACTTCTCAACTCTGCTGTTGTAGTGTAAAGCAGCTATAGAACATACATAAATGATGTGCATGGCTGCATACTAGTAACTTTATTTACAAACACAGGCTGTGAGACAGATTTGGCCTGCAGACCATAGCTTACTGACTCCTGGTCTAATGTATACATTTATCGTATGATGAGTTAAGAAAGCTTTTGCTCCTTGAAGGGAACAATGTTCATGTAAATATTTCAAAAGGACATTAATGGGGAGTCTAACACTATTATTTTCTAAATTAGAAAAATATAGGAGCATCTGGGTGGCTCAGTCAGTTAAGCGTCCCACTCTCAATCTCAGCTCAGGTCATGGTCTCATGGTTGGTGAGTTCCAACCCTGTGTTGGGCTCTTTGTGTGCAAGTGGTGCGCTCTCTCCTTCTCAAAATAAATAAATAAACTTTTTTTTAAAAAAAGAAAAGAGGGGGGCGCCTGGGTGGCTCAGTTGGTTGAGCGTCCGACTTTGGCTCAGGTCATGATCTCGCGGTCCGTGAGTTCGAGCCCCGCATCAGGCTCTGGGCTGATAGCTCAGAGCCTGGAGCCTGTTTCAGATTCTGTGTCTCCCTCTCTCTCTCTGCCCCTCCCCCATTCATGCTCTGTCTCTCTCTGTCTCAAAAATAAATAAATGTTAAAAAAAAAATTTTTTTTTTAAATAAAATAAAAAAAGAAAAGAGGGGAGGCACTGGGGTGGCTCAGTTGGTTAAGTGTCTGACTTTGGCTCAGGTCATGATCTCAGGGTTCATGAGTTCATCATCGGGCTCTGTGCTGACAGCTTAGAGTCTAGAGTCCGCTTCAGATTCTGTGTCTCCCTCTCTCTTTGCCCCTCCCCCACTCACACTCTGTTGCTCTTTGTCTCAAAAATAAACATTAAAAAATTAAAATTAAAATTAACAACTACATGGATGGAACTACAGGGTATTATGCTCAGTGAAATTAGCCAGTCAAAGAAAGACAAATACCATATGACTTCACTCATAGAAGAATTTAAGATACCAAACAGATGAACATAAGGGAAGGAAAGCAAAAATACTATTAAAACAAGGAGGGGGACAAAACATAAGAGACTCTTAAATAAAGAGAACAAACTGAGGGTTGCTGGAGGGGTTGTGGGGGAGGGGATGGGCTAAATGGGTAAGGGACATTAGGGAGGATACTTGTTTGGATGAGCACTGGGTATTATACATAGGGGATGAATCACTGGAATCTACTGAAATCATTATAGCTATATGCTAACTAACTTGGATGTAAATTTAAATAAGTAAATAAATCAATTTAAATTTTAAAAAAATAAGAAAAAAAGAAAAGAGGGGCACCAGGGTGGCTCAGTTGGTTAAGCGTCTGACTTCAGCTCAGGTCATGATCTCATGGTTTGTGAGTTCAAGCCCTGCGTTGGACTCTGTGGTGACAGCTTGGAGCCCGGAGCCTGCTTTGGATTCTGTGTCTCCCTCTCTCTCTGCCTCTCCCCTGCTCACAAGCTCTCTCTCTCAAAAATAAATAAACATTAAAATATTTTTTTTTAATTTTTAAAAAATTTGAGAAGAGGAAAGAAAAATATATATCATTACTAGCTTTGTCTATCTCACACATATATAGTGATTATGGCTCTGTACATAAACTAATTGGTCACAAATAAAATATGTGGATTAAACATTGTGTTACCACTTAGTTGGCTCCTCCTTTCTTCTTGAAAATTTAAATCTAATAGACTAATGCTCTGGAAATATTTACATCAATTCAAGTTAATTTCCTCCATGAGGCCTCCTTGTACTATCCCACCTCCCTCAAGTGTAGTCTTAGGGCTGAGTTTTTGGAGTGTGTTTAATTAATACTTGTTTAAGCACCTAATTATACTGTATCTGGAATTGTTTGTGCATGACAAACTTTCATCCAATTCCATTATAAACTTTTTTTAAAAAGAGCCCTAATAGCTTACATTTATATCTTTGTAAAAATACCTACCTATGAGGTGATATAATCCAAGTTAATTGAAAAAAAAAGACCTGAAGATGTTCAGAGTTCTTTTTCAAGCCTGGTCATTGACTCCTATGAATAATTATTATTTCTATTCTTCTCAGTGGTGACCAGACTGATCTTGAGCAGTAGGAAATAACCAAAGATCCCTAAGTCTTTATTTTTGTTTAGCATTTGATGAGTGCAGGGGTATTGTAAACACTTCACTGAATATGAAGGACATTGGGACCTTCCTGTCAGACCTAAGGTGTCATTGAGAAACCATAATGTCAAAAGCAGAAGTTAAAGAAATATTTACAACATTTCAAAAAAAAAAAAAAAAAGAATATCCCTATTTCTTGTGTTCACTGAGGAACACAATAAAATAAAAGCCTCTGGACATCAGGGCCAGAGATCAGGTGTGGTTCATAGTAGTGTACCCAGGGATATACTAGGTAGAAATGAGACAGTTGGTGGAATGTCATCCCAGCAAGGCCCTGTAAAAAAAAGTAATGCAGTCGAGTGCAAAATGACTGAGGTAGAACCTTACAGCTTTTTGTTTCAGTCCTCCTTTTGAAATTGGATCCCCATCTTTGCCATTTCCCACTTTGAATATGGAAGGAAAGATTCTGTCATGAGCAAGTAAGTTTTGAGATTGTGATTTGACATGCATGTGCTGTTGGCTTTACTTTTCCTCTTTGAATAATTAGGAAAAATTATTGTGGCCCCCAATTCTCTACATTTAACACACTACTAGCCCCCAATTTTCAGCAGCCCCTCACAACCACCATCTCTTTCTGCCTACACAAGCAGTTTGTTCTGGAGCTGCAATGGGGCCCAAAATTACACAACACACCTCAGTATCCATCAACACCACTGTTTGTCCTGCCTAAATTGCACATTTACCCTTTGAATCAGCTACCTAGGGCTTCTGTAACAAACTACCACAAACTGGAGGGCTTAAAGCAACAGTAATTTATTCTCTTACACTTCTGGAGGCCTGAAGTCTCGCTCAAATCAGGGTGTCAGCACGGCCATGCTCCCTCTGAAGGAACTTCCTTTGCTTCTGTCTAGTTTCTGCCGGCTCTAAGCAACCCTCAGCATTCCTTGGCTCATGGTAGTGTGACTCCAACCTCTGCCTCCTTCACATGGCCTTCCCCCTGTATATGTCTCTGTATGTCTTCTATTCTTATATAGACACCAGTCATTGGATTAAGGGCCCATCCTAATCCAGTGTGACCTCATCTTAACTAATAACATCTACAAAAGTCATTCTTAGATTTCTGGCAAACATGAATTTTGGGGAGATACTTCAGTGCACTACATTATTTCTGTCTCTAATCTTCACAACTATCAAATACCCCTTAAATAAAATAGATGAAATCGATTGCTTTTTAATTATTTGTATAGTGGTGATCAATTAGTATTTATTTAATTATTTCTGTAAGATATAAGATTGTACCTGCTTCCATGAGAAAAGTTGAATTTGATAATTTTTGATAGACCTTAAATTTTCTCTATTGTGATATCTTGTGTGATGCTTAGATGAAATATAAAAAATTTAATTAAAAAGTCTGTTGAGAGGCGCCTGGGTGGATCAGTCAGTTGAGGATCCGACTTCAGCTCAGGTCATGATCTCATGGTCTGAGTTTGAGCCCCGCGTTGGGCTCTGTGCTGACAGCTCAGAGCCTGGAGCTTGCTTGGGATTCTGTGTCTCCCTCTCTCTGCCCCTCCTCCACTCATGGTCTGTCTCTCTCTTTCTGTCAAAAATAAATAAACATTAAAAAAAATTAAAAAAAAAAAAAAGAAAGTCTGTTGAAAGGGGCACCTCGGTGGCTCAGTTGGTTGAGTGTCCAACTTCAGCTCAGGTCATGATCCCATGGTTCAGGGGTTCTAGCCCTGCATCAGGCTCTGCACTGACAATGTGGAGCCTGCTTGGGATTCTCTCTCTCTCCCTCCCTCTCTCTCTGCCCCCCTCCTCCAACACTCACTCTCTCTCAGAATAAATAAACTTAAAAAATATATTTAAAAAAAAAAAGAAAGTCTGCTGAAAAAAAAATTCTTCCCACCTTAGGACCTAAGAAGATACAATGCCTGTCTTCAGTAGCTTTCCATATCAGAGTCTCAGTCTCTTTTGAGGTGTACAACATTTTTGCGCTCATGAGAAATACAAACTACTTTGATGCTTCTGAAAGGGGGGGAAAAAACCCAAGCCACATTTGTGGTTTATGGATGCTAATTACTGCTACATTTAGATGTGTGAAGGAGGGGTCTATGGCTGGAGCGAGCTGGGAGAGACCAAGTCAGCCTCGCCTAGGTGCTCACTGAGGTTCCAGTGGTACTGCTCAGCACACGCAAATATATGCTTCAAAAGGAAGTGCCGTTTTTATCAAAATATTACATCTCTCAAGCCCAGATCAAGACCTGTCGCTCATGGGATGCAGGGGTTATCTTACAAAATCAGCAGTGCTTTGCTGCAGAAGTTCACTCACAGGGGATTTCTGTAAGCGCTCACAATGGGCAGAGGCTTTACCGCTTCTACTGTGTCAAACGGGTAAGTTCTGTTGGTGACAGAACACGTCTCCTTGAATCTTTTTAACAGAAAACATCTCTGGACTTTTTTTTTTTCCAACCAAGCTGTGTAGCACAGTGAACTAAAAGGAACTTAATAGGAAAATATTTGGCATCTGCAAAAGAGGAATGGACAGTTGTGATGGTTGACAAAAATGGATCTGCTCACTGTCCTTGGTGGGTCCTCAAAGACTCTTCCCCCCTTCCTTTTGTGTTTCTTTAACTGTGGAGCAGGTGTACATGTGCCTCCTTGGAGTGGAAACAAGATGCATGTGAAATAAATTGTAGATTCCAATCCAGTTGGTTATCTGTATTCGTGAAACACCCATGTGTGCCTGATAACTAACTCTCATAGGATCTGATCTTGCCAAGCGAGTTCAGCTGCTCAAACTAAATTTGGCACCAGGCATAGTGACCTGGGCCATTGTGTACCCTGGTGCAGTTTGGTAACCACATGAAGGCACCCTGCTGAGGAATAAGTGAGGAATCCCAGTGGTGTGCCAGAGTCAGCTTATAATCTCTTATTAAACTTTCAGGAATTTTGTCAGCCAGTTGACTTCACACTGGTAGCTTGAATTGGGCCATGGTATTTATACCACTGACATCAGCAAGTGCTACAAATAAGCTCTTCCCCCGCTCTGCATTGGTTTTTAAGCACTTACCAGCATACCACTAGACTGAGGACTGAATGAAATCCTGTTCTGGCTCGCCAGGTCATCATTTTTCATAATCTGTCAGAGGGGCCTTTTTTTCTTTTTCTTTTTCCTTGTAATTTGCATGGGGGAAAATAGTGTTGGAGATGAGAAGAGTATGAGACATTTCCACAACATGGTAGGTAGGATCCACAAATTTTATCTTTACAGTATGGGGATCACATGATTGTAAAGTTAATGAAATAATAGGAGGTACTGTTACAAAAAGCACAAAGCGATGACAGTGAGGTTTAGACTAGACACAACTGACCATACCTTAAACTTAAAATGTCCCAAAAAATCATGAGTCAGTTACTTCCTTCTGAATCCCATAACAATTTTAGCTTGCTTCTGTCAGTGAATGGAGGATGAGTGGACAGCTGGAGGCAATTACCAATCTTGTTATATCCAATTTTATACATACTGCATTGTGGCAGGTCTTACTGTACTTTACTGTCTTCCAAAGAGTTGACAACATGGCAAGGGCAGAGTCTCTTTTTTAGTATTATTCTTCTTTTAGGCCAGAGGTGGGGTATGTAGTAAATACTCAGTATTTACCCATTTTTCTTTCTGCCTTTCCATCCAACCATCCATTTATCCATTCATCCCTGCATTGTTCCAAGTGCTCACTAAATAACTGTCATTCGGTTAAGTAAAGTGAAGAAGAGCATGTGAATACAGTTTGGCAATGGGGCTTTTTTGGCTGTGTTCTTCAAACTGGGATATGGGAAGACTTTTCAAAGATGACATAGGGGTGGGTAATTTTCAGAGGATCTACTTCAGTATGTTCTCTTTCCTAAATCTTATCTGCTCTACAAGGCTGTTGTAGTTGAGGTTCTTCTTCTGTGTCTCCCCTTTCACAGTGATCCTTTCCACTTTATAAAAGAAAGACACATCTCTTGCCCATCCCAAATCTTACTCTTTGCCCTAAGGTGTAAATACTTCCAGGATGCCAAATAAGGGGTCATTTAGATAATTTATTTTTTAAGATGATTTTTTAAAAATGTTTATTTATTTTCGAGAGAGAGAGAGAGAGTGGCTGGGGGACAGAGAGAGAGGGGGACAAAGGATCTGAAGCAGGCTCTACTGTTATAGCAGTGAGCCCAATGTGGAGCTTGAACTCACAAACAGTGAGATCATGTCCTGAGCCAAAGTCAGACACTCAACCAACTAAGCCACCCAGGCACTCTGATAATTTCTTTAATCAAACTTTTATAAAATGCATACCCCTCCACCCATATCATTAAAAGATACATTTCCAACAAATTTTAGTTTTTATATTTAACAATTATTGATCAAGGTTTGCATTATACCTATTTTGTTTTAATCAATTGTGTGCTGATAATTGTAATAACTCAATCCAGAAGAAATTTTTTAACACTTAGCACTGCATGGTAACAAAAACATTTTTATTTATACATATATTGTTGTTGTAGAGACATATGATAGGATGAGCAATAGAGATTCAAGCATAAGAGAATAGTACATAAGGATGAAGTTCTATAGGAAAAGTGAAATGGAAATAGAAGTTCGGGGAGAAATTTTCTGATTTTTTTTAAAAGCTTATTTATGAATTTTTAAATTTATGATGGAGTAAATCAAATCACTAATATATACATTCCATTGGATATATCTGGAAGAGTGTAATAACAGTTTAAACCATTATAATTTAGTATAAACAAAATGTGTGCTTGTAAAATGTTTAAATTATGAGGGGTGCCTGGGTGGCTCAGTAGGTTAAGCGTCTGACTCTTGATTTCAGCTCAGGTCATGGTCTCGAGGTCATGAGATTAAGCCCCACATCAGACTGAGTGTGGAACCTGCCTGAGATTCTCTCTCCCTCTCTCTCTGTCTCTCCCACTCTCTCTTGGGCATGCTCCCTTTCTCTCTCTCTCAAAATAAATAAACATCAAATAAATAAGTAAATAAATAGAGATGAAAAATTGTAGATGTCAACTTAATTTCCACTTAATGCCCACTGGGTACAGGGGAGAAATATATAACTTTCAAAATTCTTTTGAGAATACTTGAGCAAGTAATTTGAAGGCCAGCCACTATCATATAAATTATATACAGTACACTGTATATAAAGGAGCCTTCAATTTAATCCTGACCCTATTTAAAAGCCTGATACAAAGATTCTCAATCCAAAATCTTAAGGTTTGGGAAACCTCTCATGTGAAATTTTGAGTTTATGGGCACGTATGCCTTTTATCTGGGTCAAGAGTACAGTTCTCATAGAAGTCCACAACCCAAAAGATTAAAAAGCTCTGACCAAAGTGTATGAGGTCTTAAGCCTTCTTAACTTTGCTGTTTTTGTAATAGTTTCATATGTAATGGTCTATAGAATGGCTCCCAACATGAATAATTTTGAGTCAGCTGTGTATGTATATAAAATAACATATACTAATAAAAAAAATCATGAAATAGGCATAATCCCCCTTGGGGCGCCTGGGTGGCTCAGTCAGCTGAGCGTCTGACGTCCACTCAGGTCCTGATCTCACAGTTCGTGAGTTCAAGCCCCACGTCAGTCTCTGCTGTCAGCACGGAGCCCACTTAAGATCCTCTGCCCTCCTTTGTTTCTGCCCCTCCCCAATTTGCACTATCTCTCTCTCTCTCTCTCAAAAATAAACATTAAAAATTTTTTTAAAGAAATAGGCATAATCCTCCTTTTTGTCACAGACCTGAAACCTATTGTAGGGCAATCTTTTAATTTTATTCCTTGCCAATTCAAAGATCTTTCCTTTTTCTTAATTTTAATAAAGAAAGTTACAGATGTTTCATCCACAGAAAAATGCCAGATGGAAATTTTTTAAACAGTTTTTTTAAAAAGAATAGATAGATATCATTTGCCCCTGACAATTCTGTTGTGTGGTATCTAATTTAGCATCTAATACTCAGTGGTCTAGTAATAGGTTGATATAGTTTTCAGGCTTAGAATTAGGAAGATTACATTTGGAAGTGACTGATAGCACAGCAGTTTGAAAGCTTTGGATTTTAAAGTGTCACACACACAGCAGATGAGTGAAGATGTCAGAGCCAAGCCTAAAGGAGGACCCTCGTAATCCAGCCCTTGGTGTATAACCTTCAAACACCAATAAACAAGATTATCTGGATTTAACATGTGACCTTTTTCATTCTGACTGGTAGGTCCAGATGTTTTCTCATTCAGTTGCCTGGTTGAAATCTGCTTTTTAACCGACTGCAATTGGATCTAGATTGGAGGTTGTAGAATGACAGTCTTGAAAACTCTATTCTGCAGGGGGTGATGCTGTCTAAACAGTAACATATGGAGACTGATGGTTTAATAATTAAAAATAATTTGTGACCTTACCCTTAATAGATTTGTTAATTATGTCAACTGAATAAGTAAAAATGGGATTGTGGTAGATATTTCACTATATTAGTCAGTCTGGTGGCATTAAAAACATTGACAAGATTTGTTAGAACGAGGCTTTCTTGCACCTGTGTCTACAGAAGCAGAAATCCCAGTCATGCCTTTGTTACCCTTTGTTACCCCTCAAGGAAGTTCATGGCAGCCCTAGAGACAATAGGAAAGCCTCTTTATTAGGTTCTTTTAAGGCAGTCTAAGCTTATGGCTATACTTCTCATCCACCCAAACTTGGACACAACTTACTGTACGTTTATTACCTCTTTTCATTGTTTGGAGCCCAGGACTATTTCTGGAATTTTGTTATGAACTGTTCATTACAATCATCTTGGTTTTCTGGTTCTAGTCCTTTAGGTTGTACTGGTTCTGTCTCTGAGACTATATGGAAAAAATATTTATTTTCTTCTTTTCTTATGGGAGAATTAAACTCTCACATCACTGGGTAAACCCTCAGAGAGCTTCCCCATGGGCTTTTATACCACTGCTGACTTGTAGGTCAGGGATAGTCCTCATTAATTAATTAATAATCATAGCCTAGTAAGGCACACTAAATTACTAACAGAATAGAAAGTAAGACATGAAAGCAAAAAAAGACATAAAAGCACAAAATGTGACAAGGAAGTAATATAATTAGAAAATCTGGATATTTATGGATTTTAGCACAACTTAGCAAAAATCGGTGTTACTTAGGTATTCTCTGAAGTTAATAATAAAATATTATCAACCTGGTTGGTTATAAAATAATTAAGTATGGGAAATGTCTTATGAAGCCAACTCTTACAGTTACTTTAGTTTTCTTTCCTACTGCCAAGTAACAGATGCACCTGGTGTTTTTTTAACACAATACTTATTAATTTCTTTGAGAAGGTCATGACATTAGTTACACAGGAACAAAAGGAGTTAAAGTTAGTTTCATAAGGATTTGTCATATGGGATTAATCGTAGGTCAAAAGCTACACTTGTCACAATGCTTCCTGTAATAGTTGGTAAATAAGTAGCTAAACTCTACCTTCTTGAGACAGAATCAGTATCCGTGTAGCTAGATATTAGTTGTCAGGTTAGTTTTTTTTTTTTTAATTCTTATAGAGTTTTTTTAAATAGATTTTTTAAAAATGTTTATTTATGTTTGAGAGAGAGAGAGAGAAAGTGCAAGAGGAGGGAGGGACAAAGAGAGAGGGAGACAGAAAATCCAAAGAAAGCTCTAACCTGTCAGCACAGAGCCTGACATGGGGCTTGAACTCACGAACCATGAGATCATAACCTGAGCTGAAGTCAGACTCTCAGCCACCCAGGTGCCCCTAACAGCTTTTAATTTACATACATTTAAGTGTTCAAGTCAATGATTTTTAGTAAATTTATAGAGTTGTGCAACTAGCACCATGTTTTGGAACATTTCTATCATCCTAAAAAAATCCCTGGTACCTGTTTGCAGTGAATCCCCATTCCCAGCCCAAGACAAGTAATAATCTGATTTCTGTCTCTATATAGATTTACCATTTCTGGACATCTCATATAAAAGGAATAATACAATATGTAGTCTTTTGCTTCTGGCTTCTTTCACTTAGCATAATGTGTTTTTTTTTTAATGTTTATTTATTTTGAGAGAGAGAAAGAGAAAGGCAGAAAGAGGGAGAGAGAGAGAGAATCCCAAGCAGACTTCGCGCTGTCAGGGCAGAGCCTGATGCGGGGCTCAACTCACAAAGAGTGAGACATTGACCTGAGCCAAATGTGTTTCTTTTTTTTTTTTTTTTTTAACTTTATCTGTATTATTGCATGTTTTAGTACTTTGTTTCTTTTTATTTCTGAATAATATTCTATTTTATTGATGAAATACATTTTGTTTATTAATTCACCAATTGGTAGACCTTCTGACTGTTTCCATTTTTTGGCTCATGAATAATCCTGCTATGAATGTTTGTGTACAAGTCTTTGTGCAGACTTATGTTTTCATTTCTTTTGGGTAGATACCTAGGAGTCAAATTGCTGGGTTGTATGATAAATTTATGTTTAATTTTATAAGAAATGTCTGTATTAGTTATCTATTGCTATGTAACAAATTACCCCAAACCTTAGCAGCCTAAAGCAATACAAATTTATTATCTCAGAAATACAGGCACAGTTTATTTGGATTCTCTGTTTCTTTCAAAGCTGCAATCAAGGTATTGACCTAGACTGTGGTTTCATCTGCAGGCTTGACTAGGGAAGGATCAAATTCCAAACTCATTCGTGTAATTGTCAGGATTCAGTTCCTTGAGGGTTCTTGGACTGGGCCTTGTTTCCTCACTGTAGGTTGGCTAGAAATAGCCTTCAGTTCTTCACCACATAGGCTCTCTAGCTTACTTCATCAGAGAAGCACATGAGAAGCACCTGAGAGAGAGTGAGAACAGGATGGAAATCATAGGTTTTTATAATCTAACAACAGAAGTGATTTCCCATCGCTTTTGCCATGTTCTTTTAACTAGAAGCAAATCACCTAGGTCCAATCCACATTCAAGGGGAGGAGATTATAAAAGGATATGAATACTAGGAGTCAGAGATTATTTGGAACCATTTCAGAAGGCTATCTATTACACAGCCAAATTTTTCCCAAATGGCTGTGCCATTTTACATTCCCACCAGCAGCATATTATGAGTGCATATTCTCCATATCCTTACCAACACTCATAGCTGTCTTTTGGATCACAGCCATTGTAGTGGGTATGAAGTGGCATTTCATTGTGCTTTTAATTTGCATGCCTCTAATTACTAATGATGCTGAACATCATTTCATTTGCTGATTGTTCATTTGTATAATTTCTTTGGTGAAATGTTAATTCAAATATTTTTCACATTTTTAATTGGATTATTTGGCTTACTATTGAATTATAAGATGTTTTCATTTATGAATCATGCTTTTAGGAGGGCGCCTGGGTGGCTCAGTGGGTTATGCATCTGACTTCAGCTCAGGTCATGATCTCACAGTTCATGGGTTTGAGCCTCACGTCAGGCTTAATGCTGACAGGTCAGAGCCTGGAGCCTGCTTTGGATTCTGTCTCCCTCTCTCTGCCTCTTTTCCCACTCACACTCTGTCTCTGTCTCTCAAAAATAAATAAATGTTAAAAAAATTTTTTTTAATGAATCATGCTTTTGGTATCATATCTAAGAAATCTTTGCCTAACTCAAGGTCACAAAGATATTATGTGTCAGCTACTATGCTAGGCCTTTATATACATTATTTTGCCTAATGTAATTACAGTAACAGCCCTGTTAGGTGTAGATAATATCATCATTGTACAAGTGAGAAAATTTACAGAAATCAAGCGACTTGCTGAGATCACACAAGTAGAGTACAGCTTGAACCTAGATTTTGTCTACTCCAAAGCCTTTTCTCTTTCATCAGAACTTTAAAAAAAAATACATTCAAATCATTTTTAGTGGGCAACATAAGAGGGAAATACCCTATTGTCTTTTCCTTATAATTATCCGTACCCACTCCGGTGCTATTTGAATACTGTTAATAAAAACCTCTCTATTCATTATCATTGGAGGTTGTCTTTTGAAGTAGAAAAAGACTTGTACTCCAGTTTACAGCTAGATTCCATCCTGGTTTTATTCTGCCAGACATTATACCCTCCACTGTTTCTGGTAGAGCAACAATAGATCTTTGCTTGCAGTCTTGAAGTGTGTTACTGGGCAGCTGTTAAGCAGTTGTTATACTTTACCCCCAGGGACAAGCATGTTCCAGTGACAAGATAGCTTATTCCCTTATGTGCTTTTAGCATTGTACATTCACCTAGGACAAGTCAGTGCTGAGTTTTTCCTTGTATCTTAGTGCTCTAATTCCATTATTTGAAAACCAGAGAGAATGGAGGAAGCAGAGAGGAAGAAAAGTCCAAATAATATGTAGCAGATAGTAAATTTTATTTTATATGTATTTTGTTTTAATCAATATAATGTTAAAAAGAGCAAGAATCCTCTAATTCTTAATCCATATATTCATTTTCTTCTCTTTCAAGAATGCTTTAAATCCTTTGGGTCTGGTTGGTATACCATAAGTTAGAAATACAATTTGTTGTTTTCCTCTGCTGTGGCCTAACATGCTAACCTTAGGCAAAATTACAATCTGCGCAATTTTTAAAAAACATCTCCAACCTTAGTTTTGTACTTGAAGCAAAGAACAGAATAATTGTTCACCCCTTCCTTCCTTCTTGCCTTCTTTCCTTCCTTTCTTCTGTTCATTTGGTAAGCAGTAACTAAGCTAAACTGTGTTCCTGGCACAGTGCTACATGTTAAGTTTGTTAGTGGAATAATATACAGACATTGACAATAAGCAGCCACTAGGTAAAGGGGAAAACAGGGACTAGTATAGCGGGAGCAGATTTGGAAGGAAAGTCAAAAAGAGAGAAATAATGAGCTAGGTTGCAACTTGTTGAGTGTGGAACAAGTAGAAGAAATCTAAGAAGTAATTGGAAGTACCTGTTGGGCTGAGCAGGGAAAACTGGGCTAGAAATAGAGATGTGGGGGTCATCCGCAACAGAAGGTTGGATTAGGAGAATATGTAAAGTGAAAAAACAAAAGGTTAAAGAAACAGGCCCCAGGAGACCACTGACACCTAGGAGACCAAGAAAAAGGAGTAGACTGAAGAAACAAATAAGTGAGGTAGAATAGAATCAGGCAGGAATAGAGCTCAGGGAAGAGGTTTAAGAAGCAGGGACTGGGCGGGGGCAGTGCCTGGGTGACTCAGTGAGTTAAGTATTTCTTGATTTCAGCTCAGGTCATGATCTCTCAGTTCATGAGTTTGAACCCCGCATAGCGTTCCATGCTGACAGTACAGAGCCTGCTTGGGATTCAATCTCTCTCCCTCTCTCTCTGCCCCTCCCCTACTGCCACATTCACTTTCTCTCTCCCTCTCAAAATAAATAAATAAACTTAAAAAAAAAAAAAAAAAAAGCAGGGACTGGTCATACTATTCCAAAGGATGACATCCTGTTCCAAAGTGAGGGAATAGGGGAGACAAAAGGCTGACCACCGTGAGCAAAGAAGTCAACTGGAGAACTGGTTATCTATCACTGTGGGGCTTGGGTGTTTTTCTAATGTATCATGAGGAGAAATTCTGCTTACCACGTCTCAGCTTCAGAGTGTTGTAGACAAATTAGGGAGTGGTACAGCAAAGTGGCTTATTCCTTCTTCCCTTCCTGGCCGCCTTCTTCTTCGTCATCTTGTTTAAGTTTATTTATTTTGAGAGAGACAGAGAGAGTACAAACAGGGGAGGGGCAGAGAGAGAGGGAGAATCCCAAGCAGGCCTGTGTGGTCCTTGCACAGAACCTGATGGGGAGCTCAAACTCATGAACCTGGAGATCATGACCTGAGGCAAAATCAAGAGATGGACGCTTAACCGACTGAGCCACCCAGGTGCCCCCCTTCCTCTTAAATTGGTTCAGGCTGCCCAAAGAGTTCATTCATCCATTCATTTATTCATTCAATACCTAGAGTAAGTGAGCCCTCTGACAGCTTCTGGGGACACAAATATTATTAAATATTAAAACCTGACCCCTGCCTTGAAGATACTCCTAATCTACATGGGAAATAAACATGTTAACTGTCATGTAACACAACACATACAATGCATACCAGGAACTTCTGTAGTGAATGTGGAGGCATTTTCATTCCTTTCTTTACCTGTGATCCTCAGTTTAGTGTTGTGTCAGTCAGGATATTTTTAGCCAATTTAACTGTATTTGGACGATAATTTTTTAATTTTTCTAAGTATTCTATTTTAATATGCTTTAAATGTTTTAATTGCACTCAAAAAAGAGAGTGAATATTCTATACAAAGGAATTATAAATGAAAAGAAAGATTTTTCTTCTGTATTTATTAATGAAATGTCTACTAGGTAAACAATCTCTGATTGGGCAACATCTTAAACCTCAACCTCTTTATTTTTTAAATATATTTTTTAAACTTATTTATTTATTTTGAGAGAGAGTGAGAGAGAGAAAGCAAGCACATGAGACGGGGAGAGGCAGAGAGTGAGGGAGAGAAAATCCCAAGCAGGCTCCCAAACTATGAGATCATGACCTGAGCTGAAATCAAAAGTTGGCTGCTCAACTGATTGAGCCACCCAAGTGCTTCAAACCTCAATCTTTTTAGATATATTTTCATTCTTTATTTTTCAATGGATAGTAGTTACTTCTCAGAAATAGAAATATAAAATAATACATAGGTTAAATGATCAATAGAAAAGTTCATAGTTATAATAGAGAGAAATGAAAAAGCCACTATATTTGTATACTGCTTTATAGTTTAGAAGGAACTTTCACACACCATGTTCTTCAATCCTCACAACTGTAGATGAAGACATCTGAAGAGTAAATTTAGCCCACTGAGCAGCTGGAACCTCACCTACCACTGATATGTAGTATATTCCTGTTAAAAGTAATAAATCTCTTGTTCTGATAGGGAAGCAAAGCATCACATTGAAATTATTAAACAAAATTAGTTTTATTATGGCAATGAATGAGCTATTTGATAGTCAGATAATAAGACAAAGATTAACATCATTAGTTAAGTGGAGAATGGTTCCTTTGCAACAGAAACCTCCTTCATGTTTTCATGCTAAAGTTTTTGAATATGAAGCGACAGGATTTAGCAATTACCAGTTTCGATTTTTTTAAATGTTCATTAATTTATTTTTGAGAGAGAGAGGGAGAGGAAGAGAAAGAGAGAGAGAGAGAACGAGCAGGGGAGGGACAGAGAGAGAATTCCAAGTAGGCTTCACACTCACCACAGAGCCTGACTCAGAGCTCGATCATGACCTGAGCTGAAATCAAGAGTCAGACGTTTAACTGACTGAGCCATCCAGGTGCCCCTACAGTTGAGATTTTTTTTAAGGGCAGATTTAAGTCTGATAAGAATATGGTTTAATGAAAACTTTAACCAAACCAAATATTAGCCAAACTGCTTATCTCTTATTTTGCTGCTATTAAGATATAATATTTCATCTCTTAGCCATCTGGTTCACCTTTTCCAGTTTTTTCCTAATTTTAAAATAGGTGTTTTAAAAATTAGTAGATGTCTATCATTTTAAATTTTAAAAGAAGAAAAAAAGGAAAACATAATAGATCCTATAAATCAATGACCAAAACTTTTGCTTTCATTGAAGCTTTATAATTTTACTGGTTAGCAAATACTAGAACTTAGTATTCTTTAGTTGGCAAAATAACATTGGTTTTCCTCCCTCCTCACTTTACAAATAAAAATGTAAATTAGAAAATGAAAATGACCCATGATTTCAGTGTTCTTGTTTCTGATACAAAGAGACCATTGTAGGAAAGGAGTAGAGATATTAATTTTATAAGGAAAACTGTTTTAGTTGATCTATTTCTGTTGTATTGGATGGTAGCAACAAATTCTGTAGGCTAAATACCTACAATACATATATCTCCCGTTTTGCTCTTTAGTGCTTCAAGCTTCTAAATCCTATTAACAGCTGTCAAAACCTGGTAAACTATTTAGATGCTTTCACAATTTGTTTAATTGGATAGTTAGAAAATGGCATGCTAGAAAAGCCCACCCCCCCTTTCTTTTAGCCTGGCTGAACATCTGTAGCATTAGGGCCTCATTATCTCTGAATTGGCATAGCAAATCAGTGGCATCATTAAAATGCCACATTAAGATGATTAAGCTTCTTTGTTATCCAGTTGACTTTTGCATGTGCTGAGGATTTCATGGTTATGACCCCTAATCCTTGTAAAACACTTAAACAACATCACCCTTTTGTGTCTTCCCTGTTCAAGAGCCTCTATCTTGTTTTGCCCCTTCCCACAATATCTCTGGCAAACTTAAGGCTATTACTCCAAGCTTTGTCCTTCTTTGAGTTGGATTCTGAGATCCATAATTCAGAGCGGAAACTCAGAACCCCCTTTCTGCACTGGGAAATTCCTACTAACGTGCTATCTAAGACATCCAAGTTGCCTGTTCCATTTGCCATCTTTGATAGGTTCTTCTCTCCAACTGAGCATTTTATGTGCCTGTAAAAACAAACTGAGGCACAGTTGGCTGAGAGTGCTATTGCCCCTGAAGGATTTAGATGTTGGATCCTTTCCAAGACCCATTGTTTTTGCAGTGTCTCAGGTGAAACCAAAAATGTCTACTCTGGAGTGCAAGCCTTTCATGTGATAACCATCACCCCAGGAAATGAAACCATGTGCATCAGCCCCAGTGAGCCAAGCCTTTGTTCTCTTCAGCCTACAAAATTCTCTCTGGGGTGTGTGTGTGTGTGCGTGTGTGTGTGTGTGTGTGTGTGTTAGTGTATGTCATCTTCCTAAGAGGCCTCCATAACATAGACAAAGATGGGAGCAATTGTACCCCAGAGTATCTCCTTTAGGAAGAAGTTCAGTTTAATCTAATTTTCTATGGGTTAGATTCAATTTAGACATATTTTTCCCCCCTCTGGGAATGTTAAGCAATTACCTTTATCAGCAATTTGTGGTTTGGTATGTTCTCTTCTCCACAAGTTCACTTATAAAAAATTTACTCAGGAAGCCTTTAACATTTTTTACTATGAAATATATCATACACACAGAAAGGCAAATATAATTACATGTATAGTTGAAAGAATAACTACAAAACAAGAATACATGGACCCACCACCTGAATTAAGAAATAAAATATTACTAGTGCCTGTGAAGATTCTTGATAGTATTTTTTTTTCATTTTTTTAAATGTTTATTTATTTTTGAGAGAGACAGAGACAGAATGCAAGTGGGTTAGGGGCAGAGAGAAGGAGACACAGAATCTGAAGCAGGCTCCAGGCCCTGAGCTGTCCGCACAGAGCCCGATGTGGGGCTCGAACCCACAGAGCTGTGAGATCATGACCTGAGCCAAAGTCAGGCGCTCAACCGACTGAGCCACCCAGGCGCCCCTTGATAGTATTTTAAGTGGCAATTTAAGTTGTGTGTCTAAGAAACCTGATACATATGATAGGAAACTGGAATTTACAAAAGTAAGATATGAAATTATTCACATTACAAAAGGTTTATTCACTTTACAAAACCTTTCGGATATTGTTGGACAGTTCTTCACTGTATTTAAGTATTTCTTGCCAGATATTTAATATTTTCTACTTTTAGGGGCCCCTGGGTGGCTCAGTTGGTTAAGCATCCAACTTTGGCTCAGGTCATGATCTCGCAGTTCATAGATTCAGAACCCGCATCGGGTTCTGTGCTGACAGCTTAGAGCCTGTACCCTGCTTTGAATTCTGTGTCTCCCTCTCTCTCTGCCCCTCCCCACTCACTCTCTCTCTCTCTCAAAAATAAATAAACATTAAAAAAATTTTTTTTAAAGATTTTCTGCTTTCACTAACAGTTCACATGTTGCCCGTTACTGACAACTGAAAATCATAGAAAAATGAAGAGAAACATCTCTGGATGTATAATTTAAATCAGTGGAACAATATTATTGGTTTTACATGCAACACTTTATGAACATATCACCTATATTAAGGTGAATCTGTACAGGCTTAGTGATATGCTAAATATAAGGGAGAGTGAGGTAGGTATATGAGAAAGCACAGAAACAAGAGAATTTTTTTCTACTTTAGAGTGTCAAGGAAGACTGCATGGAAGAAATGGCATTTAAATAGCATCTGGAAGTTTGAATAGAACGTTGATGTCAGAGAAGGGCATGTTAGGTATGGAAAAGACTAGAGAAGAGGCTTGGAAAACTGCAATTAGATTGCTGCTATACTTCTCAAACTTTAATGTGCATAGGAATCCTTGAGGATTTTGTTAAAATGCAAATTTTGATCCAGTAAGTCTGGGGTGAGACCTGAGAGTCTGCATTTCTAATAAGCTCCCTGGGGATGCTGGAACTGCTGATCCAAGGACTTCATTTTGAGTAGCAAGGCTCTAGTCTAGAAAAAGTGTTGATTCAAGAGGACTAGTGAGAAATGAGATGATTGGGAAGGCTCAGGGCAGGTTCTGGATAGGCCCTTGATGGTCTTGCTAAGGAGTTTAGACTTTGTTCTAGAAATAGAATGAAATCATAGAAAGTTTTTGAAAAAGATTTTTAGTGCTACAGGTTGATTAATCTGGAAATAAGATATAGTATAAAATAGAGGTCACATATACTGTGGGCCATTTAGGAGGCTAATGCAGTGGTATATTCATGTACTAAGTATTTATTATGTATGTACTTTATGCAGAATACTGTGTCAAACTAGAGAGTGGCAGTTCTCAAACTCCATTGTATACAAGATCTACTACCCAAAGAGCTAGGGGCGCCTGGGTGATTCAGTCGGTTAAGCGCTAGACTCAATTTCAGCTCAGGTCATGATCCCAGGGTTGTGGGATCAAACCCTGCATCAGGCTCCAAGATGAGTGTGGAGCCTGCTTCAGATTCTCTCTCTTTCCCTCTGCCCCTCTCCCCATCTTGTGGGTGCTCTCTCTCTCAAATAATAATCATAATAATGATGATGATGATGATATTTACTGGGGCACCTGGGTGGCTCAGTCGGTTGGGCGTCAGACTTTTGATTTTGGCTCAGGTCATGATCTGACCTGTTCATGAGATGGAACCCCATGTTGGGCTGCACATGCACTCTCTCTCTCTCAAAATAAAAAATAAATTAACTTTTAAAAAAAGATTTACCTACGGAGCATATTTTTAATGCATATTTCCAGTCTCCACATCAAATTAGTAGACCCCCAAAATTTCTATGTTAAAACCACACAGTCTTGTATCAGCAGATACAAGTTAAGCAGTGTCACAGGGGATACTGAGTTAAAAAAAACAAACCTGTGTAACTTCTGACCTCAGATAGCTTACATGACCACATGGGAGATGAAGTAAATTTATAAATAATTCAGAGAAAGAAGGAACAGATTATTTTGCAGCTGGGAGTGGGGTGAGGATCAGTGTGTGTGTGTGTGTGTGTGTGTGTGTGTGTGTGTGTGTGTGTGTGTGTCAGGGAGGAGATGGCATACTAGTTTTGGCTTTAAAGGATCTGTAGGATTTGGACCCACCCATGACAACATTAGGGAAAGATCTTGTATGTAAGCAGTGGAAATAATAAAAGCAAGAATACTTAGAAGTTGTTTAGTTTGGTTAAAGATATCTGAGTATTCAAAATCAACATTACAAAGACGGGGTGGAGCCAGATACTGAAAGCCCCTTTAGATTCTTTCTGAGTTTGGATTTTATTTTGTTGGCAGTACAGTATTGAAGAATTTTCACGTGGCCATGATATGACCAGAGCTATAGTTGAGGAAGAATAATGTGGTGGTAGTGTATAGGATGAACTGGAAAGAAGAGAGAAAGGAGGCAAGGAGAACAAAGTGGAGAGCATTAAGTTCCTGAGATTCAGGATACTAGGAATGCACAATAGTGGGGAGGAGAAACAGAACTGGAGAGAGGATACAAAAATAGAACCAAGGGATGATTAAATGTGGGGTACAAACAAGAGGAAGGAAAGATGTCTGTAAGGAGTCTAGCCTAAGTAACTGGAAAGATACTTAGGAGGCCTTATAGATTAGAGGACTGAAAGGGGGGAGAAAGATTACACCTGGAGATATATATATTTGGGAGTTAATCACAGAAAGTACTAGTTGAAGCCTGAATAGTAGGTGAAATTGCCACAGGGGAGGGGATGTAAAGGGAAGAAAAAACAACATTATGGGCGGTATTTATGAGGCAGAGGGAGGGAAAAGAGCTAGAAAAAAAAACACAGCAGAAAGGTAAGGAAAGAAGTTACGGTTTCACTGAACAAATAGTATAGAAGAATGAATGGTGGTCAATAGTGTCAAGGGCTACAGAAAAGCTGGGGAGAATGGCACACAAAAGGCCAGTGGATTTAGGAATCAGGACATTATTGATGATCTTCAGGGGAGTAGAATCAGTGAATTATGGAAGCGGAAACCCAGTTAGAGGCAATTTTACATCAATTTTGAGAATATACAGGCAGAAAGCATAGCATACTTTGTAGTAAATTTGTCTAAAAAGGAGTATTGAGAGAGGATGAGAGGCTAAACTAAATTGCACTGCGAATGGAAAAGAGGAATTAGCATCCAGAGAGCCTGAGGACATAGAATCTATAGGTCTTGCAGACTGAATTGATGTGGAGACTGAAAGAAAAAGGATTCCATTTTTAAGACTTGGAAGCTGGAAGAAGGAAGATGCCATTTGGAAATATAACAAAGTCATAAATTAGAAGCAAGCTTGGGTTCAAAGATGATTTTAAACATGATTGATTTTAGACAAGTTTGATTTTAGACATGATTTTAATATTTTCAAAGGATACTAAGTAGCAGAATGCTCCCCTTTCTTCTGCAATAAATCTTCCTCCCAAGAGATGGAATGAATCTCTTCATTAGAGCAGACAAGTGTCTGTGCCAGTCGTTTTGGTGGACTGTATTTGGAGGCTGGGTTCTAAACCCAATAATGTCTCAGAAATCCCATTCATATCTTAGATACTAATGTTTTCTAGTGTTCAATTCTGTGTATCTTTACATGGTAAATCATGATGAATTGTTGATCCCAGTAACCATGCAGAGAGGCCATTCAGGTCTTTCATCTAAAAGTAGTAACTCTCCTGGGCTGCCCGGGTGGCTCAAAGTGGTTGAGCATCTGACTCTTGATTTTGGCTCAGGTTCATGAGACTGAGCCCTGTGTCGGGCTCTGCACTGACAGTGTGGAACCTGCTTGGGATTCTCTCTCTCATCCTGTCTCTCTGCCCCTACCCAGCTTGTTCTCTCTCTCTCTCTCTCTCTCTCTCGAAAGAAAGAAAGGAAAGGAAAAGAAAGGAAAAGAAAAGAAAAGAAAGAAAAGAAAAGAAAAGAAAAGAAAAGAAAAGAAAAGAAAAGAAAAGAAAAGAAAAGAAAAGAAAGAAGTACGAGTTCCAAGGCAAACCAACAACTGTACCAGGAACTCTTGGTCCATTAAGTCCAACGGACTTTCCTAATACTCTGTCCATGAGTCTCTTATGCTTTCCCTTAGGGCTCTGGGTCTTAAATACCATCTTCCTTGTTCTACAGCTAAATCCTAAGGGACCAAAGCCAAGATTTTTCCCTTGGGCCAGGTTGGTGTGGTATTGAGTTCTAGATCAAGCCCATTAAAGCCAAAGTCCTGAGGGAAGTAGCAACTCTCTTTTGTCCTGCCATTTTCAGAAAGACCCAACACATTTATCTTCCTAGTTTTTAATTGTCACTGACCATGGAATGGCTCAAGTTTGCTCATATTAACATTTTATAACCAAAATGAAAAGGATCTTTTTCTGCGGGCCCCTATCTGCTGTTTTTGGTTTTCAGTAGCTGAAGTTTTCCGTTGAGGTTCTTTTAAACGCCTACATGCAAACTGAAGAGCACTCAAGCTTTGGTGGGATATCACCCACAGCTGGAGTGATGGAGGAAGGGAGGAGGGTACAAGCCTCAGGTGCATCCTTCTCTTAAAAAAAATTTTTTTTAAAAAGCAAAACCACTTGAGCAAACCAATTCAATCTGAAAGCAGGTGAGACCTATCCAGAGAAAGAAGGGAATGAACCTCTTTCCATGTGGAAATTGATATGGATTCATGTATGACCCAGATGTACAGAATGGACAAATTTGAAAAATGTTTGACTGATCCTATAGCCTTGCATCTCTTCTAACCAAAGAGTGAAAGGCTATGAACCATGAACTGTGGTGAGAAGCAGAGGAACAGTGTTGCAGCAATGGCTCCTCGGTTGGTGGTTAGGCCCTGTCTTGCTCTATTAAGCAAACACAGTTAATATAGATAAAAGGTAACCTTGATAGAAGTGAAAATTGAAACTCGAGTTGAAGGTAGCAAGCCAGGCACAGCTGCAGTTGTACTTCCTCCTGTGTGGCAACAGGAGCTCTGCACTCACTGGTGTTTTTTTGGAAGGGATGCAGTTTTTTTAAAATATCTTTTCTTCAGAGTGTTTTGGTTTTTAATGTCTTCACCATTGATGAGAGAGTGGAATATGTTAGTAAGAAGCCACTTAGACTTTCTACATCTAGTGTGTGAGGTCAAATCCACGTTCAGCATTCTAATCACACCTCTGCTATTAAGTGGCTGTGTAACCTTGGACAAATCACTGAAAATATCTCTGGTGTCAGATTTCCTTATCTGAAGAACAAAAGGGGGTTGGATTAGATGATCCCTAAATTCCCTTCCAGCCCTAAAATTCCATTGACTTATAATTCCTCATGAGGAAGCATAACTTCCAATTTCTAAGAACAAATGTTGGGAAAAGTAAGCAGTTTATCTTATATATGAAAAGTTCCTTGCAAATGTTTATTAAGATTAATATCAGGCAAATATTTAGGTGTTATCAGTGTCACTACATATATTTGCCTTCTTCACTTCTTATGCTCTTCAACTCAAGAGTGTGGCAACTCTTTTTAAGAGACTGCCTGGTTAGCAAATTCTTTTGGGCCAGTCCCTCCTCTCCTCTCCAGTTCTATATAGTTCCAGGATCTTGAGTTTCATCCTCCCTAACATGGGTACAGGTGCCTTTTCCCTTGTTTAGGTTGAGCTCTATTTACCTGTGTCAATGAAAGTGACTCTTTAGAAGATTATGTTAAAGAATTACTTCTCCTTTTATCTTTCTCAACAGTATTTCACTAGTACTGCCAGCTTCCTCTATATTCAATGTTGTTTCTTTATCAGTTCCAAGAGAAACAGAGAGATAAGACTCTTTTTAGCAGTGCATATACATGGAAGGGGAAGAGGCAAAGCATGGCTTAAAATCAGAAAAACCATAACAACTATTCAACTCTCACTCTTAGTGGCTTAAATTGAATGCATTTGAAGGACTGAAACAGTATTTTCTTTTTGAAACCAAAGAGCTCCATCACCTTACCTTTTAACTGCGGCCACCAAAAAAGGTACTAAATCTGAGAACCTTTCTTCTCCCCCGGTACTGGAGAAGAGTTGCTCAAAATGTTTTTTTCATGGCCGCTTTGAGTAGTGACAGCTAAATCTATTCTGTCTCATTTTCTGGATGGTGCAAGTCATTGTCACGTGTGTGTGTGTGTGTGTGTGTGTGTGTGTGTGTGTGTGTTTCCCCCTGACTGTGGTTCTGAATTCAGATAATGAGTGATCATCCTAATGGTGCTTTCTTATTTTGTAGATGTACAATATTATGTTAACTTCATTTGGTATTTGATTGTCAGTTGTGGGTCTCTCTCTTTGAGCTGCTTTGATAGCTCCAAATACAATCATTGTTCATTCCTTGCATTTTCCTGCCTGCAGATGATTCAATGAAAGTGAAAGATGAATACAGTGAAAGGGATGAGAATATTTTAAAGCCAGAGCCCATGGGAAATGCAGAAGAGCCTGAAATTCCATACAGCTTTTCGAGAGAATATAATGAATATGAAAACATTAAGTTGGAAAGACATGTTGTCTCGTATGATAGTAGCAGGCCAACCAGTGGCAAGATGAACTGCGATGTGTGTGGACTCTCCTGCATTAGCTTCAATGTCTTAATGGTTCATAAGCGGAGCCATACTGGTAAATAAGTTTCCTTCATCCATTCTTCTGAAAACTGTCCTAATGCAGCCATGTGAGAAATGAAATGGTGGAATTTGGGACTTTTGATTACTTTCATTGATTTTTGCTATAATACTGATGTACCTCCCCCTCTCTGCATTTTCATTTACCCAGTGATTTTCATTCCTGCTTTACTATGCATTTGGCAAACATTGCATATGCCATGAATAAAAACACTATAGTAAGCACAGTGTTCTAGGTCAGCCAAATATTTTTCTTCAGCTAATAAGTAGGAGTTGAATTTTGTGATATGCTTCTTAAGCATCTTTCATACATTTTTGCATAACTTTTTGAAAAGCAGACCTCCTTATTATATCGGGTTCAAATTTGATAGATGAAAGGATATAGTTTTTATTATCAGTTTAAAATTTTTATCTTCAGACAAATAAACAGCCAGTCTATAGAACTGCATACAAACACAACAGTCCCATTGAGCCCAATAGATTCCATCTGACATTTGATATGAAATTTTAAAAAAGAGGTATTTATGGCCCTCAATACCTTATTAGAGTTTGAGTATGTGATTCTTTTTTTCAGATTGAGATTATATTCAAATAGAATGCTAAGTAATGTTACAAATTTACATCTAGAAAGCACTTCTAGAGCTATCTTTCTCCCCCCCCAACCCCCCCACTCTGATCCAAGACAAGATGATACCTAAAATAGCCTTACTAGATGAATGCTTTTTCTCTTCTACAGAGAAAATTCTAGAAGTAAGTTGTATGCTTGCCTTGAAATATAGTTCCCAGCTGATCCCAATATGATATGAACAGATATTGTCTAAAAGATGAGCTTTTGCCATAGGCGTCTAATCTGTGCATATGCTTTGCCACTTGCTGGGTGATCAGAAGTCTCCTTTTTGTCCTTTTTAAAGGTGAACGCCCATTCCAGTGTAATCAGTGTGGGGCATCTTTTACTCAGAAAGGTAACCTCCTCCGCCACATTAAACTGCACACAGGGGAAAAACCTTTTAAGTGTCACCTCTGCAACTACGCATGCCAGAGAAGAGACGCACTCACAGGTCACCTTAGGACACATTCTGGTAAGTGAGAGCAATGAGCATTCCATATCTAGTAAATTTGTGTTTCTCAGTGCCCATTGAGGAAACTAGAAAGAGTTAAGTATGGAGGTTTTAATCCGTCATTCCTGTTCTGAAGGGTTACAACAGCAGAGACCTCTAGGGCTAATTACACTTCCATTAAGGCATTAATTGCTCTCCGTCTGGCTCAATGGAGACGATCATCTCCTCACCATCCTTGTTCCCTTAGAGAACAACACAGTCAGACAGGAAGAGCCTGCCCTATAAAAATGCCTTTTAAAATTTTGTGAAAAAATTATAGTCATTGGTATTTTCTTATGGTAAACTTTATTAAGAGATTATTTTCCTAAGAAACACATGCACACACTTTTCATTCAGAAGTCTGGACAAGCAAATGATGTACAGTTTGCAAACTGAGTGTAATTAATTGTCAGATGGTTTCTTTTGGCCATTCTGGGCTAAAAAATTTTTAATTGGGATATAACTGACAATGTGACATTGTATTAGTTTTAGGTGTACATGGGGTAAATTTCTTAAACCTGACTTTTTTCTTGATCAGCCTATTTATTTTTAATCTCTAGAAGATGAGCAGAATTAAAAAAAACAAATAACTATGTTCTATCTTAATGTTTTCACATTTTATTTTAACCAAGCAAGATAATAAATTTTTTTTCAACATTTAGAATTTCCCTCCTAGAAAACTAAAACTGAGTTTATTTTCAAATTTGGGACCTCATGTTCTTGATGTTATCTGGCAAACTTTTAATTGAAAAAAAAAAAAAAGGTTTGTTTTTATGTCAATCCACGTACTGCTTTGACTAAAACCCAGCCCCAAACCCACAACTGGTCACAATTCAGAGACTAAGGATTAAACAAAGCAGCCCCAGCGAAACCCACCATGAGAGATATTAAGTGGCAAAAGAAAGGTTTCATTTACAGCTCATCATTCAAAGTAATGAATTAAAGATGAGTTTAATCCAAAAAATTAGAACAGTCTTGTCTATTGCTTTTTTCAAGTAAGATCCAAATACAGTGGTCATTTTTGAGATAGATTCTAGACGACCCCAATTTATGCAGAACACTTAAAACAATTTTAGCCCTAGCAAACCTGCGTTCATTTTAATTTGGGATTCCAGAGGGATTGTTTAGTGCTTTATGTCCCAAAGACTCTGTTTTAAACAGAGCAAGAGGATTAAAAAATAAAAGTCTCAGTTCCTAAAACTCTGACAAATTCTTAGGGTACGCTTTATCCACAAATCAGAAAAACCAGCCCTGCACAGTTGAAATTATTACTTACATATTTTAAGCAATAAAGCACTTGGAGGAGTTGGGAGGACAAAGGTGGCTTGAATTTTACGGATGAACTGTTGAGGAAAGTTTGCTTTATCTCAGAAATTAAGATAAAGTCATTTTTGTAATTCATTCTTATTTCTATTATTCAAAAATATCTTCAGTTAGCTCAGTTTTTATTGATTTAGCCCAGATTTCACTATAGCCACTTGGCAAGGATAAGCTAAATTTATCCAAATATGTCAATGCTCTGAAAAGGCCATCAACTGGCTGAATGGCTAACTCCCAGCATTCCTTACTTACAAGCCAGATGGATGTCACAAAATAAGGAATCTCTTTCTGTTTCATTTTTAAGCCACACAAACCTCCTTGAAGAATAAAAAGGCCCTATATATTTTCCTAAAGAAACAAGATTGGATCTGGAGCCAAAACACCATGCTCAGCGATAGTCATTATATCCAAATCCTTTCATTTGTGAAAGGAGGCTGTCCTTCCGAAGAAAACTCTAATGTGACCATAACCTGATTTTACTTTATTAAATTTAAAAGTAGTATAGATGCAAAAATATCCAAATACCCTGGCTTCTCTCAGCAGTCTCATTCCTAAAGGATAGTTTGCACAGTACCCCAAGACATCATTTATTCTGTAACCGTGAGGGTCACTGAGTGCCCCTTGTGCTCTCCTTATAGTCGAGAAACCCTATAAATGTGAGTTTTGTGGAAGGAGCTACAAGCAGAGAAGTTCCCTTGAGGAGCACAAGGAGCGCTGCCGTACATTTCTTCAGAGCACGGACCTGGGTGAGACTGGTGAGTTCATGCAACACTCGTTCTATCTGCATGTAGTGAGCATCTGCTCTTCTAGGTGGTGGGATATAGTAGTAAGTAAAACAAGCAAACAAACAAACAAACACCTGCCCTCACAGTTTATACTTCAGTGGAGAAAGGCAGACCATAAGCAAAGTAAATAAGTAACATATACCGTTTCTTAGAAGATAGTTAAGTATTATTAAGAAAAATGAAGCAAGGAGGTACCTAGGTGGCTCAGTAGACTAGGCATCCAACTCTTGACTTCAGCTCAGGTCATGGTCTCATGGTTCTTGGGAATGAGCCCCACAGCACAGAGCCTGCTTGGGATTCTCTCTCCCCCCGTCTCTCTGCCCCTCCTCTGCTCACACTCCCTCTCCCAAAATAAATAAATAAACTTTAAAAAAGAAAGGATGGAAGAAAAGGAAAGGAAAGGAAAGGGAAAGAAGAAAAAAGAAAAGAAAAGAAGAAGAAAAATGAAGCAGCTACGGGGGGCAGAACCTGAGTCAGGGAGCTGACATTTTAACAGGCTTAAAGGGACAAAGAGAAAGCCCTGCAGATAAGGAGGAAATAGCAAGTGCAAAGGCCCTGGGGCTTGAGTTTGACAAAGTATAAATAGTCCTGTGTCTCTGGAGCAGAGTGGGTAATAGAACATGTGGCCAGAAAGGAAATGGGAAACCAGATCTTATCAAGCTTTGTGGGCTACTTATAAAGGCTGACTTTTACTCTGAATGAAATTCAAGATCTTCAAAACATTTTGAACTGAAAGGTGACACTTTTCTCATTAAAAAAAAAACACTCTACTTGCTATTGAGAATAGATTGTATTTGCAGCAAAATTGGGAATTGTTTGAAAGTCCAGCTAGGAAGCCATCGTAATAATTCAAGCAGGAGAAAATTGTGTCTTGGTAGCGGTAGAGGTGGTGAGAAATGTTCTAATTCTATATATACTTTAAAGGTGGAGCCAACAGGATTTCCTAACAGATTGATGTGGGATGTGATGAAGAATGCAGTTGCATGGGGCACCTGGGTGGCTCAGCTGGTTAAGTGTCCAACTTCAGCTCAGGTCATGGTCTCACAGTTCATAGGTTCAAGTCCTGTGTCAGGCTCTGTGCTGACAGCTCAGAGCCTGGAGCCTGCCCTTACCCCACTCATGTTCTGCCTCTCTCTCTCTCTCTCAAAAATAAATAAACATTAAAAAAAAAAGAATGCAGTTGCCATTAACTGAAAAAGCAATTGAGAGTAGAGTGGGTTGAGGAATGGCTAGGGCAGAGTCAGTTAAAACTACAAGGATTTTCTTTGTCCAAGGCCCCAAAATCATATATTTGTCTACTCCTATGATTTACTGTGATGCTTATCTTTGCCTTTGGGAGTTTCACATTTTATTTAGTGTTTTGAATTATATGCCTAGGAGAAATTGGTTGAAATACTAGATGCCTTTCCATATATCAATTATGGTTTTATTTCCTTTTCATTCTTCAGTTGAAATAGCATGAAACTTCTTTGTGTCACATCTCTGCAGTTGTCCTTTGTCCCATCCAGTTGACCATCATCCTGGTTCTGCAGCTTGGGTTGTCTGACATTTTCATTCGATTACTTGAACCAGTTGCATATTCAGAGTATCAAACCCTGAGGGGATTTGCTGTTTGACAGCAGTAGGTGCAGTTGAGTGGTTTGAAGGTTCTAAAGCAGAAAGATTACAAAAGTATGACAGAAATAATGGGAAATGGAGTGGAAATCATAAGTAGCTTAGCTGTACCTATTTTGAGTGAGAGGAAACTTTTGTTTTAGATAAAGCCTATTTTACAGTGTTAGGAACTGGCCAACTGAATTCCGTTGGTTTGCACGCTTCTGCTTTTTATCCTGATGGCATCTTTGGTTTTATCAAGGAGTTGGATTTCCTCCTTATTTCTAAAGAGAAATGTTTGCAACAGACAGTACTCTTAACTGTGAGACATTCCCAAGTTATCAACACCAATTGTATTCCAAATAGAATTATTGTATTTAAAGCTAGAAGGTTAAAGAGAGCATCTAGTCCTACCATCTCAGTTTAGACATGAGGATATTGAAACTCATCAAAAATTCAGTGACTTGCTTAAAAATCACTAGGACTTCTCATGTTCCCATGGTTAAATATATTTTTTATTTTCAAAAATTCATTGCAATATAATTCACTTACCATAAAAGTCACCTTTTAAAGTGTACAGTTCAGGGGCGCCCGGGTGGCTCAGTCAGGTAAGCATCTGACTTCAGCTCAGGTCATGATCTCACAGCTTGTGAGTTCAAGCCCCATATCAGGCTCTGTGCTGACAGCTCAGAGCCTGGAGCCTGCTTTGGATTCTGTCTCCGTCTCTCTGCCCCTCCTACCCCCTGCGCGTGCGCACACACACACACACCCACACTCTCTCTCTCTCTCTTTCTCTTTCTCTTAAATATAAATAAACATTAAAAAATTAAAGTGTGCAATTCAGTAGTTTTTAACATATTCACAAAGTTATACAACCATCACCACTAATTCCATAACATTTTCATCACTCTCAAAAGAAACCTTGTACCCATTAGCAGTCATTCCCTCTTCCCCCTCTCTTTAGCCCCTGGCACCCACTGATCTACTTTCTGTCTTTATGGGTTTGCCTATTCTGAATATTTCACATAATTAGAATCATATAATACACGGCCTTTTATGTCTAGCTTCTTTCACTTAGCATAATGTTTTCAGGGCTCATCCATGTTTAGCATGTATCAGCACTTCGTTCCTTTTTTATGGCCAAATAATATTCCGTTATATGGATTTACTGCATTTAAAATACAAATCTATTGATCAGTTAATAGACATTTGTTTTTTTTCCACTTTGGGAAAATATGGCTTGATTAGCTATTTTTAAGGTTATACATTATCTGGTTAGTGAAAGAAATATGGTAACACACATATGAGTAGACACACACATATGCATGTATGTATGTCTTGATTCTCTTGGAAGTAGGGGAAAAGTCAGTACACTGTCCCCTATGAGTAGCAAGTTCAAAATTATGGATTTTAAAGTAAGGTTACCATCTTATTTCCCATATCCACAATCATTTTTAGGAATTTCAAATTAGGAAAGTATCAAAGAAATATTTTAGCTGTCTTGAGTGGCTTAAGGTGATTCAGGAAATGCTGAAATACAGAAGTTGAGTTAATTTGCATTTCATAGGGTGGTTTGATGGATGCATGCAACATACTTTAAGTTTCAGTAAAAATAAACAAATAAATAAAGGGTTAACTGAGTCAGCAAGTTTTAATTTTTGTTGTTGTTGTTTAAAACAAGTATGTTGTAATGGTGGTTTCATGTTACAAAATGTTTAAAGTCAGTTTAATCAAGTATAATAAATACTGCATGTCAGTCAATATATTATTCTCTTTTATATTTCAAATAGTTCCCATGATTTTTCCTGAATTCCAAAATGTAAACATTAAAAAAAATTTATTTTTTTAAGTTTATTTATTTTTTTTTTTTTTAGTTATCTCTACACCCAACATGGGCCTCAAATCCATGACCCTAAGACCAAGGGTCATTGGCTCTTCTGAGTGAGCCAGCCAGGTACCCCCAAAAACATAAAGAATGTTTATCCATACAAGCCAATCTTTTTTTTTGGGGGGGGGGGTGTTGAGAGAGAGAGTACAAGGGGGGAAGGGACAGACAGAGAGAGAGAATCTTTAAAAAAATTTTTTTTATGTTTATTTATTTTTGAGAGAGAGAGAGAGAGAGAGAGAGAAAGAGCATGAGCAGGGGAGGGGCGGAGAGAGGGAGACACAGAATCTGAAGCAGGCTCCAGGCTCTGAGCTGTCAGCACAAGAGCCTGACATGGGGCTTGAATTCACAGACTACAAGATCATGATCTGAGCCAAAGTCAGACGCTTAACCTACTAAACCACCCAGGCACCCTGAGAGAGTGTGTGAGAGGGAGAGAGAGAGAGAGAGAGGGAGAGAGAATCTTAAGCAGGCTCTATGCTGGGCATCCCATGACCATGAGATCATGACCTGAGCTGAAATCAAGAGTTGGATGCTTAACTGACTGAGCCACCCAGGTGCCATACCAAACTTTAATTACTGCCACTGCTCCCTATATGGTTTCCATTTTTGTTTCCTTCTTAAAATTGGGAGTCCCAGTCTGGATATCATGTTCCATTCTGAGCCTAACCAACATACTATCACCAGTGGTATATCTTATCCCTTCATCCCTAGTTTTTAAAGTAATGATAGTAATGTGCTACTGTGGGTATAGCATTTATTCATCAAGTACTTATTTTTTTTAAGTTTATTTATTTATTTTGAGAGCAAAAGAGAGTGTGAGTGGGGGAGGAACAGAGAGAGAGGTAGAGAATCCTAAGCAGGCTCCACACTATCAGCACAGAGCCCAATGCAGGGCTTGATCTCATGAACCGTGAGATCATGACCTGAGCCAAAATCAAGAGTTGGATGCTTAACCTATTGAACCACCCAGGTGCCCCCATTAAGTGCTTAGTGTAAATTGAAGTACAGCCTAGTCTAAGACCCAAGCTTTGAGACAGACCTGCTCCCATCAGGAAGCAGGTCTTTATGGAAGCAGAACAGATAAAAAGACCTTGGACTGGAGACCAGTTTGCAAAAGAATGTTGTGTTGGGAAATAGGACTTCTGGCCTCACTAATCAGTTCTTTTTATTATTATTATTATTATTATTATTATTATTATTACTCAGATAGCATTTGTTAGATTCTCTAGGTCCCAGAACTGTGGCAGAGTTGTTTGTAAAAATGAATGAAAGTTTAGCCCCTATCCTTGGAGAAATCACAATCCAACAAGGCAATGGGCATTTGATCTATTAATATAATACAAAGGTCTAAGAGAGGTACATGTGATACAGCTACTTCAGGCCAAGTTTTTACTCCAGACCTCATGAGTGACATCATCAAGATAATCCAATTCTGCTGTCTTAATGGAATGTATATGAAAAAAATAGAGAAGAACACGGATTTCATTTTCTCATTAGCTTGATTCTTATCCCAGAAAGGGACTAACAGCTGGCATAGAGATTCATTTAGCCTCATTTCACACAGATTATGAGTACTTGGAGCAGGACATATTTTTGTATGACAATGAGTTCTAGCAATAACAAGATTTTTAAAGTAATTGAATAATTATATTTATTTATGAATCTGGGAGTCACAACCTTTTATCTTCACTCTCATTGTTTCAGCTGAGCCAATACAAGCATGAGAATTTTAGAATAAACTTATATTTTTCCCAAGGAGCAGACCAAAGAAAAAGTTTAAATGTTTTAAAAGTTGATTTTCCCAACTGATTTTTCTTCTTAAAAAGTGATACTATCTCACAGGTAGTATTCATTCTACTTGCTCAAAAAGGCAACAATTTTATGTAGCTTTTTTTGTTAGAACCTGCCTCAGTCTTTGATAGCAATCTTTTGTTAGACAATTCTCGTTACACAATAACACCCCTTTGTTCCACTGTCCATTAGCTACTTACTGACCACACCAGAGAAGAGACAGGAAGCAATGCCTCTTATTTGAGTTCCATTTAACACTTCAAGATCAAATGACAGATTTGGAACAAACACAAAAACACAACCAATTACACAGTTAAATCTGCAATCACTTTGAGATAGAAATTGCATCATGGAAATAGTTAACTGAAAGACAGACAATTAAGACTTGTGTGGCGATTAAAGGTAGAAACCTGTTCTGTAATTATGACTTCATATTAGTTTTAATATTTTTTTCAACATGTCTTTAAAATCATTTAGCTAATGAAAATTGGTATAGCCACTATGTAGTAGGCAAGTGACATGAAGGGGAATTGATCCAGAATTACAGCCCTACCCCTATGCTCACTCATGAACCAAGTGTGTAAATTGCTTTTTGCCACTATCCCGTATTCCCCGCACCCACCCCTTGCAACATTAAACTGCCAAACACCACCCAGGAACGGATTTCCTATTTCATCATTTAAACCCATTATCTTGTCCCCTTACTATCTTGCCAAACTGGTTTCCCTCCACTTACATTTTTGAGACATGATGTGGCAAGATAACAAGTCTAGACTCTATAAGTAGACAGTTGGGTCTTCAAGTTGAAGCAGAGGACCAAAAGCCAGTGGTCCTCTTTGTTTGCTTTTCAGTGTACTGCCTAAACTCCTCGTAATCCCAAAGAGATCCTCTAACTGCAGAGCATTTCTTTGTGTATTAAAGAGCAGACAGCAGCTGACCGATAACTGCAAGGCAAAAGACCTGCAGTTTGGGAAGAAAGAGTGCAGCACGTTGAATTGAAGCGTTAGCCTTTGCCTAACTTGCCGATTTGACAATGGTTAACTCAGTAAAGATGAACATAATCTCTAGAGCGTGTTCACATGTCCGGTGACGGTTGGGATCTTGGAGTTGCTATTTTGAGTGAACAAGCCAGAGAGGGGCTTAGGGGGACAGAAGCCCTCTCGATTCGCTTCAGAGGATTTCTTTCACTCTATTGTGGGAATGGGAAAGTCTCCACCCATGTCCCCAATTATCTGTCCATCCACACACTTCAGAATGTTATCTTTTTAAATGTCAGGCATTTGGCCACTGGTTTACAGAGTAAGAGTTATCTAGAAATGACTGTCAAGAGGATCTTGGTGAGTAACCAGGGATAAAAGATGATGTTATCTCGGAAGGTTGCCATTTAGTGACATGCCCTCATTACATTATTTAGGTCATGTATCCCCGCTCTAGCATCCTCCCAAATATAGAAGATATTGAGTATGTGTCCTCAGAAAGTTGCTTGTGGTAATTGATAGTGACTTGGTAAAATGTAGACAGTGACTACTGAGAGCTCAATGGGAAAACTAGGCTGGCAACATAATGCTTGGGGTGAGTCCTGGGGCTGAAGGCACAAGATCTCTGTGAGATGATTGGCCCATTAGAAGAGTGACTGAAGATACCAATACAAATAGGGGTAAAATGGGGTGGAATTAAAAATTCCCACAGGACTGTTTTTCATTCTCCTTTCGCTTTAAATCTTTCTGATAATAATACACAGTTGGGGGTAGGGAGAGGGCAGGGTGTGGATTTAATCCTCCCAAAGTTGCTCAAACCACAATGAATGTTCCCAGTCAAAGCACCCTTAGCTGTTTCTAAGAAAAAGCCTCCTTATAACAGCCTCAGGAACTGATTTCAAATCCCGGGCCTTTGTCTTTCATCTCTTTGCTCTTGGGGCTCGGGGTAGTGCCACATCTGGTGGTGGTTTGTGTGAAAGGAAATAATATATATAATAGTTTCCTGTTTGGTCATTTAAACCTGTCCCTGTGCTGGACAGAATTTGACCCACTTCACTCAATAGCAGCGTGTCCTGTTGCTGAAGTACCCATTATTTACAATGGCCAGCCAGCCAAAGTGACAGTGCTTTACCACCAGCCCCAAAGCTGCCCAGGCCCCTTATTCTGACCCTTACTGTTTTCATTGACACATAGAGTGTTGTTAATAGCTTAAACCAGAGACTGGGACTTATTTCTTTGGAGCATATAATTATATTTGACAAGAAACTCACAAAGTCTAGTAAGTATGGTTATCATCCTCTTCTCTTAATCCTTTTTGGAGCCAGATTCCATTTTATTCCTGAATTTTAAAAACTGTGAGCTTTATAATTTATTGTGTAACGACTGGCAACCAAAAACTAAGACATGCTAATAATACAATGAAACATATTTGGTATTTTGAATTCTCTTTTTCTAATTTGACTTTAGTTTTCTTGCCCTGACCATAATTGACAGTCCTGCCCTGGAGGTTTTTCTCTTTTGTTTACTTGCAGAGGTGGCCAATTTTCTTCTCTCTGGGCATACCAATTTGTGGTACTGAATGTCTGAGAGACCATGGAATATGTGACATTATTTCTGTATATTAGAATCTGTTCACACAGCAAACTCTTCAACTACGGAATGAGCACTGACCATCCCTAAATCTGTGCATATATTTGAGAAGAAAAAAATCCATTCTGCAGCCATCACTTGCTTTTTACTCTAGTCTCTTAAACTAATTTCAATTTCTTCTTTCTTAGAGACATTAGAAATGTATGGATACATCATTTTAGTTTGGACCTCCTGAAATGCTTATGATAAAACAGAGAGGAATGTTTGTAGTAACACAATATGATTATGGAGGACAGGAGTGAACAAACTGTGACCCATGAGCCAAATGTAGCCAGCAGACTGTTTGTGTACGAGGTTTTTACATTTTTAAAGGGTGATGGGTTGGAGGAAAAATCAAAGAATATGGAACAGAGACTAGATGTGTCCCACAAAGTTGAAAATATTTACTATCTGGCCCTTTACAGAAAAGTTTTCTGATCTGTAGCTTGGGCTAGCATCGTTTGCTAAAGTGTAAAGCCTTACATCTAGATCAGCTGGTATCTCTTTGAACTTTAGATACAGACTGTTATTGAGTACTACCTGCTATACCAGGGCAAATTATACTATACTTATTCCAATTTACTATTTAATCGATTAGATGTTAGTACTATCTATATATTCTAATGGTTTTCAATTCTGGCTGAATTTTAAAATCATCTGAAGAGCTTTAAAAATACTGTTGCCTAGGTGCCTACACCAGAGATCCTGATTTTAGGATCTGAAGGGGAAGCTGGACATAGGTGTGTCCTACATTCTCTTCAGCTGATTCTAATGTTCAGGCAGGTCTGAGAACCACAGGCCTGCACCATTTAGGGGTCTATTCGTGGATTAACAACTAGACCATATTCTTAGGCAGTTTTTATTTACATTGTTCATTAGAAATATAATAAAGATGCATTATACAAATTGCTCTTTAATTTCAAGACAGAAGTGTTGCTCAGGGAAATTCTGAGACAATTTTGAAATGTGAGGAGCATATGAAACAGATAATGCAGAGCCCAGAGAAATAGAATTTAAGAGATAGGAACTGAAAGGAACATGCTGGAAAAAAAGAAAAGGAAAGGAAAGAAAAAAGAAAACCACTCAGAATTACAATACACAAATCACTGAGTAGATTTCTTGCTGTCTGGGTAAGTGTATCTATTTTCAAAAGTGCTATTAACATAAACAGAACAGTAAATCTGGGGCACCATACTTTTTTTTTTTTTTAAGTTGTTTAGAAGAATTATATCAGTCTGCAGGTGTCACACGCAGTTACTCAGAATCAGAAAGAAGGCTGATCGGGGGTTAGAAGATCTCCATCTATCTATCTTTTTGCAACCAACCACGTCCAGGCTGTTTATTTAATACTTCCTCTTGCTAATGAAGATACTGGTTGGGGATGGGTCGGGCTTTCCCATCTCAGCATAAGACTGCAAGATTTGAACGTGCCCTGGTGCTGGCTTCACTGACCACAGCAGGTACCCCGGGCAAGAATCTGAGCAGTAATAACAGGTAACAACAGAGTGTGCATCAGATGTCTGATACTTTTCCTTCCAGTTTATTTCCTTTTCTCCCTCATTTACCACCGTGTTCTTTTCCCTCTTCTTTTTACATTTTTCCAAACCAGCAAGTGCGGAGGCAAGACACATCAAAGCAGAGATGGGAAGTGAAAGAGCTCTCGTTCTGGACAGATTAGCAAGCAATGTGGCAAAACGAAAAAGCTCAATGCCTCAGAAATTCATTGGTAAGAATACAACCCTTTTTTTCCTGCTGTTGTTAGCAGATAGTTTAAATGAGATAACGTAGGATGCTTATATATTACACAGGCCCTTCCTAGCTTAATCTCTGTTAAAATAAGGTAATTGGTTTTCCATTGTACACTTTTATTCTTCATGCTTCATTCTGATACCTCGGGCAAATAGAATAAGATATTTTAACTGAATAATCTTAACTCCTGAAGATGGGAGTATTTGATATCCAATTTCCTAAATGGAGTTGGTGTTAAAAATGCTGTTCCTTCCTCTTTATTCCGAATGACATATGTTGCATGACAAAGTTTGTGCAATTGACACCAGTAAGATGTTTGAAATAGCATTTCTGTAACCTTTTGTAGTTATATTTTACAAGTTGGTTCTGTAATCGTGCCCAAACTTTTTTTCATGCTCTAAAACTTACTGCCATTCTTTCTTGAATTTGATTGAGGACTGGCTTTAAGAGAATGTGGTTGGGAGAACATGGATTTAAATAACTAGGCTGGATTCAATCATTTGTCTTACAGGAGTTAATTTTTATGCCATTGGTTTTCACATTGTCAAACAATGGAGCAGAATGAGATGGCTAAAAAATAATTATGTTCATTAAAGTGTTAGGACTGCTGAACAGCAGAGATGTTTTGCCCAACTCTCCCAGATGTTTACATAAATGTGACCATGGTATTTAAAATAGATTTGTATTTGTGAAGAGGGCAGCTGAATTGAATGTATCAGTTTTGCTATAAATTGAAATTCAGTGATACTGAACAAAAATAGTTGTCACACGAAAATAGACCTCCCTCAACACCAGTAAAATTTTAGAGGACTGTCATTCTGTTTTTCCAAAGCTACTTGCTGCTATTGATTTCTCACTACAGTTCTTTTGTGCTTAATCTTCCCAATAGCTTTTACAGATATTACGTACCTACCTGGTTTTTAAATCTGGTTAAATTTTATTATGGTCTAGGTCATTTTTTTACAGGCAGATATTTTATGTGAATTATAGAGATTTATTGAAAGAACTAATGTGTTTCAAAATTACCTAGCTTTGTATTTATGCTTATTTAGGTACTTATGCCTTCTTTATTTTATTTTGATTAGCTGAGAAGTTTTTGTATCCTCTTTTAATCACTTTAAGAATTGTGTCAGACTAAAGTTGGTGCATTTCAGTTTAGAAAGACACATTCCCCCCCCCCCAACCCCCATTACCATTTCCCCCCTCCCTGGTGAGAAATGTCAAGGGGCATGCAGTGACATCCATGTGGAGTTTAGGAGCAGTGGATCAATTGTGATTCCACGGCGCAATCTTAAGACATTGCTCATATATCTTTTGAGCTTGACTCCTGTGAAGAAGTTCTGACTGGAGTCAGAACAAAGGGAGAGTATAGTTGTTATTCTATGAGTGTAATTTACCTTGTAATTTATTTTGGGGAAAGTTTTGACTCTAGAAATGGCCGTACTTGATGTGGAGAGGGACATGGAGAGAAATGGGCAAGGAAAAAAATGTGAAGTGATGCAATTTCAATCCAATTATAGTCAATGTGTTTTGGTCTAAGAGAACTAAAATATGAGAGAAGGTGCTTAGTATAGCTGCCGTATAGCAATAGTTGAGCCAAAACCCTACTTAATATAATAAAAAATATAATAAAAGTTGCTTTGTTATCTTCATGGGTTTAAGAAAACACATTTCCTGTGTTCACTTCCATGCCACTCTACTTATTACATCAGGGATCTGTTCCATTTGTTACCCTTGTGACCAGAGGATTTCCACTCCTTCATTTCCAGACTCATGAGAGATGCTTGTAGGTGCTGATTTCTCTCATCTTCTGAACCATCATGTTCTCTCTATGCTGGCATCAGGAAACCCAGTAGAGTTAGCTCTTGATTTGAGCTGAGGCAGCAACTTCAAGGCCCTGAAAAACTGGGGGAAATTTTGCTTGGTAAATTGTGGTATGTAGTGCAGTAGGAAGAACACTGGATTTGAAGCCAAATCACCCAGGTTCCGATTCTAGCTCAGTCATTTCTTAACTCTGTGTGTTCAGACAAATCACATAACCTTTCTGGGCCTCTGTTTATTCATCTGTGAAATGAGGAGACTGAATAGGTGATGAAGTGATCGGGAAGGTCCCTCCCAGCTCTATCATTCTACAAGTCAGTGAGATGAATTAGCAAAGGCTGCAATTATGAATACCACTTTGTGTTTATAAACCCGTATGTGTAACTTCAGGTAACTGTTTTCTCAAGGCTGTACAGACAAGGTATTTATGTTATAAACCATATCAGATATTTTAGTTGTTTTTTTTTTTTTTTTAGGAAGGTGTGGTTAAATCTGAGAATCTATCAAACAGCTGCATTTGGCCAACATTCATATATCTTACTGAGGGCATTGCTACTTCTTTGGCTCTTTCATCAGGAAATGGGGATAGTGCTCCTGCCATATCCATGATGTTCTTGTTCCTAAGCCCTGTTCTAATCTTCTAGCATTAGCTTATATCTCTTCCTTTTAGAGATTATTTTTAAATAAAGGGTTTCCTTTATTTATTGAATCATTTAATGGAATCAACCTTTTTGATAGAAAACAGTAATATCGGGGAGAGAAAAGGAACATTTGACACTGCAGTGTATGAGATGAAGAGCTACAAAACATCGGGGCTAATATTTTCTCTCCTCTTCTCTTCTGTCTCCTGTATTTCCTCTCCAAGGCACCATTTTCTGAAAAGATTCAGCTGCCAGGGAAATGGCAAAGGGTAAAGTGTGAAGGAAGAATGAGTCACTCCCTTTAATCCTTGCTGACAGTTGCACAGCACTCAGACCAACCTTTGCTTCCCTGACCTCTTGAACTGTGAGGGTTAAGGTGAAGTTATACCATCAGGTCAGCCTGTTACTTTCCCAACAGGCTAGAGATAATCACCAGTAGGTAGCATCTTCCATCAATTAGAGATTAACTGAGGAAGAGGGACAGATTGGGTTAAGCTCGGGTGCATTTAGAAACACAAAGGAGGTACTTGGGTAGTTCAGTTGGTTAAGCGTCCGACTTCCGCTCAGGTCACGATCTCGCTGTCCGTGAGCTTGAGCCCCACATGAGGCTCTGTGCTGACAGCTCGGAGCCTGGAGCCTGCTTCAGATTCTGTGTCTCCCTCTCTCTCTGCCCCTCCCTTGCTCATGCTCTCTCTCTCTCTCTCTCTCTCTCTCTCAAAAATAGATAAACATTAAAAAAATTTTTTTAAAGGAAACACAAAGCATGCCTGTATTGAAGCATAGGAGTAAAATTAAATTGCCTACATAGGAGAAAAATAAAATAATTTCTTTCCTAATTCTCTAAGATGTTTTATTTCACTTTCCGTAAGATAGGACATAAATCAACACACATTCATTAGAAATCAGCATCTTTACATCATCAAAATAATTCTTAGTTGCTCTTTTCGAAGGACACGAAGGCCTCACTTTTAGCACCTAACCCTTTTAAGAGTTGTCCTTTCTCTGCATCTTATTCTCCTGTTATAAACTTGTTTGAATAGACTTCTAACTAGGCCATCTTCAAATACTTGGCTCAAAATAGAGGCCAGATTTCTCTCCTGGAGGGAGGAGGAAAATGACTACATTTCTGCATATTTCTTTTTCTGATTTTCATTCTTTCTCCAAAAACAGATGTGTTATTCCGACCAAAGTGGTTACCATAGCATCTCCTTATTATTTTTAATTTTATGTATTACTTTATTAAAGGAAGTTTTCATGTTGAAAAGAACATGAAAACAGATCTCACTCAGCCGCGGTAAACATTCTGGTGAGGTTTTGACACTTCAACAAACACCATCGATTCTCCTTGTGAAGTAACTAATGAGAAATTGTCTGCTTTGGTTAACAGAGCGACAGGAAGCAGTTTGAAAACTCGTTTCTAACAGCAAAAAGTATCTTCTCCCACCCCTTCCCAAAGGGCTGAAATCTATAATCCTGTAAACATTATAAAATCGTAGCATTTTAGGGCTTGAAGGGATATCAGGAACACGTAGCGAGTTCTTTCACCAGAGGAGGAAAAATTGGAGAGATGGCGAGATGCAACTAGCAGGTGACAGAGCAGGGTCAGGGCAAGGCCTAAAACATGCTGCAGTCCAAGGCCTTCCTTCCTTGGGAGGTTAACCGGAGCAGTGCATGTCATGTGTGCTACACCAGGGCTTTGGACAGTGGGGAGTGTAGTCATTGAAAGCTGGTGGAAGAAAAAGTCCCTGAAGAAGGGCAATCATTCTCCCTCGAGGGTGTGTTTTCTTGAGAAAAGAAGTCTTCCCCTGGTGACTCCATCAGGACTGATGACATCCAGTAGTACCTCTCACAGAGGACAAGGCTTCTGCAACAACAAAACAGTCTCCAGCTGTCACCCCCATGGGGGGTGCCACCCCCATCACTCTCTCTCTCTGTTTGCTCCCCTTCTTGCCTGTTCTGTGGCTCCCCACTGCTTTCCTCCTCCTGGAAGAAATGTTAGTCACTTTGGTCTCATTTAGATTGAGATCAGAGCCATCATCTCATCAGATATTCCATTTACCCTACTTACCTGCCCCCCTCCCTTTTTTTGACATGTACTTGCAGTAAGAGTAAGCGATAATACGCATGGGATATGGTATGAAGGTAGTGGCAAATACATTTCAGTGACTTGAAGAAACTTCAAAAGAAAACCTGAATATTTCACATCACCCCTCATGATGACTATAATAGTAGAAATGTGTTATTTTTCTAAAGTTCAAATCATCCCCCCCATCTTCAAAAAAACCTTTCAGTGGCTTCCCAATGGAATAAAATCTGAACCACCCAGGTGTTCTGAGCCTAGCACAATCTGTCTCCAAGTTACCTTTTCTCATTTTATCATTTCAGCCAAGTAATCTTTTAATTCAGCCACAGTGAACTACTTCCACTTCTGTGTAATACTTTCCCTCTTATATGTAATGGTTCTGTCCATGCTGTCTGTCTGGAATACCATCACTCACATCTGCCTTTAGAAGTACACATGGTCAGAGGGCGCCTGGGTGGCTCAGTTGGTTAAGCATCTGATTTTGGCCCAGGTCATGATCTCACAGTTTATGAGTTCAAGCCCCACATTGGGCTCTGTGCTGACAGCTCAGAGCCTGGAGCCTGCTTCGGATTCTGTGTCTCCCTCTCTCTCTACCCCTCCCCTGCTCACGCTCTGTGTCTCTCTGTCTCTCAATAATAAATAAATGTTAAAAATAAATAAATAAATAAATAAAAGAAGTACACATGGTCAGGAGGTGCCTGGGTGGTTCAATCGGTTAAGTTTCTGATTTTGGCTCAGGTCATGCATGATCTCTTGGTTCTTGAGATCAAGCCCCTCATTGGGCTTACTGTTGTCAGTGCTGAGTCTGCTTGGGATTTTCCCTCTGTCTGTCCCCCACTCTTGTACTCTCACTTGCGTGGTGCTCTCTCTCTCAAAATAAATAAATAAACAACAACAACAAAAAAGCACACACATCGTCTACATTCGCATAGTCTCCTGAGTCCTCTCTTTACTCTGTTCTCCCCCTGCACTCAAGGCAAGCTTAAACAGTTTGGTGATATATAGAACTGTCTTCACCACAATCACTGCCACCACCTCAGATAACAAGGAGACTTTAAAGAACAGAGGCGCCTGAGTGGCTCAATCAGTTAAGCATCTGACTTTGGCTCAGGTCATGATCTCTCAGTCCTTGAGTTTGAGCCTCACATCAGACTCTGTGCTGATAGCTCAGAGCCTGGAGCCTGCTTCAGATTCTGTGTCACCCTCTCTCTCTGCCCTTTCCCCACTTGTGCTCTGTCTCTGTCTCTGTCTCTCTCTCTCTCTCAAAAATAAATAAACATTTAAAAAAATTTTTTAAATAAAGAATAGATTAATATTTGTCTCACATTACATGACATATTTGAGAAGCTGTCCATATTATTCTCTTTACTCTCTTGACTACTGTATGCTTTGTATTAGGGGTACTGATTTGTAATGAAATTGCATAAATGCTACATTTCCTATTGGATTGCAATTATGTTTATATTCCTCAAAGCACGTAACATGGTGTGAGGCTAATAATAATAATAATAATAATAATAATAAATGATCTACCACTTATTAAGTGTTTACATTTGCCAGGCACTCTTTTAAGCACTTACAGATATCACAACAATTCTGTGCATCATAGATATTTCTTGAATGCACGTTGCTGGTCCATTTGGAATAAAGCACAGTTGCTGGTCCACTGCTTCTGGGAACCACCCCAGCAGAGAATCTGAAGTCACTGTCCATGGTGGGATTGTGCAGCCATGGGCAAGGTAGCATCCAGGAAACAGCAGTTAATGCTCATGGACAGATATATTTAGGCCCTTAGATTGCATCCTAGTTCTCCATTTACTGACTAACCGACCTTAGCAAATTAACCTGTTTGTAGGTTAGGTTCTTCATCTGACTAAGAGACGCTAATTCACCTTAGGCAAATGAGACAATATACAAAAAGTACCTAGGACAGCACTGGGTATATAGTAAGGGCTCAATAAATAGTAGCTATTCCTTTTAGTATTATATATAAGGCACAGTGCTAGGTAGTGTGAAGTATAAAACCCAGAAGTAGGGGTGCCTGGGTGGATCAGTCGGTTAAGCGTCCGACTTCGGCTCAGGTCATGATCTCACGGTTCATGGATTCAAGCCCGCGTCGGGCTCTGTGCTGACAGCTCGGAGCCTGGAGCCTGCTTCAGATTCTGTGTCTTCCTCTCTCTCTGCCCCTCCCCTGCTCATACTCTGTCTCTCTCTGTCTCAAAAATAAATAAAAATATTTAAAAAAAAATAAAAAAAAAACCCAGAAGTAAACAGATTAGGGTGGTGGGTATTGCTTGGCCCCAAAGGCAGAGGTCTCAGCCGTGTGCTCAGCTAAGGTCCCTTTTAGCTCTAGGCTGTGATTCTGTCTGTACTTTCAAGTTGGCACTTAGAAGCCAACAACATATGCCCTCACCACATCGCAGCAATTCAGGTCAGGCAGTTGCTCAGTTTAGAGTTACCAAAGCCTAGATGGTAGGGATTGAGGGATTGACACCTTTAAAAGGAAACACGGGTAAGTAATGGCCCAACCAGGCAGCCTTGGTTCCTAAACTCAGAACTTGTTGCTGCCATTTGTACTTTCATCAGAAGGAAACCTCTAATTCAGCCTGAAGCTGCTATCATTAATCATTCAAAGGTGTGGTACGATTTTGACTACAAGCTGGACTAGAGGCTCCGTGCAGGTTTGGGAGAAGTTACACTCTTGTGGTTTGACTAACCTTTTTTATGAGTATGTTACTAAAGAAACGTGAGCTGTTGGCTTTTCAATTACTGTAGCTTACCCCTTCTGAGTTTCATACACATTGAGTCATCGTGTCTACAGGTGACTGATAATCATCTGCACTACTCAAGTTACCGTAACTCAGAGATGAGGGGATCTGATGATTGTAGGTTGCGTGCACGTGAAGATCTGAGGCTCTCCCATCTTCACAATGAACAATGGTCTGTGTTAACCACAGAACTCAGTCACATATTTCCACTCATCCAAGGGTTTATTTCCCTCTTACTGTTTTGCCTCTTACAACTTTAGCACTCAGCTGTTTTCTGACATGTGCTGCAGGTGGTATAGACTCTGAAACCGTAGGCCTAGTTCAGTAAAGCGAACTCTTGGGAGAAAGGATAAAAGCAGAGTTTATGATGTGCCTACCCCACCCCGGAAACTTTCTGGAACCTCTCTGTTAGGTGAAAAGATAAAAAGGTTCTCACAGACCCCTGGTATCTGGGGAGTTGAGTAGAACCAGCCACACTGGAAAATCATCGATGACCTTGAAAAGGCCAGGAAACCAAAGTTCATCATTTCTGTGTCACGTTCAGGAGCATGAATATTTGTGACCTTAGCTGGCTTTCATGTTCTCAGCCTCATTCTTTCAAACAGCTTTGATCAAAGATATATTCAATCTGGAAGCTGAAAATAAGAACCGCTGATGACTTTGGCAAAGGTCTACTTTTCTGTTGCTTTTTGTTGAGTTGCCAAAGCAGGGTGTTTTTCTTTGCATATTTTTTCTCTCAGGTATTTGTCTAGAAACTATCATGTTGGCCTTAAGGTAGTGGGGATGCAGGACAAATCCATCTGATTCCATTAGATCTTCTAGCTGCTCTTTCTGGCTCCCATTTCTCACTGTTCTGGTCTATCTTACACTTTGCTGTTCCATTAATATCCTGAAAATAAAATTTTGACCCAAGCCTCCCTTGCTCAAGGGCATGTGGCAGTTTGTTCTTTGTTCAAATCCAAATCCAATTTCAGAATGCCCATCGTTTGGTTTCACCATGTGTTATCTTTTTTCAGTATCTCCCCAAATGTGGAATGCAAAATGCCAGGAGGCCCATGGGGCAAGAAAATTATTTTGTTTTTTAGTTCTCTCTCAATCTTCTTGATTATACCAAAGGAAAAAGGTTTAGACTTAATTTGATGTTAGATTTCATTAATACTAATCTCACACTTGGCAATCTCTGTTTTTAGCAGAGAGAGGGGATCTTTGTTTCCAAGTAGTCACAGTATCTGATCAAAACTTAAGTAAATTGCTCTATTTCATTGTCTTTATTTTTCATAACTACCTTCTATTTGCGGTAAGTGATTCTGGTTTTCCATTTGTGTTAGTAATATAAAGTTTACTTAAAAAGCAAACTTGCGGGGTGCCTGGGTGGCTCCATCAGTTAAGTGTCAGACTTAGGCTCAGGCCATGATCTCACGGTTCGTGTTTTTGAGCCCTGCGTTGCGTTCTGTACTGATAGCTCAGATAGCTGGAGCCTGCTTTGGATTCTGTGTCTCTGTCTCTCTGCCCCTCGCCTGCTTCTCTCTCTTTCTCTCTCTTTCTCTCTCTTTCTCTCTCTCTCAAAAGGTAAATAAACATAGGGGTGCCTGGGTGGCTCAGTCAGTTGAGTGTCCAACTTCGGCTCAGGTCATGATCTCGCGGTTCGTGGGTTCAAGCCCTGCGTCAGGCTCTGTGCTGACAGCTCGGAGCCTGGAGCCTACTTAGGATTCTGTGTCCCCCTCTCTCTCCACCCCACCCCACCCCTGCTTGTGCTCTGTCTCTGTCTTTCAAAAATGAATAAACATTAAAAAAAAAAAAAAAAGGTAAATAAACATTAAAAAAAGAAAGAAAGAAGAAGCAAACTCAGGGCACCCAGGTGACTTGGTCAGTTAGACATTCAACTCTTGATTTCGGCTTGGGTCATTATCTCAGGTTCATGAGATAGAACCCCACATCAGGCTCCATGCTTCTAGAGCAGAGCCTGCTTGGGATTCTCTCTCTCTCTCTCTCTCTCTCTCTCTCTCTCTGCCCCTCCCCCACTGGCACACGGGCACACACACTCTCCCTTTCAAAATAAATAAACATTTTTTAAAAGAAAATTCATTTTAGCAAAAAAAAAAACACAAAAAACAAAAAAACAGAGAAAGAAAAGGCAAGCTGATTCCAACAAAACAAAAAATCCTAACATTTACCAAGTGCTTTCTATGTACTAGGCATTTTTCTAAGCACTTCCCAGTGACCCTGGGTGGCAGATACAATTATTATCCCCATTATACATGAGGACATGGAGCCATAGACATGTTAAGTAACTTGCCCAAGGTCACACAATGGGTAACTGATGAGCCAGCATCAGATCCAGTCTCATCTGGCCCTATTGCCCAGGCACTCAACCACCACACCACCCTGAGGTGCCAGTATTGCAGAACGTGAGGGAATAAGTGAAGTTTCAGAAATGCTGTATTTCATTCTTCCTGAAGGAGAGCTACAGCCATACTCTCTTACTCTTCCCTGCTTGTGTCCTGTGTAGTCCCACTTCTCTGCCTTCTGTCATGCTCCTCCCTCAATTAGGATGTCTCATCAACCTCTCTGAAAAGCTACGTCATACCAGTTCATCAAGACCCTTCTCAAAATCTGGGTTTTCCAAGAAAGCTTTCGCTGCCCCAGGTACTCTTGAATGTTTTTCATTCCCTTAACACTTAAATATACAATTTCTACCAGACTGCCTTACCCTTGCCTTATAATTCTTTTTACAGAAGACATGTACTCCCCTACTTAACTGCCTTAAGCATGGCATTTAGAATAAAATCAAAGACCTCCATAGAGCAGAGCTGTCCTTTCATGACTTCTAACATTTATTTTTCTCTGCTTCCATGCATACAGGTCTTGTTTCTCTCCCACTAGTTTGGAGACAGCTCAAAAACAGAAACCAGTTCTTCCAATTCTTATGTTTTCTTGAATTCTTTCACTATTGGACCCTTTACTGTATGGCAGGGACAAGCTTTGGAACCATAACATGCCTAGGGAATGTTACGGAAGAGAGGATCTGGTTCAGCATATCCCCCCAGAATCTAGTGTCTACAAAATAAAAAAGCAGCAGCAATACCTTAGCCTCACTTTCAGTGCTTGACACATCCACCCGTTCTCTCTTCCCTCTACCAGCCACTCACCACTGAGCACATCTGCCATCACTGCAGACCCTGCTCCTGCCTTCCCTGTGGCCAGAGAGCCTCTATTTTCTAACACACAACACCCACACCCCAAAGGTGGCTAAACTCTGTTTTCAGAATTTCTCAGCAGTTTGACAGGAGCAGTAGGACAGGGTGACCACAAATACATTTTTCAGTTAAGTGTGAGATAGGTCCTAATGATCACCTGTGTATCAATGATACATTTTTTTTTCAAACAAAAGCATGACATACTTTATGAAAGGAATAAAGACTGTGATCTTTCATCAAGAAAGCTTTTCTAAAACTTTCTACATTTGAAGTTCATTTACTTAAATCTCAGTCTGGTGACAATTTGTTTGGGGAGTGGTAAGTTGGAGGTTTGGGGGCTACTTTTTCTGCCCCTGTAGCTATTTAAAAAACTGCAGAGGCTAGTTGCTGAGCATCCCCGCTGTTTGCAGCGCTTCCGTTCCCCTGGCTCTCTAGTATTACAAGCAAAATAAGAGTTTGGGAATTGATTGGGTTGAGAGTCCAGGAACAGTAGAAGTGCCATGCTCCTGCACAGTGGTAGCTCCCCAGCCTCCCGTGAACCCTGCCCCAGTGTCCTCTTGCTTCTTTTTCTCTCCTTTTCTCCAGTGTCCCCTCTGATGTGAGCAGTGGAAACAGTTCACGTTGTAGCCTCAACTTAATGACATCTCTGACACTCCCTTTTGTCTGCCTGCTTAATTTATTTTGACTGTCCAAACATGTACTGTCAGCCACTGTCCCTTGAGACTTCAGCACCCATTGGAGCCATTCTGCCTGGGCTGGGTGTTCTTTTTTTTTTTTTTTTTTAATGTTTATTTATTTTTGAGAGAGAGAGACGAGCGTGAGTGGGGGAGGAGCAGAGAGAGGAGACACAGTATCTAAAGTAAGGTCCAGGCTCTGAGCTGTGAGCACAGAGCCTGATGCAGGGCTTGAACCCACAAATCGTGAGATCATGACCTGCCAAAGTCAGACGCTTAACTAACTGAGCCGCCCAGGCGCCCTAGGGCTGGGTGTTCTTGAGCAGGTGGCACATCCTTCCTCCCTTTTCAAGGACTCTGGAGAATCATTTTACAAACTCTCTGCCCGTGTGTTCTTCCTCTTGTAATTATTTCTTTCACTTGTTCTAGGTGAGAAGCGCCACTGTTTTGATGTCAACTATAATCCCGGCTATATGTACGAGAAAGAGAGTGAGATGATACAGACCCGGATGATGGACCAAGCCATCAATAATGCCATCAGCTATCTCGGTGCAGAAGCCCTGCGCCCCTTAGTCCAGACGCCACCTGCTCCCACCTCTGAGATGGTTCCAGTTATCAGCAGCATGTATCCCATAGCCCTCACCCGTGCGGAGATGCCAAATGGTGCCCCCCAGGACCTGGAAAAGAAGAATATACACCTGCCAGAGAAGAGCCTGCCTTCTGAAAGAGGCCTCTCCCCCAACAATAGTGGCCATGACTCCACAGACACTGATAGCAACCATGAAGAACGCCAGAATCACATCTACCAGCAAAATCACATGGTCCCTCCCCGGGTCCGCAATGGGATGCCACTTCTGAAGGAAATCCCCCGCTCTTATGAACTCCTCAAGCCCCCACCCATCTGTCCAAGAGACTCCATCAAAGTGATCAACAAAGAAGGGGAGGTGATGGATGTGTATCGATGTGACCACTGTCGAGTCCTCTTCCTGGATTATGTGATGTTCACTATTCACATGGGTTGCCATGGCTTTCGTGACCCTTTTGAGTGTAACATGTGTGGATATCGAAGCCATGATCGGTATGAGTTCTCATCTCACATAGCCAGAGGAGAGCACAGAGCCATGCTGAAGTGAACATCTGGTCTCCAAGATGATTTACGCCTGAGCATTCAACATAATTTGTAAAAACCGATACCCCACCTAACGAATTATTCTCCAAACTCATTTCCAAACTCCCTTCCATACCATTTTTAGTGTCCAAAGAGTCATGTTCACATGGGCAACAGGGAAATGCTGTCTTCGTTCAGAAATTGTTTGCAGATAATATCGTGTTATCATTTTTGTTAAACCTTTGTTTTCTCATTAGGGACTTGAATTTTTATGATATTTAAAAGCCAGTGAAGTATTTGGTCATTATCTTTTGCAGCAATGGAACAAGCAGTCCTTGGAGTTTGTTGCCATTCAAAAGAATCCCCCAGTTGTGCTGCAAGAGACATTCTTTCTGAGATACATAGATACATCAGCCATATGTGGAAAAGCATTTTGGTCATCTGCCTAGGTCCACGAAGAAGAAGAGCTCACCAGCTAACCTGGCTCGGAAGCCATGCCCTTCTGTACTTAACACAGGCTGAAAGTCTAGGATATAGTCTCCTCATCCCAAATTATACTATAATGGTAAGGAAAAGAACAGTCATAAAACAAGTATCTGTTACCAGTAACTGAAGACTGAAGTCTCTAGGCAGCAGACCCATTTCTTAGCACACAAGGGGAAAAAAATCAAGTCATCCAATGATACTTCTGCTTCTACCCTTTAACCTTCCCATCATCAATTAAAAGTTGCTTTGGTTTAAACCAGTCATGAATAGGAGAAATTCTATATCAGAAGAACGGATGGCTTTAAACATAGACCATCATTGAAACTCCAGGAAGTTGTCGGCTTTGGACGATGGCATCCATTTCCTATGATCAAGACTGGCAGAACTGGGCTCTGAGGGGGAAATGGTTCAGAAGCACCATGGGGCAGTGAGGGGGATGGGTAGTTACCTAAAAGTTCTTGGTCTCCTTCATGGAGCATTAGTGTACAGACACTTACCAATGATTTCTTTTTTTGACAAAAAACCACCAAAGAATCCAAAATGAGTGACTTAGTCTCCCCCTCCCCACAGGAGAGGAATCAGGGACAGATGTCATGTGTGTTGTTTGGGTCTTTGACGAGCTTCCTGATGGGGTGAGGAGGGGGCAACTCTGCTGACAGGTTCTCCTTGATCAAGCAGGGTGGGTTTCTCTCTCCATTTTAAGTGGAGCTGCTGTATGCCACGAAAACTCCTGAAAGATCTTGATTCTGCACATGTATCGGTCAGCTTTGTCATCTGTTATGGGAAATATGCTATCAAGGGAAAGTTCAGGGATAATTGTAAAATTAGTATTGCAATAGGGGTCACGAAATCTGTTTGTGAATTCCATATTGGCTGCTAATTAGCTGTATGACTTTGGGCAAATCACTTAACTCTTAAAACTAAGTTTCTTCAACCATAAAGTAACGGTTGGGTTTATACATTCTCTAAGGTCCCTTCCAGCTTTAAATGTATGCGATTATGCTGTAACCACAGTTACTTTTTAGACCTCTTAATGCATGGGTATTAAGCAAAAGAGTATGTATATGAATATCTATTTCACATTGCTTTGGTGTGAAAATGGTAGTGTTGTTAAATTTTTCCTTTAACCACTGAGTTGTGAATGTGAAGAGGATGGTGGGGAGGAACAAAAAACAGGAAGGTATTTTGATCTTGCCCCAAAGTATATACACAAAGTGGCACCTGCATCTGCTTGCCAAAGCCTTTTTTTTCTCTCTCTCTCCTTTTTAAGAACTGGTGTTAGCGAAAATAAATTCTGCTTCCAGGGACAACTTCATGGAGCCTAGTTACACATTAAGAGTCAGCTTTGTGCACCTTTCTACCAGAGCCAGGAGTCCCCAATTCCTGGTAGATTAGTGTTTTATGTATCTGCCTTGATATTTCGAAAGGGCTTAGGCATTAGACTTCAACTCAACTAATTTATGTGCTGCCAGTAATTAAAATGTTCCACCTCAGACTGCACAAATGGCTTATCCTTCTTTGTAGCATGGCGTCTGTCTCAGGAAAAAAAAAAAGACTTTGTGAAATTCCATGGTAACAGTCCCAACATGTCTGAGATTTCAGCTAAAAGACTAGACGTATTTCAGTGCGTAGTCTTCACTATGTTTCCGTAATCCTAGACCCCAAGCTACGCCAGGTTGCTTACACCCGTTGTGGCCGAGGAGCTGCTTATTATACTCTTGAAATGCCGCACATCCTGTTGGCTCTTCAGGGGACAAAAGAAAGAATATTTGGAAGCAAGAATTAGTAGGAGAGAAAGCTTGGGAAAGCGGGCATTTCCACCAGATTAGTGGGAAAGTCCTTCTGCAGAAGCCAACTCTTGCACCTTAAGAGTGAAAGAGGCCCATCCCACTAACCTAGGGACTTTTGTGTAGATATGACCCTCATTTTCCCTGTGACTAATAGATTTTCTAAATGATTTCTATTCTTCTGAGGTCAGTCTTCTGAGTGGGGTGGCCACTCAGAAATGCTACTTTCACTGTAGCATTCTGGGCCTAGATTGGGACACACCGAGTCCAGAGAAAATTTGCATGTACAAACTGCATATTCTTAAATCTTAAAGTCGAACCAGTTAATATGTAGTAGTGGTTGTCACCACACAGGTGAATATTTCCTTCTGTAGGCACTCCTTATACCAATTAATGTCTCTGCCCACCGCTTGCTGGTAAAGAGGGTAAAGGAGAATCTTAGCAAGATTGCTTAGTGAGAAGGGCAGAATCAGGATTCACGTTCAACCATGTTGGACAGTGAGATCTCCTTTCCCAGCCAGAGTCCCTCTGAACATGAACGTTGTGGGTCTTCGCTCATCTTCATTTCCCACCACACACCCAGGAGGCCACAATCTGAGGAAGAGCCAACCCCATGGAAAGTTCCCTTGCAGCCAAGGTGACAGAATTGGGGTGAGGCGGAAAAGGAAGAGAACTGGCTCTCCAGATGTTCCTTACCACCACTTGAATCATTGCACAGGTATTTCCTAAGGACATAGAACTAAACAGAAGTATCTCCCCCATTACCCTCCACCACCATCACCAAGGACAAAAAGACATTAATAAATCTATCAGTCTTGGGGCACCTGAGTGGCTCAGTCAATTGAGCATCCAACCCTCGGTTTCGGCTCAGGTCATGGTCTTGCAGTTTGTGAGTTCAAGCCCCGCATCAGGCTCCACACTGACAGCCTGCTTGGGATCTTTCTCTCCCTCTCTCTGCCCCTCCCATGCTCATTCTCTCCGTCTCTCTTGAAATAAATAAATAAACTTAAATTTTTTTTTAAATAAATAAATCTACCAGTCTTTAGATTCTTTAAGTCATTCTCCCCAAAAGATATTTGCCTTGACACAGATAAGCTAACTAATCTCATGCCTTGTTACCTATTTTGAGCTGTTCCTGACTCAGCTTCTGATTTTGTCAGTGACAAAATTTCTCACCTTTCAAATGCAGTGCTTAACATTTGCTAGGCCCATACTCATAGTGGTGGCCCAGATATAATATGACCTCAGATTTCTTTTGCAAAGAAAAAGGTCTGAAAACACAGAATTTTGCTTAGTTGAAACACTGTGTTACGAACAAATCTCACACTGACGTGAAGTTTTTCCTAGTAGTCTCTGTATCACTATTCTTATTCTCCTCCTCTGCTTTTTCCCCTCTGATAAATGTGAGGTTTAATGTGTTTTAAGGGAAAAAGCAATACTGCTGATAAATATCCCAGCACAGGCACAGTAAGACCGTAATGGAAATGTTAAATGCTTAGAGTCCTAACTTTAAAATGTACCCCACAGAGAACAGGTCTGTTGGTCTCCAGTGGAGATTTGGAAACTCCAGGCCCCTCAACATTTGAATCCTCAGAGATAGCCAACCTCTTTCACAAGGGCTTGGAATTGAGATTTATGAGCTCAAGAAGAGAAAGAAAGGGGAGTGATAAAAATTTTGCCCTAGGAAGTAGCATCCAGTTGTGCAGAAGAGATATACGGCGATACTTCTCCTTTAAAGAATTGGGAGCTAATTTTTTAGGTTCAGACAGTACAGTTCAGAGAACTCTCTATAAGCAGAGTTCAGAAAAGCAGAATGGAATTGAGACTTCAGTGCCTGTGAAGAAGACAATTTTGGCCTGAAACCAAAGGCTAGAACTGGGCCACTCTAGGAAAAGGATGCTGTTCTCTAAAGATAAAGGACTGACTGGTTCTGCAAATAATCAGTGAACCCAGGGCTGGGCACTGCCTCTAAAGACCGTGGACTCAGAAGAGCCTGGAAAAGAAGTGTAGGCTTTAGACTTGTGTGAGCTCAGAATACAAGACTGTAGCTCCATTCACCCCAACTGTAGATAGTGTGTACCCCACCATGCCATCAACATGATAAACAGGTCTTTGCACTTTGAAAAAGTTGAATGCAAGTTTCCTCCAAATATTACAAGAGTGGACTGCTGAATATTCATATTGATTGAGCTGTTCTTTGAAAACGGAATGTTAATGTTTTGATTAAAAAATGTAAGGACAGAATATCTACCTCCCAAGGATGTTATGAAGTTTTATGTAATTTTGTTTATGGGGTGATGTTACTGTTTTTTTTGGGGGGGGGATTATGTTGGATACTTACAAATTTTCCACTACGTGTACTGTATGTGGATTTAAAGACATGGAGATATTCCAAGGCCATACTAGGACCACAGTTCAGTCATTCAGTAGTCAGTGGAGGCATGTGATCTCTAGCACAGTCTCCTTCATGTTATTTTAATTCATAAGAGTAAAGAATATGCTGAATATTAAAACCAATATGAGTTAACCACATGCTACAGACACTTCACGGCACTGCAGCCAGGAAAGTAGAATGGCTTTGCTCCCTCCCTGTCTCATGAGCTCTTGACTATTAACTCCCCAAGTAACTTAGAGTTTCCTCAAATGCTCCTCACTATCCATCTCCCTATCGACCCTACTCTAGAAAGCCTGGAGAGCAGTCCCATAATGTAACCCCCCTTCTCCCAAGCCTGTGCCACACCTCTGTGGGGCCTAGCTTCAGATTCTGAAGCTGCTTTTCTTCTTCCTCTCATAAAAAGACTGAGAACAAACATTTTAACATAGTAAGAAAATGGAGCAGCCTTGAAAATGATCCCATTGTCAGTGACTCATTTATACAAGGACTTTTCCAGGTTAGCAGACAAAAACCCTTGTTGGTGGGCCTGCTTCTGTGGGTTCACAGAAACCAAATTACTGTGGGTTGCAAAGAATTAGCAGGTCATTTGAAAAGCAGACATCCCTTCACCCAGACTGTGGTTTTGCATGCTCAGGTTCTCAGTCTATGAGCTTTGGTGAGGGATCATTTTGGCTACTGGAAAAACCATAGGTTATTTTTAATTTCTGGTTGCCAAAGCCACCACACGTGTGGTCTGTGGATGACCCTTGTCTGCAGAATGACAGGGGAAGAAGGGAACCTGGTTTGGGGGTTCAAAGTGGCCTTCCCCCCAGGAGGAAGGGAGGGAGCCCTTGCTGAGTGGTTTCGACACGGCCTGTGCTCATAGCATTCTCTCTGGGTTTCTCAGAAATGCCCTCCCTGCCCAGCAGTGACCTTCTCTCTTAACTTCTCTCAAGTTTTACCCAGAGTCCAACTATTTTAGAGCATCGTAAGGTGCCCTATTCCTCTGTAACGACTGTTTAAAGAAAGTCAGCTTCTGAAATGTAGCAATGCTAACCTTGCCAGAACCATAATGAGTGCATCACATAAAAAAAAAAAAAAAAAAAAAACACAAAAAAAAAAACGAACAAACAAACAAAAAAAACCTGCTGATAGTTTTCAAGATTTCTATATCATGTTTGATTTTTACACTGAAAAATAAAAAAATATATACTGGTGTGTTTAAAATTAGTCATTGTGCATGCCTATCATTTATAGCTGTCAGAAAATGGAAGGACTTAATTCTGCCTCTAGGACTGTTTTCTTAATTTAGTCCCTGTGGCTATTTCTTAAGTCTAAGTACCAAGGTGAATGAAATTATCACTGAAATAAGACATCTACTCTGATGCCTTCCTGAGCCTGCCATTGGCATCCTGTTGCTGGCCCCCATACCCCTATACTGGGGTTCTCATTCCACCAGCCCTTAGTTCACTAAGGGGACCCAAGGAAGTTGGGGCCTGGATTTGGCTGGCTCAACACTGCAGTGTCTCCCAGTGCCAAGACACTGCTCTGCCCTTGTTCCCAGCATGGGTTCTTTCTAGAAGATAGGCAAGCCCTGGCTTTTTCACTGCTAGGGTCTCAGAAACATCCACCTCAGGAAGTTCAAGTGAAGTCACTAACTCAGCCACACTTACTTTTTTTAAGGTTTTATTTATTTTTTTAAGTCTTATTTATTATTTTCAGAGAGAGAGAGAGAGAGAGAATCCCAAGCAGGCTCCACACTGTCAGCACAGAGCCTGACTCAGGGCTTGAACCCACGAACCATGAGCTCATGACCTGAGCCCAAATCAAGAGTCCAATTCTTAACCAACTAAGCCACCCAGGTGCCCTAAGATTTTATTTTTAAGTAATCCCTACACCCAACATGGGGCTCAAACTTACAACCCCAAGATCAAGAGTCTCATGTTCCCCCGACTGAGTCAGCCAGGCGCCCCAGCTGCATTTAAAAATAGTCTTAAGAGGGGCGCCTGGGTGGCTCAGTCGGTTAAGTGTCCGACTTCAGCTCAGGTCGTGATCTCACGGTCCGTGGGTTCAAGCCCCACGTCGGGCTCTGTGCTGACAGCTCAGAACCTGGAGCCTGCTTCTGATTCTGTGTCTCCCTCTCTCTCTGACCCTCCCCCCATTCATGCTCTGTCTCTCTCTGTCTCAAAAATAAATTTTAAAAAATTAAAAAAAAATAGTCTTAAGATACTTGGAGGCCCAAACCTAAGGTGCTGGGGAGAAAGTCCTAGGAGAATGGCACAGACATTTTTCAGCTTTCACCTGGTCTTGATATCTTCTGGTCTCTCTCAGAAAATATCAGAAAAGAGACTGGGAGGTCATCTGGTGTTCTGCTCAACCTCTTCCAAAACGCCTTCCTTTTCCCCTCCTCTGTGAGAGAGGCAGAAAGAAGCCATTTCTGAAATTTAGGATCAGCAAAGGTGGGGCCAGGTTGGGGGCAGCTTCCTCTGTCTCTACGCTCAGCACCATCTCCTTCCCTACAGCACCAGACTGCTGGAAGATCTCCAGCAGGTTTTGCACTCTCAGCACTAAGGGAAGGGAGAGAGGAATTGTGTCACAGCCCGCCTTTGTATTATTACATTAAGTACTTTGAAAAGTGGCCTCTGGGTAACTGAGTGGTATGTGGCCTTTTCCTCCCCACTGCCTTCCCAAAGCGAGCAGCTCAGAGAGAAAGGGAGACCAGGAGACCCCATCCCATTTGCCAGTGAGCAGTGGAGAGAGCTGTGAGGCTGGCTGGTGCTGGGCTTGGGGCTGGATTGGCTTCCAGCCTAAGGACAGTGTCCTTTCCTAATTCTTGGAACTGATGTGACACTTTAGAGGGTGGTAGGCCTGGCAGAGGAGGCCACCCCACACCTGCACCTGCCTCCTTCCCCTCCCCCATCCCTCAACACAACCAGGCCATTCACACTGCCTGCGGTGCCCAAACTTCCACCTGCAGGCAACTGCCATCCAAGGGCAGGCAAGGGCACAAGGACCTGTGTCTCTCCCCTCGCCTCTCATTCCCTAGCACCCAAAGTTTGAGCAAAAGTGGAGATGAGATCTCTGGGAAGGCCGGGAATGGTGAGGGATGGTGGAGGAGCACATTGGGCCCAGGACACAAATTCTGGCTGCAGAGCATTCCCGGTCAGACAGTTGTTTGCATAAAAGCCAAAAGCCACTGCACCTGGGGTGGGAGGCCCTCTGGGGAGGTACTCCCTGGCTTGGGGGAGAGGGGGAAGGAAGGTGTCATGGAAAGTCCCTGAAGGACACGGGGCGTTAAATTTGCTGCGGTTTTGTTTTTAACTCTGTCTTGACCTGTGAAGTAGGCAGCTGCCTCCCTTCCCCCCAAATAACAGACCTTCCCCCAGAATAACACGAACATACCCAAGGAAAGAGCACTGCAGTGGAAAGTATGGAGGTTAGAGGGCCTGTGGGTGATGTAAACTGCCCCCCTTCCCCAGGACTGGTGGGGCAGGAAGCCCAGAGCAGTCTTTTCCCATCACCTCGCCTCCCCCCACCCCCACCCCCCCAGGCCCCCTGGCCCAGAAGAGCTGCCTAGTCAAATAAACCACAGCCCTGGGGGTGGCTGGTGGGAACTAGGGGCGGGCAGATGCCACCTCTTCCCCAGCCTTGTCCTTCCACCAGGTCACTCCCCATCCCACCCCCACTGGAATTTGTCTCTCTGCCTCCCTGTCACTCACAGAGCCTACCACCCTCCCTAGACTCCTGGATGAGGGGGGTGAAGGGGGAAACAGAGTCAATGAATAGAGCAAAGCTCTGAAATGTCAGTAAAGCAAATGGCAGCCTGGTGCAGACTCCAGCTGAGTACTTGGACTCCTGCGGTCCAACCCCAGCTCTGCCACTCTCTGGGTGAACCTGGGCATTTTGCTTTCCCTCTCTGGGCCTTCATTTTTCCCTGGAACTGAATCTCTGAAGTTCCTTCCAGCTGAGACCGAGTCTGGCCTCAGCCCCATTGTTCTGGCCAGGCCCTTCCTCTAACTCGAGAAACAAGAGGAAAGAAAGGGGGTACCGTGCCCTCTTCCTTTTCTCCCCACCACACCTCAGGTATTCACAGGGAGGTTCGGCGCTGGAGCTAGGGTTATGGCGGCCTATGATTTTCCCAAACGATCACTTTCTAAACCATTCTATGAAATTCCAATCCTGGCCCACAGGAGTGTGGGGGACGAGGAGGTGACAGTGGAGTTGTAGCCTCTGAATATGGGCACCGAGGCTGGGTCTGAACTCCCGGTCCCGTCCTCTCTCAGTTTCTCTTAATTCTGTGTGGACTCCACACCAGATTCCCGGGTTGGGGGTGCCCAGGTGAGGAAAGCGAAGGCCAGGCGGAGGGGGAAGAGGTGCCGTGCGGCTCGAGGTGGGAGCTGAGGGGGGTGTGAGGGGAGGGGCAGCTGCACTTCTGAGAAACAGCTCCGGCGTCTCAGCAGCCCGCAGCCTAACCCCCTGCCTGCGGCTTCACAGCTCGCTCCTCCTGCCGCCCACGCCGCTCGGGGCCTCTCCGGGGGTCGGCAGCCCCCGCGGAGGCGGCGGCTGCTGGGGAGGAGCCGCAGCTCCGGAGACAGCGGAGTGGAACCCATGGCGTGGGGGTGGAAAATGCAGGGAGGCACGGGGCGCGTGACACCCCGGGAGTAAAAAGTCATCCCTCCCCCGGGGTCCCGAGCGCCAGCCCTCGGCACGCCTGTGTGTCCCCCCTCCACCCCCACCCCAGATGCTCTTCCATCACACCGGGGTAGGATCCAGAAGTGAAACTGCTCGGGGTCACAGCCCAGCGCCGCCGCTGCGCCCCGCCCCGCCCTTCCGGGCACTGCAGCCCGGCAGGATCTCCCAGCTCTCGGGCGACTGCCGCGGAGGAAACTGGGGGAGGGGGAGGGGAAGTGCCCCGCGGGGCAGTCTGCAGAGCGCGGCCTTCTCTCCCGGGGGTGCCCGAGCGTAACCACGAGTAGGAACCTCGAGAGGCGCGGACTTGAACAGCGCGAGCGGAGCGGCGGCGCCTGCACTCCCCGCCACGGCCGCTGGGTGTCACTGCCGCCGCGCGGCTGAGCGGCTCGGGCGCCGTCGGAAGGCGGGGGCGCGGGTCCCAGGGAGCGGGAGCGCTGGGCCCGCCGCGCCCCGGAGGTCCTGCCTGGCCTTGGCCGCGGAGGCCCCGCGAGGCTTGGCTGCGACGCTCAGACCTCCCTCCACGCCTGGCGTCCTGAGGCCCCCACGCAGCCCACCAACTCGCAGCGAAGAACAAACTAACCCCGGGCCCCGCGACGGATGGGCCCACTGCTGTGGCGCCACGCGAGCCTCCTCCAGGGGTTCCAGAGACCGAGGAGCGTACTCAGCGGCCCCGAAGCGCGCCCCCTGGCGAAGCGGGCCGGCCTTTCCCCGCGACCGCAGCTCCCCGACTGCTCGACGCCCTCCAGCCCAGCAACCACGCGCAGGCCGCGTCGTTGGGGGCGGGGGTGGGGAGGGGGGGCGAAGAGAAGGGAGCCAAAGGGCAGGCGGCGGGTCCAGATCACCTTCCTCCTGTGCTGCGGTGCCAGAGCGACTGCTGGATTCTCACTCTGACTCCTGCCTCGTCCGACTCAGGCCTCGCCTTACTCGTGCAGCGGCCCCTCCGCACCCCCCAGCTCATCCCTTAGAAGTGTGGGACGCGGTGGCTCAGCTTGGAAGTAGAGAACCAAAAGGTGGGAACCCGTATCGGGACTGATGGGTGTTAAGAGGGCTGGGAGAAAGGAGATCCCCTGGAATCTTTTGGAAAATGGAGTAGTGTCTGCTAGGAATACCCACTGCTGTCACGTCCTGAATCTAACTCACGGCTCGGGGTGCGCAGGTAGATGCAGAGGAATACGTCCTTGGGACAGGTCAACCCACATGGGACTGAATTTCAGACCTCAGTAATGCCCGGTAAAACACAACCCTTCTCAGCCCAGACAGCACCCACGCTTCCTAACACTCCTTCCTGTATGGAGATCATGGAGAACCCCTCCGTCCCCAGGATCACCCATCCTGTGGCTGTAGACTCCAGCCTCCAGTTGCAACATCCAACTTCCCCAAGATCCCAATGTCTTTTCCCTCCTCTCTCAACTCCCTACCCCTGCTGGAAGCTCAGAATCCTCTGTCCTAAGAGGCCACACTGCACACCTCACTCCCCAGCCCCAAAGCTAGGGTTCCGTCCAACAGTGCAGGACAGGAAAGCAGACTCTGCCGCAGACCTTACCTCCGTGCAAGTTGGATCCACCAACCCCTGACCTCTCTGCTAGACCAAGTCAGTCACACAGTAATGGAAGCCTTTTATCCAAATACACCATGAAGCGGAATTCCCAGATATAAAGGCAATCAATGCTCTCCCCAACCCCACCCCAACCTGCCCCCCAATTCCTGCTGCAACCCTTGGAAGCAGGAAGCCAGTAGTAAACTGCTTATGTAGACAGTTTGGAAGAAAGGATCCTCTGAATGGCCGTGGTCTCCCCTGCCTGTCTCCTTTTATTCTTCCCTCCCTCCCTCCTCAGGGTGCCTGGCATGGGCACAAGGAAGGAGCCAGGCAGGATCACTGACCCAATGTTGAACCCTCTACTGGCACCAGGAGGGCCTCCACCCATGAACTTGGAGGCAGTGCAGGTTTCATTGAACAGGATGTCTGGGGAGCAGGGAGAGCATAAATTGTCCAGAATGTTGTTTGGATGTCCCACGTAGGGCAGCCTATGGGAGGTGGACTTTCCTAGACTCATGCCCACCTGTTCCCAAGTCCAGAAAGTTGGCAGTAGCCCTTCCTGCCCTCCACGCTTGACCAAGCAGGGAGGTCAACCCTGTGGCCACACCCTCCTCCAGGCCCATGGTGCTGCCAAAGACAGCTATACCCTGGCACCAGGCCCACACCAGCCATACTAGCCCCAGGAGCTGGTGTCTATGATGTACTATAGGCCATTTAGAGCCAGCCCCCTGGATGTGGGCCCTCCATTGCCCTCTCTCAATGCCTGAGTCCTCCTCAGCATAGGGAGATTACAGGGAATTTCCTTTTCTTTTACAGAGGCTCTTTGTAATTTCTGAAATGTTTTTTCATAGGCACATATACTTTTAATAATCAAACCCAATAACTCGATGTGGAAAAGACCGTATCTGAGGTGCCAGCCTCTACCTTCTCCACGGTGCCCCTGCCTCCCTCCCACCAGCCCAGTCTTCCTCATAGCCACAAGCCTCCTCTAACCGCACTGCAGCTATCCTTGGAATTCCCTTGTGCTGTCTGGCCTCTGTGGCTCATGCTTCAGCCTCTTTTGGCAGGAGAACAGCATTCTTCCCATGTCTTCAGAGCTGGGGAATCTTGCCCTGGGTCCCTCTGCAAGCTGATCTTGAGGGGCCCTTGTCCCCCACACTCTCAGCTGCTGCCTTTCCTCCAAGAAGCCAGAGAGCTCAGCCACCCAGCAAGGATGTTCCGCTGCTGATTTCCAGTATCCAGCTCAGGGTCAAGCCAGCTGCCACCTCCAAAGGTCCCCGATGGCCCAGATCCTTCCTAGTGGCCGGCACCGACAACGGAGGGGACAGAGAACAAAGGGCAGAGAAGGGCTATGTTCTACCACTTGCAAGCTGGGCTGAGTCTGACCTCTGTCTCTAACTCCATGTAGGACCTCAGGTGGGTCCTCGCTTTGAGCCTCAGTTTCCCATTTGTAAAGTGAGAATGATATCTGTCGCACATACTCCGATTAGCTGACTGACAGAGAAGGGCATTGGCCGCTGCCTGGTGCCTCAGACTATGAGGAGACACTGGGTCCTGTTTTTATATAGCCTAAATCCCTGGACATGCTTAAGAAGTGACTTATTCTGGTCCCTTTACTCCCACCCCAGCACGGACCCCTAGCACCCACACCTTAGAAGTGGCCCTGGGCATTCCTGGCCAGTCACACGTCCAGCACCAGTCAGCTCAGAACCGAGGGGCAGCCAGTGCTGGGATGGTTCTGGAAGCCATCCATAGCAGGCAGCACACAGCAGGTTGCTCTGGTTCCCGCTAAAAAGAAACAAAACCTGCACCCCTCTCATGCCTTGACTGCAGTAATTTCTTCGGGGTAGATCCCCAGAAGGTTCCAGGCCACAGGGTGGATGAGGACTTTCTACCCACCTCTGTCTGACAGGCCTGGCTCCCCAGCCTGGGATTAGCCAAGGTGCCTCGGTCACAAGTGGCTGCTGGGGCTGCCAAACCTGGCCCAAGGGCTGGCTATGGTGGCTGGTCCTTCTCAAGGTCACTTCAGGACAACCTGCTCACCAGAGACCAGGGCTGCAGAGAAGGAAAGGGCTCTTCAGCAGAGGACATTCCCACCCCCCACTGGCCATTTGGGAATCCCACCTGGAAGTCAGCCATGCAGGGCTAGCAGAACAGCCCAGACCTGTATTCAGACCTGAGGTGATCTCCTGGCTCTCTCCCTGTGACTTGGGGCAGGTCTCCTCACTGAACCGTCAATTTCCTCACCAGCAAAACAGGATCCCACCATCTCGCGCCCCATCTCAAAGATTTGAGGAGAGGTTCTCCGTTTAACGTTTATTTTTGAGACAGAGAGAGACAGAGCATGAACGGGGGAGGGTCAGAGAGAGAGGGAGACACAGAATCTGAAACAGGCTCCAGGCTCTGAGCTGTCAGCACAGAGCCCGACGTGGGGCTTGAACTCACGGACCATGAGATCATGACCTGAGCCGAAGTCGGCCGCTCAACCGACTGAGCCACCCAGGCGCCCCAGGTTCTCCGTTTAAAAAAATCTGCAGGGGTTGGCACCTGGGTGGCTCAGTGGATTGTCTGACTCTTTGGTTTCGACTCAGGTCGTGATCTCACGGTTTGTGGGTTCTAGCCCCACACCTGCATCAGGGACTTAGGATTCTCTCTCTCTAAAAATAAATAATAAAATAAAACTTAAAAATTTTTATTACAGAATTTTCAGGCTTACACAGATTTAGAGAATTTAATGAATCCCCATGTACCCATCACCCAGCTTCAACTATTAACAACTCATGGTTAACCCATGACTATACTCACACCCTCTCCCCTAACCTTGGAGTTATTTTAAAAACAAAGCTAAGACATCATTTTACCTGTAAATACTTCAGAACGACTCTCTCAAAGATGACGACTTAAACGCACACACATACACACGCACACACACACACAATACGGTTATCGCCCCTTGAAAAGTTAACCATAATTCCCTAATATCATCAAACATCTCACCGGAGCTCAAATTTCCCCCAATTGCTCATAAATGTTTTTACAGTTAGCTAGTTTGGATTTGAATCAAATAAGGTCAGCCCATAACATCTAGTTGACATATGTCTACATTTCTTGAGAGCTAGAGATTCCCCATCTTTTCTTGTAATTTTGCTATTGTGGAAGAAACTGGGTTGTCTATTCTGTAGTTTCCTAGTCTTGATTTGGGTATTTGTATCCCCATGTGTAATTTCACACGTCCCTCTGTCCTCCATATTTCCGATGAATTAGTAGCTGGATCCAAAGGATGAGACTGCGGTTTTTTGTTTTTCTTTTAAATTTTTGTTAACGTTTATTTATTTTTGAGACAGAGAGAGACAGAGCATGAGCAGGGGAGGGGCAGAGAGAGAGGGAGACACAGAATCTGAAACAGGCTCCAGGCTCTGAGCTGTCAGCACAGAGCCCGACGTGGGGCTCGAACTCACGGACTGCAAGATCATGACCTGAGCCGAAGTTGGATGCTTAACCGACTGAGCCACCCAGGCGCCCCGAGACTGCGGTTTTATTTTTTGGCAAAAATAATGTCTAGTTGGAGTTCATGTGTCTGAAAAGAGGGTCTCTTTGTGATTTAAAAATCAAGTGGCAGATTCGGGTGTTGCCAGTTTGACAGTTATAAAGCTTTCCTGTCACATAAGAGCTAAGACTATAAAATTCCCTCTTAGACAAAACTCTTTAGACAAAAACAGACCAGCATGGGCAGTGGGGAGAGGCCAGACCCTGCAGGATCCATCTGGACTTGTATTTTGGAAAGATCACTCTGGATGTTGGAGGATGGGTTAGAGGGGGAAGACAGACTCAGAGGGCTGAGTGTTGTAGTGTACCCATTATATGACTTTCTGGAAGGAACAGAACTGTAAGGACAGAAAGCAGGAGGGAGAGGGGTTGACCATGGGGGCATGGGGACTTGGGAGAGATGATGGGCCACGTGTCCAAGTAGGGGTTGTAGACTCATTAACTGTCAGGACTCATCCCAGCAGTGGGCCCAGGACTTGCAGAGGATACATGCTATGAGAGTCCACTCCAGCTCCCAGGCCTGTTTGAGTTACCCCCACAGCTTTAGGTCCTGTCAGGAGATCTCACCTGGATGACATTCCCTTATACATTCATTTATTAAACAAGAAGTTACTAGGCACCCACTATGGACCAGGCTCCGTGCTGGACACTGGAGATCCTCAGATGACCAAGACCACCCTGCCCTCAAGAAACATCCAGGCTGGGGGTGCCTGGGTGGCTCAGTCGGTTGAGCATCGGACTTCAGCTCAGGTCATAGTCTTGCAGTTCATGAGTTCAAGCCCCACATGGAGCCCTCTTCGGATCTTCTGTCCCCCTCTCTCTCCCTCTCTGCAAGGAAGAGAGAGAGAGGAAGAAAGAAAGAAAGAAAAGAAACATCCAGGCTGGAGGGTACCTGGCCAGGATCCATCGGACACATTTGCCAAGGCCTGGTGCCCTCTTCTCCTACTCCCCTTCTCTACTCCAGCTAGCCAGGTCTTACCAAACAGAACTCATAGATGTATCAAAAAATAATCTTTATTGTCACTAGTATAAAACATAGCAGATCAACTGGCCTCTCAGTCTGTACAAAGTGTGGGGCATAAGACCACCTGGGCTACCCCATTTCTCCCAAAATGCCCTGCCCAGGGCAGTGCCCAGGAGTTCCGTGAAGGGGAGGGCCACCCCAAGTGCCTTCTCTTGAGGAGACAGGTCGGGGGTGGAGTGGGTGAGGAGCACTTTCTGCCTGAGGGAGGCAGAGGGGCCGAGGAGAAGACCCTCTGGAGTAGGGGAGCCCTCCAGTTCATGAGCCTGTCCCCACCTTCTGCCCCCTCCAAGTCCACCCTGTGAGCATCGGGGGCAGTGGCCAGCCTGGAACAGGCTGAGACCCATGCCTGCTTCTGTGGCCGTCAGAGGGCCACGCGGGTACAGCAGTGGCGCAGCAAGCATGGCAGGATGCCACGGTTCAGCTGGTGGAACTGCACAAGCTGCAGCAGGTCCGTGAAGCGAGTCTGGCCGTCATCCATGCTGAAGTAGAGGCGGCCCTCCTCCTCGCTCTGGGGGACGGCCACAGGGGGCGGGGCGGAAGGTCAGGGAGGGACTCGAGGGGATCCCTCCTGGTCAGGGCCGAGGTCCCCAGTGCTTGTGCAGGGCCAAAGGAGAGAGCGGGAGGCCCCAGACACACCGCGGGCCAGGGAGCTTCTCGAGGGGGCCTGGTGAGGAGACAGGGATTACTCACCGGGAGGATGAGATAATGTTTGACCTTCTGCAGGTGGCACAGAGAGAGGACAAAGCCTTGTGGGTTCCGTTGACTCTCTCGAACAAGGAACAGGCTGCCAGGAGACAGGGCAACATTACCCGAGGATACACAGCTGCCGCCTGGACACGGGGCCTCTCCTGTCCCTGGGTCTGTTGGCCTGCTCAGCCCTGCCCCTTACCCGTCCACCAGGCCCTGCTGCCCGATGAGCCGCTGGCTCTCCTCTCGGGAGATGCGTCCATGGAACCAGGGTTGGGTGCGGTGGATGGCTGGAGTTGGGGGAGGCAGATGGCCCGTCACTCTGGGGAGGAGGTCCCCACACTAACCTCCCCCACCGGGAATGCTCAGAGAAGCCACGGCAGCCCCCACCCCTGGGGACGCCGGGTGCTCACCCACCTGCACTGAGGCTCGTGCCTGAGCCTGGGGTGGGCAGGCTGAGACGATGGTTCTTCTGCAGAGCAGTGGGGGACACAGGGGATCAGGGCGTGACTGAGGTATCACCCGGCACCTCGAGAACATAGAGACCCTTTCCGCACCTGGCGGCCCGCCTTACCCCACTCTTCCTCCCACACCATGGAAACCCACGTGGAGAGAAGGTTCCCAGTATAAACATGCAAATGGGTACAGGCCCCTCACCCTCCAGGCCTGGGCCTCCTCCAGGGCTGCACTCAGAGCTTCCCGGGGGTTCTCGATGACACGCCCGGCATGGCCAGAGAAGTCCATGGCCACCAGGGTGTTATCAGAGACACTCCTCTGTAGATGGGATAGGATGGAGAGGGGTCAGACGGGGTCAGGGCACCCACCCCCAGCTAACCCCCCTGTGTACACTCACCAAAGGTGGGGAGCCCACACAGGATGGACGCAGGTGGCGAGACTGTGCCTGCTGATAATTCTTATACAGCTGCACCCCATACTGCGGGTTGGAGAGAGAAAGGTCAAGCAGGTGCTGGCAGCTGGGCTGTGAAACCCACACACACCAGAACTCTCCAAGGGCAAGACTGCATCTCTGCCCTGGATAAGGAGCTTTCTGAAGCCGGAGTGAGGACTCCAGCCTTGGACCCAACATACTAACAGAGCAAGGCTATGATGCCCCCTCATTCCTGGGGGCAGAGTTATAATTCCTCACTCATGCCCCCATGCCACTCCCAGGGTCTCACCTTGAAGAGGCGGAAAGCTGCTAACCAGCAGGTGCGGCTCTGCTCATCCTCGCTGCAGAAGACCCGAAGCCCCTTGTGGCCATTTCGAAGCTTATTTGGCTGTAGAGAGAGGAAACCAGCTGGTCCCATATCTGCCATTAGGGCCAGATATCTGTCTCCGTAGTGCAGGACACAGGGCAGAGGGCAGGGGGAGGAGTCTGGGTGTCCCAGATGGGAGCTCAAAAGCCCTAGGTAAGATCCCAGGGCCTGAGCAGCTCCCGTTGCCTCCCAGGCCAGGGTCTTTACCTTGATACAGAAGCCGAAGTCCGTGGGCATCCCATAGAGCTTGCGGCCCTGGGTCACCACGTACACGTTGGACTCATTCACATCTGCTACATACTGCAGGTGCCTTGGATCCTGTGCAGCACGGGTAGACAGGACTTGTAACAGGCAGACCCTGTCCCCCTATTATTGTCCCAGTAAGCCAGCTGGGGAGATGTCAGGACCAGAGAGGAGCAGAGAAGTGCCTCAGGTCACACAGCAAACAGAAGCAGAGCCAGGGCTCGAACTTAGTTTCACCTGCCTTTCCCACCACTACTTCCTGGGGTAGGTAAGCTAGGAGGGAAAGAGGAGCAGCTGAGGGTCTCAGGGTCCAGGGGAAGAAAGGTCCAGGAGTTCCAACAGGGAAGGGACAACTCCTAGAAGGACCAGGAATGGGATACCCTAGGGGCTGGGGCTGTCAACCTTCAAGACCTCACCTTGGAGGTGCCCTTGGTGGAGTAATAGAGGCCAGACCGGCGCAGGAAGCAGAAGAAACGTTTCCAAAGCTTCCGTCCTGACCCTCGAAGCTGCAGGAAGCCCTGGATCTCTGGGAAGCTGCCTGCATTCAGGAAGTTCTGAGGCCAGAAGAGAGCAGGAAGAGCGTGAGACGCCAAGAGGGAGACGGGGAGATACACACACACATACACAAAGGCCTTCATAAGAGAAGGTGATCCACATAGATTTACCGTCCCATTTACCAGATGCAGAAACCTGACGCTCAGCCAGGAAAAGTAACTTGTCCGGTCATTTAGGGCCGTGCTAAGCCCTCCACCACACACAGGGAAGGCACAATGCTTAAGGGTCAAAAAGCGACAGGAATCATGACTGGGAATATCCCTTTACCTGGATGAGGTCTTCATGGGATATGCCTGTGTGTGCATCCAGACAGCTGGAGACCATCTTTTCCGGGAACAGGGAGTGCTGGGGGGAAACGAGTCAGGAGCCAGGGATTGAGGGCCCAGGTTGGGGATCACGGTATCCCAGTGCCCTGACCCCCTTCACCCACACTCACTGGGGAGCTCTTGAACAGTTCATACTTGGCGAAGTTCTTCCGGAAGACAAAGCGGCTGTCTCCACCAATGGGCCAGGCAGCCTGCACTTCCACCACTGACTCGTGGTCCTCCAAGCCCCGCTCTGGCGTCAAGGGCAAAAAGCAGGGCTCAGCGGAGACCTGCCAGGCCTCCCAGATGAGCCACCTGCCCAGCCCAACGTGTGAAGCATTTGCCTCCCTACCCAGGCAGCCCCCTCCACCCCAACTCACCCAGCGCCAGATGGGGATGGCACTCCACCAGCCCCCAGTTTTCATCGCTCAGGGCGTGAGCCCGCTGCACCAGCATTTCACACACGTAGCGAGCCGTGGCACCTGCCGCCACCTCCACAGACCGGCAAGCCCCATCTTCACTGTACACCTTTACTACCTGTGCCCCGGGAATTGCAGATGACTTGAGGAAGGGCAAAGGGTGGTTATTTCCCTTCTGCTGCTGCTACACCTGCAGGGATTCCTGATCAAATTCCCCAGCCTCCACGGAAGTGGCACCATATCCACCCTCATATCCACCCTCATATCCACAGCATCCCCATATCCCTGCCTTCTCTCTCCCAAGACAACTCACATGGGGGCGGCTGGCGTCTCGAGGGAGCAGCCCCCTTGCACTGGAGGGCCCCCCAAGAATGGGGGTCTGTGAAGGAGGACTGCAGAGCTCAGGGAAGGGGTTGGGGATGGAGGGTAGAGAGCTTGTCCGCAGCTCCTCCTCTCGAAGAAGATTCCTGTGGCCCAAGGTAAGGGGCGGAGAAGAGTTGACTGCAAGCTTCTGTCTCACCCCAGCGCTGACCGCCTCCCCACCACCAGCCCCTCCTCAGCTCCATCACCCCATCGTACCTGCTGGTTGGAATGGGCAGAGGCTGGGATCTCTTCACCTCCCCAGGCAGAGGGGCATCGGGAGGCGGGGGAGTCCCAGGAGGGGTCCCAGGGGTCAGGTACAGATCTTCTGGGGAGCTGCTGAGATGAGGTGGAGACAGACCCAGCTCCATAACATCTGAGGGAGAAGAGGGGGCTGGAAGTGGCTGATCTTGACCCCTTGTCCTGGGAAGAGGGGCCAAGAGGACCCAGACCTCCTGACTTCACACAGCTGCCAAGGGGCCCCTCAGAGTTTGCACAGCACCTCATTGCTCTCCCTCTAACTGGAGTTTCTCTGGAGCCTCTGGGGAAGGGTAGAGTGAATCCATTTACAAAAAGGGACTTCAGGTCCCTGAGAAGGAAGCATTCTTGCTCCCATCGCAGGTGAGTCAGGGAGTAAAACCTGGTGTTTGGACTCCAAGTCCAGTGCCCTTCTTTTAGCCCCAGGCTGCCCAGGGGAAGAGCTAAGAGGGTCCCACTCCGCCACCATGGGGCAACAGACTCCATAACCCACAGACTGTTCGAGGCTCAGACTTTCAGTCTCTGAGCATGCTCTGAGCACAGGGCACTCAGCTCCTCCGGGCTCTGCCCCAGGTTTTTCCAGTGCTCTGTTGCCAGACCTGGTTGCCAGAGCCTGTTGTGGCAACGCCTGCCCAAGTGCTGAGTGATGCACAGAAGGGGAGAAGGAGGTGGGCCAGGATAGGAACCAGGAGGGCAGGAGGCAGGCTCAGCTGCAGTGAGGACAGGACTAACCTGGGGGCCCTGGCCCCAGCAGCCCCCAAACCTTGTGTGCCCTCCCCAGATTCCTCCTCCCGCCCAACTTTCTTGAAGCCCCAATGCCAGAGCTCCCTCCTCTGAGCAGCCTTCCTGGATTTTCCACCTTCAGACTGAAGGTCTCCCTCTCTGCACTGTGCTGGGGACTCTGTGCCAATTACGTGCACCTGTCTCACCCACCCACTGGTCTGAAGACGCCTGGCACTGCTAGACAAGGCCAGGGTCTTACCCATGTCTTATCACCCACAGGTGCTGCACAGGTACCTGAGACAAGTAAGGACAGGAGAGCTGGGGCAAAAATGCCCACCGGGGGCAGAGGCAGCACGGGCTCCTCCTCCACAGGAAGAAAGACCCCTTTGGCTGGGTGAGGACCTGGGAGCACCTGAGACCTAGGCCAGCGCTGTTGGGCTGCTTGGGGCACCTGGCATTGACCCTCCAGGATGGGGTAGGTCCCAGACTCTTAAGTGAGGGGATGTGGGGGACAGGTGAGTCAGGGTGGGGCGGGACAGCACTGCCTGGGGCTCTCTATTCAACCTTGACTCATCTGCACAACTTCCTGGCTTAGGAGAAACACAAACAACCCTGCCTCTGCCCACCTCCCTCCACTCCAGCCCCCAACCTACCAGCCTAGGAGGAATGGGGGAGGCACAGGGCAGGGACAGGATGGGGGAGAAAGAAGCTGCCTGGCCTGCAGCTCCTCTGACATCATTTTCTCCTCCCCACCCTTGGCCCACCTCCAGTCCAGGTGGGACTCCAAGTCAGCCCCCAATCTGGTAGCCACCACCCAGCCCAGGAGCCCCCTCCCCCAAGGAGAGAAAAAAGGCCCGGCCTGGATTTCAAAGGCCCATCTGGAGTGGAGCTGACCTCCACTGATGCCCTCACTCACCACAAAGAAACCACGAAGTGCTCTCTATCCTGGCTGGGGCCTACCAGGCTTTCATTCTGATGCTGCTGCCCACCCCTGGAACCCAGGACTCAGTGGCTCAGAGGACTCCTCTACATCAACCCTGGGGGATGAGGGTCCTCCTGACACACTCTTCAGGGTGTCCTGGCTGGAAGGGTACTACAGGAGCCGAAGTAGAAAGTCAAGACACCCAAGAGGACAGACACAGACAGGCAGAAAAAGCAAGGTTGGAGGGAGAGACAGGGAGGGGGCTCAGGGTCCTGCAGGGAAGGGTAAAACACACCCACCAGTGAACATCAACAGACACCAGAACATCAACAACAAAACGCAGTGTCCCCACTCCCATCCCGTTTATCCTCTGGCAACCAGCCCTGGTGACTTCACTCCAGGGAGAGGGAGACTGGGGGAGGGGGGTGTGCAGGGAAGCCAGACAGGATATCAGAGACCAAAACTGGGGTCCTCCTCCACCCCAGGGAAGAGGAATCAGGGCAGTGTTTGGACCGGGAAAGGGGAGAAGATCTAAATCAGAATCAGATTAGATAGAGTCTGGCCTCAGAGGGCTGGAGGCCGACTGAAGACTTGGGTTTGGCCTTTCCATCCTTCACCCTGCCCTTCAGACCCTTCCAAGACAAGAGAAGAGTGGGGCAGTTAGGACCAAATAGATGAAACTGGGAGAAGAATGGGGGTCCTAGCTGTGGGGCCCTGGCAGCCCCCTCCCAAGAAACCTGAACTCTCAAACTGGGGCCCTCAGAAAGCTTCTGTTGAAGAAACAGACCCCCATAATCTATCAGTCCCCGAAACACAGCAACTCCATGCCGAAGCTTCCCCTATGGCCTCTCCTGCCCCGCGGCTCCGGCCCCACCCTTCTTCCCGCCGTCCCAGCCTCCTGCCTCCTTGTTTACTTCCTGAATCTCGCCCCACCTGGCTGGCCCCAAGGGCGGGTGGCAGGGCAAGAAAACAAGGCCACCTCCGCTGCTAACCAGGGGAGGGGGAGGGGCCGGCAGGGCCGAGGCCCGGGCTGGGGACCAGCAGGTGACGGGAAGGCCCCCGTCTGGCCCAGCACTCCCCTCCCCGCCCCCATCGGGATTTATTGTAAGGGGAGGAAGGCTCAACCTTCGGGGGAGTTCTGGGGGTACAGGGCCCAGGTGAGGAGGCGGGAAACCCCTAGGTGACCCAGAGTTGAGGGGAGGGTCCAGGACCCTGAGGCCCCGCCCACTCCCTCACTCGAAAAAAATGACCAATGCGAAAAGGGAGGGTAAGCTCTCTTAAAGTTTAATTTGGGAAGAATGCTGGAGTGTCTGTGGAGTTAATCATTACACGCTGCTTGCCTTCGTGGAGGGCTCCCCCAGCAGGATCAGGGGGACAAGGGAGACCAGAGTCCAGGGCAGGCCGACCAAGAGGGGCGGTGGGGTTGGGAGACTTTCCAACGGCAAACAGGTGCATTCTCCATCCCCGTAGTGCCAGGGAGACCCAGATTCGGGTCTTTGTGCAAACACTACCCCCCCCCCCACCCCAAACATGTACACACACTTTCCCTTGGCCCCACTGCACTGCTGACCCCCGGCACCAGTCCCCCAGCCTTCGAGCCTTCCTTCTGAAGCCGGGAAGGACCCTCTTGCCTGCCCCGCCCCCACCTTCCCTTCCGAGGGTAGGACCCTGTGTTCTGAGCAGGCAAACAATAGGAGAAGGAGTTCTAGCAACTTCAGGGAACCCTCTCCTCTACTGCCCTCCAAATTGGAGGGTACCCCTTCCCCAGGGGAGACGTCAATCTTTAGTAGAGCCTTGGGGAAACCTCAAACGGGTAACCTCAGGCTGAGCAAGCAATGATCTGAGGCAGCTCTCGGTATTCGGCCCCCCTCCCAGCCCTCTTTCTGGGGAGGTGGGGAGGGGCTTCAGCGGGAAAGCAGCGTCTCTGGAAGGAGAGGATCAGAGATCTTCCTTTCTCAACCCCATCAGCAGCTTTGTCCGGGGGCCAGAGGGAGGCGGGGTACAGGGAGGGAAATAAGGAATAAGGAAGACAGGAAATGAGAATAGGGAAAGACTGAGAGCAGATGGTGAGGAAGGGGCGGGATATGGGAGACTGGAGAAAAAAGAGAAAGTGAGGCCGCCAGAGTAACGCAGAAGGAGGCTGGATCTTTCCAAATTGGCCCCAGACCTGCTGCTCCTCCCCACCCTCACGATGAAGGGCCCGTTTTGGTCCTTACCTGCACCCTGGCGTTGGAACACTTGGCTGGGGCCACCGGTTTAGGGAGAGAGACACCTGGCCCTTAACTACCTGTCCCCTCCTGCCCCCGCCCTTGTCCTGACATCACTGAAGGGGAGAGGGAAGGGGGGAGCCAGGCGGCTGTCCGTCCGCCCATCAGGGCAGCCTGCCAGCTCCTGGCCCTGAGACCCGCACGGCCTGGGGCCCTGGTGGGGCTGGGGGTGGGAGCAGATTATCGTCTGGGACCCATCCTGGCAACCTTACCTAGAGAAGCCCCAGCAGGAGTAGCAGGACACGGGGTCCGAGGTCCGGTTCTGTCTAGGGACCCCAGATACCTGGACTTGATTTCAAATCCACTCCCTCTTCCCTAGAGGTGGTAGGAGGGCGTCCTGACTTTGGAGGTAGAAGTGAGGGTTGGGGGAGGGACAGCCCTATGTGTCCAGGCTTCTGGACGAAGGAAACTAAAATTATCTTGGGCAGGTGGGGGCGGGGCCGGGGGGGTGGGAAGCTTGGGAGGAGGAACCACAGGAGGAGGGGCGGGGACTCTGACACTCTACTCTGGCTGGGATTGTTTTTGCCCTTCTTAGCCAGCCAGCAGGTGCCAGGGGAGAGGCGGGGAAGACAGTCGAACTGAACAGCCTCCAGAGCGAAGATCTGGAGTCCTCGTGACCTGGGAGGGAGGGGCTGGGGGCTGGAAGGTAAGGGGAAAGGACCGGCGCACCCTTCCCCAGGCTCCTCACCAAATCGGGTCTGCTCATTGGCCAAGCTAGGGGGCCTGTCTGCGGCTCTGAGTCCCACTTGATGTGGCAAAGAGCACTCAGCGAAAGAGGGAAGCCAGCCAGAGGGGTGTCCAGCAATAAGGCCTGCCCCTTGACCTCCAGCCACAGTCTGGCCACCCAGCCTGCACCCTGGCCCTCAGAGGCACCCAGAGTATGTTCTCCCTTCTTTGCAAAGTCCAGGGTCTCAGCTTCTTCTGAAATTGGAAGAGTTAGGCAGGGTCTCATGGTGAGAGGAGTGATCTGGGGGAAGCTCTGGCCAGGTGCCAGGGGACACGCCCTCCTCCCCCCCCCCTCCCCCTTAGAGCCATCACTTTAGCTCACTCTTTCAGCATTAGGCACACACAGGGGTCAGGGAGAAGGCCTGGATCAAAGGCAGTGGTCACCTCCCAACCAGGAGTTGGTGACAGTTGGGTAAACAAACAGTCCATAGAGTGATAAGAGGTCTGCCCTGGGGGACCATCAAGGAGTGGCTCTAGCCTCAACTTTCTCCAAATGGGTTTTCCTTGGAAAAACCAGTATAAGTGGACCAAGCAAAGAAGTGGGGGAGGGGACAAGGTCACCTGGGCCAAGGAGCAGCTTGTGCAAAGCACAGTAGGCAATTCACTCAATCATTCCTTCATTCGTTCAGTTAATATTTGTTAAGTACCGGGGCGCCTGGGTGGCTCAGTGGGTTAAGCATCCGACTTCAGCTCAGGTCATGATCTCACAGTCCGTGAGTTCGAGCCCCTCGTCCGGCTCTGTGCTGACAGCTCAGAGCCTGGAGCCTGCTTCAGATTCTGCGTCTCCCTCTCTCTCTGCCCCTCCCCTGTTCATGCTCTGTCTCTCTCTGTCTCAAAAATAAATAAAAAAAACATTAAAAAAAAGATATTTGTTAAGTACCTACTAAATGCCAACCGCAAGCTTGGTACTGGGGAAAAAGTGGGGAGAAACAAAAACAGATCCTGCCCTTATCCTCATGCAGCCCAGTTGGAGCGACTGATGTTAACCAAAGAATCACACACGGGCGCCTGGGTGGCTCCAGTCGGTTGAGCATCTGACTTCGGCTCAGTCATGATCCCATGTTTCATGAGTTCAAGCCCATACTGGGCACACTGCTGTCAGTGCAGAGCCCACTTTGGATCCTCTGTCCCCCTCTCTTCCCCTCCCCTGCTCATTCTCTCTCTCTCTCAAAAATAAATAAACATTAGGAAGAAAATCACACAAAAAATAAGGGGCACCTGGGTGGCTCAGTCAGTTAAGTGTCCAACTCTTGATTTTGACTCAGGTCGCAATCTCACAGTTCATGAGGTTGAGCCATGTGTCGGGCTCTGCGCTGACAGCTAGGAGCCTTCTTAGGATTCTCTTTCTTCCTCTCTCTCTACCCCTCAGCTGCTCGCTCACTCTCTGAAAATAAACTAAAAAAAAAAAAAAAAAAAAAAGAATCCCACAAAAATAAGAAATGACAGGTGACAAATATGCTGGGAAAATGACTCACCCAGGGAGTTGGGGAAGCCTTCTCCGCGGAAGTGACAATTGAGCAGAGGGGAAGCTAGGTCTGGAGCAGGGAGAAGGTTGAGATTGGTGGGTGGGAATGGGGGGGGGGCACCTTTCATGATGGGGAAACAAGTGCCAAAGCCCTTGGCAGGAGGGGACACAGCACACAGAGGCAGAGTGGGGTTGAGAAGAAGGAAGGAGAGGAGGCCACACAGGTAAGCTTGAGCAGGTGTGGAGAAAAGCAAGTGTTTCGGACTGAGCTGTGTTTCTCCAAGTGTAGCCTGTGACCACCTGCCTCCACATCTCCCTAGGCTTGTATAAAAAAACAGATCCCTGGGCCCCTCCCCACCACTGAATCTCAGTCTCTGGGGCCAAGACCCAGGAATGTGTGGTATTGACAAGCCCTCAGGTGGTTAAACCAGGTTTAAGAGCCATCCATCCTGTCTGTCCAGACAGGCAGGAACTATGGGCAGAGGCCAGACCCTGCAGTGTCTCTCTGGGCTTGAGCAGAGGCGAAGAGAAGTGGGCAGATTTATATTTTGGAAAGATCGCTCTGGATGTTGAAGGATGGGGTAGAGAAGGAAGCCAGAGTCGGAAGGCTGAGTGCTGTAGGATTCCATGTATAGGCTTTCTGGAGGGGGTGGAACCATAAGGACAGAAAGCAGATCTGGGGTTGGGGAAGAGGGATCGGGGTTGACTGCAAAGAGCACAGGGACCTGTGAAGAGGTAATGGAGCTGTTCTGTATCTTGGTCATGGTGGTGGATATACAACTATATGTTAGGACTCGCAGAAAGGTACACTCAAGAGGGCAAATTTTACTCTGTATAAGTTATATCTGAGTTTTTTTAATAAAAAAAAAGAAACGACAACAAAAAAAGAATAGTTTTATAAGTTAATGGAATAGAATCAAAAGTCCAAATATAAACCCTTACATTTCTGGCCAAATGATTTTTGACAAAGGTGCAAAGACAATTTGGAGGGGCGGGGGGAAGATTAGTTTTTTCAATAAATGGTTCTAGGACAATCAACATGCCAAAAGATGAATTTAGATCGTTACCTCACACAATCTACAAAAATTAACTCAAAATAGATCCTAGACCTAAACGTGAGAGCTAAAATGAAACCTCTGAAGAAACCATGGGGAAAAAAATCTTCATGACCTTGAGTGAGGCAGAGATCTTAGATGCAACAGCAAAAGCACAAGTAACAAATGAAAAAATCAGTAAATTATACGTCATCAAAATAAAATTCTTTTTGCACTTCAAAAGACACCATTAAGAAAATTTAAAAAACAAAACACCTGTTAAAGACTGGGGGAAAATGTTTGCAAATCATATATCTGCTTAGGGACTTTGTATCCAGAATATATAAAGTACTCTTATGAATCAATAATAAAGAAACAAACAACCCAATTAAAAACGGGCAAAAGATTTGAAGAGATGTTTTTCCACATAAGATAGAAGGATGGCTAATAAACACATGAAAAGGTGCTCAACATCATTAGTCATTAGAGAAATGCAAATTAAAACCACAATGAGATACCACCCCACGCCCACCAGGATGGCTATAATCAGAGACAGACAATAAGCGTTGACAGGGATATGGGTAAACAAATCCTCATATAGCTGATGGGAATGTAAAATGGTACAGGCACTTTGGAATAACAGTCTGGCAGTTTCTCAAAAAGTTAAACATACCATGCAACCCAGCAATTCTACTAAAGAAATGAAACACATATACCTACAAAGACACTTGGGTGTTCATAGCAGCATTTTTCAAAATAGCTAAAAACTGGAAACTGGAAACTCAAATGGCCATCAACCGGTGTTGAATAGATAAACAGAAGGTGGTATATCTACACGATGGGATACTGCACACCAACAAAAAGGAAAAAACTACTGTACGTGATATAGCACGGATGAACCTCAAAAACTTTACACTGAACAGGGGTGCCTGGGTGGCTCAGTCTGTCCAGTGACCCATTCTTGGTTTAGGCTCAGGTCATGATCTCTTGGGGTTCATGGGTTCAAGCCCCGTGTTGGGGCTTGTCCCAAGCCTGCTTGGGATTCTTTCTCTCTCCATTTCTTTCTGCCTCCCCCACCCCCTCTCAAAACTAAATAAACATTAAAACACACACACACACACACACACACACACACACACACAACTTTATACGGAATGAAAAAAAGCCAGAAGCAAAAAAATGGATATTATACCATTCCATTTATATTAAATGTCCAGAAAAGGCAAGTTTATAGACAGAAAGCAGATCAATGGATGCCTAGGGCTGGAGCCAGGAGCTGGACTGACTGCATACACGCAGGAGTGACCTTTCTAGGTTGATGGAAAGGTTCTGTAACTGGATTGTAGTGGTGGTGGCGGCACAATTCTATAAACCACTGAATCTGTTTTTAAAATGCATGGTTTGAAGAGATGCTGATGTAGGTAACCTGTTAGGATACTACGGTGGGACTCCGGGGAGGAAAAAGGCAGCGAGACAGCCTCCATATTTGGAGTTGGAAAATGGGAATGATGCCGGGTGAGAGCAGGATGAGATAGGGGAGGTGCAGGAACAGGACAGGAGTGATGGGAGCATGGAGCTTGAGGAGTGGGAACCCCGAAGCCTAAGGGTCCCAAATGCAGGGGAGAGGCCGTCACTGCCCCGCTTTTGCTTACAGTTTTGGAGCTTAAGAATCAGAAGTACTTGAGTGCTTAACCATGAGGTGGTTTAAAAAGTCATCAGCATGTTTGCAAGAAATGGCAACTATTCCACACCATTGGCCAACCCCAGGCCCTGAGTCCGCTTGCCCCATCACTTTCGCTCCCTTTTGTAACCTGGGAAGCGCTTTACAGTCTAAGATATTTCAGAAGGTTATATAAGACGGTGACGTCCAGCAGATACGAGGTGCGGGGCAAGCCTGGAGCTCTGAAAAGGTGGTCTGGACGGGTCCACCCAGCCCAGAGTCCTCAAACCGAGGATACGGTCAAAATGCAGCAGTAACTGCGGCCTGCAGGAGGCGCCCGGACGTAGCGCGCGGCCCGCCCCGCCCCGTCACGTGCCCGCGGCGTCGCGTCACACCCGGAAGCAGCGGCTGGAGCGGAGTCGGGAGCAATGAGCGGGGAGCCGGGGCCGACGTGTGAAGCGCCCCCTCCCGGGGAGATTGAACCGGGTAGTGGGGTCCGCATCGTAGTGGAGTACTGGTGAGCGTCTCCAGCCTGTGGGGTGTCCGGGCCGGACGGGGGTGGGTCCACGGGAGGCCCCTCCCCCGAAAACCCAAGCGGACCCCAAGCGTCTTGTCCCTAGTGAACCCTGCGGATTTGAAGCGACCTACCTGGAGCTGGCGAGTGCCGTGAAGGAGCAGTATCCTGGCATTGAAATCGAGTCGCGCCTTGGAGGCACAGGTGAGGCCCACAGAACACCTGCTGAGTCAGTGTTCTAAATCTCAACTCTACCACTTTCTAGTTCTGGAATTGGCTGTTTTATATAGTGTCCAACAGTGTCTGGCAAATGTCCAGCCAATTCGAGTACCCTTCCAAAGGTGAGGGGGTTACAGATGAAGCCTGTAGGGAAAAACGGGGGAGACCGCAGAAGTGTGGGGTTGGAGGGGAGGGATTCTTTCATTGAGTTATGAAGCCTGAGTTCAAAGGAAGGACACACAGGTGATGCCTCCCTCAGGTTCCTTTGGCTTGAGTCAGGGTTGGGAAATGGCTTAAACAACAAGAGTCTCTAGTGGGGCTGGTGGGGACATGAAGGAGCCTGTGTGAAGTCTAAGAAGTGTGGAGAGTCTCTCCAGACTTGTCTGTTCTCAGCATACAGTTCATTCATTGATTTATTTTATACCAGGGGCCTTTGAGATTGAAATCAATGGACAGCTGGTGTTCTCCAAGCTGGAGAATGGGGGCTTTCCTTATGAAAAAGATGTGAGTATTTACAATGTTGGGAGGCCTCTGTTCACCCTGCCCGTGCAGTGCATCATCGCATTCCACGTGTCTGCCCTCTCTCTAGCTTATTGAGGCCATCCGAAGAGCCAGTAACGGAGAACCCCTAGAAAAGATCACCAACAGCCGTCCTCCCTGTGTCATCCTGTAACTACACATGATTCCGGGTTCCTGCTCTGTTCTGAGACCCACGCCTTGGTCTCCCCTTTGGTCCTGCTGAGGGCTCCCCACTGCCCTCACTTAGCTCCTGGTAAGCTAGGAGACTCTGGCCTCCACTTTGTCCCTTTGGGTACCAGGAGGGAATAGAAGCTGTTGTGGTCTTAGGGGTGGGAGAGAGACCCTCTCCGTGGACCTTTCCATAGCCACCTTCTACCCCCTTTCTAGGATCAGTGCCCAAGAAAAGTCTGCTCCCCGCCTCCAGCTTAGCCATACTGGTCAAATGCCACCACAGTTATAACTTATTTTCCACTAGCCCTGGGCAATGTCAGCTATTGGCAATAAAGTGGCACTACAAATACCTGTGCCCAACTAGTGTGTTTTTGTTCAGTGGATGTGGGGGATAGTAGCAGAGGCCAGCCCAGCCTTTATACCACCAGAGTGGCTATGCTGGGTGGGTGGGCTTTCTGGATAGCTACTTCTATTTCATTTCCTCTCTCATAGCCGAGGCAAGGAAAATGAGTCACACAGTAGGTACTGCCTCCTCCTGCCTCTGTCCCTCCCCCCACTGCCCCTATCCATAGGGAATAACCCCATTCTGGTGGGTGGCCTTAGGAATTCATTTTTTCTCAGCAAGAATGATCTGGTTGTCAAAGGGCTCTTGAACCTGGAAAAGAGCCTCCTCATTCAAGCTTTCTCGAGATTTCTAGCCACTCCCTCCAGGAAAAGATGACTTGAGTGTAAGGAGGTGAGCTTAGGGTGGGCACAGAGCCACCCCAGACATAGGCTGGTGCCCAGTTATTTTCCAAAATATATTTGCAAATGGAGAAAGTGGGTGTGGAGAAAGGACATCCTTCCCCCAACTCCAGGGACCCACCCCTCTCCACAATACCCGCTCTCCCCGAGTCCTTATTTCATTAAAAAAAAAAAAAGGTAAAAACAAAACAAAACAAAACAAAAAAAAGCATAAGGACTGGATCTGTACAAGGACTGGATCTGGGTGGCATTGCTGCTCCCTTGTTCCTGGGCGCAGAGCTAGGTCTCAGAGACAGTCTCTGAATGGGTTGCTCTTATTCCTAGACACTCCCTGGAGCCTCCTCCTCTTCCAGGCCCAGCTTTCCTAAGTCCTTCTGTGTCAAAGGTCTGGAACAGGACAGCCAAGCTGGGCTGTTCCCTCGGGTGAGGAGACTGGCTGTGGCATCCACGGGACCCTAGAGTTGTCTGGGGCAGGGCTCCAAAGTCAGTCAAGGCTCCCCAGTGCTGCCCCCTCTTCCAACCAGGCTGGGCCCCTCTTGGCCACCTGGGAACTGGAGGAGGAAGGAGGGTGTCTAGCGTGGCAGGATTCCCTGCTTCATCGCAATGAAGGCCAGAAGTCAGGCTTTCCCCACTCCCTGAGGGTTCAGCAGGGTCTCGGCAGATTTGGCCTTTTGGCTCACACTGGCACATCCAGGCCCAGGTATTCGGGGTTCTCTGCTGTAGGGGTCCCTTCAAAGGTGCTGGGTGGAGAGCCCCGCTCAGATGTGTCCTGGTCCCAGTAATAGAGGTTGTCAAAGGCTGGGCTGAAGGCTGGAGGAGGGTGGGGCTGAGGGGCAGCCCTGCCCCGGGGTGCCAAGTACTCGGGGTTCTCCACAGCACCCCCAAAGGCAAAAACGTCTTTGACAACCCCATTCTTGCCGGGGGAAAGAGTCTTGGGGGACAGAGTCTTGGGCCTTTCCAGAGTGGCACCGGCAGGTCGAGAAGGAGGCAGAGGGCCTTCTAAGGGCGATGGGGGCTTTGGCCAAACCTCTGGCTGGTTCACGTATTCTGAAAGGGCGAGGAGGGGGCTCGTTAGAGGAAGAAACCCATTTGTCCCAGCTACTACCAGTGTCCCCACTGTGGGCCCTGGGCTGGGCACCCCAAGCTCCCCCCTCCCCTCCCAATCTCTCATCTTGGGCCTGGATTCCATACCAGGCTGGGGACTGCAGGTCAGGGGGGCAACGTAGCCATCAGTCTCAGGGGGTAGGGGTACGGTAGGATCCTCACTGTACCGCTGTAGAGGGCTGGGGTCCTGTGGGGAAAGGCTCTGCAGCCCCTTGGCTGCCCCCATTCCCAGGTCGCCATCAAACACATCAGAGCCAGCCCCTTCTGAGGGTGCCAGTGGAGACTTGGGAGGCTCTTCCTCGGAGGGCTCCAGCCCCAGTGTCAGCTCACCACCGCCACTCTGGAGATGAGAGAAAGTTACAATGGGGTCATTCATGGACCTGGGATAGAGACTCCATGGGAGGTGATAGGGTCACAGGGGATAAATTGGGACACCATTGGGATTTGACATAGTCACCATGAAGAGGAAGGGGTCAAGGCTTGGAAGGCAGTAGGAGTCGTCAGGGATAATGGGGTCTCCATGAGAGGTGACTGTTGGGGTGGGAGGGGACATAGAAGAAAAGGACCCTAGTCCACGGAGGAGGTAACTACACCCACCCACCACAGTGTGACCGAGGGCACTGACCCTGGTGGATGAGCTGCGGTGTCTGTGGTGGGCTGTGCCCCCGGCGCCTGGGGCAGGGTCTGGGCAGAAGAAACCCTGCTGGGGTACCAGGTACTCCTCAGCGTCCACCAGGTCTCCCATGTCCTCATCCTCCAGCAGTGAACGGTAGAAAGTGCTGTCCAAGGGACTGGCTGGGCCCAAGTCCTCATTCTGGGGACGAAGGAGACGGTGACAGCCTCTCCCCAGCCCAGTGCACAGCCTTCCGAGAAAGGCTCAGGGCGGACAAAAGGTATAAGGAATGAGGCAGGAGCTGGGCTTGGAAGCCTGGGATCCTCTCCCTTCCCACCCTCTGTGGGAGAGTGCTCTTAGACATAGGCAGGGATGGGGTAGAAAGGCCCAGTACCTGGATGACCACAAAGCGCTGGGGGTCCCTGGCCATCCGGGAGAATTCAGCCACCAACTCCCGGAAACGTGGCCGACATTCAGAGTCTATCATCCAACCTGGGGGCGGGAGGGAGCTCAGCATCTCAGTTCTGGCTGCAGCCTGTGCGCGGGCCCCAACCCCTCTCCAGTCTGGTCTAGACAACCCCAGTGACTACAGTCCAAAGTCCTCGGGTGGTAGAAAAGAGGTATCAGACTCAGATCCTGAGTTAGACCCTTTGAGAATCTCTACTAGTTTTCCCTTTTTATTTTGCATATAAGTCTCTTCCTAGTTGGTCTTCTAGAGTTCCTCTGGCCTGGTACTGTAAAAGGGAAGCGAGACCCTTCTGAGGCTCCTTCAACCATACTTGGAACCCTGGGCCCACATACAACCTACTCTTGGCCTCCTCCCATGCCCCTTATAGGCCCCCCTCCACCCCCCCCCCAGCACTTTCCATCCCTCCTCCAAGTAGCTGGCATAACTCAGCCACACACATTTGACCATGATCATGTAGACATCAATGGTGCAGATGGGGGGCTGGGGCAGCCGTTCCCCCTTCTCCAGCAGGTCAGGAATCTCCCGGGCTGGGATCCCATCATAAGGTTTGGCCCCAAAAGTCATCAGTTCCCATACAGTCACACCTGGGGCAAAGACAGGGTTAAGAGGTGGGGGGACAAGAGGGAGCTTTAGTGCACCGAGTCCCAGAGGCTCTGCCCAAGAGCCTGGCACCATGGGAAGAAGGGAGGGGTGCGATGCCAAGGGGCAGGAGATAGCCAGTCTTTCCTTAGTCCCAGGGAAGTACACAGACCCCGGCAGCCCCTTCCTTCCCTCCCACATTCATGCTAAGGTGTCTCCATTAATTCTTCTATCCCTGTTCTCCTCCTTCCACCAACATGGCCCCCCAGGCCCGTGGCTCCTTGTCCACCCCTCCTCCCAACCTTCCCTGCCACACACCGTAGCTCCACACGTCACTCTGATGGGTGAACCGCCGGCGGAGAATGGACTCCAGCGCCATCCACTTGATGGGCACCTGAGAGAGCAAAGAAGTCCTCAAACTAGGTGTGGTGGGGAGGTGGCGGTTCGTAGAATTCTCCCAGGGTCCAGACCCACTCCACCTTGCCTCCCTCCACTTCCTCCTCTAACCTTGCCCCCATCGGCATGGTACTCTGTCTCGTCAATGTCCAGCAGCCGAGCCAGCCCAAAATCTGTAATCTTGACGTGGTTGGGACTCTTGACCAGCACGTTCCGGGCAGCCAGGTCCCTGTGCACGAGCCGAACATCCTCCAAGTAGCTCATCCCCTGGGATCAGATGTGTCCATATGGACTCCGCTCTGGCCATATTCTCCCAGGAAACCTCCCCATCCCAGCCCTGTGTGAAGTCAGAGGCTTGCCCCCAAGGACACCTGCAGAGCTCAGGCCCCCTAAGTGCATACCTTGGCAATCTGCACACACCAGTTCAGCAGGTCCTGGGAGCCTAGGCGCCCACGGTGTTCTCGGACATGGTCTAAGAGGCAGCCATAAGGCATAAGCTGTGTCACCAACTGCACGGTGGATGTCAGACAGATGCCCAGAAGGCGAGACACATATGGGGAGCCCACGCCAGCCATCACATACGCTTCCTGGGGGGCAAGAGTGCACCCTGAGAAGGTGTGGGAGACCACAAACCTGCCACCACCACATACCCCTCGAGGGTTGAGGCGTGATGGGAGACCTTCACCCAATCCATCCCCATCCTGCACAAACCAGAACCATGGCCCACGGGAGGTTGAGAGTCAAGGCTTGGGGAATCACAGAGTGCCTCCCGAACCTCAGTGAAGAGAGAGCCCAGAGCCCAGACATACAGCTAGGAGGTTCCTCCTGTACTCCTGGCTAGGGTGAGTGGAGGGGCTTACGTCCAAGATTTCTTTGTTGGCTTTGGGAGATGTATTTTCCCTCAACACTTTGATGGCCACTGGGATTTTCACATTTTCCCCATCAGGGATCCAGATGCCCTGGGCAGAGAGAGGAGGATGTGAGCAGGAAAAGGGAACCCCAGATCCCACCTACAGTCGCCTCCGAATACCCTCCCCACTCTGGGGCCAAACCTGCTATATCATCAGCCTCACTATGTAGCCCAGCTCTCCACTCCCCTTCCCCTTGTTCCAGCCTCCCACCAAACTGCCCAACCAAACAGCACCACCCCAGCTCTTGGCTGTCTTCCCCACAGAACGCTTGGCCACACCCGCTGCATCCTCTGGGACCGCCCACCCAGGAACTTTGGCCCCACCCCTGACCTTGTAGACAGTGCCAAAAGCTCCGGATCCAAGCACCTTCACCTTCCTCAGCTCTGTTTCTTTCAGGATTCGCATCTGAGCCTGGTTGGGCATGGCTCCACTAGGCGTCAGGGGCTCCACCAGCTGGGGCGAGGGGGGTGGGGCGTCAGTGAAGGAGGCTGGGCTGTAGACCCCAAGCCAACAGGGAGGCCCTCAGACCGCCTCACCTCCGTCTCCTGCAGCAGCCTCCGCATCGTGTACTTCCGGATCTTCTGCCGCCTTCGCTTGATTAGGATGCCAAGGACCAGCCCCACAACCACGACCAGCAGAATGCCCACCACAGCAGCAATGATGGACGTCACAGGGCTGGGGGCGGGAGCCAGGGTTAGGGACTGGGGACCAGGCTGGGGCATGAAAAGATGAAGGAGCCCCAGGGAGGGGCATGCAGGTAACTGGCCTTTGGAAAGGGAAGTCAGAAGGGTGACCCACGGACTCCCATCCTCTCTTTCCTACTCAGAAATCTCCCTTGGCTCCCTCCTACCTCCAGGAGAGTCCAGCCTCCTTGCAGGACATTCAGAGCCCTTTTTACCCCCATCTCCACATGTCTATGTGACTGCCCATGGCTGTAGCCCAGGATTCTCAAACTTCCTGACAAAAATCACCAGGGAGCTGGTTAATGTGCATGAGTCTAGAGCCCCACTCCTAGCAACTCTGATTGCGGTATGAGGTGGGGCCCCAGGAATGTGCATCCAGTGATTCTGATGTTCCAGCCAAATTTTTCACCCATAGGTCATGATTTTCCACACCTCCCAGCCTTTGCACATTCTATTACTTCTGTCTGGACCACCATTTCTCCATGGGATCATCGTTTAAGACTCAGCTCATCCTAGGATAGATGCAGCTCTTGGGTGTTGACCCTACATCATTACCATCCTTGCCCTCCTCCCTTGCTTGGCTAAAGCCTGGCACATCACAGACCTCTCGTGAATGCTTGCTTCATGGACAAATGATTGCTTACATACTCCAATCTGTTTTTGTCCACAGAGTCTTTCCCAAAGAAAGACTTTGCCCACTGCCCAGAAATCAAGTCCAACCCTGTGGCCCGGTAGTGAGGGTGGGCCTATGCCCTAACATGACCTAGACTTCACCCCTTACTCCCTTCTCTGGGCTCACTTAATGGCCCACCATGCCAGAACCTTCAAACAAACACATCCTAGGTTTTCCTGACCCTTCCCCCACAATGCCACCTGGTTGCTTCTCCCTAATGCACGTGAGCTACCTGCCCCTGTTTCAAGGCCTGGCTCAAATGCCACCTCCTCCTTGAAGCCTCCTGCCACCCCATTAAGACTTCATCTTTTCCTCCAGGGCATCTGCACTCCCTTCTCAAGCTGCCTTCTGTCCCAGTGAGTTGAATGTTGCCTGTGCCCCTTATGAGGTATCTAGCTACTCGAGGGTGGGGAGGTACTAGGGGGTCTTTGCCATCTTTTCCTGTTCCCCACTCTCTAAGCATCCTGAGGAGGTCCTCCTTCCACTTGCTGAAGCAAATTGAAAGGTGAATCAACAGGGGAAGACTGGGCTAGAAAGGGACATGTGTCATGTCAGGAGATGCCCCTTTCCTGCAGCAGTGACCACCCAGGGGCTGATAGGGGATTGAGGAGCAGCATAGGGTGTGTCCTGGGGATCAGGCTGACCTGGCTCTCTGCTCGGCGGGGCAGCCCTTCTCGTCCAGGTCCGCACAGCTGCAGGAGAGAGAGTCCCATCAACCAGGCTGGGAAACACCTCCTGGTCTCACTCCAGCCTCACAACCACCCTAAGGTGGGTGTGGCTGGGTTATTATCCCCATTTGACAAAGACAGAAACTGGGCTCAAAGTCACCAATACCCTTCCTACCACCCCACAAGGGGATTCCTTCTCTGGCCTTGAACCTGAATTTCCTGCTCCCCTCTATCTGTCTATGGTAGGTAGGAATTGGGGAGCACCCAAAGAAGCATCAAGTCCAAAAACACAGCTACGTTCCTCTGTAAAAGAATGCCAGGGCAGTAAACTGGCCCAACTTCTGCAGAGGACAGTTTGGCAATACCTATTAGATAATGTCCGTGACCCGGCAGCTCCACCTCACAGGATATACTGTGAAAATGCCAACACCTGGGGGCACCTAGGTGGCTCAGTCGGTTAAGCATCCGACTTCGGCTCAGGTCATGATCTCACAGTCCGTGAGTTCGCGCCCTGCGTCGGGCTCTGTGCTGACGGCTCAGAGCCTGGAGCCTGTTTCAGATTCTGTGTCTCCCTCTCTCTCTGCCCCTCCCCTGTTCATGCTCTGTCTCTCTCTGTCTCAAAAATAAATAAACATTTAAAAAAATTAAAAAAAGAAAATGCCAACACCTGTATGCCAGGGGTCATGTATAAGATGCTAACTTGTACATGGGGCTCAAGTGCAATAAACAGGAAAGAAAGAAAGAAAAGCAAAGAGAAAAAGAAAGGGAGAAAGAGAAAGGGAAAAGAAAAAGGGAGAGAGAAAAAGGGGAGAACGAAAAGAAAAAAAATCACTATCCCTCAAACAAGGACATGGTTAAATAATACTATATCCGGGCTGCAGATTGAGTAGTTAAAAAAAAGAGGAGGTATGGGGAGCCTGGGTGGCTCAGTTGGCTAAGGGACTGACTTTGGCTCAGATTATGATCTCATGGTTTGTGAGTTCGAGCTCCGTGTCAGGCTCTCTGCTGTCAGTGCAGAGTCCACTTCAGATACTCTCTCCCTCTCTCTCTCTCTCTCTCAAAAATAAACACTAAAAAAATTTTTTTTAATAAAAAAAAAAAAAAGAGGAGGTAGATCCATGTGCATTCATCACGGAAAGGACCTCCAAGATACATAAAGTCAGGGGTTGGGGGGAGAAGCAAAGTTCAGAACAATATGTAGAACACAGTCCCATTTGCATTAAAAAATGCATATACACGTGGGGTGCTTGGGTGGCTCAGTCAGTTGAGCATCTGACTTCAGCTCAGGTCATGATCTTGCAGTTTGTGAGTTTGAGCCCCGCGTCGGGCTCTGTGCTGACAGCTCGGAGCCTGGAGCCTGCTTCAGATTCTGTGTCTCCTCTCTCTGCCCCTCCCCTGCTCATGCTCTGTCTCCCTGTCTCTCAATAATAAACGTTAAAAAAAAATTTTTTTTAATGCATATACACGAAAACCAAACCTGACTATGTATGAGATGAACTATATGAAATTGCTATTTCTTGGCCATTTTTGACCTACAAAAACAGCAATCTTACAGGATTCAATCTAATATAAATGTAATATGTGTGTATGCAGATGTGTAGAGAAAAGCCTAGAAGGCTGCACGTAGCAGACTGAATCTGATGGTTTTCCCTAGGGGACTGGAATGAAAGGGCACATTTGCTTTGCAATGTTTATACTTTTTGTTGCTGAAAGTGTTTATCATAAGGATGTATCCATGTGTCTCATGTGTAAATAAAGGAAACTGAATGAAAAAAATAATAAAATAGGGTATATCACCATGTCAGGAGATGGAAAAACATTGCAAGGTTCTGTTAAGTGAGAAAAAGGCAATTTGCAAACAATATGTATGGTCTGTGATCCCATTTTAGTATAAGGAAATATATGTTAGAATGTGCACACATAAAAACAGTTGGAGAATAATAATATATATTAACTATAGTTTATATGTTATAATAATATGTTAGAATGTGCACAGATAAAAACAACTAAGAATAATTATATAAACACATATTTCACGTGTTATAATAATAATTATATGTTAGCATGTACACAGGTAAGACCTGGAGGAAAAATATTACAAATTATTAACAGTGGGTATAGAACTGTTAATGACATTCATTTATATTTCATGTTTTCATTTAAATTTTTTTTGTAATTTAGAGAGCATGCGGGTAGGGGAGAGGAGCAGAGGAAAAGAGAGAGAATCCCAAGCAGGCTCTATGCTCAGCATGGAGCCCAATGCAGGGCTTGATCCCACAACCCTGGGATCACAACCTGAGTGGAGATTGAGTCTTAATGCTTAACTGATGGAGCCACCCAGGTGCCTCTAAGGACTAATAATTAAAAACAAAACAAAACAAAACAAAAACTAAGCAGTGTAAGCAAAGGCAGAGTTATCCCCCTTTTACAATAAGAGCCCCAGAAAGTCTCCTGGGACAAAGCCCTCCTTTCTGTAGAGAAGGCCCCCAGACTCACGAGTGGGTGCAGTTGATGGGGCATGGCTGGCACGTGCCCTCCTCATCTGCAAATTTCCAGATGGGCATGAAGGAGAGGTCAGGTTTCACCCCACTGGGGCAGCGAGCCACACAGAAAGGAGGGTCCTTGTAGTGGGCACAGGCCACACACTGGTCAGCTTCCTGGGAAGGGAAGAAGGATTGGAAGGGGGCTAGCACAACACCTCCAGGGCAGCAGGACATGCCCTTGTGTCCCCTTCGTGCTTCCCATGGCCACTCCACAGCACTTTCGCCTTGCTCCTGGAACAGCCCAGACCAGCCGTGTCTGCCACCCCTGCTCTTCACCCAGCTCCCCCCTCCCCTGCTCGAAGCTCAATCCTCAGGCAGGAGGCTTCAGATGAGGAACTGGAAGTCTAGCAGGGGAGTGTATTACTTAAGATATAACAGCAAGTAACAATAGTTAACTAACACACAGCAAATCGCTTGGGCACGGTGCCAAACCCTATTTTAAGTTCATTCTTCCCACATTCCAATGTACAACATTCACTTTATAAATGAGCGAACCAAGGATGGAAGCAGGGCCTGGATCCGAATCCAGAGAGTCTGATGCCTAAGCCCATAGGTCTAACCGCCTTGGCACAGCCACAGCCAAGGACACAGGCCTCCCCGGGACCTTTGCATAGTCTGAAGGGTCACGGGGTCCACTACACAACTTGCAGTCCCCAGCATTCCAGCCTCCTAACACCCTCCTGCCATCCAGGGCTGAGCTCCGAGCCCTCTCCTGGGACATTCTACTGGACATGGCCAGGTGCCCAGCCACCCCACCCCGCCCCTGCCCTTGCTTCCCTCCACCCACCTCGATCAAACCCACCAGCAACTCACCGAGCCCAAGCAGGTCACTGAGCCATTCTGGGGCTGACACTCTGGGTGGCATGGCAGACAGAACCTATCCTTCACATACTCCCGGGGAAGCCTGACAGAAGGGATGGCTGAGGAGGGGGTCTGGAAGGAGCCCCCGTGCCCCACTCCGGCCGCCCCTCCTGCCCTGCCCCGCGTACCCCTGCAGCACTCGGCATTCCTCCACACACTCCTGGCCTCGAAGGAACTGGCTGCAGTTGACACACTGGGTGGGTCCCGGACCCCAGCAGTGCCCGTGGGCACACAGCGGGTAGCAGGCCAGGCCCTCACCCGCTGCAGTGAAGAGGAAGGGGGTTAGAGGAGACACTCAAGGAAGGTTCCAGGTCCACATGAACCAGGGGAGGAGGCTGTGGGCTGGACGGGGTGGGAATAGGTGCCGGGCAATGCGGGGAAAGAAAGAGCTGAGGTTCCAGGGACAGAGAGGAAAAGGAAGGCACAGATGCCAAGGCAGTGTGGCCAGGCCCAGCCAGAAGCCATGCCAAGAAGTCAAGCCAGCCACAGCCGTGTCAAGAATGGTGCACCAGGGATGGGCAGTCTGCACAAGTCCAAGATTGCTGCTGCTAGGGGCCCACAGGCACTCCTGTGTGCCGGCAGACGGGGAGCGTGTGGCGCTGGGCTCCCTGTCTTACCGCACTCGTCCTCTGGCCGGTTGGCGCTGTGGAGCAGGGCCTGGTGGGGGTTCCGGAAGAGCTGGTCCCAGGGCACCGTGTGTACGAAGCAGAGGCGAGAGTTGCGGTGGATGAGGGCCAGCCCACTGCCCAGCTCCCGCAGCGAACGCAGCCCCAGCCAGCTGATGCCCAGCCCTTGAAGGGTCAGCGAGTAAGCACCGCTGTGGGAAGAGTGTTTGGCTGTCGGCAAGAGCTGCCCTCACCTCCTCCTGTCCCCAGCACACTCTGAAAACTCCCATGGAAATGTTACTGCTGGAGTCCCTGGGGAACAGGAGTGCCCACCATGCCCAGAGCTTCTCAATGGGCTCCCTGGGAAGCTCCTCAGGAACCCCCCCCCTCCCTTCCCCGGTGCTCACTCATGCAGAACTCGGCCCCGGATCACTCTGAGGTTCTGGAAGACACTGAGGTTAGGCAAGCTGTCTGGCCACGCTGAGATGTACAGGTAACCTGCGGGCACAGGGTGAGGCTAGGGGTGTGGGGACAGGAAGAGGACCCCCGACCCCATCAGAGCAGGATGCAGGGAAGCAAAGCCCACCTGTAATCTCCTCCAGAGCCTCAAACACTCTGAGCTGCTCAGGCTGCAGGGGGGCAGTGTTGGAGGCTGGGTCCCTAGAAGGATTAGGAGAGGAGTCAGCAGGGCCAGGAAGTAGGTGGACATGACCCCCAGAGCTGACCCGGCCACCCTCCCCCACTGCCCTCCATTAATGACTTCATTTAAACCCTTTGCCCATCAAGCCCGGCTGTTTTCATCCTGAGTTTCAAAGCCCAAGCCCTAGTTTGGCAGGGTCTGTCAAAACAGTATTTATATCCTTTGATCTAGAAATCCTACTTCTAGGAATGTGGCCTAGAGAGACATTGGCTCCTGTTCCCAGAGACATGTACAGGGCAGAACTGTTTGTAAGAGCAAAATTAAAAACGACCAAAAGACCCATCAGTAAATAGAGGAGTTGTTAAATATAATCCCTGTCTATCCTGACTATAGATGAAAACTAACATTTGACAGCACTTAAAAAAAAAAAAAAAAGAAAAAAGAGCACTTAGTATCGGCCAGGCACTGTTTTATGAGCATATGAATATTAACTCATTCAAACATTATAACCACCTTATGAGGTTGGGGCTATTTTTGCCCCCATTTTACAGATGAGAAAATTAAGGTACGGTAAGCAGGTCACATGACTAGAAAATGGTAGAGCCCGGTTTCGAACCCAGGCAGCCTGGCTCCTGAGCCTGGGCTCTTAGCTCCTACTCTGCTCCACCTGCTCTTAGCTGTTGAAAGACCGCGGCAGCTCGACACGAAGTGCCTTGACCAGCTCTCCAGGGCGAGGGGCAGACAATATTCATGACAAGCTCCCATTTTAAGTCAACCTTCTCAATAAAATTACTAAAACTATGTTTCTCTGTGTGTGTCTAAGTATGTACAAATGGTCTAGGAGAACCCACACAAACTATTAGCAGTGGATTCCTCTGGAAAGGGGAACAGAGTTGCGGGAAGTGTTGAAAGGAACGTCCTCTTTTTAAATACATATTTTTATTGAAGTATAATTCACATCCAATAAAATGCAGAGAGTTCTGATGTACAGTTTGAGGAGTTTTGACAAATGCATTCACTCATGTATCCACTACCCCAGCTGATACACAGAACATTGTCATTGCCCCCAGAAACTTCCATTGTGTCCCCTCTTGGTCCACCCATCCTGGGGCAACCACTGTTCTGATTTCTACCACCACAGAGCGGTTTTGCCTATTCTAGAGGTTCACGTAAAGAGAATAGCACAGTGTGGACTCTCTCTTGTTTGACTTATTTTGCTGACCATAATGGGTTTTGTTTTTGTTTTTTTAAATAGGTTCCATGCCCAGCGTGAAGCCCAACATCGGGGCTCAAACCCTGAGATCAAGACCTTAGCTGAGATCAAGAGTCGGACACTTAACCACCTGAGCCACACAGGTGCCCCTGAACATGTTTTTGAGGCTCATCAATGTTGTTGTATAGATCAGTGAGTCGTTTGTTTCTTTTTATTGCTGAGAATTCCATTGTATAGATAAGGCACCATTTATTTATTCATTCACCTATTGGTATACATTTGCCTTATCTCCAGCTGGGGGCCATTATGAATAAAGCCACTGCAAACTCAAGGAGAATTTTGCTTTCTCTGGATGGCTTGGCCTCCACACAAGTGCATATTTGTGGATAGCATGTCATTTATGCAAACAACCCACCACCACGTCCCCACACCCTCTGGTCCCCCCGCCCGTCCTGCCTCTTTTGCATTTCTGGCCTCCCACCTCTGTCTCCCACCATCCCCCAGAGATACTGCCACTTCTGGGTCCTCAGGATTCATTGACTGCCCTGATGCTGCTCAGGCCGCTGTGCCCACCCTTAAGTTCGCGTATCCTTACCCCTCAAAGCTCTCTGGCAGAAACGCCAGGCTCCCAAAGATCTTCTTGCAGCCGACAAATTCTTGGATGTTGGCACTGGTGACTGCCCTCGCCTCCCGCAGGTGCTCCATGCCTAGGCCGTAGCACACTGTGGGGAGGGGCAGGTGGTGAAGGGGCCGTCTCGGCCCCCACATGGAGCACCAGGAACTCAAATTCGGGGGTCCTGTCCACAGTCCCCCCCTGGGGCCACGTGCCCCCCTTGCACAGACAGGAAATACAGGGGAACGTGTCAGACTGATCCAGGGAGGGCCAGGACAGAGACATTGGAAGAAAAGGACTGGGTCCCAGGAGGGTCTGAAGAAGAATGGGACTGTGGGCCAAGCTGGGTGTGCAGAGGGGCAGGAACTGTAGCCTGGCTCCGGGGGTGGCCAGCAGTTACCTCGGGCACAGGGCTTGCTGCATTTCTCACACCGCTGTGTTCCATCCTCAGCTGTCACCTCTTGGTTGTTCAGGGGACAGACCAGGGTGCAGGATCCCACGTCCGTAGACAGGTAGTTGTCTGAGGAGATGGGGACTGTGTGTCCATCTGCCCTGGCCCTTCACGCCCCACCATGCCCACATAGTGCAGTAAGAATATCAACCAATACTGAAATCCCCTTACTGCGTGTCTGCACACTCAACAGTCATGTACTCCTCACAACCCTACGTGACGGGCACTGTTAGATTCCCATTTTGCCAAGAGGCAATCATCGTAGTTTTACGTAAGTTACTCAAGGTCATGTGCTATCAAGTGGAGAAGCCAGGACTGGACACAAAAAGTCTGGCTCTACATTTTGTACTCTAACCCACCACGGGGAGGATACAACCAGGAGCTGAGAGCCCACTCCTGCCTCTCATGACACGAAGAAAGACAGCCCCAGGTCTGAGGTCAGTCCTCCAATGCACATCGATAAATACAGGAACTGTTAAATAAAACTCTGATCAATCTAGGCTATACAATAAAAATTAGCATTTAGGAGTGCTTAGTATGTGCCAGGCACTATTCTAAGAGCTTTACCAATATATTTTTTTAAGGCTTATTTATTTATTTTTGGGAGAGAGAGCTTGAGCAGGAGAGGGGCAGAGAGAGAGGGAGTGACAGAGAATCCCAAGCAGGATTCATGCTGTCAGCACAGAGCTCGACTCAGGGTTTGAACTCATCAGCTGTGAGATCATGACCTGAGCCAAAATCAAGAGTCGGACGCTTAACCGACTGAGTCACCCAGGCGCCCCTAAGAGCTTTACAAAAGTTAACTCATCCAAATCTTATAACCACCTTATGAGGTTGGGGCTATGTTGCCCCCATCCTCAAATGAGAAAACAGGTACAGGAAGCAGGTCACATGACTAGAAAATGGTAGAGCCCGGTTTCGAACCCAGGCAGCCTGGCTCCTGAGCCTGGGCTCTTAGCTCCTACTCTGCTCCACCTGCTCTTAGCTGTTGCAAGACCGCGGCAGCTCGACACAAAATGCCGTGACCAGCTCGCCAGAGCGAGGGTCAGACGATACTCACCATATGCTCCCATTTACTTAAACCAATCCCCCTCCCAGCAAAATTACTAAAACGACATTTGTCCCTGGCACTCACAGGGACAGGCAGTCACACAGCTGGCACCGAAGGTATAACGGCCCTCAGGGTTGGGCATGGATTCGAAGGTGTCCGTGTTGTAGGTGACCAGGGCTGGGCAGTGCAGCTCACAGATGCCACTGTGGTTGAAGTGGAGGCAGGCCTGGAGGCGGGGGGTGGGGGGTGGGGGTGGCGGGGGTGGAGACAGGCAGCTGGTGGTCACTGGGCTGTTTTTCCCTGGCGTGCAATGGGCAACAGGGCAGGAGCAGGCAGGGTGCCCCTCCCCTTGCACCCCGGGGTCCCGTGGGCACATACCAGGCAGTCAGAATGCTTGGGGCCCGTGCAGCCAGCAGCACACTGCTCGTGGCAGCAGTCGGTGGGCTGCGGGCCCTTGCAGCGGGCACAGCCACCAGCACAGACAGTTCGAGTCACTGTGAGACAAAGGGCAGGATGAGGGCTGGGCAGTAGCCCAGGCACCAGACCCTCACCTGCATCACTTTCTGTGATGACTTCCTGCCCCACCCCCTGGGAAGACACCGAGGTCTGGTAACCCTCCCAGCCCGGCCCCCTGCCCTCCCCCCGCCAGATTCTGGCACTCACAGCTCTGACAGTCCCCGGAACTTGCTCCCCAGCAGTGGGAGTCTTTACAAGCTGGAGAACAGGGTTGGCCTGGGGAGAGAAATAGACAGAGACCAGGAGGCAGAATGCAGTGAGGGAGAGTCGGCAGGAAAAGAAGACTCAGAAAACAGAGGCACGATCTAGAAGCAGAGGGAGGCAGGACAGAGGACCACGGAGATGAAGAGACACAGAGAAATGGCAGGAGGGAAATGGGACAGAAAGAGGGAATGGGTAGTGTTAGTACAGGGGTGGGGAGTGGAGGGGGTGTGAGTGAGCGGGGAGTTTGGGGATCGCTGGGTTGCCTGGGAAAGAGAGGAAGCTACAGGCAGGGAGAAGCATGGCTTACAGGCCCGAGAGCGGTTGGTGTCTATCAGCATGAGGGCCAGCTGGTTGTTCTTGTGGAAGATGTCCTTCCACAGAATCGTGTCCTGGTGGCAGAGCTGCGGGTTCCGCTGAATGAGGACCCCTCCCTTCAGGATCTCTGTGAGGCAGGCAATAATCAGCACTTTCCTTTCCTGTCTGTCACTTTCTGCCCTCCCATGGGACTCTCCTGACCTCTTTAGAGGGGAGCAGGCCTCTTAAACACACCCGTTTCCCCAGGGATTAGAGAAGACACCTTCAGCATCTTCTAGCCGTACCAGAACCCCACCCCACCCCCACCCTGCCCCACACACATGAACAACCTGAGATCCAGGGAGGAGTGAGTTGTCCATGACAGGGTCCAGATGTCCATGCCACCCTCTCCTGTCCTCCCACCTCTATACTCTGTGCACACTGCTTACTGGTTAAAAGAGACTCTGGAGTCTGAAAACCAGCCTCACCACTAACTAGCAATGTCATAGCTATGTAACCTTGAGCAAGTCACTTATCCTCTGTAAACCTGTTTTTTCATCTGTAAAATGAGAATAGCACTGGTGCTTCCCTTGCAAGATTACAGCACAACCAAAATGGGATCGTGTATGCCAAGTGACTGGCCACAGAGTCTGGGATACTGTCAGCTCCAAGGCTGCCACATACAGTTATGCAGGTTGTTCACTGCACATGTGTACTCAGCCAAGAAGTGGACTAACCCCAGCCTGTATCCTAATTATCAAACTGTGCAGGCTCGTGCAAGCTGTGACTTCCTGGGAAGAAGGGAGATCTTCTCATCTTCACAAAGGCACCTTCCCAAGCTCCACCTGCATCCATCCAGAAGGGATGCCAGTTCTAATTCACACAAAGTTTCCCACGCATAGCAGTGGCCCTGATCAGCTCCCGATAACAAGGAGAAGGTTTCAATGATAATGATGATCACCTGTGAGGCTTCGGAGCTGCAGCTCCCGCAGCCCTCCTAGGGCAGCCCCTGTAGCAGGGGTGCCACTGTCCAGTGGGTCTCCGTTGTCCAGCACGGCCAGGGCGTAGTTGTCCTCAAAGAGCTGGGTGCCTCGCACGATTCGTAGCCTCTGCAGTGGGACCTGTCTCACTTGGTTGTGGGCAATGAGCACATAGCCTTGCACCTCCTGAATATCCTGGGAGAGAACAGGACCAGGTGGGGCTGAAGCAGGCCCAGGCCCTGGAACACAACCACCCCCCCGCCCCAGGCCTCCTCTAAGTCACCAAGTGCAAAGCCCCCATCCGCTGAGAAGTCCAGCTCTGTCACGCATAAAGTAGAGATCAAGGCCACTCCCCACCTCCCCAAACCAGAGTCGTGTATGATCAAGACAGATAAATGGTGGGGGGAGCACTGTATGAACTATGAGCAAGCGCCACACCCTCTCTGCATCTCAGTTCCCTCATCCATAAAAGGAAACACCTAGATGACATGACGTCTGTGATTTGACCAAGCCTCACACACGTGGCCCCACTCCAGGGCACTGTGGACACAACCCAGCAGGCTGGTTCCCACTCTCTCCCCTGCTCGTGACCCTTTCACATACATTTTCCATTTGGTTTTCCCAGAGGGGAGTCAAAGCATGCTCCCTGCTTCCAAAACACAGACAGAGAAGCCAGGGGCCGAGACCATATTCACGTGGCTTGTCGGTAGAACTGGACCTAGAACCCACAACCTCCCAGCAGCCCTTTCACCACGCCAGGCAGGACAGGGACAGCGGCCGGGGCAGATGGACAGGGGGAGGCGATTGCTGGCAAGGGAGCCAAAAATTTAGCAGAGGCACACATGCATTCTACCCTGGGATGTCCAGGGCCAGCCACATGACTGAGAGGGAGTCAACTGGCCTTGCAGTAGAACAGATAGGGCGCGGGCATCAGAAAGGACTTCCCAGTTGAGGAGCCGCAACAAGAGAAGAACTATAGGGTCCCTTCTTCTACCACCCATTTATAAGCATAGGGCTCAGCTCAGCTGGAGGCAGGACCTGGCTGGGTCCCCCATGGGCCTCACCTGCAGGAAGGAGAGGCTGGCATTGGCATGCAGGTAGGTGAGCTCCAGGTTACCCTGTACCACTTGACAGCCCTGGTAGAGGTGGCGGAGCATGTCCAGGTGGGTCTCGGGACTGGCTGGGAGCCGCAGCTTCATGTCTGTGCCGGTGCACACTGGGAGGAGAGAGGAGATGGGTCAGAGGCCGCTGCCCCGTCAGCTTCTCCAGCCTGGCACCTCCTCCACACTCACTCCGCAGGGTCATGCCATCTCGGACGGCGAGAAAGCACAAGTGAAGGACCCCGCTTCCCATGTCCCACGCACCTGCAGAAGGCACAACAGCAAAAGAAAGTCCGCAAGTTTGGGAAGAGGAGGGAAATCAGAGGAAACGCTCCTTCTAACTCGGCCCATCCTGAGTATCCAGAGGGGCCCCCATTGTGCCAGCCCTGGGGAGTTTGCCCGCCTGATCCGGGGTGGTGGCTGGCAAAGAAAGCCTCCCTTTGTCCCCAAGGCACCACTCGTGGCCAAGGGGTAAAAATCCCCCAAGAGAGGCCATGATGAATCATGAAGCTTCTGGATACCCCCTGCCCCTATCCCAAGCAAACAAACTCAGGGCATTCTCCCCACCCCATTCCAATACCACCCACATGCCAGCCTCTTGGCAAGGGATGTCCACCCCCACAATGCCACCCAGAAAGGAAGGAAGGAGGGTCAGCTAGAGTCATAGCTGGGGCATGGGGACCACTAGGGGCCTGGTCAGTGCAGGGACCTCTGGAATTCCCCCAGGCAGAAAAAAAAGGAGCATCAGACCCCAACAACGGGCATCCGGACCCAGGCTGCAGATCTTGGGCCAGAGCGATGCCCTACTCTGACGGCTCCTATGCTGGCACTTCACCCTTGCCACCTCCTCAGGGCAAGACTCCAGAACCAGCTGGCAGAATCTATGCCACGAAACTCCTGCCACAAGGGCACTACGTCAGCCCTGTGTACCTTCTTCCCAGGGCCAACCCTCAGCCAAGGGGCATCAAGATGAATTGCCTCCCCGGCCCACCTGGACCCCAGCAGCGTGTCCCTGAGACCGGAAGTACCTACAAAGCCCAGGGATACAGAAGGGGTAAACTACTCCTGGTGAGGGGGTGCTCTGGACAACAGCTGGCACCATGCCTGCCAGTAGGGGGGAGATTAAAGTGCCCAGTTGAACCCGTTTTTCTGCTCTGGTGAGGAGATGAATCACCTGGCGCGTCTTGCTCAGGAGGGTGCGCCGGGGGGAGGTGGGTGGAGGGCACCCCCAGATACACAGGCCCACAGGTGCCTGAGCTGCTTGGATTTCCTGTTGGTTGCCACTGCACCTCCCACGGACTGTGTGCAGATTCAGGGGGACAGCAGTGGCTGACTTCAAGGTCTGACACCAGGATTCCTGCTCTCCCAGCAACTTGGAGCCTGAAGTCAAATCCTGGGGGATAAGAGAGATCCCCTGCCTCCAGAAAGCTGGGGAAAGGCTGGTAGGGCCAGTGCCTCGGGTTCATGCTGAGGCCAATGGCCATGAGCTGACAGCCTCCCGGTAAAAGCCAGAGTGGTCTCTGTTCCCACCCCTTTGGACAGATAGGGAAGGAAGCAAAGAGGGAGGAAGGGGAGGGCCCAGAAATAGAACTCAAGGGTCCCTCCCCCCAGACTCCCAAGAGAAACAGGAGCTGGGGGTGGCAGGCCAGGCCCAAAATAACGCCCGCTGCCAGGACCTCCTGTGGCCTCAGCAGCCTCAGCTGCTTTGTAGGCACAGCTGTCTTTAGGCCCAGACCCCAAAGCTCTGGCCCAAACCCGGGACAGGGACAAGCAGAGCTGGAGCAGAGGCTGTCTCCACCGGCTGTGGCCCTCTGCCGCCTCTAAAGGACACCAGCTGTGGCAGCCAGGCAATAGGAAAACAACAACAATGGGAACACCAAGGGCAGCCACGTTAGCTGAGCACCTACTGTGTACTGTCAGGCACTCTGGGTGGAGCCTCATTATGTCCTCCCGAGGCTGGGACAGCAACTTCTCTCTTGCAAAGAAGAAAACTGAGGCCGACAGGGGTTCGTCTCCCAAGATCTTAATAAAGCTTATGAGCGATAGAGGCAGGATTTGAACTGGAGTCTGTCTGACTTTAGATCCTACGTTCTTAACTGGACATATACAAATTCACCCCACATCAGGTGCAAAGGGAAATACATACCAACTCTACTGATACCACTGATAAACATCACAGACTCTGGGCAGGGCAGGGGGGCTGGGCTGAGCTGAGGGCCAGAAAGAGTGGTAGCCCCACCCCACTAGTGAGTTTGTGGCTGATTTGAGTCTAAGATTCTTTAAGCGTTTGCAGCGGGTAGTGAAGTCAGGTACTGAGACCTGCTCTCCCAGAGAGCTGGAGGCTTGCGGGCAAATTTCCCCACCAAGCTGACATGAAGCCAAGAAGGGCCTCTTGACACCTCCCCTACTTCCACCTCTGTCCCCTTCACCATGGAGCTCAGCACCTCCCACCCCCTCCCCCATCTGCTCACCAGACTCCTCCCCAGTCCTCACCACAGTCCCCATATCCACTCAGCCCCCTTGATTTTCAGGGGGTAGGGTGTGAGAAGTCCTGTTCTACACAGGAGAGCTCTGTGTCTTCAGGACACCTGACCCTCAGAAGCCCCAACCTCTCCAGCTCTCTGACGCAGTCACTATGAGGCAGGACCAGCCCAACACCAGATAAGAGTTGGATGGATGGATGGATGGATGGATGGATGAAATCCAATCAAGAACTTGCAAACCACAAGGTAGTAGTTGAGGTCCTGGTGTTCATCCCTCTGCTGAAAGGCTATTCAGAGTCCTTCATATCCCTCTGGCTGGACTTCAGTGGTCAGGGTTTGGTCCCAGCTCTGGGGGGTGCTCTCCAGAAGGTTCTGCCCTCCCTGCCACACTTCAGCCCCAGCTGCTTCTCTTGCTCACCAGCAAGGGATACTTCCTTTGGTTTCCATGAACACTACCTGCATCCCTAAAACTCAACTCCCCCAGACCTACAAGTTAAGAGCTCATTCTAGTGATGCTCAGAACTCACCCACCATACATACCTGGTGTATCAGGTCCCATATCAGACCAGGGCCTGGGCTCAGGATCATTAAACCAGAACCCTAACTGGCCTGCTCATGTGTGACCTTGAGCAAGTCAAAGGACCTCTGGGGGCAGAGGCCATATCAGATTCATCTCTATGCCCAGCAGTGCCTGTGACTTCGTAGGCACTCAATGACTATTTAGTGACCTGAACTTGGCTGTGAGGATGGGATAATAAAACACTAACAACTCTTACTTTCTGCAGAGAAGTTAAATGAGAGTTAAATGAGATAATGAATCAAAAAAGCAGCCTGTAAACATGAAAAGGCTTTGTAAATAGAACTGAGGCAACACAAACATTGGCTATAATAATTCTCCCACTCCTAGAGAGCACACACCCGTCGCCCTACACGGGCTGTCTTCCCAAGGGTGAGAAGGAAAGGTAGCCTAGCAAGAGATGGAGATGTCACCCCATAAGGGCTTCCCACAGGCAGAGGCAGAGAGGGGGATCTCTTTCCAGATCATTTCAGCTCCCAGGGGCAGGCACAACTACTGGGGCCTTACTCTAGCCCCCCACTGATGGTTCCTCCATACTGGTTCCTCTTCTTCCATTCCAGCCGTCTCCCCCATTCCAACCCTGCAGGGCCCCCTGACTTCCACCCTGTCCCTGCCCTCAGTCCCTTGCCATGCTTGGAGGGCCCAAGAGAAAGGCAGGCATGGGCTGGACAGGGAGGGAGAGGACCTCAGTGGGCCCCAGCTCACTCCACTTTCTATAGGCTAGATAAGGGAACTCACTTACCCGAATAACAGAGTAGCACCTCTACCCCAGTCTGGACACCTGGCTGCCCCTGAGGCTTTGCTCACCCCATTCCTGTTGAATAGGATATGACTTTGACCAACTCTTAATGCCTCCTCATTAGACATTATTATTGGGTCTACTAGACATATTTGGGTCACTAGGAAGCCTTGGATAAATCACTTCACTTCTTTGAACTGTGTGTACCCACTTCCTTGGATTGTTGCAGAGATGAAATGAAACCGTCGATGGAAAAGAACCTGGCACACAGGAAGCACACTGGACATTTTTCAAAAGTTCAGGCAAGGTGTGGGAGGGAAGATGGGCTAAATGGGTAAGGGCATTAAGGAATCTACTCTTGAAATCATTGTTGCACCATATGCTAACTTAGATGTAAATTTAAAAAATAAAGTAAATAAAGAAAGCTTTTCAAAAGTTCAGGCAAGGGAAGTTCATATAGCTGGAGTGTGGGTAATTCCAAACCAAGAGAAAATGAAAGATGACTTTGTATTTGGAATGAGATGTATTTTCCCTTTTCACACTTCATCCTATCGTTTCATTTGTTGCTTTTTTCCCCCTTGAGTATTAGAATGAAGTTACTTTCCTCAAGTAAGGTAAAAAGGAAGGAGGTTATTAGAAGAATCGCTTGGGAATTAAAATAGGACCTCTGCAAGATAAGGATGTGTTTGCTACACTTGACAAAAGTTTGACCTCTAAGAATGGATCCTAGCAAAATCCTGACCCTCTGGATCCTCCCTGTCTCCCCTTTCCCCCAAATTCCTGCCCTAGCCCTCAGCCCTGGGATATAATGGGGGTGCTAGAGGCAGCCGGGCGGTGCCCTGCCATTGCAACCATTCTCTGCCCGACACACCCAACATCTGTCTTTGCACCCAGCAGTGCAGATCGAGGGGTGAGATAGGCCTGAGGAGGCCCCAGTCATCGCTGAGAGAACTGACCCCTCCGTATCCCAGCACTATCCCAGCACCGCAGCAACCCAGGCCACCCCCACCTGCTCAACTTACAGGCCCAGCTGAGGGGGGCAGCAGCTCGGCCTGACAGCGCAGCCTGGCCTCACCCATCGCAGCAGAAGGTCAGGGCTGCAGACAGACGCCCGCCTGGGAAACAGGGAGACGTATGGGCTCCCAGGAAAGTGGAACCTCCTTTGTCAGAGAGAAGGCGTGGGGCCACCTCCCGCTGTTTACAGCAGATCTGACCCAGCACCTTGAGGGAGTTCCTTGAGAGGGCAGAGTTCAGCCAAGTCCCTAAGCCAGCAGGGAGACTGCTGTTTGGCAACACAAAGCCCAGACACGCAAACACAGACCACACAACGCAGGAACACCCTAGCATAGACGCCCCTCAGAGAATACTGCAACGCTCTGACAGAGAGGCCCTCGGGCAACACACAGACGGGATGACCCCCACCCCTTCTCCAGACTCCCTGACCGATGGAGACCACCCACTACTCCCCAGAACACTCCCATTTTGTCTTCCCTACAGCACAGTGATGCCAGCAGCAGTGTCGCCCATTGTTCAAGGTGGATTAATACAGTGATTTCGAATGTGTGGCTGGGGGTCGCACCGTCTGGGGGTCCCATCTTGGACCCACTACTTCCTTGATGCGATGTTTACCTGGTTAGCCCAGGTGTTTACCTGGAAATGGGAATACTAGTAGGATACTAGTAGGATTTCTCTTGTGGGGTTGGTCTGAGGATTTAGAGGGCGTGCATGCAAACCACCGCGCACCGTGCCTAGCTCAAAGTGTATCTCCAGCACACGGTGGCTTTAATTGTTAGTGCCTAGATGGGCCAATGGGGCAGAACCGGCACTACCCCCACCACCATGCCTCCCCACACACAGCATGAAGGAAAAGGCAGGACAACCCAGCCCTCTGCAAACCCACATCTGGCCCTCTGTCTTTACCTTTCCTTCCCGCCCCCCCACCCACCCCGCAGGACTGCCCAGGAATCCCCCGCTGGGAAATCTCCCACTCTATGCCCCAGACCAGGAAACCTACCACCGCCCCTCGGTGGCCCGTGCTCTCCAGAAGTCACAAAGCACACAGTCCCCGGGCTGGCCCTGAAGAAACTTGCTCAAAACAAACGTCTCCCCCTCCCCCCACCCCAGACTCCAGCATGAGGCAACTCGGCAGTCCGACCGGCCACCCTCTCCAGCCCGGCTCTGGCCGGACAGGTTACTTTCCCCACCATCCCCCTCCACACCGCGATCCTGCCTGAAGCTGGAGGAACTAAACCCAATCGCTGCGGGGAGAGGGGGGTGGGGAGATGGGACAGGGGGAGGGGCAACAGAAGGGACCCCCGAGGAATCCAGCTCAGTCCAGTCTGGAGGCGGAGGCTGCCAACTGGAAAGTCTTTGAGAAAGCTTGAAGGGGCTCAAGAAAGGGGAACACACAAACACACACACACACACACACACACACACACACACACACACCATGCAGTACACCCTTTGATGGCAAACTTTCCGAACAATTTCAGAGAACTTTTTTGACAAGTTCCCATTGCCGTCGCCGAGTCTGGAAAGCGCCAGTCTCTTGCCTGGGACATCTAGAACGGCTTGGGCGTCATCGCCCCCCTGCCCCACCTTCCTTTGCCCCCTCCCCGGCGAGGCCGGCTGCTCTGGAGCGCCGACACCGTCCGAAACTTCGGACCGGGAAGTTCGTGTGGCCCCCCCCTCTGCCCCCGCCAGCCCGGGGACCTTCGGCGGGGGTCCCAGGCTGCAGGGTCGCGTCGCTGCTTCGTGCCCTCCCCACACCAGACCTACCTTGGGTGCCCGTGGCTCCGGAGGGCAGGAGGGCGAGGAGGAGCCCCCAGCGGCACCAGGCCGCCAGCTCCATGGTGCTCACTGCGGCTCCGGCCCCATGGCTCGGGCTGGACCGGGCTGCGAAGGGCCGGGCGGCTGCCTGGGAGCTCTGCTCGGCTCTCGGGGCACGACGCAGGGGACTCTTCAGCTCCACAACTTCATTCTTGTACTTCCTCAAGGCAGCCCTCCTCCTCCACCTCCTCCTCCTCCCGTGATTGGGAGCGAGCGTGCTCACGGCTCGCCCCCCCACCCCCTCCACCGCATTCCAGCGAGTCCCTGGGAGTGGCAACTCCCAGCTTCACTTTCTCCCTCGGCGCGCAGGCCTGGGGTGCGCCCCTCCCGGCGCCCGGACGCCGGGGTTGCCTGCGCACTTCTGGCGCGTTCCCATGGAGAACCCCTAAAGCAGGGGACGGCGATCGGCACCCCCTCCTCCACCACCGGGCGGAGTCTGGGGCAAATGCTTTAGGCTGCCATCCTTAACTTTCCTTGAAGTCGCAGGTTTTATCTTAGACATTCCTGGCGAGTTTGCACCCCTACTCCATCACATGCCTATTTTTAAAAATATCAAATGATGGTTCTCCCACCACATCCTCAAATCAAATTGATAGTAAAGGAGGTGGATGTGTTGTGTTTTTAACTTGTGGCTTCCAGGACTCCCCGGCATACCTTCTGGAATCTTTTAAGTATCTTTTTCCAGTCTGAAAAGCACAGTTTTAATCGGAAGAACCTACAAGTTTGGGGAGAGAGTCAAATTAGAGGGACTTCCATCTCAGTCTTTCCAAGAACATCCATTCGTCTGTTTCTTCACAGGGCCGGCCACTCAGCACTCAATTCATCCAAAGTTCCTTTTCTGTCCCTTGCTTACTAGCCTGTTCGATTCTGCCTCCCCACCCTGCATTCCTTCTGGAGCCCCTGGCCCTGTTCTTAAGGCCCAGTGGGGGGGTGGAAGTGGGGGTGATGGAAGGAAGGTGTGTCTTTGTTGGAAATTCCAACCAAAAATGCATGGGACATACTTAACTAACAACTTATTCGTTGTTTATCTGAAATTCAAATTTAACCGGGCATCCTTATTTTTATTTGCTAAGTCTGGCAACTCTAGTTGGAATGTCTCAGCCAAGAGCAGAGCATGCCTGTGCTGGTCAAGAGGGGATCAGAGGCATCTACTGAGCACTGAAGAATGAAGGACACTAGCATTTCTTAAACTGCTTTCATATTCCTAGCATGGTTGTTGGTAGGCATTTTCACAGTAGAGGGGTTGGAATCAGAATGACCTGGGTTCAAAGTTCCAGTCTGCCATGTGTTAGCTGTGCAAACTTAGGCAAGTGAGCAAGCCTCTCTGAGTCTCAGTTTGCTCACTACTGAAATAGGATCTGGTATGCTCTACCAGGGATTAAAGAAGATAATGCTCCTGAAGCACTCAGAACAGTGTGTAGCACATAGTAATTGCTCAATAAGTGGTCTCAGGTTTATGGATACTGCGATAGATCCAGGTTTGGTGGTACCTGAGCTTATGAAATTGGGGGGGAGGGGGACTCTCTTCAAGATAAGGAATACAAAGTTATGAGCACGAAATTAGACACATATATGCAAATGAAGGGCCTGAAGCTTACCCTTCTTTAACAGCATGGTGAGTCCACCTCTGGCTCTAACCAGCAATGTGCAAACTACAGGTTAAGTTCATTTGGAAGTTTGGTCATCGAGCCAATTTAGATGCTCAAGACAAGTCTTTTTTTTTTTTTTTTTTTTTTTTTTTTTTAAGAAATAGAATGCAATACGGGGTGCCTGGGTGGCTCAGTAAGTTAAGCAGTTGACTCTTAGTTTCATGATCTCACGGTTTGTGACTTTGAACCCAGACTCGGGCTTCGTGCCATCAGTGCAGAACCTGCTTGGGATTCTCTCTCTCCCTCTCTCTGCCCCTCCCCCACTTGTGCTCTAAACAAATGAATAAATAAATAAAACTTTAAGAAAAAAGAAATAGAATGCAATGGAAATGATCTGTGTACATCGCATGTTAATGTGGGTAAGGGTATGTGTGTGTGATGGGTGATGATATACAATGGATTTATCCCTTGGATAATAGTCACAAATGTTCAAGAAATACTGCTGAGTATGGGGACACAGCGGCCCTTTGGGATGGGCATTAATATCTCTATTTTCTCTAGTGTTAGAGTTGGAATTGATTAAGGTGAGGGCAAGATCAAGGAAAAGAGGCTCAGATGAGTTAACCAATCTGCCCAGGAGCATCTGTCTCAGAGCTAATGAGGGAAAAGGTGAACACCCAGCCAAAACCAGTCCCTCACCCTCACTCATCACAAACCCAAATCCAGGGACCTGGTCAAGGTGCCTCTCGGCCCTCAGGGAAAGGAGACACTAGACCTAGTCCCAAGAGTCACTTGTGGGTCATGCACTGGAGAACTTGCTCTTCAAGAGACCATCAGGGTGTTAGGGTCAGCATCAGAGATGTCCCTTCCCACCCTCCCCTGCCCTGGTGTTAAGAGGGTTTGTCCAGCCAAGAAAGCTGCTGTGCAACCGTCCTTTACTGGACCCTTCCTCCATGTCCCTGTCTGTCCTAGAGCCACATCCCTCATCTCGCAGAGTCCTGGGTTGTCAGAAGGCAGATGTTATCTTTCCCCATTTTGCAGAAGAGGAACACTGAAACTCCAAGGGAATGAAGGGAAACTGAGCCAGAAGTCTTTGGCTTCATGTGCTCTGCTCCAGGACCGGGAATCAAGGGTACCATGAACTCTCCCTCCCCCAGGGTGTAGTGGAGCCAGAAAGGCTCTTCAAGATATCTGAGTAACTACCAGTCATTCTCCTACAAAGATCCCATGTCCCCCCACTGCCTCACTCTCACCCAGTCAACAAGTGCACCCTCTCGGCATCCCAGATTCCAGGGGAAAAAAAATCCCAGACTGGAGACAATGCTCAGTCCCAGTGGGCTGCCCAGAGAAGGCGGGGCCAGAGGGAGTGGACCGGGAGTAGGGTTGGGGGAGGAGCGGGGTCAGAACTCACGCCCGGGGAGGAGGCTCGAGAGGGGCCAGTCTTCCAAAGAGAATGAGCCCATTCAGAGCTGGGAAGGAAGGGGAAAAAACCTTGTCTGGTGTTTGACAAGAGGAGAGGAAGGGGGGCAGGGGTGGGCGCTGCTGATTCGCTTCTCCCCTCAATTGCCTCTCCAGCAGGGCCTGGCAGGAGAGCCAAGGAAAGAGGATGTCTAAGGGACAGAGGTTGAAGGGGGGCCTGGGGTTGGTGGGGGGGGAGGGGGGCTGCTGGAGGAGCCTGAGAGTTTGCCAGCAGGGTCCAGTGAGGGGCCTGGGGAGAGGGAGACAGCTTCAGGGGAGAGGGGTGACTGCAGGGCAGAGGAGAGCCAAGAGAAGGGCAGAGGGCAGATATATGAGATCTGCCAGAGGAGGTGCTGGCCTGCGGGCAGTGGAGGTATCCACTGGCACTGAGGTGGCACGATGGGGCTCTGGCTTAGAGAGGTGACCTCTAAGGATCAACAGGCTGGGGTCTGGACCCAGCAGCCTGTGAAATGCCAGTCAATCATTGACCAGCCACTGAGACTGGGGAACACAGGAGGCCGTGTGCGTGTGTGTGTGTGTGTGTGTGTGTGTGTATGTGTGTGTGTGTGTGTGTGTGTGTGTGTGTGTGTGTCTGTTTGTTGGCACCAGAGTCTCCTCCCTTCTGCCTACCTCACCAGCCAGCCTGGGGTCAGAGGACTGAAAATAAACAGAAAAAGGGAGGAGACGGTCCACAGTCCGAGGTTCAGGCCACAAACTGGTGCCTACCCCATAGGGCCTTGAGTCTGGGGCATGAGTTGCTGGGGAAGTGTCTATGAATTAGTTATTTGGAAGGAGTCCCCCAAGAGTGGGCACAAAGCCTCCCTGGGGCCATAGGAAAGTAATTTGAAAGCTTCTGATGGGAAAATCTTCCCTTCTAAAGTGGCCCTTTAAGAACACTTGCTACCTAGCCACTGGGAGCCCAGGGTTAGGCCTAGGCTCTAGGTAGCAAAGAGCAGAGCCTAAATTGACATACCAGACACGCTACCCCTGGGCCTGCTGATCACCTCCCTCAACCCTTGTCACCCCATGTCAGGAATGCAGGCCCAAGGCCTGAGGAATCTGCCTTTCTCTCTCTCTAGGTTGCTTTGCTAAGACAGAATGCATTCTTGCGCCCTCAGCCTTCCCTGGCTTTAATGCCTATAGGAGAAGTACACGTGGTTTCCATCTTGGCCCATGGATTGTGCTCCCGTATCCTGTGCTGTGTGTTTGTGCCGGCCGTCTAACATGCGTCTCAGTTTATCTAGGGATCCTTTCTCAGATAGTAGCTGGGCTGTGTGGGCTTGAATAAGGCTTTCATTTTGCTGTGTGAAATATGAGAGTTGGACTGAAGAGTTCCTGGTTGCAGTGTTTTAGACCTCGTGTGGGGGCAGCGACTCCTTCAACCGCATGCTTATTCCCTGAAAGCCCCACTGAGCCGCCCCTCTGCCAGATTCCAGGTTCCAGATTCTTTGTTTTACAAACACTGAGTTTTCCTGCTCTACTCAACCCTTCAGAACTCGGAGCTCACCTGGCTTGCTGCTAGAGATCCAGACTACTGGGATGTGAATGAGGACATTTTTGCCTCTGGCTTTTGGTTTGGGGAAGAGGAGGCTAGGAAGCTTCCAGAAGCACAAAACTGTGGCAATCATGAAGTCCTGATTTGGTGAGGCAGTTTCAGTTTCTGATGATTTCATTCATTGGACCCACGTTGTTGATTCTTCTTTTGTTGTTATTTTTCTGTTTTTGTTTTTGTTATGTTTTTGGGGTTTTTTTTTTTTGCCCTTTACGTCCAGTAGCTCTTTGAGATCTACCGATTCCTCTGTGCTTTTCCCACCTCCACCACCAGCTAGACTAAGCCTCTATCGGGTGAAAGCACTAGCCTTTGATCTCCCTGAATGCTGCTCTTGCCCTCTTTTAATCCTACCCCCTGCCCTTTTCACAGAATAAATGTTTTACTTTTTAACTTAATTTTTTTTTTTATTTTAAGTAACCTCTACACCCAACATGGGGCTCAAACTCACAACCCCAAGATCAAGAGCTGCGTGCTCTACCAACTGAGCCCTCCAGGCACCCCTAAAGTAAATGTTTTCAACATAGCGTTGTTCTAGCGCTAAAACATCTCCCAATGGCTTTCCATTGCCTAAGCTCTTCACTGTGACCCAAGACCTGACAGAATCTGGTCTCTGGCCTTCCAGCCACATAGGCTTCCTTTCTGTTTTTCAAAGATGCCAAAATTAGTTCCTGCCTTAGGGCCTTTGCACTGACTATTCCCTCAGCTTAGAACAATCTGCCCCCAGGTGTTAACAGGGCTGGCTCCTTCCGGTCACCTAGGTTTCAGCTCAAACGTCACATTTTCAAAAAGGCCTTCTCTGATCACCCAGTCCAAAGTAGCTTTCTCCTCCCTCCCCATTCCCTTACAACTTTTCCCGATTTACATTATCCAATTCTATAACTCCACACATGTCACTACATGAAGCTGTTTGTTTTGTTTTGTTAACATTTTCCCTTTGTTTTTAACGGTTCATGTAATATAGGATGAGGCTTCCAAAATCAGAAGTGTAAAGGTTTTAAAAGAGCCCTATGTCTAGCTCGGATTACTCTCAAAGGGAGAATCCTGCTTTGTTAGGATTTCATCCTCTTTTCTAAATTTCCTATCTTATTTTTTTTAAGACTTTATTTTTAAGTAATCGCTACACCCAACAGGGGCTCAAACTTACAACCCCGATATCAAGAGTTGCGGGGCGCCTGGTTGGCTCAGTCGTTACAGTGTACCACTCTTGATCTAGGAGTTGTGAGTTCGAACCCTAGCCCAACGTTGGGTGTAGAGATTACTTAAAAATAAAATCTTAGGGGCACCTGGGTGGCTCAGTCAGTTAAGCATCCGACTTGGTTTCAGCTCAGGTTATGATCTCACGGTTTTGTTGAGTTTGAGTCCCTTGTCAGGCTCCGTGCTGATTGTGCAGAGCCTGCTAGGGATTCTATGTCTACCTCTCTCTGCCCCTCCCCTGCTCTCTCTCTCTCTCTCTCTCTCTCTCTCTCTCTCTCTCTCAAAAATAAACCCTAAAAAAAATTAAGACTTAAAAAAATAAAATAAAATCTTAAAAAAAAAAAAAAAGAGTCGCATGCGCCACCAACTGAGCCAGCCATGCAACTTAAAATTTCCTCATCTTTAAATGGACGTGCTCATTAAAAGATTCATCCCAGAATCATATTAAGGACAAAATGAAATAACGTAGTAGGAAAGGACTGGTCTATCAGACGCAAAGTGGTATTAGTACTAGATTGTTTCCCTGTCAGCTCCTGGAGGGCTGAGTAGTTGTTTTGTTCTTTTCAGCTTCCCAATCCCTATCAACTGGGTGCTCAACTCCAGGGGGCACTATTCATGTTGTACTTAACTTGAAGAGGCACTAATCACAGAAAATACAATGTGAATGGTGCACCCCTGAGCGCCATTCACAGTAAATACAATGTGAATGGTGCCTCCTGGAGTTGTGCCTTGCCTAGCCTGGTGCTAGAGCTAAGAACTCAGGAAATGTTTACTAAATGAATAAGTGAATGGAATACAATTTTATTTCATGTTCATTTCACTTCTCAATCAATATAAAAAGGAAAAGTTGACCCGGGGTGGAGAGTGGGAGAGGAGGAAAGGCTGTCATTAATCTACACACACTAATTATGCATCTAGGCTACAAGGCTTCCATGCTTCAATGAGATGGGCATATTTGTGTGTGCTGTGGTGGTGTAGGCAGGAGGAGTGGATGTTAAAGCAAGTATCCTATTCCCAAAAGTCCTTCTCTTGATTTTCCTTGAAATGTTACACCTCTTGGATCTCAGCCTCGTCTAAATCACACTGATGGATTTAGCACCCAATTTTTTAACGTTGAATTATATTGTTCGTTCATTTAAAAAGGAAGGAAGGAAGGGAGGGAGGGAAGAAAGAAGAAATGCGTTCTTAGTGCCTAACATGATACAAATTGTGTACTAGTGCTGGAAGTAGAGTGGTAAACAAGACAGCAGAGGTCCCCACCCTGCCTAGGGAAAACATACCACTGTATTTTATATCATCCTCCAGGTGTTACCGCCCTCGGAAGTGGTGTTTAAACTGAGCCTAGAAGGGGTGCCTGGGTGGCTCAGTCGGTTAAGCGTCCGACTTCGGATCAGGTCATGATCTCGTGGCCCTGTGAGTTCGAGCCCTGTGTTGGGCTCTGTGCTGACAGCTCAGAGCCTGGAGCCTGTTTCAGATTCTGTGTCTCCCTCTCTCTGACCCTCCCCTGTTCATGCTCTGTCTCTCCCTGTCTCAAAAATAAATAAAACGTTAAAAAAAAAATTTTTTTTTTAACTGAGCCTAGAAGAATAAGCACGCCTGAGACTACAAATGATACAGATAAGGCAAGGCCAGGAGGGTTGAGAAACATGGCCCCTTGGCTCTGGCGCAGGGGCCAGATCGTACAGGGTTTGTGGAGTCATGATTTTATCCTGAGGTACTTGGGAGCCAGTGAAGAATTTTAAGAACAAAAGTGACAGGGTCAAATTTGAATTTGGAAACGGAACGCGGACTGGAGAGGACAAAGGTAGGAGGAGACAAAAGTCTCCCTTCCGGGAGACTCGGAAAGGGACTACTGCGGCAGTCCCGGCGACAGATGATGGTGATGTCTTTAACCAGGGTGGTGCCAGGGGAGATGGGGAAAGACATGGGCAGTTCCAGGTGCACTAGGAAGCGAAACCCGACGGGGGGGCTGGTGAAAGAATAATAACCGTACTTCAAATAAAGAGACCATGGAGAAGAAACAAGACGTATATTGATAGAAAAAAGAAAAAAAAAAACCCAACAATTTATTTTGCTCCTTAAGCCACCTGGCGACCCCCTTCCCTTAACCCTGCCGCCTCGATATATGCAGATGACAGTAAGACGAGGGGCGGGGCAGGCGCCCACAGAAATCCGGGAACTTTTATTTAAAGTGGGTGGACGTCACCGGAGAGCAGAATAAGGAACACAAGGCACTTCCTGTTGCTCCGGAAGTGAAGGCTCTTAAGCTGCTCCGCCGGCGGAGGGCCAGATTGAAGGGATGGCCGGGCGGACCGCGCGGCTGATGCTGCTGGCTGGGGCAGCCGCACTAGCAAGCGGCTCCCAGGGCGACCGCGAGCCGGTGTACCGCGACTGCGTGCACCGGTGCGAGGAGCGGAACTGCTCAGGGGGCGCACTGAGGCACTTCCGCTCCCGCCAGCCAATCTACATGAGTCTAGCAGGTAAGCCCCTCCCCGCATCAAGCCCCGCCCCTCGCCTTGGCTCCGCCCCTTGCGCCCCCAAACAACCTTTGAGTCTTACCTTCTTCCCCCGGGGTCCGTTTTTGTGTGTGTGAATGGAGCCCCAGGGTGGTTAGAGCATCATCAGACGGTCTTACTTTCCCAGAAGCTTTCATGTTTCACTTTATTTATTCAGTCAAATGGGAAGTTATTTAATACTCCTGGGTACAGGCCCTAGAATGACACTGAAATCAGACCAGCATCCTGCCGTTCGGGGTCACAGTCTGCACAGGGACATTAGCCTTCTCCAGTGCAAGGTAAAGGATGATTTGAGCACTAGAGGACCCTAGGGCAAGCAGTAGGAGCATATGGCAGGAAGGAATCGTTTCTTGCTTTGAGAGGGTAGGGACCGTGATCATCTTGGAACGTTCTGTGATGGAAGGGCTTCAAGATGGATACATTAAATTTGGACCTGTGGCCATAGTGGTCACCTGTCGTGTGACAGGTGTCACAATAGGTCAGTTAATTTTCACAGCCCTATAAGGTAGTTTCTCTTAACCCAGTTTTACAATGGGGAAATTCGGAGAGGTTAAGTGCCCTGCCCAAAGTCACACAGCCAGTAAGTGGTAAAGTGGAATTTCCAGTTGTAGCCTGTCCGACTACAAGTTTGTTCTCTTTACTATCCCTTTGCGTTCCAGAGCTAACGGAGAGAGTAGAGGCCCTGGGCAGATGAGGGCATATCCAGTAGCTTGGTTTACTCAGGGAGCAGGGTGCGGGGTGCCTGAAAAGGAGTATAGAAAATAAAGCTGGAAAAGGAATTTGGGGACTCAAAAGTCAGAGTGAAGAATTTGGGCTTCATTTTCATAGGACGGGGGTAAGATGGCAAGAGTTCTTACCTGGCAAGTGAGAGCAAAGCCTAAATTCAGGAAGAGCAAACATAAACCCACCTATCCACTAATGAGTCCACCAGATGCCGAAGTTCCCATCTTGGTGAAAGGAGAAGAGAAAAACATCTCTGTTTGTTCATTGCACATCCCCATCCCCTAAAACACATGCACACAAACACATACTTTTCCCTTATGTATATGTTCTACCATCTCTCATACATCCTAGCGGGAAGCCAGCATTTTGAGATTTCTTCTGGTCCTCTCCACCCTGCAGGCCCTCTTAGCCTGCATTTGAGCTTGAGTCCCATCTGCCCTCTCTGTGCCTCCCATGATAAGGAGTTCACCAGGTCACATTTCTCTGTTTCAGGCTGGACCTGTCAGGACGACTGTAAGTATGAGTGTATGTGGGTCACTGTTAGCCTCTACCTCAAGGAAGGTCACAGAGTGCCTCAGTTCCATGGCAAGGTGAGTTGGAGGGTCAGGATAAGTGTATGGTGGCAGTGTGGTAGGGGTAAGACACCCCCCAGTTAGACCACACCATCCAAGCAGTCTGAGCTGCGGGGTGATGGGCGTGTGTTTGGGGCAGGTACCTGTTCTCAAAATCTGCTGGTTTTCATATAATCAGATGGAACCAATGTATTCTGGCTCTAGATTTGGAATAACAAGATCTGGGAAGCTTTGTGGTCTCAGCCATGCTGGAGTTCTTAGGGTGGTTGAATGTCCTTGCTATGAGGACAAATTTTCTGACCCTCCACAGCATGCTGTCTTTTGCTTTTCCAGTAGAAGTTCAGATTAAAATAGTAATACCCCCTCAGATTGCCCAGTGAGTCATGGTTTGCTGGTGCTTTTTCATCCACTATGATTTTGTTCTGGACTATTGAGGTTGGCAAGAATTATTTTCCCCAATTTGTCAGAGTAAGCTGAGGCTCAGAGGCCTGTGGTCAGTGGTAGAGAAGGAGTATATTAGGATCTCTGTCTTCCTGATGGCAAGTCTAGGCTGTTTCTACCAGACCATACTGAGCCGTCTACACTGGCCCATCTGTTCTTCCCAGAAACCAGGCTTATAGTGCTGTGAGTGCTGGCCGAGATAGAGGGATGGCCTTCAGCTAAGGACTGGAGGAGAGCTCATTGACCCAAAGAGGGACTATACGTGAGGCTTTGGCCGAGGACGAGAGCTAAGGATCCAACTGAGGACCTGTTGATGTGGCATGTCAAGGAAAAGCATGTTGGGCTAGCTGGGGGTTGCTTGCTGCTCAGGCCCCCTCCATGTGCTCCCTTTTCAGTGGCCCTTCTCCCGGTTCCTGTTCTTCCAAGAGCCAGCTTCTGCCATGGCGTCTTTCCTCAACGGCTTGGCCAGCCTGGTGATGCTCTGCCGCTACCATACCTCCGTGCCAGCCTCCTCCCCCATGTATCCCACCTGCGTGGCCTTCGCCTGGGTAGGTAACTTGGCAGTATTCCTGCTGTACGCCATCATCTAGGAAGGAGGAACTCTTAGATCCCCATTCTCATCCAACAGGAGCTTCCCTTCACCTACCTTCCCCTCTGATTTCCAGGTCTAAAATTGCAGCTGTGGGGTGGTCAGGCCTAGGGAGAACACAGGGAAGGTGCTGAGTCAGACTTTACCTTTCTAGCAGAGTCCTAGGCCAGGATATTTGGAAGGGAGGGAGGAGGCCACTAAGAGACTCCATAGGGCAATTTACAAGCATAGAAGGGAGATGGGTGCTAGGGAGCATGCTGGGACCACAGGTCTTTCCAGGGACCCCCCCACCCCCCCACCCCCCGCCCTGAAGACTCAAAGCAATCTCAATCCTAGTCCAGGTCTGGAGGTACAGCAGCCACAGTACTCTATGTAGAGCCCAGCCTGGTCTTAGACCATCCCTGAGAAGTCGAAATATGTTCCATGTGAGTATCCAGAGAGGGCTCTGAGCTTTACAGGTGACTGGTCAGAGAAGCCTGGAATTGTGTGAGAAACATGGACTAGGGTACACATATGAACTGTGACAACCTTGGGGGGGGTGGTGAGAGTAAGAGGTTGCAATCAGAGACCCCACTGTAAGCCTTAGGGAAACAGTCTGCTCATTCACCTTCCTGCCACCAAAGGAGCCATTAATTCATGTATTGAGCGTACTATGTGCCCGGCACTTTGCTGGGTGCTGGAGATCCAAAAGTATATAAAAACAGACAGGGGGCATCTGGCTGGCTCAGTCATAGAGTGTGTAACTCTTTTTTTTTTTTTTTTTATTTAAGTTTATTTATTTTGAGAGACACACAGAGCAGAGGAGGGGCAGAGAGAGAGGGAGAGACAGAATCCCAGGCAGGCTCCGTACTGTCAGCACAGACCCCGGTGTGGGGCTTGAACTCATGAACCATGAGATCATGACCTGAGCCGAAACCAAGAGTCAGATGCTTAACCAACTGAGCCACCCAGGTGCCCCTCTTTTTTTTTTTTAATAGGCTTGACACCCAGCATGGAATCCAGTGAGGGGCTTGAACTCACAACCCTGAGATCAAGACCTGAGCTGAAATCAAGAGTCAGATGCTTAACCGACTGAGCTACCAGGCACCCTATAGAACATGCAACTCTTGATATCAGGGTCGTGAGTTCAAGTTCTACATTGGAGGTGGAGCTTACTTGAACAAAACAAAACAAAACAAAGACAAAAACAAAAACAAAAAATCAGGTTCCTCCGGTAGTAACCACACAAGCACACAATTGAACGTAAAAGTACAGTTCTGGGGAAAGTGCAGTGGAGATGTGTTGTAGGGGTGTGTGATGGGGTACTAGACCAGTACAGGGCAATCAGGGAAGGCTTCCCTGAGGAAGGGGCCTCTGAGGTAAGATTGGAATGATGAATGAATGTTAGCTAGGTGAATTCAGGGAGAGTAGGAGGAGTCATCTACATAGAAGACATAGAATGTGGACAGGCAGAAGAGAGTGAGAACCTGAAAGGCTAGGGGGTCGGCCATACAGGAAGCCAGGGAGTAGGTACCACACGTAAGCAGGTAGGCAGTGAATGGGGCTAGCCCGTGGAGAGCCTGGGGGGCACGTTAACACTTTAGATCTGGACTTTCAAAGCATCAGGAAGCAATGAGGGTCGGAGAGAAGAGGTTTCATGAATAGATTTGCTTGGAAAACTCATTCTGGCTACTGTGTAGCAAACAGATTAGAGGGGTAAGAGTGGATGCAGGCAGCTAGTTAGTTTTAGCATAGGGCACAGTAGCTAGACTGGTGCGGGGTTATTGAAGAGAACTATGTTTGAGCTATGTTTTGAGTTGACTTTAAAATTTTTAATTTATTTTATTTATTTGACAAACCCATGCATAGCTCTTACTGTATGTCAGGCACCATTCTAAGCATTTTATAAATATTAACCTCGTTAATCGCATAAATAGCTTATGAGATAGGTAGTATTATTATCCCAAGTTTACAGATGGAAACCAAGGGCTGAAAAGGTTAAGTAACCTGCCCTAGGAGCCAGAGTTTGAACCCAGGCATCTGGTTCCAGAGTCTGCACTTTTTTTTTTTTTTTTAAGTAGACACCATGCCCAGCGTGGGGCTTGGACTCACTCATATCCCTGAGATCAAGGGTCACATGCTCTACTGACTGAGCCAGCCAGGTGCCCCCAGAGTCTGCACTCTTACTATCTTAGCTGTGTTGACAAGCCTCAGTCGTAGGTTAGATGAGGAAAGAGGAATCAGGAATAACCCAGTGTTCCCACTTATGAGAGAGTGATAGAAGCCATGAGTGTGCATGAGGTCACCAAGGGGAGCTTAGCAAGAAGAGAAGGGATCTAGGATGGAGCCCTGAGGAGCCCCAAACATAATGATTAGATCAAGAAGGATGGGCCAGCGACAAGAGTCAGGAGTGGCTGGAGGGGTAGGTGGAAAACTAGGATACCGTGTGGTTGGGAAGCCCTGGGACAAGAACAGGGAGGAGAGGGTAGGCCGTCCTCTTGAATTCTGCTGGACAATCAAGAGAACTGAAGGACACCCTGGATCTGGCCACCCTGAGGTCTCTGAGGACCTTAGGAAAACTGGTAGTGTGGGGGTGCTAAGAAGTCCAGGCCAAGCCTCAGACTTAGGAGCTGGGGATCAGAAGGAGGGCAGGGGCGGGGAGGCTGTTAAGCCTCTGGGAAATGTTGATCCTTCGTAATCTTTTCTATTTAACAAATATTAATAATAAGTTATATGAATTGCGTAACAGGCATTGTCCTAAGTACTTTACATATATTTTTCTCGTTCAATCCTCATAATACCACCGTGAGCTCTGAGTAAGGCTCAGAGAGGGAAAACCTTGTCAAAGTCACCAGCTCACAAGTTGGTGACTGGTGGAGACAGGACTGACTCCAGGGCTGTCAGAGCACTTAGCCCCTCTCTTGGGCTGTGTCCATGATAAATGTCTGTTGAGCATTTGCTGTGGGTAGAGGCAGGAGTTAGCACTTGTGGGAACTGAGGCACCTGCCTCAAGAAGCTAAGCCTGGTGGGAAGCGCTGGTCCAGCTGTCCCGGGAGGCAGAATGCAGGCAGAGCCGAGGAGGGCTCAGGTAGAGAGCCCTCGAAGTAGTAAGGTGGGGAGACGTGTCCTCTAAGTGGAGAAGTCTTCCAGGGAAGCCCAGAGAGGGAGAGAGCCTCCATCGGGGACTCACAGGCCTGATAAGGCCTAGACTCATACAGATGAGGGGAGAAGAGGTTGGATTTCTGCATTCCAGGCTGGTGGCCCAGCAGCAGCAATGGGATGGAAGCTGGAGGATGTGGGACCGGGATAGGCAGCCTTGGAAAGGTCAGCCTGGCTGCGGTGTGGCTGAGTGCAAGGCAGCGGAGGGAGGTGAGGTGGCACAGAGAGGGCCCTGAGTGCTGAGGGGCAGGAGCTCTCGCATAGGCAGGGGGCTGGCATCCGCATGCCCTGTCACCGGCCCGGGAGGGATAGAACCACCACTTCCTGTTTAGGCCTCTCTCAGAGGAAAGAATTTGGTCCTGGCCAAGAAAGCAGGAAGGGCAGAGAAGCTGAGGAGAGTACACCTGTCCCTTGGGGTTCTTCCAGGGGTCGCTGCTTTCTGAGCCCACAGCCTGTACCCCCCGGCCCCAGCCCTGCCTGAGAGCACTGGACAGCCCTGCCTGCCTGAACTCCCTGAACAAAGCTTAGAGCCTCTTTGGAGAGATGCACAGGTCTGAGGGACCTCAGAGGGTCCCAGCCCTTGCCAGTGGTCACGTCACAACGCTCGTCTTAATCTCCCTGATTCTTGGGTCTTTCATTTCACTGGCATGTGCCACTCAGCTTCCTTCTTGGTGAGGGTCACACCTCCCAGTACCCTTGTAGTCCAGTGTGACCGAGGATCCTGAGGGACAGAGCAGGAGATGTTAGATTGAGAGAGGAGAGATACCTGGGGCCCGTGTCTTAGGACATCCTATGGAATATGGGGCTCTGGGACATAGAACCTCCTCATGCTATCACTAGGTCCTTGAGGGACAGAGTCTCAGTGTCCACACTCCCTCTGATGACCCAGTCTGGATTGTACACTTGATCTTTAGTCCGGTGCACCTGTGTTTATAGGAGGGAGGGATCCTGAGCTGAATGGAGGGTGTGGCAGTGGACTTTGTCTTGGGCTGGGTCTTCTGGAGCGAGTGGGGCTCCTGATTTCTGTTGGGATAGGACGGGAAGGCCTTTTCCAGGTTCAGTCTTAGGCAGTGGGGTGGGCAGGGGGTTCTCTCAGTCTTTTTTCCTGGGAAACAAGGAGACCCTGCCCCAGCAGGGCTGATGAAGCTGGCACCAGAAGGGAGCCTCTGCCTTGACATTTGGATCTGGGCTTGGGCTGGGAAGCTGCCAAAGCTCTGCACATCACAGACCTTTGACTTCAGGGAGCTGGGGGCCCCTGCTGTCTGTAGAGCCAGGAGGCCAAACCAGTTCCCCTCCCCTTTGCCCAGTGAAGAAAGGTCCTGAGAAGTAGAGGTGAGAGGATGAGAGTGCCAGCAAAGCCCAAACCGTCTCTGCAGGATGCTTGATGGAGGTGGGGACTGACTGTGCTCTACCTCTGCTGAGGAAACTACAAGAAGAGACAGGTTGAGTCTGCAGCAGAAGGATGGTTAGACTTCAGGAAGGACTTCCCATGGGTCAGAGAATGGCAGGAAATCAAGGAATCTTTTTTGATGGTGGAAGAAGCCATCTTTCCCCCAACTCCATCTGCCTCTTCCCCTCTTCTCTCTCAGGAGTGAAGCGGATCAGGGTTGCCCTGACTGAGGCAGGGGATGAGACACTGTGGCCTCTGGGAGGGGGGCAGGGTGGCAGCAGGCGTCATATTTAACATTCTGCCTCCCCCACTTCTGAGACACTGAGCTATTTAAAGACCCACATGTCCCCACCACCACGGTGTCAATGACAGCCCCGAGCACTGGGGCTTAGCACTGGGGTCGAATTCCTGACAGATCTGGCTCATTTGGCATCCAACCAGTTTCACGGCTGTGATATTTTTGTCTCAATTTTCTTATTTTCCAACAGACTGAAACAGCCTCCCGCTCTCCCTCACCCAGCCTTCCCTGTCCCCTTCCATTTCCACCCTGTTGGCACCCTGCCCCTGGCCTCCCCCTTTCCTCAGTGTTTACACAAAGCTCCTGGGGCCCTGCTGGGCAGCCCAGCACCCTCCTGGCCTGTCTGATTGGCCAGCTACCATCTACCTCCCCCCATTCTGCTCAAGCTTGGCTGAGGAGTCTGGGAGCAGCCATACACTTGAGGCTTGGAACCTTTCCCTTCCTTCCCCGTCTGTCTGTCCCCTTTGCTTGAGTCTTGATTACAAACTCTGAGTGAAGAGAAACAGTATCTCTTCTGTGACTCCTGGGGGGAGACTGACATTTATGGGAATACCTACTATGTGCCAGGCAGCCGTAACAGCAGCTGTTTATTGAGTGGCTTCTTTGTGCCAGACATTCTACAGACATCATCTTCAGGACCCTCTTATGCAGTGGGTGTTATTATTAACCCCATTTGCTAGATGAGACAACTGAGACTCAGAGATGTTATTGGTTCAAGATCACACAGCTATTTAGGGGCTGAGGCAGAACTTGAATCCAGGGTCCGTCTTATTATGGAGGCTCTGGAAATTCTGCCTCTAGCACGAACAGTGGGGTGGGCCGAGGCAGCCGTGGGGAGACCACCTCTTCTCCCCCTGGACTCCTTTGGCCTTCAGGGAGAGTGGGAGGCAGACTTGGCCTCTTTAGCTTCAGGTCTGTGGAGAGATGTGAGAGTCCCATTCTGCTCAACAAACTGGGAACAAATAACACCTAATGGTTTACCCCGTCCTGGGCACTGTGCTATACATTGTGTTTGTATTGCTCATTAAATCCTTGTCAATACTATGATTATTCCCATTTTACAGAGGAGAAAACCAAGGCACAGCAAGGCTAAATAACTTGCCCAAGGACACACGGGAAATGCAGAGCTAGGATTTGAACCCTGGTAGTCTGACCCTTGGCCCTGCATTCTTAATGACACTATCTCCCAAGTCTGAGGAGAGGGCCAGAAGAGGAGTCCCTCATAATGGGACACTTCCCAGGCGAGAGGGGACATTTCAGGGGTGCAGAGTCCAGGCTTCAGGTGGGTCTCTATAAGTGGGAGGCACCCTGGGGAGGCAGTTGGACAGGGGACCAAGCAGTTCCCATTCCATCCTGTAGAGCTAAGCCCTGACCCTGTGCTCCCTCTCCCCCGCTTCCAGTGTTCCAGCCACCACTTAGCTCAGTCCTCTTGTCACCTCTCCCTTCCTGCTGTGGGTGACAAGGAGGACTGGTTGGCTGCCAGTCCCTGCTGCCTTCCCCTCCACCTCCCTCTCATACTGGCTCTGGGGCCATTCTCCTCCCCAAGAGTGTCCCTGTTCCTGGCCTTCCCTGGAGACCTGGCCCATGTGATTTCCTGGGCTCTGTCTCCAGCCCCAAGTCTGCTCCTCTCTCCATGCTGACCCTGAGCATCACAGACCTCGTGGGAGCAGTGTCTGAGAAGCCACCCTGTTCTGTCCCATTTTCCAGCCTCCAGACCATGCCTCCTATACCATCTCTGGGGAAGACCCAGGGATGGGACTGGATGGCCATCTTTAAAAGAGCAAGCAACCAGACTTAGAATAATCACCTGATGTCAGGGCTGGAAAGGGACAAAGGATCACTTAGGCTAGCTCCTGACTAGTCACAGGGGAAAGCTCAGGCCCAGAGGGCAGGGCCTTTGTCCAGGTCATGAGGAACCTAAGCCGAGAGACTCAGCCTAGGACCCAGGCCAGACAGGCTTGCATGGGGCTACCTGAGCTTCCAGAGACCTCTAGTGCTGACTGGCTTTGCACAGAGTCTTGCCTGCCTCCACCCCTTTGCTCTTCCCGTTCTCTCATAAGCCCCTTCAGGCCTGCGATAGGGAACCCATCCCACTGTCTGACCCTGCTGCAGGACTGGATAGAGAGGCCTCTTCCCTGCTTCTTCTGTCCTGTGCCTGGCCAGTCTTCCTGCTGTCCTGGACCCAAGTGAGCAGCTCCTGGCCTTTACCTGTCTTGGGCAGGCCTGTCCCACCCTAGGGCATCCCTCTCTATCTCTAGGGCATTCTAGGCCGGACCTCAGCCTGCCGGTTTTTTTCCTCTGACCAGTTGTCACTAGTTTCCCAGCCCAGTGTAGGGAACCTCCACCTTAGCCCGCCCTTCTTTCAGTGATTTGGGCCTCTACTGTGGATACAGCGCTGACTCCCACAAGGTCTAGGACTCATTTGCAAGATGTTTTGTACTGTCTCCTTGCAGTTAATTTCCAGGGAAAAGGCCTCGAATGGTCTCCCGGGCCCTTGCCCACCACAGCCCCTTCAACCTTCTGTTCCTCCCAGAGCCTCAGAGCAGCAGCCACTGGTCTGGCAGGTTGGGCTGGGCCACCCAGGAGGAAGCTGGGCTCAGTGGGCCAGCCTCCTCCATAGAGACTTGGCCCCAGTGGGATCTGCTTGATCTCCCTCCCTTGCTTGCTTTCCTCGGGACACACCCCAAGCTGGCTCGAGCCCCTCCACCCCACCCACTTCATTCCCGCCCCCAGAGGCTGAGGTCACTGGCTCCCCTGGCCAGGGTGGGGCTGTCATCACCTGCCAGTTGGGGGAGGAGGCAAGGTCCCCCCAGGGGCTGTTGTCTTAGCGATTGAGTAAGCAGGGAACTTGGCTGTGCCGGAACTGGGAACTGGTTCCCAGGCCAGGCCGGAACCTGTGGAGGCTGCAGCCCCCATGGCCCAGGGGGTTCAGGGTTCTGGGAAGCTGAGGGCTCGGGTTTGTTCTGTGGGCTTCAGGGGCAAGGGAAAGCATGTTTCTCTGCTGCAAAGAGCCCCTTCCCCAAAGAGAGACTCCTGTGAATGCTCTAGGGGTCCTCCCCACGTCAAGACACCATGCTTACCAGCCCCTCCCTACAGGTCTCCCTCAATGCTTGGTTCTGGTCCACAGTCTTCCACACCAAGGACACCGACCTCACAGAGGTGAGCACCCCTTCGGCCCCTCTCCTGCTTGGGACAGTCCCACAGGAGCCCAGAAAAGGTGGGGGTCAGCTCTTCGGTTTCATAGGGACTCCATTTACAGAGCACTCGCTATGTGCTAGGCATTTTTAACCTATTCGTGCCCTTGAGCGTCACTTGACCCTGGTGAGGTAGGTGTGATTATTGGCTCTTCTTAACTGATGAGGCAGCTGAACCTTGGAAAGGCAGAACTACTCACCCCCCCAAGGGTGCAGCCGGTTCTTGGGCGCAGGGCTGTGGGACTCGAGGCTGCGCTCCAGGTTCTGTGGTGTGCTCATGTATTTTGGAGTCTTGGCAGGCACCTCCACCGATGCCTCCAAAGCCTCGCTGCTGAATGCATTTTAAAAAGTTGTAGAATATGAATACAAGGGTCCGACTGTTAAATTCAGGAGTGAACCAGCAACAGGCAGAAGGGGCACGAGACATGGACCCCCATGTTAGAGTACGGCTGCGCCTCTGCCCCCGCCCTTTGCCCCCACCCCTGGTGGGTCCTCTGGGGGCCCTGCCCATACAAAACCTTTTCCGCCTCCCCTCCCCTCACACTGGCCCCTCACCCAGCTCTCCCCGTCCTCAGAAAATGGATTACTTCTGTGCGTCCACCGTCATCCTACACTCTGTCTATCTGTGCTGCGTCAGGTGAGCCCATCTTGGCCTCTGTGGGGGCAAAATCAGGCACTGGGGGCAGAAAGGGGTCACCTTACCCACCCTTGGGGGGTGCTCTCCCCAGGATCTTGCACCCCAACACACATACACACCCTCCAGGCTGTTCTGAATGGGGACTCGGGGGGTAGAATTGGCTCTTTCCAAGGAACGGAGGCACTTGATCCCAGGCCCCTGGAGGTGGATTGGAGGCCTGCCCAGCTGGCTTGTTTTGGTGGGGGGAGGAGGGCAGTGGCTTCCACATACTGATGTCGGGGTGAGGGGATGTTTAGGAAATGCTGCCCTGGGCACGGGCCGCCCTCCACCTGAGCAGCTCTGGATGGTGGGGCAGGACCGTGGGGCTGCAGCACCCGGCTGTGGCCAGTGCCTTTCGGGCCCTCCTGCTGCTAATGCTGACCGCGCATGTCTCCTACCTGAGCCTCGTCCATTTCGACTATGGCTACAACCTGGCGGCCAATGTGGCTATTGGTGAGGCACGGGGAGGGACCCGAGGCTCCTGGGGTTATGGGGGAGTGGGGGACCCAGCCCGTCTGTAGAACTGCTGGCCTGGGGTGGAGGTACAGATTTGGTGCTGTTCCTGGAGAAGGTTCTAGAGAGCCCCTTAGGGTGGGAGAAGGGGAAAGAATTTGGGGTGGGAGAGAGGGGAGGCTGGCAGGAGAGTCTGAAGGTGGTCCTGAGGTCAAAGAGCATGAGGATGGTGGAGGTTTTGTTGGGGGGAGAAGGAGGTCCAGGGAGTGAGCCTCTCCCCACCCCCCGCCCGCACCCAGGCCTGGTGAACGTGGTGTGGTGGCTGGCCTGGTGCCTGCGGAACCAGCGGCGGCTGCCTCACGTGCGCAAGTGCATGGTGGTGGTCCTGCTGCTACAGGGGCTGTCCCTGCTTGAGCTGCTCGACTTCCCACCTTTCTTCTGGGTCCTGGACGCCCACGCCATCTGGCACATCAGCACCATCCCGGTCCACGTCCTGTTCTTCAGGTGGGTGCTGCTCCCTGCCCAGCGTGCACCTTCTTTGTGCCCATCCTCACCCGCTCCTTTGAGGAGACTGAGGCCTCTGTGCACACTGGCCCCCCTGCCTATACTCACCCCCACGGGGTGCTCTCAAAGCCATACCTCAGTGGGCTCCTCCCTCTGCCCACAGCTTTCTGGAAGATGACAGCCTGTATCTGCTGAAGGAATCAGAAGCCAAGTTCAAGCTGGACTGAAGGCCCTGGGAGCGTGTCTGCCCCACTGGGGGTCCTGCCCTCTCCCCACTGCTCCCCTTCTCCTCATAATCCTTGAGATGATTTTTTTTTTTCCTTTTAGCATCTTGAACTTGGACATGAAGGGTGTGGGCCCAGAATCATGTAACTGCCCATCCCCTTGCTTGCCCCCACATGGCCCTCCCAGGCCTTGGAGTCTGTTCAGGCTTGGCCTCTCAGCATCTGGGGTTAGAGAATGGGCAGCCTCTCCAGTCCCTGGAGCAGAATTGGAGTAGAACTGTGTTCTTAGCTCCACCAAGGGGAGAGCTGCCTCTGCCTCCCCATCAGCCTCTTCCCCACATCCCCTCAGTGCCTGGGTGGTTCCCACAGCTGTTTGTCTATCTGGGAAACCAGGTACTACAGGCCTTTGGGGACAGTGGGGTCCCCTCCTGTTACCCCCCTGCCCTCCTCCAGGGCACCACTAGGTGGCACTAGACTCTTGCTCTTTGGCTACCCAAGTTCCAAGGTTGGTCTCATTCTCCCCATGGGATCTTGAGGGACTAAGCCCCTGGAACTGGGGAGTGGTCTTACCCTGACTGTTGCTTCAGCCAGACCCCCAAGAGGCCTCACTGTGTTCCTTCCCCCTTCAAGGCCAGAACCCCACACAGCCCAGGACGGGAATCCCTCTGGCTCCTCTGCTGCTGTTCTGGTTGAGAGCCTGCACGTGAATGTGTACGGGAGTGTGAACCAGACTGAGTGCATAGGTGACAGAGTGGTGGGCACGGGCCTGAGGTGTGTGGGATGCTGGGTGGGGCAGTGTGTATGAGCGTGGGTGGAGAGTGGGGTGGGGTGTGAGTGGTTTTAAAGTGTGTGCTGCAGGACAGGTGGGTGAGTGTGAGTGCCATGAGTGTACCACACAGTGGGGGCAGGTTGGAGAAATATGGGGTATCGAGTTACCACCACCAAGTACCTATTGAGCACTAGCTCTGCACAAGGCCCCAGGCCAGGCAGAGAGCCAGGATATCCTCAAAGTCTGGCTGGGGGTACGAGTGTCCAGGCTGCATGTGTGTGTTTCTGTCCATTGCCCCCACTTTACAGCCCTCTAAATCTCGGAGGGCCCACACACAACTCAAGATCACCCTCCAGAACCAGCCTCTTGGGAGTCAGAGGGAGGTGGGGAAATGGAGATCCTCTGCGCCTCTCCAGCCTTCTGTCTCCTTGCCTAGGCTTGGGTGGCCTTCCCTTCCCGGAGTAACCTACCTGCTAAGCCCCTTTGTCACAACCTGGACCTTGGGAAGGGGGGCGATCTGAGGGAGTAGGGGAGGAGGATTGTGGCTGGGTCTGGTTTCTGGCCTTCCCAGAGACAGGCAGGGGCCACGCTGTACCTGCACCCCAGTAAAGGTGACCCCTGCTAGTTGCCAGCAGCCCTGGCACATTCGTGCTCCGCAAGGATACGACGTGAAGCTCCAGAAACTTTCCATCCAAATGCAGTCTGTGTGACTGGAGCAGGGAGTCTGGATTCTTGTTCTTTCCCTGCCCTCTTGCCCTCCCTGGAGTCGGGGCACTGTACTAGGACTCCAACCTCAGACTCGGGTGACCTGTGTTGTTTTTTTTTTTTTTTTTATATTGAGAACTATTTTAAGGTGAGAGAGAGGGTAGCAAGGAACATTCTTAATAAACGAATTCTCAGCCTCACCTACCCTTGTTCAGCTCATTTGTGTGAGTAGTGTGGGCTTGGAGGGAAGGAGAAGACACCTGGCTGGAGGCAATAGGCAGGTGGGGTCTCTACCTAGGCACTGGGGGTGGGGATGGCAGGGACCAGATGCAGAGCAGCAGCAGAGCTGGGCGGAGCTCCAGTGCAGGGGGAGTGGGCTCTGGGAGAGGGAACTGGTGCCTGCATTGTAACTCCTTCCCCCTGCACTGTCCACTTCAGTCTCCTGATTATCTCCCCACTCCTCCCCTTCTGGCCTGAACTAGGCTCTACTACTGTTTGTTACTTAACCTTCCTGAGTTTCACCTGCAAACAGGACAACCGGACCTGCTGAATGTGAGGACTGAACGGACCTAATAGGTGCCTGGCACATAGCAGATGCTGAATGAATACCCGCTGACCTTGGCTTTCCTTAGTTTGGGAAGAATGAGTGGTAAAGAAACCTACCTTCATGGAAGCTTCTGGGAAAAAAAAAAAAAAAAAAGGCTAGGGTTGGTAGCTTTCACACCCCCACAACCCTAGAGAGAGCTCTGGGCCCTTGTTTCCCAGAAGAGCCACACACAGCTGACACTCAGCAGGAGGAACTGATTTCTTTATTAGGTGCCACCACAGATGACAGGGAATCTGGGTATATGAGAGCCATCAGCACAGGGTGCACTGGGCCATCACACCCCCACCTTCTTCTGGGCCCAGGCGAAGAAGATGCCCTTGACATCGTCTACACCTGTCTGGAGGCAGGCAGGCATGACGTAAGTGCGCAGGTCCCGCACCTCATAGCCGCTACGAACCAAGGCCTCCACCACCTTCTCTTTACACATGGGTACCACCACCAGCCGGGCCTCCCCAGCCAGGTACCATGACTCCTCTAGGGCCCCGATGAGGAGGAGGTGCCCCCCAGGCCTCAGCAGAGTGGTGATGTGATCCAGGGCCCTCTGGAAGCTGGCAAGGTCTGGGCTTACAGCCTCCAGGCAGAAGGCAGAGACCAGGGCATCGGCAGGCAGGGGCGCCAGGCTCCCAGCACCCAGGGGCTGGGGCTGGTGCACATCGATGTGCAAGACCCGCTTCACCCTGGCTCGCAGCTGGCGCTCCTTTTCCTGCCAGGGCTCGCTGTGCAGGGGCAGAAGGCAGGGTCAGGACCAGGGCTCAGGGCCGCCCCACGTTCAGTCCTCTGTTACCCCCCTGCCAGCCGCTCCACGGGAAGCTCCCTTACCCCTTGCCCTCAATGAGGCAGACGTGCTGGCTGTACATGCTCCAGTCGAAGGCCCCGGGCTCCTCCCGAAGCCAGAGCCCCAGCTCCCGGCGGTTCACCTCCAGAAAATCTGTCATGGTGATGTCCTCAAAGTGGGTGCAGGCGCTGAGCAGCTGGTATATGGTGGGGCCTGAACCGATGTCGATGAGGGTGTGTCCAGACACCTCACCTGGGAGGGCGCAGGGAAGAGGGTCCTGGTGCCAACCCTGTCCAAGCATCCCCTGCCTCGGTCACTCTCTCCCTTACCTGCTTCTCCCTCCCTCATTCCCTTCCTCCTCTGTAAAGTGTATCTCCATCTGGAAGACAGTCCCCGCCAGTTGCCTCTTCCCTCCCCAGTCTCTGCTTCCATCTCTTTTCTTGGCGTCTCTCTTCATCTGGGGCCCTTTCCTGCATCCCCCACTTCACCTCTCAATTGTGAACGATCTGCCCCTCCCCCCATGCCCTCCTCACAGGTCTCTCTATGCCCTCCCGCCCCCGCAAAGGGATATTGCTTCTCTTCCTCTTCTATTTTCACTCCTAACTACCTATCTGTGCTCCTTGGCCCCCCTCGGGCTCTGGCGTATGCCCCTTTAGTTCCCTGATGACTTCTTGTCCTCTCGGCCTCAGTTTCCCCCGCGCTCACCGGTGGCGAAGGTCTGTGCCAAGCAGCTCAGTTTCCAAGGCCCGACGCCGTCCGGGCTGCTCAGGTCGCCCCGAGGGGGCGCGTAGTTGTTGCGGAGGTAGGCGCGGGGCTCGAAGCGCTGGTAGGCGGAGGCGACCGCCGCCCGGCCCGGATCCGGGTCCGAGTCGGGGACTGCGCCCGCAGCGGGATTCGGGTCTGCTGCGCTCATGCTGCCGCCGCCGCCCGCCCGGTCCTCGCGCTTCGCGGCCCCTTTATGTGCCGCCCAAGTCCAGGCCCGACCCTCCGCTGCGGGGGCGGCGGCTGAGCCAGGAACCGCCCGGGGCCCCGCGTTGCATTTCCCCCACCCCATCCATCTCCCTTAGTGTCCGAGCGGCAGACACTCGGGGCACGTGTGGGGCGGCCCGGGCACGTGTGACCCCCACCCCCACCCCGCTCCTCCGCTGCGCCCGCGCCCCGCCACTCTGCCTCACCGGGCCTGGCCCCAGGCAGCCAGCTTCGTGCCCCCAAGACCCTTAGATCCCCGCCCTGCCAGCCCCCAGCTCTTCGCGTCGCTCTCCTCCAGCTCCCCGGCCATTCACCCCCTTCGCCCGGCACCCCATTCCTTCTCTTTGGCCCAGGGTCCAGTCGGCGCTGTCCCACTGCCCACCTCCCAGCGCTCTCGTCCCAACCCCGGGCCCGACCCCCTGCGGGCTCTCCTTCCTCCTAGACACCCCGTCCCACATCCACCCCTTTCCTTGGTTTGGTCACCCCAGCTCCCCCTTCCCTCCTCCAGCCCTCTTTCGTCCTTTCCTCCCAACCCTCGTTCCCCAGCGCCCCCCACACCCACTCCGGAAAGGACAGTCCGTTCTGGCCTCCGCCACCGTCGCGGTCGCCCCGGGGCGCTAGAGCGGAGCTCCGGCCCCGCCCGTCCGATGGCAGCAGCGATAGGGGATGTGAGCGGGGCTAATGCACTTAGCCTTCCGAACAGCGGGGCCTCCCGGCCGGCCCCGCAGGCTCTGAGCCGCTTATCTGGGGGCTTCTGAAGGCAGAAGGTCGGGACATTCTAGCCATGTCGGGCACGCGGGTCCCTGGTGAGGGCGGAAGGACGCAGGTGTTCCCCGGACTGCCGCGGTCGCCAGGGGGCGCGGGCTGGGCCTTAGGTGCCAAGGGATTTGGGGTTGCACCAGTCTGGGGTCTCTGACCCCTCTCCTTCCCCAGCCCACACGCATTCCCCTTTCTTGGGGAGGGGGTCAGGCCAGGCCTGTAGGTCCTGCTTGGCACTCCAGGTCAAGATGCCAGGGTCTCCCCTCCTTTCTCCCCCAAATGGGAAGTGGATTCCATGGAGCTATCTCCATGGTCTTCCTGGAGTGGACCCCTTTGGGCCAGTCCAGTGCACCTCTGCTCTAGGTAGGCTACGAGCCCCTGTCCAGATGGGCCCCTAGCCTCCTCTGTGTCCTCACCTCTGTGCCCTCACCGGTCCCCACCTTGTCCCAAGAGGAACATGTCTCCTTGTTGGGCCAGGCAATCAGGTTGGGACATGAGTCACAACAGCTGCAGGGGTCACAGACAAGAACCCGACCCTCCACTCCCCACAACCCACCCTGGGCTCCCTGGGCAGGGTGGGTAGAGCGGCTGACCGGAGCCAAGGACTGATCCTGTCTGGATTCAGAACTGAGAGGTAGGTCAGCCTCGGGGTCAGTGACCCCATCCACACCCTTAGGTACAGCCAAGGACAATCCTGGTGCCAGCCCCCTCCCTACTCTCCATGAGATCATTTAAACACACCCTGGATGCCAGCTGGCCTGCTGGGCACTGCCCAGTGCCAGGGGACTGGACACAGAGTCCAGGAACTGCACAGCAGAGCCAGGGCATGGAAGGGGGCCTGGACAGACAGCCACCCTGTTTACAGCTCTGTTCCTGTCTCCTCTGCCCCCACCACCAAGCATGGAGCGTACCCACTAGCTCTGCCATATTTAGCTCAGATGCAAGGCCTATTCCCAGAAGTGAGCATGGGGGGACACCAACGGGCTGGCCCCCACAAGGAAAGAGACGGAAAGTCTGGAACACAATTGAGCATTTATTGCAGCACTAACAGAGGATGCTGGGGGCCCCACTCTGCCTCTGCCTTCTTCACGTCCCCCTCACGCCAGTCTTCTCCAAGCCTCTTCTCAGAGCATTCCAGATCCCCTTAACACTTTTCCTCATCTTTCTCTGAAGCCGAAGCCTGGACCAGGGTCATTCCTCTCAGGGACCTCTTGTCCTCACCAGCATCTTTTGTCCCTTCTCCTGGGGCTGGGGGTACTCGGCTGTGCTGGCCCCCAGCTCTCTACCCTTCGTGTCCACTGTCTTTGCCCCCCTCCCTTTGGGAACTCAGGGGACCCAGGCATCCTGGCCTCTGGCTCCCTCCTCCCCTAGCCCCCAACTCTGGGCAAACTACAAAGCATCCATGGCCAGCAGCTGCCCTCCATGGTCCTAGCCAGGAAGGGCCCAGCCCACAGTGGGCACAGTGGAGCCCGAGTCACCGTCCCTCTCAGCCTCTCTGTGCTTCCTGGGACATGGAGCGGGACAGGGAGCGACGAAGGGCACCGGGCTTGCTGACAGGCACCACAGGGGGCAGCTGCTTGGTGATCTCCGCCACGTCCTGGCGCTCCATACACTGGCCCCCCAGGGCTGTCTCCAATGCCAGCAGCTCCCGCAGCTGGAGGGGGGTGTCCTCGCGCTCCTCCTTGGCGGCACCCATCTTGGCGGGGGTGAAGATGGGCAGTGGCAGCACCCGCTGGTAGGGCAGCTGGTACTCCTGCAGCCCGCGGCCGAGGATGCCCATACGCATCACCAACCAGGGGGAACGCTGCACCAGCGCCTGGCACTGTCCCTGCCGGTGGTAGGTCTCATGCCGCTGGGTGTCCTCCTCGTGCAGAGAGCAACTGGGGAGGAGAGGGGAGGGGGGTACCCAGCTCCTGAAATCTGCTACCCTCCAGTCACGAGCTGGGTAGGGGGCTCCCTGGGGCTGCCAGGACCTGGGGTGCGGAAGGGGTGACTCCACTCTCCCCAGTGGCCCCTCTCCTTGTCCCTACCCCCAGAAACTTCTGCAGGGCTTTGTGCTCTGGCCTCCTGAGCCTCAGGAGGGGTGTTGTAGGGCAGAGGAGGAACTCCCAGCTGGCTGGCACTCACCCCTCCTCAGGCCGTGTGGACAGCGTCAGATCCTTCCATTCAGCCCAGAAGGCTTCTCGCCGCTCACAGTCCTCCTCGGACACCTGGCAGCTCAGCTCTGCGGTCGCCATGATCAGTGCTCACTCCCTCTCAGCTCTGCTCCTCCCAGGCCCTTTAAATAGCCCCCTCCTCCACCTCCTCCAGGGGCTATTTTCAGCCCCTCTGGCGTCAGATGCTATAAGCAGAGCCAAGGCTCACTGATGGGGGACTCTGCGCCCAGGGTGGGGGCTGGGGTACCTGGATTCCAGCTGCCCCCGCCGGGTCAGCAGTCAGCTTCCAAAGAGATCAAGATGCTCCAGAGGAGGGCAGGAGTCCTCAGAGTGACACCTCCAGGTGTCTGACACTCCTTTGACACTGTCTGAGACCAGGCACGTGCCCAGCCTCGTGCCACCTTGGCACTTGCCCTCTGTCCCACCCCTTTCCTCTTGCCCAGGGAAGACAGCAGCCTGTCTGTAAACAGAGCAGGAAATGGCAGGAATCGAGGCCCATTCTGGGCTCTGTACCAGGCCATCAGGTCCTACCCCCACTCCTCTCCTCTGCCTGGGATCAAGGGCATAGCCCCTGGCCATGCCCCTTGACAGGAAGGGACAGTGCAACCACAGCCTCAGGTGTCTGCACCCAGAGCCCTGGTCCCCAACTGCCACCACGACACTGGCAGGAAATTACTTGGTTAATTCCATACCTGGGACCCTGGGCATGAACCTTTGCCAGAGGTTTTCCTTTCTCGTGGCCAGTGGTCAGAGAAGTGGTTTCCCAAGTCAGGCCAGTCACGTCGTAAAGAGCAGATGCGGGTGGCCGCCCCTATCACCAACACCCCCAAGCAGGTGAGATGGGAATTCAGGGGCTCTGATGGGTGGTACAATCAGATCTGGCTCTAACTCCAACTCAGCCATAAACAGGCTGAGCATGGGGCAGTCCCTGCCCCTCTCTGGGCCTCATTCTCTGGTCTCAACAGCCTGACCAGTTCTACTATGCCATCTGGGAGGGGCCTGGCTCTCCTTCAAGGGGAGCTGGATGGCTGCTGGGGAAGCCGAGCACCCAAGGGAAGCAACTCACGGTGCAGGAATACACGTTGCACGGAGTGGGAGTGAGGAATGAGGACATCACTGGGTGGACACAGCAAAGGGCACGGGAAGAGGCCACACAGGAGCAGAAGGCCTTGCCGGAACAGCACAGCGCCCAGCAGCTGGAGAGGCCCATGGGCACCCACCTGGGGCAGAACTGCGGACTCCTGATTACCAAAGCAGCAGGCCTGATTCTCATTTTCTTCTAATGACAGCCCCATGATCTAACGAGTCTCATTTTTACAAAGCAGGAAATGGAGGCTCAGAGAGGTAGATTTACCCAGGGTCACACACCTAACAAGGCCCAAGATAGTACCCTTCTGGCCGTATGCTAGTTGCCCCATGGGAAGCCTGCGGGCAGGGAGGGAGGAAGGAGGGCAGGTGTGGCAGTGGTCCCTGTTAGCGCCCCCCCCCCCCACCCTCCGCCCCGGGAGCTGACTCTATGCTGCCCCTAGTGAGTGTGCTGGGGGCGGAGAGGGTAGGTGAGTGCAGCAAGAGAGACCCAGGGAGACCTGAGATGCCTCAGTGACCCACGAGCCCGGGCCCCACCCCAGGCCGGCTGTGGGACCCCAAGGACAGTCAAGGCCTGCCATGCTTGCTGCTGGGGTCTCTCCTACCTCCCCCCAGATCCTGGGCAGGAGATTTTCCCCTGACTTTCCCTCAGAGGAGGCCTGGCTGGGGGGGGGGGGGGGAGCATTTTTCTCTGACCAATTATCTGTCCAGCTGGACCGGTCAGGAAAGTGGGGTGTTCAGGAACTGAGTCCCCAGTGGCTCCACTCTCCCTCTGGCTCTGCAAGGGTGTGAGAGGGTGTTGTCCACAGTGCTGCACTTCTCTTCCTTCCAGAGGCCAGGCAGGAGGGGCTGCTTTTTCTTTTTTTTTTTTTTTGAGTTTGTTTTTAATAATTGGCTCAAATTACAAAGGTCCCCAAGGAACCCTGGGGGAGGGAGAGAAACCGGGAGTGGCAGAAGTTCACTGCCAGCACCCACCCCCCTACCTGCCACCCGCTCCCCAACAAGTGCATATGGAAAAAGGTCCCAGACCCTTTAAATAATCCTAAAAAACCGTGGTGAGAAAGCAGGCAGATGAAGGGGCTCCTGCACCTTAACACTGGCGCCAAGGCCCGCCCCGGCCTCTGTCCTGCTCAGGGCCGTGGCCCTCCCCCATCAAGTCTGAGGCTCCCATTCCAGATCCTGCCCCTGGCTAGGTAGGGGAGCGCAGGTATCTTCCTCCAGGAGGCAGGGACAGTCACTGTGTAAACATCAGCGGGACAGACCCCACTCGCCTCAGCAGCAGGGCCCTGGAGTCCAGATGCTTGACCTCACAACCTGCTCACAGCCATGGCTCCCAGGTCCAGTGAAGCACGGTGGAGGGTGGTAGCTTGGGGCCAAGGTGCTGCCACAGGAGGAAACCTCTTCCCGCTGCTTGAGGCCAGGTCTTCTGTGGGCAGCGGGAAGCTCCACTGGCCCCCTCTCTGGCTCTGAAGGCTGTGGTGACAGGACCCTGGCCTGCAGGGTGGCGAGGGGCACGGTTATGCCCGGGCGCCCAGCTCTCCGATGCGCTGCCGCAGGTGAAAGGCAAACTCAAACATGGTGGCTGCGAGGCTCTGGTGGATGAGGTACCGGGGCAGGCGGCCCTGGGGGGAGGTGGGAAGAAGTTCCAGGATGGCCTGTCCGCAGCAGGGGCTCCCCTCTCAACAACATGCGCCAGTGCGGGGGGGGGGTGGGGTGGGGTTGGGGGGGTACCCTGGGCCAGAGCAGCAGGTGCAGGTGCAGCTCTGGAACACAGCCTAAGCCACCCTCTACCCCTCACCCCCGGCAGGAAGAACACGCTGTGCCGGGTCCTGGCACCAACCACACAAACAGACCTAGGAGGGGCTGGCCTGGCAGGCAGCCACTGCTCCTTGGGGCCTCTGGAGTCAGAGGTAAGGGGAGGTACAGGCCCTCCAGCGACTCAGGACGAGACCATCTTGATCCTGCCCCAAATTTTAGCTTAAGGAGGCAGTGTAGGTGAGGCCTTGAGCAGGATGGGAGACCCCAACGTCCCCCACCAAAGTCCCCTCTACTGTACCCTAGCCAGTCTTGCGGCCTCAGCAACCCCACCTTGAGATCTGTATTAAGGATCCAGATGAAGGTGCAGACTCGGGGGTTACTGGCCGACTTGAGCACGATGAAGCCCCCAGGACCATTCTCTCCCCTAAGAGAAAAGCACCATTGGGGGGGAACCTTGGAGCCAGGCAAGGCCTCTGACCCCACTCCACACTCCATTCCTGGCCCATCCTGGACTGGGGTGAAAGAGGGAAGGAGGCTACTGGTCTAGCAACTGCCACTCTGCCTGAGCAGGGCCCAGAACAGGTGTCCCAGAGGCTACAGAATACAGCCCTCTACCCCACCAGGGGACACTCGAATCCTCCTGCAGCACGCCGATGTTGTGCACCCCGAGTGGCAGTGGTCATTTTCTCTGTCCAGGGATTCTCGGTCAGCTCCGGCTGTGAGGGGTGGGCTGTGCTCGCATTTCTCACCCCTGCCCCACTCAGGGAGCAATGCGGTGGTGTCAGGAGGGGGCGCTCTGGGAGGGGGTGCCCTCCCTGGCAGTGGGCAGGGCATGTCCTGTCACCAGTCACTTCCCTCACAGCTCCACTGAGAACTCCCAAGCTCACTCCGCGTACAAGGAAGTCAGCACCCAGAGAGGAAATAAGCCTGTTCATCACCCAGGAGTCTGGTGTGCCAAACCTCATACTCCACCAACAGTGCTCTCTGTGGAAGCCCAGGAAGGATGGGGAGAGCGGAGAATCGGGGAGGAGGCCACCTGCAGCACTGGGGTCTAAGGATAGACAGCAGGAGAACTGGAGGATGCCTTGGAACAGGCAGCAGGAAGACTGAAACTCCTCTTCCTCTGGGGGCACTTCTGGGCACTCTGGGGACCGGCAAGGCAGCGGGGACCAACTCTACTCAGGTAGGAAGGTCAAGCTCCAGAACACAGAACCTTCTGCTCAGGTCACCTGGACCGGCGCGACCTCATGGCTCCCAGCTCCCTTCCCCGGGACTGGTCCCTATCCCCGGAGCTGCCCTCCGGCCTGGGTGGTGTACTTCCAGCCATTAATCCTCCCCCGTCTCCAGGAGGCAGAGCAGATTAGCAGGACTAGGGGCTGAGTGGGGCAAAGCCCAGCAGGACAGGGGACAGGAAGGCGGCCTCAGCAGGAGAAAGCACCCAGCTGTACACACTGTACCCTCCCCTGTCCTCACAGTCACCAGGGGAGGGGCCAGCTGGGGTGACCCTGGCCAAGGCAAGGCTCACCTGACATATTTGTGTGTAGGGGGCTTGGCGCAGTGGGTAGTGGCGATGCCCGACGACAGGTATCGGTCTCTGCGCCGCTCGATGCGCCGCACGTTCACGAAGTCCCTGGGGAGCAGGAGTGTTAGACTGGAAGCAGGGAGCCAAGCCCAAGATCCAAGGGCAAGAGGTCTGCCTTAGAGGAGGGGCTTGGTGGTACTCACCTCGGGGAGACCACCCCGCCCGCGGCCCCCGAAGAGACATCGTAGGAGATGAGGGTGTTGTCCTCTACTCGCTGCAGGATCTAAAGGCCGTGAGGGGAGATGTGAAGCACGGCCCAGCCCAGGAAAATCCCAGTACCTCAGGGAACCCCCACACCAGCCTCCTCTCTGCCCAGGCCCTTTACGGAGAGCCACTTCCAGGCCCTGGGCTGGGCTTTCTCTGCATGCTCCCTCTCCATCTTCCTGACCCTCACCAGGAGGCACCGTTACCATCATACCCATTTTAAAGACCGGGAAGCTGAGGCACAGAGCAGTTCATGACATGACCCAGGTCCCCAGGGGTAACTGGTCGTGCTGGGGTATGACTGCACCCTAATCTGCCGTGTTGCTCTGCCTCTGCCCTGAGAGGTAGCCAGGCCAGGCCCCCCCGGTTCTTCGGCTCACCTGGCAGGCAGTCACCGTCTTGTTCCACAGCACCATCCTCTCGGGCTGCAGGATCACCTCCTGGTACACCAGCTCCGCGGGGCAGGGCAGGAAGGTCTGGGGCAGGGCGGGCAGAGGGCTGGGTGGCGCCAGATGTGCTTGGACACATCAGCCCCTCCCTCTCGGTGGGGAGAAACCTGCCAGAAGGCAGGAAGCCCCTTCCTGAAGTCTTAGAGCAGGAGGCTCCAGGACACTCCAGCACACCTGCTTCCCTCACTCACCTTCAGGATGAATGTCTTCCCATGAAAGGGAACCTCAATGGTATACACAGTGTCCCCATATTCCTGTGGGAGTGACAGAAGCATGACAGGGAGGTGGGTGGAGGGCATGGGGGAGGGCACGGGGGGGGTGGGCTACCGGCAAAAGAATGGGCCACAGGGCAGGTTTTTAACAGCTTAGGGTAGAAAACTCTGGGAGTTTGGGGATATTCAAGTAGCCACTAAAAAACAGTGGTTCTGACAAATGTCCAGCAACGAGCGGAGTAAGGCTTTTGATATCAAGTTAAAGGACAGAAGCAGAGCTACAGCCGTGTCTCCAGGCTGGCCAGGGCTGTTGAGAGGGACTGGCCAGAGAGAGGGACTGGTCCCCCTTTTTCCAAGCTCCCTGCCATCTCTTTAGATAATGTTGTTTTGATCATGAAACAAAACACCAGACATAGGGCAGAAGCCTGGCTTCCCCTTCAAAGCCAGAGCTGAGTGAGGAGAGCAGCAGGGAGCTGAGGATGGGCGTGGGGCCACGAGCAGGGGGAGGGGGCAGTGGAAACATCCAACCCAGCCCAACCTCCTGCCAGGTGGTGACCCCAGGGCCCAGCCCCCACTCCTGATGCAGGAATACGGTTCCAAACTGTGCAATTTTGAGGGCTTCTCAGGCCTCAGAAAAGCAAGCAAAACTCTCAACACACATGAGCAGGTTAGGTGGGAGAGAAGTTTCTTACATTGTTCTTCTCAAACTTCCAGTTCTCCTCCTGGGCCAAGATCTGGTCCACCACCGCCATGGCCTCCTTGCCCTGATGGATGTACTCCCGTTCCTGGCCAGGGATGAAAGGCATGGAGGGGTCAGCCTGAGGCCCATACCCTACCTTGTTCGTGGCCAGTTCTTTCTCTAGATACTCCACACACATGGAGTCTGGGTGGTCTCTCGGGCCCTGTGGGGTCCCCCAGGTGCTGTGGCTGCTCGCCTCCGGGCCCCAGGTATGAGGCAGACCGGTGGGCCTGACTGACGGTGAGCCAGACACGCAGGTGCACGACGACTGGCATTTGGGCTGCCTGAGGTCCATGCTCTGCTGGGAAGGCCCTGCCCACCCTGGCTGAGCCCAGCACTGGCCCTTCTCCGAGGTGCCCACTCCAAAGGTCAGGCGAGGTGGGCAGCCAAATACCTGGGCAGAGAAGATTTTCTTCCCAAGGTCTTCATCTGACTCGTTGTCAGACCCTGCAGAAAACAAGCACAGAGACTTTAAGAAGGTGTGGGGACAGACTGTGGGGACATAGTGGGGTTCGGGCATAAGTGCAACGTTGCGTTGCGGGAAGGACAGAAGTACGTGTAGAAGAAGGTTGCTCACTTTCCCCAGAGAGCCAATAGAAGGGAACAGAAGGAACCTAGCCAACCCACTCCTCATAAAGACCCTCCCTGAAAGCAGTTCCCCATCCACCAGCCCTCACCTGCAAAGGATTCTGGGGGTGAATAGAACTGGCCCTCGGATAGAGCGCCAGAGAAGAGCAGGGGTCCTCGGGCGACAGCAGCCTGGGCAGCAAGATACCCTGGGGGAGCAGACATGGGCAGCCATTGTCCCAAAACAAGGGCAGTCATGCCTTAGCAGCCTGGGGTCCCCCCAACTCCAAGCTCATCTTTAGGCTCTTGGAGGCTGTTCAGAGCTGGCAAGGTAGCTCAGAACTGGCTCTCATGCCTGAAAGTCTCCTCTCTTAGGGCTATGATGACCCTCACTGCACCCCTTCCCCCAGCACTCACATCGCTCCTCCTCAGCCTCCTGTGGTAGGACTTTGAAGTCAAGGAACCAGGTCTCCAACCAGGCAAGGACAAAGGAGACGATAGGGAGCAGGTAGCCGAATGCCCCTTTGCTGAGCAGCTGTGGAAGGACGGGGCTGAGCTCCACGGTAGGGGGGTCGCCCAAAGCCCAGAGTCCCCTCTTGGGGCTAGTAACTCTGGCATACACCCCATTCCTGGACCAGCTGCTTGGGGACCTCTGCGGCACACACCTCTGAGACAGATTAATGAATTCTGCAGCAGGATAAACTGAGGTTAGGCTGGCAGAAGGACTTTTTGTTCTTGGGGTTGTAGAGGGGCAGGTGGAAGAAGCCAGTGATGAGGATTCCTTGGAACTACCAAAGGACACGATTCCCCCTCACCCCACCCTGACAACAGAGACAGACACCCAAAATCAGAGAAAGGGTCCCTTCTTAGGAGAAGCCCATCCCCCAGGCTAGAAACCCACCAGACCAGCCAGACCCTGAGCTACTAACCTCAGAGAGGATGACCTTGACAATGAGGAATGCACTGGACACCAGTGTGGTGACCTGCCCAGGGGAGGAAGGAGGGAGAGAGGGCAAACAGGCTGGGGGGTGAGTCCTCCTCCATACCATCCCTTGCAACAGCCCCACCAGAGCCTGAAAGCTGCGGGGAAAGTGGCGTCTTACCGCAATCACCCACCAGTGCCGGAGCCGCAGCACAGCATAGCCCAGGAGCAGTCCCGAGAAGCGGAAGAAGGCCAGAACCTGGGGGGGGGGGGGCAGGACACAAGCCATCACCGGCAAGCCACTGCCCTTCCCCCTGCCCAAGGCTGACCTCCCCCAGGTTCCCTCTACATGGGCATGCATGCCTTGGCAGAGAATGGTTGAGTCAGTGTTTCTCTGGGGACGACTTGGATGTGACCTTCTTAGACAGGGGTCTACTCTTCCCCTTTACGCTGGGGCTCTCTGAAGGGAGAGCCTTGTTTGGGAACTTTCTGAATATTGAGAGCTCCCTGAGGATGGGAGCCAAGTCTCCTTGCTCAGATTAGAGTGTGTGTTGCAGAGAGAAGAGAAGCCAGCCAGGGAGTCCTGTCCCTGTGTCATCTCTGCCCCCAGGACCCCCTAAGTCCACTCACAAAGATGTCAAAGAAGGAAGTTTTAAAGTTGTAGTGGATGATCTCCTGCTCCAGGTTCTTCTGGATGCCTGTGTTGGTCTGGAAGAGGGAGATATGAACAGCTCTACAGGCAGAAACAAGTCCCCAGGGGTGCCCTCACCTCTGAGGATGGGGAGGAGACGGGGGAGTGTGGAACCTGGAGATGCTGAGCCACTGCCCAAGGAGGGCCCCGAAACACCAAGGGAGCTCAGCCAAACTAACATCATTCATTCCTCCAAGCGCCAGGCAACCTAGACACGCAGGGCCTGGCTCCAGCAATGACATTCGAGGGCACGGTGTGCAGGGAGGGGGAGTCTTGGAGGCTCCAGGGCTGTGTAGGGGAGGCTACAGGCCCTGTGCAGGCAGGTAGGGCTGGTAGACTGGGCGCTGGGAGCCTGCCTCTCACAGAATCTCATCTCCCTCTCACCACTATGGGGCTCCATCTTCCCAGGCAACCATCCATCTGGGGCGGTGGGGACCGGGGGTGAGCAGCGGTGTCAGACGGAGCCCCAGGTGGCAAATCAACTGATTCGGTTTGTGCTTCATGGGCAAAATCCATCATGGTGCTGGAGAGGATGCCCAGCAACGGAGACGGGAGTGAGCAGACTGGTCCTCACCCCTGTCCCTGCCTTAGTCACCCACACATTTTCAAGGGGAATCCTGATACTTTGGCTGGGGAGGGAGAGGATGTGGATGGACACTGAGAGCCAGACCACAGCCCGACTTCTCAGGAGGAATGGAGTGCCAGCCCCCTGGAGGACGGAGGACAGAAGGGGACTCCGGGGAGTGGAACCCAAGAGCCTGGAAGGTGAAGACCCTTCATGACCACCTAGACTGGAGTTCCTAATCTCTGGCAGATGATCCAAATTGAAGTAGGGAGACTTATTAAAGATACAGATGTTCAGGCCACTGAATCTCAGACTTAGCTGAGCATCTGGAATTTTCATACAGTTCCCAGGTGACTCTGATGCTTAGAGCAGGAGCCAGTAGTCTGGGCAGCCGCCTCAATAACACTTGAAGGCCCCTGCACATCTCCACCATGTGCCTCTATCTCAAGACCACCCTGAGCCTCATGGAGTCTCACACACCACCCCTCACACCTGACATCCCACCCAACCCCACCACAGCTTGGTCTTCCTCTTCCTCTTCCTCCTCAGACTGCTCCCTCTTGGGCCCCATAGCCCCTCTGACCCCTAACAGTCACCGTCCCTCACAGCTCTCCCTCTGCCTGGGCATGCACAGAAGCTGAGGGCATCCTGACTCGGGGGACCTGAGTTCCAGCCCCTGCCAGTCTCTGGCTACGAGACCTCGCATGGGTGTTGCAACCCTCCTGGGGTCCTTACATCCAACGCGCAACACCCAGTCTGTTAGAAAACTAAAAATATATATGCTCTAAACCAGGAAAATAAAACTACAAAACCGAAAATTATCCAATTTTTAAATAAGTGTCTACCAAGTGAAACATTATGGCTAACTCCACTAATGGTTACAGTCCAGCATTCTGAACTTTTCATTATGTTTGAAAACAATTTTGAGATTAGATTTTTTTCTTGTTCTGCAAGAATTCCCAAGTATGTATAATGACTGCTGAGCTATTATAGCCAGTACATCTAGGTGATTTCAAAAGTAAAATTACAAAAAATTTTTTGGCTGTTTCCGGAAAAAAAATATATTTTGAATGAAGGCTGTGGGTGAATTTTAGTGCTTGCTTTGATGCTGGATGGGACCTTCAAAAAGAAGAATGCCTAAGACCTCAGAAGCTCTTCAAATGGCTCTGGACCTTGCTGGCCTCTGCTTTTTCATTGGCAGGATGGTCCTTAACATCCCCCAGGGCTCAATCTTGTTGAAGGTGCCAGTTCATCTCTGTGCACAAAGGACAGTCACCCTCAGAGCCCTCCAGCTCCACACACCCAGAATCAAATTTGTCCTCTCCACCTCTAAACCAGCCCCTTCCCCAAACTCCTCACTTCTATCAACAAAGTCATCCTTTTTCTATCACTGAGCCTGAGACCTGGAGAAAGGGCACCTGCCATCCTGAACTCTGACCCATTCTGCAGAAGGAAAACAAGGGAAGGCTCAGAGAGGCGGAGTCCCCTGCTGAGGTCCCACAGTGAATACAGAGGGGGAGCCAGGACTGACTGAGCCTGGGATGCTTTGCTCCCACAGCTCCTGCCTCTGTGGTTGGGGCCTGCTCTACCCTGTTGGTGCCTGGAGATCAGGTCCCACAAAGCTGGCCAAGCACTGCCCAGGGGGAGGAGGGTAAGGACCCGGCACTGAGAGGCAGCTCCATCTCCAGGCTGCTAAGTGGCATCTCACCAGCCTGGAGAGGCCAAACTGGGGGGCACCGGAGGAGTGTCCAAAATGGAGAGAGAGCTAGGAACCATTGAGAACTGGGAGTTTTTACTGGTTTGCTCCCCCACCGTACCCCCTGCCTTCAGCACAGTGCCTAGGATACAACAGGGCTTTGAAAAATGTTTGTTGAATGAATGAATGAATGAATGGAGCCAGAGAGCAACATAGGGCAAAAAAAAGACAAAGGTTTCAATAGTCCAACCAGAGTCCACTGGGCTGTTTCCTCCTTTCTCAAGAGTCTCCACTAGAGGGCAGGTTGGCACGGAGGTGGAGAGTGTGAACTCTGCAGCCTGAGGGTCTCGGTTCAAATGCTGCCCTCCTTCGCATACTTGCCGAGAGAGCCTAGACAAATGACTCAAGCCCTCTGAGCTCCCAGCTATTCTGATCTTCCTGTTCTTCATCTTACCTGGAAATCTGTCCTGCCAGAGAGGCAACCCTCCCAGACAGCTGGTGCAGCAGCTACGGCCCGGATGACCCCCGCCCCAGCCTTGGCCCCACTCACGTTCAGCTCAATGATCCAGAGCAGGGAGATGAAGAGCAGGTCGAAGGTGACAAAGAGACAGAAGGTGCGGCGGACATCAGAGATGGCTCGGCGCTTCTCTGGAGGTGGGGGGAGGAAGTGGGAGGAGAGGCCCTGGGAGTGGGACAGTGATGAGCTGAGGGAGGCCACGGCCGGCAGGCTGCGCTCCAAGTCACGGGCCAGCTCCCCAGACAGTCTGTTCATCCTGGTGGGCCCCCACCTCAAGGTGGGGAAGGCGGGGCCTCAGCTGCAAGGCTGGGGAGAAGCAGGGCAGCTGGGTCAGGTCACGCGTGTCTCGTGTCAGGGGCGTGGAGGTCCCATTAACCTCCTTCATCCCTTCACGCACAGCCCCAGGGACCCCGTCTGCTCCCAAACACATCTGCCCCCTCTCACATCTCAACCCCCTGGCAGCCCGGGGCCCTCCCAGCCCAAATTCTCTCCTGCAGCCCCACTTCTGGGCTGGAGGGATTTGAGCATCCCTCTCTCTCGGCCCTCCTCACCAACCCCCGGTAAAGCCCAGCGGCCCCACGGTTCACCCTTGGAGGGCTCTGGGGTCCTCCCCGCTGCTTGAGGGCACAGCCTGCTCCTGCCAAGCCCAGCCCTGTGGTTCAGCCTCCGGTCCTGTCAACAGCCTCTCGGCCTGCCCCCACCCCCAGGAGAAGAGGGCCCCAAGCTCTGTTCTTTGTTTGCCAAGCACAAAGCCACATTCCCTCCCAGCAGCCAGCCCTACCCTCCCACCCCCTAATCCATGGCAACTGGGAGGGACTTCCTAGAGCAGTGTCTCCGTCTCCGAGTGCTCTGCACTGGGACAGCGGGTATGGAGAAAGGACATCTTGGTCCCTTCTCTCTAGCTCCACCCCACCACCCCCATGTCAGGCCCAACCACCATCCTCTGGCCTGGCCATTACAACTAGCCTAGCGGGCGAGTCTCCAGGCTGCCTCTCTCACCCTGTAACAACACTTCTTGCACAGCCAGAGAAAGGCTTTCCGAACACTGATCACACCCTGCCATTCCCCGAGCCCTCCAGTCCAGGCCCTGCCAGCTCTTCCAATGGCTCCTCGCACAAGGCAGGCAGGGCTCACCCCCAGCGCCACCCTGGCCTTCTTTTAGGTCCCTCGATGTGGCAGCCTGGTCCTGCCTGGGGCCTTGGACCTAGCTCTCCCTTCCCCAGTCCTTCCAAGAAGCAGCTCAAAAGACCTCTCCTCAGAGCCCGCACCCTCCTTCCCCCAGTCACAGTGTCTTGTCCTGTTACGGGGCTTCACATTCTTCCCTCCGTGAACTCGGCTTCACTACCTAAAATGGTCTTATTGTTTTACAAACCCTACAGGTACGGGGCTTTCACCTGACTGGTAATTGCTGTCTCCTGGCGCCTAGCACGAAGCCTGGCACCCAGTGGATGCTAGACTGGCTGCTGAACAAATGGGGGCTCCAGGGGGTCTCCTGGTCCTCAGCTCCATGCTACGCAGCAGAGAAATGGGGCAAATCCTGAAAAGGGGAAGAACCAGCCACTGCCCAAGGCTAGGCCAGAACTCCACTGCCTACAGAACACTGTGCCCTCGGTTGTGTTTCATGCCCACACGGGGCAGGATGGGTCCTTCCACATTACAGGTAAGGCAGCCAAGACTGAAGGGTGAATGGACCCACCCCTTACCTGTCTGTGTGACCATGGAGCTGAAATCCTTACGAATGCTAGAGGCAGAGGGCCTCGGAGCACTCCCTCCCTGCCACACGGCCCCCAGACCCAAGGTCTCTACTCCACCAACGTGCTGGCAAGGAGCCTGAAGAGGTCCTGTTGCCTGGGCAGGGCGCACAGCATGGTCGGTGCCTTACACTTCTGCTGCTCCATCAGAGTCTCCCTGAATCTTCTCTCATGCCAGCACCAGGGGGCAGGTTTGGGGGCCAGCGACAGGGGAACCCTAGATATTGGTCTCTGATCCTGGGACGGCAAGATCTAACCAGTCTCCCCCCTAATCTGTTATCATTTCATACCTCTGTTATGTCTACTACTGGCCGGGGCCCTCAATCTATCAGGTCCCAAACAAGCTCCCCATTTGCGACAGGGAGGAGACTCTGACCAAGCCACTTTGTCCATCCCTCTGCCTCTGTGCAAGCCCCAATGGACAGGAGCTGACTGTTCTCAGCAGAGGCACCCGGCCCAAGGCCACCCCTGATACCATACTACTGGGGTTGCCGTGCCCAGCTCATCTGGTACTGAAGGAAAGCTGGGCCTAGCTCTGGCAGGACGCAGTAAGAGAGGGATGTGACAGGCCGCCGGCAATGACACCTATCCCCAACATCCATCCACCGGACCTGGTGCCAGACTGAATGCTCAGCGCATCTCTCACCATGACAGGGCCGCAGCTCCAGGGCAGGTGACATTTCCTGGTGTCTAAAAGCCCTCTTGTCTGCTGCCAGACCTGTCTCCATCTCTCTTCCTCCTTCCTTCCTGTCTCTCTCATAAACTACTTTTCTGTCTTTGTGTCTCTGTGCCAGCCCCCATCTCCCCACTTCATGTCTATCTTTCTGGGTCTTCCTCTCTAAGTCTCTCCCGTCTGTCTCTCTCCACCACCATCACCTCAGTCTCCCTTGAAAGTCTCCCTTTCCGCCTGTGTGTGTGTGTGTGTGTGTGTGTGTGTGTGTGTGTGTGTGTCTCGTCTTCCCTATCTGCTCCTCTCCCTCTTCTTTTTTTTTTTTTTAACGGTTTTTTTTTGTTTTTTTGTGTGTGTTTTTTTTTTGTTTTTTTTTTTTTGTTTTTTTTTTTTGAGACAGAGAGAGACAGAGCATGAACGGGGGAGGGCCAGAGAGAGAGGGAGGCACAGAATCTGAAACAGGCTCCGGGCTCTGAGCTGTCAGCACAGAGCCCGACGCGGGGCTCGAACTCACGGACCGCGAGATCATGACCTGAGCCGAAGTCGGATGCTTAACCGACTGAGCCACCCAGGCGCCCCTCCTCTCCCTCTTCTTGAGTCACTGCAGGGTGCTGTGGCTTCCCTATTCCCAGCTGCTCCCGAGTCTGTCTGGCATCCCCCCCGGCTTTCTCCCTCCCTCCTTGGGGACAGGACTCGGGTGGTGGCAGTGTGGTGTGAGATGCCACTGGAGCGGCAACAGCACCGACACTCACACACGCAGACATCCTTGTTGAAGCAAGAGACACAGATGGGGGCTGAGAGCACAGGTGTTGGGGGAGGCCGGGAGAGCTGCAGACACAGGGGAGTGTGGGAGCCAAGCACGGGGCCTCTGAAGCAGGGCTGGGGGCAGCCAGCCAAGAGGCAGAGACAGGGGGCTTCTACGTCACCCTCCCCTACGAAAGCTGCTCAGAGTCCAAAGTAGAGTAGAAGGAGCACCAGTCGGGAATGAAGACCTGAGCCCCACTCTTGGGACAGCCATTGACCCCGAGTAACTGAGCAAGTCCTCACAAGCCCCTGCTGCGTTACCTGAGGGAAAAAGTCAGTGATTTTTTTAAACCCCTTCTTCAAGCAAGAGAAACTTAAGAAAAAAAGAAAAAAGAAAAGAAAACCCTACTTGGAACCTTAATAAACAAGAAAGATAAAAACAGACTGTTACAGGTCCTGCCACAGAAGGTGCCACAGAGAGCCTCACTTGGCAGCCTTTCCTGGGTCACCCTGGAGGCACCTCCTTGGGCGCAGTTTGAAAACCGCCCACTCAGATGACTTCAAAAGATCTTTGAGCTCCGTCAGACTGCCTGCCAGTCCAAGAGGTGAAAACCATCTTGGCCTGGAACTGCCCTTAACGGTCCCCAAAGCACTGTTCTCTGCCCCCCGGCCCTGCGGGTGGAAGGTGGCAGCTGCGAGCGGAACAGTGAGGCCTGGCCTCCCCCACACCGCCGTGCCCACCGTCCTGATGAGGGGGAGGCAGGAATGAGTGCCGTGGGCCAGAGACAGCACGGCTGCCGCCCAGGCCCATGGGAGCAGCAGCCCCTGCCGAGCCCAGCCTCCGCGGTCACCTCTGCTGTCCTTGCTCCCTGCCCCGCCCACGTGCCTGCAAAGGTGTCTGGAGTGGAGCGGCACGTTATGGCGTGAAGAAGTCCGTCCGGGACGGACAGAGCAGACTTGACACTCACCCATTGTGTGTTTTAGGGGAAGCGGAGCTGCTAAGGCTTGGGCACCGGGGCAAGGAAATGGGAGGCTTTATCATCCCCGGTAAGGGAAGGAGGGGTGAGGGGAAGAGGCAGGCCACTGGGCACAGTGGATTACTTCAGTTCTTGCAGCTCCTGAGGCAAAGGGGAGGGGCAGGCACGGCCCCCAGGGCCTGCCAGGCCTTCTCTTACCCTAGGAAATGCCAGTATTGGCCAGACTGAACGAGGAGCTTTTGGGTAGGGTCCCAGACTCAGGACAGACAACGGCAGGCAGCTGACATCATGGAAAGAAAGCTGGACCCTGAGGTCAGGGTTCAAATCTCAGTCTGCCTTTAGAAGCTGTGCAACCTGGAGCAAATGTAACTGTCCTGACACTCCGTTTCTTCAGCTGCATTAAATAAAGGCAATGTTAATATATTTAATGCCTTAGAACTATATCCTAAAATGATTCAAATGGTAGATTTTATGTTATGTATATTTTACCACAATAAAAAAAAGCAACGATAATTACTACCTAGTCCTAGGGCTGGCATTTCTAGAAGTGTCAGAAGTATGGTAGGTGCTTGGTCAGTGGTGGCTGAGACGGAACAAGTAGCTGGCAAGGTCATTCAGGTAAAAGGAAAAGTCGGGGGCGGGGGGAGGGTGCTTATACACTACAGCGACATGTAATGAAATCACCCAAAAGGCCTGGGTTCAAATGTGAGCTCTACAAGTCCTCTCAAAGGTGACCCAGAGCAAGCTCTCTTAAGCCTAAAGTCTGGGTCCCCTACCTGTGCATAGAATGGGCCAAGTCATTCCAGCTCCAGACAAAGGTGAACTCCCAGGCTGGGGGCGGGGGCAGGAAGCGGGGGACTGTCCTTGCTCCCTGCACAGGCTCTCTGAGGAAGTGCCAGTGGTGCCCAGTCCCCCCTGCAGTTTCAAGCTCCGTCCCTTCAGTCACCCCCAGATCCCCATTTCCATAGTTCTTAGGGGACAGAGGCACAGATGAGGTCCTTGCCAGCTCTCAGTCACAGCCCAGACCACAAGCTCCAGCCGCCTCTCTGGAGCTCAAAACCCGGACTGCCTGCAGTTCCTGGCTGGCGTTTCCTGGCCAAGGCAAGTCTTCAATTTGAGCAATGCCACTTATTCACTGTACAAGCCTCAGAGGCTACATCTGGAAACTGGGGACAATGGTCTTGACCCTGGGCTATCGGGGGCATCAAAGGACACAGTGATGCACACGAAGTGCCCAGAACGGTGTCTGGCTCCACAGAGTAAATGCTCATTAGACGTTAGCCACTGCCACCACTGCCATCTGAGTTTCCTTGCCCTTTCCCAAGCCCTGACCTCCAACAGTGGCCTGGCCAAGCTGTACCAGGCCCAGTGAGAGCTTATTCCACAAAGCTATGCTCTGTGGCCCCGGGGAAGGAAGACCAAGTCTCATCTCTATCCAGAAATGACCCACATTTCTGGGCAGTGTGGCTTCTCCAAACCTTCTCTTGAGGCCGATGGGACAGTGGACACAGGCTCTCAACACCTCCCTCACCCCATATTCCTCAGGAAATATGAACACTAGCCCCCACTCTCCATGGAGGCTTCCCAGTGGAGTCCCTTTCTCCACACAAATCAGGAGGAATCAGTAAGGCTGAGAAAGGACTGGACTCCAAGCTTAGAGAAGTTTCAAACCCTGGATTCCTGCTTTACCATCCCCGGACGTCTCTGCGCCTTAGTTTTCTCCTATGTGAAGTGGGGATAACAACAGCACCTACTTCTTACAGGCATTAAAAGGATTACGTGACTTGTTCAATGCAATGGCCTAGGACAGTGCCTGACACAGAAAGATCACTGCATAAGGATTAACTAGTATGACATCCCTGCCTCTTCTTTAGAGGAAGACACAGTCTTGAGCTCTGACAGCCTCCATGAGATGGCTTTAAGCCGGAACTGGGGCTGTTCTGGGTCAAGTTCCCCATGTAATGCCCAGGTTAGTGGAGAATCCATAGACAGGCAGGAGGCCAAGGCTCTGGGTGTGGAAGAGAGTTGCCCTAGCCTGTGTCCTGCCACTGGCCAGCCTGGGAGGGAGCTGGTTCAGGGAGGCCAGGATAGCAGATCAAACAGGACTGCAGACCATCCTGATGAGCCAGCACATAAGAAATAAATCTGGCCTAGCACTGGCCTGTGATGGCACCCTGCAGCCACCCCTCCTTTACTCGTCACACTCCCCACCAGGAGCTGTAAAGATGAGGAGTTGGAGGAGGCAGAAGGTTGCAGAGGCCTGCCCACAGTCCCCCAGCCAGGATGGGGTAGAGCTGACCCCGGGGTCTCTGCTGGCCGGGAAGCCAGGTGTCAAAAGACCCCGAAGAACTTTATGACCAACCAGTGAGGGCTTGTGGAGAACCCGGCACCCTCCCCTCCACATCCAAACCATCAGCAAATCCTATTGGCTCTTCCTTCAAAATCCATCCAGTATCTGCCCACTGTTCACCACTACCACTACTGTCACCCTGTCCTAACCATCACCCCTCATCTGCCACAGCTTCCTGACCACTTCCTTGTCCTCATCCCAGGTCTGTTCTCAACACAGCAGCCAGAGGGATCGTGGTAAAAGTCAGACCAGACCTCCCCAATGCCCCAAACCTTCGATGGCTTCCAGTTCACCCTGAGTAAAGGCCAAAGTCTCCATCCTGGCCTACAAGTTCCCTCTTCCCCTGGTCTATTCCCCTGAACCCTCTGGTCCAGCCACACTGGCCCCTCTCTGTTCCTTGGATACCTCAAGCATGCTCGCACCCCAGAATCCTTGCACCTGCTGTCCTGTCTGCAGCTCCTCCCCTACAGCCCCCCACCCTTCATCCTCTTACCCTAATTTACTCTTCTTCACAGCGCTTATCACCCTAGACATATTATAGGTTACTGGTCTGGGTTCACTGCCTGTCTCCTCCCACCAGAATACAAACTGCACAAGGGCAGAAACTCCATACTTTGCTCAATGCTGTGTGCCCAGCACCCAGAATGGCACCAGGCTCACAGAAGACATTCAGGAAATGTGCTGAACGGCTATTTACACCTTTCCCTACAGGGGTGTGAGCACAGGTGCACAGGTACACAGTCACACCGAGCCCTGAAGGAGCAGCCCCTTCTGGTCCAGACTGTTTCTCCTGGAGCTTGACTCCACCCTCTGCTGGTGTCTCAGCCCACTTAAGAGTCCAGGCACCCTCTCCACCAGCAGGCAAGGGGAACTGGCACCCTGGACACCAACTTTCAGGGAAAAGGCTGGAGGTGAGCTAAGTTCCTTGGATAGTAAAGGTCAAGAAGAAAGGATGTGCTCCCTTAGAAAGACTCCAGTCCTCCTCTTGCTATGGGGGTTGATCCCTGTCCCCTTCCCCTGACACTTTCCTGACCACTGGCTGCTCCCAGGACACACCATGGCCGGCAGGTCTCCCTTCCGTGTTTTCTCATTCTGGAATGACTTCACCCCCGGGCTTTCCCACCCCAGCTCTCCCTCACCCTCCAGGCTTCCCCAACCCCAGCTCTCAGGACTCTGGCTCAGTACTTTCCTTATCAAACAGCTAGACTTGAGCCTCAAAGTCATTTTTCTTGAATGCTTTAGGCCTGGGTCACAGTGTTTTGCCATGGTACATGTCTAAGAAGTTAACTGATCTGTGAGTCTGTAATGCCCACCCTGGAACAGGTGAAAGGGCATGAGTCTGGGGACTGAGCATCAGACCTGGAGTCAAAAGCCCAAGGCCAGGGGCGCCTGGGTGGCACAGTCGGTTAAGCGTCCGACTTCAGCCAGGTCACGATCTCGCGGTCTGTGAGTTCGAGCCCCGCGTGAGGCTCTGGGCTGATGGCTCGGAGCCTGGAGCCTGTTTCCGATTCTGTGTCTCCCTCTCTCTCTGCCCCTCCCCCGTTCATGCTCTGTCTCTCTCTGTCCCAAAAATAAATAAAAAACGTTGAAAAAAAAATTAAAAAAAAAAAAAAAAAAGCCCAAGGCCATTCTTGGGGCACCTGAGTGGCTCAGTCAGTTGAGCGTCTGACCCTTGATTTCAGCTCAGGTCATGATCCCAGGGTCATTAGATCAAGTCCTGCCTCGGGCTCTGTGCTGTGCATGGAGCCTGCTTAAGATTCTCTCTCCCTCTCCCTCCCTCCCTCCCTCCCTCCCTCCCTCCCTCCCTCTCTCTCTCGCTCTCTTTCTCTCTCTCGGGGCGCCTGAGTGGCTCAGTCAGTTGAGCGTCTGGCTTCGGCTCAAGATCTTACGGTTGACAGGTTCGAGCCCCGCGTTGGGCTCTGTGCTGACAGCTGGGAGCCTGGAGCCTACTTTGGATTCTGCGTCTCCCTCTTTCTCTGCCCCTCCCCCATTCATGCTCTGTCTCTCTCTGTCTCAAAAATAAATAAACATTAAATTTTTAAAAATGAAAAAAAAAAGATTCTCTCTCTCACCTCCTCTGCGCCTCTCCCCTGCTTGCTCATGCTCTCAAGGAAAAAAAAAAAAAAAAAGGCCCAAAGCCATTCTTCATTAGGCTGTGAGCCCTTGAGTAAATCAGTCTCTCTAAACCTCAGTTTCCTCATCTATAAAATGGGGATAGTATAGAGACCACTTCACAGAGCTACTGAAAGGATTAGAAATAACACACGCAAAGTGTCTATGCTTAATTAACAGCAGCTATTACTACTATTAGGAACCATGAGACAGTGTTAGAGGCAGTGTCCTGGGCCAGGCATGTACACACGGCACTCTGCCCAGACTGAGGGTCCCATCTGTGCTGCTGGACGGAAGGATGAGCCTGGCTGCAGAGAGCTGACCCAGGATGGCACATATTAGGCTCTACTGTACTTCAGGGCTCAGTGGCCTGTGCCATCAGCCCTGGCACAGTTGGCTTATTGGCCCCCACTCTGTCCCACCACTAGAGAGTTTGCGAAGTCTTCTAGAGAAGGAAGAGTTTAAGGAGAGGAGGACACAAACCAGGCTCCATTTCTCCTTTCCTTCTGGGGAAGTGGAAAGGGGAAGAGTCGAGCCAAAACAGAAACTACATTCATCACCGCACAGTGCCCCCTCCAGCCCGGACATTCTGATGGTACACTTTACTGGAAAACCTTAGCAGGCTAAGATCTACTCAGCTGTCCTGCCCCGTCCACATGCCAGGCCCTGTTGAATGTCGGGGATGCCCTGGCCTACTCAGGGGCTGGTGAGTCAGGCCCCACCACACCCTTAGTGCTACTGGATAAAACTTGGGAGCTAATGAGGTCAAGTTCTCAAGGTCAGCCTGGAAAGGGCCAGTCATCTTCCAGGAGAGATCTCAGTCCTATCAGCCCACTCAAGGGAAGGTCCCACAGGCAGAAAGGAGTTCAGCACAGACCCCTCCCAGCACCAGCTCTGACCAGACAAAAGCCAGGGTCAGCCTTTCCCTCTCCAGAAAAGGTTCACAGGGATACACAACTGGTCAGATGGGATGCCTTGCTTGTCCCCTGTCCTATAGACATGGCAGCTGCCCCTTTGGGGGCTGGGACCTGGAGGCAGCTTCTCAGAGACAGCTGTAGACCTGGAGTCAAGAGACAGTTCTTGAAGTTCCTGCTGAGTGACTTCCCCTGAGTCTCAGCTTCCTCATCTGTTAAATGGAGCCAACAATCTCTACCACTCAATGGAACAAGTATGAGCTGCCAAATACACAGGACTTTTGGTCTCACCCACACCTCCTCCCCAGTTTGGTGTGCAAGAGCTCAGTCTAATGCAGCATATGAACTGAGAACCTATAACATGTCAGATACTGTGCTAGTCCCTGGAGATGTTTAGGGGTTCTGGGTCTGGTGAGAGAGGCTAACATAAATAAAACACGGTGCCATACTGTAATCAGCACTTTCAGTGAGGAACAAACAATGGACTGTGGGCTCTCAGAGAAGCATCTGACCCAGGTTGGAGTGGGTGAGGTTGGGAAAGCCACAAAGAGAGGAGCCATCTGACCCAGGCCTTGAAGAATCCGCATCTACCAACCACAGGCGAGGAAGATGAGCATTCCAGGTAGGCAAAGGCCCAGATTCAGGTCTAAAGCATAGGCCCAGCCCACAGGCTTTCAAGCTGACTACCCCAGGGGGCCTGCCCCAAACACCAGGCACCAGGCCTTCACACCTCTCCTGGGCATGGTCCCCACGGGCTCCTAAATCGAGGAGACACTTCCTTGTGGTCAAGCAAGAAAAGGAATCCCCAGCCTCAGCAGAGGAGGCTGCCTCTGCCCTCTTGCCCACCTTAGCCCTCCCCCTGAAAGGGAGCCAGGTACCCATTCTCTGAGTCCACCCTGGTCTCTACCTCCCTTTGGTAATTTCATCCTCTTGCTCTAAGGTCCCTCACTAATTGTCTGCTCGTCTGGGAAGCCATTCTTGGCCCTCCTCCCCATGGGTTCCCAGAGCTCTGTGTACATTTCTCTAGAATTAATGCTTGCCATGTAACAGTCATTCACTTCCCGAGTCATTTCCTGAGCAGACTAACATCAGGTCTGGGTTTTTTCCATTCTTGAATCCTCACTCAATAAATCCAGATCCTGCCCCCAATGCCCTCCACCCCAGCATTTTATTTATTGACAAAAAGCCAGGCTTTGGAGTTCTGGAACAGAATGAGAAGTAAGCCACATCAACTGTTCTCAAGCAATTTAAGAAATTAAAAATGATAACCACCGCTCTAGAATGTTCTTATATAAGCAGTAACGGGTAAGGTTTATTTATTGAGCATTCACATGCTATTTTAAGCCCTACACATAATTTCATTTAATCCTCACAGTAACTCTATGAGGTAGGCACACTGCTATCTCCATTTTACAAATTAGGAAACTGGGGCGCTTTCTTCATCTAAGTCATAAAATAGTGTCAGAACCCACAAAGTCTGATTCGAGAGTCTGTTTGCTCAACCACTGTTCTACTACGGACAGGGTGTTGTAGGGACACAGGGGGTTGGTGTTAAGTCTTGGACAGGGTAGATGGAAGGAAGTCTACCCAGGGGTGGCACTGTCTGAGCTGAGCACTGAGAAGGACAAGTAGAAGGTAGCCTGGCAGAGAAGAGAAGGGGCTTCCCAGACAGAGGGGCTGGTATGCAAAGGCAAGGAGACACAAAATTGCAAGGTGTGGGCAGGCAGCTGCATGTTATTGGACTTTAGGGTGCACATAGGAGACTGGCAGGAAAGAGGTCAGAACCCAGAGAGCTCTGTAAATAGTGCTAGGGAATCAGCCTTTTCCCCACAGCAATGAGAAGCCAACAAAGGGTTTTAAGCAAGGAAGTAACACTATGAGACTTGTGTTTTAAAAGGATCACAAGAGTTAGTTTGGAGTCTGGGTTGCAGGCAGCCACGACTGGAGGTTGCTAGCAAGCCACTGCGGTTATCCTGGTGACAAACACATCAAGGTGGTCACAGAAGAGATGGAGGCACAGGATCAGGTTTGAAGCATGCTCAGGAAGTTGGCCGGACTGGGTCACCCCACTGATGTGGGAATTGAGGGAGAAGAGGAACTGTAAGATAATTTCCCGTTTCTCGCTGGGATGGGATGGCAGAGGAAGAACGCGCTTGCAGGGAAGGAGACCAGTTGAAGTGAGCTCCAGCCGAAGTGGAGCTGTCCAACTGGTAGCTGGATGGCCAAGTCTGGGGCGCCAAGGAGGGGCTGCGCTGAAGAAAGAAGTCGATCTGAGCGCCTGTTGGGCCTTTAGGTGGTGTAAAGCTGAAGCCATGAGAGTGGATGAGACCATCAAAATTCAGTGTATAGTGGGGGCTGGGCAGGAGAAGAGAATGTGAAACGGTACTTCTACTGTCAGAACAGTAGGAAGAAAATAAGGAGATGCTGACGCGGAGGACGCCAAAGGGGGCGGGGTGTCAATTATATCAATTAGGAACGAGTGTCACTGGTGTTATGCACCTCTAAGAACTCAAGAAAGATTCTTTAAAGGGCCCTTTTGATGTCAGGAAGTCATACACTGCCGTTTTCAAAGGAAGTTGGGGTAGACCGGATGACAGCGAGACGCATACCTGCTGGAATGTATATATTCTTCCTCTTTCAAAGACCCTGACCCCTGCCCACATCCAACTCCTGCCCCCTAAAACCCAGATTTCGTCCCTCGCCCCTCCCTTCACAGTGGAGAGCGAGGCTCGGGAGGACAATCGCGGACGCCCTCCCCGGGCGCTCTCGGGTGGGCGGGGCCGAGGAGGGTCTGCGTCGGAGCCCCCAGAACCCCGCGTGGGGCGGAGCGAGGCCGAGCAGAGGAAGGGGGCGGAACCTGGGACGCCGAGGGTGTGGGAAGGGTCGGACGGAACCAACAACGGACACTAGGCAGAGAGGTGGAATCCGCTGGCAAGACACAGCCCTCGTACCACCCGACCCCAGTGACCTCCCCCGGACCCACCTGCTCCATGTCAGCCACCGACCGTCCTCCTCCAGCCCCAGCCGTAGCCAACCCCGCAGCCCGGGCCGGGCCTCCGAGCGGAACAGGATCTCCCGGCGGCGGCGCCGCTTCCGCCGCTGAGCCCGCCCCACAGAGCGAACAGGGACGTGCGTAGACGTGCAGCCCCGCCCCTTCGCCTCAGTCTCCGCCCCCAAGCCCTTGGGCCTCGTCCCGAGAGCCGGAAGCGGGGACTGCTTAAGAGGTCTTAACGGTTGGGGAAATAGGAAAGAAGCCCAGGGGCATCATCATTGTTGGGCCCCAGAGGCCTGGTACTGTGGGGAAAAAAGGGGAACTTCCTGAGGGGAGGTCTTTGGGGCTAGGGGACAGGTCCTTTGGAGGAATCCACTTACTCTCGAAAGTTCTTTCTCTCCCTGCCTCTTTCAGCGATCCCTAGCAGGATCTAGTACTTCTGTGGTCCTTCGTAAGAATGCTCCTAGCTTGTCTGCAGGAAAGACTTCCAGACTAGAGGACTGGACACTAGGATCGAGATGGCCACCAACCAGGTCTTCCACATACGGGAACCCGTTATCCCCTCCTCCCTCTCCTTTCCCCTGAAAGAGGAGTCTCAGCACAGTTATTTACAAAGATTTATTACGGCACAGGAGTGGTTCAGGCCTGGAGTCAGGGAAGAGGGGAAGGGGGCAGAGCAGCTGGAGGACAAGGAGAACCTGGCTTCCCCACCGTGTGCCCCCCTAAGGACGTATACTAGGCGGCATTCCTGGCATCAAAGCATAAACAAAACGCAACAAAGCAGCCTCTGCTAGTCCATCTTCCAGGCACCCAGGCTGGGGAGCAGGAGTGATAAGGGGAAGATTTCCAAAATGTTGAAGCTGAGGAGAAGGATGCCTGAATCCTGGGCCCTGGGAGAAGCCAGAGAGAGGGGTGGTAACTTGAAATCCCCCATAGGAGAGGGGATGGAGAAGGATCTAAGGGTACCTACAATTTCTCAGTACCCTCTTTCCCCAGATCTTAGGGTCCTGCCCTGTGGGTTTCCTGTGCCCAGGGGAGAGGGTCTGGGGAGTGGAATTGTGAAGGATAAACCTTTGCCCCCACACACACACCCTTACTGGATTATCTGATGCAAAGTCTCTCACATCCCGCCTCCCTCTGGGTAAATGGGGGAATGACTGGCAGGGGTAGGCATCAGGCAGCAAGTACCCAGGAACTCTGGGCATCAGCCAAAGGTGGGCAAACAAGCAAACACAGACCAGCCTTAAGTCTTCTAGAAGTCAGAAGCCACAGCCCTAGCGAGTGAGGGGGAAGGGTACAAAATAGGGTGGGGACAGAGTGGGTTTCTGGGGAACAGCAATGCCCCCTCCACTTCCTTCTGAGAGATGCAAGGCCGGATGCCTATGTGCCAGGCTCAGGGTGGGCAGGGCGCTGTGGCTCCTCCCCAGACTCTGCAAGGCAAGCAGAGGGACTCAGGGCTTGGCCACGCTCATGAGAAATCCCAACCCACCTCCCCACCTCCCCATTCCCCACCACCAAGCCTCACCATTTAGTGCCAGATCTTCCACTTGGTCCTTGGAGCTTGCATCTCTCTGGGGCTCATCCAGAGGGGGTGGGCGCTCCCAGGGTCCCTCCAGACCCTGGCCACAAGTTATCTTCTCCCCAGCTGGGGATGGGGTAGAAGGGATAAAAACTCAGGCTCTTAGGTATCCATTCAGTGGTCCTGGAGCATGAGCTGAGTTTCTGTAATAGCTAAGGCTAAGCTTTCTGAGGGCATCCTGGTATAATAGACAGAACACTGGCCCAAGACAGCTCTTCCGGTGAATAGTTATATGACTTAGATGAGTCAGTTATTACCTCTCTGAAGGGGATAGTAAGAGGGAAATTGTGTAGATTGCCTTAAATAAGACAACAGTTACTACCCTGACCAGCCCAGCACCAGCACTCCAGGAGCGGTGGCAACTGATATTGGTCCTTGGTAGTCTTGTCATTTGCCCCTCTGCCCTACTGCTTCTCCTGAGAAAACATTCTCCTCTCACCTCCTCTTTACCTGTCCTAAGGGTCTCAGTGAGAGTGGACTCAATTTCCAACAGGAGCTTTTGCTCCAGAGATGCAGAGAAGAGGTCCAAGGCATTTTGTTTGGATCTGAGGGATGGATGCTACAAGCAGGGGTGGTCAACTGTTTTTCATCCCCATAAAATGAAGGACCAGAAAGTTTAATGTGCACTGGGAGGGATAGATATGGCACAATCTACTATAGCTAAGCATGGAAAAAACAGCCATGGGAGGGACAGAGATCTTTCTGCCTAGGAATTCTCTGGGCCTTGGGTCCTTTTGTGGAGATTTCTAGATCTGGGGTCTCTAGCTCTGAGGCCTTCTGTGTCGGTCTTAGGCCCCTCCTTGGCAGGTCTCTTCCCAGGCAGTTGGGGTTGGAGGTGCAGAGGACAAGGTTGGTTCTTGAATCCTAGATTCTCCATTTAGACACTAGAGGGCACCCTCTCACCTCCAGCCCAGGAAACAAAAAAAGGGGAGACATAGCCACAGGATCCTGGGGAGGACTTAGAAACCAGCTCTCAGCCTCCTAGCTGAAGACCACAACCTATGTTCAGAAATACAGGTAAAGGGGGCATTGGGCCCTCTTAGTTGTCTATCCCTGCGTTTCCTTGTACCCCCTCACTGCCATGGCGAGGAAGTCTTTTCTTGGGTCTAGCCTCAAACCTCAAGTGGAAGAGAGGAATTATCAGGGACAACCTGATTGGGAGAGGGACAGGGTCAGGATGAGAGCAGCCCCAGTAAGCCCAGCAAGGCACATACGGGTGGGAGGACGGGCAAGCCCTCGCTGTATGACCGCAGCTTATGTGTGTCAAAAAAATCCCAGGACTCTCAGGGAGGAACCCACCTAACCCATACTCGTGGAACCCAGGCATCTTGGCCCCGTCAGCTTACCAGGCCCCCTCCTGCCCTTCAGAACTTCAGCCTGGCTGTCCTCCTCCTCCTCTTCCTCTTCCTCTTCCTCCTCGTCTTCCTCGTCTTCCTCTCTAGGGTAGCCCAGCTCCCGCAGCTCCCCCAGCTCATCCTCCTCCTCTGAGGCCTGGTTCTCGCTCAGGTTGCTGATGGACTGGAGATGCGACTCGGCAATGCGCTGCACAGCTGGCATGGGGGAGGCAGGGAGGCAGGAAGGCAAGGGTCAGCCAGACCAAGAAGCAGCCCAAGAAGCTGGAGAGGCATGTGGCCCAGCCTCCAGTCTCCTTCCCGTGGCTAACCCCCTCGGGGGTATAGTTCAAAAGCTAAAGGTCCCAGATCAGTTTGCTGGGGGGCCAGACAAGGGCAAAAGCAGCAGGCATTAGATCCTTGATCATGTGTGACTCCTAAGCTGTCCAAAGATGCAGCCCCCCCACCAAGGCTGGCACTGGGCAGCTCCCCCAAACTATAGGGTGTCAAGCTAGACAAGACCAGGCAGGTACAGCAGCAGCTTAACATTCCGTGGCTAGGGAACTTGTTTCTCCAAGGACCCAGTACTGGAGACAGTGTCCACCAGTTATAGCCCTTGGACAGAAGGCATAGGACCCATGGGCCAGGGCCTGGGGGATCTGTCCCTTTTAGTTTCTCTCAGAGTGCCCAGACTGCCTAGGGCCCATTGCTTACCCCAATCCTGCACACACCCCCTCCAATTCTGGGCTTGGTCCCCACTCCCTGGCACTGCCCACGTCATAAATGCCACTCCACACATCTCTGCCCCGGGTCCTGGGGTAGGAACAGTTTGGAGACTGAGGATATAATAGTCTACAGCCAGTGAAGCCTGTGCCTGGGGATGTGGAGTGCTCAGACGCAGCCCCCACAATCTTGACCCACATCCCCAAGCTTCCAGCTCCCTCTGTGGTGACCTAGAAAGCAGCAAACACCACCCACCCCCCCAACACCACCAAGGCCTGCTGGGATAGGGCCTAGGAAAGGAACAGTGTGGGCAGCTGAGGAGAAGTTTCCAAAAGATGGAAAGGACTGGGGGTTAGGAGAAAGGGGCCAGGGCTGGGGGATTCTGGGGCAGTGGCAGGGGTTGAGGGGAGGCTGTGAGGTGTGGCTGGGGCGGAGGCAGCAGGGAGACCAGGAGCTGGTGGAAGTTTAGAGCACTGGAGTCACTGAACTCACAGCTCACAGAGAAGATGCTGACAAGCTAGGTGCTGGGGTTCTCCAGCTCCTTCTCCGTGGCAGGCAGCCCCTCCCCTTAGAAAGCCCAGAGGGGTAGATCCAGGCTGGAAACCTCCGGTGCAGTGAACAGGGCACCACGCTCCTGCCAACTCGGGACTGGCACAGAGGGTGCATTGTGTGTGCCCACTACCCCGCCCTGCCCTGAGTTCCCAGCCCGGTGCCTCCTGCTGGCTCTGGGCAAGCTACTCAGACAATAAAAATGCAATAAATCGCCCTGCCCTGGCCTTGGGGACGCAGCAGCACTTCACCTTGAGCCAAGTGTGAGAGCTTGGCCTTGGGGAGTCCGCTTCAAGCCAAAACTCAGTGTTGTCCACCCTCCCCCGGAGGTCCCTGGCTTCTCCCCCTACAAACCCCCGACCCCGCCAGGTGCGCTCCCTTGGCCAGAAAGGGGCTGAAGCCTGCAACACAGTGCCCTCCAGGTACAGAAGGGTCCTCTGAGGGTTAGGGGGAAGGGAGGAGAGGAAGGAGGTGGCTGCTTGAGCAACCACCCTCTCCCCTAGTCGGGGGAGTACAGTTCAGCTCCTGAGCTGAAGTGCCGATAGGTGTGCAGTGCCTGTGCCGGCGCCCCGGGAGCCTCCTGCGCACGCGCCTCCCCTTGTGCCTCTCGGGGCTCCCTGAGGTTCCCCCCACCAGCCCTCTCAGCTGTCTTCTTCTCTATCTGTCCTCATGTCTGGGACCCTGGACCACCCCCCCCCAACCCAAGTCTCCCTTTTGAAAGGTCCCCAGCACAGCCCCCAGACTGCCCTGCCTCTCCCAACTTAGACCCTCCTAAGGTGCAGCCCAAAGGGACAGTGGCGGTGGGACCACATTTCTAGCCATTGCAGGATGCCCGGAAGCACTTGGGCCCTATTCTCCTCACCCCTGCCTTCTTCCCCATGCTCATAACCAAGAATCCAAGGGACGGTTCTTGTCCCTCACGTCCATTCAGCCCTCCCCAGCCCAGAGTAGGAAGGAGAGAGGTCCCGTGTTCTCTCTTGAGAAGATGCCACCCCCCCCCCATTTCTACTGCAGGGGCTTGGCCTTCCTCCATATCCCTACAGGTGGGAAGTCCTTCCAGGTGCTGAACCCACTGCCCACATGCTATCCCTTCCTCTTTCTATCCTGGGGGGGGGGGGGGGGGGGAGAAAATGCCCTTGCCCTTCTCTCCTCTCTTCCCAGCCTCTCCTCTCTGCTCCCAACCCTGGCAGGCAGGCTGACAGGTAGGTGACAGGTGTGCCTGTTGACCTTGGCCAGTGCTGGGAACTCATTAAACCCACCCCAGAGGGAGCTCTCAGCACACCCATCCAGCCATCCGGTCCTCCCTCCACGGGAGGAGGGGGCTGGCCAGGCAGGAAGAGCCTCAGGCCTGGAGCTGCAGTGGGGGGTGGGAAGGCATTCTTTAGCTCAGTTAGGAAGAGTCCCTCCCCATCTCCACACCTTCTCCTCCAGGTGTATCTCCCCCAGCTTCCCTGCAGATAGCCAAGTCTCCAGGCCGACTCTAGAGGCTCTCTCTGATTTCACACCTCCTCCCCCATGTACATTTCCTTTCCTCATCCTAGAATGCCCTTCCATGCCTTGCGTGCCTGTTGAATTCCTACTTATCCTTCAAATCCAGGCTTAACCATCCTCTCCTCGGTAGCTCACCCATGACCCTTTGAGGCCAAAGGCCCCAAGAGGGCAGGAGCCAAATCTTACTCCCCTGATTTTGCCCAATGCCACCAGTGAGGCCTGGCATACATTAGGTGCTCTATAAGTGTGTACTATAAGAATGACTTGTGTTTGGAGCACTTGGGTGGCTCTGTAGGTTAAGCATTCGACTTTGGCTCTGGTCTTGATCTCACTGTTCAGGAGTTCAAGCCCCGTGTCAGGCTCTGTGCCGACAGCTCAGAGCCTGGAGCCTGCTTCAGATTTCGTGTCTCCCTCTCTCTGTCCCTCCCATGCTCTCTCTCTCTCTCTCAAAAATAAATAAAACATTTTTAAAAATTAAAAAATAGACATTAAAATTTTTTAATAAACAAATTAAAAAAAAAGAGTGATTTGTGTTTTAATACAGAAAGGAGAAGCAGGACCAAGAAGCATCCAGTTTGCTGACCTCTGCAAATGTTATGCCACTGGGAGAGGGGAGTAAAGGCTGCACCTGAAAAAGGTGCGCGTTGGAGAGCAGGGGACCAAAAGGTGGCCTGGGACACACTTGCAAAGAGGGGGTACAGTACTGAATCACTTTATGTTGATGATACTTGTCATTTTAGGCCCTATCTCTTTTCTTTCAATCCCACCACCTTATTTTAAGGCCCACAGCCACCTCTTTCAGCCCCTGGGCCCCTTCATTACAAGGCCAAATTAAGAAAGATCTGGTCCCTAAGTAGTGGTTGGGGTACACAAGACAATCCCTCCCCTTTGACAAAAGCTCAACATTTCACCTCCCTCCCCCAGTGTCAGCCCTGCTCCAGGGGCCGAGGGGACAGCCAGACTAACACGTGGGGGGGGGGGGTGGGGAGCGGTGAGGTGGAACAGTACCTTTCAGCGAGGGGGGTGTGTAGGCACATGGGTTGGGTCTCTTCGATTTGAGGTGATGCCCCTCTCCTGAGGCTCTCTGCCAGGGTAAGCACCAGGTTAAATAGACTCACCGAGGCCCCTTCCCTCCACCCTTCCCCCATTCCACGCCACCCTTGGCAACCCAGGCCAACTGCCCTAGCCTCTGCGGATGGGTCCAGGTGCCGCTGCCCCTCTGGGTCCTGCTAGGACTTAGGCTTTGGAAGGGTCTCCATACGCCATAGCCTGGCTCAAGGTAGAACCCCAGCCCAAGTCTGAGCAGAGGAAAGACAAGGGCAGAGGAGTATGTGCTGGTAGAACCCTGGCACCGGGCACTCTTACCTAGGTGCCAATTGATACGCTCATGTGTCCTTCAAGTGGCATCCTGTATTAGTCAGGAATGATCCTGTCCAGCCCACTGCAAAGGGGCCCCCCGCATTCCTCCTTCCAGCTGCCCCTAGAAACTCACCTGGTGAGGGGAGGCCTCCTCCTCTGAGGGTGTCCACCAATGAACCAAGGGAAATGGAGGGAAGGAGAGAGAAGAGGGGGAGAAAAGAGAAGAGAGAAAGAGAGAATTACTTTCCCCAAAGGCTCAATCTCTGGGGAAAGGGAATGTGTGCCCTTTCCTTCCGGGTATTTGGAAGTGCCTGGTCAACAGATAAACCCAAAAGAGTTTGACTCCCAGACCTTACCCACTCTGCCCCATTTTCTGCTCAGTTTCCTACTCATGGGACTTAAGAAAGGGCCCCAAGAAGGCATCAGAGTTAGGGTGGGGCCAGGGCTGGGGCAGCAGGGAAGGGGCCCACCTGGCGAGGAGTGCTCTGAGAGCCGGAACAGCATGGCAGGGGTTGGTCTCCTGCGCCGGATCTAAGGAGATGGAGAAAGAAGTGGGGGGGGGGGGTTGCAGGATAGACACCTGCACCCCCCCCCCAAGGCAGCAGAGAACAAACAGTGCTTTGAAATCCCCAGGGAACCTTTGAATCAAAGACTGTCAGAGCTGAAAGGAACTCTATAGCTCATCCAACCCCCTCATTTTACTGAGGTGAAAACCCAGGGCTCAAGGAAGTTCAGCACAGAGCTCAAGGCTACAGCTCACCATGGCAGAGAAAGGAGGAGAAAATCCCACCACTGACTTCTAGCCCACGCCCACCCCACTCTGTGGCTCCTCCAGAATGGGCATCTCCCTTTCCACCTTTCCTTATCCAGGAAGCCCATCCTCTCCAGCTTTTGCAGATACCAGACCTCCAGAGCCGAAGCTGGCTCTGGAAGATGCCCCATGGGCCACGGCACCCACGTGGCCCTGCCCACTTAAGGTCAGCTCAAGGGCTTCAAAGAAACTGGATCTAGCTGCAGAGGGAGGCTGAGCCAGGGCACTGCAGACACCTGCAACCCCACACTGAGACTCAGGGGTGGGCCTGAGCCCCAGACCCACAGGGTCCTGGAGGTGTCCCTGGAGGCCTGTGCCTGGGTCCCTCTAGCAGTCTCTCTCAGGCTGTAACTCTTGGCCCAGTGCTCATAAAAAAACAAAAAGTTGTCCTCCTTGGTATGTGAGCCAAGCTAAACAGTGAGGGGGGGGCGGGCACTGGGCACTCCCAGTCACTGCTCCCCACCCCCTCCCCCCCCAGCTCTCAATCAGACCAACTGTCAGTTAATTAGGTCCCCTCTGAGCTCCAGGGAAATGCACAAAGAGAACCAGGTGAATTAAGCTGAAACTGCCACCTCCCCCTGCCAAGCTCTCCAAACTGCCCTCCAGACCCAAAGCTGCTTAGGCCCAGGACCTCCCCCTCCCCCCATGCCTCCCCTACCTCCCCCCAAAAAGACTTGGCCCACTCTCACTGCTCTGCTGGGTGCCAGCTGCAGCTCAGCAACAAGTGAACACGCTACTTTGTGGGGGGCGGAGCCCTCTTCTCCTCTCCCTCCGTCCACCTCTACCACCTTTGGAGACCTCTGGACCCCCCCTCCCCCCTCCCCCCCCCCCGGTCCCCCGCCAAGGCTCTCCAAAGAACTCAGTACTCTGTGAAGAGGTCTGACTTCTGGGACCACCGGTCGCCCCCCACCCCCATGTTGTGGCTCTGTGTAGGGCCTGGCAGGGAAGGAGGTCAGCACAAGGCTCTGGTGGCCGGGCCCAGGCATACACGGTGGCACCAGAGAGGGGCAGAGCCTGGGGCCGCGAGGCGGAGGCCTGTTCTGTACAATGGGTCAGTGCCCCGCGTTTCTCACTTCCGACCGGCTCCGGCTGGGGCCAGGGCGCAGCGGTCCCGGCGGGAGCCTAGAGAAGGAGGACACCGAGCAGGGTCCAGAGCACAGTCTCCCCGCCCGCGGCCGCTCCCAACGGTCCTGCCCCGGACGCTCGCCGCCTGAACGGGAAAAAGTTGCCCGAGTCTGCAGCGAACTTCACGCGCTGCCCCGCGCCCCCGCGTGTCCGAGGCGGCCCGAGACTCTAGGTCGCCCCCCCACCCACCCCCGCCCCGGGCCGGTCCGGCCCCGGCAGCGCCCCGCCGCGGGAGGAGCTGCCGGGGGTGGTGCGCGGCCCCCTTACCATCTCCACCTGGCGGGGGTCGAGCTGGCTGGGGGGCGCGGGCACCGAGAACTGGATCTTCTTGCGGTCCTTGGGGTCCATGGCGGGCGGGGTGGCCGGCGGGGCCGGGGTGGGGGGGGTGGGTGGCGCGCGTCTCGGGGTCCCGGGCTGCGGTCCCGGCTCGGCTTCCCGGCGCTGCTCGGGGCGCGGCGGCGACCGCTGGCTGTGCGCGGCGAGGGGGAGGCGAGCGGCTCACGCTCAGATAAAAATACCGCGCGCGGAGAGGGGAGGGCGCGCGAGCGGGAGGGGGTCGCGCCGGCTCGGAGCGCCCCCGGCTCTCGGCTCCCGGCTCTCGCGCTCGCCCGCCGCGCCCGCTGCGCGGGTCCTCCGGCGCTTGCGGCCTCGGCTTCGGGCTCGCCGGCTCGGGGTCGGTGTCTTTCCCTGAGTCTCGCCTCTCCCTCCTTTCCTCGCTCTCTCCGAGGGTCTCTGTGGGTGTCTCCGCCTCCCTCTCTCTCCCTCCCTTCCTCTCCTCGCGCCTCTGTCTGTCTGTGCCTTTCCCCGTCCCTCCAGGTCTCACCCTCTGGCCCCAGCCTCGGGGTCCCCGGCCCGTCCCCTCGGCCTGGGACTGGCGCCCGGGGGCTTGGTGGGAGGGCTCAGGAGGAAGTGGCCAATGAGCACCGAGAACTGTGTTCTCCCCGGGGCTGGAGGAGGGTGCGGAGTGTGAGCCAGGACCGGGGAGCGGGCTGGGGGCCCCCTGCCGTCTCCCGAGAACTTGAAGCTGCATTATTGATGGAGTCCAGCAGGGAGCATAATGGGGGGAGGCCGGCGGGGCTGGGGGGGGGGGGAGCAGGGAGAGGGGCAGCAGGGAGACGGGACTCTGACTTTAACCCCTTCGTGGCCTGGGTCCTTGGAGTTTCACGGGGAGGACTGCGAGGTCCTGGAGAAACTACCACCAGCATGTCACGCTGTGAATGGGGGTGTCCTAGAGAGCCAGCGAGTGTGAAAGAGATGGTGTGCGTGGGAGGACACGTGTCAGTCATCATGGCAGGGAGTGTGTGTGAGTGCCAGGGGCCCTGTGGTGCCTGTAGCTACGGAGTGTGTGTGTGTAGGGGGGGGGGGGTCGGTGTGCATGAGTGTGTGTGAGTCTGTGTGAGTAAGTGTGTCAGAGTGTCAAAGATGCGGGTGTGAGTGGCAGGGTGTGGGAAGACTGTGTGCTGGGGGAGGGTGTGGGTGTGGGGGAGGATGTCAGAGACTGTCAAGGTGATGGGCTGGCGTGTGGCAGCTTGCAGAGGGTGGGGGGACTGTATCCACAGCTCTAGCCCGTGCAGAAGAAGGAGATGAAGTTGTGATGGGGGGCGGGGGGATGTGTCCCTGCCCTGATGCACCCTGGGTTCACGTGTCTCCTCCTTTCTCCCCAGATCTGAAGCGGGGGAGACTGAGCCAGCCCAGGGGGACAGAGTTGGGGGGCTGCCTGTACCAGTACACGTGCCATCACGTGTGTGAGCTTGGTGCATTCAGGAACAGAGCTGGGGGGAGAGGTGTGTGTGCTCATTTCTGAGGTGTGAGCCTCTCTCTTTGCAGAGGTGTTTGTGTGCGTCTCTGGAGGGGAAAAGGGAGGGGCGGGCCCACTGGGTTGGAGTGTCCCTGTTTATCTGTCCAGGCCCTGGGTATCTCTACAGGTCTATGGGTGAGGGTCTGAAAGCTTCTCTGTAGCACTGAGAGGGTGCATGTGTAGATGTGTACATAAGAGTGTGTCTTCCTTCGGGCTCTGTTTGTGTTGGCTGTCTTCTCTCCTGGTCACACTCAGACCTGGAACAGTCAGGAGCACTCCCCAACCCCCCACGCCCCGCCTCCTCCAGCAACTTTTCCACTCCCAGCCCCAGCATGCTGGGTCCTTGGCAGAAGGGTGCAAGAGACCAGAGGAGTCTTATGAAAGGGGGTCTGCACCCCAGAGTCACCCAGAAGGTGGCAGGAGAGCAGAGTTTTGCTTATGGGAGCTGGAGGTCCTGGCCATTCAGCTCCACCCCCGCAACCTCAGGCCTGGTTCAAATCCTGCTATGTTTGTTGGCTTACATGCTTGTCGGGGAAACAATCAGATGCCAGGTTGTGGGCCAGGGGTGTGGGCATCTCTGGCAGCCCATGGTTTGGCCTAGGGCCCTCTTCCAGGTGGGATGTGCTGGGGAGTGGCAAAGACCAGTTTGGCAATTCCTTAAGAGGGTGAATAAGGAGGTTCTGAAAGTCAGAAGGGGCACAGGAAAGGCACGGCCCAGGCAGTTTACTTGAATGGTCACTGGGCCAAGGTGAAGGTGAGGGGCCTGTGGCTTCCAGTGCTAAAAATGTGGGAAAATCCTGGAACAGGATGAAGGGGACAGAGGAGCGCTGGGTGGGTGACAAGAGGACAGGGTCAGGGAGACATCACCACCAGTCACACCTCAGAGCCCATCAGAGTGAGAAGGCCTTGGGGAGCACAGTGGCTGAGGCTCCTTTGATGGAGGGAGGACTCATTTATGGAGGTTCTGCAAACAAGACTGGCACTCTGGAAGGCCACGAGGGAAATATTCCCCTGACCCAGGCTGGGGCAGCTGGGAAGGTAGACTCCCCTCTCCCTCTCGGCTAGGCTTGGAAGATGGGGTCTTTGCGGTGGAGGGGAGGGTCTTTACCCTTTTCCCCCAGCCTTTGCCCAGGCCCCTGCAGCTCTTGAACCTGGGCCAAGAGGGGTGGGGAAGGCTGGCTGACAGAGGAACAGGCACAAGGGACAGACAGAAAGAAAGATGACAGAGACAGAAGGTGAGAGAAGGTGGGGAGTCAGGAAAAAGTGAAAAGAGACAGAGAAAACACATGTGAGAGATGGAGAGACAAAGGGAGAAAGAAAGCCTCACCATGGAGAGAGGCAGGAGACAGAGAAGGAAAGAGAGTAAAAATAGCTCAGCATTAAGATAATTGCAGCTCACAGCTCTGCCCTCCGTTAGGAATTAAATGAGGTTTTATTACTTTGATTCTTCTCTCCTGGATCCTACGCGACTTCTCAAGAACTTGGGGAAAAGTTTTTCAGGTGGGCGGCCAGGTGGCGGGGGCTGTGTGGGTGACAGAGGAGGAAAGGAACAGGACTTCTGGGAGCTGGGGGGATGTGGTCAGGGGCAAGGAGTGGGGTAGGACTAGGAAGGATGGGGGACCACAGCGGGGAATGGGAGACATAGCCAGGGTCAGGCACATGGTGGGCAGCTGAGAAGCAAGGGGCCAGGGTGACCTCCATTTCCATTCTCTTTGACTTAGAATTAATCATATGCAAATGAGATGTAAAAATAATGTGCCACTCCTCGGTTATTATTCTTGAGTTAGAAGCACAGGCGGTTGGGTCCAAGAAACAAAATCAAGACCTTGTTTGACTTAACTCTGATTGAACTATGGGTCTTTCCGCTTGGACAGACAAAAATAAGTGTAGCGTAGTGTGTCTATTAATGTGTCATGGGTCTGAACACACTATTTTGAGCCATGTCCTCCTCACACTCTCTCTTCACATCATTGCCTAGTGCTGCCACAGTGCCTGGCAGACAGGAGGCATTACATTCACCTTCTCTGGAAGATGAATTTGCAAGAGAGGTATAAGGCCTTTGCCTTCCTTTTGGGAGTTGGGGAGAGTGGACAATCGTGGATATTCCCCCCCTTCCCCCAAGCAAGATATAGTCAGGTGGACAGAACATACACTGGGCACTTGCACAGACCTGGGTAGGAATCTTAGATCTATGACTTGCTGTGTTACCTTAGATGAAATTCTTAGCCCCTCTGAGCCTCAGTCTCCTCGTGTTTCAAAGCCCACTTCACATGGTAGCCCTGACGTTTCAATAAGATACGAGTAAAGCCCACAGCCCAGGGCAGCGCTCCCGGTAGGTCTTCAGTCCATTCCAGCTTCCCTGGAGTTCAGAGGTGCAGTTCCCAAAAGGGCCAGCAGGTGGCGGAGTCGGCCAGGGTTTGGGCGGCTAAGCTGCTGGCACTGCGGGTCTGTAGTTGGGCATCACACCCGTGACCTTGGCACCACGAAGCTGAGCAGAGCTGGCCGGGATGGCATATGGCAGCTGGAAGGGAGGCCCCGGAAGCCCTGGGAGGCAACCTTAGAGAAGCCGGGGAACGCGAGCTGGGCATACTGAGACAACTTTCCCTGAGGAGGCTGGTGGTGGGGAAGCGGGAGAGGGAGGAGGGAAGGGGAAACACACCTCTGGAGAGGCCTGTGGTCACCAAGAGGAGAGGGCAAGAGCACTCTCAGCCAGGACAATAGTGGTATCAGGACAGATGGGCAATCATCTGAGACATTCATTCACACATTCATTTATTCATCCATTCATCCATCACCCATCCCTTTGCCCACTGAATAAATTCACACTGAGTGCTTTATAAAAGATCAACTTTATTGAATTTGAGTTTGTATTTCTGGGGTGCCTGGGTGGCTCAGTCGGTTAAGCAGCCAACTTTAGCTCAGGTCATGATCTCATGTGGGTTTGAGCCCCACATCTGGCTGTCTGCTGTCAGCTCGGAGCCCACTTTGGATTCTCTGTCTCCCTCTCTTTCTCTCTCTGCCCCTCCCTCATGTGATCTCTTTCAAAAATAAATAAACTTTTTTTTAAATCCTAAAGTATACACTTCTATGCGTTTTTGAGAATTTTACACTTGATCTTAGCCAAAAGGCCAAGAAGCGATTGTTTTTGAGAATTTTAAACGACATATGACCACTATCACAACACAGATATAGGACATTTTCATCACCCCAAAATGTTTTATTTTGCGCATCCAAGTCAACCTTCCCTCCTTTTTCACTGGGTGTATCATAACTCTTTGTTTTTTTAAAAATTAAAAAAAAAATTTTTTTTAATTTACTTAGGGAGAGGGAGAGAGAGAGCACGAGTAGGGGAAGGGCAGAGAGAGAGGAGAGAGAGAGAATCCCAAGCAGGTTCTACATTGTCAGCACAGAGTCCAATGCAGGCTTGAACTCAGGAACTGTGAGATCATGATCTAAGCCTGAACCAAGAGAGGGAGGCTTAACCAACTGAGCTACCCAGGCGCCCCTATCATAACTCTTAACACAGTATTTTGAGAAGTGCCCTTCCCACCATCTCTTTGCATGGTCCCCTGCCTGCCATAGTGCCCAGAATATAGGAGGCACTGCATGCTGTAGAGGGGACGACTGAGGAACAAATGAACGGATGAATACACAAGTCATAGAAATCGTCAACGGCTGACATATATGGAGCACTTACTCTGCATCGGTCACTGAGCTAGGCCTTTTATATGTATTATCTTATTTAATCCTTATTAATGCCATTCCATTTTACAGATGAGGCAAATGAGGCCTAGAACTTTTACCCAGAGCCTGGGTTCCACAGAGGCAGTGTGACTCCAGAGCTCTCACTCTTTACTGCTGCCTTTAATACATTCAGGATGGGCGAGTAGAAGATTGTTTGCATGCACTGGCCCCGGCTTCTCTCTTGCTCAGCATTGGACCGGGTTTCTCTCCAGCCCAGTTTGGGAGGCACGCAGGAGAGGCGGGCGAGGGTGGGGGAGCTGAGATCAATGTGTGGAGGCTGCCCTCTGGTGGCAGATATGAGTACAGCGGAGTCTCTGCCCTCTGGCGCCCCCAGGTAGGATGCTGCTGAGAAGAGTGAGCAAGCAGGCAGCCCACAGTGGGGGCAGCCTCAGCCCCGGGCATCTGGAGACCCCCTGCTCTGGCCACTGCCTGGTGCCCCCCCAGGTGCCAGCTGAGGCTGCCCCCGAAGAATGCCAGCTGCCGGAGCCGGCCGCCTCCTACCCCCTCCACCAGCCCTCACACATACTCCGATCCCGGTCCAGTCGGCTGCTTCCATTCCCTGAAGAAGAGGCCCTAAAGTTAAAACAGCTGTTAATTTATAAACCAATTTTTCCGTGACTGCTTAATAAATCGCCAGCAGCTGCTCTGCCCCCTCCTCCTGCCCAGGCACCCGGCCCTGAGGGCTGCATGGAGAAGCTCGGAGCCGCCAGCCTGCCCCTCCTGCCTCCTTCCCTCAACTCCCCAACTTGCCCCCCATTCTCCTAGGAACTGAGTGTGTGTGGGGGAAACCCTGATGAGCCCATCTTCTCTGGGCTTTGGTGGAGTAGAGAGGTAAGGATGGATTTTCTTTCCTAGTGGGCTTCAGCCTAAAGGCTATCCCTCCCAGTGCCCTGCACACCCCCTCCCCCAGGATCCTCAGGGCTCAGAAGGCAGGTGTCAAAGGTCTTCTTAGGGCTGGGGAGTGAGGGTGTCCAAATTCCCTAGAGGAGTTCCCCTGAGACACTGGGAGGTAAAATGACCCTAGGCTCATCCCTAAGAGCACTGGAATCTCAATTCCCTGTATCAGGGTGGTCCCACTGACAGCAGCTGACTCCCTGACCCTGCGGTTCCATCAAGTGTGGGTTGGGATAGCATCCCACTCTGGGGGAGGGGGGGAATGCCCATCCCCAGGATAATGAGAGGAGGGATTGGGGCCTCCCAAACACTCATTTTACCCAACTTCCACTAGCATGTAAAGGGCATCACGAAAATACACGTGGGGTGGGGGCCATGTGGATGACAGGGGTGAGGCCATGTTTTCTTCGCCTCTGCCAGTTGCAGAGTCATCCACCCAAAGGCCTGCTGCTACTGTGAGACCTGACTCCACTGGGCAAGGGGGTCAATCTGGCTATGCCCCTGTAGCCACAAGGAGTGTGGAGCTCAGTAGGGAAGTGGGGAGCAGGGCGGTAAAGCACACGAGGTCGGGAGTTCAAATCCCATTCTCCTGCTTACTAGCTGTGTGACCTTGAGCAAATAACTCAACCTCTCTTTTCTTCTTCCCTGTCTCCACCAGTAAAATAGGAATACTAATTATAGAATTGTGAAAATTAAACCAGTTGATGCACATAAAGTGCCTGGCACATAGTAGGTGTTTACAGAGTGACAGTATTATTTTTTCATCCCCCTGCTGGAAAGAGCAGAGACTGGATTTCTTGGATCCCTCACGTCGCAAATCTGGGAGTGGAGATGTCCAGGAGATTCCCAGAGGAAATGGCAGGTAGGAGTGCTGGGGCCAAATTTAGGAAAAAACAACAAGGATTCCTGAGTAATATGGTTCTGGCTGGACTTTCTCATTCTATTCTTCTCCCATCTCTACCCTCCTCTTCCTCCTGACTCCTGCAGTAGCCATGGCCCTTCCCCAACCTGCTTTTTGGGAAAGAAGGAACAGCCTCCATCCAGCTCTGGAGCCCCCACCTCTCAGAAGAAAGTCCTTCCCAAGGCCTAACTGAAATCCCTTCCATTACTTCTCATGTTCTCTACTCGGCAGGGGCTGCCAGGACCCTTTCTGGCCTCACTCCCAGCAGCAGAGTGGGGAGGCCCAGAGAGCCTGCTCAACTGCTGTCACACAAGCTGGGTGTGAGCCTGGCCTTGCTACAACCTCCCTGTGTGGCCAGAGCAACTTAGTCAACCTCTCTGAGCCACGATTCCCCAGCTGTAGAATGGGGAACATCCCAGAACCTACCTCCTAGGTGGTTGTGAGAGTTAGATATGACATTGCACATGGAGTTCTCAGCACAGGGCCTGGCTCTCAGCAGGTGCCGAGGACATGGCAGTAGAGAGAGAGAGAGAGAGAAGGCAGAGTATGGTGGAAAGAACCCAGATGCCAGAGTTGGACTGTCTGGATTCAAATCCCACTCCACTACTCACCACTGAGTGACGTTGGACAGGTCATTTAACCTTCCTGTGCCCCTATTTCTCCATCCATAAAATGGGCACTGTAAAAGAGCCTATGTCACTAGGTGGTTGTGAGACCTCTAGAGCTCTCAGAAAGTTCTCCATCTCAGTAAATGTTGGATGAATTAATTAATAGCAATAAGTAGCATTGTTAGTTGCTATTATTATTGGCCCCACTAGAGCACTGATCCCCTTTGGGCTTTGCCCCACCCAGGGGCTTGCTGATGGCAGGTTGGAAGGTGCACAGTACCAGACTGGAGACCCTGGTCCTGGGGACCCCAGTTCAGGGCAGGCCTGCAGTCTCTACTTTAGTGTTCCCTCTTCTGGCATCCTCTGGCTTGGGCACAATCCGGAGGCACAACCCGCTGTCTCCCTGAGTCAATGGTCCTGCAAAGCAGCCAGACCCCTCCCTGTGCCCAGGTCCTGACTACCTCCTGGAAATAAAGCAGATCCCGGGGGCCCACTCAAGCTCAGGACTGCTCTGCCAGGGTGCCAGCTGGTGCCCACGGGGGCGGGGCAGTGGTTTGATCATGTGGAAAGGGAAAGCTGGAGGCTTTCCTGGGTGGCCCCTTTCCTGTGTGGCCCCCACCAGAGACATGGAAAGACTGGGGCACCCAGGCCATCCTAGTAACTCCCTTCCTCTAGGACAGACAAGGGTGAGAACTAAGCTCCGCCTTTCCAGTGCCTCAGTTTACTCAGCCATCCGGAGGATGGAGTCTTCATTTCTGTCTCCCTGGGGCCCCAAAGGCCTTGGCATTGGCCTCTCACAGCTCCTTGCCCTCTTTCCTTTCTTAAAGAAAACGAGCTCAGCCTCCTCCTTCCCTCACGGATTCTCTCCTCAGAAGCCACCCAGGAGGACACTTAGCCCAGAAGGGAAGGGGAAAAGCCAACCCCACGCTGGAGACCGCCTCTGCAGGGCGTGGGCTGCATCGCCAAGGCCGCCCTGGGCACCAGCCCCGCCCGGGTCGCCCTGCGATCCCCGCCCCTGCCCCTTCCCGCCGCCACTGGCCCTTTAAGAGCCTCTCCGCGCGCTGCCGTCCCGGATCAGCCAGAGAGACCATTAAAATTTTATGCAGAATGAAAATGGGCCAGGTCTCCAGCTTCCTCGCTCCCATCCAATGATTTATTACTCGCAAATACCACAGAACTAATTAGTATAGTAATTAATTAATACGCATTTGCATATTTGCATGTGCAATTAGTGCAGTGGAGTGATTACTGGGAGAATGAGGGGCCCCGGATTGTCAGATGTGAGGGGGAAGTGGCCTGGAAAAGAGTTAGTGGGAATGAACTTTGTAGGGAGCGCGAAGGCGGGGAGGGAGGGGGAGGCGAGCGGGGGCAAGGCGGGGGGCGCCGGGGCGCAGGGGCGCCTCAATGGGGCGCGGAGCGGCCGCGCAGGGGAGCGCCAGGCCCGGGCCCGCCCGCGGCCGCAGGGCGCCGGTCGGGGGTCGCGACCCGGGCGCCCCCGCCCCGCCCGCGGCCCCGCCCCGCCCCCGCCGCGTGGCACGGCTCCAAGCGCGCGCCTGATTGTTATGCATTGTGTTTCTTGTTGCGAGCGGAGCCGGGCGGAATGGGGCTGGCACAAGCTGTTTCCCTGCCACGCGGCGGTGGCACCTTAAAGGGGCAGCGTCCTCTTCCCGCCGCCGCCGGCCCGCCTCCCCCCTCGCCGACCCCACCTGCGAGCCGCCTGCCGGACCCCCTTCCGTGCGGTCACCGGCGGCTGGAGCCCGGCTGAGGACGAGAGGGCGCGCGCGGGGCCGCTCAGGAGGTGGCGCTTCCCCGGGGGGCGCGGGGCACGTGCCGAGGGAGACGGGCGGGCAGGAAGTCAGGCTGCGAGCGGGGATTGGGCGGCTGGGGCTCGCCGGGCCCGGTGCCAGGCGCCAGGCGGGGACGGTGAGGGGAGAACGCGGAGAAAGCCAGGAGGAGAAGGACAAGGAGGAGAAGGAGCGAGTGGCAGGGTCCCCCTGGGTGCCAGATGCTTCCTCGTAGGATGCCGCTCCGCTTCTAATCTCACAAAGATTCTGTGAGGTAGGGCTCCTTATTCCCATTTTACAGACAGGTACAGAATGGTGTGGCAGGCGGCTGGTGATGAAGAGTAAAGCTGATCCAGCTGGTCAGCCCAGCCCCACGTGCTCCTCAACGTGGTGACAGGGGCCAGAAGAGGGAGTGACATGACATCAGGGAGGGCTTCCTGGTGGAAGAAGCACTTCGTGGAACCTGCAAGGGCAAGGAGGGCACCTTCTGAAGGAGCTGAGGAAAGAGGGAAGCATGTTTCATGTGATGGCCTCTTCCCTGGAAGGAGCTCCCACCCACCCATGAGTAGAACTGTGGAGACACAGGCTAGGACACTGGCTCCTGTGACCTGAGGGCCTAGACAAAGGGCAGACTCGGGGCAATAGTCCTTCCCTGGGCACCCTCCTTTCCCTCTCTTATCACAGGGGATGCTGTTCCCCGGTGTGAAGATAGTGGGGGTTTCAAAGAAAAGAGTACAGTTTGCAATAGTGAAAGAGAGACCAGGACCTAGAGTCAGGGCTTGGTTCAAATCCCACCTCTGCAGCATACTAGCTATGTGACCTTGGCACAGCAACCTTGACCTCACCCTCTCTGTGCTTCAGCATCCTTGTCTTTAAGTGGGGCTAACGATAATCCTGCCTCTGAGGTCATGGTGAGGAGGAAAGATGATGCATGTGAAACCTTGTGCCCGGTACAGATCATGCCCACCATTGTCATTATTACATTGTTGTGGTTTACGTGTTACATTATTACAGAGCTCTGAGGCCCCAGGGACAGAAGGACCCCAAAGCAGGAATTGGAGTCCAGCTCTGTCACTCATTAGTTGTGTGACCTCAGGCAAGTTACCTTTCCTCTCTGTGCTGTGGTTTCCTTATCTGTAAAATGGAGCGTTGGTACCTCCAGACTCTTCCCTTCCCTCCCTGTGCTCACCCTACAGGGTAGTGAAGTAGGGAAGTGATGGCTAAGTCTCATTCACACTATCCTGGGCTCCATTCTCCCAGGGGCTGAGCCAAATAGAAACCTCCTGGGTATTTCCTCAATGTACACCCCACCCCCCAGCACGGCCCCTTGGGGCTGTCCTGTGAGCACCAGCACTGTCACAGGTGTGAGTCACCTGTGTCTACTGCCGGCCTCTGGTGCCCCATCCACCCATGCTGGCTCAAGAGAGGCATCAGAGAAGTACGTGGTCCCCACAAGCCCCCCTACACCCAGAAGAGGAGGAAGCTCCAGGGGAGGAAACCAGGAAATGCCCCGGTCACAAGGAAGTTCACAGCAGAGCCCGCCTAGAGGAAAGGGAGCCCAGGACACACGCTCTGTCCTCTTGCTTTTACTGATGCCCTTCACTGCCCCATCATGGGCTACCATCCCCATCAGTCAGGATCTAATCACCCCAAGTGTCCTTCATAATTGGCTGTCCTTTCAGCCCCTCCCGTTAGTCCTGAAGGAGGTAAGCAAGTGGGCAGGTGGCGCTAGGCCCATTTCACAGATGAAGAAGCAGAGGGTTGTGTGCCTTAACCAAGATCGAGACCCTGCCAAGACCAGTGCTCTTTTGGCCACCTTGAGCTCCCTCTTCATCCGAATGCCTTGGAGTAGCAGGGGCAGGACCTCCTGACTGCTCACCTGGAATGCTGACGGAAGGGCAGAAGGAAGAAGTAGTGATGAGGGGCACCTGGGTGGTTCAGTCAAGCGTCCGACTCTTGATTTGGGTTCAGGTCATGATCTCGCAGTTCATGGGTTCAAGCCCCCCATCAGGCCCTGCGCTGACAGTACAGAGCCTGTTTTGGATTCTCTCTCTCTCCCTTTCTCGCTGCCCCTCCCTGCTCTCACTCTCTCAAAATAAATAAATAGACTTCAAAAAAAAAAAAAAAAAAAAAAGAGATGTGACAAACAGAGCTCCAGGAACAAAGATTTTTAAAAGCTAAAGCCGGGGTGCCCGGGTGGCTCAATCGGTTAAGCGTCTGACTTCCGCTCAGGTCATGATCTCACCGTCCGTGAGTTCAGGGCCCCGCGTCCGGCACTGTGCTGACAGCTCAGAGCCCGGAGCCTGTTTCGGGTTCTGTATCTCCCTCTCCCTCTCTGCCCCTTCCCCACTCACACTCTGTCTCTGAAAAATGAATAAACCCTTAAAATTAAAGCTAAAGCCGATTAGGGGCTTGAGGCAGAATCAGCCATATCTGGCCAGGGGCTGAGGCAGCATTTTCACACCTGTTAGCCTGTTTGACACTTACAACAGTCCTAGAAGGCTGGTTTTATTGTAATTATCAAGCCCATTTTACAGAGAGGAAGGCTGACATGCCACGTCAATTCCAGGATTGGTGGCGAGGCTGAGGGCAAAGGAGGGAGGGTTTCAAGGAGAGGCTTCCTGTGTGTGGGTGTTCTGCCTCAGCTGCAGCCTTCAATTTCTGGGCTAGAACTGACACCTGCTCCAACAGTGGCAGACAGGCCTTTGGTGCCACAACCATTTCTTGAGGCGATTCTCTGTGCCAGGCACTGGGCCCAATTCCTGTCTTTGAGGAACGTGCTGTCAGATGAGAGAGACCCATGAGGCAAAGGTCAATACCTATGCCTATGTAGAAGTGTGCAGAAAGTATTAGAGGAGACTGGGTAGGAGCATCTAACCCAGAGGGACTTCCTGGAGGAGGTGATGCTTAGGCTTAAAAGGCTAGGAAAAAGGGAGAGGGCACTCCAGACATAATAGACAACTGGGACAAAGGCTCACAGGCACAAGGCTTGTGAAAGTACAAGCAGCTTAGAGCTGCTGAGGGTCTGGGTTCAAGGCAGGGACAAGTGCTGGGGCAGCCAGGTCGGGGGTGTCCCTACGGAGTGTGGCCTGCTCCTAGGAGTGATGAGCCACTGGAGATGCCTGAAATCCGACTTTTTAGATAGGATGGGCAGAATGGGTAGCCTTGATCCTGTGCAGGAAGCTCAAAGGGCAGTAAGGGCTTCACAGGGGAGGAGGGCCTGGACAGGGCCCATGAGACAGAAGGGGTATGAGATATTGAGGGGGTGGCTTTGGGCAGCAGCAGCAGCAAAGAAGAAAAGGCAGTCAGAGTGGGACTCAGCCTCGTCCCTGGACTTCAGTTCTCGCCCCCTCAGGGAATTACAGTTGCCTCCTGCAGGGTCAGAGTAGAAAGGAGAGGGGCTCTGAGGCTTCAAGAGGTGGGAGGCTGCAGCAAGGGATCTACAGCTGGGCAGGGACCACTCTAGTGAGGGAGGCGCCTTGGGGCCTCTGTGACCTCAGAACCAGAGCTTGGTGCCCAGTATGAGGGTCAAGCTCCTCCAGTCTCAGCCTCCATGACCCACGCCCTCTGAGGGCTACTTTGGGGGGGGGGGATATCTGTGATCCCCTATTTCAAGCTCAGCTCCCCAGAATGAAATTTGTGCAAAAGACAGGAGGAGGGGTCTGGAGGTCCTGAGCTCCACCAGGAACCCTGGGTCTTGCTGCTTTAGGAGATTCTCTGGAGAAAGGCTCGTACCCTCAAACTCTCTTAGCCAGCCAGGCATTAATGCAGCAAGCATTTATTGAGTGCCAACTCACTACAGCCTTTGTGAAGCACTGGAGTATTGAGATATAAAACAAGTAGCCACTGTGGTCAAGTCAGGGAGACAGATGGGTAAATGGATCCTCCTAACAGAAGGTGGTAAGCACGGAAGCTGTCCTGCCTGGGGAGTTTCCAGGAAGGCTCCCAGGAGGAGGTGTCCTTCCAGGAATCGTCCTTGTGAGGAATGAGGATGACTGATGAAAGGGAGACTCAGAGACCCAGAGACCAGTGCCCATCAGGGAAGCAACTCTTAGAAAAACAGGGCTCAGGAGCCAGAAGTCAAAGGTTATGGGGCAAAAGGCCACTCTACTCTTGGAACAAGGGAACAATCCTGAGGGGGCTGGCTTTTCAGAAGGACTGGAAGGTCTCCCCCATCACCCTCTGTCCTGGGTTGGGGGCAGGGTGGAGAGGGGGAAGGGTGCAGCAGTGTTCTGCCTCAGGACTCTCAGCACCATGCCTGGCCCCATGGGTGTGTGCCCACCCATCTTTGGGTGGGGCCTAGGCCCAGAATGGGAGCCCAGGGCTCAGGCAAAGGAGAATCCTGGTAGTGAGCTAGAGGTCAGGACAGGAGGTCAGCACGGAGGAGGGGGGCTACACCTCACTGGTCCTCCCCCTCCCCCTCCCCCGTGGCACCACAAGGCACGCAGCCGCATATCACCCGTGCCAGCCCTCACCTCCCGGCAACGTCGCCGCATTCTCAGCCACGCCATCTGGCGTGCCCGCCGCTCCCCAGAACACTGCGGCGGGCGGGGGAGGGGGTAGCGGGGCAGGTGCCCACCCCAGAGCCAGGAAGAAGCGGCAGGTCCCCCTCCCCCAACGCCCTTTTGGACTTGAGGTGGGGCAGGGGGATGGGGAAGGGGGTGGCAGGTGCTCTCATGCTTCAGGAGGAAGCTTCAAGCATCCTGAACGGATAGAACAGGCGCCGTCTGGGCAGTGCCAGCCTGCCCCCTCCCCTTCCTCCTCCCCCCACAGCACAGCTAATGCCAGCAGCACCGGGCCCCCAGAGGATCTCCAAATTCCTGCCCTTCCCCTCAAATCAGAGATGAGGGTGACGAAAACAGGCTGCCCCCTCCTCACTGTGCTCCTACCCTCATTCTTCACCTGCCCGCCCACCTCAGCGGGGGGAGGCCCCAGGACGTGGCCTTAGATGGCTTCCGCCATAGAACGGACACCTGGGTTCTAATCCACCTGCTCCCCACGGCTTGGCACTTTGGTGGGAAATCGAGTCTCCTTCTCCAGCACACTTGCCCCCACCAGTCTTATTTGGGGCATGGTGGTGGTGGCGGCTGGCTAGGTGTCCTTCCGGGTGTCAGCATGGAGTGGAGTTTTTACAGATTTATATGTATGTCTGTACTTTGGTGGAGCCCGGGGTGTAACGAGAGCAGTTTTACAGAGCACTCATCCTGTCCCCTGAGCAAGATTCCCCTAGACTGCTCAGGAATGACCTGTCCCCTCCCTCTGTCTCTGCCTGTCTCCCCCCCGCCCCCCCATCAGGACCTAAGCCTGCACAAAATGGCCGCCACCCCTCCGAGGCAGCCATTTTAGGTGCCCAGACTGTGGCCTCCCTTGGGATGGGGCTATGTCTCCATGGGAACCTCAGACCCTCAGCTCCCAGCTCCCTCCATGGGGGTGGGCAGCAGAAATGGGAGTCTTCCAGGCCTGGCTGAGGTACCCACTATTCCCCTTTTCCTCTCAGAGACCCAGAGGGGACTAGGCCCCTCACCAACTCCCTTCCCCCAATGCCAGGGGGAGGAACAGATGGCATCTCTGGGTGTCCTTCTCCTTCCGTCTCCTTCCTTCCATTTCTGGCTCTTTCTGTCTCTCCGTCACTGCATCTCCGCATCTCTGGGTGAACAGAGAGGAGCATGTATGTCTCTGTATGTTCGTGCTTGTTCGTGTGGATGTGGACACGTGTGTGTTGTACCTCTTCCAAGCCTATGTCTGAGGCCGGCCCATCCCACACCTCCCTCTGTTCCAATTTTCCCCTGTTTTTTTATTGTATCTTCTAAAAAAAAGTTGAAACGTGTCGAGTGAGAAAAACTTGTTCCATTTTTCTGAAGGAAGAAAAGACAGGGGCAGGAAACAGACCAAGAGGGATGAAGTTCCCCGTGCCCTCAGGTATACCCACCCCCACCCCCAGGTCTCCTCCTGCGGGGGGTTAAGAGGGGCTTCTCAGACCTAGAGAGCCAAGGTCATTCTTAACAGGAGGCTGGGAGGGATGGAAAGACTTCCCAAGGGCTCCTTTATCCTGAGCAAGGTATTGCTTCCTGCCTGGAGTAGAAAGCAAAGCTGGTAGGGGTCTGTGAGACCCTAGGTGGCTCAACCCAATCCCTCAGTGTCCAAAGGAGAAGGCAGAGGGTGTCTTTCTCCCCCAAGGAGGTACTCATTCTCTTACTCATCCATTCATTCACCCATTAATTCACCAAAAACTCAATTCCTATATAGACAAAGCATTCTGAATGTGTATGGGGGTATGTGCAAGAAATTAATATTGTAAAGCATGTTACAGTTTACAAAGTGCCTTAATAAAAATGAGATATGGCATTTGTTGAATGCCTACTATATTGCTGGCCCTGTGTATTACCCCATTTAGTACTAACAGCAACTCCAGGAGGTATGGCATAATTATCCCCATTTTACAGATGCGGACATCAAGACTGAGAGACCTTATGCAATTTGCTCAAGGCATTCAGCATTCTTTGAAGCTAGTAAGTGGGGTTGGGCAGAAATCAGAGTCCAAAGCACATGAATGTAACTCAAATATCACATGGCCAAGGCCTTGAGGAGAAGGGGCCCCTATCGGGATCGAAGACCCCACCCTCAGTAAAGAGACAATAAAGCCTTTGAGGCTGTACTCAAATTTGGACAGGGGCTGGCTGGCATTCCTGAGTCTCTACCCCACCTCATAGGCCTCTGTCTCTCTGGCTATGCCCAGAGTGCCCTAGACGATCTGCCATAGGTGAGATTTTACCTTCCCAGACCTAGGATCCCTGCAAGAATGGTGGAAGACTTAGCATCAACTTCTCATCCTTGGAGACCCCTGAGGCAGACTGTAGGGTTGTGGAAGGAGCACTTGGCTGGGAGTCAAGCCCCCGGATCCTAGGTCGGGTTCTGCTCTCCCTTCGTGTGTTCCTGGACAAAGACAGTCCCTCTCTACAGACCTTGGCAAAAGGAGGAGTTGGGGCCATTCGTTCTGAGGCTCCTTTTAGCTCCTGGCCAACTATCTCTGAGAGCCTCAGACACCGGCCTCCCCCTTCTCCAAGGCCTCCTTAGCTACTGTATGCACCTCTGTCTAAAACCTGATTCATTCTACCAAGCATCCAATCAGTGTCTTACCAGCCCAAGGTCCTCTCTGGAGGCTTCCCCAGGGAGAAAACTGTATGTGCCCAGATGGAGAGTGAAGCCCCTGTCTTGCTCAGCATTGCACCCACCACAGTGCTTGGAACATGCTTGACATCCAAGTGTGTGTGCTTAATGTATAATTGAAGTTGTCTGTGCATACGTAAGCTGGAGGATGGGAAGGGACAGGAAATGTGGGTCTGAAACACACAAATGCTGAATCAGGGTGTGGGCAAGCGTCTCTCTCACCTGGTTGTGATTACCTGCTCACACACATGTATCTGTCTGAGTCAGGGTGTGTTTCTACTTTCTGCACCACAGGGTGAGGAACAGAGGTGTGTGCGTCTGTGTGTGTGTGTGTGTGTGTGCGCGCGCGCGCGCATGTGTGTCTGTGTGTGTCTAAAGCTACCTCCCTCAACTCATGCCATTTGCATCTGTATCTGGCCCAGTGAGAGAGTTAAAAGGTGAGCTGTAAGAGAAAATAGCCATTTCCTTCTTTATCAAGACACCTGTCTGACTCACCTCCCCTTTGTCCCTCTCAAGACTGTTGGAGTTGACTTCAGTATTTTTTTGTAGGGGGAGGAGAATGCTGAGTCTTCTCTAGGAACTTCAGGCATTTTCCAGCCCAGCCCCCTCCTCCTCCCTTAAATAAGTAAGTCAGAAGGCCAGGAGAGAAAGCCACTGGTGGGATGGTTGCTTGTCTAGCAGGGGGAGGACATGAGGGAGGGGGTGAGCCAGAGATTTCTGGTTTAGGAATCCAGACTGAGACCCTCTCCCTCATTCCTGATGGTGGGTACACAGGCTTATCCTAGAGGCTCTTCTCCACCCCCACCCCAACATACATATGCCCCCAAACACCCAAGGAAATCTCTCCCATAGGCTGACTCCACAGATATACACACATGTCCCCACAGACACACACACGCCCATGCAGAGGCACAGACATCCAGGCAAGTCTTTCCTTTTCTCTGTCTTTCCCTTGGTTTGAATTTCGTTCAGCCACATATGTTGTGTGTGCGTGAGGGTGGGTGGGGGAGGGGCAAACAGGGATGAGGGATGGCATGGTGCCAACATCTACCTATGGGGTTGGGCTAGGGACGCCCCCCACGCCCACCCTGGGAGGGGGCCTCAGCTGTCCCTTTGTGACTGAGGGGATCCTCCCAGGGAGTGGGGGCAAGCATAGAGGTCCCTTCTCCAGACCTGAGGTTTGGTCCCTGACCCACCTTTGGGGGCCTGCAAGGGAGGAAATGGACAGAGCAGGACCCTGGAGAGAGCATAGATAGAATTGGGGGCCACCACGAACCCCCAGTTGCCAGCCTTGTCACCCCATTGTTCCCATGTGGGGGGCTCTATATCCAAGGGGGGCAACTCCTCCCACCTCCCTCTCAATCCCTGCTTTCCCTGCGTTGGGCGGGGAGGGGAGGGCGGCAGAGATATTTATTTATTTCCTTTATTTATTTAATTTTTTTTTTTTTTTTTTTTTTTTTTTTTTTTTTTTTTTTTTTTTGGAGTAGAGAGTGACAGATGGCGGCGGGTCCCGGGGGAGCCGGCTCTCCCCCAATGCAGACGCATGCCAATCACCGTCTCTCATGTGATAGCTGCTGCCCGTGACGTGCCAAGCCCATATGGCCTGGCATAGAGGCTGGTACCCCGCCTGGTAGAGATGCCACACTCGCTCCGCGGTTCGCATGGCGCTCTGAAGACGCCGGCGCCCGCCGCCTTGAGGAGCCGCTGCCCCCGCTCCCTGAAGATGGGGGAACAATGAAATAAGCGAGAAGATTCCTCTTCTCCCCCCTCTCTCTCTTGCCCCCCTCCCCCCCCTCCCCTCCCCTCTCCCCTTGACTCCTCTCCGAGGTAAGTTGTCCGAAAGGGAGCTAGATCTGACCCGCCGGCTGCGGGGGGGTGGGGAGGGCGGCTGCTTAGGCCGACAAGAGGGTTCGCAAATCCCCCCTTCCTGGGACGATGCCCCCTCATAGGGTGGGCATCGGAGGCGCCCAGGGTTCCCTCTCCCCTAGGGGCTGCAGCTCAAGGGGCTACGGAGGGAGGCGTCTCTGCTTGCGATGGGCTTGGGGAGAAAAGCAAGATCATGGTGGGGGGGGGAGTAAAGAAGCTGAGATGGGGACCCCCCCCCCGCATGGTTGTCCCGGAGGAACCTGCGACCTTTCTTCACCATCCAAAAAAAAAAAAAAAAAAAAAAAAAAAGAAGAAGGAAAAGAAAAGAAAAAAGAAAACAAATTCGATCCCCCCCCCCCCATCAGTACCGAAATACAACGAGATCTGGAGAGTCGTGAAGGAGGGAGGCAGTTTGAAGGGGGTAAAGGGGTCCTTGACCGCAGGGGAGACGGACGAGGCTCGCTTCTCTCCGTCTCCTCCCCACGCCCGGGTTCCTCGGTCCTCGCCTCCCGGAGCCGGCTCCGGGAGCCGGGGACGCAACGGCTAGAGACGATCCTCCCGCCTCTGGAATTGGGGCTGCGGGGGTGGGGGCCGGGCCGAGGGCGGCGCGCGGCCAAGTTGCAAATTGGATTAGGGAGTGTGGGGGTGAGAGCCGCGGGAGGGGTGGGGGAGCCCGGTCGAGGGGCCCGGGCCGCCAGAGCCGCCGTGCGGGGCAGCTGTCCCCACCCGCGGCCGCCCAGCCTTCCTCCACCGCCAGGAGAGAACCGGCGTTCAGGGCGAGCGCGCCGCCTCCCCGGGCGAAGATGTCTGTTTCCTAACGCCCCGACTCGGTCCCTGCCCTGACCCGGAGAAGCCCCGAGTGCGGGCAGCGGCCCCTCATTCAGGCAAGGGGCGGAGCCGGGGCCCAGCGCTGGGGAGAGGGCCTGGGCCGAGATCCCGGGCCGGTAGCCGGGGCAGGGCTGGGCCGGCTCTGGGCGGGGCAGGAGGAGGAGGTGGGCATCCAGGGCACCCTGGGCACCGGGACTTGGGGGTGGAGGCGAGTTGGGGGGGGGGGGCGGCGTGACCCCATTGTGCCCCTCACTCAGTGCTGTTTCCCCTTCCCGCCCGCGGGGCGCCCTCAGGCACCATGCTGACCCGCCTGTTCAGCGAGCCCGGTCTCCTCTCGGACGTGCCCAAGTTCGCCAGCTGGGGCGACGGCGACGACGACGAACCGAGGAGCGACAAGGGCGACGCGCCGCCGCCGCCGCCGCCTCCGCCAGGGCCCGGGGCTCCGGGGCCAGCCCGGGCCGCTAAGCCAGTCCCTCTCCGTGCAGACGAGGTGCCGGAGGCCGCGCTGGCCGAGGTCAAGGAGGAAGGCGAGCTGGGGGGCGAGGAGGAGGAGGAAGAGGAGGAGGAGGAAGGGCTGGACGAGGCAGAGGGCGAGCGGCCCAAGAAACGCGGGCCCAAGAAGCGCAAGATGACCAAGGCGCGCCTGGAGCGCTCCAAGCTGCGGCGGCAGAAGGCGAACGCGCGGGAGCGCAACCGCATGCACGACCTGAACGCGGCGCTGGACAACCTGCGGAAGGTGGTGCCCTGCTACTCCAAGACCCAGAAGCTGTCCAAGATCGAGACGCTGCGCCTAGCCAAGAACTACATCTGGGCGCTCTCGGAGATCCTGCGCTCCGGCAAGCGGCCCGACCTGGTGTCCTACGTGCAGACGCTGTGCAAGGGTCTATCGCAGCCCACCACCAACCTGGTGGCCGGCTGCCTGCAGCTCAACTCGCGCAACTTCCTCACGGAGCAGGGCGCCGACGGCACGGGCCGCTTCCACGGCTCTGGTGGCCCATTTGCCATGCACCCCTACCCGTACCCGTGCTCGCGCCTGGCGGGCGCACAGTGCCAGGCGGCGGGCGGCCTGGGCGGCGGCGCGGCGCACGCCCTGCGGACCCACGGCTACTGCGCCGCCTACGAGACGCTGTATGCCGCGGCGGGCGGCGGCGGCGCGAGCCCGGACTATAACAGCTCCGAGTACGAGGGCCCGCTCAGCCCCCCGCTCTGTCTCAATGGCAACTTCTCACTCAAGCAGGACTCGTCGCCCGACCACGAGAAAAGCTACCATTATTCTATGCACTACTCGGCGCTGCCCGGCTCGCGGCCCACGGGCCACGGGCTGGTCTTTGGCTCGTCGGCTGTGCGCGGGGGCGTCCATTCGGAGAATCTCTTGTCTTACGATATGCACCTTCACCACGACCGGGGCCCCATGTACGAGGAGCTCAATGCGTTTTTCCATAACTGAGACCTCGCGCCTGCCCCTTTCTTTTTCTTTTGCCTTTGCCCGCACCCCTGTCCCCAGCCCCCCGAGCGCAAGGGGACCCCCACCTATCCTGGCGCCGGGCGCGGGGAGCGGGCCGCCGGTACTGACCCTCTCCCGGGCAGTGCAGTCCTCTTACCAGTGGGTGGCCCGTCCCAGGAGCCTCGATTACCCCAGGGGACTCGCCTTCTCTCTCCCCAAGGGGTTTCCTCCTCTTTCCCAGGGGTAGTTCTCCAGGGACCCCTCTTAGGGCACTCCCTGGAGACCACCCCCCATTCCCAATCTCTACACTTAGGTTTCCCCCTCCCCTTCCCCTCTGCAGGCCCAAAGGCATTGGCAAGGGGGCAGCTGAGCTGTGGGATACTGTTTTCCCTCTATTGTTGTTGTTGTTATTATTATTATTATCATCATTATCATTATTATTATAACAGACACCGAGCTGCCGTGGCAGAAAGGAGCCGGGCGCCCCCTCTTTCTTGAAGAGGGCATAAGTCAGGGCGCTCCAGCCTGGACCTGGAACACCCTCTCCCCGACCCCTAGTCTCAGCGTTTCGTGATTTTAATTTTGGCGGGAGGAAGTGTGGATTGAGAGGAAAGAGAGAGGCCAAGACAATTTGTAACTAGAATCCGTTTTTCCCCGTTTCCTTTTTTAAAAACAAACAAACAAACATACAAAAAAAAAAAAAAAAAGCTAAGAGGCGACGGAGGCCGAACGCAGAGTCCGGATCGGAGAGAAAACGCAGTAAGAACTTTTAGAAGCAATAAAAGGCAAAAAATACTACTACCAATAATAAAAAGACACAAATATCTATGCAAGGAGGTTCTGACTGAGCCTAGCGGCCCGGCCCGGCCCCGGGATGCCCCTCCCGGCCCGCGGGCCGCGCCGCCCAAGCGCGGATCTGTGCACTTTGGTGAAGTGGGGGCCGGCGCCGCCCCTCCCCTCCCCAGGTTCTTACAATCAGTGACTCGGAGATTTGGGGCCCCAGTGCCACTGCCCTCCCCCGCCCCGTCCCCATTGTGCGTCATGCTGTTTTTTAAAAATCTGTTTCCAAATTTGTATGGAATGGCAAACTGTTGGGGGGGTCGGTTTGGGGAGGGAGGGTTTGCATGAGAGACACACACACGCACACCACACCGCACGCACACGCAGGCCCGGCGACGGCGTCCGGGGGCAGAGGGGAGGAGACCTCGCCGACCCCCCGCTCCCCACAGGCAAGCCTCATCCCGGGTTGAGGGTGGAGACCAAGACCTGGGGACAGCCCCGCCCCTGCCCGACTGTGCCTCGGTGGGCGCAAGGCGCCGGCCATTTCCGATGACTGGAGAGGAGGTTTTTGTCTGAAGCCTCCTCTTGGTTCTGGCTAGCAGGTGGGCAGGGAGAGGGCTGAGGATTCCTTCTGGAAGTTTCTCAGAAAAGGGGGCAAAAGGAGAACCTCTCCCTACCGGAGGCAGGAGATCAGGCATCCAAACACACGATGCAAAAATGCAAACCCACAAGCGACACACCCACACACTCACCCACACACTCACACGCAATTTTACCTTCCTCTTGTAGCGAAGATGAAACTCCCGTCGGACACCCGAAGTGCATTGCGTGTTTCTGTTCAGTTTAATGACGATTAATAAATATTTATGTAAATGAGATGCAAAGCCGGACCCGGTTTCTCACAGTGGCCTCATTTCATTTGGGGGATTGAGCTGGGGCTCTGGGGGATGGAGACAGAGTCAAGTGACTGTGCAGAGGCCAGGTACAGGGACCCTGGACATTCCTGGGAGGGATTTCCACCCTACAGCCTTCCTCACACCCATCCACTGGGCACCAAAACAGCTACAGTCATTGCCCTTCCCGGACCTTACACAGACTTACACACTCTCCTAATACAAAGCATTGTACTAATCTCCTTACACTCCTTCAGTTCCCAAACATGCACCTCCTTTGAGAACAAAATATCTTTTCTTCACTGAAAAATGACCCAGTTGGGAACAGCCAGTCATTTTACAACCCTCTGCCCACTGTTGCAAAAAACAAGTGCAGGGAGATAGAGAGACAACCATTTGAGCCAGACAGGGATGTTTTTAAATAAAAAAATTATAAGGTCATGAGGATGAAATATTAATGTAGGAAGTCTTTGTAGTCTTAAATTTGTGTTTCAGTAGACTCAGGGGAATCAGCCATTTTTAGCCTCAAGAATATTGAAATTTATAGTGGTGTTGATGAGGTTGCAGGGACATCCCAAGGCTGTATGAAGGGTCTGAACCTAGATGCCCACCTGGAACAGTGGAGCTTGACATCACCATGAGTTTCCCCTGACAGGACAGCAGGAACCCTTCTGGTCCACATCTGGACAACTTCCTTCCTGCCTGGTGCAGCTCCAGACAGAGGAAAGCCCTCAACCTAGGGAGGTGGAAAAAGGGCACCACAGAGGAGTTGGTGCTGCCTAAGCTGCTTCCTCATCTCAGAGAAGACAGCCTCACAGTTCTCTTTCTCTGAGCCTCAGGGGCACAGGTATCTCTGAACTGAATTCCCTGAAAGGACCCTCCCTTAGACATCGGTGCCCACTGGACCCCTGGAATATTTGAAGGGGAGGGGTCTAAGTCCCAAAGACTAACATCCCAAAGCCCGAACACGGTTAGGAGTACGGAGACTGTTTCCAACGCTGCTTCCTTAAATAATTAACAACAACAACAACAACAACAACAACAACAACAACAACACTGTTGCTTGTTTTAGAACTGAAATGGGCGGTGTACTGTTGGGGCTGGATGCTAAGGCTTTTAAAGATTTGATCCAAGGCCCCCCAAAAAGGAGAGCGCCATAACAAAATTGTGAAAGGAAAAGCTGGTTGAAGGAAGCTTTAAATGTAAAAGCGTAGATCGGATTATACTGTCTGACCTTCAGCTTGGTGCCTCCCTTAAGTGACCACTTCCAAACACTCTCACCAGTGGAGACAATGCCCTCTCTCTACCAGAGGACTGCTGCGGGTAGACAGAGGCCAGGAGGCTGGGAGCTGTTCGCGCCCCGGTGCTGACTCTTGTCCAGTCTCTTGCTTTCCGGCCTGCCGCAGACGGAGGCCGCTTGTGACGGCCCCAGGGAGCGTGGCACCACGAGAGGCCCTTCCTGATACCCGGCTGGAATTCTGGGCGGAATTCTCCTGCAGTTTTTGTAGAATTTCACTGGAATCCTCTCAAAATTTCACTCTAGAATTCTTATGGGATCATATATCTAAAGTGAGGTTAAGAAGTGGACCCTTCGACCTAGCATTCACCTCTGTCAGTGGTCTAAGGGGATTTAATAAACCTCTGAGTCACCCCTATTCTTGGGAGAAAGGATTTGATCCACCTTCTCCCCCCCCCCCCCCACTTCTTCCATGATGTATGAAGCTAGGCGCGACTCCCAGACTCAAATCTGGAGTCTGGTCTGCTCATGGCATGGGACAGGCCTGGCAGGGACAACTAGAGAGAAAAAGAACTCAGCACCCATCCTGAGGCCTGAGTCTTATCCTGCCCTGGAAACAAGGTTAATTGGGCTTCTCTCCCACTCAGCCTGTTTCCCAGAAGCTGTTCTGAAGTCCTGGGCTGGGTGGCATCCAGGTGGCTTGGGGCCGGAAGCAAAAGACCCCTCCACGTGGCTTCCCTAGCCAGACCAGACTCCTACACTTTACTCTTCCGGCTACTCCACGCGGCACGATTAGGTTTTGAAAGGTGGATTCCAGTTCCTTTCAAAAGATGTTGATGACTATCGAGACACAGCACCTGTGGTCACCTCAAGGCAGGCGGAGGTGCTCCGGCCCCTTTTGGGGCTGGGATCCCCAATGCCTCTGCCTCTGCCTCCAGTGAATTCCAGCGACTACGTGAGCTACCCCTTCCCCAATTCCTGACCCTTCCCCCATACTGGCTGCACTCTAGCTGTGCTCTATCCTCCCATCACCCCCTTCCCAACACTCAACTTCCCTGGTGAGATGGCCAGATGAGCAGGAGAAGAAGATGCGGGAGGACACGCAGCCCCAAACTCCCCCTCGCAGGTCGTTTTCTCTAGCTGGCTCTCCCGCTTGCATGCGCACACACACCGAGAAGCTCCAGGAACAGAAGGAGGTGTGTAGGGTGGGGGAGAGGGAGAAAGCTAAAAGGGGCCAGAGCAGTGGTAGGGAGGGGGCAAGGGGAGAAGTCCTAGAGAGGACGCCCTCCCTGTCCTAGCTTGAGCGGCGGGATCTCCAAGCACGCACTAGCAGAGGCTCAGCTCAACCCCTGGGCTGTGGAAACCTGAAAGCTGCAGCCGGGATCAATCAGGAGGGCATCTTCCCCTTGATTTTCCCACCCCCATCTGAAGTCAAGCATTTGGAAATGGCAGGGAAACAGAGATGTTTCTGAGTCCAGGCCATTTGTCCATCAAGGGGAAAGGGAGAAAAAAGCTTTGTGCTCTTCTCCTCTCTGTTTAACCAACCACAATCGACCGGGAGTCCCTGATGCCCAGTGAACCCCCAGCTCTGATATCATCACCTCGTAGGACAACACAGTAAACCACTGAGTACAGTCCAGGGAAACTAAACCCCAAGGGAGTCAGCAACAGGGAAGCCCTGGCACTCCCTGAACTCCATCGGGCTGTGTTTGCTTCCCTCTCTTTCTGTTTTATGGGAAAGTTCACAAGCCTGACGATGCAAGAATTGCCCATAGAGGTCAGAGATTTCATTCTCTCTTGGATGACCTTGGCTTTCTTCTCTTCCCCAGAATCTTAAACCTGAAGTTGTCTGCTCCTTGGAGGAGAAATCTGGATTTGAGGGGACATTGAGACCGAGGGATAATTCTAGATTCCACAGTTTAGTTTTCAAGGAAGGTGGGAAGAAAGGGACAGTGTGGGCCAGGCCTGACCAGGCTTGGCCTCCGCCTCCACTCCCAGGCTCCTCATGTCACAACAGGGGTTAGATCAGGACTCCACACTTGACCTGCTCTTATGTGCTCAAAGGAGAAAGTTTCTTCTTGCGAGATGTGGAAGGGGGCAGGTGGGCCTCAGCAGTCACAACAGGCTTCCCAGCTCACAGCCTGAAGATGTCGTCACTTTTCTTTCTCTAAGGCTGGGGCATGAAGGCACCGACCACAGACCCAGAGGGGAGGTAAGTAAGGACCTGGACTTTGAGAAATCTGAAAAGCCTGTTCCTCTCCTAAATCCTGAATTAGCCTCTTGCCTTTCTGTCCTGCATCTTTAAAAATTCTGGACAGTTTTCCTTGATGCGAAGTGGTAAGAAAGGGCACAGCCACCTCAGAAGGACTGGTCTGCTCTCTGAAACTTTCTCTATCCTAAAGCCCTGGGATGGGAGCAGCCTGCCCGGGGAGTGCCAGCAAGAGAGGACTGAGAGGAAGGCTGGGCTCACGGGCAGAAAGGCAACCAGTTTCTCAGGGGGAGATGCCAGGGACTGGCAGGGACTGGGAGGTGGGGGGGGGGGGGAATGGGGGTTAGCCCCCTGGTGTGAGGAGAAGCTGGGCGCTCAGAGAGGAAAAGACAAGGGAACCCCTAGACACTGGCTGTGCCAAGAAAGCTGGGGTACCGCCTTGGGTGGAGATGCTGCCCACATGTGCACCAGGGTGTGGCTCTAACACGCCTTCCTGTTAGAGTGCAGGAGGGCAGTGCCGACTCCCCAGACACACTGGGGCTGCAGGGCTCCATACCCTGAGTGTGTGCCTGGTGTTTGGTTATTCAAACCTTTTTCTTAGCTTCTCTCCACCTCCGTATTCCTCTCATTCCTCTTTTTGGAATTAATTGAATTAGGAACGGGTCTTTCCGGGGCGCTTCCGCCTCCCGCCCGAGGCTGCGCTGGCCAGGAGGCCGAGGCTGCCAGGTCATGTCCCGCGGGGGCGAAGGAGCCCCCAAGCCCCTTTGGGGACCCGCGTGCCAGTTCCTACCCTCAGCCAAGTCTTCGCCAAGGGCACAGCTGGGCGGGGTCTGGGCAGTCCGCCCGGCTTGGGACATCTGTTCTCGCCAGAGTCGCATTAAAGGCAAGAGGTGGGGGTGGGGGTGGGGGGCTCAGAACCAACCTCTCAATCCCAAGCCGATGCCTGGTTTCTCGACCGCAGGCGGAGGCAGTGGGGGACACCTGACTCGCAGAGTTTTCTCTTTTCCCTAGGGAAAAGCGAGAGAATTGGTATGGGGGAAGTGGGGCTTTCCTTCTTGCCTTCGTCTCTCCTGCTCGCCGAACAGATGCCACATCGGGCCTCACTCCTGGAGGGCAAAAGGGTACTCCTGCCCTGCAGGAACTGCGCGGGAGCCTCGGGAGGCGCGGGCGCCCGGGATACCTCGGAGGCTTCGGGCCGGCCGGAAGCGGTACGGATCCCGCTTGCAGCGAACTCCCAACTCGCGCTCGGCTGGGCTCCGAGGCCGAGGCGGGGGCGCCGCGCACGGGAAGGGTTAAACACAACTCAGTTAAAACTTCGAAAACATTTGGATTTATATTGGGGGAGGGCGGTGCCTTGAAAAAACAAACAAACAAACAAACCTGAGAAGGACCACAGAGCCCTTAAGCGAAACCAAACCAAAACCCTTAACTACTGATCATTTTGTAGAAAAAGAAAAATCCCTCAGACACTTCTCCCTTGGTGCCACCACGGAAAAGCTCCCGCCTGGCCAAGCCCAGCGCCTGGACACCCCTTCACCACCCCAGTGCCCTGGCGCTGAGCCCAGGTCGCCCCCTGCCCACCCTTCGCTCCCGTGTTGGTGCCAGTCTGTGCCACTCAGCCGGTGCCCGGTGCCCGGTGCCAGGCGCGGGGGGAAGGCGGGGAGGAGCCGAGGCTCCAGCTTAAATTCCATGGCATCTGTTCATTATTATACAGTGAGGATTTTTATATGGACAGCTAAATTAAAGACAGATTTTTGCCAGAATTGCAGATCCCATAAAAATGATGACACAGGATGGGGGCTTTTTCTTTAAAAAAAAAAAAAAAAGGAAGAAGAAGAAGAAGAAGAAGAAGAAGAAGAAGAAGAAGAAGAAAGAAAGAAAGATTAAAAAAAAAACACAACCCAAATCCCTCTGTGCCCCTCTCCTCTGATGTCAGTGGGTTTCTCTGGCCCCTTTGCCTTCCCCTTCTTCCAGAAGTACGGGCTGCCCAGGGAGAACCAAACCCCAGCGGCTCTTCATGCCCAGCCTGCTCACAGATGCCCAGTGACCAACCAGCTCTCTCCCACAGCTGCTGGGGCGGGCAGAGGCAGAATGGCCAGGTCAGGTATGGAGGGTCAGGATGGGAACTGGAGCTGAAAGGGAGTGCCAGAAAGGGGCAGGAGTCAGGGGGCTTGACCTTTCTGCATTCCTAATTCAAAGGGCAGGCTGAGTTTTTGGCTGGTTGCCAAGACAGGGGGTGGAGTGGGGGCGGCTGGTGAGGACCAGGCATGTGGGGCCCTTCATTCCAGTACATGGGACAGCACCCACTCCCCCCTCTTCAGTGATACAATAATTGAGCACTGGGCACAATTTACCCAGGGGCGAGAGTTCTGGAATTTCTAATTTCAGAGATTCTAGAATGCTGGAACCTGCACCAGGTTGGTGCTTTCCTAGAACTTGCAGGGATTCGGGAATTCTGGGTCCTATGCAAGGAAGCAGATATCCCAGACTTCTGTGGTTCTGGGTGCAACGACTCAAATGTGAAGTTCAGGGATGATTTGCGGGGCCCTGGGGGAGCCTGGAAAAGTGTGGGCATGCAACCCCGGAGGATTGAAAAAGTGAGGGCCACACTCAGGAGTTCAGATGTGTCCCCCCAAATTTGTGGGGGGTCTTTCTTATTTTTCTTTCATTAATTTTTTTTTCAGAGAAGAAAAATAAGTATCTGTGGAGTTCTGTGTCCTCCAGACAATCGCTCTGTCTGTCTGTAACTCTGTCTGTGGGGCTGTCTGCTCATCTCCCTCAGATTCGGAGCTGACAGAATTCATATCAGAAGAGCGAACGCAGGGACATCTGTGTGCGGAATGACTGTGCCTACTCGAACCTGCCAATCGCTCCTGGCACGAGCTGGGTAACAAATGCCTGTTACCTCGGAATGCTGGCGGGTGGGGGGAGGGTGGGGGAGGGTGCCTGGCACCACCCCCGGCTGCCAAACCCTGCCAAGGCCCCCTCCTGCCCTCAGCGGGTCCCGCCCCCTTCCCCGAGTTGGGGGTCCACGGAATTGGATTGTTCCTTAATTAGCAGTGATTAGAAAATTTGGGTGTCTCTCAAACCCGGGCCAACCCGGGTATCCTTGGCCTCCCTAATCTCGATCCCCACTCCCCTCCAGCCCTCCCTCTATGTTTTCCGGATTAACTCTGGGTTTCCACAGAGGGCAGGCAGGCGGCCAGTTGGGGGTGGGGTGGCTCACGGAATGCAGGGAAGGGGGTCTCTGGAGGGAAGAATTCCGCCGAAGTTGCCAGGAGGAGTTTCTGTCGCGAAGTGTGAGGCTCTGTGTGGAGGGTTTGCATAGACGCGGTTGGCGGGACGGGTTGTGAAGTGGGGCACAGATCGAGAGGGACGGAGAGACCGGAGATCGCGGAAGGAGAGACAGGGCTGAGGAGATGCGGAAGATGGGAAGGAACGAGAAAAGAAGGCAAGAGGCGGGGGCAGCGCCGACCCGGTTCTCTTCGCTCCAGGAGCCTCGGGGATTCGGCCCAGCCGGTTGCCGCGACCCCACGGGCATTCCCCGCCTCTGGGCCAGGGCCTCCGGCCGCGCTCCCCGATCCATCAGCCGGTTCTGCTCTCGGAGGTGGGGGAGGGGAGGGCGCTACGCCACAGCCAGTGCCAGCTGGGGGTGGGGGTAGTTATTGCGAGGAGGGGCGGAGAGCACATCTAAAATTCCGAGACATCTGTTCACCCAGGGAGGAGACACTGGGCGCAAGAAGGCTGGGCGCCCCTACCCCACCCGCTTTGCCCGCCATTCCAGGGGCGGGACTCCCCCACTCCCCATGCCCCTACCCCCAGCCACCAACGCTGGCCTGCAGAAGAGGGTGCCAAGCACGGGATTGATCGGTTGGGGGGAGTGGAATTCAGGAGCTGCTGTGTTACTGGTGGGTCCTCAGAAGGGGAGAATCAGGGCTCAGGGGAGGGCTGAAAGGGAGGGTGTGGAGGGATGTCTGTCAGAATAGATCTCCCCAGAGCATCCACAGACAATCCCCCCTCCCACACACACATATACACATACACATAGACTTGGCCATCATACACACTCAGATATAAATCCTCCCATTCCTGGGAACACACATTAACTGTCCCCCTTCTCACTGGATCACTTATTCATTCAAGCAATCTTACTGGATGCTTGGTTTCTGCTGGCCTTGGGCTAGATATTGGGGAGATACCTTCCTATGCATCAGGAGCAGTGAGCACATTCAGATACCCAAGGGCGCAAGCACACACACTGCCCTCACATTCACACAGACTCTATTCTTAATGGGAAGGGGGGAGAGGGAGTTCCAGTAACAATGCCATCCTCCTCTGTCTGTAGGCATTTCTCCAGGGGAACACAGGACAAGGTCTAGGAGCCCCAACAGGGGGTTCTGGACCCATTGCCAGCCACTCATCACCTTCTTTCGTACTCCCTGTTGGCGGGAGACCCTGCCCCCAGACTTTGCCTGAACAGGCTCCAATCTCACTTCCCACCAAGCCTTGATGACCACCTCTCTTTTTTCCATGCCCTGGCCTGGCACCTGCCCTTCCATGAGGGCTGCCCTAGCTGGGCCGACAGAGGCCAGGCCTCTCAGCTGGGAAATGTCCATGTGGTTGCTACTTAAAAACTGATTTATGAGGCCGTGGCGGCTGCGGAGGCTTGGCCTGCGGTCCTGGTAGTAATCAAGGGCATATGCCCATCTCGCCTGGCACTGCCCAGCTTGTGAGCCCAGCCCTGGCCTCTGCTCTCCTGCTGGGAAGAGAGAAGCATAAAGGGTACCAAGTCCCTTTCTCTTCAAACTCTCTCCTCCTCCACTCCCTTCCTTTTCCTCCTCCTCCTCTTTTTCCCTTTCCTCTCTCCCTCCTCCCTTCATTCCTCCTCCTTCCTCCCTCCCTTTCTCTTCCTTCTCTCCCAAGTGGCACGGACCAGCCTGTGTGCCGGGCTGGCGCTCACAGCTGCAGCCCATCTGCTATGATTGAATGGTGACAGTGATGAGACAGGAGCTGGGGGGAATGGGAAGACATGGGGCTGCCCTGCCACCCCTCACCCCTCCTTGTGCCAGTCCCCACATGCTTCCTTGACCTCCAGAATGAGATCATCTATTTTGCCTGTGCAGGGTGGAGAAATCCCACCCCTCTAAGTGAGGGAATTTCTTTCCTCTTACCTGGATTCCTCAGAAGAAAGGAGCAGAAGGGTAGGTAAAAAGGCGGGGGGGGGGTGTTGGGGTTGGAAGAGCAATCTGGAAGAAATGACCCACATGTTCACACCTGTACAAGCTTGAGTTGTTTGGGGGCACCAGCCCTAAATAGTGAAGTGCTGAGGTTCCAGTCTGGGCAGGGAAGCACTGATGTAGGTCCAGGATCCAGCTTTTTCAGGAATCCAGGAAAACATCCTTGACAATCCTTGGTGGGTACCCTGTTCCCTAGACCCTGTCACTTTACCATGGGGTTCTCCCTCCATGCCCCAGAAAATCTGCTGGCTCTCTCCGTCTTCAGAAGCAAATTTGAAGGGCTGGAAAGTCACTGCTCTCCATTATGCCCAAAAGAAGACTTATAGGTTAGACCTAAGGCTTTGGCAGGAAAGTCTAATTAAACATGAAGAAAAATCTCCCTACTGATTCCGGTGCAAGACCAAGATCTAACAACAATGGGAAATAACATATATGTGGAGCTTATTATGTATCTATAACTGACTTAAAAGAAGCGTTTTACACAAGCTAATAATTATCTCATTCACGCCATGAGGTTGAGACTGTCATCATACCTATACTATAGACAAGGACACTGAGGCACATATGCCTAGCTTGTATCCTAAGCCTGGCTTCTCTCTTGGTAGGAAAAAAAGGAGAATAATTATGAGGTCAAAAAAACTTTAGGAACACTATCCTTTCTTTTTCACTCACTTCTCTCTTGCCTCTTTTCTCTGCCTGCTCCTCTCCGTCAGTCAACTCAGTACCCTCTCTCCAGTTGATGCCCATACATGTTGCTCCCTCTTGCTGCCACTGCTTATATGCAAATAGGTGGAAACACCCCCAAGAAGGCACTCACTGTCCCTATCTCGCACTTGAGGAAACCCACACACAGACTTAACTGCTTTTGATCCCATCTTCTGTGATAGGGCAGTTGTTGCTCACATCTGTAGTCCTGGCCCATGGGGTCTCCCAGCCCAAAGCTCTAGATGGAGGATATCATTGTGAACAGCTGCAGGACCAGCCTGGACTTCCAGTCTAATCTGGGCCCCCAGGAAGCAATTTGCTCCACCTGGCATACTTCTGCCCTTTCCCTGGACACTGGAGTATGTCTGGGTGACTCGTGCCCTCTCTCATTTCTGCCATCTGCACCTCCATCCTCTTTTCCTTTCTCCAATCTCTTTCCTCTTCCCTTTCCTCTTTCATTCTTTCATCCATCTTCACACATCCTTTCTCCCTCTTTTCCTCCTTTTTTCCTTTCTCATCTTTCCTTTATTCCCTCTTGGCTAGTTTTTATATGATAAACCCTTTGGTCTTTGAAAAGGACATTGGGCATTCCTCGTATTCCATAAATTTCACAACTAAGGGGCTGCTGGTAGGAGAGCATCCCTACTAGGCAATCCCACCAGAGAGAAGTTTTTTATGTCAAGAGAGGGAGATAGGAACCCATAATCCAATCTGTGGATAAGCATTAAGCAGTCACTAAATCCCTACAATCCTCAGAACAAATCCAGATCAACATTGCTGTCCACTTGCCCAACACAAATTGGGATAAGAAATCAGGTGGGGAGGGGCGCCTGGGTGGCTCAGTTGGTTAAGCGGCTAACTCTTGCTTTTGGCTCAGGTGATGATTTCATGGTCATGGGATCGAGCCCCATGCTGGGCTCCTTGCTGGGCATTGAGCCTGCTTAAGATTCTCTCTCCCTCTCCCTCTACCCCTTCCCTGCTCGCTCTTGCTCTCTAAAAAAAAAAAAAAAAAGGAAGGAAGGAAGGAAGGAAGGGAGGGAGGGAGGAAGGGAGGGAGGAAGGGAGAGAGAAAGAAAGAAAAGAAAAGAAAAGAAAAGAAAAGAAAAGAAAAGAAAAGAAAAGAAAAGAAAAGAAAAGAGAGAGAGAAAGAAAGAAAACAAACAAATGAACAAATAGAGATCAGGTAGGGAGCTTTTTTCAGGGTTATGATAGAACTTTTTTAGTGTCTGTCTCCTTCCCCTACAATTTTAAGGTCTTCCAGAGCAAGAAGGCACCTGGAAAGGGACACTTGGAGGCCACAGAAACCACACATCCAGGGTCCCCCACCTGCCATGGTATTCTTACCAAAATCTTCCATAATTGGCCCTGAATGGCATCGAAGTCTTAGTCCTTAGACCCTAAGTCTGCACTTCGGCAGGGATAGGGTCTGAGGTCACCTTTCATCCTCACCTGCTTCTCCTAGTCCTGGTGTTTGGGCACCACCACCCCGCCCCCCCCCGCCCCCCCCCGCCCCCCCCGCCTTGGCTCCCACGGTATCCTTTAGATTCTCTCTCTCCTTTATCTGTGAGTTTCTCCCTCTCATCTCCTCTCTCTCCTCCATTCCTTCTGTCTTCTATCGCCCATCTTGGGGCTCCTCTGATCTCTTCTTCCCTGTCTTGTCCTTCGGTAAGGAGAAAGATCTGGTTTCAGCACCACGGACAGAGACAGCGGGTGCGTTCGCCTAACTGGCTAGGCCGGTACCTAGAGTTTACTCAGGCCGAGATCTGTGCAAGTGGTGAGTGCCCACGAATTTCTTTGGGTGTGTGTGAATGTGCGTGTGTGAGTGTGTATGCGAATGTGCTTGAGTCTGTGTGAACGCCTGTGCCTCTATGGGGCACACGCCTGTGGGTGTCTCTGGGTGCATCTGTGTGTTTGTATCTGTCTGTGCCGTGTCCCCGCCTGCTCCCCGCGTCCCTGGCTGAGAAAGGGGACGGGATGGGGACGCTCCGTTCTGGAGGTGGGGGAGGCAGCGGGTGGCTTAGTATCCCAGCCGGGCCTGGGGGCGTCATCCTTGCCCAGACGCGCGCCAGGCACCATGTGGTATGTGTGCCAGCCGGCACAGGCTGAGGGCATTCTGCCCAGCATGAGGGGAGGTGGGGAAGATGCAGGGAGCTAGGGACAGACAAGAAGAGTGGGGAGCTGAGCTCAGAACTCAACTCTGGGGCCAGGCCCTTTCTATCCTGCGTGAACTCCACCCACAGGTACACACATGAAAAAATGTACAAGTTACTTGCCATTGTGAGGGCCTAGACAGATAACTCACATCACACACACATTTCCTGAGGAAAATGCACAGAAGGCAGGCGTGTTCTGGCTTGCACACGTGTGCAAATCACCAGGTTCTTTGCACACAAGTTCCTGTACAAATGCACACACACACATACAAACAACTAAGCCATTCTCAGAGGATGGGGCATATAAGAATCATCTCTCTGTGTCACAGAGCAGGATCTCTCATTATGTGGGTGGGCACCCCCCTCCTATGATACCAGGCAACCCCTCTAAGGATCTTGTAGCTCCTATGACAACTGTGCCCTCCCCAACAAACGGGCAGACTTGCCCAGACCTGAGGGTGTCATCAGGGGTGCCTGCTCTCTGCACTCAGGGAAGGACGTCTCTGTGCTTCATCTAGGAAAGAATGAGTGAGGGGGAAAAGGCATCCAAATATCTCCTGCCTTTCATCAGCCAGGCAGTTCTCATGCCCCCAGAGAGTCTGGTGTACTGGAGACAATCCTAGATTTCTCATCCCATTCTCAATACTAACTGGGCAGGTTATTTCTCAGTGAGATTTTTTTTTTTTTTTTTGAGAGAGAGAGAGAGGGCAGGGGAGGGGGGTAGAGGGAGAGAGAGAGAATCTTAAGCAGGCTTTGCATTCAGTGCAGTGCCCAGTGTGGGACTCAGTCCCACAACCCTGGGCTCATGACCTGAGCCAAAATCAAGAATTGGATGCTCAATTGACTGAGTCACCTAGGCACCTCTCTCAGTGAGATTTAAATATAATTCATGTAAAGAGTTTAGCTCATTAACTGGTCACTATTATTACCATTATATTAACAGTATGGAAAGAGTGGTTAGCAGGTTTGGATGAAATAATGTAGCCAAAGCTTACAGCACAGTGTCTAACCATAGTGGATTCTCAATGAACACAAGTACAGTATGAATTTAGTGGTAGAATTTCAGGAACTTAGGCAGTTAAAGGGAGCTGAGACAGAATTCTCCCTCCAAATGAAAGAAGCATGCACTCCCAAGTGCAACAGGAAGAATGGAAGTTAGACACAGACACACAAAAAAGCTGAAGGATGAGGTGGGAAGCAATAGAATCAGGTGGGGAGAGGGGACCCCCTTGGGGTGAAGCATCCAGACCTCCATCCTTCAGGGCCATGGAAGTCCTTAGAGTGTCTCTATTCCAAATCTGAAGTCTTTATCCACATGTCTTCCCACTTATTTCTTCTCTGGGCTTCATTTCTGTAAACAGCAGCATCCAATTAGTTGCTCAAGCCAAAAACCTAGAGTCATCATTGAATCCTTCCTACCCCTCATTCTCCATATAGACTCTCACCAAGAACCACTGATCCTTGCTCCAATATGTACCCAAGTCCAGGCTCTTCTCTCCTTCCTTAGTGCTTTCCTCTAAGCCAGATCACATCACCTCTCATCTGGGTCTCTGCTCTGACCTCCCACCTTGCCCCACTCTGTTCCATTCTCTCGCAGCAACTAGGGTAATCTTTTTAAATTGTAAGCAGGGCCTTTCATTCTCTGGCTTAAAATTTTCCAGCAGCTTCCTCAGCACATAGAATAAAACCCAAACTCTATCAGCTGGATTGGGTCCCTCCCTCCCTCCCTCCCTCCCTCCCTCCCTCCCTCCCTCCCTCCCTCCCTCCCCAGAGTCATCTGCCTCTGCCTCTCCCTCTCCATGCCTCATCCTCACTGGCCTTTCTTTCCACTCTGCACACACTAAGATAACCTCCCCACCCTAGGAACTGGATGGCTTTCTTGGCCCAACCAATCATGTTACCTTTCTCCCACTCTTCTTGGCTGGCTCCTTTTCATGCTTCAAGTCTGTTTGTCTACCCCCACCCTGAGAAACCTTTCTGATGCTTTTATCCAAAGCAGGTCCTTGGTTATTCTCTAGTACAACATTCTATTATTTCCTTTGCAGCATTTTAACTGTTGCCTTACTTTTTTTTGGTCTGCCTGTCCTGTTGGTGTGTAAGTTCTCTGAGGGCAGGGACCATAGCATTTGTTCTGTCCCCATGGTAAACTCTGAGCCCAGCATGAAATAGGTACTTAGTGTGTTTGAATGGCAGAATTGATGAATGCTTTGATATCTTGAGGGGTGGGGGTGGGTTGAGCAGGTCCTGTAGCCTGGGCTCCAACCTGCCCCATTAGGGGTCTGTCTCATCTCTCTTCCTCTCAGGAAGCCGGTCTGCTGGCAGCCTCCTAATTATATTTTACTTCACTATAAATCTTTTCGTTAAATATAATTGAAAAATACACCTTTTGAATCATCGCATTAACCTGGCATCCACTCTGAGACGGTAATTAAAAGCTTCCTAGAATGTCTCACCAGCTTGCGGAGAACTGACTTAGAGATCATCCTCTGTCAACCCCAAATGTGTGTGCACTAGCCTCCCTGTCCCTAGAGAAGGTAGAGGCCCTAAGTTCAGGCTTGGGGGGCGGTGAGTATGTTCCCCCTCTTCTCTCTTAATTGCAGGATTCAGACAGCTGGGAGCAATGCCCAGACTCCTGACCAGCATTCCCTCTGGGGCCTCAGGTCTGCTATCCTCCCTGTCCTCATTCTCTCCTCAGCTCCAGGCTCAGAGCTGTCACAGGTGGAAGGTCAGGAAGGAAGGGGAAAAAGAAGGAACAAATGTTCTCCCAGTACCTAAGTGAGTTGGATCTGTCCCAATAAGTCTTTGTAGGTCCCAGAAGGCAGGCTGTGGCATTGATGCTGGGAGAGGTTCTGCAATGTGGTAGGTAGGGTTAGAATTCAAAGTCAAAGCCAGGATCTGCGAATCTAACTAATAACATTGCCTCCTTTCAGAGTCCCAGTGTGGCCATTGGTGACTGGTGTCCTCAGGCCAGCCCCTCTCCCTTTCCAGGCCTCTGGTTCCTTAAACTCCAGGCCAGAGAGTTTTCTGGATTCATCTTTGACAATGCTCTTTTACACCTCATATCTGATTCAGAAGCAAATCTGTCTGCTCTGCCTTCAAAATAAATCCAGAATCTGACCACTTCTCATCATCCCACTGCTACCACCCTGGTCCAAGCGGCAGCCCCCTCTCTCTTGGATGACCACAGTTTCTGCCTTTGGTCCCTTCAGTCTATTTTTGGTGAAGCAGGCAGAGTGATTTTATTTATTTATTTATTTATTTATTTATTTATTTAGTTAGTTAGTTAGTTAGTTAGTTAATTAGTTAGTTAGTTTAGTAGACTCCATGCCTAATGTGGGGCTCAAACTCACGACCCTGAGATCAAGAGCCACATGCTCTACCAACTGAGGCAGCCAGGCAGCCCAATTTTTTTTTTTTTTAATAACAGCTTTGCTAAGCTATAATTCACTCATTTAAAGTGTACAATTCAGGGCGCCTGGGTGGCTCAGTCAGTTGGGTATCCAACTGTTGATTTCGGCTCAGGTCATGATCCCATGTTTTGTGAGTTCGAGCCTCACATCAGGCTCTGTACTGATAGTGCGGGAGCCTGCTTAGGATTCTCTCTCTCCTTCCGTCTCTGCCCCTCCCTTACTCACACTCACGTGCTCTCTCTCAAATAAATAAATAAACTGTAAAAATAAGTAAAGTGTACAATTCAATGGTTTCTTAGTATATTCATGGGGTTGTGACCATCACCACAATCAATTTTGAACATTTCATCACCCCATTTAACAGTCACTCCCCATTCCTCTCAACCCCCACAGCCCTCGGCAACCAAAAATAAAACATTACCTTCTCTAAGAAGCTTTTCCTGACTACCCCATCAAAAACTGCACCTCCTTTCCCTCTCCTTCCTTGCTTTATTTTTCTCTTTAATACATATCACCATCTAACATGCTATGTATGTCACACATTTATTATGTTCCCTTCTATTTTCCCCTTCTATTTGTGTGTATTCACACACAATCCCGCTGTGGGTGGAAGCTTTTTTTTTTTAATAGTAGACTCCCAGCACCTAGGACAGGACCAGGTACATAATAGGTGCTCAAGAAACAAATGTGGTATGAATGAACTCAATAATATAGGTATGGAGATCAAAGATCTCAAAAGTTGCATTCATGCTCTAGGGGCAGGCAATGAAGACTTATCCTGGGGTCCAGCTCTTGGGTGCATGAATTTATTTCTCTCTTCTTTTTTCTCTTTTGGTCTTCTTTTCTTTCCTGCCCTAGACACAATGTTCCATTCACCTCCACCCCCTGGGCAATCCCTAACACCAACTCTCTTGGTGTTGTCCAGGGGACTTGTTCCTCCTCCTTCTCTCCTTTTGCCCTTACCACCCCCTGACTCTTCCCCATTCTTCATTTTCAGATTCAATCCTGGAGAACATTAAATGAATGGTCTCCGGAAAGCTATTGGAAGAATAATCAGTCTCACTGTCTGAGTCCCCCAAGAATGGTGGCATTCATTTACTGTGCCCATGACTTGGGCCAAGCCTTGAGTTGAGTGCTTTTGACTAGCACTGTAAGATAGAACTTTCCGCAATGATAGAAATGTCCTGTTTCTGTTCTGTTCAATATGGTGGTCACTAGCCAATATAAGGTTATTAGGCATTTGAAATGTGACTGAGGAAATAAATTTTAAATTTTATTAAATTTTAATGAATTTAAATTTAAATAGCTATATGTGGCTAGTGGCTTCCAATTGGGCAATGCAGATTTACACACATTATATAATCTTTACGATTATCTTGGAGAGTAGATATTATTATCCCCATTTTACAGATGAAGAGGAGTGGCTAATCATGATGAGAACCCACATGTCTTGGTTTCTAGACCCTTCTAAGGAGCTGTTTCAGGGCTTGGTGTAGGAGTTATATGTATGAGAAGGGCATGGAAAGACAGTCATTCATTTTTTTCACTCAGTGAGACTTCATTGAACCTCATCTGCTAAAGACTGGGGATATATCCACAAATCTCTTACCGCATAACCTTCTGGGACACATTTTTATTCCCATTTGACAGATGAGAAAATTGTGACTCAGCCAGATTCAGCAACTACCAGATTTCCCTGCTCCCTTCTTCTTCCTTCACCTTTACTCTCTCACCCCTACTCCCTTCCTCCAGCCCCAGTCTGTTCTCCCTATTGGAGCAACTGTGATCCTTTGAAACATTTGCCTGATCATGTTTTCCCTCACTGGAGATTTGGCCAGGTTCCCCATTTTATTCCCAGAGAAAACCAAAGGCCTATGGGACCCCATGCATTCTGTGCCTCTCCCATTCCCACTCAGAACCTACCTGCTTCTCCTTTCCCCGGATCCCTCCAGTCCACTGGCCCCCTTGGGCCCTTCAGGCCCTGGCTTGCCTGTTTGCTGGCTGCTCCCTGATATCCACACTGCCAATTTCTTCATCCCCTGAAGGTCTTAGTTCAAATGCTGCTCTTCCAAATGAGGTCTACCCTAACCTTCAGCCTAAAATGGCAACCTCCACCCCCCCAACCTAGATTTGTCATGAACTTTTCCCCCTAACGCTTACCACCTACTAACATAATTTACTGATGTAAATGATGCCTATCTCCCAGCTAGAACGTACATTTCTTGAAGGCAAGGATTTTTGTTTGAAATATTCTAGGGCCTCAAATAGTGCCTGGCACATGGTAGGTTATCAGTGAAAATGTGTCAAATGAATGAACAAGCCTACTCTAGGTATTCCTGCTTTTGCAGCAGGAAGGCTCAGATTTTAACTTGAGCTCCTTTGCTTCTAAAGCCAGAATTCTTTCCCTCAAAGTCATTTTTTAACTAAGAATTCTCTCCAGTCCCCTCCCCAGGTTCTCTCTCTTAAGGGTGGCCCTGGGCTCACACAATTTCTAGCCTAGGTAGGGATATGAATTCCTTTATATACTCTTGGCTACAATGCCCAGGAATTGAACTAATTTTACCAAAACTCAGAGATCTCCTTTCTTCAAGGCAGGAGGCCTGGGTCTGTTTTTCTGGCTGTGGCCCCAGCAGGTATCCCCCTCACCCCAACCCCAGACTCTGCTATTCCTTCCCCTCTCTGCTGAGGAGCCTAGACTTTTCCTTCTTTCAGTGGGGTAACTTGGGAATGTAGCCACTCCCACCACACCTCTGGATATGCAGTAACACAAAGGCAAGTAGGCATCATTTCCCCCCATCCGTTGACTTCTTACCCCATGAGGAAAGTGACAAGATATTTCCTCAAGGCATGGTGCATGGGCAGGACCTCTTCCTTGGAACAGGCAACTGGGATTGTTTGTGAGTCCATTAGGAGAATGGGAGTTAGATAACAGGAAGGCCTTCCTAAAGTTTGGAAATGAAACAAAGGTCGCTACTTATGGGCTAAGATAATGAAGTGCATTCATCTTCCTCTAACCCTGTCCTGTACCTCTTCCGTAACAGGTAAAAATGACTGCAGACTGTCCCCTCAGAGCTCATTCCTCCCCAGTGTCTCTTCTCCTTCATTCTTCCTTGTCCCCTTTCCACCTCCCTTAGCTCAAAGTCACTTGCTGGGGCCCAAATGGAGAGACAGCTCCATATGTGCCCCAGGGAATATTAAGCCATGTCCAGAGGGAAGAGCTGGTGTCTGGTGTGCAGCCCAACCACCTTCTGGCAGTGAGGTTTGAGGAGTCCAGTACCAGCTCTGCTGGATCACCACTGTGTGGTCCAGAAAAATCAGTCAACCTCTCTGAGCCTTAGCTTTCTCATCTGTAAAATAGGACTAACAAGATCTGCTCTACAGCATTGTATGATTAGGAGATGGCTCATGGGAAGCTCCTGGCACAGGATAGGCACTTAATAGTTGGTACTGTTATGACTAATATTACTTAGGCTCCAGGATGCCCTCTCTTCCATCCCCATGGATGAGGGAGGGCCTTTTCCTCCATCATTCTCTATTCCTCCAGTTCAGATGAAAGTTCCAGATGGAGCCTCCAATCACACTCTGCTCTAATTGAACCTCTACACCCTGCTAGAATTCTTTTCCTAAAACTAACTTCCTGGAAGTTCCCCACCACCTACCAGGACACAGCAAGCACAGTGATTAAGAGTTTGGGTTCTGGGGTCAAACCTGGGTTTGATACTCAATTCTATCACTTCCTAGCTGTATCTGTTAGGCAAGTTATTTGGTATCCCTAAGCCTCAGTTTACTTATCGGAAAAACAGGACAATAGTACTTGCTTTGTGTGGTTATTGCAATAAAGGCAATTGGTACAAAGCATTTGGCACATGGAAGATGCTAGCCCTATTATCATAATGACATGAAAAAATCATAAATCCTGAGCATGACATGCAAGGTTATCTATAGAAGTTAGACTTCCCAATTTTTAGAGCAGGATTGTCAGAATGAAGCACCTGGCCTGCGCATCCAACCTGTTTCCTGCCATCCTCCATACGAACCCTATGTTTTGGTTGGCACAGTGTGTTACTCACCATCCCCATGCTGAGACCTCTCTCAGTGCCTTTGCACATGCTGTTCTTACTACCTTGAAAATTCTTTCTCTCCTTGCCCAACTGGTAAACTCCTACTCATCAGTTAAGACCTAAGTCAAGCCTACTGCCCTCTGTGAAGCCTTTCCAGACCTAGGGTCTGGGATCACATCCTGGTGCTCCACCACTCTAGCCCTTTATCTCTGTTTAACATCAGGTAGGGAGCCACAGGCCTTAGGATCAGGCTGCCTGGGTTGGAATCCTAGCTCTGCCACTTCCTACCACTTCATTTGTTACTTCACTCGTTTGTGCCTTAGTTTCCTGATCTGGAAAGTGAGATCATGATAATAATATCTGATTAAGGGTCTGAGGAGTAAATGAGTTACTATGTAAAAATAATTTGGTCCCACACTTGGCACAGAATAAATGTCCAGTAAGGTGAAGCTGTCATAATTATTATTCCAGCCTCTTTTGCTTCCCAGGACAGAACTCAGTCTACATGTTGGTCTTCCAGACCAGGCTATGAGATTTGAGGGTAGGGGCTGGAGCTGATCTATGAAGCTCATGCAGAGTGGATACTTGGCACCTCTGCCAGGGCGGACAGTCACAAAATCTCTCCTTTATCAAGAGCTTTCTCATTTGTCCTTCAGGATAATACTATGAAACTGGGTCCAAGGTTCTTCCCACTTTACAGATGAGGAAATTGAGGCCCAGAGGAAAAGCCTACAGGTCCTGGTAAGCAAGCAAGTAGCAGGGCCAAGTTTTACCCTTGGACTCAGATGACTCCAATCACCTCCCCCTCCCCAGCCTCAGTTTTCTCATCTATGGAATGGGATGGTAGCTGTTTTTCTAATCTCTCAGGTTTTACTGTATGGACTAATATATATAAATATAAAAGGAAGAATGGGGTTTGAATCTCCCCTTATAAATTGGGTAATGCTTTGTCTAAGATAAAAATAAGAACTTTTCTGGGGGTGAAACTGAGAAGTAGCTGAGACTGAAATGGTCCCGAAGCCCCCATTCACCCCTCTCCCTAGGGCTTGTCTGCAGCCTGGGGCCAATTCAGCAACCTTCCTCCTTTCCTGGGCCCACTGCCAGCCCCTCCGCCCCTTCCCCCTACCCATTGCCACTGGAAGACAATGGTGGGCAGGCCCGGCCTTTGTGAGAGGGGTCAGGCCAGTTAATCTCAGACTGGGCTGGGGAGGGGCATGTAGGAGGACTAGGGGAAGGGAGAGAGGGCTGCATGTGGGGACAGACAACAGAGGGCTTGTGAGGGTCTTGGGGGGGGGGGTGGAGAGACACTGGAGGCCAGGGGCCTGAGGAGTAAATGCTTCAAACAGGCTTTGGGGAGCGTTTCCTCCGAATGTAGATTTGAGCTCCTATTAAACTTGCCAAAAATTTGTGTTAGCTAATGGATTCTTAATTCTGTCTAAAATGAGAGAGGGAAAATTATGCCATTCATCTTGTATTGGTTTGAAATTACATCTGACACCTAATCGATCATACTGTGGAACATTAACTCTTTGGAAGAGACCCAACTTTTCCTCTCTCCCTTGCTTTCCAGCGCTCTCCAGCCACCCCCACCCCCTGATTCCTTCTTTTGTATTTCATTAACTAAGCAAAGCTTTGGCTGTCTCTGGGGGTGAGGGGTGGGAGTTAGGGAAAGTGTTCATTTGAATCAAAAGAGATAACTAGGCCCCCCAATCTTTTGCCCAAGACCAGGGCCCCTGCTTCCAACCTTCAAGTGACCTCTCTCTTCCTGCATTTTCCTATGTATTCTGAGATCTAGAAAAGCAGAAAGAAAGAAAGGCGTTGGGGTGTGGGGTGACCTCAGAACCACCTTGGGGGCACCAGAGAGAGGCCTGGAGCCAGGCAAAGCTGAGCTAGCACCTGGGGCTAGGGCAGGGGCCGTGGCAGGGGGTTCACCTGCGACTTGCTTGGCAGATGGGTGAGGAGGAGGAGGGCAGATGACAATAGATTTACCTCTGGGGATCCTGATGAGCTCTGACTAAAAACCCCAACTCCAGACCTGCTTTCCAGGAGGAGGACTTTCTGGCAGCAGAGAGAACCCACTGGAGGCCAACAGACCTGGGCTGGGATCCTGGCTTCATTCCTGACAAGCTGTGTGACCTTGGGCAAATTACATAATGCCTCTGAGTCTCAGTTTCCTTCTCTGTCAGAGCAGGATAATAACACAGGCATAGGGCTCAGGTGAGGACTAGATGAAATAATCCAGGTAAAGGGGGAACAGAGCCCATTGCCAGGCACACAGTAGGTACCCAATAAAGGTGACAGAATCCGGATCAACACTCCCCCTCCCTGATACTTCTACTTCCCCACTTCCCTTCCCACCCCCCTTCTTCCCTTTTCTCTCCTACCTCCAGCGCCTGGTTCCCAGGCAGACCTGGGCTGAGAAGCCACGAGGTCAGGTCTGTAAGAGCCAATGTCTTCTCCTAAGAGGACACCAAAGGAGGCCTAGGCCCCCTGGGTCTCTGCAGGGCCCCTAGCCTTCTTCCTTCCTGGAGCTCCTCTGTCTCCTCCTAAAGTTGTAGGGGTTGTCTCCTGCATGGAGAGCTCTCTTAGCACCTTCCACCCTGCCTGGGTCTCTGGAGGAAAAGCAGCTCTGGGAAGTGAGGCCAGGAGGAGGGGCACCCCAGCTGGGAGAGAGCCACTTGCTTTTACTCAACATCCCTGACTTTTGTGGTTTCCAAAGGGTGTCTGTCCCCAGTTTGATTATCCCATATTTTATCAGGAAGGGGTGGATTGGGTGGGGAGTGGGGGCTTGTCACTCAAGAGCAAGGTAGGACAAAGGGAACCAGGTAGGTGTGAGAGTGGGGAGGGGGGCAGGGACATCACCCCCATCTCTATTCCCTGGGAGGTACCATGGATTCTCCCTCAGGTTGGCTTTAGGCACTATGCGAAAAGAAGCTTCCACAGCCCTCCAGCTCCATGTGAAGGGAGTCATCATGGAAGGAATGTGGCATGCACCTCTGGCACAGAGGACGCACGGGGGCTGAGGGCCTCTTTCATTGTATATCAGGGTAGTCTCACCTTCTCAGCATAGACTTCATTCTCAGTAAGCACCCATAAATACCTGAATGAGTGAATGTACAGGTGAAGGGACCTGGTTGGTTTAAGTGACCAGTCAAGGTCACATAAGGAATCATTAACTCCTATCAGGTATCTGCTCCAAGTGCCAGAAAGAACTGCCTAGAATGCTCCGACTGTATTCTTGAGCCTTGTGGAGGAGCCCCACGTGAAGACTATGAATAATGGTGAAACATCACCCAGTACCCTCATTTTACAGAGGAATGCAGGACTAAGAAAGGGGGTCCGACTGACCAGGGCCACAGGGTGAGGCAGGGCAGCTGAGGACGTGAGGCCCTGGCTCTCAGTCCAGTGCTCTTCTGTACCCACATCATGAATCTGAAGGGACATTTTTTAGGCCTCTTGTCCATTCCCAGCAGAGCCTACGTGGTTTCTGGGGAATGGGCTGGAGTTTTGGGAGGGAGTCCGGAGAGCTGCTGAAAGAGGCTTTCCCTGAAGAGAGAAAAGCAGAGGGGGGTGGTGAGGTTTCTTAACTCCCTCTCCCGCCCCAACACACATACAAACACACAGCGGCAGGAATTTTATTTCCAAATGTCCCTTCTCTGGGGAGCTTACTGTTTCCCAGGAGACGCCTGGTGGAGATGCCCCTTCCTGCCAGCCTCCCTGGCAGCCACTAGGCGGCTGTGGCTCCCTTTTCTGCCTAGAGACGCCACAGCAAGGGTCCCACGTGGTTTGTATTAATAGGAAGTGGAGCCCAGGACTACAGACACAGAGGATGGAACAGTCCAGCCAGGGGTGGGTGGGCAGCCAGGCCAGTAGACTGAGGCAGCCTCTCCCAGGGCCACATTGATCAAGGGCTCCAGGCAGCCTGGCATGTCTAGATACATGTGCTGACCTGCTTCTGGTCACCAGAGAAAAAAGAAAACAATCCTCCCTGACATCTTTTTCCCCAAACTGGAAATGTTTTTGTGTTTTTATCTTAAATATAAAAGTAATGCAGGACTGTTACAAAAATAGATAATTCCAACAAAACAGAATGAACAAAAGCTCCAGACTCAAATTTTAGGATCTGTCTTTTCCCACAGGAAAGCAATCAGCCTCTAGCAAAGAGTCCAAGGCAAAAGTCTGCTTTGTTCAGGAAGAAGTGGGAAAGTATCATGACACTGTGGAAAGTTCTAGAATTTTGGAGGTCCTCCTGAAGTAAACACCCTTATACTGGAGAGACTGCTATGTGTATCTGTCTGTTTTCCCCTCAGAAGATCAGCCGCTTCAGAGTGGAGTTCTTCCCACTCACTCTGTGTTATTCCCACATTCCACCTTCTGGGTGCACCATGCTGCCCCAGTGTGGTCACCCAGGAAATGTGGGTTGGAAGAATAAATTCATGAACTTACAGATAAGGAAACAGACCCAGAGATAGACACTGAATTGCCAGAGTGGCCCAGATCATGTTCACAAATACGATTGCCACAGCTCTGGAAAAAACTGGCTTCAAATTCTCCACCAGCTCCCTCTTCCCCAGGGCTGTGGAGAGCTAAAGATTGGAGTTAGCCAAAGAGGGCAAGGCTACAGAAGAAATTTCCCAGGTCTGGCCCTTGGACAGGACAGCTCTGAGGCACTAGAGGGAGACTGTCAGGTCTTGTAGGAAGAGAGGCCCCACCCAAAGAGGGATGGGAGTGGTGGAGAGTCTGATGTGAATTTAGAAATTAAATCTATGCCAGGCCAGTGAGGTGGAGAGCAGTTTTGCCCTTCTACCCTGACAAGGAAGCAGATCTGATTGGAAGTTTCCACGTCACCTTCCAGTTAAGAAGGGATTTAAGTATATGGAGGAAACTTACCTCCTTCAAGGAGAAGGGACGGATTCATCCAACACAGCAGCAGGGATGGAAGCCAGCCCCTCATCTCCCTTTCTCTTCCTTGCTAGAGAGTCCCATTAACCATTGATAACTGTCAGGGAGGTCTTAACCCCATTTTACAGATTAATAAACCAAGGCTAAAAAAGGTAAAGTTACTTGCCCAGGTAACAAACCAAGTGGCAGGACTAGAAAGGCCCTCCGGCCTGGCTCCCGGATGCTCTTTCCACTGAGGCCTCACCGCACCTGGAGTAGGGAGCCACCATTTTGTGGCCAGACCACCCTCTGCTAGATTTGGGCACAGGTTCTCTAACTCACAGAGGCCCGTGGGCTTCGTTTGAGCTCAGATCCTTGCCTGTCCAGTGTTGTTTGGGCAGACCCTGTCCCTGCTTCCCCCTGAGAACATTTAAGGCGCCTAGAGAGGCCTGCAGTCACCCGGGCTTGGCCCACGTGATCAGTGCTCCTGGAAGATGTCACCTTTCCCATTTTGCCAAGGCTTCTTCTGAAGTTCTCAGTCCATCACTGTGCTCCCTCCCCACTCCAAACCCTCCAGACTCTTTCGGGTTAGGGTGCAAAATTTTTGCCAAGGGCAGGTCCCAAGACCGGCGGCGTTCATGGCCCAGGGCGGGCGCCTTGGGCGGTAGCACTGAACCTGGCCCGTCACAGCTCCGCTCCTCCTTTGGGCCCTCCCCGCCCACGAAGGGGGGCAAAGGCTGCCCCTGCCCTTCCTCCTTGACCTGTCCAGCGGGCCGCAGCGGGGCACCGAGGGGCCGGCAGCCCGAAGAGCGGCTGGGGGCGAGGGCCGGGGAAGGGGTCCGCAGATGCCGCCTCGGCCCCCCTTCCCTGACCGGGGCCCCCACGGTGTCGGGGAGCAGGAGGAATCAATCAGGATAATGAAGCCGCAGCCTGCCACGCACCGCGGGGGCACTGAGGAGCCGGGGCCAGTGCCAAGTCCGCCAGACGGTTCGGAGGAGCCGAGCCCGGCACGGCCCGGCGGCGGCGGCGGCGGCGGCGGCGGCGGCGGCGGCGGCGGCAACCAGAGCCGGCGCGGAGGCCGGACGAAGCACCGCGCAGGTCCTTGGCAACAGCGCCTTGGCAACCGGGACGCCCGAAAGGAATCTTAAAGCTGCAGAGCCTCCTTTCCTCACCGCTGCCTCCTCCTGGACCTCAGGGGAAAGGGTCGTGCCCAGAGTTAGTGGTGGGAGTCAGGCCCTGTGCCTCTCGGGACTTGGGGATCCAACTCATACCCTTACTCCTTCATTCATCAAATGTAGATTGAACCTACGTGCCCAAGCACGGGCTAGAAACTGGGGAGGGGAACGGGCTGTGATTAAAAACATGAACAAAGTCCTGCCAAGAGGAGTTCACAGTCTAGCGCGCAAGGCAGACCAGACTGGCTGAGGTGAGCAAAACCCCGTACTACCCAGGATGAAGGGGCTTAGGCTGGAGGGCTGAGGGGCTATTACAAAATAATCCCGCAGCACCTGCTTTGTTCTAGGCCGTGGGTTAGTATGTTCCTGGACTGTGCTATTATCCCTCCAAAAGTCCTGTGAGATGGGTATTATTTTCATTACCATCATTTTTGATCCTATTTTAAAGAAGAATAATCAGGGGCACCTGGGTGGCTCAGTCAGTTAAGCCTCAGACTCTTGATTTCGCTCAGGTCATGATCTCATGATTAGTGAGATCGAACCCCTCATTGGTCTCTGCACTGGCAGTGCAGAACCTGCTTGGGATTCCCCCGCGGTCTGCTCCTCCCCTACTCACACGCACTCTCTCTCAAAATAAATAAGTAAAGGGGCGCCTGGGTGGCGCAGTCGGTTAAGCGTCCGACTTCAGCCAGGTCACGATCTCGCGGTCCGTGAGTTCGAGCCCCGCGTCAGGCTCTGGGCTGATGGCTCGGAGCCTGGAGCCTGTTTCCGATTCTGTGTCTCCCTCTCTCTCTGCCCCTCCCCCGTTCATGCTCTGTCTCTCTCTGTCCCAAAAATAAATAAAAAACGTTGAAAAAAAAAATTAAAAAAAAAAATAAGTAAACATTAAAAAAAAAAAAAAGATGAATAATCAGAGGTCCAGAGTGGCAAAGGGACTTTTCCAAAATCCGATATTATGTTTTGGACAATTTAGGACTTTTGATTCTGGCCAGCTTTCATTGCAGCATGATGTCTGGAAGGTTAGACCTGAGTGAGGACTTCCCAATACAAATCATGTAGGAAATGAGGAGAAAGTAGCTGAAGGTAGAGATGGCTACTTCTCTCTTCTGCTGCCCACTAGACCAACCTTGTCTGCATGGCAGGCGTATATGTAAGCAGAGACAACTAGAAGGGGTGACCTCCAGAGGTCCCCCTGGTTCTGCAATTTGATGTCTCCTGCCTGAAGTCTAGGCACTGTGCCACCCTTCTGGGCAGCAGTATTTGGCAGGGGGCTGCAAACTAGGGGAGATTCCAGCCTTCTGAAACAAGGGGTCAGGGATGATGGGGGAGGATTAAAGGGGTGGGAAGGGGCTTTGGCAAAAGAAGGCCAGAGTCAATATCAATAGGAAGACTGGGCTTCATCTTCCCTTCTCTTGTCCACCTATCTTTCTCTTTCTGCACATCCATTCAGGTAAGAAATTTGTGCCAGGGCCTGGGGTAGGCTCAGAGACCTTTGGGAAGGCAAAAAATCACGCTGACTTTATAGCCAGACTCATCTGGTTTCAAATCCTGGCTCTGCCACTTATCAGCTATGTGAGCTTGGGCAGGTGATTCAGTCTCCCTGAACCTCACTCAGTTTCCTCCTCTGTAGAGTACAGGCATTAGTATCTACCTTTCAGGGCTATTGTGAGACTTAAATGCATTGAGAAAAATGTATGTATGGTGTCTAGCACATGGTAGATGCTTAACAAATGATAACTTTAAAGATCTCTTTGATAGTCTGATAATGGCTCCCAAAGATATATCTACCTCTTAATCCCAGGAATCTGTGAATGTTACCATTCTGGAAAAGAAGATCTTTGTAGATGAGATTAAGTTAAGAATCTTGAGATGCAGAGGGGGGCCTGGGTTGCTCTGTCGGTTAAGCGTCTGACTGGCTCAGGTCATGATCTCATGGTTTGTGAGTTTGAGCCCTGAGTCAGGCTCTGTGCTGACAGTGTGGTGCCTGCTTTAGATTCTGTCTCACTCTCTCTGCCCCTCCCCTGCTCATGTTTTCTCTCGCCTGCGCTCTCTCTTTCTCAAATAAATAAACATTAAAAAAAAAAAAAAGAATCTTGAGATGCAGAGATTATTCTGGATCATCTGGGTGGGCTCTAAATGCCACCACAAGTGTCCTTATAAGAGAGAGGCAGAGGAAGATTATACACACAGAGAGGAATAAAAGATGATGTGAAGACAGAGGAAGAAATTGGGAGTGATGCAGTCACAAGCAAATAAATGCCAAAGACCACTAGAAGCTGAAAGAATAGATTCTCCCTTAGGGCTTCCAGAGAGAGAGCACAGTCCTGCCAACACCTTGATTTTGGCCCAGTGAAACTGATGTTGAACTACTGGCCTCCAGAAATGTGAGTGAATAAATTTGTTGGTTTTTGTTTTTGTTTTGTTTTGTTTTTAAGCAACCAAAGTTGTGGTAATTTGTTACAGAAGCTATGGAAAATGAATACATTTACAATGGAGTTTCCAGCTTTTTTTTTTTAAGTTTATTTATTTATTTTGAGAGAGAGAGAGAAGGCACAAGCAGGGGAGGGGCAGAGAGGGGGAGAAAGAGAGAATCTCAAGCAGGCTCTGCACTGTCAGCTCAGAGCCTGACTCGGGTTCAATCTCTCAAACCACAAGATCACGACCTGAGTCAAAATCAAGAGTCAGATGCTTAAGCTTAACCAACAGAGCCACCCAGGAGCCCCAGTGGAGATTCCATCCTGAACAAAACCCAGTACCTTCCCTCTAGGAGTTCAAAGTCCAATGGGAAATGAGAGAACTAAACAGTGCATAGGGATGCCCAGAAGGTAGAAGAGGAAGGTAGGTAAGGCTGTTGGAGTTAGGGAAGGATTAGCCAGGTGAGGGGCTAAAGCAGGAAGGGCATTCCAAGCAGAGGAAACAGTGTCAGTAAAGGGGTAAGGAAGAACATTGACTTTAGAAGATTGTCCATGTTTTGGAGGACAGGTGCATGGGGACATAGGGGGTGGTATGACAGAACTGCTGAGGTAGTTGGCAGGGGCAAGAGGGCCAAGTAGCTTCCAACCCAGAATGGAATCAACCCCTCCACTTTGTGCTGCACTGGGCTTCAAATCAGAGAATGCTAGACTGACCCTAGGCCTTGGAGACCATCCAGTGCAGTCGTCCCATTTCACACATAGGGAAATTGAGGCCCATAGAGAGTGAGTTCATCAAGGGAATAAGCTACAATAAGATGGCTACACTCTGGCCTCTCTCTTGAGCCTCCCTCTTGAGTGTTCCATGTCTGAGGGCCTCAGAGATGCTGCCTGATGGTCCCTCTGTAGAACACATCCAAAAAACACAAGCCCTGTGGTCTCTAAACAAAGGGATTGATTTGCATATTATTTGCATGTTGCTAATTAGATGAGAGAAGCAGATTCACTTAGGCTTCTCCCTTTGTGTCCCCCTGTCCTATGTCCTTCTCATGGAGTTCTTCTTCCTCATCCATCTGTTGACCTCAGCAACTTCTCCCATAATTCCAGCCCAAGCCTCTCCCCCAAAGGCCCCTTACTCAGCTCCTGCACAACCCCTTCTGTATTAAGTATTTGGTCCTGTCTGGAAAAAGTACCTGGTGGGTCTTTAGTCTGAGTGGAGGATCTTGGAGCAGGTTATGGTGGAAAGGGAGGTGAGGGGTGTTCCAGCTTGAAGTTTTCTCTGGGAATGGGAAACAGTGAGCTCTGTCTCCTTATAGTCCAGGGGCCATCTGAATGGGGCTATGGAGTTGGATGGGGGGAGAGTGCTCCTTGGGGATCTGGTGGGCAGGTGCCAGCTGCATGCCCCAAGCCTGCCCCAAGCCTCTTGGCTGGCAGCCACACCAGTCCGTGAAGAAGCTGGCTTCTTTGAGGAAAGAGGATTCCTGGGGAAGGTCAGGAAGCATCCCTTGGCCTGGCAGTCTAACATGGAAAAGGCTGAGGTTACCATGAGAGTTCCTGTGGATCCTCCAATGGGGACAGCACATCCAGATTCTTAATGGCTGTCATCAACCTAGCTCAGAAAAAATGTGAGGCACTGTGCTCAACTGAGCAGTGTCTCCTTGAGGGTAGGCACTCAGTAAATGTTTTCTGATAATGAGGGGCCACCTGTCTCATGAGAACAGGTAAGGAGGAAAGGGGGCCACAGAGAGGCATAGATTCTGCCTCTCTCACCTCTCATTAGCCTCCTCTTTCCTCTGAAATCAAAGCTATGCCCAGCGCCTCTCCCAAGTGAGATGTATAGGCTTGTCATATATGACCACCAGAGAAGGCACCACACTGTAATCCAGACAGGTGCACAGGATGAGCACAGGTATCCCTAACCCCTATGCTGGCAGAGTTGCTGTGGCGCTTCATCACCATCATGGCTGACTCAAGGTAGCTGCCAGGAGCTGGGGAACATTGGTGCATTAGGATTCATGGAAAAACATGGCTCAGGCTAACAACTTGCAGAAACCAACCTGGTTAGGACAGTGGTCTGGATGTGGGAAGACTGCTCTGCATATGTGAATAATTCTTCTCCGTGCATGGGTAATAAGTGAGCTGCGTGTACACATGCTCCACAGGGCTTCAGCAAGCATCCTGACCTGCATGCACATATCCCAGCGTGCACAAGTGTATACTGCACAGGAGTGTCTTCATGGAATTCCATCTTCCTTCTTTCCTGCTCTGGGTCTTCTCTTCTTGTTTCCTGGTAAAATGGGAAGTGGTGTAGGAATATTAGTTTCACTATCCCCAGCCTTGATCCCTTGTGTTGAAGTTCCCTGCCTCCATTTGCCCATGACAGCAACTGGTGGATTCCCTCTTGGTCTTGAGTTGAGGGATCCCAGCTCCTGGGATGACCATCTTGCATCAAATCCTCTGACCTGGTGTGTACCATGCCACTTCCTCATCTAGTGTCCAAGTCGAGGGGAGAGGTGAGAGGAACTAGGGTGATGCTACAGGAGTGGGAATAGGAAGGGTGGATCAGATACTGTTCGATTTTGCCTGGGTCCCTCTGGAGCACTGCTGCTCATTTAAAATTCCGATTTAAAGCCGAGCGGCTCTTTAAATTTCCACATTAGCATGCCGCCCTGATGCCAGGCCAAGATGTTGGGATGGATTTGGCAGGAACGCCTCTAACAGCGGCAAGCAGCAGCATTTGCCAGCAATAAAACAACGCATGAATAAAAGAAAGCTGGCTTGGCAGCAGCAGCAGCCCAGGTAGCTGGGTGAGCCCAGGAGGGGCCCTCATATTTGGGGCTCAGAGGCATGAAGGCTTGTACAGGGGCATGTGTGAGTATAGGCCTCTGTGGCGGTCTTGCCTTCCCCCCTCACCCTCAATCTGTGCCTGCAGTGGAATCTGGGGTGAGGGCCCAGGCAGGATTGGGGTTTCTCCCCTGTGCCTGTCCCACCTCCTTCCCCACAGGCTTATCTTCTTTGAGAAGACAGATGTTGCCTTTGATGAGGACATAGGGACTTGGCCCAGAGCCTGAGTTGTCCTACTTCATTAGGGACCCAGAGAACAGGTGGGGTCAGAGAGAGCAACAATGCCTAGAGTGACTTCCAGATCCACGACCCCAGGTACTGGGGTGCTGAGGGGCATTGTCAGGACAAGGCGACTGGGTCAAAGACACCATGAGGACTGAGTATTGATGCCAAGCTGGGTGGGAGAGATGCTCTGGGATGGGCAGTTGGCTAGAATTGGGAGTGGTCTGGGAGAGGAAGGGGCTGCCAAGCCTGATGTAACATTAACTTCCTGCAGATTCAGGTATTTTGTTTGAGGTCGGATGGCAAGGGCAGCAAAGATGTCAGATAAAGCCCCTGGGCTGAAGGCTGGGCACCTCCTAGAGGTCATTTTGTCCATTCCCTGCTTCCCAGGGCCTAAAGACTACAGCCCCAAAGGACTGGCTGCTGGCTCCTGTGTTCCTCTGCTCCAGTCACCTAGCTGAGGATCATCACTATCGCCCCAGACATTTCAAAGAACAAGCAGATTGTCTTGTTCTCACCATCTATCCCTCCTACTTGGTCAAACCATCTCCTTCTCTGAAGTCCAGGGGAACGGGACAGGAGCAAACAGAGGAGTGGCAACAGATGGTCTCTGCAGTCTCAGCTAAGGCAGAAAAGAGGGGTTTTCTTCAGAGCACCCTTTTCTGATGGAACTCCTCTCCTCCAGCTCATGAGTGATTTCAGGACCCACATGGAGAGTTATTGGGACTTTGAATTCTCTCCATCCCTGGAAAAGCTGGAGAGCATACAGGCAGGTCCAGGCACTGGTAAGGTAGGGGCCTCATATCCTGAAACTTGGTTTAGTCCTGTCCTGATGGATTTCTCCCCTCCCAGGGAGAATGAGGTGGCCTGACCTCCCAGGCACCCTGTTCTCTGGTCCATACATTGGGGATGACTCAACTCTGGGGTGAGGAAGTGGATAAAAAACTGAGTTTAGGCCAGAGGGATGTCCTTTTGTCATTTATTCATTCATCCAACAAATATTTACCAAATAGTTGCTTTATGCTAGGCACTGTGCTGGGCACTGGGAGCACTTTGGTGAATACAGATAGATGTGGTCACTGTCCTCGTGGAACTTTCCATCTGGTGGGGGAAATAGGATTATTATTATTCAAATGACTGCACAAATAAGTGTGAAATCACTGTTCTAAGTGCTCTGAAAGAAGAATATACAGTACTGTGAAAGTGTATAATCGGGGGACTTGGCTGAGTCCAAGGAGTTGAGGATGAGCTTGCAAAGGAGACAGAGAAAGAGCAGCCAGAGTGTAGGAGAATTGGCAGTGAAATCATAGAATCAAAGGAGAAGTTGGTCAATTGTGTTGAGAGATGCTGAGAGCTCATGAGACACCTATTCACCCTGACACCTCACCTGCTAGTTGTGAGTACAGGTATGGGAAGTCTCTGGCATTGTGCCTGGCTCACAGTTGGTGCTCTGTAATGTTAGCTCCCTTTCCCCCCTCCCCAAGCTGAGTCCTCCCTCCAGGGACCCTAGATTTCTGGAACAAAGGGGCCGCTTAGTCTCAGCCTCCTCTGTCAACTCAGACCCCAAACCCTAGCCATCCAGTCCTCAGTGAGGGATTCTGGGCTCCTCCCTGCCTCTTCACATCGGTCCCATGGAGCCCTACCATTTCCTAACCTATTTCCTCCTTTGTGTTGGCATTCCATGAAGAGGGGCTGGGGGCTGGGTCTCAGAGAAAGATGTCATTCTGGCTCTGCTTCTGGGCTGAGTCTGAGAAGGGAAGAGTGTTGGAATCCTCAGCAGCTCCCAAAGCTGCCCAGGGTGAATCTGAGTGTCTTAGGTAAGGAGCGGGAGTAGTTGGGGAGATGGGAGGGGGGCTGCCCACCCAAGGCGGCGTAGAGCCCAGAGCCTTTTCCATTGCAGACACCCCATCTGTCTCCCACAGAAGGCTCGGGTTGGAGGAGGTGCCGAAAAGGGGGGTATGGAGGGTGAAATTGTACAGTCTGTGATCTAGTATGACGGCAGTGAAGGTGCTGACTGGGGAGAAGGGTGGAGGGTCAGGGTGGGGTGTTGGCTGGGAGAACTAGAGGTCAGAAGCTGGGACTGGAGGTGGGGAAGATGACAGGGATACTCTGTGCTACCCTCCGTACCCTCTGTGCTAGCCCTGTGTTTGATTTTGATTTATAGCTCCCCACCCCAATGACCACAGGGCAAAGAATCACACCCCTCTAGTCAACAAACCAGTAGTGTTCCTAAGCCAAGGACCGGGCTGGATTCATAGCATCTCCCTCTCTCCAGCAGTCAGACCTTTTCCAGACCTTAAAATAATATTTATTTAAATTTGGCAGTTTTCAGAGTGTTTCCTTTCACATATCACTTTAATTGATCCCGCTAAAATCTAGGGAGGTAAACATTATCATTCTTGATCTATCGATGAAGCAACAAGGAGTTTAAATAATTAAGTGGGGGCGCCTGGGTGGCTCAGTCAGTTAAGCATCCAACTCTTGGTTTCAGCTCAGGTCATGATCTCATGGTTTGTGAGTTCAAGCCCCACATCAGGCTCTGTGCTGACAGCATGGAGCCTGCTTGGGATTCTCTCTCTCTCCCTCTCTCTCTCAAAATAGGTAAATAAACTTAAAAATTAAAAAAAAAAAAAAAAGATTAAGTGAATAACTTGGATCACAGGAGAGTAAGGAGAGGGGGCCCTAACCTAGGTGTTCTGACATGCAGCCACTAGGTTATCCTTAGGCCTTCCTTGCTCCTCATTTTTGGTGATTCTGTACAGCCCCCACTGCCAGGTCAGGTTGGGGTTTTCTAGTAGATAGCTCAGAATAACTACTTCCCTGTGACTGACAAACTTTGAGAGATACCCAGGCCTTTGGGAGATACATACATCCACATAGCTCCCACTCCTGGATACCAACATCCTGACACTAGGAAACTGGACATCCCCAGAGGGATGGGCCTCCCACATATAGAAATATGAGAGGGCTCTAGACTGGAAGTGGTCAGGAAATGAAGGCAAGGCAGGGGGTGGGGAGTGGAAATTGCCAGCCCAGTTAGTTGCCCTGTTATGGTCCACTCCAGGTCCTGAGTAGAATCCCTGTCCTTGGGAATCCCTGTGGACACCCCCTCCCCACAATTCAAGTTCTTTTTTTTTTTTTAATATTTTATTTATTTATTTTTTTGAGAGAGAGAAAGAGAAAGTGAAAGAGTATGAGCAGGGGAGGGACAGAGAGAGAGGTAAACACAGAACCTGAAGCAGGCTCCAGGCTCTGAACTGTCAGCATAGAGCCAGACATGGGGCTTGAACCCACAAACTGTGAGATCAGGACCTGAGCCAAAGTCAGGAGCTTAACCGACTCAGCCACCCAGGCACCCCCCCCCCCACATCCCAAGTTCTAAATACTCCCCCCCACCACCTATATTTAAGAGAATATGATTCCACAGCTTTCCTACCTACTCCAGTCTTTTTTCCCACTCTTCCCTTTGGAAGTTCTTCCTCAGGTATAACTTTATTTCTTCAAGCTACAGCTTAATCCCTTTAAAAGCCCTTTAAAACAGGTGCCAAGGGAACCCAAGACAGGGCTTGGGTTATTAAATATAAATAGACAGGGGAGGGGAACTGAATATAGTCAGATATTTTATCTCTCAGTCCCTGCAAGTTATTGGGAAGAAGGCACTAGTGGTTGCTAAGCAACAGGTCTCCATAGAGGACAAGGCAAGAGAGGAAAAAGCCTCTTTTGAATATTGAGGTGAGAGGGTAGGGAAGGTGGGGTCAAAGGGCTATGGACCGGCTGGTCGGGCTACGGGAATGATTGGTTTGTCCTCCAAGAACAGCCCTATTCCCCAGGCCTTAGTAAACTCCGCCTTTACAGTTTTTCGGATTGGTGGAAGGAGGAAGGCCTCAGGCGCTCCTCCCTTCCTGCCAGGAGGAGGGAACCTGGTTTCCATAGCAACCCAGAAACAATCCTGGCCTTGTTTTGCTTATGGCTTCTCTGTAACCCCCTTATGGAGCACCAACTGTCATGGACCCTTTTCTCTGACCCCCAACTTCTGATTTGAGGGGGAGTGCCCATAGAAAGATTAGGGGTGGGAGTGCCATAGAGTTGGTCTCACTTGGCCCTGAAGTGACCTATTAAGACTCTAAAGAGGGGGTGACTTTTAGGGGAAAGGGCTTCCAAGTGTCTTTTAACCGCTGCACCTCCTAAGGGGCTGGAAAAACATGGACAAATGGTGGCAGCAGATGCAAATTCTACGCTCAGGCTTGCTTTCTAAAGGGTAAGTATAGGCTGGGGTTGGAGGTCAGAAGAGAATGAGGGGGCAGGGTCTTTTGTGCCCCTTGGCCACCCAAAGCCCTAATCCTCCTCAACCTAAAGTCCACTGTCGTCAAGACCCAAGAATGGAGATATAGAACATTAACGTATGTCAAGTATAAGTGAGTGGCACCGAGGGGCATAATCTGTTTTTCTAATATGACCACAAGCAGAGTGTTAGAAGAATTAGGCCGACAGCTGCTGGTGCCCCCCCCCCCCCACTTCTACCCCCTCTCCTCGCTCTCCCTCTCCCTTCCTCCTCGGCGTTTGCACACACCAATGGCAGCCGAGCCCTGCTCGAGATTTCTCTTAATCTTCCTCCGCCATCCTGCGCTCTTTCCGCAGGCGGTGCTGCGAAGCCGGCAGAGCCCCGCGTCACACCTTACTGCTCTCTGAGATTGCTCCACAGAGAGCTCAAGGAGATGGCAATTCGGCGCTGATGCCGGCTGGCAGCAGTTGGGAGAGGGGAAGGAGGAGAGAGAGGGAGGAGGGGAGGGGGAAAAAGTTGGCACGGATACCAAGTTTTTCCCTAGAGAGACATGGGGGGGGGGGGGTGGCGAGAGAAGAAGACAGAAAATGACACAGAGAAAAGGAAACAAGGAAAAAGAGAGACAGAGAGAAAGCGAGAGAGGATTAAAGTTCTCAGACATTCACATGTGGGCATCCCTAGCCCACCTCAACTCATGACCCTCCAAAGATTACACCACCCAGCGGGAGTCCCCCCTCCACCTCTGCCACACAACAAACACACACACACACACACACACACTCTCACACACACACTCACACACACACACACACACACACACACACACACACACACTCACTCCCAGCCAACCTGGAAGTCAAAGCGGCCCAGACATGTTGTGTGTATTCGTGCAAGTGTGTGTGTGTGTGTGTGTGTGTGTGTGTGTGTATGCGCGCGCGCGCGTGTGTGTGTGTGTGTGTATGCCTGTATGTTGTCTCTGTTTTGGATCGCAGTAGAATGCAGTATGTAAATGAGATGGTTATTACCGCAATGTTCATCAAGCTGAGCCGAGAAGACATTAATAGCCTGATGAATATGCATGTGAATTTGTTAATTAAGTTAATTATTCTGCTGAAAATGCATTCGTCTTCCAAGGACATTTTCCCAATGATTTTTACATGCTCTAGCCATTAGTCATGCTATATTTTATCAGGGAAATGAGTTTGCTTAAGTTGTAAAAAAAAAAAAAAAAAATGGAGAGAGAAGAGAAATAGAGAAAGAAAGGAAGAGGGAAAAAAATGAAAGAGGAAAGAGGAAAATGTGTTGAAGTTGAGAGTGGCAAGGCATCAGAGGCCAGCCTGAAGTTTGAGGCCCAGCTGGGCTTTTGAAGCCTGCCCTCGATTTTTATGGGTATCTCACTCTACAATTTTTTGCCCTTTTTTTGATGACAAACTTTTTTTTTCCAGTGCCAAATTTCCAACACATTAATTAATTGTTGTAGCCAATTAACTGTAGTTGTGCAAATGAGTTTAGCACTAATTACCATGCAGTGCCTGTAATCACATAAAAAACTTGCTGAGAAAGAGAGAGAAGAGAAAGAAGGAAAGGAAAAGGCAGTGGTGGCAGGAGAGAAGGAGACCTGGAGTAGAAGGGCAGCCAAGGAAATGAAATAAGCGGGGGGGTCCTGAGATTTCCTGGTTAGGAGCCATCTTGGCTTCAAGAAAAAGGAGCTCCCAGCCACATTCAGGACCTCTGACAGTTAGGAAATGTCAGTGGGGGTAAAATTCAGTAAAGAGTGATTTCTCTTTGTCTAAGAACTTACAGCCAAAAGACACAAGTTCAGAATGGGTATCTATGGTTGTCTCAATGATGCAGTGCAGTCCCTATAAATTCTGAAGGCTTCAGTGTTTATCCTCCATGGTTAGAATTACTGGGTAAGGGTAGTAGGTATGACTAGGAGATGTGCCATTTCTGATGGGCCAAGGGAGATGGAAAAGAATGTATGTGCTCTCAGCCTAGTTCTAGAACCATAAGTACATAGGGAAAATTGTTGAGTCCACAGCCACTGGAATAGGCCAATGGAGCAATGATAACAGCAGCTATAAAAGAGCCAGTTCCAGCAGGAGGTGGGAAGAGGCAGCCTTTGGCCAGACACAGCTCCCAGGAGAGGAGCCAAACCTTCTCTCCCACAAGCTGGCATCTCTACCACCCATCACGTCTGGGCCAACTCTAGGTTTCCACCTGTCAGCTTCAACCAGTGCCCACAGGCTGGGGGACAGACCAAATGATTTCTCCAACTCCTTCTGATTTAGCCGTCCATGACTTCAGCTGGAGGGAAAGAACAGTTGTAAAGCAAGGACTAAGTGCTACACTGGCATTTTTGCTTGCCCCCTGTATCATGTCTAGACACTGAGCCTGCCCAAGGTGTGTGTGTGTGTGTGTGTGTGTGTGTGTGTGTGTGTGTGTGTGAGCATGCCTGAATGTGTGCATACACACATGACCTGTAGCTCCTCCACCACCACCAAAAGAAAAGTGTTCTATTGCCCTTACCCCTTCAGAACAGAGAGCTCACTCAGCATGGCCTCAGTTTCTTCAGACCTCATCAGAGACACATCCAACTTCACACTTCCAAGGAGGACCTTAGCCATGTATCCTCTCATAGACACCCAGAGGCTTCCTTTCTGGTTCCCGGTCCCAGGTCTGTAGGCAGATTACTCATGGGCTCTATCCACTTCAGCCCTGTTCTTCCTTGGCAAAGGGGAAACAATTTCAGAGGCACATGCCATACTGTTCCCTGCTCTATAACATTGCTGCTCTTCTAACCTATAAACCAAAGTTAGCTGCAAGGACCTGTATTGACCCCGGCTGCTCCAATGCTCTTCCTGCCTCCAACATCTCTCTTTTGGTTCTGCCCCACACCCTATTCCCAGCAACATTAGTCAAGGTCTGAGAAAGCCTGGTGCAGGACAAAGAGCCCTATTTTCTTGGGTTCCAGACTCTTCTTTGCCATTTACCATGTGATCGTGGGAAAAGCATTTACTGTGAGCCTCGATTTTCCTCATCTATGAAATAAAAATAATAGTGCCATGCCTGAAGGGTTAAAGAAGCTTAGTAATTGTGAGTATAAAACAGTCAGCACACCAAGTAAAATGAGCTACCTTCATTAATTGATAGGGAGTACAAAGTGAGAGTACAAAGTGTCCTTTAACAGGTGAATGGTTAAACAAACTGTGGTCCATGTGGTCCATGGTATACCATGGAATAAACAAAAGAAACCAACTATGCATACATACAAAAACTTGGGTGGATCTCTAGGAGATTATGGTGAGTAAAAAAGCCAATCCTAGAAAGTTACACAGTGTATGACTCCATTTTTGAAATGACAAAATTTCAGAAGTGGAGGAGATAAGTGGTTGCTAAGGGTTAAGAAAGGTATGAGGTAGGCGTGATTATAAAAGAGCAACATGAGGAATCATTGTGATGTCGGAACTGTTCAGTGTCTTCACCGTAGTGGTAGATATACAAATTTTTACAAGTAATAAAACTGCATAGAACACACACACACATACACACAAACAAGTAAAACAGGGAAATCTGAATAAGACTGGTGGACTATATCAATGTCAGTATTCTTGTTGTGATACTATAGTTTTTGCAAAATATTACCAATGGATGAAAGTAGGAAAAAAATGTACAAGAGATGTATTATTTCTTAAAACTGTATGTGAATCTATAATTATCTCAAAAAAAAAAAAGCTATGATAGATTATTAATGTCTCTCTGCTAGGTATAGGAGGGAGAAGGGGCTGCCCTTGTGTTTCCACTGCAGAATTTCAAAGAAGATTTTAAAAACATTATTCTCAGGGTATATCAATAAAATGATCATAACCATAGGGATGAAGGGATATTTGTATCTGTTGACTCATAAATTCTACTTTTTGGAATTTACTATAAAAATGCATGAAGGTTTATGTGTTAGGATGTTCATTATGGATGGTATTATTTATAACAGTAAAAATATTTAAATGATTAAAAGTAGGGATGACCCTTGTAAATCATGACATATTTAGGTGATGAAATATTCTAAAGACTTTAAACATACTTAAAAAGGGTCACCTGGGTGGCTCAATTGGTTAAGCATCTGACTTTGGCTCAGGCCATGATCTCTCGGTTCATGAGTTCGAGCGTCGCATCAGGCTGTCTGCTGTCAGCATGGAGCCCGCTTAGGATCCTCTGCCTCTCTCTCTCTCTCTGCCCCTCCCCTGCTCATGCTCCTTCTCTCTTTCTTTCTCTCTCTCTCCCTCAAATAAACATTTAAAACAAATTTTTAAACATACTTAAAAAAAATACACCCAGCACAATGCCTGACACATAGTAGGCACTCAATAAATGGTAGTTCTTTTCACCTTAATGGGATATTCTGGGTATTAAAAAAGCTAATGTAGGGGCACCTGGGTGGCTCAGTCAGTTAAGTGTCCAACTCTTGACTTCAGCTCAGGTCTTAATCTCGTGGTTTGTGAGTTCAAGCCCTATGTCAGGCTCTGTGCTGACAATGCAGAACCTGCTTGGGATTCTCTCTCTCCCTCTCTCTCTCTGCCTCTCCCCTGCTGGCTCTCTCTCACTCTCTCAAAACAAATAAACTTAAAAAAAAAAAAAAGTAAAAGAGCTAACGTAGGTAAATATACTGGACAAACTGTAAAGTGCCTGGCAAATGCCAGAAGTTGCTACCCTAATGGCTGTCTCTCACAGCTCCATCTTAGATGATGAAGATATACTTCCAGGTAGAACACTGTCTAATGTGCTCCTGGCTTGAGGCATGGGAATGGGGGAGTCTGAGTCAAGGGATTGGGGCTACTTCCTTTCCAGGAGACTGCCACTTCCTGCTCCGCATCATGAGGACAATCATGGACATTGTTCCCAGCATACCCATATTCACATATTTGGTCTATAATTTCAGGGGACTCATAAAGTCTTTGAAGCACGTCAGCCCTGTTGACTCCATAAAAGTAATAGATTATTGTTATCAACCACTGCATACCTACTGAGTACTAGGCAGTGTCCTAGGTCCTTTACACATATTATTCCACTAAATACACTCATAACCTTAAGAGGTGGTATATCTGAATTTCACAGACAAGGAAACTAGGGCACAGAGAGGTTAAGTGACTTACTAAGGTAGCACAGTTGGTAAATGGCAGTGCTGGTGCTGGAACCCAAGGCTGTCTGCCTCCCAAACTCGTAATCTAACCATCACATACTACATTTAGAAGGACTGAGAAGGAATGCACTCCCAGACCTAGTGTAGAAATTGCATTGAGGCCCACATCTGGAGAAGCCACTGAAAAGTAATCCTGTTTTTTCAATTCCCCTTGGGTAGGCACAGACTTAAACTCATCCCAGGCAGGAAAAAAAAATCTCTGAAGTAGGCCCATTCTGAAGTTTTATATCTCATGAATAAGTTTTTCCCTATGTCTAACTTCTATCTTTTTTGCTAAAATCGAATCCCTCTTCAAACCCTCATTTCCAGGAGGGACAGTGAATATATGACATGGTGCCCTTCCATGAAAGGTCCTAGGTCAGGAGAGGCTGGAGGAACTTCTCTTTCCCTAGTTCTGTTGAGGTCATGACTAAGATGTCTCAGTCCCCTTGGTGTCTTGGATTTGATCCAAGGTATCAAACCAAAAGATAAGCAGGAAAAAAATGGACCAAGAAGAAGAGTAGAAAAGAGTAGCCTAACCAGACCAAGGAGACCAGCATAGAGAATGGCTTAGGAGTCTCTTGGGACCTTAGTGCTGGGTTAGGTGTAAAGTTAAGGTGGGCAATTTTTCCCACCAGACTCAGCAGCCAGGTTTATGTTTGACATGTATCTAGCTGGGGAGGTCTGGCCACCATTCCTCATGCCAGAGTCTCTGGTTAGTCTCAATATGACATCTCTATAGAAAGGAGAGGGCTGGGGGTTCTGCCACTCTATATTTACTCCTGTCTCAATACTACCTCACTGTGCTTGCTCAGGATCAGGCAGCCCAACTCGGGGTGCTTAGAGACGCCCAGGGAAGAGAATTATCTTGTGAGGAGGATGCTAGGATCTCAAGGCTAGGGCCAAAGCTCTTTTATCTCAACATGAGAGCCAGGAGGGTAACTGGAGCCTGAGTTTGAACATCCTTCCATCCCTCCCTCTCTCCTCTGTACACCACTCTACCCTGCTGGGGCCTAAGCATGCCCACTGCTCACTTTGGCTTCCCTCACTTCACTTACCCTATGGACAGGAGAGGGTTAAAGGCATGGTATGGGCAAGCTATAAATTTCCCATCAGTGTGGGGAGAGTAGGACTGTTGGCAGGGAGGGGGTTGGGCTGGGGGGGGAGGGGGGAGCTGGGAAAAAGCCAGGAGGTTGTCTCTAGGTAACAATAAACACTGCAAGCAAGGAGCAGCTGTTACACTTACTCTCTCTGCATCACAATGCTGAAATAACACTAATAAACCAGTGTGCCCAATGCACAGGCATACACGCATTTAGGGCCGAGCCCCACTGCACCCTTAGAGCTGCCCTCTGCCTCAGGTCAGGGCTCTTACTGTCAGTGGACATACCAGTCTTGGCCTGGCTATCCTTGTGGGGAGGATGAGCACGAAAGAGTCAGTCTCAGAGTCAGAGTGGCATTCTCAGAGTCAGGGGGGTTGCAGAGGCTGGGGATTCTGGGTTCAGACCCTGATGGCATTCACTGGTGCAAAGAGTTCAAATGGGGTAACTCTTGGCTGGGAGTTGGGAGTAGAGGAAGAGAAAGAAAAGTGTAGGGAACAGGCCACTACTTACCATATCTTCTCAGATTGGAAGGGATGAGTTGGCCAGGAGTGGAGCTAGCTGAAGGGAGACAGAAGAAAAGGGAGGCCAAGCAGAAAGCTTGAGAAAGAGGAGAAGCATGTGGTATTGAGGAGTGATTCTAATATCTCTCCTGGGCCTAAACTCCCCACACCTGCCTACACCCACCTGGTGCACCCAGGGTCCCCCTCACAGCACCATTTCTATACCAGAGCCAGGTGATGTGTTGGTTCAGTTCAGGACTGAGCTTTATTATGGGTATCCCAGCAGGGGGCCCTGGGTTCCTGATGCTGCCAGGGAGAGCTGGGGGAGTAGAGATGGTCCCAACTCCCTACAGGAAGAGCAAAGAGCAAAGAGCGGCTGGTCTCTTTCTCCCAACCAAAACCATCTCTGGATCTCCAGAAGCAGCCCAGCAGAGAGTCCCTCACCCCAGCTGGAGAGCAAAGCCACCAGCAACGAAACAGGCAAATGAAAATGGGCTCGGCCAGAGAATTCTCCTCCTCTTAGCCCATCCTTCACTGAGGTTAGAGGGAAGGTATTATTATCTGGATACTAGTATCAAAGATCTCTGTTTCCCTTTGCTGAAACAAGGAGGTCCCTGGGACTGTGGTCAGAGGCCTGAATGGATCCCCTGGTCCACCTTCTGGCCACTTTCTGCTGATGTGGTCTCAAACACAATATCCTATCATCCCCCTGATTCAGAAAGGATGGAGAGGATGCACATTGCCCACCTGGCCTGTAAGAGATAAAGGAATCAGCACCTTTGAAGATCTATGGTGTCTGTTTCCAGGGAAGAGAGAACTGAGACTGTGGCAGTCCTTCCAGGGAGGAGTGGCTGTGTCTGCCTGCACATGTGAATGCCCAGTACCCTTTGTGCGGCCCCAAAGGATACAATTGTATACTACTAGCCTAGCCTCTTGTATCCTTTCCTCACTGGGAAGCCTCTTTCTGGGAATGCTCAGCCTTCCCTGATCTCTTCTCTCCCATTTCCCTCTATTCTTTCGTAGCTGGGGCCTCTCCTTGACCCACAATCCATATGAGAGACCTTTATCCACACAGCTCAGAGTGGGGGAGAATTGGGGCAAAAGAGAGCTCTAACAAGCCTGAAGCCTCTTCCCCTCTTTTGTTTTCATAAGCTGCCCCCATTGCTATGAGTCACCAGAACCTTGAGCTCAGCTGAGCTGCCAGCAGCCTTCTCCCTCCTTGCCCTGCAGCAAGGCAGATATGCACCCAAAGGGCCCCAAGCCCACCACCTCACAGGGCCACAGCCTTTTCTTTCATCCCTAGGAATCTGTAATGCAGACACATTGAGATGAGTGAGCAAAGAAGTGTGAGAGACCCCAGCATGTGTTCTGTGCCAAATCAGAGAGCCGGCTGCCTGCATGGCAGAGCAGAACCACCAACCAGAAGAGCTGGCACACTTGGGCACACAGCCTTGTCAGCATGTGAGAGAGGGTGCAGGAGAGGATAGGATAAGGAGGCTGTTTCAAGACCAGGCATCTCCTCCTAGCTCCCTCTCTGGTTACTGTTTCTTCCCCTTGGCCTCTCTCCCTGGGTGCTGATGGACATCACAGCACTGCCACCTCTGAGGCACCTTCCTTCCCCTCCCCCATGGCTTTGGGAGCTAAAGAGGGGCTATAACAACCTTCGAGGTGTCAGGTGGGAAGTTCAGACATCTAGATGTCTTACCAACCCCTGGGACATACTGAGGGAGAAGGAGGAAAGGCAGAGTCCCATCAGAGTAAAAGCTAAACCCTGGGCTAATACTGAGCTTGTTTTTCTCCAAAGTGCAGGGGATTCTGCTACCTCTGCCTCCCACTCACTTCAAGTCTACTCTTCTTTCCCAGAAAAGACTCGGCATTCCTTGTGGCCTCTAGACTCCAGGCTCTGACTCTGGGGCTGTAGATCTCCTTGCCTAAACCTTGGGAGTATGAGGCAGGGCTGGTGGGGACTATGGGAATGGAAGCCTCATTCCTTAGAGAAACATCCAGAATCTAGACTGAATGCTTTCAGGGCCTTGTGGACCCTCCACTATGCCTCTAATGTTGGACCGGGGCTGTACAAGGGTTGAGAAAGGGCCTACTGAAAGCCTGACCCCCTTTCTGCTCCTTCTTTGCTGTTCTTCTCCACTGCTCTGTTTCAAAAGAGAAAGAGCAGCTCTGTAAACAGGAGCCTCTAATAAATCTCATGAATAACATTCAATATGAACACCACCCCTCTAGGTTAGGCAGTCAGCCCCACAGATGGGACTATAGGCCTCAGTTCCCAAATTTCCCCTCTCTATCTTCTCCCTGACTTTCCCAGACAAGAGAATTGTCCTCTTCAATTCCCTGGCACAGTTCTCCCAGTTCTCACTACTATGGGCCCTTGGAAGTAGAGGAAGAGCTTGATGGATTCTTTCCAGACTGTCTTGGGGGGATGCGAAGGGTCCTTCTTACTTACTGTTTGTAGAGAAGGCAGAGAATGAGAGAACCAAGGAGATGACCCTGAAGGTCTACAAATAAGGGCGGTGAGTGTGGGGCACTTAGAGAGGCACATTCTGCTCTTCCTCAGGGACTCTGGGGATATAAAATGGGATACTAAGATAGAGAAGACAATTCTGGGAGTGGGGGAAAGGTGTTGGGGGCTTAGAGAGTGTGAGGAAGTTTCTACTCATGCTGCTTTCCAAGATCTCCCATCTTTGCCCTGACTCCAACTTAGTCTCCTGAAGCACAGAACACAGAATCTTGAATTTTTTTTTTAATTTTTTTTAACGTTTATTTATTTTTGAGACAGAGAGAGACAGAGCATGAACAGGGAAGGGGCAGAGAGAGAGGGAGACACAGAATCGGAAGCAGGCTCCAGGCTTTGAGCCATCAGCCCAGAGCCCAACGCGGGGCTCGAACTCACGGACCGCGAGATTGTGACCTGAGCTGAAGTCGGACGCTTAACCGACTGAGCCACCCAGGCGCCCCCAGAATCTTGAATTTTTTGAGGAAGGAAGAAGATGCCAGGAAATGCCACTTTTGGCAACCTAGTGAGAAAGCCCCTTTTCTCCTTCATTCATTCCCTCCTTAACCGTAGTGTCTGAACAGTAAAGGAAGGAGGGAGCAGGAGTGTTGTGGACACTTGCACCAACCCCACACAAAGCCAGACAGGGCTTGATTAAATGCTCTGAGGCCATGACACTGCATGAAATGCAGGGGTATTTGTGACTTGGCTTCCAGAGCCTTGAGTTTTAACCCTGTCTCTGTTTTAGGCCTAGACATGGGACAAGAGATATAAGGCTACTCTCTACATTTCTGGGCATAATTTTGTCTAGTAGTTTAGACTGTGACAGGGAAACTTATGATAAAATCTTTAAAAGAAAAAAAGCTCAACATTTAGTCACCTTTTGGAGATTTATTTTTTGATTAAGGAACTGGGACAGTTGGTACCTTCCCTGTGGACTTTACAGAGTATAGTATAGTAAAATCCCATGAGAGTGACGGACTCTTGGGGATCTGTCTGCTTGGGAGCAAGGGAATGGATGAGGTGACCTCTGGACCTGTACGAGAGAAATGTTCCCCCAATAATGCACCTGCCTAATGCCCTTTAGTTACTTCTAAGACTTGGAGGCCAGAGATAAGAGACTCCAATAATAATCGTGCCAACCCTCTTCCCTTGACTTTCCTCCCCACATTCTACCTACCTGCCTACCTACCTACCTACCTTTCCTTGTGGTCCCAGGAACTCTCCAAATCCAGGAACTGATTTCCCCTCTCAGTCTCCATTTCCACATCTGTAAAGTGAAAGGTTTGGCAAGATGAGCTCCAAGTTCTCTTCCTTGCAGCAGTATGATCCTATGAGTCACACCCCAATGGCACCAGGCCTCAAGTAACGTCCAGGGTGCTTCACTTATGTCTAAATGTACAGATATATCTCTGAACCTCTCACTATAGTCCCTGGTTCCGTGGTCCCTTTCTCTTGCCATCTCTCTTCAAGGACCTCAAAGTTCTGTCCCTACTTTCCTTTCACAGTTTTACATTACTCACTGGGACAAGCCCAACTGGAAAAGATCCCAGGAGCAAGAAAATAGCCTTACCTAATAACCTGGCTGCAATTTTGCACCTCAGACCCAAATCAGCCGGTACAATTCTCTGCTTTTTGGAGGTCCTAGCACTTGGGGGGAAGTCCTGGCAACTCTCCCCAGGACCTCCCCTCCTCCTCCACCTTACTATTCTCCTTGCCAGAACGCAAAGTGGCCAGTGATTGATGGGCCTGGGTTCCTGGTAACCGCACCCAGTGGCCCAATCCTCCTCCCTTACCCAATCCCTCCCCTGTCCCTATTCAGAGATCAGATTGTCTCATGTTGGTCCCTGAGGTCCCATTAATTAAAAATACATCCAATTAAATGGCAGGTGAAAACGTGCTATTGGAGCTCTCCACCCCCCTGCCCCAGCTTGGTCTCCCCCCTCCTTTTAAGGCTCAGCTGTGCTTTGAGCTGAGAAAAAAAAAAAAACAAAAAAAAAAAAAACACAGAGAAAGAGAGAGGGAGAAAGAGGGAGAGAGAAGAGGAAGACATAGGGGTGGGAGGATGAAGGGGGGCTGCTATTTGAACCTCTGCCAGGGTAGCATGTGCCAGCCTGGGAGGGTGGCACTGTGCCCTGGTGTCTAATTTCTGGAGGTGTGACTAGGTTCAGTCAGCTGGGTACCCACCTCCATTTCCCTTAAAGGGGCAGAGGGAAGTCAAAGGGTGTGGCTAGCTTCTAGGCTTGATGGGTGAAGGGCAGAAGTGTAAGTGGTAGAGGGCCCTTAGGACAGGGTGTGATGTTCAGAGTTGGGAGAGTCTGAGGTCTCCATCCTTGGCATATCCCTGTTCTTCTCCAACCTGCAAAGAAGATAATGAGAAGCCGGCTGGGACCCAGGTGGCAGGGCATGGCGATGCTCCCAAGCCAGGCTGTGCCTACCCCTACCCGCAGGAAAGCTGAGGAAAAAAAAAAACAGAGGGAGGGAGGAAGGACAGAGCCATAATTTGAGTGGGAGCAGATGGGTCAGATAGGATAAAATATATAAGGATGGATGTTTATATGAGCACCACAACACTCAGCACCTTCTAGGCAAGAGGGTCTGGAGGGATCTGTCCTATTTGCCCTTCTCTAGTCAAAAAGAAGTAGCAGTAGTGTGAAGTCACCTCAACCTGGCTGCCTGGCAGGCTATGAGCAGGGTATTTCCCCTGACAAGCACTGGTCACTCATTCTCCTCCACACTTACCATGTCCCAGCATTTTGTCAGGTAAGGCATCTGTTCCACCCTCTGCCCCTCGGAAAGCCCTCTGGCCCCAAGCAATGCAAAGCTAATGGGCACTGAGAGCTGTTGGGAGAGGAGCTAGGAAAGAAGGGATGAGTAAAGGTGGTGCTCAGAATCCAGGCACCAGGGGGGTGTCTGCCAACCCAGGGCCCCCGCCTGGCCTCCCTGGCAGCCTCAGTACCTCCTCACTTCACTTTAACGCTAATTGGAGATTTTAATCTGCGCTGCTGCTCTGCTCGGGGTGCTGGGGGGAGTGCCAGCTGTGCAGTAATTCCAGCAGCACCGACTGTTTAATCAAGCTGTCCTCCTGGGGAGGGGCCCTCGGGCATGGGGGTAGGAGGGAGGAGGAGAACCTCTGTCATCTCCCTTAGCCTGTTCAGCCTGGAAGGGCTTCATGGAGACTGAGGATCAATTGTGGGATACCTCACCCCCATAGGGGCCCCATCGCCACTTGGATCCTCAGCAGAACCATTACACCGTAAGGGGTTGGTTTGAAGCTCAAGGGCCAAAGTAGCCCCCCTCTCCATCTGGCTTTCTGACACCTTTTTTTGGGTGTGCTCTGGCCACTCAAGCTACAGACCTCCACTGGACCATCTTGAGTTCTGCAAGTCTGTGCTGGGGAGGTGATGGGGGCACAGAAGGCTGAACTTTCTCCCTCTCACAGTCCTCTCCCCCACATTCTCACTAACAAAGATATTTCTCTTACAATTTTGAGAGATTTTTTTCTCTGAAAATCACAGGTGCTCCCACCCTCTGGACCAGAAAGTGACTGTGTAAGAGGCAGGGAAACAGTGGGGTGGACAGCTGAAACCTGCTACACCCTGAGGAAGAAAACCATCTACGCAAGAAGTTTGGTGTCTGGAGCTAGGGGGCTTCCCGCGTTCAGCTGGAAACATACTGAGATGTCAGGCCACTAGGGTGGAGTGTTCAGGGTCTGAGTCCATTTTTAAGGAAGAGCAAGTGATACTAATTAATCTTCTGGCTTCTTGGGGCCTGGCTCTCAGGCTCTCTCTCAGGGTATTTCTGATCCCTGTCTTGGAGAAAGAATGCCCCTGTCACCTAAACTCTGTCTGCTAAGGGGCATGAGTTTTAATTGGTCAGCAGCACCCTCATGTGGCAGAAACCAGGACTGCAGCTGCCCAAGTAGCCCAGCAACTTTGAGGTATCAGACATCCAGGTTGACATTCAGTAGGCAGAATTATAAATATTGGTGCTCTCTGACTCATCAAGGTACCCATGCATACTTATTGATTGACCACTTCTGGGGACATTTTATGCTTTCCTATCCTTCCATCTACTGCATCCTCTGACTCAAGGTATATGCCTATCAGAGAAGGAGCACCTCACCCAGAGCTGACACTTATTAGGGCTGCTGCTTGTGTTGTCTGGCTTGCAGGGGTGAAAGAGGCACTGCTGAGAGAGGAGGCCTAAGAGCAAAGGGTAAGCTGATGTCATATCTGATGGCAGAAGAGGCTCTGGCACCCTGCCAACTTTCTACAAGTGCCAGACAAGAGTTACCACCTGAATTCCAGAGACTATCACCTAGTGGTGGGTTTCTGCTGTACAGAAATCCATTCTTACTCCCTAGGGAGGTCTGGGAATGAACAGGGACAGATTATCAGAGCCTGAGATCCTTGTCCTTGAGAATAGACACCAGATAAACACTTTTCCCTCAAAAGATCCAGGTATTCTCCAAGGATGCCAGGCCACTGGGCAGAATGTACATCTGGGGCTTTAGACTTCTGGCCCCAAGAGAAATGCTACCTGTCATTGGACCCTTACCCTCCATGTGAAATCTCATCTGTTTACTGGTCCCTTCTTCCCACACCCACTAAATGGGGGAAATGGTTCTGTACTGTAGGAAAGGGCTGGATATTTAACATCAGCAAGATCTTGCTAAAGATTAAAGCTGAAAGTCACAAGGCAGAGAACATCAGAGAGAAATACTCCCAGAGAGAAATATAACCCTGTTTGGGGTTGGTGGGTACAGAGAGGCAAACCTACCTGGCAGCAAGAAGAGTGGGGGGTGGGCACTAGAAGCTGATGACCTGCCTGGTTCTGGGCAATGAAGATGGAGAGAAGCAGGCTTGTAGGTCTCTACTTCTGGTGCTTTGCACAATGTCTAGACAGGGGGGAGCTCCCATCAAACCTGGAAAGGAGGTAGAGAAGCTGATGGGAGGTAGTAAAAAGGGACAGTATGCCCAATCCTGACTCAAACAGGAGAGAAAACAACTTCTTGGGGAAGAAGAAGGCAAGGCTGTGCCTGTGTGTGTGTGTGTGTGTGTGTGTGTGTGTGTGTACGCATGCTCCCAGTGGGTGAGTGGGGCAAGTATTGGAGAGGAGAGGTTGAGAGTAGTCAACATCAGTATTCCATCAAAGAGGAAAACCCATTAGCGCAGTGGGCCAAGAGGAAAGGAGAAGAATGAAATGGCTTTTGGTGCTGATAAAGAGAGATACTTACTCTTACCAGGGGGAGAAATTGTCTGTGAGAAAGTAGGACATCATAATAGGGTCAAATAAAAAGCTAGGGAAACGCCTCTGGAGATCTTTGGGAATAAGAAACTTCCCTGAGACTAGTTGTATGGGGCAGGGGGAGGGGGAGGGTAAACCTTTACAAAAGTAATCCTGAAGCCTCTGATTGGCCTTAGGTCCCTACCTGGCTTAGAGTCTATGAAAAAGACTGAATGTGTCAGGGCTCCAGATGCTAGGTGACTGATGGACTTCACCAAACTCCTCAAGGGCCATCCTTCCTGCAGCTGCCACCTGTAAAGGAAAATGACAGGTTACATTATGAGACAAGGGACTAAACACCAAAGAGAAATTTGGTCTTTCACCCAGGGAATATGGCCTTAGTAGGTAACAGTGATGGTGATGTTAACCATTCTTCCAATTCCCTCAAATCTGAATTCACAAAGCCCAGAAGGATTAAGAGGAACTTTAAGTATGCTTCCAGAGAGAGTTATAACTGTTCTAAGATGCCTACCTCTAGGGAACTAGCTCCCAGTCTGATAAAGTAAAAACAATGGTTCCTACACCTAAGAGGTAAGTTAGGAATTCAACACAACTAGAAGCTATGAAACCCAGAATTATAAAGGGTGATGAAAGTTCAACGTTAATGCAAAGTTAATGCAAGAAGGTGACTCAAGAGGAGGCCATCTAGTTTTAGATCAGATCACCAGCTTGTATTCAAGATCATCTGTTTTGTCTTGTCCAAAACAGCTTCTTCCAGAAAGGCTTGGAGGCAGGGGCGCCTGGATGGCTCAGTCAGTTAAGCATCCGACTCTTGACTTCAGCTCAGGTTATGATCTCACTGTTTGTGAGATCAAACCCTGCATTGAGCTGTGCACCAACAGCTCGGAGCCTGCTTGGGATTCTCTTTCTCCCTCGCTCTCTGCCCCTCCCCCACTCACGCTCTCTCTCTCAAAAATAATAAAAATAAACTTAAAAAAAAAAAGGCTTGGAGGAAAATACACAAGAAAGTCCTATGAGACAGAAAGGAAGTTTGTGAGGGGACAGCAGACTTGATACACTTTGGACAAGAAGGGCAGTCATATACATTCCCCACATAGGGAAGAATCTGCATGGAGACCAGATTCACGTTCCCCCTATATTATCAGTTGGGGTGTGATGGAAAAAATGTAAAGTTTATGCTTTGGGATCTGTTTCTTTGTCATTAGCAGACAATGTTCATTTTGCAGATCCTTTGTCCCTCTGACCTAGATTCGTAACTCTGTCTCAATGCTGCCCAGTGGTACCTTTCTCCCTCTAAGATTCTGATTCCAGCTCAGGGACTCTTTAGCATTTTCCTCCATGCACATCATTGGCTCCCAGACTTGTATGTTCAGAAAATAAGCATTGAAAGTGACTGTAGATACATCTCGGAGAAGTTCCAAAGAGGGGTAGTCTCAGCACAGAGCAAGAGGACTTCTGAACCTGTTGTGCATGTCAGTTCATTGAGCACACTATTTAGGGCTTAGGTAACAGCAGAGCAACATACCCCTTCCTGCCGCCTCCTCAAAGGAGAAAACCAACAACTCAAAACTTAAATAATAAGGGGGGGGGAGTAGAAGGTGCCCCCTCGAACCTCTTTTCCCTGTAATCTCAGAGAATATCTCATTTTACTCAGAGTTCTATAATCCCTTCTCTTGTTCAGAGACTCCCCTTAGTTTCCCAGTAGGTGAGATGTGTTTTCTTTCTCCCTTCCTTCTGATTTTGCTTTTCTACAACTGTATTGTAATATACAGGAGCCAGAGTTGAGATTTAGGGTAAACTCCTGCTCTCCAAACCCCAGAGATGGTAGCAAAGTGCCCTTGGAACATGGGGGTAACTCCGAGGGCATTAAGATCTTTGGCCTTGGCTGCCACTTGCTTCCCAATGAACCAGAGCTCCTGACTAAATAAAAATTACATGTGTACAATTTGCATATTATAGAAAGATTAGTCTTTGAGGTAGAAACTATAAAGCTTCTCAGTTTTTCTACTAGTGTTTTTCACATCCACCTTTCCCCCCTCAATCCATCCCTCCCCCCTCAAAACCCTACAGCCCTTAGCTTCCTTTCTTGAGGAAGCTCATTGTTCTCAGGAGTTGGCAATCTTAAAGCCAGGGGTTCTATACTCAAGTAGGTTAAGATTATGGCCTCTTGGATTCCAGTCTTGGCTGGCTGCCACTAACTCACTCACTGTGAGACAGTGGGCAAGGCACTTCCCTTCCCTAAACCTGTTTCCAGGCTTGTATACCTAAAGAGTGAATTAGGTGATCTGTAGGTTCTCTTTCTACCTCTGGCCATCTATGATTCTTTGAGGAAAGACACACTTCCTTTTATCAGGAAGTGAGACATTCCTGCCCTTCACACCTTCTCTCTGGGCCACTGCAGAAAGAAGCTCCCCTCTAGATGCCTACCTTTCTCATGCTGGCATAACCAAAGGGACAAATGAAGGAGTCCCAGTAGGAGGCCTTCTCTTAAGTGATAAGCTCCTTCTATTATGAAGAGATGTTGAGAAGGTGATCTAAGTCTAACTCTGAATCTTGACAAAGCAGAGAAGAGTCAAGGCAGGTATGGGGCAAGAAAGGATGCCCCGCGCCGCCCCCCACCCCCCCCCCGCCCATCTCACAACATACAACTTAGACTGTCTGAACACACACTTGGCTTTGCCCTAGGGAGGACCATGTTCAAATACAACTGTATGTGGATGGAAGAAGAAAGCAAGGACATGTGTAAACACATCTAGAGCATCGACACAAATGTCCAATCAGCGCAAATACACTCACTGCTGTTCCATCCTACATTAGGCCTATACGTGCCTTATAAGAAGCTATGGTGAGTGGGGGTGGGGGGGCACCACATCCCAGTCTTACCCCTCCCCAAAGTCAGAAAGGAAGAGACAGTGAGACAGGAGCTACTTGGCTTCCTATAAATTGTTTTGTCCTTCCTCACAGCTGCAATCAGAAGCTAAGGGCTCCCGCAGGCCTTGTTCTGATCTGCTGCAGGCGATGGAGGGTTTTTGAAACGGAGAGGACTTGGCTGCGGCCCCGTTTCAGCTGCCATTGGGGCTGGCTAATGGGCTCATTCGGGAAGACCCCCGCCTGCTGCACTAAAGAGTCCCCCGCGGACCCCCTCCCCAATCCCAACCCAATTAATAAATGGGGGCTCCCACTTTATGGCTCTGGGAGCAGGAACCAGAGCTACAAATGACCCCCAGGGAGGGACAGAAAAAGGCCTTCCAAGAAACAAGCTGGAGAATTGTGCATCCATAGGCACACGCTGCCACAGGCTAGTCATATCCCATTTTCAAAGCATTAAAGGGGAAGAAACTGGCAAAAAGCTGTATTTTCTTTCCTAGATCTGGAGAGGGACAGCATTCTTGAAGTCTGTGGGAACACCCTAGCAATAAACTCTCTTTCACCCAGTTCTCCAACCTGAAAAGGGCAGGTGATCATCTGGGCACAGAGCACATGCTTCACTATTTTCTAGGAGCACCTCCCCCTCTTAGATTCTGAAATACTGAACAAAGACACATCCCATCAGTTGGTTAATTAAGTACACTTCCTACTTCTTAAAAATAAAGCAGCTACCTTTTTCCAAGCTCCCATCATAGTCAATAGGATAAATATGTCGGGTCATCTCTCCTTTCACATCCAAACTATCATCAAGCCTTGCTAATTTCTATGGACCCCCTTCCTTTCTTCTCATTCTCCCAGTCACACTGTAGTGCAAGCCCTCAGATAAAAACCAAAATATCCTAGCAAACTTTCTTGCTTCCTTGACCCAGTACAGCTGTGAAAGTCCTCAACATCATAATCATCCCCACCATGCTTCTGCTTCCCGTTAGTGCTTACCAAATCAAATCCAAATTTCTCATTCCAGCCGACAAGACTGCTCTTCCTAATATTCCCTCCCCTTACCACACTGAGTGATCCATTCAGACTTCTGCACACAACACACACAAACGTTCTTCTGTAAGTTTTCTTCGTCTGAACACCTTCTCTTCTGTTCCCCCGTCTTCACTACCTTCAAAGAATCTTTTCTGGTTAACTCCAGTTTTTTAAATTACTTCTTGACTACGGCTACTTCTGTACTAGGTTAGTATTTTATTTTGCAGGCTGCATTCACATGCTGACTTATGAACATTGATTCCTTACTTCCCACTCAAGTGTAAGACTCATCTCACTAGATCCAGAAACCTCCTAAAAAAGTGAGACCCTCCCTTAATCTCCCCCAGAAGTTGTTCTATACTCCGGACAATGACTCAACTAATGACATTCCTGCTCCCCACTGAAGCAACCCTCATGGTAGAACTCTCAGGATAGCATATCAAAGAACTACGAGGAGTAGAATCTTATTCTCAATAGCAATGTCCTATCAACATTGAACTTGGCACTAAGTCTTTCCAAAATTATAAATTGTTTCATGACTTTAAAATGTGTTACAAAACAAAAACCCGAAAACAAGCATGGTCATCAAAGGCATTTGTTTATCTCCTTGATCCTTGGTATATAAACACTATTTTATTTGAAGACCCCTTAGGATGAGAAAACCCATTTTGTTCCCTATCTCTAAGATTAACCTATACTCTCAGGTCATGAGCTGATTTTCTAGAATGCAAATCAACTTCAGAATCAACAGTAATCTTGTTCTCTACCAGTCCTGCCTCTAGCCTACCTCTGTGCATCATATTTTTGGAAGGTCTCCAGGAATAGAGAAGTTATTCATGAGTCTGAACTATTTAGTGAGTACTTCCCTAGATTAACCTCACTCTCAAAACCCTCTTCACTTCCTATAGTTTAGCCATATGTGGTTAGACAATAAAAAATGACCTGCCACTCCCCTTATCACCTACACATTGCTCAGAATAATAAGGATTTGTTTTTTACTCCTTCCATCCTTTAGCTTCAAGGTGCTTAAGGGTCAAGATAATAAAAGCAAAGCACTTAGCACAGTGCCTGACACATAGTTAGGTTTCCAACATTACTTCCTATTCCCTCCCTTCTTCCTCCCAAAACCATAGGTTCTCAACCTTTCTAGGCCTGTTTGTTCACTGGCTGAAGACAGCATTGAACTAGAAAAACTAATGTCCTTTTGTAGTTCTAGCAGTCTGTGAGTCTAATTAACATATTCTGTTTTGTTTACTCTTCTAGGCACTGCCTTCACTTGGATCTAAAAACAAAGGAGAGAGGAATAATGCTATTTTCCAGGTTGACCTAAAATATATAAAACTACTTTCAGGAGAATTTTAAAACTCCAAAAATACAAATAACTTTTTAACATGATACATCTGAATCATTCCTTATTTTCAAATTATTCTCTTGAACTATGTGGATAGCAGAGGGAAGCAAAATTTCCCTAAATATTTGCTTAATATAATCAAGCTTCCCTAGTGAAAATGTCTTCAAAGCATCTCCCAACCTAAGAGTTCTAGGCCCATCTTCCAACCATACAGGTAACACTACTGTAATCAATGGGAACTCTTTACTGACAGTGGTGCTTTAATGGGCCTACCTGAAATGAACTGTGAACCTTTAAGGCACTTATCCTTCTCACTAGCCCAACCATAAATTTTCCTTCCATCCCATATTCCTACCTCTTCTTTAAAAGCAATTATACCCTAAGTCTCTTTCTGCAGCTACCAGCCTGCTCCAGTTCTCCTTCTTTACCTTCGTTCCATCTCCTCATATTGCTTCATTTTATATGAGACCTTTGGTCCCCTAACATAAAATGCAAACACTGGTACAAGGCCAAACTCCGAAGTTCCTGAACTTATAAAAGGGATCATATTCCTAAGCTTTTTCTAAGTCTTTGAATTTGGCTTTTCTCCAGGACCAAAAGCATTCAAAATTGCATTAGCTTTGGTGGGGAGGGTTGTCTACCTACAAGCTAACCTTCATCAAAGGTGTCCCTCATTTGGTACTGTAGATCTGAGACAGGAGGGAAAAGGATCCTCTCCTTGAGACAGCCATCAGAACAGGCTCCTTAAAGAAAACAAAAACAAAAACAAAAACAAAAAACAGCCTCCAAGCCACAGGCTTTGCTTTTCACTTAGCTCTGTTTGCTACCTTGTAGCCTTTGTAAGGTTTCTCCTTACCTCCCTCAAGAGATGGTTTAGCTTGGATAAAATGCCCTTCATTCCTTTGTAACTATTAACAACCATGCCAGAGGAAAACATCTAAAAATCTGTTTCCAGGTCCTAGGAAACCTATGTCTAAGTGAACATACTTTATGGCTATACTCTCTTATTCTAGAGAAGTATGCTGTGGCTATTGGCTACATATTAAGTTTCACTAACAACCACCCATCTAGAGAGTATTAAAGACTAACTTAATAGCCCCTTTCTCTCAACCTTGAACCACTAATTTTTGAGGTATATATGAGAGCAACCCAGTGACCAAAGTGTTTTGGCATTCTAGTGATTAATCACCGGGCCTCAAAGCAGTCCTCATCTGCTTTCTCATGGATAGCAGGGCCTTCTTCTCACCAAGCTTTACTTCCCACAGACACCATCTGCAACTGAGCTCAGAAATGTCATCACCAAAAGCACGTCTCAGGATATGAGGGAAGAGGATGAAGTGAAATGTTGAGGCTCCCTGCCCTTCCCAGACATCTCTTGTATCCCGCACAACATAAATTAAAATCTCCTTAGCAATAAGAAAGTATTATTTTGCTTTCTCCTTCACCTCTCACTCAGTAATTTGAGGATCTGTAATAGAAACATGTCTTCTGAGTTGCCTCTCATCACCCTTCAAAACTATGAAGCAGCAGTAACTCTAAATACCTTGCAGGATTAAGCAATCAATACCTCTTGTAGGCTTACGGCATGGCATGCAAGTTGGGTAGTGAGTGAAAAATAGGAAACGAAAAGAAGTTGGGTGGACAGGAGAGATGGAGAAACGGCTGCATATGGGGAGGAGTGGTAGAGTCCCCCCCAGCAATCCTTTCAGGTGTCATACTTCCCCCAAAGTCTCTCAAACCTAGTTTGGAGTAAATATTCACTTGAGAGTATTCCTAGGGCTATAAGGAACACTAAAATTATCCCTATGGATGAGAAATGCCATACCCGGACAGTAAAATTAACCAAGTGTCCAGAAATGCTCACCTTGCCTCTCAGGACAACCAGAAGACTTAGCAGTGCCACCCTTCCCTTGGAACAGTTGAGCATTTACTCACTTGAGGAACTCACTTCCATTCCACCTAGCCCTTCAGGATGACTAAGTTGTGAACAGAGAAGTAACTCCATACTGAAACACAGTCAAACTATGGGGCAATCTTTAATAACAAAGGAAATCCCAGTTCAGCACCAAAAACATTAACTGTTAACTTCCTTAAGGCATTAACTTTACCATACAGTTAAGGATACCTGTCTGGGAAAAGATAGTGCTTAAGAAATTTAGATACTGAAACAGCATGATTTCTAACTAGAAATTGCCTTGGTCGTGATAGAAAAAAAGTCCAAGTTAGTTAGGTCCTCAGCCTTTAGGCCTAGAATTAAAAAGAGCCACTGCTATAAAGTGGAAACAATATTCCCTAGTAGGTTGAAGTTCACACTCCCAGTCATGAATCTGCAATATATAAAGACCAAAAACAAATTCCTTTTTCTCTGGAGGCTAACCAGGAACACAGGATTCCAGGAATTGGAACAATCTTGAGCTCTCCATTCTCCTTCTGGGTAAAGACAGGACAGCCCACAGGCAAGGGAACATCATAAACTTTGGGGATTCAAAAACAGGCTGGCCACCCTCATCACCAGTATTTGAATTCCTCTTCCTAATTTCCTTGTTCTGGTGTACCCTTTAACCTTGTATGATTGCTCACCCCAATATCCTCCCCCCCTTCTTTTCTGTCTTCTAATGGGCTTTACCTGCTTTTATCTACTTATGTCATGACTAGCAGGACTGCAGCACACACAAGGGAAAATTTAGTTCTTAGTGTCCTAAATCGTGAAAGAGAAGGGAAAGCAATTCTGTCCTCAGGTGGAGATAGGAAAGATTTTGGAGATAATAGAATTTTACCCTTACAAACAACTTTGACTCGTTTCCTGGACTGGCAACACATCAGGAATCTCAACGGAGCTAGGAACACTAATCTCCATGCCTACCCTACTCATGGTAACATAGGAACTGGTTGGGGTGGTTATGGTTTTAAGAGATTATTCTTTGGTCTAAACAGCCTCTTACCAACTTCCATTGACAAGTTGAGCTCAAACCCATTACCTCTCCTTTCAGGAGGAGCCAGGGTACACAAGACAACTCTTTTGATGGCCTGGCACCATCATTTGTGTAACTATTTCTACTTAAAAAAAAAAAAATCACATCTTACAGTTTTCCCCAACTTATTTTCTTCTCTAATTCCTAGTCTAGTGTTTTGAAGCACCTCTTCAAACCCTGAGAACCTTTTTTTTTTTTTTTTTTTTTTTTTTGTATTTTATGAGACTACAGAGATTCTGAGACAAAGCACTCCTAAGATAAAGTAAAGGAAAAAGCTCTTTGTACACAATTAGATCTGCTCAGAGGCTACAGGTTAAGAAGTAAATGCAATGGAGCAAAAGTGGTATAGTAACAGGAAATATTTAATTTTCCAATCTCCACTTTCCATTTTTATAAACTGAAAGAAAAAAATTTAATATATTACAAAATATCTGTACATAGACAAGATACACCCGATGTGGGGCAAAAACAAGAGAGAGAAGGAATACAGTGTCAGGAACCTAAATCAGGGAGAATGAGGTGGCAACTGACACTTTTCTGGTGCAGCATTCTCTCTCAAAACCTGCTGGTAACCATTTTAGTACTGTAACTATATATGCATATTACACACACACACACACACACACACACACACACACACACACACACTGGCTGGGTGATGTCTATGGCATAAGCTAACAAAAAAAAAATCCTACTTACAAATTTGTGCTACTGCCCTGCTTTCAAATGTATAGATTTGATGTCATTTTCCAATCCTTATCATCCCTATGGACAGTTGAAAAAAAACTAAGGAAACTGGGTCAAACAAATTTGTTTTCAAAACTACAAAAATGATCATGGTCAAACCAGTTTTGCTCTCAATCATGAACAGAATCAGATTTCTCATCTGTTCAAAATAATGTATTTAATAGACTTATTATCTCCCATGGTACAATTAAAACAAAACAAAAACCACTTTTGAATATAATTGGGTTTGTAAATTTCTAACAGTCAAGTTGAAATTCTGCCAAAACTTTACTTCTATCACATTTATAGGTAACATAGCTGAAAAATTAACAAATACCTTTTCTTTCTCCACAGATTCCAGGATATTTTTCTTTTTTCCTCTGCCTTTAGAAATAGTCAAAATTACCAAACTTTTTTCATTGTAAAGGCTAGACTCCCCAAATGGGGATAGGAGGTGAGATGGGATCATACATACACATACACACATCCATACATACACTCACCCCTTTCCCTAGTAGTAGGGATGGGGGAAGGGAGACTTAAGTATATTATTTAGAATATTTGGCATAATTAAAAATAAGGGGTGGGAAGGGGGGAGGAAAAACATTATTAATGATTGCTGATAACCAAAATATAATTAAAATATAGAGAATTTTATTCATATTTGATGGGAGACCAATTATTTTCACTATGAATAGATACTTTTGAAAGTATCACAGGCTTAAGTTCTTTAATCAAAAATGGGAGTGGGGCCCAATGCCTCAAATTCAAATATTCTAAAATACAAAGGCCCATGTCTGTGGACTAAGAAGTCAACAGACAAAATGTTCAGATGAACTTTAATGGAATTTTCCAATAGCATGTCAGTGAGCCTAGCAAATCTAATTGGACACACTGGTATAAAAAGCCATCAATGCCAAAATGGCTAGAAGGTTCTTTTTCTAATCAATGTTTGCCCCTGAGGGCAAGGCCAGACCAAAACCCAGAGAATAATAAAGAAATACACACACCGGATATCTACCTATTTCAATAACAGGGGAAAATAGTCTTCATGTAAGTATCTGAAGAGGGTTCTTCTTTCATTTCTTTATAAAGTTTTTTTTTTTTATTAGTGCACCTTTCTCTTACAAGTAGTTTTTATTTTTTAATATAAGAACTTGGCATTGAAACACAAAACTTCACTTGAGTTCTGAAAACTATTCTCAAAGATGCTGAAGCATGTTTGCTTTTTCTTTGTAAAGGGGCCCTAATCTATGTTTCACAAAGGCCTAAGTCTGTGCAGAGAATTTATATGAATGTGTAGGTTTTTAAAACACCTTATATGCTGGTATTCACATAGAAATGGAAGCCAGAATGAGAAGCCTCCCAAGTTATCCCACCCTGAAAGCCTTTCCATTTTCCATTTCCTGTTTATAATAAGGCAAAATTCTTGCCATGAAGTCATTTACCCCTTTTACCAAAAATAAAACCAAAATCAAATCTCTCCAGAGGAAACTCCCTAAAAGAATTGGCAGGATATACATGCTGAGATGTGTATATGTCAATACTGTTCTTTCTCATGGTCTGCTCTTTTAAAATTATTTTTTAAAAAAGGTTTCAGATATTGATAGATCTTCAGAAAAATATCCACCCTAAACTAAGTTACATTTCCATGTATTTCCATGTATATTCCATGTATTTCTTTTGACAATATTACAATGCTCTGTTTCAAAGGTTTTGTTTTGTTTTTTTTTTGTTTTTTTGACAAAAATATATGTGTAAACAGTATGGTAACTGCTCTTACTAGCCCTCTAGGTATGGAGGCATCATCTCTAACCCCAGCTCAGCAGCAAGTCCTAGGCTGTCTGCATTTATAAATCAACTTCACCATCAGAACGTGGTTTAAAAAAAAAAAACAAAAAACATTTTAGAATTGAAAAGTTACAGAGAACATATAGGAGTTTGAATTTCCTTTCGTTTATTTCAAAAAAAAAGTAAAGAATTATCCCAGGTTCTTGGGCATCTCAACGATTAATTTTTTTCCAAACAAATGCCTCAAAAAGAGAAAAAGACAGAGAGAGACAGAGAGAGAGACAGAGAGAGAGAGAATGAGAAACTCTTTAAAGATGTGGTAAAAAAGGGAAGAGATGGGGTAAATCTACCTACATGCCCAAGAATGCCTCTTTCTACAACCTGCGTCCTGTGCAGGGAGAGGGGCATGTCTTTTTGTCAAAGCAGAACAAACTTCATGGATGAGTAATTTATTTGGAAAAAAGGTATGTTCAAGATGCTCAATGGGGAAAAAAACTTCACTTGAAAGCAAAAATGTGAGATGGTGGAGAGGAAGGAAACATTTATTTAAATCAGCCAGTCACTCTGTTTCCCTTATAGCAAAAGCCTAAGAGTAGCTCAAATTTTGTGAACACTATTATCTTTAAATGAAAACAAAACGGAAAAAAAAAAAGCAAAAAACAAAAAATAAAAAAAGTTCAAAAGGAATCATAAAAAAAATCCCCAAATTTAAAAAAAACCTAAAGAGAGCCTTTCCTGAGCCATCTCAAAATTGAAACTGTTCTCCTTTTCTTCTGCTCAAGAAGTGCAGGCAAATGAACTAATAAAACATTTACTTTTCAATTTAATGACCCTCTCCACATTCTCTACTTATTATCTACTAGGTAGAGTTGAACTGTTCTGGCTGTAGCCCATCCAGGGGGAACTGGTGCCAATATCATTTTATAAGTCGCCTGCTAGTAGCAAGTGAGCAAGGAATACAACAGACAGCTTTGCGGTAGCCAAATGCAGATGATTACCTCGCTCTGGCAAATGATTTCATTAATGTTTCAGAGGACTGGATGGAAGGATGAATAGGGAAGGAATCTTTCAGGACACTGAAGTCTCTGGGTTAGTAAGGAACTCCTCTCCCTCTTCCCCCTCTTGGTGGGACTCTTGTAGGTCCCCGATAGAGTTTTCCATAAGCAGAAGACTGAGCTGGGCCCCCCCAGTTTAGGCCTGTTCCTGAACTGCTGGCCCCAGTGGTTCCTGGCCCCAGCTCCCCATAGTTCTGCAATTTGGTCTCTGCATGTACCACAGAGTTGCTGCTTCCCTCAGCCTTCAGGAATGGTTGCCCGACCACTGAGTGTAATGCTAAGGGGACCCTGGCAAAACGGAGGTCCTGGTCCCCTGGGAACTGCACTGACCCTGTGCCCTGGTAACTGCTGGACTCCCCAAGGTGGCTCACAGAGCCTGAGAAGGTCCTGTTCTTCACCAGGGTCTGGGTCAAGGATTCTGTCAAAGCTGGACCAGAGTTGCGTTCATCAGTGTCAGTGGCACTGAACCCTGTTTCAGGCCCATCAGTGTTTCCGTAAGTCCTGTTGGGATGGGGTCGGGTGGAGTACTCCATTGGTCTCAAGGCCTGGTGCTCATGTGGCAGGTGGCCAGGAGGCTCTGCTTCAGGCTGGGATAAAAGTTGCAGCAAGGCGGCTGTCACGGCTGGGTTCAACTCCTGGGGGGCGCTGGAAAGATCGCCTTCAACCAGAGGGGGTGGAGGTGGCGGCGGTGGAGGTCCGGGGGGCTCAGGGGGCCTCTTCTCTGGTGGAAGAATGTGAGGAGGACATGCTGTGGAAGGGTTACTTCTTTTAAACACCATCTTAAAAATCACATGTGATTATAAACACAAACACACACACACATACACACACGCTGCCCAACATAAACAAATAGCAATACAAGTAACCAAATATATATAAAGAATAAAATCTTGGGATCAGGAAATTGCAATTTATAAATAAAATCAAGTGGTTAAAATAAAACAGTTGCATTCTGAATCTAACAGCTGGTGTAAAAAAGATCATATGTTTCAAATGATTGTCCTGATTTTTGTCTGAGATTTCCTCCATTTCCTTCCTTAAGGAACTGTTCTAATATGTAGGCTGTTGGCAGCCTCCCCGCCCCTTTTTGCTGTTGGATCAAAACATTAATGAAAATAAAGTAGAAAGAAGGAAGATGAGAGGAAACAATACACATGCTGTGGTCACATTTCTAGCACAAAATCTTGCTGTACAACAGGAGACCTTGCATGGACTTAGCTAATGCATTTTACAGAACATTTGATGATATAAGGTTAACACCTGAAATAGAATTTAAAGAATATACAAGAGAGATGAAATAAAAACCTTTCATTACCGTCATGTATAAATATACACTTGCTTCTCCAAACTTCAGTCCCCTCTCCCCATAATCACATTCTGAAGAAAGGGATTAACCACCATTCTGTCATTCAGTTTCCTGTTACAATAATTATAAAGACTAAAGTAATCTATCATAATTTTCTATTTTGTTTTCCAACCTCCTGCATTTTTTCCATGCTATGAAAAAAATCACTACAGCAATGTCATGCAGAATGGGCTGCTGATAAACATGTTTATCTTGGAGACGGTGACAAAACTAAGTATTTAGAAATGTACTGAACTTATACTACACTATGTCTTTCCAAGGATTTTTTGTCTTTCTTGAACCACTCCCCACACACCCCCACCTGCTGGCTAAATTTGCCTAAGCATGGCAATCACTGTATGGTAACTACTGCCAAGGCAGGAGAGTAGGGATGTAAAACGGCGTGAGTTTGAGAACATACAAAACCAAGTACAATCAGAACAGTGCTTTTTAAGAGTTGGGAATTACTCTGCTGAAGAAAAGGTTTCATGTTTTGGGATATCTTCCAAATGACTGATGTTTCTGTTCCCTATGGAACCATATTTTTAAATATCCATATAGTTAATTCTTTATTATCTGAGCTAGTGATATGAAAGTCATTACTCAGACAAGCCAAAATAGTTTTTAGTTATAAAGTAGTTTGGTAGCATATTTACCACAATTATATTTTGCAAAGACAATCAGTAAAGTATGTATTTACTCAGCATGCAGATGAAAGCAGTCTGAAAACATAATATTATAACATTGTGTTGTGGAAGGATGAGGTCAGGTGCTATATGTAACATACAAGTGGGTGGCCAACAGTCCCAATTTGCCTGGGACTGAGCGGGTTTTCAGGTTGCCGACTTTCATTTTTAAAACCAGGACGGAACTGAGATGAGTTGGACACCCTGTATACAGTACCCACCCAAGTTGCTTGTTGACAGATTGACTGGTTAACTAGGTGGTAGGTAAAAATTAATTTAAAGACAAAAAATCAGCTATAGAAAACTCACAACTGGAAAGATGACATGCTGAAAAAGAGCTAACTGGACTACAAACTCCTATAGATTTCAGAGTTTATTGCTGTCAATAGTATGTTTCTCACTACATAAGAGTATCTCAGTACCAGTTATATTTAAATGTATTTTTGGACTATACATAAAATAAAACACTATGGTTATTTTTTTTTAAATATTGATGGCAAACAACTTTAAAAATGCCTAACTGTAAAAGTGATCAAAGCTAAACTTACTCTTTCAGCTATACTAGTTTTCATATTTAAACTTTGCCTTTTAGTCTTAAGCTGTATTTCAATAGAACTACTTCTTGAGCTCAAATTCACATGTATGAGAGGATGAGAACTATCTCAAAGTAGAAAAGGAGACAGACTGTAAATGACTATTGAAGTAAATAAAACTTCTTAAAGGAGTTAAAAGATCACATTTTAAAAATCACACTATTGTAAGATCTAGTGCAAACAATATTGCCAATTCTTAACAGTCTGTATTACTGGAGGGAGGTATTAAAGAAATGTACAAATATAACTTAAAATTTTCAATTGACTCATTAGATTTCAACCATAACCCTTTCCCCATACAAGTAAAGAGTAGCTAAAGTGATAGATTTTCACCTTCTCTGGCTTATTCAGTCTGCCCTCTGGTGGAAGTGCTAATGAATAATAAAATGGCCAAGTGTGAGGCAGCCGGGGAGCAACAAGAGGAGACATAGAACTGGATAATCCAGGGGTGACTAATAATTAGGAGTGGTATTTTTACTCTTCCCTAAAAAGCAAATCCAACAATTTCTGGCCATAGGCCAGGTCTTAATTTTAGTTCAATCTCACCCTTGTTGGCTCAATTATTGAGTGAATTTCTTTCAATCACTATACTATTTAATTTGAATGACTTCTTTAACGTATTTTGATTATAGCTGAATTCTGCTGGGGTGGGGAAGAAGAAGAGGGTGTGGGAGATGAGACAAAGAGTCCTGCTTTAACTCTAGATTAGCTTTCTCTGTTATTCCATGTCCTAGGGTCTCTTAAAAGCAACTGGAATCAGTTATGACAGAGTAACAAAGTGAATTAAAAAACACATTAAAAAGAAACATATTAAGAAAAGTACACAGGTTCTATTCTGCCTCTTCCAATAATATGGTTTCAGCTGAGACCATAGGCAGGCTTATTTAAACTCCCTGGATTGCAGTTTCCCTATTTGTAAAGTAAAGGGGTTAATTTTATTTATGTTACCTTCCAGTTTTAAAAAGACTTACATATGAAAAATAGCTTATGTATTTGTATACCAGTGAAAATAAGGCATATACTTTCTGCACCATCCTGTATGAAATGTGATGTGAATGTAGGACGACCTAAAGTTGAAGGTTAGTGTACCTCATCAGCCCTTGTGCCTCTTCTTATTCCCCAATTCATGGGGTCTTCATGGACAGCGAAAATATCCAAGGAGTTGAAAACACTTTCAGATAAGTAAACATTTTGCAAACCAGACTGTAAATCAGAATTAGAAAATTTAAACTTTTCTTTCCTCTAATAAAATTGCATGCTGTGGTCATGTCAAGTCAAGGTATAACATATTTATTTCCTTTGTTCAGATTTTTCTTTATGTAATGCTCACTTCCTAATTTGCGGTCCATTCAATTGTCTTTCAGGAGCACAGATTTTTAAAAAGCATTTTTATATGCTATTATTTTTTGGAATGGAAATGTGTGGTGTTACACTTATCTACCAAGATTTCCAAATTATTCTTCAGGAGATTAACAATGGCATTTTATTAGAGTTTTCTTGACTATTATCTTTCAGGCAAGACTGGTATCCAGTATCCACTACACTAGAGTAAAATCGACTATGTGCAATCTGATGATGGTTTATTTGGAACGCAGATTTTCAAGTGCTAGTACTAGTTGGCCACTATTCACACAGTGGTTCAAGATGTATCACTAGCTATGATTGTGGTTTCTTTGTGTTAGAACACAGAGGCTTTACTTACCTACCTCCTAGAAAATGGAAAAACCATCAGTATATGGAAGGTGCTTTGAGAAGCTTTGAGACTTAAATAGAAGCTGGGCAAGAAATACATCATTGGGTGCTATGTTCTCCTGTAGACTAGGTTACAGAAAACTGAAACTGAGGCCATTGATGTGAAAAAGAAAATGTTAAAGAGATTTTTAAGAGGATCAACAGCACCTGAGCTCAATGAGATTCATGACCGGTCTGTTTACCTGCTGCCTCCTCCTGTGGCATTGTGGGAGTTCTTCGGGGCCCCTGTGGCCCACTGTTCTTGTCACTGTTGTTTTCCTCCAGGCTGCCTGCTGGCTCCTGGGTTTTCATCAGCTGACTCAAAAGAACTGCCAACATATTCTGCATGTCAGCTGGTGTGCTTGAAGCCTCAGAGGTTGTCTGTTCTGCTGAAGGCTGGACCACTAGGGCAGGAGGTGCCTCCTTCAAAGACTCCTCTGGGGCCATGGGCTCTGAGTCCTGCTGCTGGGAAGTGGCTTCCGTTAGGGCACTGATGGACTGGTTCAGGGCCTCCAGCTGCTGCTGCATCTCTGGGTTGGAGTGGATGTTAAGCAGCTGTGCCATCTGAGGGATGCTTAGGTCGGTTTGGCTCTGCAGCAGATTCAGTAACACTGCCAATTCACTTTGATTCAACTGCTGTGTGATGTCACCGAGGCCTGTGGAGGAGAGACAGTGAAGCCAAAATAAGAGGATGAGGCAGGGTAAGGACCTTTGCCTTCTTCAACTGGCAAGAGCAAATTACAATATTCAGTATATGAAGCTTCATTTTGAATGTCTCATTTTTCATGCCTCACATTGTCATGACAGTTTTTCTTTAGATTTTCACTTAAAAATACAGGAACAAACTAAAACATCCCAGTGAGTAAAAGTGATTTCATTTTATCTGTATTCTTCAATGTCAGTGACTTACAACCCTTTCTGTACATTAGAATTACTAGGAGAGACTGTAAAGTTCAGGTGCTTCAGTTCCCATTCCCAGATATCTGGCAATTAATTGTTCAGGAGTGTTTATTTTTATCTTTTTTTTTTTAATTTTTTTTAACGTTTTATTTATTTTTGAGACAGGGAGAGACAGAGCATGAACAGGGGAGGGTCAGAGAGAGGGAGACACAGAATCCGAAACAGGCTCCAGGCTCTGAGCTGTCAGCACAGAGCCCAACGTGGGGCTCGAACTCACGGACTGAGAGATCATGACCTGAGCTGAAGTCGGCCGCTTAACCGACTGAGCCACCCAGGCGCCCCAGGAGTGTTTATTTTTAAAGCTTCCTACATGATTCTAAAGTGCAGCCAGTGTTGAAAACCACTGTTGTAGGTGAACAGGGAAGGGCAAGTGAGTCTCAGAAAGAATACCTGTAGTTCAGAAAAATTGACGGTACCACAAAACTACTTTATCATTATAATTGTTCACTATTACACAGTTTTGGATATATTTAGATCAAATATGTTCCATAGATCAGTTCCATCTATGGAACTAACTACATTTAACGACAATTGTGGTTTAAATGATCAGATTCTGGGGCACCTAGGTGGCTCAGTCAGTTAAGTGTCCGACTTTGGCTCAGGTCACGACCTTGCGGTTTGTGAGTTGGAGCCCCATGTGAGGCTCCGTGCTGATAGCTCAGAGCCTGGACCCTGCTTCGGATTCTGTGTCTCCCTCTCTCTGTTCCTCCCCCACCTCACATTCTGTCTCTCTCTCTCTTTCTCGAAAATAAATAAAGATTAAATGATCAGATTCTAAGAAGGTCTTTTCAAATGAAACATAAACAGGGCTCCAAATTAAATGTTAGAAAACCATGGGTAAATGAACCTTAAATTTGCTTTACCTAACTTACTGACCTAACTTTACCTAACTGACTTCTAATTGAGATATAGTATTCCCTCTTTCTGGAAAGAAAAATAATCCATTGTAGACTTTCTAAACCCCATATACAAACTTGGGTTTATCTCCTCCCCATAATGATGGGACATTTCTTTATTGCTTCAGTGGCTAAAAACTCAGACAGACAGACAGACACACCCTTGCACTTGATCATCAAAACCTGACCAAGTGTCTTTAATAAAAATACAAAACCTCCATCCCAGAACTGACCTACTGCATCCCCAGTCCCAGGTTCCACCTTGCCAGGAGCAGGCTGAGGCGGTGCTGGACTACTGTTCTTCACGGGCTCAGCACTTGTCCCTGAGGTAGTTTCTTTCCGTGAGGCTTTGGATGGAGGTGGCTCTTCTATCACAACACCACTTTGTCTCTGTCGTCGCCGTTTCTTACTCCACAATTCATGGCAATCCTGCCAGTGGGGGAGGCTGCAAAAGACAAAGCAAAGGGGAAATGTGTGTGGGACTAATGACAGTGAATGAATGGAGGAAGAACAGATTAAAATAGGAAGGCAGGGGCGCCTGGGTGACTCAGTTGGTTAAGCGTCCGACTTCAGCTCAGGTCATGATCTCACAGCCCGTGAGTTTGAGCCTCGCGTCAGGCTCTGTGCTGATAGCTCAGAGCCTGGAGCCTGCTTTGGATTCTGTGTCTCCCTCTCTCTCTGCCCTTCCCCTGCTCATGCTCTGTCTCTCTCTGTCTCAAAAATAAATAAAAACATTAAAAAAAATTTTTTAAATAGGAAGGCAAAGAGCTGAGGGAAATGGAAAGAATAACATAAAAATAACCAGAAATATTAGTAAACAGATAGTAGCAATGTAAAAGGAATCATGGCATATGGTAGTCTGAGGAAATAAAAGACCAACAGATTTCTACAGTGAGAAATGAGACTCTTGCTAATATCAGAGTCACACCTACTATATAAACACCTACATTCCAATCAAAGAGTTAAGTCTTATAACTGTTCTTGCTGTGCATAACAAGAATAAAGAAGAACTTTATTGGTCAAGTTTCAGTTTGGAATAGATAGGACAGAGATGACTAGCCTATTAATATCTACAAAAGTCCAGGCAAGGTGGTGAACCACTTAAGCAGTGTATAATTAAATCACCTTTGTGTGAAATCAATTTATGGGTTATTTGGTCTTTGAGGACCAAAAAATAGGTTCTTTCTTCTTTCTACCCATGGAATTTCCATGACTCAGTATTTTCATTTGTGGAGTTTATTAGTATATTTTAATATATTTAATATATTTTCACATTTCCTCATACTCAATAATGCAAACAGTCCCGGAAAGTAAAATCTTATTATAATAAAGACTACCAGAGCCAAAATCTCTCTATAATAAGAGGTCCCAAATTTTAGTAAAAAGCTTATGTATTTCAAGCCAAAATTCAACGTATCAAAATTCTAGTGCAGTAAATGAGTTTGGACATTTCTTTGGAACAATCAGATTTGTGGTTACTACCCACTCGTCTTTAAATACTGTGTATTTAAGATACATAGTTTCTCTGTGTAAGAAAAAAATACCCAAAAACTCTGACATAAAAACTATAATGCTGTCAGTGATACAATGTCACATTATTGGCCAAATGTGAAACATGAGAGTAAAACTTCAGAAGATCCTATAGAATACAGAAAATGCATAAGATTCTGATGAAAGAGAGACAACGTTCAAAGATATTTTCAACATCAAATAATTCAGGACATATGACCCAATAGTAACAAGCTATTTAAAATTAGAACTGCCCTTGCCAAGTGTGGGATATACATGGTCACCACAGACATGGGGGATTCAAGCAAATGGAACAGGTAAGAGCAAAAACGAGAAGGAATACTTTAAAGAGGCTGTACAGGGCAATAAATAGTTTGAGTCAAATTAGAACAAATATCGTATCTAAATTTATTCCTTGTTTAAAAACATTAAGCAATAAAACCTCTTATCAATCATAATACTCAAGGGCACCTCTCCATTTGGGACTCAGCCATTTGCAGTTCCTTCTAAAAACCTATTATTTTGAGCTACACATCTCCTAAGGTTTAGTGGGGGGTTTAGGATCACTACTTGGCCACCAGCACTTACTCTGGAGGATCCATTTTACTGAGCTCAACATCTTTAAGGAAGTCACTCTGTAGAGTCTGTTCAGCTGTGCAACGTTTGCTAGGATCTAGTGTCAGCATGTGGTCCAGTAAATCAAGTGCTGCCGAAGGAATGCTGTGGAAAGGAAGAAAGAACAAGTTCACAATGACCCCATAGTTCTTAAACCTATAACCTTAGGTCAAAGGTCTCTGAATTTCCACCTCCATGTAAAACTGTGGAAAAGGAACTAAAAGCTAGCTAAACAAGCAAGCAGATCTGCTCCCACAGAGGATTTATGCAATGCTATATATAATACAAGTAAAAAACATGAAGCCAGCAGTTCCATTCTCTTTTTATTATGGGAATATCAAAAGGACTCTGAGAAAATTTATATATTACCCCCAATAAAATGATTTATTTTTTCATCTAAAGCCTTCATAAAAGAAAATTACAACAAAACTATGATAAAATTCATATACTGTTCAAAAAAAAATGTTTTCCTATGGTGTGCTGCCATAAGTTGGGACAACACTAACTCCCTAAGCTAAGAAAGTCAAGTCTAAACTCCAGCCAAACACAGAAACAGATGTACATTTTTGCCAAACTCACAAAGAGAATTCTTCTCGCAGACGCCTTCTATATTGCTTCTTCGGTTTCATGGTATTGAAGTAGGGCAGCTTGATAACATCAGGCCACACAGCTGGACAAGGGCTACCACAGAGTCGACTGAAAACAAAGCAAAAAGCCAAAACAAGAAGTAAATGAGTCAGCATTGTGAATTCTGGAGATTACAGAAGCAGAAATTATTACCTCCCGAGGTCTGGGGAATCTTAGCTTATTAAGTTAGAGAGCATGCAGAAAGGTAAAACCTGACCTCACTGCTTTAAGGACAGAAGGAATAGGACAGAAAGAGCTGGTTACAAGATAATAAGAGAAAATACTGGCAAAATAGTCCAAAACGATGCATATACTTGATTTTGTAAAACATGTTTTTAAACCTCCATAAAGGTTTTCATTATCAATTATGTTCTGTTCAGTTAGTATTAATTTCAAAGTGCTGAGCTGCTCATATAATGTTCCTATAGGGAAAATTAGAAGAGAGCCTAAAAATTTTGATAGAAAATTGAATTTAATGCACAATAATGAGTTATACACCACCTTTAAAGAAGTCTACATTAGCCTGTTGTATTCTTCTCTTTACTTATATTGATTAAAACAACCCCAGTCCTTCCCCAAATCCTCTAGTTTAGGTTCTATTTTATAATTACCTGTTTACATGCTGTATCACTTACTAAACTTTGAGCTCTCTGAAAGCAGGGACCTATCTTACTTATCTCTAAACCTTAAAGTTTAACAAAAAAAGGAATTTGTTATGGAACAGGCTTAATAAATGTTTGCTGAATACAGCTCATCTTAATCTAACCTAAGAATGAAACAGCTACCTTGAAAATGGCATGCTTTTATATGAAGAACTAATAAAAAATATGCAAAGACCTAAAAAGTCTAAAAAGGGGGAACCTAAAAACTAAGACCCTTAGTAAGACCTAAAAAGGAGGAATATAATTTCTTTACATATATAGCCCATGATAAAATATGTGGTAAATCTGACTGAGAATATACTTGGATATATACTGACTTGAGAATACTTGGATATAATCATAAAGTCAACTTTTAGTAGAATGACTGAAAAGTATTAGAAATTAGAGGATGAAATGACCTATCACACCTGGGCACTCAGAACACATGCACAGCTGTACCTGATCAGTTCTAGCTGAGCCAGTTCCAGATTGGCTTGAAAAATAGGCTTCTTTGTGAACAGTTCCCCAAGGATGCATCTAAAAAGAGTAAAATTGAAAGGTCAGGAGAGAAATCCCCGGAGCCTAAATTGTGTCTCAAAAAATTTTTATAGTATATCTGACAGAATTTGATATTACATGTTGTAAATAAGCTCCAAATGGCAGTGTCTGAATTTTGTAAAAGAAAATATTTCTTGGGGCGCCTGGGTGGCTCAGTCGGTTGAGCAGCCGACTTCAGCTCAGGTCATGATCTCGTGGTTCGTGAGTTCGAGCCCCGTGTCGGGCTCTGTGCTAACAGCTCAGAGCCTGGAGCCTGCTTCAGATTCTGTATCCCTCTCTCTGCCCCTTCCCTGCTCATGCTCTGTCTCTCTCTGTCCCTCAAAGATGAATAAATGTTAAAAAATAAAATAAAATAAAATAAATTAAAAAAAATTTTTCTTGCGGTGAGAATAGACAGTATTAAGAATTTAAATTTGCCAGGCGATCAAACTTTTACCATCTATAAAGGACGGTCTACAAGCAAAGAAAATGAGTCAGAGTCCTTTTCTACCAATTCCATTGTAAATTAAGGAAATAAACACTAAAAAACCCACACTTCAATTTTACAAGGATGCTCAGCAGTTCCTATAAAGAGATCAGCTTTTTCCATTCATTTGCTCTGTAGAATGTGCAATATACTATAGCCCTCTTGGCACTGTATTTGTAAAGAAGCATTTATTGTCATCACCCAGAATCAGTTTCAATAGGACTTTCAAATACATTATGCTTAAATGCTTTTTCCATTTTGCAAATGCCTTCCAAAATAATACATATTTACAAAGTCCCCAGGTATGTCTCCACAAATTACTTAATTACAAAAGGAAATCTAGTAACTATTTAGTGGGAAAAAAAAGACAACACCTTAACTGAGTGAACAAAATTAACATCATCAATAAGAAGGAAACAGGGTTCATTTAAGTATAAATGTGATACCTTGAAAAGAACACTTATGCAATATTCCAGCCAAAACTTCATAATATGAACCTATATAGTAGCTGGTCTGTCCTTCAAAATGTAAGTGTCGGAGCATCTGGGAGTCTCAGTCAGTTAAGCATCTGACTCTGGCTCAGGTCATGATCTCTCATTCGTGAATTTGAGCCCTGGACTGGGCTTTCTGCCCTCAGCACAGAGCCCACTTTGGATCCTCTGTCTCCTTCTCTCTCTGCCCCTCCCCCACTCATGTTCTCTCCCTCTCTCAAAAATAAATAAACATTAAATAAATAAACAAACATTAAAAAAATATATCGAATCTCAAGTTGGTTAAACATCCAACTTTGACTCAGGTCATGATCTCACAGTTTGTGGGTTCGAGCCCCACATCAGGCTCTGTGCTGACAGCTTGGAGCCTAGAGCCTGCTTAGGATTCCGCGCGCGCGCGCGCGTGTGTGTGTGTGTGTGTGTCTCTCTCTCTCTCTCTCTCTCTCTCTCTCTCTCTCTTCTGCTCCCCCACTCACATTCTGTCTCTCTCTCTCTCTCAAAAAATAAATAAAACATTAAAAAAAATTTATGTATATACATGAAAGACAAAGGTTAAGGAACTATTTCAGAGTAAAGAATGAGAACTAAATGTAATACATGATACTGGATCAAATCCTTTATCAGGTGAGGTATTGTTTCCAGGATGTTATTAGGGTACTGAAAAAGTAAGAACATGGAATGTAAGCTAAACTACTTTAAAATATAGTGTATCATTGTTAAATTTCCTGAATTTGATAATGCTACTGTGATTTTATATAAGAATATCTTTGTTCTTAAGAAATGTACATTAAAGAGGTGCCTGGGTGGCTCAGTCGGTTAAGCATCCGACTTCAACTCAGGTCATGATCTCACAGTTCGTGAGTTCAAGCCCCACATTGGGCTCTATGCTGACAGCTCAAAGCCTGGAGCCTGCTTCAGACTCTATGTCTACCTCTCTGTCCCTCTCCGCACATGCTCTCTCTCTCTCAAAAATGAATACGCATTAAAAGAAAAAGAAATCTACATTAAATATTAAATGGTAAGGAGGATGACATGTACAACTACTTTCAACAGTTCTGGAAAAAAGATGTGTGCATATACACAATTTTATTCTATTTGTATACTTTATGTTGTATGATATAAATACACATACATAAACATATGAATATAAAAAGCAAATGTGGCAAGATGCTAAATTTTAGTGAATCTAACATGAATAAATCTCAAAATAATTATGCTGAGTAAAAGATGCAAAAGGGAAAAAAGAACATATACCGTATGATTCCATTTGTATAAAATTCCAGAAATGGAAATCAATCTATAGTGATAGAAAGCAGAACAGTTGTTGCCTAGGATAGTGTGGGACAGAAGAGAGAGATTACAAAGGACCACATGGAAACTTTTGTCTTGGTTGTGGTGATGGTTTCACTAGCGTATACAATATGTCAAAACTTCAATTGTACATTTTAAACATATGCAGCTTACTGCATATCTCAATTGAAAGATTAACAAATTTTAGTGAATATGGATAAAAGCTATACTAACGTTCTTTGTCCTTTCTAGTAACTCTTTTGTATATTTGAAATTATATCAAAATAAATCTATTTATTTAATTTAGTCAGTTTTAATTTTAATTCCAGTTAGTTAACATACAGTGTTATTATACTAGTTTCTGGTGTACAATATAGTAATTCAACAGTTCCATACATCACCCAGTGCTTATCACAAGTGCACTCCTTAATTTCAATCACCTATTTAACCCATCCCCCCATATCAAGATAAATTTAAAACAAATGTAAAAAATTACATGACTACTCTGTACTTTTTTGTATGCCTAAAATATTTTATTTTTTGAAAAGTAAGAAAACAAATGGACAAAGAATCTCTTCTCTGGCCTATGATTTGAAATTAGATTTGCTAATACAAAAGCAGTATTTATAGTTTTACTTTGAAATTCTTTAGCTTGACTAAATTTGAGAAGCAAAACAAAGCTAGTTTTTAAAGTTATTAGCACCTTTCTATTAGCATTTGTTAACCTCAAATGACAAATTCTCACTTCCATATTCACTCAAATCTTATCCAGAAATAGAAAAGTAAAAGTCAAGTTTAATTCTATTTCCAACATAAACTGCTAAATCAAATTCCAAATACAGTGTTGTCACAACTGATAAAATAAGCAGAAAGAAAAACAAACCAACCAACCCAGGTGGGTTTTCAGAATCTAGACATAATTCGTTGTACCAGTCTTTCTAGTTTCTCCTTCACAGAGAATTCCATGAATCACCAAAGTAGCAAGCTCACATCAAGAGTCTAGCAAAATCTCAATTCAATGAAGTTCCTGGGCTTTATTTAAAGCCTAATCTTCTATAATTTTAATTTCCAAGTTGTGTTTTGGTGTTTTATTTCAGTTCTAGTTCTTTGGTGGGGAAGATATTATTATGTAATCAATACTTTGCTACTACACTGAGGTGGCAGGTTGCACACACTGAAATAATAGTACCAACAGAGCTATGAACGTTCCCTGTGTATCTTAATGGGGCGTTAACTTTAGAGCCTAGTTGTGACAATTTAAATGCTAATACTGTTAAAGCAAATAGTCCAGAACACAAACATACCCAGCTTCAATCAGTAAAATTTAACTAAAGCTTCATTTCAATTGGGGAGGCTACCAATGAAATTATGCTCTCCTTTTCTTTGACCCGTTTGAATTTTGAAATAAAACCCCTGTAGTTTTAAAGACTAACATTAATAGAGGAGGGAATGAATGGGAAAAAGTGATAAGCTCCACTGGCAAGTACATGTCAGAATCCTAAGGTATGGAGGTCAAGGGCAGAGTGTATATGCATAAATCATACAGTATCAGAAACAACTAACATGGCCCATTTAAAATGTCTATGTTCATAATACACAGACTATCGTCTCTAAGTATTATTTTCCACTAAAAGGAATGGCTGATTTCAGGTCTAGGGCAGGAAATGAATAGGATGAGCCTGGAACCAGCAAACAAGGAAGGCTATCAAACACTATAGTTGTGTGGAAAGGACCCACTAAACTCCCTCCCACTGGTCAAAGACTGAAAAATGTGAATAGGAATAAGATGATAACCGTAATGGATTAAAACATATAAAACATGTTTAAATCCATGAGTTCATAATGAAACTAAAAAACAGAAACAAACAAACAAAAAAAACCCACCCCAGACCCTCTCTTTGGTCATCTTTGAAGGATACTAGGAAACTACCTCATCACACTGAAAACTGGTGAGTAAAACGAGAGAATTAAAGCTTTATCTCTAACTTTTTCTATGTGACTCGTACCTAGGGTTAGTAAAGTAAATGTTATCTTTATTCCAGGAAGGAATAATATAATTAGAATATCACCATCACAAACAACCACAAATGAATAAATGAAGGTGGATCATTAATAGCTGACATTTCAAAAAGAGATTATTGTATATTATGTAAAGTGGGGCGTGTGTGTGTGTGTGTGTGTGTGCGTGCGTGCACGTGTGTGTATGTGTAAATCTGCCGTTAGGGATGAATATTTTAGCAAGCGTTGTTTAGAATTGCCTGTATAATATGATAATAAAAGCAAACTATTGTTTTATTGCTTTTAACTTGTCTACAGATAACATACCTAGTTCTTGACTATACTCTGGGCAGAGGCTCCTATTGCCACATACCCCCAACTTTGATGTATCGTTAACTATAAACTTCCAGAGGTACTCAAAACCACCTGTGAGGTAATTTCAGGGTCAGTGGATAATTGGAAATCAAACATAAATTCACCTACAATTTACAGGAAATAAAAGGGATAGAAAACCATGCTAAAACAACAAAAAACACAGTAAAGATGCAATCAACAAAATTCAGACTGTGGGAACAGACAAAAATGACACAGTTTCTACTAAGGAAATTACTGGGGGTGGGGGGAGGGTGGCGGGGACCTCAAGAGAAATGGAAGGAGAAGCTACAATTAAAAGACTTGAGATAATCAACTGCAATCTATGGACTTTATTTGAATGTATTTGGATCTGAATTCAAATGATGTTAAAAAAAAAAAAAAAAAAAAAAAAGACGTTTTGAGGAAATGTTTTAAAAAACGTGTCTCAGGGCACCTGGGTAGCTCAGCTGGTTAAGCATCCGACTTTGGCTCAGGTCATGATCTCAGTTTGTGGGTTCAAGCCCCGTGATGGGCTCTGTGCTGACAGCTCAGAGCCTGGAGCGTGCTTCAGATTCTGTGTGTCTCTGTCTCTCTGCCCCTCCCCTGCTTGCTCCCTTTCTCCCTCCCCCTCTCTATCAAAAATAAATAAATAAAAATTTAAAAAAACAAAAACAAAAACATGTTGTCTCCAAAAATAAATGAATATCTAAATAAAAATTTAAAGAAGATTAGGAAACATTCAACAGATTTCCCTGTCTAGCTAAAAGTTTATACCCATCCTTTCAAACTTAAAGAAAAGCTACAAAAGCCAATGTAGAGAGAAAACAGATACCGGTTCAATAATACATATATTAAAAACAAAAGAAAAAGCAGAGAGGCTTACCCACAGCTCCAAACATCAATAGCTGGTGTGTAACGCTCCTCTCCCAGCAGAAGTTCTGGAGGTCGGTACCACAGGGTGATGACTTTGTTTGTATAAGGGCGACTGAAATGTAAAAAGTAACCATGACATAAATTTACAACGGCTTCTGATGAAAAAATACTTGTAAAATTAAATGCAAAGAGGAATAGCTGCCAATTGAAAATGGGATTGTCAAAACAGCTCCCTAACAATCTAATAGTTCAAAAGTAAACTGGACAGGAGTAAGAGATGAAAAAATAACTTCCATTCTAATTTGGGTTGATTTATTTCAGTCTGAGGCTGATTCAAGAATTTAGACAGAATCTACTATCTAAAATCTAGGTGGTAACATATTTAGAAACTTAGGGAATTCTGAAAGTTACTGCAACTTGCAATGATGAATGCCTCACCTCTCTTCAGAGTTATAGAGTCGAGCAAGTCCAAAATCTGCGAGTTTGATTTGTCCACTGTAAAACAAAAAAACAATTTATTTTTATAAGTAACAGTAGTGGCTTCCTAATTAAATCTAAACAGTCAAGCACAAGTTTAGGAGTTAAAGGAATTTTAACATCTGCTATCTTAGTTCTACTCTTAATGGTCACACATGCAGATTAAACCTCTTTTGACTACTCCAGTTTACAAAGACTTAAGGTTTTCTTTAAAAAAAAATTTTTTTAATGTTTATTTTTGACAGAGAAAGAGAGAGAGAGAGAGAAACAGAGCATGAGCGGGGGAGGGGCAGAGAGAGAGGGAGACACAGAATCCGAAGCAGGCTCCAGGCTCTGAGCTGTCAGCACAGAGCCCGACGCAGGGCTTGAACCCACAGACCGCGAGATCATGACTTGAGCCGAAGTCCGATGCTCTCAACCAACTGAGCCACCCAGGCTCCCCTAAGGTTTTCTTTTTAGACTACTACTGTATTTTTGGATTTGACTCCTTAACTAAATATTCCTTTTATTTCTTGGCAAACAACAGTTGCTAAAACCTGCTAGGTTAGGGGCATGTGGGTGGTTCAGTCCATTAAGCATCCAACTTTGGCTCAGTCATGATCTCACACACAGTTCATGAATTCGAGCCCCACCTCAGGTTCTGTGCTGACAGTGTGCAGCCTGTTTCATATTCTCTCTCTCGCTCTCTCTCTGCACCCCCCACTTGTGCTCTCTCTCAAAATAAACAAACAAAAAAACCCTGCTAGATTAAATACTTGTTGGGGAAAGAAGGAATGAGCTGTTCTAACTTAATGATAAACCTTGATCAATTCTGGCTTGAAGACACTAGCTATACAAAACACATTACAGGGGCACCTGGGTGGCTCAGTCGGTTGAGCGTTCAACTCTTGATTTCAGCTCAGGTCATGATCTCACGGTTCGTGAGATTGTTTTGTGAGACTGAATGCCAGGTCAGGCTCTACGCTGATGGCACGAACCCTGCTTGGGATTCTCTCTCTCCCCCTCTCTCTCTACCCCTCCTTGATGCAGGGCTCAATCCCACAAACCATGAGATCATGACCTGAGCAGAAAGTAAAAGTTGGCCACTCAACCAACTGAGTCCCCCCAGGTGCCCCTAACAGATTTTTTCAAACCAGGAACATGGCTTTGATCTGAGCACACAATTTTTATGACGAATGAGGTCTCTTTTACCAACATATTGCCATCATTTCCTGTATCATAAAGATAAATAACTATGATCTTATAGGGGTTCTCAAACTTTCATATGAAATAAGAATCACATGGAAAGCTTATTAAAAGTTTCCTGGGATGCCTGGCTCAGTCAGGTGAGCATCCAACTTTGGCTCAGGTCATGATCTCATAGTTTGTGAGTTTGGGCCCCACCTCAGACTTGCTGCTGTCAGTGCAGAGCCACCTTTGGATGCTGCCCCCTTCTCTCTCTGCCCTTCCCCCACTCGTGCTTGCTCACTCTCCCTCTCAAAAATAAATAAATATTAAAAAAAAAAAGTTTCCTGGGCCTCATTCCCAGAGATGCCGATTCAGCAGGTCATAGCTCATGAACTCACATTTCTAACAAGCCCATAGATGATGCCAATGCATCCATGGGTCTGAGAACCACACTTTTGAGAACCATCCCATAAAAGGCTCACACCCATGTTTCACTCTGCTAAATATTCTTTGATAGTGATGTTAAGTAATATTTTAATAAACTATAACACAAAATGTCAGAAAACTTAAAATTCTTAACTATTTTGGATTAATCATATTTACCTAAATTCTTATATAGCCTGTTTATTCACATTTACCACTTGTGTTCCTTCTTGGGGAATGTAAGCCAGCCCACTCTTTTTTTTAAGGTACTGGAGATATCTCAGGTACCTGACAGCTGAGATCAGGCATTCAAATGAGATAGAAAAAAGAGGCTATGGTAGGAGGTGCTCCTCAAAGTTAAAACCAAGTAACTACTAGCAACAAAATTTTACATTACAGTAACCCTTATCATTCCTGGTAAAGATTATTGGCACCGTATCCACTTGCCCCAAACATCATTACATTTTTAAGTTGAAATGAATAAAAAGCAAAAAGGAAAGGACTAGCTGACTTGAGCCCTATATTGAGACAAAAAGAGTTCCTCAAATTTCTCAGCATCCTCACTCTTGAGAACCTGAGATGATCCAAGACTGAAGCACAGTGAAGTGCTTCACTGTGAAGTGAAGCACACTCTTTAAAATGGACTATAGGAAGCACATAGGACTATAAAATGACAGCAAATAGTTATGCAAGTTAGGCTAAATCTAAACATCACTGAGAACCTAGCATATTTCCTAATCTATCCCCTCCCCTCTCAGTAAATGACCTTCTTCACTGAAAACAAAAATCATCAGGTAGGAGCTACTTAACATCCTTTTACCTGTATAACCTTAATTGCATCTATAGCTCTCCTTTTTCTTTCCTTTCAGTTACAGAAAAAAATGTGTCAATCTCTCTTGTTCAAGGATAATCAACACTTATACTTGTGACCACTATCACCTGTGACCTTGATTTCATTTCTTCTAGAACCTTGTTCCTTTAAGTTATTTTAGTTCTTTCTTGAATCTTCAACTTCTCCCTATTGATTTTTTTCTCTTAGTATTTATATATGCTCAAACCTCTGCATCCTTAAATTAAAAATTAAAGACCTTCCTACCAGCACCTTCCCATTAACTGTGCTACCCACCAATTTGCCCCACAATGTCAATGTTGACCTTTTAATTTTCAGATTCCTTCTTATGTCTTATAATCTGTCTACATCACCTGACATCTATGCCTATTCACTTCTTAAACCTAATTTACATTCATAATATTTCCTTATTTCCTCCATATCTGACCATTCCCTTAGGTTCCATCTTCTGATACCTTTTCTCTGCTTGCTAACTCCTGAACTACATTGCTAGTTTGGAACTTCAATGTGACCATATGCCTATTAGTCAGATATCAATATCCTAGATGTGCAACAGCCATATCCAAAAGGGATTTACTCTTCACTCATCTATCCTGCTCTTCCTTCTATATTCCCTATATTGACCATTATACCACTCATCTAGTTAGTTTCTTAAGGTAGAAGTCTGGGAGTTAAAGTACTTTCATTCATTCTCCAACATTCGTTCACTCACCAAAATCTACTCATTCACAAAATTTATCCTGTCCATCTCTATTAGCAAGGAATTGGTTACTTTAAGCACTGACCATTTCTTATGGTGTTTTTAATAGGTGTTCTTTTTATAATGTTCTCCCTACCTCCAGTCTATATATACCCTATTAGAGTGACCATTTAGTGTTTCTTCTGAAAGAGAAGACTAATTGTGTCTCTCTACCACCTAAAATAAGTTGGTCTCATTTATACTTGTGTAATAACGATATAATGAACACCATGGAGCCCAAGTGCTCTCCTCTCTATCAATTGCTCTTGCTTCCTTGTCCAGCTGAGGGCTCCTTACCATTTTCTCCAGGCCATCTCACCCAGAATTCTCTGTGTAGACAGAGCTAAATGGGCAAGATTAGAGGCTGGATGGATCAGATTAGACCATGAGACTCCTGCATCCTGCTTAGTAACCTCAGGAGGAAATTCAGTTTAATCTAGAACCTTATCAGCTTCCTGAATATAAGAAGACAGGGAGGGGCTTAACCCACTAGAAAGGACACCAAGTAGGACTGCAGTCATTCCCTGGCCTGAGACATCCCTCCCCACCATGGAATAACAAATCGAACAAAAAAAAGTATATGCTATAGTCCAGATAGCTGTAAGCTAATAGTCATCATCATTAAATTCTTGAAGCATTATCACTATGGATGTAGATTAACCAAGCCCAGTTTTAATGAAAATTATGGGTCACAGAGATAGTGACAGAAAGGAATACTCTTTTTAACATGATGTTTTGTCTCAAAAGGTATTTAAGTACAAAATATATAAAATAAGTATATGCATTATATAAAATAATTTAAAATATGCATTAACTGTATAGCTTAAAAAAAATAGCCAACCAAATTAACTGTATAATTTCAAAACAAAAAATTAACCACACCAGCACCATTCAATCATTGTCACCTATAGACAGTGTAAGCTCCTCAGCGAGATATACAAGATCCTTAAATTCGCTCCTTACAACTGTCCGGCTTCATCTCCCCATTATGAGCTTCACTCTTCTTGCCCTAGCAATACCTACCTGTTTACATTTTCCCACATAACATGTTATTTTCACATTTATGTGCTTTTGCCCATGCAATTTCTTTTGCTTAGAAATTTAATCCTCTGTTGTTAGACTTTCTGATAAATTCCTATCCATTCCTCAAGATTCCACTTTCCCAGATGCTCCCAAATTCAAGGGGTTTAGAGGTGCCTGGCTGCTTCAGCTGCTAGAGCATTTGACTCTTCATCTTGGGGTTGTGAGCTCAAGCCCCACAATGGGTGTAGAGATTATGTAAAAAAGGCAGGGGGGCTTAGTAACTGTTTACTGGATTGAGCAATTTATTTGTTTAGCTCCCCTATTAAACTCTGAGCTTTCCAGTGACCAACTATCCCATATGGGACTTTCGATGCTAAAACCAGGACAGGGGTACCTGGCTAGCTCAGCTGGTGGAGCATGCAACTCTTGATCTCAGTGTTGTGGGTCTGAGTCCCACAATGGGTGTAGAAATTACTTAAAAATAAAAAAACTTTAAAGAAAAAAAACAAAAATAAAAAATAAAACTAGAACAGTCCCTGGGCAACTCTGGATGGCTGGTCAGCTCACTTCACAAAGATGTGAAATAGGTCATATCACTCTACATCTCTATCTTAAATTTTTGCCAAATATAATTAAATAGAAATGTTTAAAAGAGTGGGTGAATCACGCAAAGATAGCTATAAACAGCCCAAATGCCAAAAGAACCAAACACTGGTATGATTTCAATAGTATCAGATTTGCTTTTTATTCCTCAACTGGTAGGGCTATTTACCAAAGATTAATGTGCATAATACATACACCTGATATCATCAATATAGTTTAGACAAATAGCCAGAGAAGAAGAAAGCAGATGATAAAAACTTCTGAGGATTTAACACTGTTCATCACCAAATTCCTGTCTGTCTACGCTATTAAAACCTGGGAGTAAGTGCTCAGCAGAGAGGTCAACCACCAGCTACACCTGTGTTTACTCTGAAATTTGATACTGAAAAAGTCTCAACAGCAGCTAAAAAAGCAGGCATGTTTCTCCTCACTAAACAAGTGAGAATTTCACTGAGAACTCAATGTGTGTTTTAATTTTCCAGGACCACAGTAATATTTACTAGCTATGGCAAAAAGCTCTCTGAATACTCCTGTAGTGATGTGAGTGGTTCCCTAAAATGTTTGCAATTTAAAAAGCTTTACAATCCTACCTCTGTTAATTCCTTACCAACATTGAGTCTAAAGGCTCTGCTATCAGAGTACGCCAATCATAAGTTATTCCTACAGTACAAACATCAGTTGTATGTAAATGCAAAAAATTGCATCACTGGGTCTACCTATCATCAATTAACTAGCTGAAACTAAATGGGTCAGAAAAGAGGGAGAAAATGCCTCATTTGGTTACTATGTTACCTGTTGTTCAGCAAAATGTTAGAACACTTAATATCCCGATGCAGGAAATTCTTTTTGTGACAGTAATCCAATCCTTCCATTAGCTGTTTCATGAATGACTTGATATGGTCCTCAGAAAAGTGCACCAAACCAGATTCTAGCAGTCCCATTAAGTCATGGTCCATATACTCAAATACAAGGTAAAAGGCACCTACACAAAAATGAAAGAAAAAATTAAAAACAAGAGGAAAACGATGCTGAAATGACAATGCCTCAAATTTCACTATTATTTTGGAGTGGACCATAAGGTTCTTTGAAGCAACTGCTTCATTTTACACATAAAGGAACTGAAACTCAGAGTACTTGAATAACTTGCCCTTTCTAATAATAACAGAACTACTTATCTGAATCACTCTTCAGACTCCTAACCCAGTGCTCTTTGGACTATTTACTTCTTAGGGAGGACAACTGCCCCGATATCAAGCTGTATTATTAATCTTTTACAATCTAAGTCAGTTGGCAAATTACAGGCCTTGGGTCAAATCCAGTCTGCTGTTTGTCACTGTAAATAAAGCTTTATTTGTAACACACAACCATGCCCATTTGCTACAATGCCATCATTGTCTATGGCTACTGTGTAAGTCTTTACCTTAGTTATATTTAATAGGACTCATAATATGCCAGGGACAGCACAGTGTATGTAGTATAAATTATTAGTGAAATTTATAGTATTTAAGAATTGAAAGAAAAGTGAGCCATCTAATTAAACTCCCTAAATTTAAAAGTAAATTAAAGAAGAAGCATGCTAAGAGAACTGTAAAAGATTTGAAATCCATGCTATCTTTCTCCACTTTAGCAGGGTGTGTGACAGAGGCAAATATCGTAACATAAGAAATACCAGACCTAGTTAGACAATTACGTATCCAATCTAAAATTCTGTCTCTTAACAGCATAAAGGCAAGGATTCTTAATCTAGTACATAGAAATCAAGGACTCTTTGAACTCCCTGAAACAGTATGCAATATTTTAAATGTATTTTTTTAAAGCGTGGATCCGTAAGATGTTTAAAGAGGTCCATACCCCCCAAAAGTTAAGAACCACTGCATTAAAGGAATATCTTAGATTTAGTTAAGAGTTCATACAAATTAACAAGTAAAACACTAAAACTGCAAAAGTAGACAAAACACACAAAAAGACAACTCAAAGAAGAGAAAATAAGTAAAACTGATAAACACGGAAAAAGAACTCAGAAGTAATAGAAGGAATGCAATCCAAAATAACGATAGGATACTTCACCTATCAAAATGACAATTTTTAAAAAAGATATACTCAGGGACGCCTGGGTGGCTCAGTTGGTTGGGCATCTGACTCTTTATTTCAGCCCTGGATCATGATCTCACACTTCATGGGTTCTAGCCCCATGTCAGGCTCAATGCTGTTAGTGCAGCCTGCTTGGGATTCTCTCTCTCCCTCTCCCTGCACCTCCCTTGCTTGCATGTGCACACGCTCTCTCTCAAAATAGATAAACTTAAAAAAATAAAATAAAAAGATACACTCAATGTGAGGGAGGATAAAGTGGGATGGGCACTCACTGGTGGACATAAATTATTACTATCTTAAAAGTAATCTAACATTAAATATAAAAATCTGCCTGGCTCATTTGGAAGAACATGTGACTCTTGTCCACAACTCTTGTTCACAACTCTCAGGGTTGTGAGTTCAAGTCCCACGTTGGGTGTAGAGATTTAAAAAAAAAAAAAAAAAAAAAAAAAATCGCTTCAACCAGATAATTCTACTTCTAAGAAACTATACTAAGAAATAAATCAAGGGGTGCCTAGGTGGCTCAGTTGGTTGAGTGTCCAGCTCTTGATTTCAGCTCAGCTCATGATCCCAAAGTTGGGGGATGAAGCCCCTTGTTGGGCTCTGTGCTGAGCATGAAGGCTGCTTAAGATTTATTTTCTCTCTCTCTCTCTTCTCGTTCTCTCCTCCCCACCCCTGCTTGCTTTCTCTCACAAAATCAATCAATCAAAACGCAAAGATTTATGGACAAAGATGCTCAATGCAGTACTACAGTACTTTTTTAAACTAGTAACTAATTGGGGTGCCTGGCTGGCTCGGTCAATACAGCACGTGACTCTCAATCTCCGAGTCGTAAGTTCAAGCTTCATGTAGGGCACAGAGCTTACTTTTCTTTTCTTTTTTATGTTTATCCATTTTTGAAAGAGACAGAGAGGCAAAGAGAGAGGGAGAAGAAGGATCCAAAGTGATCCAAAGTGGGTTCCATGCTGACAGCAGAGAGCCCAGTGCGGGGCTTATACTCACAAGCCATGAGATCGTGACCCGAGCTAAGTCAGACACTCAACTGATTGAGCCCCCCAGGTGCCCCAAGGGCATAGAGCTTATTCTAAAAAAATTAATTAAATTAAATTAAAAATAAAATAAAATAAACTGGCAACTAATTGCTGAAAAGAAACTGGTCAAATAAATTTGGATTTATCCTAATGCAGTCATTAAAATGTTAATAACATGAGAAATTGCTTATGACAAGTTATAAAATACTAAATATACTTTGATCTCAGTTATGATAAAACAAGTATAATATATACAAAGTACTTAGAAAGAAATATGCCAAAATGCTAATACCATAATGGTTTTCTATGGATGATGGTAGACTGGGATGGAGTGGGAGAGAATGCCATTTTCTTTTTCTTAGACTTCCATATTTTCAATTTCTTCAAAAAAGGTATGCATTACAACCATTTATTCACTTATTTATTATTTTATGATTAAAAAATTTAAACAGTACATGGTAAACCATTTAAATAATACAGAATGGCATGGGAAAAGTAAGCTCCACTCTAGAAGCAACCAATTAATGTTTCCTTGTTTATCCTTAAAGAAATTACCTGTACATTATATTACTTTTATAATCAAAAAAGTTAAGACACATCCAGAAATATATCCAGTATTCTTAATCTATTCAGGTCTAACTTCCATAAATTTATCAAAGTACATAACACGTTACATAAGCAAAATTTCCTTTCATTTGGTTTAAAACTACTTCTACCACTTAATAAAATTAAAAACAAAACACACAAACAAAAACTGCTTCTACCAAATTTGAGAAGTGCTAACTTCCCTAGTGCTAATCTTTAATATCATTAAGGCTCTATAAATAAGCCCAGCTTACTTCATCTATTACCTTCCTAATTTTATGTGCTTTAATCACATTCTCTCTTAACATTCCAGACTATATTTACAGATGTCATTTCTTCAGTTGCCCATCTCTAAATCTTCAGATTTGCTTCAATAAAAGTAGGTTAAATGACATATATAGACCACTTCAAACATAAGTATAAATGAATAATTTTATCCCCCAAACAGAAAAAAGTCACAAATCCAGGAAAATCCAGGAAAATATATGACCTAAAGATTGTTTCAGAAATACCTGTTTGAATTCTAAACTGTGTAAGTGCAAAACTATGTAAAAATAAGAATGTATTATAAAGAATGTATTATAAATTTATAAATAATTTACAAATTATAAAAATGTATTTTACATTATAAAATGTAAAAATGAGATTACTTAAAATTACTTAAAATGAGATTCTTAAAAATAACTAGTAAATCTAGGTTTAATTATTATAATTTGTGGGAAAAAAAACTTTAAAACTAGTATCTTAATTCTGTTATGGATTCAGTAAAGAAGTTGAACTTTATAAAAAATTTAGTACTTAAGGGGTGCCTGGGTGGCTCAGTCGGTTGGGTGTCTGACTTAGGCTTAGGTCGTGATCTCACAGTCGGTGAGTTTGAGCCCCACATCGGGCTCTGTGCTGACAGCTCAGAGCCTGGAGCCTGCTTCAAATTCTGTGTCTCCCTCTCTCTCTGCCCCTACTCTGCTCACACTCTGACTCTCTCACTCTCAAAAATAAACAAACATAAATAAAAAATTTAAAAAAGAAAAGTAATACTTTAGAAAAAATTCAAACAGGTAAACAAGCTATGAAAGGAAAGTAAGATGTACCAATCTACTCTGTAGAAACATGGTTCCTTGCTAATACCTTTGTCCTTCTTGAAATCCAGTGCATCTTGTTTATCTGTAACAATTTCCTTCATGTTAACAACACTTCGGTGGATTAGCTGACGAAGGATTTTGATCTCACGAATGGCTGTGATCGGGAAGCCCTCCTTTTCATTATCCAGTCTCACCTTCTTTAGGGCTACCAGCTCTCCTGTTACACAACAAATTCAAACTGTTACATTATCAGCATTTTTGGCCACCATCATGAACAGGCGAAAAATGCCCAGAGTTGCTCTGAAACACAGTTAGCTTACTTTTAATGCTATATGCCAGATACTTCTATATCTTAAAAAACAAAACAAAACCCCATGTTCCCTTTCTTGCCTTTGATTGTTTTTTTAAGACTTGAATTTCTTAATTCAATATTCTTTTTATTTTTAAGGACTAACCCCTTACCAAACAAAGAGCAACCTATAAATTTTACTTTTACTCTCTCTTAAATTCCTAGCAAGCCTATTATAAAATATTTACAACAGGCAACAGAAGAGGAAGGTTTTTAAACAGTAATAATTATTCTTTTGGAAATTTTTGTCTTTTAGTAACTTGTGGAAACCAATTAGAACTCAAAATTTAGTTTTGCCAAATCTACTAAATCTACATTAGTATTGCTAAATTTTTAAACTTCTGACATCTAGACTTTTGTGGTAATGTTTACCTGTGTCTTTGTCCTTGGCTTTATATACTTGGCCATAGGTTCCCTCTCCAATAATCCCAATAATGTCAAACTTGTCCACACAGCGTTTTCCCCAGTCACTTTCTGTTTGTCTTCTTTCTCCATAACGAGGACAACAAATTCTAAACAAGGCAAAACAAAAGAAACCCCCCCCCAAAACCAAAAAGTTATCATAAACACTTAAGCCTATTCAAAGAAGAAAACAATTATTTTATGATAATTTCTCTGGCCCATGAATCTTTTATGAATTTCTCCATTAAAAAGATATGAAATAAATATGTAATAGTCTCTCACAATGGCTAAGACAGATTTTCTGCTTCAGGAAGGCATAATATCAAATAATAGATTTGGTGCTTACTTTCTAACCTCTCTTCAGTATTGGCTTCCTCACCTACTGAATGGTAAAGAAACCTTACATCATAGAGTTACTGTTAAAATAGAAGACTCTGGCAATAATACATGCTCAATAAACGATAACCATTTTTACTATTAAGAGAGGAATGCTGGGGTGCCTGGTTGGCCCAGTCAGTAGGCCCATGACTCAATTCCAGGGTCCTGAGTTTAAGCTCCACAGTGGGCATGGAGCCTACTTAAAGACATTTTTTTTTTTTAATTTAAAAAAATTAAAAAAAAAAGAGAGAGGAATGGTAATAATCAGAAGATCAAATCCAGATTCCACTACATTTATGGCACAGCAATTTCTGTGGTTTAGGAAAAAACATCCCACATCTATTAAGTTTTCATGAATGTGTACATGGTTGACACACCCTGAATAAAAGGACTTTTTTCTTTTCTTTTTAATATTCTAAGTATCAAACTCAAAAGATACAATGGGATCAATGTTCATGGTACATTTGGATTCAGGAAATTATTGTTTTTCTAAAAACACAAGTCGGTATCTTACAGTGCAGATGAACAGTATCCCAGAAAGGCTTTTATCCATTAAAATAAAATAAAAAGTATATGTCAGGTCCAATCTTTTATAATCCCACCGTGTAGGCTGTGGAAGAAAGTGTGAGATTTAGGCCCAAAGGAAAAAAGCTATAATTAAGAATAGGTCTCTCAGGCGCCTGGGTGGCTCAGTCGGGTAAGTATCCGACTTCAGCTCAGGTCATGATCTTACAGTCTGTGAGTTTGAGCCCCACGTCGGGCTCTGTGCTGACAGCTCAGGGCCTGGAGCCTGCTTCGGATTCTGTGTCTCCCTCTCTCTCTGCCCCTCCCCTGCTCATGCTCTGTCTCTGTCTCAAAAATTTTAAAAATTAAAAAAAATAAAAAAGAATAGGTCCCTCATGGGGCACCTGGCCGGCTGAGTCAGTGGAACAAGCAACTCTTGATCTTGTGGCTGTGAATGAGTCCCATGTTGAGTACAGAGATTACTTGAAATAAAAACTTTAAGGGGCACCTGGGTGGCTCAGTCGGTTGAGTGTCCAACTCTTAATTTTGGCTCAAGTCATGATCCCAGGGTCATGGGATCAAGCCCCGCATTGGGCTCTGCACTGATTGTGGAGCCTGCTTAAGATTCTCTCTCCCTCTGCCCCTCTCCCCGGATCACACACACTCTCTCTCACACACACACATACACACAAGAGGACTGGAAAAAATAGGTCCTTCCAAAAACTCACTTTGGTCTCTTTTTATATGGTTGCTGAGGTGGTGTAACTGCCTTTGGTTCTGGCGAGTCTGGAGGAGATGGATCCCCACCAGGAAGCTCTGGAGGGAGAGGGAGGTCCGTGAGTAAGTGACGTGGCCTTTGTTCCTTCTCTTTCTTTACAGGTTTTGAAGGTGGAGTCTCTTTTGGACTAAACAATAGAAGAAGAGAAGAAAAAGACCATAACTCCTCAAAAAATAAGCAAATAAAACTTTTCAAAGCTTTTAAAGTCTGGCTATTAAAACATTATAAAGATTTTACTTTTAAGGGATAAAACCCTGTAATATAACATAAGGATATGCAGTTTATCACAGTCAAAGATTTTTGGATTTCAGAAAAAGATATCCACAGTATATAAAAGAAACAATTAAAAATTGGGGATATCACTTGTAGGTCCTTTAACAAGGCTTTAATGTCCTTCCTAAGATTCTATTTGGATTTTTACTGAAATGAAATAAAAAGCAAGAAGCAGGCACCTTAAATTCCCAAAGTACCATTACAATTTCTGGAGTCCCCAAATCTACTCCATATATTTTAACCAGCAAAGATTTTAAAAAGGAATGAAAAGCTCAACAATGCAACATTACCATGTTATTAAATATGTGGGCAGAACTTGGAAAAGGAAATAGTATTTTAGAATGTTCAGTAAGAATTATAGTTAAGTTGGACATCAAAATTAGTGAATATACTCACCTATTCTATTGACTTGGAAGCAAAAGGCAACCCTACCTGGCTAGCCAAAACGGATAAATAATTCTCAAACTAAAAATCTAAGGAGAAAGAGTCCAAGAAACTACTTCAGAATCATGAAAGCAGTTAGTAGCAGACTTTACATGATAATCAACAAAATAGTCAGTGGGGAGACGGGGGAGAAAAGAATGTCTTTTCTGGAATAGATTAGAAAAGTCAGTGTTCAGATCCAATTTTTTAACTATCTCTATTTATGAGTAAAGAAAATATTTTGTGTTATTCATGTCCTTAGGAAAAATACAACATATTAATTCATGCCTACAAATAAAACCATGCTAGATAGTAAGCCTTTTCTCTTCCATCACAGTATCAGAAGGTTGAAAACAAGCTGAGAATCCTAACCACAGTAGGAGCCTCCTCTACTTTTCTGACAAGTAGTTATAAAAAAATGTATTGGGGTACCTGGGTGGCTCAGTCAGTTAAGCATCTGACTTCAGCTCAGGTCACCACCTCGCGGCGGTTCATGAGTTCGAGCCCCGCATTGGTCTCTGGGCTGACAGCTCAGAGCCTGGAGCCTGCTTTGGATTCTGTGTCTCCCTCACTTTCTGTCCCTCCCCTGCTCGCACTCTTGTGTCTCTCTCTCTCTCTCTCTCTCTCTCTCTCTCTCCCCCTCTCAAAAATAAGTAAACATTTTAAAAAATCATTAAAAAATGTATTATTTCATGAATACTTCCATAGAACTATAAAGAACAGATTTATCCCTTGTATTGCACGTGAAACACAATCTCAAAAGTACAACTTCCTACCAGTTTTCATCAGTTCAATCTCTTGTAAATCAGGCAAAATAGAGTCAAGATTAGTTCGTGTATATCAACTAGAACTAGGGTAGTCAATGGACTACCCATGCAAAACCATCATCTGAAACTTTCTGTTAAATTACTGATAGAGACAAACACATTATTATAATTTGCACTAAGATTTTACTACCCTGGGAAAACTCTTCAGGAAGGATACAATATAGATATTTAAAATTTTCCCCAATTTTTAAGGTATTCAGAGAATGAAAATTCCTAATTTTCCAACTACTAATGTCAGAATACTCTTTATAAATTTTAATTCTTCATGATCCAGAAATAGATTACTTCTTGGTTTTGCTCCACTAGAACTGAAGGACCTCAATTTTCTCACCATCACTTCATGTAAGTTCAGTCTATTTTTTTCTTTAAGTATTTTTTTTTTAAAGTTTTATTTCTTTATTTTGGGAGAGAGAGGAATGTGAATAGAGGAGGAGCAGATAGGGAAAGAGAGAGAATCCCAAGCAGGGATTCTGCACTGACGGTGTGGAGCCCGATGTGGGGCTCGAACCCACGAACTGTGAGATCATGACCTGAGCCGAAAGCAAGAGTCGGACACTTAACCGACTGAGCTACCCAGATGCCCCTCAGTCTTTATATTTAGGTCTTGTTTTCTCCAAGGTTTACTTTACAGGTTCACATTCAGTTTACTACAGTGAAAATGTGCATTGCTTCTGAAAAATTACATGTTTAGTATGTTTATTTCATCAAGTATGAGTGTTCAATATGTACTACCAGTTCAGGGCACACGAGTTGAATGCAGGTCAAATCCTATTTCAAAAAAATTTCAATATACCAAAAATCTGGGAATAATGATGACCTATAAAATTGTAGTATTTAAGGGGAACCTGGGTGGCTCAGTCGGTTAAAGTCTGACTTCAGCTTAGGTCATGATCTCCCGGTTCGTGAGTTCGAGCCCCACATCAGGCTCTCTGCTTTCAGTGCAGAGCCTGCTTCAGATCCTCTGTCTCCCTCTCTTTCTGCCCCTCCCCCCCACTCTCTCAAAATAAATAAACATTAAAAACAAATTGCAGTGCTTAAGATTATGGCCTTTAGCGTTCAGCATAGGGTACTCAGTAAAACGTAGCTGTGTACAGTGCAGAGGACATACCGTACAGAGGGTCTAACACTGGAGAGCAGATATTTAACATTTGAGTCCTTACTGTGAAGATTCAGTACCAGGAAGCTGGCCTATCTTATCAATCAATATCAGTATTTCCTGGTTCCCCAATTATGCCTGTAGTCGGGTTCACATATGGTGAGTAGTTGCATAAATGCTCACATATAATATTTTCTTTCAAAAAACATTGCCATGGAGCCTGGGTGGCTCTTAAGCGTCAGACTCTTGATTTTGGACTTCACAGGTCAGGATCTCACAGTTTGTGAGATCGAGTGCTGCATCGGGCTCTGGGCTAAATAAAGGTGCAGATTCTCTCTCTCCCTCTCAAAATAAATAAAAACATTTTTAAAAAGTTGCCAAGTTCCAGGGGCACCTGGGCGGCTCAGGTTATGATTTCACAGTTCGTGAGTTCAAAACCCACATCTGTGCAGAGCCCGCTTCAGATTCTCTTTCCCTTTTATATGCCCCTCCTCCACACTCTCTCTCAAAAATAAACATTAAAAAAAAAGTTGCCAAGGTCCAAATTTTAAAGTCTGTATAGTCTCTTAGAATTTATGATGATGGGATTTAATCTGTAGTACAATATCAATACCACCAATAAGAAGTCTTTATTGTTAATAAAGAGTATGAATTTGCATATCAATGATTTAAAAAGAATAATTTCTTGATATTTTCTACAACTTAATAGCATAAACGACTTTAAATAAATATGATCATTTATCCCTTGCCCCTTAAAGTGGGTTGTTTAGAAAGTGATTTACTTTTATAAACTTCTACCAAAAAATTTGAATTGAATACATTAAAAATGAGAACCAAGCATTCCATTAGCAAAATTCTGAATCAAATTTGAATGCTCACAAAGATCCCTTCTTTTCTCTAAGAGCTTAACAGTTTAAAGGTAAAACCTTTAAGAATTATGTAGACTCTACTAAAGTCTGATAAACTCCAAATGAACCAGGGCCAGCAAAAAATTTTATCAAAAATTTTTATCAAAAGATTTGATTTTATTATTATTTTTTTTTAGTAAGCTCTATGCCCAATGTGAGGCTTGAACTCACAACCATGAGATTGAGAATCACATGCTCTACTGACTGAGCCAGCCACGTGCCCCAGTTAACTGAAATTAAAAAAAAAAAAAAAAAAAAAGATTACACAAATGATCTCCTTAAGAGCAGGATGATCACTATGAATAGCTATGTTCATGAAGAATGTACTATATCATCAAGAATGGGTGTTTAGTAGCCTTCACTTCTTGAAACAAAGAATTACAGACCATTTAGAAAGGCTTTTTCAATACCATTAGTTAAATTCACTCCTGCATTTGATACCTAGGTTAATATACTCCTGGCCCAATATATGTTTGAAAGAAAAGTTTCATTCTATTCCCAAAGGAACTTTAAAAGAAGACAAATCCTCTGACATAAGCTTTACATCATCCATTTGCCAAATGAATTAACTACATCCCCAGTGTCATTTCACATAAGCCCTGACGCTGGCTCCTTCAGTAGTTGTACTTACTTTGAATGAATAATAAGCAGTATTAACTGAATACAATTTGTATCCTATGTTTAAAGCACTGTAGGTAATGGAAAGATGTATAAATCACATTCTCAACAATTAAGCTGCTGCAATCTCACGTGAGAAGATCAAGAAGAAAATAAATGAATTCATAAATTCTGTATGCAACTTTCAGATTTCTTCCTGAAAAGTTTTCTTACATAAAAATTATTTTTCATATGAAGGTTGGTGCAGCTGTTATGCTAGATAAAGAAGTACCAAAAACAAAAAACCAACTTAAAGACAAAAACCACCTTGACTCTAAAATTAATACATGGGAATGCAAACTGGTGTAGCCACTCTGGAAAAGAGTATGGAGGTTCCTCAAAAAATTAAAAATAGAACTACCCTACAACCCAGCAATTGCACTACTAGGTATTTATCCAAGGGATACAGGTATGCTGTTTCGAAAGGACACATGCACCCCAATGTTTATAGCAGTACTATCAACAATAGTCAAAGTATGGAAACAGCCCAAATGTCCATCGATGGATGAATGGATAAAGATGTAGTGTGTGTATATACACACACACACACAAACGGAGTATTACTTGTCAATCATAAAGAATGAAATCTTGCCATGTGCAACTACGTGGGTGGAACTAGAGGGTATTATGCTAAGTGAAATTAGTCAGAGAAAGACAAATATCATATGACTTCACTCATATGAAGATTTTAAAACACAAAACAGATGAACACAAAGGAAGGGAAGCAAAAATAATATAAAAACAGGGAAGGGGACAAAACATAAGAGACTCTTAAATATGGAGAACAAACAGAGGGTTACTGGAGGGGCTGGGGGGGGGGGGGGAGAGCTAAATGGGTTAAAGGGCATTAAGGAATCTAGTCCTAAAATCATTGTTGCACTATATGCTAACTTAAATGTAAATTAAAAAAATAAATTAGGGGCGCCTGGGTGGCTCAGTCAGTTGGGCTCAGGTCATGATCTTGCAGTCCGTGAGTTCGAGCCCTGTGTCAGGCTCTGTGCTGACAGCTCAGAGCCTGGAACCTGTTTCGGATTCTGTCTCCCTCTCTCTCTCTGACCCTCCCCCATTCATGCTCTGTCTCTCTCTGTCTCAAAAATAAATAAACATTAAAAATAAATAAAATAAAATAATTAATTAAAATAAGTTAAAAATAAAAATAATACAGAGTGAAAAAATAAAATCAATAGTGGAAGATATCTTCATTTCTGTTTTTCTACCTTCAATAATTGATTTACATTTATGTGGAAAACTAATAATAATCATACATTTAAAAATAATTACATTGGTGCTCACTTTGGCAGTACATATACTAAAGCTGGAATAATACAGAGAAAATGAGCATGGCTCCTGCGCAAGTATGATAAGCAAATTTATGAAGCATTCCCAATTTTTAAAATATTAAAAATTTGTAGATAAGGTACAAATGCTCCTTTACCTTTGGCCTTCATCCTAAGTCCCATCCACAGAGGTAACCATTCTTATCAGCTTAGTATGTTTCTTTCTGGATTTTTTTGGTATGAATTTATATGGGTATATATGGATATATTCATATGAATACATATATCCATAAAAATAGATGTTTTGTTTTTATTGTATATGGGTTTTTACATAAATATACTATTAAAAAGTTAATTACATTGGACTATGAGAGAAAATAGTTATACTTTCAGAATCAGAATTAATAACAAAAAATAGTTTTGCTCACTTCATTCTCAAACACATTCTTTTTTCTTTTTTAATTTATTTTATTTATTTTGAGAGAGAAAGCGCAAGTCAGGGAAGGGCAGAGAGTGGGGGGGGGGAGAGGGAGAGGGGGAGAGGGAGAGAGAGAGAGAGAGAGAGAGAGAGAGAGAGAGAGAGAGAGAATCCCAAGCAGTCTCCACACTGTTAGTGCGGAGCCCCACAGGGGCCTGAACCCACCAACCGTGAGATCATGACCTGAGCCAAAGTCAGACGCTTAAATGACTGAGCCACCCAAGCACCCCAGAAACACATTCTTAAAGATAACTACACATACTCCAATAAGCTCTGGATGGTCTTACTTTACCTTTCATCCCCAATCTGAAAGACAGAAATCCTTATGTGTCTCCTATAAAAATTACTCCACCTACGGTAATCTGCACTCTACACTGATACATGGCAGGGGAGTTCAATAATCACTTGGTTAGCCAAATAAACACTTCAAAATGAAGATTCTCAGCCACACCAATTCTGTTCTAGCCACAATGTAAACTAATATCTAAACACGGTTCTTGTAGGTAGATCATGGCCTAAAGTCCCATCGGAGAATGCTCAACTATCACCTTTTCCAACAAAAACCATAAAAACACATAGTTTGTATCTACAAGAAGTATATTATGTACCTAAACAGACTTCCTTTACAACATTTCAGGTTTTAGTCTTCGCCTTTGTTCTCAGGATACAGAGAATTCATAATTATTAATATTAGAAAGACCATGTAGAATTTCTCTTTAAAATCAGATTTACCACTATGAATAGTAATAGAACTATTCTTTTAAATTTTTTAATTGCATTTGTACCATCTTATAAGGCACAGAGCATAGTCTGAAAAAATATAGATGTAAAGGGCTGAAATATATCATCATTTAAATTATTAATGTCACTTGGAAAATAATGAAGGCTTGGGAATTAGTCTGGGATGCAAGACCAGTAGCACTTACTTTTATGCTTACAATGAAGTTTGTTGCAATAAATGAAACTCATATCCTAGAGAACAAGAGGGTAGGATCTCCTTTGAAAAAACCAGTAACAGACTGCCATGGCATATGTCACTGCTAATCATATGTGTTTGGTGGTACTTGCCTAGCTAGTCTTGCCAAGATAAAGAATAAATATATTTCCTAATGCTTTCCATAAAATCAGATTCATGTTTCATAATCATTTCACTTCTCAATATTCAGAGAATTCATTAAAATTAGAGCTCTTCCAGGGTGCCGAGTGGCCAGTTGGTTGAGCATCTGACTCTTCATTTCTGTTCATGTCATGCTATCACAGTTCATGGGATCGAGCCCCACATGGGGCTCTGCACTGACAAGTGTGGAGTCTGTTTGGGATTCCCTCCCTCTCTCTCTCTCTCTGCTCTTTACCCCCTCAAAAAAATAAATACAATAAACTTAAAAACAAGCTAAAAAAAATTGGAGCTCTTCCCATCATCCCATTGTGAGTTTATATTCTAATTGGTTAAAAATTCTATGTATTGTTTTTTGCTTCTAAGATAATTTTTTTTTTAATTTTTTAAATGTTTTATTTATTTTTTTGAGAGAAAAAGAGAGAGACAGAGCATGAGCAAGGGAGGGGCAGAGAGAGAGGGAGACACAGAATCCAAAGCAGGGTCCAGACTCCAAGCTGCCAGCACAGAGCCCAGCACAGAGCTCAAACTCATGATCCATGAGATCATGACCTGAGTCAAAGTCGGATACCTAACTGACGGAACCACCCAGGTGCCCCTATATACATACACATACATATACGCGTATATATGTATGTATGCATGTATATATATATGTATGTATGTGTGTGTGTGTGTGTATACATATATATATATATATATATATATATATATATATATATATATATTTTTTTTTTTTTTTTTAAAGCAGTGCTTTTCAAGATAAACCTAGTTTATTTTTCTTCTGGATTAGGAGGAAAAGCTCCAGCTATAAAAGACATTTTGGGGGATCATTAAGGATATTTAATATATTATTGGTATTGTATTAGTAAATCAGTGAGAAGTTTCTTTAGGGTGATAAAGGTATTGTGATTCTTTAGGAAAATGTTTCTAGTGTCAGGAGAGATATACTAAAGTATTCAGAAGTAAAGTGTCATGCTATCTAAAGCAAATGTGGCAGAAAGTTAATAACTGGTGAATCCCAGTGAAGAGTATACAAGAGTTCATTGTGTTATTCTTTCAATTTTTCTATAACTATTAGAATTTTCAACATAGGGTCACCTGGCTGGCTCAGTTGGTGGAGCATGCAACTCTTGATCTAAGGGTTGTGAGCTCAAGCCCCACACTGGGTTTAGAGATTACTTAAAAAATATTTTTTTAAATCTAAAAGAAAAAGAAAAATTTTTTCAACATAAAAATTTATGGAGGGGTGCCTGGGTGGCTCAGTCAGTTAAGTGGCCAATTTCAGCTCAAGTCATTATCTCACGGTTCATGAGTTCGAGCCCTGAGTCAGGCTCTGTGCTGACAGCTCAGGGCCTGGAGCCTGCTTTGGATTCTGTGTCTCCCTCTCTCTCTGCCCCTCCCCTCCTCCCACTCTGTCTCTCTGTCTCTCAAAAATAAATAAACATTAAAAAAAAATAGGGAGAAAAACGCTGATTTTCAAAAATCTGAACCAAAAATAACCCTTATCAAATAAACTTATAAATAAAAAGGGTTACTAGGGCCTCAAATTGTAATTTTCTCCTCCTAACTAATAATGTTATAAATACGAACTTTTCCACTGAAAACCAACATCAAAGGCATTTCCTACACATAAAAAGCATTCTAAACAGCCATGTAATAGAGCAGTTTTGACAGTTTGAGAAGAGAGAATGCATTACACTTAGATTGAGAAGGTAAAATTTTCCCAGTTAACTATGGGACTTACCTATCCATGTCATCGTCTCCAGGTAATAAGGGTGGGAGGGGCAGAGGAGGCAACGTTGAAGTTTTTAAGTGTGGAATAGCAGCTGTTACAGAGACTTGAGTCTTCACAGAAACCTGTACAGGGGGCTGAGAATTTGCCTGAGAGGACAGAGTAGATGTCCTTGGGTGAGTAGAAGGGGGCAGAGTTGAAGTACTAGAAGCAAGAACCTGACTAAATGCTGGTTGGGGAGGAGGCAGAGGTGGTTGCTGTGGAATAGCTGGTAGTGGAGGCAAAGGTGGCAAAGGGGGTGTTTGAGGTGGAGGGGTAGTAGTTGGTAAAGGAGGTGGAGGAGAAGTAACTGTGGGGAGAGGCGGATGGGTCTCCTTTTCTGATACCTCTGTCTCTTTTGGAGTAACAATCTCCTCTTTCAATGCTACGGGTTTAGAGTCTCTTGATCCCTGTGCTTTCAAATCTTTAAGAATAGGATGCTTCTCAGAGTTCTCATCCAACTTTACTTTCCCTGTATCTAAAGAATTTTTGACTTCTGTATTGAGATGTGGTACATTCACCAGTTCAGTATCTGGGGCAGATTTTTCCAATTTTACACCTCTGGGTAACTTTTTAGACTCCAAGCCTGAATCCTTAGCCTCTACTAAACTGTTCTCTTTTCTAGGCAAAAACACAGGTGAACCCTTGGACTCCTTTCCATCCATTTTTGCTGCAGCAGCAGCTGCTGCTCTTTCCTTCTTTTTCCTACTGAGTTCAGCTCCCAAGCTGGAGTTCAATGGAAGCCTGACAGGTGAGATGCTGGAATGTCGACTACGTGACCCCGATCTCTTCTTTTTACTATGAGAAGATGAGTGTCTTGAATATGCGGGACTTCTACTTCTAGACTTCATGGATTTCCTACTGGAAAAAGAAAAAGGCAATTTAAGATGGACAGCCTACAACAATATGGAGGAAATACATCCGTTAAACTATGGAGCAATGTAGGGACATCCACTTTCAAATGCCCCCTTCTTTGTAAAGAGAGCTTTCATACTATTTTTACTTTCTAATCTTATACTCTAATACTGCTCACTAAAAAACAAACAAACAAACAAAAAACAACTATGGAGCACTGTAAAGAACCCACTTGAGTAATTTATCAATCTTAAAAATAAATTAGGTACCATCAAATAATAATATACCAATATTGGTTTATTAATGGGTTCATTAACTGTAACAAATGTAAAATACTAATGTAAAATGTTAATAATAAGGGAAACTGGGTGCAAGGACATATAAGAATTCTTGGTACTGGGGCCCCTGGGTGGCTCAGTCAATTAGGCAGCCGACTCTTGATTTTATTTCAGGTCATGATCTCATGGTTTATGGGTTTGAGCCCCACACTGGGCTCTGCACTAACTGACAGTGTGGAGCCTGCTTGGGATTCTCCCTCTCTTTCTACCCCTCCCACACACGCTCTCAAAATAAATAAATAAACTTAAAAAAAAATTCTTTATACTGTATTCACAATATTTTTTGTAAATCTAAAATTTGTCTAAAATATAAACTTTATTTAAAAAATAGATTACAAGGAACTAAAACCTGCATGACAACATATTTCAATCACATAACATTAAAATTATCTATTACTTATCCAACTGAAGAAAGACGAATGAGTATTTTTTTCTCCATGCTGGAAAACACCCATAATCACAATGATTATTTTTAGAATTTGGGTTTAAATCTCTGATAAAGCAAAAACATGATTTAAAACAATTATACTTTTTTTATTTTGTTTTGAGAGAGTGCAAGCAGGGGAGGGGCAGAGACAGGGGGAGAGATGATCCCAAGAGGGCTCTGCGATGATAGCTGCAAGCCGGATGTGGGGCTGGAACTCATGAACCAGGAGATCATGACCTGAGCTGAAGTCAGATGCTGAACCCACTGAGCCATCCAGGTGCCCTCCCAAAAAAGTTATACTTTATACTAAAGGTGGGTTATACCAATCAGGATGTCAGAAGTAACTAGCATGCTTCACCAAAAGCTAATTGTTTCAACTAGAGAGCTAGTTAATTGACAGATCCCAGAAAAAGATTTTGTTCCCCAGTTGATAATTAAGCTGTACCTATACTAAACGAACCCTAAGATACAAGAGTTGTTAGGATTTACAAAATAGATAAGTTGAAAAAATTGTCTTACCAAATAATTAGAAGTTCTCAGAACTATGATGACTTTTGGTACTTTCATATATAAGATGATTTCCAATCAACTTTGTAGGAACTCAAAAAGCAAAGTACTGTTGCATGTTCAACTTATTTTCTTCATTATTAAGAATCTGGGAATCTATGAGGCAGATTATTCTAAATTGAAACTCAACCCTCATTAATTCGTTTTGCCTTTTAATAAAGCCTAATGTGCTCAGGCCTCAATGTGAGGTGAAAAAAAGCACTAAAAATGTTATTGGACAAAATATAATTTGCCCAGTAGTCTAAGATAAACTGTACCCATTCCAGATCTTCAATATCTCCCTGTATCTTTGACCGCTGATAACACTAACATTAGTCAAATGTTTCGAAATAAATAGCATATATGTGTAGGGGAAACAACTTGCATGATATCAGCCACGATTTTCTTATACCTACACTGCTTTTTGGAAGTTTGCTCCTAATAGTCATTACTGGAATCAAAGTATTCAAAACAGCAATAACAGCATATATATAAACATGAGGATACAAAATACTGAAAGTGGTTCTCTCAGTATCCACTTACTCTTAAGAAAATTAATACTTTTCTTGTAAATAACTGGCTGAAACCAGAGGCTTTTCTCTGACTGAATTAGAGCTGGAATAAAACTACCATCTCTGTTATGCCAGGGTAAACTTCTAAAAGCCCAAACAGTAATTAATGTCAGAGACCATGCTCTAAAAACTATTGTTTCTTTAATCTTTTCACCGTTACTAAATCTTCCTAAGGAACTCTGCTACAAACCCTTCAACTTCTGAACAGAAGCCTACTGTTAAGAAAACATTCTGATGGCCATATACTTACAGCATTTTTAGTGATACAAATGCTATATTTGAGGTTGAGATCGACTCTACAAGAAAAAAAGTGGGGACGGGGCGCACTGCCTGGGTGTCTCAGTCTGTTTGGCAGCGACTTCAGCTCAGGTCATGATCTCACAGTTTGTGAGTTTGAGTCCAGCATCGGGCTCTGTGCTGACAGCTCAGAGCCTGGAGCCTGCTTCAGATTCTGTGTCTCCCTCTCTTTCTGACCCTCCCCCACTCACACTGTTTATGTCTCTCTCAAAAATAAACAAACACTTAAAAAAAAAATTAAAAAAAGAAAAAGAGCAGGGGATGGGGTGGGGAGAGGAGACAAGCAATAAAGGTAAATGCAGGCAACAATAAAAACTGTTCTCACAAACAAATGTATTTTCCTCCTGAATTGAGTTAGGTTCTACCCATCCAAAATGAAATTGCTAGTATTAATCGCTACTAATTTAGAGAATTCAAAGACTTTGCATTTCTGGCAAAGCACTTCCAGTCTTTTAAAATGATTTTGCTTGTTTAATTTTGACTGTGTCTCCCAAGAAAAAAAACACAGAGAATATCACAGAAGGGAACTGTATGTTCTACTCTGACTCTAAGAAATTTTTGTATTTTATTTGCTCTCTGGAATTGCATCAAGTGTGGGAAAAATATGCAGTGCACACAAACATATAATGTTCTCTATAACCCAACTAACAATATACATGTGTCTCTAAAATTATGTAATGTTTATACTTCTGTCCTATGCTATCATATTGTGTGTCTAATTCTTTCCTGATTTATTTTTTACCATTACTACACTAGTTTCAATTAACTGAGTAGAGGAAGAGAGAACTTGAGATATGAATCCAAAAGGAATCATTGCAAAGCAAGCTCTTTCTGAAACTTGTTTTAGTGTTTTAGGCTTAAGTGCACTTCCATATTAACAAAACTCACGACAATAGAAATTCTCAAAACAGCCTTAATGAAACTACGCCCTCAAGAAAACAAGTATTCTGAGAATATTTCTTAGGTTTCCTTAAAGAACTAAGCAACTTTATAAACGGTATATTTAAGACTTATGCATTTCACTGTACATAAATTTTACTCTCACCCCTTCAAAAAAAAAGTGAACTCTAATGCTATCTACAACACACTAAAATGCTTATAGTGAAGTATACTGATGTCTGCAACTTTGAGATGAATCAAAACAAAAAATGGATTGATGGAAAAATGGATAATTACAATAAAACATATAGCATATATCAATTGTAGAATCTAGACAGTACATATATGGGTCCTTACTGTAATTCTTTCAACTTTTCTGTGTTTGAAAAATTGTGATAAAATGACGGGGAAGGGGACTAAGGAACTTCAGACCCTGACAGCCTGAATTCTGCAGCTTGATCAATTCAAACTAGTTTATGAATAATTGTAACTTTAAGTCAGTAAAAATTACTCATATTGACATATAAAAGACACGCACGGATTTTTAAAAATTAGCATAATTTCTCCACTAGCATTCAACAATATTTCCTCACTCATAGAATTTACTGACTTGCTCCAGGTACCAAGCACTGAGCTATACAGTTCACATTTACTAGCTAATTTAATCCTCACAATTACTCTAGAAATAAGATAGTTATTATTCCCACTTTACACATAAAGAAACACGGGCAGGGAGAAACTAAATTATTTGCCAAAGTTCACAAAGCAAAATTAGGATACCACTCAAGTATAACTTCATAGCCCATGTTCTTTTGTGGACAAAAGTGAGTCCACAAAAGGGAGACACATCTTATCATCTAGGAATAAGAACACAGTTTTCAATAGTAATTCATTTCAACAATTAAATTTCAAACCAACATGCCTTTCTTGCTAACCTATCATGATGAAGGCACTAATACCACTTGTTTAGATAAAGATTTTGAAAACTGCCAGTGGTCACAGGGTAGGTCAATGGTGATGCTGATAATCAAATCATCCTTGGAACCAATTTCTGCTAGGCTATATACCAACAAAAGGAAAAAGGACTAAACAGCTTAATTTCCACTAGAAACATCAGTTAAAAGACAGGAATTATCAAAACATCATCAATTAGGAAATAAACTTACAGCTTTGGAGACCCAGGGGACAGCCCACAAACAAGTGATAGATGACTTGGGCAAATACCTCAAGATAATACAAATGAAAATTTATAATTTCTTAGATCTCCAATCAGGTCCAGTGAGGTCTAAAGCACTAACACCAAGGTGATTTTAAAGTATTTAAGACAAAGCAACAGAAATCGCTACATCAGCTCTGGGATAAGCTCAGTTATCAACTCTGTGCACTCAATAAGCACAAATTTATGATTTTTTTCTCACAGGAGCTTCCAACTGAGTATCTCGCCACAGGGAGTACCTACCTTTAGAAGTTTTAGGCATGTGAGCTCTCCACTTCTTGAATTCTGGGTTGAGGGAAAACCAGATTCACCTACTTGAATTCACTAGCCAATAGCAAAGTCAATGAGGAAGACCAGGGGTTTCAACAAAATGTTAACATGACTAATTGCCAGTTCCTCATAACCCACCCTAAGTAAGAAAAGGCTGTTGGAGAAATAGCTCACCTGGGGAGTGGACTCCGACTCAGAGACCGTTTGCTCATGAAAGGGCTGCTGGACCGTCTTCGACCATAGGGACTGGGTGATCTCCCACTGTAAGAGCCACTCCTTTCATAGCTGGAAGAACGTCTCCGGCCATAGGGACTCACAGACCTTTGTCGTCTACTGTAAGGACTGGGTGATCGGGTGCTGGACTGGTAGGCCGAGGGCTCCTTGTAGGGAGGACTAATTGACTGCCTTCTTGAGGTACTTCCAGGACTCTTCTTGTAGGAGTCGTAATTGCTAGAGGTGTGAGATCTTGGAGGACTAAGGTCATAATCTTGGCCATAAGAAGCTCCTGAGGGGCTATCATCTTGCTTGGGGCTGTCAGACCATTTCCTATGGGGACTCCTGGATCTCCGTTTGGGGCTGTCCACCGTCTTGTAGCTTTTGGGTGTTTCCCTTTTCCGATGACTTTTACTCCGGTCTTTGTGCCCAGACTTCAACTCACGTTCTTTCCGGGTCTTCTCCTTATGTAGTTTGGATGACCTGGATTCCTTGTTGCTGCTGCTTTTGGATATCTGTGCCTTCCCATAGTCCTCATTCTCCTCATTTGAACGCTTTGAACTTCCTGATATCCGGTCCTTCATAGATCCCGATTTGCTGGAGACTTCCTGGTTTTTTTCTTTTTCTGTCTGTTTAGTTTTTAGTAAGTCCCGAGAACGTCTGTGCTGGTGGTGACGATGTTTGTGCAGGCGGTCACTCCGATCAGTTCCACGACGTTCATCATTCTCCCTCCTGTCTAGTTTGAAGGCCATATCGTCAGAGAAGGTATCTGAATCAGAACTGATGTCATCATACTCCACCAAAGGTTTGATAATTGTACCTAAAGGTGCTGCTTCGGGGGTCACCAACCCCATGTCTTTGGAGTGCTTGGATTTATGCCGCTTGTGCTTCGACACCAAGCGGTGACGCTCTCTGCTGTTGGAGCTGCCACCTCCCGATGACGGCTGCAAAGTTCCAGAAGCTCCTCCACTCCCGTCCTTCTTGCCCCCATGTCTCTCTGGATTGGGCATTCCCTTTCCCCTACCCTCAAAACGGGGAAAAAGTTCCCCAGCACTCCGAAAAGTAACCCCCACCCACCCCCCAACCCCACGCCTACCAAAGCGCCCCTAGAAGGGGGTGGGGAGGGAAGGGACTGTAGCCCAGGCTCCTCCTCCCTCCCGACTCCTCAGCACCCTCCTACATGAGGTGGGGGGTGAAGGAGCCAGGAAAGAAATGAGAGTTCCTCAGCAGTGGAGTTGCGAGACAACGGGTAGCTGCCCAAGTCTGTTTCTCGTCCTCCCCTCGCCGAGCCAGTCCTCAGGCCCGGACGCCGGGGAGGTCGAGGAAGTAGGAAGCCGACGGCCCGGGGACTGTGGGGCCGACTCCGGCTCTGGGGCCCTGTGAAGACTGCGCGGGCCCTTCCCCTACCCGGTAGCCCGTCTCGGGGCGGCTTCCTGTCGCTGGGGTCCCGCGGCCTAGGTGCCTCACGCCCCCTTTGTCCCTCGCTCCTGAGGGAGACCCTTTTCTTGCCTCCGCCTCACCTCAATACCTCACACACTCATTCGCTCCCTCACACAGACTCAGTCACACACTAGGTTAAACCGAAACGGCACTTGGGGAAGGGGGGGGAGGGGGCAAACCGAGGAAATACCGCGAGAATCCTGTGGGTTCTCGCGGTATTTCGTGCTTCCCTTTCACCTCTCAGCGCTTCTTGCTCACATAACGCGAGAGAGCGTCCCGAACAGGAAACGCGTTCCGGCAGAGTCTCGCGATAAACTCCCCGCCCTCCATTTGAGCAAAGCTTTATTGAAACGGCGTTGGGGGATTTTTTTTCTTTTTTTTTTTAAATTCAAAGCTTTATTGGTAACTCTCGAAGAACTAACTCCCAGGCCCCGGCGCAAGACTCATTTTGCACAGTTTATAACAACTCTTTTAACTACCAGGATGAAAATATTATCAACTGGACAAAGGGCGGTTGTGGGGACATTTCAACCCAAGTTCCTAAGCATTAACAATTCTCTCCACTTATGTACGTATACTAGGCGCATTGTCCCTGTGTCTTCTACTACCTCGCAAAACACGATACCCTCATCCCCATTCTACAGGTAAGGAAACTAATAGTCACCGAAGTTAAATAGCTTACTCAAGGTAACAAAGCTAGTCCAGCAAGTGCCAAAGATGAGATTCAAATTCAAGTCTAACACTAAAGCACAGCTCTTATATAGTGTGCCACTTCCTCTTTCCACTCTGTTTAAAATCTGAACCTGAAAATTCATCACCTCTTGGGATCATCTGTGGCTTTTCTGGAATCATTTAGCTTGTTCTCTTCACACGGAAGATTATAATTATGAACAAGTAAAACATGGTATTCATGCGTGAGAAAAAAAAAAAAAATCTTACCCTGCCCTTCATTTTCTACTTCTCAAAACTTTGTACACATTAACTCATTACATCTTCACAACAATCATCTGAAATAAGGTTGTATATGTGAGGAAACTAAGGTACTGAGAAGTTAAATGACTTTTCCAAATTTCTTCATTCTTCATCAAATTTATCTGTGAGACTTTAAGGCCCTTCTCTGTGATACAGTGTCTACTCTCATACGGCCATCAAGCAAGACATGGGGAAAATATTCATACCACAAGATATGAGGTGATAAATGTCATAAGAATGATACAGAGTGCTCCAGAAATTCAAAAGGAGACTGGGAGTGTTAAGAAAAAGTTTTATGGGGCGCCTGGGTGGCTCAGTCGGTTAAGCGTCAGACTTCGGGTCAGGTCATGATCTCACGGTTTGTGGGTTTGAGCCCCGCGTGGGACTCTGTGCTGACAGCTCAGAGCCTGGAGCCTGCTTCAGATTCTGTGTCTTCCTCTCTCTCTCTGCCCTTCCCCTACTCACACTCTGTCAATCTCTCTCTCGAAAAATAAATAAACATTAAAAGAAGAAAGAAAGAAAAGAAAAAGTTTTATAAATGTAGGGCATTTGAGTTGGGCCAGGAAGGTTAAATAGGATTTGTATATTAAGGGCCAGAAAACATCCTGAATGAAGGCGAAAGAATCCACTCTCAAAATCACTCTCTGAAAATGTTCTTTTTGCTTTTGGTCACATGGGTACTAAAAAGAAAATTTTTTACCTAAATGTTTAAATCCATAAATGTTGGCTAAAAATAAAAAAGATAAAATTTAACCATGGAAGAAAATTTAATGTCATCAAGAGAAACAAAACATAGAATTAAGTACTGGAACTCAGGTATGATAACTCCTTATTCATTGCTGCGAGAAAGCCTGGATGTAAAAGTCCCCACCAGTATCTGACATAACGGCAGATAGCATGAGACTTAATGGCCAATTAGTTGAAATGACTGACCCACTTTATCAAACACTGGCATGAGTTAGGCAAAATCACTCAGATTTTTTACATCTTTTAAATGAGATTAAGTTTCTGACCCAGGATGCGCCCGCACTCATGGTAAAATGGAGAAGTGTGGACAGTAGAAGAAATTATTGTGATGTGTCAAATAAAATCTTAAATAAAATTCATCACATAAACAGTAGTTGAAACTTTCTTAATTATCTGTTGATTGCCTACTGAAGACTAGAAACTCCTAGTGAATGAATGAATGAATGAATGAAGATTTTACTGATTTTTTATAATATCTTATATTTCTAGAGCACTGTTCAGTTTTCCACAGAACTCTTTTAAGTCTGTCAGTAGATATCAGTTGAACAAAAAACCTGGCGAGGTGGCCAGGATGGGTATTTCTATATGCATCTACTAAAGGTTGAAACTGAGACCCAGGAGTTGTAGTATGTTTACATTAAGTGTAGGAAGTACCAGGAGCAGGGACAGCTTTTTATTCAATCTTAGACCAGTATTCTTTCTATTTCAATACGCTGTCTCTTTTTGGTGGGTACAATGCTACTCTAATGTTAATAATATCTCAATGAAGCTGGAAAAGATTCTAATCTAGGAAATAGATTTTGATAAAGTGTTTAAATACAAAATCAGTGTAAACTGCAGAAATCTGTCCAACAGTTGGTGAGAATAGAGCTTGTATAAAATAAGGGTTGCTTCACTCTACAGAAAAACTTTGAACTCAGAAATTCCAGGACTGCACAGTTTGCTTTATTTGCATGACCTCCCAGGGCAGGGAGTCAGGGCAACTTTGTGAACCTCAAGGTAATCAGTCAGATGAAGACTGTACTTTCCCTGTAAATCACCCAGAGCAAGTCAGAAAGCTTCTCTTTAGGCTGTATCCAAGAGGAAATATTTAACTAAAGTCAATAACTGCTCCTCCCCACCCTAGATCAATTTATTAGTTTAGATTTTAGGTTTAAAGAGTCCTCTGAAATCTCCCTCAAAGCTTAGTCCTTTAAAATTTCACCATTGTCTTTTTCTTGCCATATACAAAGACTGCTCCTATGTACACTTTGAATGATTTTCTTGTTTAATGACATGTCTCTCCTATCTTTACATCTGGAGTACAAATTTTTCAACAAATGTCATTTTATCTGTATTTTAAAATGAGAAATTATAACTTCCTATTCTATTCTGTGACCAAAATTTGGTATAGTTTACTTTATTTTCAAGCTTATAAGGTTTAAAATTCCATAGCTACACTTGGTATAGACATTGTGTAAAGTTTCCATGAGGAAATATAGTTGTATATCTAATATTGGTGTTTTGGGAACAGTGATAAATTAATAGACATTTTTGAGTAACTGGTTATTGTGACCAATCATATTTTCAGAACTCTTAAGTCAGATGACTCCATCAAGTGTTGGGGCTATGTTTTTTATTTTTATTTATTTATTTATTTATTTATTATTTTATTTTACTTTTTAGAGAGAGGAAGAGGAGAGTGTGTGAGGCGGGAAGAGAGTCAGAGGGAGGGAGAGAGAGAATCTTAAGCAGGCTCCATGCTCAGTGTGTAGCCGATGTGGGGCTTGATCCCACAACCCTGGGATCATGACATGAGCAGAAATCCAAAACCAGATGCTTGATCGACTGAGCCACCCAGGCATTCCAAGAGCTGTGTTTTCATGTTTATATTATGAGCTCATACCTAATATACAAGAATTAGGATTCCACAGATGCTTGTTGAATGAAGAACACTTTGATAGCAGGAAACAGCATTTTATTTTATTTATTGGAAGCAGCACTTTATTTTATTATTAAGTTTATTTATTTATTTTGAGAAAGAGAGAGCAAGCAAACCACATACAGGGGAGGAGCAGAGAGAGGGAGAGAGAATCCCAAGGAGGTTCCACACTGTCAGCTTGTAGCCCTACAGGGGACTTAAACCAAGGAACTGTGAGATCATGACCTGAGCTGATATCAAGTCAGATGCTTAACCAACTATGTCACCCAGTCTCCCTGGAAATAGCATTTTAAGTTTGCATTATCTTTGAATAGTCTCACTTGGACAAAATACTCTCTGTACCTCATCAATTTTAAGTTGCTAGATTTACATTATAGAATATTTGGAACATACTTTTGTGCTAAAGACTATCCAGTGATTATCTGAAATTCAAATTTAACTGAGTGCTCTGTATATGTATATATTTTTAAAAAAATTAATGTTTATTTATTTTTGACAGAGAGAGACAGAGCATGAGTGGGGGAGGGGCAGAGAGAGAGGGAGACACAGAATCAAAGCAGGCTCCAGGCTCTGAGCTGTCAGCACAGAGCCTGACCTGGGGCTCGAACTCACAGACTGAGAGATCATGACCTGAGCCGAAGTTGGGCGCTCAACTGACTGAGCCACCCAGGCGCCCCTCTGTATATATATATTTTAATGTTTGTTTATTTTTGAGAGAGAAAGAGTGCAAGTGGGGGAGGGGCAGAGAGCTAGAGAGACACAGAATCCAAAGCAGGCTCCAGGCTCTGAGCTGTCAGCACAGAGCTCCACTGGGGCTCAAACTTGCTAACCATAAGATCATGACCTGAGCCAAAGTCGGACGCTTAACTGAGCCACCCAGGCACCTCCCTGACTGTTCTGTATTTTATCTGGCAACCCTATTAATTTATCCCAACGATATGCACTGAGTCTCTGATGTGTGTCAGGGATTTGGCCAAGCAATGTCACTAGACAGTAGTGAAAGAAGTAGACCCAGTGCAGCCTTTCTGGCAATAACTATATAACAGGGAAGACAGACATTGAACCATCATGTAATTAATTTCAATGGTGAAAGTGCTATTAAAGAGATGTTTGAAATAATGTAACAGTGGACCTGATCAAGTCAGGAGTTAGAAAAGGCTTCTCTAGCCTAGAGGAAGACAATTAAATTGACATCCAAGTAAGAGGGCCTTAGTGAGGTGAAGGGGTCAGGCAAAGGAAGGCCCCTCCCAGCAGTTAAAAAGACCTGTTCAAGGATCTTGGAAGAGGAAAGAGTGGGGGAATTTTCTGCATGAGAAAAAAGGCCAGCAAGGCTGGGGATTGGCAAGGGAGAATTGGGTCTCGCATGGTTTTGTAGGCCCAATAAAACATTTGCCTACTGAGTCCAAGTACAGTGCTAGGTAGTGGGAATTAAGAAATGAGGGCCAGGGGCGCCTGGGTGGCTCAGTTGGTTGAGAGCATCGGACTTCGGCTCAGGTCATGATCTCGCGGTCTGTGGGTTCGAGCCCTGCGTCGGGCTCTGTGCTGACAGCTCAGAGCCTGGAGCCTGTTTCGGATTCTGTGTCTCCCTCTCTCTGACCCTCCCCCGTTCATGCTCTGTCTCTCTCTGTCTCAAAAATAAATAAATGTTAAAAAAAAAAAATTTAAAAAAAAAAAAAAAGAAATGAGGGCCAGGGGCATCTGGGTGGCTTAGTTGGTTGAGTGTCAGACTTCGACTCAAGTCATGATCTCCCAGTTTGTGAGATGGACCCCCACATCAGGCTTGCTGCTATCAGTGAGTGCAGAACCCGCCTCAGATCCTCTGTCCCCCTTTCTCTCTGCCCCTCCCCTGCTCATTCTCTCTCTCTCTCTCTCAAAAATAAAAAAGTAAAAACAAAAAAAAAAGTACATCAAAATTAAAAAAAAGAAATGAGAGCCATATCCAGCGCCAAGAAACTCACTATGTAATAACTCAAAGGAAAAGAGGATAAAGACTAGGTAAGAGATGGAATTTGAATTCTACTTTCAAAGAGCATGGTTATAGATACCTTTGTGGTAATAGACATGTTTTCAGACACTTCCCAAGATTTGTTTTTATTAAATTTAAGTGCTGTGCCTATAATTATCTGCTGGAATGGCCTTGGAGGATGTTTGAATAGCATTTTTGAAATGTGGACAGTCTGAGACTGAAGAGCCAGCAGAAATCCACCATTAGTATCCTTGCAGCGAACTACGTAACCTCAACTTTACAGCAGTTTTCTTTTTTTTTTTAATTTTTTTTTTTAACGTTTATTTATCTTTGAGACAGAGAGAGACAGAGCATGAACAGGGGAGGGGCAGAGAGCGAGGGAAACACAGAATCTGAAACAGGCTCCAGGCTCTGAGCTGTCAGCACAGAGCCCGAAGCGGGCCTCGAACTCACGGACTGTGAGATCATGACCTGAGCCGAAGCCGGACGCTTAACCGACCAAGCCACCCAGGCGCCCAACAGCAGTTATTTTCAAAGATGTGTTTGCAAAAAGAACATTAAAAAAAAAGCCATAACTATGTTAAGAATTTTCACCGAACGCATTGTATTTTAGCCAAGTTCTTCAGTTCCAGTGGCCACAAACTTCTCAGCATTACTCCAAATTTCTCGTTGTGAGGATTTACTTATGGAAGAGATAGGACATTCTTTGTGTCGAGTACAAGCTAAACTGCCGGTTTTTACTATGATTACAAAATAGGGACACTACCAATTGTGATACACCTTGGTGCCCTAAATATAATAGCATCCGATGTTCTGACCTCTACAAGTTTACTTTAATTCAAAATCTCCCAGATCTTCAAAAAAATTGGAATTGCGTGAGAAATATTTCTTAAATTTGAGAAAAAGTTAGGAAATGGGAATTAAGTGAATTGGACCGGCTTGGAACGTCATGTTACAAAGAGCCAATATAATTTTTATAGGATAATTTTTCCATCTAGTATCTCAAGAAAGTGTATTATCTTTAATAAAATGTTTGATACCAATATTCTTTGAAGAACCAGTCTTTCGGTAAAGAGATTCCGGGATTTTAATTTACGAACTTCTTTGCCATTTGCAAGCAGAGCCAAGCGCTACCAAACAAACACCATACCTAGGAGCAATAACTCTCGAGACGACCGAGAACTAAGGGAAAGCTTGATTGGGTGATTCTCGCGAGAAGTACCACATTCACTATTTTTCGCGATATTTTCGTGCCCAACCCTTTTCCTAGTCTCGCAGGATCACGGTTAATCTCGCGATATTTGGGAAGTTCCGTGGGGAAAATGGCGGCGGCCGGGAGCACCCTTCTCTTCTTGCCGCCGGGGACTTCAGACTGAGCCTTCTTAGGAAGAGTGGGGACGGCTGGTGCCCTGCGTCCCGAGAGCCCGAACCAACTTGGTTCCCTCGTTAGTGGTGGGGGAGGGCTTATCCTCTTGTGTAGGACTCGGGACCTCCCCACCGTCAGGATGAAGGCTCAGGGGGAAACCGAGGGTGAGTGACTTGAGGGGGAAAGCAGGGGGCGGGACACAGCTTTGGGGAGCCAATCTGTGGAAGAAGCTGGGGGGCCTACGCTCCCGAGGTCGTGGAGTCCAGGAGGCGGGATAGGTGTCAGTTTTAGATTCTGACTGTGCCTTCTTTGGCGGTGAAGGACTCCGACTTTGGGGTGATGCGAGCTCCCAACTTCTGTGAAGGTTTCCTGCTTAGCTAGGGGCAATCATTTGGGCCTCAGGACGTTTTTAACCTAGAGTTAATGGAAGACCAGGCGAGTGAATCTATAATTTGCTTACACCTTGTTTTAGAAGAGATGTTTGAATAATGACGTTTAAAAATATAATTATATTATTATAATGATATAAAGCTGTGTGTCAAATATTGGAGGATGTTTCGGCGTGAGTGAAATGATAGGACCTTAAGATTTTAAAAGCCAGTAGTTCCATAGAATGTCACAGTGGTCAAACCTTGTACTATTGTGTATTTGTAAAATGCGTTGAATTTATCGTTTCAATGGCTAGATTAACAACTGCTGAAAAACAACTTTTCTGTTGGAATCTTACTTAGAATCTATAAAGTTTTACACTCTTAACGGCTTCCTTAGTATTTTGGATATAGTTCTGTTAATAAGAATCACTGTATCAGTGTTTATCCATTTTTTCCACTTTGAGCTTTGTTAGATCAGCGGCCTTGCCTTACTCGTGGTTGTGTAGTCCCTGACCCAGAACGTGTTTGATTTGAGCGTTTGATTTGAGCATTCGTATAAAGTACTTATAATCAGGCTTCTTAAGGAAAAGGGGGGTGGAGAGTGTATTTTAAAGAAGAGGAAGAAGAAAAGTATATCCTTTGGTGCAGAGGACTGATGAGTGTAAAAAGGAAACTCGAGACAGGAATTTCATGCAGTTTGCTCACTAATGTATCTCCAGCACATAAAATAATGCTTGAATGAGTGAATCTTGGAAGTGGGAATTGCCAACAATGTGTTCAAAACTATATAAACTGGCTGAAACAGGCCTCAAACCAGTTTTCCAGGATATGAGGACGGAAGGAGTTTGAATCTTGATTTAGAAAATGCCACTGCCTTAACTCTGCTGACATTGTATTCATCTTTCAATGTCAACATCAACTGTCACTTTTTTTGTAATATCTCCACAACTAATAATGAACTTTTCCTTTTTTGCATTTGAGTAGTAATGTGTTTCTGTTTTTAACAGCATATCTCATTTTGCTCTGTGTCATGGTTATATCCACTTTAACTTATGTACACCCCCTCACAGATGTCATCTTAGTCGTATTGTGTGTTTTGCATTGCCAGCAGTCTCTAGCACATGTCCTTGCTCGTATTATATTTCAGTAATAATAATTTTAAAAACCCTCACAGATGTCATCTCAGACATATTGCGTGTGTGTGTTTTTTAAGTTTATTCATTTTTTTTTTTTTTTGAGAGCGCATGAGAGAGAGGCAGAGAATCTCAAGCAGGCTCCATTGTCACAGAGCCAGATGTGGGACTCAGTCTCACAAACCATGAGATCATGACCTGAGCTGAAATCAAGAGTTGGACGCTTAACGGACTGAGCCACCCAGGCACTCCATATTGCAAGTTTTTGTATTGCCAGTGGTCTCTAATACAGGTCCTTGCTCATACTAGAAGTACACGAATTAGAGGAAGGATCAGCTATATTTCAAAAGTAAAAATTTAATGAAAATAAAAATAAAAACTATATTTCAATAATAAAAAAATAAAAACTATCATTCAATAATAAATGTAATAACATTTCAAAAATAAAAATCAACTAAATTTCAATAATGAAAATTATAATTCAGTAATAGAAATTAAGGGGGTTGGAGAGCATAAGAGCTTTGTTCACTCACAGGACAGAAACCGAGGTCTTTTCTACCTTTCTCTTACCTCTACCGGAAATTTATCCTTTAGTTGTTGACATATCTCCTATCCATATAGGTTTAGTTTGAAAAATCAAAATGACAAATACAGCCTGTTTTCTTGATAATACTTATATATTGATCTATTAGAGTTACATCAAAAAATTTCAAAAGCCTGTATTTCACATTGAAAACCAACTAACCATAGTAAGGCCATGTTCAAATGTATGCTCTACGTATATCATGAAATGATTTTGTCACTAAATTGTTGTCCTGATCCTGAAACATGATTAGAGGTGATTCTTTTTTTGGTTTTCATTAAAAGACTGAATAGAAACCAGTTATGTTTTAAGGAGTTCCTTAGACCCCAATTTCTGTGTCGTCTTGTTAAAAATAAATTATTTGTATGTTTTGAAGTAAATGATATTGAAAAATATTTTAACTGAGTTCTTACCAAGGATGAGGTATGGGGGTTTCTTTTGCAAGAAGAATTGAAATGTCTTGAAAGAGTTTCTAATGATGTTTTCTAATTTGTATCGTAGAGTCGGAGAAGCTGAGTAAGATGAGTTCTCTCTTGGAACGGCTACATGCAAAATTTAACCAAAATAGACCTTGGAGTGAAACCATTAAGCTTGTGCGTCAAGTCATGGTGAGGATTATGGTGGTGGATAAAGTGTTGTGCTTAGATAATTATTTAATAAGCTAAGCTCCCCATGTAGACTTTTTCAAACCAATTATTATAGTGTGTCCTCAGTCTTATTTATCACAAAACACCTGAGTACATGGTGCACATCAACTTGAGTCTACCTAAGAAGTTCTGTTTATAAAATTATGTTAATCATGAGCTATGTAGTACACTGGGGTACTTCAGGCAAAGGTGCTTAGAAATACACCTAGGAGAGACACATATGATAGACTGATGTAGGGAGACCTTTGTTCTTCACTTGCTATTAAGCTCCTTGAGCCTAATGTGATAGTATTTTCATGTATCTACACTGCTAGTAGAGTTTGCGATTAATTCTTAATAAGCTTCACCTGTTCACTCTGTCAACTACTACTTCTTGAGTCATTTATCAGTATGGGGAGCCCTTAAATGGAAGTTAAGTAGAAGATAAGGGGTAGTGACTGGATGTTAAAAGTTCATTCACGTGATTCCAGTGGTAGTCAAATGATGTAGGAAAACTTTACTTCTGTGATTTGACCTGGGTAATGATGGGGGGGCGGGGGCAGGGGATCACTTTGTGGTAATTCATTCATGGATCTCTTCACTTAAGATTCATATACTTTTCTGTATATATGTTATATACTTCAGTGAAAGTACCCCCTCCTCCCCACCAAGTCTTAATTTGGGTCCATAGTAAGTTCAGTTTAATAGATTTATTAGTGTTTAATGTGATCATATCAGTATAGCTCCAGCAAAAGAACTAAATTTGCTGTCAAAAGACCTATATTTGAAGTTCTTAGTAGCTATGTGACTTTGAACAAATTATTTACTGGGTCTCAGTTTTCTTATTTGGAAATAGAGGCACACAATACCAGTTTGCTTTTCCACATAGTTTTATTTTGAGGATTGAATGAGATAATGGATATTAAAGTGTGGTGTTGCTTAAAGATTTATGTAACTAAATTCAAGAAATATATGTATATCCTTTGGCTGAGGATTATGTACATAAAATATATATGTATATTTTAATGTTTTAAAAAGAAGAATGGCTATTTTTCCTGTCTGAGGATTCAGAGGTTGTCATTTTTATACTACAAGGTAGTCATATTCTAGTTGGAAACATGCTCTGTAAATGATATTGTCATTAGACATCATGAGATAGAGGAATTCGAGATGGCTACTAAGACCCTCTCATGGGGTACCAGTGTCTTGGTTTTTGGGCACCATAGCTTCTACTGTCTGCTTCTCACTCTGCAGAGTCAGAAACCTAATTTTGTTGGTGTATTAAGACTTTGAAGAGTTTTCAACAACTGACATAGTAACAAAATCTCAGTAGACTAAATGTAAATCAGAATTCCAATTTATTAATCTACCACAGAGAGTTTATCTTTCCAGTTACCAGAATATTGGTTACCGTTGTGCAGAGCAACCCCTTATCTATTCAAGATACAAGGGAAGCCAGATTATTAATCGGATGTTTGTTTGTTTCTTAGAACAAAGAGAGATTTAGGACATGGAAAGGCCTGAAAAACTATCTTTGTATCATAAAGCTGTTCACATTTCTAGAGAATAGAATGTTGTGCAGAGAGGAACTTCTTCTTTGGATAGAGTTAGAAAAACTATGTCAGATCTTTTGTTCTTTGGGAGTCCCTTTTTCTGGACTACACGTTCTGTTTTTTAGAGTTACTCTAATTTTACTAAGGTCTGGTTATATTTCTTAGATTACACAGAAATCACCTTGTTAGGTTTGGGAATTGCCAGATCTCCTGAGCCACCCTATTTAACTGACTAAATTTAGGATGTAGTTACTTCTGCAGGAAGCTGATCTCATTTATTGTATTTGATTCTTCCTAATCTAAAATAAGATCTGGGCATACTTTTTTCTACCTTCATGTATGTGGATATGGATGTATCCATGTTTATGAACTTTTCCTCCTGTGGAAGGATGGACAGAGTAACAGGAATCTATAGATTATCAGAGTATATAGAGAATATAGAGTATATAGACCTATAGCATATAGTCTGAGGATTATCCTGAAATATTACTACTAGGATAAGTCCATTTACCTGAAACACTGTTGGCTTGGTTAATTTCTATCTTGAATGTTTTCCTCCTTATTATAGGAGAAGAGGGTTGTGATGAGTTCTGGAGGGCATCAACATTTGGTCAGCTGTCTGGAGACATTGCAGAAAGCTCTCAAAGGTTTGTAAACATGTTTGAAATATGCTTTTTTTTTTTTTTTTTAATGTTTATTTTTGAGAGAGAGCAAGAGGGAGAGGGGCAGAGAGAGGGAGACAGGATCCCAAGTGGGCTCTGCACTGACAGCAGAGAGCCCAATGTGGGGCTTGAACTCACAAACTGGGAGATGATGACCTGAGCCGAAGGCAGAAGCTCAACCAACTGAGCCACCCAAGTGCCCCTGAAATATGCTTTCTTAAAATGCCCAGTTTTTATAAAGACTGTTTTATACTTACATGAGAAATATAAATTGAGATAGATAAACTTTCTTTGCTAGGTGGTGTTCTTGTTTTCACTATGGAGTTGAGACCACCTCTTAATTTTTTTTTTTTTTAGTTAATTTTTTCAGAGAGAGAGAACAGGGGAGGGGCAGAGAGAGAGGGAGAAAGATAATCTCAAGCAGGCTCTGCACTGTTAGTGCAGAGCCAGATGTGGGACTCGAACTCATGAACTGTGAGATCATGACGTGAGCTGAAATCAAGAGTCAGATGCTTAACCGACTGACTGAGCCACCCAGGCACCCCAGGATGAGATCTCACCTGAATTTTTGAAACATTTATTTTTGATCCTATTTGGGAGACTGGTAGAGACTCAAAAGATAGTTGATGGAGGGTAACTATAAAGATAGCGAGGGAAAGTTCTTTTTCTTTACATGTTCTCTCTCTTTTTTTTTAATGTTTATTTTTGGGAGAGAGAGACCGTGCAAGCGGGGGAGGGACAGAGGGAAACACAGAATCCAAAGCAGGCTTCAGGCTCTGAGCTGTCAGCACAGAGCCCAATGCGAGGCTTGAACGAACAAATTGTGAGATCATGACCCGAGTCAAAGTCAGACTCTTAACTGATTGAGCCACCTAGGCGCCCCCAGTTTCTTTTTATAATGTTTTATTATTTACTTTTGAGAGTGAAAGAGACAGAGCACAAGTAGGGGAGGGGCAGAGAGAGAGAGGGAGACACAGAATCCAAAGCAGGCTCCAGGCTCTGAGCTGTCAACACAGAGCCCAACATGGGACTTGAATTCTTGAACCGTGAGATCATGACCTGAACTGAAGTCAGATCCTTAACTGATTGAGCCATCCAGGCACTCTATTTCAGATGTTCTCTTCTAATTAACTTGCAATAAGAAAATGGACATTTTAACTCTAAAGGATTTTTACATTGTTATGGACAGTGTTTTCAGGAAAGCAAATAAAATTTAAATCATGAGCTTGAATATTTATGATTATAATTACTAGTTCTGTGTATTTTGGGGGAGAAATGAAAGTAAAAAACAGATTTTACTCTGATCCATCACAAATGAACTTGATTCAGCTGAATAGTTCCCCCCACCCCCACCCCTTGGGTTTTCTTTGACATCTCAAGTCTGAGAGTAGGTGCCTACAACCTTCATCGCCCCTTCTAATGTTTCCTTTTCTGATGGTTAAGAATCCTTGTTCATCAAAATGTAGAGAATCCCACTTTTGCTTCTTCCAACTCAACGTAGAGTCTCAATGTTAAAAAACTGGTAGCCCTTCCCAATCTGTGGAAATACTATGGTACGTAGAGGCAGAGGCTGTTAACTTTTTAACTGTGGTAGAATATACATAACATAACATTTACCATTTGAACCATTTAAAATTATAGTTGAGTGGCATTAAGTACATTCACATTGCTACATAACCATCACTACCGTTGTCCATCTTCAGGAGTTTTTCATCTTCCCAAGCTGAAATCCTGTATTCATTAAACAGTAATTTCTCCTTTCTCCCTCTCCTCAACTCCTTGTAACCATCATTCTAGTTTCTCTCTGTAAGAATTTGTCTACTCTAGATACCTCATGTAAGTGGAATGAAACAGTATTTGTCCTTATGTGACTGACTTTTCACTTAGCATAATGTCTTCAAGGTTCATCCATTTTGTAGCATGTATCAGAATTACCTCTCTGTTAAAAAAAGCTAAATAGTGGTGCCTGAATGGATCAGTCAGTTAAGCATCCGACTCTTGATTTCAGCTCAGGTCATGATCTTACAGTTCATAGGAATGAGCCCCGGGTCAGGCTCTGCACTGATAGTGCAAAACCTCCTTGGGATTCTCTCTCCTTCTTTCTCTGATCCTATATTCCAGCTCTCTCAAAATATATTAATAAACATTTTTTTAAAAAGCTAAGTAATATTTTGCATGTATATACCACATTTTTATTCCTCCATTCATGAATGGACATTTGGGTTTCCTTCCACCTTTTGGCTGTAGTGAATAATGGTGCTATGAATATTGAATATTTCTTTATGTTGGTTTTAGTTTTGATGTTAATCTTCCTTATTCTAACATTAGCAGATACATGTGTCTTTTTGAAGTTAAAGATAACTTGTCCCAAATGAGTAATGCAAAAGGGAGAGGAAAAAGGTCTGATAATTTTTTCAAATACATCTTTTTTTTTTTTAATGTGTATTTATTTTTGAGAGAGAGAGAGACAGAGCAAGAGCAGGGGAAGGGCAGAAAGAGAGGGAGACAGAATCCGAAGCAGGTTCCAGGCTCTGAGCTGTCAGCACAGAGCCCGATGTGGGGCTTGAATCCACATGCTGCAAGATCATAACCTGAACTGAAGCTGAATGCTAAACTAAGTCACCCAGGCGCTCCAAATAGATCATTTTTTTTAGTTTTTTTTTTTTTTTTTAACATTTATTCATTGTTGAGACAGAGAGAGAAAGAGAGAGAGAGAGTGAGAGTGAGTGTGTGTGAGCAGGGGAGGGGCAGAGAGAGGGGGAGACACAGAATCCGAAGCCAACTCCAGGCTCCGAGCTGTCAGCACAGAAACTGACTTGAGTCTTGAACTCACCAACTACGAGATCATGACCTGAACTGAAGTCAGAGGCTTAACTGAACTGAGCCACACAGGTGCCCCCAAAATAGATCTTTTTAATTTTTTTTAAATGTTTATTTTTGAGAAAGAGTGAGACAGAGCACGAGTGGGTGAGGGGTAGAGAGAGAGGGAGACACAGAATCCGAAGCAGCCTCCAGGCTCTGAGATGTCAGCACAGAGCCTGACGTGGGGCTTGAACCCACAAATGTGGGATCATGACCTGAGCCGAAACCAAGAGTTGATGCTTAACTGACTGAGCCACCCTGGAGCCCCTCAAATAGATCTTTTTAAAGTAAGCTCTGTGCCCAACTGGGGCTCAAATCACAACCCCAAGATTAAGAGTCGCATGCTCCACCAACTGAGTCAGCCAAGTGCTCCTCAAAGAGGTCTTTTTTTTGACCCTTACTATTTAGGTCACAGCTAAGTCTTAACTAATGAACATACAGAAATTCTAAGCATTTGAACTGTTGGATGTAATGGCTTGAATGTATGGATATACTCCTTAGGATGTTTTGGTTTTTGAAGAATAAAATTTAAGTTATTTGGAGCATTTTGTGATTTCCTTTTTTTTTTTTTACCCTTTCCTAGTAACATCTTTACCAGCAATGACTGACCGCTTGGAGTCTATAGCAAGACAGAATGGGTAAGTAGTCTATCTTAGGCAGAAGTATTTAACTTAGTGTTGACTTTGGGTGGCTTTATTTATGTGTCTTCTATTAATTTTTGTTTTGATTTGTTCCTGCTAGACTGGGCTCTCATCTCAGTGCCAGTGGCACTGAATGTTACATCACGTCAGATATGTTCTATGTGGAAGTGCAGTTAGATCCTGCAGGACAGCTTTGTGATGTAAAAGTGGCTCACCATGGGGAGAATCCTGTGGTATGTGCTGTTGATATTTCACTGGAATCTGTGGGGTTTACTTAGGGACATTAATTTTAAAATGAATTGTTGGGGTTTGAAATAGCTTGGGCTTAGGTTTTTTCATGAGCCACTGTAGAGATGATGTGATGGGCTGTAATGTAATATCAATAGCTCTAGAATGGAATTTAGAATAACATGGGTCCATCTCTGACATCATCCAAAGGCTTTGACAAGTGGAGACGCTAGAGGAACCCTTTCCATTTCATATCAACAAACATGAGCCGCAATTGAACAATAGGTGCTGGGGATATGGAGATAAATAACTTAAAGTTCTTATCCTCAAAGAGCTAATAATCAAAAAGGACAGATAATCTTGCACATAACTAATGTCTCTGAAAAATCTTGTAATAGAGATGAATGTTTAATGTGTGTAACCAAGACAGTTGAATGTGGACTCCAAGGATGGCATTAAAGAGAGGTCCTACTGTTTTAAACAAACTACTGAAAGTTGATTCCATTATAAACTAGTTCATATACTTTGATCTTGAATTTCCCACCCCAGCCCCATGGTTTACCAAGTAGAAAGAAGATGCTTTTTGATATCTTAATATAAGGATCATCTGTAGTTTTAATGTTGTTGTTATAAAGCATGTGCTATTAATAAAAGAGAAAAACTTTTGATGTCTTCAAAGGCCTTAAAGTAGTTTAAAGTTTTAACATGATTTGTTTAATTTCAGAGCTGTCCAGAACTTGTACAGCAACTAAGGTAAGCAAATGATGTTTATGTTCCCTGATACTGGCAGACAATGCTGTTCTTTATAGTTGGGTCTTGAGGCTGGTCAGAAGTTATTGTCTTTATCAAAAGAAAAGAAAAAATTTACTCTCCTGAGGAACATACTTATTTTCTTAGGTCAAGATTTTTCAGTCTATGTTTGTTCACTTTCAGTATGGACTTAGCTTGGTTTCTCAACTTACTCAGTCTATCCCAGGATTTTGCAACCTTGGCGGTATTGACAGTTTGGATTGGAAAATTCTTTGCTATAGGGGACTGCCTTGTGCAATGTAGGATGTTTAACCACATTCTTGCCTCCCCCCCCCCCCCCCCCCCCGCCACTAGTTGCCAGTAGTATCTATCTCCTGACCTGTGACAATAAAAAATATCTCTAGATATTGTTAAATGTTCCCTGGCGGGCAAAATCACGCCTGGTTGAAAACTGATCTAGCCTCAAAAATTCTGTGTGCAACAAAAATAAATAGAAACTAATTATTGAATGAGAGAAGGCTTGAGAGAATTGAGTCTATGTCATGAAAAGAACTTATTTTCACTTTAATTTTGAGAAAAACTGTCTTACATTTAAGGTGTATGTGTGATAAACTCCCATCATAGGAAAAGCACTAGGCTTGAAGAGTTTCTTAGCAGTTAATGGCATTTCCCTCTGGATTATCCTTTCCCTTTAAATTGAGTGGAAATTTACTTTCTGGGATTTTGAAAAAGTCATTACATCAATTTTATGTTTTAAATATAGCGAAGTTCTCAGATACTACGTGGAAATGTCTTAAGGTGTTAATAGTGAGGGAATAAGTTTTACAGTCGGCCTTTGCAGTAATCATTTTAATGTGTTTCTAGCCAAATGTGCCAAGTTTGAACCACCTTTTAAAAATTGCAATGCAACATAAAAACCTTTTTATAAGTCTAGCAACAGGTGTGTTACCAGAATAGTCCAGAAAGCCAATACTTCTGGTTCTAATCCTGGAGTAGGAGACTGCACCAATTTATGAACTAACTGGTGGTGTTCTAAAGTTAATTTGTAAGCATGTTTTGAAATGGGAACTTCAGAAAGAATATTAGCCCTTGTGTGCAATTTTTAGTCACTTTGTATAGGTGATAATTTTAAGGTAGAGGGTTTATTTTGCTGCTGTTCTTGTTTCTTTTTACTGTCTTCATGGCATTTTGGGTAGTAAGTGCTCATATTTGCTCAATAAATGCCTGACCAAATATCTGACATTGGTGGGGCAATTTAGCCTTCAAGAAACTTTTTTTTTTCTTTTAAGTTTGAAATAAGATAACAGAGAATTAGAGTTGTTGAGTTGTGTTGGATTCCTGAGCCTGCCCACAGAGCCTAATTGACTAAGAATCCAAACCCGAATATTGGGTTCTAGGAAGCAAGGGGTCTAGGTAGTAGTTTTCTTTTTTCTGGGGCAGATCTCGTCATAGGAACATTCTCGAATATGTGGCTTGCCTCCATAGTGCTCATCTCCTTTTCTCCAGGCCTCTCATCTCTCTCCTAGTGTTCATTTTCCTTTCTGCCCTTAGATTGCCATATGCATGCAAGTATTCTATTTTCCAAATTTATTTGACTTCCATTTCCTCCAATCAAAAGTTTTTTTTTTCCCTCACAACATTCAATCATCTCAGTTACATATTAAGAGGAAAAGAAAGTGATTTATTTATTTATTATTTTTTAATTTTTTAATGTTTATTTATTTTTGAGAGAGAGAGTGGGAGCCAGGGAGGGGCAGAGAGAGAGGGAGGGAGACACAGAATCCGAAACAGGCTCCAGGCTCTGAGCTGTCAGCACAGAGCCCGATGCGGGGCCTGAACCCACGAACTGTGAGATCATGACCAGAGCTGAAGTCAGACACCCAACCGACTGAGCCACCCAGGCGCCCCAGAACGTGATTTATTTAAACCAAGTCTCATTATGTAGGAGCAAATCACTGTAATATATGAACTATTAGGTCTTTTTGACTCTTTTGTACTGCTTACAAGTACCTTCTCCAGAAAAATGGGAAGGAGAAAGGGAAACTTTTTTTTGCTACTTTTTTTTTCTTTTTTAACCTTTTTTTTTTTTTTTTAACGTTTTTTAATTTATTTTTGAGACAGAGAGAGACAGAGCATGAACGGGGGAGGGGCAGAGAGAGAGGGAGACACAGAATCGGAAGCAGGCTCCAGGCTCTGAGCCATCAGCCCAGAGCCCGACGCGGGGCTCGAACTCACGGACTGTGAGATCGTGACCTGAGCTGAAGTCGGCTGCTTAACCGACTGAGCCACCCAGGCACCCCTTTTTTAACCTTAGTTATTTTGAGAGAGAGCACGCGTGTGTGTGTGTGCGCGTGTGCTGGGAAGGGGCAGAGAGAGAAGGAAAGACAGAATCCCAAGCAGACTCTGCCCAATGCAGGGCTCGAACTCAAAAACTGTGAGATCATGACCTGAGCTGAAATCAAGAGTTGAATGCTTAACTGACTGAGCCTCCCAGGTGCCCCTTCTTTTGCTACTTTTGATTGATGCTAGAAAACTTTGGCTGGGGGGAAAAAAAAGAGTAAAGCAAATTATTAAAATTAGTTTTATATAGCCATGATTTTTTGGTACTTTGCATTAAGATTGAGTAGTAATTGTGTTTTATTCTCCTCCTTCTTTCCTGAACTCCTTATAGGGAAAAAAATTTTGATGAATTTTCTAAGCACCTTAAGGGTCTTGTTAATCTTTATAACCTTCCAGGGGACAAGTAAGTATTTCTTTATTTTTTTGCTTTTGTTGGAAAAATTCGTATAAATATACTTGTGCTTAAAAATTTGCCGAGTCTTCTGCCCTATCTTGTGATTTCTTCTCCTACTGACAACCTATAGCTTCCAACTTTATATCTTTTGAAGGTATTTTAAATAAATAATATCTGCATTAACGGATATAATGCTAAAAGACACTATAATCTTTGAGATGTCTTCAACATGTTGATTTTTTTTAGGTTTATTTATTTTGAGAGAGAGAGAAAGAGACTGCAAGTGGGGGAGGGGCAGAGAGTGGGGCAGGGGAGAGAATCCCAAGCAGGCTCTGTACTGACAGATGTGGGACTCCAGCTCACGAACTGTGAGATCATGACCTAAACGAAAGTCGAATGCTAGACCAACTGAGCCACCCAGGTGCCCCAACATGATTTTTAGGCTGAAAAGAAATTAGTTGTTGTTGAACTTGATCATCATTTTTATTTTTAACCTACCTGGGGTTCTGTTAACTAGCTTGGGTCTTTCAAATAGAATTGCCTTCAAGGGAATGTTAGTGTGTGTGTGTGTGTGTGTGTGTGTGTGTGTGTGTGTGTGTTTCAACTCTTTAACTCTTGTTCTCTTCATCTACTTTCTAGCAAACTGAAGACTAAAATGTACTTGGCTCTCCAATCCTTAGAACAGGATCTATCTAAAATGGCAGTTATGTATTGGTAAGACTGGCTAAGGTGTCAATTCTGTTGAATTGTACCTTCTGGGTACTTTGTTCTTAATGCTTTTCATCTAGGGTGTTACTAGGGTCCTCTATCATATATCTTGTCCATCTCATTTTACTTCCCAAATGATCACATTCCATTTTCTGAGTATTGGTATGTCCAAGTTGTTCGTTGGTATTCCATCAGTTTTATTTGAAGACTTGTCAAACCTGGCCTCTGGTCTTATAAATAATAGTCTACTTATAATTTTTGTTCACTGTATTACATACTGGTTTATACTTGTAAGTGATCTCTTCGAAAGTGAAATACAATTGCTATATGCCCAGTTACAAGAGTCATTAAATTAGTATTGTAAGACTTTTAACAGCTGAACTCATTAATACATTGTGCACTAATACCTTCAGGTCTAAAATACAAGCAAACATAGATCATTTTTCTCACAGGAAAGCAACCAATGCTGGTCCCCTGGATAAGATTCTTCATGGAAGTGTTGGCTATCTTACTCCAAGAAGTGGGGGTATGTGATCCTACGTTGCTTACTTAGAAAATTGTTTAGTTTTAGTTAAGGAGTCATTACTTAAATTTCACTTTGGGATTATAAGCACAGGGAGAAAACTAGCAGTCACTTGTGTATTATTAGATGGTTTCCAAGGTGTCAATGCTTGCCCTCCCCCATTTACATTTTTAAATTGTGAAGTAAATTGTTGGCACTAGAATTAATACTTCTGCTTCCATTATATTTGATAAGTTGCTTTGGAGCATGAATCCTCTTATTTATGAAACTATTTTCTCATGTAGTTTTGTAGAAATGGGAATGTTTTTCTGTATTTTTAATTTACCTGATAAATATATAGTGATAAGTGTTATTTTTCATAGGTCATTTAATGAACTTGAAGTACTATGCCTCTCCTTCTGATCTGCTGGATGATAAGACTACATCTCCCATCATTTTGCATGAGAATAATGGTAAGGCTTTAACTGTAAAGCAACTGAAGGTTTTGTTCAGTGTTTAAAAAATATTTAAAATAATTGAACGCCCAAGCCTGTGTGTATTTCCTGGTTTGCCATCCCTACCAAAGTTTGCTGTTTCTCTCAGTTTGCATCTGTAACACACACACGCTCATAAGTATATACATATGTACATACATACATACATACATACATACATAATAGTACAAACTTAATAGGTGCTTATGAACAAGTAGGTGAATGAATGAAAGGATATAAACCATTTGTCTTGAAATAATCCCCTTTAAACATTAAAGGTGAAAAAATTAGCCAACTTACTAAAGAATTACAATAATGGATGGTTTTTTTTGTTTTTTGTTTTTTGTTAAGTTTATTCATGTTTTTTGAGAGAGAGTGAAAGAGAGAGCATGTGCCTGCGGGGAGAGAATCCTAAGCAGGCTCTGCACCGACAGTGCAGACCTCCCAACTCACAAACATGTGAGATCATGACCTGAGCCAAAACCAAGAGTCAGACACTTAACTGACTGAGCCACCCAGGTGCCCCTCTATTTGCTTTTTAATATACTAAAACAAAATGAGAAATGGCCTAATCCCTCATTTGGTTCCCTTATAACTTTAGTCATTGATTATCCTATAATCATAATTCTATTTAAAAGCATTCTGGAGTTGGAGAAAATAAGTAAATGTCGGTAATGTGCCTTTAAGGGGCTCCTGGGTGGCTTAGTCGGTTGAGCATCCAACTCTTGATTTCAGCTTAGGTCCTGGTCCCAGGGTGGTGGGATTGAGCCCCATGTCGGGCTCTGCACTGAGCGTGAGAACCTGCTTAAAATTTTCTCTCTCTCTCCTCTCCTCCCTCTGTCCCACTCCTCTCCCCCACTTGCACTCTCTCAAATAAAAAAAAAAATAAAATAAAAAATTGGGACACCTGGGTGGCTCAGTCCATTAAGCATCTGACTTCAGCTCAGATCATGATCTCTCTGTAAATGAATTTGAGCCCTGCATTGGGCTCTGTGCTGACCACTCAGAACCTGGAGCCTGCTTCAAATTCTGTGTCTCCCTCTCTCTCTGCCCCTCCCCCGTGCTTGCGTGCGCACTCATGCTCTCTCTCTCTCTCGGAAATAAACATTAAAAAATTTTTTTTTTAATTTTTTTTCTTTGGAGTATATGGTTTCCTGTATTTTGTTTTATTTACTGACAGAAATACTGGTTGTTAGAAGGCAGCTTCTCAAACTTCTAAGTCATACAGGTATTATGTTATCTGACAAATTAGGGTTGACAAATTATGCAGAAGGTAGTCTGTTTTTTTGTTTTTAAATGTTAAGATCCTTGTAATTTGTGTTACTTTGGAGAATACCCCTTTTCTTTCCTATTCTCAGTTCCTCGATCATTGGGCATGAACGCATCAGTGACAATAGAAGGAACATCTGCTATGTATAAACTTCCAATTGCACCATTAATTATGGGGTCACATCCAGTTGACAACAAATGGTAAGTTAAATATACTTCCAGGGTAGCAAAGTTTATTTTTTCCAACTTCAAGCCCGGTATGAAATAAGTAATACTTTCACTTGGCTCTTCTCTCACTTAACTTTCTAGAGATTGGCTTTTTATTTTCTCTTTTTAATTCCTCTTTTCAATATCTATTTGAATGTTCCTGTCTGAAGTCTGCTTATAGAACACATTGTCTATCCTGACAGAGGAGGAGGAGAACTGTACTAATTCCCTTGGTTTAATGATTGTTTCAGTTTTTTAGGTTATCATGGGATTTATATTGTTTTGGAGTCATATTGGAGTAATAACTAGAGAGCCTGTCTCAGGATAGATGTTTGATTAAGTACGTAAGGGTTAATGAATAGGATGTTTTGGAACTGGGGAAAGAAAGTTGAAAGAGTGAACTATTATTTTTTTTAACATCTTATTTATTTTTTAATTTTAACTAATCTCTACACCCAATGTGGGGCTCAAACTCACGACCCCAAGATCAAGAGTCGCATGCTCTTCTGACTGAGGCAGGTGTCCCCAAAAGAGTAAAATTAAAAAAATATATATTTGTTTATTTTTGAGAGAGAGAGAGAATAGCAGGGGAAGGACAGAGAAAGAGAGGAGAGAGAGAGAGTCCCAAGCTGGCTCCGCACTGTCAGCAGAGAGCCTGATGCAAGGCTCAAAGTCATGAACCGTGAGATCATGACCTGAGCCAAAGTCTGACGGTTACCTGACTGATCCACCCAGGCATCCCCTGAAAGAGTGATCTTTTTTTGATAGGCTTTTGTTAAATGATACGGACATGTCTAAGAACAAATGTTTAGATTTTTTATTTTTGTATCAAGTCAAAATCCAACCATCCCCCTTCTTTTTTTTTTTTTTTTTTTTTTGAAGGACTCCCTCCTTCTCCTTAATCACCAGTGCCAACAGTGTTGATCTTCCTGCCTGTTTCTTCTTGAAATTTCCCCAGCCAATCCCAGTATCTAGAGCATTTGTTCAGAAACTTCAGAACTGCACAGGTGAGTTTTAAGCATCAGGAGGTAATACTTGTTAAAAGTGTAAAAAACAAACTTCAAATTCAGATTATTTTAGACCTCTTTCAGTCTTGCATATCTCAAAAAAGTACTGATGGGTATAAATGTCATGGTGCTGTGTATTAGTAAATGCTTATTAGTAAGTGCTTTTTCAATAAATGGATGAATGAAATAGAAGTCACAAAGGGAAAACAGAGCTGTCACCATTTTGATGTTATTGTGATCATTATATTCTTGTTTTTCCAGGAATTCCATTGTTTGAAACTCAGCCAACTTATGTACCCCTCTATGAATTAATCACTCAATTTGAGCTGTCAAAGGACCCTGACCCCATACCTTTGAATCACAACATGCGATTTTATGCTGTAAGTAAGGCTTATAGATTGTTGTAGGTTATATTTGAACCCAGGATCAGAATCTTCCTTTATAGGAATACTGAGGTCAGAAACATATCTTTTGGACTACTGGGCCATTTCCTAGTTCCTCATTCAGGCAGGAAATCACAGAAATTTCTGAAACATACTGAAGAAAGAGAGCATGAGCTTCCAAGTCAGGATATAACAGTGTACATTTCATGGCCAAAATTTCAGATGAAAGTCTCATAATGGTATCCTGAACTTTTACAAGCTTTTAAGTAGATGTTAAGAATTTTTTTTCTTTTTAATTTATTTAGAGAGACAGCGAGTATGTGCAAGTGGGGGAGGGGCAGAGAGGGAGAGAGAATCCCAAGCAGGCTCTGCGCTTGTCAGCACAGAGCCCAATATGGGGCTCCAAACCCGTGAACCGTGAGATCATGACCTAGACTGAAGTCAGTCACTTAACCAACTGAGCCACCCAGGCACCCCAGATGTTAACAATTCTTAATGTTTAATTCTTTCAAGTGTCATGACCTGAAAAGATCCTTCAAGTACATGCAAAGAAAGTCCTGGTATGAATACATTAAGGAAGGTTCCAAAACCTCATCTGGACTTGAATTTATTTGAATGTTTGATGATAGTCTAGACTAAAGTAGTAGTTCCCAAATTCTGACTGCATTAAATTATATAAGGTGTTTTATTTAAAATACAGATTTTGCACTTAGAATTCAGGAACCTTTCTTAAACAGATTTCTGAGGTAATTTTTTTTAGCTAGGTTAGGAAACCACTAGCAGAACATTTACAAAAAAAGAGGTCTTTTCAGCCAAGTAATTGATAACATCAGTTGACCAAATAATTCACTGTGGAGTTTTATTATTCACTAAGGAATTGCAGCTGATTTTTGAGAAGTGGGTTGCCCCCCCCCCCCCCCCCCAAGCTTCTGTGGTTGAAGCATGATGGGTGAGTAAATAGCATTCATTTCTTTTGTTCTTTTTGCCCAGGCTCTTCCAGGTCAGCAGCACTGCTATTTCCTCAACAAGGATGCTCCTCTTCCAGATGGCAGAAGTCTACAGGGAACCTTAGTTAGCAAAATCACCTTTCAGCACCCTGGCCGAGTCCCTCTGATCCTAAATCTGATCAGACATCAAGTGGCCTATAACACCCTAATAGGAAGTTGTGTCAAAAGAACTATTCTGAAAGAAGGTACTACTTTTCCTTTTGATACAGTTACTGGCAAATGGAAACTTGATTACTCTTGTGGTTCTCTAAATTGGTGGCCTATTATATTCCCTGTAGAACTTTTAAAACTGGTTTCCGTTCCCAAGTAAATTGATATAGAACCTCAGTGGTAGGAGTTGGGAATCTAGTTTAAGCTCCACAAATAGTTATGATAGAACTCATCAATAAATTGGCATTTGGAAACCACTAGTTGTTTGTAATGAATTTATTCTTTCTCTGCATACAGTGATATAATTGGGTACCTACGAGGCCTGAATCTTATAGCAGATATGTAAGGTAGAACTTGGGACACTGTAGGAAGAGATGACTTCTTCCTCCCCACCCCTTTTTTAAAGTAATCTCTACACTCCATATGGGGCTTTAATTCACAACCCTGAAATCAAGAGTCGCATGTGCTGCCAGGCATCCCAGAGACGATTTCTTGATATCTAAATCAAGGTTGTTTAGGACAATGCTTCCCAGCTTTTAGTCCTGCCTGAGTATATTTCATCTCCCCATTCTTTGGGGGAACTTAAGCTTAAAAGGGGGTAAGACCTGTGCCCTTTGCTTTTTCTCCCAGGATTCTGAATGCTGATATTTTTCAAATGCAGTTTGCTATTAGAAAACTGCATCCTGCTATCCCTGAAAAGAATCTTGGCTGCTCTAGTTAACCACGGTTAATTTTTTACCTTAGTTGTAAAGCACTTCACAAATAGAAATGTATCAGTACAAGTGGTAGGCAAAAAGAAACAGGGAAGTTAAATCAGGAGATAGCATTTTTGAGAATAAGAACTGGTTTAAAATGAGAAATTTTAGAGTAATGGCACTGACCACATGCAAGTGTGCTTATGACCCTTCTATGTCATGTATTTGAATCCTGGGAGAATTCTCCAGATGGTTTCAGGACATCTGGATATTAGTTTTCGTAAGATAGTTACAAAGTTAGTCCTGCAGAGATGCATATGCTTTTTTCCAAGAAAGTACATGATCCTTATCTCTGGGCTTCCAGCATGTTTGGCTTAAGAACCTATGATGATAGTTACATACATGTATTCGGCATAACTGTATCATTTTACGTGATAGCCCCTAGATCCCTGCTTACCAAACTATGGGTTGCATAGCTAACATCTGCAAACACTGATAAGCAGGGTTTATTATAGTGGTTCTGGATATCTGCTTATCACAAAGAATGAAAAACTCTTCTTGGCCAGTTTCTTTTCAGAATTCACTTTCAAGGCAAGGTGTTTATATCTGTCAAGGTCTCCAGTAATTTAGGGATCAAATGGCTTTCAATTTAGAAAATGGAAGTTTAGTTGCTTGTTTTGGAGTATTTATAACATAAGCTGGCATAGTCCTTGGAATCTGATTCCTTCTATCACCTCTGAATGATGTAGTAAGTTTTGTGTGTTAAAAAATGTGTGGGATTTAGTTTCTAAGGAGACAGAATTTCTGTATACTTAGGGATTAGTGTTTACTTGTATCTAATATTTGGTTGATTATTTTATGATCCTTTTCTTTGCTTTTTAGATTCTCCTGGGCTCCTCCAATTTGAAGTGTGTCCCCTCTCAGAGTCCCGTTTCAGCGTATCTTTTCAGCACCCTGTGAATGACTCCCTGGTGTGTGGTGAGTTGTGAGGGGGCTAGCACTTCTCTTAGGGCAGTGGTTTGGTCCCTTTATCTTCTTTTTGAAAAATCAGAAGCTGAGTCTCTCTCAAATACCTCCTATGTATTTTGTCTTTCAGTGGTTATGGATGTACAGGACTCAACACATGTGAGCTGTAAACTGTACAAGGGGCTGTCAGATGCACTCATCTGCACAGATGACTTCATTGCCAAAGTTGTTCAAAGGTAGCACTGGCCCTTTTCCTTCAGAGTCCCATTAAGAGGAGTATAAGGAGTGCTGTTTTCAGTATTAGATTGAACTGGACATTTAGGAGGAGAGCATATAGTCACTGCTTTGAATTCACCTTCCTCTGCTTTAGAATTCAAAAGCAATGTGAGCTTTGGTGTTTTAAATATTATGAGAGTAATAGGAAGTACGGTAGGTAACTTTAGGCCCAGTGTTAGGGTTCTTTTAGGAGGGGGAGAGGTGAAATAAGATGTAGATTTTTTTTTCACTTATCTTTTGTTTCACTTTTTAACATATGTAATATGTTAAATGGTGGCATGTGGGAAGATACTTAAGGCAGTCAGCTTCCCAGAAACAGTATGTAATTTTGAGATTTTTCTGGAGTAGGTACTTGTGGCCTATTTTGTAAGTAAATCTTATTGGAACGCAGCCATGTCTGTTCATTTACGTATTGTCTGTGGTGCCTTTTAAGTTCAGATGGCAGAACAGCTGGACAGAAACCATATGATCTTCAAAAGCCTAAAATATTACTATCTGGTCTTTTAAGAAAGGTTGTTACAATGTTCTAGAGCAAAGTGTTTTCAAAAATATGTTTATAAATTTATCTGTAAGATAAAAACTACTTTAAAATAAACAAGATTTTATACCAATAATAGCATTTTTCACAGTATAGTGTTGGGATGATCTAAGCCATTAAAGCTTAGAACTTGATGGGTCAAGAAATTTCTCTAGTGGTTCATTAAGATAAATAGCAATCTCATTAGTCACATGTGAAACCCCAAAAGGAGGGCATTTTCTTACCAAGTTCATTATCAGTTTTAGTTCAGTATGATATCTAATTTGGACTCTGTTTATGGTTGGTTGGTTTTTGTTAGTGCTTCAGAAGAGGTTGAGATTGCTTACTAATACAGGTTCTTATTTTATCAAGTTTAGTTTTTTGAGAAAGGGTGTGCGTGCGAGCGGGGGAGGGGCAGAGAGAGAAAATCTTAAGCAGGCTATGTGCAGTCAGTGCAGAGCCCATTGTGGGGCTCAGTCTCATGAACTGTGAGGTCATGACCTGAGCCGAAATCAAGAGTTGGATGCCTCACCGACTGAGCCACCCAGGCGCCCCCAGATTCTTTTTAGAATGAATTTGCTCAAAGCTCTGGCATTTTATAGAACTACTCCTGCCTTTTGGGTTACTTGCCTTACCTGAAAATTGCTTAATGCAAACTTTTGATGGCCTGTCTGAAACTCAGGCAGAATTAAAGCCTGTTCTCCCAAATAAAAATTGTTTTCATTCAGCAGCTAGTACATTGGTAACTGTTTTTTTCCATCTTTTCTTACAGATGTATGTCCATCCCTGTGACGATGAGGGCTATTCGGAGGAAAGCTGAAACCATTCAGGCCGACACCCCAGCACTGTCCCTCATTGCAGAGACAGTTGAAGACATGGTGAAAAAGAACCTGCCCCCGGCTAGCAGCCCAGGGTATGGCATGACCACAGGCAACAACCCAATGAGTGGTACCACTACACCAACCAACACCTTTCCGGGGGGTCCCATTACCACCTTGTTTAATATGAGCATGAGCATCAAAGATCGGCATGAGTCGGTGGGCCATGGGGAGGACTTCAGCAAGGTGTCTCAGAACCCAATTCTTACCAGTTTGTTGCAAATCACAGGGAACGGGGGGTCTACCATTGGCTCGAGTCCGACCCCTCCTCATCACACGCCGCCACCTGTCTCTTCGATGGCCGGCAACACCAAGAACCACCCGATGCTCATGAACCTTCTTAAAGATAATCCTGCCCAGGATTTCTCAACCCTTTATGGAAGCAGCCCTTTAGAAAGGCAGAACTCTTCTTCCGGCTCACCCCGGATGGAAATATGCCCGGGAAGCAACAAGACAAAGAAGAAGAAGTCATCAAGATTACCACCTGACAAACCCAAGCACCAGACTGAAGATGACTTTCAGAGGGAGCTATTTTCAATGGATGTTGACTCACAGAACCCTATCTTTGATGTCAACATGACAGCAGACACGCTGGATACACCACACATCACTCCAGCTCCAAGCCAGTGCAGTACTCCCCCAACAACTTACCCACAACCAGTACCTCACCCCCAGCCCAGTATTCAAAGGATGGTCCGGCTATCCAGTTCAGACAGCATTGGCCCAGATGTAACTGATATCCTTTCAGACATTGCGGAAGAAGCCTCTAAGCTTCCCAGCACTAGTGACGATTGCCCACCCATTGGCACCCCTGTTCGAGATTCTTCGAGCTCTGGGCATTCTCAGAGTGCCCTCTTTGACCCTGATGTCTTTCAAACCAATAATAATGAAAATCCATACACAGATCCAGCTGACCTAATTGCAGATGCTGCTGGAAGCCCCAGTAGTGACTCTCCTACCAATCATTTTTTTCCTGATGGAGTAGATTTTAATCCTGATTTGTTGAACAGCCAGAGCCAAAGTGGTTTTGGAGAAGAATATTTTGACGAAAGTAGCCAAAGCGGAGATAATGATGACTTCAAAGGATTTGCATCTCAGGCACTAAATACTTTGGGGGTGCCAATGCTTGGAGGTGATAATGGGGAGACTAAGTTTAAAGGCAATAGCCAAGCTGACACAGTTGATTTCAGTATTATAGCAGTGGCTGGTAAGGCTTTGGGTCCTACAGATCTCATGGAGCATCACAGTGGTAGCCAGAGTCCTTTATTGACTACTGGGGACTTAGGGAAAGAAAAGACTCAAAAGCGAGTAAAGGAAGGCAATGGCAGCAGTAATAGTAGTCTGTCAGGGCCAGGATTAGATAGCAAACCAGGGAAGCGCAGCCGGACCCCTTCTAACGATGGTAAAAGCAAAGATAAGCCTCCAAAGCGAAAGAAGGCAGACACTGAGGGAAAGTCTCCATCTCACAGTTCTTCTAACCGACCTTTCACCCCACCTACCAGTACAGGTGGATCCAAATCTCCAGGCAGTTCAGGAAGATCGCAGACTCCCCCAGGTGTTGCCACACCACCTATTCCCAAGATCACTATTCAGATTCCTAAAGGCACCGTGATGGTGGGCAAGCCCTCCTCCCATAGTCAGTATACCAGCAGTGGCTCTGTGTCTTCCTCAGGCAGTAAAAGCCACCATAGCCATTCTTCCTCCTCTTCTTCCTCATCTTCTGCTTCCAACTCAGGCAAGATGAAAAGCAGTAAATCAGAAGGTTCTTCAAGTTCCAAGTTAAGTAGCAGTGTATATTCTAGCCAAGGGTCTACTGGATCTAGCCAGTCTAAAAATTCATCCCAGTCTGGGGGGAAGCCAGGCTCCTCTCCCATTACCAAGCATGGACTGAGCAGTGGCTCCAGCAGCACTAAAATGAAACCTCAAGGGAAGCCATCTTCACTTATGAATCCCTCTTTAAGTAAACCAAACATATCCCCTTCTCATTCAAGGCCACCTGGAGGCTCTGATAAGCTTGCCTCTCCAATGAAGCCTGTCCCTGGGACTCCCCCATCTTCTAAAGCCAAGTCCCCCATCAGTTCAGGTTCTGGTGGTTCTCATTTGTCTGGAACTAGTTCAGGCACTGGCATGAAGTCATCTTCAGGGTTAGGATCCTCAGGCTCATTGTCTCAGAAAACTCCCCCATCATCTAATTCTTGTACAGCATCTTCCTCTTCCTTTTCTTCAAGTGGCTCTTCCATGTCCTCCTCTCAGAACCAGCATGGGAGTTCCAAAGGGAAATCCCCCAGCAGAAATAAGAAGCCGTCCTTAACAGCTGTCATAGATAAACTGAAGCATGGGGTTGTCACCAGTGGCCCTGGAGGTGAAGACCCAATGGATGGCCAGATGGGGGTGAGCACAAATTCTTCTAGCCATCCTATGTCCTCCAAACATAACATGTCAGGAGGAGAGTTCCAGGGTAAGCGTGAGAAAAGTGATAAAGAAAAATCCAAGGTTTCCACCTCGGGGGGCTCAGTGGATTCGTCTAAGAAGACCTCAGAGTCAAAAAATGTGGGGAGCACAGGTGTGGCAAAAATTATCATCAGCAAGCATGATGGGGGTTCCCCCAGCATTAAAGCCAAAGTGACTTTGCAGAAACCTGGGGAAAGTAGTGGAGAAGGGCTCAGGCCTCAGATGGCCTCTTCCAAAAACTATGGCTCTCCACTCATCAGTGGTTCCACTCCAAAGCATGAGCGTGGCTCTCCTAGCCATAGTAAGTCACCAGCATATACTCCCCAGAATCTGGACAGTGAAAGTGAGTCAGGCTCCTCCATAGCGGAGAAATCTTATCAGAACAGTCCCAGCTCAGATGATGGTATCCGACCACTTCCAGAATACAGCACAGAAAAGCATAAGAAGCACAAAAAAGAAAAGAAGAAAGTAAAAGACAAAGATCGAGACCGGGACCGGGACAAAGACCGAGACAAGAAAAAATCTCATAGTCTCAAGCCAGAGAGTTGGTCTAAATCACCCATCTCTTCAGACCAGTCCTTGTCTATGACAAGTAACACAATTTTATCTACAGACAGGCCCTCAAGGCTCAGCCCTGACTTTATGATGGGGGAGGAAGATGACGATCTTATGGATGTGGCCCTGATTGGCAATTAGGAACCTTTTTAAGACAAAAGTGGCCAGAGAATAACTAAGTTTATAGGCAAACCACCATAAGGGGTGAGTTAGGCAGGTCTGATTTTGTGTTTAAGAATCTTAAATGGCATGGTTTTGACACCGAGCTGGGTGAATTTAGAAAGGCATAGCCAGACCCAACTAAAGAGACCATAGGGTTTGATTCTGGTTACCAAGAGTCACTTTTTCTTTTGCCAGATAAAAGGAAAAAAAAAGTTAAAATACTTGCTTATGAAAGGGAGGGGGTGGGTGGGGCATAAGGAGAGGGAAGGGTGGGAAACAGTTTTGTGGGAAATATTCATATATATTTTTTTTCCCCTTTTTCCATTTTTAGGCCATGTTTTAACTCATTTTAGTGCATGTATTTGAAGGGCTGGGCAGCAAATGAAAAAGCAATACATTCCTTGATGCATTTGCATGAAGGTTGTTCACTTTGTTTGGGTAGTTGTCCATTTGAGGCATGGGCAAATGAAGGACTTTGGTCATTTTGGACACTTAAGTAATGTTTGGTGTCTGTTTCTTAGGAGTGATTGGGGGAGGGAAGATAATTTTAGCTATTTATTCATAATATTTTAATCCTTTATCTGTTTGTCTTTATACAGTGTTTCTAATTCTATAAGGTTCAGGGTTCAAAGTGAGGGGAGGTGGAAAAGAAAGGCTTATTTGGTGGTAGGGAGCCTGTAGCTTGTGCTGGTACTGTACCATCAAGCCCATGCAGATTAGAGCCCACCTTTGGAGTTAAGTAGAAAAACCAAAATGGTATTTTTGTTTTAGGAGATTTATCATAGGGTTCAGACATCATAGGAATATTAGGAATTACCTCCCTGTGGAGGTATTGATTTATAGTCTTGTTTTTCTTTAAAAAAGGCTGGGCTGGTTTTTGGGGATATAAACATGTTTTCAGATGTAGTAAGGTTTAATGTGGTACAGCCTCCCTGACCCAGTGGCATGAAAACCATTACAGAATTAATAGTTCTCCTATTTCCACAATGTGCCAAAAGTCCACGTCCCAGCATTTTGTTTGTTGGAGAACTGATGCCATTCCTGAGAGCTGGGCTCCTTGTTTCTCTTTATCGTAAGGAGAAGGAGTCCAGACTTTAATCACTCCACTGTATGCTCCCTTAGATAAAACAGAAAAAATTTGCAGCCATAGTTCACTTAAAACAATTTCAAGCTCACTTGAAAGTAATGGGGGCCTGGAATGCTAGGTGGGCATGAAGATAAACCCTTGCTACTATGTAGCAACAAAATTGGACCTTTTTGGAGGAATAGGTCTGAGTCTGGATTCTGGGGGACATCAATAAGAAGCCCTTCTCATAAATATAGAAATCCAGGAGACCACATGAAGTGCAACACAAGTTCTCAGTATTTGGAGGGTCCTCTCAAAATTCTGCGGCCTTACTTTGATTTTGACACCTGCACTGTGCCATTCCTGATGATTCCATTCAGGATCTGTATCAGCAGGACGGGGCACGGTCCCCAGCACAACTCTTCTGGATTAAAAAAGAAAAAAAAAAAAAGCCAGGTGATTCATTTGTGTGTGTGTGTGTGATAAACGGAGTGACTTCATCAGATAATGAAGAAGATTTCTATATTCAGCTCTTTCTGCAGGTTGGAGTTAGCATAGAGTTGGAAAATCAGCTTTGGCGTTCTTTCCTGACTGTCTCTGATTTCCTCTAGTGTTCTCCCTTTTCTGGTCATCAGCTCTCAACAACTCTGCCACTTTTGTGTCCCAAGGTAATAAGAAGTAGGAAACGAAACATTGCAAAGTGGAGCAAGAAAAGTTATCGGTTACCGTATCAGAGTCAAATGTCTTGGGTGACACTAAGGAGGACATGGGCAAGGTGATACCAGAGTGCTTTATCTTGTGATGCTGATACAGTAGCAGCCTCTCAGACATATAACCAGGTTGGATTTCTCACAAGTTTCTCACCTAGTTTTGAATCCTATCCCATTGGTTTCTGCAGAGAGAAAAAAAAAAAAAAAAAAAGTTACACGGTTTTAAGTTTGTTCTGGGTGGGGAAAATCTTATGGGGAATGTACTACATATCAGGGGCTCAGCTTCCCCAAGCAGAGCCAACAGATACCAAAATGAGTAAACTGGGAAGCTTTTTCTCTCTTTCTGTCTTCATCCCAGATCAAAGAATCCCGAGTTAGGATCTGGATGAAGGATAAGCCCCTGAATTGTCGATGGGCACACCCCACACACTGACCCAGCATCTGAACTTGCTTAACAGGGAGCCGGGGCTAACCTGCTTCACCCTGCCTGAGAACCAGGGAGCACTGCATTTCTTCACAGGGTGGAGGAGAAGAGGCAGAATAAACCAAGCCTGGGACACCTCCCTCCTGTCTAGGTGTATTCACTCTCCTGTTTCAAAGGACTGCAAGGACATGAAGTCAACTTCCACCTATCTTCTGCTGCTGGTGTCTTGTGTATTCTTAGTTTGACCTGATTCCTCTTCTGTCTTTTGGCTCCATGTTAGGGGTTCTTGGTCAAAACCTGCTCTGATGTACATGAAGATTTCAGGTTCAAAATCTATGTGTTTTAAAACCGGTATTTTAAAGAAGGGAGGAGGGAGAAACGAAGCAGGATATAATTGCCAAAACTGGCCTTGAGGTTGGTGACTCTCGGGAAGAATTTCCTTAAGGCTTAGGTCTGAAAACTTAGTGCAGCAATACCATGAATTCTCAGAAGCAACCCTTTCAAGGGAGCCAGTGAGTCATACAGTATCCAGTCAAGTCACTTGAAGCAGATGCCAGTATAGGAAACTCATTCACAATCCCTGGGCAATTCATTTTCCCTTTTTTTTTTTTTTTTTTTTCTTTCTCTTTTCAATCTCCCTGCCCCCTTATTTCTACCCTGGAGTTAGTTTTTTGAGGGGTAGGAAGTACTTAACATCTCAGAAGCTAGGTTGGGAAACATGCTCAGCTGTAAAAGCTGGGCTTTATAAATTTTGTGTTTTAGAAATGTACATCAGGAGCAGCTGGGGAGGGTCTTTTCTAAAAAAAAATCTTTCAAATTTGATTTTCTGTGTGTATGGCCGTTCTGTAAATACTTTGGGGTTTTTCATTTTTTTGAAAGTAGACAAAATCTGTGGGATTTTTTTCCCCAAAACATTAAAAAAAAACCTGTTTATTTACATTAAAATAAATTTCTTTGATAAAAAGTAATATACCTTTGTGTAGTAATTTTTTTAATGTTTATTTGTTTTTGATAGCAGGGGAAGAGCAGGGGTAGGGTGGGGGGACAGGATCCAAAGCTGGCTTTGTGGTGATAGGAGAGAGCCCGATACTGGGCTCAAACCCACAAACCAGGAGATCATGAACTGAGCCAAAGTCTGATGCCAAACCGACTGAGCCACCCAGGGCCCCTGTGCAGTTAATTTTTAACCTTTGAGTGATTTTCATTCAGCTTTTTAAAAATACACCGTTCAGAAAAAAAATTCAATCAGGAAGTAAAAGTCTTCCCTGATAATTACTCAAATAGGTTAACTGGAAAGGATAATTGAAAAAAGGAAACAGACTTGTGAAAATTTTCTTCATTTATCTGAGCCAGTTTGACTCTCGTTTGCAGGCCTTAGTCATCAAATTCATCAACAGTCGGGAGAAAACTGCTCTTAGATGGAACTAAACTATTTTTATATGGCTGAAGAGAAGCAGTAACATTAAAAGTATCAGGGAAAAGAATATAACCTCTAGATCACTGAGTTTGTGGGCCTGAGAATGACTTTCCGAAGCTTGGTTCCTTGCTCAGGAAGCCCTTTCTAGGATAAACACGAAAAAGTTAAAAAAAAAGAGTTGGGTAATAAAACTTCAAGCATGAATATCCCTATTTTAAAAAGATCTCCAGCACAAGTTGCTTTTAAATAAACTCTCTCAAATCACATTCGTAACAATCCAGTCACTAAAACTGCGATTTAAAAGCGATATGAAGACAAACACATACTTTGTGCATGATTCTGTAGTCTGTCGCTCTAAAAGAGTAAACGTATTCCCTAATCCATAGAAATTCGATCATAAATTTCGAGACCTTGAGGGCTGGTGTTGCTAAAGTATAATAATATGATGACACAAACTAGCTTTTATAGGAACCAAGGAGTCAGCTGAATGTCGCAATTTCCACTCGGCCAGCGCGCCCGCCTACTCGCTAAAACACGCTTGTTTCTCCCGCCAAAGTGGCGTCAGGATCAGGTTCTCACCAAACAGAGCCCCGATTGGAGGACGGGCAGGCACTAGAGCCCATTGGGTGGCAGCGGCGTCTGGTGGCGGAGGGGCGGGGGAAGCCAAAGGCCCTTCAGCCTCTCCAGGCAACCCCCCCCCCCCACACCAAAGCGCGCCCCTCCCCCAGCCAAAAGGAAGGGTCGCCCAGCTCCTGCACTGAACGCCCTGACCCCAAGACGCGAGGTGGGGCCTCACTGCATATTCCCGGAGCAGAGGGTAGCGCAATTACCCACCCCCCATCCCCATCCTGCTGATCCATGCACAGGGAGACCCACGCCCTGCGGCGGCCCCCCAGGCCTCCCTGCAACACCCGGTAATGCAATCCACGGGGGCGGGGGAGGCGGCGGCAGCGACAGCAAAGGCGACGGCGGCGGCGGCAGCAGCAGCACTGCCTCAACCTAGAGACAACCAGAAAGGAGGAAAATGGCTCCGAGCAGGGACCGCCTGCTGCACTTTGGGTTCAAGGCGACAGTGAGTGATAGGGGAAGGGAGTTGGGTGGCCGGGAAGGACGTGTGTGGATGCACAGGCTACTGGGGAAGAAGAGACAAGTCTTAAGGGACTGGGAGGACTAGGCAGAAAGCTCAAGTGCCTGCTGGGTTGGTGCGTGCTGTTTGCCCGCGAAGGGGATTAGATGGGCTCCGGTACTATCTGCAGTTGTCCTGCTTTCCTCACTCGCGAGTCCGCGAGCACGCGCGCACTCGCACCCTCCCCACAGCCCCTCCCATACACAAATACACACAGACAGATAGGCACTTCCCTGCCTCTGCTTCTCGCGGTGGGCTTGCGTGCCTTGGAGGCAAGAGTGGGCTCGCGGCGCCGCCGCCGCCGCACTCCGGCTGCTCCCGGGCGGACCGTCGCGGGCTGCGCCCGGGAGTGGGGGAGGGGTGGTCCCGCGCCGCCGCCGCCGCCGCCGCCGCTGCCGCGCGCTCCTCCTCCTCCCCTCCCCACGCCGTTCCGAGGCCCAGGCGGCTCTGCCCAATGAGGAACGGCGTTGCTGGCAGGTGGGGAGTGTTTTTGTTTTGGGTTGAAGTTGAGGCTGAGGGGAGAGAAGAGCTAGCGACAAGCAGTCGTCGCAGCCGCCGGCTCTGCGGGAGGTGGAGGAGGCCCCGCCGGAGCCGAGAGGTTTCTGCTCCTCGCTGACGGCCCCTGCCCGCCGCTCCTCCACCTCCTCCCGGTCCCGGAACTCCCGGGCCTGCCCGGGGCCCCCAGTCTTTGCACTCCGCACGCCGTAGCACCCGGCCCCGGCCGCACCCGCCGACCCCATGAGGAGGGACGTGAACGGAGTGACCAAGAGCAGGTTTGAGGTGTGAGCCTGGGAGAGGTGGGGGGGGGGGTTGGGGCGGCGTGAACAAAACGATTCCCGCTCTTGTGTCCCGAAAATTTCGCTCCGCACAGAGCCGCCTCCCTTGCCTGGCGCCGTCATCCACCGACCGCTGGGGCTGCCAGACTTCTTTCCCCTTTCTCTCGACCCAAAAGCCCAATGCAGCAGCCCAGCTTCCCTGGTCTTCCCGGCTGGTCGCCTCCAGCCTGTTCCACCAGCGGGCCCCGGCAAGGGATTAGCTCTGGCGCCCTAATTCCCCCCTCCCCCCAGTATCACTCAGCTTTCCATTCTTTACACAACCCTTGGCTTGCCTCCCTCCACTCGGCAGAAAAAGCATCACAGCTCCGATCTACCGGCTTGCTTCTTTTCTTTCTGCCACCTTCTTCGTGAAACGAGAGGGAAATTATGGGCCAGGGGGCCATTTCTCCGAGTTTGAAAGCCCTTGTTTGGTTACTCTAGGGAAGTGGGGGTTGGTAGACTGGGATGATAGAGACTACCACGGGTTTTTGGTGCTGTGTTTGGTTTGGGTATTGTTCTGATACTTCCTCTTCTTTCCCGTTTAGTCTGTACTTTTGTAGCTCATTGTTTCTGGGAACTCTCAGATGTGTACAGGCTTTGAGATTGGGATGAAGGCCTGAGAGACTTCAGAAAATCCATTCTTTAAGAACTCTTCCTCCTCTGGCGGGAGGTTTATAGCTGTGGAATGGACGACTGGATGAGGAAATAGGAAAACATCTGAAAGTGTCTTTAGTGAAGGGAAGTCCGTGTTAGGGAAGTGATTCTTTTGGAAGTGAAGTATATTCTAAGTACTGACGAATTGCAGTAGTGTGGTAATATACCACAGGGTTTACTGGGGTTTATTGATAAGAGAAAGAAACTGCTACAACAAGAAGAGTAAATGTTACCTGGCCCTTTTTGGCAGAGAATCAAACTGACCTGGGATCACTCAGAGCTCGGTGTACATCTCACTTGGTGTGTTTCTTCATTTCCATTTGAAGGATGAAATTGTAAGACAGTCAGACAGAAGTTTCAGGAAACTTGCCAGCTAGGTGCAGAGGGTGAAATTGTTACCTGAGGGTCTTCAGTTTAGTCTATTCCTTGGTTTGCTCTACAATATTACTGTTGCAGGTGAGGAATGGAGAAAATCAAGGAATTGGCCTCAGAATTTTCATATTTAACTTAATCATAGGAAGGAAGTATCATAGTAGATATGATTTGGTGTTTACTTTAATAGAACTTTAGTTTGCCTTAATGTAGAGAGACCCAATAAGCTTAATTTTTGGTGATTTGCACATTCAGTACTACTGTAAAAGTCAAGACCATCCTTAAAATTACTGAATAGACTTTTAGCAGTTAACAGGAATCCTGAAAGAGAAACCCAAATACCAAAGATCTGAGTGGAGGATAACCTTTTGCCACTGAAGTCTGCTCTTTATCATTTTGTTTTCTTCTAGACTGCATGAATTATTGTTGGAAGGAGTTTTTTTGTAGTATGTGTTTTAAAATTGCATTGCTATATCTTATTTTTATACTTATATTTTATTTAAAAAATTTTTTTAACGTTTGTTTATTTTTGAGATAGAGAGCGACAGAGCATGAACGGGGGAGGGTCAGAGAGAGAGGGAGACACAGAATCTGAAACAGGCTCCAGGCTCTCAGCTGTCAGCACAGAGCCCGACACGGGGCTCGAACTCACGGACCGTGAGATCATGACCTGAGCCGAAGTCGGATGCTTAACCAACTGAGCCACCCAGGCTCCCCTTAGCTTCTATTTTAATTTGTAGTTTACCTGTAGTCTTGATACTATAATAAAAATATTGCCTTATTAAGTATATCTATTACCTTGAACTAAAGCAACTGAAGCTTTCTAAAGGTATTTGATAAGATTTTTTTAAAAAGGAGGGGGGCACACCTTGATGGCTCAGTCTTTTAAGCATTGGACTTAGGCTCAGGTCATGATCTCTCACTTCACAGGTTCCAGCCCCACGTGGGGCTCTGTGCTGACAGCTCAGAGCCTGAAGCCTGCTTTGGATTCTGTGTCTCCCTCTCTCTCTGCCCCTCCCCCACCTCACTCACTCTCTCTCTCTCTCTCTCTCTCTCTGTCTCAAAAATAAATAAACATGAAAAAAAAATTTTAAATAAGGGATAAAAAAAACCCTCCTTGTACAGTATTTGTGATTCGCTTTTGGTTTATAAGAAAACATTTTAGTCCTTTATTATGATGTGAAGTGGTCCATGCCAGAATACAAATGGGAAGGGGTGGAAATGATATGTGCTAATGAGTTTCATTATCTGAATATTTCATAAAGTCATTTACCTCTTCTTTTCCCCATTTACCTCTTTACTAACCTAATTTAAATGGTCTCATGAAGTAGTAAACTTATTGCTAATTCATTGAAAACATTTTAAATATTTAGTTCCAATGGATAAAAGATGTAGACAAGGTAAAACAGTCTCTTCGTATCTAAAACATGACATCATGTTATTTTTATGTTTTAAAAAAAATTTTATTTTTGAGAGAGAGAGAGCACAAGCAAGGGTGGAGTAGAGAGAGAGGGAGACAATCCAAAGCAGGCTCCAGACTCTGAGCTGTCAGCACAGAGCCCCACACAGGGCTCGAACTTGTGAACTGAGAGATCATGACCTGAGCAGAAGTCAGATGCTTAACTGACTGAGCCACCCAGGCAACCCTCAAATTATTGTTTTAATTCTCAAAATTACAGAATGGGTTTTAAAGGACTGATAATTTTATGATTGTAAGCAGATAGCCAATCCCTGAGGACATTTTTGTAGCAAATAATAACTAATTTCAGATTAATTATGATTAATACAGAAAGTGAAAGACTGTTTTCTTTTTCTTAGCCGCATTTTTTTCTGGGTGAAAGATAACTGAAGTTTATATTTTTATAGTTGATTCATTAAAATCTTTCTTTAAGGAATATTCTGATTATTATTCTTTTGGATGTTGTAACTGCAGACCACACACTTTAAATCTGACGCTCAGGGCTATAGGTGTAGAAAAAATTTTTAAGTTAAAATGAAGAGATAAGAGTACTTGTTAGTCAGATATGTAGCTGTGAAACAGCCAGAGTAGATGACAGCTGGGTTAAAGTTAAAAAGATACAGAGATGTGAAAATTATTGTTGTTCTTTGCTGTATCACTTTGGCATTAAATTTCTACAAAATAACCCGAAAAGCTAGCATAATGCACTCTGAATAATGTGTCTCTCAGTTGAAAGTCTTCATCTAAATACTTTTTATTGCATAACTTACAGTGCACATTGTTTTGTGGCAAATTTTGATAAATTGTCTTTGTAACTTAATAATAGTTATTGCATCCTGCATGCCAGACACTGAGCTAGATGTTTTACTTCAGTTCTTTTATTTTTTTTTTTTACTTCTTAATTTTTATTTTAAGTAGGATCCACCCCCACCATGAGGCTTGAACTCACAACCCTGAGATTAAGAGTCACATGCTCTACCTACTGAGCCAGCCAGGTGCCCCTACTTCAGTAACTTCCAAGTCTCATGGTTCTGTTTCACAGTTGAGGAAAGCTAGGGCCTAAGAAGTGTTCAAGTTGCACAGCTAGTGGGGGGGGGGGGGGGGGAGCCAAGATTCCAATCTGCATTTTTTAAACTTCACTCTGTCATTCTGCTCTGTTTTTAGCATAACATAGCATCAAAGCCCATAAAAAGTATGGAAAAGAACTTTCCTAAATTTCTTCACTCAGTATATTTCATTTTGTCTTTGCTATCAAGAATGAAGTTGTCCTTCATTTTAAGTATTATAACATGTTATCTTAACACTCAGTGAGATTAGTGACAGACATGTGTAAATAAGCTAGCCCTTGAATCTAAGTTTAGATTTTTTCGGTAAAACTTGTCTATTTTGTCATTCTCTTAGTAGCTCCATTATAAGGTTATAGTACTATTAGAGGAAAATTTTTATCTTATTTGAGTTTATTAAAAAGTTTAGCATTATCTACATTGAAAACATTAACCGACATCACAGATACAATTTACTGTTTAATCAGTGCCTGGAAATGTTAAGATTCACATAGTTAGGAATTGATAAGCTCCAATTTGAGTACTTTGAATCCCTGTTCACTATTGTTTTTCATTATTCCTCACTGCTGCTTTGATAATTGTATAATGTTTTAGTCTGTAAGATTAGATTGTAGTACTTATTTGCCTGCTTCGTTTTATCAAATCATTTTGTCCAAAATAAGAAAAATCATAAAATGTGGTATGGCAGAAAGAACATACTGCATTACGAGTCGAGACAACTGATGATGTTAGTTAATCTTGATGTTTGCCATCAGCTAACTATAACTTTAGTCATTTCTTTTTGCTTCTCCGGTTTGGTCATTTCCCTTCTTTGCAAAACAAGGAAGTTAGAATCAATTACTAAGGTTCCTTTTGTTCTAGAATCCTATGAATCTGTAACTTTTTAATAAAAGCAGAGGACCATATTTCGTTGGCTGTTTCTTCTAAACCAGCCACTCCAGGGGCACCTGGGTGGCTTAGTTGGCTGGGCTGGGTGTCCGACTTCAGCTCAGGTGATGATCTCACAGGTTCGTGGGTTTGAGCCCTGCATCGGGCTCTGCTGACAGCTCGAAGCCTGAAGCCTGCTTCAGATTCTGTGTCTCCCTCTCTCTCTGCCCCTTCCCTGCTCTCTCTCTCTCTCTCTCTCTCTCTCAAAAGTAAAATATACATAAAAAAATAAAATAAAACAGTCACTCCAGTATATTGTTAAAGTTTGGAAGCAGAGTTGCACAGTACTGCTAAGGCTGCAGTAATTACCTTTTTCTCCCATAAGGATTTATCTTCTAATCTAAAGAACATTCTGCATAGTAAATAACCATATTTTCCAAATTGGTGCACGTGGAAAATGTCACACATTTTTCCAGTGGGTGACAGCCATTTGTTTCATTCTATTTGAAAAGGCTTGCAATGGGAAAGAGTACTAGTAACAGTAAGGTTTGTTTGTTTGTTTGTTATAACACTTTTGAGATTTGTCTGAAAGCAGTTATCTAACATTATACAAAGTCCAAATTAGAGGTTTGGGGGCCCATTCAGACAATCTTTTTTTTTTTATAGTGTTATTGATGTTTATTGTATAATTATGGGTCCTTTTTACCTTTGAAACATGGCACATTAATCATGTACTTATATTGTAGTCATTCATTATTTAAAAATCAAGATGTTTCTTTGTACAGTCTACATAAGCCATTACACTTTGAAAATTATGTTTTCCATTAAATTGTTAAAAATATTTAGCTTTGCAAAAACCTTACAAAGTGTATTCCTTTTTTTTTTTTTTTAAGTTTATTTATTTATTTTGAGAGAGAGAGAGAATCCCAAGCAGGCTCTGCACTGTCAGTGTAGAGCCCGATGCAGGGCTCAAACTCCAGAGCTGTGAGATCACGACCTGAGCCACAGTCAGATATTTAACCAACTGAGCCACCCAGGGGCCCCTACAGAGTGTATTCTTGATATTTAAGTCATACATTCTTAGATGTAATCTATTTCTACATTGAAGATTTTCATTCATTAAATCAGTATTAGAAGTGTTTAGAAGTATTTACACTTTTAAATTCTTATGTTTTAGGTTATTTGTCAGTTTTAGCTGTTAGTGTTATTGTCACTTTTTAAATCCTAATTTCTAAAATCCTTCTGTTTTTATCCTGAGTGTCTCTTTTCAAATCTTGGTTGAGTTTTTCTTGCAAATTATTAAGTACTTTTGTTACAGGCCAAGAATTCCATTCCCAGGCCTTAGATTACCGTTTCCCAATTGGTGACAGACTGGGAACTGAATTAAAATTTTTAGTAATCTAACTAGTACTGTGGTTTTGGAAGAGTATTTTTAGATGTTCAAAATAAAATATTCCGTTACACCAGGAAAATCCAAGAGAGGGAGGAAGAAGAAAGAATGCCCTTAAGCTGACCAAATTTAGCTGCTTGTGCGTAGTTGTCTTTACACTGTTTTCCTATTTGGTCTTCCTGACTTGGTGAATTCTTAGACCCCTACCAAAAACGGACTCAGAAAAATAAAGGCATACAAGTTAGTTTTATAGTTTCATGTCTTAGTGCACTTGGACCCATTTGAAAAAGATTTTAACTTAATAGCAACTAACAATAGGTGGTGGTATTGAACTGTGCAAAGGTATTTGTGCTTGATTCATCTTGCTTAATTATATAACTTTTAAAAATGAAGATATGTATTCAAAATTTGGAAATAGATCCAAAACATATTTGCATTAGCTTTTGAAGACTTTCTGTTAAAAGAATGACTTTGCTGGGTATTTTCAGCACACATCTGATAACTACTTAGCAGGCATATGAGTGATATCTGTAGGTTAAGTAACATCTATTCCCTAATCATTTTTCCTCGAATTTGACTTTATGGTATTCTCTTGGATTTAATAAGCCTCATCTGACAGTTGTAATCACGTGGAAATGTCATTTATCTCAGTCATTGTTGCTCAGTCTTTTAAGATGCTGTGAGGTTAAAGTTAGAATTAAATCACGTTAGATAAGAATTTAGAAAAAAAAAAAAGTTTAGCCAGTTTTGAAACATGTATTGACAATGTTTTCTGTCATTTTTATCCTTGATCCCAGGAATTTCTAGTAAAAATTAAAAAAGGGAAATAGAATACCGTGAAAGGAAGTAACAAACTGATCTTATGCATTACTGTGGTGCTAAGACAGAAGTCATATCTAACAACAAGGTGAAGGTTAGAAACAGCAAATGCCTGCCCAATTTTATATAATCAGATATACCAACTATTTATGGTATTTGTTGGTTACTGTGATTTCCTGACCAACTAGAGGATGTGGACAGATATAATTAAACAATCGTTTATAAGGAAAAAAGTGGAAAAGCATTTTTAGTTGTACTTACAATTTGCAATAAGAAGTCATAGGTGTACCTATTCTGGGTGCTTCAGTGTTTACTTCACAATCTGCAGAACAAGGGAATTTATGTGGCAGGAAAGACAGGCAAAAAGAAAGTAAAATCTCTAGATTAGGGCAGGTTTTTAAATATGAAGTACCTATTCTTATGTATATGTCACCCTTGGTTGACAGTTTAGGCCCTGGGAAGGTCATTCCCAACTCTTGTGTATACTGAATTGCAGTTTACCAACCAAGAGGCAGTTTTGTTTGTTTTTTTGTTTTCTTTTTTCCTCTTTCAAGGTGGGTGGGGAGCAGAAAAAGAAAACGGATTTGCAGTTGCCTACAAATAAACAATTTAATGTTAACTGTAAGTGTTAGTTGCAAAGTTTTCCGGAGTTCTCTGTTAGAATGTCATCCTTTTCTTTTTGTCATCTTATTTTTTTTTTAAATCATTCTTTGTTGCCTTATTTTTTGAACCAGATCATTTATATATTTTAATGTTCTATTTTGAAATTAATTTGAGGAGAAAGAGAATGAAAGTGTTAAGGTGATGTCTTAAGGATTTTATAAATGGAAATAATACAGTTCTGAACTATGAAATAAGTGCTCACATACATATATTTTATAAATATGTGTTCTGTGTGTATATAATATGTATATAATAGTGTATATGTGTTTACTGGTATCTGTGTGTCCTTTCTGGACCTCCATTATTGCAGCTGTAGGGTTCTTTCTGGCATGGAAATTCTGTGATTATCTGTAAATAAATCCCCCAACTTGCTCTAGGTTAGAGATTAGATATTCAGTTTATTGTCAGTGTTCTTGCATCTGTTTGTTTCCAATTGTTAGTAGAGACAAAACAGCCTGTGTGATCTTAACCCATATTCTGATTTGTGGTTTTTTTGTTTGTTTGCTTTTTTAGATTTTTAAATTTTTTAAATCTCTATACCCAGTGTGGGGCTCAAATTCATGACCCTGAGATCAAGAGTCGCATGCTTTACCAATTGAGCCAGTCAGGTGCCCCACCCATGTTCTGCTTTGGATTCCTGCTTGTTTTTGCCCTGAATTCTGATAAAAGTAGAGGTAGACACTGGAAGGGAGAAAAAAACAAAAAAAAACCCAAACTGGTTTATCTGTCCAAATGATTACCTTTGCCAAGAGGGCAAGGAGGAATGGATATAATGATTGTGTGATATCCTGGAGTATAGTGTGCTGTGATTCATTTTCTTAGGATGTATGGTATTTATATAGAGAGAATCTAAGAGTATTAGCTTTGAAGTCTGAGTTTGAACCCTGGCTTTGCCACTTACCATCTATGTGACCTTGGGCAAGTTATGTAATCTCTGTGAGTCTCAAATTTTCAATATCTAAAATGTGTATAATGCCTACCTCACTGGATTGTAAGGATTTAATTCTATAATGTTTATGTGGCATTTAGCAAGTTGTCTACTGAACAATAAGGGCTCAATAAATGATGCCTATTATTATATTACTCTGTGGAGTCTACCACACAATAAGCACTCAGTAAATGACGACTCTTATTATATTACTTTGTGGAGTAGGGTGTTTTTAATTAGACTTTTTGTAAATCATTATTTTAAATGCTTTAAAGGAATTTACTATTTAAAGGGGAAATTCTATTATAAAGGAAAGAATGTAACTATCTCTTTATTCATCTGATTCAGTTTATATACTGGATTTATTAAACAGGAACACCTATGAATTTTAACCAGTCTAGTTGAAGAGTAGTAATTTAGCAGTGTTTCAATCTGGAGTTGATACTGCAACTGTTATTGTATTCGTTGTTAGGCAAATGTGGATAAATGTCTCCTAAGATGAGAATTTGGCACCAAATTGTAAGTTGACATTTAAAACACTAGATCAGTCAGCTTTTACCCAGAAACTGGTCATTCTTTCTTCACTGATTTGTAGAAAATAAAGCTATGGTGTGACTGAACGTGGACAAGTAGAGATGCATTTATTTTTGAAAAAGAACTCTGCATTGCTAATACCCTTTCCCCACACTCATCCTTACCAGCTTTTTGAAGATTGTTTACATGTCCTGCATGTAAAGAAGCCCATGTTGAAAAAAAATCACATAACTTATTTCTGCAATGCATTCATAGGAAAGAAGTCTGACATATATCAGAATTCTTCTTGGATAAGTTAAAACATTTATTTAATACTATAATTTTCATAACGTATTACCCAGAATGGTGACTTCAGGAAGATAATGGACTTAATACTCGTTATTCTTAGTCACAGCTGACTGGGGTACACAAAAGAATTTTCCCAAATCTAGATCTCTACAACAAAAAAAAATGCAGTCTCACTGAGGTCAAAACATTCCTTAAGAAAGAACAATTGTATTTAGATTATTTGCCTCAAAGGGTGGATTATAGGCCCTGTGTGACATAAATTTCATCTGAGCTCATCAGTCTCTGGTCCAGACAGAAAAGTTTGGCCAAATATAGGAATCAAGATCTCAAGGGATCCCAGTGAGCCCTGGGAAAATCCACTTACCTCTCTTTGTCTTTAGAGCTCTAAAATAAGATTTTCAATATGTATTTCCCTAACTTAATACAAACTAGATCAATGTTAAAGATAAAACCTAATATAATGTTGTATGTCAGTTATAGCTCGATTAAAAAAAAATTAAACCTAAAACTCGTTCTAATAGTATTCCTTGAGTTAAATGGACATTATTAAGGAGGAATAAGTGAAACTAAATTTCGTTTATAGCAACTGAATGTCACAGTAGAGCTAAATAAGGAACAACCTGAGTGTCAGAATCACCAGTGAAGTTTTGTCCAATACTGATCCCTTGAAGCCATCCCCTCTGGCATGCAAGTTTCCTAGAAGTTCCTTAGAGATAATGATACAAATTTCTGTTAAAGAAACACTGGGATAAGGGATATTATATGGTAACTTGTATTTGCAACCTGAATTCCATGGAAAAAGAGACTTACCTACCATGAATTTGACATCTTAAAATCAGTACACCTTCTCTCAGGTTTCTATCCTATCCTAGATGTTTTTAGCCCTAGAAACAAGGTGCAGTATCTAATATATGGCATCTAAAATATACTCATTTTATAATTTGTATGTTTTACATGATCAGATACATTCAGTTTCACGATGAAACCTCCAGAACACACTATATAGCCTCTCAAGCTATGAAGAACATCAGAGAGCTCAGGAAAGCTTATTTGACCTTGTCCAGGGATTAGAAAATCTCAGTATAGACAACCAAGGTATACTGTTGGAGTTCAATACTATTCAAAATTTACTTAGCTACCAACTATGTGTTGTGTTACAGGTACAGAGCAGCTCTAAAACATTGTCTCTGCCTCAGGGAGTTTGTAATCTAGTAAGGAAGAAAGATAATTAGTGCGTTCTGGTAAATGCAGTGTTAGAGGTATGGGAGAGTGATAAGAACCAATTTCATGAAAAGCATTCACAGTGTTTTTTAAAAGAAAACAAAATCCATTGACCCTGCCTTTTCAAAATATGAGCACTTTTAAAAATATTTACACTGTCAGGTGTAAAATTTTAAAAATACAAGTAACTACTTATCCTCCTCTGTAATATTCTCTCTATATTTGTAAGAGAAGACCAAGGGGAAAGATAGGCAGGCTTTTATTAGTAATTTCTTTGAGTTGGCTGATACATCTTTAAGGGAAACAAAACAGTAGCACCACTAAATGGTACAAATAATCAGAGTAACTGCTTCTCTCTAAAGCCAGACATTCCTCAGAGATTTAAACTGAAGTTAAACAGGGTTAGAAAAAGAGTAACAGGAAAGTAACTCTTTCACCAGTAGTTCCAGGAATTCATTATATGGTATGTAGTTATACACTGGTGCTCCATTTGTTTTCAGGCAATAAATAAGTCTTGTTAAGGAATTCATGAATGATTCTGCATAATGCTGACCCTCATATGTGTAGGGCATCTCTCCCCCTTCAGAAGGAGAGATATTTGAATTTCTCAAGTAACAAATTAATGTAGTATTTTATATATTAAAGAACATGTTCTTTAATTTGATTTCATTTGAACTTCAAAAAAATCTTATGTGTTAGACGGAGAATATTTCTCTGCTATTTTATAGATAAGAAAGCAGATGCTCTGAAAGGCTGTTATTTTCCCAACATTAAATTGCTAAGTATAAAAGCCAGAACATTAATCCAGTTACTTGAAGTCTGTTATACTTGTCTCTAGCGTATGCTAAGAATGGGCTGTTTTGAACAATTTATTCATTATTCTTCTTTTGATCCATAACAGGCATTTATAAGATGTTGGTTAGAACTGATTTTAACACTTGAGTTTGTGGCCATAGAATTGAGAAAAGTAATTGTGTGGGGGATTGCAAAGAATGAGAATTGAACCTGTACTTTGGCTTATTAGCCATACTTACTAGCCTCTTAGCCATGACTCTCCTAAACAGCCATGAACAAATATTCTGTGTAAATAATATGAAGATACCTGTGTAATTACAGTTGGGCCAAAAACTGTTAGTATATAATCCATACATCTAATAAAACTGATCTGGGCTTCTGGGTGGCTCAGTCGGTTGAGTGTCAGACTTCAGCTCAGGTCACGATCTCACAGTTTGTGAGATCCCACATTAGGCTTTCTGCTGTCAGCGCAGAGCATGCTTTGGATTCTCTGTCTCCTGCCCCATCTCTGCACCTTCCCAGGTCACGCTCTCTCAAAAATAAATAAAAACATTAAAAAAAACAACAACTTGATTTACTATAATTCTTCACGAAGACTAGGAATGAGATATTAAAACAGTCTAACAAGTGTTTGTAGAACCTTGAAAATAAGTTTGTAAAGCCTTTTGCAAGTTTTGTTCTTAGGTTTTTGACTTACAAAGTCTGGGCAACATTTTCCTCAATTTCACGTAATGAATTATTATAGATGAAAAGTAGCAAAAAACAAAGTAGCAATATGCTACTATCGAGTTAAAATAATAAAAATTTTGGATATGGTATTTTATGAACAGACATTTCTAGATAAAAGATCAAGTAGGTCTAGTAAATCAAATTGTTTTTAATATCATAAAGAGTACTAAGAAACTCATTTTCTAGAATGTTTACATTATTTGTTTCAATAATGTAAAATTTGCATTAAAAGTGACCCCATCCATAAAATACAAGCTGTTCTAGGATTATAGCCAAGATCTATCTGACCCTTCTAACCATTATCAAATATATGTTAAAATGAAATGTGTAATTAAGTCATTACAGTACCTTTTTAGTCTTTTTTTTGTTTTTTTCAAGTCTCCACCCAGCGTGGGGCTTGAAGTCATGATCTCGTTGCATGGTCTAACTGATTGAGCCAGCCAAGCACCCCATCCCTGTTTAGTCTTTTTTTGAAAATGTTTTTTTTATTGGTCGTTTTCTTTTAAAATTTTTTTAACGTTTATTTATTTTTGAGACAGAGAGAATCAGAGCATGAACTGGGGAGGGTCAGACAGAGAGGGAGACACAGAATCCGAAGCAGGCTCCAGGCTCTGAGCTGTCAACACAGAGCCTGATGTGGGGCTCAAACTCATGGACTGTGAGATCATGACCTGAGCCCAAGTCTGACGCTTAACCAACTGAGCAACCCAGGCACCCCCATCCCTGTTTAGTCTTGACAGTACTATATACCTACCTAGGATCCAGTTTTAGTATTTTATGTTTTACATGTTCTGGTTCTTGTCAAGTGGCTGGAGTTTTGTCGGTATTGCCATTAACAATATCGTTTCAGAGTTGAATTAACACCAGAATGATCAACCACTAGATTCAGTGCAACATTAGGCTGGGAACTAGGGGAGAATATCTATGCTCCACATTATCTTAATTGGACTCCGTGTTTTTCTTCTGTGGAATTAAGCCTGGATACACATCCAGGTTGAAGGTACAGCCAGTCAAAGAGTATTTGTAGGTAGTTGTTATGCTTAATGCCAGTAGTGTTCTTAAAAAAGTAAATGATCAGATGGAAGTCTAAGTAAAACTTAACCAAAAGTAGCTCAGTAAACTTTCTTGTAGCTTTTATTTACTATGGCTGAGTTGGACTATGGCTGATTAAGTGAAATGTGAAATGTTCCCATTATTTTAGCCAAGGGAAACTAACATCAATCTCTTTGGCAGTCCTAAACTAACTTCAGGTCCCTCAGTTTAATGTGTTTCAGGGACATGTCTTCTGCCCACTTCTATCTTATAGGCTTATGGTCTAATTTGGGACTGCAAATGGAGGTTAAATTGTTGCTTTAATATTTATTCTTGGAAGTGAAACAAAAGTATAATATTCTGTTTATCTTAAAGTGAGTTTTGAGTGAAAAGTAATTCCTCCATCCCCCTCCCCCAATCTTCAGAGGTTAATCATTGTTAACTGATTATTATATATACTTTTACAAATTATGTATCTTTTATTGTGTATGGTTTTCTTTTCTTAATTTAAACTTTAGTTAGTTAACATACAGTGCAATTTTGGTTTTAGGAGTAGAATTCAGTGATTCATCACTTACATATAGCACCTAGTGCTCATCACAACAAATGCCCTTTTTAATACCCATCACCCATCTAGCCCATCTCCCACCCACCTCCCTCCATCAACCCCCAGTTTGTTCTTTATTGTTAAGAGTCTCTTGTCGTTTGTTTCCCTCTCTTCTCATCCCCTCTTCCCATGTGTTCATCTGTTTTAATTCTTAAATTCCACATATGAGTGAAATCATATGCTATTTGTCTTTTCTCTGATTGACTTATTTCTCTTAGCATTAATATATTCTAGCTTCATTCACATCATTTCAATTGGCAAGATTTCATTCTTTTTGATGGCTGAGTAATATTCATTTATATATGTAAATATATATTTATATAAATTTATATTTATATATAATTTTATATATTTATTATACATATACACACATATAGCACATACTCTATTTTTTTTAAGTTTATTTATTTATTTTAAGAGAGAGACAGGGAGGGAGAGTGTGAATGGGGAAAGGGAAGAGAAAGAGGGACAGGGAGAGAATGCCAAGCAGTCTCCACTCTTGTGAGCACAGAGGGACATGGAGCTTGAACTCCCCAACCTTGAGATCCTGACCTGGTCTGAAATCAGGGGTCTGATGCTTAACTGACTGAGCCACCCAGGTGCCCTTCCCCATTTGAAATGCCATTTCTAACATTTAACCAATTAAATGAATTCAGAGGTCTGTTTTTATTTTTTTTATTTTATTTTATTTTTTTTAAATTTATTTCTGGAACAGAGAGAGACAGAGCATGAACGGGGGAGGGGCAGAGAGAGAGGGAGACACAGAATCGGAAACAGGCTCCAGGCTCCGAGCCATCAGCCCAGAGCCTGACGCGGGGCTCGAACTCACGGACCGCGAGATCGTGACCTGGCTGAAGTCGGACGCTTAACCGACTGCGCCACCCAGGCGCCCCCAGAGGTCTGTTTTTAAACTGTGTTCTGTTTCTTCCATCTATTCTTCATTGCCAGTACCGAATTTTAGTTAATTGGCTTTTGACACATTAATTTGGAGGAATTCATAACTTTATAATATTTCTCTTCCTGTTCATGAACGTTACATATATTTAGCTTTTATCAGCAGATTTGTATAGAGTTCTTCCTTGAAGATCTTACAGTTTTTGTTAGTTTGATTTTTACATACTTTATCGTTTTTGATATTATTACAAACGGAAAGATTTTTTTTTAATTATTTTTTTTTTAACGTTTATTTTTGAGACAGAGAGAGACAGAGATGAACGGGTAGGGTCAGAGAGAGAGGGAGACACAGAATCTGAAACAGGCCCCAGGCTCTGAGCTGTCAGCACAGAGCCCGACGCGGGGCTCGAACTCACAGACTGTGAGATCGTGACCCGAGCTGAAGTCGGACGCTCAACCGACTGAGCCACCCAGGCGCCCCAGGATTTTTTTTTTTTAATTACATTTCTAATCACCAATTCAGTCAGCAAATATTTGTTGAGTACTTTCTACATGCCTGATATTGCTGTTAATGCTGAGGGTATAAAAGTGGACAAAACACAAAATCCTGTTCTAAGGGAGTTTAAAATTTAGTGAAGAGAATTTGACATGAAACAGATAAAGAAGTACATAATATGTCTGATGCTGGTAAGTACTGTGGACAAAAATGAAGGACAGGAAAAAGAGGAAGGGAGCTGGGCATGGTTTATAATTTACATAGAATGGTTAAGGAAGACTTCACTGTTAAAGTTAACATGTGAGCAGACTTAAAGAAATGATGGACAGTGGCACCTGGCTGACTTAGTGGAGCATGCTACTCTTGATCTTGGGGTTGTAAGTTTGAACCCCATATTGGGTATAGAGATTACTTAAAAATCTTTAAAAAAAAAAAAAAAGAAAAAGAAATGACGGAGCAAGGAAAGAGCATTACAGGCAAAGGAATGCAAAAATGAAGGTGAGAATGTATATGATGTATTCTAGGAATGGCCACCATTGGCCACCATGTGGCAAGATCATGATGAAGTTGTGTTGCTGCAGGAGGGAGGAGGGAGGGAAGTCAGAGTTCGGAGTGAGAATGGGGAGACGGTTGATGGAGAGCAGGGCAGATCATGAATGGCCTCATCGGCCATTTTAAGCTCTGAATTTTATTCTGACAAGGGACGCCAGAAGGATTTGGGGGCAGTAGAGGAACATGATATAATTCACGTTTTGAAAGGATCGTTGTTGCTTTGGAGAAGTAGTGTATAACTGCTGTGTTAAGTTTCTTGCAGTAATTCAGAAAAGTAATAGTTGTATCTTGCAAGAAGTGGATTGTGGTGGAGGTGTAAGAAGTAATTGGACTCTGGATGTATTCTGAAAGCAGAGCTGATACAATTTACTGTCATTAGAAAGCTGTAAAGTTTGTTGATTTTTGTGTATTTATTTTTGTATCCAGTTAGAATGCTCTCAGCTACAAGTAATAGAAAACTTGTCTAGTAGCTTAAACAATAAAGTGATTGTTATCTCACATTATAAGGAATCCACAGCAGAGCTTTTTCCAGGATTAAGAACCATGGTTTAGAGAAAGGGGGTTTTCAAACTTCAGTTTGCTTAACAATAACCCGGAAAACCAGCAGATCACCTGGGCCCATAAAATTGCATTTCTAGGAAATAATAAAGGTGATGTCTAAATGAGTACCACGCTTTGGATAACACTGACTTGGAGCATAATAATTTGGACAATAATTTAGTGTTCAGTGTTTGAGCAAAACTGTGAAATCAGACTACCTGGATTCATATCTCAGCTCTGCTATTTTCTGTCTGTATTTTAACTTTTTTAAATGTTTTATTTTATTTTTGAGAAAGAGAGAGAGAGAGTGAGGGAAGGGCAGAGAGAGAGAGACACACACACACACACAGAGTCCAAAGGCTCCAGACTCTGAGCTGTCAGCACAGAGCCCCATGCGAGTCTCAAACCCACAAATCATGAGATCATGACCTGAGCTGAAGTCGGACACTTAACTGACTGAGCCACCCAGGCACCCTTGCCGTCTGTATTTTAAAATTTCAGATATATTGACCTTAGTGGGCTGATTGTGTGTGTGTGTGGGGGGGGGTTAATTTCTAATTTTATTGTATTATGCATCATATATGTGTATTAGTTACAATAGGTGTTTGGAATTTCTTTGTGGCCAAGAACATCATCAGTTTTTGTAAATATTCTATGTTGGAAGAAAGTAGGATTTTCTGTTTATTGAATGCTTGGGTTTGATGTGGAAAGATCACAGACACAAAATTTTACAACGAGACTGCCTTTTTAAAGGACTGCATTGCAGAAAGGAAGAAATGCTTACCAGTCAGAGGCTGGAGACCAGAATACTCCATTTTCTTAACATCTCAAAATTGCAGTTTTTCTGTTCATATCTGACTTTGAAATTGTGATGGATCAGCAAAAAAGAAGGTCTCAGGACCCTTAAGTAGAGGAAACAAAAGACTTTTACGTGGAGGAGGAAAAGCCTACTATTGTCCTTCCTAGGGTAGGGGAAAGTAGCCCTTGTATTTTGAACTTAAAAAAATTTTTAAAGTCTTTAAACTTAGGGCTGATGGTAGTTTTGTAAAGGATCATAGTGTTTGTCCAATAAAATGTTAAGGATCCATTATTTTCTTAAGATCTTATTTTCTAATTGCTGACCTGCAGTACACTAATAATGGTAAAGCTGAATTTTTCATCAGTTCATATTTTGGCTGAGATCACTGTTTAAAGTTGTGTGACCTTGGACTACATTTAATCTCTGCACCTCAGTTTTCTTATTTATGAAATGCAGTTAGCCATAGAATCCTTGTTTCCAGAGTTGTTGTAAAAGTTAAATGATGTAACATATAAAAAGTGCTTATAAGGGTGCCAGGTGCATAATGTGCATCAGTAAGTTCAAGTTGTTGTTTTTTGACTCAGTTCATTAAACATCTGTTTGATCAAGCCTGTTATATATGTTATTTAAATCCTCCTATAGGTCTTTTGCCTATTTGTCTCTTTGTTTTAACAATACTAAAATTTTTCGGGGTATCTGGATGTCTCAGTCAGTTAAGTGTCCAATTCTGGATTTCAGCTCAGGTCATGATCTCACAGGTCATGGGTTCAAGCCCTGAGGGGGGCTCTGCACTGACAGTGTGGAGTCTGCTTGGGATTCTCTCTCTCCCTCTCTCTCTCTCTCTCTCTCTCTCTCTGCTCCTTCCCTGGTCTCTCTCTTTCTCTCAAAATAAATAAATGTTAAAAAAAAGAATATTAAAAATCTTCAGGCATGTCTAAATTTCTTTCTATAGTGCAGTTCTTCATACATTTTGAAGCTCTGTCGTTAGACATATAAACTTTGACAAATGTTACATTTTCTTTGTGAATTGTTTCTATATCTAGAAGAAAACTTTTTATTTTTTTTTAATTTTTTTAAATATATGAAATTTATTGTCAAATTGGTTTCCATACAACACCCAGTGCTCATCCCAAAAGGTGCCCACTTCAATACCCATCACCCACCCCCCCTCTCCCCCCCACCCCCCATCAGCCCTCAGTTCTCATTTTTTAAGAGTCTCTTATGCTTTGGCTCTCTCCCACTCTAACCTCTCTCTCTCTCTTTTTTTTTTTTCTTCCCCTCCCCATGGGTTCCTGTTAAGTTTCTCAGGATCCACATAAGAGTGGAAACATATGGTATCTGTCTTTCTCTGTATGGCTTATTTTGCTTAGCATAACACTCTCCAGTTCCGTCCACGTTGCTACAAAGGGCCATATTTCATTCTTTCTCATTGCCACATAGTACTCCATTGTGTATATAAACCACAATTTCTTTATCCATTCATCAGTTGATAGACATTTAGGCTCTTTCCATAATTTGGCTATTGTTGAGAGTGCTGCTATATAAACATTGGGGTACAAGTGCCCGTATGCATCAGTACTCCTGTATCCCTTGGGTAAATTCCTAGCAGTGCTACTGCTGGGTCATAGGGTAGGTCTATTTTTAATTTTTTGAGGAACCTCCACACTGTTTAGAAGAAAACTTTTTTTAAAAAATTTTTATTGGGGCGCCTGGGTGGCTCAGTCGGTTGAGCGGCCGACTTCGGCTCAGGTCATGATCTCGCGGTCCGTGAGTTTGAGCCCCGCGTGGGGCTCTGTGCTGACGGCTCAGAGCCTGGAGCCTGTTTCGGATTCTGTGTCTCCCTCTCTCTGACCCTCCCCCGTTCATGCTCTGTCTCTCTCTGTCTCAAAAATAAATAAATGTTAAAAAAAATTTTTTTTATTAAAAATTTTTTTTAAATGTTTATTCATTTTTGAGAGACAGAGACAGAGCGTGAGTGGGGGAGGGGCAGAGGGAGAAGGAGACACAGAATCTAAAGCAGGCTACTGGATTTTTGAGCTGTCAGTGCAGAGCCTCATGTGGGGCTGGAACCCACCAACCACAAGATCATGACCTGAGCTGAAGTCAGATGCTTAACTGACTGAACCACCCAAGTGCCCTTAGAAGAAAAACCCTTTTGGGGCGCCTGGGTGGCGCAGTCGGTTAAGCGTCCGACTTCAGCCAGGTCACGATCTCGCGGTCCGTGAGTTCGAGCCCCGCGTCAGGCTCTGGGCTGATGGCTCGGAGCCTGGAGCCTGTTTCCAATTCTGTGTCTCCCTCTCTCTCTGCCCCTCCCCCGTTCATGCTCTGTCTCTCTCTGTCCCAAAAATAAATAAAAAATGTTGAAAAAAAAATTTTTAAAAAAAAAGAAGAAAAACCCTTTTGACTCTTAATGATTTTGTCCTTGAATTAAATTTTATCTAATAATACTGATACAGAATTTCATTCTTGAAACTGGGCTTACTTCTCTGGGCTCTCACGTTGTAGGTTTTGGGTTGATAATTCTTTATACTTTTTTTTTTTTTTTTTTTTTTTTTTTGCTGATCTCTGCTTTAAGAAAGTCTATTATTATTACTGTCATTTTTAATATTGCATCTGACTTTTTAATGGCCCTTCGTAGGAAGGTTGAGTGAGAATAATCTGGTCCATCAGTACTGTAAAAAGAAGCAGAAGTATCTGGTATACTTTGCTTCTTCTAAAAGTAGATCCTTTTGGGGCGCCTGGGTGGCGCAGTCGGTTAAGCGTCCGACTTCAGCCAGGTCACGATCTCGCGGTCTGTGAGTTCGAGCCCCGCGTCAGGCTCTGGGCTGATGGCTCGGAGCCTGGAGCCTGTTTCTGATTCTGTGTCTCCCTCTCTCTCTGCCCCTCCCCCGTTCATGCTCTGTCTCTCTCTGTCCCAAAAATAAATAAAAAAAAAAACGTTGAGAAAAAAAAATTAAAAAAAAAAAAAAGTAGATCCTTTTTTTTATTGTTTATTTTTTTTGAGAGAGAAAAAGCGCTTGTGCATATGCCTATGCCCACATGGGGGAGGGACAGAAAGAGAAGGAGAGAGAGAATCCCAGGCAGGCTCCATACTCAGCATGGAGCACATGAAGCCCTACACAGGGTTTGATCCCACAACCTAAGCCAAAACCCAAAGTCCAATGCTCAACTGACTGAGCCACCCAGGTGCCCCTGAAAGTAGATCCTTTTTAAAAGTTCTTTTACTGTGGACTTATGGGTGACGAACTCTCCTAGTTACTCAGTATTGTGGGAACATCTTTCTTTTCTCCTCATTGCTGGGGTCACCTTAGGTTAGAGTTATAGGTTATATTTATAGGACTATAGGTTGTAGTCTCAGTTATAGTTATTTTCCCTCAGTACCCTTAAGACACTCCTGTTATCTTTCTTTTCTTTTCTTTTCTTTTCTTTTCTTTCTTTCTTTTTTTAAGTTTATTTGAGAGAGAGAGCAAGCTCGAGATAGAGGGGGTGGGGAGCAACAGAGAGGAGAGAGAGAATCCCAAGCAGACTCCGAGCTGTCAGCACAGAGCCCAACAAGGGGCTTGAACCCACGAACCACAAGACCTGAGCCAAAATGAAGAGTCAGAACTTAACTGAGTCACCCAGACACCCCCACATTTTAATATTTTATTGAGATATTCACATAAATATATTTCCCCTTTTCTAATGTACAATGCAGTGGCCTTTAGTATATTCACAGATATGTGCAAACCATCACCACAGTTAATTCTGGAATATATTCTATACTTGAGGAAGAAACTTGTACCCTTTATTACCCACTATCCCCCCACAACCCCTTTGTTCTAAGCAACCACTGATCTACTTTCTGTCTCTGTAGAGTTCTCTTTTCTGGACTTTCAAATGAATTGAATCATCTAGTATGTAGTCTTTTGTGATTGGCTTCTTAGCAGTAGCTTTCAAGGTTAATCCATGTTGCATGTGTAGCGTGTATTGGTACTTCATTCCTTTTTATGACAGAATAATTAATTGTATTGATATACCACATTTTGTTTATCCATTCATGCACTGACAGATATTTGGGTTGTTTCCACCTTTTGGTTATTGTAAATTGCCACAATGAATATTCATATGAACAAATATGTGTTTGAAACCTGTTGTCAATTCTTATGGGTGTATAAGAGTGGAAGGTGTGGTAATTCTATGTTTAACATAAATAGGAGCTGCTGGACTGTTATCCACAGCAGCTGTACCGTTTTCCATTCCCACCAACAATGTACGGTGGTTCAGATTTCTCCATGTCCTTAGTAACAGTTGTTCCAGTTCTTTTTTTTTCCTCCCCCCACCTCCTGGCCTTTTTTAAATTATAACATCCTAGTGGGTGTGAGGTGCTATCTCATGGTGTTTTTGTTTTGTATTTCCCTAATGACTAATGATGTTGATCATGTTTTCATGTACTTTTGACCGTTTGTATATCATTGGAGAAACATCTACTCAAATTATTGGCACATATTTTTTTTTATGTTTATTTTAGTTCTGAGACAGAGTGTGAGCTGGGGGAGGGGCAGAGAGAGAGGGAGACGCAGACTTTGAAACAGGCTCAGTCAGAGCTTGATGCGGTGCTTGAACCCACGAGCTGTGAGATCACGACCTGAACTGAAGTCAGACACTCAACCGACTAAACCACAGAGGCGCCCCTATTTGCACATTTTTTTAAGCTTATTTATTTTGAGAGAGGGGGAGAGAGCGCAAGCCGGAGAGGTGCAGAGAGGGGGACAGAGGATCCGAAGCGGCCTCTGTGCTGACAGCACAGGGCCCGACGTGGGGCTCGAACTCATGAACTGTGAGATCATGACCTGAGCCGAAGTCAGACACTTAACCCACTGAGCCATCCAGGCGCCCCTATTTGTACATTTTTTAATTGGGTTATTTATATTTTTATTGTTGAGTTGTAAGAATTCTCTATTTTGGATGCTAGACCTTTATCATATATATGATTTACAAATAATTTCTTTGCATGCTTTGTAGTTTTTGGTTAAAAACAGGACATTTTGAATACTAAAATGTGGCACCTTTAGAAATAACATTCTTTCCCCTCCAGGGTTTGTTGGTCCTGCTTATTTTTGTAGGATTGTTTGTATAGTGTCTTTTCTGAACTAATTCTGTAGTTTGTATTCTTTGCACGTGTAGCCATTAGTTTAGTAGTCAGCTAATGATATTACAGAGATTTCCTTAAAACACCTGCAACCAAAAATTCTTAGTCTTTGCTGAGGTGCTGTTTGTACATGTTGGGACATGCCTTCAACACTCAGACAGTTTATGGTTATGCCTTAGCCTTTACTTCCTGCTTCTGCAGACCCTTAAGATCAGCCAGAAGGGACAGCTTAGGAACTTCCCAGGTCTTTCTTGAGCATGTGTACAACACTGGGCATGCGTGGGACCTTTAGATTTCCAGGAATACTTTGGAGCTTTTCAACACCCTTATGGACATCTCTTTCTCTGACCCTTTCCTCCTTAGCTCTTTGGTTAGTCTGCTGTTTGCTCTGTTATCTGTCTCTTGGACAGCAGTGACTAAAACATTTGCCTGTTAAAGTTTTGGACAAAGTAGGGTAGTTTCTTTAGTACTAACTAGGCTTCTTTTGAGTCCAGCAAAATAAAGACAAACCTTTTGAGCCAGTCTTTCAGGAAGCAACCAGACAGGTCAAGACAAATAATTACAACACATTGAAAGTGAAGTCTGTTCTGGTTCTTCATTAACCAACAATGCAAACTGTTATTTTCAAAGGTACTGCTGATCTGGGGATTGGAATAAGTTAAAATAACACAAAACTCTGTTCTTACTGAGATTCAGCCTTTTTTCTTACATGTACACTCCTTGGGTTGTTGCATACCTTTAGTTAATTTCCAAAGTTCAAAAATAATTTGTTTTGCCAGCTTTTTGGTTATGTTTATGGAGAGATGGGATTTTTAAATTCCTTATTCACCATAGGCTCTGATCTTGCCTCTGAGCACACTTGTGATCTGAGGTGGTTTTTTTTCAACGATTATTTATTTTTGAGAGAGAGAGAGAGAGAGAGAGAGAGCAAGCTGGGAAGGGGCAGAGAGAGAGGGAGACATAGAGTCCAAAGCAGGCTCCAGGCTCTGAGCTGTCAGCACAGAGCCTGACACGGGGCTCAAACTCACCATGAGATCATGACTGAGCCACCCAGGCACCCCTGATCTCAGGTTTTTGAAAGGACCCTATCCTGGCTCCCTAATTTTGAAATACTCCAATTATACTAAAAATGTGCTTTCTCAATTTCTAATTTTTATTTTGCAGAAGAGTGACTACAACTACTAGTTTGGCTATGTCTTCTCCTAATCATTAAATAAATTTTTTTTAATGTTTATTTATTTTTGAGAGAGAGGAACAGAGTGCAAGCAGGGGAGGGGCAAAGAGAGAGGGAAACACAGAAGCTGAAGCAGGCAGCTCTCTGTCAGCACAGAGCCCAATGTGGGGCTTGAACTCAAAAACTGTGAGATCATGACCTGAGCCAAAGTTGGACGCTTCACTGACAGAGCCACCCAGGCGCCCCTTCTCCTAATCATTTTTATGTACTACTTATTTTTTAATACTAAAGCCACTGGTGATGATATATTAAGACAGTGAATTCAGGTGATTATTGTCTTTGTCTTGTATTATAGAAAGGTGACTTGAGATAGCGACTTAGATTCCATCCATTTCATTTGAATTTCTCTCTTCAATATAAACTGAATTATTTTTAGTTTTAGGTTTATAGGATGTGTAATTAACTTTTAAAGATCCTAGAGAATACAGACAAAAAACCAGAAACAGTGATAATGACCCAACATACTGTAGAGGAAATTTGGCAAAGAAAAGCAAAATCGTATAAGATTAGTTATAATCTAGCAATACTGGTGTTTGTTAGCTATGACTTTAGAATGAATATAAACTGAAATAGCAAGAACCGTAAAATCATCTTTACTTTTAGTTTAAAGAAACATTTACCCCTTTAGTCGGTTCAACAAATATTTATTTTTTGGGTTAATCTCCCTTCTAAAAGCTTATACAGCCTAGTGGGTTAGAAGACTGTCAACACAGTAAGCAAAATTTAAGCTCTATAGTAGAACTATCAGCAGTGTGCTATGGATTATAGGGAAGCAAGAGAATTTATCTACTTAAAGAATATTGGGATTTCTGAAGAAGTCTCAAATAAACATCCCTCTTATCCTTGCCAAAGTTCTAAACAAATGGAGAAAACAGGATTGGCAGATAGAGCCCAAAATATCACTTCTATTGTTAATAGAGACCAGGTTAGAGGACACAGCTTTCAGTGTGTGAATCAAATTTTCCTTTTATTTTTTTAGGTTTATTTATTTTGAGAAAGAGAGCAAGAGAGAGCGAGCGTGAAGGGGGGGGGGGGCGGAGAATATCCCAAGCAGGCTCCACACTGTCAGCACAGAGCCCGATGTGGGGGCTCGAACCCACGAACTGTGAGATGATGACTTGGGCCAAAATCAAGAGTAGGACGCTCACTGACTGAGCCACCTGGCTCCCCTCAGATTTTGCCTTTTAACTTAAGTTCTTTAAGTAGGCCCTCTTGGGTTCTAAGTAGTGCTGTACTGGATTGAGCCTTCCTACACAGAGGAGAGTCTGACCCTAAAGCAGTTGAGAATGTTTACTCCAGACCTTAAAAAAGTAGAAACACAGAGATGAACCAAGTTTACTCTCCATTCTTCTAAGATTAACTAGTGAGGTAGATTCAGATAAATTACTCCATCTCTCTCAGTAAAGAAGTATAGAGAAGCCAGGAGTGCATTTAAAAAAGTTCTTCCTCATGAAAACCTGAAGTAGGAAAGAGAAATTTCTATGGAACAGAGACGATCAGAGAAGGTTTCATGAAGGATGTGAATAGAGCAGAGCATTAAAAATGGATAGATTTCTAGGTAGAAGATAAAAAACCAGAGAGATGAGAAAATACAGGCTCTATTTGAAAACAAGTAGTAGTCTAATTTAACCGAGCATTTGAATTCTTGATTTCAATTTTGTTATCCTTTGGGAGTTAATTATCAAACATAAACATTTAGCACTTGAACAGTAGTTGGCTCATTTTCAAGGTTACTTGGAAGATTATAAAAATCACCTCTTTCTGGTTTTAAGACAGCAAAGTAAAATTATTTCCAGGCTCTTTTGAAAATCACATTAAAAACAGGAACATAAACTCTATGTTTTAAACTCTGAGACATCTGTAATCCTACTTGTATGGAAAGAGAAAAAGCAGAAAAGAGATAGTGACCTAGCAGAGGAGAGGAAGGTCAAACGCAAGTATCTACAGAGGAGAATAGTGGCAAGAGGCAGATCATGATTTGTCTGCAGAACACCTGCCTCAAAAACTCAGCATGGAAGTACCGTATACCACAGATGGAGGCTGAGAACAAGGGGGTTGTCTGCAAGTCTGTAATGAGAAATTGATCCCTCTCTGCTCCCTTCCCTCCTCCCAGTGCTTATCCCCTTCTCCCTGAGCAGTTGGGAAACTAGGCAAGGCAAATTAGACTACTTCTTTGCCTTGCAGAAGTCAGGAGATTGTTCTTTGAAGGAACTGAATTTGAGAAGTTCAGGACCTAGGACACCAAACCCAGAGGAGGATCGAACTAATCTGCCACACTGAATATTGGAAGTTCCCAATCTCTTTCCCTCACCTAGTTCCAGAATTCTGTGAAATAGGTAAAGAGTTAGAGAATCTTCCTCCTATTAAAAGAATGGCCCCAAAGAAAAGATAGCTGAATTTAATAATTTTGCTTACGTTATCAACAGGCTCATGCCTATCAGTGTTGATTAAAAAAAAAAATCTATAAGCATGTTTTTGTTCTTTGTGGTTGATGTCAAACAGCCTCATAAAGTCATTCACGACCAAACTATTCCTAGAACTGTTCCATAGAGGGGCGCCTGGGTGGTCCACACTGACTGAGTGGAGCCTGCTGGGATTCCCTCCCTCCCTCCCTCCCTCCCTCCCCCCCCTCCCCCCCTCCCCCACTTGCGCTATCTCTGTCTTTCTCAAAATAAATAAATAAACTTAAAAAGAAATTTCTTAAGGGGCGCCTGGGTGGCTCAGTCAGTTAAGTGTCCGACTTAGGCTCAGGTCATGATCTCATTGTGAGTTTGAGCCCTGCATCGGGCTCCATGCTGACATCTCAGAGCCTGGAGCCTGCTTTGGATTCTGTGTCTTCCTCTTTCTCTGCCCCTCCCCCGCTTGCACTCTATCTCTCTCTCAAAAATAAAATATAAAAAAAAAAAAGAAATGTCTTTAAAAAATATGAAGGATATCCCAACATTTAACAATGGAATGCATGTAGATTTGTGGAAAATCTCATCCTCATTTTCTTCATTTTGCCTTGGAATCACCACTGGTTTGGGGAGATAGGATCAAGTATACTGCCAAAGAACAGAGTCATCAAGCTTATGATTTAGGTTAAGTCCTACTTTGATCATACATATAGTAATGATACTGGCCTGTCATTGATTTTCATTTAGATTCTTCATTTATGCTTAAGAAAAATAACCATAAATATAAGCCTATATTTTAGTACATTCTGTAATCCTCAGGTAAATTACATTTCTTTATTTCTGTTGGTTCTCTTTTTGTTTCTTTTTTTTTAATTTCCAGCTTTATTGAGATAAAGTTGACATGTAAATGTGTAAGTTTCAGGCATACAGTGTGATGATTTGGTATATGTATATTTTGCAGAATGATTACAACAATAAGGTTAGTTAACACATCCATCACCTCACGGAGTTAATTTTTGTGTGTGGTGAAAACATTTAAGATCTACTCTCTTAACGACTTTCAAGTATACAGTACAGTAATGTTAACTATATAACATGCTATACATTAGATTTACAGAACTTACTCATCTTGTAAGGAAATTTGTAACCCTTGATCACCTTTACCAATTTCCCCCACCCTTCAAGACCCTGGCAACCACCACATATAAGTAGGTTATACAGTATTTATCTTTCTCTGACTCATTTTACTTAGCATGCTCATCCATGTTGTTAAAAAGGCAGGATTTCCTTTTTATGGCTGAATAATATTCCTGTGTGTGTGTGCGTGTGTGTGCGCGCACACACACCCAGAAGTAGGATTAAAGATTATAGGGTAGTTTTATTTTCAAGTTTTCGAGGAACCTCCATACTGTTTTCCATAGTGGCTGTACCAGTTTACATTTCCACCAAGAGTACACAAGGATTTCCTTTTTTTCACACCCTCACCAGCACTTACTGTCTCATGTCTTTCTAATAATAGCCATTGAAACAAGTATGAGAGATATCTCATTGTGGTTTAGATTTGCATTTTCTTGATCATTAGTGATGTTGAACACCTTTTAATGTACCTGCTGGCCATTTATATATCTTCTTTGGAAAAATGTCTATTCGGGTCCTTTGCCCATTTTTTATTTGGGTTACTTGGCTTTTGGCTATTGTTGTATGAGTATATATTTGGGATATTAGCCCTTTTATCAGATAGATGGTTTGCAAAAATTTTTCCCATTCTGTAGTTTGCTTTTTCATTTTGCTGATCATTTCCTTTGCCATATAGAAGCTATTTTTTATTTAAAAAAATTTTTTTATTAAGTAAGCTCTATGCCAGCCCAAGGTAGGACTTGAACTCATGACCCTGAGATCAAGAGTCACATGATCTACCGACTGAACTAGTCAGATGCCCTTGGAAGCTTTTTAGTTTGATGTAGTCCCACTTGTTAATTTTTACCTTCCTTGCTTGTACTTCTGGTGTCATATCAAAAAAATCATTGCCAAGATCCAATGTCAAGGAGTATTTTCACTATATTTTCTTCTAGGAATTTCACAGTTTTGGGTGTTAGGTTTATTTCAGTCTTTAGTCCATTTTGAGTTAATTTTTCTCACGGGTGTAAGATACATGTCCAGCTTCATTCTTCTGCATATGAACATCCAGTTTTCCCAGCACCATTTATTGAAGAGACTATCTTTTCCCCAAGTATTTTTGGGTCCCTTTTCAAATATTAGTTGACCATATATCCGTGGGTTTATTTCTGGGGTCTTGATCTGTTCTGTTGGTGTATGTGTCTGTTTTTATGCCAATAGCATGCTGTTTTGATTACTGTAACTTTGTAATGCAGTTTCAAATCAGGAAGTGTGATGACTCCAGCTTTGTTCTTTCTCAAGATTGCTTTGGCTGTTTGGGGTCTTTTATAGTCCCATATGAATTTTAGGATTATTTTTTTCTAGTTCTGTGAGAGAATGCCATTGCAATTTTGACAGGGATTGCACTGAATCTATAGAACACTTTGGGTAGTATGGACATTTTAATATGATTAATTCTTACAATACATGAACAGGGGACATCTTTCTATCTGTGGCTTCAGTTTTTTTCATCAATGTCTTATAGTTTTTAGTGTACAGATAGATCTTTTACCTCCTTGATTAAATTTATTGCTAAATATTATTTTTGATGTTGTAAATGGGGTTGTTTTCTTTATTTTTCAGGTAGTTTGTTGTTAGTGTATAGAAATGCAATTGAGGAACCTGGGTGACTCAGTCAGTTAAGCATTCAACTCTTGGTTTTGGCTCGGGTCATGATCTCATGGTTTGTGAGATCCAGCCCCAAGTCTCTCCCTCTCTTTCTGCCCCTCCCCTACTCATCCTCATGTGTGCTCTCTCTCTCTCCAAATAACTGAACTTATTTAAAAAATGCAGTTGATTTTTGTATATTGATTTTGTAACCTGCAACTTCAGTGAATTTATTTATTTAGTTCTAATAGTTTTGTGGTGGAATTTTTAAGATTTTCTATATATAGGATCATGTCATCTGCAAGCAGACACTTCTTCCTTCTGATTTGTATGCCTTTTATTTCTTTTTCTTGCTTAATTGCTCTGGTTAGGACTTCTAATACTGTGCTGAATAGGAGTGATGAGAATGGTCACCCTTGTCTTGTTTTTATTTTATTATTTCTTAAAGTTTTATGTATTATTTATTTCAAGAGAGAACAAATGGGGGGGAGGGGGATAGAGAATCCGAAGCAGGCTCTGTGCTGACAACAGATGTGGGACTTGAACCCACAAACTGTGAGGTGATAACCTGAGCCAAAGTCAGACGCTTAACTGACAGTCACCCAGGCACCCCTTGTTTTTTATTTTAGAGGAAAAGCTTTCAGTTGTTCACTGTTGAGTGTGATGTTAGCTCTGGGCTTGCCATATATGGCCTTTATTATGTTGAAGTATATTTCTTCTATATCCAATTTGTCGACAGTTTTTATAATGAAAGGATGTTAAATTTTATCAAATATTTTTTCTGTATTTGTTGAGATTGATATTTTTTTTTAATTTTTTTAATGTTTATTTTATTTATTTTTGAGAGACAGAGAGAGATAGCATGAGCAGGAGAGAGCAGAGAGAGAGAGAGAGGGAGACCCAGAATATGAAGCAGGCTCTAGGCTCCGAGCTGTCAGCACAGAGCCCGATGCGGGGCTTGAACTCATGAGCCGTGAGATCGTGACCTGAGCCGAAGTCGGATGCTCAACTGACTGAGCCACCCAGGAGCCCCATGAGATTGATATTTTTATCTTTAATTAATGTGGCATATTAGTGTGGTATCTCACACTGACTGATGGTGTGCTGAACTATCATTGCATCCCAGGGATAAATCCCACTTGATCATTGTGTATGATTCTTTTAATGTGCTATTGAACTCGGTTTGCTATTATTTTGATGAGAATTTTTGTATCTAGATTCATCAGGGATATTGGCCTATAGTTTTCTTTTCTGGCTTTGATAACCAGGTAGTACTGACTTCATGAGATGGTTTGGGTGATTCTTTTTTCTTCTTCAATTTGTTGGGAAGAGTTTGAAAAGGATTGGCATTGATTCTTCTTTAAATGCTTCCTGGAAATCATCTGGTCTTGGGCTTTTATTTTGGTGGAGGTTTTTAGATACTCATTCAGTCTCCTTCGTAGTTACTAGTATGTTCAGATTTTCTACTTTTTCATGATTTAGTCATGGAAGTGTTAAAAAAAATAAACTGACGCACATTAAAATTTTGAATAATTTATTTGAGCAAACATTGCTTCAAATCGCACAGTGCCAACCCAGATGATGTTTTAGGTGTGCTCCACCCATAGGACCAGGGGAAAGGTTTTTATAGATAAGATGCAGAAGGAAATTAAAGAAATTATTTGGCTATCTCTTAAATGGTTGCCTTATTTGAGATTGTTCTTATGTTTGATTTTTTTTTTTTTTTTTCCCCAGATTCCAGTGCATTGACTCTGGCTTCAGGTTTGCATACAGAGGCTACAGAGGTTTTGGTTTCCATACCAAGGCATTAGAGCCACCTCAGTCTAATGGCCTTCTTGTTTAATTACTTTAACAGTAGGTTGTCATGTTTCTAGGAATTTATCCATTTCTTTTAGGTATTCTAGTTTGTCAGGGTATAATTGTTCATAGTGGTCTCTTGTGGTCCTTTGTATTCCTTTGGTATCGTTTGTAATGTTTCCTCTTTCATTTATAATTTTATTTATTTGAGTCCTCTTTTTTCCCCGTGGTTAGTCTAGGTTTGTCAGTTTTGTTTATCCTTTCAAAGAACCAGCTCTTAGTTTTGTTTATCTTTTCTATTTTTTTTTTTTTTTTTTTTTAAGTTGCTTGCAAGCAGGGGAGGGGCAGAGAGAGAGACAGAATCCTTAATCCGATGCACGGCTCGAACTCACAAACTGAGATCATGACCTGAGCTGAAAAGAGTCGGATGCTTAACTGACTAAGCCACCCAGACACCCTTACTGGTTTGTTTTATTTCATGCATTTCTGCTCTAATCTTTATTACTTCCCTCTACTAACTTTGGGCTTAGTTTTTTCTTTTTCTGGTTTCTTCAGGTATAATCTTTGCTTGCTTATTTGAGATCTTTTTTTTGAGATGTTTATTTTTTTGAGAGAGAGCAAGCTGGGGAGGGGCAGAGAGAGAGGGAAAGAGAGAATCCCAAGCAAGTTCCACACTGTCAGCACAGAGCCCGATGTGGGGCTTGAACTCACGAACTGTGAGATCATGACCTGAGCTGAAACCAAGAGTTGGACGTTTAACCAACTGAGCCACCCAGGCACCCCTTTTTTTAAATATAGGTAGTTACGATTATAAGCTTTCATCTTAGAACTGTTTTTACTATGTTCTGTACTTTTGTTATGTTGTGTTTCCATTTCTGTTTGTATCAAAATATTTTTTGACTTCCTTTTTGATCTCTTCTTTGATCCATTGGTTGTTCAGTAGTATGTTGTTTAATTTGCATGCATTTGTGAAATTTCCAGTTTTCCTGCTGTGACTGATTTGTAGTTTCATTCTTGTTACATTATGTTTTATAATGAATAAGTGTTGTGATCTTTGCCCACAATTCCTGGCTCACAACTCCCCAAGCCCTTGGAATTTCCTAAATGATAAGAGCAATGGAAACATCTTTTTTTATAATATTTGATTTTTTTTCTTCAGTTTAGAGCCATAAAGGTGAAATGGCATGTTGTTATTCATAACAAGCCCATTTCAACCACACCTGAGTTTATGTTAATAAGGTGACTTTTGGAAAGCCTCTAGTAAGCCTTTAAGGATGGAGGCTGGTTGCCAAAGAAACCAATCATGACTAGAGGGTTGGAACTTTCAGTCCCATCCATCTATTCTCCCAGCCCCACCTATGAGGAGGAGAGAGGGACTGGGAGTTGAATCACTCACAGATGGCCAGTGATGTAATCAATCATGCCCACGTAATGAAGCTTCCATAAAAACTCAAAACTCATGAGGTTTAGAGAGCGTTGCACACCCCAGTTCTTAATGTGCTCGGGACCCTTTGGACCTCATCCTATATACCTCTTCATCTGGCTGTTCATCTGTGTCCTTTATAATAAACTGGCAAATGTAAGTTAATGTTTCTTTGGGTTCTGTGAGCCTTTCTAGCAAATTAATTGAGCCTAAAGAGGGGATCATGGGGACCACCAATTTATAGCCAGTTGGTCAGGAGCACAGGTAACAATCTAGGTCCGCAGTTGGCATCTGAAGTGGGGAGTCTTATAGGACTAAGCCCTTAACCTGTGGGATATGATGCTATCTCCTGATAGTGTCAGAATTGAGTTAAATTTGTAGGATACCCAGTTAGTGTTTACTAGGATTGGAGAATTGCTTGATAGTGTTGGAAAACACACATCAGAATACAATTGTGATCAAGGAAGATACTTGATATAACGTCCTTCTTAATTCAATTTGTTGAGATTTGTTTTGTGCTCTAACACGTTCTGTCCTGGGTAATGTTTTGTATGCACTTGAGAAGAATGTGTATTCTGCTGTTAGATGGAATGTTCTGTATATGTCTCTAAGATCGATTTGGTCTATAGTGTTGTCAGATCTTCTGTTTCCTTATTGATTCCCTGCCTGGCAGTTCTGTCTGTTGGTGAGAGTAGGAATATTGCTGTTTATTGCTCCCTTTAGTTCTGTTACTGTTTGCTTTATATATTTAGGTGCCTAAAAATTTACAATTGTTATATCCTGTTAATGAATTGACCCCTTTATCATTGTATAATGACCTTCCTCATCTCTTGGTTTCTTTAATTCTACTGGTTCTTTTAGTGGTACAGAACTTAATTTCCTCTAGTTCAAGCTCCTTCTCAATGAGAGAATCTACTCTGTGACACATCCTTGAAATTGGGAAGGCGGGCTGGCCAGTAATGGAGAGAGCTCATAGCTTTGTAAATTTACTTAAGCTTTGTTTGTTTTAATACAAATTGCCTTCATTCTTCTAGGTTGGCTATCTGGAATAATCTAGAACTACTTGATTCCAAGGGACAGTTCTTCAAGATATTTGATAGCAACTGTAAATGTTCTTCCATTCAAGATTTTGAGTATTCATCTCATTTTTACCATTTTCCCTAAGACTTAGTTTTAGAGCCTCTCAGTATCCTGGGATCCATCTTCTAAATGATAATTAGTTTCCTTTCTCAAATGTGACATTAGAGTTATTGATAACCATTCAAAATAAAGAGTAGGGTGGTTTTCTAGCTTGATATAGTCCTTATGCTTCCCATTAGTGTCCTAAGATACAGTCTTTCTTTTAAAATTTTTCACAGTAAGTTACATAAATGACTCATAATAAACCGAAACTAAATTTTTTGTGAAGCCAGGTTTCCTGTTTTGTATTTATGTAACTGGTAATTGCCTAATCTAAATGCAAGATTTTTTAACTTACCCCTATTTAATTTCCTCTTGACACTGCCCTTTAGAAATCATATTGAATCGTAATTCTAAGGTCTTATTTATCCTGATGGGTTTTTTGGTCTCCACAAGTTTAGTAAGTGTGCTTAATGATTTTATGCTAGACATCCAAAACTAGAATTTTTATCAAACGTGGTGGTTTGACTGAGTACATGTATTTCTTTTCCTCTTCAAATAGTACTCAAATTACAATAAAGGAATAAAAAGAGGCATAAGACCCCAGGGACAAAAATGAGTGGAAGAAGAAGAAACCACCACAGTTGAGAAATTTTATCTATTTTTTAGAAGATACAAAATGGATAGAAGAGTGTTAAGTAATTTAGCCAAATGGAAGAAGTTATACCCCGGGTTTTCTGCAGAGACAAGCAAGCGAGTTTACCCAGCACAACCTCCCCAGAGACTCAACATTGGTAGCAAAATGTCTCCAAAAAGACAAGGATGAGGCTTGAGATTAAAAGTAGGTAATGTTAAAAAAAAAAAAAAAAAGTAGGTAATATTTTAAAGTTTTATATGAAGTGGTTGAATCATGCAAACTACTTCTTCCCCCTCTAGGAAACTGGGGATTTTTTTCTCCAAGAAAATGGAAGCTGAGGGTTCTGGACCCAGGAACATCAGATGCATGAAGAGGATAGGGATTTGGAGCCAAGGAATTAAATGAAAATCTGCATACAGACTGGTGGGTCTTCGAAATCACAATGAGCTTCCATTTAGCTTCTTAATGCCATTAATAGGAATGTGCAGCCAAAGAATAACCAGATTGTTAAGGAAAACCTCTAAAATGAGAGGCCAAACAAAAGAGACAAGGCAGAGAGCAAAGGGGAGAAAACTAGGGTGGACAGCAAAAAGGGTTTTAATCTCTATGATTGAATGTTGCATCTTCAAAAGAACAGGATGTTATTTTGAAAATCTTTCAACAAGAAATAACCTTTAAAAATAAAAAGTATTCTAATCGCCCCCACCCACAATAGTGGAAGGATTGTAGGTAAAATTGAAGCAATTTCCTAGGAATTAGAACAAAAAGATTAAATGAGGGAAATAGGAGAAAACTAATTTTTAAAATTAAAGATAGGAGGTTCAATATTAGACTAATAGAAATACAAATATGAGAGGACAGAGAAAATAGTAAGAAATGATACCCAAAAAATATCCAAAGCATTTTCCAAGTCATAGATTTGCAAATTGAAAAAGCTGAAAGAATAGTAAAAAGACAAAGACCAAGAGACTTGATTATGAAATTTCAGTAAACTGGGGATAGAGAGACTTTACTAAAAGCTTCTGGAAAGAGTATCTAGAGGTTACATTCAAAGGACCAATCAGAATGGCGTTACATATCCCAGTAGTAATATAGAAAGATAGAAATGCTGGGGTGCCTGGGTGGCTCAGTCGGTGAAGCGTCCGACTTCGGCTCAGGTCATGATCTTGCGGTCCGTGAGTTCAAGCCCCGTGTTGGGCTCTGTGCTGACCACTCAGAGCCTGGAGCCTGTTTCAGATTCTGTGTCTCCCTCTCTCTCTGACCCTCCCCCGTTCATGCTCTGTCTCTGTCTCAAAAATAAATAAACGTTAAAAAAAAAAAAAAATTAAAAAAAAAAAGAAATGCATCAAGCTGTGTCTTCATGTCTTCGGTGGGAAAGATTTCCTACCTATAATTTTATTCCCAGCCAAATTATCAATCAAATGTGAGTCTAGAATAAAGATATTTTTAGACATACAAGTGACTCCAAAATTTCCGTTCTTTATCTTTAACATTTATTTATTTATTTTGAGAGAACAAGAACATGCATGCATGGGGGAGGGGCAGAGAGAAAGGGGAGAGAGAATCCCAAGCAGGCTTCACACTGTTCAGACTCCTGAAATGTGAGATCATGACCTAAGCTGAAATCAAGAGTTGGACACTTAACCAGCTGAGCCACCCAAAACTTCAGTTCTCATGAGCTTTTTTTGTTTACAAGTTGCCCTTATTACATAACAATGAAAAAGAAATCAGATTCAAGAAGCAGAATTCAAAGAGAAGAGCTAAGGAAGAGCCCAAGGTGACAACTTTGTAGCCAGTCCGAAGAATTCCCCAACAGAGTAAAAAAGAAGTAAGAGCAAAGGGTTTGGGGAAGGTACAGCTGCAGGAAAAAACAGTATCTGATGTGTTTGAGCTTATGGAAAATATTGATAGACATGTGACAAATGTTGGAGCTTTTGAGGAAAAGTTAAAAATATATAGAGGGATGCCTGGGTAGCTCGACTGTTGATTTCAGCGGAGGTATACATGATCTCACAGTTCGAAGGATCGAGCCCCACATTGGGTTCTGCGCTGACAGCATGGCATCTGCTTGGGATTCTGTCTTGCTCTCTCTCTGCCCCTCCCCTGCTCATGTTTGTTCTCTCTCTCTCTCAAAATAAATAAACATTAAAAATCTGTATATAGAGAAAGTAGAAACAAATGAGGTAGACGTTAATTTGTAGACAGAAGTACATTGCATTGTCTTTGTTCTACTTGGCCTAGCAATACTTGGACTAGTATCTCTCTATAATCATAGTCACACTGACTCTTCATTTAAACAAAGACTGTGATAAAATTACAGTGAATATGGAGGGGGAGGTAGAAGTTGAAGCTAAATACTTATATTCTGTGGCAGGATGTCAGTAGATAACATCTAAATTTGATAAATCAAGCATATTTAGAAAAAGACAAATACCAGAAGAACCTCCTAGAAGATTCTATAGGATGTACAGATAGGGAAGAGTTTGCTGTTTTTCCAGAGTCCATTTGTCTTGGTTGATTTTTTATATAAAAATTCAGTGGGGGCACCTGGGTGGCTCAGTTGGTTTAGCATCCGACTTCAGCTCTGGTCACGATCTCACAGTTTGTGAGTTTGAGCCCTGCATCAGGCTCTGTGCTGACAGCTCAGAACCTGGAGCCTGCTTCAGATTCTGTGTCTTCCTCTCTCTCTGCCCCTCCCCTGCTCGCTTGTTCTCTCTCTCTCTCTCTCTCTCAAAAATAAATAAACATTAAAAAAATATTTTTAATAAAAAATTTAAAAAGTTCAGTGAAATTGTATGGCATATTGTAGAGACCTCTTTTCAGATATTTATCAGTTAATCAATACCAGCCAGATAATCTAGCTATATCATTCATCCTTTGTTTAGCTGTCTTGTTCATAATAGGACCGTTGTCTAGCTCATATCATGGCCTAAGAAGTCTAATACATTTCCTTGGTCTATTAACTTGGTATCCCTTTTCCTTAATGACTTTCTCGCAAAGTTATTTCTTCACTTCTTTAAAAAATCTTTGTTCTAATTTAACATTGTTTCTCTTGGTTCTTTTTAAATTTAAATATAATTTCTGGCATGCAGTTAGGATATCTAGGGTGCTGTGTACTTTATTTGTTTCTATGTTATCTAAAACAGGGGAATGCTTTTACCACAAATATATACCGTGGCTATGTTAAAATACTATTGCTTTGGAAATATTTCCATAACAGTGAGATGATTTAGAACGTGTGTTTGTCAGTGAATTGTAAAATTACTATCTGACATATGTCTTGGAAAATTCCACAGCTTCTGCCAGTTTTCAATTTCTGGCACATTGACTAGAATTTGTACATGAGGAAATCAAACTCTACTTTCCCTTGATTTACCAACCCCTGTGACATTTTGGAATATGAGATTAGAGGTTAAATACTTGCTAAACCTGAGTCAAATCCCATTATTGCCTGGCTGTATCTACTCTTAGTTCTCTAGTGTGTATATAGATGGGGTGGGGCTAAGGGAAGTGAAGGAGGAGGAGAGAGAAGCACAAGTAATTATATTGCTGCTTTGAATTTTCCGTTCTTTCCTTTCGCGTCATGACCTGGAAAGAAGTTTTCAGTAGGGCATGGAAGATTCCTGGATTTAGCAGCACCCAAAATGAGCTCCAGTCATACCCAGTAGTCCATCAAAAGTTCACGGAATCCTCAGGGCTCTAGAATGTTGCTGGGGATAGTTAAAACCGAGTAAGTGAAAGAAATAACAGGAAACAGAATGAAAGTGTATACTTATTTTATACTTAGAGCAATGAATACTGGAGCAGTGGTAGTGGATATAGATTTTGGTTAGTAAACAGGACAGAAGTCAGGATGAAAGAAAGCTCAGAATGTTGAGTCAGATGTTAAAAGGTGTCCAAAGCAGAAAGTTTGACCTATTAAGTAATGTGTCTGTTTTCTACATGTATCCCTTCCATGGCATTTTTAATCTAGGAATTTCTTTTCTTATGATAAATTTACTCATGAGATGGTAATGTATTGGCCATAGTTTTTTTTTTTGTTTTTTTTTTTTTTAATGAAATTGTATTTCTACTAGGAACAAGATGTTAGGCAGAGGAATTACAAACTTAACTTTGTTTTAGGTTTATTTAGCCATACAAAAATGTTTTTCCTCTTAGATTCTGGCAAGAAAATCAGCCAATCGGAAAAACATCTGGTGTTAGTTGAATGAAGGAATGTCATAATCAGTAAAAATTACTTATAGGAAAAAAATAGTAAAAAGCTTATGTAGCTTTAACTCTTGGTTTCTTTATGAAAATTATTTTATTTTATTTTTTAATAAAAATCTTTAATGTTTATTTTTAAGAAAGAGAGAGTACGAGCAGGAGAGGGGCAGAAAGAGAGGGAGACACAGAATCTGAAGCAGGCTCCAGGCTCCAAGCTGTCAGCACAGAGCCCCACCTGGGGCTGGAACTCGCGAACCGCGAGATCATGACCTGAGCCACAGTTGGACACCCAACCAACTGAGCCACCCAGGTGCCTGTATTTTTAAAATTTTTAAAAATCTATTTTTGAGAGAGAGAGAGAGAGAGAGAGAGACAGAGCATGAGTGGGGGAGGGGTGGAGAGAGAGAGAGAGAGAGAGAGAGAGAGAGAGAGAGAGAGAGAGAATCTGAACCAGGCTCCAGGCTCTGAGCTATCAGCACAGAGCCTGATGTGGGGCTCAAAGTCACAAATCACAAGATCATGACCTGAGCTGAAGTCAGACACTTAACCGGCTGAGCCACTTAGGCGCCCCGGAAAATTATTTTAAGGAGAGGAAGAGCTCTTTATTATTTTATTTTAATTAATTATTTTTAAGTAATCTCTACACCCAACATAAGGCTCAAACTCATGACCCTGAGATTAAGAGTCACATGCTCTACTGACTGAGCCAACCGGGCATCCTAAAATTTTATTCTTTTTTTATTTTAAACATGAAAGACCCTTGTTTTCTATTTATTTTTTCAAGTTTATTTATTAATTTTGAGAGAGACAGAGCACACGTGTGCAGGGTAGGGACAGAGGGAGAGAGAGAGGGAGAGAGAGAATCCCAAGCACGTTCTGCATGCCAGTGTAGAGCCCAGTGTGGGGCTCGATCTCACAAATGGTGAGATCATGACCTGAGCCAAGATCAAGAGTCGGACACTTAACTGATTGAGCCACCCAGGTGCCCCCTGAAATTTCATTCTTACTCTCTTACTGAAATTTTCCTCCAACCAAAATATTTGACCCATGTTGGACTACCCTTTTATGTCTCAAGTTTTACTCAAGTTCAAGAGTCATAAGCTTTAAACATAGAGCCTATGGAGCGCCTGGGTGGCTCAGTCAGTTAAGTGGCCGACTTCGGCTCAGGTCACGATCTCGCGGTCCGTGAGTTCGAGCCCCGCGTCGGGCTCTGTGCTGACAGCTCAGAGCCTGGAGCCTGTTTCCGATTCTGTGTCTCCCTCTCTCTGACCCTCCCCCGTTCATGCTCTGTCTCTCTCTGTCTCAAAAATAAATTAACGTAAAAAAAAAAAAATAAATTAAAAAAAAAATAAACATAGAGCCTGTTTTTAATCGTTTTTGGTGTTAACAACCACTAAAACTTAGTGGCTTAAAACATTTAATTACGCCTGGCAGGACTTGTGTTGGTCACTGGAAAAGTCATTCATGAAGCTGCAGTTATCTAGTGACTTGACTGGGACTTGAGTCGTCTAAGATAGCTTCTTAACAGTCTGACACCTGGGTATCACTGTCAGCTGGTACTCTTTTCCACATGGTCTGTCATCATTCAGAAAGCCTGGACATTTTCTTACATGGTGGCATGAATGTTTCAAGAAGGTAAAGCTTCAGTGTCTTTTAAGGCTTAGCTTTGGAAGTAACAGTGTTACTTCCATCACATTGTTTTGGTTAGATCAGGTCACCATGTCAACTCAGATACAGAGAGTGGGAAAACAGACTGTACCTTTTGAAGGGAGGTGCAGTAAAATCCCATTGCAAAAGGGCATTGCCACAAGGAAATAAGATTTATTGAAAGCTGTTATTATGAGTTTCTACTATGGTCTCCCTCTGGCTCCAGTATATCACGTGCAAAATATCCCCTCCCAGTCCTCATGTGCAGTTCCTCTTGATCCAGAGACCTAGGAACTAAAAAGAAAATTTATCTGCCCCATATACACAATATACACTGTTGTCACAGGAATAGAATAGTGGCTATAGACATTCCCCTAAAAAGGGGGAGATAACACATAGCACATGGCACATAGCAGTTGTTGGTTCATATCAGTTCTGAAATCTAGCTGGGCACATATTGTCAGGGTCATCTACTCCAAGAGCAGGAAATGTGCCTTGACTGGGAAATGTGACTAGGGAACTTCATGAGAATGGTTCCCTAATCCATTGTTCTCTGTGGTTCTTGGTACCACATTCTGGACTCTTAATGCTGCTTTCTAAGAAGTCTCTCCTTCTACATAAGAAATGTCTTATGAAGCTGAATAGCTTTCTCAGCATACTTCCTTCCTATAGAAAATTGGAATCCCACAGGCCTCTTTTCATTTTGAATAGTCTCTGTCCCTTTTAATCCAGCTGGTACATCTTCCTTTAAAATTTGTAGGATTTTCAGGGTCGCCTGGGTGGCTCAGTCAGTTGAGAACCCAACTTCAGCTCAGGTCATGATCTCACGGTTTGTGGGCTCGAGCCCTGCCTCAGGCTCTGTGCTGACAGCTCAAAGCCTGGAGCCTGCTTCAGATTCTGTGTCTGCCTCTTTCTCTGCTCCTCCCCCTCTCACGCTCTGTCTCTCCTTCCTTCAAAAATAAATAAATATTAAAAAAAAAATTTTAATTTCTAGGATTTTCTATGAATCTGATTTGTGTTCTACTATGTCCCCCAAAGCTACAACATTAGAACTCATTTTTTAAGACAGGCCTTTCTCTACTTTGGTTGTGTCAGGCTGTTGTAGCTTAATTCCCTTAAGCTTCTTAGAGGACTTTTTGTCTAGTTGAGAGAGTCAAGTAGTCACGGCTTTAAGATTTTCTGAAGTTTGGGGCACCTGGGTGGCTCAGTCGGTTAAGTGTCTTGGTTTCAGCTCAGGTCATGATCTCATGGTTTTGTGAGTTCGAGCCCTGCATTGGGCTCTGCACTGGCAGCATGGACCCTGCTTGGGATTCTGTCTGTCTCTCTCTCTCTCTCTCTCTCTCTGCCCCTCCCCCACTCGCACTGTCCCAGCCTCTCTCAAATAAGGTAAAAAAAAAATAATATTTTTATAAAATTTTCTGAGGTTTTTAAAAGGAGCTTGTAGTCCCATCTTTGATCTGATATTTATCCTGTGGGTAGTTCTTATTTTGAGAATCTTAGGGCTTGAGAGACAGATAAAGAATAGTTTTATTTTCCAGTGTGCCAAGTTCTAGGCCCGCTATATTTCTTCTACTGATTTTTTTTTTTTTTTGCAAGCTCTACAGTTCCCTCTTTAGTGTATTTCTTACCATCCTTTATCATATGCAGGTAAAAGATGAATTACCACTTTGAAAGCAGCTGATATAAACACGTTTAATGACTAAAGGAAATCAGATTTAAATAATTTAAGAGGAATATGATGACAGTGGCTTAAATAGAGAATGTCAATAAAGAGATATAAATTATATTAAAAAAAAAAAGAATCAAATGGAAATTCTGAAGTTGAAAAGTAGAACAACTGAAAAGGTTACCAAAGGAGGAACTCAAAAAATCAAATTGGAGGTCACACAGAGAGAGAGAGAATCCATGAACTTGAAGAAAGAACAATAGAAATTATCCAATTTGAAGAAAAGAATGAAACAAAATGAGCAGAACTCAAATCTGTGAGACATCAGCTGTGCCAACAATACATACAGTAAAGTCTCAGATCGAGGTGGGAGAAAGAGAAAAAAATATTTGAAGAAATAATAGCTGAAATTTTCCAAATTTGATGAAAACCATATATCTATGCATACAAAAATATGAGTGAGTAGGATTAACACAAAGCGGTCTACACCTGGGTACGTTCTTATTGAACTGTTTAAATCCAAATACAAAGAAAAAATATGGAAAGCAAGACACAAAGACTTCATGATATATAAGGGAACAGCAATATGATTGACAGCTGACTTTTTCACCAGAAACAACAGAAGCCAGAAAGCACTTGGATAACCATTAAAGTGTAGAAAGTAAAATTTTCCAATTAAGAATTGTAGATTCACAAATCAAGAAAATGAAGAAAACAACCTAAAGAATGGGAGAAATTATTTGTAAATCATATATCTGATAAGGGTCTTATATCCAGAGTATTAAAAAAAAACTTACAAATCAGTTAAAACAAAACAACCCAGTTTTACTCAAGGACTTGAGTAGACATTTCCTCAAAGAGATATACAATGGGCCAACAAACACATGAAAATTTGCTCAACATCATTTGTCATTAGGGGCAGGCAAAGCAAAACCATAACAAAATACCACGTTCTATCCACTAGGATGGGTATAATTAAAAGTAGAAAAAAATAGGAAAATAAGTATTGGCTAGAATGTGGAGAAATTTGTTGTTTTTTTTTTAAGTAAACTCTGCCCAACGGACTCGAACTCATGACCTCGAGATCAAGAGTTGCATGCTCTCACTGACTAGCCAGCCAGGTGCCCCTGATGTGGAGAAATTTAAAACTTTTTACCTTGTCGGTGGCAATGAAAATTGGTGCAGTTACTGTGAAAAACAGTTTGGCAGTTCCTTTACAATCTAGAAATTCAACTCCTAGGTAGATACCAAAGTAGATGAAAGCAAATATTCATAAAAGTACTTGTGCACACATAATGTTCACAGCAGCAGTATTAACAAAGGCCAAAAGGTTGAAACAATCTAACTGCATTGACAGGTGAATGAATAAGCAACATTTGGTATATCCATACAATGGAATATTGCTCAGCCATAAAATGGAATGGATCACTGAGATATAGTACTATATGGATAAACATCAAAAATGTTATAAAAATGAAATAAGCCAGATATAAAAGATCACATACTGAATGATTCCATTTATGTGAAATATCTAGAATAGGGAAATCTGGGGGCACCTTGGTGGCTCAGTTGGATAAGCTTCCGACTTCAGGTCACGATCTCACAGTTCGTGAGTTTGAGCTCTGCATCAGGCTCTGTGCTGACAGCTCAGAGCCTGGAGTCTGCTTCAGATTCTGTGTTTCCCTTTCTCTCTGCCCCTCCCCTGCTCATGCTCTGCCTCTATCTCAAAAATAAACACTTAAAAAAAATAGAGTAAGGAAATCTATAGTGATAGAATAGTAGTTGGCTAGGTCCTGGGAGTGGGAGGATATGGGGTGGTAGGTCTTAGGAGTGATTACTTAATGAAGACTGGGTGTTCTGGGGGAATGAAAACTTTGAAATTAGAGAGACAAGGCAGTTGCACAGCATTGTAAACACTAAATGCCATTGAATTGTGTAATCTATGTGAATTTCCTTTCAAAAATAATTTAAGTGAATTCTATATCCAGCAGAGCTATTATTGAAAAATACAGGCAAAGTAAAGACATTCTCAGAATAGCAAACACAGAGAATTTGTTGTTAACAGACATGAAATACTGCTTTACATGAAATACTAAAGGAAGTCCTTCAAGCTGAAAAGATATGATTCCAGATGGTAACTTGAAGGAAAAGCACTGTAAAACTTAATTACAGGAATAAATATAGAAGATTATAAGTAGTTTTTTCTCTTATATTAGTTCAACTGAATTAAAAGACCGTTGTGTAAGACAATAATTATAAAACTGTGTTATTGGGATTTTAAGATAAGTATGTAACATATGATAATAGCAAAAAGGAGGAGGGATGAAATGGATTTCTGTTGGAACAAAGTTCCTATATTTTGCCAGAATTAAATAAGTAATAATCTAAAATTGTGATAAGATACTTTTTCTAAACAACAAAAAAATTACAATGATACTGTAGAAAATACCTACTTAAAAGAAAACAGTAAAAGAGAAACAGAAGAACAAAAGACATGAGACATATAGAAAACAAATAGCAAAATGAGAGACATATCCAACTAAATCAAATAATTACATTAACTGTGAATGAGTTACATACTTAAAAGGCATAGATTGTCAGACTGGATTTAAAAAAAAAAAGATTGAACTTTATGCTGTGTAGAAGAGGCACACTTTAGATTCAAAGCCACAGATAGGTTGAACATAAATGAATAGAAGATGTACTACATACTAGCCTTAAACAATCCTAGAATGAACCCCCAGTTTGGGGGTGCCTGGGTGGCTTAGTTGGTTGAGCGTCCGACTTCGGCTCAGGTCATGATCTCACAGTTCGCGAGTTTAAGCCCCACGTCAGGCTCTGTGCTGACAGCTCAGAGCCTGGAGCCTGCTTCAGATTCTGTGTCTCGCTCTCTCTCTGCCCCTTCCCTGCTCATGCTCTGTCTCTCAAAAATGAATAAACGTAAAAAAAATACAATTTGATTCACATTAGCATCAAGAAGCGTAAAATACTTGGCAATAAATGTAACAAAAGACTTAATACACTGAAAATTATAATTAAGTAGGCTGCAAACCAGCATGGGGCTTGAACTCATGACCCTGACATCAGGAGTTCCATGCTCTACCAACTGAGCCAGCCAGGTGTGCTAACACTGAAAATTATAAAACATTGCCAAGAAAAACTAAAGAAGATGTTAAAAAAAAAAAAAAATCCAAGTTCACGGTTTAGAAGACTCAGTATTGGGGTGCCTGGGTGGCTCAGTCGGTTAAGCGTCTGGCTTCGACTCAGGTCATGATCTTGCGGTCCGTGAGTTCGAGCCCCGCGTTGGGCTCTGGGCTGATGGCTCAGAGCCTGGATCCTGCTTCCAATACTGTGTCTCCCTCTCTCTCTGCCCCTCCCCCGTTCATGCTCTGTCTCTCTCTGTCTCAAAAATAAACATTTTAAAAAATTAAAAAAAAAAAAAAAAAAAGAAGACTCAGTATTGTTAAGATGGCAGTTTTCTCCAAATTGATCCATAGAATCAGTGTAGCCTCTATCAAAATCCCAGCAGGCTTTTTTGCAGAAATTGGCAAGCTGGTTCTAAAATTTTTATGGAAATGCAAAATGAAGAACACAATAAGAGGAGTTACACTTCTGATTTCAAAGTGATATAAAGCTATGTTAAGCCAGTGAGTTATTGCATAAAGATAGACCTATAGATTAATGTAACAGTATAGAGAATCCAAAAATAAACGCTTACATTTGTGGTCAGTTGATTTTCAATAAAGGCAATTTAGTGGGAAAAGAATAGTGTTTTAAACAAATGGTATTGAAACAATTGGATATCTGCATGGTAAAAGATACACAACTGCACCTCCAACTGTATGCCAGAAATAAGTCAAAATGGATCATACACTTAAATGTAAGAACTAAAATTATAAAACTTCTAGAAAAAAACATGGCAGATAATATTTATGACCTTTGGTTAGGCAGAGTTCATATACAGTTTTCCCCTGCCATCTGAAAGTAGAGTGTTCCTGTGAAATCTTTTGTGAACTGAAATGGTGCAAAGTGAAGAAGCAATTATTATTAATCTATATGGGAAATTTATTGAGTGTTCCTAGACCCTTCCCCCCCAAAAAAATCTCTTCAGCTTTTCTGATGCCTTAGGATACATATTGCTAATAGATGCACAAAATAAATCTAGATAGAGCACAGAGGCTCACAGACACAGGTCAAAGTTGTAGCACCTTGACACTGAGATGCTGACTGCAGTTCTTGGGGAAGGAGCTTGGCAGCACCACTCTCACTGCTCTAGGCGCACACTATGTAACGGCTCACTGTAAAACAAACGCTGAACACTCTTCACTTTTTGACTTTTTTCATAAAAGCGAAGATCCTCTTCAGTTATCTTGGTTATCAATTAAGAGATGATATCAGTTTATTAGTTAAAAACAGCTACAAATGTAGATCTTTCATAAAAGCAAAGTCACATAACAGACTTTCAAAAAGTAGGGAATCCTTATATGTGACATCAAAAAAAGCATGATCCATTAAAAAAAGGTAAATTGGACTTTATCAAAATTAGAAACATTTGTCCTTCAGAAGATACCATCAAGAAATAGAAAACACAACCCACAGAATGGGAGAAAATATTTGCAGACCATAGAATCGGTAAAGGGTCTGTATATATATATATATATATATATATATATATATATATATATATATATATATACGTATATATATATATGTATATATATACGTATATATATATATATAGGCCCATTATATATACAGAGTCCTTAAATATATAAAGAACACTTGGGGTGCCTGGCTGGCTCAATCTGAAGAGCATGTGACTCTTGATCTTGGGGTTGTGAGTTCAAGCCTAACGTTGGGTGTAGAGATTACTAAAATAAATAAATAAGCTTTAATAAATATATATATCAATCAAATGATTTGAATACATATTTCACCAAAGAAGTCATTTGGCTAACATGAAAAGATGCATTAGTATTTAGGGAAAAGCAAATTGAAACCTTGATATACCAACTGGCTAAAGCTTAAAAGATAGATAAGAACAAGTGATAGCAAAAATATGGACACACTGGAACCCTCATACATTACTGATGAGGCAGTAAAATGGTCTAGCCACTTTGAAAAATAATTCATCGCTTTCTTTAAAAGTTTTTTTTTTTTTTAGTATAATTTATTGTCAAGCTGGCTAACATACAGTGTATACGAGTGTGCTCTTGGTTTTGGAGGGTAGATTCCCGTGATTCATCACTTACATACAACACCCTATATTCATCCCAGCAAGTGCCCTCCTCAATGCCCATCACCCATTTTTTTTAATTTTTTTATTAAAAAAAATTTTTTTTTAACGTTTATTTATTTTTGAGACAGAGAGAGACAGAGCATGAATGGGGGAGGGTCAGAGAGAGAGGGTGACACAGAATCTAAAACGGGCTCCAGGCTCTGAGCAGTCAGCACAGAGCCTGACGCGGGGCTCGAACTCACGGACCGCGAGATAGCGACCTGAGCCAAAGTCGGACACTTAACTGACTGAGCCACTCAGGCGCCCCCATTTCTTTAAAAGTTTAAAATAAACTGAGGCACTTGGCTGGCTCAGTTGGTGAGCATGTGACTCTTGATCTCGGGGTTGTGAGTGAGCCCCATGTTGGGTTTAGAGATTACTTTAAAAAAACTTGTTTTTTTTTTTGTTTTTTTTAGTTTATTTTTGAGAAAGAGAAAGAGAGCTTGAGTGGGGGAGGGGGGGAAATCTTAAGGGGCACCTGGGTGGCTCAGTCAGTTGAGCATTAGACTCTTGATTTTTGCTCAGGTCATGATCCCAGGGTCTTGGGATGGAGCCCTGCATCAGACTCTGCACTGAGCGTGGAGCCTACTTGAGATTTTCTCTCTCCGCCCCCCTCCCTCCCTCCCTCTCTCTCCCTTTCTCTCTCTCTCTCTCTCTTTCTCTCTCTCTCTCTCTCTTTCCTCTCCCCTTCTGCCCCTCCCCTACTCGCTCATGCTCTCAAAAACAGGTCTTAAAAATTTTTTAAGTTTAAACTTGGGGCACTGCTGAGTAGCTCAGTCGGTTAAACATCTGACTTTGGCTCAGGTCATGATCTCACAGTTGGTGGGTTCAAGCCCTGCATTAGGCTTTGTGCTGACAGCTCAGAGCCTGGATCCTGCTTCAGATTCTGTGTCTCTTTCTCTTTCTGCTCCTCCCCCTCCCATGCTCAGTCTCTCGAAAATAAATAAATGTTAAAAAAATTTTGTTTTAAACAAACAACATAGACTACAACCCAGCAGTTCTCCATCTTAGATTCTATACATAAGAAATTAAAACATATATCAACCCAAAGACTTAGAATAATCATAGAAGCATTATTCATGATCATTAAAAAAAAAAATTGTAGCAGGGGTGCCTGAGTGATGGCTCAGTCATTTAAGCATCCCACTTCAGCTTGGGTCAGGATCTCCTGGTTTGTGAGTTCTAGCCCCACATGGAACTCTGCACTGGTGGTGCAGAGCCTGCTTGGGATTCTCTCTCTCTCCTTCCTTCTCTCTCTCTCTCTCTCTCTCTCTCTCTCTCTCTCTCTGCCCCTTCCCCACTTGCACTCTCTTTATCAAAATAAATAAACTTTAAAAAAAATTATTATATTTATAGCAATCTTGATGTTTGTCAGCTGAGAATGGATAAACAAAATATGGCATTTCACAAACTGAAGTAGTATTCAACAGTATTTTTATACTGGAATGAACTATTGGTGCATGCTACAACATGGATGAGCTTCAGAAATGCAGAATAAAGGAAGCCAGATGCAAAAGTGAGATGTTTTTTGTTTCCATTGTTTTTGAATGTCCAGAAAAGGAAAATCTAAAGAGACAGAAAGCTAATTAGTGGTTGCTTGAGGTTGGATATCAGCAAATGAATGGATTGCAAATAAGCATGAGGGATATTTTGGGGGATGATGGAAATTCATAGAAAATGTGATCGTTGCACAGCTTTACAGATTTACTAAAAATTATTGAATGTACACTTAAAACCAGTGAATTTTATGGTATGTGAATTATTTAAAGCTGTTAATAAATACTGTATACATATAAAATTGCATAATCGTGAAAACAGTAATTAACAACTTTTTTTAAACAAGAAATTTAATGTAGCTCATATTCCTTGAAATAAATGGGCCATAAGCCGAGTCTCCAAACTTTTGTTTCGTCAGATATTTTGTTTTTTCCCCAGATATTTCAGTTGTTAAGTCGTTTGTTGTAATGATTATCAGTTTGTTACTGTGCTGATGTCATATGTGTTTTAATTACCAAATTTAGGGTCACATTCAATTTATTAAATATTTTTATTTAAAAAATTGGGGGCAAGGCACTCTACCATAAAGATACAAAGTGATAAAATCATGGAAACCTGCTGGGAATTTATAGTCAGAGGAGTATTAACAGATCCCTACAGTATAACATTCACTGGTTCACCTGTTTCTAGGCACTGTGTGTTGGTTGCTGACTATACAGTGGCCCCTGTGTAGAGGAAAGGCCCCTTTCCTCTCAGATTTTATGGTCTGATATAAGGAGTGCTACATTAGCTCAGAACTGGTGTTCTGAACTTTGGAGTGCTTTGTGGTTTTGTGGGGGAAGAAACAGTTAGATCCTGTTTAGGGAGATTGGGAAAGGCTTCATGGCCTATGCATGTCCAGTGGACGTCAGTCTATTTCTGCTGATAGAATAGGCAAGTTTGGTTGCACAGGTGCTTTAGAGAAAATAGTATAAACAATAGCACAGAGCCTGCTTGAAGAGAAGCAAATGGTCCTTAAGTTCTGTTTTATTTGTTTTCCTCCATTGGTTATACTTTACTATATATAGTTAAAACTTGCTCTGGATTAAAAAATGTAACATTATTTTATAAAGCACAAAAGATGCTTTTGATTTCATTGTAAATCAAAAATTAGGGGTGCCTGGGTAGCTCAGTCAGTTGAGCGCCTGAGTTTGGCTCAAGTCATGATCTCATGGTTCATTGGTTTGAGCCCCACATCGGGCTCTGTGCCGACAGTTCAGAGCCTGGAGCCTGCTTCAGATTCTGTGTTTCCCTCTCTCTCTGCCCCTCCCCTTCTTGTGCTCTGTCTCTCAAAAGAAAATAAACATTAAAAGTTTCTAAAAATGAAATAATTTTAATTGTCCTAAATTCAGAAATGCTAAATTTTTATTTTAAAAAAAACTTTAATTTTTTTAATTGGAAAAATACATATAACTTAAAATTTGCCATCTTAATCATTTTTAAGTGTACAATACACTCACAGTGTTTGTGTAATTAATCTCTAGGACGCTTCATGCCCAGCACAGAGCCCAGCATGGGGCTTGAACTCATAACCCTGAGATCAGGACCTGAGATGAGATCAAGAATCGGACACTTAACCAACTGAGCCACCCAGGCACCCCAAAAGATGCCTTTTAAAATCTAAAGCAAGTAGAGGCGCCTGCGTGGCTCAGTCGGTTGAGTGTCCAACTTCAGCTCAGGTCATGATCTACGGTTGGTAGGTTTGAGCCCCGTGTCCGGCTCTGTGCTGACAGCTTGCTCAGAGCCTGGATCCTGCTTTAGATTCTGTGTCTCCCCTCTCTGCTTCTCCCCCGCTTGCATTCAGTCTCTATTTCCCAAAAATAAATAAATGTAATAAAAAAATTAAAAGCTAAAATAAGTAAATCTAGGTGCATGTATCAGAGACCCAAATTAAAAGTGGCCTAAATATGATAAAATTTTATTTTTCTGTCATATAAAGTCCAGAGGCATGGTGTCTCTGTAAGTCATTTACAGGCTTTTTCTAATTTTTTGCTTGTCTTTAAAACTGTGGCCTTCAACTTCGTGATACAAAATGGAGTTCGGTCATCATAACCAGATTCCAAGCAGCAAAATTAAAGAAGGAGTAAGAAGGGGCATACCTTCTCTCTTTTAAGGACATTCCTGAAATTGCACACATCACTTTTTCTTCTACCCATTGGCCAGAACTTAGTAACCTGGCTTTATCTAGCTGCAAGGGAAATAAAATCTTCTATCCATATAGCCATGTACTAGCTAAAAATTGGGAGTTCTATTATCTAGAAGAAGAGAATGGATAACTAATATTCTCTACCAAAATAGTCATTAAATTTTGTATTTCTTCCATAAAGCTGAATCAGATCTTTTATATTTCCTTTTTTGGAGATGGTAACCATACTCTAATTTAGTCAGCAGGGGTCACTGTTGAGCAAGTAGTTTCTTTACTATTTACTTTGTTAAACTTATCTGCCATTATATTTCTCAACTATATAATTTATAAAAAAACAATTATAGCTTCATACACAGCAACAATAAATGCCAGTGGATGACAAACCATGTCACTTAGATTTTTTAAAACCTGAATATTTAAGATGTCCTATGTCTAGATAAATGCTTTTGCAGTGTCTGTTTGTTCAGGGGATGATGTTCTACCTTAAAACAATTAATAGAGAACAAACTAGTTGCTTTCATGTTTTCCCCATGACCACATCCTTGTAATTGCGGATAGATTAGAAAAATCCATAATGATACATTCCCATGTTAAAAATACATAATGCTATATTCCCATGTTAAAAACCAGATTACCTAAGAGTGTCAAACATTTGATCAGTCACTTCCCCTACAACAATTATATCTAAAATTCTTCACAAATTTGTTGTCATTCATTATATTCCCTGGATCTAACTTGTTTTGACAACCTTTATATTTTACATGAGAAACCTTAAGTTTAGATTCAGCTAATAGTAAAATATCTAAAACATATATTCTGTCATTTGTATGAAACATTTTACCAGCAGTGCCATGAACTGGAGGAAAAGGCATTTGGGTTTCCTAGAAAACATCTAAAATTATTATGTTTACCTCTAGGATTATTTTTTAAGCTCCTGCTGTGTCACTTCAAATAATAAAATATTCTGATTGTGTTATGTAGATCTTATAGAGCTATAATTTCTTAAGTCCTGAGATCAGCAATCTGCTTCATCTGGTCCATTGGTTCTCATACTTTAGGAAGCATTGGTGTCACCTGAAGGGCTTCTAAAATATGAATTTCCCTGGGGTGGCTGGGTGGCTCAGTCAGTTAAGCCTCTAACTCTTGGTTTATGCTTAGGTCATGATCTCACAGTTCATGAGTTTGTGCTGACAGCTCTGAGCCTGGAGCATGCATGGGATCCTCTCTCCCTCTCTCTGCCCCTCCCCTGTTCACGCTCTCTCTATCTCTCTCTCTCTCTCTCAAAATAAATAAACTTAAAAAAATTATAATAAAAAATACAGCTTCCCCTTATTTTTCTCTACCTCCTCTTCACCCCATTTCTGTTACTATAGGTCTTGGGTAAAGCGCAAGAATTTACCTTTCTAACAAAGTCCCAGTTGATGCTGATGCTACTGGTCAGATGACCACAGGTTGTGAACCACTGATTTTATCCTTTCTTGCAAACTTGAGGTAGAATGTATATGTACAGAAGGAAGAGGAGGAATATGTAAATCTGGACAGATGTCCTCTAAGCCTGGTGTTTCCCAAATCCTCCCAGGACACTGTATTCTTTTTTCCCTTTGCTTACCTTCATGCTCCCACAGAGACAACACCATTCAGTCTATATAGACTGATGCAAGGAAAGAAATTACTGCTGGGTGTGATTTTTGTTCCTTTTTATATCTAGAGTTCTAGAAGTCCTGTGAATAACATATGGCAGGTGTATGGGGTTTTTTTAAATCAGTTTTATTGTGTATATTCAGGAGAGCAAAATGCTTTACTAAGTGAGATATGTAGCATTTAATAAACACTTAGAATACACAAGATAAAGAGTTTAGCATTTTTAATATATAAATGATTGTCTTTTTGTGGATTTGAGTTGGGCAGAGTCTAGTAGATTGGGTGTTTAGTGAGTCTATTTTGTACTTAAAAGCTTTTTTTCCCCAAAGATCTTAAGCTTAAGATATATGTTGTGTGCTTACTCTGAAAAGGCTCCCAGGTCTCCATTTATACTTTAGCTTTCTTTGCACGACATTGTTATTTATGTCATCAACCCTTGATTATTCCAGTTTTTAAATGCATTATAACTCCTTCATGCATTCTTCTCTATAAAAGTACCCAGAGAGGAATGATCATAATGACTAGCGTTTTAGAAGTTATATCATTTGAGAAGAACTTAAACTTGTTTAGGAGGGAATATGATGGCTTCATTTGAAAGATTGCCTTATAGAAGAAAGATGATTTTTTAATAGTTTCCACTAATGGGTAGAAATTATGAGGAAGTAGATTATTCTTTGATGTCAGATAATTTCCTAAAACATGTTATTGTCAGTTAATAGCATTGCTCTTATTATAAGATTATCTGTTACACTGAAACTTGATAGTCCAACTTTCCATCACCAAGTCTTTTTGCTTCTTCAAAAATCCTTTTCTCCAGTTTTTTTTTTAAATTTCCACCAGCCCTGTAATCTCACAGACACCTTCATCATCTTTTATTTGAACTATAATTTCAATATATTATTAGTTTGTGTCCTTGCTATCAATCCAAAGTTTAATTTCCTTACATTTCTCTTCTCTACAGGATTGTTTCAAATTTCTAGCTCGATATACAAGTTTCCTTCATGACCAAACCCCACTATCCACATAACAGTTCATTCATTAGATTTATTGAGTTCCTACCATGTATCGGGCTCTGTGCTCAATCCTGGAAATATCATGAGCAAATGTGAAAGCCATGGCCCCTGCCCTCATGGAGCTTTCCATTTATTTAGCTAGAAGATAGGTTGTTAGAGTTACCAGAAAATATTTATTGTAATTACTCTGGATGTCTGGGATTCTTTCCACTACTTTACCCTACCTCTTTACTTCCCTTCCGTTACTTTTTCTACTTTGAATCATGAAATGCTAAGGCCTTCATGCTCATACATCTTATCTCCCCCTTTTTCCTAATTAACTTCTGGCCTTCCTTTAAGACCCAGTTTAGATGTCCTCTGTGGGCAGAATTAGTTATTTTTTCCCTTGCTCTCAGATACCTCTTGTCATTTATCTCTAATAATTAATAAAGTATTTACTTATTTCTGTGTTCGTTGTAGAGCAAGAGCTCCTGAATTACAGAGATAACGTCTCCTTTTCCTTGGATCTCGTTGCCCTGAAAAGTGCCTGATTTGACAGGGTGTTCAGTAAATGTTCATTGCCTGAAGTCAGGAGACATCTGTGTAATACTTAATAGCAGGGACTGTACATATTTCAGCCTCAGTGACATGTGTTTGCTGTTTTTACTCTGCTTTTTATTGAGTATAGGCGTTTGGTTTTTTATGTGGCTTACTGCACAAGCTTACAGTCTTGATCTCCTTTGTGGAAGAAATGGTGGCTCTGTTTAAAAGTACCCATTGTGGATGGCGCCTGGATAGCTCAATTGGTTGAGCATCTGACTTTGGTTCAGGTCATGATCTTGCAGTTCATGAGTTTGAGCCCTGCATCTGGCTCACTGCTTTGGCTCTTCTGTCTCCCTCTCTTTGCCCCTTCCTCGCTTTCTCTCTCTCTCTCTCTCTCTCTCTCTCTCTCTCTCTCTCTCTCTCTCTCTCTCAAAAATAAATAAAACATTTTTTAAAAAGTATCCATTGTGGGTTATTTGATTAATTTGTTAAATGATCAGTTGTGTGCATCAAAATTGCATGTGGTTATGAAGCATTACCGGTTTTCTGCATGTTACATAAAACTCAGAAGAGAATGTTCCCTATCCCAGTTTCTGATCATCTGCTTAAACAAGTAAATGTGACTTAGATTTGGAGAATTACCTTATCAGCACAGAGCCCGATACATGGTAGGAACTCAATAAATCTAATGAATGAACTGTTATGTGGATAGTGGGGTTTGGTCATGAAGGAGACTTGTATATCAAGCTAGAAATTTGAAACAATCCTGTAGAGAAGAGAAACATAAGGAAATTAAACTTTGGATTGGTAGCAAGGCATTTTTATTTTATTTTATTTTTTAATGGTTTGTTGTTGTTTTGTTTTGTTTTGTTTTGTTTTTTTTACTTATTTTTGAGACTGAGAGACAGAGTCTGAACAGGGGAGGGGCAGAGGGGAAACACAGAATCCGAAGCAGACTCCAGGTTCTGAGCTGTCAGCACAGAGCCCGACACGGGGTTCGAACTCCACAGACTGCGAGATCATGACCTGAGCTGAAGTTGGACACCCAACTGACTGAGCTACCCAGGCACTCCTCTTAATGTCACTTTTATTTTTTTATTTTATTTTATTTTTTTTAACGTTTATTTATTTTTGAGACAGAGAGAGACAGAGCATGAACGGGGGAGGGGCAGAGAGAGAGGGAGACACAGAATCCGAAACAGGCTCCAGGCTCCGAGCCATCAGCCCAGAGCCCGATGTGGGGCTCGAACTCACGGACCGCGAGATCATGACCTGAGTTGAAGTCGGACGCTTAACCGACTGAGCCACCCAGGCACCCCATTAATGGCACTTTTAAATGGTCACTGTACAGTAATGTGATTTTAAGCAACGGGACCTTTTGCAATTCGGTTTCCTTGTGTGGAAAGTGAAGATTAAGGATAATACGAAGATTCAGTACATTAATACATGAAAAACACTTAAAATAATTACTGCCACATAATGTCATCCCTCCGATTGCTATTAATTTTTTCTACAGACAAGGAACAAATTAAATGTCTCAGATGTTTTTCAGGCTAAAGAGTCTCTGAAAATATGACTTTAGCTTATTATACCCACTATACTTACCCACCCCTCTCTTTAGAGGATTGCCTCTAAACTTTGAGTTGAACATAATAAAATGTTAAATAACACTAACTGATTTTGTTTTTGCAGATGTTCTCAAATAGTGATGAAGCTGTAATCAATAAAAAACTTCCCAAAGAACTCCTATTACGGTAAGTCTGAATGCTGATTTTAGTTTGGTTGTGTGTGTGTCATATTGTCTATTTAAAAATTTTTAGACTTGTTGATAATTTTCATGTATGTATAGGATCTGGATTATCTGAATTTGTAAATTTATTGGTTGTTTTGTTAATCTTAACTCTGTTTTCTAGATATGAATCAAAATTTTAAATGTTTAGTAACAGTTCTCTCCTGATTTGTACTTGTATATGATTTTGTTTACTTGTTTTCTTTTGCCCTATTCTTAGAATGTGAAGGAGATAATACATTTTATTTTATTATAGTGCTCATCTTTTTTAAATGTTTATTTTTGAGAGAGAGACAGAGCATGAGCGGGGAGCGGGGGGCAGGGGGGTGGGCCGAGAGAGGGAGACGCAGAATCCAAAGCAGGCTCCAGGCTCCTAGCTGTCAGCACAGAGCCGGATGCAGGGCTGGAACCCACCAACCATGAGATGACCTGAGCCAAAGTTGGACACTTAACCTACTGAGCCACCCAGGTACCCCAGTGCTGATTTTTTGAAGTGATTCTGATCCATCCCTTGCCCCCACTTCTTATTCCTAAAGTCAAATATGACCATGAAGTAACTTGTATTTGCAACAAAATATTACATATATTGAGGTACTGTAAAGAAGAGTTACAGACCTTTATTTTAAAGATAAAAAGGTAAAAGTGATTTTAAACTCTTTCCTTCTATTACAGTTATAATTTTACCCTCCTTATTTTTAATTAGTTCTCTGGAAATTACATTTGGGATCACCCACAACATAAAACACAAAACCCCTAATTTACATGCATCTGACCTAGGAATCACCTAGGAAAAAACTAGGGGAGTTGTTTTCAGTGCCCATTATTTCGGTACTTAATCATCCCATTCTTTGTTCACTTATGTTGAATATCGTGACTTAGAAAGAAAGGTACATTTTAGGGGTGGCTGGGTGGCTCAGTCTGTTAAGCGTCCGACTTTGGCTCAGGTCATGATCTCACAGTTTGTGAGTTCGAGCCCCACATCGGGCTCTGTGCTGACAGCTTAGAGCCTGGAGCCTGCTTCAAACTCACTCTCTCTCTCTCTCTCTCTCTCTCTCTCTCTCTCTCTCTGTTCCTCCCCCACTCATTCTCTCTCTCTCTCTCTCTCTCTCTCTCTCTCTCCTTCAAGAATAAATTTTAAAAAATGTTTAAAAAAGAAAGAAAGGTACATTCCCTTTTGCAAATGTCGGAAGTTAACAAGTTGTACTGGAACATCTATTTCTTGGTCTGAGCTGCTGCCACAGTCTAGCTCATAACCAGCCCAATCCATGCTCACGATGGAAAATAATCTTGCCCTGTTGCCGATAAAGAAAAGTATTCCTGGCATTTCTAAGGATTTGCACGTCTGACTCCTTCACTACTTTGCAAGCGGGGACTGTATTCTTCTAAATCTTTATGTAATACTTTATACAATGGAGATACTAAGAAAAAATAACTGAATTGAACTTGGAATGGATTTTTCCATGGAAGCAATGCATTCATACATGCAGGTTGACTATAATTGAAATAATAGCAATACGTGCTAAGCTACTCAGAACTGTTGGAGATGTATCCTAGATATCTTGAGTATCCCTCAAATTTTAGCAAAATTATAATGGCACCATCTTAAATAAAAACATTTTTAAATGGGTTATATTCTTTTTTTTTTTAAATTTTTTTTAAGCGTTTATTCAGTTTTAAGAGACAGAGTTGGGGGGTGGGCAGAAAAAGAGGGAGACACAGAATCAGAAGCAGGCTCCAGGCTCTGAGCTGTCAGCACAGAGCCCAACACGGGGCCTGAACTCACAAACCGCAAGATCCTGACCTGAGCCAAAGTTGGCCGCTTAACCAACTGAGCCACCCAGGTGCCCCTAAATGGGTTATATTCTTTACTGTTATTATGAACTGAGTACACTAAGACATACTTCAATGTTTTAAATACTGGCATTACATTGTACTATAGTAGTTTACTTAAAGACTTACTAAGATTCAGGGAAATTAATCCTTTGGTAATTAGCTGCACCGTCTTATGGTTTACGTTTTTTTTATTGGAGTTTTTCTCCATGGAAGACAGACATAAAGGCCACATGCTGTATAATTCCACTTATATGAAATATCTAGGATAGACAGATCCATGGAGTTAGAAGTTGCCAGGGTCTGTGGTGAGGGATGATGGGGAGTGACTGCTGGTGGGCACAGGGTTTCTTTTGGGAATGATGAAATGTTCTGAAATTAGTTATTATGGCTGCACAACACTGTGGATATAAATCTCCCATCTTCTTCAGTACAGATTACTAACCACTCCCAAATAAATATAGATACCCCCAACTTATGTACCTCAATTCCTAAAACAATAAGTTTATTTAATGCAACAAACATTTTTGAATTGCTAAAATGCCCCTGCTTTTTCCTATCATCTACTGTATGGTACCTTTATGTCGAGTTTCATAATTGAAAGATCATGTTTCTGCAAACACATCACTAATCCCTGAGCAATTTGTATAAATATAATATTATGCCTAGGGGGGCATAGGTGAGAAACTTTATAGATAATGATCCTAGTTAGACTTTAGTAACCTTTTCTCCACAAAAGAAAGCACTATAGACAGACATGGCTGGAGGCCAAATGCAGACCTAGGAGACTCTGAAGCATGTGTCTTAACAATCCTAATTCCATTGTTAGAATGTACTGACTGGGGTTCTGAATATCAAGATCCCAAATGAGTTAGCTTTTCACCTGGATTTTAACATTACAGTACATTAAAAAGAAAGAAAGAGAAGACAAATATAAGAGCTTGGTCTTTCCAGTCCTGATTTGGCTCCCTAGTAAGATGAATGTGATCTATGTCAGGGCTTAAATCTCTTCTTCCACTCCATATGTAGTCCATCCAAATATCTACTATTATTTTGTAAATTTTGACTTCTATTTATTCTACGTACTTGACAATGAAGATAATTATCTTTAGAAACCCAATATAAGGATTGATGGGATAGGCTGCCAGGTTTTAGTGAGAGCAGTGTTTTTTTGTTGGGGGGTGAGCTCACAATAAGCATTTACTTGTCCAAATATAACATTAACTTAAAACATCAGGGAGCCTGGGTAGCTCAGTCAGTTGGGCGTCCAACTCTTGCTTTGAGCTCAAGTCATGAGCTCATGGTTGATGGGTTCAAGGTTCGAACTCTGTGTCTGACTCCGCATTGACAATGCAGAGCCTGCTTGGGATTCTGCTTCCTCTCTCTGCCCCTCTCTCACTCTCATCGTCTCCCCCCTCTCAAAATAAATAACTTGAAAAAAAACCCAGTGGAGTTATAAATATAGATCTATATCATAAATCAAGAGGAAATTAAATTGTTATCGCTATAATAAGCCAGAATAATAAACTACATTATACTTAGCACCTTCCTGTTTTTCATCATCTTCAGGCTAAGTACCTAAGATCATGTTGACAGTGGTCCTTTTCTCTACACTTTAACGCTTTACATAACTCATTCTGAGATACCCATGTCTGTAACCAGAATGGTTAAGTGACGCATGATAACAACACTTACTGTGGTGAGCATTTCATAATGTATACAAATCACTGTGTTGTACTCTTTTTTTTTTTTAAGTAGGCTCCACGCCTAGTGTGGGGCTTGAACTCACAACCCTGAGATCAAGAGTTGTGTGCTGTACAGACTGAGCCAGCCAGATGCCCTGATAGCTAGAATGGTTAAGATCAAAGAGATAGGAAGACTGAGATGGAATGAAGGGTCTGCTGTTGTCTAAGGATCTTCTTGATTGCTTCAATTAAAGTCTTTCCCCATTTCTTCTCAATAGACTGTTGAAAAACTGGCCTGGCTTTAGTCTACCCAGATTAAAAAAAAACTTTTTTAACTTTTATTTTTGAGAGACAGAGACAGCATGAGTGGAGGAGGAGCAGAGAGAGAGACACACACACAGAATCTGAAGCAGGCTCCAGGCTCTGAGCTGTCAGCCCAGAGCCCGACGTGGGGCTCAAACTCACCAACTGTAAGATCATGACCTGAGCCAAAGTCAGATGCTCAACTGACTGAGCCACCCAGGCTCCCCAAGGCTGCCCAGGTTTAAACAAAGTAGACCTCACCTTCCCCACTCCTGATAAAGAATACCGAGAGACAAAAAGACAACTGAGACATCATGGGGAAGAAGATAGGGTCTAATTATACATAAAACTCATTATGGTACAAAAAAAGAAAGCCCAAGTCCTTAATACTGAATCCCTGGTAGAGAGCATGGGACTGATTGATAAAATCAATACTGAAAGTAGATTTTGGGATATGGTTACCTATAGTATGGTTTTGTAAAAAGGATTTATTCCTAACTTCCTTTGGCTTCACAGTCTTATGACAAATATCCCAAGCCTCCTTGAACAGCACCTCTTAACATAATTCTTATTAAAAAAGTTAAAAAACACAGAGTGGTCCTGGAGAGGGTATAACTGGATAATTCAAGTCATACAACGGGCATGTCCATAGGTACAACTTTTTTGGAGAGTAATTTGACAGTGTACTTTAAGAGATACACATATTATAACCTGTAGAAGCAAACATGAGTAAAAATGGTTTGCAGAATTTTCATGGCAGCGTTATTTGAAATTATGAAAAGTTAGAAACAGTTTTAATATACATAAGTAAAAATGCTTAAATAAATTATGGTATATTCAGTCAGTCATTGGACTATTTATTGTACTTAGCTGCCTTTTAAAAGAGTAAGGTAAAGAGGACGCCTGGGTGGCACAGTCGGTTAAACTTCCGACTTTAGCTCAGATCATGATCTTACCACTCATGAGTTCAAGCCCTGAACTGTGCTATGCTGACAACTCAGAGCCTAGAGTCTGCTTTGGATTCTGTGTCTCCCTCTCTCTGCCCCACCCCACTCACGCTTTGTCTCTCTGCTCTTCAAAAATAAATAAACATTAAAACTTAAAAATAAATAAAGAATGAGGTAGAGCTACATGAGCTGACCTAAAAAGATGTCAATGATTATATATTTTTTTAAGTTTATTTATCTTGAGAGAGACAGAGTGTGCGCATGAGTGCAAGCAGGTGAGAGTCAGAGAGAGAGAATCCCAAGGAAGCTCCGAGCTGTCAACACAGAGCCCGACATGGGGTTTGAACCCACGAACTGTGAGATCATGACATGAGTCGAAATCCAGAGTCAGATGGTCAAATGAGCCACCCAGGTGCGCCAAGATGTCAAATTATTAAATGACAGAAACAAAAGTTGTGGGAGCATATTTATATCATGTTTTCATTTTTGAAAAATATAAAATACGCATACATGAAGATGTGCTAAGTACTGTACATATTATATATCTAGATACAAGTAGATACATCTGCTACCTTTGGAGGGAAGAATAGGCTTTTGGCAGGGGGTATTGAGAGAGCAGGGATAAGAAAGCCATTTGTTTACCACTTTGTATTTTTCTTTCTTTTTTTTTTTTTTTAACATTTATTTATTTTTGAGACAGAGACAGAGCATGAACAGGGGAGGGTCAGAGAGAGAGGGAGACACAGAATCCGAAACAGCTCCAGACTCAGAGCCGTCAGCACAGAGCCCGACACGGGGCTCGAACTCATGGACCGTGAGATCATGACCTGAGCCGAAGTCGGAGGCTTAACCGACTGAGCCACCCAGGCGCCCCTGTATTTTTCTAAGTGTTTGTTTTGTTTTTGTTTTTGTTTGAGTTTATCATTTATTTTGAGAGAGAGAAAGAGAGAATCCTAAGCAGGCTCTGTGCTGTCAGCTCAGACCCCGACACAGGACTCTATAGTCCTGGACTGTGAAATCATGACCTGAGATGATATCAAGAGTCGCTCAGTCAATCATCTGAGCCACCCAGGCGCCCCTTGTTAATAAAGGTTTTGGGGGCACCTGGATGGCTCAGTTGGTAAAGCATCTGACTTCGGCTCAGGTCATGATCACACAGTTCGTGAGTTTGAGCCCCGCGTTGGGCTCAGTTCTGACAGTTCAGAGCCTGGAGCCTGTTTCCAATTCTGTGTCTCCCTCTCTCTCTGACCCTCCCCAACTTGTGCTCTGTCTCTCTCCCTGTCAAAAATAAATAAAACCTTTAAAAAAATAAAAAAATTTTAGGGGCACCTGGGTGGCTCAGTGGGTTAAGTGTCTGCCTTCGACTCAGGTCATGATCTCACGGTTCATGAGTTCGAGCCCCACAACCGGGCTCTCTGCTTTCCATGCAGAGCCCGCTTCATATCCTCTGTCTCCCCCCCTCCCTGGCTTGCTCTCTCTCTCTTTCTCTCCCCCTGTCTCAAAATAAATAAATTTAAAAAAAAAAAAAAAGTTTTTTTTTAAGAGACTAGATGAAGATCTTTGGCTATATGATGTGTTAAGGCCTGCTCCGAATTTAAAGTTCTGATACTTGTCTACTGTCTGGTGGAAACTATACCACATTTTCAAAATTGCAAACTTCTTATTCCTCACAAGAGACCATCAGTTTGCAGGAACAGTTCATCAAAGCTGTATGCTAGTGTCTTTTATTGTCAAACTACAGATGTAGGTTTACTAGATACAGGTTTTACCCCTGTTGTAAGTGAGAGGACTTTAGGTATAATTATGACATTTTGGTTATTCATGATCTTGTGAAGAATTCTGCTAAAAGCAATGTATGTTACCTGTAGCTATCATGGACAAGAGCTTTGACTCTTTGGTTTAGATTCTGTTACGGATTAAACTATAAGAGCTCTCTATACATATTTGGTTATTAATGTGAACATAAAGACCATACATTCCACATTAATAAGTGGGTCAGAGTTGGCAAACACAACCTCCACAAGATCAGATCATCTTCAGCGTCTGAAATTAGGGCTGTGCTTTTTGTCTCCTTTTTAACTTGAATCTCAATGCAAAACTGCTCTTAAATAAGCCAGATGCATACCCCTGGCCGTAAAGAATAGAAAAACAAGTATCTCATGTGTTTTTGAAATGATTTTATTGTTACAGATCTGGAGAGGACACATCAGACAACTGGTCTTTTATCCAACTACTTACAGTTACCTAACCAAGATTATACTGATTAGAAATTATGCAGACCTAACCTATTCATATCTGGAAATCCCATGTAGCACACTAAACCATTGAGTTCCTCAGGTGTACAAGTAATCAGCTGCTTAATTATTAGCTAGACTAAGTTGACCAGGGAAGTTCTGTCTAAATGAAAAGCTCTATAGGAATGTTAATGAGACTGATTTTTTTTTTTTTTTTTTTTACTATGTTGAGCAACTGGCCATATCACCTTCTATGAACATTTTCCAAACAAAAGTCATCTTAGCTATGCTCTGTGGTATAGAATTTTGAGCAATTCATTAACCATTTGTTGACATGCTGGAAATAACTTATAATTTTGTCTTGAGGAAATAAAACTCAGTGCAAAAGTTAGGGTGGTGCTTTATTGGGGTGAAGTCATGGTTAGGCCTTTTATTTTCCATCAAAGGATGACAGATATACTTGTTCACTGATTTGAAGTACAGGGATCAATCATCAATCCACAACTAAGGATATTTCAGTTGTAGGACCTTATAAGAAATATAATCCTTGTGCTAATCTTATGAAAACTTAAGAGAAGTGATATTTATAGAAGATTGTCTGAAGGACATTCATGATTCCTTTAAGTATGCTATATTCTGTCTGTGGTGAGCACTGTAATTGACTTTCTAGCATCCACTTCAGCCCAGTTAATTAGTCTAAACCTGTCACAGTGATTGGTTAAGGCCTACGCCAATTTAGGCTAATGAGACCTGAGAAGAGGCTTTATTGCAGTATAAATGCCTGCCTATCTCTCCCCTCAGAGTGAACAAACACATGTTGATCCAGTATTTGCTGGTATCCATCCTGTGCCTATAAAGAAAAGAGCTTTTAGGACCAAGCTGATGCTGTTCCTAGCAGAATAAACAGAAAATTGCTGATGACATTGTGGATCCCCTAAATCAATTAACCTTGAGATGCAGGCAGCCTGTTCTTTGTATTTCCTTTTGTATGAAATAACCTCCCTTACGGTTTAAGCCCATCTCGGTTAGGGTTTCTATTACTTGTGGCCAAAAGCAACCTTGGATCAACTGGACTGTCAGAAGCATGCATTTTTATATACTATTATTTTGTTTTTAACTATTAGAAAGGTGCTACAAGATGTGACCATATGAAATCTGTGACTGAATTTGCTTTGGGACTTTATCCACCAAATCTAAGTAGACTCCTTTGAGAAATTTCTCTTAGAAAGTAGTGCTAGAGAGGCGCCTGGAGACTCAGTTGGTTAAGTGTCCCAATTTGGCTCAGGTCATGATTCACAGTTGGTGAGTTAGAGCCCCACATCGGGCTCTGTGCTGACAGCTCAGAGCCTGGAGCCTGCTTCGGATTCTGTGTCTCCCTCTCTCTCTGCCCCTCCCCCACTCACATTTTGTGTCTCTTACAAAATTAAATAAACATTTAAAAAAATTCTTAAAAAAAAAAAAGTAGTGCTAGAAAGAGCTCTGATTTTATGGTATAATGTATATGTTTCTTCTTTTCTGTTTAGAATATTATTTTGTTTATGCTACCAAGAAATTTAAAACTAAATGTGAGACTCCTCTATAGCAACTATGTAAACTCTTCCAAGGGCACATCTGTTTCCTTTCTGGCTTTGGTTTTCTACTTTAAAAAATATTTTTCATGGTCCTCATAGTTTATTTGTATTTATTATTATTTGCTCCTGATCCAAGCCATCTCAAGTACTCTGGAGACAAATTTAATAAATAAAAATAAAATGGATTCCAGCGTTATAGCTGACATACTGATTTGCATATAAGATTACGATATGCATGAAATATTGCTGACAGAGCCCCCCCAGGTGCCCAGAGAATTTATAAAATTCTTAAAGCAAAATTAACTTTAATTTACTTAAACCTTTAAAGCATATACTATATTACACTTGTTGCCACTTGCAAAAGAGTTTAGCTTATTATTCAGATTAAAATGACCTTTACAGGTGCTCATGAGTAAGGAGGGCTTTAAAAAGACACAACCCTTGCATTTATTGCCAGGATGCTCTGACCTGTTTTTACAGGTGGCTTCTAGTGTAGTGTAGTGTAGTGTAGTGTAGTGTAGTGTAGTGTAGTGTAGTGTAGGGAGTCACCACACTTTAAGCAAATCAATTATTTCCAATAACAATGCTTCAAAATAAATATTTAACCTCTGTAAGACTGAGTAAAATTCTAGGCAGTGTTTCTTGACATTAATGTGGTAAATGAGATTTATAATTTCCTAAATTAGAATTAGAGATTTAACATTTTATAGTCACTAATTTTTAAGAGTTACTCTATTATTTAATCTTTTTTCCCTCATAACCATAAAATTCTTTATAAAGTTATCCCTCCCCTAGCCCTCTTTTGGATAGCCAGAAGTGTGAAAATTATTTTTTTGCTTTTAACAAATTATAGCAGCTAGAAATATTTTATCATCCCTTGATGTAAGTAATTGAACTTGTATGGTACTTGTACGTACATTCTCAAGTAAAAGATTGCCCAGCGTTTTATATGGGCAGTATTAAGTTGTAAGTTGCTCCAGCTTTTGTGTTTGTTCAAAAGAACTTCTCTCTTTTCGTGCATGTATTAACATAGCCAAGTTATTTATAGGTAAAAATCAAGAGAAACTCATTTATCATATAATAAAGCTTGTCTCCCTCTCTTTTTAGGATATTTTCTTTTCTGGATGTTGTTACCTTGTGTCGCTGTGCTCAGGTCTCCAGGGTAAGAATGATTGATTTGATTATGGGGGAGATCTGTAGTAGGCAGATCATTTACTTCAGATGTTGTATGTTTCAGAGAATGTTATTTCATCCATGGCATTCCCAAACCCATGTAATTCTATAGTAAGATTCTACTATATGTCTCTACCAATTTTTTTTTTTTCTTTTTTTTCTGAGAGAGACGGGAGGGAGGGCAGAGAGAGAGGGAGAGAGAGAGAAAAATCTCAGGCTCCCCTCTGCTAGCATAGAGCTCAGTGCGGGGCTTGAACTCTACTCTGACATCGTGACCTGAGCTGAAATCAAGAGTCAGACACTTAACCAAGTGAGCCACCCAAGCTCCCCAGTTTTTTGGAACTCTTGACTATTTGTGTAATGTAAACAGGAAACATTTTCAAGGAAAAAGTATTATACATGCAAATCAAAAGGTTAGGCTCTCCTCTGAATTATAACAAAATAGTGTTTCATTAAGTTTTCCTAATTCATTTTATACACACACACACACACACACACACACACACACACACACACACATCCCACACACAGAGGCTCTTGAGAATCTAATTCTCATTTTTTCCCCCATATTACTTTCAATTATCAATTGTTTTCAGTTTCTCATATTATCAAAAGATAATAGTTAGAAATTAATTTGTTAAAAAACTATAGGGCATTCTCTAAGTTTTTTATTTCACTTAATTATCTATTTTTGTTAATTGACATTGTTTGACAAAACTGAAACGTCGTAATCTTACTGGCTGCTACTAATATAGAGTGGATTCTGTGTTGTGTTATGGGAAATTTGTTTTATGAACCATTCAACTCTCTTTTGTAATACAGATATATAATGATTAACTTAAAATGAATGAACACCTGCAGTCATCTTTTTTTTATAAGCTGGAAATGGCTTTTTGCTTTTTCGGTTAATAAACACTGAGAAACTACTGTGTATCAGACACAATCCTAGGTGCTGGATATATAACACGGTTCTATTATAAAGTATGGTTTTTATCTTTGTAGGTGTGTGCAGGTTTTCAAATAACCAACACTACTTCCCTCAAAATAACCCATAAAACTTACCATCAAAAATTCACGGTGTCTTGCTAACTTTAACGTAATTCTGCATCATAAAAACCTACTAAATCTGTGTATCAGCTACTTTGGAAACCATCAGCAGTATTCTGATGTTTTCTCTTCATGACTTTTTTGTCCCCTGTACTTGAGTGGTTGCTTTAGACATGGCTGGTACAAATGAATAGGGTTTCCTTAATATCTCTGTATGAAGCTGAGGTCATCATTGAGAAACAAAATACCCAGGCCAGTGTCTAAACATGTTTAGTTACAGGGTCTCATGTCACAAATGTTGATTTGAGTGAATTTTAATTGTTCTCATTTGTAGGTTTCTCTTCCCTATTATGTTTTAACTTAAAGGAAAGCACAACACCAATTTTCATTAAATGGAGACTTGGCACATCAGTAGTTATCCTGTTGTTCTCTGTACTTTAAGTAGTTAATGAATTTGTTCTTTTAAAAAAAGATTCTAGGGGTGCCTGAGTGGCACAGTCAGTTAAGCTTCCAACTTTGGCTTAGGTCATGATCTCATGGTTCGTGAGTTCAAGCCCCACAGGCTTTCTGCTGTCAGTGCAGAAGCTGCTTTGGATCCTCTGTCGCCCTCTCCCTCCCCTGCCCCCCACCCCCCCATCATGGAATCTAGCCCTGCTTAGGCCTGCTTAGGATTCTCTCTCTCCCTCTCTCTGCTCCTCCCCTGCTCACTTGCTTTGTCAAAATAAATAAATAAACTTAAAAAAAAAAAAGGGGGACTCTAGAAAGGAACCTGTCATGCACAGTTTCCTTTCTTGTATCTCAGTATTGACTCTGTTTCAGTGTGTTCCAGTAAGAGGTGATATGCTAAGTTTATAACTCAACAGTACTAAGACTTTTGTTTATACTTTAATAGGGAAAACTTTTAAAGGCTTTCTCATTAAAATACGGAATGATCCACACAAATTAGAAACTAAATCTTCCAGTTAGAAAAAGAGTTTCTGATTAGGATACTTATCACAACCTGTCCTTTCCCAGCTCCCCCCAACCTCCCACCCCACCCCAGCTGCTAGTTTCTATACCCACTCATTTTTGAGATAATCTAATTGGGTAAACTATGAATCAGAAATAGGACAGACCTTTTGGGAGTTAATGGTGGTGGGCGTGGGATGGGGGGGTGCTGAGAAATTTTTTGGTCAATTTCAATCATTAGTTTGAATTGTGAACTTGCATATTGTTGATTTCCCCCCTTGAGCTTCTGCTCATTTTGTCTCTTTTTCTTCAAAACAGGCCTGGAATGTTCTGGCTCTGGATGGCAGTAACTGGCAGCGAATTGACCTGTTTGATTTCCAGAGGGATATTGAGGTATAATTATGTGGTGTGTGGCCCCATTTCTCATGTTAGAATGTAATTACAGCATGGAACAGATTAGCCCCAACCATATAAATCTCCTTTCCCTGGAGAGAGAAACTATTAATTTCAGTGCATCTGAACTTCATGGGAACTTGCAATGTTCCCAACAGCTTGCTCAGTTTTTGAGAATAAGCAGAACTATTTTACTTATAGAATACTAAGTTATTTAGTATTAATAGGACTACAATTTTTTGTTTTTATTTTTGTGGTGGAAATGTGAACACATTTGCTCATTGTAAGGAAGTCTTTTTATATTTTCTTATTGAAGAATGAGTAGACTTAACAGTTTGTTGGGGGATGATATTTGCATAAATTCTTGAGATGAGCATTTTGGTTTTTTGGGAGCCTACAGACAGTTTTTGTGGAGAACAAAAAAAGAATAAAGCCAAATCATTTAATGAATTATTTTCCCCTTCTCACTTTTCCCCTGTATTTCATCTTAGTATAGCCTATTATCTCTAAACTGGAGAAGGATAATGGCTTAAGCCTAAAATTATCTTAACATGAACCTGAGTTCGGTGGTCCTTGGTTTTTTTGTCAGGAGAAATAATAGCTTCCTAATTTGTTATAAGAATAAAATAAGATTTAGATTTAGATTAAAAAAAATTTTTTTTATAAGTTGCAGTGAAACTTGTGGATCCATATAAGAAGTTTTTAGGGGCACCTGAATGACTCAGTCAGTTAAGTGTCCGACTCTTGCTTTCAGCTCAGGTCATGATCTCACAGTTTGTATGATCGAGTCCCATAGCAGGCTCTGTACTTTTCTCTCCCTCTTCCTCTGCCATTCAAGCTTTCTCTCTCTCTCTCTCTCTCTCTCTCTCTCTCTCTCTCTCTCTCAATAAATAAATAAATAAATAAATAAATAAATAAATAAATAAATAAATAAATAAGCAAGCAAGCAAGCGCTTAAAAAAATAGAAAAAAGGGGTGCCTGGGTGGCTTAGTCGGTTAAGCATCTGACTTCAGCTCGGGTCATGATATCAAGGTTTATGAGTTCAGGCCCTGCGTTGGGCTCTGTGTTGACAGCTCAGAGCCTGGAGCCTGCTTTGGATTCTGTGTCTCCCCCTCTCCCTCTGCCCTGACCACTCTGTCTCTCAAAAATAAACATTTAAAAAAAAATAGAAAAAAAAAGCTTTTAAAAAGCCTCACATGAATTTACCGTTATACACAGAACGTTCCATTTCTACAGAAAGTGCTTTTAAAATAATAGCCACTGACATTATGCAGGATTCTTATATTTTTCACAGTTGTCTACTCTTCATGGATATAAATGTTTAAAGCAACATGGCCCAGAGAATCATTCAGCAAGCTTTTGATAAGTGTCCATTGAGTCTCTGCTGTGTTCAGAGTACTCTAGTAACACTTTGGAGAGGATTCAGAAATAATCAAGGAAGCTAATGTCCTTCAGTAGCTGCAGTTTGACCAGTAGAGCAGCCTACATTAACATAGTGGCATAAAACTACAGAACTACAGAGAACCATTTCCTCAACTAGAGAGTGCCTTACAAATTGAACAAAATAAACAAATAGGGTTTGAGCCTGTTTGGGGTAGATAAGTTAATCAGGAAAGCTTTCTCAAATAAGTTGACATTTCTTTATTGAATTAATTAAGTTTTTAAATCAAGTAGAAGCCTTTGTTTATAGATTATTAAAAATGATGTGTTCTCTTCAGAAACAATGTGGTGGCTTATTTTTGTTTACCTGTTTTTTCTTTACAGGGCCGGGTAGTGGAGAATATTTCAAAACGATGTGGGGGCTTTTTACGAAAGTTAAGTCTTCGTGGGTGTCTTGGAGTAGGAGACAATGCATTAAGGTAAGAACATGACTATTGATTAACTGATCTTCTTGAATAAGTAAAGAACAGCACCATCTCACCCAGAAAAAGCTAAAGTAATTTTGTGTATTCTTAAGCTATTCTGAAGCCAAACATACACATATTATTTATAGCACAAAAATATCCAGTACTGGGATGTATGGTTTTGAGAATAAAACAAGAACAAATACCTCCTGCCAAAAGCCAGATTCCTCATATCATAAATGATTCTTTTGGAGTCTTGAGTAAAAATTGTTCTTAATTTGTTAACTCAAAGGTAGGGTAATTGTAACCTTGGTCAACAAAAAGATCAATGTTTAAAAGTTTGTGGTTACCCGAAAAACAAATAATCCAGTGAAGAAATGAGCAGAAAACATGAATAGACACTTCTCTAAAGAAGACATCCAGATGGCCAACAGGCACATGAAAAGATGCTCAGCGTCGCTCCTCATCAGGGAAATACAAATCAAAACCACACTCAGATATCACCTCACGCCAGTCAGAGTGGCCAAAATGAACAAAGCAGGAGACTATAGATGCTGGAGAGGATGTGGAGAAATGGGAAGCCTCCTGCACTGTTGGTGGGAATGCAAACTGGTGCAGCCACTCTGAAAAACAGTGTGGAGGTTTCTCAAAAAATTAAAAATAGAGCTACCCTATGACCCAGCAATAGCACTGCTAGGAATTTACCCAAGGGATACAGGAGTGCTGATGCATAGGGGCACTTGTACCCCAGTGTTTATAGCAGCACTCTCAACAATAGCCAAATTGTGGAAAGAGCCTAAATGTCCATCAACTGACGAATGGATAAAGAATTTGTGGTTTATATACACAATGGAATACTACGTGGCAATGAGAAAGAATGAAATATGGCCTTTTGTAGCAACATGGATGGAACTGGAGAGTGTGATGCTAAGTGAAATAAGTCATACAGAGAAAGACAGATAACATGTGTTTTCACTCTTATGTGGATCCTGAGAAACTTAACAGAAGTCCATGGGGGAGGGGAAGAAAAAAAAAAAAAGAGGTTAGAGAGGGAGAGAGCCAAAGCATAAGAGACTCTTAAAAACTGAGAACAAACTGAGGGTAGATGGGGGGTGAGAGGAAGGGGAGGGTGGGTGATGGGTATTGAGGAGGGCACCTTTTGGGATGAGCACTGGGTGTTGTATGGAAACCAATTTGACAATAAATTTCGTGTTAAAAAAAAATAAAAATAAAAGTTTGTGGTTGAAAATGAATTTATTTTCATAATTGTGAGTTACTTTTGTATCAACATCCAATATTACCAATAATATCTTTTATTATTTTTTGTAATGCTTAAAATTGTGGCTATTTTGTTTCAAACCTTTAACTTTCTTCCCTGTAAAGGACCTTTGCACAAAATTGTAGGAACATTGAAGTACTGAATCTAAATGGGTGTACGAAGACTACAGATGCGTAAGTATTTTATGTTTTAGAGGGGTGAATCATAGCCCCTTGTTTCCTGCCTATGCTAGCTTTAAATGTGGGCCATTAAATATATTTAGCAAATTTCATTTTGACCTTACAGAGGAAAGATATTTTGAAAGGAGAAAACATTAAAATAGAAATGGCATAAGAAACTAGTTTTCGAATCTGACCCAAATCCTATCTTGATATTTAAAGTGAAACTTAAAAATTGGAGTCCGTGTGTATGCAGTAGGGATACTAATACTAGAAATTACTAGGACTACTTATGTTTCAAGAAGATACTAGTAGCTTTCATTCAAAAGGCAGAGTAAACCAATAATTCTGTAAAAAGATAGAAAATCTTAAATACGTATGAAACAACTTGTGATCATCGATACTGAGAGCATTTGTTAAATGATCCTTTAAATGTGCTATGTCTGTGTCAGGTACAGTATAAATGGAATAAAACAGTTGTTCATCCTTGAGAGCTTACTGTCACAGACCTAATAGATGTGGAAGGTAGACATAAAAAACATTCAGCCCCTGCCCTGCCCTGCCCAATTCAGTCCCAGGTTATCTATTGGTGATGATATGTATCAAATAACATTTAAATATTATATAGGGAAATTGTTGCCTGTTATGAGATGAAGTGAAGCCATTGAGGAAACATGTTTATACAGGGAGGGGGCCAGGATTATTTAGTGAATGTTCCTGTTCGGAAAGGCCTCATGAAAGAGATGGGATCTTTAGAATTGAAACAGAGGGTACAGATTGTTTATTTTAGTACTTTCTTTGAGGTCACAACATTATTAACTTTTACTAAAAAAAAATGTCTGAAAGACAAAAACTATGGTTATTCTACTGTGGTTATTCTAACAAGTGTTATTTCTGTGGATTGATTTGACCTTTAACATGAGTAACATATCTAACTCCTCCCCCAACCATGACTTTATACCAGTAGCCCTCCGTTTACTTTAGATAAATTACCTGTTTATTTTTTTCTTTTGAATACTTAATATTCAGAGATTGAAATTTTGGCTACTTTGGTAAAAATAAAAGTGACATATAATTTACACTAAGAATAATTTTCTAAGAATCGATTCTATGTACCAAAGATAAACTGACAAAAATGTAGTACAATTTATGTGCAAAGCTATTCATTTTTACTGTTTGTAATAACAAATACTACATTATTTTCAATAGCAAAATATGGGAAAGAACCCAAATATCAATCAGTAGAGGACTGTTAAATCAAAGGAATGAGGAGAGTATATAGTATTCTGGAATGATCTCTAGGACATACTGTTTAAGTTAAGGAAGCAAACTGCAGAGGAGTTTGTATAAGATACTTTTTGCAGAGCCAGTAAATACCCGTGTTTACTTATATTTTCAAAAAGAAACAATTTAAAGATTATAAAAATGAGTAAAAATGGTCACCTGTGGGTAAGAGAATAAACACAGACAGGGATGAAAGGAAGACTCTGAAGTATCAGGTTTTGTAGTTTTCCTTTAATAGCTATGTAAATGTTTTACATACATAATTAAAATATGAATTAAGTCAAAAAGAAATCAAAGCAGTCCCTAAAAATTGAAAACAAAATAAAACACATGAACCCAATCATATCAAGTTGGAGCTATAACCACACAGAGAGAAATTACTTCTACTGACTTTTGATTTCTTTTTTTTAAGGTGTTTTTTTTTTTTTTACACTTGATTTTAGCCTAAAGGCCAAGAAGCAATAAGTTTTTTGGGTTTTTTTTTTTTTTAATGTTTATTTATTTTTGAGAGAGTGCACAAGCTGGGAGGGGCAGAGAAAGAGGGAGACATATGGTCTGTGTGTCGACAGTGGCACTTGAACTCACAAACCGTGAGATGACCTGAGCTGAAGTTGGATGCTTAACTGATTGAGCCACCCAGGCACCCCTCTTTTTTTTTTTTTTTTTTTTTTTAAGTTTTATTTATTTATTTTGAGAGAGAGACAAAGAGAGCACAGTGGAGAGGGGCAGACAGAGAGAGAATCCCAAGCAGGCTCTACACTCCATGCAGAGCCCAATGCAGGGCTCAAACCCACAAAGTGAACTGTACAATCATGACCTGAGCCAAAATCAAGAGTCAGATAAATGCTTAACCGATTGAGCCACTCCAGCGCTCTGACTTTTATTTCTTATGAAAGTTTTAAATATATACCAAAGTAGACAAAACAGTGTACTGAACACATCACCCACCTTCAAATTGATAATTGAGAAATTACCACTTGATGGTCAGTCTTGTGTCATCTATATCCCCAAATTTTTCTTACTTTGAAAAAAGTCCTAGACATCATATTATTTTAATCTGTAAGCATATATTTCTAAAAGATAAAAGCTTTTAACATAAGCATGTTAATTTTATCACTCCTATAAAAAAACTTAATATCTTAAAATCATCAAATAACCACTGGCCAGTTCAGATTTTTGCTGCTTCTAGTGACTTCAGAAACACAATATTTTAAGCATCATATATAAGAAAAAAGACACAAACTTTAAAAAGCAAAAATGGAGACTTCTGCTTCTGCCATGACAATAAATGCCCTCCTGCCATAAACAACTGTAAAACTGTACAAAACATATCAAAGAACCAGTTTCAGATGTTGGACAATATGCAGCACAGGACTGAGCAATTAGGTGGGCCCTATGACCACCCTGGCTTTCTGCCTGGTGGTGTTTTCCAGATGATGGTATAAGGAGAAAGAACCCAAACGGAGAATAAGGTTCTGGCTGATTTGAAGAATAAGAGATCAGAGTTCAGGAAGACAAAAGTGGCTGGAATTTTTATCTTAAGATGGGAGAACTACTCAAAAAGGCTACAGAAATCTACATTGATCTGGCTGAATAGTAAGCTATAAATGGACGTATTGAGACCCCACGAAGCTGGGTAGAAAACATCTAAAAGGAAGGAACAATTACCAGGAAACTGTAAACTGAGAAATTGCCAGAGCTTAGGTAAGGCTGAGAGAAGTTCAAAATGAAGAATGTTCATTGAATACCTTGGGGTATTTAATAGAGACTTCAGAAAGGTCACGCCTTTGTAGTAAAGCTAGACTGGACCTGTCCCAGTAAAGGTTAAAAGAAAAAATTCAGGGTCAAATTGATCCATACCTAATTTAGCTGCCTGCCAAGTTGACATTCCTTTAAAGAAGACAACAAAGCATGGGGTGCCTGGGTAGCTCAGTGGTTAAGTGTCCAGCCCTTGATTTTGGCTCAGGTCATGATCTCATGGTTGTGAGATCAAGCCCTGCATTGGAATGCTCTCTCCCTCTCTCCCTCTGTCTCTCTCAAAATAAATAAACTTTAAAAATAAAGACAACAAAGCCTAGACACTCAGCATACAGAATTTCCAGCATTCAATGAAAATTACAAGACATGCAAAAAAGCATGAAATGATACCAGAAGAAAAACCAGTCAATAGTAACAGGTCCAGAAATGACAGAGGTTATAAAATTGACCAATAAAAAGGGTTTAAAAATAGCAAGTACAAACATGCTCAAGAATTTGTGCAAAAACTTAAAGATAATATGGAGATTGAAGTAAAAGCATGAGAGAGGGTATACTATTACAATCACTAATCACAGGAAACTTGGAATGGTTAGTAACATGAGATGATGTAAACTTCAGGAAAAGTGTAGATGGAAAAGATACTAGAAAGTAAATGACAAATCAAGTAGACCAAAAAACAGTAAAGCTCTAGAAGACTTGAGCAACAGTGTCAATGAACTTGTCCTAATTGACACTTAAACAGAATGCTATACCAGAAAGCATCAGAGTAAGTGTTCTTTTCAAGTGCACTTAGAATATTTAGTGAGACACACCAAATAATGGACCATAAAAATTTTTTCAGTGAATTTAGGATTGAAATCATAGTGAGTGTAGTGCCATGTCCTCAACAGAATTAAAGTAGAAATGAGTAACATTTCTTGAAATTTTGAAAGTTAAATATTATCCTTCAGAATAACATGGGTCCACAATTTCTTTATCCATTCATCAGTTGATGGACATTTAGGTTTATATACACAATGGAGTACTACGTGGCAATGAGAAAGAATGAAATATGGCCCTTTGTAGCAACGTGGATGGAACTGGAGAGTGTTATGCTAAGTGAAATAAGCCATACAGAGAAAGACAGATACCATATGTTTTCACTCTTATGTGGATCCTGAGAAACTTAACAGAAGTCCATGGGGGAGGGGAAGGAAAAAAAAAAAAAGGTTAGAGTGGGAGAGAGCCAAAGCATAAGAGACTCTTAAAAACTGAGAACAAACTGAGGGTAGATGGGGAGTGGGAGGGAGGGGAGGGTGGGTGATGGGTATTGAGGAGGGCACCTTTTGGGATGAGCACTGGGTGTTGTATGGAAACCAATTTGACAATAAATTTCATATATTGGAAAAAAAAAAAAAAGTAACATAGGTCCAAGAATAGATTACAAAGAAAACTAGAAAATATGTTTTGCTGTGTGATAATGAAAACATAATGTTTGAAACTTGTGGGCTATTCCAAAGGCAATACTTTAGAGAAAAATGTAGTTTCAAATGCTTATGTTAGAAAAGAAAGGTTTAAAATAGAGGATCTAGGGGTTCATCGCTGGCTCAGTTGATAGAGCATGTGACTCTTGACCTCGGGGTGGTGAGTTCAAGCCCCACGTTGAGTACAGAGATTACTTTTTAAAAAATTAGATATCAACAAAATAGGAAACAAAAACAGTACTGAAACCAAAAGCTGGTTTCTTGGGAGGAAAAAAACCCCAAATTGACAGACTCAGACGAAGAAAATAAAAGAGAAGACCTAGATTATCAAGGAGAGCACTAAATATTTTACCTGAAAGACAGATTAAGACAATCTGAATAGATCAGTAACAAGTTCAGTGAATAATTGAAAAGAATCCCATAAAGAAAAGCCCAGGCCCAGATGTCTTCACTGGTGAATTCCATCAAATATTTAAAGAAGAGGGGCACCTGGATGGCTCATTTGGTTAAGCATCTGATTCTTGATTTCGGCTTAGGTCATGGTCTCACAGTGGTGAGATCTAGCCCCACGTGGGGTTCCATGCTAATCGTGGAGACTGCTTGGGATTCTCTCTCCCTCTCTCCTTCTCTCCTTCTCCTTCCTCCACCCCCCAAAATAAATAAAAAAATAAACATTAAAAAATATTTACAGAAGAAATAGCAGTTTTCAAACTGATTCATAAAATGAAATAGGAAGTATTTCATAACTCATTTTATGAGGCCAGTATTTTTCTGATACCAAAGACATCACAATAAAAGGAAATCTAATTGTTCTTTCTCAGAAACAGAGCCACAAAAATACCTGACAGAATTTTAGCAAACTAAATCCCGCAACATAAGAAAGGATTTGGAATCATAACCAAGCAGGATTTATCCCAGAAATACAAGTGTGGCTTAATATTTGAAAATCAATTAAATATAATATCTCATAATAATTAGTAGAATAAAGTAGAGGTCAGTAGACTTTCTGAACAGGGCCAGATAAGTAAATATTTTTAGGGCTTCATTGGCCATACAGTCTCTGTCACAGCACCCAACCCTGCCAATATGTTTTACAAAGGCAGCCATAGAGTATACATAAACAATTAAGCATAAGTGTGCTCCAATAAAGCTTTATTTCTGTACAATGAGATTTGAATTTCATGTAAGTTTCACATGTCACAAGATCTTTAAAAATTTTTTTTCAACCCTTTGAAAACATCAAAACCATTCTTGACTTGTGAGCCATATAAAAACGGGCAGCTAGTGAGATTTACTGCCCCTTGGAATAAAGGACAGGAACTACATGATCATCTCAGTGTGTGGTGGCCTCTAACATGGCCCCCAAATAACCCCTGACTCCTAGTACTCACACCCTTATGTAATCTTTCTCCATGAACGTGGACTGGACCTAGTGACTCATTTCTAACAATAGAATATTGCAAAAGAGATTGGATGTCACTTTGGAGGTTAAGTACCAAAGACTGTGATTCTGTCTTGCTCTGCTTTCTCTCAGGGCTGTGGCTCTGGAGGAAGCAGCCTGCCCTGTTGTGAGTAGCTCTGTGGAGAGGTCCATGTAGCAAGGAACTTAAGGTGTGGCCAGCAGCCAGCAAGGACCTGAAACCTATCAAAAACCAAATGAGTGAGCTTGGAATTGGATCTGCTGAGGTCTGCCAACAGCCACCTAAAATAAGCTTGGAAGGGAATTTGCACCCAGTTAACCTTTGAGATGAATGCAACTGTGACCAAGACCTTAATTGCAGCCTGTGAGACATCCTGAGTCAGAGGCACCCTGCTAAAGCTGCCTGTGCCTGTATTCCTGACCCACAAAAACCATGCGATAATAAATGTTGTTTTAAGCTGCTCAGTTTGGGGAGTAAATTGTTAAGTAAGAGTAGATAATTAATACATCATCGGATACAGAAAAAAAATACATGGCAAATCCAACACCTATTTGTGATAAAAAAATTCTCAACAAACTAGAAATAGAAGGGAGTTTACTCAATCTGGTCAAAACCATCTATGAAAAACCTGCTGCTAACATCATACTTAATGATGAAAGACTTTACCCTAAGGTCAAGACCAAGGTAAAGATGTTCCATGTCACCATTTCTGCCAACATTCTGTTGGAGATTCTAGCCAATGCAGTAAGCTTGAAAGAAGAACAAGAAAGAAAGAAAGAAAGAAAGAAAGAAAGAAAGAAAGAAAGAAAGAAAGGAAGGAAGGAAGGAAGGAAGGAAGGAAGGAAGGAGGGAGGGAGGGAGGAAGAAAACTGACAGGAAAGAAGTAAACCGTGTTTATTCACAGATAACATAATTCTAAAAGAAGTGCTTGAAAAGAGCAAAACATTACTGAAAGAAATTAAACACCTGTATTAAAAGTATACAGAGAACTCTTACAATCAATAATAGGCAATCCAGTTAAAGATTGGGCTAAACACTTGGGTAGATTTTCACCAAGGAAAGAGATGAATGGCTAATAAGCACAAGAAAGGGTGTTTGTTGCACAATTGCACAATAAAACCACAGTGGGATTACAATCCATACCCCCTAACATGACTATAATGAAAAAGAGAATGCCAAGTATTGGCAAAGATGTGGAGAAACTGGGGCATTCATGCATTGCTGGTAGGAATGTAAAATAGTACAGCCACTTTGGAAAATAGTGTGGTGGTTTCTTAAAAAGTCAAACATAAACATAGTGTAGGACCTAGCAATGCTAATCCTAGGCATCTACCCGGAAAAAATGGAAACATAGGTCCATACAAAGACCTAAGACACATATCTGCCAAATAGAATGTACAACTCTTATTTGGGTCCTAATTTGAACAGGTCACGTTGACGAAGGCATTTATAAGACAATTAGGGAAACTTGGACAGTCAGGTTATCAGATATTAAGGAATTAAAGTCATTATCCGTTAGAAAGATGTCCTGAAATATTTATAGGTGAAATAGTATGTCTGGGATTTGCTTTAATTTTTTAATTTTTTTTAACGTTTATTTATTTTTGAGACAGAGAGAGACAGCATGAACAGGGAAGGGTCAAAGAGAGAGGGAGACACAGAATCTGAAACGGCTCCAGGCTCTGAGCTGTCAGCACAGAGCCCGATGAGGGGCTCAAACTCACAGACCGTGAGATCATGACCTGAGCCGAAGTCAGACGCTTAACCGACTGAGCCACCCAGGCGCCCCTGGGATTTGCTTTAAAATACTGAAGCAAAAAGCAGAGGAAAATAGATGAAATAGAAATAGTAGAATGTTAATAAATGTCAAAGCTTAACGATGGTACAAGTGCATTCTGTATTCACTCTTGTGTATATTTGAAATTTTCCATAAGAAGTTAGAAAAATTAAACTGAGAACTTGACTACTGTGGAAAAAGAGCCTTTAAGAAATTCATAAAGGGGGGGTGGGGAAAGAAATTCATAAAGGGGCACCTGGCTGGTCAGTCAGTGGAACATGTGACTCTTGATCTGAGGGTCATGAGGTCAAGCCCCACATTGAGGGAAGAGATTACTTTTTAAAAAAATCATGAAGGCAAGTAGGTAATAATATTACATAACTTAGCTTGTTTGACCCCAATACTGGTCCTTTACAGTTGCAGAAATCCAACCATTTCATACTGCCACGTAAAAGGTTATCTTAAGCAGAGATTTAAGTGAAAGAGCAGAGACAGAGCTTTCAGTCTTCATGTTGCACCACTTGCTAGCAAGTACTAGCTAGCTTTCTGGTATTTCTGTATTTGCAAAATGCATATAGGTCTCTTATCAGCACAGAGTAGTTTGCTGTTAAACATTTCCAAATGAGAATCAAGCACCATGATCCCCTCATGCAAACGCTCATACACAGCACAGCCTTTCTTCTTTGCGAATGGCACCTGCCTCTTCCTCAGCATGAAAGATCCCAGGATTTACAGCTGCTTTTATTTGGGGTATGGAAATTTTATAGTTCTTATGTACAGACACATGTTTAATGAGAATCGTGCATGATTGACTAAAGATGCGTTCCTATTTGTTTATTCATTATTTTCTCCTTTTTCCATTTTTCAGTACATGTACTAGCCTTAGCAAGTTCTGTTCCAAACTCAGACACCTTGACTTGGCTTCCTGTACATCAATAACAAACATGTCTCTTAAGGCTCTGAGGTAAATGTCTTCTACCAAGAATGTCCAATAATCAGAACAAATATACTTATTTTTTATTTCAAATAACTGAATTAAAGTTGGAATTGAAGGAAACTATGTTTTATGGATATGTACTATAGTTCAGAATAGATTTTTTGTTTTATCACTTGCCCAAATTACAGGACACATCCAGGTGAAATGACTAGAGGTAACTAGGATTTCTGAACAGACTGGCACAACTTCTACATGAATGATTTGATTTTTATGAGGGCTTGATCCCCCCCCCCCCCCCCAAATGCCACATATCATTATAGCTTAGTGGCTTAGTGATTAAAGCAGCACTCTGGAGCCAGGTGATTAACCAAGTACTTCAAACAAATATAACCCTCCTGAGTTGTTCCTTTCTATCTCATAGTGCCGTTAGGATTAAACAGTATTATTATTATTTGATAGTATTAGGCCAAATCGTGTAAAGTTGCCAGTATTTAACAACTTTTGTCTTATAAAAATGACGGCCTCATGTAGTTCAACCTAATATATATAAAGCGCTTAGAGTTTCTGGCATACAGTAAGCGCTTGATAAGTTTTGTTTTAATGTTAATGTATTTTTAAAGTACATTACAGAAAATGTACCTTAAAAGGAAGGTGAAATGCTCATTCTCTTTGTAAGTTTACTATTTTATCAGCCTGTTATAAATAATTATAGCCCCATGTATTGGTTATGTTCATGAATAGTAAAAATTAAGCTATTAAAAGAAATGTAGATTTAGTTGAGTGTAAGTAATCTAAAAATATGACTTCCTCTAGACTTTTCCTTATGAATATTGAATATATGCATTTAAGGCCATTTGCCATGTAGGATGATAAATAGGATAATATAACAACACTTACAGTTTACAAAATATTTTCACATAAATGATTTCATTTATTTCAAAACCTTGTGGGGCAGATAGGACAGACACTTTATAGTTAAGAAAGTCTTAAAACATTTTTTAATGCCAGGTACTGTGATTTAACCATAAGATGTAAGTAAATAAGGTATCGTTGCTGCCCTTAAGCTGCTCAGAGCCTAGTGGGAGAAAAAATAAACAGTATGATAAGTTCTGTTATAGAAGTGAGTGCATCCATTTGAGGAGAACATAGGAGGGGCTATGGCTGATCTTAGATTAAGAGGAGTTCAGGCCGGTTTCCTAAAGTGACTTGCCTGAAGTCACACTATTTAATGCTGAAGAATGAACTTGAACCAAGATCCTCTGCCTTCGTTTTATAAAACAATTAAAGCAGCATTTTCCTAAGAATGTCCTAGAACTTGAGATTCTTCCATAGTTCAAGTGAGAAATGAAAGACGAAACTAATATTTGATATAAGGCAGAGATCGAACACAATATATCCTAAATTCAGCCTGTGGAAGCAGTACTCCAGATACTTCACAGATAAGGAAAATTTATAGATCTTTTGTATTTTTTACATAAAAATGTAAATGTCCTCATTATTACTTTGATAAGTAATAGAATTATTTGATAAAGAATCTGAATCTAAACTCTTCACTAATTACTTTGTTAACTTGAACAGGTCACTTAATTCCCATTTACTTTCCAGATCTTTTAAAGATGTGATAAGTGCAAAAAGAATATGTTTGGAAAGGATAAACCTCCATAACAGTCTAACATATCTGAAAAACAATATTGTGCTTTGTGCTTACTAGTTTAGCTGGATTTAAGAGAGCCCCTGTAGTGATATAGTCCCACGTGAACACCACAAGTGTTGATAAATATGCTTTGTTGTTTTTGTTGTTGTTGTTGTTGTTGTTGTTGTTGGTTGACTATATTCTAAATCTATGTTAAGTAAATATATTCTTAGGGGAGAACATGGGACTGTAGCCATTCCCCTGACTAAATAGCCAATAAAATGAGACTTTGGTACCTTTGGAATTGGGTTTAGTCATATGTTTGTTTCATTTTGTTTTGTCCTAAGTGAGGGATGTCCACTGTTGGAGCAATTAAACATTTCCTGGTGTGACCAAGTAACCAAGGATGGCATCCAAGCACTAGTGAGAGGCTGTGGGGGTCTCAAGGCCTTATTCTTAAAAGGCTGCACACAGGTAATACTCCATGTAGTGCTTGTGAATGTTAGAAGAACCATGGACTTCGTAGGCAGTCCAAAGATATTGGCTTGAGGAACATGTAGTTGTATATTATTGGCCAAAGATACATACTTACCAAATACTAAAATGTTTTCCTTAGAGTAAAAAAAACCTAAGAGTTAACATCTGACCAAAGAAATTTATGAGGGGAGGCAAGATGAGGAGAAAAAAATCACACCACGCATCCACCTCAGGCAAGAAGGGTCTCTTGCAACTTAATCTGAAAAGGAAACTTGCCATGTTGTCATTCATTGTCTGAGACCTTAAACTGGAGAGGCAAGGAAGCCAGCCTTAGCAATTTCGCTGGTTGTTTAACTACCAGGTTAAATGTGCCAAATATACAGAACCTACATTTTACAGTGTTGATGTTTACTTCCTGCCAGTCACATTACAAATCCCAACATATTTTGTCATTAAAAATTTTTGCTATCTTCATATTTTACTGTGGAAAAAAAATAAGGAATTGACATGGCAGTGTCTGGAAGGAAATAATCAAAAGTGAGTTTAGAAGTGATTGACAAAGTAGGGCTAGGCTCTTAAGAAATTATTTTACTAATGCTTACTGAAACCATACCTTGGATGCCGTTAAAAGTGCCCTTACTCTTTGACCATGATGGGACGAGTTCCATTGTTTGAAACAGAGCTTTGAAAGTGAGACTGCCTTAAAACAACAGCTTGAGCTTCTGGTTATTTATGGAATCCTGGAAAATATTGATTGGAATGCACCATTATACATTATAATCAATTACTTGCCATCTGTTCTCAGCACTGTACACATGGCACTGATCTTCCAGCAGCAGATAAACCGGATTCCTTTCTCAGCTCCTGCTCCCAAAAAGTTTGTTTTTAAAAAACTTTATATAGGAAGCATAGAAGTGTGAAAATTATTTTAGCTTCATAATCCCTGAACAGAATGCTGTGAGGCATATTTAATTTATCAGAAGAAAAATCCATAAACATTAGGCAGTGTTTATTTTATCTTTTCCTTGATTTGGTGATCATATGAATTTGATGTGGTTGGAACTGATGAAAAATACTGATAACCATACTAATGATATGAAGTCCACCTTTCTGTGATCACAGGTCATTGTTTCTGATTCATTGTTCCTTTGAAATTTGGTTGGCTGTATTTAGAATGTATTAATGAATGTATACATTCCTAAATCTTTATCCCTTGAAACAATGTTAGTAATCATATTTTCTCTTTTTAATCTTTCTAGCTAGAAGACGAAGCTCTCAAGTACATAGGTGCACACTGTCCTGAACTGGTGACTTTGAACTTGCAGACTTGTTTAGTAAGCAGTCCTTCCCACAATTCTTTTGTATTAGTAATTCCTATCAGTAATATTGTAAGAGCTTTAGTCATCAAGACCAGTGGTTATTCTACTTCAATCCTGGGGACACTGTACACACACAGATGATTCTTTGCATGTTTAACAATAGTCACTCCTGAGGGTTTTAACAGAGATAATATAGAAGGTAGCTCTTGCAGACTTCCAAATAAGCTAACTGTAACTCCACCCCTTTTCTTTTTTTCTTTTCAAAGTGAATTATTCACAAACTTCAGTACTTAAAATATTTTTGGTAAATGAATTGCAGTCAGATCAATTAACATCTATCATTGGGTCATAACTATTGGGAACCACTGATCCGAACAAATGACAAGCAAAATGTACTCTTTAAATTTTTAATTTCCAAGTAGTATTTGTAGTTCACATTTGGCTTGTTTAGACTATCAGCTTTTTTTGTGTCTGGCCCCAAACCCCTGCATTTTGCTCAGAGAATTTGCCGAAACCACTCAGGTTCCTACAACATTGACAGTACACATTTAGCTTTTCTCTCTTGCCTGGAAAATTACATATATGTGTTGCCTTGGAATGAGAGCCTCTGGTTGCAATGAAAAAGAGTTGATGAGGGCTTTCCTTGTTTTTACTAAAACTTCTTCTCATTATACCCTTCTCTTGTTTGATTACCTGAAACTTGAGAGCATAGTGGTTGTTTAAAGGTGACACATAAAGGGCCATATTTTGTGCAAGTGAAGCAACCTCCCCTTTCAAGCCCTTAAGGGATGGTTCTGATAATGATCTGCTCAGGAGGCTCTTGAAGACTGAGTTAAAGGAATGACATTCCTTTTAATTCTGATCACCCCTTCCTTTTAATTCTGACTGTCATAGTTACTATCAGAATTTGCCTAATTTCATTTATGAAACCAAAATATTTGGCCTGACAGGAAGAGCTTATACAACTGTTGTAAACATGAAACCATCACCTTACGGTGATAGGAAGAAACTGTTCTTAGGCATCTTCAGATTCTGTTTGTACACACAGATACACAGAGATACACTCCATAGATATTTGTGTGGATATATGTTACACACACATTCACACAACCATATAAATACATACCCTACCTACCATTCGCTGTTTTAGTTTCACTTCCTTTATCCTTTCAGCAGACAGAAAGTGCAGGTGGTGAGCCTAAAGAACCAGTTCTGTCATCAGTTTAGTTTACTCTTTCCCTTCACCCAGATCTTAGGGCATAAGTCATCCCTTCCGTAGAATGTGATGAAATGATTCTCATTCCTAAGACTTCATGTGTCTGCCCAAAACTGTCGAAGTGACCAAAGTACATTCTTTAGCCATTCTCTTTTTCTGGACTAATTTGAAAACATAAAAGTTTAGTAAATTTTATTCTTTCTAAAATTTGAAGTATTGGTACATAGGACTTTCCTCAACTTTCTTCCTCAGTAATCCCTTATAGATTTTAAAACATTAAGAAGGAAAAGGCAGCACAGCCCTATAAAACTTTCCTAATATTATATGACACAAGTTCTCAGTGGCCTGGTAAATATGCATGTTTATCGATTGCTGTTTCCCCTTTACATTTCAATTATCCTTGTTTAGTAATAACACACATCACACTTGTATGAAAGTTACTTCCACATGTGTTGATCTTCATTAATTTATCCTCCAGATAAATCTTATATCTGCCTTAGCATCCATTTTTTATCCGTATCTTGTTTCAATTATGCAATATTGAGAATATACGGATTTAAGCAGTGAATATTTAAAGCTTGATTTTTTTTTTCAGTTGTCCTGGCAACCTAAGGACACTGACTGAACAGAGATGACAGGAGAGCTTTATTCTGAGGCTTATACAAAATTTGTGAAACTAACAGGACAAATTGAAGTGCTAATCATATCCTACATGTTAAGATGTTTATATATGGCATCTTTTTTTTTTTTAGTGTAACATCTTGCTGTGTCCTTTTTATTTTAGAATAATTTAAAACACACAAAATTACATTTGGTTGATCACAGCTGTTTATCTCCATAAATGAGTATATTCTTTATATTATACAACTAAAATAAATAAATAAATGGATCTGTGGTTGATATGAAGTTGCAACTGTCATCCATAGGTTGTTTTATTTTTTCAGTAACTTAATATCAGTGTCAATTTTGAACTTATGAATACATTTATACTGCTGTGCTTGCCTGTTTTCTAGGTTTTAAAGTCATGTAATTGAATCTACCCCACGATGTACCTCATGCTGTTCCCAATCCCGTTGGGTTACAAGAATCCCATTATAGCTTCCTCCTTTTACACCAAAAATGAGCACTGGGGCGCCTAGCTGGCTCAGTCAATAGAGCATATAATTCTTGATCGCGGGGTCGTGAGTTCAAGCCCCACATTGGGCATGGAGCCTACTTAAAATAAATTAAAATGAAAAAAATGAGCACAGATTCTCTCACAAACTAAATCAAAAGGAACTGAGAAGGAGAAACAAAGTGTATTCATTTTCTTTTAGGTCTACTACCTAATTAATATTAAGCTCTATTTTATTTCTTTTTGGTGCTTATTTTCAGAGGTAACATTTTTTTCCTTTTCTTCTGCTAAATAACTAATATCTATGGGATTTTTTTGCTCTTATTTATTTATTTATTTATTTTTTTAGCAAATCACAGATGAAGGTCTCATTACTATATGCAGAGGGTGCCATAAGTTACAGTCCCTCTGTGCCTCCGGCTGCTCCAACATCACAGATGCCATCCTGAATGCTCTAGGTCAGAACTGTCCACGGCTTAGGTAAACATTTCTTGTTTAGCTCAAAAAATCATGGGAAAGGAACAAAGGCCTTCTTCACCCAAATTTATTTCTTTGGAACTTTGAGATTTTTAAGGTAGACACTACAAGGCTACCCTTTTAGATGCCCAGCTACTTGCTTTGTACCTCATTCGATTACATGTAATTGGCCTAAACCAAAGGGTAATAGTCCCCATTTCCTACTTCTTGCTATCTAGACTAGAAAAAAAAAATAACATTTTATTTCATTACTTGTCTTACTAAACTTTCATATAATTCATTTCTGAAGAAAGTTTTTAAAGCCCTACCCCTGTGGTTATTTGTATTGTGGTAATGATGCCCGGTACATAGAAGAAAGTATTTTTTAAAAAAGCCCTACAGGAAAACTTCCTTTGTGCTCAGGATCTTTTAGAGCAAAGCTTATTTCTCTATGGTTCCTCCTTTCTGCCAAAATATAGGATTGGCTGAATATTTACTAAGAATGCTGTTAGCATACACATGGTTTCAAACGCATATTGATTTTGTAAAAGCCCACAACACACTGTTTCATAATAAATAGGGATTATCCCCATATACCTGTTTTGTTTTTAAAACAAAACTTTTATTTTACTTATATGTTAGACATGTTGACCATTGTTGTAAGGGATTTACAAATATTAATTCATTTAATCCACAGAATACCATATTAGCACTGTTACTGTCTCCATAATATAGATGAGAAAACTGAAGCCCAGAGAGGTCAGATAACCTGTTCAAGGTCTCACAGCTAGTGAGTTCAAGAGCAAGATTCAAACCCAGGCAGCCTGGCTCCAGAACCCAGAAAACTTCTTGTCTTACATATAATAATCATTGTAAACCAATATAACTTCATTAAAGCTTTTTGTAGTCACCTGGCCAGGAGCCTGACCATCATTATTGAAAGAAAATTTGCCTAGATTATCAAAATTCCTTGATAGATCATAGACTTGGTCAGAATTAATTATGTCAGAGGCCTGGAGCTAAGGAGGTAGCCAAACTTCTCCCTAAAAATCTTACACTTTACCTTTTTCTCATTTGAAGAGAGGACTGTTCAGCTCCTTATTACTTCATGGCTTATTTTATTGTTCGAATAGAAAAGCTCCCAAATATGATAATCAAAAGTTCAGTCAGATCATGTTTTCCCATTAGATATATATAGCATTCATTTCTTACTGATTTTTGATAATGATTTCTTATACTGTGGCTTTATTTGTTTCAACTTACGTAGTAAGTAATTTGTGAGCAGACATAAAAATATTCTTTGGTACTGTCACACAGACACCACCAAAGTTTTCACAGAAAGGAGCTACTTTTGATTCCCCAGTCCTGTGGTTGGCATTTAGGTTGGTGTTTAGCAGTTCCTGAGTAGGAGAGTTGTCTGCCAGCTCAGTTTCCCTCTCCTCTGGGCCTCCCCGGGAGCCTGTGGGAGGAGGCAAGAAGCTTAAGGGTATTTTTTCATAAGTATGGAATTTCATACTTGGTACAGGCCTGTAATTAACCAGTCCCTTCATAGAATTTTTAAAAGCTATTTAAATCTGAGTGAACCTACATGTAAAATAGGGAAAGAGAATAATTTACTTGAGCAACAGATTAATTGAAACAGAGTATTTATCTCCATTTCCTTTGTTTTCTAGGAGCAGGCTGCCCTCTGGGGGTAAGCAGTATGCCATCAAGAAGGCTTTTAAATGCATTTTTCATGCATTTTGGCATTAACTACAAGCTTCTATTATATTCTTCTGATTGCATCACCCTGAATTGTATTTACAGGACCACTTTATGATGACTCCATGAAAATGAATGGCAAGATCTGTATACAGACTTGCTTAGCTGTTAATGTCACTATAGTATGCAGTGCCTAGGGAATAGGAGGTTGTTTTCTTAAATTCTTGCTGTTTTTAATAAACCCAGTTTTCAGGGAACAAGGGCTTGACTTTCACTTTTTTTTTTTTTTTTTTTATAACAGAATATTAGAAGTGGCAAGGTGTTCTCAATTAACAGATGTAGGCTTTACCACTCTGGCTAGGGTAAGTATTTTCTCCAGGTTCTGTGGGTTTGGTTTGGGATTTTTCTTTCAGAGGAGTGAACAATGAGGGAGAAGTAGAAAGGCAGCAGAATTGAGGGTGTGGGATGTGAGGGAACTTCTCTGTGGCTGGTGTTCCTGAGCATTCTCATGCTGCAGCTATAGGCCTGTGGAATACAAACTGCTCTGGAAATACAGACGTGCGTTGGAGGACATGATGCTCCTTCATGAGACTTGATTTGTCACATTTTCATTAGATGGTAAACTAAGCAGGGACTTTCTCATGCTTCATGAAAGAAATTCTTGGTTACTTGGGTATGCGACTGGTGGGTGAGAGTGTTGTTGAAAGAAATGGATAAGCCCAATTTTAAATGGAGGTGGCTTAAGATTTTTTGTGTTCTCCAGAATATGTTAATCCTTGGAATGGTTTATAAATCACTGTATGTATAATAATAGCATTTAAAATTATATTGTCTTTAACCAGTATAATGGAACATGGGGAAGGACCTTTGCTTTCAGGCAGATTGATGGAACATTAATTGGTCGGGGGCAACATATGGCATAACTAAATTGGGACATAAAGCTTACCTTTCAGTCTTCCAAAGAAAATAATTTTCATCAAATTATTTATGGTTGGAAGGCTCTGTACTAGCTTGGTATTAATGTTCAGGGAATTTATTCCCGTGGACTTGTAAGGTGTTAGATACTTTAAATGTAGAATAATTAAGAAATTTCACTGTGATTGAGGCCTTTTAAAATGTGTAATTAATGGAATAAGGCAGAAAGTGTCATTAGAATGACACCTCTGAGTTATGGGAGGTTGTTATAGGAATAACTCTGAAAGTTAAGATTTTGTCGGTGTATTTAATACTACTTCTGGCCTTAAATTTTCCCATGTTTTAAATGTTTGAGCTATAAAGTTTGGTTTTGTATTTTATAGAATTGCCATGAGCTCGAAAAGATGGACCTGGAAGAGTGTGTTCAGGTAAGAATGTGGATTTTTACTCAGAAATACAGTATGATAGAAACTTACATAATATGTGCACAGCAGAACTTTCAGTTCCTTACCCTAATGTCATGGAGTGCCTGCAGCATTGCTGACTCTCCATTTATTGTGGTGTCCTCTAGGCATACCAGGCAGAGGTACTGTGGTATATATGGTAAAGAACTAGAAAAATACATGCCATCAATATAGTTACCAGTGGAAAGAAAGAAGGCCCAAGTGTTCAGGCCATAAAGATGTTAAAATGTTTCCTTAGACCTACAGGGTTGTAATTCTAGTAAATAATTAAAGCCCCCATCACATTGGCAATATAGCACTGCCTTTTTTTTTTTTTTTTTTTTTTTAAACAAAAAAAAGAAGCTTAATGAGACCCTGGAGCCCTTACATCATTAGCCCTGGAAATCTGACTCTACCCGTTGGGCAGACAGACTGACCAGATACTGCCTTACGAACAATTTCTTTTATTACCAGTTTTTAAAGCTTTGAGATTATCAATTGATTGGGGAGAAATTTTGAAGGGGCACTTCTACTCCTAAAAAGAAGATAGAGTAATAAATTTTTTTATAGTAAAAATAAAGGAAAGAGACTCCAGTAACTATAGAAGTCAGTTTTTTTTTAAATACTTGTTATAGCAGCTATTCTTACTAAACTAAAACTTGTTCACATCCATCTATCTTTTGCACTTGCCTGAGTGTCCCATGTGTCCTCCCCAGTGTTGCTCCTTCTGAGTGATGTGCACATGCCTGCCCTCCCCAACCTTTCACCGCCCACCATTTCTTAACCCCTGTGAAGCTCTGTATGTTATCATCATCATCATCATTTCAGAGTTGGAGGGACATTTGAAAAGAAGCACTAATTTACTTTCCAGCCTAAGATAACTATAAAAGACTGTTCTTCCTTCAAGAGTTCTGCTTCTTGAATGTTCATAGCTAACCCAGAGTCCCGCAGCCCCCTTCTGCCACCTTTGGGAAAATACCTGACACCCAGTTTATCAATTCAGAGTTAATGGCATGACTTATAAAATATAAGCCAAATATATATTCTTAAAAATTTGAGGATATTCCCACATTAAATTTTTTTATGGAGCAGTGTCTTCTGATTCTTTTTTGTGGTTGTTCTAAGGAGGTAGAACCAAGTCCAATGGATACAAACTACAAGGGGACAGATTTTCATTCATTTCAGAAACAAAGGATTTTCAATAGACTATTCTTTGAATAGTCAAAGATGAAAATTAGAGATGACTAGATGTGTTCAAACCTGCCTGGATAGATTCTCAAAGAACAGGTTCAGGTAGCTGATGGGATTTCAACCTTAGGTTCTGTTATTTGATGATTAATATCAGGGTATCAGTCTAGGGGCACCTGGCTGGCTCAGTCAGTAGAGCATGCGACTCTTAATCTCAGGGTCACAAGTTCAAGCCCCACATTAGGCATGGAGCCTACTTTAAAAAGGGGGGGGCGGGGTATCAGTCTAGAATACAAGTGTACTCAAGAATGAGGTACAGCCATGAGGCTTTTTTGGAATTATACCTATAATAAACTTCTGTGTTTCTTTCAGATAACAGATAGCACATTAATCCAACTTTCTATACACTGTCCTCGACTTCAAGTATTGGTGAGTTTGACTTTTTGAAAGTTTTGTGTTCACTGGATTCAATCAAAACCCAACTCTTACTTTACTCTTGGTGTCTGGCTACCATTTTGGGAAAGCATATTTCTCCAAATTGCCAACTTACAGAGGACCAAAGGATTATGTTATCAGTACTTAGAGATTGAAAAGTGACATGAAGAGTATGAAATCTCCCTCCCACGTGAATTATACTTCAGCCTGAATGATGGCTAAATTTCAGAGATCCAGGGGACAAAATGGCCCCAAATTCAATTTGCTTCACTTGAGACTAATAGGTCCTGTAAAACAGAACCAATCAAGGCTTTACTAGGGGTGTTCTGTGCTACTGTTTCCAGTAATACTGTGGGAAAGCATTCTGCTTGTAGTTTGTGTCCAGGCTCATTTTTGTGTGTACTTCGTGCCATATTACTATCCAAAATTGGGATAAAGCGTTCTGAGTTTCACATGGAGGAACCAGGAATTTAAGGAAAACTGGTAAAGAGACTTATGTGAAGAGATGACCACACCTAACAGGTGTAAGAATCATCTTCAGTTAATTAGCTGCTTGGGCATTCCCCTGTATCAGATATTCAGTGTTTAGTCCAAATTGCAGAAAATTTTATTCAAGAAAAGCTTGAGGCCCCTTTGCCCCTGTAGAAAAGTGTTCATTTGTGTATGGGGGTGCGTATGTTATTTTGTTTATGAACTATTTCACAGTCGTTGCATGCATTCACACAGTGTATTTAGAATCACACATAGAAATGTCAGTCATTGATTGTGCAAAGGAGAACCCCAGCAGCTCTAGTTTGCTCTCATTTTACCACATGGATCTAGTGATGGCTCCATATACATCAAAATCCAACCCAGAAGGTTTCCTTCCCGACTGTGCACAGGCCAATGGCTAGAAAAACACCATGAGATGTTTCAGTGACCTTCCTTGCTCTATTTGGCCGCAGAGTCTGTCTCACTGTGAGCTGATCACAGACGATGGAATTCGTCACCTGGGGAATGGAGCCTGTGCCCATGACCAGCTGGAGGTGATTGAACTGGACAACTGCCCACTAATCACAGATGCTTCCCTGGAGCACTTGAAGAGTTGTCACAGCCTTGAGCGGATAGAACTCTATGACTGCCAGCAAATCACACGGGCTGGGATCAAGAGACTCAGGGTAAAGATGGCTGCACACTCTCCAGCTCTAGTGCTCTCCGCACCCTTTCCTTCTTTTGTTTCTTTTTTTTTTTCCTCCTTTATTTCCTTTTCTGTTTTTGTTCTAGATTTAGATTTCTGTGATTTTTATATTTACTTGGACATTTAGCAAAGAGGAAAAAATGGAGAGCAAATGCAAGGATAGATAGTTTTTACCTTTTGTTCTAGATGGAAATTTAGTAGGAAAATAGCCACTGAGGGATAAAAAAGTAGGTCTCCTCCCAGCATAGTTTCTCCAATAATGTCCAGGGCTCAATAACGTAGAGTCAAAAACACGTGCCACAGTCAGGAAAGAAAGGAATAACATAAAGAAAATATTTAGTTAGATGGGATTTAAGAATTTAATTTGTATTTTTCTTTCACATCAAACCCTTTTTCTGGTGTTCTTATTTTTTAAGACAACAAATGGATTTAAGAGGTTTTTTTTTCACCTTTTCTTTTAGCCCCATCCTCCATAATAAAGAGACCCATGCATAGCCAAATGACTGGAAGACAAGTTGCTAACAAGGAGGTTATAAAAGGCTGGATGAATCTATATGTTAGATTATTCAGCTCAACAGACATTTATTGAAACATCTGTTTCACACCTGCTGTGGGAAGGGCACTGTGCTTAGGTAGGCCCTTACAGCCAATGTCTAAAAACATCCATGTTGGCCATATGGCATCTGAGTACATAAAGGAGACCAAACCTCATCTTAAGATCCAGTTGGCCTTAGTTCCTCCTCTCCCTTCAGACCTAGAGGACTGAGAGCATAACCTCAATGGGGAGGCCTTGGCAGCCATATTCCTTCTACACCACAAGGAGAGAGCCACAGACCAACCAGAGCCTCTTCTATGGCCTCCCTACAGTAGGGTTCCTAGACCTGCCTGGCTGTCCAAAATCTCTTCCATCTCTGAGTTCTCAAGACTTTTTTTGTCTATTCTTCAAATCATCATTTAGCATTTTTGTAGTTTAATTTAGCTATTTATGTCTAGACTGTTAAGTTCCTTAGGAGCAGGATCTCCATGTTGACCATCTTTGTATCCCTCTTATGTTAACTAGCACAGTATCTTGAACATGGTAGCAATTCAGAAACTATTTATGTAGTAAAAACTGGAAGCGTTTTGTTAAAAGACGATAGTGAGGTTTTATCAGAAGAAACATCCATCAACTTTGAAGCAATGACTTAGAAAAAATTATTTAAAAAAATTTTTTTAATGTTTATTTTTGAGAGACAGAGATGGAGTATGAGTAAGGGAGGGGCAGAGAGAGTGAGGGAGACACAGAATCAGAAGCAGGCGCCAGGCTCTGAACTGTCAGCACATAGCCTGACATGGGGCTAGAACTCACAAACCACAAGATCATGACCTGAGCCGAAGTCTGACGCTTAACCGACTAAGCCACCCAGGCGCCCCAGAAAAAATTATTTTAAGCTTATATAGTTGCTTTCAACTTTGGGAATCCAAGTAGGAATCCCTTTGGGACAGGTTAAGAGATTAGTATGAAGTTTTTCCCCAGTTTTACTATTATGGAAACGGGTACCAAGGTTATGTGAGCTGTTTAGTCATTTAGAATAACATGGGATACTACAAAGCGGAACCCAGGCCTCTCAACATCCTGACCGACTGGTACTTAGCCTCTGCCTTGCTTTCATGTTCACTCAGCCCCTCAACGTTTTTTCTGAAAAGCAACATTGCTCTTTCTGTTTAAGCCCTCTCTCTTAGTAATGTTTCTGTCTTGTTTCAGACCCATTTGCCCAATATTAAAGTCCACGCCTACTTCGCACCTGTCACTCCACCCCCGTCAGTAGGGGGCAGCAGACAGCGATTCTGCAGATGCTGCATCATCCTATGACAATGGAGGTGGTCAACCTTGGTGAACTGAGTATTTAATGACACTTCTAGAGTTACAATGGAGTCTCCAGTGGAAGCAACCCCAGTGTTCTGGGCAAGGGTTACAAAGTGAGGGCAGCGTCCAGATCCCCGAGGCACACATAACATGCACACCCATCCTCACCCCCACCTTCTAGTTCTGTGACCAGGGGACTGAAGCCCATGCCGGCTTTATCAAGTGGATTGGTGAAACTTAACCATTCCTGTTGGACATGCCAAGAAGAAAATCATAAGCAAGGTAGAGGGAAGGGGGCATTCCAGCAAACCCAGTGTTATTGCTATTGCAGTTTCTTCATTTTGTTAAGGGGTTTCTTTGGTGATTTTGGAACAGCAACTGCAGTCCTCCAGGGTCAAGGAAAGCATAGAAAAACAGTATATGTTATATCCAGGGACCAGAAAGAAAATTTCTTTGCATCCTATAAATGATAGCCATCCATCGTGAGATGACTACAGAGCTTCTCTGCTTCCTTGTTCCCATGCCAACATGCTGAGCATGCTCACAAAGAAGGCTCATCCATTCCTCCTCCTGTGTTTAAGTATTTGGCCCAGAGGTTTCCTAAATGGTTGCGCTGAAATCGCTGTGGTCCAAATGTGCTTACTCACTCAAATTGTCACTCTCGGTAGCACACTTGTGCACCTGTCTTTCGTTCTTTGTTGCTCCCTCCTGCACTCTTGCTCAGTCTGTCACCTGTTCATAGTCTGCTTACTCACACTCAATTGTTACTCTTTTGCTGTTGTGTTTACAGTGTGCATTTTGGATGATTAGTTGGGGTTACCAAACATTTTTTAAAAAGACATTATCAATAAATATTTTTTTAATTCTAAATTTTATCATTAGGGGACCCTGCCTGAATCTTTGCCAACCTGAAGAGAAACTATAACAAAAATAAGAAATGTTATGAGAAGAAATTGAGCTAAAACTATTTTGACGAAAACAAACTTTGCCTTTTGGTTTCTGTTATACCTTGTGATATATAATAATACGCATGATATACCCAATATTCCCCTGCACATTTTTCCTTCCATCAAACTCCACTAACTTAATAAGGAGAGAGAAATGCATTATTAGTAAAGAATGGAATGGTGAATCCCAAAATTGAGCCTGAAGGCCCCCCTACCCACACTCAGACATGTCAAATGTTCACTGAAATCGAGGTGTGAGTGGTATCATCCCTGATTTGTGTCTGTGAAGTTGTTTGCTTTAGTACGAATGCTGCCACAGTTGCTGTGCAGTCTAGCTGGTCAGTTTCTCCCCCCCCGCCATTTCAGCCTATCAGGGACACAAGAATGACCCTAGAATAGCTGGTCAACTATATGTCAGTGTTGGTGGTATATTTCAAATGTTGGCGCCAGAACCACTTCAAAACCTGTCAACCATATCTCTCTTGTGCTCCAGACTCCCTGTGAATGAAATAGGGGGGTAACCAGCTGAAGGCTTTGGGGCAGGAGAAAGAAAACATTGAGAGGAAGTAGGGGGTTCAGTGTCTCTGCCCAGCATAGTCACCAGAGCTGAAGGCAGGTATTCAGTGCCCATGACTCAAAGAAGGAGCTTCCTTTCTTCTTCCTTCCTCCCCCCCAAAAAATCATAAAGGATGAGGGAAATAAGATGAGTTTCTCAAGTATGAGAAGTAGATTTCTAAACCCCAAGGTTGAACATCTTGTGTGATTTTTTAATAGGACTTTTTTTTGGGGGGGTGGGTCTTTTAGGACATTATTGCGCAGTCTGCCATGATCTTAGATCATCTTCTGCGTGACCTAGACTGTTATAAGGCTTGTTGTAATGCTGCAGGTGCTGGCTCTACCAGCATATGTAAGAATAAAGTAGAACTTCTTTCTCCAAAAGCAATCAGATGAAAGGGTCCTAGAAATCTGTATGATTCACCATTATCTTGCATGTTAAATTTATTTTATTTAAAAATTTTTTTAATGTCTATTTATTTATTTTGGGAGAGGCAGAGAGAGAATCCCAAGCAGGTTCCGTGCTGTCAGCACGGAGCCCAACCCTAGGCTCAGTCTCATGAATCATGGGATCATGTCCTGAGCCAAAATCAAGAGTCGGACACTTAACCAGCTGAGCCATCCAGATGCTCCTGCGTGTTAAATTTATTTAAATCCTACTTTGTTATGCCCTTTTAAAGGCTCAGATTTCTTCATTTCCCCTTCCCTTTATCTTCTTTTCAAATTATCATATGAGGAATATACTTGAAAATTTTTTTTATTTGAGTGTAGTCAACATAGGAATATACTTTTTAAAATGAGACTCATTGTTATACTCCATCCATACAAATACACACATATGCACACACACTTCCAGATATGGTTAATAATATTCAGATCCCCAGGTCACTCATTCAAAACAAAAGTAAAAAGAAAAATATTTAGAGACCATCTGCTCTAACATATTATGGTTTGTTTGTTTTTTTTTTTTTTTGTATTACCTGAACAAATTGACCGTAAAACACTGATTGATTAGTGAGTATGGATTTAAAGTGCCCACTAGTTGAGACTATTAATACCTCTTTACTTAAAAAGTACATAAGTTTAAAACACCCTATTCACCAAAACATGAACAGCTTGGAAATGCCGTTTCTCAACCCAAAAAGTGTCCACGTGCAAGTCCCTGGGGACTTGCTTGGGTGATCCCTACCCGTCTGGGCCAAGAACAATCAAGTGAGAGGAAAAAGGAGTGTGCAGCACTGGCTTGTATGTGGTCAGGCCTTGTTCCTTTCCAAGAAAACTTCAGGCCCATCAAGGTTGGGAGGAAATATATTTTTTATGCCAGTCTGCAACCTATACCAGCTGATGAAATGTACCAGGACTTTGAGAATCCAGAACATGGTAAGTTTTGGATAAGTGGAAACGGTTCTGCCATCTGAACATAGTGCTTGCTTCCTGTCTCAATATCAGGGACACTTTTGAAAATTTAGTAAGGCTTCAGAGGTATAAGAAAACCTCTCCCTAGGAACAGCTTATTGATCCATTTATCTGACTCCCAAGTCCCTGAACTTTATGCCTTCTATGATGAAAAAAAATTCAGAGTGAATGGAGAGATTTGGGATAAGTCAGAAGGTACCCTCAAAGCTATTGCATAAACCTGCAGGTAGCCAGGAGGAATTAATCATTGTCTGTGTGGAGAACAGTATTAAACACCCAGATCATCTCTTTTTAAAGCAGCCTTTCCCCCCTTTTTCCAGCATTATTTGCTACATCAATATCTTTTATAGCCTCTACATTGGCTCCATCAAGAAGGGACTTTCTGTCTGCCTGATTCCAGCCTTTTTTTTTTTTTTTTTTTTTTGCTTTGACTTCTCCCATTTTCTTCTGATACCCATCCTTCTATTTAAAGCCTCCATCTCATTCCCAACGATGCTGCTGATTTATCCTCAGTTGTCTCCAGTCTAGCTTCCTCTTTGGGTCCTTGTCCTGATCTAGGCAAAGTCTCCTGGGCAGCCTTGAATTCAGTAACTGTCGTGTGCCTCAGGCCATTTTTCACTGGGTTGTCTCGGACATTTGCTCACCAAATTTGAAATCAAGCTGTTGGATATGAGGAATTAAGGAGATCTGGCTTCATCTTTTTTTTCCCCTAATATTTGGAATATGAAAGCACATTGTGCTCTTTGTAAAAAATGTTGTCTCCTCCTAGTCTGCTCTTTAGTGGATGTAAAAGTATTTCTTAAATGGTCTTTGTAAATTTCCACATTCATTACGTTGATTTAGCAGACCTATAAGTCAGAAATTTTACATATTCCTTATATCACATATTTTAGAGGGAAACCTGGCAAATATTTTTATGATGCTTTATTTGGGGCTCTCCAAACCATTTGAACTGTTCAATACAGCTATAATACTACAGCAGTCAAGTTCTTTTATTTCTCCTAATTGTCTTGTAAAATACATTGTTACCAGTTTGATAGCCCACTAATGCCGTGGTGGGTGGGGGTGGGGGGGCACTAAACAAGGTGTGCAGTGGAACTTGTCCAGGTCTGAAATTGTAGGGAAGTGTGAGAGTAGCATTGGAAGGAAGAGGGGACTTCCTGCCTGCCTGTGTGGGCAGCATATCCTTGGGTGACTGTGGTTTTGGAGAAGAAGAACGCTTGTGGATCATGGTTGACCCTTGGCCATTTAATGTTTATTGTGCTGAAAGTTTCAAACTGCATATGACAGTTGCTATCAGTGAGAGAGGAGGGGTTTAAAGGAAATGGGTCTGTTCTGCCTTTCCCTCCTTGTGTGCATGGTTTAGGATTAGGTTTCTAGCCCCATTGCGCATCCTGGCTGACGGATTCTTTCAATGGTATATGCTTTGAGCTTATGGAACAGTTTTTTAAGAGATTGCCTTCCTATCTGCCCACCGTTCTAGGATCTTTAACCACCTCAAACCCAGGCAGTGTGAGTTAGTGGAGCCTTGTTTGAGAAGAGGTGAAGGATATTTGGTTGGAGGTCTGGAGGCAACCCACCCCCTTACAATGATCTTGAACCAAAGATTCTCAAAGCAATAGGAGGATGAGGGGAAATAATGGAGTCTAAGCCTTTCCTCAGCTTTATTTCTATCCTAAATTTTAATTGTAATATTGGAAGATAGAGAAAACTATGTAAGACCATATCAGTAGGGTATAATTAACCCAGGTAATTTGGGAATGACATCTGGCTGTACCTGCTGTATTCAGGTGCCCTAACTTAACATCTGGTTCTCCAGCAAAGAACATGCCGCTCTAAGCTTGCCCTCTCACTTCATACAAACTCTCCCTGCCAGGAACTACCATTTGAGGCAAGTGAGTTTTCTGCATGAAGGGCTTCTGCAGCTCCCCTCACAAGGCCAGTCTGCCTGTTTGTCCATTTTTATTCTTAGGATGTCAGCTCTCCATCTCTGAAGGCTTTGACCCTTCTTAGGAAAGTCAGTAAGAACCTCTCACCTGAGTCTGAGTAAATCTTTGGAGCCCAACAGAGTTACACTTAATTTTCAGCAGAAAAAAATTTGTTGGACAACCTCACATGTGGGATATTAAGAGAAATTCTGTAATGTGCTTTTTCCATCTCTGCCTTATGTTTTTTTGAATAAGCCCTTAGTGGAGTTTGGTTCAAAAATGTTGTCTCTGTGCTTCCTCAGCCAAGATGTTTCACTGCCCTTTTAGGAAAAAGAACCATGAACAACCAAAACTATCAACTGACTCTTTCTATTTTCTATGTTTTTCAAAAAGTGTCTTGTTTTGAAGAACTGGGGTTGGGAAAATGGTAGATAAGACTCATTCAGGTCTGGAACTGGGGCACTTTGCTTCAGGTACAAGCATCTATCCTGCCTCACACATGTGAGTAGATTTACTTTCCTCTTCATTCAATGAACTCCATGCCCTTCTTACTGGCAAGGAGGGCTTCTGTTTTCCACGCACCTAACCAGAGTCCTCCAGATGGGGATTGGCATCCCTGAAAGAACCTCCAGTGCTTCTGGGCACGGTTTTCACCGTGGTGAGAGTGGGTAGCCAGTAATTGAGAATCCCCACCCTAAGAAGAGATGGGAGAGGAAAGGTGTTTGTTCACACGCATACCCCAGGAACCCAGGGAAATCTTTGAAGTTACGTGTATTTTATTAAAGTGGAAGAAGAAAACTTTGCCCCACAAAGTTTCACTTGTCACTGTTGCTTACTACTTACTTTTACTAATTCAAATCTGTATCGCACTGCTGCTCACACACGTGTTTCTTACCTTGGCCTAACCCTTCTCAGCCCCTGAAGTCACTGTTTTGTTTTTCTTTTTTCCCCTGGCACTAGCGAACGACAACCGAAAGTCTTAGAAAATCTTAACTTGAGAAGGAGTCTCTAACTGGCATGGTTTGATTAATTACTTTACCTGCCCCCACCCCCAAAGACGTGAATGACTTTCTTCCCTAGTGCTATATAATAGATCTGTAATAAGTGAAACCTTTGCTGCTACTTTTCTGGGTTTACATGTTTTTTCCTTCCCTTAAGAATAATTTCTTACCTGTGCTTCTCTGATGACTGTTAATTTCTAATAAGTGCAGGAAGAGGTGAGCCTGAGATTTCTTCTCTTACTCCCCTCCTCACCTTACCCCCAAACTACATGCTAACCTCTAACATGCACAAGATCTGTGGGGTGGGGCTCAGCAGAAGCTACTAGTGTGTTTTCTCACCATGCTGCAGCTCTCAGAGCTGGCCCCTGAGGATCTGTGACTGCCCAGGCTCAAGGGTTACTGGAGGGGGAGAAAGGCCTTCTGCATTTTGCCTTTCTCCAAGTTTTAAGACTAAACCTTCAGCTGCCTCCCACCCTGGCCACCTCCTTTTTCCTACCAGGAATTGTTTCCAGGTAACCTGCCTCAGGCATTTCCCAGCTGCTCTCCTCACCCTTGCCCACCTCCCGGTGACCCTGAGAGCACAGACCTGTGCAGAGCTCAGAGAGCTGTGAGGACTATCCCTGCCTGTCAGACTCTGCCTGAGGACAGAGATGGGTGGGTAAATGGTGCTGCGGGAGAAATTTTTACCTTCAAACCAGGCTGTTCCATCCCTACACTATAACCCCCTCTGAAACCTCTCTCTGAGGGGACAAAAGGCAGAGAGGATGGTTGACTGGCAGGGTCTGATCCCAAACATTGCTGTGGCCTAAGCCTCGGGCAGCCATTCGGCCTACCCTGGAGCGCTTCAGTGTGCAGGAGCTGCTGCTGGTTTCTCCACCGGGCCTGCCCCAGTGCGGCTGACACAGTTCCCTACTTGGTGACTTAACACCAGGTTCCATTAGCTGTCCAAGTGACTGTTTGCACCCAGTACTTTTGGCGCTTGAGGATGGGGGGAGGGAGGGTTATTTAAAATAAAATCCGAGGTGGCAGTAAGGATTCCTTTTGCTTTAAAATCTTTGGACTAAAAGAAAAATGTTTTTTATATATAAATATATAAAGTAAATTGTTATGTAACTATTATTGTTTCCTGTATGTTCTAATTTTGTTTTATGATGTAATTAAAGGAAATAAGCTGTGAAGACTTTTCATTTTGCTGCGGAAATAGCCTGTCTTGGAGCTACGAGTCTTAACTTCTTGAACCCTAGAACTACAAAGGCTCCTGAGGCTGAATGAAGGGGCGTCTTTTTGGCATCCTTATAGATATATTTTTAATACTCTTTAATAGTCTTTAGTAATTATTTAATAGCCTTAATACCTTTTTAATAGCCCTTATTTAATACCCTGAACTCCTTGTCTCTAAGAAAAACAGAAGACGTAATATAAATCAGTTTCTAAAAAACTTTCTTTTAACTCCTTTGACAGCAGTAATTCAACCTGAGGCCTCTATCTGTGTAGGGCATTGCCCTTCCCTTGACAAAGACAGAATGATGGTACAGTAGTACCATGGTTAAGCAAACAAGCTCCAAGTTACATTGCCTTTCACCCGAATGACCTCTGCCAGTTGACCTTTCTGTCTCAGTTCTTCGTTTGTTCGTAAAGTGGGATAACAGCACCTACTTTATAGAGTGTGAAGATTAAAGAGATAATAATGACACACAGTAAATACTTGTTAACCTGCTTTTATTCCCTTCATGTCAACAAATACTTCAGTATCTAGTCAATGCTAGAGGCTCCTAGGTTGAGGGACAGATACACAAAGGTTAATACAGTGGGGGCGCCTGGGTGGCTCAGTCAGTTGGGTGTCCAACTTTGGCAGAGGTCGTGATCTCGCGGTTTGTGAGTTTAACTCTCTGCTGTCAGCATGGAGCCCCTTTGGATCCTCTGCCCGCCCCCTCTGTGTGCACCTCCCCCACTCACGCGCTCTCTCTCAAAAATAAATAAAATTTAAAAAACAAAAACAAATGTTATTGCAAAGGGGTCCCCTATCCTGGTGGAGTTAAGCAATGGAGCCAAACCAGCAATCAGAATTTCAATCTCAAGGTATCTACCCTGCATGAAACACCTTTGGGGAGCTCTGTGGAATTCCAGGCCCCACGTGATCAGTGATAACTGAGGTAAATGATCAATAAGTAATTAAGCAGATATTTTTAAGAGGGCACTTTGGCCTGTCTTCCAGTCTCTGCATATGGGTTTTCTCTTTACAATGTTTGAGATTTTTTTTTTTTTAATGCTTATTTATTTTTGAGAGAGAAAGAGCATGCGAGCAGGGGAGGGGCAGAGAGAGAGGGAGACACGGAATCCAAAGCGGGCTCCAAGCTGTTAGCTCAGAGGTAGACGCAGGGCTCGAACACACTAACGGTGAGATCCTGACCTGAGCCAAAGTCGGCCACTTAACCAACCGAGCCACCCAAGTGCCCCACACAGTGTTTGGAGATTTTTAATAATAATATTTTGAGGGAAGAGAATGAAAAAAAAGAGAATAAGATACAGCCCATTATTACTTTAAGATTTTATGTTCTTAAGTAATCTCTACAACCCATTGTGGGGCTTGAATTTACAACCCCAAGATCAAGAGTTGCACACTCTACTGACTGAGCCAGCCAGGCGCCCCCCGCCCCCCTCTCCCCGCCAGCCCCTGCCATTATCTTTTTTTTTTTTTTAATTCCTTTCTTTTAAGTTCATTTATTTATTTCGAGAGAGAGCAAGAGCAAGGGAGGGGCAAAGGCAGAGGATCCCAAGGAAGCTCCATGCTGTCAGCACAGAGCCCTACATAGGGCTCAAACCCATGATCCATGAGATCATGACCTGGGCCAAAATCAAGAGTCAGCTGCTTAACCAACTGAGCCACTTTTCTTAAAAGCACTTTTAAATAAAATTGGTTTTCTATATGGAAAAAGAGATACAAAAAAAATAAGTTTCAGGTCAATTTTAATCCTAAAAATGAAATGCAAAATTAAAATTTTAATTTTGAAAAATATGCATAGGAAAGGGAGAGATTTCTTAAGACCTAAAAATTAAAAGATTAAGATTAAATCCAACTACATTTTTTAAGGAAAAATAAGGATAAAGCCCCACAGCCTCAATGTTAAATAATTATAGTATTTCCCAAATCTCTAGAACTTTTAAATCTCCAGACCGTTTAAATAAGCATAGTGATTTGATAGTTGAATGAATGGTCTTATGGAGGCTTTAGTGTTTAGTTTTTGGGCAAACCAGTTGGGAGACGGAAAAAAAAGTCCAGACATTTATTTATTCCTCTGTCTCCGACTCCATACCTTACCCAACTCTATACTTTAGGAAGAGGACCAAAACACCAAGAAAATTGAACAAGCATTAAAGATACATACCTTTAAATTAACTTTTAATTTTAAGAAAAGGAAATGGTGAATACAATTTTAAATAAGCATGGATCGATGTACCTGTGTTCAGGCAGCTCTGCTTGGGGCAAAAGCGCCTTATTGGCAAGTTACATGCCTCACAGGCTTGGCCAGCTGAGCTGAGCTTGGGAGGCTGTGCCCAGGTTCCAACAACTGCTGCTGAGCAGGAAGAGATGTGAGCCTGGGTGCTGCTCACCTCCTGTCTAGCTGTACACGATGCTTCACCTGGAGCCTGGTGAAGCAGCTGAAGATTTGAACGAGACCTCTGGTGAACACAGGGCTCCAGAGAACCAGGCTGGCATCAGTCTCCAACTCTTGCATTGGGATGTCCCTGGGCCTAGGTCAGCACCAGGTAGTAGCCATCTGGATTCTGCACTGAAAGCAGCGAAAAGGGCACCTCTGGAATGAGGCAAGCCAACCACCACTTCTCCAAAACCAAGCAGCCTGCAGTTATCTGTCACACCCAAGTGTTCTTCCTGCCCCAACTGGAATCTACCTCTTGAGCAAGCTTCCCTCCCTCTGTAGTGTAGGAGGGATAGAGGGCAGGCATCTGAATAACCAGAAGCCAGCTGGTCAGAGGTGCTCTGCACCGGGTGATGTCCGGCAAGCACCTTCTGCCTTATAAGATGGGGGGGATGGGGGGGGGGTGGGGCAGAAGAGGGAGGGGCCTTGCCTTCCCCTTTAATAAATTCCCTGACAAAGAAACTGGGACATTTTTTCCCTTGTGAAAATGCATTTATCCAGTCCCATTTTTTCCTGAGCAGTAAACAGCTGTCTTGTAGCTACATGAATCTGTCTCTTTGACACAAACAAAGGTGGCATTCAGATGCTTACCAGTTGATTGGGACACAGCACACACCATACCCCATCCCCAGCTTACATGCACCTTCAAGGAATCTTTTAATCTAATTTAGGAAACAATATAAACACAATCTTACCCTTTCTAGAGCCTGTCAGACACACTCTTCTCCTCCTAAAACTCCTACCTTTTTTCACCACAGCCACAAAGTATGATTCATCCTTAAGATTCTGAACCACCTACAAGGGAGAAGGGTCACTATGACAGTTCTGTTCTTAGAGCCAAACAGAATAAGCCAGGGTAGGGACAGGGAAACTGGACCTGAGGTGGAAGAGTGATCAAGGCCCTTGGGCCTGGCGGAAAACCACAAGCTACTTTACCTGGTCACCAAGGAGAATGAGGATGCCCCCAGGGCCCTGGTGGAAAAGGCGGTGGATCTGATTGGCTGGGAGGGCCAAGAGCTCAGCCAGTTTCCCCTTCAGCTCCACAACACTGAGTTCATCTAGAGAGATCTCTTGATAAAAGCCTGGGGGTGTGGGCAGCACAGGGCAGGGATCAGTTGGGGTCTGAGGTAGTGACAGTTTCATGGGGAGGGGGGCGGGGGCAGGAAGGCATAAAGAAGGAAAGAAAAAGGCTTATAAATCCGCTTATTTCTCAGCTTTGGGAAAGCCTCAGACTAAGGGGGGCCCTCACTATAAAAAGGAGGGGGGGCATCTGGGTGGCTTAGTCGGTTGAGCGTCTGACTTTGGCTCAGGTCATGATCTCATGGTTCGTGGGTTCCAGCTCCGAATCAGGCTCTGCTGACAGCTCAGCCTAGAGCCTGCTTCGGATTCTGTGTCTCCTATACCCCTACCCTGCTGGCACTCTCTGTGTGGGTCTCTCTAAGGGGGAGGGACACCTACATATGAATGAAACCCAAACACAACAACAAGATTATAATCTTCTAATCCCACATACTAACAATGACAAAATCAGATGGGGTTGGGGATTAGAACATGGAAAAATAAACCCAGGAGACACCGTGGAAGGAGAGAACTAATCTGGTCATGGAAGATGGGAATGCCAAGGAGGGCATCTTGGGTCCCAGGAATGATGAAGCATCACCCTCTCCCCAGGCCAGAAGAGGTTTCATGCAGCCACACCTGAATTTCTTGCCTTCTAGAGAGAGGCCAGAACTCACCTGAGTCAGGGTTCTTAGGAACCTCATTCTCTTGCCTAGAGGCCTCCTGAGCCACATATAAAGTCAGCCGGTGACGGATGGGCCTGGGCCAAGAAAACAGTGTACGTATCAGCACTTCATACCTAAAGTAACAGCCCCCTCCCTGGGAGGGACCCCGCCTCCTCTCAGGTCTCCAGGGAGGGAGATCACCAAGCGTTTCTTAAGCATTTAATGAATGCTGAACCCTGAGAGGAGAGAAGATGAGAAAAATCCATCTCTGTCCTCAGAAACTGAGTGATGCAAATGGGATGGCTACAGAAAAAGGAGATCCTAAGAGCCTAACTTTAGCCCATCCCTGCCAGTCTGGCTCTGTGACTAGTAGGTCACAGAGGTAGGTCACTGTCCTTGGGCCTGAGTTTCTTCCTCTGTAAAACGAGTGTGTGGGACTAAGTGGTCTTTAAGGTACCTTCCAGCTTGAACATTCCATGAGACACAACCACAAGCTGAACTTGGTAAATGCCACTACAGAGGGAAAGAGATCCTGGTTGGCCGTGCCCAGCACCTGGCTCTAAGAGTATTGAAAAGGCGGATCCCATCGGCAGCCCCACATATCTGGATAAGGTCCCGGCGGGTAAGCTTCAGCAGATCAGTGCCTGCAGAATCAGACAGGGCCAGATTTGGGGAAGAGTCCCAGGATCGAGGATGGCAAGGGACACAGTCCAACATTAGTCTACAAATAACCCTATTATGTCCAGACATGGGAGTCAAACTTGGATTCAAATCCCCGTTTTGCCACTTGCTTGTTAGCTGTGTGTCTTTGGGCAAGTTGTTTAACCTCTCCGAGCCCTCTCCTTATGGGTAGTATATAAATTATACGGGATAATACATGAGAAGAGAGCCTAGCAGGCATAGTGCCTGGCAACTCTTAGTCCCAACTAAAAGTTAGCTGAAGAACACACAGCAAGCCAGGACCATAGGCAGGCTTCCTGCCTGAGTGTTCTGCCCTCAGTCCCCCACAGGTACGGTCCCTGCCAGATGCCAGCCTCACCAGTGAAGTTGGCCAGCATCCGGCAGTAGCTGGAGAACCGGTGCCGGTGCAACCACTGCTGTGTCTCTAGGATGGAGGCTCCAGGGCTCAGATCCTGAGGCATAAAGAGGGCAGTCCAGGTACCACCATGGACCCATGGACTTGAGAGCAAGGGGTAGGAGAAACAGCCCTTGCCCTTGGGGGCCCCAAGTCTGAGAGCCTAGGCTCATCCTGTGAGTGGCAAGTGCCCAGTCCTATGGGGAAGTTTTGCCATCTGTGGCCATACAACCTCTGTCCACCAGGGGGCAGAGCCACCCTATTCTGGAGAGTGCGATAAAGCCCTGAGAAGGGTTTGAGATAGAGGTTGGGGGACTGGAAAGCGAAGACGCACCTCAGCGGGGCTGCCCCCCAAAGTGTCCAAGGCGAACGGTGGGGAGGAGCAGAGCCTGTGGGGGGAGCAGAGAGAAAGCAGTGCAGCCGGTCTCCAGCCCCACCCACCCTTCCCTGGCGTGCAGAGCTTGCTGGTGTTACCCAAAGGGCACAGAGCTGAGCCTCTTCCCCTCAGCTGCGCCCTCAGTCCTGCCCCTCCCGGGATGCCCAGGCTGAGGAGCCCTTCTCTTCACGCTGGCCCCAAAGGGCTGAGAGGCGCCCATCCCGCCTCACCTCTCCGTGGACAGGAGCTTGCAGGCGTGGGGAGAGGTGAGGGCAAGAGGGCTGAGAGGCGGGTGGGGCCCTGCACTGGGATCTGGCCACGGTGAACACTGTGGGCAAACAAGCAGCAAGGTTCAGCCCAGACATTCCGAGGGCATTGGTGGCTGTTCCCTCACCTCTCGCCGATTGAGAGCGGACAAGGGGCCTGCCTGGGGCCAGACTTGGTCCCTGCTCTAGGAGTCCCTGACAAGTAGACCAAATTCCGCTCAAAGCCAGAGCGTAAACCAGCCTGCCGGTCTGGCTGGGGAAGCTGGGGGAGGCTTCCAGGAGCAGCAGCAGGAAGGGAAGTGCTCTGGGCAGAGGGGGGCAGAAGCGGGGTGGGGCGATGGTGGGTGCAGGAGAAGCAGCCTGGAAGAAGTTAAGCGCCTGGGTCTTGAACAACAGACGGTGCAGCGTGTCCTTGCAGGTAACGGGTGGAATCACTGGGGGATGTGATGATCCTGGAGCAGCCACAGCCCTCGGGCCTCAATTTCCCCATGTGTCCAATGAGGATCCTTCCTCTAAACCTGCGCTCCTGCCCCCACCACCAAGGCACACACCTCCAGGAAGACCGTAGTCTCACTGGCAGCCTGATACTTGTCTCTCTCGTGCAGGGGCTGTTTCTCAATCTTCTCTCGGTCTGTTTTCAGCTTCCGGTCAGCTCCTTTGGGCTACAGGAGAGTGACAAGGGAAGCGCAGAGCAGCCCCCCCACCCCTTTACCCGCCCACTTCCCCGTTGCGGATGGGGCTCTAAGAAAGAGATCAAGCCCCATCCCTCTGTTGTACAGAGAAGGGAACTGCGGGCTGAGGGGACGCAGCAAAGCAGGACTGGCATCCACACAGCCAGCCAGGCAGGGTGACGGTCCTGAGAGAGCGGGGGCAGGAACTGCCTGTACCTTGAACACCTTGATGAGGCAGCCAGCTGAGTGCAGGTGCTCAGGCGGCAGCTCCTTGTCACTGGGCCTGAAAGTGTCAATCTGGAGGCGGAAGGGGACACCTTTCTCTCCACCTTTTTTCCGAGGAGTGAACTCGGTGCTGATGCAGTGAACCTGAGGCGAAGAAGCAAAGAGAAAGCAGGGTGATCACAAGTCCCACCCAGTTCAAGAAAGCTCACCTAACACTTGTTACCTGCCTGTCACCTGTCAGCCTCTTACCACAGCAACTTGCCATCCCCAACCAGAGTTTGTTTCTGACAGCATAACTTTATTAGGTTCTTTCCCTTGTTCAAAATCCTTCAGTAGCTCCCCATGGTTATGGGTTGAGAAGCAAAGCTCCTCACCCTCATGTTGGAGCACCTTAAAGAATCAAGTCAAGCCTTTCTGCATGGCTGCTCTCTCTCACCCATCAATGAACACACTGCCCCACCTAGCCAGCCTAATCATGACGCCCAACACACTTGCATGGTTCTTCTTAGAATCTTCTACCTGGAAAGCTCTGCCCGCTCACATATAAGCCAACAGGTCCCATTCCAGGGTAGAGTTGCCAGTTAAAATACAGATGCCCAGTTAAATTTGAATTTCAGATGAACAACAGGTAAATTTTTTTTTAGCGTAAATATGTCCCAAATATTTCATGGGACATTCTTCTACTAAAAAGTTCTTTATCCGAAATTCAAGTTTAACTGAGCGTCCTGTATTTTATTTGCTAAATCTAACAGCCTACTCCAGGAAGCCTTCCTGGCTTCCACCGCACGCAGCCTGCAGCCTCTGTGTTCTGCCTGGTCCCAGGATTCCAAGGGCAAGTGGGGTCTTCCCCTCTGTTCACCCCCACTGCCCACTATAGCCCTCCCACAATCCTGCAAAGAACAGTTAAAGGGTCCAACTTCACAGGTAGGGAAACGAAGGCTCCCAGAGATCATGTGACCTGAGCAAGGTCACATGAGGGAGTGGTGGAAGTGAAATTGTGCCACATCTGCCTGACTTCCCAGTCCAGGTGCTTAGACCATAGCGAGCACTCAAAAAAGTGACATACGGGTGACTTTTGACAATATTGTTAGATTATAAAGGGAAATCTATTCAAGGAAATATAGAGAATGCTGAAGCCGGGTAAAGAAGAATACAGCCCCCCCCACCCCCCCGAGACAGACTGTTAACATTCAAGGATTGTTTCTTCCTCTGTCTTCTCTGGGCAAGAAAAAGGAAAAAAGAAATATAACTTGTGTATACACATACATGTTTTTATTTTTGTAAAATGGAATTCAAACTTTAAATACAAGTTTGTCTTCTGTCTCTTTCCTTCTAGGAAAGCAGTTTCTCTTGTTATTAGACATCATTTTACTGGCTACATAATTTCCATTGTAAGTCTTCCCTAAAACTTATGTAAAAATCAATCCTCTTCCAAAAAAAAGCAATTATCTTCCCATGGGCAATTAAAATCTTTTAATATGAGAAAGAGTGGTTCTATGAAGAGCTGGTCAATATATCTTTGTGTACTTATTGAACGCTGCTACAGGATAACTTTTTGAAATGGAACGACTGGGTAAAAGAGTAGAAACATAAAACATAAAATTTAATAAATTTTGCCCAAGTGCCACTCTACCCACAGAATGAGTGCACTAATTAAGTCTTTGCCAGTCATATGTGTGTGTGTGTGTGTGTGTGTATGCACACACATTTTAATTAGAATTTTCTTTTTTATATAATTTTTTAAAGTTTATTTATTTTGAGAGAGAGAGCGTGCGTGCACACGTGAGTGGGAGAGGGGCAGAGAGATGTGGAGAGAGAGAATCCCAAGCAGGCTCTGTGCTGCCAGCACAGAGCCCAACATGGGGCTCCATCCTAGAAATGATGAGATCATGACCTGAGCCGAAATCAACAGTCAGATGCTTAACTGACTGACCCACCCAGGTGTCCCTAATTAGCATTTTCTGAGGTTGCACTGTCTACATTTATTGGCAATTTGTATCCTTGTATAAATTGTCTGCTTGTACCCTTTGCCCGTTTTTCTGTTGAACTTTCATCTATGTTTTCTTGTTGATATATGAGAACTTTTTATATATTGAGGCTCCAACACATTATATGTAATTTATGGCAACTGTTTTTCCCACTTAATGTCTCCTTTTAATTTTCCCTATGTATTGCAGACCAATGACTTTTTATGAAGCTAAATTCTATCCTGAGTTCTGTAGCTTCTTCCATTGCGTTCAGCTTTAACAAGTGTTTCCCTGCGGTGAGAGTCAGTAAACATTCAGCCATATTGTATCCTCCAGGTGCTTTCCGGAAGTGGTCTATTCGTGTCCCTTCACCCCCAAACTCACCTTCCTTTCCCACCTGAGCTGCTGCCACTCCCGTCTGACCTCCAGACTCACCTGCAGGAAGAGGGAGGTCCTCTTGGTCGGGTCCCAATGAAATTCCACCGTGTTGAGCTGTGAGGGCAGCACTTGGGGCTCTATCACCCCCACGGACAGTGGCACATCTGCAGGCACAGGATGGCGAGCAAGGAGCAAGCCTCAGCCGTCCCCATCCACAAAGCCTTCCAAGCCGGAAAGCGGCCCTGAAGGCTCCCCCGTCCCTCCCCATTCACCGATGTCCAGGATGCGGTCCCCTGGCCGGCTCCACCTCCACCCATCCAGCTGTTGCTGCTCCGTGTACTGCAGGCGCCGGTCATGGAAAACCACACGCACCACACTCTGTGAGCACAGGAAGGCAGGGCTCACGAGTCAGAGGGTGCTTGGGCATTCGGGAACCAGTTCCCACAGCGGGCGTAGGCCAACCATCCCACCCTCGCCCCCACCTTGCTTCCCAGCCTCAGGGCCCACAAGCACTGAGATCGCCAGGTCTGTGTCCAGATGCCCAACTGCCACTCTCAAGCTGTGAGACTGGGGGAGTAACCTAGAGACCCTGAGCCTCAGTTTCCTTATCTGTGAAATGGGTGAGTTACTCCCTTCCCACTCTTAGTCACTCTGTTTCTTTTCTTGCAGCACTTTTCAATTTGCAATTGGGAAATGAATGTGTAATTGCATATAATTTGTGTAATTAACATGCCTGTCTCAGTAGAATGCAAGCCCCCTGAGGAAGGGAACTACATCTGCCTCTTTACTGTTGAATCTCTAGCTCATAGAACAGTTTCTGGCAATGAATTGGGGCTAAATATATACTTTTTTTTTTTTTTTTTGGACAGAAGGACTCATGCATGTGAATAATGCTATGTAAATGTATTTCTCAATCCCGGATCTGCTACTTTGTGTCCTTGAGAAAATACTTAACCTCTCTGTGCCTCCTTCCTCAACAACTCCTGCCCACCAATGTGCTGCTGTGAAGGTAAAATTAAAAGGTGGACTTGAGAGGGTTCTGCTTGACAGTGACATCACCGTGATGACATTGGCTTCCTGCCCAGATGGACAGTCATACCCAACCCTTGCCAGTTCTGGAGGGGAATGCACCTACCTTCAACAGCCGGGCCCACTGGGTAGTATCGCCCAGCTTGGGGTTGCAGAGCATCTGCACCTCATAGGACTGGCCTGGGAGAGATCAAGGGGATGTGCGAGCCCCACTCTGCGGGCAGAGATGGTGCCTGCCATTCCCATCCCGCACTGGGCTCGGCCTCCAGAGCTTGCTGCCCCACTAAGCCCTCTCCTTCCCCAGGTCCAGCATACCCTGGTTCAGGTAGGTGAGGGTCTCCTCCTGCTGCTTCACTGCCGGCGAGGTGGCTGCACAGAGCACATACTGGAAGGCGGGGCAGGGAGGCTCCGAGCTGGGGATGTTGTGCAGCTCTTCCTGCTTCAGGTAGGGCAAGGGCAGGGACTCCCTGCCAGGGGGAGGAGAGTACCTCCGGCTTTCCGCCTTGTCCATCCCTTCCCCTATGGGGCTTTGACTCTGCCTGCCATATCCTCCAGAGAGCCAAGGCACCCCAGCAGCAGCCAGGGCCTGAGAGTCCCCCATTCAACTCCTCTGGCTCCTGGGAAATCTCCTTTAAGGTGCACATTTCAATTTTTTTTTTTTTAACGTTTATTTATTTTTGAGACAGGGAGAGACAGCATGAATGGGGGGGGTCAGAGAGAGAGGGAGACACAGAATCCGAAACAGGCTCCAGGCTCTGAGCTGTCAGCACAGAGCCCGACGCGGGGCTCGAACTCACAGAGTGCGAGATCATGACCTGAGCCGAAGTCGGACGCTCAACCGACTGAGCCACCCAGGCGCTCCTAAGGTGCACATTTCAGATACTACCAAACATCTACAAAAATCTGCCCTCGGGGCGCCTGCGTGGCTCAGTCGGCTAAGCATCAGGCTCTCGATTTCAGCTCAGGTCATGATCTCGAAGCTCATGGGATTAAGCCCCGAGTCAGGCTTTGTCCTGGCAGGACCTGCTTGGGATTCCCTCTCTCTCTTTCTCTCTCTCTGCTCTTGCCCTGCTCGAACTCTGATGTTAAAAAAAAAAAAAAAATCTGCCATCACTTATTTGTTTGCAGTCTCAGGGCTTGTCTGATACCAAGTAAATGCCCAACAAAAGTGCCCCGAGAGGGTGGTTGGTCAGGGTGTTTTGAGATGTCCTAGGATCCACTAAACACCAGGTGTCCCAGGATCCACTTCTCCACCCCCAAAGGAGCCCAAGAACAGGAAGCCCACCCCCCTTGTCTTCAAACAGATGGCCCTACCTGCCCATTGCAACTCAGACCAGGCCCTTCCTTGGAATCTGCGGGGAGGGGTTCAGGCCCTTACCTGAGTAAGCCACTTGGAGGCCCGGGGTACAGTTCCCCAGGGCTGGGCCACAGGTGCTCTGGCTGGTTGTGCCAAAATAGCATCTTGGAAAGGGAGCAGAGCCAGCTGTGTGACAGAGACTTCGGCACTGGGCTGGGCTGGACCCACTGGACTATCCACCTTTATACACACAAGCAAACCCACGAAAGGGTGGGGCAAGGCTGGGAGCCTCTTATTGGCTGAGCACCTAGGGCTCTAGGAAACATGGGACCTTTCAGGCAGCCCAAGCTGGGGGGAATCAAGAAACGGTGTGCCCAGGGCTCCCCACCAATCATTAACTCAAAGGGGATATGTTGGTGCAGCAAAACAAAGTCTCAGGGATGGACATCCACTCCCCACTGTTCCCCAAGAGTCTCGGGGGCACCGAGGGGCACCCTCGGGCTTCAAGATTGGTCCTAGATCCGTAAAATATGTAGAATCCTGGAGACTCGTGGGCCTGGACCCCTCACATGACCCTGTGAGAGGAGCCTGACCACTGGAGGGGACAGAAGAAGCAGATACAGAGCATTGCATGGACCTACAAAAGGGCTTTATCCCCATCGGCCTCCCCCTTCTCCCCCACTTGCCCCCTAACACACACACACACACACACACACACACACACACAGGTGCAGTGATGGCAGGACACCTGTCCTTTCGCTGGGGGCTGCCTGACTAGGGGACTGCAGTTTACAGAACATAGTCCAGCTTGCTGTGGAAACAACTCAGTGGTGCTAGAAGGGAGAGCCCATATGTGGGGAGGCAGGGGTGTGTGTCTGGGCCCCCTCCCAGGGCAGTAGAAGGAGAGGAGTCCCAGTCAGGCTGGTGGCTTTGCCCCCCCTCTGCCCCGGGGGCATGGGGTGGACTGTGTTTATAGACAAATAAGGTCTGCCTGGGGGACAGTCCTTCCCCACACTCAGTCCCTGTTGTCACTGTACACAGGTCCCTGGGCCCACCCCCCACTACTGTGTTTGGTATAAACAGATGAGGGCTTTGCAAAGAGCAGAGACAACCCTCTAAAGATGTGGTCTGACCTCATGTGACCCTAGCTATCCAGGTTTTGTGATTCTGGGGGGCCTACCTGAGAGAGAGAGAAAACCAAAGAGTACCCCCTCCAACACCAGGCAGGGCACCTCCATATATGCTTTCTCCTCCCATGAAACCAGACAAAAATGGAAGTGGAGAGGAAAAGGGGGGGGGGGAGACATTCCTGCCAGTAGAGACCAAAGAAGCCTGAGTCCCCAAGATCCCCATGACAAGTTCGCCAAGACTTTGAGAACCTACCCATTGCCCAAAGTCGAGTTCAAGGCCAGAAGGCCCCCAGGAAACCCTCCAAGGCTGGACAGAGCAGGTTTCCAGGAAGGCCAGGGGAAGGGGGATGGGAGCGGACCCAGTAGGGCTTGGCCCTGGCCTGAGCAGATCAGGGTGCAGGAGTGATGGTGAGGGGAGGGCAGAGGACATGAGCAGGTGGGTGGAGGCTTGTTATCGGGGCGGAGGTAGAGAAGGTAGAGGCTGGTGTAGGCCCCTTTCCAGGACACCGTGAGGAGCTGGTAAGGGGAGTGGGACTCCAATCCCAGAACCCAGTTCCCTACCACTCAGCTTCCACCTCCAAAGCTGTCTGTATCCTTCCCCTTCCCCCCTGAGGCTGCCTCTCCCCAGCTCTCTTGGCTACTGCTTCCACCCATCTCAGCGTCTCTGTACTCTGTCCCCATCCAGATGGTGTTGGGCCTGTTCCTGGTTTTCCTTGGCTCTCCCTCTAAGGAAAAGAGCTGGGCTTGGGGACGATGGAGCCTGGCCAGTCACAGCGCCCACCCCACTCTCCCTGTGCCCCCTCAGCAATCACAGCACGGGGTCTGAATAGTCCATCCTCAGGCCCAGAGAGGCCTTGAGAAACTTCTGGTCCTACTCTCAGAAGAGTCTCAGGCCCTGCCCAGGGCACTGTAGGTACTTTACCTTCCTAAACCCCCTTTCCTCCTTCGTAAAATAGGGACAAGTGCTCCCTCCCATTCAGTGTGGTAGTGAGGACTGAAAGAAATTCTACGCAGCTGAATGTTATTCCAGGGTTTAATCCTCATGAACCCCCATTGGGGTGGTCGTATCTGCCACCCTCAGGGTCCCCACCAAAGCCCAGTCCTGGGAGGTACAGACATAACTGGCCCCGAAACTTCCCCACATACAGATAATTTCAGGGGCAATTTTTGGGTGAGATTTTTTTTAATTGATTCCCCCCACCCCCACCCCAAATACTCTGTCATTTTCTAGGCCATGGCCTAACCCAATCCTAATAATACCCCTTGGGTTCCCTAAACCAAGGCAGCAACTTTTTATCTGTAAAAATTGCTGAAAAATAACAATTCAGTGTCCTTCTCCTCTGACCAAAATGTTTTGTTCTGTTTTGTTTTCTATCCCCAGGCAACATTCCAACCTAGAGAATTGGAGAATGAGGTCCACCCCTCCCTCAAAGAAAGAGGGGCTGGGAGAATGTTCCTTATTCATTCATTCATTCAACAAAATATTATCGAGTGCCTACAAGGTAAGAGGCTCTATCTCTCTCTCCCTCCCTCACACTAGGGTGTGTGGGACCTCGGGCAGGGTACCTAGGTGGGTGGAATCCTGCCCTATCCAGGGCTCAGGCGTCCCCTGCCCCCCCCCCCCATATTGGTGGTCAAAAGTTCTGGGTCCTGAGTTGCTGGCAAAAGGATTTTAAAAAAGGAATATGGCAATCCCTGTGTGGTCTGCGTGCCTGTGCACACAAATGCCCCACCCCAGGAGGTGGCCCCACCTCCCAACCAGTCTCTGCCTCCTTTGGGTGCGCTGCTCTGCACCAAACAGCGCCCCCTAGAGTTAGCACACAGGTATGGCTCTAAGCACCCAATCCTTTGTCCTTAGTCCCTCTGAACCACCCAGAAAGTCTCCCCTTGGAAAAGTACTCTCTGTTCCCACTTCAAACATACTGCCTGCTTCTTAGCTTTCTTGCAGCCCAGCCAGTTGGTGCTTATGTTCTCCATGTCCTGTGTCCGCCCTTCATCAAATCCTTCACAGCTGTTCATTCTTTTGTGTACTTTGTCCAATGTCTGTTTTCCCATCAGAGTGGAAGCCCCTTGAGGGTAGGGACTAAGAGAGGTGCACCAGCGTTGGGGTTAAGAGTTTGTATCTCGAGATCGACTCTGAGTTCAAGCATAGACGGCTTTGGGCAATTAGCAACCTTTCTGAGTGAGTCTCATTCTGTAATTATGAAAAGGGGATGATGAGAGCCTCTGCCCCATAGGGCTAGAGTACAAACTGAATGAGATAATAATTAAGTCCTTACTAAATGTAGATGTATCTTTCTCCATATATCCCGGGTATGTATCCCACATCATATGAAGCATTTGTAAGTGAAGAGGGTCTGTTTATTTAATAAATAGTTCTTCCGTGCTCATACAACTAGAGTGCTTTTCAACCGATCTATCGTCTAATGTTGACGCTGTTTTTTTCTATTATTCTATTATCACCTTCCCCCTATTATACAGATGGAGATACTGAGGCTCAGAGAGGTTAAGTAGCTAGGTCAAGTCACACAGCTAAGGAAGATAGAGCCAGGTTTGAACCTAGGCCATCTGGGTCACAGTCCCTGCTCTTAATCACTGTATATGCCCCCACTCTGCCTGATAAATATGTTACAGAATTTTAAAATTAATCTCCAGGCAACATTCCGACCTAGAGAGCTAAGGAATGAGGTCTACCACTCCCCCAAGGGAAAAGGGCTGATGGGGGGAAGTGTTCCTTATTCATTCATTCATTCATTCATTCAACAACTCCCAAAGAAGTATCAGACTCAGGTTCCTGGGTCTGATTCCAGTGATGTCAGAGACCTGGGGCTTTTCTGAGCTCTGGCTTTCCAGATGCAAGATGGGGACAAAATATTTTCCATTCCGCTCCTGGGCTGTGAGCCCTGAGGATGAATAATATGAATGACAGTAGCTGGGCTGCTGTGGTTTTAATAGAGGGGTGTGTGTGCTAATGATGCAGTGGGAGGGGCAGGAAGCAGGATTTGTGGTCTCGGACAGTTTGCCTATGATAGGGGTCCTGTTTGACTTGGGAATTCCTTTGGGATGAGCTGTAGCAGGGAGGAAAGGCATTGCAGGCAAGGCAAGCAGTTTTAGGTTTGTATGATCCAGGGGGAGGGGACCCACCCCACTACCCACCACAACTGCCCATGAGGTATGACGATTCCCACTTACACACTAGGAGACACAGGCATGCAAGTTGTCCAAGTCTATGAGCTAGGAAGGAATGGGCTGGAACTTGAGTCACCTCACTGTCCTGCACACCTGTCATCCACCCAGGCCAAGACACAGGAATGCGTCCTGTCCATCCCCATAGTGAAGCTTTTGGCCAGAAGACCCCAAAAGCTCACTACTCCAGCTCCCTGTTTCCATGTTGCTGCCTTTGGGAGCCGGAGCGTTCTCCCTAAGACATAGAAATGACTCCACCACTGCTCAGCAGAGAACCCCCATGGCCTCCAGCCTCCGCTGCTCTCAGCGCCATTCTCAAGCTGGGCTATGGAAACCCCTCGGTCCATCTTCCAGGGCACCGATGGCACGTAATGGTTAGTGCTTCAAATCAGTTTTTCTGGCAGGAAAACCAATATGAATATTCTTGGAGTCAAATGCAAGGTTTGCAGAAACATTTAATATAGAGCCATGTATCTAAATTCCTTTCAAGTTCTGACCAAACCGCTTTGCCTCCTCTCCTTCCCCCACCCCCATGCCTCCAGGGCACTGCTGGATTGCTCAGCGGGGCTCCAGTGAGCGAGGCTGAGAAGCTACTTTTGGTGGAAGACCCAGCTTCCAGGCTCAGCACTCAGGGCCGTCCGTCTACTTTCATCTGCCTTTCCTTCTCACCTCTTCCCATTGCTTACCTGCTGTGTCCATGACAGGCTGTTCTGTTCCACCCCTCTCTGCCTTTGCCCAGGCTGTTCCCTCTGCTGGAATACCCTGGGCCTTCTGCCTTCGGGTCCGCTTCATGGCCTCTATCAACTCAGCTTGCGGCTCTGTACCCCAAGTCAGCTCAGAGAAACTTTTGCATTATGGTGCTCTCTGGGTCAGGATGTACAAGAAGGCCTTGGGTGCAAGGATCAGGCGCCCCTGGTGCCCAGAGCCACTGGAGGCATCTAGTAGGACCTCATGATTTAGATGTATCAAATGTAGACCCTCAAAGGCGCCACCTAGACGCCCCTCCCTGAAGGACACCCAGTGTTGCTTTCTGTGCAGTCTCCAGCCTCTCCCAGTAGGAATGCCTCTCCCTAGGATGAGCTAAGCAGCCGGACCCCAAGGGAGGAGTTAAAAGCAGACTCCACTGTCCCTGCTTCAACTTCTCCTTGGCATTGTCCCCCTCATGCTTCTCCAGCATAGTCAGCAGGAATCGCCCTCACCTCTCACACCTGGATCCAGCTGCTTCCAGACTTCATCCTCCCTCTTTTCCACCAGGTCTCGGTAACCACCCGCCCCAGTCCATGCCCAGGGCCACTCTCCAGCAAAAGATCCTCCTTAAGAATTTGGGGGCCCATGAGTGTTCATCCCTCCAAAATTCTAACCCCTAACAGCACCCCCTCTACCAGTCCACTGAGTTCCACCCCCTTGCTCACCCCAAAGTGATGATATTGCTGTTACCTTGGTAACACATGCTTCGTGGGTGGGTAGGGGGAATGGACTAGAGAAAGAAAGCAGTGGCTTTAGGACACTATCAGAGGCATGGGAAGTGGGGCGGGGGTGGCAAACTGGCACAGGGCCCGGGGAGAGGTGAAGCAAGCGGCTATGACTTCTGGCCCCGTGACTACTGTCAGCCCTATGTCCTCAGCCTCAAGGAGAAAAGAAACAGAATAGAAGGGGACATCTTTCAGGAATGAGTGGTTTTCTTCATAGACCAGAGGGAAATAACCCAAACAGGTCTTCCGGACAGCCTCAGCTTGGCTGGGGAGGGGAGGAGGGATTGCACACACCAGAGTCCATGCTGTTCCCCTCCAGGGAGCCTGGGGCACAGACAGAGAGAACAGCTCACCCAGAATGTGTTAGGGACAGTGCCACAGGCAGTGGGAGGGAGGCTTTATGCCAGTGTCCCGAGCTCCAGGGGTTGGTGGCAGCAGGGGGTGCAAGGGCTCTCCTCCAGCCCCTGGGGACCTGGCTGTCCCAGATGCCACAGCCGGGAAGTGTGTCAGGCACTTGCGTAAGAGCCTTCTAGATTTCCATAAAATCGTAATTACTGATGCCTGCCATGGACCTTAGCTCATTAGAGCGGTATCTGCCTCTGGGGCCCCAGTGGGCCAGCAGGGGGAGGTAGGGGAGACTGGGCAAGGCAGGCCCTCTCACTGTGTTCTTCTTGTCCCCAGCCCCACTGGGCTGGGCCCTCTTCCTCTCCTCAGCTGGGAAGTGAGAACCAGACTTGACCTCAACCATGACAGACTCCCCACCCTAGGAGCTCCAATTCTAAAGCTGGAGGAAAAAGACCAGCCACTCATGTTTTCAGCTTGGGCTGTCCTTGGCAACTCATAAGGGCAGAGGCCACAGCAGGGAGGGGCTTGAACTGAAGGTGTTCATGGCAGAAAATAGGTCATTCCTTACGGAAGGAGAAGCAATCCCTCCCTTCAGAGAATCTCAAACTGCTTAAAGTGGAGGGGCCTTGGGGGTCATTCAGGCCAATGGTTCTTTTAACCTTTTGGGGATTTTAGATTCTCTGAGGAGAAGATGAAAGCTCTAGACTGTCCCCCAGAGAATGCTGATCCGCCAACATTTTACACAGCTTCAAGGCATTCATGAACTCCCTGAAGCTCACCTGCAGGCTCGAGGTCAAGTATCCCTAAATAAATAAATAGGTAGATTGATAGATGAAAACTATTTTTTGTGCCCTTACTCTGTCCAGCTCTTTATGTATGTTAACTCATTTATTTATTTATTTATTTATTTATTTATTTATTTATTATTGAAAGACAGAGAGAGTCAGAGCGTGAACAGGGGAGGGGCAGAGGGAGACACAGAATCTGAAACAGGCTCTAGACTCTGAGCTGTCAGCACAGAGCCCGACGCGGGACTCGAACTCACAAACCACGAGATCGTGACCTGAGCCACAGTCGGACACCCAACCAACTGAGCCACCCAGGCACCCCTGTATATTAACTCATTTAACCCTCAAAAGTACACTAAGAGATATATACAATTATTGCCCCTATTCTAATCCAGGTCTCCATTTCAACCTAAACTATTCCAATTCTGCCAATCTAAAAAGAAAGAAACCGAAGTCCCTCCAGAGATGGAAAGGTCTTTGCTCAAGGTCACAGAACAGGAAGAAAAGGGCAAACCAGGATGAGAACCAGTCCTTTCTTTCTTTCTTTCTTTCTTTCTTTCTTTCTTTCTCTAAGCTTTTTTAAAAATTATTTTTAAATGTTTTTATTTATTTTTAAGAGAGAGAGCAATGGGGAAGGGGAAGGGGGGGCGGGACAGAGGCTCCGAAGCAGGTTTCACACTGACAGTAGTGAGCCCATGCGGGGCTTAAAGTCAAGAACCGCAAGATCATGCCCTGAGCCAAAGTCAGATCCTGGGCCACCCAGGTGCCCTGAGAACCAGCTTTTCTTAGTGTGCTGAACACTGAGCCGCATGCAGTTTGGAGTCATCTGGTCCATCCCTCTGTCCTCAGGCTCCCAAGAGCCTAGCACCCACTTTTACTCATGGAGCTCTCCTATTAAGAGGCTCCCTCCCGATAGTTCTCTTATGACTTCTGGCCTAGGGAGCCTTCCCTCTGTGTGTGACTGCTACTTACCATCCGATAGCACCTTGCCCCTTGCTCTGCCCACTCCTCATAGCTGCCCCTCTGACTCTGAGATGGGACAATGTTCCTTCTTCTCCAGAAGCTAGCCCTGCTACTCCTGCTCTGTCCCCAGTCACTGCAGAGGGAGTTGTCAGCACTGAAGCAATGACTCAGACTTAGTTCATGAAAGACTGCTCTGAAACACGAAGGCCGCAGGCCAGAAAGGACATCCAGAGGTCATGGGATCCAGCCCCCTGCCTCCTCCACATTTGCCCCACCTCGGGCTTCTGATGCCTACACCAGATGGGACCCAGGGCCTACAGACTTCCCTAGCTTTCCTGGGTCACTGGTAGCACTGATACCCCTGGAAATTCTTCCCTCTGTCTAGTCAGACTTTCCTTCGGAGTTGGTTCCTCCATGAACTAACAGCAAAAGCACTGGGAAGGGACCGATCTCTCAGAAGAAAGGAGGAAAAGAAGAAAATAATTTTCCCTGCCTGTCTTCCCTGGGCTGAGGGGAACTGTCTCATTCACTCTGACAGTGAGGTAGGCACTATCTCTATTTTGCTGAAGAAGAAATCAAGGCTCTAAAAGGTTTAGCTGCCTACCCAAGGTTACACGGTTAATTAGTGATCATCTAGGTATTAGAGTCTAAGGAACTCAGAACTTCTGCTGTTGGTGGGGAAACAGGGGTACCTCCCCTCGAGAGGTCTTCAGTACAGAAGAGGCCCCTGTTTGTTCCAGCCCAGGATAGACCGAGGGCCTGATGATCCTATCTCAGGGTGCTTCAAGCCTCCCTAAGTCTGAGTTGCCCAGGTAGGGATGTTGGGCTAATCTGGGCTGGGCAGGAGGGAAGACGGTAGCCCTCACTTCAGAAGGGATTGAGGGAAGGCTGGTTAGTGAACAGGCCTTTGGGGAGACTGGCTTGAAGGCCGAGGCCAGGATCTTTTGAAGCTCCTTTCAGGAAGGCTGTACTCAGAGTCAGTCTGCTGCTGCAGTGGGTGGACCTGGAGGGGGAGGGAACTAAGCCCCCACAACCACCAACCCTCACTTCTGCCCTTGTCCTACTGCCACTGGCAAATAAATCTCTATTCCTGGACACAGTAACCTGAGCAGTGCTCCAATGGTGAGCTCACTCTTGGGAGGACAGAGATTGCATGAATGAATGGCTGTGTGCAGGGGCTGGCAGGAAGGAGGACACAGGGCTCAGCCTCTGTTCTCCAGGGCTGGCATAAAGGCAGGACCCTCTCAAGTGCCACCTTCCCCTCCAATCTCATCACCCACAACAGAGGAGCCCCTGGAGGAGGGAGACTTTGATCCAGAAGTTCCTCCACCCACACCTAAGGAAGGAGTCCTTCAGTCCCCAAACTACCTCCCTTTCTTTGGACAGGCCAGGAGATTTGGTCAGGGCCAGAAGGGCCGGGAAGAAAGAGGGCTGGAGGTGAGGGAGGAGGACTAGGAAAATGGCAGGTAAGCAACAAGCATTAAAGAGATACCTTTAGGGGCGCCTGGGTGGCGCAGTCGGTTAAGCGTCCGACTTCAGCCAGGTCACGATCTCGCGGTCCGTGAGTTCGAGCCCCGCGTCGGGCTCTGGGCTGATGGCTCGGAGCCTGGAGCCTGTTTCCGATTCTGTGTCTCCCTCTCTCTCTGCCCCTCCCCCATTCATGCTCTGTGTCTCTCTGTCCCAAAAATAAATAAAAAAAAAAAAAAAAAAAAAAAAAGAGATACCTTTAGGCCAAGTGGACAGGAACAACCTGGAGAGTAAGAACCCTCTTCCCTACCCCTTCTTCCTACACCCTGATCTAACTCCACTTGTGGCAGGATCTTTAGGAGGGAGGATGTGTCTTGGAAAGGTTTGGGGACCTTAGGTGTGGGGACTGAAGCCCCCTTCTCTGCTGAAGTCCAAACAGGAAGCCTGGAAAGGAATGTGGCTGTCCTGCTTTCCAAACCACAAAGGAGGGATTGTCAGGCCTGGCCTTTGACACATGATGCTAAATTGTCCCTTCTCTCTTAAAGAAGCCCCTACCTCATAGTCCAGGGGTGTGCATATTGGGAGTCTCCCTCGCAGAGACATGCAGTTAATGCGGCAGAAGGGTCCATATTTGTCCACTACTTCGCTATCAGAGGGTCCTAACTTCGATCTCACTCTCCGCTATCCTGCAGATCCAACCTTTTTTCTGTTTCCCTCAATCCCGCCCAGACTCGAATGTGATCTGCCAAATCTTTCCTCCACTTTGTCACGCCCCCCATTCCGGGTCTTTTAGTGTAAAACCACTTCCTCCTCACTTCTTTACCCCTCAGGCTCCTCCCCATCTTGTCGAGCCCCCCCCCAGGCTCCGCCCATCTCACGCTCCTGGCCACCACGGCAGCCAATAGCTGAGAACCTGATTTGCATAGCGGCGCGGGGGAGCTTAGGAGGGAAGGGGGAGGGACCAGGCGACCTCCTAAATCAAAGTTGGAAGGCGAGGACTGGGCGGAGGGGCCTCCGGGTGCCGGGCTGGGGCCGGCGGGGGGAGGGGGAGAGGAATGGGGGGCGGGCGCAGAGGACGGCGGAGCCGGCCGGACACGGACTGCTCCTCCGCTCCCTCCCTCAGCACATCCCCGCGTCCCCACTTCCCTCCTCCCCTCGCTCCGAGCAGCATCCTCTGCAGACCCTCGGTCCTCCTTCCCGGGGTCGTCCGGCTCCAGCGGCTCCCCGTAATTACCCCTCTTCACCGGCCAACCCGGGAACTTTCTCCACCCGCTCCCGGGAGTGGGGGGTCGCTTTTTTCCTGGGGCGGATTTTTCCTGGGGTTCACTGGGGGGCAGTGTCTGGAAAAGGGCTTGAGGGTCCCAGAGAGACGTCTGCCACCTGCCACCTGCCACCTGCCCCCAGGGGGCCTGCCGTCGGGTCTTGGCACCCCTTCTTCCTCTCTACCCCAACCATGACCGAAATGAGCGAGAAGGAGAACGAACCGGATGACGCGGCCACCCGCACCCCCCCGGGGACCGTCTCTGCCCTCCAGGAAACCAAGGTAACTCGGGAGAAGAGGCCTGGACCCCTGCCCGGTGCGCCCCCCAGCCCCGGCGCCTTCTTCCCGACGCGGTCACCACCGTGGGCTCGGATGGCCCGGGGGTCACGGGAGCGGGACCCGTGTAATGCCGAAGGCTCTGCGCGACGACCGGGGCGAGGGGGTTCGCGACGAGGGGCCGCAAGGAGCCCACATCACACAAGCACGACACGCCCTTGCGCGCGTGATGAGCGGACGCGCTGCCGAGACCCTCCCGGGAGGTTGTAACTCGGCTTTGTTGGAGGGAATCGGCGCAGCGAAGGCGGCGGGAACGTGTAGCGGTGTGTAGCGGGTGTGGGCCGGTGTACGCGCCGGTGTGTGCGTGCGAGGCGCACCCCTCTCGCGCCCGCAGGTCTATGTCTGTAGCTCAGTCTGTCCCTCTGTCTTTGCCTGTGTCTCTCTGAAAATGTCTCTACAACCTGTTTGTCGGTCTTGGTGTCTTTCCCGCTTTCTCTATATGTTTATCTCTGAGTCTCTCCGGTTGTCTCTTTCGGACCCACTGCAGTCCTGCATTCCCCCCTCCCAACCAGGTTAGGCTCCGGGATGTGAGGCCACGGCCCGAGGTGCGTAGCTTCCGAGTGCGCGCTGGGGGCTGCCGCAGCGCTGGCCATCGCGGGCGGGGACCGGGGGACTGTTGTTGCGGCTCCAGAGCAGAAGGGCAGGCAGCCCCACCCCCCACCCCCGGAGCCGGACAGGGCGCCGGGGAGAGGGTGGGTGGAAGCAAAAAGAGAAGTCATCGTAATTAATGAATGTCATAATTAACACTAATTATGTATGATTGTTACTCCTGCGGGAGTCACAATGAATAAATTATTCCCCAGTGAAGGCAGGCGGAGCCCAGACTCCTGGCGCTGAAGGGATTGGGGGAGGCCACCACTTAAATTTAACCCCCACCTCTAATCTGTCTGCTTCCTCTCCAAGTTCTAGGTGCTCACACTGACCCGCAAGAAGTTCTGCGGGGGAGCAACATGAGCTGAGCGGGCTGGGGATGGGGAGAGAAAAAGAGGCTGTGTCAAGGGTGCTCTCTGCCCCCTCCCCAGACTTCAGGCCAAAGCCTCCTTCCCTCTCCTCTGCACCCTGGTGTTTTGTTCCCACCTGCTCCTGTTGTCCAGATGAGGAGGGGGGCCACTAAAGACCAAAAATGGGTGGGGTCTTTGGCTCCTTCGGCGTCAAGAGCTCTTTCCAATGTCTATCTTGCTCCTAATTCTGTCTAGGCCACCCCTCAGGGTATGAGGTTAATTCAAGGTCAAGGTCATCAAGAAAATGACCAGGGGTAGATGAGTAGGGGCAGGGTAGCGCCTGGCTGAGATACCCCAGGTAGCGTTCCACCTTTAAACCAGAGGGACCCACTGGGTCTCCATGTCAAGGTCTTCAGATCCCAACTTGACCTTCTTCTGCCCCCTCCTGAGAATGAGACTGTGGTCTCTCAGACCACAGAGTTAACTGCCTCTCAGAGACCCAGGTCTGTACTAGGAAAGGAATGAGGTGTTGGGGGTGGGAGGATATTGTTTGTAACATTTGTGACAGCTTTAAAAAAAAACAAAAACCAAAAAAAAACCCAGAGGGTCCAGGGAGCTGAGCCCCATCCTGAGTTCCAATATCCCTGGCCTTCTCAGTTGCCTTCTAGTCACTCAAGACAGACATACACAATTCCCATGCTTGCTTCCTAAGGGTATGGGGGCCTCCCAGGCCCTGCCTTTCTTCCCACAGGAGGCCTGGCTGCCCGCCCCCCTCCTTAAGAGCTCTCCGAAGGCAGGCAGGAGCCTGGGCCTTGCTGCCTCAGCAAACCCCAGGCTGCAAGCTCAGCCCTGTGGGCAGGGGGAGGTCAGGGCCCAGCAGGTCTGTACCTCCCTCCTCCTAGCCCAAGGACCATCCAGTGCTATCACCTCTGAACCTGAGCCATAGAGATCCCAAGAACAAGAGGGGAGGGGAATTGCACACCTTGCCCTGTCCCTTTACCCCCCTCCCCTAAATCTCACCCCTGCGAAGGACTGTTATAACAATACAGGCGGGGCTGCCGGTCTGGGTGGGGATATTCAGGAGGTTAGAAGTGGGCAGGGAGAGAATTCAGAGCCCTGCCAGCCCCTTTAGCTCCCCCCACCTCAACCTGTCCCTAAGAAGCTTTGGTCTCCAGACTCTAGGGCTTGGGGAGGGGGAAGGAAGAGGGTTGTGGCCCACCCAACTCAGCTTGAAGCAGGTACAACAGAGGGGGCTGGTGCCCATTAGGCAGTGAAGCCAGCATTCCAGGCTTATTCGTCAGTGCTTGGGGTCTCCTGGGCATTTCTTGCCAGCCCAAGCCCAGTCTCCTTCCCACCCTAAGGTTGGATCGTATCCCTGTATTCAAGCTACTCCGTGACCCTCCTAGTGTCACCATTGCCATCTCTGGGTCCCCATGCCATCCTACCGCTGGGTGGTACCATCACCCCCTTTAGTGCCATCCCTGGGAAGACCCTGCCATGCCAACATTGCCATCTGAGTCAGCTTGTGCCACATCCGCCACCACCCACCGCCAGCTGCCTAGTGCCCTTTCAGGAGCTGGAGGGAAGTAAGGAGATGCTGTGGGGAGTTGAGGAATAGAAGGGACCATCCAGTATGTGGGGAGGTGGGGAGGAGGCAGGCTGGCCAAACCCAGCCTCTGGGAGGGGATTCAGAAGAACAGGCCTGGTGGTCCAGGCTCTAAGCCAGACAGGCTCCTGGTGCATCATCAGGAGGGAATAGCATCCAGGGGGGCCAGCTTGCCAGGGTACATGGCAATTTCTCCCTATGCCAGGGAATGGTTCCTGGGACACTGGGGGCACCAAAAAGATAGCTGATGGGAGATAGGAAAAAGTCCTCTCTGGGAACTAGGAGTGCCTGGCCAGGCTGAGCCAAAATGAGGTTTGGGCACTCAAACTAGATGTCTCTGAGTGGACAGGCATCAAGCTATTTGGAAGAGGTGCCCCCATCCTGCTCTTCAGCCACAACCCTTGACATCTGCCAGCCACTCCAGGTAGTATGTTGTTCCTTCCTGCTTCTCTGTCCTCCTGGGATCTGGAACCCACAGCTGAGCCAGGGAGTCAGTGAGCAGAATTGGGGCTGCCCCAGTGCTGGGGAACATTCTGTTCCAGAGACCTCTGGTACCCTGCAGAGAGGTAGCTCTTGGCACTGGGGCCAAGGGAAGACCAGGAAGGGGCACAGGCTGGAGAGTAAGGCGGCTTAAAATCTCATCCTGTGGCGATTACTATGGAAACAACAGCTTTGGGAGGGGGGAACATGACTGATGTCTTCAAATATTTGAAGGACTGATATGTAGAAGAGGGGAGTAGCCCTTTCGGGAGCCAAGGGAGGAGCAGAGCCGATAGGCAAAGATCTCAGGGAGCAGGTTTCAGCTCTATATAGGGAAGCACTTTCCAGCGATTGCAGCTGCCCAAAGATGGAATGACTGGCACAAGAGAGGGTGTGCTTCCTGCCACAGGAGGTGACCAACAGAGTCAGACAACCACTCAGAAGTGACATGGCCAAGGCATTGTGAGATGATAGTGTGGGCTGGGGACCACTCTAGATGGCCAGTCTTTCAGGTTCCTTCCAACCCTAAATTTCATGATTGACCTGGTGGCCATGCCCATGGCATAGCTGAGAGGCAGGGGTGAGGGCCACGGCAGAGCCCGGAGCAGCGGGGTCCTTCTGGTCATTTGGACTTAACAGCCAGAGCCACTGGTTCAAGTTCTGTCTCTGCCACTTACCAGCTGAGGACTCGCTATGGGTGGGTGATTTAACTCCCATGTGCCTATGAGTTCATCTGCAAAGTGGGACAGTGATTATCAGTGTCTCGGGGGTGGTAATGCCAGGATTAATGAGGTGCTGCATATGAAGTGCTACCTCAATTCCAGTATTCTGACATGATAGCCCCTCATCATATCATTAAGTTTAGGTTTTTGCTTTTTGGACCCAGAGCCTTGTGTTGCTTAGAGAGCATCTAGTCCCGACTCCTTTCTCTTGGATGTGGGGAAACTGAGGCCCAAGAGTGGAAGTGAAGTGACCTGCCTTCAGGTGGTCGGTTTAGCTTTGCACCCACCTCCAGCACATCCTCCCAGAGACCTCTTGTGCTCTATACTCTGGCCCCTGGGCAGAATCGTGAGGGGTTCTCCCACCCCTCTGGGCCTGTGAGAGCCTCCAACGCCACACTGGCTCACAGAATACATTTGTGTTCTAATTAATTGTCCCTCTGGCCCTCCACTTCTGCCCTAACACCCAGGTATCTGAGGCCTGGGGCCCTGCTTCTCTTAGACACACAAAGAAGCCCACAGTGCTATCCAGGAAGCTGAATTTGGAAAGAGCTGGGGAACTCAGCGTGCCAGGCACCCCAAGGCTCTGTCCTCCCAGCTGGCACACTGGGGCCTGCCTCATGCCCAAATCTCTCTCTCTCTCTCTCTCTCTCTCTCTCTCTTTCTCTCTCTCTGTCTCTCTCTCTTTTAAGTAGACCCCATGCCCGCTGTGGGGCTTGAACTCACAACCCTGAGATGAAGAGTCACATGTTTTACTGACTGAGCCAGACAGACACCCTTAAATGTGTCCCTCTCTGCTTTTCCCTATGTCTTGCTGCCTGCTGGCCTCCCTAGGGCCACACAGGCTGCTTGATGTGCCAGTTGGGAACCCTGGCCAAGTCTCCCTGCCTGAAGCCAGGCCACTGGCCCCTTTTATCTATCACTGATGGGAATATGTGGGCAGGGGTAAGGGGGCTATCGATAGGAGGGAAGAGGTTCCAGGATCTGGCTAGAGATGTTTCCAGACTTTACTCTGGGCAGACTCAAGAATGGTATGCTGGGGTGAGCAATGGAAGTAACCCTGGCCTCACTGCAGAATTGGCCCTGTGCTCCAGAACATGGGCTGCACGTAGGATTCCAGCCACTGGGTCATCATTCAGTCAACAAATATTCACTGAGCACCTACTATGTCCTGAGGCTGTGTGTGTGTTGTGGGGGGCCGGGAGGATGTTAAAGCAACTGTTCCTGCCCTCAAGGGGCTCCAGTCTCCTGCGGGGGGGGGGGGAATAAGAAGTAAATGACCACCACGTAAACCAGATTGGATTTATAATGGAAGTCAGTACTAGGTGCAATGGGCCCCGGAGTGGGAGTGGTTATACTAAATGGAATTCCTGGAGAAGAAGAGACATCTTCCCAAAGGAGGAACAGTCACTGGAAACCCCAAAGGATAAAGAGGGTACTCACTGGATACGGCAGAGAAGAGGGCAAACACAGCAAAAGCTTGGAGGAATAAAACATGGTTGAGTTCAAGAATCCCCATGTCTGGGCTGCAGGTGGAAGGCATGGGTTGGAAGGGAAAGCTTGTCCAACTTGCAGAGTCTCATGATTGGGGCAAGGGCCTTGACTGTGTCCTGAAGAGCCATGAAAAGTTTTTAGCAAGGTCAGGGATCACCTCCCTGGCAGGTGTATGGAGAGCAGGGGGAGATGGGCAGGGTGGAGGCAAGGGGTTCCGGACCTGAACCAGGGCAGGGTTGTGGAGGTGATGAGGTGATTATATGCGCCGGAGAGATATTCTGGAGGAAGAATCCGCCTTGAGGATGAGGGTCCAGGATGACCACTCCCCCACTCTCAAGAACACATGGAAAACTGGGGACCTGGCATGTTTTGTTCAGCCCCCAAAGTGTTACTATTTTTTTTAAGTTTTTGTTTTTATTTATTTTGAGAGAGAGTGGGGAGGGGCAGAGAGAGAAGAGGAAAAAGAATCTGAAGTGGGCTCCTGGTGTGGGGCTCAAACTCACGAGATTATGACCTGAGCCAAAGTCAGGCACTTAACCGACTGAGCCACCAAGGTGCCCCCCATGTATTATTATTATTTTATTTTATGGAGAGAAAGAGAGCACATGCGCAGGGCAGAGGATCTTTCTTTTTTTTTTTTTGAGAGGACAAAGAACATGAGCAGGGGAGGGGCAGAGAGAGAGAGGGAGACACAGAATCCGAAGCAGGCTCCAGGCTCAGCGCTGTCAGTGGGAGCCTGAGATCATGACCTGAGCCAAAGTCACACGCTTAACCGACTGAGCCACCCAGGCACCTGGGGAGTGAGAGAATCTTAAGCAGGCTCAATCCCATGACCCTGGGATCATAACCCGAGCCAAAATCAGAAGTCCCACACCCAATCAACTGAGCCACCCAGGCACCCCCAAAGTATTATTCTTTTTAACTCGAGTAAATGGTACACCCATGCAATGAAATCCTGCATAGCCATAAACATGAATGATGAAAGTCTTTATGTATTGGTATGGAATGATTTCCAAGATTTACTGTTAAGTGAGAAAAGCAAGGCTAAGAAACATAGCACACTACCCTTTCTGCAATGAAAAAAAAAAAAAGGAAATAAAACCTCTTGAATTTGTTTCCATCCAAATTCACATAAGAGTCTAGATTTCTTTTGAAAAAGTGGAAAACCTGGCACTGCTGGGCTGGCCCCGAGGACAGGCCTACGCTGTCTGGAGGGCACCAGCAGCTGCTCTCTGACCGGCCAGTCCCCCTCCGCCCTCACCACTCCAATCTGGCGGGCCCAGCCAGAACCCCTTGGCTCGGGGAGGTTACCCGCCGGGCTCCCGTGGGCATCCGGGAGTGTGACCACCTTCTGGAACGTGGCAGCCTCTCAGTACTTCATCTCACCTCTGGCCCTCAGCCTCAGGCTGCCACTGACCAAGGAGACATCCTGGCCCGGACCTGGTCCCCTCTGGCTTCCACTTATAACCCCCCACCCCCACCCCTGCTTCCCCTTTCAGCTCCAGCGGTTCAAGCGCTCACTTTCCCTCAAGACCATCCTCCGAAGTAAGAGCGTGGAGAACTTCTTCCTTCGCTCAGGCTCTGAGCTCAAGTGCCCCACTGAGGTGCTGTTGACGCCCCCGACCCCGCTGCCCCCTCCCTCCCCACCACTGGCATCTACAGATGGGAGCTTCCCTACCCCGGCCCCCTCCCCTTGCCCAATCCCACGGCCCCTGGCACCACTCAAACCAGTAAGGCTGCACAGCTTCCAGGAACACGTCTTCAAGAGAGCCAGCCCTTGTGAGCTATGCCACCAGATCATTGTGGGTAGGTGCCTGGCCTGTCAAGGAGAGGGGCCAGGGTGGGTGTGGGGAGTGTTCCTAGGGAACCATCTGATGTTGGGCCCGCAGTCCTAACTGTGCCCCTCACGCTGGGTGGACAAATGAGCAATTTTGGGGGGGGGGTGTCCAGTGTCGCCGTGTGTACGAACAACTCAGGCTTCGGTGCCTTGACTGTATGAGGAGTAAGCACGAGACCCCGAGGCGGACATGAGGATGCCCAACCCCCCCTCCTCTGTCCCATGGCCTAACCTGCCCTCTTTGCTCCTTGCCCTCGGATGCCTCCTCCTTTGCCGAATCCCTCTTGTTGACGCCAAATTCTTCCCAGGAAACTCCAAGCAGGGTTTGCGGTGTAAGACGTGCAAAGTCAGCGTCCACCTCTGGTGCTCCGAGGAGATCTCCCACCAGCAATGCCCAGGCAAGGTGGTGAGTGGGGACCATGCAGGGCTGGCTGGCTGTGAGTGCTCCCCAGGACTGGCATGTGGGGGAATGAGCGCCCCCCTCCAGGCGGGTTCCTCCTGTGGAGTAGTCCTTGGGCTTGGGGAAGGCCAAGCTCTCGGTGGGCTGTGACATCCCCATGCCCTCTCTCTGCCCCCTCTTGCCTTAGTCCTCCTCCTTCCGTCGAAACTTCAGCTCCCCCCTCCTGGTGCATGAACCACCCCCAGCCTGTGTCACAAGCAGAGAGTCCCCACCCACTGGTGAGTGTCCCCCCTATTGCCCCTGATCCCACCGTAGTGTGGTGAGAAACCCACACGTTCCTCAGATGGGCACCTGAGTTGCACGGCTCTTCTGGTTCTTGGCACTTCCCTTCTCTGAATGCCCTTGTCCCGAATGTAGGGTTCATTCATGCATTCATTCATCCATCCATTCACTCATTCATCCTTCAACAGGCATTTTATCAACACTTACTAAGTGCCAGGCACTGTGCTAGACATGGGGACACAGCACTGAAGAAGGTGGAGTTCATGGTCTAGTAAGGGAGCTAGACATGAAATAGATAATCACACAAATCATCCATTAATCACCATTTGCACGAATGCCTGAACCGAGAAGGATAGGGAATAGAGGATAAGGTAGGCGCTGTCCTCATCTGCAAGGATAGGGAAGGTGTCCAGAGATATGAAGGATGGGGAGTTAGTCCAAGAGGATCTGGGGAAGACTGGTGTGGGCAGAGAGGGGCCTGGGGGAGGGATGGGGCAGGTGGTTAAAAGAAGGACATCTTGGCTGGGGCCGAGAGAGTGAAAGTGATCCGGGGCTTCAGGGCAGAGCAAGGCTGGCAGCTGGGTGCCCAGCCTTAGGGTGGCTCCTTGGCAGGGGCCAGCGGGAAGGTAGACCCCGTCTACGAGACGCTGCGCTATGGCACCTCCTTGGCACTGATGAACCGCTCCAGCTTCAGCAGTACCTCTGAGTCCCCCACGCGGAGCCTGGTATGTCAGGCACCAGAGGGGCGCCTGGGGGGCAGGAGTCTCTGAGGCTGAGGGTCCGGGCACTGAGCCCTCCCCCCCATTTGGCCCCAGAGTGAGCGGGATGAGCTGACCGAGGATGGGGAAGGCAGCATCCGCAGCTCAGAGGAGGGCCCTGGCGACAGTGGTGAGTAGAGGTGGGAGCCAGAGGCGGGAATGGAACACAGTGCAGGCCACTCCCTGCTGCCTGACGCCCTGGCCCTGCCCTGGCATCTCTAGTGTTCACAGCTCCGGCCGAGAGCGAAGGGTCAGGACCAGAGGAGAAGAGCCCTGGACAGCAGGTGAGGTGATGCTGGCGCTGAGCCCTCGTAGGCCAGATTGGAAGGGGATGTCCCTTCTTGTCACTGATGCATAGGTGGGCAAGAGCATGGTGAGTGGGAGTATCACCGCTCCATCATTTGTCCTCAGCCTACGGGGATGGGCAGTGCCAGGGTGAGGAGGCAAGGAAGGCAGGGGGTATTTGCCCTCCCACCGCAGAGCCAATGGCTATTGTGCCCACTCCTGTGCCCACTCCCCACGAGTGGGCAGTTCCAGGGTGCAGCAGGCAGAGGAGTGTTCCCCTTCTCCATCCTTGGCCCAGTCCCCCAAGGGTGAACACAGAAGGTAGGAGAGTCTGACCTCTCCCTGTCATTGACCCAGGTGCACTGTGTCCCACCTCCTAGCCAACCTCTCCCCACCCCCCCAGAGAGGGTAAGGTCAGGGCAAGTGAACGGTGGGTGGAGCGAGGATTGTGTCCCCCTCCCGTCACTGATCCAGACTTTTCCACAGCCCGCAAAACCCCCTCTGCGGAAGGATGTGGGGCCCATGTACTCCTATGTCGCTCTCTACAAGTTTCTGCCCCAAGAGAACAATGACCTGGCTTTGCAGTAAGTCCTCTTTGTGGTCCGCCCCCCCTGGACAGCCACCTGGCTCCAACCTCAGGGCTCTGCTCCCAGACCTTGGAACATGAGTGTGAGGGGGACCTTCGGGAACCTTCTCCTGGCATGCTTGAGGCAGCTGAGCCCAAAGAAGAGCTAGACTGCCCACAGTCCAAAAGGGACTGGTGCTGATGTCATATCTTCTGCCCCGCCCGGGCTCTGTCCTAGAGAGAGTCTGCTGTACCTGTGGTCACAGTGTCCTCCGAGGGCGTCAAGAATCCTCCCCCCGCTGTGGAGGGGGGCATGCTGGGGACCTGGAGGACCCAAGATGGTTAAGATGCAGAAAAGGCAGGTCCCTCCTGTCCATTTGTGACCCCAGCTCTGTCCTCCCAGGCCTGGGGACCGGATCCTGCTGGTGGATGACTCTAACGAGGACTGGTGGAAGGTGACTTGGCAGGGTGGGGAGCAGAGACACCCCGGTAGGCACCCAACCCTTTCCCACCACTTCAACTGGCACTGCCCCACCTTCTCTCCGGGCCCAAAGACCACCCCTCCTCCCACCACGTGCCCTAGCCAAGCCCATAGGACCAACACTTGGGACTTGCTCTCACCTTGACCCTCCCTGCCTCAACCTTGTCCCTCTACCCACCTCATGCCCATCGCAGTCCAGAAGCCACCCTACTGGGGGCTCTGGATACAGAGAGCGCAGGATCTGGAGTTTGATGGCTTTGGCTCTGAGTTGCATCAGTGTGGGGCGGGGGGCTCTGGTGCTCATTGCCAGCCTCATCCCCAGGGGAAGATTGGCGACCGGGTTGGCTTCTTCCCAGCCAATTTTGTGCAGCGCGTAAGGCCAGGAGAGAACGTCTGGCGCAGCTGCCAACCCTTCTCCGGGAACAAGGAACAGGGGTACATGAGCCTCAAGGAGAACCAGGTGAGTGCCTGGGCTCTGCAGTGGCTGGAGAGGTGGACATGGGAGAGAGGCGGTGGGGGCACAGGTGACTGCCCTGGAGGAGGACACTGCAGCCTGGCAGCAGGAGGGAAGGCAGGTTAGAAAGGTGTGACCGCGGGGCCTCCTGTCAGACCCTGCTGGGAATCGGGGCTGGTGACCGACACAGGCAGGGGGCTGAATGTGGTTAGAGACAGCTTGGGGGAGGGAAAGAGCACTGGATTAGGAGTCTAGAGGCTTGGGTCTGAATGCTGGCTATACCTCTGTCTTGTTGCATAACCCCCAGCAAGCCCTTTTCCTCTCCTTCCCCCCTCTGTGAAATGGGAGTTCCGCCAGGGCGGTGGGGGCGGGGTGGGGGGGGGGAGGAGGTGGAGCTCAGGCCAGCCCCGAAGTGCTGCTCAGTGTCTGCTGATGTTCTGGTCTTGCTGCCGTGCCCAGTGCCCTCATGGGATCTGCTCCCATCACCCCAGCTGATGTCTCCAACCACATCTGATCCTGGTCCCATCATTCCCCGGGGTGGCCCCCTGGGAGCCATCAGCTGGACTCGGGGCCAGGGCTGTAGGCAGGTGCCAGGACTCAGCTCCGTGTCTCTCCCACTCAGATCTGTGTGGGTGTGGGCAGGAGCAAGGATGCTGACGGCTTCATCCGCGTCAGCAGCGGCAAGAAGCGGGGCCTGGTGCCAGCCGACGCCCTGACCGAGATCTGAGAGGAGCCAAGAGAACCCAGATGCCACCCCTGCCCGAGCCTGGCCCTTGCTTCTGGCCCTGGAGAGGAACGGGCATCTGCCCACACTCTTCCTCCCTCTGCCTCTCTCCTAGGAGCCACCCCCCATGGCTTGGGAGCCCTCTGCACAGAGGAAGGTTTTATTTCTTGGGTCCCAGGGTGCCCTGAGGGAGTTGCTGCTCTGGGACTCGGGGGTGAGGAAGGAGGAGAAAGTGGGAGGGAATGAGGAAGTTCCAGGTGGGTCCAGCCAGTGCCCAGACACCCCCACTTGCCATGCTGAGTGCAGCCCTGGGGAGGGGGGCATTCCTGAGGAATTTTCTCGCTGCTTTGTCCAGAGAGCCTTCTCATGTCCACACCACCTTTGCATGCCCGACACCATTCCCCCCTCCCCACAGAGCCTCTGCTTGGGTCTATGTGTGTGTGACCCTGCGGCTGCCGCTTTGGAAGTGGGACCTTGGGAAGGTGACTTCCCAAATCCCTCAGCTCTCTGCCCTGGGTTGGGAGGGGATTCGGGGCTGCAGGAGGATCCTGAGTCCACCTCCTGGTGTCCCCACCTCTGTCACTCCATCACTCCTCAGGAAAGTTCTGCGGAAATCTCTCCTATTACTTGAAACCTGGGCGGACAGAGGAGGGGAGGGCCGAGTTCCGGGGATAGCGCTGCAAACCAGAGACTGTCTCCTCAAGTAGAACAGAACAGCCTCATCGTACCCTTGTCCACCGGAAAAGGACACTCAAGAAGGACATGAACAGACACCGACTGAGAACAAAAAACAAGTCCCCATTTCACTGTCAGGACTCTGCAAGTTCCCTGGTCCCCCGTGGTCAACCAGCCCCAGGGAGTCAGTATTTCCTAGTTCCTGTCCCAGGCCTCACAAGGCCACCCCCCCAGGAGCCCAGCCCTCAGGACTGACCTCCAGATGGCCCTTCCTCACTCCCTTTCTCTGGGCTTTGTAGGAAACACTGCAACCCCTCCTTCGGTGCAGGGGTCCCTCTTCTGGCTGTATCTGTGCCCTTGTCCTGGACACAGAGTTCTGGGAGGAAGAGGGAGTGGGAGATAGTCAAGGCAGCAAATCATTGTGTTTGGCCACCAGGAAAGGAAGGGGGTAGGCACCCTGTTGGTGGGTTGGCACTCATGAAGAGGACCCCTCCCTTTCAGGTTGCTTTTCTCTGGTGCCAACCTCCCTCTCCCCCCAAGCTCAGAGCCTCCTCTTGTGCCCTTGATCGTGCCAGCCAATGCCAGTCCCCGTCCTGGGCACAGTCACACCCTCCCATACAGTGGAAGGGACACATTCTCCTACCCACTGGCCCCTGCTCCACTTCTCCCCCTTGGAGGGGGGTTCAAGCCACACTGCCCTGTTTGCTGCCATGGGGCCCCCCTCAGCAATATCCCAGGGGCGGGCCCAATGCCCACTGTACATAAGGCTGCATGATGGGTCGGCTGGGGCACTGCTGAGCCCCCAGGCCCCTAAATAAATGTTTCTTGTCCCAACCTGTCTGCTCTGTGTATCTGCTGGGGAGAGAGGAAGCAAAGGTCCAAGGAGTGGGGCGGGGGCTGGAGGTTCCAAAAGAAGACAAGCCTGGAGGTGGAGGAATTTGTGGCTCTCTGACAGGTGGGGTGCTGGGGCTGGCCCAGATGTTGCAGGGGTTCCCATACCTCCCCACTCCCTTCCACCTCCCCAGCCTGAGATGGGGGATCTGGGGGGGACCTTGAGAAGAAAACAGGGCGGCAGGGTGGGAGTGGGGTGGGTGGGGTGGGGGATGTTTCGGGAAGCTGGAAGGGGAGAGGGTGGGGCTGAGGTCACTTTCAGGCTGGATGCGCACCCATGTCCCCAGGGGGGCGGAGCGGGCACTCAACCATGTGCATTAGGACCCTTTCTGCCGACCCAGCGACCCAGCGGTGCCCTCCAAGACCACCCGAGGTCAGCCTCGCGCCCCCCAAGCCCCAGGCAGAAAAGCTGGCGGCGGGAACAGTCGCCGACAGTGGGGCCCTGAGATGACTCAATCATGCCCGTCATCGAGAGCCTGGCACGAAGGGGGCCGGCAGCGGCGCCCCTCCCGCAGCGGTGCCCGCCGCCCACCTGCTCTCGGCAGAGCTGCCTCTTTCCCCTCCGCCCGCCTGGCCGCGTCATCGCCAAGACAGGCACGTCCTGTGCTATTTATAGGCAGAGGGGAGCGCAGAGGGAGGGAGAGGCGGGCTGCGGGGGTGCCAGGGCAATGCCGCCAGTGCCGCCAGAATGCAGGGGGTGGGGGCTGCCCCTTCTGACAGGCACCCACCGGTTCTGCCTCCCAGCCCCCCTTCCCCGGTCCCCTCCCCCCAAAGCAAGGTAGGCCAGGTGGGACCAGACGCTGAGCTTTCTTTGGGCCCTTTCACCCAGGGAAGGTCCTAGAGCTCCGCGGGTGAGCCAGAGGAGGATGACCTCCTCTAAGACCTCTGATGGGGGGAATGAAAACAAGCGTCACAAACCCAGGCCAGTGGCTTAAAGAGAGGGGACCTCATGTAAAGTGGCACCTGCTGTGCTTGGAGAACCATGCCAGGAATTTTATTTAATCCCTTCAGTGACCCAGTGAGGAAAGTGGTGGTCTCCCCTTTTCACAGATGAAGAAACTGAGGCCCAGGGATATTAGGTGGCATACTCAAGGTCATACAGCTTATCCAGCCGGACCTTGCCCCTTTTATATAGAGGGACATTGAGGCCCAGAGTGGACCAGTAACTTGCCCAAGGTCACCCAGCAAATTGGTGACCAAGACAACCTCAGAAATCATGTCTCTTGCCCCTGGTTGAGCTCTTTCCTTACCTGGGTCCCTCAGTGCCTTAAACTAATGAGATGGAAATAGAGACGCCCCAGGATACTGGGCCACGGGCTCCAGGAATCGAAAGCCCACCCCACCGTAGAGAGTGAGAGCCTTTCAGCCAAGCCTTCTACACACTCCACTTGCGTCTGCCACCAGCAGGCAGCTGGCCTGGACCCCCGCCTCCTCCCTAGCCCATTTGCCGCACTGCTGAGTACAGCAGCTTTTTCGGGTGGCTGAACCACTAACGGCATGCTCACAGCCTGGGGGTTGGGAACAGCTGGTGCCCCCACTATAGCCTCTGCCCTCCTCTGTGCCCACTCTGGGGGTGGCTGGGCCAGCAACACCGTTGGCCTGGGGCAGAGAATGCCCAGGAAGCTACTGGTGGTGCCAGCTCACCATTTGGCTCCGTTGTCTGCCCCACACATGCCCTCCCTCCCTCCATCTCTGCCTGAGCTTAACTGGGCATATGTAGTATGAAGCCAGACTTTGGAGAGATGCAAAAAAAAGGGGGAGCCTAGGAATGGAGACAGGAGGCCTAAAAGAGCAGAGAGGTGAATACCAGAGGTCGGCGGGGAGGGGGGAGGGGGCAGTGACACAAACAGAGTGAGCCCCCCCTCTGTGCAGCCTTACCCACCTTGCTAGCACTCCTCCCTTTGGCCTTGTCCCCCTTCTCCAGCTCGTGGCCCCACAGCAGCTGCCCGGCACCTCTGCAGCGACCTACTCTGAATCATAGTCTCCCACGTCGTCGGGAGGGTCAAAGGTGCTGGTGCTCACACGGTGCTGAGATTCTGGGGAGTCATTAGCCTCTCTGGGCCTCAGTTTCCTCCCCCAGAAATGGAATTGGATTTGCTCAGGGAGTGTTTATCTGAGGGCCGTGAACCCCTTTAAAGGGTATGCAAAATTATATGGTGGGACTAGTTCTAAGATCTTGAGAGAATGGACCTTTCTTTCCATCAGAATTTCTCCAAGGTTCCAGGACCTGGAAGAGATCCAGTGGTTACTTTAGGGGATCGGCCTGCTAAGGGGGCCCTCCCTGACACTGCCCTAGGAAGGGGTTGGCGGCCCATGGAAAGAAGTAACCTCCAGGCCTGGGGTGAGCTTCAGAAAGAAGTGATTAAATCCAAGGCTTCCCAAGAGATAGGCTCCTACCTCCCACCTCAACTCCTTCAAAAACAACCCCAAAAGTGAGGGTTTGCTACACCTGCAGCAACCTGCGAGAGAACAGCACCATCTCCTGGTCCAGGGTGGAAACCAGCTTTGTGTTGCAAGTTTTGAACGCCCGGTGGAGGGTCCCATGCTTGGGTTACCTTTTTCTCCTTCCTGTCGTCCCCCCACTGCCTGAGGGCGTGGAGGTGGGGTGGCCTTCAATGCCCTTCCTCTTGTGGCCCAGCCAGGCCTGGGAAGGAGGTGTCCGTGTCCTGCGATCCAAGCTGGGAGCTTGACCAAGACTCTTTCCCTTCAGCTTCCCCACACTTGGAACGGCAAAGGATTATAGTCAAGAGCTGATGGATAAAGTTCACACAGGTTGCTACAGTGGCAACAGGGAAGGAACCCCAAAAGCAGGTTCTGATGCATATGGGTGTGCATAAGACTCTGGGTCTTTGAGTCTGGGCTTTCTTGTCCTGGGCTACCCACCTGCCCCACCCTATCCAGACGGGACGAGGACCCTAAAGACATAGTAGGAGGGGTCTGGTGTTCCCAAGAACACATTAGTCCTGCCTTGCTCACGCAAGTGCAGATGGGAGCGTCTGCCCACACATCCCCTGAAGTCCCCCGCTGGCCTTCACACCCCCTTCACACTCAGGAAAGGGGTGGAGGGCAGGAAGGAAACCAGGACAGGCATGCCAGTCCTCCCTGTGCCAAGAACTAAAGGAGATGGTCCCTTCTATGCAACTTTTCTCCCCAGCCTAGACTCTGGCCCTCCATTTAATTGGCTGACTGATGCTTCCCACCTGGACATCTGGCCATCGTCCCTAACCCAGTTGGTTCCTTCTGACACCAGAAGCGTCACCTGCCCAGTCCCCCAAAGCCGATCAATGTCTACCAAGTCCCATTTTACTTCAACATCTTGAATCCATTTTCCCACCAACACAAGCCATGTGAAGCCAGCATTTCATGTGTTCCCTCATCTGCGAAGTAGAGAAGGTAATAACCCTGCTTTACAATGTTATGAAGATTAGAGAATCAATAGGAGTCAGTGTAAAGTGCCTAACAGTCCTTGGCTTGCAGAGCAGATACTTTACTGAAGAATTTATTGGCGGTTCTTACTACCAGCTAAGTGGCAAAATAAAATTTACTATTTACAAAAGGGGGTATGAATTCATTAAGCAACTCACAATGGCTTCAACAGGCTTTCACATCATGTGCCTTTATTTCAATTTCTGCTGAGAAAAGCTTTTTCCTTTATGCCCTGAGATGGGTATAAACCAAAACACTTAAAAATTTTTTTCAGGTCATGATCTCATGGGGAGTTTGAGCCCTGTGTTGGGCTCTGGCTGACAGCTTAGAGCCTGGAGCCTGCTTGGAGTTGTTTCCCTCTCTCTCTGCCCCTCCCCTGCTCATATGGCCGCTCTCAAAAAATAAACTTAAAAAAATTACTCTTTTTTCATTAATCTTTGTACCCAATGTGGGGCTCAAACTCACGACCCCTAGTTTAAGGGTTGCATGCTCTTCCTACTGAGCCAGCCAGGAGCCCCCAAAAATCCTTTTGGTAGGAAAAAAGTTTAGAACTTGGGATGCTCCAAAGACCTCAAGGTCTTTTGGGGAGCTTGGGATGGGGTCGGCAGTTAAAGTCCAGGTGGCATAGATTCTGGGCTGGTGGCAGTGGAGTTCTGGCATAGACTTCAACCCTGGACCCCAGGGCACAGTTGGCAAGTCCATGCATATTACTTTCTGATGACTTTGTTTGAACAATGTGACAATTGATGTCACAACTTCCGTTGGTTCCCAATCAACATTTTACACCACTTCCGACATGTCCCCCACTGTCTGCCGTGAAGGGCAGTTTTCAAGCACAGGATTTTGGAGGCTTGGGTAGAAGCCATTCTTCCCCTCCCTTCAGATTAAGCCCTATACTCAACTAAAACAAGATAAAAACAAAAAACCCTTTCTCCCACGGATGGAGGGACACAAGCACAACCAGATGCTGGGAGTCAAGGAAGAAAGGAAACAGGCACCCAGGAAAGGCCGGCATCCCAATGCTCAGTGTGGTTAGTTCTGACCCTCTAAATAGTGAAGACCAACCACACGGCCAAAAACTCCGGACACAGAGACAGACAGAGAAAGATTTGTTTTATTGAAGAACTGATCTGTGTTGCTGCCAAAGCCACTATGTACAGACAACAGAGAGGAGATTTTATTTCTTGGTCTCTTCCTCCTTGGACAGAGTCTTGATGATTTCCTCCTTCTTGGCCTGGAGCCTCTCTTCACGGCGCTTGCGTGCTTCCTTGGTCTTAGATCTGCGGGCCTCAGCCTGGTCACTGGATGATGGAAGAGAAAAGATGGGTCAGTCTGAGAATGAATGAGCTGCTCAGTATACAGAAGCACAGGTCCAGACCTCTCCCTTTGAGCCTAGTCAGCTTGAGGAATGAGTCATCAGGGCCACCAAGAGCTCCTGCTTCCACTAACCCAGTCCCTACCCTGCAATGATGGTAGGTGGTGTAGGGAACAGAGGAGGACAGATTTCTAACACAACAGCTATGATCTGGACAGACTGCTGTCTGACAGACAAGCTGTCAAAGCAAGTCAAAATTATGCATTAGTGTATTTCAAATGTCTCAGAAGAACCTTTGTAATGAAGATCAAAGAACCTGCCCCCACGACAGAGGCCAATTCCTGAAAAAACTTACGCCAGAAGCTTCTTGCGAGCCTTGTCTGCCTTCAGCTTGTGGATGTGCTCCATGAGAATCCGCTTGTTTTTGAACACATTACCCTTCACTTTCAGGTACAAGCTGTGATACCTGCAGGGTGTAAGGTGCAGAGGCTCTGGTCGGTGATGGGATCAGAGGCTGGCCCGGCGTCTGCTCCTCTACACCAAGTCCCTAAGTACGCGAGGTTCCTTTCCTCTCTGTTCTGTACGGACTGTTTCCCCCAAACCAAGACTTTTTGTGCAGTTTCCAGATACAAGAGCTTGCCTGGCAGGTAAGTTCAATTTTTGGGCTATTCTGATGGTGTGTGTTTGGGGGAACAGGGGGTAGGCAGACAACAAAGGACAGAATGGAAGAATTTTTCTTAAAAAGGCCTAAGACAGGAGTGCCTGGGTGGTTCAGTCCGTTAAGCATTCGACCCCATAATTTCGGCCCAGGTCATGGTCTCAAGGTTCGTGGATGAAGCCCCGTAGGATTCTCTCTCCCTGTCTCTCAAAATAAACATTAAAAGCAATAACAAACGTAAGACACGGCTCCCTCCCCAAGGCCAATGGAGGCAGATTGTGGGTCTGTGCAGAGAACAAGCTGTCAGAGTACCAAATGAATCTCAGTGGGCCAAGAAGAGGGTGTGCTTACATGTGGCGGTCAATCTTCTTAGATTCACGGTATCTTCTAAGCAGCCGGCGCAGAATCCTCATCCTCCTCATCCAGGTTACCTTCTCCGGCATTCGGGCATTGGCAGTACCCTTTCTCTTACCTGTAGGGAAGAGAAGTTAAGCCCACTGTAGTGCCCCTGGGTCTCAAGTCCATTACTAGAGCCAGCTGACCGGTCACAAGGACAGCTACCAATTTCTAATAGACTTTATAATTCATTCAGTCATGTGGCAAGTGCCCGAACTCATTTTCAGTACTATTAATTCCGTTTTACAGATAATGAGACTAAGCATTTCTTTCATTTATTCATTTTAAGGAAGACTCAACAAGGCTACTATTCCCCATTCACCTGGTGCATAACGTGTGTATGACAGGGTGTGCACCAAGGCAGTACAGTAAGTTAAAGGCAGTGTGACCTTCACCTCCCTCAATTATCCTAACCCTAGAAAGTAGTTTTAGAATTTGCTGGGCAACGTTTTCAAACACCCAATAGAATCCTTGGCATAGTATAGGGGCTCAATAAACAGGACCTCTTTTTACTAATACCTTCAACTCCAACACTATCGTCAACTTTTTGATTTGCACACAAAGAAAGCTCACTAAAGATCAAGGAGTAAGAAAAGGGCTTAAGAGGAGACAAAATGGGGCGGGGTAGACCCTGGATATAGCTCAGTCTAGACTCAGGTAGCTCTAATTTGAGTCTTGGAGAAAGGGGAAGAACACACTTACCAATGCCCATATGTCTGCCCTTCCGGCGGGCCAAAGTGTTTTTCCGGCATCGAGCCCGGGAATGGACAGTCACAGGTTTCCGGATGATCAGCCCATCTTTGATCAGTTTCCGGATCTGCTGACCTGGGAAAACATAATGTATCTATCTAGTCAGTGTGCTGGGGCCTAGCCCCAAGAATACCAGTCACGATCCAGAGTCCAAACAGGACAAGCCAGAGACATCGCTCACATCCCTGGCCCAGTGGGCTCCAAAATGGTACAAATACTAGAACTTCTGCTCGTTTCTCTTAAGATTTTCCCCCCTATCTCTCGAGATGTTTTACAGCACACTCAAATTTTATGTACTTAGGGACGTGTGATCAAAATAGTGTGCAGATATGGCCTAGTCCTTCAGATCCTGTCTCAACTATTACCCACTGTTCTGAAGATTAGGATATTTTGAGCACATATCACAATACCATGAATTCAAACTGGTTAAGGAATTCCCTGATATTGACCAACCTTCTTTGCTTGACCAAACTTTCAGGCTCCCAAACCACCTCCTAGGCCCACCTATGCACTTCCTTGTAAATTCTAGTTTTTTTAAGAAGCCTGCTTAATTAAGCAGAAGCCCCTACCCCGATAGCATATCAGTTTCTTCATCCACCAACATTTCCTAGGCAATGCCTGATCATCCTGGCCTGGTCTTTAGCAACAACCCAGTTAGCTCAGTTTAGCCAGAATCCCCCTTGACACTAAGGTTTCCTTTTAATAATCTTCCATACACTGACCGTCACATCACCCTCCTTTGCCATCAATTCCTACTTGACCATGCTATGTTCAGATTGGACAGCAATCTGTCCCCCAGTGTAAAATCCCACTGCAGTGGTCCTACACTGGCAGCAATGGTCCTGAATAAAGCCTGCCTTACTATCTTTAACAAAGATCGTTGAACACTTTTTTCTGCAACAATGATTACATGGAAGTAATGTGGGTTATGTTGCTATCTGCAGGACTGACACCTGTCTAACTGCCTTGAATAATCATACGCCACGCGGCCTTTGCTAAAGCCTGAGGCCCCAGGTCTGCCCAATCCATCACTTCACCATTTCCCTGGCCATCTCTACTCCCAGTCCTTGTACTGTCTCCTCAAAACTCCTTCACGTAGCTGTAAAACAAAATATCAACTCTAGCAATAATCATAAATACGACACTGGGTTGTTTCATTGACTTCTATCCTGTCATTCTGGCAAATGGCAGGGACAGGACCTCTGGCATCTCCAAATTTCTTGGACCCTCCATTTTAGAAAACCCCAGACTATGAGCTTTCCTAGGTTTGTTAAGAGTCAATACGATTGTGAAATCTTTCATCTCATAAAGAATGAGGAAGGGATAAGGTGAAGAAGATCCCAAGAACTCACGGGAGTTGGCATTGGCGATTTCATTTGTCTCATTGGGATCCAACCAGACCTTCTTTTTGCCACAGCGAAGGACACTGGAGGCAAGCCTCTTCTGAAGCCTGAGCATACTGTGACAAACAGAAAACACTATCAGGCCCTGGAATCCATTCCTGGGCAAAAACGAGCACCCCCAGCAAGACCTGCCTTCCAATCATTTAATGCTGTGAAACATACAACATGGAAAGTGGATGATGTGCAGGCTCTTAGTATTCAGGGCAAACATCTCTTTCTCCAACCCCATATTAAGTATCTTTCCTATAGCAAGACCTTTGTTAAACCCTGTGCTGGGCATTCCTGTGGGGCAACGGGCTGTCCTGGAATGAAAACAAAGCCCAAGCTATTCCGTAACTTTTCTGCCTCAGGCTTCTCCTCTGGAAAAAGAGGTAAAACCGGATAAAATTGGATGAAGAGGGGGCTTCTGCCCTTCCTGGACTGAGCTCTAATAACAAGCGTCTAATGTGAAGAGTCCGAGGCAGGTGTATCTGGTTTGCTAATCCTTTGCTTCTTGGGCCAGTTTTCGTCTTACCACAGTAATAAACTTATGTTCTGCTAGCCTTAAGAGTTTTCTTATGTACCGTCCATGGGGTGGAAGGCGTTAAAGTGCTAGGGATCGCCTCACTCCAAGCAGTCTGAGGCCCGCGGCCTACGAGAGACGTGTCCTACGTCACATGGAAGCAGAGACCGGCTCCGATTCGGGGCACCCAGCTAGTAAGGTGACCACAGCCTAGTCCCCGCCGCAGCCCTTCCTCTGCCTGCGCAAGTCACCCGCGATCCGTATGGGGCACGGGGCCCGCCCTCCCCGCGGCCTAGAGTTCTCGGGACGCTCTCCCCCATCTCCTCGAGGCCGGGGCCTAGTGTGCTCCGGCCTAGCCCAAGCTCCGGGACCGGCTGCGTCAGGGCAGCCTCCACCTCATCTCTCCCACCCGGGGCCGTGGAAGGAAGCCCTGTCGCCCTCCCGCACCTCGGATCAGCTAGAATCAGAGGCCCACGCGCCCTCACCTCATGGCTGCGGCCGCAGCGCCGAAAGGAAAGAACTCGCTCTGGCCAGGCTCCTCCCATTATCTGTGAAGGGGAGAGCCCATCCCCTGCTCCGCTTTCGCCATATTCTCCTCCGGTCCTTTCATCTCCTGCCACCCTAAACTTACTCTTATCCTCTGTGAATACCGAGATAATACAAGCGTAATCTCGGGAATCGGTTTTAAACTTAAAAACATACAAAATATACCCTCTCGGTGAGGCAAAGTGGTATAGCCCGGCTTCCTACTAGGCATGCGCAGCAAGCGTACCTGATCACGTGGGTAATGGAAGCCGGAAGTTACGACTGGATGGGCGCAGGCGGGTTGTAGTTTTGCTGGAGTGGCCTATTCTTTGCAGGCGTCCTGGATTCTCAGGAATGATGTTTTATTAGCGAGGCGGGGCGGGGCGGAGGTGGGGGGTTTGGGATTAGTGAATGGAGTGAGAGAAGATAACGAGCGTAGAGATGAGTTTAAGAGAAACCTTTTATTCACTGTCGCAGTACATTGGGAACCCGTGCAGCACAGGGTAGATCACCAAAGACACTAGTTTATGTTTTTGCGCCACTGCAGTCCTTTATCTTAGTGTTTCAGTTTGCTCCTTTGTAAAGTGTACGTAATCCTAATATTTCTGTCATCCCTTGTGAAAACCATATGAGTTAATTTGCAAAGGAGGACATGAAGACAAGCTCCTTGGTGATGGGAACCAGTCTTGTTTGGCTCACACTGTCTGTACTACAGGAGGCATGGGGCTCTGCATATAGTAAGCATTTGAGAAATAGTGCATTGGCTGAGTGAATGAATACTTGTGAAAGTTAAAAAAAAAAAAATGGAATGACAGGGACATCCATAGTTCTTTTCTCCTGCTCTGAAACACCCAATGCAAAAACCCGAAGAGACTATTCTAGGGTTCAAGAAACCTAGATTTGAGTCCTGGGTCTAACTACTTGTTTGGCTCTAGCTAATCACCCATCTCTATCATTTGAACTTTCCTGGTTGCTAAAGAGCTGAGGAAAGAGAGGAAGAAAAGCAAAATTTATGCCATTTCTTCAAAACAACACAGTTGATGTCATTCTCATTTTACAGCCGAGCGAGGTAGAAGAGATTGAAAATCCAGGTCTTTCCAAATTCAGTATTCATGCTTTCTCTCTCATACCAGGTTCGCTTGTGTCCAAGGGACAGATTAAACCCCTGCTTAGGGTTGGATCTGTTCATAGAACAACGCTGATGTACTTCATCCTTCCTCACCCTCAAAGTAATGTGATCAGAGAAATGACTTAACCGGCCATCCACTTGTAGAACCCAGGGTGAGAAGGAGTCAGTGTATTCCACAGTTTCTCCTCCAGCAGGAGACAGCAGGCTGGCCTTTATATTCAGGTCACTGAACCTGGGCAAATCTTGTCCATTCCCCTTCTCATCTCCCCTCTTTGAGGAGCAAGGAAGGGATAGAGAGGTAACAGTTCCTCCTGTCATGATATGACAGACCTCTGTTCAGCGTCTTACAGCATCTCCAAACATCTAAGGAGTCCTCATTTAATTTCATTCTCCCTCATCCTCCCAGTAATCCCAAGTGACAAAGACACCACAGTATGGGCAACCCCGTTTTACAGAAGGGTAGTGACTTTTCCAGGGCCACACAACCAGAAATAGCCTGAGCCAAACTGACACTAGAGTTTTGTTTTGTTTTGTTTTGTTTTTTTAAACTTACCTCTATGCCCAATGTGGGGCTGGAACTCACAACCCTGACATAGAGTCACATGCTTTACCGACTGAGCCAGCCAGGCACCCTAACACCAGAATGCTTGCTAGAATCCCCTAGTCCTCTTCTCTCCATAGGTAGTGGTGGGTGGGGTCCAGGCCTTGGATATTTGTCCCCAAATCAAGGATGAAGGGGGGAGCAATTCTAGGTCAAAAGTCACTAGATCTGATTTTAGCTACTTTCCTCTCTCAACTCCGCATTTCTTCCTACCCTTTCCTCTCTTTTCCAAGGAGCAGGGACCTTGCCTTCTGGAAGGTCTGGGGGGATTCTAGGGACTAGGGCAGAAAGACCGCTGGGTCTCTGGGATTTCTTGTTGTCTGTGATGGGGACTCCCTTTGGACATCCTTCTCACCCCAGCCTCAGTCTCGGGTTGGCTGACCGGCGGGCCGTCACGGTCCTGTCGGAGGGAGTGGGCCCTTCCGGTTTGGTTCAAGTCAGTCTAGGCCCACACCGGGGAGAAAGGGGTTAACGCCAGGTCCCAGGATCAAAGGGATCGGGAAGTTCCGGCGGCCCCCACTGGAGTGGAATGGGCAGACCTGCTAAGTGAGAGTGGTTTGGGACGGAAACGGGGGGCCGTGCCAATCCGCGCTTCACCTCCATCAGCGCTTGGCATCCACTGGTAAACCGCCCCCCCCCCCCCCCCCCGCCCCAAGGCAGGGTTTCACTCCTCCCTCCACCCCTGTACCCAGAGTGAGCCACCTTCTCCCCGGGCAGGTCAGAGGCCGGCGCTCACCCCCTCCCGGAGCCAGGAGGGGCGTGCCTCCCTCCGGCTGCCCTCCCATTGTCTGTGCGGAGCCTGCTGAGGGGCTGCGAGGGGCGGGGCCGGGGCGGGCGGAGGGAGGGAGGGCGGAGGGAAGGAGGGGCAGGTGGGAGCGGAGGGGGCGGGGGGAGATGCTGAGGCTTCAGGGGCGGAGGAGGCGGCGGCGGCAGAGGAGAGAGCGGGAGGAGGGACGGGAGGCTGGAACAGGGCAGCCGAAGGCCGGGCCAGGTGGCTGGAGCGGGTGCCGGCCGCGCTGCGCTGCTCTCGGTTCCGACGGCCTCTTTCATGCGCTGAGGGCGCCCGGCTGGGCCGGGCCGGCGGCCGGAGGGGAGGCTCCTCTCCATGGTCCAGAAGACCAGCATGTCCCGGAGCCCTTACCCACCCTCCCAGGAGATCCCCATGGAGGTCTTCGACCCCAGCCCGCAGGTGAGGTGTGGTGGCCGGGCCCGAGGGCAGGGGGGCCGCTCCCGCGGACCTTGTGGGGTCGGCTCGAGGGACGCCGGGGAAGAAGGAGTTATGTGCCCGGCGAGGAGGGGCGAGGGGCGCCTGCGCGCCCCCAGTCCCTGCGGGTTAATGATTGATGGGCGCTTGGCCCGGAGTTGGGCTGCGGTTTGGCGGAGCGGGGAGGGGGCGATCGGGCCTCCTGTCACCCTCGCCTCGGCTCCCCCGCGTCAGGGTCTCTGCTGCTTGGGTACCGGCTCCATGGGTTGAGAGTGGGGGTGCTGGCGGGGCAGCCGAGGGTTGAGGGAGGCTGGAGAGCGAGCTCAGGCAAAGGGGGCGACGCAGAGCACGCTCAGGGGCGCCAGGCGGGGGTGGGTGGGGCGGGGGAGGCACCGGGTGATGGCCGAGGCGATGGTCAGGGCGGTGCCAGCAGGCCTTCGGAGCCGCAGACACTGGCCTTAGAGGGTGGGGAAGGGGCCAGCCCTGGGCTAGACCCCCCCATCCTGGCACCTCAGCTACATCCTTCTTTTGGACCAGCTTCCCTACCCCAACACCCACGTTATCTTTCCTACTCCACCCCCCTCCCCTCCCCAGCCTTAGAAAACGCCTCCAAAGTTTGGAAAGTTGGATGGATGCCAACTCACTGTCCTGGAGGGGAAGACGCTGTGTTACCTGGGTGGTGGGGGGTGTCTGCCGCCCCACCCCTACTCACACTTACCTGCAACCTGGGTTATCCCCAGGAAGGGGCATTCTTGGGTGTGGTGTGTGCCCATGGAGTGACCAGCAGTATCTGGGCTGGCTGGTTAGGGTCTGGGGTGGTCGTTCCAAGGGATTTCTCTGGGACCAGGCCATTCTCTAATCTGGCGACACTCCAAGGCTAGGATACCATTAACTCTTTTCTTGCCAGTGGAGAGCAACTGTAACCACCATGATAATGTGGTTGATGGGCATGGCGGTGGGGGGGAGCAGGTTAGACCTAAAAATACCTCCCTTCTCCACCCCAGGCCCCTTGGAGCCTGGAGGCAGCTGACTGGAGCCTTCCTTTCAGCTGTCCCTTGTCTCTCTGGGTGCCACTCCCTTTTCCCATCCTGGGGTGGTGGTGGTGGTGGTGTGAAACAGAGTCTGGGGCTCACTGAAGGATCCTCTTAAGTTTGTAGGGATCCTCAATCCTAGAGGTTGGGTATTTGTCTGGTTTGAGAGAAGGGGATGGGAGGGAGGATTTTTGAAAGGTTCCCAGGTACCCTTCTCTCCCATTTATCCATGCTCCTTGTACTCAGGCCTAAGGAACCAGAGCCCCTAATGTGATCATATCTAATCTAGCTTCTTTGGCAAAGAAACTCTAGGATTGGCAGTGGGGGTAAGGGCTTGGAGGGCCTGAACCCTCAATCATCCCGCCCTACTTTGGAATGGCCTGGGGCCACGTGTGTATATGAGTTAAGGAGGGTAAGGAAGCAGCCCCCTTTACAGGAGGCCTGGAAATACCTGAATGTGTGGCCGATCGAGAGAGGTCAGACAGGGTCCACTCCACCCAAGCCAGGAGCCCAGCCAGTGAGACTGAGCCAGCCTACCCCAGGAAACAGTGGGGGTTGTGTCCCAGGCTTGTCTTGGGGCAGGGCCAAGGGGATTGAACTCGATGCAGCCTGGTGGGGACCACGGGGACGGGGCGTAGGCAGTGGCAGCCAGGGGTTAAACAGTGGAAGCTTGATCCCTTTCCCCAAGGGGAGGGGTGTGACCACTGATTGTGAGGAGGGGGCTGAGGAAAGTCCTGCGGGGTCGGGTTGAGGGCTGCCCACTGGAGTGGGTTGGGGTTAGATGTTTCCTTTCTAAATACAATTCCATGCCCTCCCCCAGCCCCCTCCCCGGAAATCTAGTTTGGGGTCTCCCAGGGCCAAGAGCTGCCACTCCCCTCCCCACTCTGCGGAAAAATGAAGGCAAGATTCGGTCACAGGAAGAGCTAAGCTGGGCCTGGGTTGGCGATTCCTCTTCTCTCTAGGGGCTACAGGCATACTCGGCCCCCCTGCTCCAGCTAAGGGGGAAAGGGAGGGGGACTCTCCCCAGCTCTCTCTGCCCCCCTAACACTGCAGGCAGCCTCTCCCTTCCCAGGAGGCCTCTGCAGCCTGCCCAGCATCTTAATTAGCTTTGCTGCCTAATGAGCCTCCAGCCTCTCAGCGCCTCCCCGTTCCCAGCCTCTCTGGCTTGGTTTGGGGGTTTCCGTGTGTGCTTCCTGGGGCTCTCTTGCACTGTCCCCCACCCCAGGGCTGTGGTCCGGGCCTTCCCTCCCCTTAGGGCTGTACCATCTCAGGAAGAAGATGGGGGGAAGGGTTGTTCAGATCAGGGGCTGATATTCCCAAGGCTTGGCTGTAGCTCTGGGCTTGATGGGATGAGGGTTGGGAAAGGCCCTTTCTGATTCCACTCTTGTCCCTTCCTGGCTTCTCCAGGGCAAATACAGCAAGAGGAAAGGGCGGTTCAAAAGGTCGGATGGGAGCACGTCCTCGGATACGACATCCAACAGTTTTGTCCGCCAGGTAATGGGGAGGCTGGGCTGAGAGAAAGGAGGTGGCTGGTTGGTGGAGACCAGCATTAGTGAGCTGGATCTGAGGCTTTCTCCAGGCACCCACCCCCATGTCATTTGTCACCTGCCTGGAACCACCGGATCACCCTTACCTCCATGACCTCTGCATATACTGTCAGCTTCACCCACTCCCTCAGCCCCCGCCCCGCCCCTCCCCCAGCTCCAGGCACCAGCCCCTGCTGCCTGCCTGCGTCATCTCTTTCAGGGACAGCCTGCCTCCTTCTAGCTTGCTTCGGGCTGTCACCCACTCCCCCTGCCGGCTGTCTGCTTCCATGTCCTCCCCCAGAATCTGTGACAGCGTGGGGTAGAAGCAGAGCCTAAGAAACGTAGAGCCAGGTCATCTGGGTCCCTGGAGCCCCGGGTAGGTAAGGGTCAGGGAAAGGCCCACGGCGTGCCCAGCTATGACTGGTCTTTAATATGCAGAAAGTGTGTTGGTGGTGGTGAGGGCAGGAGGGAGTTGGTTTCAGAGAGCAGCACCCCTGAGCGAAGGGAGATAAGTGGATAGCTTTCTGGGGTCTTCTGTTCTCAGTCAGGGAGATGCCATTCTCCTCTGTGTTCTCACTCTCAACCCCAGGCCATCTCAGGCTCAGGGAGAGGCAGCCAGAGAGGCATGTGGTTGCTATGACTACAGAGCATCTCAACAAAGCCTGGTACCCAAAAAAGGCGAGAGAGGCTTGGGATCAGACAAGGAAAGGGAGTGTGCCAAAGAGGAAACGGGCAGGGCATATGAGGGCAGAGGACAGTAGGGAGGTCAGCCCCCCTTGGGCTGGAGAGAGAGAGAGGTGCCACGCAGATCCACCACAGATTGGAGTGAGCTCTTCTTTTTGATTCTTCTCTCTCCACGACGGTTGGCACCTGTGAGCTCAGGCCTGACTTGAGAGGGTCAGACAGGGAGCCCTTCATCCCAGCATCTTCCAAGTACACAGACGGATAAGAAGTCCTTTCTTCAGTCTTTTCCGCGTTCCTCCTGTTGCAGGGCTGGACCAGGGCCAGGGCTAGGAGGAATGACACTGTGCTCGGTGTGACGCCTCTTGACAGAGAAGGGCCTTGGTTCCGTCACTGTTTGCCACCACAGGGGATCAGACCCCAGCCTCTAATCCTTCCTCCTCTCAGCTCCCTCTCTCTGACCCCCAGTAGGTGGCGGGGAGTGGGGGAGCAGGCCTTGCCACATCTCTGAGCTAAATATACCCTAGCAGTTTGCACATGTAGCAACTTGCTTGTAACCTGAGCCCCCCGGGGGAACGGGCAGTTTGGGCCACCCCCTAGGCCAGCAGGGCCAGGCACTGAGGGCGCCGGGATGGAGGCGCCCAGCCGGACCCTCGTAGTGGTGAGCTAGGGATGGGGTAGGGATGGGTGGGAGCAGCCCCAAAGGGAAAGCTGGTGGGGGGGTGGTGCTCACTCCAGCCTGTCTCCTTGTCTCCTCACCATTCCTGCTCCTGCTCCTTGTCTCTGTGCGCGCATGTCTGTGTGTGTGCGTGTGTGCGTATGTGTGTTAGGATCAGTAAATGTCTCTCAGTCACTCTGTCTCTGGGTCTGTTTCTCTGGCTCTCTGGGCATCTGTCTCCCTGACCCTGAGTACTCCCCTCAGGAGGGGTGGAGAGTGGAGGATTAGCTGGTTTTCGCTTTCCTTCCTTTTTGTCTCTTTTCTTTTGTAAATTTTACACCCAAATTAGGTAGCATATAGTGCAACAATAATTTCGGGAGTAGATTCCTTAATGTCCCTTACCCATTTAGCCCATCCCGCCTCCCACAACCCCTCCAGTAACCCTCTGTTTGTTCTCCATTTTTTTTTTAATTTTTTTTTTTTTAACGTTTATTTATTTTTGAGACAGAGAGAGACAGAGCATGAACGGGGGAGGGTCAGAGAGAGGGAGACACAGAATCTGAAACAGGCTCCAGGCTCTGAGCTGTCAGCACAGAGCCCGACACGGGGCTCGAACTCACGGACCGCGAGATCATGACCTGAGCCGAAGTCGGCCGCTTAACCGACTGAGCCACCCAGGCGCCCCTGTTCTCCATATTTAAGAGTCTCATGTTTTGTCCCCCTCCTTGTTTTTATATTCTTTTTGCTTCCCTTCCCTTACGTTCATCTGTTTTATATCGTGAAGTCCTCATATGAGTGAAGTCCCATGATTTTTGCCGTTCTCTGACTAATTTCGCTTGACATAATACCCTCCACTTCCATCCACGTCGTTGCAAATGGCAAGGTTTCATTCTTTTTGATTGCCGAGTAATACTCCATTGTATATATACCACACCTTCTTTATCCACTCCTCCATCGATGGACATTTGGGCTCTTTCCATACTTTGGCTATTGTTGATCCTTCTTGTCTCTTTTCTACCTTCCATTAGCGTTCTCCACCCCCACCCCGATCTTGGTGCCTTCACCGAGTCTCCCATTGTTGTGCTCTGGCTGCTCAAGGAATGGGCAACCTCACTAGCTAATGACCAGGTCCCTCTGGGGGAGGTGGGACTTCGTTTTTTCTCTTTCCTAGGTCCCCTCCTTACCAAGCTAGTGGGCATTCCTGGCCAAGTGACCCTTTCATGGCCTCAGGAAAGAACCGTCACGTGTCTGCAGTCCTGCTCTTTCCCCACATCACCTCCTGCCCCTGTAGCAACACCACCACTTCCCAGTCACACAAATTCACACCTCCTGGATCCTGCCCTCACGTGCCACACATCGTCAGGGACACTGACGCCTAGGGCGCTCCCCTGTTTGCGCTCATGTGCCCCTCTATGCATTCAGTCATGTATATCCAGCACATACCATAGAATGCACCCTTCTAAACACATTTGAAGTTGCACATCCAAGCACGCCTGTGAATAAGCATGTTCATTGACACTTTGGGTCTGGACAGGTTACATGTCTCACACATGTGCCCGCATCCCTGACAGAGTTTCTTGTGCTCTGGGATGGTCAGTGTGGTCAAGGCCAGCTTCCTGGCCTAACCAGACTTCTGGGCCTGCCTTACCCCGAGCAGCCAGCAGCCCTAGTACTGGAGAGAGGGCCTGCCCCCTGTCCTGCTCTTAACTTGCCTCTTTTGCCTGCACTACCCCAGGAATCTTGGGTTCTCTTTTGTATCTCGTGAGAGCCTGAGGGTTGGGGCTTCTCTGATTCTGGCCGGAGAAGTAGGATTCTATCTTCCCTCACCATTGAGCAGAAGATAGCAAAAGTTTTGGCGGCCCCGTCATGCAGAGCAAGAGCAGGCTGCCCTCTGCCCACAGTGCAGAGACCTCAGGCCTAAGCTGGTGGCTACTGTCCCTGGAAGGACTCAGTGGGCCTCTGCTGAGTCTATCTCAGCTGGTGCTGGGGCAGGGGAGGGAAGGAGGAACTGGGAGCGGAGACTCGTCCCCTGGCACTCCTCCCCTGCGCTGTGCCCCTATCAGGTTCCCACCCCTCCCTGGGCCCCAAGCAGCTGTCCTTGGATCTGCCTTAACCCCCTGCTTGCTGCTGTCACCCTTCCTAGGGCCACACTTTCCCCAGGGGCCTGCAAATCTCAGTCCCTGGCTTCTCTCATCTAATGCCACCTTTTCCTAGCCCCTGTGGCATCACGCTGGGCTGGCTGGGGCTTGAGGCATCCATGATAGGTGGCTGGTACCTCTGTGCCTTCCGAGGCCCAGGAACTGGGAGGCAGTGTTGGCCCTGAGCTGGCCCTGTGTCTGTTTTCAGGGCTCAGCGGAGTCCTACACCAGCCGTCCATCGGACTCTGACGTGTCTCTGGAGGAGGACCGGGAAGCCTTAAGGAAGGAGGCAGAACGCCAGGCATTAGCCCAGCTCGAGAAAGCCAAGGTGAGAAATACAGAATCAGGGGGCTGTCCTGGCATTATTTCTCTCACCCCCAGGCCTTAGAGATGGCCTGGATAGACCCAGGGTCAAGTCTTGTCCCAGCCACTTCTTAGCTGGTGTATCCCAGGGCCTCGACGTGCCTCTGTCTTACAGCTGTAAAATGTGGGCTATAAAACTTGCCTTTTTATATAGTATAATAAGAGCCTGATAGTGTTTCTACACGTAATAAGAACTTTAGACTTTCTACTTCTTTCTGGAGTCATACTTCCTGGGCTAACTCTTCTTAGCTGTGTGATCTTAGGCAAGCCACTTAACCTTTCTGAACTTTAGTCTCATTCACTAAAATACAAATGATAATAGTAGTTAGCTTCTTTTTTGTTTTTTAAAAGATTTTAGTATTTTTCTTTTAAGTAATCCCTACACCCAATGTGGGGCTTGAACTCACAACCCCGAGAACAAGAGTCGCACACTCCACTGACCGAGCTTGCCGGAAGCCCCTAGTAGTTAACTTCCTAAGGTTTTTGTGATGCATAAGTGAGGTAATGCTTGTAAAGCATGTAACACGATGCCTGGAGCAGTAAATGATAGCTACTGTCATTATTATTATTATTACTAAGATTTTTCTGGGTGTCATTCTGGGCTAATACCTACTGTCCCCCGTGGCCCCCTCCATCCTGAGAAGGCTGAAGTCAATTTTTATTTTTTTATTGTGAACTTTAACATACATACAGGAACCCTACTGAAACCACTCGGTATACATTTTAGCGATCAACCAAACAAACCTCTGCATCATGCCCCCACCTCCCCCCAGCACATTACATTGTGGTTTAACCTTCTGGTTGTTATCCTTCCCATGCACCTCCTCTAGACCAAGCCGGTGGCATTTGCTGTGAGGACAAATGTCGGCTACAACCCGTCTCCGGGGGATGAGGTGCCGGTGCAGGGAGTGGCCATCACCTTCGAGCCCAAGGACTTCCTGCACATCAAAGAGGTGGAGAGAGCACTTGGTATCTGGAAGGAGGGCAGGGGGGTGGGTACCAGGAGATGGGCAGCCGGAGCTCCGAGCCAAGCAGAGCTTGGCGGAATCCGCTGTGTGACCTTAGACAAATCTCTTCACGTCTCTGAGCCTCTAATTTTCCCTGGTAAAATGGGGCGGCGATGCCCAGGTCACACAGTTGTTGAGAGGGTTTGTGACGAGGTCTGGAGGTGGAGAGGCGGCATGCAGGCACACGTAGGGGTCAGCATTTACTCCTCTCCCTGCCGTTCGAGGGTAGGGCGGGCACGTGGTGGGACAGGGATGTGATGGGGGTAGGGTGGTCCACGGCACAGGCAGAGCCAGGGGCCGGCTCTTTGAAGGTGCCGCCTCCTGGGCAGGGTTGGCGGGTCCAGTAGCTGCTGGCTCGCCACTCCAATCTCCCTCTTGGTCTCTCCCACCCCACCCGCTGTTGTTTGCAGAAATACAATAACGACTGGTGGATTGGGCGACTGGTGAAGGAGGGCTGTGAGGTTGGCTTCATCCCCAGCCCCGTCAAACTGGACAGCCTGCGCCTTCTGCAGGAACAGAAGCTGCGCCAGAACCGCCTCAGCTCCAGGTGTCTAGCTGGGGACCGCAGAGAGGCCATCCAGCTGGGACTAGGCCTCGAGGGTCGATCCACTGCCCTGAGCGCACAGAGCTGCCTCCGGCATCACCAGTGGGGCTGGAGGGTCTCCAGGGGAGTGGGGGGCAGGCGGCACGGGAGAGAACAAGGCTCCCCCACTCTGACGCCCACCCCTCCGCTCACAGCTCCATTTGCCTCTCTGCCCACACAGCAAATCAGGTGACAACTCCAGCTCCAGCCTGGGAGACGTGGTGACTGGCACCCGCCGCCCCACGCCCCCTGCCAGTGGTAAGAGCCGTTGCCACCTTAGGGAACGGGGCCGGGGGGAGGCCGTTGGGAGGAGCTCCTCGGTGGGGTGGTCTCCCATCGCCTGTCCTCTCTTCTCCCTGCAGTAGGGGGCACCCCAGTCCCGAGTCCTCCAAATACACCCAGCGGTACCCCCTCCGTGAAGAGTAGGGTACCCCCCCCCCAGCTGGGCCCATCCGCGCCCATTCTCTCATGTCTCTCCTTCCCATTTCTTTGGTAGCTCCGTCTCTCTGCCTCCCTCCCCCACCCCACCCCCATTCATTTCTCCTAGCTCTGTTCCATTCACCTCTTCTTCTCTCTTTTTTCCCCATCCCATCCCTGCCTTCTGTACTGTGTCTCCATGTCCATCCCACTCCTCCCCACCTCGCCTCCCTCCTCTCTCCTGACTGCGGTCCAGGTAATGAAATGACTAACTTAGCCTTTGAACTAGACCCCCTAGAGCTAGAGGACGAGGAGGCAGAGCTCGGGGAGCAGAGCGGCTCTGCCAAGACTAGTGTTAGCAGTGTCACCACCCCGCCACCCCATGGCAAACGCATCCCCTTCTTCAAGAAGGTAATTCTTGCTGGGCCCTGGCAAGGGGGCGAGGGGTCAGGGCCCAGCTCTGGGGCAGGAGGAGGGGACCAGGATGGATTCAGATGCGGTACCAGCCTGATTCTGTGGGGAGCAGGGCCTCCTGCCAAGGAGCAGGGAGCGGGTGGGGAATGGGCACAGCGGGCTCCACACACAACCCCACTCTGGCCCACCCCCCAGGAAGGGACGGTTCTTGCAGCTGAAACACCCCTGCTCTTGGCAGGCGGTACCCCCTGACCCCACCACCACTGGAATCAGGGTCCGGTGCTAATGAAACCTGGCCTCATCCCTCGCTAGCACTGGGATATTCCATGTCCTCGCCCCTGCATGCGAAGGAGACACTGGGATGGTGACCCTTCTTTGTCCTCTGTGGACTCTGTGGGTCTAGTGTGGGCACATGAGGGTCTCCTGGCTGCATAGCAGGACGGTTAAAGGAACCTTTAAAATGGGAAGGTTCCTGGACTGCATTAGGGGTAGGAGATGGGCACCAAATTTGGGGCTGTCACCCTTCCCAGCTCTTTCCCAAGACCCAGAAAGGGGAAGGGTATGTCTGAATATTCCCAAATCCACTGGATTGACTGTCAGCCCTCCCAGCCCTGATTTAGGGCCATCTCTGGCTCCCCCTTGGCATGGGGTCCCGTCCCCTCTCTCTGGCTCTGTCTGTCACTAACACGCATGCCCTGTTATCTCTCCTCGTCTGCCCGCTCTCCCTCCCTCTCTTGTCCTGGTTCCTTCCTTGCCCTCTGCCCCTGCCTGGGTGCCCTTCCCTCTCTCCCCCACCTCCCCACTCTTGGCAATCTCTGGACCCAGCCAAACAGAAGCAGAAGTCGGTGAGTATCACAGCTTTCTGTGTCCCCCTCCCCACCTCCTGGGATGAGCTAGTGGGACCTTCTAACACCCATTCTTGTGCCCTCCCTACCTCTCCCCCGCCCCACCCTTCTCTCACCCTCCCTGATTCTCCTTGGCCATCTCTCCCCATCCCACCTCAATCCTCACATCTGGGCTCTGGGACCCCGGGGAGGAAAGAATGCATGGGGGAGCCTGGAGGCTGGGGAAGAGGGGCTAATGTCATCCCCACTCTGGGCTTTCCCTTCCCTGCTTCCCCCTCAGACAGAGCATGTGCCCCCCTATGACGTGGTACCTTCCATGAGGCCCATCATCCTGGTGGGACCGTCGCTCAAGGGCTATGAGGTAGGAGCCCCTAGAGGGGAGTGGACCCAGAGGGGCCCAGACCTCCAGAGAGATGCTACAGAGTTTCATACCCCAGACAGATCTCCTGGAAAGGCCCAGATTCCCAGGGTATTTCCCCAGAGGGCTACAGACCTACAGGCCCAGAGGGGCCTGACCCACAGGGAGACCCATTCAGAAGTATCTGGTTCCCCTCTCCCAAGACCCCCCCCCCCCCCGAGAAGGGTCCCCCCCAGAGATACCACCTAGAAGAACTTTGGAATCAGAGATCCCATTGGAAGCTCCTCACACCCAGAAAGAATTCCCCCACCCCCCCTTAGAGGCCCATTTATCTCAGGAATTTGAGAAGAAAATAGAATGTGAGGGTGTAAATACTCAGCAGCCCACCCACACCTGACTTCTTCCCCCCAACCCCCAACCTCAGGTTACAGATATGATGCAGAAAGCTTTATTTGACTTCTTGAAGCATCGATTTGATGGCAGGTAAGACCCCACTCTCACTCTAGTCCTGTGCTGCTGGGGATGGGCAGGGTGGCTTGAATGATGATTCTGGGACTCTTGGACTGAGGTCTAGGACTTGGAGCCTTGGGAGTGGGCAGCGGATTCTAGCCCATCCTGACCCCTCCATCCCCCTGTCCCATCCCTCAGGATCTCCATCACTCGTGTGACGGCGGACATTTCCCTGGCTAAGCGCTCAGTCCTCAACAACCCTAGCAAACACATCATCATTGAGCGCTCCAACACACGCTCCAGCCTGGGTGAGCCCACCCTGCGACCCCCCTTCCGGGCCCAGACCTGGGAAGGGAGGGAGGTGGGGGGGCATCTCCAGAAGTGTTCTATTGCCCACCGTCTCTTGGGGAGGCTCCCCTACATGCCCCCTTCCCCATGACTCCATGTCTCCCAGCTGAGGTTCAGAGCGAGATCGAGCGAATCTTTGAGCTGGCCCGGACCCTTCAGTTGGTGGCTCTGGATGCTGACACCATCAACCACCCAGCCCAGCTCTCCAAGACCTCACTGGCCCCCATCATTGTTTACATCAAGATTACTTCTCCAAAGGTGGGTGTGGGAGCCTAACCTTAGTGGGGACAGCAGTGCTCTGGAGTCGGGTGGCCTATGTTTAAATCTCAGCAACTGCTTATTAATTCTGTGACTGAATCTCCCCGAGCCTTATTTGCCTGCTCGGTAAAACTCCATCAAATGGACATTGTGAAGATTGAGCCTAATGTGAATGCTTAGCACTTAGCAAAGTGTCTGGTATAATGTGCTTCCTCATGTATTAGCTAGTATAAATATCATTAATAGGGTCATGCAGGCCAGTCCCCTGTCTCCACTCTGGTTGACCTCCCATCCTTGGTCGAGGAAACTGAAAGAATTCTGTGCTTTTTGTTGCAGTGCCACCCAACTGCGTGGCAGTTGGGAGGTCTTTACTGTCATTTGATTTTGTCCCTTTTTGCTGCACTGTCCTCAGTTGGACCTTGATAGAGATGAATCGGTAGGAAGGCTAATTTACTTATTTTTCCTACTACAGCTCTGTGAGATTTTCCCTCCTAGATGTTAGTGGGGGTTTGAGAAACGTGGAGGGCGAGTTCAGGTGCAGTATTTGAAGTTAGAAGATAGCACTGGGTTCAAGTCTTTATTAATTAATTCATTAATTAAATTTTGTTGTTTGGTTGTTGTTGTTGTTGTTGTTGTTTATTGAGCTTGGGATCTCTGGGGGATTTATTTAGCCTCTGAGCCTCAGTTTCTTCACCTATAAAATGGGAATTAAAAACCCTCCCTTGTTATCGCTGAGAGGATTTCAGGTGATAATGTAAAGAGCCCAGAGTTCTGTCTGATTCATGATGACAACCAAGGGCGGTAACTCTTATTTCGTGATGCTACCCAGTTCCTTAACCCTAACCTTTCTGAGTCCTCAGTTTCTGATGAGCTAAAAGGGAATGATAGGATTTAAGTACTTCCTGGAGTGGTTGAAAGGATCAAATGAAATAATGGATACAAAAACACTTTGTGAGCTAGAAAGTAACAGATGCTTCAATTTCTCCCACTGGGCACTGAGGTTGAGGGTGGGGACTCTGGAGCCAGAATGCCCAGAGTTTACCAGCGTTGCTGCTCCCCAGCTCTGTGCTCCTTTGGCAAACCCCCTAACTCCTCTGTGTCCGTTTCCTCGCCTGCAAAGTAGGGATCCTCAAATGGTGGTGGTGAGGATTGCGTAAGTGAATTAACCAGGCAAAGTGCCTGGTACCTACCAAGTTCTACGGCTATTACTTTTTTATTTTTCTTTTTTTAAGATTTTTTGTTTTGAGATAATTCCAAGTCTAGAGAAAAGCTGCCAGAATAGTACAAGAACTGCCATTCTTTTGACTGCCCTTCACTCAGATTCACTCATTTTTTAACAGCTTTATTGAGATAATTCCCACACCATTCAATTCAGCCATTTAAAGTATATTATTCAATTTTCTTCAGATTCACTAATTTTGGACACTTTGCCACACTTACTTTATCTTTCTGTATATATGTATTATGTTATATGTATATATATTTTTTCTGGGCCATTTGAAAGTAAATTGCGGATATCATGTCTTTATTCCTAAATACCTCATCATGTATGTCTTAGCAGCGAGGATGTTAATTTATATAACCATAGTACAGTTGCCAAATTCAGGAAATATTATATTTTAAAATGTTTATTTTTAAATGCTAATTTTTTAATTTTATTTTTGAGAGACAGAGGGAGAGAGACAGAGAGCGAGCACGGGTGGGGGAGGGGCAGAGAGAGAGGGAGACACAGAATCCGAAGCAGGCTCCAGCCTCCCAGCTGTCAGCACAGAGCCCGAGGCGGGGCTCGAACCCACGAACCATGAGATCATGACCTGAGCCAAAGTCGGACACTCAACCGACTGAGCCACCCAGGCGCCCAAATGTTTATTTTTAAGAGAGAGAGTGCACATGCATGAATGGGGGTAGGGGCAGAGAGAGAGGGGGACAGAGGATCTGAAGCAGGCTCTACGCTGACAACAGAGAGCCCCTGACAGCAGAGAGCCTGATACCGGGCTCGAACTCGAGAACTGTGAGATCATGACCTGAGCCAAAGTCGAACACTTAACTGACTGAGCCACCCAGGCGCCCCAAGAAATATTTTAAAACAGTCTGTCATTTTTCATCAGTTGTCTCAATAATGCCTTTTTTGGCAATTTCCCCCTCAACCCAGGATCATGTGTTGCATTTAGTTGCTTTATCTCTTTAGCATTCTTTTTTTTTTTTTTTTTTAACGTTTATTTATTTTTGAGACAGAGAGAGAGAGAGACAGAGCATGAACGGGGGAGGGGCAGAGAGAGGGGGAGACACAGAATCGGAAGCAGGCTCCAGGCTCTGAGCCATCAGCCCAGAGCCCGACCCCGGGCTCAAACTCACAGACCGCGAGATCATGACCTGAGTTGAAGTTGGACGCTTAACCGACTGAGCCACCCAGGCGCCCCTTTTTAGCATTCTTAAACTGGAACATTTCCTCAGCCTTTCCTGGATTTTCATGACACCGACATCTTAAAGAGTACAGATCACTGATTTAGTAGACTGTTCCTCAGTATGGGTTTGCTTGATATTTCATTGTGATGAGGTTCAGATTTTGCATTTTTGGTGGGAATAGCACCAGAGCGATGTGTCTCTGTTGTGTAATTGGTGATGTTAACTTTGATCCTTTAGTTAAGGCTGTGGCTTTATGTTTAGCTATTATTTACCATTATCACTGGTAAACATTATCGTTATTGAGATGAGAGTAGCAATCGTGGCTCCCTAATGGGATTATTGTCCGGACAAAATGAATTGACCACGAAAGCACAACATGGTGCCTGTGTAGAGCAAGTGTCCCATAAAGGCTGGCTGCTGCTGTTAACGTGGAGATGTCTGCCTGGAGAATGAAGCTATGAAGAAGGTTAGAGGGTTCAGGAAAGAGAATCACCCCCTTTCAAATAGCCACTTCCCAGGAGAGCCTGAGCATTGTGGTGGGACAGACACGGGGCAGGGGAGGTCATTTCTGAAGACGTGGCCAGGGCTGAGAGTCCTCTAACATCCCCCCGGCTCTGACACACTGGGGCCAACCAGGACCTGCCTCTCTGATAGGATGTGTGTGGGGTCCCTCTAGCTCCTCTTCTCTCCTCCCAAACCAGGTACTTCAGAGGCTCATCAAGTCCCGAGGGAAGTCTCAGTCCAAACACCTCAATGTCCAAATAGCGGCCTCAGAGAAGCTGGCGCAGTGTCCCCCGGTGAGTGCTCAGACCCAGGGAAAGGGAAAGGGGGACATTGGGGTTGTCCTGTTTCCTCTGGCCTGCGTCAGAGACAGAGTGACCAAGAGCACCAGGGTGGGGTCTGTTAGAGTGCCCTGGTCTTGAGGGAAAAGGGTGCTGGACCCCGGAAGCACCACTTCTCTGTGGGGAGACGGGCCCCTCTTCCAGCTTAGGTTGCCTTCTACCTAGAATGAGAGAGTCGGGCTATTCTGGGTGCCAAGACCTTTGGTAGTTCTGACAATGTATGTATCTGAGAGTCCTCCTCTTCCTGGACATCCAGAGGTTTCTTTTTAACTTTGTCCTTCAACCCTTTGACTCCACCCACTGCACCCAGGCCACACCCCTCACCCCCTTGGTCACGCCCAGCTCATCCCAGCCCTGCCCCCTAACCCCGCCTCCACAGGAAATGTTTGACATCATCCTGGACGAGAACCAATTGGAGGATGCCTGCGAGCACTTGGCCGAATACTTGGAAGCCTATTGGAAGGCCACACACCCGCCCAGCAGCACTCCGCCCAATCCGCTGCTGAACCGCACCATGGCTACTGCAGCTCTGGCCGCCAGCCCCGCCCCTGTCTCCAACCTCCAGGTACAGGTGCTCACCTCACTCAGGAGAAATCTCAGCTTCTGGGGCGGGCTGGACGCCTCGCAGAGGGCCAGGTCGGTGCCCCAGCAGCAGGAGCACGCCATGTAGGCGTCCCATCCATCTCCCCTCCTGCCCAAGGCTCGGGACTGGAGCTCAGGGAACATGGGGAAGGAAGGGAAGAGCTTTATTTTGTAAAAAATGTGGTGAGTGGCAGCTTCTGGTGTCTGTGGTTTTTGATGGGTTTGGGGCTGGCTCGTGGTGCCTCCCTGGGCCTGGTCCCATAGGACTGTATCTGCTGCCCTAGGGGATTTTGGATATGAGGCCTGACTGGGGCCTTATGAGACAATTGACTAGGAAGAAAACATAAGGAAGACTGGTATTTTCATTCACTGGACTCCACACTCATTTTATTTTTATTTTTATTTAGTTTTTAAAGTAATCTCTGCACCCAGTGTAGGGCTAGAACTCACGACCCCCAAGATGAAGAGTCACATGCTCTACCAACTGACCCAGCCAGGTGCCCCCACACCCATTTTAGACCCCACAGAAGTCACAGCATTTTAGACCCAATAGAGCTAGGGCCTTCAGACCCAGGGAATCCCACGGAGCAGGGCCATTAAACCCAAAGAGACTGTCCCCTCTCCCAGAGCCCTAATCCCAGGAGTTTCCTCAGAGGGGCCCCAGAATGAAGTATCTTCTATGAGTTGATGCCATACCTCCCATCCTTCTCCCGGTGAAACACATTCCAGGGAAGGCCCTCCTGTGGGTGCCCTGCCCTGGCTCAGCCTCCTCCCATGGGAGCTGCTTCCCATCTCTGAGCTCGCACCACTATTTGGTTCTAGATTAGAGCCAGGAGAAAGCCAAGAAATCATTCTAAGACCATTGCTTTTCAAATTTGTTTTCAGTAACAGCCCATTTGTTCATTGCAACTTACAAGAAGCCTCAGTATATAAAGTGTCCTTGCTCTACTCGGAGGGAGCTGGTGGCTTAGCTTCCATTTCACCTCCTCAGGGACCCCTGAAGCACTTTTGTGCCCTTCCCACTCCACCCTCGGTCTCCAGGGAACAGCTTAGAAACTGCTGGTCTAATCCCTATCACACCACCACAGAGAAACTGAGCCGTAGAGAGGAGAGTCATTTGCTCAGGGTCATACAGCTTGAAGTGGCAGGGGATGGGACCAGAACCCAGGCCTTCTTGCACCTCACCCAACCACCTCCATGGTGACAGTGACCATCAGATCACCTTCACGTGGCATTTGGTGCTGAGGATGTTGGGCCACCTCATTGTCTCTACTGGGGGATAGAGACCCATTGGCTTTCTCCAGCCTGCTGCTTCGATCTTTGCTGGGGGTACACGGGAATCTCATCAACCTTGGAAATTTTGTTCTCTGACTAGGGACTGGCTAGGGGAAAGCGTAGGGGTTCTGGAAGCCTGCGGTTGGGGTCTGGTTTGGGCTGAAGGAGCTGGGGTTAGTGAGCTCTGAGCTGAAATTCCCTTAGTGTATTTGGAAAACTGGGGCAGTGACTAACCCAATCAGCCACTAACAAGTGGCGATACTAATGAGCTGTTAATGATGATTTAGCCCAAGACAGCATTAATGACGTGCATTGAGGAAGCAATGACAAATTGTTCGTGGGCTCTCTAGCATGGTTACCGGAAAAGTTCATGCCTCCTCACGTCTTATGAATGTTGGGTGCCTCCCGTCCCAATAGAGGAGCAAATGCCCTGAGGTCTGTCCTCTGGCTGGGCTGTAGAGCCGTTTGCCTGACTGCCCATCCCCTAGAGCCAGTACCCACCTCCTGTAGCCAGGCTGTGTATCTTGGTGCCGTTACTAACCTGCCTTGCTTTGTTGTGTCTCTTTCACCCCTGCCTGATCTGCATGGTGTGTGCTGTCCGTCTGCTAACCAGGGACCCTACCTTGCTTCCGGGACCAGTCGCTGGAACGGGCCACCGGGGAGCACGCCAGCGTGCACGAGTACCCGGGGGAGCTGGGCCAGCCCCCAGGCCTTTATCCCAGCAGCCACCCACCAGGCCGGGCGGGCACCCTTCGGGCACTGTCTCGCCAAGACACGTTTGATGCCGACACCTCTGGCAACCGAAACTCTGCCTACACGGAGCTGGGAGACTCATGTGTGGACATGGAAACTGACCCCTCAGAGGGCCCAGGGCTTGGAGACCCTGCAGGGGGCAGCACCCCACCAGCCCGGCAGGGATCCTGGGAGGATGAGGAAGAAGACTGTGAAGAGGAGCTGACCGACAACCGGAACCGCGGCCGGAATAAGGCCCGCTACTGCGCAGAGGGTGGGGGTCCAGTTTTGGGGCGCAACAAGAATGAGCTGGAAGGCTGGGGGCGAGGTGTCTACATCCGCTGAGAAGCAGGGGCCACACAGTGGGGGGAAGGGCTCTGAGCCCGGGGGAGGGGCGGGACAGAGGGACTCACCACAGGGATGTATCTTTCCTCCAGGGGGCGCTGTCTCCCACCTTTCAGATGCCTTTGCTCGATTTTTGGGGTTTCTTTGGTGGTAGCATCCCACCTCCTGGGATAACTTTAAGCCCCAACTGTAGGTTTTTCACTTACCTGCTGTGGATGGATAGGGGGATGCCCACCTTTCTGCAGTGTCCCCTTTTCCCCACATCAGGGGGCTCTCTCCCCTCACTCCCAGAGAAAAGGTGCACTTCCTTAACTCTTTCTACTTGGGGCTCTAAATAAGGGTCCTACATGGGGTAGCCCTTTCTTTCCCCAACTTGGAGTATTTGGGAAGGGTGGGGGGCTTTTCCTGGAGAGGGAGACCACAGACTCTTTCCCACGAGGGCTCTCTTCCCCAAACCCCAGGTCCAGAGTCCTTCACCGTGCCCACCCCTTCCCCAGCTTCCTGGCAGCGTTGTCTGGTGGGTGGAAGCTATGGAACGGAAGCCCCATGGGGAGCTTGTCTTGGGGAGGGGTCTGGGTAGAAGGGGACAGGCATCAGATGTAGTGCCCTCTGCCTGCCCAGGACCTAGACCCCTGAGGAGTGGGCAGCCCGAGACACTGCTACCCACCCCACCACTTCCATGCCTCAGCCTTCGCCTACCCCAGGAATGAGCTTTGCCTACAACATCCTTTGCCTACTGCCGTCTGAAGAGGGGGGCCCCTTTGCGTCTGAGCCCCCCACCCTGTTTCACCTGGGTGTGGCACCCATGGAACACTCTAGTCCGCCTCATTTTGAAACCAAAAAACTGCTCCTTCACTCTCACCCGGAGGCCCCAGGGGAGAGGCCCTGGGGGTGGGTGCCCAAGAGGCGATCACCACCCCAGCGGTTGCCTCGGGACCTCGGATCTCCCCTGGGGGGCTTGGCTGCTGCTGCTGCTGCTCTGGATTTGCCTCTTGTGACCCTGTCCTTTACCCATGTCCACTCCCTCTAGGAGAGGTCTTGGTACCCCCCCTCTGCCCTGGAGTGTCCCTCTGCCTAGCATCCCTACAGCCCAGCAGCCCTGCCCCTCTCCAGCACCCAGCTGGGCCAGAGAGAGCCGATTGTGCCAACGAGGACTGGGCCCTGCCCGGCTGCCCGCCTCAGGGATGGGCACCTCATGCCTGTCTCGCCACCTCCTGTGCCAATGTTGTCCCACCCCCCCACCTGGGTGGGGTGCAGCTTCCACTTACTGGTTAGAAGACACCACTGCCCGACCTTCCTCCCTCCCTGTCTGGTGTCCTGTGCCCCCATCTGTCTGTCTGTTTGTCTGTACTCCCCTAGAAGTATTTTGCCACATATAAAACCGCCGTCCTGTCCTTTGCAGCTGCCTCCCGAGCCTGCTTTTTTTGTTCCTGCCACACGGCGGCCAGCCGGGCATGTGGGAGTTGCCCACATGCAGGGGGAGAGGTAGAGGTGGGCGCAGGAAGCTGTGCCCCAAGTTGTTTACTCAGCAGGAGAGATGGTACTTTGTTTTGTGGCTCTGATGCATTATGATCAAGCTTGATGGGAGCAGTGTGGCCAGTTTCACCTTCCCATTCAAGCCAGCCCCAAGTCTTAACCTGTTTCCCTGTAAGTAGAGCCAGGAAAAATGGAAACCTGAGGTGGAGAAATGGGGTGTCACGGGCACTATTCAGTGGGTAAGATCCAGACCCACTGGCACGATGTCTTAAGGGCATGTGCTCGTTCTTCTGCTCCTGTGGCCTCTACTGCTTCCCAACACCTGAGAGAGAGCGGCTGAGTTCCTACCTTCCTTCATCCACTGATGCCCCCCTAGCCAGCTTTGGGAGAGGGGAAGAGGTCTACTTGGGGGGCGGGGGAGAGAGAACGGGGACTCCCCCAGCCCCAGCCTGAGAACATCAAGAGTGACAGTCAGCAGGTGACATTACCAGCTGGCAGGATGTGGACCTCTGACCGTTGTGACTGCTCTCACCTGTGTCTCCCTCACATGGCACTCGCCATGGCATTTCTCCATTCTCTTGGTTCTTGTTTCTGGGATGGTGGACCTGGGGAACTAGAGCTCCTGGGTCTCTCATCTGAATGCTTCTGCCCAAAGTGTGTGTGTGTGTGTGTGTGTGTGTGTGTGTGTGTGTGTGTAGGGCAACAGACATCTAGGCCTTTCAGGTGAGAGGTTAACAGAACCAAGTGGCTGGCCCAAGGTCCCTGGGAGTTGATGGCAAAGACCGCTGGGATTGGATTCCAGTCTCTGCCTCCCAGCCTAGCTCTCACCCCACTGCCTTTCAATGGAATCAATCCTTTACTCCTTTCTGAACATTTATTGAGCACCTACCAAGTACCAGGCCCAAGTCTGAAAGGGAGCTGCAGACAATTCAGGACATCATGATGAGCTCTCTGCTGTGAGAAGCACTGGGTTCTATGGGAAGCTGGAAGAAGGGTAATGCCCTTAACCTGGGGAGGACAGGAGAGGCTTCTCAGAGGAGGTGAGGCTCGAGTGGGATCTAGAAGGCTGGTTAGGAGTTAGCCTGGGGGGAAGTGTTCAAGGCAGAGGAAGCGGGTGGCATGCGTGGCATCTTCTTGGCACTTCACAGGCAAAGTGTGCTTTCAAGGTGATGGTCAGAGAGGGGTCAGCAGGACCAGGTCATGGGGGCCTTGAGTCATGTTAAGGAGTTTGGACTTTGTCCTGAAGCTAGTGTGCAGAAAGTGAAGGATTGTAAGTAGCAATGGCCAAGTTGCCTTGGTTGCAGTTTGGAGCATAAATTGGAGGGCCTGCCCTGGAAACGGCTGCAATACTCCAGGTAAGAGGCGGGGGGCGGGGTTGCAATGGGCCACAACAGTGGAATGGGAAAGGAGGCAGTGGCTGCCTCCATCTAGCAGGGAGAATCAAGAGCTCTCCAATCTGGCTCTTGGAGGTGGCCAGAGAGAGGGAGGGAGGCAGGAGGGAGGCATCACGGGGTGACTCTGGGTGATGGTCTTTCCAGACATAGAGGAAGCAGGTGGAAGAACCAGGTTAGAGACAGAAATGATGTCTAGCTTTGGACAAGGTGGGTTTATGGTGCCTGCGGGAGGACGTCCAAGAGAAGAGCAGGAGACAGATGGGTGCTTGGTCTGGAGAATCGGGGAACGGCAGAGAGCTCTATCTGGGGTGGAGGCTGATATTTTGAATCAAGGGCGGAGATGATTAACTTTAGTTTATAGATAAAGCTCGCAGCTTGTCCATAGCTGCACAGGTATGCAGCAAGGACTTGAATTCAGATCTTTGGAGTTCAAGTTCTGTGGTGCCTGTGAGCCCTAAATCTAGTGCTAATCCCCCCGCTCCAGCTTCTGCAAGGGGAGGAGGAAGCAGGTGTCTGAATATGTTTGTCTTCTCTTCGTGCGTCTGCTGCCTGAAATTGCATTTGCCCGGAACTTGCAGGCGGGGGCATTTCGAGGTAGCGTGGAGATAGTGAGAGATGAAGAAAGAGAGATTCTTGTCTTTTGGTAACCACAAGCCCTCAACTGATGTACACTCAGCACGTTGGCGGTTGTCAACATGTGAAGATTTCAACAACCGTGAAGTCGGCTGGGATGAGGTCTAGAGAGGCTGATGTTACCACCACGGTCACCTCAGGGAGTGGGGAACTGAGGTGCTGGGACCCCTCTTATCTGGGACCCCTCATCTCATTCCTTGACCAGTAGCTTCTGTCCACAGTGAGTCCTGGGTGTGGCTGAAGGTTTCCACCTTCCAAAAAGTCAAGGGAGCTGAGCTGGGACCTCCATGGTCCAGGAGCAAGGGGTGTTCCAGCCGGTACCCTAGAAGAAAATCTTGTCTTAGCTCCAAAATCACATCCTCAGAAAAGTGAGCTGTGACTCCCTTCTAAGTCAGGCCATCCTACCTACTGTCTCTCAGGGTTTGGTTTTGTTTTTGGTTTTTTGGTGTGTATATTTCTCTCTCCCACTAGACCGTAAGCTTCAAAAGAGCCAGACCAGGTCTGTTTTGTCTACTTGGCATGTTTCCTAACTCCTGACTCATATTTGTCAAATAAATGAATGAATGCCCCCTAAGACCGAGGCCCTAGGTTTCACAGCAGAAGCAGCCCTTGTCTGTTTACTGAATGTGTTCCAGCTAGCAGAATGTCACTTTCAATTCTGCAATTTGGTGGTGGTAATGGGGGGGGGTGGGAGCAGGATGCACTGAGGTTCCTCCCCCCCACCCCCCGGAAACAGATGGTAAAAGGGCTTAAAGTATTGCTGCTTCCCCCAGCACCTTTCTGTGTCCCCACCCCCACCCCCACCCCGCTACCCACCCTGCGCCTGCCATCACACTCCGCGTTCCTTTCCTGGGGCTGAAACGGGCTCTGGTAGTCAATTCTCCTTCCTTCTAACTCCAGGCACCAAGGCGGGTGGGATGAAAATTCCTTATTTAGCCAATTGTTTTCCCTCTTCTCTCCATGAACTTCCCAGCCTTCCTCATTCCTCTTCAACTTGTGCTCACACCTCTTTTTAAATGTTCGAAACACCATCTCTCAAGCTATGGCATAACTTACTGTACTTCAATAGCCGCACATTTCTTATGTGTGCCAGGCAGGGGACCAGGCCCGGAGTGGGGAGCAGAACACAGGCGAACAAGACATGAACCCCACCCTCTAGGTCTCACAGCTGATTGGCACAAACAGGCCAGTCTACAATCTCAGGCTAAAGAGAAGCCCCATTTGTCTGGAGCACCAGGCCAGGGCTTGGGAAGTAGGTGGCTTTTATGGAAGGCAGCTAGTAAGTTTTAGGAGTCCATCCACCTTCCTGGGAAAGTGAAAGCATTCAGGTGGAGGGAACACAGAAGCAGAAGCCGAGTTGGAAGGGGCTCGGCCTATGTGGGCAAGGACCAGTGGATGCAGGACATAAGAGATCACTTGCAAAGGCAGGTGAGGGCTGCTCACAGAGGCTCTTGAACGTCAGGTGAGGAGACTGATCTGAAGCCAGTGGGCGATAGGCAATCATCTGAGCTGTGCTTTACAAAGGTGAATAGGGCTGTGCTGAGTCAGGGGGAGGCAGAGGCAGGGAGACAAGTTAGAGGTTGTTCCCTTAGCAAAGGGGAGCACTAATGGCTCTAGGAGGGCAGTGGCCGTGGGGCAGAAGGAGCTGATTCTCCTGTGTGATAACGGCCTCAACTAACTGCCCCCTCAGCCTGAGGTTGGTTTGCCTTCTCCACTTCTCTTTTTGTTTTCTGGTTTTTCCCAGTTTAAGCAAAGAAGGAAATTCATAACAAAAATCTCCTCCTTCCTCTTCCTTCTCCAGCCCGGCTCTCTCTTGGCCCAGGTTCTCTTCTCCTGGCTCTTAGTATCGGGCGCCCCTCTATACGGCCTCTGGCTGTGAGATCTCTCTTTATGTTCCATCCCTATCTTCAGATGTCCACCCCCCACCCCAGCCCACGATCTGGGGGCTGTGCCTGAGCAGTCGGTTTGCTAATGAATCATAGAAGCAGTACTGATTTATTTCTAGAAGTTGCCTCTCACCAAGGGATTTGGGAGACCCTGCCCTTCCCTAAGGGAACTAACTTTGAGGGGGCCTACAAGCCCCACACTAGTGAAACCACTAGAGATCCGTTGAGAGCTGGAATATTCTCCCAGCTCAGAGAGGATCAGTGAGCTCTCTGCTCCCATAGCTGGCAGGTGCAGAAAGTAGGGTTTTGCTTCAGTCTAGTGACCCAGACATGGCACTTGGAGAAGGGAGATCTGGGGCCTGGTTGTGGGTCACTGCGGTGAGCATCCTTGATATGCAGTGAGGGAGCAGTTCGCCCAGAGAACCTCTGGAGTTTTCTCAGAGCAAAGGGGAGGATGTGGAGTCTGGACCCCATTTTCCTTGCACCTGCAGGGCTCTAGACAAGTAGCTTGTTCATTGTCACCGTGACATCCATAGCACCCGCGGGGCGGGGGCGGGGGCAGCGTCCCAGGGGATTCCCAGGCTCCGCAGGTGACTCGTGGGACTTCCGTGACCTCACAGGCAAAACTTGACCCCCCCCCGGGGGGCGGGGCTGCAAGCACCCTGGGTAGACCCGGGTGCCCGAAGGACCCGGGTGCCCGAAGGTCGCTGAGTCTTGCCCCTCTCCCGCCGGGGACGCGCTATGGGACTACTGATCGCCAAGCTGATGAGCATCTTCGCGAACCAGGGTAAAGGGCGCACAGTGCCTTCAAGCGACGGCTTTGATCCGGCTCCCACCTGGGGCTCCCCAGATCTGGGGTGGGGCGGATGCGCTGGGGGACCTCGGGCTCCGAGAGCCCTGCGTGGGCACTTCTTGCAGACTCCGCGGTCTCCCCTGCCCCCTCCCCTCCTGCTCTTCGAGGGTCGCGCGCTACGGTGCACCCCGGGGCGCAGGGTTGGACAAGCCTCCTTCCTCCTGGCTAAAAGCCGCCGCCACTTTTCCTGCGATGGCGATTTCGCGCTCGGCTCTTTCCCCAGACCCCTTCTCTTGGCAAGCCCAGGGCGCCCCTGACCTTTCGGACAACCACTTTTCTGGAAATATGGAGTGACGGAGGTGGCGCTCAGCTCTCGTCTCTACTGTCTGGGAGTGGCGCGGGTGTCCGGGCTGGGTGGGAAGCAAACCTGTCCAGTTGGTTTTGTGTGGGGGAGGGGTGTAGGGGAGCAGAAGTGGTACAGTGGGCAGAGGTCTCCCAGCCCGCTGGAAACACTCGTCTTCTTCTGGGGAAGCCCGATAGGGCACACGGTCCCTTGGTTACTGAGTTTGGCCCTGACCCTGTCCTTCCCCCTGGATGACTCCAGAGCACAAGGTCATCATCGTGGGACTGGACAATGCGGGAAAGACCACCATTCTCTACCAGTTGTAAGTGACCCTCTGATGGAAAGAGGTGGGGGTTGGGTCTTCCCACCAGACTGACAGACATTTGGACCAATCACCGGAGCCCTTCCCTGGGTCCCCGGTTTTTTCCAGTAGCCAGGAGGAGTGGTGAGGGGGGGACGCTGGTGTGACCTTCCTGGTACAGTGAGCCTTCAGACCTGTGGCCCCTCGCCTGGGATTCGAATCCTGCTCGTATGGGCAGCCCTAGTGTTCCCCGCCATACACCCCCCCCCCCCCCGCCCCCGGCCCCGAGCCGACCAGACTGGGTTGTGCAGCCCTGAAGCTGTCAGAAACGGACTTCTCTTCCCGCCTCCCTGCTCTTCGCTCCCCCTAGCGGCCGGTCTCTCCTTTCTAACTCCCGCACCTCACCTTTGCCTCCTAACTTTGTCCCCTTCTTCACACCCAAAAGGGAGAGGGTGCAGTTTGGAGTCTGGCTGAGCTTTGTGGCTCCCGATCCAGCCGAGATGGACACAAGTGCTGACTAATTATCCATCGGTGCTTTTCCCAATATGCAGTCTCTGGATGGCATCTCTCTCCTTTGGAGCCTCCAGAGTATTTACTTAGGAAGATTTTCCCCTGAAAAAGTAGTGTATGTAAATGGTTATTTTAAACCAGAAGAAAAGAGAAAAATCAAACACTACACACGCATACAGTGAAAACTAAGTTTCCCCGCCCTAATGCCCGGATCTTCCAGAGGCACTCCCTACATATAAAACGGTGAGTGTTTTCTATGTTAAAGCTCCTCTCTGATGGCCTTCGCTTGTATCGGTCTCCTTTTCCCAAAATCCCTTGCTACTCAAAGGGTGGTCCACAGACCAGCCGCATTGGCATCAACTGGAAGCTTGTTAGAAACGCAAAACACTGGGCCCCTGCCTAGGCTCATTGGATCAGAACCTGCATTTTAACAAGACTCCCAGGTGATTCAGCTGCACATTAAAGTTTGGGGACACTGCTCTAATTAGACTCCCATCTCTTGGGTCTGCACCAGGGCAAGACTCGGTCTTACTCCTGCCTGCACTCCCCTGGGCCCAGAGACTTGGTCAACCCGGGGCTGAGCCGTTCTGAGTTTGATTCAGCCTGACTTGCGAGCAGAGGGGTGGGAACAGAACGGGCCGCGCTCTTGGTGACCTCTCTTCCCTCCCTAGCCTGATGAATGAGGTGGTCCATACATCTCCCACCATCGGTAGCAACGTGGAGGAGATTATTCTGCAAAAGACACACTTCCTCATGTGGGACATAGGGGGACAGGAGGCTCTGCGCTCTACCTGGAACACGTACTACTCCAACACTGAGGTGAGGAGAGCGTCGGGGCCGGAAGGGGCCTTCAAGGCAGCTGTGTGATGTGAGCCCCTCACTGAGCCTTCTCTGAGCCTTGCTTCCCCCCACCCCCCCACCCCTGCTTGGTGAGGTGGAGATTGCAATGACTTCCCTCAATTGTTGTGAAATTTAAATAATAAAACAATAGCTAATGCATATGTTTCAAATACTTAATGCAGCACAGCGTTCAGTTAAGATTTTTGGATACTCCTTGGCAGATCTGTCTGCTTGCACTTTGATCCACTGCATGGGGTAGGCCCTTGGTCTCCAGGGGCCTTACTTTCTCCCGCTCACCAGCTGTGTGTCATAGAGCAAGATCTGTCCTCCTGCGGAACGCGTCTCCTCATTTGTAAATGGGGATCATAATGGTCCCAACGGCATGGGGGACCTGACCAGAGTTGTGAATGGCCAGGGCTTGGCCCAGCCTCTGGCACGCAATCAGAGGTTGTGCTGTGTGCCCTCCCTCCCCCACTGCCTAGGTGGAAAAGGGAATTAAAATGCAACGAGGCAGTGAGAGCTTGAGACCAGACCAGTTCTCTGTGGGGCTTACATCCGGGTGGTGCAGAGACTGGTCCGGGAGCACAGTGGGCAGGAGACACGCTCATCAGAGGAAAAGCCCACCGCTCACAGTTCCCCTCTGCTGGCCAGTTCATCATCCTTGTGATTGACAGCACGGACCGGGATCGGCTGCTGACCACTCGGGAGGAGCTGTACAGGATGCTGGCCCATGAGGTAAGGCCCCTGAGGTTGGGAGAGAGCCCAGTGTCCTCGCTGTGTGACTTCAGCCGACTCACTTAGCCTCTCTGAGCTTCATTCCTGATCCCCCAGTCTCTGAGAGCCTCCACCCCGGCAGTCTGAAGAGCAATAATGCCCTCAGCACGACTGGTCACAGAAGCCAGAGTTGCTGGTTCGGGTCCTGACCCCGGTTCTCATTCACTGTGGGACCCCCAACAGGTCGCCTCACTTCTCGTATCCTCAGTTTGCCCAAGTATGAAATGGGAGGGATCACCAAATTACTGCCTCATGGGACCGTTGTAAGGATCATATGAGCTGGTTGGGAGGCATTCCGTGAGCTGTTGGTGTCCATGGATGTGGTTGTTTTCACTTGATGTGGTTGCCCTATCCCTGTCCCACCTGGGCATGGGCCTCTCCTGCAGGCTGACTGGGGCTGGGCTCTTCTGTCCACAGGCTCTGCGAGATGCTTCCGTCCTGATCTTTGCCAACAAGCAGGATATGAAGAACTCCATGACCACCATGGAAATCTCTCAATTCCTCACTCTTAGTGCCATCAAAGACCACCCGTGGCACATACAGGGATGCTGTGCCCTCACTGGGGAAGGGTTAGTGGCTGCCCCACCTGCACCTCCAGGGTTCGGCCCAACCAATGAACAGCTGACCATCAGAACCTTCTCCTGTTTCTCTCCTGTCAGGATCTGGCTCACACTTAGCTCCTGGGCCGAGTCAGTCAAGCACCCACCCACAGCTGAGATGCTGTGGGTAAGCAGTGAGCAGGATAGAGTGCCTGCGCTCAGGCTCATTCTGAAAGACAGGCGACAGGCCACCTCAGCACAAACATTTTAGGTACACAGAGGTGCTTTGAATAAAGTGAAATTGGATTAACAGTGATAGACGGGGCAGGGTTGGGTCTGACTCAGCTCTGGTGGTCAGGGACGCCCTCTACTAGGACATGACCTTTGGGCTGCAATCCAAATGGGGAGAAGACGGCCACAGCCATGGGAAGACCTGGGGCAAGCCTTCCAGGCAGAAGTTGCTGACTCTTTCTGACCTTGAGTTTTCTTATCTGTAAAGAGGAGGGTGAGTATACCTACTCCCTCTGTAAGTTCCTGTTGAGAGCACGTGACATCAATCATTCAACATTTATTGAGCCCTGAATTTGTGCCAGGCACTTTTCTAGGCACCAGAGAAACAGCGGCGAACAAACCACAAAATCCCCTGCCCTCATGGAGGTTACTTTCCATTGGGGGGGGGGCAGACACTAAACAATAAAAATAAGAAACATATATAGTAAGTTAGAAAGTGATAAATGCTTGGGAAAGATCAAGTAGGCAAAGGAGATTGGAAGTACGTGGGCAAATGTTGCCATTTTGGATAAGGTACCAGGGAGGGGCCACCAGAAAGTAGCTGCTGAGTATAAATACCTGAAGGATGTGAAGGAACCAGGTCACGGTCACATAGAAAGGGCCTTGAGTCAGGCTTGGAAAGTTCTCTTTTCTCTCTCAAGTGGGATCACAGCAGGCTGGGGACCCAGGCGCCCGGAGACTTTAGGCAGGTGGGCCCAAGGAACCACACGTTTCTGATAGTGTCCTTGCCACCCTCCTCCCACAACCCACATCCATCCCCTCTGCCAGACGGTAGACCGCAGAGGGCATGTCTGTTTTTTTTCGCCAGTAACCCCAACCCCTAGCACAGTACCTGATGTACTCAGTCCATTTATGCTTGTCGATTGAGAGATTGGATGCGACATTGGTTGTCCCCTCCGTCAGCTCTGGGTAGGGGCCGGGGGCTTGGAGGCCATCATCCTTGCAGGATATGCTGATCTTTGCCCTGTTCCACCTTCCCTGCAGGCTGCCCGCGGGGCTCCAGTGGATGCAGTCTCAGACCACTGCCAACTGATGTCCCAGGCTGAGGCCATCCAAATACTTTGGGGGTTTTGCCTGGACTACGTGGGTGGAAAACCCAAGTGACTATTCCTTTTCTATGATTCTCGGATGGGAGCTGGGTCGGCTATGGACAGTGAGGTGAGATTGCCACAGTCCACCCAACCCTGTGAGTTTGACTGCATGCCCTGAATTGCTGTAGATAGGACAGCAGAAAAGCTGCCCTTTCCTCCGTGGAAGCAGGTGTCCTTGGAGGCACCAGGCAAGCTGTTGGACATGTTGAGGGATTAGGACGTGGAGCCCAGTCCCCTTGGCCTGCAGCCTCTTTGAGGAAAAAATGGGGGGGGCGGAGTAAGAGACCCCTGGAATTGCTCTTTATTTCCTAGAACCCCACCCCCGGCCCCTTGGCTCCCACCCCAGCTCTCTGGCCCCTCAGCCATCTTTGAGGAAAGGAGATTCCAGAGAGGTGAAGGGGCGGGCTCAGGGGAAGGAGGGCAAAGCCAAAAACTGGTGGGAAGGGAGGAGGATGGGACACCCCAGACAGGGACAGTCCCTTGCATGGTGGGGAGTCCCACTCCTCCCAGGCCTTTCTGTTCCCTCTGAGATGCTGGCTCTGACCACAGCTTGTGAGCGTTCAGCCATCTCATCCTATGCCCTTCATTCCCGGTCCTTCCAATGTGAATCCCATTCCTCCCAAATTTCCCCGATTCCTACAGAGTGCCTATCTTGACCATCTTTTGTAATGACTTTTTTCCACATTGTTTTAGAATTTTTATAAAAGTGTAATAAATGCCATTGAAAACTGCTCACCTCTTATTTCTGCCTGCTCCTTCTACCTGTGCTTCAAACTAGCTTTTGGTTTTTGTACGGGGCTATCAGGTAGGGGGAAATCTTCCTTGGAAATAGAGGGGGTGGTGCCTTAAGGTCCATCTGCCCAGAGGACTGGCTGGCTCTTTGGTCCTGGGCTCTATCACCCTCTGCCCAGGTAACTGACACTTGGCTTGCCAGGACTGGGAACTTTCGGCTGTACCTGGGGCTAGGGGTGGAGGGGCTTGATGCTGACTCATGGAGGAGGGAAGTAGAGGCCCTTAGGGATTTGAAAAGCCCAGCAGTCCTATCTCGGTAGAGCTGAAGACAGGATGGAAACCCAGGCTGTCCATCTGTATACAGGGAGCAGTGCCGTTACCCCATAAGACCTGGGATGGTCCTGGAACCTGTGGATCTCTCTCCTTCCCAAGTCAGGAAGTGGACATCTCGGGGACAGTCAGGACACAGTTGTAGAGGTCCCAGGATTCCTTAACCCTGTGGTTTTCCTGAGGCGTGATTGTGGAGGAAGAACTCAGCAATCCTAGCCATCCCCATTCAGATTCTGCTCTTTCCGTTAGATCGTTTTGGCACAGCTCTCAGGTAACAGCGTAATTTGATATTTTCTTATACTACAGAGATCTATTCTAAGGAGAAGCCAAAGGCGTGCTGGGGGTATAGCTCAGTGGTAGAGCATTTGACTGCAGATCAAGAGGTCCCCGGTTCAAATCCGGGTGCCCCCTCTGTGTTCCAGCCTTTTCGTGTTTTCTTTGTCCTGCAGTCCACCTCTCAAAGTGCCCTAGCAAGGGAGAGGGGATGCAACTTAGGGCCCTGTTACTTCCTTTTGCAGGAAGGCCAGGGTGGAGTCCCGGCCTCGCAGATCCACGCACTCAGGTGGCGTGTGTAGGCTAGAGGGATGCAGTGCGAGGGCAAGGAGCTCCGGGCTAACCCTGGGTGGACGATACAGACGGCCCACTTCGGTAGTGCTACGGCTGAGGCGGTCCCACTCCCAGGTCCGCTTGGCCAGTGACCCGACGGCTTTTCCTGGGGAGGGAGGCCGAGTATCTAAGGGCCAGGCTTGGGCTGGGGAAGGAAGGCCCAGAAAAGCGCGCCTGAGCGTGCGGGACGGAAAGAGGGGCGCCAAGAAGCAATAAAGGAGCTCTAGCAGGGCAGGAAACTGGGAACCCGGCGCAAGAGAATGCCTCCGAATCGAGGGCTCTCGAATGATCTCGAGGGCTTTCTCCTCCCACATTCCCAAACTGCATTTTCGGGAAACAAGTTCTGCGCTCAGGAGAGTAATCTTTTGAGATTGAGATCATTCCCAATTTTTGTAAACGTCGGACTCCACTTTTCGCAAATCCGTCAAAGCGCCTGCGCAGCAGAAGCACTAAGATGCTACCGCGCCAAGACGTCAGCAGAGGGGGTATAGCTCAGTGGTAGAGCATTTGACTGCAGATCAAGAGGTCCCCGGTTCAAATCCGGGTGCCCCCTTAGGATCAGTTTTCGTGGACCACGGTGTCCAGGCGCCTTTTTATTTAAAGGTTCCCCCTGTCCACAATTTCATGTTGACATTTCCTTCGCCACCTCTCTTTTGGGGAGACGACAATTGATGCAAGAAAGACGAGAGCCTGCAAAAGGCGGGAATTCTCAAGTTATGGTTCTTAAAATGTGCTCCCCGGACCAGCACCACCACCTGGAGGCGTGTTAGAAATGCAGATTCTCGCTTTTTCTGAGAACTATTGAATTAGAAACTTGGGAGTGGCGTCCAGAAATTTGTGTTTTAATAAGCCTTCCAGGTGATTTTGATGTACACTCAAGATCCTGAGGCTTACATTTAAAAAAATTTACGTCCCTTGCTTCTAATTATTTCCAAGCTGCTGTTTTCAGCCTGAGCCCTTAAAAGAAACCTTGTAAGACAGACCGCGTCTCTCCATGTGGCCACTAGAGGGCAGCAAGAAGCCACAGCTGGAGGCGGATGCCTATTCCCACTTGAGAGTGGGCAAAATTGGGATTTGAATTAGACAACGAGAACTTATAGACAGGCCTTGCCTTGTCCCATTGTAAAGGATTAAAGAGTTCAGGGCTGGAGGAGGTTGTTTCTGGGACCCCGAATCCAGAGGAGGGAGGAACTGGGATTCTGAGGGATTAGGGGGTCTTTTAGTTCTTGTTTCCTTCTCAGGTCCTTCCTTTGGCCTGTCAGGGAACACCCCTCTTCCAGTCCATGCTGTTCCTTCTCCTGTCCCCACGCGTATCCCTCTTCCTGGGAATTCCCCCAAGGGCACTCAGAGTCCATACCCTACCTGTCCACGATTGTCCAGTCCCTAGGCCCCAGCCCCAGAAGAAGCCAGAAGCCCCTTACCCCTCACTCGCGACACCCCCCCCCCCCCCCCCCCCCCCCCCCCCCGGTGCTCCAGCTCCTTGGTATCGCACAAAGTAGGTCAGGGGAGGGAAGAGACAATTCCGTGTCCTGACCTGATTCCCTGCCGTCTATTAAATCTCCTAAATTGCGGGTATTTTTATTCTGTCCTGGAAGAAAAAAAAAAATGGTGATCTATTCCCCAGAGTCTGTCATAAGGTGGTGGCAGGTGGGGTGAGACGTCTTCTTGCTGTGGGGCTGGCTTTGAAGATTGATTGGGACCCTGAGCAGGCCTGGAGTCCCCAAAGAGAAGGGTGGCTTCGGCTACCTTCTGGCCGGGGTGTGAGGGGAGGTGCAGGCTATTTTAAAGTAGGTGTGAGCCAGGCCCCCTTCATCCCCCCCCCCCCCTCCCGTGTCTGCTGGGCTGGTGGGCAAGACGGTGCTGGAAATGGGGAGTGACGGGAAAAAAAGAAAGGAGCCACGGGGTCGGTGGGTGGAATTCGGGCCTGTACTGGTGAGAGAAGCTGGGGGGTCTCTGCTGCAAGGGGAGATTCCTGGGGTGGGGATGGGCATCAGAAAGCCACAGAACTCTGAGGAACAGCCCAGAAAGTCGGGAAGCCTGGTAGAGCTTGGGGGGTCGGTATGGCAGGAGTCCATCGTCCGAGGAAAGAGGCGGCCTGTCCCTTCCTGGAGTGTGCACCCCCCACCAGGGTTTTGTCTCCCCGGCTTTCCCACGGGAGTGAAGGAGGGGAAGGGAGGCAGGAGCTAAGGTGCGGGGTGGGGTGCCGCGGCTGCTCTCCAGGGCTTCTCCCAGCCCAGGGTCCCCCGCCCCGTCCCCTACTCCGCCCCCAGCACCCCCCCCGCCCCCACCCCCACCCCCACTCCCCCCAACCGCCGTCGGAGCGCTCCGGGAGGGCTGGGAGGACCCGGGAAGACTCCGGGAGCGCTCGGGAGGCGCCGCGCCCCCCCGCCCCGCCCCCTCCCCTTCCGCGCTCCGGGGAGGCCGCCGCTCTGCTCGCTCGCCGCCCGCCCGCGCCCGCGCCCGCGCCCGCTCCCGCCGCCCCGCCGGGCCCCGCGCTCCGCCGCCGCCTAGCCGCCCACTCCTCCGCCCGCCAGCCCCGGGGACCGCGCCGCCCGAGCCCGGCCCCTCCCTCGCCGGGGCCCGGGCCGCAGCGGGCCGGGGGCGGGTCCCGACACCCACCATGCGGGCAGAGCTCTGGCTCCTGGTGCTGGTGCTCAGGGAGGCTGCCCGGGCGCTGAGCCCCCCGCCCGGAGCAGGTAGGACTGGCCGGAGTTGGTGGGGGGGAGGGGGGTGGGCCGGGGCCCGGGAGGGGGCAGTCAGGCAGGCGTGGGCACGAGCAAGTACCCACCGGCTGGCGATGTCGGGCTGGAGGTGGGGGGGGGGGGGGGCACTGTCCGCGGAGGGCCAAGAGCTCTGTGGGCTGTGGCAGGTGGACAGGGACCCACTCACTTTCTTTAAACACATGCGTGAGTGAGAGTAAAGGCGGCAGACACTGATACCCCCCACTTCTTTCCTCCTGGAAGGACACTGGAGGGACCCCAGTAGAGGGGGCTACATAAGGCAGTGACTCTGGCCCCAAAGGGGACAGTGGGGGAGTCGTAGAGACCCCTGGTCACGCTGAAGGAGGATGAATCTGATGAGATGGGGAGCCTGGGGTGCCTCCTGCCCCAGCTTTGCCTCCTCTTTCTCTTCCTGCCCCACCGCCCCCCCACCCCCACCCCCACCCCCAAGCTGACCCCGGTTGGGTCTGAGTCGGATTTTGGGGCTGGGTGGGAGCAATCAGGGGAATGGTGGAGACCCAGCATCTCTCCCAGAGGAAGCTCTGTAGCAGCCTGGCTTGCTAGTAGGCTTCGTCTCCCTGCTTGGAGCCTGGAGAACAGTCCTGGGCCCACGAAGAAGCAACTTGCTGCTCCCCCCTTCCCCAGCCTCCAGGGTCCCCCTGTCACTCTTGCTGTACTGTCCTTGTGGACTCTGGCCATTAGTTGCTCTGGCTCTGGATAGTGGGGGGCTCCTATTTGCACACTCCTCTCCCCTACACCGTTCTCCACAATCATCTCTCCCACCTGGAAGTCCTTTCTGAGGTCTACCTTGAGTCTCTCATATTATAAAAGAACCATTTTTTCAGCTTGCAATTTTACATGCCCCTCCTTTCTCCTCAGGCACCCAGACCTTCTCTGGGGTTGGGGAGGTGGGTGATTTGCAGTCTAGCCTCTTGACAGAATTGGGAAGACAGAGCTTTATGCCTCACTGACATAGGTGTCCTTTAAATGGGACAGAGCAGTGGCACGAGGTTGTCCGGGAGATGCTGTAGTTGGGGCTGCTTTGTCTCTGAGGTGTGCTACATCAGGCACAGCATCAGTGACAGCGTTCTTGACTTTAATGGTCCTTGTATGTAGCTGAGACAAGCTTGGGTCCCTGTTGAGAAGGAGGGTGGGAAAGGGTACTGGTGGTGAAAATGTGGGCAGAGAGCAGTGGAAGCTGATGTGGCAAGAGGCTGTTGGTTCAGAACCACCAGGTTTCAGGGAGACCACACAGGCAAGGGCCAGAGACTTGGCTTCTTGTCCCAACATCTCACTTGCTGTGTGACCTTGAACAAGTTACTTTCCTTCTCTGGGCCTGTTTCTCCACTTATAAAGAGAGGCTGTGAGCAAAATCTTTACCTCTTGGTGGTGGGATTCCGAGAGATTTTTTTTCTTTTTTATGACTGTCGTGCCCTTTCAGATTTGTTGTGACATGTGTGGGTAATTGATAATTCAAAAAAATAGATATAAAAAGGAAGAGGTTGGACAGGTCAATTTTTGAAGTCCTTTGCAGCCCCAAACCTGGTGGGATCTTTTGAACCCAGGATGTGACTGGGTTGATGAGGGGGGGGGGGCCCTGGACCCCTGGCTGAGTTGGGAGAACTGTGGAGACGGTTGGGGAAGGGGAATTGAGAGGTAACAAGCATGTGCTGGGGGATGGTGGCCAGACTGGGGCCTGGCTGAGGGCTGCCTCCTCAGAGTCGGATTGGGGTCGTAGATACCTGGGGAGGTCGGGAAGAGGGGGGCAGGCAGAGACTTAATTCAAATCTCTAAGTAGAGGACACCCTGTCTTCTCAGCTTTGCCAGAGATTCAGCCAGGAAAAAATGGACTTTCTCTGCAGCAGGAGAGATGGGTTGGACTTAAGGAAGCTCTAGGAAGCCAGAGGGGGCAGCTATTGACTCGGTCCAGCGGTTTTTTTCACCAGGCCCGGCTGGATTGGAGGAAAGGTCTGTGTGGAGGTAGGGGGCGTTGTCTGTTGGAGGAAGAGGTGGAGGGGTGGATATTCTAGGGGAGGCCTCTAAGGAGGGACAGCCTGGCTCAGATCAGTGGCGGAGCCCTGGGGCCTGGTGAAAGGGCAGCGGGGAGCTGGATGTGAAGGGGCATCATCCAGCCCCAAGGCTCCAAGCTCTGTGGGCAGGGGGACCTCAGGAGGGAGCTGCGGTCTCCCCTCCCTCTTGATGGGTTGGCTTGTTTGGTGGAGCCTTGAAACTTCATCCATCATTAGAATGGAAGCAGGAGAAAGATGAGTAACCCAAAGATATAGTCAGGAGGGGAGGGAAGACCACTAGAGGGGGACAGACAGGAAGATGGCCTTAGGAGGCACTGGCAGGGGCAGCAGGGTTCGGCCCCAGTGGGACCAGCGCTGCCTAAAACAGCTATAGCGAGAAGAGGCAGCTGGAGGGCATGTCTTTGGTCTGGGAGTCGGGAGATCAGGCCCAACCCCAATCCCTGGTGATCCTGGCCACTTCCTCCTTTCTCTGCACCTTGGGTTCCTCTTTTATAAAACAGGGTTTGGGCCAGATTGTGTCTAGGGCCCCTTATAACCATGCTTCTGCTTCCAACCTCCTTCTTGCCACCAGACACTTCCAAACAAACTGAGACTAAAGTCCAGATTTCTGTTTTGTTTTCCAATTGGGAAAAATTTCCATTTCTCAGGAAAACATTAATAAATAAGAGCTTGGATTTTATTGCCTTAAAGTCCAAATTTCTTAGAGTGGATAGCCTCCCTCCCCCCACCCCCCCATCCCGGCACCTGCTCTCACGCTCCCCAGGTCCATCCCTCAACACATCCAGGCTGTGTCCCCTCTGGTCCTCAAGTAACACGGGCTTCTCTTCATCCAGGTCTCAGCTCAAGGGCCACCTCCTCCTCCGCACACAGGCTCACCGTGATGGCGCTGCCCAGGGTAGAAATAAAGCCCAACACTTCCATCTGTCTTAGAGCACCCGTCCCCACCGCACGCTCTCTTGTTCACCACATTCTTCATTTTGCAGGAGTCTTTTCCAACTGGAATTTTCACGGGCACAGGGGCTGTGTCTGCCCGTTCCCTCTTGTTGCCCTAGCACCCAGTGCAGTGCCTGGCACACAGTAGGGTCTCAATGAGTGTGTATTGAATGAGTGAGTGAATCAGAGGTGGTCACGGACCCCAGACTCTCCCTTTGAGAGAAACTCACACTTCTCTGCTCTCCCGTTCTTCTCTGACTACTTGGTGGTCCCTTCCTGCTAATCCCTTGTGCCTCCTTCCCTCTCCCCAGGGGAAGGTCCACGGTGGGAGCCTCAGTGGGTTTCCCAGCAAGAGGATGCAACTGGGGGCTTTGTAACTAGGGCACAAGATTTCAGCTCAGAGTCTGGAGACTCTCTCAAGTTCCTTGGAAAGTTGGTTCTCACGTAAAATCCAGAGAAGGCAGGGGAACTTTGCTGGGTGCTTTGTGTATAGTATTTTGTTAAAGACTCCAAGTGTAGGTTTTATCATTCCCCTTTTACAGATAAGGAAGCTGAGGTTTAGAGGGATTAGATAATTTGTTCAGCGTCACAGTCAGTAAGTAGTAGATTCAGGGTTCAACTTCAAGTTTGTGTGATTCCAAACCTGTGCTCCTTTATTGCTGTGGCATTGCAGTGAGGGTTTCCAGTGGGCCTGTGCCCCAGGGGAAGGGTTTTCTCAGCCTTGCGGATCTCAAGTAACCAAGGCATTTAAAGATCCCCCTCCCCTTCCTTCCCTCCCTCTCTTTCCTCCCTCCCTCCCTCCTTCCTTTCTTTCTTTCTTTCCTTCCTTCCTTCTTTCCTCCCTCCCTCCTTCCTTCCTTCCTTTCTTTTCTTTCTTTCTTTCTTTCTTTCTTTCTTTCTTTCTTTCTTTCCTCCCTCCTTTCTTTTTCTTTCTTTCCTTCCTTCCTTCCTTCCTTCCTTCCTTCTTTCCTCCCTCCCTCCCTCCCTCCTCCTTCCTTCCTTTCTTTCTTTCTTTTCTTTCTTTCTTTCTTTCTTTCTTTCTTTCTTTCTTTCTTTCTTTCTTTCTTCCTTTCCTCCCTCCTTTCTTTCTTCCTTCCTTCCTTCCTTCCTTCCTTCCTTCCTTCCTTCCTTCCTTCATCTATATGTACTTTCTAAGCCTTTGCTCTGTATCAGGTACCTAGAGCCTGCAGATGCATAGGCAGTCACAACATGTTGGGATCAGGGCCGGGATGATGCATGTAGCATTTGGGGTGAGGAGGAGAGATGTCAGGGGATGCTTTGGGGAGAGATGACATCTTATGGGACTTGAAAGATGATCAAAAGGTCATCAGAAGAAGGGTTCATTTATGGAGCAGAGTGGTTCCGGCTGGGAAAGCCACATGTGTGAGGCCCTGTGGCCAGAGAGAGCAGGGCTGGATCCTGGCGAGGGCTTTAGGGAGGCAGGAGGCCGGAGGAGAGAGGAGGGATCCGGTCAGGAAGGGCCTTCAGCTGGAGGGCTGTGGAGAGCTGGACGCATGGGAGAAATGGAATCACGTGTGTCCTCTAGAAAGAATGCCCTGGAGAGAGTGTGAGAGACTAGTTGGAGGGCATTAAGGGCGGGGGCTGTGGCCGTGGGGCTGGAATGGCGAGCTTGGGTGACGGGTGGGACGAGGGTGGCTTGGCCAGGCACTGGGGTGGCATGACGTGGCCTCCTGAAGTCAGCCCGTGGTTTCTTGTGCCAGAGCAGGGCAGTGGCACGTGGAGAGACCTGGGGTTCTACTGCTGCTGGGCCGCCCTCCTGCATGCCAGGGGACACAGTCTCCCAGGGGCAGCTCCAAAATTCAGGCCCAGTGGTCCCCAGTAAGCCCAGCCCACACGCCTGTCCTTCTCTGGGCTGCCCCTGCACTTTAGGAAATAGCCTGGTGTCGCTGGGCGCTTCTTGTTACACTTTCTGTGGCCTGAGCAGACCCTAAGGTCAACCTGCCCTGTGTGCCAATCTCGCCATGGACTCGTTGTGTGACCTGGGGAGATTCCTTAACATCTCTGTGTCTCAGTTCCCAATTCGTAAAATAGATCTAAAACTAGCACCGATCTCTAGGGGTTATTGGGAGGATTAAATGAGTTAATGTGTTTTAAAGCATTTGGAAGAATGGTAGCAAAGAGTGAGCATTTTCGAAAAGTTAGCTGTCATTTTTATTCTTCCTATTGCCGCTGTGACAGCATGCTGCTTGGGGCCATGGGTGAATGCGTGGATGAATAAAGAACAGCGTGATCTCCGGGAGCTTCTCGCCGTCACTCACGGGCAGGTGCACTCACGTGACGTGGGTGCTGGGAAGGTGAAGCTGTCCGATGCGGGACAGAAGGTAGAGCAGAGAGTGGCCGAGGGTTGGAAGAGTGTGCAACACATGTGTGAGCATGCAGGGGGGACGGCCCGGACCTTCAGGCAAGTCTGCGTGTGCACAGGCACGTGGGTCCCGACACACAGATACACGTGAGCAACCAGCTGCGTTGGCTCCTTCCACAAGCTGAGGGGGTGATGTCCTGTCCTCGCCAATTGGGAGGGGGAAGAGTGGCAGGGAGACAGATGTCGTGGGGGCTGAGAGGGTCAGACTCAGGGCCGGGCCAGGGTAGGGCAGGTTCCTGGGCAGTCTCCCTCTCCATCCCCTTCCCTGCCCGACTTAGTGGACTCTTTGCCTCTGACCTTGGCCCTGAACCCTCTAATTCTAAAGCCTTCTCATTTGTTTCTCACTTGATGCTCATGGCAGCCTGCCCTGTAGACATGATTGTCACCCCTGTTTTAGTGATGAGGGAATTGAGGCTCAGAGAGGTAAGCAGATGGGTCCAAGGTCAAACAGCTTCTGGGCGCGGGCGTCCCTTCCCTGACCCCTCATCTTGGCTGGGCCCCCCTTCCCAGCCCTCTTCTCAGGCCTTGGGCCCCCACGTTGCAGGCACCCTCCTGTCTCAGTTGCAGGATTGTGATGCGTGCAGACCTCTAGCATCCCTTCCCAGGCCGGCTAAGCTCTTCTACGTGCTCTGCACACGTTCCTTTCCTGTTCTGGCTCCAGCCCAGGCCCGAGGGCTGCTTGCAGGAGGACCCGGGGAGCTGGGCAGAGCAGCCCAGCACAAACCGTTCTATCTCCAGAAGCAGCTGTGGGCCCCACCCGAGAGGGGCAAGACAGCCTTGGCTTGGGGTCTGAGCCAATGGCAGGCTGCCTTCCCAGCCCTGGGCTTAGGCCCGTCTCAGCCAGTGGGCAACCTGGGGAAGGGGCCTGGGGGCCGCCCCACTCCCCACCTCCTCCAGAGCATCTGGTTGCGATTAGGGGCAGAGAAGTGAGAGAGGGCCGGCAAGGGTCCAGTAAGCACCAGCAGCCAAGAATGACTTAATTGGATGAAATGTCTAATGACAAACCAGGGCCCCACAGCAGAGTCCTGGCCCCAGCCCCAGGCCCGGTGCTGGCCAAGCCTTGTCTCAACCTCTGTCCTTGCAGGCTCCCAAGAGTTACCTCCACTATCGCGTCCTCAATGGTACAGTGATTGGGCACCTACTGTTTGCCAGACACTGAGAATGCACATTTGCAGGAGGTGGGGAGAGTCCTGGGGGAGCTCGTCTGCCAGAGGGACAGACACGTAGTTATGCACAGTGGGTGCTCTAGGAAAGAGGGTTACATCCAGAAGCTCTAGCGAGTGGCGGACAAGGGCATCGGACACGGGGTCGGCCTGAAGTCGATGAATATCACAGGAAATATCAGACCCACCTCTCTGGTGATCTGTGTCCCATACACACGTCCAGGCTAGGTGTGACAATTGCAGTGACAATATAAGACACATCTTTAGGGGCACAAATCTTTCTAAAAAGGAAAAGCATGGTTTCTGTGCCATTCAGAATAAAGGTAATGACCTAGGCGGGACAGAGAACACCGAGTCTAGGAATGGCTGCTGAATGGCCAGTGTGGCCACTTCCCCATCCGGGGCCCTGGCAAACATCGTTAATCGATCGTGACAATCTTTCCTGCTAAACACTGATGGGGCTTCAGGGTTTGTCTCGATTAGAGCACTCCTGGCTGTCACTAATTGATTGGAGATGGCTTTTGAGATGAAACCTATTTGCCATCTTTGATGGAGGCTAAGCTCCATGTTTTATGGAGAAAGGGACTTGCCCAAGGTGTTTGCAGGTAGTCACAGGACTACACAGTGGTCCGCGCTATGGAGACATCTTTGATTGTCACAGTCTGGGAGGAGGTGCTACTGGAATCTAGTGGGCAGAGGCCGGGGATGCTGCCGAACATGTTACAATGCTCAGGACAGCCTCCACAGCCAAGAATTCTCCAGTCCAGAATGTCAATGGTGCTAATGTTGAGAAGCCCTGAACTCAAAGAAGTCTACTCTCTGACTTCTAGTCCCTGGAGTCTCCTGGAAGATGAGCTTATGCGCCATTTCTGGCAGAGAAATCAGGAACTGGTTTGGAATGTTCCAGAGCAAAGGTGCTCACCCTTGTTTACAGAGTTAGGTTCAGGGCTTCCCAAAAGCTCCCCTGGGGATTATTTAAGAATCCTAACGCCCAGGCCACACCACAGAACAATTATATCAGGATCTCTGGGGTGGGAACCAGACAGTAGGAATTGTTAAAGCTGCTCCAATGATTCTGTGTGCAGCAGAGGTTGAGAATAATTACCCCTTTGGACATTTGGAACTTATCTCCCTCCCTAACCCAACAGGTGACTCTCTTTAACCTCTGTGAGCCCTTGATTCCTGTCTGCAAAATGGAGAGCATCCTATCTCCTGCGGAGGGCTGGGTGAGGACTAACGGTGTGCTGTGTGCAGAGTGTGTGGCACGGAGGTGACACATGCGCTCAGTGCACAGTGGGTGTCTCCTGCCCTGGCAGCTGTCCCCACGGTCAGTGATGGCGTGGCGCTGGGGCCTCTGCAGAGTAAATGGGCTGCTCCCCTGCTTGGACCTTCACTCCGGACTGCCGGGACTCAGCTTACTGTCTCCTTCTCCCAGGTCAGGATGCAGGCGGAGGCTCTGGGCGGGCTGCCAAGCGGATCACGCAGGGATGGAGTCGGAGAGCCCGAGAGAGCCCCGGGCAGGCATCACAGTCGGACAGGACCCAGCTGAGCCAAGACCCGGGTGGGGGCACCCTGGCCATTGACACACTGCCAGATAACGGGACCAGGGTGGTGGTGAGTGCTGGAGGAATGTGGAAGGGGAGGGAAGTGGCGGTGAGGGACTCCCCAGGTGCCCTGAGTAAACTTGTCAGCCCTGCAAATCACATATCCTTTGGGATTGGCCTTGGTTGTCGGCATGGAGAGAGGGATCCCAGGGGAGGGGATGAGAGCAGGGCCCAGCCTGGGACATTAAATCTTCGCATCTCAGAGCTTCATAGATCGCCCACCTCCTCGTGCACCCAGGGAGGTGAGGTGACTTGCTCAAGAATGCACAGCATGTGCACAGGCTTCCTGGCCGTGGGTTCTTGCGTGGCCCGAGGCCTCCGCTAAACGCTGAATGAAGGTGGCATCATTGGTCACATCTAGCTGCCCGCTCAGGCCCCTCTCCCTTCTCATTCCTGCACCATTTACAGACCCTGTAGCCCCAAAGGGTTAACGGCCAAAGAGGCTCAGGCTGCTTAGCCTCAGGGCAGGGCACTGAGTAGAGAAGACAATTAGCGAGAGAACGAGAACTAACAGTTCTGGGGCTGGTGCATCCGGGCTAGGAATGTCAAGGCCCTGAGGAGGTGCTGTCCTTGCAGCGTGTGGCCCTGCTCTCCAGCGGGCTTTCTGGGAGACCGACGGGGGCCTCTGTGTCTGGGGGTGAATCTGTCGTCACGTGTGCGTGTGTTTGCACCTGCATCTGACGGTTTTTGTATATTATGTACAATATACGGTGGGTTACCACCGTATTTCTAAGTAATTTGCTCACGCTGCCGCCTCTTGATTAATTCCCTTAGACGTTGTCTGTTGACTACCTGTTGTGTAGATGAAAATTTGCCTTTTATGCACTCCCTCGACTGTCATTCTACTGCCAGTGTTTTTGTTAAATCCGTGTGCTCTGCTTTATATCATGATAATCGTGTAAATATTGTTCACCACTAATCCAAGCAGGGTAATATTATTGTTGACTTTCTTGTACAGTTTTTGTTTTTCCTGGATCCTTGCCCCAACCCCCTGTTTGTTTACTTTTCTGTACTTACCATAGCTATATATTCTTATATATCTACTGGCTTCAAATAGAGTTTTTGGTGTGGTACAACCTGTCCTTTCCTCCCACCCCCACCCCCCACCCCCCAGAAACCTCTCTCCTGTTGTCCTGCTCCAGCCTGGGCTGGCTGCTTGCCCACCTGCCCACCCCATGGTCATTGTGGGATCTCCCTCTCCTCCAAGGTTGGAACCCCCTTCTCTGTCTCTTGTGTTGGGTGCCCTATTCTCTCAATCTTTCCTGCTTGCCCCCCTTGTTTGTTTAGCTTCCTGAGAAAGGTTACACAGGAGGGAACATTCTTTAGAAAAGTCACATATCTGAAAATGCCTTTTTTAAAAAATTTTTTTTCTTTTATTTTTAGTTATTTAAATGTTTATTTTTGAGAGAGACAGAGCACAATTGGGGGCGGGGCAGAGACAGAGGGAGACACAGAATCCGAAGCAGGCTCCGGGCTCTTGAGCTGTCAGCACAGAGCTTGACACGGGGCTGGAACCCACGAACCGTGAGATCACGACCTGAGCTGAAGTCAGACATTTAACCGGCTGAGCCACCCGGGTGCCCCCAAAATGCCTTTATTCTATCCTTACACTTGATTGATGGTCTGGCTGAATATAGAATTCTAGATTAAAAATAATTTTCCTTCAGAGGTTTGCAGGCATCTTCTGGCTTCCAGTGTCACTGTTGAGAGGTTTGATGTCCTTCTTACTCTTGTCCTTTGTTTATATGTGCTCCCTCCCTGCTCTGGAAGCTCTTGAGGTGTAACCCCCACATTCTGAAAGTGCAGTGATGTGCTCTGACTCTGGGACTTACACCCACCAGTTCTGGCAAGTCCTCCTGTTTTATTTCTTTGACAATCTTCTCTCTGCCTAGTTCCTTCTTTCTGTAGGTCTCCTTGATTCAACGTTCATCTCAGGGATTGATCACTGAACTTCTCTTTTCTGTTGTTTATTTGCAGGGTTTGCTTGTTGGTTTTGGTCCATTTTCTGGAGACTTTTCTCAACTTTATTTTCTGAATGTTACTGATTCTTTTTTCTATGATCATTTTTAATTTCTAAGAGCTCTTTATTATTTTCCGATTATTTCTTTCCTTAGGAAAAAAAAAGGCATTCTGTTCTTGTGTCATGGATGTAAGATCTTTTCTGTCTTAGAATAATTTAAAATTTTAAATATTTTTTTTTCCTGCTCTGTCCTTCCTTCCTTCCTTCCTTCCTTCCTTCCTTCCTTCCTTCCTCCCTCCCTCCCTCCCTCCCTCCCTTCTTTCTTTCCTTCCTTCCTTCTTTCCTTCCCCTTTCCTTCCCTCCTTCCTCCTTTCCTTCTTCCTTCCTTCCTTCCTTCCTTCCTTCCCTCCTTTCCTTTCCTCCTTCCTTCCCTCTTCCTTCCCTCCTTCCTCCTTTCTTTCCCTCCTTCCCTCCTTCCTTCCTTCCTTCCTTCCTTCCTTCCTCCTTTCTTTTCCTCCTTCCTTCCCTCTTCCTTCCCTCCTTCCTCCTTTCTTTCCCTTCCTCCTTCCTTCCTTCCTTCCTTCCTTCCTTCCTTCCTTCCTTCCTCCTCCTTTCCTTCCTTCCTCCCCCTTTCCTTCCCTCCTTCCTCCCTTCCTCCCTTCCTTCCTTCCTTCCTTCCTCCTCCTTTCCTTCCTTCCTCCCTCTTTCCTTCCCTCCTTCCTCCCTCCCTTCCTTCCTTCCTTCCTCCCTCCCTTCTTTCTTTCCTTCCCCTTTCCTTCCCTCCTTCCTCCTTTCCTTCCTCCTTCCTTCCTTCCTTCCTTCCTCCTCCTTTCCTTCCTTCCTCCCCCTTTCCTTCCCTCCTTCCTCCCTTCCTCCCTTCCTTCCTTCCTTCCTTCCTTCCTCCTCCTTTCCTTCCTTCCTCCCTCTTTCCTTCCCTCCTTCCTCCCTCCCTTCCTTCCTTCCTTCCTTCCTCCCTCCCTTCTTTCTTTCCTTCCCCTTTCCTTCCTTCCTTCCTTCCTTCCTTCCTTCCTTCCTTCCTTCCTTCCCCCTTTCCTTTCCTCCTTCCTTCCTTCCCCCTTCCTTTCCTCCTTCTTCCTTCCTTCCTTCCTTCCTCCCTCCCTCCCTCCCTCCCTCCCTCCCTCCCTCCCTCCCTTCCCTCTTGTCTTTTGACTTTGTTTTTCTGTCTTGCTTTCTAGTGGGGGAGTTGAATGCAGGGACAGTTTACCCAGGAGTGGGCAGGGTGAAGAAAACAGCAGGGGATGATAAAGTGTCTTAGAAACAGCAGCAGGAGCCGTTAAGACGTCTACACTTGTGCTGGCAGGGAGGGTGGTTACCCAAACCAGCAAGAGCTGTGACTGTCTCTGCAAGAGGGTCTGCTTCCAAGAGCTGTGGCAGTGGGGACTGAAGAGGGACCAGAGCCAACTTGCAGCCTGGTAGGAAGGGAGCAGAGTCATAAATGCTCTAAACTCTCCCTCCTTCTGCATTATTGTTTCTGTGACTTAGTTTTCCTTTTACTTCAGGCTCCCGTAAAGCTTGGCACTATTACTGATCCTGTCTTTATTTATAATTTTGATATTTTTTTCACCATGGATTAAAAAAAATTTTTTTTAATGTTTATATTTGAGAGACAGAGAGACAGTGTGTAGTGAGGGGAGGGGCAGAGTGAGAGAGACGGAGACAGAATCAGAAGCAGGCTTCAGGCACTGAGTTGTCAGCACAGAGCCGAACATGGGGCTCAAACTCACGAACCGCGAGATTATGGCCTGAGCTGAAGTTGGACGCTCAACCAACTGAGCCATGCAGTTGCCCCGATCGTGGATTTTTTGGAACTCATTTCTGTTTTAAAATACTGCTTTAAAATATCCTCTACACTGGGGCTCCTGGGTGGCTCCATCGGTTAATCATCCGACTCTTGATTTCGGCTCAGGTCGTGATCTCATGGTTTGTGGGATCAAGCCCTGCATCAGGCTCTGCACTGATGGCACAGAGCCTGCTTGGGATGCTGTCTCTCCCTCTCTCTCTGCAGCCTACCCTGCTCACATACCTGCATGTGCTCTCTCTCTCTCTCAAAATAAATAAGTAAACTTAAAAATATGTATATTTAAAATTTCCTCTCTCTTGATGACTGGGTTTGTTAGTGCCAACTTAAGCATTATACCTGAGGTCAGGGCCTCACCGCCTCACCTAATCTTTGAGGTGGAACCTGGTAGAACCTCAGAGAACGAAGCCCCAACTCACTTCCCATTGTGCCTTGTCTTCTCCATCCTCTAGAACCAAGGAGCCATGGTGGGGTGATGGGGTGGAAGGCCAAGGCAGGAGAGGTGTAAGGGGTCCTGGACACCCTTCCCCACTCCCCCCTGCCCCAGCTTTGTTGGGCCATTAGTGAAAGGACTGATACTTCCTCTTGGCCAGACACCATGGTCAAAGGGCCATGTCCCAGTCCATGCAGAGAGGCCCTTGCAGAAGAGAGCCACAAAGAGGCAGACTTCTGGAAGCAATCGTCTGTGGGGATTCAGAAAGGGCAGTGGGGATCATTAAGAGCCGGTATGGATTCAATAACCCCAGAACTTAAAAAACAACACAAATTCTCGGGCTCCACCCCGGACTGGTTCAGAAACGTTGGAGATGGAGACTGGGAATTTGTTCCTTTAAAAGTTCCCATGTGATCCTGATGGTCATCTAGATGTGGGGACTTCTGATCTGTAATATTTCAAGCCAGTTTTGAAAGCAGTTACTAGAACGACCACCAGAACCTGAAGCTTTCCCAGGTACCACGTGGCTATACTTGACTACATGACTTCCCCCATCCCGGGAGCGTTGTGGCCCCCTCGACAGCCACACGTCTAGCGTCCTTGGGAAGGAGCAAGGTGCCCCCGGCAGGAAACCCCTTTGACTGCCCCGGGGGGCTGTGCCCAGCTCTGCCGGCAGGACGGGAGGATCAGACTTCTACCTTAGCTGCAAGTAAGTTCAGAAGTCAGACTGGGATCCGGAAGCCTGCCTTGGCAGGCTGAGTGATTGTCGGCTTCACGCCAGATGAAACTACCAGGATAAATATAAATCCTGGCACTTTCGTTTAAACTAAGGTGGGAGAGATGTGGCTTAGCGCTACTTCATGAGGAAAAGTTGTGGGGCTCCTCACTGCTTGTGGGCTGGGGATGAGTCAGGAGTGTGAAGTGGCTGCCAAGGGTGGAGGGGGGAAAGCTGGCTGTGTTCACGGAAACCCACAGAAATCCGGGCACCAGTGCTGGGGCTCTGGAGGTCCTATGGAGGTATTTCCTGACCTGACCATAAAGCTGGAGGGCTTGTGCCCCCTATGAGATGGCTATCTAGAAACCAGGGGACTCCAGAATGGTTGAAGAAGCCCGTGGGCATTTAGCCTGGTCTAGAGAAGGCTCTGACTCTGGCTGTGTTCTGACAGCTGCAGGGCTGTGACTGCTGCAGAGGGAATAGACTATTTTTCTCCATAGAACTTGTCACTTCCTGCACCGAATTATCTATTTATTTGTTTATGTTGCCTGTCCTCTGCCTGGAATGGAAGCACCACGAGACCCGAGACTTTGAGGACCGGGCTGTCAGTGCCTGGCACACAGTAGGAGCTCCTCCTTTGGAGGAACAGAGGAAGTAGGGATTTCTCCATCCCCAGAGACCTCGGAAGACGGGACTGTAGAAGAGAAGAGGTTGTGTTGGGGTCTGTCCTGGGACTCAGTGCCTCCAAGGACTCCAACTCTACTGGTTCTTGGATTCCCACACACGTGAGAGAACGGCAGTTCTTACACACACCAGAACATGTGTGCATACAGCCGCCACCCAACTGGGCTTCAGGACGGCCTCCACTCCATTCCCAACTCTGCCCGGAACCCACTAGGCCTTGCGCCGGGCGGTGTTTGATGGGGGACACTGAGGACCACCCCTTTCAGCACAGCCAGGCCTCAAGGCCCCCCTCCCATCCCTGTCCAGGCTCTGTGCCCACCCTGCCCTGGAGAGTGGGGCAGCCTCAGCCACTCAGGGGCCCAGCAGAGGGCCCCAGAGACACCCGCTTCTCCCGAGTGTCTGCTCAGTGGCCCTGAGAGCTGGGGTCTGCTTGGCTGGAGGAGACCCGATCTAGACAATGGCTTGGTGGCAAAGGGCTGGGCGAGAGGGGAGTGGTAGGAAGAAGGTATTTCAGCTAATTTGGTTTGGTCTGTTTTAAAAGGGTTTCTTGAGCCTCAACAGGAAAGCATTGTGCTACTTCTGTATGTCACAGCCTGCTTCATGCCTCTGCTCTGGGGCCATATCAAGGGGCCAAGGGCCTGGCAGGTGGGCTTTCATTCCCTTTGCTGCCCCACACACCCACCCCAGAGGCCTCTCATCTTCCTTCGTTGTTCCTCAGTACACCCTCCTGGCCGTGGGCTTCCCTTCTTGCTCGGGCCTTCTGCCCAGCCCCCATCCCAGACCTTCCCTGCCCGGTCTCTCTGACCGTCTTCCTGTCTTGCCCCCTCCGGCCCAACCCCTTCTCCCCAGATCCCTGCCCAGACCTCTAACCAGCCCTCCTACCCAGCCCCTCTGCCCAGCCTCCCTGATGGGCGTCCTCTGCTCAATCCCTTCTGCCCAGCATCCCCGGCCTGGCCACCTCACACAGTGCTCCTTCCAACTCAGACCATCTCTCTTTGAGACCTTGAGGCCTCCAGCCAGCCCTCCCAGGGCGAGCTGGCAGCCCCAAGGGCCCTGACCAGAGCCCTCTCCTTAGATTTTCTTCTCACGCCCACACTACCACCACGTCCCAGTGGAAATAGGACTCTTTTCTGGACCAGGTTTCCACAGATTTTCCACCAAAGACCAATTCTGAGGCCCTGGAACCCTGGGAACTGTTTTTGGAGGGGGTAGGGTAGGGGTTGGGGGAGCCATAGTGCTAAGTCAGAGACCCTGGCTTGTGGCACAGTTTATTCTGAGATGCTGGAAAGGGGAGGCCTTGGACAAAATTCCTTTTCCAGCCTGGGGATTTCCAGTCATAGTGCAAGGTTTTCTTGGTTCTGTGTTTCAGATCTCGGCCAGAGTTTGGGAGGAACCAAGCTTGAGAACATTCAGATTTGGAGGTTCCCCTGTAATTGAATAGTTCTCTCCGTGATAGGAAGAGCTCCGTCCCCTCGCTCCAGGCTTCCCTATGGCCCGGCTTCCCTAAGTTCCTCTCCTCTCTGGCCCAAGTAAAACTTCCCTGCTCTTTCCCCACCATGGTGGGCCTAAGAATGCTGAGAGGCCCTGCAGCCAGGCAGGCACCATGTAGTCTGAGACAGTGGACAGCAAGAGGGACAAACGAGTGCAATACATGCCTGGTTTTTACAACCTCTCAAAAGACAGAGTTTCCAAAAGGAGACTTCTAGAAGGCCTCCTCCCCAGATTGAAGGGCCTGGAGGAGACGGCACAGACAGACTCATAGCACAGACGCCTGAAGAACAAGCAATGCTCACGGAAGGACCACACTGTGGTGGGCCAGGGGAGGGGATGAGGTGAGGAGGCCAGTACTGGGAGAATTCTGAGAGTAGTGTGTGAGGTGGGTGGAGGGAGGGGAAGGTCATGAAGAGAGAAGATAAGAGATTTTATAGGATAGGGGCGTCTGGGTGGCTCAGTCGGTTCAGCGTCCGACTTTGGCTCAGGTCATGATCTCGTGGTTTATGAATTCAAGCCCCGCGCTGGGCTCTGTGCTGACAGCTCAGAGCCTGGAGCCTGCTTCCGATTCTGTGTCTCCCTCTCTCTCTGCCCTTCCCCTGCTCATGCTCTATCTCTCAAAAATTAAAAAAAAAAAAAAAACATTAAAAAAAAAGAGATTTTGTAGGAAGAAGGGGTGTTTGGGAGGGGGTGTGTGGAGCCCAGACGTCTCATCTCCAGCACTGTGGAAACGGTCCAGCAGTCCCGGCCCCCAGTCGTGTACCAGCTGCCTGACCCTGGGCTGGATGCTTACCCCCTCAGTTAATGAACCCGGCATTGGGAGCCCCTGCAAACCCCTACTAGTTTCAAATTTCCCAAATGGGGTAGTAGATACTGATCTTATTAGGGTGAGATTTAAAGCAAAATTTAGAGCAAAATGTGAGGCACATGATGAGTTCTCTGATCCTGTCATCTCCCCACCCACCCGCTTCCGGGCTCAGTACGGGTGCCAAGGACCAATCCTGGTTGCTCAGACCCAGGATGTCCATCTCCCACAGAGATTAGTCTTGTTGACCCTTTTCCTTTCCCTTAGGTAGATTTTTTGGTTGGTTGGTTGGTTGGTTGGTTGGTTGGTTTCTTTCTTTCCTTCTTGTTGAGGTGAGATTTACATAGCATAAAATTAACCACTTTTAAGTGAAATGCATTTAATACATCACAATGTTGTGCAATCATTATCTACTTCCTGAACATTTTCATCACCCCAAAAGGAGATACTGTGCCATTTAAACCCTGTGCCTTCATTCCCTCACAACCACCAACCTGTGTTCTGTTTCTATAGATTTACCTATTCTGGATGTTTCACCTATAAATGAGATCATATGATGTATGACCTTTTGTGTCTGGTGTCCTTCACCTAGCATGATGTTTTCACGTCTACATCTATTTTATGGCTGAATAATATTCCATTGTCCAGATAGACCATAATTTGTTTATTCACTCATTTGTTGATAGACACTTGGGCTGTTTCTGCCTTTTGGCTGTTGTGAATAGTACTGCTGTGAACATGTGGCCATGTATTTCTTTGAGGACCTGTTTTCAACTATTTGGGCCATGTACCTAGGAGCGGAATTGCTGGTCAAATGGTAATTCTATGTTTAACGTTTTTTTTGAGGAATCTCCAAATTGGTTTCCATAGTAGCTGAGCCATTTTACATTCCCACCAGCAATGTGTGAGGGTTTCAAATTCCCCACACCCTTGCTAACACTTGTTATTTTCTTTCTTTCTTTCTTTCTTTCTTTCTTTCTTTCTTTCTTTCTTTCTTTCTTTCTTTTTTTAAATTATAATATCCTAGGGGGTGTAAAGAGGTGGTATCTCATCGTGGTTTTGCTTTGTGTTTCCTGAATGACTAATGATGTTAAGCATCTTTTCACGTGCTTGTTGTCCATTTGTATATCTTCTTCGGGAAAATGTCTCCTTTGCCACTTTGCTCATTTAAAAAATTATTCTTTTTTTAAAAAGTTTATTTATTTATTTTGAGAGAGAGAGCATTTGTGCGCAAGTGTGTGCACAGGCACAAGCGGGAGAAGAGCAGAGAGAGGGAGAGAGAATCCCAAGCAGCCTCCATGCTGTCAGCGCATAGCCCGACTCAGGGCTTGAACTCATGAACCGTAAGATCATGACCTGAGCTGAAACCAAAAGCCAGCCCCCTAACCGACTGAGCCACCCAGGTGCCCCTGCTTTGCCCGTTTTTTAATTGGGTTGTGTTTTTGTCTTGGGCAAATTTCTTAACCTCACTTCATTGTCAAATGGGGATGCTGTTGTCTAAATGTAGTTGCAAAGATGTTCTACAGGAATGTACATGCAGGGCCTGGCACAGGGGCAGGAATGATAAACATTAGCTGACTCTGAATTAGGCCCTGGTCTAGGTGACCAGTCATCTTGGTTTTCCCAGAATGGTCTTGGTTTTAGCAATGAACTTTCAACATCCTGGGAGATCCCAGTCACCAGGTGAACTAGGATGGCTGGTCAACCTACTGTGGTCCCAGGGACGGTACGTACTAGGTATCCTTGCCACATCATCGCTCTAAACCTCAGTTTTCTCATCTATTAAAAAAAATTTTTTTAATGTTTATTTATTTTTGAGAGAGAGAGAAGCAGAACATGAGTGGGGAGGGACAGGGAGAGAGGGAGACACGGAATCCGAAGCAGGCTCCAGGCTCTGAGCTGTCAGCACAGCGCCCGACGTGGGGCTCGAACTCATGAGACGCTTAACCGACTGAACCACCCAGGTACCCCCTCAGTTTCCTCATCTATAAGATGGGACTGAGAATGGCTCATGGAATTGTTATAAAAATTGGGTGAGTTAATTTCTTTTCTTTTTTTTTCTAATTTTTTTAACGTTTATTTATTTTTGAGACAGAGAGAGACAGAGCATGAACGGGGGAGGGGCAGAGAGAGAGGGAGACACAGAATCGGAAGCAGGCTCCAGGCTCTGAGCCATCAGCCCAGAGCCCGACGCGGGGTTCGAGCTCACGGACCGTGAGATCGTGACCTGAGCTGAAGTCGGACGCTTAACCGACTGAGCCACCCAGGCGCCCCGGGTGAGTTAATTTCTTGAGAAGGTTAACCAGAAAGGTAGGGGGGTGGAAAAGGTAGTGCTTTCCCCCCAGATCTTAGCTGGAACTACAAAACCAGTATGCTAGCAACGAAAGAGGATTTCCTGGCCTTGAAACTTCAGGTGCTATGCTTCGTATCCTCACTACTCAAAGTATGGTGGGGGACCAGTAGTGTCGGCAGCGCCTGGGAGCCCAGGGGTGCCAGGCTGGCTCAGTTGGTGGATCATGCGACTCTTGGTTTTGGGGTTATGAGTTCGAGCCCCACATTGGGTGTAGATTCCTTAAAAAAATTTAAAGAAAGAAAGAAAGAAAGAAAGAAAGAAAGAAAGAAAGAAAGAAAGAAAGAAAGAAAGAAAAAGAGAGAGAGAGAAAGAAATGCAGGAACTTAGACCCTATGGAATCAGAATTTGATTCTCGGGTGATTTGTATGCACATCAAGGTTTGAGAAGCACTGCTTTGTGCCAAACGCTTTCAAGCAGGGGAAACAATCCTGGATGTGGAAAGTACATCAATAAATTCGTCACAGGAGGGGCACCTGGGTGATTCAGTCGGTTAAGTGTCCAGACTTCAGTTCAGGTCATGACCTCGCAGTCTGTGAGTTGGAGCCCCACGTCGGGCTCTGCACTGACCGTGAGGAGCCTGCTTGGGATTTTTTCTCTCCATCTCTCTCTGCCCCTCCTTGTGCACGCGCTCTCTCTCTCTCTCTCTCTCTCAAAATAAATAAATAAACATTAAAAAAAGAAATTAATCACAGGAATATTTATGAGAGCGTAAGAATTTGAAGCTACCAAAATGCCCAACGATAGAGAAATAGTTAGGAAAATTGTGGGTTTTCTTCTGAGTAGATGGCCAGGGAGCTGTTATAAATGATAGTTAAAAGATCACGTTCAACATCAAAAACTGCTGTAGGTATTCATGAAACCTGGCGGAAGCAGGCCACACAAATGGATGATCAGCAGGATTATAACCGTGTGAAATTATATACACATAGAAAAGACGAGAAGGAGATATGCCAGCATGGGACAGATGAGGGATGGGGGAGTCTGTTTTTGCTTTTGTTTTTCCTTGTCCTAATTCTGTGTGGTTGTATGATATATATTTATGCCGTCAAAATCTTGGGTTGGCTGATACTCCTCCCACAGCCCACATGTTGAGTCAGAGCCAGGATAAGATGATTCTTCCATTTCCAAGAAGCGTTAGGGGCATTAAGAAATGCTTGGTCTAGAAAGCTGGTCCGTACCCTCTTTCTGAGTCTGGTCCAGCCCCCCACTTCCAGGGCCTCCCTAGGTCAGCCTCATCCATCCTGACACCTCTTTACACTAGGCCCTCAGTACTGATGCCAGTGCCCTTTTGTCCGGCCTGGGTCCCTCCCTTTCCAGGGCTTTCTGCGCTTCTGTGGTGACAAGTGTTCTGTGCGGGTTTATTTCAACCTGAGGCTCGAATACCTCCAGAGGGCAAATAGAGGTTATTATGTGGATACATGAGGCAAGGGAAAATAAGAATAACAGGTGATGTTATAGGAGCCCTTCCTGAGTGCAGACCTCATTCTTTGGCCTTACGTTTAATTCACCCACATACCGCCCAGGAGGCATATGTTTCTAATACTATCTTGGACCAGAGAGGTGAAGAGCTTGCCCAATGTTGCAGAGCTCATGAGTGACAGAGCCAGGACAAGAACCCAGGTCTTTCTGCCTTTGGAGTCCAAGGATTTAACCACTATCTCATTGTGGAAAATGAGTGGCATATTGGTCCAGACAGGGGGTGCTTCTAGACAAGTGATTTATAGCTTTATTTGCAAAAGAATCCCCTGATAAGCTTGTTCAAATTAGGATTTTGACCCAGCAGGTTTGGGGGTGGGGCCTAGGATTCTGCATTTCCAATGTGCTCCCAGGTAATGCAAATGCTGCTGGTCCGTGGGGCATATTTTGAGTAGCAGGGATCTAGAAAAACATTCTAGGGTCTCATAAGGCTTCATGGAATGGGGGTGGCAGTGAACGGGATGCTCCCTCCCCCAGTAATCCCACCAGCACCTCCTGGGTTGGACCCAGCTGCCTGGAGCACCGTCCTGACAAGCCTGGCTGGCCAGGCCTCTCCAGCAGGCCCCGCAGGGTGCCCTTGGTTGCCTGCCCCAGCATTTTCACCTGCCAGTTGGCTGGCAGTTGATGGGCCGATGGTGACAGCTTAGCCGGAGTTCCTGTCCAGAAACGTCTTGAGCTCAGCCAAGGTAAATGCTGTCCCGCTGTCAGAAATGAAGTGCCTGGCGGGCTCCAGGCATGAATAATTGAGGCAGAAGAGACATTGTCACAGCGGACGTTTAGGATGGAGCTGGGGTTGGTTTTGAGGAGGCAGCCTCCACCATGAAAACCTGTCTTGGAAACGTCCCACCAAATCATCGTAATAGCTCCTACTTAGCAAGCACCTACTGTGGACCAGGCACTGGGCTAAGAGCTTCACATTGATATGTTGTGTCTAATCCTTTCAAGAAGTCTGTGAGCGACGTTACTGACGAGGGACTGAAGCTCAGAGAGGAGAGTAATGTTCGGCACCAGCTACTATGTAGTAGAGCCAGCTTTTGAACTTGGGTCCATTTGACTCCACAGACCCTGCACTTGATCCTAGAGCAGTGGTTTTTCTTTTCTTTTCTTTTCTTTTCTTTTCTTTTCTTTTCTTTTCTTTTTTTTTTTTTTTTCGGAGCAGTGGTTTTCAAAGTGCACCCCGTGGAACCCTAAGGGTTCGCAGAGGTGCTTCCTGCACGGACTGCCGTGGAATGGAGGGTGGTGGAGAAGGAAGTCGCACAGCAGGCCGGGCTCCAGGCCCTTCTTTCCTTCCCCCAGAACGGCCGTGCTTTGATGTGATGCATGTATTAAGTTTCCACGGAAGATTAATTGGAAGAAAGGATTTCATGACCAAGAATGTTTGAAATCTACATCATGCCGCCTCCCAGAACGAATGTGGATTGCGGAGCGGGGCTTTTCAAGGAAACAGTTCTCTTTGGTGGACTTGCCAAGTCATCTGGCTCAGGCTATGCCCCCCACCCTCTGTGAGGTCAGGCCACCACTGTCATGGCTTCTAGCCTGCAGTCCACAGTGTCTGGAGGGCCGCCCTCAGGGGTAGTGGGACTTCCCCACAGACCACAAGTCAGTGGCAGGCCTGAACCGGGTGAACTCCTGGGGCAAGTTCACTGCCAGGCACGGTCTCTAAATCCTTTTTGAGAGACGTGTGTATATGGATTACAGTGAAGAAGCCTGCAGTCTGACCTGCCTGAGGAGGCTGCTTAGGACCTTGCTTGTATTAATTAGGATACACATTCAGCTATTTTAATAAATGCTCAACTGATGATGGACTTGGGCACGAGCGTTTATTCTTCTCCCACATGTAATAGTGTGAGCATAAGTAAGCAGGCTTGACATAGCATCTCCATGGTGTTGGGGACCCAGCTTCCCTCTATCTTGCTGTTCTCCCCTCTGCAACTTATGTCTTCTATGTTGTGGTCCAAGATGGCTCCCCTTTCCTACTGAGGACAATCATCCTCCTGGCCTTCCATCGGCCAGACATTGTCATGTAGCCACACTTAACTGTAAGGAGGGCTAGGAAACGTAGTCTTAGGTGGGTGGCCATTTGCCTAATGAAAACTGGAAGGGGGGCACCTGGGCGGCTCAGTCCGTTACACGTCCAACTCTTGATTTTGGCTCAGGTCATGATCTCATGATTCGTGAGATTGAGCCCCACGTGGGGCTCTGCACTGAGCATGAGGAGCCTGCTTGGGATTCTCTCTCTCTCTCTCTCTCTCTCTGCCCCATCCCCTGCTCAGATGCTCTCTCTCTCTCTCTCTCTCAAAACAAATAAAATGCAAACATTAAAAAACCCTGGAAGGTTCTGCTTCTAAAGGAAGAAGGAGAGAATGGTTATTGGGAAACATTTATCCAACTCTGTCACGGGTGAACTTCCTACATCAAAACTGCTGGTGCTGGTGGCAGCATGAACAGAGGCCTGCAGGAGAAAATAGGAAATGCCCCTAAGGTTGGGGAATCCCACACTGGCTCTTTTCCCCTCTGTAGTCAGTCAAGAAGCCATCAGTGACTGGCTTTATAGAAGAAAAACATGGCGGCCTGTGTGTCGTCAGGGAAAATTCTCCCAGAAACTGAGTTTCTCACTTCTCTCTTCCCATTCATATTCTCACTGTCTGTGCCGGTGAAGGACGTCTGGGGTCTCTCTGGATGACCCTCTGATCACCCTATGAACAAGACTCTTCTAGTTAGTGCCCTTTTGGTTCCGAGGAGCTATTTGAACTGTGTCAGGAGAAAGGTTTATAGTGAGGGGTAGAGGAGTATCTGGGTGGCTCAGGTGGTTGAGCGTCAGACTCTTGATCTCGGCTCAGGTCGTGAAATCAGGGTCTTGGGATCAAGCCCCATTGTCAGCTCTGTGTTGGGTGTGGAACTGCTTGGGATTCTCTCCCTCCCTCTCCCTCTGCCTCTCCCCTGCTTGCGCTCTGGCACGCGCTCACTCTCTCTCAAAAAGTAATATATATTTACCGAGGGCTAGAGACCTACCATGGGATCCAAAGACTGGAGATAATGGACAGCCTGACCTCAGAAACCCGGAAGTCAGTCAGAAACCAAGGCTGCTTTCTCTGTGTCTTCAGGCCCACCTCAGTGCTGGCCTCTCTCTCTTTTCTTTTTTAATGTTTTTCTTTATTTTTGTTTTTGAGAGAGAGGCACAGAGTGCAAGCAGGGAAGGAGCAGAGAGAGACAGGCTCCAGGCTCCGAGCTGTCAGCCCAGAGCCCGACGCGGGGCTCGAACCCACGAACCGTGAGATCAGGACCTGAGCCGAAGTCGGATGCCCAACCGACTGAGCCACCCAGGAGCCCCAATTCTTGTCTCTTTTTTTACTCACCCAGCATCTATTTATTGAAGCCAGATGCACATGAGGTCTTCCTTCTCCTTTCTGTGGACAAGCAGTCACGCTTAGGACACAGTCACCCACGTTCTGCGCTTGCTGCCCTGACGGACTCGCCCCTACTCTGCTGTGTCTCAGCTGGTGGAGCCGAGGGCACCTCTTCCTTGCTCTGAGAGCGACTCCCTAGCTACTTTCACTTCCTCAGAGAAGAGCTTGAGGAGTCAGGGGACTTCCTCCTGTGTGCAGGACGTCCCGGCTATGGGATGCTTTCCACAGACTTGGAAAGTCTTCCCAGAGGAAGCAGCTGTTTCCTTCACACGTGGCTTTTGTATCACCTGCCACTGGTGCTGAGGGAGGATGCTGTCCTTGTCACCAGACCACGCATCCTCGGCACAGCCTCCGGCCCCGTCGGCTGCGGGATCCTTGTGACTGAACGCATTGAGCAGACAGATCCCAACGCCTGCCAGGTGCCAGGTGCCAAACCCTGCACTAGGTAGGTGCTGGGGGTGAGGAGATGAGCATGACGTGGTCCCCTAAGCTCTGTGTCCCGTAAAGGACCCACGCTGGTCCTTCTGATGTGAGAAGTTTTAACCAATGACTGAAAAGTGGCCCACGGCGCCTTCCAGTGGGGCAGTAACTTAAAGACCCGAGAAACAACAGACAGAGGAAAAGCCATTGTCATGGCGCGTGACTGCCCCGGTTTCAGATGGGGCCAGTGAGACGCGTCCCTAGTCACCCCACCCTCTGCCGTCTTAGCTGAGGCAGCAGAGACGTGTTAGCATCTGTTTGGGCTTTCCGACCGCAGAGCGTGGCTTCTGCCCAGGCCCCTCATGTCTGATGCGTGGAGATTTGGCAAAAGCTCTCACTGGTGAGTCCCAGGAAGGAGGTCATGGAAACCAGACCCTTCTCCAAGCCTCCAAGCAGCGGTTTTAAACACAGGTCTGCTCAGGTTCCTAGCTGAGCGCTGCATCTGGTTGACTCCCACCACACCGGCGGGTGTCTGGACCCCGTCTGGTGCCGCCTCGCTTTGTTGGGTAACACGATCCCATTCTGGACACCAGAATGCGTGGTGGTAGAAACAAAACAGAGGATAAGCAGGTCTTCGACGGGCTGTGCTTTGTGACTGTTCACTCGTCAGCACGTCCTCCAATAAAGCCTATACTCTTGTGCTTAACCACCGTAGCTAAAGGCAGAGCTCACCCGTGTGGGAATGGTCTCACAGGAAAGGTAGGTGTGAGGATAAGAAGTCTAAAAACCAAGTAAATCATCACAAGTGTGCAGCATATTGGGAGGGAGAAATCCAGGGTGGGGTGAGTAACGGGGGCATCAGGGAGGTGCTCCTGAGCTAGTGATTGCTGACTTGAGGCCTAAAGGAAAAGGAGGACTCAGCTCCTGAATGGAGTGGGAAAGAGGTTTTGAGGCCCAGGAGGTGCCAAGGCCCTGAGGCAGACAGCACTTGGTGATTTCAGGAAGTGAAGAAGCCCAGCGGGGCTGAAGCACACAGGGTGTGAAGTACATGGGGGGAGCCAGACTACCATGTATCAGGAAGGGTTTGTGCTTTCGTGTCACAGAGGGCTGAACAAGCATCCCTCCAGAATATCATTGGGAACCCAGGTTCCATCCAGCTCATCACTTCACCATCCTTACGTGGCTCTTGTCCTCATCCTCACAAGATGGCTGTTGAAGCTCCCGTCATCTTATCTACATTCCAGGCAGGAATAAGGAGAAGGGCAAAGGGAAGAGGGACAAGCAGCCAAATGTGAGCTGCACGAGAATCTTCACTTATTAGCCAGCCTATAGCACGTGGTAACCCTTAACACATCCAGGGAATGAAGTGTTTTAGCTGGCTACATCGCTGCTTGCTACAGGCCCAATGTTCTGTTAGCAAAGAGGAGGAGGGAGTAGATATTGTATAGGCATGTCCAGAGTCTGCCCCACAGGGCCTTGTAGGTCATGGTAAGGAGCGTGGTCTGCATCCTGATACAGCTGGGGAGCCATAGATTGTTCTAAGCAGGGCGATAACATGGAAGGGGGAGACGACTCAGGGTTGCCCTACTTGAGCCACAGCAACACATATCTTTCGGCCTACATATCAGTTTTCTAGAACTGCTCTAACGCATTACCACAGACGTTGTGGTTTAAAGCAACAGACATCTATTCTCTCCCGGTTTGGGATGCTGGGAGTCTGAAATCATAGTGTCAGAGAGGCCATGCTCCCTCTGAAGACTCGAGGGGAGAATCCTGCCTTACCTATTCCTAGCCTGGTGGCTCCTGGCTCTCCTTTGTGTTGCTTGGCTCATCAGCTACATCACTCCAATCTCTGCCTCTGTCGTCACATGGCCTTCTTCCCCGTTTCCCTGTGTGTCTATATCCAAATCTCTCTCTCTCTTTTACAAGGACACCCACCATTGGATTTAGAGCCCACCCTAATCCAGTCTGACCTCATCATTTTTTTTAAAGTTTATTTATTTATTTTGAGAGAGAAAGAGAGCACGAGCAGGGGAGGGGCAGAGAGAGAGGAAGAGAGAGAATCCCAAGCAGCCTCTGCACTGTCAGCGTGGAGCCCGGTGTGGGGCTCGAACCCACGAACCATGACCTGAGCCAAAACCAAGAGTCGGACATTCAACCAGTTGAGCCACTCTGGCACCCCCCAGTCTGATCTCATCTTAAATTGATTATGTTTGCAATGATTCTACTTCCAAATAAGGTCTTATTCATAGGTACTAGGGGTTGGGACTTGAATATACCTTTTTTGTAGGACACAATCCTGGAGGGCGTGCAAAGGGACTAATGTGCCATCTAGACGCTGCTTTGCTCTCTTGGGCTACTCGTTTCCCCCTCACCCGTGAAGACAGCCCAGAAATTAGGGAGGTGGGTTTACTTCCAAAATTTTGACCCAGTGCCAGGTACGAGGCAAAAGGAAGGGGTCTGGGCTCCTGGCACGGGGCTGTCCTCACCTTGGCAAATACGTCTTCAGCTCTGAGGATGTGAGGGTCTTCAGTCGCGGGTGCAGGGGCAGCCTCACCCATCCCTGCGTGTCAGTGGCTCATAGCTTGGGGTGGGGGGAGGCATGGAGGGAGCAGACATTTAAATAATGGGCTGAATGGTATCTAAACGTGAGTGCCTTTCTTCCAGCAGGCAAAATTTTAGGTTCACCGATGCCATTTAATAAACCACTTCTTTGTCTGGAGTAAGTGGGGGGAAATGCAGGCTGGAGCCATGGCTGTGGCAGGTGGTCATAGCTGACCCTAAACTGGCTTCAGAGTTGGGGGTCCTTCAGACTGTCCAGTGTAGTGCTATTCAGGTCCCCTTCCCTTTTTGCTTTGAGGTGGAGTAAAAACTACTCACACGTGAGTCCCAGGAAACGGGCTGGGGGCCATCACACTCGTCTTCTGGGCACATCTCTTTGCATAAGTTGGTGTGCATAGAGCTTTGTTTCTCGGCGGGTGATTTTTTTTTCTGTTTTCATTTTTTTGGGGTCAAGATGGGAATCCTCCTCAGAGGTGGAGGAGAGCTGAAGGTGCAGGGGGCAAAGACATATGGCATCTGATCTCCTGGGGAGTGGGTGTAAGAAGCAGACCCTGAAGGAACTGCTTTCCCAAGGGAGGCTGTGAGTTCTGGGCACCAGCACAGTGGCTTCGGTGCCCATGGGCGGAGCTAGGAAGCAGCGCTTCCTCCTCTGGGTCCCCAGGGTGGATAACCGGCGGCAATGGGAGGTGGCATCATTGGCACGAGCACTGGCCCTTACCCCAGGGGTGGTGGCATCAGGGTGGGCCCCTCAGGTGGTCTTATGAGTAAAACCAGAAATCCAACAAAGGTGGGTCCATGTGACCCAAATAGCACACGAGTCACCTCTTGAGAACTCCCGTGGATGGCGGGGGCTATTTGCAAAGGATGGATGTCCTCACTGGGCAAGTAGCGGGGAGAAGATCGATGAGAAGGTGATGGTTTAAGCTGAGCATTGAAGAAGTGGGGATCTGCTAGGGGAGAAGGCAAGGAAGGTCGTTCCAGGCAGGAGGATCAGCATGTGCAAAGGCATGAGTGACCACTGGTGGCCTGAGACTGTCAGGGGAGTCTGAGCTGGTGAGTGGGTGCACAAGGCTGCACGGGGCATGAGAGAAGGCAAGAGCAGTGATGCTAGAGACAGTGGAGCTGGCTCCTGATGAGACCTCGCATGTCAGGGTAGGGTTTGGGTTTTGTCTGGAGGATGGTGGGAGCCCCAGATGGCTTGTGAGCAGAGCGATGTGGCCTCGCACGTGTTTTATGTGTGTTTGACAGCCACGCTGAGGGTGGGTGGAGGGGTGGGCAGTCTGGAGGCCGGAGGGAAGGAACCAGGCAGTGGCGGTGGAGATCGCCCCCTCCCCGCCACACCATGTTTCTTCTGCTCATCTTCCCCCCCACCCTGCCCTGACCCCAGGTCCCCAGAGCATGTCACTTGTCAGAAGAGCAGAGTCTGCCTCTTGGCGGGTGGAAAGAACAGGCATCCCTCGTCGCTGCTCATGCTGGTCCCGGGGCAAGAGCTGGCTGGGCAGCTGGCGGCTTGGCAGGGACAACATGGTCTGCTCTGACGTGTCTGCAGCCACTGCCACTGGACAGCCTGATTAATGACCCGCCGCGTCCTGGTCTCCTCACGGGTCAGCAGCCCCGTCTCGGCAGCCAAGCGAACCAGCCTGCTCTGCCTCCTTCCCCCCATGGCTGGCGCTCCCAGATAGGCCGAAATGCTGTGACATCGCCTCCTCCCCTGGCCCTGCCACCCTTTCTGCTAACTATTTCCTGTCCTCTTAAAAGTCCTGGCCCTAAATTCTCCCGTGCAGAAGAGGCTTTACAGAATGAACTCCCAGCCTGCCGCGTTCTGGCTTGTTCTCTATCCTCCCCGCATCGGGCGCGTAGCAGAAGTTAAAAATATGTCTCGAAGGAACCATTGCTGCTTCTCTACCCTTTCTCTCTGCGGGAAGGTCTGTGTCTGTGTGTTCCATTCGCATAAGTCCCACCTCCTCCATCAGACTAGCGATTTCCCAAGATCAAGGGTCTGCCTCCATCTTTGGGCTGGTGGCTTCTAAGATCCATTTTTTTTTTCTTTTTCCTTAAGCAGGGTAACCGCAGGGCAAGGACTGGGTCTCCCCTTCAGTCCGGGGGCTCCCCAAAGACAAGAGCTCTGTTTGGGGCTGCCTTGTCCGTCTCTCCCTCATGTCCCAAGCTGAGCTCTGCCTTGGGCGTGCTCTGTGGGTACTCAGGGGCCGCAGGGAAAGCCTCCTGGCCTGTCTGGGAACGGCAGGGCTAAGCGTGGGTACAGCGGGTGTGGATTTGGCTGGGGCCAGAGCCGTTGGGGCATGGCGAGGGGCTTGGTACTGAACTGTCGTCGGGGGCCAAGGGGAGCCCAGGACATCCAGGCCTACACGAGCCTTCGAGGCTACAGGCCCAGTGTCAGGGAGGGCTGTGACTTCGCATGTGTGTGGGGGGGGGGGAGCAGAGGATGGCTCCTGGCCACCTGCTCCTCATACCTCCTGTGGGCTCTGTGTTGGTGGCGGCAGGAAGACAACCACAGCTACTATGTGTCCCGTCTATACGGCCCCAGCGAGCCCCGCAGCCGGGAGCTGTGGGTAGACGTGGCCAAGGCCAACCAGAGCCAAGTGAAGGTCCACAGAATCCTCTCCAACACTCACCGGCAGGCTTCGGTGAGTATGCCAGACCCTGGCAGTGCTGCCCTGGGCTGGGAGGCTGGGGGCCAACCCTCCATGCCCGCTCAGTGGGCATGGTTGTGACCTGAGGTCTGTGATCTGGGAGATGCTTTCCGGGGAACCCTGGGAAGAGGGGCGGTGGCCAGAGTTAAGGTGGCCACCTGTGGTCCTGGGGGCTTGCCCTGGACGTGCCTGCCCCCTACGTTGTCCAGACAAGCATGGGGCAGTGTGGGCGCCCAGCCTCCTGGCCTACAGCATGGCCCATGCTGACTCTCTCCCGTGCCCTGCAGAGAGTGGTCTTGTCCTTTGATTTTCCTTTCTACGGGCATCCTCTGCGGCAGATCACCATAGCAACCGGAGGTAAGGCTGTGTTGGTGGGACTGGGGGAGATTTGGAGTCTCAGCCAGAACGTGAGGGACCTACCTGGGGAGGTTTATTGGAGACAGGGGTATATAGAGAGACTGGGGAGGGTACCTCGTTGGGCTCTCTCGGGACCTCACTCTCAGGAGGGAGAACAGTGTGTGTGTGTTGGACCACCTTCCTGATGTTGGCTGACTTGCCTGTGCGTGTGTGTGTGTGTGTGTGTGTGTGTGTGTGTCCCTCTGGGCCAGCTCAGGCTAGCGTGGGCAATCCCTGTGGTCCCTGAGCTTCTGAGTCTGTGAATGAGAGAGAGGAGGAGACTTCACGAGAACGTGATTCTTGGGATCAGGCTCCTTGTCAAGATGAGGGGCCCATCTTTGATTCCTGTGCCCTTTCCCAGGGACAGGGAGAGGTGGGAGTTCTGTGCCCACCTGGAGGGGCAGGGAGAACCTTCTCTGGCCTGGGGCCCTTTTGCTCCACACACCAGACCCAGAGCCCAGCAGGTGGGGGCTGGGGACAGAGGTCCAAGATTCTCTTACGGCTCCACCTGCACTGTCCCTTCCTGAACAAGGAAGCAACCTCTCTAGGCCTTCTCTAGTGACTTCTGTGCATTTGTCCGCACCCCAGGCTTCATCTTCATGGGTGACACGATCCACCGGATGCTCACGGCTACTCAGTATGTGGCGCCTCTGATGGCCAACTTCAACCCTGGCTACTCTGACAACTCAACAGTCGCTTACTTTGACAATGGTGAGAACAGATCTCAGAGTTTAAGTCACCTGGCTCCAGGGCACAGCCCCTTTAGCAGAGCCCAAAGTCTAGAGAGGACAAGGGACTTACCCACGGGCACACAGCAAGGCCACCACCCCACCTTCCCGTGTTCAATTTCCTCATCTAGAAGATGGCAACAAGATGCCTGCTACCTAGCAGGGTCTGACGAGATAACAGAAGAAAAGTGCTTGGCTCTTAGCAGAGGTGACAAATATCAGAGACCTTTGTTGTTTCTTACTCTCACCAGATTGTCCCTTGAGCACCCAATCACCCTCAGACCTATGTGGGCCGCCGATTCTGCGGGGCCCTCCTCCCTGCACTACCTTCCTGTCCAGCCGGGTCTCTGCTCCCCTCCCTAGGGACGGTCTTTATTGTTCAGTGGGACCACGTCTACCTCCAAGGCCGGGAAGACAGAGGCAGCTTCACTTTCCAGGCAGCTCTGCACCAAGACGGCCGCATTGTATTTGGCTACAAAGAGGTGAGTGAGCTTAGCTGCAGAGGTGGCCGGGTCTTGGAGTTTTTCATTCAGCAAATATCTGTAGAGAACCTGCAACGTGCCAGGCATAGGCCTCGGTCCTGGGCAGACAGCAGGTACTGAGATGGCCATAGGCCCTGCCCTTGTAGAGCTAGAAGTCTGGTTGGGGAGATGGACAGGAATTGCAGGGACAAACGTAGAATCACCACCGTGACAAGTGTTCCTAAGTCGAGGTGCCTGGTGCGAAGGGAGCCTTTCTTAAAAATTTTTTTTTTTAACATTTATTTATTTTTGAGACAGAGAGAGACAGAGCATGAGTGGGGGGAGGGTCAGAGAGAGGGAGACACAGAATCTGAAACAGGCTCCAGGCTCTGAGCAGTCAGCTCAGAGCCCGACGCGGGGCTCGAACTCACCGCAAGATCGTGACCTGAGCCGAAGTCGGACGCTTAACCGACTGAGCCACCCAGGCGCCCCCGAAGGGAGCCTTTCATGACGCTCTTCCTTCCTTTCTTTCTTCCTCCCTCCCTCCCTCCCTTCCTTCCTTCCTTCCTTCCTTCCTTCTTTTCTTCCTTTCTTGTTTTCTTTCTTGTTTTTTCTTTCTTTCTTTCTTTCTTTCTTTCTTTCTTTCTTTCTTTCTTTCTCTTCCTTCCTTCCTTCCTTCCTTCCTTCCTTATTTTCTTCCTTTCTTGTTTTCTTTCTTGTTCTTTCTTTCTTTCTTTCTTTCTCTCCCTCCCTTCCTTCCTTCCTCCCTTCCTTCCTTCCTTCCTTATTTTCTTCCTTTCTTGTTTTCTTTCTTGTTCTTTCTTTCTTTCTTTCTTTCTTTCTTTCTTTCCCTTCCTCCCTTCCTTCCTTCCTTATGTTCTTCCTTTCTTGTTTTCTTTCTTGTTTTTTCTTTCTTCCTTCCTTCCTTCCTTCCTTCCTTCCTTCCTTCCTTCCTTCCTCTTTCTTTCTTTCTTTCTTTCTTTCTTTCTTTCTTTCTTTCTTTCTTTCCCTTCCTTCCTTCCTTCCTTCCTTCCTTCCTTCCTTCCTTCCTTCCTTATTTTCTTCCTTTCTTGTTTTCTTTCTTGTTTTTTCTTTCTTTCTTTCTTTCTTTTTTTCTTTCTTTCTTTCTTTCCCTTCTTTCCTTCCTTCCTCCCTCCCTTCCTCCCTCCCTTCCTTCCTTCCTTCCTTCCTTCCTTCCTTCCTTCCTTATTTTCTTCCTTTCTTGTTTTCTTTCTTGTTTTTTCTTTCTTTCCTTCCTTCCTTCCTTCCTTCCTTCCTTCCTTCCTTCCTTCCTTCCTTCTCTCTTTCTCTCTTTCATGAGGCTTTTTACCTCAGCAGAGGTCAGGGGAGGCTTCCCTGAGGAAAAGAGTTGAAATCTGCAGGATGTGTAGGAGTTGAGGAGTCAAAGAAGAGAGAGAAAAGCACATTCAAAGGTCCTATGGCAGGACAGAGCATGGCTGGTACAAAGCATAGAAAGAAGACAGCCAGACTGGAGGGGAGAGTGGGGAGCAAGACAGGGCAGGAGAACACCCAGATTTGCCTTTGAGAAAGGTCACTCTGGCTTCAGAATGGAGAACAGGTTGTTGGTGGCTCAGAGGAAAGGTTGGGAGATGGTTTTGGAGAGAGAGGTGTTGCCGGCTTGGAGTAGGGTAGGGTAAGATGGAGAGAACTGGACAGATTTAAGAGGCAGTTAGCAGGCTAATTAATAGGATTCAGAGATGTGTGAGGTGGAGGAGGGCGGCGATGAAAGAAAGGGTGACTCCCAGGTTTCCGGCCTGCGTGGAGGTATGGCAAAGAAAAAGGAAATGTGCTGGAGATGGTTGGAGTAGACTTGCAATTTGAATGGGGACCCACTGGATTTGAGATGTCCTTGAGTCCTCCAAGAGGTGGCACGGAGCAGGCAGAGGGCTGTGGAGGTCAGAGGGGACGTCCAGGCTGGTCCAAGGGTGTTTTGAGGGGGTAGATGGAGCCTCTTCTCCCCGGCTGCAGATCCCTATGTCTGTCCTGGAAATCAGCTCCTCCCAGCACCCCGTCAAAGCAGGCTTGTCAGATGCCTTCATGATTCTCAACCCGTCCCCGGATGTACCAGGTGAGTCCCCAGGGGTTCCGTGGAGCGCTCAGCGGGCTTGGACTGAGCTCCGACTGACCCAGACTGGGTTGGGGGCGGGGGGACTGGCAGTGGTGGAGGTGGCTGGATGGCTGATTGTTGAGGGGCGCTGAAGGAGGATGAAACATATAATGAGTTCTGATTTTCCTTCATTAAAGCAGAGGAACCATTTTTTCCCAATGAAATCTCCAGTGGGAGGCGACGCTCTGGGTTTGGAGGGGAAGGGGAGCCACTCAGCACCGCATCCACTTAGAAATTCTCCACAGGCACCAGATTAGGGTTTTTGAGTCCTTCCAGAACACAACCATGATCACATCCCCACCCCACGTGATAGGAGCATCACTGGGGGTTCAGGGGATGGAGGCCAGTCCCAGCCACATTATTAACCGTCTACTTCAGGAAATCACATCTCTCTATCCTCAGTTGCCTCATCTGTAAAATGGGGATGTAGCTGGAACAGTGCTTTTTCCTTCCTGGTCCTCCTCCAGTTCTGATATTTTTTGGCATCAGAGCACTTTTTCTTCTTCTGATCCCCTGCTCACCCCCATGGGGGTCTTGAATTCACACTTCTGGGGGAGGCACTGTAGGCACACTATCCATTGCTTCTGGACCCTTGGCTCAGAGTCTTTTGAACCCGACCTCTTCTGCTGTGCTGTGTATACAAAAGTCCCTCTGTCTAACCTACAGGACCCCAAGCAGGAGACCCTTGTCTGCTCTTCTCTGTCCCTACCGGTGCTTGATGGGACAAGGAACATTCTGAACTCCACCCTAGCCACACCAGGCTGGTTGAGAGGATGTGCTTGGGGGCCACCAAAGTGCTATCCTGTAGACGGGCACGGCACTACCTTTCTGGACACTCCAGGGCTTCCTGGGGAAGCGTATTTACTTACATCTGTTGGTTGAGTTCCATCAATACACATGCTCTGAGTTCCTGCTATGCACTAGGCCACTATGTTCTGGGTGCTACTGAGATACGATGAAGAGGAAGATATGGAGGGATTCGTCATCTGAGCAGAGCCTCTGTCCTTAACAGAAATCTGAGGGAAGGGACCAAGGGCTCATGTTAGAAGTCTTTATCCAGGAGCCGCCACGTGCAAGGTTGAGTATAGTGCTAGGGGCTTGGCTCTGGAGTTGGAAGCGTGGATTCGAGTCCAAACTCTCCGTAAGCGTCTGACCCCTGGCAAGTCGCTTAACCTCTTAGAGCTGGTTTCTCTGTCGGCAGTTGGGGATATAAGTGGTTCATGCTCCCTGCAGTGACTTGTGAAGATGAACACGGTGACGTCCAACAAGTGTTTGGCCTGATGTCTGGCACGTCGAGTTTGTGAGTCCTATATTAGAATATCTTTCCCTGCCAGCCTTTATCACGCGACTCAGTATTTTATAGTCCAGCAGGGCGTCTGGTACAGTAGCAAACAGTGCAGAAAGAGGAGCACGTGACGTCCTGATGCTGGTGTGTCATAGGTCAGATGCCAGGACCACGGCACTTTCATGGGACTTCTGCAACGAGTAGCAAAAAGTCACATGCTAGAGCGGCTGTTTGCACTTGCCGCACCACACCTTGGAGATTTGTGCCATTAAACATGAATTACCATCCTGCTCTTTATGAATGCTCTCCCTTATCGGAATCTATAAGATGATATTTTTTTTCATGAATAAATGTATCCGGTCTAAAACTCAAAAGATACAAAAGGCGGTATAGAAAAAATCAGGTTTCTCTCCCATCCCCGACCCCTGTCCCCTAATTTCCCTTCCTGGAGGCCACCAGGGCTACCCGATTATTTCTAGAGCTATAAGCCTACAGGTAAGTATATGTTTGGATATTTAACACAGAGAACGGCATGTGGTGTCACTGGTCTGCACTTGAACAAAGTATATCCTGCCCATCCTTCCGTATCAGCCCACACCTCGTTCTTTTTAATGGCTACTTGATAGCCTGTTGCATAGATGTACCTTAATTTAGCCAATCCCCTGGACATAGGCTTTACAGTTCCCAATATTTCGCTACAACAAATAACGCTGCAGTGAATATTCTTGCAAACAGCTATTTTTATGCCCCTTTGTGAGTATTTCCATAAAATAAGTTCCCACTACTCCACCTACCCATCCTGACCTTCCCTGAACACCCAGGACACTAGCAAGCAGCTCACCAAGCCTCTGCTCCAGGCAGCATCTGTTCTAACTGGTTGGGTAGCACATGTACTGAGCTGGTTGCTAAATAGTTTCAGTGTCACTCTGATTGTATTAGTTAGCTATTGCTGCGTAACAAATTATCCTGATATTTAGCAGCTTAAACACACACACACACACACACACACACACACACACACACACACACCTTATCCCAGAGTTTCTGTGGATCAGGAAGCAAGGCACAGCTTAGCTGCGTCCTCTGGTTCAAGGTCTTGCACAGGCTGCTCTCAAGGTGCTTGCCAGGTTACGGCCCTCTCAACAACTGTTTGGGGTGGGGGTCTGCTTCCAAGAGCTCTCACGTGATTGTTAGCAGGGTTCACTTCCTTGAGGAGGCCCCCCCTTGGCTCCTGACACGTGGACCTCCTCATAGGACAGCTCATAACATGGTAGCTGGCTTCCACCAAAGCAGGCAAGCAAGAGAGCAGTAGAGGGTGAGCAAGACAGAGGCCGGTCTTCTTGTAACCTAATCTTAGAAGTGCCATCCCATCACTTTTGCCATATTCTGCTGGTTAGAAGCAAGTCGCTAGGTCCAACACACTCAGGACAGGATTCCACAGGGTGTCAACACCAGGAGGCAAGGCCACTGGGGGCCATGTTAGAGATTGCCTGATCACCACACGGATAATCCCATCCCCAGGCTCTGAGATTTACAATATCTTTTTTTTAAATAAATTTTTAATGTTTTATTTATTTTTGAGAGAGATAGAGCATGAGAGGGGGGCAGGGGAGAGAGAGAGGAAGACCAAATCCAGGCTCTGAGCCCGCACAGAGCCCAACACGGGGCTCAAACCCACGAACCGTGAGATGGTGACCTGAGCCAAAGTTAGACGCTCAACCGACTGAGCCACCCAGGCGCCCCTGACCTTTACAGCATCTTATGTAGTCATCCTCCCAACACTGTAAGTGGGGTCTGTACTTTCTAAATGAGGACAGAGGCTCAGAGACGCGAAATGACTTGCTTGTGGTCACGTGGCTATGAGAGAGACCTGAAACCCAGATCTTCCGTTTTTCTTAAACCCTGGAGTCGACCATTGAGACTTGCTAAATCTAATCCACCCCCATTCCAACCAGAGGGGTAAATCCTTTCCTCCTCAGTTCCCCAAAACACCCACACCTCCCAGGCTGTTTTGCGGGAAAGGCAGTTCTTAGTGTCCACGTCCCCCTGCCCGTGCGCATTGCCGAACCCCGCCTGCCTCCTCGGTGGCTCCCTCACAGGGCTTTGTGGGCTGGCGGAGTCTCAGGAAATGTGTGTTGGATCCAGCTGTTGTATGAGGGTGAATTAGAGGAAGTCGGATCCCCCAGGGAGTGTCTGCCTCTGAGGTTTCTCTGTGATTCTGGAATGAAAGGCTGTTTTAGAGCAAGCCAGGGAGATACGGGGAGGCGGGAGGAAGGGCAGGGGGTAGCCCAGCTGACACAACAGGAGGCAGGGCTGTGTTGTGGGAGCTGCTGGATTAGGGGCTCCAGGTGCTGTTTGCTGAGGTGTGAGGTCCACCCGCCAGGGAGAGCCGGCACCTGCCCCCCCCCCCAGACACTGCCCCGCCGCTCCCAGCCTCTCATCCCCTTCCTCCTGTCCCCCATTCCTTCTCGTCACTGCCAGATCTGATCATGTCATTCTCTGGCTCCTTGTTGCTTGCACCATGAGGTGAAAATCCTTAGTGCGGCATTCAAGGCCCCGTGCAGCTGGCACGGCCTACCTTCATAGACTCCTCTCTAGACCCTCCCATCACCTGCCATTCTCTGTCAGGGCATCACCGGTCTGCATGCTCTGTTCCCTAAGCATGCCAAGGGCTGTCCACATCTCTAGGACCCGGTTCCTTGCCTAACATGGCCCCCATTTCAACTCTTTTGCCACTTGGCAAAACTCTCCCCATCCACTGCTGCAGCTCAGATGTTGCCTCCTCCGTGCGGCAGAACTCACGGTTTCCTCAAGCACCTTCTCCCCAGCGCTCAGCCTTGTGCCTGCCGCAGGGCAGACACTCAAAAATGAAAAAATCGCACAAGAATGAGTGTCACCGAAGGGACCTTGTCCTCTGCTCTCTGGTGCCCCCCAGTGAGAACAGGGGCCTGATGTCACTTGCGATGGGGAGTGAGTACTTGGGTAATTAGTTGCATCTCTAGCCTGGGCTCCAGGCATAGACGTGAAGAGGAAGATTGAGGTGTGGGTGGGGCATATTCATATGCATGCATTTTTCTGGGACAGCATCCATGGCCTTCACGGGGCTTCTAAATGGGCCACCACCTCTGCTTTGGGGAGTGATGGATTTGATGTGGCTGAGAGGTCAGATTCCTCTGGGTCTGCTATTCAACCCACAAGTAGAGAATTCGTTTGGCTTACGTTGAGCTGCCAAATAACAGTAAATCCCAAATAACCATGGCTTAAATGAGACGCAAAGCCAAGGACAGCTCTCTGGTCTGTAGTTCCCATTATCGCCACAGATATTCCCATTGTCCAAGCCCACCTCGGACACCGCCACCAGAATGGAGGGTGTCCCTGTCTTTGAAACCTAGCTCCTCCCTGCCTGGAGTGCCAGGAGAGGTGGAGTTTGGTTTCCCCACTATTCCAGAAACCCCCAGCCCCTGAACCTGGCCTGGGGGACCGTCTCCTTCCCCAGGCTCCAAATACCTTCCTCCCACCTTTACCTGAGGGTGGAGGGAATTCAGAGCAGTCTCACTCCTGGGATTGAGGGGAGGAGGTGCTGCAAGCGGCCAGAGTTCTTCTTGCCATTTACATATATAAACTGCTACATCGATTTTGCAGCAGAGAATCTGCAGAGCGTGCCTGATGCAAAGATCTACGTGCAGTTAGCAGCAGCTATTTGCAGAGGCAGGCAAAACACACAGGGTAACTTATATGCTCTTTATTTGGCTGCAGGGGCCCCCAGAAGTCAGTATAATTTCCTCTATTCACCCACAAGTCAGCATAATTTCCTCTATTCATTTGCTTAAAAAACTCTTTCTTTCATGGACAGCATAAAAGCAACGTTAGTGTAGCGACGTCAAAACTGAGATGCTGAATTAGTGGAATCAGTTAATGAGGATTTCATTATTAAGGGCTCCAAACTGTAGTCCTGTTCCTTTGTGTTTACCTCTGGGGGTCCCTGCTAGGGCTCCATTCATGATTATTGAATGAATAATCAAATGAGCAAAGAAATACATGAACGAGTAAGTGAAGACTTTTTCTGGAACTGCCATCTTATATCTTTTGTATTGTGACCCACCCATTTTGGAGGGCAGTTTGTGACAGGACTTGTCAGTCTGATCTCTTCTGACTGATCCCACCCTTCCCCACTGGTGTCTTGTTTTGAAACAAAACGGGACACGCAAACCTCTCTTTTGAGCCATTAACATTTCTTGGTGGGGCGCCTGGATGGCCCAGTCAGTTAAAGCATCCAACTTTGGCTCAGGTCATGATCTCACGGTTTGTGAGTTCACGCCCCGCATGGGGCTCTGCGCTGACAGCTCGGAGCCTGGAGGCTGCTTCAGATTCTGTGTCTCCTTCTCTCTCTGCCCCTCCCCCGCTTGCACTCTGTCTCACTCGCTCTCTCAAAAATAAACATTAAAAAAAATTTTTTTTTTTTTTTTAATTTTCTTGTTTGGGCAGCTGGGCTTTCTGTGTCTGGACCCTAGTATTTCTGAATCTTTGATGAGTGGAAACAGAGATAAAGCAGAATGTCTCAAACTGCCAGAAATGTGGCTTTGGGGCAGCCTCTGTCTCAGTTCTGGAGAGATCTGTTGGTCATGCAGATGGACGTCATCGTCCTTGGGTGAGCCCCAGATGTTGGCGAGCTAATCCAAAAGCAAATAACTTAGGCGGGGATATTAAGAGTTCTGTTTATAGAGAAATAAAAATATTCCCAAAGCCATACACTCAATCAAGTACAAGTTGCCAACAGTTGAAGTGAGCAAATATTTTTAATCAGAGGTATATTTCCATACACCCCCCCCCCCTTCCTACCACACTCATCTCCCCTGCCTTGGGTTAGGGCTCTGTCAGGTTTTGCAGGGCATCTGACCCTGTCTGGCTGCATCCTCACTTGAAGCACATCCTCAACTCTGTTCCCCAGCCCAGGTGGTGGGGAGACCCATCCCTAGATTCTGGTGTGAGGTTTGCTGGGAACCTCGCCTTCCCTGGCTGCTGTGTGTCTGTCTCTACCCCTGAACTGGGCGCCTTGACAAGTTCATGCCTCCATTTTGCCCAACCCTGGCTCCATTGGTCCCTCCCATTTCTCCTTCCTTCTGATCCTGGGTGCAAGGTCTCTCTCACATCCTTGCAGGGGGGGAAATCCTGAAAGCCAGCTCTCCCTCCACTTGGAGTTCTCAGTTAGGAAGGGGCATGTCTGGCTTTCTGCAGCCCATTGGGGGCCGCCCTTTTGGGAGAAGCCGTGGCCTGTGGTGGGCTAGGGAGGAAGGGCATTCTTCCTTTGGGCTGTGGGCTGAAGTTATAATAAGTTGCTGAGGTTTTTGTGGCTACCTATAATCCATTCATTCATTTACAGTCATTTCTTGAGGCCCTGTTATGCGCAGGGCCCGGTGCTAGGGGCTGGGGGACAGACACAAATAACTAGCAGGCTCTGCCCTGGGGGAGCTCACAGCCTGGTGGGGCAGGTGGCCAGCAAAGTTGATACTGATGGAGCAGTGTAACAGGTGACACTAGACATTGTGCAGGAGGCTGTGAAGCTCAGAAGAGGGGCCACCAACTAACTGTGCCCAAGGAGGGTGAAGAAGCCTTCAGGGAGGGTATGACCTTTGAGCTAGCCTTGAAAGAGGAAGCAGATAGAGGAAGAAAGGTTCACATAGACTCCAGACCCCATGGTCTCAGGCTCCTTGGAAGACCTGGAATTTCACTTTTTTCCCCCCTATTACATTTTTGTGCTCAAAAGGATGATTTTTCAGAAGGAGAGACAGCCTCTGGGGGTGGTGGGTGGGATGGAGCTGTGGAAGGCTGCCTGGGTGTCCCCTATCTAAATTTTTTTTAATGTTTATTTATCTTTGAGAGAGACAGTAAGACAGAGAGACAAAGTGCTAGCTGGGGAGGTACAGAGAGAGACACACACACAGAATCCGAAGCAGGCTCCAGGCTCTGAACTGTCAGCACAGAGCCCGACGGGGGGCTCGAACTCACGGACTGTGAGATCATGACCTGAGCCGAAGTCGGACGCTTAACCGACCGAGCCACCTAGGCGCCCCCTTGATTATTTATTCTTAAAAAAAAATTGTACACGTTTCCCTTCTACTCTTTTAGAAACACAAATCCAGTAGTCCCCCACCTTATCCAAGGGAACATGTTCCAAGATTCCCAGTGGATGCCTAAAACCACAGGATAGTACTGAAGCTTATGTATACTATGTTTTTTCCTATATGCACCTACCTATGATAAAGTTTAATTTCTAAATTAGGCACAGTAAGAAATTAACAACAACCAGTAATAAAATAGAGCAATTGTAACAATATAATGTAATAAAAGTTATGTGAATGTGGTCTCCCTCTCAAAATATCTTATTGTACCAATCTCACCCTTCTCGCGAGGATGGGAGGTGACTGATACAATGCCTGTGTGATGAGATGACATGGCGAATGACATGGTTGACCGCGGGTAACTGAAACCGTGGAAAGGGAAACTGCGGATAAGGAGGACTACTGTAAAGAAACCATGGGGGCACCTGAGTGGCTCAGTCCGTGAAGCGTCCAACTTCGGCTCAGGTCATGATCTCGCAGTTGCGTGAGTTCGAGCCCCGCGTCGGGCTCTGTGCCGAAACCTCAGAGCCTGGAGCCTGCTTCGGATTCTGTGTCTCCCTTTCTCTCTGCCCCTTCCCCTACTCATGCTGTCTCTCTCTCTCTCTCTCTCTCTCTCTCTCAAAAATAAACATTAAAAATTTTTTCAAAAGAAAAAAAAAAGAAACCATAACCACGGTGCGCTAGAGACCTTTGTGAGGAGTCACACTAGCAGAGTGACCACATCTTTCCCCAGTTCTGTGTTCAGTGACTCCAAACTGGTAGTTTGGAATCAGCACGGGGAGTATTTACATCACAGAAATCAGCAGATGCCACAAGTCAGGACTCATTCATTGCATAGAATGTTTCCAGGACATTCTGCAGTTGGGAATGTTTCAGGGGCTGAGGTGTCCATCATTACTCTGCTGCAGAGCAGTGTGGGGTCATAGGAAGACAGCATGTCTTAGCACCAGACCAACTGGGGGTTCAATCCTGGGTTAAGTAGGAGGCATTGATTCCAAGATTGGGGATAAATATATGATAGAAACGTAGATGAGATGTTCTTTTAGGAAGCAGATGCTCCCCTGGATTCTTCATTCAGGAGGGGGTGGGGGGATGGGACATCCAGCCATTGCACAGGATGCTGAGAGTTGAGATGCTCAGCTGAGAGAGAAACATGTATCCTTGCCTATTCTGGGTTTCTAGTAATAAAAACCCAACTCAACAAGCTTAAGTGGAAAAGAGGATATGAAGTAGCCCAAAGAACCAAAGGAAGAATTGATTGCTAGGGAGACAGGGACCAGGGCAGGTCCTGGGACACCAGAGCCTAGAAAGCCACCAGAACTTCCTGCTTCATTGGACCTGTGGCCATTCACAGACCTGGAGCGTGCATTTTCTCAGCTTCATTACTGGAAAGCAAAGGGTCTTTTGTTTACAGTTGAAAAGTCCCAGGGAAGGTCTCTGATTGGCCCAGCTTGCATCAGATGCCCAGCCCTGGACCAATCACTGTGTAGCCAGGGAGGCGGGGTCATGGAGGAAAATGGTAGCTTCAGGGCAGGCCACATGTAGGAATGGACTAGGGGTAGTATCCCCAAAGGGGATGCTGTTTCCTAAAGGAAGAAGGGGTGCTGGGCAGGCCAAACACTATGCAACCCCTTCCCCTTGTAGGGAAGCTCATTCACAAAGCTCAGCACCTACCTGCCTGCCTTTCAGAGCCTAAGGAAATCAACCCCAAGTCATGGTTCTTGGGTGGGTATGGGGATGTCGTGGGAAACATCAATGCATCACAGATTGTCATTTTAGGAGAAGTCATTTCATCTACAATTCCACTTTTTTCCTCCCAAGGGTGTTGTGGGAGGTGTTTCTGTCTTTCCACATCACAAATGAGAAACTGAGGCCTAAGAAGGGGAGCAGAACTGGAATCAGAACTCAGGTCTCTTGACTCTGATGTCCTGTAGGGAGTTCGTGCAGGGACTGAGGCAGGACATAAGCCAAGCCCCAGGCCCTAAACCTTGCTCTGGCTTCCATCCGGGAGGGGAGAGTTTCTCTAAGTTCAGCCTGTGCATCTGCAGATGTTTGCAGAGTGCTCACTGTGGGTCAGGTTCAGGACCAGATGCTCCCAGTCTAATGGCTCCGCCCTCCAAATAGACCCTAATGACCACACAATATGGTGAGTGCAGTGGGAACATGGCACCTGGCCTGAGTGGAGACGGGGACGGAGCTGGCTAAGGAAGGAACCCTGCGCTGGATCTGGAAGGTTGAGCTAGACAAAGAGAGAAGGGGTGGAAGAACATTATGAATCAAGAGAACAGCAGCTGTGAAGGCTCAGAGCCATGCAGATGCATGGGAGCTCCTCTGTCCTGACCTCAGCAGCAGCCGGGCCTCTGCCCTGAGCAGTTTAACCTGCCTAGAATACAAAGCTCTCCTCTCAGGGTCAGTTCTTGTCTTCCTGTCTCCCTGCAGCTCCAACATCATTGTCCCACGTTGATGAGCTTACTTCCTGCCCTCAGTGGCTGCGTATTGACTCCCTGTTCCACTCGCTGCAATCCCCTGCCCACCTGTCAGGCTCCAGGTACAAGCCTTGGAGCCCTCCGGCCGTGAGGTGCTCCTGATGACAGGCTCTGCCTCTGTTTCAGAATCTCGGCGGAGGACTATCTTCGAATACCACCGTGTGGAGCTGGACCCCAGCAAGGTCACCAGCATGTCAGCTGTGGAGTTCACCCCACTGCCAAGTGAGTAGGGGTCATTCCCACTGTCCTGCAAAGAGCGTTATAGTCAGACAATCTGGGTTCCATTCCCAGGCCCACCACTGATCCCTGGGTGGATATGGCCACGTAATTTCTCTGGGCTGCCATTTCTCATGTGTCACATGGGCCTGGCACTCCTTCCCTCCCAGAGCTGTGGTAAGAGTGAGAACCACAGTAAGTAGAGTCGAGGACATGAGTGAATGGAAGCTCTGACAACCAACTGGCGCATCCCCGGCCTGGGGCGTGGTTTGTACTTGGCACATGACAGCTATTGTTACTGACACACAATTAAACCCAGGGAAGGTGTACCTCCCAGAATTTTTAGACTCAGCCCCCAGGGAAGGTAATCCAGGAACTGAACGGATCAGTCCTTAAATTTCTTATTGCATGTTCCTTAGAGGAGGGGCAATGTGGGAGTCCACAGGCAGGAGGCAGTAAAGCAATTTATCTTGCAGCCCTCCAAGAACCATGGCCAGGCCCTCTGCACCACCCCCCCCGCACCCCCCGCACCCCACTCACCCTCCACCCTCCACCCTCCACCCTCCACGCTCCACCCCACTCACCTACAGTTGAAGGCACACTATGGCTGGGGTCAGCTGCTGCTGACCCCACAGGATCAAGGTTGCTGACCCCACAGGATCAAGGTTAGATGCTCTTCAGGATATGGTCAGGGCAGCTGGGGAGAGAGAGGGAGAGGAGGACAGCACTCCTGTTCTTGCCATTTTCTTTTAAGTTTATTTCTTTATTTGGGGGCGCCTGGGTGGCGCCTGGGTGGCTTAGTCGGTTGAGCGTCCCACTTTGGCTCAGGTCATGATCTCACGGCTTGTGGGTTCGAGCCCCGCGTCAGACTCTGTGCTGACAGCTCGGAGTCTGCTTCGGATTCTTTTTTTTTTTTTTTTTAATTTTTTTTTTCAACGTTTTTTATTTATTTTTGGGACAGAGAGAGACAGAGCATGAACGGGGGAGGGTCAGAGAGAGAGGGAGGCACAGAATCAGAAGCAGGCTCCAGGCTCTGAGCCATCAGCCCAGAGCCCGACGCGGGGCTCGAACTCACGGACCGCGAGATCGCGACCTGGCTGAAGTCGGACGCTTAACCGACTGCGCCACCCAGGCGCCCCATCTGCTTCGGATTCTATGTCTCCCTATCTCTCTGCCCCCCACTCCCCCTGACCACCCCCTGTTCATGCTCTGTCTCTGTCTCTCTCTCAAAAAATGAATAAACATTTTTTAAAAGTTTATGTATTTATTTTGAGAGAGAGAGAATCTCAAGCAGGCTGGAGTCCGACATGGGGCTTGAACTCACCAACGGTGAGATCATGACCTGAGCCCAAATCAAGAGCCAGATGCCCAGACGCCCAGGTGTCCCTTATTCTTGCATTTTTATTTGTTTTTTATTTTTTTAATTGTTAAGGTTTATTTGGGCTCAGCAGGTGTCTTCCCCTGGAAAAGAGGAAGGACACAGACACCACAGGGTCACAGGACCACTTGCAGGTCACAGCGCCACCCTCACCCCCACTGCGCTCTTTCCGGGCAGGAAAGACGTGGGGCCTGAGAACCAGGGGCTCCTCAAGGACGCTGAGAGCAAACCTCAGTCCTAGCCCTTGAATAAACTGCACTTAGGAGCAAGGACATCCAAGGGCAGGGTAACTGCCTGGGCAGAAGTGAAACATCCTGGGAATACGTTTCTGGGACACCGTCTGTATGTTTCAGCCACTTCTCACCCCTCCGGTGAATTTCGTGAGCATTTAATAGCACACAGGACATCTGAAATGCAGACGAGAATTAAAGGTCAGTAGATTTTACACGTACCTCACGGAAGCTCCCAGGGTTTTTTGACTAGAGCCTTTCAAGGGGCCTCCGGAGTCACTGGAATGAGCAGGCCATGGGCTCCTGTGTGGGCGCCCATGTAGATACAGCTGCAGGGGAGGGGCCAGCGCTACCAAGGCTGTGATTTGAACCCCTGGAAGGCTGGTTACCTTGGTCCTGAGAAAACTCTGCATCCCCCCAGTGCAGGATGGCTCTGTTACCTTTGGGTGGAGGAGGACTTAGCCAAGATTCTTCCAGAAGTGTGGATGGGCTGTCTCTAAGCCATTGTGCTCTGTGGTTGGTTCTTCCCGGTCCCTTGTCTAGAAGAGACACTCCTGAAGAGGTGGCGTGGGCTGAGGGTGGGATCAGGGGGCAGGGAAACCCACAGTGGGATCTCAAGGCCAAGAGCTCGGGCTTTTGGCTCACACAGACCTCAGCTCAAACCCAGACCTGCCACTCTTAGCTTCATGACTCTCTGTAAGCCTCTCAGTTCCCTCCTCTGTAAAATGGGGATAACGAAAGCATCAATACATCAATTGCGTAAACATTTGTAAACTGCCTACCATGTGCCAGGTGCTATTCTGGGACCTCTGGATACACCAGGGAACGAAGCATCCAGAGAGCTCTCGTTCTTTTGAAAGGACACAGTGCCACCTACAGCCAGTCCCTCCCATAGTGACTGAAGGTGGCCACACTGTGCCCACAACAGCTTTTCTCTCATCAAGGGCTGGTTCCCGGCTGCCATCTTGTTGGGGGTCCACGGAAAGCAAACTGGCTCCCCAATTAGTGGATTGCGGTAGAGTTCCGTGAAGACTCACAAAGTGAAGAAGTGTGTGTGATATGTATTGAATGAGTGGTCATTTCTCTAAGTTGTCACTTCTTGCTGCTATATCGGGGTGTTCCGTTCAGCTGCTCATGAGATGAGCCTTTAGATTATACACAGTTATTCTGGGGGAGGGCCTGGCTCTGCTTGTAATAAAATGCATGGGATTTGTGGTAGCTGCTTGCTACTCAGAGGTCATTCTGGTTCACTTCAGTGGGTGCCGTTCGATTGCAAATGAGAACTCTTAAAATCCAGCCCCATACCTCCTGCCCCGCCCCCCCCACCCCCGGCCCTCTCTGCTCCTGTGCCTGGCTGGTACCAGAGGAGGGGTCCACGCACCCTCCAGCAGCCTGCTCCCACTAACCCCTCTGCTCTCTGGCTCTGCACTGCCCCAGGCCAGGCCCCAGCTCTCGCTCCTCCTCTATCACCCTCAGCTTGTCTACTCCACCCAGCCTGTTAGCATCCCGGCTGCTGTTGAGGACACGGCTGAAAGGCTGAAACACGCTCCTCCCAGGCCTCTGCGTGCAAGGGCTCTTCTGCTTGTACTTCGCCTCCTCCAGGAGAGCAGCCGGGCTTGCTTCCTGCCTTCTCCCAGGCTCTGCCTAAACGACCTCTCCTCAGAGAAGCCTTTACCAACCTCCCTGACCAGAATGCATCCCCCCGCCGCCCCTATCATTCTGCCTCTTTGTTTTGTGCCACTTTTTTTCACAGTCCCGTGCTGGAAACCCTAGTGTAGACTTCATTGCGTATTTGTTTTTTTAATGTTTATTTATTTTTGAGAGAGAGAGAGAGAGTGAGTGCGAGTGGGGGGAGGGTCAGAGAGAGAGAGAGAGAGAGAGGGAGACACAGAATCCGAAGCAGGCTCCAGCCTCTGAGCTGTCAGCACAGAGCCTGATGCGGGGCTCGAACTCATGAGCCATGAGATCATGACCTGAGCCGAAGTCAGATGCTTAGCCGACTGAGCCACCCAGGCACCCCCTTGTCTGTGTATCTGTTGGCCGTCTCCTCCACTCAACTGCAGGGTCCATGCAGGCAGCATTTCTGTCTTTGCCCCTTCACCACTGCATCTCCAGCACCCGGGACAGGGCCTGGCCCGTGGTAAGCGTTCAGTAAATATTTGTTGAAAGAATGAATGAATGCATACATGAGTGGATGAATACCTGGTAGGTCCATTGAACTCCTTTGCAACCCTGTAATTGTGGGCCACAGCCCAGCAGTATAACTTCCCAGACTAGGTGAGATCCCTTTGTACGTGCCTCACAAACCTCATCGCAATGGTGATTATGTAGTTATTTTTGTTTGATTATCTGTTTGAGTGAGTCTGCCTCTGCATAGACGACTTCCTGCAGAATCCCCAGCACCCGCTGGGGGCCTGCCCCCTGGTGACAGAAAGAAGGAGGAAGGAGGAAAAGGGAAGGAGGGAGAAAGAGATGGAAGAATCAGGGCTGGACTCAAGGGAGGGTGGCACTAATGACCTCTAGGGTCCCTGCCAGTCAGAGACTGCGTAGTTCTGTAAGGACCCAGCATTTGGGAGAGGTGCGCCTTTTGGAGGTCTGTGGAGGGTCTGATGCTCAGGGACCACTGCCTTCTCTCTTGCAGCCTGCCTGCAGCATCGGACCTGTGATGCCTGCGTGTCCTCGGACCTGACCTTCAACTGCAGCTGGTGCCACGTCCTCCAGAGGTTTGTGCTGGGCTGACCCTCTGGTTCCCCAGGAGGCCTTGGAGGAGGGGCAGAGGGTGGCACGGCCCCCTCCCTGCCTCGGGCCTCATTGCCAACATGAGAGCATCTCTAGCCAGCCCACTGTGCCCTGTAGCACAAGAATGTCACAGAAGTGAGTTTCTCCCCGAGTCAAGGTGACTGTGTGGCAGGGTCCCCGTGGTGACACTAGGTTTCTGGAAGATTATTCAGAGATTTTATCTACTGTAGCGCCTCCTTACACCCGGAAGGGTTGGTTCATCCTAGCGCAGGGCTTCCCAGAGAACAGTCCACAGATGTGAGGATCCCAGAATCAGCTAGGTCTCGTGTTGAACATGCAGATTCCTGGAACCTGCCCCAGGCCCCCTGCATCAGGATCTCTGGGAGAGAAGCCCAGAAACCTGCATATTAACACAGTGCCTCATCTGCAAACAAATGTGAGACCCGCCAGCTCCAAAGACCCATTGCCGTTGGATGAGGGTCCCGTGACCCCCCCAAACACCGCCTTAAGATCTTTCTCGGGCTGTAATGGGGTTTCCTGAAAATCAGGGGTGTGGAAGTTGCGGGCATCCGTGGAAAGTTGGGGCAAGCTACAAAGCTGTGTTTGCTTGGTGTTGGAAACAGGGAAAATTCTGGGTGAGATTCAGGCTGTGGGATAAAGAGGGATAAATTTCTTAAATCCCCGCTCATCTTCCACTCCTTGTTCTGAAATCATTTCCTCACAGATTAGACTCAGAATTCGAGCCCTGTTCTCCTGTCCAAGATAAATAAATAGCAGGAAGGGAAAACAAAACGAAACAAAATGACTTCTTTGGGGACCAGGGCTCTCATGAGAGTGGGAAGCCCTATGAAGCAATCTTGAAAGTTGCAAATTACAGTGTCTCTGAGTTCCAGGCAGCTGGCAAGCATCTGTCAGTGTTTCCTTTGCTCCTTTCAAATAGCCCAGGGCAGAAATAGGAACTAAAAGGTGGCCTGCCCGGCACAGGACACAGCCCCGGGGGCCAAGGGGAGAGGGGTTTCCTGTGTCCTTCCTACCTGGAGGTTGGGGTCCTCCTGGAGAATAGCTCTGCAGCACCATCCATCTTATGCACTCTCGAGTTTGAGAGCTACTGTCTCAGCGCCGAGAGATAATCCAGGTGACCTCGGATGAGCCCCGGAATCCTGGGGCTGGCTGCCACCACATGACTCAGCATCCAGCGAGAGCTGAGCCATAAGAACTTCAAAATGGGTCAGATGAAAGCAAAACCCTCCCATTGACACATCCCCATTTAACACATACGCCCAAACCCAGAGACCGTGACAGTTTAATGAGGGTTGGTCAGGTTAGGGGAGGGCAAGGCCTTGGGTGTGGACACCGCTTTTGCTGTGGTTATGTCAGCTATAGGGCACAGAAGTTCCATCAGAGAGCAATCAAGGCTGACGCGGTGCTGAAATCCTGTCCCCAGATGCCCATGGGTCTGGGCTCACCCCAGCGTGGGCCCCTCCTTGCCAGCTCTCTGGAGCCTCAGCACCAACTGAGAGCTAACTCCAGGTCTCTACAGAGCCAGAGGGCAGGGCTGGTGCAGAGGGGCCAGCCCCATGGACTCTCCCACCAACAGCTGCTTGCAGTCACCGTGTGGGTTCTCAGCTTCCCCTTCCTCGCCACCCACTCAGCCTTCTGCAGCCTCCCAGAGCTTCCCCTCCTTGCCCTGGGGCTGGATCTGGTTTAGATCATTTCATTTACCAAGGCCAGTGTCTTCCTTTTAGTCCACATTGCCCCTCCCCCGCCCCAAGGGCCCACTCTGGAGTCTAAAATGACTTTAACTGCAGGATTTGGCCCGGGGAATGAGCAGTCATAATCCTTGCTTTACAGTGTCCTTGTGAGGGTCCCATGAAATACTACAGGAGCAGCATATGGCCACGGCGGCACTTGGCATTCAGGAGGTGCCCAATAGTGGCCATGCCTGATGTCCTTCTTCTCTGCATCTGGGTTGGTTGGCTCAGAGCTTAGAACGTGGTGCTCCCAGACCTACGTCAAAGGCTCAGTGCTTGGAAGAATCAATTAGTTTGGCTTAAAAGAAACTTTAGTTGCCAGCCCCCAATAGACCGCCTAGTCCTCAATGTCCCAGAGTAGTGGGTATAGAGGACCTGGGAGGGGTAGTGGGGGGGGCTCAGTTCAGCTGTCCCTGCCGCAGGAGGGGCAGCTCGGAGCCCCAGGAGGCATCTTCAGAAGGAAAAACTGACCTCCGCCTCACTGGGTCCCTGGCAGATGGGTGGGCGGTTGTTAGTGGAGAAAATTAACTAGCGATGAATTCTTCCTCAGCACTGGTGGCTCATGATATGATTCTTCCCGTGCAGATGTTCCAGAGCTTGAGCAGGGCTTGGTGGATTCCCCTGGCACCAGAGTGAAGAATTTCCATTTGAGCACGGTGCCATGGAGAACATTTTCTGGTTCATCCACATACCCCCATCCCTTCCCTAGGGAAGCACTTGGCACCTTCCAGCCCAGCTGAGCTGCACAGTGTCCTCTCCCGGGACGCTGGTCAGCTGGTTTTCGATCTCTCCTAGCTGCTGGCAGGACCCTCCTTTCTGCCCTTTAGTGATCACGCAGGAGGTATTGGCTAAATGTGCTGAAGTCCACCTTCAGCCCAGCTTCTCCTTGCCAAGTTTAGGCCCCTCCACAAAGAAAAAGGATTGTCTGTGAATGAGTGAAACTCTCCCCAGAAGACGTTGCTGTGAATTCCCTGAACTCTCAGCAATTTCATGGCCGCCTAGAGTCAAGGGGATCTTAGAGCTCATTTGAGGTCATACAGTTCATCTAGCTCCCTATATGCACACATCTGGGCAGATGTGACCTTGGTCCTGGGGAGCTGGGTCAAGAGGAGAGTGGAGACGCCAGACACCTTCCCTTCCTTTTGGAGGAGTAGTTGGGGAAGAAGGGTCTGACTCCTGATCCCACAGGTGCCAGGTGACAAGGAGGGCACCTGCCCGGTGGTCCGGATCACCGCAGCCCTGGGACGTTAGCCCCCTCTGCCCCGTCATCGGAGAGCTGCTACTGAACAGGAGAGAGTGAAGAGGAGGGCTTCTCCGTCAATCCCATCACACTTCTTACCTTCTGGTCCCCCCGCAGGTGCTCCAGTGGTTTTGACCGCTACCGCCAGGAGTGGCTGGCCTACGGCTGTGCCCAGGAGGTGAGAGGCTTAAGTGAGCCAGGTTGTGGGGAGGGGCAGGGCTGCCAGCAGACCCGTCCCCCCCGTAGCTCTTTGCAAGCCGTCTTGGTTTCTTGGCAAAGAAATTCTCCCTTCCATCTGGGACTTGTCTCTCAGACTGCTCTGAGCCAGTTAGACCAGACTCGGGAGATTTTAGAGGGTTCTGCGGATCCCTGAAAAAAGCCCTTCTGGAAACTTGGCCTTGAGTGGGCGGCTCTCCGGGAGCTGTTTTGGTGCTTGCAGAGGGTGTGCTGGGCATGGTGTTGGCCACAGCTGGATCCTCTGGGAGGCTGGTGACATTCTCGGAGCAGCTGCCCTGCCTCCAGCCCTCAGGCTCTTCAGGGAGTGAAGAGGAGTGTTCTGGGAGTGAGGAGGGGATTTCCTATTTGGAATCCCATACAGGTTCCTTCTCACTGCTCAAGTTTTCCGGAACGCACAACGGCTTTGATTCTGGGCGGGGAGCATCCTGTTCTTACACCTTCCACCCACACAGACAGATCCATTCATCCGTGCATCCTTTCCCTCTTCCTTCCTCTCTCCATCCCGTCCTGCAGTATGAGCACACTGTGTGCGCCCAGCCCTTCCCTGCAAGTGCCTACACCTGCTCGGATTGAATCCCAGCAGCTCCAGGGGCTGGGGGCCGGTGCCCCCTACTGCTCAGAGCAAAAAACTGAGGCATAGAGAGATATAATGATTTGATCTGCCTCTCACAACCGGTGGGATAGTGAAAATGCAAGGCCCCACATTTAAAAAAGAATTTTTTTTAAATGTTCATTTAGTTTTGAGAGAGACAGAGTGCGAGTGGGGAGGGGCAGAGAGAGAGAGAGAGAGAGAGGGAGAAAGAGACAGAATCCGAAGCAGGCTCCAGGCTCCGAGCTGTCAGCACAGAGCCCAATGCAGAGCTCCAACCCACGGACTGAGAGATCATGACCTGAGCCGAAGTCGGACGCTCAACCGACTGAGCCACCCAGGCACCCCAACAAGGCCTCACATTTAAACATTAAACCCCCCAGGGGCACCTGGGCGGCTCAGTCGGTTGAGCGTCCGACTTCGGCTCAGGTCATGATCTCGAGGTCTGTGAGTTCGAGCCCCGCCTCGGGCTCTGTGCTGACAGCTAGGAGCCTGGAGCCTGCTTCGGATTCCGTGTCTCCCTCTCCTCTGCCCCTCCCCCACTCACGCTCTGTCTCTCTCTGTCTCAGAAATAAATAAACGTTAAAAAAATTTTTTTAAATAAACATAAACCCCCAGACCCCACGGCTGTGTGCTCACCACCACCTATTTATTAGTAAGCCTGGATGAGCTTTCTAAGGCCTTAAAAAAAAAATCTTGTCTAGCAGCCCACTTCTGACACTGGCCGTGCTGAATGTACAGATTTGCTGTATTTGTTTAAGACTGGCATCTCAGCTCCTTCCTTGAGGAAGGATTCGAAGCAGCGGACAGATAAATTGCCCTGGGAGATAAGACGTTTTCAGGATAAAGTGGGAGGCTTAAATGCACTCAGGGCTCAGCTTTGGTTAGTTTACCATGCTTGAACCAAGCACGGGAGTCTTAAGTTTTCTGGCCGCTGAGGGGTGAAGGGGCCCCCTCCATCCTCCCGTTCGAGGGCTCTTTTCTGCATAGCACGCTGGCCGGTGAGGTCCAGGGTGGCGCTGGGTCTTTCTTGCAGGCGGAGGGCAGGACGTGTGAGGACTTCCAGGACGAGGGCCACTCCTCGTCCTCCCCCAACGGCTCCTTCAGCCCCTTTGACGGGGACCTCACCACCACCTCCTCCTCCCTCTTCATCGACAGCCTCACCACCGAAGGTAAGGCCTGAGCCCCAGTGGCGAAAGAAGCCATGGGAAAGGGCTACCGCCCTGGGACATCACAACTATTCCTGCCAGGGATTAGCTCAGGGAATAGGAATCGCCCTGACTTTCACAGATGAGGGACCTAAGTCTCAGAGAGCTGGGCTCGCATGCTGGGCAGAGGCAGAGCCAGGTTTCAAACAAGTGGACTCCGTGCCCGGACTCCAACTGCTGTGCTGGCCCACATCGGGACTGTGGGATGGAAGTCACTGCGGCGAGGGGAAAATTACCGTCCCGGCTCAGGGCCCGGTATTTTATATATAGTCCACCTCAGTTCATCTCAGTAGCACTCCTCACAGAAAGCGTGAGGTCTTATCAGCCCCGCAGCAGGTGTGAACTCAGTCCACACACTCAGACGTGAGAGAAAGATTGCCTCATTTTTCTGCCGTGGTGTTTCTGGCTCTGAACCCTTGCTCGGGGGGAGTGGTGGACCTCCGCTGTTCTGGGGCTTGGCTTCCTGCTCCTGTGACCTTGTGTGGACAGAGGGTCAGAGTGGGGGCAGCTGTGTCCCAGAGGATGGCTGGCGATCCGCGCCTGCCTCTTCAGGATCTGGCTGTCCCCGGGGACTTCCGCTATCCTAAGGCCTGAGGGTCTTGCACCTGCCAGAGGTACCACACAGCATCCGGAGAAGCCTTGTGCAAGCCCCTCCGGGATCCTTTGGCTCCCACTGAAAAATTCCCGTCCCATCTTTTTTCGGTACATCACATCTAGGTTTTAGCCCTTTTTCCTTAGGCTCAGAATGAAAGATGTGGGCTCTTACCACCTCTACGGAGCCACATAAAGGGACAAATGGAAAAGAGGAAAGGAGAAAAGAAAAAGCCAAATGTTTGAAAGCATTATTCAGCCACAGTCCCATTTTGTGTGTGTGGAAAAGGGCCCGTAGGGGCAAAGTCGGTTACTCGGGGTTACGTGAAAGGTAAGTGGCAGGATGGTCTTTCCCTGGTGCCCCCTGCCTTTGTAACTGCAGCCTAGAGAACTGGAGAGCCAGATCCCATGGATCCGGCCAGAGGGAATCCTAGAGGAAAGGGAAGAAATGAAGGTGATCTAACATTTTGAGGGGCCTAACCATGTGCCAGGTAGGGTGCTAACGCTGTGCAGACATTAATACTCACTTGGTCCTCCTAACAATCCTGCGCATTAATGATGTCAGATCCCCATGTTATAGAAGAAACACGAAGGTTCAGGGAGGTCAGTGACTTGCCCAGGGTCACACGACCAGGAAGAGGTGGTCAGGTCTCATTCGGCTCAAAAGCAGCAATCTTGTCCCTCGACTGCTTTCCTTGGTGCTGGAAAAGAATTTTTTAAAGGTCTTTGTGGATTCGGGGGACTGGAGAAATACAGCAAAGGGTGAACAAGCAAGGCAGATCGGGTAGCTTCCATTAATCTAAAATTGTCCGGAGGGAGCTGGGTAAGGCTGGGTATTGAGAGCAACTCCTGGCTGCTAAGGGGGAGACAGGGGTTAAGTGTATTCAGTGAAAAAAGAAAAGGAAGAGATGGGTTGTCCTCAGGAGTTTGTAATTCAGTCCAGGAGTTGGAGTCTATCTTGGGGTACAAGGAGATGTAAACGAAGGGGATACAGCCAAAGGGACTCGCCTGGGCAGCACAGAGCCAGAGAGCAGAGGAGTTAGTGGGAGCAGGATGCTGGAGGGTGCGTGGACCCCTCTGGTACCAGCCAGGCACAGGAGCAGAGAGGGCCGGGGGGGGTGGGGGGCAGGAGGTATAGGGCTGGATTTTAAGAGTTTTCGTTTGCAATCGAACGGTACCCACTGAAGTGAACCAGAATGACCTCTGAGTAGCAAGCAGCTGCCACAAAGCCCATGCATTTTATTACAAGCAGAGCCAGGCCCTCCCCCAGAATAACTGTGTATAATCTAAAGGCTCATCTCATGAGCAGCTGAACGAAACACCCCAATATAGCAGCAAGAAGTGACAACTCACTCAGAGAAATGACCACTCATTCAATACATATCACACACACTTCTTCACTTTGTGAGTCTTCACGGGACTCTACCGCAATCCACTAATTGGGGAGCCAGTTTGCTTTCCGTGGACCCCCAACAAGATGGCAGCCGGGAACCAGCCCTTGGTGAGTGAGAGAAAAGCTGTTGTGGGCACAGGGTGGCCACCTTCAGTCACTATGGGAGGGACGGGCTGTAGGCAGCACTAGGTCTTTTTTGTCTGCCAGTGGTAGATGTGGACTGGGCTATAGTGGATTTTCAATGGTTTAGATTAGAAACAAACTGATTTGAATCAGGTTAATTTTCCCAATGATGTTTAGGGTGATGTTGGTTGGTTCGACTAGCCAATTCATTGTTTTCCACTTGCAGTAACAAGATAGACTCAGTGTTGTTTTCAAATCCCTTGTTGGGGTGCCTGGGTGGCTCAGTCAGTTAGGTCTCTGACTTTGGCTCAGGTCATGATCTTATGGTTTTGTGTTTGAGCCCCAGATCGGGCTCCATGCTGACAAAGTGGACCCTGCTTGGGATTCTCTCTCTCTCCCTCTCTCTCTGCCCCTCCCCCCACTCATGCTTACTCTCTCTCAAAATAAAAAAATGAACTATAAAAGATATTTTTTAAAATCCCTTGTTTATTGAAATCTCTGAAGAAAACATCTATTATAGGTCTACAATTTTCTATTTGTTTTGTTTTACTTTCACTTTTTAGGGGTGCTTTGTGAATTTAATTTTTATAATTATCTCATAATTAAATGATGATTTACATGGTTCCAAAGTCAAATCTAGAAAATCAGGTATATTCAAATAATTTTACTTTCTAGTTTTCTCCCCTCAACCCAATCCTCTTTTCCCTATAGGGGAAAATTTTTTTTAATGATCTATAGTTTATTCCCCCATTATCCAATGTGCTTTTTTTTTTTTTTTTTGAGTTCTACTGGGCTTGTACTGGTATAAATTAGCAAAACGCAAGATTTTATCAACCATCTCTTCTGAACCTTATAAACTCATCAGAGACTCTGGTCCATACATGTGTATATATAACAGCACCTCCCAACGAAAACAGAGACTCTTTGGAACATTTGCCAATTAACAGAAAGCCAATTCTCCCCTCTCCCCAAATGCTTGCAAAATTTGGAGCCCCCACTGTTCACTTCTCAGTGGAACTGGCCCTGTGGCTAGGGATGTTGGAATTCTATCCCATGTTTATTGAACAAAAAATACATTTCTTCGTTTTAGCTTCGTTTCAAAAAAGGAAAAGATTGACTTTGTTTTCTCCAGGTACCCCTCTCCCACCACCATTGGATAAAATGCAGTAGCCTGTATTTTAATATCCCAACCCTACCCACTCCCTTGTCCTCCCTGGTATCAGTATCGTCTACTGGAGAATTTAGACTCACTTCTGCTGGAAGCCGTCCACTGTGGAGGGGCAGAGTCTAGTTGCCAGGCCAGCTCCCTCTGACCTCATCAGCTGTTATAACCTTGGACACTTAACTCTTCCCCCCAAAGATGAGTTTTCAGACTGGAGTGATTTTCTTTGGGAGTTTTTGTTTTTGTTTTTGTTTTCGTTTTTTTAAACTATCTTTCAGGATATAAAGTAGAATTACAAGCTCACCAAAGTCCTGTTAACTTCATCAAAAACTTGTCTGACTTCAGCTCCCATGAGGCCAAAAATTTTGCTTGACAAAGGGATTTCGCCAGAAAATGATTCCACAACAAGAATTTTTAAGATCAATGTGATTTTTTTGAGACTTCAAGATTTATTGGAAATGCATAGCACAGCAGGAAGCCACATCCAGGCACTGGGAGTGTAAATATGCTGCATGTTGAGGGATTTGCAGTCCAGGGAAAAAACTGGGACCTGAGATGTAGAAACAGATACCAAAATGCAATAAGACACAGAGGAGGACACACCCACCTGTCCTCTGGAAGTGACAGGGCCAGGATTGGGGTGAGGCAAATGAGGCTCTCCACTCAGGTATAAAATTCAAGGAGTCACCAAAAAAGAAAGCAATAATCAATATAAATAATATTTTAATGCAATATTTATAAAAACAAAAATAGGGGAGTTTGGGTGGCTCAGTCGGTTAAGCGTCCAACTTTGGCTCAGGTCATGATCTCACGGTTCATGAATTCGAGCCCCGTGTCGGGCTCTGTGCTGACAGCTCGGAGCCTGGAGCCTGCTTCAGATTCTGTGTCTCCTTCTCTCTCTGCCCCTCCCCCATTCACACTCTGTCTCTCTTTCTCTCTCTCAAAAATAAAAAAACATTAAATAAATATTTTTAATAAAAATTTAAAAATTAAAAAACAACAACAAAATTGCTGCCAAAAATTCCACAATGAACAACACATCAAAACTTCAAAAAAAATACAGAATGGGACCCTGCTTCACGGTGTGAGCTAATCCCAGGCCTACAGAGGGCATTTCAGGGGTGGGACTTTTCAAAGAGGAATAGTGAAGGGGAGGAAGTGTATTCCCTGCAGGAGGAACAGTTTATGCAGTGACACAGAGGTCTGAGAGGTCTCCAAGGTCTCGGGAGTCTTGGGCAGCTTGTTATGGCCACTGCCGTGGTGTTGAGTTGTGGTGAAGGACAAGAGGAAAGAAGAGAGGGGACAGATTGTGAAGAGCCTTGAACATCTGTGAGCAAAGGGGAGTCAGTAAAAACTTTTATTTTATTTTATTTTATTTTATTTTATTTTATTTTATTTTTTTAAGTTTATTTATTTTCAGAAAGAGACAGAGTGAGAGCAGAGGAGGAGCAGAGAGAAAGGGAGAGAGAGAATCCCAAGCAGGCTCTGCACTGTCAGCACAGAGCCTGATGCAGGGCTCGAACTCACGAACCTCAAGATCATGACCTGAGCCAAAATTAAGAGTCAGATGCTTCACCCACAGAGCCCCCCAGAAGCCCCCCACCCGTAAAAGTCTTTAAAATGACATGGGCAATGGAGGTGCAGGAGGGAAAGAGGAATGAAATGTACCTTATAGGCGACACACTCCGGGTTCAATTTGTTTCACGTTTCGGTGCTTCAAGCAGTAACCCTCTGTCCTCTAGAGCATTCTCCTGACATGGAACTCTTGCTTGCCTTTCTGCAGAGAATCTTTGGGGAAGAATGGTCAACCATTGGAACTTATGTAGGAAACCACAGGACACACACCTGGTGCTGTAGAAAGGGTGTTGGCATGAAATCTGTCCTTCAAGTTGTGCGTGGGGAGGGGGTGGTCTTCCAGCGGATCTGAACTGGTGACACACCCTTTCCTCAGCTTCCCGGGTGCCCGTAGGGGAAGGAGAACTGGAAAAGTCCTCACCCAGGCTTTGCAGGCAGCCATCCCCCACCCCCAGCCTTATCTCTTACCCTCTCCACCCTCCAGCGGCACTGCACTGCCTTTTATTTCTCTGACTCTGGGCCTTTGCTCATGCTTTTTCCTCTGCCTGGAACCCTTTTTCCCCAGCCCCACATCTCACCCCTCCATCTTGACACCCTTTGTCTGGATGAGGCCCCCAGTCAGAGCTCCATTTTGCTGGGTTTTAATTGTCACTCCATCTCTCCTGCTTGTTAACTCCCTGAGGGCAGAGACCGTGTCTACCCCCAGTACCCTCTCCCAGTGCTCAACTCAGTAGTAGGCGTCCAATAAATCCTGCTTGGATGAATGAACACAAGACTAGGAAAAGTTGGTTTGTTTGCGGACTTCTGTCATTACACTGCTGTGTGACTTTAAGCAAGTCACCTCCCGCTCTGTGCTTCGGTTTCTCTGCCTCTAAAATGAAGGCGGAGGGGTGCCTGGCTGGCTCAGTCAGTAGAGCATGCGACTCATCTCAGGGTTGTGGGTTTGAGCCCCACCTTGGGTGCAGAGATGACTTAAAAATAAAATTAAAAAAAAAAATTAAATTGAGGGTGGGACTAAACCTCCTTAAAGTCCCATCTGGACCTAAATGATTCCACTAATCTTATGCCTTCTCTCCTCTTTAAAGACGACACCAAGTTGAATCCCTATGCAGGAGGAGATGGTGAGTACTGAGCTGCCTGCCCTGCCCCTTGGACCACCCCTTACCCCCACTACCCCCCAGAAGGGGGTGCATCAGTCACCTGGCCTCTTTGCTTCCGTTCTGAGGTGGGGAGGAGGGGAGCAACGGCAGCCTGAGCTTCCCAGACCTCCTGCTGGGCTCCTGGGCAGGGGCCCACTAGATGGAAGGAATGTGTCTAGACACTTGTCATCAGCCAGGAACCTCCTGTAGATCTGTCTTGAATCCTCACTGTCCTGAAAGCAGCGAGAGGAGAGAAAGGCTGAGCTAGAGCAGGCACGGTAGCGCGGGGCCCCTCACCATTGGCCTCTTGTCCCCACCGGCCTCATAGTCCATGAGGGGTGGAGAGTAGCTTTTCCCACATCAGGTTTCCTTTGATTCCCAGCCTGGGTTGGCAGAGAGTACACAAAAGTTGTCCACCCCAATTTTTGTAGGCGCCGGAAGTTGGGGTCCTTTGCTCCCAAGATTACCTGGGAGGATAATCTCTCCGGTGATGTGATGCGGCCCACCTCCCCTGCCCTTTGCCCAGAGCCAGCTCTGGCCCTTGCTGCAACCACTGCACGGGAGAGATGAAAATACCTTCCAGCTCTAGGGACTGGGAGATTGTCCTGGGTTCCCGCAGGAGAGGAGAGGCTGTTAATGCAGCATGGTTTGATTCAGTCTCCCACCAGAGGTGAAGCCATTACTGCTCTGCAGGCAGCTGGTTTGAGTGTGTGTTGTGTGTCTGGGGCGGGGGCTGGGCCACATTCCCCTTGCTCTGCACCACACGCTCATCAGCCCCAAACCCTGACCATCAGATCACCAGGGTCACTTTGGGCTGCGGGCTGACTGCCAGGTCAGGGGAAGCTAGCTTGGGGTGTGTCACCTCAACTGTCCCACCTGTTGGCAGATAGTGGCACTAACCATGCATCGGAGTGCCCCGGGGACAATTTCCCTACTTGGGTTTCCTCTGCTTATGGAGAAGAGGGGTTGGGGACGACGAGGATTGGAATGTATGCAACATCCCATTAAAAATCCCCACCTCCTGTTGATTCTCATTCCACCCACTAGCTCTGTGCAAAGGATTTGAGGGGCGCCTGGGTGGCTTAGTCAGTTAAGCATCCAACCCTTGATCTCAGGTCAGGTCTTGATCTCAGGGTCGTGAATTCGAGCCCTGTGTTGGACTCCACAATGGGCATGGAGCCTACTTAAAAAAAGAAAAATTATTTCTTTTGCTTATGTGCTCATCTGTCTTTTTCTACTTCGTTCTCTCCACATCCCTTTAGGGTAGGGAGCAGAAACAAATAGCCACCGCAGGCAATAAGGGAACATGGGCTTCTTAGTGGTCGGCGTGACTGTGTCCTTGAGCAAATCACTTTACTTCTCTGTATTTCCATTATCCCAGCCGTACAAGAAAGGGGTTGGACTAGATGACATTCCAGCTTGGTAATCTACGGCAATACTCAGTCTCCTCTTTGGGATGTATCGCAAATGCTCAGGGTGTTCTCAGAGATTGCCTACTGGTATATGAGCCTTCAGAGGACCTGATTCATTCTTTTATTGAGCTCCTACCGTGGGGCCCGCCATTTTTCCTAAGAGCTAAGGACACAGAGATGAATAAGACACTGTCCTTGCCCTCCAGGAGGCCACAGTCTGGTAGTGGACAGTGACAAGTGAAAATATGGTCATTTTGTTATCATAATGGCTAACACTGAGGTCATCCAAGACACCAGCCCTGCTCCTCAGCAGTTGACGTGAATTATCTAGTTTTGACCCTTACAATAACTCTATTAGGTAGTCATTATTATCCTTCATCGACAGAAGTGATAAGTGAGACACAGAGAGGTTATATAATTTGCCCAAAGTCATGCAGCTAGTAAGTTAGCACACCCTGGATTTGAACATGCCGCCATACTCCAGATCCGAAACTCCTCACCATCTCATACCCTTTGAGGATTCCTTAAAGGCACTTGTGGCGCGAGTATTGGAAAAAACTTCTCTTGCGATCCGTTTTAGGAATTTGGGCAACTTTTAAGTGGTTTTGGAAAACCACCTGAACCATGCCAAGGGCAACATAAATGCCATGCTCATGACACCACCCACTCCTTCCCCACCTTTTTACATATTTCATAAGCAGACCCTGAGGTTCTTCTAGATTTCACCTCTGAGATTTTGTCAGAACCTGGGGCTTCACGGCCCCACCTTCCCTGCTCCCCTGTGGCCACTCCCTACCCTAAATGGTCTCTCCACAGGCCTTCAGAACAACCTGTCCCCCAAGACAAAGGGCCCCCCCGTGCACCTGGGCACCATCGTGGGCATCGTGCTGGCCGTCCTCCTGGTAGCAGCCATCATCCTGGCTGGGATTTACATCAACGGCCACCCCACCTCCAACGCTGCGCTTTTCTTCATCGAGGTCAGTGTTGAATTTGGCCACAGCTCTGCTGTCTGTCTGCCTCTGCATCAGCATTTCCCCAGCCACTGGGTACCTGCCTCTCCCCACCTCACGCCTCACACCCACATGTCCGACTCCTCTTCCAATCTGAGGAGACTTCATTGACTCCATCCTGCACACTGTGCACTGGCTGGTGCCCCTTTAGTCCCTAACCCCGAGGGCTCCCCCGGGAGTGCGGCACCCCTCCTGTCCTGTTGAACAGCCCGTCTGCAAAGCTTTGCTCCCCCATTTGTGAAACCAGAAGAGCCTCCAGAGGAAAGAAAGAGAAATCACTAGGGATTGTGCAGCCCCTCCTTAATGATTTGTGGTCTCTCACCCCCATATTCCAGGCCTGGTGTTTATTCAAAGCCATAATGGAACCGGGATCTCTGCCTCTTTGCCTGCTCTGGGGGTTTTTAGGTTAGAATTGACAAGGCATGATAATCCTAAGAGTTGCTCTCTCTGGGAGCTTTCGTTGAGGATGCTATGATTTGGAATGTCTCAGAATTCAGAAGAAGCAGCTCAAAGTGCAGCTTGGGAAGTAAAAGCCAGCCCTCTTCTCTCTGGGCCACTGGGGCTCAGCAGCTCCCTCCCCTGTCCTCCGCTCTCAGTCCCTCCCAGCTCTGCCTGTGGTCCATTAGTGCTGCCTCTGTGCCCACAGTCTTCCCCACAAAGGTCACAGGCCCATTGACCTCATCAATCAGAGGCGCAGGCGGGTGCTTGCGAGGGGCTTTCCTCTTTGTTTAGAAGCCCCTGTTTCTTGTAAGCCCTAACCAGTCTTAAGTATCACTCAGCCCCAGGGATGTTGACAGAGTAGGTCTGAAGTAGGTCCAGGAATCTGCATGTTTACAAACTCCCCAGCTGACTCTGCTGCAGGGCCTGTCCTGCCGTGGCTTCTTCAGAACCTCCCAGATCATTCCATCTCTCACCTACTGCCTCACTTTTCAGTCTCAGGGCTCCATGCAGTACGTTGCTCAGGCTCTTACAGTCCTGCAGTCAATGCCGCGAGCGGCGAAATGACCTCCTCTCAAACTCCTCGGGCTCCCAGGAAGGTTCCCAGCCGTTGATGGATCACAGTGGGGAGGCTTCTGGGGAGGAGGGCCCTGAACTCCACCTGGCTCACAGTAGGCCCCCAGCACCCTTGTAAAGAGAGTCTCGGTGCTCAGCACTGTCCTTGGGGGTGTGGAGGAGTCCCAGGTGGGTGAGGCCGTGCCCGCTGACTCTGCGTCTGTGCCCCCGACAGCGGAGACCTCACCACTGGCCAGCTGTGAAATTCCGCAACCACCCCAACCACGCTACCTACACGGAGGTCGAGCCCTCGGGCCACGAGAAGGAGGGCTTCGTGGAGGCTGAACAGTGCTGAGAGCACCCGGTCTCCCCTTGGAAGGACAGAAAAGAAGACCCCGGGACCCCAGAAAAGACCAGTCAAAAGCAAAGCGGAGAAGTGACTTTCCTTGGCTTCCTCTGAACATGTCCTGGCTGGGAAGATGAAGATGAGACCATGGCTTGTGTCGCCAGAGCCACAGTTTGGCCATCACACCCCATATCCTGAAGCAGGGGGCAGAAAAGCAACCACGTGAGGTTTTTAAGGGATGACAACCTGATTTCATCCTGTTTGGATGTAAGGGGTCTCTGTCCCCTTCTCGGTCTCTCAGTGGTCTCCTCGGTGGTACTGCCCCAGAGGCCCCTCCCACCTGGAGATGGCCAGACACCCTGCTCCGGTCGCCTAATGCCCCTCCGTGTGACACAGAGGCCAAAACTCTAGATTGGGGCGGCCGCATTCCAGGGTCCATAGACTCCAGAGCTGGTCCTCATGGCTATGGATTCAGTGTATTTTCCCCAGCCTCTGTGGTTCTGGAAGTCTGAAGAAGTTCTATCCATCTGTTAAGCACAGGATGGCTTTGTATTGCAGGTTGTCATCAGAGGAAAGCCAAATGGGAGGAGACAAAACAACTGGGGGGGAAAGTTGCATTTACCCTCTCTCGACTGACTTATCCTTTCTGCTGGCAACCAGTCCTTCCGCAACGAACGTGCGTGCAGCCCACATCATGGCCTTTACCGCAACTGTGGCCCAGCCTTGGCCTGGCGAGCCGTGCTGTGTGTGGCCGCATCCGCGGTGTGGGGCTCTTGATTCCAATGGCACGTCCGGCGGCCATTGAATTCACTGGCCTGGCCTGTCAGTGTCAGCAGGTACCTTCAAAGGCAGGGCCTGCCAGACTAATTCTTTTCCTCCTCTGAGCTGAATGTTTCTAGCCATTAAAAAGAGAAGAAACAGGGTGGCAGGAGGGCTTCTGGAGACCTACTCGGCAGGGAACTTCAGTTGGATTCTGTTGAGGAGCAAAGCGGCCGGAACGGATGGGCCAGAGGAAGCCGGCACGGGCAGGAAGGACTTTCCACGCGACCTTGACCTGGAAAGTGGCTTCCATCTTTTTCCAGCTCCGGTGGAAGCTTTTGGAGCAAAGAGCTAGGCTCGCAAACTTCACCTGGTTTTAAGGGAATTCTGTCCCAGGGATGAATTGTGGCTGCTTCCTGAAGAGCCTTTACACTTAAAATCCATAGCTCAACCTCATTCAAAGTAAAGAACAGCAGCAGCAAATAAATGCTAAATCAACCTCTACTTAGTCATGCCCTTTTATGCGTATCGCCGTGTCAGTGTCACCCGGGACACTGCAGAAGAAAGAAGTTAAAGTACAAGGCCTCCTGAGGTGGGGGTAGGGAGTCTGCCAATAACCAGACACATGCGAACACTTGACCCAATGTTTTCCAGACGCTTCGTGATTTATCCTCAGTGAGGCCACTATTGACAAGCCACGTGGGGAAAATGCTGGATAAATATATATATATAAAATATATATATATTATATTTATAATATATGCATATAATATATAATCATAATGTATAATATATAATAATATATATAATATATGCATATAAATATTTTCCCATAAACCAGACAAGGAAGAGCTATGGAGAGGGTCAGAATCTGAGAAAGAAAAAAAGTGCACTCAAGAGAATAGGGGTCCTTTCCAAGCTGCTGAAGGACAGAAAGGTCTATAACTGAGCTTTCTTAATGAGAGAAGAGCAGCCAGGCGCTAAAATGAGCTGGGCTCCCAGCACTCCCGGCTGGCAGGAGGGTGATTTTTGCCCTTGCCTGTCTAGCAAAACATCTATGACCTTTACATGTCTAAAAAAGCCAGTGGGGCAGTTCCTGTTGTGGCCCAATGCAGGGCACAGCACCATTCGCCCCCCTCCCAAACTCCAGCAAGCTTCTTCCCAAGTGGCAGCTCTGCCCACTGTTCAGGATTCCTGAAGGGAAAGAACATGGAGAATGAAGAAAGGCATGGGGATTCGGTGAGGCCTGTGCCGTAGCCCCCGCAGGTGGAGAAAACTCGGGATGCCTCTGCCAGGTCAGAGCAAGCCCGGCTGACCCCTGTGTTGACAGTGGTGACGGCAGTGGAGCCGTTTGGCAGCAGGTGGCCTTGTTTGTTTACAGCAAAAAGAGCTAAAAATATGTCACTAGGAGAGGCCCCTGGACATGAAGAGTCTTTAGATTTCTCGAGCCAAAACCATAACCAATGCTCCTGAGTTATAGAGGCAGGCATCTCACAGAGTTAACGCCAGTTCCCGGCTACCCTTAGGATCTGTGACAAGATAAGCATTTCTTAGACTCGGGAGTTTTACACCAAGGCTTAGAGCAGGTTAGCGGGGGTGCTCGAGAGGACCTCACTTGGAGAATGAGTGGCCAGAAGGAGACACAGGGGTCTGGTGGTCAACCCTCCACGTGTGGGTGACAGTCCAGCAAGGCCAGTAGCACCTCACATAAGTGTGTGATCAACCACAGAGGGCTTGCAGACTTCCAGGACCTTCTGTCCCACCGGCAGATAGTCTCCTAGGAAAGCAGGTCGTTGGCAGGTACCTTTCCCACGTGGTGCCTTTGGGTGTCCTCACCATGATCTCACTGCAGGGCGGGAGGGCAGGATCCGTGGAAGTTCACCTCAGTGACAGGAAGCTCCAACTCTGTGAAACAGGGCTCTGGGAAGCTGTGTCATACCCAGAAATCGGAAGTTCTCAGGGAAGCTCTGTTTTATACCAGAACTCTTTTTTTTCTTTTTTTAATTTTTTTTTTAACGTTTATTTATTTTTGAGACAGAGAGAGACAGAGCATGAACAGGGGAGGGTCAGAGAGAGGGAGACACAGAATCCGAAACAGGCTCCAGGCTCCGAGCTGTCAGCACAGAGCCCGACGCAGGGCTCAAACTCACAAACCGTGAGATCATGACCTGAGCCGAAGTCGGCCGCTTAACCGACTGAGCCACCCAGGCGCCCCTATACCAGAACTCTTAAGAGAGCCCGTGTGAGGGGAGAAGAGGAATGCAGAGGCCGGGTGTGAGAGGGGCCCTGGGTCAGGCTGACAGCACCAACCATACTCCTTCACTCTGCTGCCTCCAGATGTGCGGGCTTGTCCAGGAAGGTCCTGGGGTTTCGGATTCTAGAACATGAGCACATATGAGCCGAGCCATCAACCCCAGCACCAGGAATGCCCCAGGTATTGCAGACGAGGTTTCCAAACTCGAATGACTGGCCATCTCCCTCCCACCAGAATCAAATGCCACCCGCTCACGCCAGCAGGCCTGTGGTGACACTAGAGGCCACTTTTTCATGTCTCAGCCTGCAGCCTGAGGTTGAGAATGTTCTTTTGTCACCATCAGAGGTCCTCTATGGACCGCTAGAAGTAAGTTTTTCAATTTGTGTGTCTTAGCAGGGCTCCCCTGTGTGTGTATATATTTAGGCATGCATACACATATGTGCATACACATGTACATTTTGTTGCTGAAAACATTGGATGGAGCTGTAGCTGTGCTCAGGCTTAAGACAATAGCAAAAGCTGGGGCCCCTGGGTGGCTCAGTCAGTAGAGCTTCCGACTTTGGTTCAGGTCATGATCTCACAGTTCATGAGTTTGAGCCCCTAATCTGGGCCCTGTGCTGACAGCTCAGAGCCTGGAGCCTGCTTGGGATTCTGTGCCTCCCCTTCTCTCTGCCCTTTCCCCATTTGCACTCTGTCTCTCAAAAATAAATACACATTAAAAAACATTAAAAAAAAAAAAAAAAGGCAGTGGCAAAAGCCACCAGCCCACCACACTATTTGAAAAGCAGAGTGTTCAACACTTGAACTGATCACTCATCTGGTTGTGGGCAAGGCTAAGACTCTCTTCTCCCAGTCCTGGAAAAGATAACAGATTTGCACAGAGCACTGATCAGTCAGGGGCTGCACTCAGGCTCCCTGGCCTTGGGAACCCACACCCGGGAGCGTCACAGATCAAATGCAGCCAACCTCTCTCTCTTTCTTTCTCTCTCTCTCCTTCTCTCTCTCTCTCCCCACTTTTTCCCCTGCCCCACCTCCCAACAAAAAAACTACCTGAACTTACACTCAGTGTTAATAATAAAAAAGCAACTTTCTTCTATGACTTCTGCTGTGTGCAAAATAAAGTGCCAAGAACTTTGAGTACCTCCTGTACATCGCTGCTCCCGGCAAGGTTCCTGCACTAAGGAGCTTAGGTGCAGCCCTCCAGCAACCTGCCCAACAGGGGTCCTCCCCCAGCCTCCCATCCTACCTCTGGGAGAAACAGTCTGGAAAGAGATCCCAGCTATTTATTTGTTTGGGGTATGTAAATCCCTGGAAGTAACCCTTGCGGGTTTCTAATCTACTATCTAGAGATGTAAAATCAATCTGCAGAAGAGGAGGCTGCCACATTTCTGGATGTCTTCCGGTCAGGCCACTTGAGCGGCCTCTTTGTGTTACCACTCTGTGTTTTTTTGTTCACAAAACACCGTTAGGCAGACCAAAACAGAGAGAGGAAAAATTTGAACTCCTCATGGCCAAAATCAGCTATGCCAAATTTCAGGCTCCAAACAAGCTGATTTATAAATAAACATGCCACGTCGCCAAGTAAGGAGGAATGAGTTGGAGAAGGCCACAAAGGCTGGTGAGGAAAAGACTAAGCTATGTAGCCGGTCAGAAGGTGGGAGCTATAGCCCCAGCCTTGTCCCTGAGAAGCTGTGTGATGTGGGCCAAGTCGCCCAACTTCTCTGGGTAGGAATATGCTCGTCTTCTTAGCAAACAGCCTCACCTCCTTCCACCTCCCACCCCACAACCCTCGCCCTTTCACACAGCACCTCAGACCCAAGCGACCCTTCCTTTTCCATTATCCTGATAAGGTTACCAACTTGTTCTACTCTGCCTGGGACCTTCTTGTTTCTAACACTGACAGTCCTGTGTCCCAGGAAACCTCTCAAGGACTAGCACCAGTTGGTTAGTCTAGCCTTAGAGTCTATCCAGACTCCACAGGCTGAAAAGATAAGATTAATAATTTCAAGCACTGTAGGCAGGGGCGGGGCTGGCTGGCTCAGTTAGTAGAGCAGGCAACGTTTGACCTCAGGGTCCTGAGTTCAAGCCCCACACTGGGTGTGAAGTCTACTTTAAAAAAAAAAAAAAAAAAAGGTACAAAAATTTTCAAGGACTTTAGAGTCTTGGACGTAGCTACTCAAAGTGTGGTCTCTATAGGCAACCCCTAAGGATTAGCCGGAAATGCAGAAGTCAGGCCCACCCAACCCAGACTTCCTGAGTCAGAATCTGCGCCTGAGTAGCTCCCCAAGGTGACTCATGTGAAACCCAAGAAAGTTTAGGAAGCACTTCCAGGAAGCAATTTTACCTACATGATACCAGCCCACTGGGGAGGCATTATTCCCCCGTTTCCTAGATGAGGAAACTGAGGTTCAGACAGGGGGGTTATACTTGTTTGTTTATTAATTTGACCCATACTCATTAAGCACCTACCGTGTGGCATGTGCTGGGTACCATTAAGTGACTTGCCCCAGGTCACATAGCTAGTTAAGTAGCCGGGACAATCTCCACACCCAGGACTTGGGGTTCCCATCAGAGGTTATTGCCTGTGCACCACAGGGCGGCACCAGAACCACACAGCCACGGTTCAGTTGTCGAAGCTGACTGCAGAGTAAACGGAGTCCTCCCAGGCCTGTCGGGAGCCTCAAAAAGATGCAAAACAATGACTTCAGATACTCATTCTTGGCTCCTGGAACTGTGAGCTTATCAGGTATTTATCTCCACAGTCCCAAGAGCTTGAAAAGGTCCTCATTGTTGCTGCCTCCACCCCGTCCCCCCCTGGGAGACCCTCTCCGCAAGATTTGGAAGCACTTTCCATAAGGCTTTACAGAACAAGGACCATGCCTCTGTGCTATTTTTCTTCTTGAATGGAGGATAATTGATTACTTCATTTGCCACAATGGGGCTGGAGAGAAGGGAGGGGGGAAGGGGGAGTCCTCACTTGAACTGCTAAAACCAAAGAGAAAGTCTCTGGGGGACGATTTTTCTGACGTTCATGAGGCATTTTTACATTTGGTCCCTCGAGATAGCTAAATCATGCCCACAGTTTTCCATAAAGTTAAAAGCACTGAAAAAGAAATATCTGAATATAGGCCAATAACATTTCATCATTCATTCCCCGTCGTACAATCCAACCTTCCCTTCCAGCTTCAGTGTTTCCTTTTCAATTCAGAAATTGACTGTCACCACCATGGGATCAGATGGAGGGTCCAGAAGGTATAATCTAAGGCTCACCAGGTCCAGCTGAGGAAAGTCTGAAAATCCTCAAGAAATAACAAATCCCATCTCTCTCCCAAGGACCCACAGGTCTCAAGAAACTCAGATGTGGTGAATCAAGTGCCTAATGGTGAGCCTTTTGCCCGGACTCCTCTCTCCCAAGGAACAGTAACTAATTCAGAGAGCCTCTCCTCAAGGCCAAGAGGGCAGCCGGTCCCAGGGCCCACCCTGTCCCCTCTCTAGAGGGTCCACACTCCTCTCTGTTCCTTGGGACTCTTCTTCCCCAAGACCTCTATGGACTGAGCAAAATCTTCCCAGCTGCCTTTGCTCTTTCTTCTGCCTCCAGAGACAAGCACCCAGCCCTCTTCCTTGCAAGGGAGGAACCAAAACAAACAAAATTGGGCATTGGCAAAACTTACTTACAAAAGCCCTGATCCCATTTACTTTTGTCCTCTGAGATGATGGGGGCGGGTGGCAGACAGCTCACATTTACTAAGCGCTGACTATATTCCAGGCAATGTGGTATGAGATTTATTTGTATTATCACCTAGGAGGCAGGTGTTATTGTTAGCTCTACCTTACAAGGAGGCCACTGAGGTGCAAAGCACAGGAGGAAATTTGCTCCAGATCACCAGCTAGGTCGCTCAGGCAAAGTAACTAAACCTTGGCAAAGGTAACTAGAAGTCAGTTGGCCTATTGTTCGATGTCTCTGCTTTGGTTCCTGGGGTCAGGCCTGCCCTCCGTCAAAGGCCCTGTGAACTCTGTCCTCCATGGAAGCCAGGGAATGGAATTAGATCGAAAGAGGCAACATCGCCTCAGGTTTTAAATCTCTCAGGCCGCCCAGATGGGGCGCCCAGTTCACTAGGTGTTAAGCTCTCTAGAAATGAACCCCCTTGTGGTGCTCCTCCTATCCTTTGGGTCATACATCTTAAAGACTGTTACCTGATGTTTTCTTGTCCATAAGAGCCCAGATTACAAGAATGGCTTTGTCCAGTTCCCCAACCCCTTAGTTTTACAGAGGGAAAGCAGAGCCCCGTGAAGGCCAAGAATGACTCTCCCACAGCCACAGAGAAAGCAGGAGGGCCCAGGCTTGCTGGTTCTCAGAGCTAGCATGTGCGGTGGGTAAAGCACAGGGGCTCTGGTGCCCCTGGGCCTCGGTTGAATGCTGGCGATGCCACATGCCCCCTCTGTCACCTCACACAATTGCTCCATATCCCTGCTCACTTACAGCATCAGCTAAACGGAAGCGATGAAAATAGGAGCACCTGCCTCATCAGGCTGTGTAAGGATTAAATATTCTAGCATTTGCAGAGCACTCAGAAAGTGCTCTCCAGGTCTCCATTTCTCCTTCTCCTCCTCCTCCTCCTTCTTTTTAACGTTTATTTATTTTGGAGAGACAGAGACAGAGCACAAGCAGGGGAGGGGCAGAGAGAGAGCGAGACACAGAATCCGAAGCAGGCTCCAGGCTCTGAGCTGTCAGCACAGAGCCCGAGGCGGGGCTTGAACCCACGAACCGTTGAGACCATGACCCGAGCCGAAGCTGGACGCTCAACCGACTGAGCCACCCAAGGGCCCCTCTTTGCCTCTTTTTCACTTGTTAATTACTAACTGCAGCATGATGTATTATCACTGGGGGCGAATGGATTTTCTAGCACCTTCTACTGCCTGTATGTTTGGGTGTCGTTTCCACCAGAAGATGGTGCTCTGCTGGGCGACCTGTTCAGCAGGCAGCATCTCTCTCTCAGAAAGCCTCCCACTTACCCCAGGGTGGGGACAGATGTCGTCGACAGACATCCTTGCAAAGGGGTGGCTCTTGTGACTCTAAAGGAAACAGGCACTGAAATGTCTCCTCACTCTTCACTCTTAGCTTTCTATATTTATCTTCAAAACACTAAGTTAGTTTCGTGTTCTTTAGAGGGAAAAAAAGAGGAATATGAGAAAGGGATATTGCAGAATTTCCGCAGAAATCAACCCCTGAAAACTGCTCTCAGCGATTAATTTTGAAGGAGGGTCTCAGTACCCAAGGCTGACTGTTTTGTAAGTAGTCTAGATGAGGCACTGGGTTTTCTTTTCTAGTTCCTTTTAAACCTAAATTAAGAACAGATTGAACTAAACAAAACTGGATGCATCACAATCCCAGATATCAAGATCTACTACAAGGCTGTAGTAATGAAAACAGTATGGCACTGGCACAAAAATAGAGACACAGATCAATGGGACAGAATAGAGAAGTCCAGAAATAAACCCACGATGATATGGTCAATTAATCTTTGACAAAGGAGGCAGGAATACGTAATGGGGAAAAGACAGTTTTTTCAACAAATGGTGCTGGGAAAACTGGACAGCCGCATGCAAAAGAATGAAACTGGACCACATTCTTACACCATACACAAAAATAAACTCAAAATGGATTAAAGACCTAAATGTGAGGCTTGAAACCATAAAAATCCTTGAAGAGGGCACAGGCAGTAATACCTCTGACATTGGCCAGAGCAACATTTTTCTAGATGGCTCCTAAGGCAAGAGAAACAAAAGCAAAAATAAACTGTTGGGACAACACCAAAATAAAAATCTTCTGCATAGCAAAGGAAACAACAAAACAAAAGACAACCTACTTAATGAGAGAAGATATTTACAAATGACATATCTGATAAAGGGGTTACTCTCCAAAATATAAACAGAACTTATGCAACTCATCACCAAAAAAACAAATAATCCAATTTCAAAATGGGCAGATGGGGCACCTGGGTGGCTCAGTCAGTTAAGCATCCAACTCGACTCTTGGTTTCAGCTCAGGTCCATGATCTCACAGTTGGTGAATTTAAGCCCCGCTTAGGGCTCTGTGCTGACAGCTCAGAGCCTGCTTGGGATTCTCTCTCTCTCTCTCTCTCTCTCTCTCTCTCTCTCCTTCTCTCTCTGCCTCTCCCCTGTTTGTGCTCTCTCTCTCTCTCTCTCTCTCTCAAAAAATAAATAAATAAACTTTTTAAAAAATGGGCAGAAGACATGAAGAGACATTTCTCCAAAGAAGATATACAGAGAGCAAACAGACACATGAAAAAATGCTCAACATCACTCATCATCCGAGAAATGCAAATCAAAATCACAATGAAGTATCCACTTCACACCCGTCAGAATGGCTAAAATCAAAAACAAGAAACAACAAGTGTTGGTGAGGATGTAGAGGAAAAGGAACCCTCATGCACTGTTGGTGGGAGTGCAAACTGGTGCAGTCAGTATAGAAAACAGTATGGAGGTTCCCCCCAAAATTAAAAATAGAACTACCCTACGACCCAGCAATTGCACTACTGGCTATTTGCCTAAAGAGTATGAAAACACTAATCTGAAAAGATATATGTACCCCTATGTTTATTGCAGCATTATTTACAATAGCCCAAATATGGAAGCAGTCTAAGTATCCATCTATATACGAATGGATAAAGAAGATAGGATACACACACACACACACACACACACACACAGTAGAATATTACTCAGCCATAAAAGAATGAAATCTGGGAGGGGCGCCTGGGTGGCTCAGTTGATTAAGCGTCTGACTTGATTTTGGCTCAGGTCATGATCTCATGGTCTGGGCATGGAGCCTGCTTAAGATTCTCTCTCTCCCTCTCCCTGTTTTTCCCCTGCTTGTGCACACATGCACACCGCACACTCTTTCAAAAAAAAAAAAAAGATGAATGCAATCTTGCCATTTGCAATGACATGGATGGATCTAGAGGGTATAATGCTAAGTGAAATAAGTCAGAGAAAGACAAATACCGTGATTTCACTCACGTGTGGAATTTGAGAAACAAAATAAATGAATAAAGAAAAAAAGAGACAAACCAAAAAACAGACTCTTAACTATAGAGAACAAACTGATGGTTATTGGAAGGGAAATGGGTGAAATGAGTGATGGGGATTAGAGTATGATGAGAAGCCATAAGGAAGCTGAGGGCCAAGCACAAGCTAGCACAACGCCCCCCCCCTCCCCCCACCAGGTGGGGTATGTGTGACATTACTCAGGCACTCCAGGCTGCCCAAGAACAAAGGGAAGGACAGAAAACAAATGGTTAAAGTGATAGAGTCTCCATCAGTTTACAAATATCTCATCAAAGGCCTAATCTCCAGGAACTCCCTACTATCTTAATAATGCTTCCCTAGAGGGAAAAACAACCTTAGCTTGGCAATACCTATGCCTCCAGTAATCTGTAAACCCTCTTTAGCATATGGAAATCCCTTTTAAAAACTTCCTCTTGACTTTACCTTCCCCAGCTCTACAGTAGATAAGCAGTCACTCTGCAGAGCCCCAGTGCAGCTCTTCCTGCCCACGGTCCTGTCTCTGTGCTTTAATAAAATCACCTTTTCACACCAAAGACGACTTCAAGAATTGTTTCTTAGCTGTCAGCTCAGAACCTCCACCAATACCCCCAAAACCCCATCAGAGTATACTTATCATGAGGAGTGCTGAGTAATGTATAGAATTGTGGAATCACTATATTGTATGCCTGAGACCAATATAACACTGTTAACTATATTGGAATGGAAAAAAAAAAAACAAAACAGATTAAACTAATAAAGCACCTATAGGGTGCCTGGGTGGCTCAGTTGGTTAAGCGTCTGACTTTGGCTCAGGTCACGATCTCACGGTTTGTGAGTTTGAGCCCCGCGGTGGGCTCTGTTCTGACAGTTCAGAACAGAACCTCCCCTGCTCGCTCTCTCTCTCTCTTTCTCTCTCTCTCAAAAATAAACATTAAAAAAAGAAAGAAAGGTGAAAAGCCTTCATTTTCTTTCAAAGGCACATAAGGCCAAGACAAGTCCAGATGTGGCTCTCTTATAGGGTATGTGTTCAGGTGGGCTGCAGGCTCACAGGCCCCAGGGAGAGCGGGAGGAGGGGACCTCTAATCCCTAGGCCCACAGGATAACCAGAAAACCCAAATTTAGAACCCTCAATTCTCCCTTTGGAGGCTTCCCCTCCTTCAGGAGAGAAGGTCGCTGTCCCAACAGCTTCCAGAAACAGCACAGGCTGGGTCTGCTGGTTTCTGGTTATTTGGCAAAAAAGCATAAATTAACTCAGTCCTCAGCACCCAAATAGATGACTCATAGTCAGCCCTGCTGCATAAAGAAAGGACACAAAATGAAGAAATGCAGAGCAAGCTGCCAGAGGCACCGGGTGCCTTTCTGGAGCATTTCTGGAACGAATTCCTTCCTGGCCTGGTATTCGCAATTCAGATTCTCAGTTTCTGGGGAAAATCACTTACTGCTATATAAACACCCTGGGAGAGTGGGTGGTGTGGGATCATGGCCCAGGGCGGGTTAGAATCAAGCACCAAAAGGCTACAAAGGAATTTCTCTTTTCCTTTGTTAGTGAAGATTTACCAAAAAGGCCCTTTGAGGAAGTAACTGCCTTTGAGATCTCAGAGACGCAGAACAGACCCCACAGGGTCTCCTCCAGGCTTTCTCTCTGTTCCTTGACTTGGATCTGATGGTTAAAGAAATAATTCACCGCTGTGGCGGTTTCTGTTACTTCCGTCTGAGTTCCTTCCTTTCAGGCAACTGTACAGATTTGACAACTAGCAATTACAGGAGCCTAAATGAGCTCGAGTCTCCCGCACCACCTGTATTTCCTACACTCCGGAAAACAAAGCGCCTCAGCAGTTTGGCATATACAGGGCTCCTCTCCCACCTCCACACTCACTCAGAATAAAAGCATCCCTCCTAGGGGGCTTTACAGCTTTCAAAACACGTTCACACACTCAGGTCTCAAAGGCAGGGCAAGCAGAGCTCACACCATCCAGCCTTGGGGACACTCGACTGCCTGTCCCTTCTCCAGCCCCAGCCCCAGCCGAGCACGATGCTGAGTTCAGTATAAGCATAACTATACGTCTTAGCGATTAATCTTCTTAGTGGTCAAGAACATTTTCTCAATATCTCGGTTATGGTCTGAGCTCCCTAGTTCTTCCAGGTTGGCAGGGTAGAAACTAGATCTCATTGTAAGGATAAAGGAAACTGAAGCTCAGAGCATGAATGGTTTTCCCAGGCCCCACTACCTCGGACCGGAACACCGCATGGGAACTTCACCTTAGCCCACCACCAATAATATGGCAAGGACAGCTAAGGTTATGGAGTGTCTTTTGTGGTCCTGCAGTGCTAAGCATTTCGGTGGCATTTCAACAGAAGATAAGAAGGGAGGCCATGACCTTTACTCATGGGGGATTCCCACTGATGTCAATGAAAACATGCCTCTTGGGCACCTGACCTTGGACCCTGCAAAGCAAGAGATGTGGGCATATAGAAAAGAGGAGCTAGTCGCATAGTCACAGTTACGGTACTTAGGTAGAGTCTGCGAGAAAGATGAGGTCGCATGGAACAGAGAACCATAGAACCGAATCCACATTTATGGCCTAAACTGGTAACTCTCAGACGGAGGTACGGTAGCCCCAAGGAAAACCGAGATGGAAGATCTCCAGCCGCTCCTTTCAGTAGAGGAGCCACTAGCTACACATGACTACTTAGCACTTAAAAGACATGAGCTGCTGGGGTGGCTCGGTCAGTTAAGTGCCTGACTTCAGCTCAGGTCATGATCTTACAGTTTGTGGGTTCGAGCCCCGTGTCAGGCTCTGTGCTGACAGCTCAGAGCCTGGAGCCTGCTTTGGATTCTGTGTCTCCCTCTCTCTCTGCCCCTCCCCCACTTGTGTCCTGTCTCTCTGAGAAATAAGTAAACGTTAAAAAAAACTTTTTAATTAACAAACAAAAAAAGAAACACAGCTGGTCCCAGTTGAGATGTGCCATAAGTGTAACATACACTCTGGATTTAAAAAATTTAATACCAGAGAAAAGATTGTAAACATATGTCTTTAATAATTTTGATATTGATTACCTATTGAAATTATGTTTTGGCTATGTTGAGTTATATAAGTTATTAAAATTAATTTCACTCCCTTAATGTGTGATTAAAAAACTAAATAAAATTAAAATTTTGATTAAATCAAAATTTGATTAAAAAATAAAATAAGGGGGTAAATTAAAACTATGTGTATTGTGATGGAATCCATCTAAATTGTTTTTTTTTTTTAATGTTCATTAATTTATCTTGAGAGAGAGGGAGAAAGAGAGGAAAAGAGAAAGAGGGAGAGAGAAAATCCCAAGCAGGCTCTGTGCTGTGCTGTGCTGTTCAGTGCAGGGCTTGAACTCATGAACCATGAGATCATGACCTGAGCCAAAATCAAGAGTTGAATACTTAACTGACTGAGCCACTCAGGTTTTTTAACCATTAAATTGGTTTTTTAACCACGATCATCCTTTATCAGGAAAATAAACTATGTGTAATTTACTTTAAATAAAGACATTAAGTGACTTGCCCGTATCCATTCAACAAGTGCAGAGCCAGGACTCGAACCTGGATCTATGACAACTCCTCATTCATGTTCTCATCCCCATGAGAAACTACAGAGGTAAGAAGGCTTTGGAGGTGTTAAAATCAAGGAGAGGGAGAGAGAGAGACCGGCCTTGAAAGGTTCCCTGAGGAGACAGAACCAGTTTAGTCATGCAGGCAAAGCTTAATTTAGCTTATTTTGCAAGGCTAACCTGACCTGGATTATTTCTTGCTTGTGCCTCTGCAAACGATAAGCAAAACTTGAACTGTTTCCCAGCTTGCTAGGAGGGAACCACTGAAAATTGTCACGTTGTAACCAATCACTGTGAAGAATAAACAATCACTGCTTTCTCATTATCTAAGCTGCTTGACAGCAATATACTCCTGAGCCTCATTCCATGTTCTGGTCTGAGTGCTCCCAGTTTGCAAACTGCCTTTTTGGTGTGTGTACAATAAATTTCTCCTATTTACTGCTTCAGTGATTCATTGGCTTTGCTTTGGCTATTTGGAACCTTTGACAGAGGGCAGAGGAGCTGAACTCCCACCCAAGTCAGGTCATCTCTCTGCAGCATTCCTGGAAGACAGACGGCTAGCATCTGCTTGAATACCTATGGTAATGGGGAGGTCATTACCTTTCCTGGCAGCATGCCCTATTGTTGGCCACCTGCTTATTAGATTTTCCTCCACTAAATGAGGAGACATCATCCTAAGTTCTGTCCTTGAGTTTCGTATACTCAGAGAGGAGGCAGCCAACTTGAGCTTAGGCCGAAAGGACAGGCTGGCTTGCACTGGCCTCTAAGGAGAGGTCTCAGATACAGGTCCGGCAGTTTCATCACTGCTTTGTGGGGAAGGGTGCCCTAATTTGCCCTACACACGACTCGGGCCACCTCCCTGCCCAGCACGTCCTACAGACTTGACCTAGGTAAATCTCACTTGCTTCATGTGCACAGACAGCCTCCCTGATTGGCTGTGGGGCCACAGCTGCAGCAAACATCTGAATTTCCATTCATGCTAAGGCTTCCCAGCACTGAAAGGATAATTATCTGCCCGCTGTGCTGACAGGTTCCCATCTGGTGAGGGCTGAATGCTGTGTCTTTAGAAAAGGCAAGCTTCTGGCCTGGCTTTGACAGGTTCCCTCAGCTACTCTAAGGGGAAAAAAAGACATTGCTGGGGGTAGGGACTGGGACTCAGGGTTGGGAGAGGCATAGAGAGGAGAAGAGGAAGGATCTGGGATGCTAATGAATTCCTTGTGATCTCACTCTCCTTCCAGCACACCCTCCTCTGCAAAACTCAACAGGGCTGCTTGGCCAGCCGGAGCTTGCAATGTGCCCAGGTAGATGGAACCCCGAGTCCCAGCGCAGCCTGTGAATTGTTGGCTGCTTGCTAACGGATGAAAGTCGAGGACATGGGGTGCCTGGGTGGCTCAGTCGGTTGAGCATCTGACTCTTGATTTTGGCTCAGGTCATGACCTAGGGTCCTGGGCTCGAGCCCCGTGTTGGACTCTGAGCTAAGTGTAGACCCTGCTTAAGATTCTTTGCCCCGGGATGCCTGGGTGGGTCAGTCGGTTGAGCGTCCGACTTCGGCTTGGGTCATGATCCTGCAGTTCATGAGTTCAAGCCCTGCATCGGGCTCTGTGCTGACAGCTCAGAGCCTGGAGCCTGCTTCCGATTCTGTGTCTCCCTCTCTCTCTGCCCCTCCCCTGCTCATGTTCTGTCTCTCTCTGTCTCTGTCTCTCTCCCCAACATTAAAAAAAAAAAAAAAAGATTCTTTGCCACCTCCCTCTCTCTTTCCAATTAAATAAATAAGTAAAGTAGAGGACAGAATACAAGAGGAGGGATCTGCAAAAGGGATTCCCCCCCACCCAGCTCCCGTGACATTATACTCCAGGGGTCTGCTTTCCTGGTCTGTCCCCCTCACAGTGACAACAGAGCTGTGAACCCAGAACACTCACAGCCATGAGAATTGGCATCACTAAACCTTACCATTGCCTCTTCCCTCCTTTCCCTGCCACTTTCTTTCTAAAAATTTTTTTTAACGTTTATTTATTTTTGAGACAGAGAGAGACAGAGCATGAATGGGGGAGGGTCAGAGAGAGAGAGGGAGACACAGAATCGGAAGCAGGCTCCAGGCTCTGAGCTGTCAGCCCAGAGCCCGACGAGGGGCTCGAACTCACGGACCGTGAGATCGTGACCTAAGCCGAAGTCGGACGCTCAACCGACTGAGCCACCCAAGCGCCCCTCCCTGCCACTTTCAAAATAAAAAATAATAATAGTAAAAGAAATGCTCTTTACGGGTTTTAGTAAAGGGTCTGAAGCCTATAATTTGATCCCCAGTTGCAATTCATCTAGAGAAGCCGTGGCAGGCCCCGTGTGGTCAAGACCTCGGGTCTACCGTCTGCCAGCAGCCACGGTTTGTGGTTCTAACCACGACTGTTTCTAAGAGTTGGTGTAACTAGCATAGTTAGGCTCACGTAAACCCCCAGTAGCATTACTGATTCCAGCCATGTGCTTTGCTTTGCCCTAAGTCTCTATCTACATAGTTGCCACAAATGTGTGAGCCAGGAATTATTCTTATTAACATTTTGGAAATGTGGAAACCGGACTCGGAAGAATTAAATGACAAGATCACCCAGACAAAAAGTAGCAGAGAAGGGATTTGAAGCCAGCTCTGCCAACGCTCTAAAATTTGTGCTTTAAAAAACAAAATAAGGGGCACCAGGGTGGCTCGGTCAATTAAGCGTCTCTCAGTTTTGGCTCAGGTCATGATCTCACGGTTCGTGAGTTTGAGCCCTGTGTTGAGCCCTGTGCTGACAGTGCGGAGCCTGCTTGGGATTCTCTCTCTCCCTCCTCTGCCCCTCCCCTGCTCATGCACACATACTCTCTTTCTCTCTCTCTCTCTCTCTAAAAAATAAACAAACTTAAAAAAAAATAAAGAGGTCTTTATAAAAAGTTTTTTAAATTTTATTATGGGAAATTTCTAACATACAGAAAAGCACCACAAATAGCCATATACCCAACACCAAGTTATAACAATCATCAACACAGAGCCTTTGTTGCCATTCTATGCTTGCCCATTCTTTTTTTAGGTTACTTCGAAGTAAACATTAGACATCATGCCATTTTATCCATTAACAATTCAGTTTGTATCTCTAAAAGAGAAAGATCCTCTAAATCTGTGCTCTTGACTCCCTCAAAATAATGACCCCGGGTGAGAGATTGCCACAGAATGTCCAGAAAAAGTGTAAGATTTACATCACCCCCAGGGGGGAATGAAGCATTCCCTGGCCGCCTGTGGCATTTCAGCATAATGTGGGGAGGCTACAGTCATGATCTGCTAAGTCCAAAAATGCCCCTCTGGCAGCCCAACCCCATGAAGACCCGCCCACCTGGCCATATGGACAAACCTTCCTGCCTGTTACCCCCAGTAGCATCTCTCTAAAGAAAAAACATAGGGCGGCTCAGCCGGTTGAGCGTCCCACTTCAGCTCAGGTCATGATCTCATGGCTCGTGGGTTCAAGCCCCACGTGGGGCTCTGTGCCGACAGCTCAGAGCCTGGAGCCTGCTTCGGATTCTGTGTCTCCCCCTTTCTCTGCCCCTCCCCTGCTCATGCTCTGTCTCTCTCCGTCAAAAATAAATAAACATTAAAAAAATAAATAGGAAAGAAAATGTAAAAAAATAAAAATAAAAAAATAAAGAAAATGTTACCGAACCAGTTTCTTCCAGCTGTGCTATCTCAGGACACATTACTGAGTTGGCTGTCCAGTGCTCACGGAATAACATTAACATTTATTCAGCACATCCATACGTCAGACGCTGACCTAGGAATTTTTATGTGGCAGGAACCCAATGCTTGGGTTTTTTTAAACATTTAGATTTGATTTTTGTGGTTCGCATTTCCGTTTGGTTTGGGATTTCATCATAATGTTTCAACTGAAATACTATGGAAGGGACCCTTCAAGGGCTGGATCCATCAATCAAGCAGTATTTCTTGAGAACACATGTGTGTGAGTCACCCTGGAAGCACCAAGAATAGAATATAGCTCCTGCTTTATACTGCAGTGGAAGAAGTTTCTCCGTATTGAAATCCGCAAATACTTTGCGAGTCCCCGTCTCTCATGCCACGGGGCTCGTGGTCCCCATCCTAGGGAGCTTACGAGTCTAGCAGGGGGGATAAGACAAAGTACACAAATAAGCAGGACTCCAAGGCAGAACATCCCAACTGTCGCGGTTGCAACTGGGTAACTGGTGTAAAAAACAGCACGTCATGGGAGTTGAAAGGTGATAGCAGTAAAGCGTGACCTGGAGAACTCAGGAAAGCGTTGGTGGCACCTGAGATGTAGCATGTCCCCCAGGACTCTGTGACATGCTCTACACCCCGTGTAAAACAGACTCAAGAGACCACCCACTGGGTCTACTCTCAGCGTCGCCTCACCATGACAGCGGTGCTGGGGCTCACCGAGTGTCGCTGGCTCTGGTCCCATCTGCGTTCTTCCTCCATGAGCCCGAGGTGCCCCCTAACAGCTCTGGGCTGTCTACACTTACTGTGGAAGCCTGGCTGCTGCTGGTGATGGCTCTCGAGGGGTTGCTTGCTGACCCCAGACAGTTGGGTGATGCTGCAGCTCTCTGTGTCTCCAGCAGCGGGTTTGCTCACCGAATCAGTGGTTTCCTGCACACTGGAGGGATGATGAAATGGTCTGAAGCACCAACGGAGGAAAGAGTTATGCCTCCCGGAATCAGGGCTGGAAATAGACCCGTGGTTGGGATTTTTACAGGCAGGGGTGACGGGGGGATGGAACTATTAGCAGAAGGCACAGATGCATGGGGCACCTGGGTGGCTCAGTCTGTTAAGTGTCTGACTTGATTTCGGCTCAGGTCATGATCTCACTTGAACCCCACATCTGTACTAACATCGCAGAGCCTGCTTAGGATTCTCTTTCTCCCTCTCTGTCTCTACACGACCCCCCCCCCACATCAAAATAAATAAACATTTACACACACACCAAAAAAAGGCACAGAAGCCGGAACAGAGCATGTTCAGGGAACCCCATCTAGAGGGTGGGCCATGGGGGAAGACAGAGAGGGAAAACCATGGAGGTGCATCTGAACAAGCAGGCTGGGCACTTGATGAAAACCCATTAAAACATGCTAAGGACATGGGGCGCCTGGGTGGCTCAGTTGGTTGAGCATCCGACTTCTGCTCAGGTCATGATCTTGTGGTTCGTGAGTTTGAGTCCAGTCCTGCACTGCATTAATTCGTTGTTTCCCCAGAGCTTGGCACATAGTAGGTGCTCATTAAATACTTATTGAAAGAAAGAAATAGAAAGGGAAGAAAGGTGGGAGGGAAGGAAGGAAAAAAAAAAAGCCAAACCTGTGGTATGCTATGAAGATGGTTTGGGGAGAGGCACCAGAGACCTTTCTGCAGTGACGGAGGAGTTAGAAATGGTCAGGTGGGTGATCCACAGTACTTCAGTAAGAGCATCTCTGGCATGGCCAGTGGGGGAGGAAAGCAAAAACAAGGATCCTAGGATGGCTGGGAAAATGATGGGGCCATTAATAGAAATAAGACAACCAGGAGGAGAAGCACGTAGGTGGGGGAAGGCAGTCAAAGGATGATTTTCATTTTGGACACTTTGAGTTTCAGGTCGTGCCCAAAGTCAGCTAGCCAAGAGGCAATGCAGCGGGAGCTCTGGAGCCGGGGGGCATCCGCAGAGAGGTTCCAGTGGCAATCTTGGGAGCGGGTGAGGTCACGGGGCAGAGGAGAGAGAAGACCCAAGCCTCGAGCCTTGGAGGCAGAGCCTTGAGGAATGCCCACACCAAGGGAAGAGAATAAGCAGCAGCTGGAGAGACAAAAGGGAAACCAGGAAAGCGCAGCACGGCATCGCGGAGGGGGCTGGTTTCGAGGGGGAGGTGATCAGCAGGACCAGATGCTTCAGAGGTCCAGTGGGACGAGGTCTGAAAAAGCCCGCAGGATTTGGCAACAGGAGGTCACCAGAGCCCACAGAGGGCGCAGTGACTGTGACGCTGCTGAGGGATCCAGATGGTGTCTGGTAGGGAAGGAGCGGGCAGTGAAAGCCTGGGGGCGGCCAGCTAAAGCGCTCTTTGAAGGGCCCTGGCAGCCATGGGGAGAAGAAAGGAAGGACCAGGGCGGTGTGGTGGGAGGTAGGGTTGGAGGAAGATGGGATTTCTGGAATGGGTGAGATGATAACAGATTTGTAGGCAGACGAGAAAGAAGCAGAGAGGTGGAAAGGAAGGGGACAGAGGCCATTTGGGGGAGCAGAGCAAATCCCAGAGAAGGAAGGGAAAACCGAGACAGCATGTATTTTGAAAAAGCCTACCAATCAGAGCAGCACATAGTGATAACAATAAGTCCTTGTATCTGAAAAGCAATGATGGGGCCCCTGGGTGTCTCAGTCGATTGAGCATCTGACTTCGGCTCAGGTCATGATCTCACATTCACGGGCGTCGGGCTCTGTGCTGACCGCTCAGAGCCTGGAGACTGCTTCTGATTCTGTGTGTGCGTGTCTCTCTCTTGCCCCTCCCCTGCTTGTGCTCTGTCTCTCTCTGTCTCTCAAAAAATAAAATAAAAAACGTTGAAGAGCAGTGAAATGCAATCTACAGAGCACTTTAATGTGCTTTATCTCATTTGATCCTTGTGAGGGTCGTATTATTATCTCTACTAAAACATAAGGAGGTTAAATGATTCACCCAAGATCACACACCTAATAAACAGAAGAACTCAGGATCAAAAAGTCCCTCATGAGACGCTTATTGACCAAATGCCTGCTGTGCCAGCACTGTGTTAGGTGCCAAAGGTCCCAAAGAGAACAGAAATGGCTCCCGCGCTCAAGGAGCTCACAACCCCGGAGACTGACCTCCACGCTACTGACCAATCTGCTCCAAGACATAATTGTGCTCGGACCGAGGAAGGGAGAGCGTTAGGATCCAAGGGAGGCTTTCCAGAATTGGTGATATTGAGCTGAATCTGGAAGGATAAACAAGAATGAGCTGGCGACAAGCAGGCTGACAAGGGGAAAGGCATTTCCAGCAAAGGAGAGTGGTGCAAGAGCCTGGAGCCTTTGGAAGCCAAGAGCAATTCACTCTGCTGGAACAGAGGGTAGGTGTGACAAGGTCCAGGAGAGGCATGTGCCAAGTCCGGGTGGGGGGGCGTGGCATGCGTCCCTGAGGACCTCTAATCAGGTCCTTAAGGTGAGAGCACCAGCAAAGGGTTTTAAGCGAGGGAAAGATATCAGATTTGCGTTCTGGAAAAATCACTCTGGAGGACCCCTGGAGGAAGCATGGAGGATGGGTGAGAGCAAGATATTATGGGAAGTGGGGAGACCAGTTAAGATGCAAATTCAGTGGCCTAGGCATGAAAGGATGAAGCCAGCCTTGATGGGACAGTGGCATTTGTAATGGAATAGAGAACAAATATTTATATGTAGGAAAAAAACTGGCCAGCCTTAGAGGAAAAAGAAGAGGAGGAAATAAGGAAATGGAAGGGTCTAGGATGACTCCCAGCTTCTGGCTGGAAGCAGGAAGAGAGGCAGCTATTGGTAGAGGTGGGGCATTAGGTAGAAAAATGAGTTCAGAACATATTGGGTTGAGAAGCCCATGGACGTCCAGTTGGAGGTGCTCAGTGGGTAGTTAGATATGGGATCTGGGGCTCCTGGGGAAACTGACCTGAAGATATATCTTTGTGAGTCACAACATAAGGCAGTGGATGGAGCCTCAGATGGGGGTGCGTCTTTGGCTGGGGAAGAGAAAACAGTCTCTCGCACAGCCTTACGGAGCACTGGCATTTAAGGAGTAGGTGGATGAGAAGGGGCTCTTGAGAAGGCGGTCAGGAGGAGAGGCCAGAGAGGTAAGAGAGGAAAAAAAAGGAGAAAAGGATGTTCCAGAAGACACTGAGATGTAGTGGGTCACCTGGGGAGACGCTACTGAGAACAAGAGTACCTTCCTCATTCCCTTTCAGGAGGAGAGGACTTCCCCCAGGCTGGTCAGAGAAGGTTTTAGAAAATAGAAGGAAAGTGAGAAAAAGAAAAGAGCTTCCCAGCTGAGAACAGGAAGGAGAGAGGGTTAAGTGCATCTCGTCTCGTCTTTGCCGTGTTTTCTTGACTCTGGCTGCAATAATCAGTGCATTCATAGAAAATAACGCATGTTATTTAATGAAATGAGGAGAATCAGATGTTCAAAATGTTTCAATGACGTGCTTCAAAACCAGACACGCTGAAAATGGAGACCATCCAATGTGATCATGCTGTCCTTAAAAATATTCCTTTGATAAACATCAAACTGTTCTGTTTACCAGAAATGTTAACAAGGAAAATAAACAATAGGGCTATTTAGGAGTATTTCAAAATTGAAGTTTAAACCATAAAAGAAAACAAGAGGCAAACAAAAAAAAAAAAATCCAAAACTGCATGAACACTGCAGACTTCAGCTGCCCTTGAAATCTTTTTCTCTGCCTAACATTACATAATTCTTCATTGGCCCAAGCTATCAGGTTCACATGCTAAAAATTTGGTCAGTATGTGTCATACTTAAAAGACAAGGTACTGAGAGAGAAGAATGGGATAAAGAGAAGGGAAAAGGCTTGACACATAAAAGCCTGAGGATTTTCTAGAGGAACTTTAAGAATATTAATGAGGGGCGCCTGGGTAGCTCAGTTGGTTAAGTGGCCGACTTCGGCTCAGGTCATGATCTCTCGGTCCGTGAGTTTGAGCCCCGCGTCGGGCTCTGTGCTGACAGCTCAGAGCCTGGAGCCTGTTTCATATTCTGTGTCTCCCTCTCTCTGACCCTCCCCCGTTCATGCTCTGTCTCTCCCTGTCTCAAAAATAAATAAAACGTTAAAAAAAATTCTAAAAAAAAGAATATTAATGAAAAGTGATGCAGTCTTCAATTTCACATGACATAATGAACCCAGGCACCCTGACTGTCCTGCTGTAAACAATTTAAAGTTCTAGGGGTGCCTGGGTGGCTTAGTCGGTTAAGCGGCCGACTTACGCTCAAGTCATGATCTCCTGGTCCCTGAGTTCGAGCCTCGATCAGGCTCTGTGCTGACAGCTTGGAGCCTGGAGCCTGCTTCCGATTCTGTGTCTCTGTCTCTCTCTGCCCCTCCCCCACTTGCACACTCTCTCTCAAAAATAAATAAACACTAAAAAAAATTCTTTTAAGTTCTAGATAAAATACTAAAAGTATCTTCTTCTAATACATGAATAAAAGTAAGACATATTCAGCCCAAACCACGGGATGATAGGAGCCCAGAGGGATCACGGGAGCAATTGCCAAACCAGTTAACTCTCAGTCTTCAACACCTTAAGGAGCTCCAGGGTCAGAAGACAGAGCCTCAGGTCTGCCTGAAGTGGAGATTCAGATTGGATGCCCTCTCCTACAGGTGAGGCCTTACAGACTATATCTTCACTGTTAGACTAAGCTAGATAAACAGATGGTCCCCAACTTGCTATGGTTTGACTTACAATTTTTCGACTTTATGATGGTGCAAAAGTGATACATGTACAATAAAAACCATACTTCGAATTTTGAATTTTGGTCTTTTCTCCGGCCAGCAATATGCTGTCAGATACTTTCCCATGATGCTGGACAGGGCAATCATGCAGGTAAACAATCGATACACTTACAAGCACTCTGCACCCAGAAAACCATTCTGTTTCACACTTTCAGCACAGTTTTCAGTAAATTACATGAGCTATTCAACACTTTATTATAAAACATAGGCCTTGTGTTTTGCCCAATTGCAGGCTCATGTAAGTGTTCCGAGTACATTTAAGGTAGGCTAGGCTAAGCTATGATGTTCCATAGGTTAGATGTATTAAATGCATTTTTGCCTTAAGATATTTCCAATTTACCATGGCTTTATCGAAGGTAACCCCACTGTAAATCAAGGAAGATCTGTAAATCTCATCTTTCCACCTGGAGGGTCTGCAACCAAAATGGGCTATCTCGGTTCTTGGTACCGCATGAAAGTGAAACGAATTCCCACGAATGTATACCCAGAGCTAGCTTGCACACATCCACTTTAGTGGTTTGGTCTGAAAAGCCTTCACCAGAGAATTCAATGCAAAGTGGTCCTAAGTGCCTGTAGTGCTAGAAGAAACAAGTGCAAATCGTCTCTAGATGAACCCACCTTTATCTCAGGGTCCCCCCAAATTCCCACAAAGTTAAAAAAAATTTTTTTAACATGTATTCATTTTTGAGAGAGACAGAGACAGAGCATGAGTGGGGGAGGGGCAGAGAGAGAGGGAGACACAGAATCCGAAGCAGGCTCCAGGCTCTGAGATGTCAGCACACAGCCCGACGCGGGGTTCGAACCAGTGAGATCATGACCTGAGCTGAAGTCGGACACTTAACCAACTGAACCACCCAGGCGCCCCTCCCACAGATAAAGTTTTAAGAAATGTAAGGCCATAGTCAAAAATCATAAAACCCAAGGAAACTAGGCACCATGAACAAGAGAAGCTGAAACACAGACAGCAGAACCAGATTTACAGACTTTAGATAAAGGAATTATCAGAGACATGGCATAAAATAACTATTTTAGAGCTTTTAAGAAATAAAAAAGGCATTAATATGCTTTTTGTGTATTACTAATATAATACGAGTAAATAATAAGACTACAAAAATGATCAAGCAGTTTGTAAAAAGTAAATAAGATACTGGAAATGAAAAGTGTAATAAATAAAATGTAAAACTCAGTGGACAGATTTAATAGCAGACAGACACAGTGAAGAAAGAATTCATGAGC